>NW_026521812.1:36560000-39060000 GCF_021234435.1 Artibeus jamaicensis | reverse complement strand
CCCCTTTGGCCCTGATTAATTTGTCCCTGTAGCATTTATCACTCACTAAAGTTGTATTACATTGTTATTTGTCTATTGATTTATTTGTCCATTAATCAGCTTTTTATTAATTACCTACTCTGGAAGGCCTTCTCTAAGCACTGACATTGTAGCACTGAATAAAATAGACCAAAAATGCTTGTTCTTATGGAAATTACATTTCAGTTAGGAATGAAGAGGAAGATTGACAATGAGCAGATAAACAAGTAAATAGAAATTCGGTCATGTAATAATAAGTGCTCTAGAGAAAAAGTAATGCAGGAAAGGATAGGTAATGGCAGCATATAGAGAGTGGCAATTTAGACGGAATGATCAGGAAAAGCCTCGCTGACATTTGAACAGAGAGCTGCTGGAAGGGAGGGAGAGACACCTGTGACTATCTGAGAGGGAAGAGTATTGCAGGCAGAGGAAACAAGTGCAAAGGCCCTGAGGTAGGAATGAGCTTGACCAATTCAAGGAGCATAAGAGAGAGGCAATGGATGAGGAAGAGGAAGCAGGCAGAGGGAGATGGGTGATGAGACCAAAGAAATAGAGGCACCGTATCTGACAGTGCTGTCATTAGCATTTTGCCTTTAACTCTGAGTAAGTTGGAAATCATTGGTGTAAGGTCCCAAGGTAAAACACAAGACACTCAGCAAATTCAAACTTCAGGGGGACAATGCTTTTTTTAAAAATATAAGTATATACCAAATATTGCATGAGATAAACTTCTATTTTAAAAGTATTGTTTATCTGAAATTCAAATTTAGTTGGGCATCTCGGCTGAGTCTGGCCACCCTACTTTGGATGGTTTTGATCAGAGGACTGACACAGTCTGACTTAAGTTTTAAGTCCTGACTTGAGCAGGATTGCTGTGGCTGCTGAGGTGAGAATAGACAACAGGAGCAAAGGTAGAAGCAAGGTTGTGGGGGCAACTTCTCTGTGAGTCCCCCCCGGTTCCACAGACATGCATGAATGAATAAATATATGGCTGAGACATGCTGGATCTGTTTAGGGAGGAGGAGTGGGCTATGGCCAGTTTCTCAGGGGAGACAAAGGCCAGCAGTGCCCAGTTTCTCCAAAGAGAAAAAGGCCCCGAGCACCTTTCTCCATAGCCTTTTATTAGGTGGTAATACACAGGAGTACAGGGCGGCAAGGATCAAACAGTAGATAACATTACAAAGAAGTCTGAGGGCTTCAGAGTGTGAGTCAGCCTCTGCCAGGAAGAGAGTTGCAGAAACTTTGGGAGACATACTTATTTCCTCTCGGACCCTTATCATATGAATGAAAGCACTCTTAGCAGATTTCACAGGTTTATCAGGAAGTCTTTGTGATGCCAGATTTTCCCCCAGGACATGCTCTAGCAAGGCAAGGAGCTGCACCTCTCCCCAACAGGTATTCAGGCTTAAGGGGATTAGAGCCAGGAAGAGCTTCTCCCAGAGAACAGGGGGACTCAGGCTTTGTCAAAGCCAGGGGTGGGGGGGAGAGTCCATTGCTCTTTGTTGCAGCACCCCCCCCAGGCCTTCCATGAAGGCCTCCCAAGTGATTGAGTCTGGCTTAGGTTGCCCCCGCTGTGAGAGGTCTTACCCGTCTTTGACTTCCGACCAAGCTTTGGGGGCAGGGAGAGGAACTGAGGCAGCGTTTGCTACCAGAGATAAGCTTTGTCTCCTGCAGCTGGCATTCCAAAGGTCATCTCTCACCCTTAGCCACAAGGGGTAGAGATACAATTCCTAAAATCAGTCAGAGCAGCCTACAACACAAGGTGACCACTTAGGATAATCCTAGAGGAATGAATCAGTGAGTGGGTGGGTAGACAGAGGTTCTTTAGCTTGACCAGAGTGTGGACAATGGGGAAATAATAATGTTGCAAATGTCTCCTGGGGCCAGATTAGAGAGGGCTTTAGTGTCAAGCAAGAGATTTTGTACTTCATGTTTTAGGAAATAGGAAGTCCTTTTTCTAGAAAGATGTTTCTCCTTACAAATAGGCCCGATCCCAAAAGTATTAAATATGTCTGCATTCTTGCAATAAAAGCTAAATGTGTGGCGAGTCCCATATCTCAAAGAGTTCATTGATCCAAGTGATGGGAAGACCTCCCCCCATATACACACACATCCCTCCATGGAAATACACCAATGTGCACAAATACCCTCAGGGATGCCCCATGGAAGCCAATATTCCTGCACAGATAATCAGACACAGACAAACAGGGATAGTTTATGTGAAACCATTTGATGATTTTTCCCTGACACCTGTTTCAAAACCTCCATTTAAGAAGGTAATTCTGAAGGAAGGCAGCAATCAAATGACTGCAGGGCTGCTGGAGGCCACGGACATGCTGACTTCCTAGGGCACCTGGCCTCTCCCTTCCCCCACACAGCCATGGTCTCAGGGGCAGCAGCTCCGGCCCCACCTGGAGGAGTGAGGCTGACTAGTCTAAACCCCCATGTGTGTGGTGGATGAAGAGTGGAAGATGACCTGTCCCTCACCAGTAAGTTAACAGGAAGTAGGGGTGGACAGCAGTGCTGGGAAAATCCCCATGATTCTCGAACAGAACTTCAGGGAAATCCACTCTCGCCTCTGATTCTGGACAATGTCGGCTCTAGAGGTGATGAGGCCAGATCAGAGGAAGGTGGAATGGAGCAAAGGAAAGAACTCAGACCTTGACAACATGACTGAGTCACTGAACCCACAGCCCGGAAGCCTGCCCTGCCTCTGCACTGCCTGCTACATGACACTCCAAGTGCCCCTGTGGCTTATGTCTGGGCTAGAAGTTCTAGACTTTCTGCTAGCTATGTCTTCACTGCTAGACCAGAATGCCAGGCTTTGACCCTGGCAGGTCTCAGATACTGTCACCTCAGGTGCACAAACCCCTGCCTGACTCTCTTCCAACCACTGTGCCCCCTGGCAGGGCATGTGCCTCATGAGAGCAGACACCCCATTCTCTACATGTAGGAGATGCCCTTCCTCACCACTCCCCACCTACCTCTCTTACTCTGCCTCAGAAGATGGGGAATGATCGATCTGATTGTGGAGGTTAGGAAGAAAAAAAACGAGTCTTCTTGGCTCAGCCTCTTCTCTCCCTCCTGGAGACACCATTAGTGCCCCCCCACTGCGCCACCCCTGACGAGGAGGGTAAGTTCAATTCAGAAATGAAGTATTAGCAAGCCCATCTGGCTGCAGCCTTAAAGCCACTTCTTCAGCCTAGCTGCGTCAGTGACAAATGTAGTATTTTTATCTACACCCGTGTGGGTCTAGCACCCTTCCCTGTGTTGGTTCTAAGCTCAGGAAAGAAAGAAAGGGCTGTTGTTTTGCCCCTGTGCATTAGTTAGGGCAAAGGATGAATGCAACAAGTGGCCCAACAGGGTGTGGCTTACAGAAGACAGTAGCAATTTCTCTCACAGATAGGAGAGGTGAGCAATCTAGACTGGCAACAAGTTCTGCTTCACATATTCATTAGGGGACACACGTTCTTTCACCTTGTGGCTCTACTGTCCCCAGTGTTGGTCTCATATGCATGATGGAAGCTGTGTGGTCATTGCCATATCCATATTCCAGTCTGTAAGAAGGAAGAAGAGAGGATGGAGGAACAAGTACCCAGTGCCATGAGGCCATGATCCAGAGATGGCACATGTCACTTCCACTCACTTCCAAACCCATTCCCATGGCCACCGCTGACTACAAGGGCAAGGTGTGTCTCTACCTTGGTAGCTCTCCTCCTTACGATCTCTCACTCCTATGGATGATTCACTGACTCCAGGATTTACTGTCTCCTTCCACAAGGTAAAATAATAAAATCCATTTAGCCACCCAAGGCCAGCCTATGGCTGAACATGGGTGCAGATAGCTGTCCTTCTTGGACAATGTGATTCCCAGGAAGTAGTTCCATCACATCGATGCTTCTCAACCATGCTTTCCGGAGCTTCTCCTGCCCATTCTAGGAGGTGAAGGAGCTAAGCTTTCTCCACCCAGCAGCCATGATCTGGAGCCAGGTCTTAGCCTTGCTTTATGCACAGAAGGTGCTTAATAGTTTGAGCAATGAATGAATCAACAGTGTGGGTGAATGGATGGAAGGAAGGCATCAGTCCTCTTCACAGTCTCGTGCAGTCCCCTGCAGGCTAGTCCAGAGCACCACACTGCTCCCAGGGGGGCAGTTCCCAGGCAGGAACATTCCGCAGCATGGCCAGAAAGAAGTGGTACCTAAGTGGAGAAAGCATAGCAGAAAATAAACTTAAAAAAAGAATTCTTATTCTTTGTTGTAGTGAGTCCTGCTGTAAAGATGACACTGGCCATGTTCTCTCCAAAATCTAAAAATTCAAAAAAAAGGAACCTTCTCTGAAGTTTCCGCTGCCTGATATTGGCTAATCCTCTGAGATTTAAGTCACAAAGGCAGAGGAACGAAGACCTGCATGTGCGGTGGCTGTCAGGCGTGTCCGTGCTGGCGCCACGGGAAGGGACTGCTCCCAGCCACAGCCCCGACGTCGGGACCTGTCAGTCACAGCAGCCGAGAGAGAATCGGCAATCTGTAGATTGGGGTTTTCCAGTCCTCAGCTGGAGCAAGCCAAGATGCTTTCTCATAGCATCTCAGCTTCACTAATAAATTCCATGTTTCAGTTTCCCCGCTCAGAAAAAAAGGTTCCGTAGAGTTGTTTTGAAGGAAACAAATAAATAAGTAAAAAGACAGTTCAGGTAACTCACTGGGATCATGCCAGTAAGAAGTTATACTTACATAGCTCTTTCCCTGGGCTCTGCCTGAGGTCAGTCCTCATCCCTGGGGTTTTGTCTTATCCCTTGCAACCCCATCTTTTATACTACAAGACTATCAAAACAACTTGGACCCCCTGAGAAGAATAACCCCTCCTTCTGAGTTACCATCCAAAGAAGTTCGGGGCCAGCGCAGTGTTAGGATGACCCTGAAAGGGCTTTAAAATAATGAATTCACCCTCCTGGTAGTGTCCTTTGACATATTTTAAAAAACCTTCTGACGAGAGGGCTCATCTTAATGGGCAGGTAAGACGCCTGAGGAAGAAAGGAGACTTTTCGGTGGAAATGCTTTAATTCTCCTAAGTACTTTGAGCGTGGAGATCAAGCCCCAAGTGCTACAAAATAAAAGGCAGCATTGTCTTGCATTTGTAGAGACTCTTTTGTGGGCCCTGAGATGAAAGGAAGGGAGGGAGAGGAAGAGGGAGGAAGAGATGTTTTGTTAACCTATTCCTGAAATCTGGTCATAACAGCAAATGGCAACCCCCCAACCCCTCTTTCAGGGAAGGGTCTCAGGGCAGCCTCCTTGGGCCCAGACACTGGCATTGGCTTAACACTGGCAGCAGAGCATAGCCATGGGCTGCAAGACGCCTGAGGACTCAGGATGCCCGGGGCCCCTCCCTCCTCTGACACTCCATGAGGCTGGCCTGGAAAAGTCCCCGACAAGGGGGATAACAGGAAGCTGGAGCAACCAAGGGACAGAGGGAGCTGAACGATCAGAGCACGCTCCTCTGTGTCCTGTTCGTTTGTTGTCAGCACCTCAGTGCAGGCTCTCTACTTGCTATGAAAGGCCACGTTTACTGCCTCAGAAAGCAAATTTTGCACCTAACCAGGAGAAAACTCTCTTTAACATGATTCTGCAGGGAGAAGAAAACCCTCCCTCCCTAAGGTCTGCGTATCACTGTGCAAACTGAGTACTGTGAGTATCGTGCATATTGAGGTCTGAGCAGCTGCTCTTCCCTGCCCTCCGCTCCTCACTCAGCACAAACACCCCTGAGCTGCCTCTGGGTTTAAACAACCAACACAGTTTCAGGTTCTCCCAGCCCCTGTGGGTTCAGCAGAGAAGAGTGAACCCTAAAGCATTCTGGAGGCACTCCAGAATGATCAAGGAGGCACAGACGGTGCTAGAACTTCAGTCTAGCACTGTGGTTCTCAGACTGCAACTCATTAGAATCACGGGTAAACATGCTCACAACCTGATCACCAGGCTGCACCCTCACCATTACCCCAGGATTTCTGGGGGTGGAACCAGACATCACACCCCGAGTAGGCATTGGAAATCTCCTGAGTTTTTCAAGGTACAGATGCCTGATCTCTAGCAACCAAGTTTGAGAAAGCATGTCTAATAAAAATCCGCAAGCAACCGGACCACGGCCTGCTGGGCAAACATCTACAATCCCAGGTCGGCCCCCTGGAGCCCTCTCCCCAGCCACAGTCTATCCCAGGGGTTGTCGGCCACTGGCCAGCCTATAAAAGGATCCAGTAAGAGAATAACAGGGACTGCTGCGTGCTCTGGGCCAAGCACTACGAAAGAGCGGTTTCATATATTGTCAAACGTAACCCCCTGACTCACATAGTACTCACATCCTGAGATAGGAGACGGTCTCAGAGAAGTTAACTGACCCCAGGATCACAGTTATTAAATGGAAGAGACAGAATTCCTAGTTTGGTCCATTCCGTGGTCTGACTTTTTAACCCCTGTACCTCAAATTTCTTGCATTTTTGTTGATATCTAATGTTCTAAACCCACCAATTTCTCCAAAAGACAATTCTTTGAAACCTAAGTTTGCCAAAAGCTAGTTTGTCAGCTTAATCACAACACCAAAAATTTCCACAAATAATTTATAGAGTTTGTAGCTATCCATAGCATAACTGGTTTCAAAGGATTTTGAAGATTTTTCTCCCCCGAGGTTTTCATTTTGCCGTATCCAGCATGACGAGCGGAAGGGGAGGGCTTGCCCCTCCACAGCAGAGGTTCTACTCCTGACACTGGCTCTCCATCCTGTATCCTACCCCCAACACTGCACATGGGCCCCCCAAGCTCTTGGCCCCATGACTCTTGGTCCTGAAGCACCGGTTGTGGCAGGGGCCATAATGAGACTGGACTAGACAGGACTCCTCGACTTCGTCCAGGTGCTCCAGAAAAAGAGAGAGAGAGAGAGAGACCCTGAAACAAAGTAACAGGAAGGTTCTTCTTCAACCAGCTATCTCAGACACATCAGAAGTTATTCCTCCGTCATTCATCCAAGTGACTTTAGATGAATTGACAAGGGCCCTCCAGTCCACCTTGTGCACTGTCTGAGCATCTGGTCCTGCTGACGGCCAGGCACTGGTCACGCTGCACTGGGTGTGCCTCTTCACTTGCCTCCTGCAGCAGGCAGTGAGTCTTTTAAGGGCAGGGGCCCCCCTTTCACCGTTGCACCGCCAGCACACAGTCATACAATAGCTCTCTGACTGTTGGGTGACCATAAAATTTAGCATTCAATCCAGGAAACTTTGAGGGTGGGAAGGGGTTCTACTTCAATGGGATGTTAAGACAGTCTGTAAACCAGGACTATCTTGACCAGTAGGAGTCGTGGGAATGCTATAGCAGACTCTCAAATATTGGTTGGATTAATAAAATCACTCAAATAAAGACATTCATGGTATTGGCTTACTACCTGTTCACTGCAGAGTTTCAGTGCCTCCCAGTTCAGATTGGGTTTTCCATGAAAACCTTGGATAACAAGAACCACCTTACGAAGGGCTGAAGGTACTTGTTCCAAATCTACTCTCTGTGTCTCGGTTTCTTGTAACATTGAATGTGACCTTACTTGGAGATAAGGTCTTCAAAAAAAAAGGTTATACTAGATTAAGGTGAGCCCTAATCCAATGATTGGTGTCCAAATAAGAAGAGGAAATATTGAACACAGACACACAAGGCAAAATGCTACTTGAAAACAAAGGCAGAGATTGGAATGACATGTCTATTAGCAAAAGAACGCCAATTGCTGGAAACCGCCAGAATGTAGGAGGGAGGCATTCTATATAGTTTCCTTCAGAGCCTCCAGTAAGAACCAACATTGCCGACATCTTGGTTTTGGAGTTCTTGCTTCCAGAATTGTAAAAAAATAAATTTCTGTTGCTTTAAACCACCCAGTTTGTGGCAATTTTTCACCGTAATCCTAGAAAACTCATAAAGACCGCATGTCTGTTGTAAATGAGAATAAAAATGGCAGTACCAGTGTGACCCGGCATAGTCAGCTCTTCACCCACCTACCTCTCTAGCCTCCTTTTCTACCATTCTCCTCTGGGTATCTTCCACTCCAGCCATGTGGACTTGCTCATGTCCTCGTTCCAAGGACGTACTTTGCCATTTTATAATTCTGTGCCTTTGCACATGCTGTTCTTTCTGCATTTGTCTTTCAAATCCTAGTTTAACGGCTAACTCCTCTCGAAGACTTCTAAGCCTCTCAGGAAAAATTAAAGGCTCCCTTTTTTGAAGTCCCACAGAATGTTATCTCTCTCCTGTCCATAGTTACGACCTCTGTTCTTGTCTATTTATTTCCCTTTTGGGGTGTTGAGCACTTCCAGGAGCTACGCCCAACTCCCCTCTGAATCCATGGTGCCTGACAGAGTATTTGGCACACAGTAGAGACAGCATAAGAACACAAAGGATAGATTGGAGTAACTTCATCCTACAGAGCAGTAAGAGTTTAGTAGAGAATGAAGACTGTCACTTTTTGAGAGAAGATAGGCTAGCAAGGACATTTGGATCCCAAGTGGAAAAGGTCTGAAAAGCCATAAAGAGAAGTTTAGATTTTATCCTGCAGATCTCTAAGTGCCTGTGAAAGTTTATTTCCTGTAGCCTGAAAGAACATGTGCTACAGAAGAGTGGTTCCTAGTAGTATAGAGCACTGACGGGGGGGGGGGGGGGGGAGCTGTGTGGATGTCTAAAAGCTCGGCTGCAAGGCAGTTGCCCATCGAGGCAAGATATGGCTAGTAAATGGACTAGGACAGAAATGGTTCAAATGGCCTTAAGAGACGTATCTGACATATAATCAGGAGTCTCCACAGCTAAATCATTGGCCAGGACAGGGGAGAAAAGGAACCAAGGAGAACCCTAAGGTTTTCAGCCTATAAATATGATAGACAAGAGTACCATAATCATGAGAGGAACACTCAAGAGAAGAGTGTGTTTGTGGCAGGGCTGGAAATGTCCAAGAGTGAGTTTTGCTCTGGACATACCTGGAGATTCCCAGGAAGCCACTGTGTAATTGGTTTCGATCGTGTAGGAGATGGCTGCTGTTTGGAGACAGAACTGTGGAAGGCGTCAAGGTACAGATGGGGGACGGTCGAAGGAGAGGATGAGGTCCTCCAAGGAAAGTGTGTACTGCAAAGGCAAAGCGGGCTGCCACCAGACCCTAAAGAACACCAACAGCAAGCATGGGCCTCTTCAAAAGGGATTTCTTTATTCTGAAGCCACAGTGAGGCTGCCCCATTGTTCTGTAGCTATCTGTCCCCAGAGTCCTCTGGGCTGCCTTAGGGACAACTCTCCTGTGGGGAAAAAACTCCTTCAGTTTGCCATCTCTTAAAATGATTTTTCTTTATATCAATAATATTCTATCATAAAAGCTCTGGCTCACAAGATTGGGTTTAATGTGATGAAAATCCATATTCACCTTGCACAGGCTGTTTTAAACAACAGATATTTATTTATTCAGAGTCCATTACACCCTTGGGTCTGTCCCTGCATATAGAAAAAAAGCCTCAGCCTAAGGTTTGTTGCTGTTGTTTATTAAATTCTTTTTCTATGTATTTTTATGGAATTTATTGGGGTGACATTGGATAATAAAAATCATACAGGTTTCAAAATACAGCTCAATAACACATCCTCTGCATAGTGCATTGTGCACTTACCACCCCAGATTAAGCCTCTTTCTGCACTCATTTACCCCCCTTTGCCCTCTTCCACCTCCCCACCTCCCCCTTCCCTCTGGCAGTCACCACACTGTTGTCTTTTATTTTTCTTAATCCCTTCACCTTTTTCACCCAGTCCCCCAAACCCCCTCCCCTCTGACAGATGTCAGTCTGTTCTCAGTATCTGAGTCTGTTTCTATTTTGTTTGTTAGTTTATTATGTTCATTAGGTTCCACATGTAAGTAAAATCATATGGTACTTGTCTTTGTCTGACTGCCTTATTTCACTTAGCATAAGGTTTTGAAGACCACTGTTCAGATTCTTTAGTCCCTGGAAAATAATACTCACAAGAAGAGACAAATTAAAAATTAATGAATGTGCTGTACTAGATGTCTTTCAGTCAAGGATATTTACGTAGGTAAAAGAACAAGAGAGGAGGGAAAGATTTTCTTGCTGACATTTTTCTTTGCAATTATTAGGTGGAGAAAATTGGTGAAAGGAGTGGGAGTAGAGGCAGGACAACTGAGACAAAGCTGAAGTCCTGGATTGAGAAAGCAAGGCAGGTAGAGCTGAGGATGGCAGACAAGTGGGCTGACACCGCATGGTGGGCAGTACACAGTGATGTCTGGAGCACTTCCGGGTGAGGAGCAGAGATGCTCCCACCCAAAGCAGCTTCACCCAAAGCCTGGCCAGCCCTGACTTGAATAATGAGGCTGTGTGGACCAGCCAGAGGGCAGTTGCTGAGACTTATATAACCAAACAAAAAGTCTGGGGCTTATCCACCGTCCTCCAAAAAAAAAAATGAGGCTTCCTATACATTGTAAAATTTTTGTAGCCATGGAGTAGTTTTCTGCAGCTGCTATGTTGTGGTTACCACCAAAGGAAATGTATGTTTTCTAATGAGAAGTGAATTAATATGCCAATAATCAAATAAAAACATCCCCCCTCATTTTAAATACACATACACACATTTTCTGAACCCTGAAATGAAACAAAGCAATACTTTTTTTTAAAAAAAATGACCTACAAGATCCATAGATTTTTCCCAGTGAATTAGAAGCAAATCTACATACTTTCTAAAACTACCGAATTATCACAAACCCTTAACACTTTCCAAATCGAGCCTGAAGCAAACAAAGACTGCATGTGGCTCAAGTCGTGCTTCATAAAATATACTACTGTGCTATTTTAAGGAGAGAACTAAAATTTTGTGGATTAAGTCCCTATGGAAAGCAGCACATACACATCTAAGATGAGGAACTGGTTAAGTGTTAAAACATATATTATGTGTGAAGCAGCCCGGCTGTTGGCAAGTTGGATTGGTCGCATAGAGCTTGCAGGGCAGCGGAGCCAAGATTAGGGATACGATGGCCTCCTGGGCCAGCTGGACACTGCTCTGTTTGGAACCATGAGCCAAAGAGCCACCCAAGAGACTGCTGCCCATGAGGTGGAGATGATATGAGTGCCCTTTTTCAAAGGACATAATCCACCCCAAACTATAGAGCCTGCTGGCTTCCCCAGCACAGTGGGTTGTGACACTCGCTGCTCATTAAAATCACTCAGGGGACCTTTTTAAATCTGTAGACACCAAGTCCTCAGCCAGAGATTCCCATCCAGCGTCTGGAGGGGAGTGGGCAGCCATGGTGTCTGTGGTTTATGGGAGCTTTCCAAGTGGTTCTAATGGACAGTCACCACAAGAGCCTGCCTTTGTCCATCCTAGCTCTAGGATGAGTTCCCTTCCCTTCCATTTACATTTCTTCCTGGGTCAGGGTATGCATTAATACCCCCTCCTCGACCAACTGTCTGCAGATGGTGACAGTCTAGTCACCCTGTGAGCTAAGAGCATCGGTGACTGTCTCTAAGTGAGGAGTGATGCAATCCGATTTGTGTTTTAGGAAAATAACCATGTAGACAGTTTAGCAGAAGGTCTGAGAGAGAGAGCCTGGGGGCCAGGAGACCAGCTGGATACCTGACTAATGTTGGGCTGTCAAGACCTTGGGAGAGGAGGGCCAGGGATTAGAGGATATGAGAGTCTGAAAACAGAGTTGAAACTGAACCAATACAAATTTGTTGACTGTATCAGGGAGGATAAGGGCAAGGAGGGAGTGGAGACAGAGGGTAAAAATATAAAGTGGGACATCATGATTAAATCACCCAAGATGAAAGATAAGGAGAGAATCTTTTTGATCCACAGGCCAGTGCTCAATTCACTGAGCTACACAAGACAGGGCTAGGAGAGAATCTTAAAAGCAGCAAGACAAAAGGAAACAGTTACCTACAAAGAAGTTCCCATAAGACTATCAGCTAATTTCTCAAAAGAAACCTTGAAGGCAAGAAGGGGCTGGAAAGAAGTATTCCAAGTCCTGAAAGGCAAGTACCTACTTCCAAGATTACTCTATCCGGCAAAGCTATTGTTCAGAATGGAAGGGCAGATAAAAGTGCTTCCCAGATAAGGTCAAGTTAAAGGAGTTGATCATCACCAGGCCCTTATTATATGAAATGTTAAAGGGGCTTATCTAAGAAAAAGAAGGTAAAACTATGAACAGTAAAATGACAATAAACTCACAGCTATCAACAACTGAACCTAAAAAACAAAAACAAAAAAAACAACTAGAACAGGAACAGAATCACAGAAATGGAGATCACATCGAGGGTTATCAGCAGGGTGGAGGAGGGGAGAGAATGGGGGAAATGTTATAGAAAATAAGAAGCATAAATTGTAGGTACAAAATAGACAGGGGTAGGTTAAGAGTAGCAGGGGAAATGGAGAAGCCGAAGAATTTATATGTATGACTCATGGTCATGAACTAAGGGGGTCTGGGTGGGGAATGCTGTTGGGGGCAGGCATGCAGGGCAGAGAGGGATAAAAGAGAGAAAAAACTGTAACAACTATAATAGTATAATCAATAAAATATACTCTAAAAAAGTACAAGATGGGGAAATGAGGTTAATAGTGACAAAATTAGCTAAAAAGAAAGCCAGTTGATTGGGAGCCAGAGAAGGCGTGTCCACCTGCCTAGAGTGTTTGCCCTCCTTTCTCATCCATGGCCCTGGGAGGGCTGGAGCAGCTTCCACAGAGCTGACATTAGACCAGGTACTATGATTTGTATTATGATCATTTCTATTTATTTATAGACTCTAAGTTGCTGAAGCTCGGGGACTGGTATTGTTCATCTTTGTCTCAGCCTCAGCATCCAGGACAGTAGGCTCGAGATAGGCACACTACAAGTTTTTGCTAACAGGATGAGTGACATAATAGAACAGCCTCACTGGGAAATCTCACCGTTACCGAGTCGGCTTTATGACGCAGGCTGTTTCACATAAAAAAGAAGTCAAAATGCCTTATTCACCTGGGCTGCAAATGGCTTAGAGGGATGACGACTCCAGCAACCAACGTCCTTGGGAAGGAAGTGTTCATGAAGAAAGGGTTTTAGGCTTGAGCCCTCTCACGTTCTGGTGCTGCATGTGCTTCCCAGGGTGGGCAGCCTCTGACCAAAGCCATTATCCATGGGAGGCGCCATTTTCGGAATGTGGAAGAGGAGGCTGAGAATGGGGTTCTGAGAGCAAAGCCCGTGTCTGTCCTCGTCATAGACACAGTGGGGGTGGGGTGATAGAGGACAAGGAGGAGCAGGACGTGAACTTGACCAGCATAACCTGGGCAAACGGGGGAAACGCCACTCAGCTCAAGAGAAAACACTTTGATGCCATAGCTACAGACGTCGAGCAGTCATTTCCACAAGCACAGAGAAACTGATTCCACGGCTGTTTGTCAGAACTGTCATTCTTTGCTTTCAGATCTCCCTGCAGCACCCCTTTCTTTTCCTGAGTTCCCTAAAATGACATACTGAATATGGTTAATTAATCAGTCAATCAATATCCGTTGATTATCACACAGCTGCTGTGTGCCCACCTGAGAGGAATCCACCCAGCGTGCAACGTGGGTGACCCAGCCCAGGTTAGGGGACCTCTAATGGGCCTCGGGCAGTGTTTGACCAGATGTTTCCTCCCCATCTCTCCTCGCAGATGCTTTCTGGGTAGTTTGATCTCTCCTGAACCAAGAAATTGATCGTGTCAGCTACAGCTCTATTTTTCACACAAAATCTCCCTGTGATTTTTTATTGTGAGCCATCTTCCTTTCCCCCCTACCACCAACCCACTCCAATTGTTGAGGGGGACAGTGGTAGTGCTTTGCCAATTAGAATTATGGTACCCAGACTTCTTTATCAGCAGTGCTGGGAAGGCTTCATTTTCACATATCTCTTTGGCTCGCAGTGTTAATCCCCAGTTTCAGGAGTTCAGGGTGGGTTTTCTTTTCCATATCTATGAAATTCAGTTTAATTTATACTCATTTTCCCTGTCCTACAGGTTTTCCTTTTCAGTTCTTATTTCCCTCATAGCAGAAGTCAGCGAAATTCTGCACTGGGTACCATCTACGGGAGCTGCTGTTGACAGCTGGGTGGTGAGTGGCAGGTAGACCAGAGAGAAAAGGGGAAGAAGTCACCAATAGGATAAAGGACTCTGGAGGCAAAAGGGAGTTGTTTTGGAAAGAACTCACTGCCTCCTGTAGTCTGCCATAAGCTTTTGTTTTCAGCGTTTAGAATGCAGTCTCCTCCTATTTATGCAGTTCTGTAAGCCTGATCCCGCTTTCAAATCGCCTCACGCATGTGTGAGTATGCTGCCTGTGAAGGCCTCCGTCATGAAAATGAAACCGCGCTCCCAGAAAGCACAACTAAACTGAGGGGATGACTTTCAGCCCTGAGACAGGGGAAAATAGGAACATATCCGTGCTCAGAGCCTTGCCCTTTACCCCACCTGAAAGAGTCCTTGGCTTTTTCTGCCCGTATAACGGAGGCTGTGGGGGCAACACCCTCAATGCCTGGCGAGGTTTGAGTGAGAAAGAGCAGAGAGTAGGTGTGCATTGTGAAGGGCGAGGAGCAAGAGCCTGCTCCCAGCCCCTGGTTAGGAGCACAACTGCGGGGAGGAGACAGCCCGGGGAGGAGCTGTTGTATTGGAGGACGGAGAGAAAGAATTTTAGAAATTGTCTGTGCATTATGACTAGAATCTGTCTTCAGTGTTTTCTCAATAAACTGTAATGAAGACTTATGTTACTTTTAAGTACTTTGAGGTAATAGATTTTTATTTTGAATGTGACTCCATGTTACGAAGGGCATGTTGCAGCTCTTCTTTATGTGGGTTACAGATGTGCCTAACATCATTGCAGAGATGAAGTCTGAGCAAGAGCTGGCAAGGAACATAGTACTGGTTGGGACAGGTGTTCAGGGGGAAAACGGGGGAAATAAGACGCTCATAATGGTGTGAAGAAATTGGGCTCAATTTGTCTATCACACTGTCCTCAAATATCAGTCTATCACGTATAGGGCAATGGCATTCATGAAAGGACCCCAAGAACCCAGATCTCCTCTCAGTAAAACAATCTCCCCTTGTCAAATGTTAATTCGTGGTTTCCTCTGGGGTCAAAGCAGCAATGCTGACCCCCCACCCACCCCACCACCAGCCACATGCTTGTTGGGGACACCATGGCAACGAGGGCATGACTCCTATGCTGGAGAGACAACTAATCACACCTCAGAGGGCATTAGGGGTCTCCTCTTGGCATTTTATCAGGATGCATCTACCATCTTGGGGGCTAAAGGGAACCTATGAAAGAACAACCCATCCCCTTTAGGATTTATTGAAATCATTAACAAATTACCATGAATTAGAAGTTACATTAGAGCAAAAAAAAGTGAGCAGTTCCCGAAAGTCACCATTCAGGGTATCTGAGGGAAGAACAGTCTGAGAGTTGTTTGGAAAAAGGGTAGAGATGCCTCCTGCCCTTCACTCCACAGCTCCGACTTCCTGACTGAAAACTACACATCGGGGAGCTTTATCTGGGTCCATGGGGACTGAAGAGCCTGCCTCATCCTCCCTGTCACCACCACCAGGCCGAGGGCTTGGCCCAGAACACACAGGCTCCAACTCTCACACCTTCCCCTGGGACCTCCTCAAGGAGGTGGGAACTCTTCCACTCTATGGGATGTCATTTTTGTCAAAAGAGCCACAGCAATCCTACCCCTCACTAATCTCAGTCCAAGAATGGCCCAGAGAGGCCTGAATGTTCTCTGAGGTCATGATCTTGGTTAAACACTGTGAAACATATACATAGATAAAAGATTAGAAATATAATCTATGTCTACACTAGAACTCTTATTATTTTCTCCATCAGATAAAACATTTATATTTTCCCAATTTTCAGCCACAATCATTTGTAACTTTTGCAATCAGAAAACTTTTCTTTTCATTGTGAAAATAATTACAAGTTATAAGTCCTTGCTCTGCCCCTGATTACCCAAGGATAATAACCTCTTCGAGCCTCAGTTTTTTTCATGTACAATATGAGAAGACTGTGTGTGTAACTTCCTCACTAAGGTCCCATTCAGCATCAATATTCTGGAAAGCTGTGAGACATTTGATTATAAGTTAAACTATGTTTGCCACAAGAGAGTACAAACCTTACAAACTTTTAGGAGTCCCAACTATATTTGTATCTAACTTGACAGAAAAAAATTAGACTTGACTTATGATAAAATCATTTTATGTACTACTTCTATTTTCTCTTTTGGAGAACTTAATAGCCCATTCATTTGTCAGATTTTGCTATGGGCCTATTATGTTCCAGGAGCTCTGTTGAACCATTGTTATAATCTTCACAACAATGCACACTTCCATGGGACTGATGTATTAGTTAAAGTAATGCTTCTTGCTATAACAAATAAAACCCCCGCTTACGGGGGTTTTAGTAAAAAAAAAAAAAAAACGGTGGCTTACTACAACAGACATTCCTCTCTCATTCATCTGAAACCCAAAATGGGTATTCCTACTTGGGGCAGAGGGATACATACACTCTTCTAAGTAATGATTCAGGGGCTAAGTCTTGCCCATCATATGTCTCTGCTCCCCTTAACACACCGGTTATTAGGTCACAGCTCTAAACTGCTTTAATCTGGCAAAGGGGAAAAACGCATAAAGGGCTTATTAAGGGTCAGTATGGTAAATGGTCCTCACAACTCCTGCTCACATTCCACTGGCTCTCCTCAGTCACATGACCCTGCATCACTTTAGGGGAGGCTAGGAAATTCAATCTCACTGTGTGCCCAAGAGGAAGAGAAACACATTTGGTGATTAGCTGTCAGTCTTTGCTTCAACAGACACTGTTCCCATTTTGAAAATGAGAAAACTGAGGCTTGGCAAGTAAGTGGCAGCTCCAGAATTTGAACCCAAGATCCTTGACTGCAACACAAATGCCACATAAACAGCCAATGGACTATAACTGTGAATGCTATGATAGTAGTAAAGGAAGCAAAAGTGACTCCTTAGGAATGGAGATTAACCTTGCCTGCTGATCAGAGAGCTTAAGTAAACTGCTCAAGACCAGACAACTGGCCAGTGGCTAAACTAGGCCAAGCCCAAAGTCCTCTTTTTATTGTGCTACCGGGTTGCTTTAAATTCCATCTTGTAGGATTAATATGTGTTTGCTAGCCAGCAAGAGGAGGCAGGGCATTGCAGGCAGAAGCAATGGCATGTATATAAGTCTGCAGGCAGAAAAAAGCCTCCAGAGGAAGAGCAGGCCACTTCATGGGGTCAGTATCTGTTACTAAAGCAATCAAACTGCCCAGCCCACAAAAGCACATTATGTCTGTGGAATATTACTTCTTAGATAGCCCAATTGTTATATTGCCTGTCATTTTTATTTTTGCATAAAATTGAACTTTATGGTTCTATGGTAATAAAATACTTTCATTTATACCATGTTCCTACCCACTAAGCTTTCACTAAGATATATTCTTTTATGCTACGGTGATATACTTTGATTAAAGCAGTTACAGATTCATGTAATTCCACATTCAAATAACTGTCTTGATCAATTTTTATTTTCCATACTTTTTTTGATCCATTATCCCATTTCTCCATTATGGCTGAGGTAATTTGCAGCCCCTGGCATTTTGCTCTGGGTACAGGTGCTAAGACCTAGATGTTTAGTAGTTGTGCAGCCTGGCTTGATCTGTGTTATTCTTCATTATTTGCAGACTGATTGAAATCATGAATCTCTGAAGTATAACTATTTTCAAGATTGTCATCTAAATTATGTAAATAACTAGCCCCATAATTAGCTCTCTTCTTTGATGAGCTTCCGTTCAGGTTCAAAGTGTGTTCATCTATATTCATCAGGTTTGTGGTGCGCTGATCTCCCAGACAGGCAGGACTATGCAGCAGGTGAGCCTCTCCAGGACGGTGCCGCGTCAGCCTCCTGAAGGAGCCAGCCTGGCCACCGGCCCTCCTCTCCCAGCTCCACTCACACACTCGCCAGGCCTCAAGTCCAGAAAAGTCTTTCAAGAACCACAGACAGTGGAATCCTACTTCTCCTGAGCACTCTTCAGGAATCTAAGTTTGAATACCGTGTTTCTTTTTCCATATTCTTTCTGTCTCTGCCAGGAAAACTTTTCAGATCCTCCTAGGGAAATTTTGTATGTCTCACCCTCACTTGGAGATAAGAAAACAGCTAAGCAATTTCCACTGAATAAACAGGGTTCTTATTTCCAGCAGGATAAGAGCTAAGCCTTGCAGGCTGACCTTTGCAAGGACCCAGTCATCGGTACTGCCCTTGGCAGCACCCCTGTGAGATGAACACATTTAACCTGGGGTTGAATCCTGGCTCTGTCAGGACCTGTGAGCTGCATGACAATTCATCTCTCTGAGCATCAAGTTCCACACTGGGGAAATGGGGTAATAATGTTCAAGTTTTTCCTGCCACGAGAACCAAGAGAAGTTAATGCATGTCGGACCCCACAGTCTTCCTCAGGGAAGCAGGGTTACACACCCAGATTCTGGACCAGAACCCTACTCTCCTACCTTTCAGTGACCTTGAACAACTTACTCATTCCCTCTGGGTCTCAGTTTCTTCATTTCTATAATGTCATAGTGATAGCACCTAACCCATTGGGTTGCTTTGAGAATTAAACATGAGCAATTAGAGCTGAGCTGGACACCGGTGGATACTGTGTTCTTAGCTATTATCATTCCCAGTGCTGACAGATGGTAAACGCTCGGAAAAGTTAGTTTCCTTCCTTCCCACATCGCTCTCACAGAGCCCTCACTGTTGGGTGGGGGCTTCCTGGAACTTCTCCAAAGTTGGAGGGTGGTGAGTTGGAAGTAGTCATACGGCCAACACTAGCTTCCTGCTCTGGCTCTCCACAAACAAAACCACAGACATTTGAGAACTAACACTCTCTGCTTGTGTTCTCCTGTTGTAACTGAGTGTTGCGGCTGGGCTGGTTTATGGATTTTCATTTTGACTTTTCCACACCTGTCCATCACCCCAGCATCCAAGTCCAAAATGCTTCAGTCACTAATGTGACTTTCTGGAAATCTGACTGACTGCAGACCTAGCTGGTCTAACTCCTCATTTAATATCTTTCATTTTGTCTGTTTTTTCATCCTACAAAGCACACTTTGAGGCTCAGGACTGGTCAGCCACCAAACAATCCTGACTCTGTGACACTGTGGATTCCGCTAAACCATGACTAGAGTGCATGATGGGAAGGTATCTTCCCCAACATAGTTCTTCTGCCAAAGGGAGCTGTGATTGGCTCTATGGCCAAAAAGGGAGAAGACCTGGACTGATGATTAGACAGTCAGACCAGACAGGACACCAGGGAATGCTTCCTGGTAGAAGAATCTTGAGCTGATCTTTAAAACAAGATAAAAAACATCTAAGGGGGAAGGAAGCCATTGTGTCAGAGGAAGAGACTCTATTCACATTGGCTATTATGTTTTCACACCAAATATCTCACGCTTAAGAATGGGACTCTACAAATCCATAAAGACAGAAAGTAGATTGGTTGTTGACAGGGCCTGGGAAAGAGCAGGGGGTAGACTGCTTATGGGTATGGAGTTTCTTTTGGGAGTAATGAGATGTCCTAAAATTAAATAGTGTTGTACAACTCTGTGAATACACTAAAAACACTGAATTGTATACTTTAAATGGGTGAATTTGCCCTGGCTGGCATAGCTCAGTGGATTAAGTGCGGGCTTGCGAACCAAAGGATCACGGTTCAATTCTCAGTCAGGGTACATGCCTGGGTTGCAGGCCAGTTCCCAGCAGGGGATGCACAAGAGGCAACCATACATTGATATTTCTCTCCCTCTCTCCTTCCCTTCCTCTCTAAAGATAAATAAATAAATAAAATCTTAAAAATAAATAAATAAAATAAAAATAAATGGGTGAATTTTGTGGTATGTGAACTCGATCACAATAAAGCCATTATTTAAAAAATAGGAGAATTGCTCTGGCTAGTCTGCCTCAGTAGATTGAGCATCAGCCTGCAAACTGAAAGGTCTCTGGTTTGATTCTGTCAAGGCACATGTCTGGGTTGCGGGCCAGGTCCCCAGTAGGGGCGTGCGAGAGGCAACCACACACTGATGTTTCTCTCCCTCTCTTTCTCCCTTCCCTCTCTCTAAAAATAAATAAATAAAATATTTTAAAAATAATAAAAATTGGAAATAAGATAATGGAGTCCTAATAAAATCCTATCATAGCGAGGTCTCTGTTCTATTCCCTCAGACCTTGAGAACTGCCAGGAAGCAGATGTGCTGTTGATACAATTCCACAAACCATGAAGATAAGCACAGATATTAATTGATGACAACATTTCTTCACCTAGCTCAGTCAATCTCAGCAGTGTGTGCTTTTGTCCCAAGGGACATTTTGCAATGTCTGGAGACATCTTTGTTTATCAGGACTTGGGAGACGCTATTGGCATGCAGTGAGTAGAGGCCAGAGACGTTGCTGAACACCCTACAGTATACCAGACAGCCCCCAGAACAAAGAACTTATCTAGCCCAAATTTTCAATAGTACCAAGTTTGAGAAACTAGATCAAACAGAAATTCTACAGGCTCCTCTTATCATCTCTCCTTTACTGCAAATTTTATTTTAAGGCACTAAAATGAATATCTATTCAAAAGTTCTTTTCCCAAAGAAAAATTTTTCTATATATAAAAGTAGCGATAACATTTTAGTTTCAATTTGTTCCAGATTCACAAGGAAAATAGTCTTTTCCAGTAATTTCCTGGTTTATCTTCTTTTGAAAGCAAAACTGGGTAAAATATTTACAGGAATATTGTATTTTCACTAAATTAAAAAGTTTTTATGTTCAGTTCTATTATTCTCTGAGGTACCTTAGTTATCCCTTTAGGCACAAAAACACCTTACTTACCTGAACAAAAAAAAATGTTGCTTTTTTTTTAAAACAAAATTTAGAAGAAAAATATCTTATTGGAAAAATGGGGTGTGTTCATCATTAAAGGGATGTCAGACCGAGAAGGCAGGCAATGACATACCTTTAATGGTTGAGGGACAAGAGGTGGAGATTTCAGTTCGTCTGAGTTCGATTCTCAGCTCTGAGTTTGCCAGCTGTTTGGCCTTGTGCAGGTCACTGTTCTCACCAAATCTCAGTTCCTTTCCTATAAAAACAAGGAGTTAATGCCCATAATTCCTGGTTATTGTAGAAGTCAAATGAGATCATGCACATGTAGCACTAAGCCTGTGTTCAGTGATGTCCTCTTGCCTTGGTCCAGTTGACACCATGCACCCACCTGTGACACACACACCATTGTCACCCACCCACACACCCACACATCGGGAAATACAGAGCCCCTTTGCTTGTTTGCAGGCACTAATGGTAGTTTCTGGAAATGTTATTAAGAAAGTGGGTTTGCCACCAGGAGTGACTGTTCATCGCCAGGCCTGGAGCAAAGGTAGTTCTGTCACCTCCAAGGCCTGGCATCTTGAGGTTTTACAACAGCCCTCCCCTTCACTGTGGTCAACAGGTGTCCCCTGCTACCTGTGCTACTTCTGCTCTGGACCGACATGCTTTGCGGCTCTTAAGTCCTTAGTGAGGTCATCTGGGGAGTGCCCTCAGGAAAGGGAGCATTAACACTTGTTGAGCATCTACCACGTGCTGGAACTATGCTCATCATTTCACACGACCACCTCCCGCAGTTCTTCACAGCAAATAATCACAGTCATGATCAAGACATTTAACAGTTGCTTGACTGTGTGCCAGGTACGGTGCTCAGCTCTTGATATGCATTGCTTCATTTTAATTTTATAACAAACATGTGAAGAAAGTATTCATTTTACCCCCATTCTACAGGTGAGAAATACTGCTTCTTAACTGAAGCAGTATTGGGTTAAGTAATTCGCTCAGTGACAAGGGGAGGTGAGTCAGCACTTTCCACCTTGTACACTGACCCTCACCTGATCCACTACCCTCACCTCACGTTACCCTAACCTGATTCCTTTTTGTGCAACAGTGACCTGCCTCCAAGGTGGGAAACATAATAACCTCCTTTGGCTTAAGGTAGCATATTTGGAATACTGCTAAGACCAAGTCCACCTGCCTCTGGGTGGAATGTGGAAGGCCGAGGGTTAAGTAATGGTCCTTAAACTCAGATGTCCTAACTGACAGGTGAAAAGCAGACATCTTGAACTTGGGTAATACTGACATCTCAACTTTCAAAGTACTTTTAACTTTAGAAATGAGGCAGTCATACTAATTGTCCATTCCCCATGGTATAGAAACTTTTATAGAGTCCTTCATGGGCCAGTTCACCTCTAGGTCAGAAGGATGCACAGTGCCTTTCTCAGCATTTCAGCCTCTTGGTGTTGGGGCCTGTACCGGACCTGTACTGCAGGTTCCCAGAAGAGTGTGGTACCGACATCTGTATTCAAGTGGACCCTGGGGCTCTGTTCCACTTGCAACCAATTATCTTTCCTTCTGATAAGTCATGTTTCTGGACAATCCTGGATTTAATATGGCCCCTCTGTACCTCTCAAGACATCTCCTAGAATAGTTCGAGGCTATAAGTAATTCCCATGCTCAACACCTTCCAGAATTTGAACCCAGAAAACCGAATGTAGGTAATGGGACATACCAAACAGCCCTGTATCACACGTCACAAAAGTAGAAAGGAGAACTCATAAGCCATGTATCACTGGTGAGTCATCCATCACAGATCCACCCCGAATGCCGTTTCCCTCTGAGTGGAGTGTTTGTTTCCACTCTCCCATCCTTAGCTCACTGGTCCTTCCAGAGATGCCACTCAAATACTTCCACCTCTGGAAGAACTTTCCCATACACCCACTAAATTACTTGTTCCCTCTTCTGGATTCTCAAGTACTTCATACTCATGGCAACTCCAGCAGCTGCTTTACTTTGAAATACCTGTGTAGGTCTGTCTCCTCCATCAAATTGAGCTCAGAGCAGACACCATGTTTACTTGTCTCTGGAGTCCCACGGTCTAGCAGCACCTGGAATAGAGTAGTTAGTGAAGACCTTCGTAAGAGGAGGGGGAACAGAGGAAGGGAGAAGGAAGGAAGGACACCAAGGGAAAGGCAAGGAAATGTTGAAGTTTTCCACAAAGAACAGGTGGTAAGACAGCAACTATATTCACACCCAAGAGCTGTCACAACAAATTAGCACAAACTTGATGGCTTAAAACAACAGAAACGTGTTCTCTCCTAGTTTTAGAGGCCAGAACTCCGAAGTCAAAGGCTCTAGGGGAGAATCCCTTCTTGCCTCTTCCAGCTTCTAATGGCTTCTGGCAACCCTTGACATGTAGCCACGTAACTCCAATTAATGCCTCGACCTTCGCGTGGCCTACTTGCTGTTTATGTCAGTTCTCCTCCTTTCTCTTACAAGGATCTCAGTCGTTAGATACAGGGTTACCCCTAAATCCAGGATGATCTCATTTTGAGATTAAGTTAATTCATTTGCAAATACTCTATTTCCCAATAAGATCACATTTATATGTATAGGTTCCAGGGATCAGAATTTGGACATATCTTTTGGGGGGACACAATTCAATGCACATCTTTAAAATCCCTCACTGCTACTGCTATGCACATGTTCCCAAACTGAAGACTCTATTCTAAGGCTTTTCATCTTGTTTCACCTCACCGCACACATAGATAGAAGTGATGATATTTCAGCATCACACAGCACGGAGGATGCAGCCCCTCATGGCCTGAGGCCACCACAGAGGGTGTCCGCCTGCCCCAGGCTTGCCCCTCGGCCCTGAGCTGAGAGGGTCATTATCTCGTCACCCTGTGACCCACTCCCAGCAGCTGCAGCCCAGCATCAAGGCTCTGTAAACAGGAGTCACAAAACTTGGGGTCACCACCTCCAATCTCATATTTTTTAAAGCTAGCAGAAAATTCAAAACAGTGTTTTTCCCCCCAGGAGCCCCTTACTTCTTCTTCAGCTTCCACCCCATCAGAGTTTCTTGCTCTCCTGTCTTGGTTTCTGAATGAGACAGGCAAGGCAGGCCAGTCTCCTCCTCTGACTGTAAAATACCAGAAGGGCTCAGGAGCTACCCCTGTGACCTTTCTCCTCCCAAGTGGCATGAATCTTTATGGTATGCAACCTTTATGGTTGCGAGTCCAGTTTCAAGTTTATACTTCTTCATCTTCTTTCACTATGCCAGCTGGATTTCTAATTACAAGCAGGGCATACCCCAAAGCACACAGAAGATGGGGTCCTGTATCCTTTCACTACTGTGTGTAAGGGGTAGGGGCTTTGATAGCAGTTAGATGGATTTTTTTAAGCCTCCATTCTTGAGACAAAAGAGGTACAATTTTCCTTTATGTGGGACAATTCTACCCAGGCCTAATATGGGATTCAGGAAAAGGCCGTTCCTAGATGGAATTCACTTCACATCTCTCTTTTGTATTCTGACAGCGACTGGAGTGTAATCTGTCCTTCCTGAAACACCCTAATCAACTAACTTGGCTAAGTTCTTTCCTAAACAAACCCTGTGCAGCTTCCAGTTCTTTTTCCGCAAGAAATACCAAATTAGTTGCTTTGTGAATTGCTGGTGAGCCTGAGACCTTTTTTCATTATCCGGCACTCCCTGGCCTACAGGAAGCACTGCCTAGAATATCTAAAACAGTCTATTGTTGAAGTTCATTTCATTTCATCTCTGTGCCTGCTTCCGTTGGTGATCTTGAACATGGGGTGTATATCAAAATGTTACCAGAGGGGGGAAAAACCTATGAATAAAATGATGATGATGGCAAAAGAATCCAATTTATTTAAAACACCCACATTTATTTTCAGATTTAATCCTTGATTCTTCTATGTGTGCAAGGAAAATAGTCGATGTTGGCTGATCTTAAAGATAATAATTTGTATTTTCTCTATTCTCAAACATGCTGCAAAATATATGTGGCTTAGCTTTCCATAATTCAAACAAGCAAGTAATTTTTGTAAAAGCAATGTTTTGCAGAGGATATTCTGAGTCTCCTTTTCAGAGCTGGGGAAGTGACTTGGGTGGGTGGAGCCAGTCTCCCCTTCCTGGGCTCACACCTCTGCGAGGGTCCTGACGACCCTGGGAACTTGACAGGGCTCATGAGCAGCTTCAAAGACAAGGAACATTTAAATCACAGGCTTTGTGATAGCTGGATGGGAGGAGCCCTGGTGACTGACATTTCACCCCTGACTCACCTATCAGAGCACAAACCATCACAGTGCCACCATTTTCAAGGGAGACTTCAACTTTCTCAACTGGATAAACACAGGCCACGTGTATGTGTCCTGGGCCCCATAAGCACTCTGGGGCAATTACGTAATTTGTCCTCCAAATGAGGACACTTGTAAGAGTGAAGGGGGCTACAGTTTCGATAATTTACAGGAAAAACAAAGGCGAGCAAACCGCAAGTAGCCGATTCTGTTCCTTCCTCCCAAACCCCCACCCCAGCCCCCACAGTGACCCTGCGGGCAGCAGCCGTTATGAGGGTGGGGGGTGGATGTTGGTGAGGCTGTCTCCATAGCACCTCGCCTCAGTTTCACGTTCAGATTCTGTCGTCGTCGATACGTGAGACCACATGGAAATGGCTGAACAGTGGCCTCAACAGGAACGTGTGTGGCTCCCAAAGGCATGAGGGAAACTCTTCTCTGTCCTGAGTCTGCCCAAGTGCCAACACCTGCCTCAGGGCACAGCTCCCCACGTCATAACCACCAGCTCTTTCAGCCCATGTATATCAGGAATCTAGAAGCACCCGAACTTGCTTCAATACCTGCAGCTCTAGGCAATAATACTAGTGACTCTTTGGTTAACCAACATTTAGCTTTGGTGACAGAAATAGATTTAGAATCATAGATTTGAGAGAACCCTGGAGAACATGGCTGCCCCATCCACTGACCTTAAAGGAAATGGTTTCGGTCACAGGAGAATAAATTTTATTGTTAGAATTCATCTAGAGATGGAGCTTCCAAAGCTTATGTCGACAAGCTCTTCTCTTTTTTGCCAACATGAGCGACAAGAAACCCCTTCTGCTTCACAGGCACTGCAGTTCAGGATGTCCGTACCTCTTCCCGCCGGCCACTGGGGAGCGTCCTGTGCAGGACAGCTCTGCTCTGCCCCCTCTGTAGCCTCTAATCGTCTTTCTTGTTCCAGGAAGTTTTGTAATCATTTTTGTCTACGTAGACTAGTGATTTTCAACCAGTGTGACACAAGAATTTTTAAAACATGCAATACCTGACTATTTAGTCTAGGGCACTGACCTATTTTTCCTTAGTTGTCAAATTAAAGAATGACAACAGCCAATACAACAATAGCCATTCAGGGGAGGGATTTTGAGGAACAAGTATGAAAGACACAGAGATGAGGACTGGGGGTGGGGGGGGGAAATGGGAGGGAGGGGGGAGACCGGGCGGGGGGGGGAGGGAAAAAAATGTACTTGAAAAGTAACTAAATAAAATTTAAAAAAAAAATAAAAATAAAAAATAAATACAAAAAACAAACAAACAAAAAAACAATAGCCATTCAGTGTAAATGAATCAAAATTATATCTATTTTTATATAATATATTTTTATATAATATATTTT
This sequence comes from Artibeus jamaicensis, assembly GCF_021234435.1. Lineage (NCBI taxonomy): Eukaryota > Metazoa > Chordata > Mammalia > Chiroptera > Phyllostomidae > Artibeus > Artibeus jamaicensis. Next base: position 39,033,375 of record NW_026521812.1, on the reverse strand, counting down.
TGATGTGTCTCAGAATTTTAGTAATTAGTTTATGTGTGCCATACGGATAAGATGAAAAAGGTGGAAAATCAGTGACATAGACCGTCAGGGATTTAGGAACGGCAGTTTTCCTATCTGATATTTCTAGATCCTGGGAATCTGACTGATAATTACAAGAAATCATTCAGGTTTCCCATAGAAAAACCTACACTCTATTATGCTTTACTTGGCCACAGACACCCCTTCACCACCAATAGTTAAGTATGCATTTCACATCTAGAGAATTTGAGGCAATCAAGTCCTGGTTTCTTTCCCCCACTTGGTCTTTGGCTTCTAACCCCTCCTCCAATGTACCAAGGACATTTGATTTCATTACTATGTCTCTCTGCCTTTATTAAACCAATTAAGAGGAAAAACATCTAAAAGCTAGTTACAGATGGAAAAGGTCTACGAGAGCCTTGCCTTGGGAAGACACCCAGTGCCTTGTACTTCCTGCACACTCAATCCAGTTGCTGAATTGAATTAATTTCAAGCCCAAAGTGTCATTTTTAAAAAATGTTCAAACATGTTTGCCATGTCTGCAGGGAAGACTCTTCCGTCACTCACCCTGAGATCTGGCACATTTCACCACCAGGAAGGCTTTGTTTGTGGTCCAGCCTTAGGAGACACGTTGCACAGAGCCCTTTCCTGGGGGTTCTTGTGTTTGCCGTGTATCACACACACTTTTTTTTTTGCCCAAATCTTTGAGAGAAAAATAAAGACGTATGTTATGCATACATGGTACTTGAAATACCTTGTATCTGTTCTTGTGTTTTGTAATTATTTGTTATATAAAATTTCTTATACCATAATATGTTCAAAAACAAATGTTAAAATTTCTTTATAATACAAAACCAAGTATCTAAATATAAACAAATTAAGAACTGAATTAAAAAATTGAAATGAAAAAGTTGTTTCCTGAAAGTTTGGGTCAAAAACGTGGGTGCTCATTATACACGGCGAATACAGCACGTTCTGAACGGTGCCCAGCTCCATGGCCTTAGAAATATCCCTTCCCCTCCCCCAGCCTGGCGTCTTCATCCATAAAACACAGAACATAAACCAGAGTCATACTCTAATCTCTGTTGGTGAATTCCTGGACTCTAGTCTTCTAACCAGGTACATAATCCATTTGTTTACATTCTTATTTAAAGATATTGTTCATGTGGATCATTTTTAAAATACAGAAAATTATAAACAATAATAAGGCAACTATCTACCATCCACCAATTTATAACACACATTAAAGTTCTGACGTATTTTCTTGAAATTTCCTCTTCATAAAGATGAAATAAAACCAGACAAATGCATCCGAAGCCCCGTTTGAAGACCTCCTGGATGTCTTTCCTCTTCATCTCCGAGAGCTTAGCACTACCGCCCGACAAGGAGCGTGCTCCTTGTTTCCATCTTTGTTTTTCAGTTCCGTAATGTGTTCAAGTACCCATAAACTATGATTAGTAGGTTCCGAGTGTTTTTTAATTTTATATAAATGATGTTGGCTTACACTCTTAAATCCCTCTTTCTTCTCACTTTAACTTCCAAGTGGTTTCGGATTAACACTATTATTGAACCAGCACGATGAAATTCTGTTGAGAGTCGATCTCACATGCCAAATCCCTTATTAATTGTTTCTGATTTTCTCTTGGGAGTTCATTTTGGTTTCTATCCAACTTCATTTAACTGTTTACTCTTCCTTGTCACGATCTAAAACTGTGCGCTCTTGAGAAGGAAAGAGAAATCCTCAATCAAAATTCTGGAACTTAAGTAGTAAATGAGAATAACAATTACAGAAAATTATACCATTTTGCAGTGCAGTTTCTCTAAAGAATTCTTAACAACCACTAGTTCTCTTGTTCTGTGAAGAAACAATTTCTACAGGCTGCAGAATAAAGAATAATGGTTTCATTTCCTTTATAACCAGTTGTAACCATTATATTGAGTGTCCTTTGGGAAGGCTCACAGAGAGTCTTGATATACATTTGGACAAACTGGTAAATTTCTCATTCATCAACATTGTCTCTCTTACAAGTGAGCACTAGGGAAACTTCTGTCTTACAGAGTGCAATAAAAAATACCAGCATGTCATGAGAGTTTTATAAGAGTGATGACAGTCACTCTTCTGGATATACAGCACCAGGAAAAAAAGATTGAAACAAATCCAGACAAGTGTTAACCTTTATTTGAACTAAAATCACATACCCTATAATTATCAGACCAAAAGAAAATTAGCGTCCATGTTATTAAATCCCCTTCAGCTAAAAATGGGTGAGGGTGATAATGACCACTTGCTTTGGAACATCTCACATTAATATCAGAGTACAAAGCAATATTCTAACATCCAGTGGAAAATATAACTTCTTGCATTTCATAAATATTGCTGCTGTGGTGTACTGAGAGTCTGAGCTATTTAATAAAGTTATGTAAGTCAGTGAATGGTCAAGCTTAGTTCTCAAGCCTGATGCAGAGACTAATAATATTAACCATTCAAAGAAGACCTTGCTGTTACGCAAGGGAAAACATTTCTAAAACCAATGAATTATTGCGCATCAGAAATAGTGAGCAAATTAATTTCCCATCTGGGAAACATCTGCCAGCTAGGTAGGTATCCGCCTGGGAAAATTATCCTTTTCTAAGGCCCTGAGAGACTGGAGGCATGTGAGAAAACTCAGAGTAGCACCCAGTGAAGTGCGCCAAGCTGAAGCGTTCGGTTGTGATGTTCAACTATGTGCCATCCTACATCTGAGATGCCAAGATCAAAATTCATAAAGGACGTCTCTTTGAATACCTTTCTAGCTTACTAGAGGAATAAAACAAAATGCCTAAGGAAATCAGACACCTTGATAAAAATTTCTTAAGCATGAAAAAACAACCTTCACACACGAGGCACCGTACTGACCCCTAGAAAATAACAAAGTCCAACATCCAGTGCAGACCTTGGTATATTTCCCTCCTATGTTCCCAAGTTCTTATCATTCATTACTGCACAAAACAATTGTTTCACAGCTCCTTTTCACTGTTGGAAAAAAATATATATCTTTTAAAAGATTTAACTATTCTATTGATTAATCTCTTTCTACCATGACCCTACTGATAGCTAACATTTGTGTGAAACACTGTGCTGAGAACTTCCCGTGCACTTCCCCATATCATCTCATAATAACCTGTACACAGTGGTACCGGGAAGGGAGTGGTACCGGGAAGGGGGTGGGTGGATAGATAACCCAATGAAAACTGACCTAAACCAATGGCTGTGATGCAAAAAGGCCATATAACAGAAAGTCCAAGTCTGGCTTTAGGTGTAGCTTGATGTAGGGCTCAATGGCAGGGCCCACTTTTCTTCTTCACAGTTCCCTGCTCAACTTTCTCAGGATGAGCCATATCCTCCACTCAGCTGTGTCTCGTAATTTCCAGACAGAGGTCAATAGCTCCGAACCGTACTTCTTGTCTCTAACCAGGTCTAGTGGATAACATGTCTGCCTCTATCCCAGCAATCTCGGCAAAGCTCTCTGGTTCTGAGTGGGTCACATGCTGTTCCCTGCACCAACCCTGAGGCCAGGGAATCCAGAACACCGTTCTCTGAGTGGTAAAGTCAGGTCCCACCCAGAGCACCTGGGCCGAAAGCAGGGAAAGGGGTGATTTCTAGAGGGAAATTCTAAAAGAAGGGTAAGTGGATGCTGGAAAAATATCTGATACAAAATTTATAAGAGAGCAGAAAGATCGAAAGTATTCTGGGAGAGGAAAATAGTATAATGCAGAAGCATAGCAGGAAGTAAACACATAAGAAATAAGAAACAGTTTGTTACATCTGCAGGATACAGCAACTGAGCAGTGAAAGGCAACACTGGATGGGCTGAGCATAGCCACAGAATGGAAGGCCTTCAGTTAGACCTGGATGCTTCAACTAGATTTAATAGACAATAGAGTCATTGTATAAACTTGGAGAAATAAGATGAAACATAATCGTGAGGAAATGGGCTTTCTGGAATACTAGAAAGTTAGATGCAGAGATGTGATTCAGAGATACCTGGATATCAACTCCACTTTCATTGATGCCCCACCTCTGAAGTCTTGGCCTTACTGATGCTGAGTTTGGCTTAAGAACAAAAGAATGTAGGCATGTTAATAAATATTCTCTTAACTGGAAGCACATGGACTATTAGTGTGACTTTTTCTGGAATGTTGATATGATCCTTGATATTAAAAGGACATGTTCTTAGCAAGAATTGTTCTTTCATGATTTAGAAAGAACTAGACATTATTGATAGCAACTTCAGGGCCCCATTAAAAATTTCAGGGGCCAAGAGAAGCTACACCAACACAAGCTCTATGTTCTCCCCACCTGGCCTCCCTGATTGCAACAAGGTTTTGTATCTTTGGTTCTTTAACAGAGGAACTTAGTGAAAATTTACACCTGAGTGTAGGACAGGGGAGCCCTGTGGCAGGGAGAGGTGTGTACATGTGAGGGGGGTCTTTTTCCACCAATCCACACTCTGATGGCAACATCACAGTCAGTTCGCAGAAAGATCCTCTTGGTTCCATGCTGGACTCTGGGAGTGATGTCCAGAGGTCAAAGAAAGGAAATATGAGCAAAAACACCTGTATAAAGACTGCATAATCCCTAACAGGAAACTATGATATTTTTGAGGAGATATTCTGAGCAAGAGACGTATTTGTGGATTTTATCAAGTTTTTTTTTTTATCTCCAAGAGGTCAGTCCCAGTAGTTTTAAAAGTTACTCCTCAGAAAGGTGTCCCAAGGCATCATTCTCTGGCTCCCCGAAATAAGTCAGTCACAGCACTCAGGAAAATCGCAGGTCTCCAAAGGTGGGCGAGGATTCTGAGCCAGGAGGGTTTCTCTTCTCTGCCATCTGGGACCAAAATATGAAGGAGCAGCCCGAGTTTCCAGCAAGAAGAGACAGGGACGTCGCTGAGGCGTGGGAGTGTGGGCACCAGTGTGGAGCTGATGGTGCTTTAACTCCTGCTCCCTCAACTGCTGCCACAGGAGGAATGAGAAAACAGGGAGGGATTAAGTCAAGTCACAAGACCTTCAACACCATCTTCACTGACCTTTTTTTTTTGGGGGGGGGGGGGGGGGGGGGGAAGGTGTCCAAGGAGAACACTGGTTCTGATTTTAAAACCTTAGCTCTGAGCAACTATTTCTAAAGGTATGAGCAAATAGTTGCCCTAGCATGCAAATCTGACCTTGAGCCAGATTTGGATAAATGTTCTAAAAACTAATTGGGTTAAATTTTGTGTTCTAAAGTTTCACATTTTTCTTAAATAGCAACATAGCATTTTTATAAGTAAAAAAGGTAAGCAATTGCTTTTGAAACTTCCACAGGAAACAAGTGGGCAAATGGAACCTTAGGCAGGAGCAGAGAAAGAATATAAGGCATCACTTTCAGGATATCCGTGGCGTCCAAGGATGCTGAAGGAAAATGGTCTCACAATTCAGCTAAAGAGTTAAGTACCTAACTTCTGCGTTTCAGACATGATTCTGTTTAGGGCATAAATAAAGTTGCTGGATCAGAGCCAATAGGGATACGGGGAAGCTGGCAGTGGGCCCAGCATCTCCAAAGCAAGAAATCTTATAAAAAGAAGTGTTTTTTTCTTTCTGTTGAGTCAGTCACCTTACAATGTTGGCTTGAGGTTACCATTTCTTTGGTAGCTAGGAGGGTAATTAGACAGCTGTGCCTCCCTCCTTTCTTCAGTAAAGCATGGGGAAATGCTGTGGAAGACGAGTATTGTAAGTTGGGAGAACTGCAAACTGGATATAATTGAGCAGAGGGTATAGTCCCAAGCACTGGAAGAGAGAAAAACAGGGTCTTTATTAGGAAATGTCTTTTATGGACAGAATAACCAAGGGGATTTGACACAGAGGACACAGAGACCCACTGCAGAGATTGTGTGCCATTACTCAGAACATTAGCACTAGGGACAGAGCCGGATGGGGCAAGCAGGAATGGGGAAGGTGGGGAGAGCCCCTGGCCCCCCACCCCAGCAAAACCAGCTTCCCCGTATCCACCCAACCTCCCAATGCCAGGGAAATTGAGAGGACAGCCCATGCCCAGACAGACCTACTGAAGCTCAGGGAGCCACACAGTGAGATGGGGGGATAGCCATGGAGGCTTAACTAGAAGAAGGAGGGAAGAACTCCCAGCTTCCAAGGAAAAGAGTGAGAGGGAGAAAGCTGTTCTTCAGCAGTTCTGCCCTTAGACCTGGGTGAGATGAGCTGCCCTGGGCCCCGCCCTTTGCAGATACCTGTCTATTGGTTCACCGATGTGTTGTCTGATACACACTGATAACAGCAAATGCAAAAAAAAAACAAATGGAAAAACAACATTGGGTGATTTGAGGGGTGCACTTCAGCCAAACAAGATTTGGAAACAAGTCTGAAGACCAAACTATTAGAACACAAAGGGGAAAAAAAAAGGAATACACTCAGAGTCAGAAGGTGGCCCTCTCCATGGCCCTAAAATGCTGCAGGCAAAGAGAACGTTCAATGTCCGCAGGGCCCTGACTCTGTTTAGAAGATAATCAATGAACTTCAAGAATGTGTGAGACTATTTTTCCAATGGGAGGCACAGACGTTTGAGTAACACATTCTGGAATGGTGATGTGAACTCAGGCCTGGGGTTTGTGCAACAGCAAGAATCGGTGGGGACCTGGGTGTGTGGACAGTGTTACCGACATCTGTGTGCCCCCTGCTCCCCCCAAGGAAATCTGGGGCCACAGGAAGCCATCCCTCATATCTCATAAGACTTTGCGTGCTTGGCTGGTCACCCTAGAAAAGTAGCCTTCCTGGGAATGTGAGTGTGTTGGGGGGGGGAGAAGATTGGGGAGTGATCTCTTTTGCCAGTCTCTAACCCACTTGACACATTCCATGTCTTATGTCGAATAGAAAATATTTACACAAACCAAACAAGCAGAGTGTAATTTCTGGAATGAGAAGTCAGAAGCCTCTGGATTCTGTACCCCATCCATTTCAAACATAACATGATTCACCACTGCCTGAAGTGCCTCTTTCTTTGACTGAAACAAATAGTTTTTACTAACGTCCCACAGGAGGCTATGAAATTTAACTAGAAGACATTTATGACCCCGATGAAAGGCACTAGTTAAGTGTAATTGTTTTCATTACCTGAATCTATTTTGACTTTCCTTACTTTATACATAGATGGATGGCATGACGTGGTCCACGTGATCATCGACATTCTCCCCCACTCCCCCCACACTTCAGTGCCTGTCCAGTGGGTGTTCCAAAGCCTCCGTCAGATCTCTGGGCGCTGGGTCTCATGGCAACCCTGGGTCTCGCGCTCCTCTAAGTGGCACTTCCTGGCAAGCATAAAATTTTATTCCGAAACAAATGTGCCAATTGTTGGCTTGCTGTGAGTACAATTAGTCACTTTCTCAGAATGAGGAGCAAAGGGCTAATTGTTCTGCAAGTGGACAATGGCTGCTGTAATTATTAGCCTCTGCAGTTTCTCATCCATACATAATTGCATATGCGGATGAGGAGCGCTCGGGCTGTCTTCTTGCAATTCCACCCGTGAGGCTTCCCATTGTCACGCTCGGGTTTTTTCCACTTGTATCAGTCACAGTTGGTTGTGCTTTTCCATGATTGTCCTTTTCACTCTGTAAAATATAAATGCAAAAGCAGTATTTAAAAAGTTTTCCAGAACAATTTAAACACTGAATCAGCCCTCTAGTCATTGAGTTTGTTTTCAATGTAACTTGAGTATTTTTACAAAGGCAAGTTTTTGGCTGAAGTTTATAGAATCATAGAAAAAGAAGGAAGCTGGAAATTTCCCGCCGGCTCCCGCTGTCTGCTCTCCCCATAGTCTCTGCTCTTCTCAAAGTCTCCAAAATAGGATTCACGGCCTCTGTTTGGAACTTCACTTCAGTGTTTTGTCTCTAACTCTAAAGTGACCAAGCTTTGTATGTTCCCGGACTCAACTCAGGAGCTCCAGGTTCCCCGTGGTGGCAGTCAGTTAAATGTTAGCTTCTTTGAACGTGGGGACACCAAATTTGTTATCCCGAGGTTTGTAGCCAGAGACCATCTTCAGAGGTAAACTAATCTCTTTCAGGTTAATGTGTGAAGTTTTCTACAAAATGCTTTTGGAAGTACCTGATCTTTCTCATGACCATTTGGCCAAAATCTACTCAGCTCCAGGTCACCTACATTCCCCAAACCCTTAACTCAGGCTACAAATGATCTGGGTGATAGAGGAAGCGAAGGAGGTGGCTTGCTTCCTTCCAGTTTGCAAGGCTGCTTGAGCACTGCTTGTGCCCAAGGACACCCCACCGTTCCCCAGCCCGGAGAATGGCTGGCTGTCCCAGATGGTCCAGTTCCCCGGCACTGCCGGCTTCTTTCCAGGTGAAAACTCTGAATCCTCCAGAAAGCCCTCTTTATCTCTGTGAATTCTCATAGTGCCAGAAAGTCATAAAGTTTGGTAATGCTGGGAAAGGCAAATTTTATATAAAGGATTTGGGGAGAATCGTGCTTTTAGGCAATGCTTTTTTTTCTCTTGTTCTTTCACTGGTTCCAAATAAAAGTGAAACTTACTGAAAGACATGATATCTACCTGCTGAAGTTGAGAAATGGGCTCCAGTGAAGTTATTTGCTGTTAATGGTAAATCTGCCTGTGTATGGACAGCAAGATGCCTGCACATCTTCCCAGCAGCCTCAAAACTGCATTCAGCTGCTCCCTGCCATATGACCCCTTAAGAGCTGCCACCTGAAACACACCCCCCCACCTAAGAATGTTAATAAGCACTGATGAAATCACGCACTGCATTTTCAGTGCCAAAAATCCCCCTTTCTTTCTTCTCAAAGTGAATAGGATCCTAAATGGGCCACGTTTGCTTTTATGAGGCTGCGTCTGCCAGTCAGCCCCAATACATGCCGGGTGCTTCAACAGCATTAATACAAGGAGTGATGATAATCTGAAGAGCCTTATTTTTGTCCTCAATGTTCACCCCAAAAGGAAATGCTCTTCTTACTAATAATAGAGGATGTGACCAAAATGTCGAGTATATTTCTCTGTTCCTGGCTCATTTGCCAAGGCTGGCATTTCTATCAGAACTCCTTTAGAAAGGCCAAACCAATTCACTTCTTCGCCACTTGCCCTGCCAAATGCCAAGGTCTGGCAGTTTTTATTTCGGAGACTCAACTGAAGACCAGCTTCCTCTCCCACAACACACAAACCAAGTTCATACACAATAATGAGCAAGGTGCCAGGCATTAACGTTAGCACATTATACACATTAATTCATTAAATCCCGCAGCAGCCCCACAAGGCATTAGGATCCCCATTTACTCTCAAGGAAACTAAGAGACTGAGGCACTAAGTAACTTGCCCAAGATCATCCCGTTGGTAAGTGGTGCTGCTCTGGAGACACAGCCCCTGACCAGGACATGTTGCCACCTCTGCGCCAGCGCTGTTTTGCGTTTTAAGACAGTGTAGATTGACCCATCATCCTCCAATTAGTGTCAAGAGTGTGGGGCCCCCAGAGAAGGGCGGTGTCAGCTCTCCCCCATTCCTTACACCCGGGGCTCCCGTTATGCTTCCTGCCGTCACTTAGCTCATTTGCGTTTTGGCTGGATTTCTGACTTCTAAATCAGATGTACTAAAACATCTCGGGTCTTGGTCCAGCACAGGTTCTTCCTGATTCTCTGAGAAGGCTCCGAGGAAGTTTACCGCCAAGCACATGCGTTAGACAGACAAACTCATTATCAGATTAAGGCGTCTACAGAAACAATCTGCAACACACAGGAGCCAGTCGCATTTATAGCTGTCAGGCATTAATCAGCCAGTCCCCCAACTTCAGTGCTCGTTGGTAATTTTCCATGAACTGTGCAAGCCAGCAAACGAGATGACTGCTACAGATTCGCCTGTTGCTATGTGCTTCAGTCTCCTGTGATTTGGCCCATCTCAAAATACCACATAATAGTGACTTTTTTTGCTAGTATGCATATAATATCTTTATCACTTTTAAGTTTTAAGAAGCTATTAGGCCTTGTAATAATTTGATAGGGACTTGTTTGTTTGCAATTGTTGTGTTTTAAACATAGCTGAAATATTTTTTTTAAATGCATTCATTCTGATTAAATTCTTACACCTTCATTTTTAAGGACTTCAGCAAGCTCTATACAGGCAATGAGCTGAAAATAGATTTGGCAACAAGCAATATTTTATAACATCAATGCTTCCCTTGTGGAAAAAAAAGTCACAAGCAACTTTTTCAGCACTCAATTTGATAAACTGAAGCTCAAGAAAATGCACAAGTGGGTCCAGATTTGTGATCCACAGGCGTCCCTGGGTGCACAGCCAAGCCGCGATCCCTTCCTTCCTCCCAGAGTCAGTGAGCTCATCCCCTGGCTGACGTCCACACGGCTCACCCACCCCCAGCTCAAAATCAGACCAACAATACTGAATGGAAACTGTCGTCGAAAAAACTGTTTAATTAAAGGAGAATGGAATATCATAAATAAATTTATTTTACAATATAATAAAGCTGACAAAAAATATGATCAAGATGAGGGACAGGCTTGGAAAGACCTTTTCACTACCCGAGTGAAGGACAGCATCACTCTGGGCTAAATTAACAGTGGTTTTAAATTTTTTAATAGTGGGTTATTTTATCAAACTTTTTAGGCCATAGACTCTTTTCCTCCAAAATCAGAAACTTATAAGCACTATGTAGAACATCTTTCTGGTTCTCCAGCCTATAGGCTCCCATGTTTTCTTCTCATAACTGATACTGTTTCTTTTCATAGTAATTAACTCAAGGAGAACCCAGCAATCTGCCTTTAGCATAACCTTCACTGGTTTCCAACTGAAAACAAAAGGAGAGGAATCCAACATTTGGCCAATGGCCCAGTCAACCACTTCCCTTGCCAGGAGAGTTTTTAAATAGGTGCTGCCACTCTCGGAGGGGAGTGGGGGAGGGAAGGGAGCTAGAAATGTGGATTTTGAGCAGCAAACCCTGTTTCCATTCTGTCCTTGGCTTCTGTCTGGGTCCTAAAATGACAGTACTTAACCAGAGACCTACAGATCATGGAAAATTATTTTTTCTTCACTGCAAGCAAAAGAAAGCGCAAAAGCCGTACTTATCAAAAAGGCAATTTTCAGCAGAACTTTAATTAAGTGTTAACCTTTCTGTGAAGAATTATAAATTACATTAGAACATAAGCGTCAGCCAATGGTGTTTGAGGCTTGAGCTGAACTCATGCCATGTTTCCCATAGTAGGTGTGTCTATTGAAGATGTCAGTTAGAAGTTCAAAACCTCAGTACCAGGTGCCGTGTGAATGGTTAGAGCCCCTCATGGAGGTAGGTCTTCAGAGACCATTTCCAAAAAACTGACAGATTTTGACCAGAATCGAAGGTCACTTATGGCCTGGAGATCAGTTCTCTTTCCATTCTCCAGGGCCTCCCAGGTGCTTGGGAAAATCTTAATACCACTAGACATGTTTACATGTCAGACTCAGTCAATTTTAGAGTCCGGATCTATAATGCCCTTCTCCCTTTCCTCTACAAGCCGATAGCCAGCCCCTGACTGACGTCCCTTCACCTCTCAGTGATGGTGATGCCTGCTCTAATCTCCCAAATTCCTTTCAATCTGCTCACGGGTGAGAACTGGTTTTCCCTTCCATCTGGCTGACAGATGACACAAACTGTACATTACTTTGTCAGCCCTGAAGTCCAGGCATTGATAACTTCCACAGGGACAAAGTTGATAATGATCTCTTGGTATAACATTGTCTTTTAGAGAATTAGATAAATGTGAAACTCTCCACCTTGTCAAGAGCATCACTCAAGGCCACTTCGCCTGTTTTCACAGCCCAGGATAGCGGACTCGGCCTGCACCCGCAGACGTGAATATTTGTCTTCGGGCCTCTGCTTCCCGCAACCTGTCTCTCTCCACTTAATTCCAAACCATAAACGGCTCCACAAAGCTCCTTTTGGACACAATCTTTTTTTAAAATATTTTTATTGAATTTATTGGTGTTACTTAGGTAATAAAGTTATATAGGTTTCAAGTATGCAATTCTATTTATAATTCATTATCAGTTTATTGTATTGTGTGTTCACCTCTCAAAGTCTAGTCTCCTTCCATCACCATTTACACCCTTTTTACCCTCTTCTTCCTCCTCCCACCCTTCTTTCCCTCTGGCCATCACCGTAATGATGTCGGTGTCTATGAGTTTTATTTGTTTTGTTTTGCTTAATTCCTTCACTTATTTCACCCAGCCGCCCAATCTCTTCCTCCTCTTTAACAGCTGCTGGTCTGTAAGTATTTTTATATTGTTTTAGTTTATTTTCTTCATTAGATTGCATATATAAGTAAAATCATATGGTGCTTGTCTTTCTCTGACTGGCTTATTTCACTTAGCATAATACTTTTTAGATCTATCTATGCGGTGTTGCAAAAGGTAAGATCTTTTTTTCCTTTTTACAGCTGAGTAGTATTTCACTGTGTAAATGTACCACAGTTTTTTAATCCACTCATCTACTGATGGGCATCTGGGCTGCTTATAAACCTTAGCTACTGTAAATAATGCTGCTATGAACATAGGAGTGCGTATACTTTTTCAAATTAGAGTTTCAGGGGTTTTTTGTATATATTCCCAGAAGTGGAATCACTGGGTCATAAGGCAGTTAGTTCAGTCTTTAATTTTTTTAATTAACCCTGCATTGTTTTCCATAGTGACTGCCAATCTGCATTCCCACTAAGAGCACACAAGGGTTCCCCTTTCTCTACATCCTTGTCAACACTTGCTGTTTGTTGATTTACTGGTGATAGACATTCTGAAGGTGTGAAGTGGTATCTCCTTGTGGTTTTAATTTGCATCTCTCTGATGATTAGTGATGTTGAGCACGTTCATATGTCTATTGGCCATCTATACATCCTCTTTGGAGAAGTATCTATTAAGGTTTTTTGCCCATTTTTTATTAGATTCTTTGGGTTCTTTTGGTGTTGTTTGAGTTCTTAATAAATTTTGGGTATTAATCTTTTATCAAATGTGTCATTTACAAATATGTTCTTCCATTCAGTGGGTTGTCTTTTCATATTGTGGATGGTTTCCTTTGTTGTGAAAACACTTTTTAGTTTGTTTTTTCTTTTGTTTCCCTTGCCCAAGAAGACATGTCAGAAAAAAACATTGCTACAAGAAATATCCAAGATGTTACTGCCTATGTTTACTTCTAGGATTTTTATGGTTTCAAGTCCTATATTTAAGTCTTTAATCTATTTTTTAGTTTATTCTTGTATTTGGTCTAAAGTGGTATTCTAGTTTCGTTGTTTTGCCTGTATCTGACCAATTTTTTTTAACACAGTTTATTGAAGAGCCTGTCTTGCCTCCATTGTATGTTCTTGCCTACTTGGTCAAACATTAATTAACCATAAAAGTGTGGGCTTATTTCTGGGCTCTCTATTTTGTTCCATTGATCTATGTGTCTTTTATGTTAGTGCCATGCTGTTGTGAATACTTTGACCTAGTAGTATAGTTTGGTATCAGGTAGCACGATGCCTCCAACTTTGTTCTTCTTTCTTAAGATTGCTGAGGTTATTCAGGGTCTTTTGTGGTTTCATATAAATTTTTGGAATAGAGGATGGGCAAAAGTAGATTTCCAGTTATAATACAAATAAGTAATACAATAATTAATAAATAATAATACGAGAAAAAACTCTGTTTTTGCATGCTTGCAACTGTAAATCTACTTTTGACTACCTCTGTATTTGTTCTAGTTCTGTGGAATATGCCATTGGCATTTTGATAGGAATTGAATTTAATCTATAGATTTTTTTGATAGTATAGACATTTTAATGATGTTAATTATTCCTATTCATGAATACAGTATATGCTTCCGTTTATTTGTATCTTCCTCAAATTCTGTCTTTAGTATCTTATAATTTTGAGTTCAGGTCTCTTACCTCCTTGGTTAAATTTATTCCTAGGTACTTTATTTTTTGTTATAATTGTAAATTAGATTGTTTTCTTAGTTTCTCTTTCTGATAGTTCATTATTTGTGTATAAAATGTCACTAATTTCTGAATATTAATTTTGTATCCTACTACTTTACTGAATTCATTTATCAGTTCTAGTAGTTTTTTTTTTGGTGCAGTTTTTAGGATTCCCTATATGCATATATAGTATAAGGTTATCTGCAAATAAAGACACTTTTATTTTCTCCTTTCCAATTTGGATGACTTTTATATTTTCTTCTTGTGTGGTCGCTGTGGCTAGGACTTCCAGTGCGATGCTGAATAAGAGCCGTGAAAGCAGACATCCCTGTCTTGGTCCTGACTTTAAGGGAAACAATTTTGTTTTTTCCTGTTACGTATGATGTTGGCTATGGGTCTGTCATATATGGCCTGTATTATGTTGAGGCATGTTTCCTCTATTCTCACTTCACTGAGAGTTTTTATCATAGATAGGTAAAAAATTCTCAACAAAATATTGGCAAAACAGATCAAACAATACATTAAAGAGATTATACAACATGATCAAATGGGATTTATTCCAGGGATGCAAGGTTGTTACGATGTTCGGAAATCAATAAACATGATATACTACATAAACAAAATAAAGGATAAAAATCATATGAAACTATCAATTAATACAAAAAGAAAAAGAAGCATCGAATAATTGGCCATACTCTTCAACCTGAGTGGGACGGATAGCCCCAAGGGCAAGGCCTGCGCCACCAGGGAGGGCTTTTGTGGCCCACTCTGAAACCCGCACACTCTGGGGAATGAATGATTCATCTCAACTCTGGTGATGCTTCTGTTTACAGAGATTTGTGTTACAGAGCCTTGGCAGTAGCAATGTTAATTGTGTTTGTTAATTGACAGCAGTAAGGAGAGGAACTAAGGACAGGAGAGGGAAGCCAAAGCATGATTTAGAATATAATTTCACACTGTCACCACAGTTCATGTTAGAAATTATTTTAACAAAAGGAAATAAATGGATTCAGAGGGTCCATAAACTGGCAATTGCTGGAAGAGCCCATCTGGTCCAGTCCAAGGCTCCTGGCTGGTCAAGAGAAGTGCCTGGCTTTCTAGACATTGTCTTAGTGAGTACCTCCAGTTTTTAATTATCCAGGAAAAAACTCTTTTCTGTGGGTTTTACCTCTGACTCTCTCTACAGTTGAGACCCTTTACTTGAGTATTTTTTTTTCTTTCCTCATGCCTCCTTGACCTCCTGGACCAATCCTCCTCTTTACCCACTCCCATGACAGTATTTAGATGTATTTAAGGAGCACCTGCATGTGTAAAATCACTCAAATGCAGGCCTTGCCCTTTGGAAGCCTAGAAACTGAGATCTAGGATTTCTTGGGTTTAAGATTTCCAGGAGTGGACACAGCAAAGCCTTGCAATGGTTCTCCATTTCAGCCTCGACGAAAGCAGAGGTCCTTAGGACGGTCTTCGAGGCCTGCACTGTCTGCCCCCCAGCACCAGCACACACACGTACGCACACACACTGTGACCCCCTCGCCTCTCCTCTCCTCACTCAGCTGGTTCTAACCACATTACTGTGCACTTCAGACCAACTCCCGCCTCGAGGCCTATGCATGGATGTGTCTTCTGCCTGAAATTCTCTTCCCTCAGACGTCCACTTGGCTTACTCCACCTCTTCCTTCAGAGTTTGTTCAAATGCCACCTTCTCTTCGAGGCCCAGCCTGACAGCCTCAGGTTCTACTGCAAACTCACTACACCCCCTACCACATTCCTGTCCCTCTGAGCCTGCTCTGTGACCTCTTCCTATATTAACCACTTTGAACATGCTGTGTTATTTACTTAGTTATGTTTATTCATAATCAGTGCCTCCTGAAAGGATAAAGTCGGCCCCATTTGCATGTGACAGCATTTGCTGAGCAGGCCTGTGCCCTTGTTAACATGACTCCCATTTTACTCTCCCAAGCGTATGTCCCCAGGACCAGAAGTTACTAGAAGCAAGAACAGAACTAACCACTCCCTACAACCCCAGGCAGAAGATAACATTGGAACAAACTGCAGCCTGGTATTATAAGGCACAAGAGCACGCCCACCCACGCTTTTTTAATCCAATCATAATCCAATAAAAGCTCAAAGCCCCCACCCCTCAAAGCTAATGTATCTCTTCACACCATGCCCCTCTCCTTTCTTGGAAAGTGAATAAAAACTTTACTCTCTACACTTTCTTCTCTTTGTGAAATTTTTCACAGCCCACATCACCGACCACCCTAACACCTCCCCCAGCTAGATACCTGCCATGAGGGCAGAATTTTCATTTGTTTTGTTCACTGCTATATCGCCAGCACCTAGTGTGTTACTGGCATGTAGTAGATGCTCAATAAATACTTAGTGAATGTGAGGAGAACATCAGACCAATAATGGACTTCCCAGGCTCCAGCAGAGGAGTAATAGAAGAAGACCGGTGGAGGGAGCAGTCAGTCGCACAGAGCAGGAGAGCATTGGGCAGCCTTTCCAGGAGCTGGACTGGAAGGAAGGCCTCATCTACATCTCTGGCAGCTCAGACCGTGCTATCTCTTAGCTTTTCACACTATGGTTCTTCATACCAATCTGTCCCAGCTTCACTTATGGGAGGCACCCAATGTCTGCCCCACTGAGTTTTCTAAACATAAGTTATTCCACACATATTCACGGAACTCCTACTGTGTGCCCAGAATGTTCCAGATACTGGATATATAGCAATGAACCTAACAGACAAATCTCCCTGCACTTCGGAAGGTTATTGTCTAGAGGGTATAGTAGAAAAAACAATCAAGGTAAGTAAGCAAAACCTGTAGTGTTAATGTTGCTGAGAAGAGTCCTGTTCTCTGCTTGCTTAAAACCATCCTTGGCTCCCTACTATTTCTAGGACAAACTCAAGCCCCTTATGCCCAGGAACAGACAACTCTTGCGTGCACTCCTCCAGCTCCATGCTTGCTGCTTGTACTCTGTGTTCTAGACAGAATGAACTCGTTACAGTTCTGTAAAGGTGCCTTTTTCTCTTAGACATCGATGTCTTTGCCCATGCTATTCCTTCCTCCCGGAGTGCCCCTCTTCCTTTCCTGCATCATGTTTGGTACTTCAACTCCCATTCAATGCCAGTTTAAGCATCATGTCTTCTAGTAGTCTTTCCATGCTACCCACTTTCCACCACTCCACCCCTATTTCAGTTGAGGTGTCCCCTTTTTTATCTTTCCCATGTCACTGGAAACATCCCTGCCCAAGGACTTTTCCTACCAGGGTATAAGTGTGTATTTCCCCACTGTCTGGGACATCTTGGACCATCCTATCCCTAAGTGTCTAACCCACTGTACTCCATCAATAAATATTTGCTGAATAAATAAATGGATGAATGGAAGGAAGGAGAGATGTTTGAATAAAAAGATAAATAGATAGAAGAAAAGTGTTATGGGATGAATTGTGTCCCCTAAAACTTCATATGTTGAAGTCCTAATTCCCACTACCTCAGAATGTGACTATATGAAAACATGGCCTTTAAAGAGGTGATTAAGTTAAAATAAGGTCATTAGGGTGAAGCCTAATACATTATGACTGGTATCGTTATAAGAAGAGGGAATTGGAGATGGACACACACAAAGGGAAGATTGTATGGTCTTCAACCATCTAGAAATCAAGGTGACAGGTCTCAGGAGAAACCAACTCTGCCAACACCTTGATCTTGGACTTCCAGCCTCTAGAACTGTGAGAAAATAAGTGTCTGTTGCTTAAGCCACCCCCACTCTGTGGTACTTTGTTACAGCAGCCCTGGCAAACTCATACAGGGAGAGATGGATGAACAAAATGAAGAATGAATGGAAGGAAAGATACACGGATGATAGGAAGGAAAAGTGGATAGATGGAAGTAGGAATAAATATGGGTGAACAGATGGATGGATGGACAGAAGGACAGAGACATGTTACCATCCCCACAGCCTCTGTGGCTCTGGTCCAGTGTCTTTTCTCAAATTTCTGATCTTGCCTCTGCCATTCTGACTCTTCCCAGCAGGTCACCTCTAGGGGTGCAACAGAGAAGACTCAGCAGCTGGCCCCCACGTCTCCCTCCTTACACGGTCCTCAGCCTCCTCTCCTTCCTCTGATGTCTTTCTCCAGCATTGTCTCTCCCATCCCCAAAGCCCTGTTCTTAGGTGGTCCCTTTAAACAGCCTTCTGAGCCCCAGCCTCCAGGCTGCCAGAGCCTCCCAGAAGAACATAGATCCATCGTTTTTCTCCACTGAGGCTCACCTCACCTTCCTGGGTTGCCACTTGCCAATTTCCCGTGATCACTTTTGGTGGCTGCATCTTGTCCTGCCTGAGAGGCCCTTTGGGGGCTGTGCTCTTGCTCTCTCTCCTTCTATCTCTTGAGTGTAGAGGCCTGGAGTACGTATCCTGGAGCTGGACGGCCCGCATCTAAGCTCAGTTCTGTTACCCCTTAGCCATGTGACTTTGGTTGAGCTCTTTACAAATCTCTCTGCCTCAACTCCCACAGCTGCATAATAGTGATAACAATACACCCTGCCTCCTGGGGCCACGGCAAGGACTAAGCGAATTAATACGTGGACAGTGCTCACAACAGTGCTGAGCCCTATCAGGTTTTTGTTATCACAATCTGCCCCAACTTTTCACAAATGCCTCTAAACCCACTCACTGCTGCCAATTTCGGTATTATCTCCTCCCAGCACACCTCTGATTTTCCTGTTTCTTTTAGCTTAGACAAAACAGGGGATTTTTTTGAGCTCACATAACTGGGAAGAACCCCCAAAACGGTCAGCCAGGTCCCTGTCCTCTTCACCTCGCCTGTCTGTTGTCAGCTTTGTGTTTTTCTGCAGCCTGGGTTCTTCCCAGAGACAACAGCCTGGCATGGCCTCTGTCACATTCTGACATCTTTGGTCCTGGGTCCTGCTCAGAAGTAGTCTGCTCGGACTCTCCCCAGGTGTTTGCAGGCCCCCGCACTGCCCAGCGAAAACAATGCTGGGGGCACACGGAGGGGCTGGACTTGGGAGGAGACTGTTGTCTTTCACCGCAGTACTGTTTGGTTCTTTTCACTTCTGTGCGTGTATTACTACAATAAAATTTAAGTAAAATGAAATGTTTCCTCTCAACTGGCAAGTAGTTAAAATACAACATAACTGAAAAGCCTAGCCAGCTCACCTTTTCTGTTTTTAGTTTTGGTAAAATGCACATAACATAATATTTACCATCTCAGCCATTTTCACGTGTGCGGTTCATTAGCGTTAAGTACATCCCCTCTGTAGTGCAACCATCAGCACTGTCCATCTCCCCAGCTCTTTCAATTTCGCCAAACTGAATCTCTATCCTCACTAGACATTAGTCCCTGCTCTCCCTCTCCTCACCCCAGTCCCTTGCAACTTCCACGCTCCTCCCTGTCTCTAAGAGTTTAACTGCTCCAGGGACCTCATGTAAGTGGAGTCCTACAGCATTTGTCTTTTTGTTACTGGCTTAGAATAACGTACTCAGGGTTCATCTCTGTTATAGCATATGTCAGAATTTCATTCTTTTAAAGGCTAAATAATATTTCATTATATGTATACACCACATTTTGTCTATTCATCCATTGATGGACACTTAGGTTGCTCCCACCTTTTGGCTATTGTGTATAATGTTCTATAAACATGGGTTCCAATCGACTCAGCTCTTAAAAGTGCATTTTTAGAGAACAGGAGAGAAAGAAGAGAAGAGAAGGGAAGGGAAGGGAAGGGAAGGGAAGGGAAGGGAAGGGAAGGGAAGGGAAGGGAAGGGAAGGGAAGGGAAGGAAGGGAAGGGAAGGGAAGGGAAGGGAAGGGAAGGGAAGGGAGGGAGGGAAGGGAGGGAAGGGAAGGGAAGGGAAGGGAAGGAGAAGAGAAGAGAAGAGAAGAGAAGAGAAGAGAAGAGAAGAGAAGAGAAGAGAAGAGAAGAGAAGAGAAGAGAAGAGAAGAGAAGAGAAGGAGCTTATCTTCTTTTTAACGTAAAGATTAGGAAGCAAAGGGAGACCAGGGCACCTGGGAAATAAACTACCTCTATCATTCCTGGCCATCAAATGGCTGCATACTCCCTGTTCTGTGTTTGAGAGGTTCAATAAGTTTCCCAAGGTAACACAGCTGAAAAGGCTCTGAGAGGCAACCTAGGCGTGACTCCATGGTCCTCTGAGACATTTTGCTGGAACTTCTAAGTCCAAAGCAATGCTTCTGGTGCCTGGAGCTAGGATCTCATGCAAGAACAGCGATGGAGATTGTGACTTCTTGGGTCCACATGTCAGTACTAAGAACATCCTCTCCACCAAGCACTTGGAAGCAGGGCTTCCCTGGTGCTGGAGGCTAGCACATGAGCCCCACATAGCCCTGATCCAGGAGCCAGGCCCCAAACTCAGCCTTAGATGACCTCCCCTGAGGCTCCCAACGGCCATTCTGATTCGGATTCAGACCCCAAGGAAAGAGCTGCTCATGACCTGGCGGGGCTCCAGCCTGGGGAGAGAGAAGGGAATGAGCGTACAGACAGGAGGGCACACTGAGGGGTGGGGAAAGTACATTGCGGAGAAAAAAGACTAAGCGGCCAGTCAAGCTCCCTCAGTGCTAGTTGTGACTGATGGGGGTCCAGGGCAGCTGTGCCACTCCCGCACCATACAAAGGTGCCCCCCCACAAAACATGGCCTCTCCGCAGGCGGAGCCACACGTGGAAGGCCTTGGCCTTTAGCACAGAGCTGTGTCCACCATGAAGATAGGGACTCTTTCTTATTCACATCAAAGATGCAGCACACACAAGTGGGCAGTCCTGGGCTTCTCACAAAGGGGACACTCAGTACATGTCAGTGGAGGGACTGTGGGACAGTCGATGAAAGTGTGTGTCCCTCTTTCCTCTGAGGAACACGTGGGTGCCATGTAAAGAGCGGCACCTGAGCCAGGGCGCAAAACCACATCCTTGGCCGGCAAATGGGGAAGAATGTTATACTTGGGCTGGGATCGTTACCCATGGAGCAGGTACCTGCGTGATGTTAGTCCAGGGGCTGGGCGTCAGGCCTTTCCCTTCATCCAGAGCCTAGCATGACAGAACCCTTGTGTGCACAACAGAGCCATGGGCCCCTGCCGTTACCACGCACAGGCAGACGAATCCTCACTACCATTAACCAGCCAGCTCCCGGGGTCAAGGGGATAATGCCCTCCCTGTGGCCACTCTGCAGGGACGACATATAAGAACCATCCAAAGTGCAAGGGGACTGACCCTGCTCTGCAGCACTCTTTCAGCTTAACAGAAACAGCTGGTCAGTGAAGTGTTTGCCAGCAATTTAACAAGGTTCAAACAGCAAGGGGCATCTGCCGATAAATCAAAGGGAAGCGCCCGGCTAAGTGAGGTTTAATTTAAATTTGTATCTTGAGCTGAGAGAAGAACACAGTTGTGCCTACCAGTTGTATCAGGACCAGCAAGGCCTGGGCCAGGTTGGCTTCAGCTAGAGCTTGTCCACCTGGTCCCCTCAGGCATGATGGCCCCCAAAAGACTAAGCTGTAAAACCAAGGCAAACTGTGAAGAGGAAGGTGACAGGAGGAAGAGAAAGATGTCACTTCACCTCTCACTGAAACAAAACAACAATTTCGCTGTATGACAAGGCCATAAAACTCCTCATGGCCACACACATGTTGGCCCCTTACAGCAGAGGGCGGGAGCCCACACGCGTGAGCACAAACATGCCTGGCAAGGAAGAGGACTTGTTCTATGGCATTGTCACTCATCAGAGCCGCGGTGACATCTGGGAAAATGAGAGCTGCTTCTTTCTCAGTGTTTCCTCACACAAAGACCTGGACACAGATCTTGCAACCCATACACAAGCCAAGGGTTTCCAGGAAGTCTTCCTCTGCCTGCGAGCTGTGCAAAGCCTTGCACTGCGTACATAAATGCCCCATTCGGAACAGACTTGATTCTCCCCTCCCTGTGCACCCCACTGCTTTTTTAAATCGTAGCCCTGGACTTACATTGGCCAAAAGCTGACCATGGCTCAGTGTATTCACAAGGCATATGCCTCAGGGAGTCACCGAAGATTCATCCTTCAAGGCAGCTGTCCCCCCTGCCCTTCACCCAGGGTTCTTTTCACTTAGGCTGACGATGGCTTCCCTTCAGGCAAGGACTGAGGGTATAGCAAAGGCTCAGTCCCTAGGGACTACTGGGTGGAGGGAGCGACTGAGAAAACACTGGGGTGGAGAAGAAGGTGACCCCCTACAGGCCAATGCCAAAAGTATGGCTTAAAGTTCATGCACAGTCATTCAGTCCTCACCTAATGGTCCCTCCCTAGGCAGTCTGTCCTCTTCCCCATCTCCACACTCCTCTCCAGTACTCCTTCTGACTTTGTTCTTCTCACATTAGCAAATGTTCCCCCGAAATCAGCATATGTTCATGTCACAGCAACCTCACCCCCCTTTTGTAATAGGTTCTGAGGCTGTAGGAATCGTGTTTGACTGCCAGTGAGGGCAAAGAGAAGCCTGAAGTTTAATTTTCTCTCACATAAAAGTTCACAGGCAGGAAACTGGCCAGAGAATCAATGGCTATTTGTTCTTCTCGTGGTTCCAGTGAGCAGAGAAGGAGGCAGCAGGGAGTGGGGTTGGTTGGGGAGACCCACCATGGCTGCTGCCACTGCCTCTGTACTGGGGTGTGGGAAAGGCAGCATGGGTCCTCGTAAAACCAAAGGAGGACAACAATAAATTTAAAAACAAAAAGCAATCAGAACTGCCAGAATATTGAACTGTATGGAAGTCCGACAACCAAGAAGTTAAAGAAACATTCATCCAGACTGGTAGGAAGGGTTAGCAAAAACAAACTGAGCAAATGACTAGAAAAGGAATGTAATCACAGAAATGGAGATCACATGGAGGGTTATCAGAGGGGAGGGTGAGGCGTAGAATGGGGGAAAAGGGAATAAGGAGCATAATTGGTAGGTACAAAATAGACAGAGGCAGGTTAAAATAGTGTAGGAAACAGAGAAGACAAAGAACTTACATGTAAGACCCATGGACGTGAATGGGAGGGGTAATGCTGGTGGGAGGGGCATGTGGGGTGGAGGGGGATACAGTGGAGTAGAAAAAATAGGACAACTGTAATAGCATAATCAATAAAATATACTTTAAAAAAAGGACCAAAACTAATTCACTTTTTTAGTCCTATACCTTTAGCCTCTGGCTTTCATCCTGAAGGTCACCTTACAGGCAATGATCAATGCTAGGACACCAACTACCACATCTGGATTTCAGGCAGGTGGCAGAAGAAAGGAGGAGAGTCTAGACTTCAGTGGCGAGCATGCGGTAGACTATACAGATGTTGAATTATAGTGTTGTACACTAGAAATTATGTAATGTTATTAACCTGTCACCCCAATAAATATAATTTTAAAAGATTAAAAATTTTTAAAAAATAATAATCTCAAATTAACAACCTATTGAGAATGTAAGGATCTAGAAGAAAAACAAACTAAACCCAAAGCTAGCAGAAGGAAGGAAATAAAAATGATGAGTGGAATAAACAAAAAAGAGATTAGAAAAACAATAGAGAAAATCAATAAAACCGAAAGTCAGTTCTTTGAAAATATCAACAAAATTGACAAACCTTAAGCTAAATGGACTAAGAAAAAAAAACAGAGAAGACTCAAATTACTAAAATCAGAAATGAAAATGGGGACCTTACTACCGATTCTACGGAAATAAAAAGGAATAGCCAGAACAAAGCTGCCAACAATCAAAACTGTGGTATCGACATAAAGACAGAAATATAGACAAAAGAGCCCAGGAATAAACTCTCACATGTATGCTCACAGTTACTTTTGACAGGCATGCCAAGACCATTCAATGGGGAAAAGACAGTCTTTTTAACAAACTGGGTATTCACATGCAAAAGAATGAAGTTGGGCCCTTACCTAATACCATGTACAAAAATTAACTCTAAAGCAATCAAGGACCTAAATGTAAGACCTAAAGCAATAAAATTTCTAAAAAAAAAAATTAAGCAAAAATGTCATAACACTGGATTTGGCAACAATTTGTTGAATATGACACATAGTAACAAAAGAAAAAAACAGACAAATTAGACTTCATGAAAATTTTAAAATTTTGTACAACAACAGATACTATTAACCGAGTAAAAAGTAACTTTCAAAACAGGAGTAAATTAATGCAAATCACATATCTGATAAGAAATTAATATCCAGAACATAAGAAAACTTCTAAAACTCAAAACGACAACAAAAAAGACCAAATAACCCAATTAAAAAGTGGGCAAAGGAACTTGAGTAATTATTTCTTCAAAGAAGATATATGAATGGCCAATAAGCATATGAAAAGATGCTGGACATAACTAATCATTGGGGAAATGCAGATCAAAACTGCGATGAGATACCATCTCAACCATTAGAGGGCCGAGTATCAAAAAGGAAAAAAGCCCAGAAAACTGCAAGTGTTGGTGAGCATGTGAGGAAATGAAAACCCTGCGTACTGTCCGTGGGATGTAAAATGGGACAGCCGTTTAACATACTGCGGAAAGCCGTATGGCCGTTCCTCAAACAATGAAAAATTAGCACATCACCCAGCCATCCCCCTTTTGAGAACTGAAGTCAGGCCTTAAAAAGACAACCACTCAGCCACATGCACAGCAGCATTGTTTACAACTGCTGAACAAAAAGCAAACCCAATGTTCGTAGTTCGTACATGATTAAATGTATAAGCAAAACGTGGTATGTGCACACGTTAAAATGTTATCCCGCCTTAAAAAGGAAGGAAATTCTGCAACACGCAAAACATGGATAAAATTTGAGGACATTATGCTAAGTGAAATAGGCAAACACAAGAAGACGAAAACTGGTATGATTGCCCTTCTATGAGGTACTTATGGTTGTCACGATCCTAAAGACAAGGCGGACTAGTACAGTGGGGTTGCCAGGAGCTGGGGGAAGGAGGAGACGGGGAGTTACTGTTCTGAGAGTCCAGAGTTCCAGTTTTGTGAGAAGACTTCCAGGGACGGATGGTGATGGCGGCTGTACCACGCGGTGAATGTACTTAATACCACTGAATTTTACATTTAAAAATTGTTAATGGGGTAAATTGCTTGGTATATGTATTTTACCACAATAAACAATTCTAAGGATCATTCGAACATCTGTGGCTATTTCATTTTCTCATTTAAATTGGGATTTTCCTGGTTCTTGATATGAAAAGGCATTTTCGATGGCATTTTGGACACTGGAAGTATCATGTCCTGAGACTCTGGTACCTATTTAAACATTCTGATCTGGCCAGCAGTCACCCTGCTTAGGTCAGAGCACACATCCTGGGCCACTTCCACAGGCTGTGGTTAAACGTCCCTCATTTCCAAGGCCTTGATCTTGCTCTTCTCATCCGCCCAGTCATTACTACCCAGAAGTCAGTCTGAAACCAGTGTGGTATCAGTTCAGTTCTCAAACCTTTTGCTGTGTTGGCTTAATCGATTTCACTTGAGAGTCACCCAAGCCTCCATGCATACACTTAACAAATTCTTTACTTCAGCCCCCTCTAGTCTCTACTCAGGAAAGTCTAGGTGCTGCCTCTCCTGCTTCTCCCTCAGTACAGAGTGGTCACGGTCAGCAAGGCTCCTCCCCAGTCTGGGCAGCTGCGGTGCAGGCGAGAAGGGGAGAGGAGGCACCTCTGCTGACATTGGCCTGGGGCAGGGTCAGGATGGCCGGCCGTTACATGCAATCTCCGCAGCCACAGGTGCGCAGGAGGTAAGGTCGCCCCTCCCCAGCACAGGCAGGGAACGACCCACGAGGCTCTGACCACAGCCACCACAGCCACGGGGCCCAGTGGGGAGGCAGATAGTGGTGCGTTTTCCTGTCTCTACCTGGCATATGTGGATATGGTAAAAAAAAAAAAAAGCATTATACAGGGCTATCCTTTCCCAAGTGTTCTTGGCTAGAGAGGGCAGGTTTCTTAGAGCTTTGTTTGTTGCCTTGAGTCAGTGACATTTTCAGATTTCAAGCATCACTAGTGCCGGGATGTACACGAGGCACACCCTCACACACACCCTCACCCCTGGGCTGTTCTCAGATTCGAGGGTGTACAGCCATCGGTCTTCCTTCCTCGGCCGTTCAGTCTTCTGGTCATTTGTGCTTTAATGCACTTTGTCTCGGGTTTTTTGCTGTAATCAGCAAAAGGAACAGGTGCGATGCACTTATTCCATTTTGCCTGAAATCCGAAGCCCATGTTCAGTTTTCATGGGAAGTGCTGTGCTCAGGCATCAAGGTAACCTTAACCTTGCACACAGGTGTTCACTGAGGCAAGCCCTGACTCACAGGCCCTGGGCCAGGACAGCCTCCCTGCCACATGGGGTCTCCCTGGTGTCTGTGGCTGACATTGTAGTGACACAATCGCATCTGCTTTTACTTCTCCACAAACCAAAGAGGATCACTAGGTTTGGGTTTGGGTTTTTTTGTACAGCACATGAGAGGGACACTAATTTTCACTGTCAGACAACACTGGGGCGCAGAACAGCATTTGGTGAGATTTGGGGATGATGTGGTTAGGCAGACAGAGAGGTAACAAGCCCACGGAGGCTTCATACTTCCCAACTCCCAGGCTAGCGTGGCTTTGAATTTGAATACAGATTGGCTCTAGCAACTCACAGCAGGCAGTAAGCAAAACTAAATAAGCAAAAGCATAAAATGTTACAGGAGAAAGCGAGTGTTTTGAACTCACTTTGTGTAAGGAAGAGTGAGTGTTGTGAACAATGTCACCCCAGGGGCCTGGCGGTCACCCCAAAGCCAGTTCTGTGGGGGAGCTTGGTAAAGACGCCTGACCTTCCTGAGCCTCAGAACCGTCGCCCACAAGGCAGTGCCAAGGTTGCAACTTCCTCTGAGAAAGGCCAAGCAGCCTCACAGAGCCGCGTGGCACGGTCTGCCAGGGCAGACGCAAGCCAGCAGCTGAGTGTCTTGGCTTGCCATTCGGAGGAGATGCAGCTTCTCTTCTCTCTCCTGCATGATGAGCCAGTGGATCTGCACGCACTGTGTATGTGCCTTAAAAGCCAGCATTTTCAGTGTGTTTTTGGTGCGAAAAGTGATCATCCCACAATTGGCACAGCAAAATTATTTCTTAGGTGAGGCACTTCCTTTGAGACTGAACTGCCATTTGTAGAGTTTTGTCATTTAAGACAACACATTGCCTGGCTCGGGGAACAGAATGTGAGTAAACTGACAAACTTTCCCGGGAATGTGAGAGCCAGTTTTGGCTTCCGGAGACAGTTAAACTGATCAGGGCAAGCAGCAGGCAGACAACGCCCACCCGATTCACCGGGTTTTACCTCGGTGCAGCCCTGGGAGGGCAGAACGGGCAGGGGAGGGTGGGGCCGACTGCAAGTCACACTCCCCCTTAACCCCCTGCCTGCTCCCAGAGAGGGCTTCCTGCTCTGGTCACTGACAGAAAGTGGCCTTTTCTTGAGCCAAATCCACACAGAACCCAAAATCTGTGCAAAAACATGTAGGCGTGCTTCCTGTGTTAGTCATTCTAGGAGGTATCCACACTTCTCACATGCATTATTGATTCCTCTCCCCTTCCCTTCTTCACTCTTCGTGGCTTCACATGTTCTCCTGAGGAAGATGGTTGTATTACATATTAAGCTTAAAAGTACAGGCGCACTCATTGGTGAAAGAAGTGCGGTTGGGGAGTGTGAGCTGCAAAAGGAACTTCTTGTGTGGTGTTCAGTGATCATATCCCTAAAGGTGGAGGCATGAACTGAATATTGGAGGATTTTTACTAAAAATGGATGGGTGGGTAGATGGATAAATGGATGGATGGATGGATGGATGGATGGATGGATGGATGGATGAACAGGCAGACTGATGGACAGATGGAAAAGGAGATAGATAGACAAGGTAAAAAGGTAGCAACAGCAGGTTCCATGGCCCCTTTAAGCCTCTCCCCAGTGTAGGAAAACCCAGCTCCTCCCCTGCCCTGGCCCTGACTGACCAGTGCATAAGTAACAAGCAAGACTAACCCACAGCAACATCTGTGTCTCTGCCTTGCTGGTGCAAGAACATGCTCTCTCCTAAGAAATAAAGATGGGAATAGGAAAAGACCCTCAGCTGAGAGCCAAGATAGCTATTCAGTTTCAAGACCAAAATCAACCAGCTACCACTGCCTCATTCTGGTTTTAACAGTGATTCATCAGAATAGAAAAAAATGTTTGTGTTTACCGGCCCTGCAGCGTCTCTCCCAATCCCAGCAGAAACAGGAACCTTGGCGTTAGGAGAGCGTGCCGGACAGAGCCCCTTCCCGGCTGCTGGGCAGCGTCTCAGCTCACTTCTCAGCCCCAGACACCTGCCACACACAGATCACTAGCTTCCCAGTGGGTGAGAGCTGGGCTAGCCTCCCGGTGGGTGAGAGCAGGGTGAGACCTGCTTCCAGGCCCCGAGCCTGAGGTCAGAGCTTCTGTAGCATTAACTGGTAGACCTCTTAAAGCAGCGGCTCAAAGACAGACTGAACAGCAAAACACAGGGAACTCAGGGCAGCACCCACTCTCCTCTCCCTAGCTCACCAGAGAGCTCTGCAGGGGTCAGACTAGCTCCCCACCCCCATACTTGCTCCCTGGAATGTTCCCTTTTTGGAGAAAGCCTGGAAGAACCTGCTTCCTGGCTCTGAGCTGGCAGGTAAGGCGTATGTGAGTGCCCCTGTTGTTAATCTGCTGAGTTCCACGGGGGCCTTCTTGGGAAGGGCTGCCACGGGTCAGCTTCCTTCATCTCCCTCCTCTTTTCACTTCCCAAAACTTATGCTCCATCTTGTACTCTGGTCCTAAACTCTTCCATCTGTTCAGCCTTGTCATGTTTGCTGGATCGTGGAGGCCAAGGAAAATCTTCCCAGTTCAGGTGCTCCTGCCCACCTCCCTCCACCCTCCCCGCACAGTCAGGGGCTCTGCTGGGACCCAGATCCTCCCCTGTAAGGACGGACCTGAGCCGGATGCTCTCTACGCTGCCTCTCGGCCCTGGTACTTCCTTTGAGAAGGTGGGTGGTTGTTTTCTTCCTCAGATGACCCAGAGCAAAGGTCCTGCTCCTCACCCTGCCAGGCCCCACGGAAGACCCAGAACTGAAAACAGAATGACCACTTGCAGCCTCTCCCTGCACCGTCCAGTTCCACTGTCCATGTGGCTCTGTACACTTACATTCAAAGTAACTAAAATGAAATAGAACTTCTATTTTGTTTGTTTTGTTCATTAGAGTCCACACATAATGGAATCACATGATGCGTGTCTTTCTCTGACTGACTTATTCCACTTAGTACAATGTTCTCTGGGTCCACCCAGGCTGTCGAGAAGGGTGAGATTTCCTGCTTTTTTATGGGCAATAGATAAAAACAACACACGGACAGCTGTCGGAGGGGGTTGGGGGCCTAGGTGAAACAGGTGAAGGGATCAAGCAAAAGAGCAAAAAAGCCAAAACCCCTCATAGACACAGACAACAGTGTGGCGATTAGAGAAGGAAAACAAGGAATGTGGGGTCTGGGGAGGTAGAACGGATCAAGGGGGGGCACACAGAGATGGGAGGAGACTCGACCTGGGGCGGTGAACACACAGTGCAGTGCACAGACGATGTATCACAGACTTGCCCACCTGAAACCTACATAGTTTCATCAACCAATGTCATCCTAATAAATCCCCCAAAATATAAATAAAACTTAAAATTCAGTATTTCAGTCACACTAGTCATGTTTCAGCTTCTTGGTAGAAAATGAAGGAAAACATTTGTATCATCGTGGAACCTTCTCCTGGACAGTCCTGATTCCCACAGGGTTTGGGTCCTCGGGCTGAGAGACGGCCTGACGTATGCAGGTGACAGACACCCCCTAACGATCCTCATCTGACCCTCGCGCCCAGAATGTCCTCCTCTGTTGCTTTCTGAGAAGACTTTAGCATTGACTGTGAGCCCAAGAAAGAGCTCCTAATCCTCCCAACATGAGTCAGATTTTGAATTTTTACGCAGTCGCCCTCCCTGCAGTCACCACTGTCCACACCACAGGACCATCCAGTGACATGTCCCTAGCGCGCCCTGTAACAGAAACGTGAGGACTCAGGGAGGGCAGAGACTCACCTGAGGCTGGCGCGTCCACCGGGGACCTGTAAGTCCTGTTCTTCAGAACACTAGAAGCCAGATACATACTCTGAGGATTTTTCCATCCAGTGTGTCCGGGATCAGAAGCTACCTCAGCTTCCCGACCCCTCCAGCTGGTTGGGAAAAACAACCACCACGCTGGCTCTGCTTTCGCTGGTAGGAGCCTTCAGGTGGCACCCGAGTCCCTGTGCACACAACACAGGAGACACAGAAGCACTATTTACCCCTGATCTTGAGGTGCCAAGCACTGAAAGGTGAGGCAAGACCAGCCAGCCAGGCAGTCACAGAGACAGACAGATGGACCTGCCGAGGCCACTTTCTCCCTGTCCCCCTGCCACGCTCTCTTCCTACACAGTTCAGTAGGGACTCAGCCATCAACAAATGTGGGACCCTCCCAAGTGAACGTGGTCATCCAGGCCCCTTCCTTCCCATTCACGTTCTTCCCTTCATGGATTTGTCTCCTGTGGACCTTTCCCATCTGGGTCTCCTACCATGAGAGCAGACTTTCTCCTCACTTGTAGGCACCTCTGTCTCACTTCGTCCTTAAATGTTGCATGTCCTGCCTTTCTGCCTAGACCCCCTCTTCCACTCCTCAGTTTTTGCTTTGTTTTCCACTTGCGGATGTTGAATGTGTTCTCCATGCTGCCCCATTGTCTGGGAGCCTGGGCTGCACACATTGCATTCTTGCCTCCCTGGCCTTTTTGGACTGCAGCTGGAACAGCCAATGGCAGACACTGGCAGGAGAGGGGAGAGCTGGAGGAGAGTGGGGGTACTTACACCCTCTCCTTCCTACCTTCCTTGACCTTGTTGGGATTCTAGTGGACCCTCATCTTTCCTGGGCCCCTCTTTCACTTCTGCCATGGCCACCGGGCTCCATCTAGTCACACTGTCCCCTCTTTGTCCCTTCAGGCCTAGAGATGGAGATGGCTCCTCCGGTTGCTATTGTCCAGGTACTTTACCATCCTTTATTGGTTCTCTTAAGCCTGCTCTGCTCACACCTGTATAAATAGCCACTTCTACAAACTCTCTCTCTAGCTCTTTTGCATGGACCACCCACGTTTTCCCAAGACCCAGAATGACCGAGCACCCTTCTTATTTGGAGCAGATTCTGCATATCTCTTGCTGCATAACAAGCCCCCCTGCCCCAGACATAGTGGCATAACATAACAGTGGTTGTGTATTACCATTATTTCTGGCTGTTGACTCAGCCCAAGTAGGTGGTTCCCACTCTAAGTCTCTCATGAGGCTGTGGCCAGACAGTGAGGCGGAGGGGCAGATTTGTCCCAATGTCTTCCTCATTTTCATGGTCCAACTATTCAATGGGACCTCAGCTGGCTCACTTACCTATGGCCTTCCCATGTAGACATGGCTCCCTTGCAGCGTGGTGGCTAGGTCCCAAGGGCCGGAGGCTAAGAAGGAGTCATGTCGAAGCTGAATTTTTTTATGACCTTGTCTTGAAAGTCACACAGCACTGCTCGTGTTGCACTGTATTCATCAGAAGCCAGTCACTAAGGCAAATCCATACGTAAGACGGGAATAGTGTTAAAGAGTTTGTGAGCATGTTTTAAAAACAGCACAAATGGTAAATTCTAAATCCAACACTCTCTCCTCCCATTGCCATCTTGCTCTCTGTCTTGTATACCAGGGGTTCCCAGCCTCCAGGCCGTGGCCCAGTACCTGTCTATGGCCTGTTAGGAACCGGGCTGCACAGCAGGAGGTGAGCTTGAATGTAATGCGCTTGAATCATCCTGAACCATCCCCCTACCCTGGTCCATGGAAAAATTGTCTCCACAAAACCGGTCCCTGGTGCCAAAAATGTTGGGGACCACTGCACCATCTCGGGTCCCCAAGACCAAATAAAAACATATCTCCAGTCTCTTCTCTCTTCACCCCACATCCCTTGGTGACTCAATCTCCCAGATTTCTCTCAAATACCTCAGCTTCTCTCCATCTCTCTCCCCCTGCGCTGGTTGGGCCTCCATCACGTCCATCCTGTTCTCTGGCTCACTGCCAACCTCCTTCTTTTTCCCAAGTATCCTTGGGCCACCATTTAAATGAACCTCAGACTGTACATACTACAGCCCTTCACTTTCCTGAGCGAGAACCTGAGTACCAGTGATGGGAAGGGACTTGCCCAGAGTCACAGAACTGACCAAAGCAGAGCCAGGCTGCAACTCAGGGTTGCTGGCCATGAGGGCCTTCCTTCCAGCACCCTCACTGCCTGAGGGTAAATCTTTGGATGTTCTTGGAAGGCATTCTTCCACCAGAGGCCTGAGACAATTTTTTTGCCTCTTCATTCCAGGCCTGAAATAGGGTCTCTATTGCCAGATTTTGCAACAAAATAATTGCTAAAGAAACAAATGGCCACTTTTATTTTCTTCTTTATCCCAAGTTACCATTTCAATGGGCATTTCCAGATTTCTGGTGTCATCATCTTATGAAGGAACTATTCTTGCTCTTAAGGAACTTCCTTCTAAAATTATGCATGACACAGACAGAGGAGACAGACACTCAGAAAGACACTACAATCTTCTTTTTTGGGCAAGGGCTGGAGGAAGTGCAGAGAAGGGAGAGAAAATAGAAAAGGATACAGAAAGATCAGCACTGTTTGGTGGGTGAAAATAGCAAAGCAACTTGACGGGATCTGTCCCCGAGAAGAAGAAAATTTGAAGCTTTGCAACTATTTATTTATTTTTGCATATGGAATCAGCCATTTTATGCAACTGACAAAATCAAGGACAATTAGACCAAATTGAGCTTTAATTTTGGATTGAAAGTGTGATTCTCCCTCCGAGAACTCCCTCCCACAACCTATGAAATTACTCACTCACTGCGGAAGGCACTGGGAGCCGTCAGCCTAGATAAGTGTGAGTTTACTGCTTGTCACAAATGTAGACACTGATAAGATCCCCGAGCTCCTGCAGGGGCATTAGGAAGTCTAGACGAGATGCAGATTAAGGTCGCACCTCAGGGAGCATTATTTAAAGCACGAGCTTGTTTACAGTTGGTTCAACTTTGGAACTGAGGAAAGACAGTGACCCTGGAGCCCCTGAAGCGTCTGTGAGGCTGCTGGTTGGGGGCGGAGGACCTGGGCAGGACGCACCCCGCTCAAGACCTAGATTTCCCCTACCGTTTAACTCACCTCGCCTTAAAAAAGTGTTTCTATCACCTTTTTTCTCTTCCCTACTTCTCCCCTCCTTTACCCACCTGGTCCATAGCAGCCGGACATGTTAAAAGTTCAGACTCTTTGAATCAGACAGGCCCTGGATGGGACCCTTTTTTGTCTTCTCTCTTCATGTGACAAACAAATTCTCTCTGAGCCTCAGGAGCCACGTTTGCTAAGTGCTGGTCAGTGACACATTTACTCCCCAGGGTGCTGATGTGTGTAAGACATTTAGCACTGGGCCTGCCCCACAGTCAGACTTTGTATGTATTCCCATCATTATACGGCCTCTCGTGCACTTAGGCCCCCTTTTCCTGGTAGCTGCTGTTGCTGACAGACTCCCCTCCACTTGCAATTCCCTTTGGAAGGCTCCGTTCCTGCCGGGAAGCTGAGGTGCCGCAGAGACTTTCCGAGCTGCAGCGGGGCTGGGTCCAGCTAAGGTCAGGGAGGGGCAGACGGGCAGCCGACTGCACGCTGGTCAGGAGACGCGGACGGGTGAGGTGTACAACTTGCCACTTCCCAGAAAGGCCAGGGAACCCAAGGGGGCTGCTTAACGAGAAACCACCCGAGCTGGTGGTCCATCCGAAAAGCGGCCAGGCCTGCAAAACCTTCCCTGTGTTCTAGGTTAGTGTCTGGGCTCAACGATCATCACAAATCCCACCATCACAGGCTTTCCTTCTATCCTTGTGAGCCGAGTCTGATCCCTCCCTCCCTCCCTTGGGAACCTGGACTTCTCTTTCCTGCAGGGCACGCAGAGGCAGAGGCTGGGTGGGCTCTGTGAGGACAGAGGCCTTGGTAGCAAACAGAACTGGACAGAGGGAGGGGGTGTTAAGACCTGGCAAATGCCCTGCTGTCGCACCTTCAGACAGTTCCTGGAGCAGCCATGTCCATTTGTGCAGCTCAGTCCCTGCCCATGGTGAGACGGGGGAGGGAGGGCCTAATTGTAGATAATGTGAGACATGACCACAGGATGTGCTGGACGCCTACCAGATGGGTCAGTAAAGGCTCTTGGGAGAAGGAAAGGTCTGGACTAGGACATCAAGGTGACCTGAGCAGGAGTTGGGGGTTAGCTAGGCTATGGAGTGACAGAAGGGCCACCTAGCACGGTGTGTATGTGTGTGCACTACCACTGTTCAGGGCGGCTGGACCTGCCAGTGTGGGAAGGGGGCCACGTCACAGATGCCCTGAAGGTGGAGGCCACAGAACTGGGAGTTTCTCAGGTAAATTGGGAAGTCCCTGAAGATGTTGAGACAGGCGAGTGCTGCCATAGGACCGCACTTTTGATCGGCCAAGACTTGTCCTGGCAACACCTGTTTGGGTCTCAGGTGGTCACACACTCGGTGGCTACACGTCTGCTTTGCTGAGCCAAGGACACCGAGGCCGCACTGTGTGCTCGTGCCTTTGCTTAGCAACGGGAGCCACGCACACTAGCCTTCCAGGTCATCAGAGGCCCTCGAAAATGCACTTCTATTTTTCATCAGAGAGGCACAGGTATGTAGGTTAAAAAAGTCCATCATGACTAGAGTGTAAAGTGGAATACAAGTGCCCCTGCCCCGCCTGTCCCCCCCAGTTCCATTCCCCAGAGACAGTGTCCTCCTTCAGGGCTGGCCTCCACACTTGCAGGCAGCAGGCAGAGTGGTGTTTATATTTCAGACTCGAGGGGGAGACCATGCCACCGCTCCCCCACACACACTGCCGTCTCCTCTCCGTGTTCTCAAGACACGTCGCTCTTAGTTAAATTGGTAGCTAATTTAGTACTTTCAGCAAAGCCAAGCCACCTCTTACATACAGTCAAACCTCAGTTCTCAACCTTGGTTCTCGAACAACTTGACTCGTGACCAAGTTGTTCACAGAAAAAGTGTCGAGTGTCTAACAAAACGTCGGGCTTGTTTCTCTACCCGACATCCCTTTCAGGCTGACGACCTGTACGATCAGTCCTGTGTCTCTCAGGCGACAAGGGAGACTCCATTTTTGAACAAATCGCTTCTCGAAGAGTTTTCCAGAGCAACTTCAGTTTGAGACCCGGGGTTCCACTGCGCAGTAGGACATTTTCTCTGGGTCTGCTTTTCGTTCCCCCTAGGGTTAGTCTCCCTAGGGTTAGTGGTCGTCGGGTTGTTCAGCTTCTTCACGGAGCGATCGCCGACTCATGCCTGGCCTGTCCAAGTGAGCCCCAAACGTCCCTTCAGGCCTCTGAGCACAGCAAACCCTGCACGGAATCCCTGTTTTCCCAGAGACGCTCCTCTGCACCCCGCCCCGCTGGAGCGGCAGTGGTGCGGGGACTTGGGGGGGGGGGCTTCTTTCCGCTCTCAACCTGGGAAGTCACGTTGCTGTCAGAGTCCCTCTGGGGCACCGTCCAGGGACCCCGCTTTCTCAGGTTGGAGAAGCTATGCAAACCTTGATTTAAAAAGTGGCAAGGTTGCCCTGCAAGGTGTAGTTCAGTGGACTGAGTGCGGGCCTGCGAACCAAACAACCGGGGTTCGAGTCCCAGTCAGGGCACATGCCTGGGTTGCAGGCCACTTCTCAGCAGGGGACACACGAGAGGCAACTATACATTGATATTTCTCTCCCTCTCTCCTTCCCTTCCCCTCTAAAGATAAATAAATAAAATCTTTCAAAAAAGTGTCAAGGTAAGAAATATCTAAAACTGTAAGAATTTTTATGAGTTTGCTTGTGCCAAACTGACAATTGCCGGGAAGCAAAACCTCAACAGAATGAGAAAAAATGCTCTGGAAAATGGCAGTTTTGCACCTTATTTTATGCATTACAGTCAAAAGAGGAGGCCTAAGTGGGTTACGTGACATCCATGGGTGACAGATTAGGGAGTCGGGAGGAAGCAAAGCGGGGAAACCTCTGGGATTGGATAAAAATGATAGACACACACTTCTCTCATGGAGGGGGACACAGGATGGCTAACAGTTGATAATTACCGTGATAACGATGACAATGAGGGGATTCGTGGTCTCCCTCTGGTGCCTGTGCCTATGCTTGAAGGGTCCGGAAAAAGGAAATTTGATGTTTCAAAGGTATGTTATCGTAGGCGCCAAAAGACAATAGACAGACTCAGTTAAGGTAAAAACAGACTTTTGGCGGGGAAGATTATAACCTAGGATATGACCGACCCCCATGCCCTGCTTTTAGTGAGAAAGTTAATTTTCGGCCATTCTATGTGGTTACTTCAGGTCTCTGGGTTGGTGAGGCCACCACAGGCCTCCCCTGAGCTTGTCAGGGTTCGTGTGTGGCCCCTTTTCGTCCAGAAAAGCGAGAATAATTTTTTTCCTTTTAATTACACTAGAAACTACTTTCAGCAGAATGCGAGCCGCAGCTTTCTGAGGGTGCAAAATCAAATCCCCTCTTTGGTTTTAAACCCACTAAAACCTCTCTTCTGCCAGCCTGATTAATACAATGGCACACAAGAAATGCAGCTGCTATTACTACCAGGTGCACACATAGTAATTTAACTAAATGCTATCAAAGCCTTTCTGAGTAAAAAAAGCCTCCTGGGCTTGTTTTAATGAACAGATAAAGCTAATTTGTAATTAGTACATTTAGTTGTTAATATGCAAATGAGGCCTGCTGTTATCTGTAATTAGCACCGAATCCTTGATTGCGAAGGATACTGCTAAAATACCTAGGAAATCCTGTAATCCCCTCGCAAGTCCCCACCCACCCACGGACTTCCCAGGCCTCACCTCCAGCCCAGATTCCCCATTCTGGGTCCCTTCCAGGTGCCCAGCTGCCTGCTGGCCCCTGCTCTTCTCTGGTCCAGAAGCACCTTGAACTAGTGTGAAACTGAACTCACTGGATTCTATTCATTCCCTGTACTTGCAGTTCGTTCTAAGAAACCCACTCAGACATGGCCATGGTTGTCCCCTCTTCCTCTTCCTGCTCCTGCAGGACCTTCCTGACGGTCGCCTGACCCAGAAACCAGGCCTCCTCCACCTTCCTTCCCTCCATTGCCAAGGTCAGGCCATACCATCTCCTTCCACTGTTACCTTCGAGTTTGGGTTCTTGTCTCCTGACACAAAAGAATTTAGACCAGGGACATGGATAAAAGCAAAGGCAGATGTGTTGAGGCTCTGTGGGAGGCCAGAGCGCCGAGGCAGGGTCCCGGGTTCTGCACACCAACTGCGGGCTTGGGGTTTTTATTGCTTGGTAACGCGGAAGTTTCTGGAGTTAACCTACCGGGGTGTAGGTTAGCAGGTGTCTCCTTTTTTTGGAGCACTGTTGTCTGGTATATGGCAGAGTGAAGCGTTCTGGGATTGTGCAGCACTTACAGCGGGGATGGGACCCCCAAAAACTATAATTATCTTGTGGAGGGCTGGCCCCTTGTAGCACAGGTTTCCCTCGATAGGCGAGAGTCTGAAAGTCCATCC
Organism: Artibeus jamaicensis; assembly: GCF_021234435.1. Taxonomy (NCBI): domain Eukaryota; kingdom Metazoa; phylum Chordata; class Mammalia; order Chiroptera; family Phyllostomidae; genus Artibeus; species Artibeus jamaicensis. Next base: position 38,995,730 of record NW_026521812.1, on the reverse strand, counting down.
GTATCAGCGCACTAGCTGCTCTTGTTGTGAGAGGCTGAGTTCACCCTCAGTGAATTTTTTTAAAGACTCAACATGTTTATTCATGGGCTATTTATGAGCCCATCTGCCTGCACCGCACTATGTTTGGCAGTTTTTGACCAAAAACAGCATGACCCCCATGCCCCACCCTCCTATTCACCTGATCTCATCCTAAATGCCTTTTTTTGTTTGTTTCCCTGAATGAAAAACGTCCTCAAAGGGAAACGTTCTGCATGTGAAAGAGGTGAAACAAAAAAACAAACAAAAAACAGCAGAAGCACGAAGGGGCATCAAAATTGACAAGTTCAAAAACTTTTGAGCCGTGGAAAAAACATCTCTATTTAGGTGTATTGCATCTAATGGAGAGTACTTTGAAGGTGACTGAAGTTTAAGAATAAATACACGACTTTTATAAGTAAATTCCGGGTTTGGGGGGGCCTTCTCGTGTATTATGAGATGCAGGAAGGGGCCCTCCCAACCAGGTATGACTTTGTCTCTGGGGCTTGTGGCTTTAGACCTGAAAACCAAACCTACAAGAAGACAGCTCATTCCTGGGCCATCGCTCCCTAACTACCCACTGACAACTGCCGTAGTTCCCGCAGGGCTCCACTCAGCAGGACCGCCCTCCTATTTCCCAGCAGCTCCATCCATTCCCCAGGCTGCAGCCAGCACGATTTTTCCAAACCATCTCTTGACTTTATATTGCAGGGCGCAATTTCAACATGGCGTCCACGGGGAAGACTGAGCATTGCCATTTCTCCGAGTCTGCTGTGAGCATCCTTCACAGCCCCCCACATGGCCGTGGGTGGCATTTAGGCACCTAGCATGACGTCTGCCTGTTTGTCTGCTTCGCTCTTTACAAACAGAGATAGGGGTTGCTACCCTCATCAACAGACATTCAGTAGACCATCAACAAATACTTGTCAAAAGAATGACTGAGTTAGTCTTCTCAGATGGTTTTTAAAACTTCTCTATCAATTCTTGTCCTTTGAGTAATCTGCTGGCAAACCGACATCTACTCACTACTTGCAGGGTGACCTTTGTGTTAACCTTGACCAAATGATCATGAGTACTGACTTGGGGGGCCCCGAGTGACCTGTCATGTCGGGTCTCTTTGCTTCCCCCGGTAAAGGCACCGTCTGCTCTGGGAGGGCTGCGGAGCAGAGGGACTGGGGCCCTGTCCTGAGAGTCGGGAGGCCGAGGTCCTCTCGTCACTGGGCCGTGACATCTCGGACACAGGGGCTCCACTACCCAGCCGGGTGGCTTCAGTGGTGCGTACAGGGGTGGCCAAGGAAGGGGAGGACCCCCGGCTCTGCCCTGTGGTGTATGGTTCTCCCACCTGCAGCACTCACAGCTGCAGCCACAGGCCTCCAATGCTGATGAAGTTGTTTGATGGCGGGGTCTGAAAACACCAGGGAGATTTTCCTCTTTGGTAGGAACATTTGAAATAACATCTTTTCAAGTGTGTGGAAGATCAGGATACAAATAGGCTGGGGGTGTGGTGGAAAGGTTGTCAAAGGATGGGTTGGGTCCCACAGCTTGGTCTGTTCTGCACGGGGTGGTGGTGAAGCTTGCTTTCTTTTCTCTACAAAATGCCAAAATCACTATGGGGACATTTACAGCCAGAGTCTTTTTGACATTTTAAAGTCTCCCAAATCATCAAAAATATAACATTATACCATGTGCATTGGCAAGGGAATGCTTTCTGCCTTGGGGTTGTCTGAAAGACACCAGTGGGGCCCAGGCAGCTTCACCAAGATCACTCTCTGACCTTTTGGACCATTGAGCCACTGGTTACAGTTTCCTGGGGGCACCCACACAATGGGGAAGGTGGGATGGAGGGGACTAGGCTCTTACTTACACATCACTGTGGACACGGCCAGCACGCCAGGTCCCCGTCTTCCCTCTTAGAATGGACAAGGAGGAGCAGTGAAGACTTTCGAGGTGGAATACTGCGCAACCACACCTCGCTGACCTGAACCAGCCTTCACAGTTGGATGTTCGGTCTAGTTCTGGACGTATAGCTCACCCCTAAGGATCTAGAAAAATGAAAGAGCCTCAGCTTTCTATTTAGAAGGACTAGGAACAGAGCCCCGCGATTCCTGGAGGGTCCCAGAGCACTGGGTTCCCTTCCTCACACAGCCTGGTTGGTCCCTTGGGGTGGTAACTCAGTGGACGAAGCCCATGAACAAGCACTTACCCTTGGAGGCAAAGAAATAGCCGTGAAGTCCCAGTGAGGCAGTAAACTGGCTCTCACCTCAAGGCTTTTGCTGTCCATAAAGAATCACCTACTTGTGCCCTGGCTGGTGTGGCTCAGTGCATTGAGCACAGAGACCTGCAAACCAGAAGGTTACCAGTTCAATTCCTGGTCAGGACATCAGGGCACATGCCCCGGTTGGGGGCCAGGTTCCCGGTTGCAGGGGTGAGTGAGACAATGGATTAGTGTTTTTCTCCCTCAGTTTCTCTCTCCCTTCCCATCTCTCCACAAATAATAAAATTATTTTAAAAAGGAATGATCTACTTGGTGTCTTCTCTACCTTCCATCATGGTACCAACCTCCACATTTTTCCCCAGCTAAATTGTCCTTCAGGATCCAGTATGATGAGGAAATCCAGCAACGTCCCAGCACTTCATGATAACTCCCAGTAAAGATGTTGACAATGGGGGCCACCTTCCACGTGGTTGAATGTGCCATCCTCCATGAGAGAGGCAATGAGCAGGGCCATGAGGGACAGGGGCCAAAGTGGGCTGTACGGCTGCAGCCTGAGACAGACTCTTCAGCACGGCACACCCTGGCCTGGATCTTGGAGAACTTCTAGGAAGCTCGGGACGTGGTCTGGGCTGGTTCGGAGGCCGCAAGGTGAAATCAGCAACGCCAGAACTTTGTACTGCCGGAGGCGTAACTTCACATCCAAGGCGGGCTGAGTGGTGTAACCTTAACCAACGAATGTAGGTGAGTTGTTCCACTTAGAACAGGAGATGAGGTCAGCTTTGTGTCTGGGATTCCTCCTCTGTCGCTTACAAACACACACACAAAGGCCTGGTAACCCGCTAGCTGCCAAGAATAAGAGCGTTGCCTGCCCAGAACTTACTTCACAGCAGCAGACCATGTAAGGAACAGTCCCGCACTGCTGGACCGGGGCATGTAAACATCCCAACTCCAAACGTGTCCCAAAAGCTGCTTTTGGTCCTTAACCTTTTTGGATTATAGGAAACTTTGAGTATTAATTAGGCAGAAGAAGCTCTGGACCCGCAGTTTCTGGAATGAGGATTCCAGAAACAATGCACATATACACTAATTCTGCCTATAATTCTCCCTGAAAGCACACCTCTGGGGCTCATTCAGAGCCTCCGGATTAAGGTTCTGGTCTAGGAGTTGACAAAAGAAGTCCCTTTAAAGAGAAGGTTCTTCACTGCTTTGTTGTGGAAAGTCATTTATTGAATGCAGTATAAATTACAGGTTTTACCAAAATTCCAATTATTTACAGCTTCTGGGTCAATAAGGCAAGACACACCTGTGGCAAGGTGGGGAAGGGGAGGCCCCAGGGCAGAAGGCCCTAAGGCGTGGCTTTCTCTAGAACACACACATCAACCTTAATCCCAGTTGCCTCAAGAGATTGTCTCAGCTGGAGTGCGTCACTGATGTTTTCTTTGGCGTCCCGTCTGCTTCCGGTAACTTATCTGAGCGGCAATTGTCTAGGGTGTGTTTAGTGACAAAGCTAGTAATGAATTTTGCACAGGCTCGCTTATGCTCGTGTGATTTATTGCCCACTAGCTGAGCTGTGATTTGGTGTGGCTGAAGCGTGCATTCCTCGCAGCTGAAGCAAGGCTCCAGGTTCCAGCTCCTTTCCATCTACTCGGTGGCCTTTTCCTCCCAGTACCCCACATGCACACTCCGGAGTGGTCAGCAGAGTTAAAGGTTTTAGGAATTAACTGTGCAAAGCAAGTTCTTAGCTGTGATAATGGGAGTGCTGAGTGTTGGGAAAACATTTCTCCTGGGGTAGCTGAAACAGAGTGAGCTGCTTGGCAGGGTACTGGCTGGCCCCAGGAGGTGCTGAGGATGATCAGGCTCCCCCCTCAGGACACGCAGTTAGTACCGCTGAGGGTGTAGGAGGGGCTGAGAGCCAGCTCTCTCTTGGCTTAAGCAGCGAAGCAAGGAGGCAGTTTTTCTAATTCCCACAGGTGGGCGAGCAGGGCCTAGGAATGACCCCCTACTGGTGGGGTGATGAGGGACCCAGGTCAGGGGTGGAGGGTCCTAGGTGCATCCTTGTCTGACAGCTGTCCAGGCCCGAGGCTCTCCAGTAGGGTCAAATCGGATGGGCCCGCCCTCTGTTCCGCATCAGTATTTGGGACAGGGGTTTGTCGTGGCCTCAGAGAACTCAGCCTCTCAGGGGAAAGCCCTGTTCCCTGCCAGGAATACTCGAGTCGGCGGCAGATGGGCATCAGTATCCTTTCTGCTTACAAGTTGCCGCAAATCATTTTCCAGGGTTTCCATACTGGGCACCTTATCTTCTCAACCTTGGAGTGAGTTCCAGGAGAGGAACTGTGCCTTTTACCTTTTTAATGTCCACCTGTGACACCAAACCCAGCCCTGAACTTGCAGAATTCGATGTCTCTGGGTTCATGCCTCTGCAGACACGAGTCCCTCTGAAATGTGTCTCTGTCCACTAGTAAAATCTGAAACTACTAGAATATTCCCCACCTTGAGAACCCACATCAGACGCCACCACAAAGCTACACAGAGAAAGAAGCCCCAGCTACACCTCTTCCTGCCCACACGACCGTGGGCAAGTCATTAAACTCTCTGAGCTCCAGCGTATGCCCCTGCATGGCGGGAATAATGATGGCCACTCCCCGAGCTGCTGTAAGGGTTCAATCACAGGCTCGATGCGGCTGGTGCACTGTAAGGTCCTCAACAGTGTTTGCTCAGGATCATGGTGGCCCTTCCTCCAGAAAGATCTCTCCTGCAGCCAACCTAAGGCCTCCTCAGCCTTTTGGAACCTCCACCGCACCCTTTGTATCTCAGCCTTTTCCTGCCTGAAAAAGGTGTCAGTTGTTACTCATCAGTGCTATCTACCCGACCCCCTTGGGCCCGACACACATTGAGGCTTTTATTAGTTTCTGAGGGCCAACGCCTCCAGTACCTGTTAGGGTTAAGTGAACACTGCTTGGATTGAATCACTTAGTGTTGTGGAATAAATATTCAAGTTCTAGGAAGAAGAGTCACAAAGACACACACCGTGGTGGTGTTTCAAACTTGATTTCCCCTGCAACAAAGCTGTTTTTCTACCAGCAGCAGGCTTAGCCAGTCATGTGAATGATTTTAAACAGCCTGAAAAATTACCATTGATTTCAAAGCATTGATTTTCTGCACCACAGTAATACATTAAATCTCTTTTAGGAAAAAGACAAAAGAGAACTAAAAGAATAAACTTCCACTCCAAGGGGTGGGGGGATGAGGGGGTGTGATTATACAACAAAATTAATTAAGTTGCCTATTTTTATAGCAGATGACCTGCGAAGGACATTGTGCTTCTCTCCAGAAACCCTGTTACATAATAAGGGAAAGCTCAGCTGTGCCCCGCGGAAGAGAGGTGCCGAGGTGTCCCTGCCTCCCAGAGCGGATGCCTGTATCGCAGGGACCCAGAGCTGGTGGGGAGAGCGTGTGATGCCCCACAGCCGCCCGAGCCCCCCCAGTGGCCTTCCCCACAAGGCAGATGTTGCCTCTGCACAGCTGAGTCCTGGGAGTCGGGTCACCTCTGGGTTTGACTCGTTTTGGTATTGAAACCCAAAGTTTAAGAAGGATGTTGATTTTCAGCTCACGAGAAACCTCCTCAGGCACGTGTGCGATGCCTTAAATGCAGAGCCCCATTCATAGTTTTGCCCAAGCCAACCTTGTTATGTGACCTTTAGTAATCTTGTTAGTCCCAGCAGAAAATGCTCAGAGCTAAAACAGTCCCATAAATTTTGTCTTTACACTGAAGGAAAAAAAAAAGCCCAACATTTTTTTCCTCACTGTCCTTTACTTCGCCCTCCCCTGACTGCTTCGCCACCACCCAAAAAAGAAAGACCCCGAAGCAGCTCTGCCTGGTTTCCAGCTCAGAGCAGATTTTATTTATTTATTTATTTTTAGAACGCATCAGTTAAATCTGTTCATCTTTTTTTGAGTTGAGGGACTGGAAGAAATCACACATCGTTTCTGATGTGATATACCCATGGGCGGTTTTGCCTCCTACCCAAAGATAGCTCGACTTCATTTTAAGATGTTCTGCCTTCTATGGCAATCAAAATCAAACTTGCCTGTGTAGACGTGTGTGGTTACGCAACTCCAAGCACCCAGCAGCGGCGCCTGTGGACCTGGCTTCACCCTGGATAAACCCCAGAGGCCGGGAGTGCTGCGCATCCCCCAGGGCAGCTCGAACTCCAGGGTGGGGAAAAGGTAAAGAGCAGTCACCGTTGCTCTGTGGGGTTCTATGGGGTTTGTCAATGGTCACATTGTCTCCCGAATCGGAGGCATTTTTGTTCATGCCCATCTTCATCCCCACAAAGAATAATGCCAGTTGAGCTGGGAATCAGAGAGTCAGGGGCCCAGCTGCGTTTCCTTGGCGACCTGCTATTTCTGGGCCTCACTTTGCTCATGGCTAAAGATGGGACCAGAGGCTCTCAAAGGTGACTTCCAGCTCAGCCTCAGTCTCCTGCTTGTCTTCTCTCTGGGAAGCCCCCAGAAGGCGGTCAGAGTCCAGGAAGCAGCTCCCTCCTCTTCAAACCCCCTCCACCTGCCCAGCCTCCTGCTTGGCGTGTTCCTCTCCTGCCCCGAGAACGGCTCTGTTTCTGGCCCCAGGACACTGCTGTCCCTTCTGCCCACGCCTTCCTGGGCTCCCTCTAACCCGGGCCCCTCCCCAGGACCCCATCAACAACATATCTAGGGCAACGTCTTTGTAACCAGGACAAACTTTAGATAAAGCCTCGTCACTGTTCCTGGGTGACTTGTGGTATCTACAGCCATCAACTCCCTAGAGACTGGAGTTTCCTCACACGCTTGCTCACCTCCCCTTAGGAGATCAAGACTCTTAAATGAAACTTGATCTTTCTCCAACTTAATACTTCCTTTGTAATCTTTTTAGAGTAGATCATTTCATTCATTCAAATAAAATTATTCAGGACCTTCTATTTGGGCTTCTATTTTGGGGGCTCAAAAAATGCTTGAAGGAATCCCTTGTTGGGTGCTATAGGAGGTTTAGAAACAGCTTTAAGACGATGGTCCATCTATGGGAGCGGAGAGGATGAAACACACGCAGAAGCAGCTGGATCACACGCAGCGCCCATACTCACGGTGCAGCAACACTGCTTGTGAACAGTGAAAGACCACACCAGCTGAATACTGGCTGGGAAACAGCCACTTGTCTTACCTCCCCGCAGCTCTCCGCCTCTCCCGTGGAGCCCCCAGAGCTCCCCACAACCTCGCAACCAGAGCTGGTTCATGGTCAGCGAGGCTGGGAATCTCCAGGATGCTGCTCCAAGGCTGCCCTGATTGGTCAGCACTCTTGCCTACCAGTTGATTAGTATTTTGACTATCACTACTAAACATGAGTAAAGCTCAGGTATGTGCCAAAAAACAAATGTAAAAGTAATGAGAGAGGAATATTGGGAAAGTTGGTTCCATTCTCTGCAGTGGTGAGACTAGCCATAAGTCAGACCACTCAGAAAGGACATTTCATTCCCTGGACACAGTAATTGGTTAAAAAATGGTCATATGACCCAACCAGATGCAATGAGATACAACGAAACTTTTGCTGGGGCCGCTGGGACCAAAGAGACATTTGTTCTTAATGATGGATGTTAACTGAGATGGGATTCTTGAGGGACCAGCGGCTACCATATAAAACCCAGTATTGCTAGGATTTGTGAGATGGAAGGCTCCTGGATCACGCTCTTCCTGAAGTCATTCCTGCTTTTGAGTCTGTTTTCCTGCCATGTTATAACAACAAAGTTCTGATACTGGAATGAGGCAGCAAAAGAAATACAAGTATAAGAGACGCCGGGAAAGGGGTGCCCTCAGTCTCAGCTTCCCCTTCCCCCAGTTTTTTGGAGCTGGCTCTACACTGTGATCCTGGAACCTGATCCCCTGACTCTTTCCGATTCACCCTTTCTGACTTTAATTAATTTCTTACCCAGTCAGGGATAAAGTCCCTTGCCTTATCGACCGTCTTCTGTTGTCACACTGCCAATATCAAATCCTGGGCCATCAGAACAACGCTCCCAGCCCTTTCTGCATCACGGCAAACACAGAAAACGACAAACTCCGAAGGACACCGTGGGGCAAACTGAAGTGTTAGGGTGGCTGCACAGGCCTTGGGGATAAAAAGTCCATTACGTTTTCTTCAAATTATAAAGTCATGATAAGAAAAGGTAAAATGCAAAGTCCCTGAAAAGATATAGCTTTGCATGAAACTTCAAAATAAAATCTTTTCAAAATGTTAAATGAGAAACTTGAGCTTGCTTCCATGAACTTGACTTTTTTATTATCAGATTTCATGCTTCAAAAATGAGTCCTCAGATCCTGATAGAAACTTTTTAATGATAATTTCTTTGAATATTTGGGAGTCACTATCAGTGAGAAACCTTGCACATGTTGGGAGTAAAAAATTAAAACCATTTTTGAAACCTTTCAAAAATGCCAACAGTTGGAATTATATTTAAAGAATCAAGTAACGTTTTCTTTCATTTCTACGTACAAATTGCTCGTGATATCTTGCTGACATTTCTAGCGATGAAGCAAATGGACTTCTAATCCAATAGGATTATTTTTGCATCAATGCTTCCCAAATAACGATGAAGCCCTGATGTGCAGGACTTCACTGCTAAAGCAGGCTCCTTGGGCCTAAACGAACGCCACCACAACAGCCAGTCAGCCCTCACGGACTGAGGACCTGACCCACGTGAAGGCAGAGACTTAGCGCTCACCGGCCTGCTGGAAGGTCGGACACTCGGGAACATGTGTTCGGCAGCTCCACGGGCAATGTGTCTGGGCTGGGCAGTGTCACGCCCTGCGGTTGGCCTTGCCTACTCTCCATGGGGGACCCCCAGCACATCATGTGCACTTGACCTGCTGGAACCAGAGGTGCCCCTCCTCAAGAGCTCAGAGGCATCTCTCCACTGGGTGCAAGAGTGCAGCCCCCACCTGGCTGACAGCATCACTGGCCACACGGAGGGAGGTCCTGAAACAGTGGCGGGAAGGTCCTGCACAGGTAAAGATGCGCCATCACAGTGACCACACCACGTGTAACCACTACCCTTGCGATAATAATTCCTGTCACCACAGATTAAACCCCAGACCACACCACCTCCACTTCCTCCTTTCCCTCTTGACTCCAGCCATCCCCATGGTGCCTCTAAAGCCACTTGAAACTAAACTGGCTTCTCTTCTCCGTTTCTGTTACGGGCACTGCCCTTCCTCCCTCACCCAGGCTCAAACCCGTGAAGGTAACCTTGGCTTCTCAACTGATTGTTGAATCTTGTTGGTTCTCCCTCCCGAATGCTTGGCCCATCCAACTCCTCCTTCTCTACAGAAATTACCACCTCATTCTAGCTCCTTCACCCCTCAGCTGGATTATTACAATAGTCTCCCCCCTGGCTCATCATCTTAGCCACCTTAGACAAATTACAGTTTATTCTTACAAAGAACTCACTTGCTTAAACGCTTTCAGTAGCTCTTCATTGTTGATTAAATTTAGTCTAACTTCTAAGCCAGACATTCATAATCTGTCCCCAGTCTAACTATGTAACCTGAGTTCACTTATAGATTCCAGATTATCTTTGTTGAATTCCTATACTTTGTGCCAGACCGGCCCAGATGCTAGGAATATAGCAACACATGAAATCAAATTCTCAGTTCTCACAGAACTTTAACTACATTCTAGAAAGGACAGTCAGACAACAGGCAAACAAGTAAACACGTATGTCAGATCATTAGTGCGTACAGAAGAATGAAGCAGGGTAAGAGCACAGATGGCAACGAGGGTGGCATTTACATGGGAGGGTCAGGAAGTCCGTTCTGATAAGGTTGCATTTGTCTAGAGACTTGAATGACATGAGTGAGACTTATGGATGTATATCCTGGGGAAGAGCATTTCCAGGCAGAGGGAAGAGAAAGTTCCAAGTCCTTAAAGTGGGAACATGACTGGCAAATGGAGAGAGAGCAAAGGAGCCAGCATGGAAGAGCAGAGTGAATCGGGGACAAGATGAGGTCGGAGAGGCTGCTGGAAGCCGGGGTGGGCAGGGCTTGTGGACGATGTGATGCATTTACAATTTAATTCTGAATGATGTGGAAGGCACTGGAGGTTTTGAGTAGTTGAATGACATGTTCTAAAAAATATAACAGACAGACAGCTGTGTGGAGAATAGCTGGGGGGCGGGAGAGGGCGGGGAGTGAAGACTGGGATACCAGTCAGGAGGCTACTGCAATATTCTAGGCAAGAGATGGGATGAGAGGTGTTGGGGAGGTTGAGAAGTTGTCAAACACCGGGTGTGGTTTGAAGGTAGTGACGACAGCATTTGCTGATGGATTGGACATGAAGTGTCAGAGAAAGAAAAGAATCAAGGATGATTCTGAAGCAACTGGGAAAGGGCAATTGCCATTAACTAAGTTCTATCGGAGACTGTGGGAAGAGAAGTCTAAAAAAGGAGGGAAGTGCAGCGTTAATGTATTAAGTTGGAGGTGGCTGTTAGGCATCTGAGTGAAGATGTCAAACTGTCAGTTGGGTATTTGAGTCTAGAATTCATAAGAAAGATCCAGGCTAGAAATAAATTTGAAAATGGTGTGTAGATAATATTAGTGTTCGGAAAAACACTAGGAGCAACTCTTACAGAGAGAACAGACAGAGGCCAGTGGGGTGAGGATGAGGCGGTGAAGAGGGCTTGCTCGGCCATGGAGACCAGCAGGCAGGAGGAAAGAAAACTACGAGACTCTAGTGGTCTGGAAGCCAAGTGCAGACACGGTTCAACAAGGAGACAGTGGTTTGTGATTTGTTTTGAAACCATCATGTGTCAGGGGGAGTGGAGGGAGTGGGGGGTGAGTTGGGGTACAAATAAATGCGAATGACCACAGATTAATCACTGCTACATCTGGGTAGGCAGGAGTTCACGTTACCATTTTCCTCACTTTTGTGTTTGAAATGTCTCATTAGAAAAACTAAAAACAACAGCAAAAGCAAAGAAAAAACAAGAACAAAACACAGGTAGTGAGAAACTTTCAAGTGCTGATGGGGCTGACAGGTCACTTGGGAGAGTGGAGGTGGCCCTGCAGGGGGCACCAGTCGTGGCGACAAGAGCAGCCTCAGGAGAAAGGAGCCTGTTGGTAGCAGGTTCAAGAGCGAATAGGAGGAAAGGATGTGGCGCGAACGAGTGCCATTACCTTTTGGGAATTTTGCAGGATGGGGGAATGGAGGAATGCGTCAGTAGCAGCAGGACACCAAGGAGCCAAGGGTGGCTGGCTGGCGTACAGCGGCGAGTACAGCCCTGTCTCCCACCACTGCCCTTCACACAAGCACTAGACGAAACCTCCAAGGCACCCTTCCCACGTCTTCTGTCCACACCACCCCTAACCCGCCCATTTCACCCGCCCACACACCCACCAAGGCCTAGGTCACCTCCCACCTCCCGCATCATTCCAAATGTATGTGATGTCTCTGGGTATACAGTTTCTACATACATGTAGAATTTTCCAGAAATTCCTATAGCAGTGTTTGGGTTGTGGCGTGGTTCAGCTGGGGTTTCTGCAGCCCTCATCTTCAATGTGTGTTTACACTGCAGATCCAACTGCACGATGTGGGCCTGGCAGCTTTCAGAAGGGACGCAGAACTTTGACAGAAACTGTGAAGTTTCCTACACCTTTAGATCCTGGAAAATTGCATTCCATAGTAGCATACGAGAAGGACACCTTTCACTTGCCTTCTCCCCTCTAAAGACATGCTTAGAAGCACCAATTTATGTTAAGGGATCATGAAGTGGTGTTTATTTTTAAAACGAACAAAAGCCTCAGCAGTTATCAAGGGACTTCTCTTTGAAAACATCAGAAACTGGGCGGGAGTAGGTGGGTCGGGGGAAGCAGCCTTCTAGTTTAAGATGTGGCAAGCTCAGTGAGACGGCACTAAAAAATCCAACCTGATTAAAAACACTCCTTTCCTCACGCCTCCCTCAGAGTGCCTCACAGGAACTTGCTTAAGGCTTTTCCTGCTGAGAAGTGTCCCTCTGACGCTCCCATTTTCAGTGCGAAAGGCCAGCACAGACGAGACACTTCTAATCAGGGTTAAACACAAGATGGATGCATTGGATAGCCTCTGAAGGAACTCTTCAGATACGAGATGTAATCGGTGCTTCTGGCATGATGAGGGTAGAGTGAAAACAGCATGTTCATACACGGCCGAACTGAGGGAGACAACAGTGAACACACCTTGACTGGATATCGATAGTGTGTGCAAAAGGGCACTGGAATCTCCTGCCCTAATGACTACCAGGTGGCCACCACTGCCAAGCCCTGTGCTACAGGTGACGGAGATGACACAGTCCCTTGTCTGGAGGGGCTAGCAGGGAGGCCATCGCAGTGCAGAGGGAGGTCTGGGAGGGCATCTGTGGCAGCAAGGCCTCCTTGGTGCCGAGATCAAAGGAGGTTGGGGGTTTCTGGGTGCGGAGAGCAGGCATTCTGGGAATGGCGAGGAATCCCAGCACCGCATCACAGAGCAGGCAGGGGATCCGCACCTGCACTTACAGGCTGAGGGAGCACCGGCTGGGGAGGAGGAAGAGGAGCAGGCCTGCAGTGATGAAGGAACATTCTGGTGGCAGCTATCTAAAGGAAAAACAGTCTGCCCGCTTCAGAGTTATGGAAACTGGTGATTCTCTTGGTCTGATTTCTTGTCATGGCCAAATTCTGCTCTTCTGTGTAGTATTTGGCTATGCTTATTTTGGTACTTCAAATAGCTGAGGGGTTTCATTCTATTTGTGTATTTTTTAAACATTCAGCTCAGAGCACAAGTCCCAGTTATGTTACCTCGGGTTACTCGACCCCCGGAGTCTCAGGTTCCTCAACTACAACTGGAGGTTAAGAACCTACCTGCACAGAGTGGTTGTGTTTAGGATTGCTCTGGTGCTTGGTAAATACTCAACAGTAATAATATTGCTATAATCATGAATGTAGGATACTTAAAAAGCACTGCTTTTAATACAAGGGCCATGTTAGACCTGAATAGGTTCTTTTTGACCATCTGGCCCACTCTTGGCATTCTTCAGATGGGACCAGGAGAAACGAGTTCTAGAGAAAAACGCAGAACCAATGAGAATCGGAGCCTAGAATGGGTCTAGCCCAGGGTTTTCTCCAATGGAAATGTGTGATTCTTGACTTTCCAGGTTTCTGGAACAGAAAAAACTACAGCAACAGTTCAACTAGTGGTATCTTTAAACATTTAAAGATGGCAAATTCTATACTACAAAAATGCATAGTCGACAGAAAAATTGGGAGGTCATTATTTCATCATTTTAGAATATTTATTACTGAGTATTCTGAAAGAATTAAATGTATTAGAAAACAATGTAATAGAATATCTACCCAACAACAGAGTGCTAAAATGAGGTGGATGAACTGATTATACTTAAAATCGCAAAGGTGTGTTTCCCCCCATTCCCCTCCACTCCAAAAACAAAAGGTATATTCATATCCCCGCCAATCAAATTTCCTGGTTTCTCAGGAACAAAAACAGAGGATTTTCCAAGTCCCGATGCCAACTTTTAGAATGTAACACGGCCAGATAGATCATGCCGGGTGGGGCTGGTAGCGGTAGGATCTGATGCCAGCAACGGCAGGCGCACACGAGCATCGGTTAATGATGGGTACGAGGGCACCACCAAAAGTAAAACAAAGTAGATGTGCTTTCTGTCACTTTAAATCAGTAGTTTTATTACAATATGCACTGACCCACAATTAGAGAAGGAATGTCCTGCCGTTTTCTGAGCAGCTCACGGAAAGCAAACGTAACCATCCAGGCAGCTGCGTCAGTCACAGAGTTCCAAACACAATGCAAGGTTTTTGAATGTGATCATTCAGAAGGCAAAGTTTTCCTATTCTTGTCTATGAAACTTCAGTGTCAAAACTAGTCACCGTGAAGTGGGCTGAGAAGGGCAGTGTTCCCTACCTGTTCTAAGTGCTGGCTCTCAATGTCCCCTCCTGGCTTTCCTGGTGACTCTAGGACGCTGCAGATGGTAGTGTGCTCTGGGGCTACATGGGCCTATTACTTATACGGCCAACTCTTATATTTCACTATAAGTGAAAAAAAAATTAAGAAAGCTAACTGCTAAAAAACACACCAAGTTAAGAAGAAATAGCTGGATGTATTAAAAATGAGATGCTCTTTTCACATTAACTCATTTAAAAGGTTACAATTACCATAAACATTTCAACTCCATTAAAGATCGCTGGCAGAAGGTTGCTCTTACGTCAGCACAAGGGCTCTGCATTTACACAGGCTATGGAGAAAGCAGCGAGCGGCAGGAAGAGCCACTGACCCTGGGGAAGGGACATCAGACTCCCTGGAGCGCACAGGCATTTGTTCAGATCTGTCCTGGACAAGACACCGTGGGGCCTTGAGAGGCCCCATCTTTCTGTGGTCGTTGTGGCAGTCGGTGGGTCCACCCCCTCGGCGCCCAAACGCACCACAGTGTTCTGGGAAAGAAACCCTACAGTGGCATTCTGGGTAAGTTCACTGCCCACTTCACACCCTGGGGACAGCACAGTTAAACACCCCAGCGTGACACTATTTCACGGAGAAAAGCACTGCAGGGGGAAACTTTTATCTAAAAACATTTAAACTCAGGTGAATACAATACATTTTTGGTTCGTCTGTGCTGTAATGTATAGAAATCCTATCAGATATTCAGTCTGCTAGGTAAGGTGTTTGGATTTTCATTTCTGACTGCGTTAGTAGAAGAATATACACTGTTGCATATATTCCCACATATATATACATAGACATATATAAAACTTGGGTCAGGAAAAAATTTACATACACACACTTGAAACCTGTACCTCTAAAAATAAATACATTAGTCTCTAATTGACTAATTCCTTCACAAACCAATCAGAACACAGTTTCTCAACAATGGCAGATGACCAATTAGCTGTCCTTTAATCCATTATCTACCAGCAAACAGTTTGAAATTCAGACATACGACAGAAATAGCATTCCCAGATGAAAATGTAGATGGAATTCTGGCTTTGAAAATAAATGTCTTGACTTCCTTGGTGTTCAGCTGCTACAGATGCTGGCTCTCTGCGTTTGAGTGACGGGGGAGCGGGCTTCTAGTGACAGCGTTCTGGTCCACTGATGCCCAAAGGAGCCAGCCGGCGTCTCCTTTGCTGTCCAGTTCAAGGGATCTAAAACGACACCGCTGGTCTCTGGTACCACTCCTGTGTCACAGCAAGCTGTGTGTTCTGGTGTAAACTACAATGTGCTGATACCGCTGAGGTAAAGCAGCAGCAGCCCTGACATTTTAAAGAATGTCTCCCAGGGAACTACGTGAAGGGCCTGGTGGTGTGTATCTAAGTCCTACGGAGCAACTGAAAACCACTGCGGAGTGGACACACTGGAGATCGGATACTGCAATTCTAACAACAGAAGCAGATGCAAATACTCAATATTCTTTCTTTAGAAAGGATGCAGGTTCACAAAATTGGAGCTTCACTTTTTTACTTCAACATTTCAAAAAAAACTCCTTAAAATGATAAAGCCAGACCAAGTTGTGTAATACAGCACAATACTTAACAACCTTGTCATTTGTTTTTGAATACAAGAATCTCAGAAATGGAGGAAATCCATGATAAATGATAGCAAGAATGTTTAATGCCATTGCCTACATTTTTTAAAAGGAAAATTTACCATAGCTGAAATACACTTCTAAAAAAATACAGTGTTCTAGGCTCTCACAGTTCCAGATTGCTAACTTTATAAATTAAAGGTAGAAGTTATCCATATATAAACAAGGCCTCTTTTTCATTGATTTCAAACTTGTTCAAACCTTTGGATATTTCAATCTTTAGATTCCACAAGGTAAGGCTGAGTTTACCAAATATAAATAAAATGTTTAAGTCCATGATGTATTTATTGTAGCACTAAGAAAACAAATGCATCAAATATTTACAGGCTGGCTACAATACTTTTCTTTAAAAAATAAAATAAAACTTGTATCAACGTCAGACCACGTCCTTTGTTGAATTTCCCTGGCGCAAGAGGAGTGACAGCAGGCTCCTCAAACGTCTCTCCTCTCCGTCCCCAAGGCAGAGGCAGGACTTAGGTCACAGGGTGCGGCCTTTTGGGGGGCGGTGGAGGCATGAGCTCCGTGTCGGGGTCCTGATGGCGCTTGCGTTTCTGTCCTTGAGAAGCTGCTGCACATCTGTCAATGAACTCAAACAGCATCTCCTTGGTGACAGGGTTTGAGATACTGTTGCACACAGCTGTGGACAAAGGGAGACACGTGTCTCACGTGAGGGTTAATTAAAGCCGCTGACTCACCACAGGGAGGGGACAGGCAGGAGGGAAGGTCTGCATCCCAGTGCGCTAGCCACTTCCACTGCACCGACCCGAGTGACACTCTTCAGCTTCAATTCTTCTCCCTGCCCTGCACCCCCAAGTGAGTGGTTCTCCACTGGCTAGTCTTTGCTGCTCTATTAATTTTAAACCCAAACTTCACATACTTGGGTTACAAGGATGTATTCAGTAGGATTTTCTATCCCTTAAAAACAGTTTTCATAACATTTGAATCTAGCGAGTACATCACGTTATAGACCATATTCCACCAAAATGTCTACAGAATATTCTACTATGTGCTGCAGTCCTTCAGTTTTTCTCTCAGAAAACAGTCCCCGCATTGAGAAGCCACCATTCCCACTGAAGAGGGAGCTGGCAGTGCCACTATTTTACTTTAACAACCTGCGTGAAGTAAGGTATCACAACAAAATTACTAATAAATAAAGCATCTTTCTTTATGTGATCAACATTTAGTGCCAGTCCTTTTCATTTTATTTACCTACTTAGTTTTGGAAGAAAAAAAGACACTGGCTTCATTATTCCTATTTTCTAAATCAATTCATCTTGTCTGGACTTATCTGCAAATTCCAACAAGTTTTAAACACACAAAGCTTTAAACTTTTATGCTGGAAAACTCAAACAGGCAATTTCTATATTTTCTCATAAGCTTATCACATAATCATCACCATCACTGACTGAGTACTCTAAAAGTATACAACTCTATTAACCTTTAATCTTGGTTTCTATCTTTTATTCTCAACGCCACTAAAAATGCAATCCAGAGCAACAACTGCCACTACTAGTTTACCTTAAAAATGTAATTTGTGTTGTTCCCCACGAAAGAAACTTACTATTCTGAATTCCCAAAGCATTCCTGTTGTACCCAAAAACACTCAAGGACAGCATAGCGGGTTTTAGTTTAGTTTTTTTTTTTTTAATGGCTTTACTTTGTTCTCTATTGTTTGTAAAACTATTTTTGGAGCTGGAAATTATATTTTCCCCTGCTAATTTCATCTTTTACCATCTGGCAAATAATGGTTGTTATAGTTTTGAATAGGACTGAAATTGTCATGGCTTTTGTTGTTGCTGTTGTTCAACAAATTCAACTTGTATACAGCCCGTGGTCCTGCCCTTTAAACTTCCCGCGGGCCCATGGGCACAGGCCCACAGGTCTATCTACGGAGGAGAACCCGCATACCAACCGGAGTCAACCGGGGCACCGACTCAACACAACCCTGACCCTGGCAAGCAAAGGCGGGGCCGAGACGAGTCTGGTGCCTCGGCCGAACGACAGAGACAGCAGGCTTCGGTCCAACGCTGTGACTTTTTTTTGGACAGGTTGTCATACTCACCCATGGCAGTGTTATAGGCATTAGGAAAACTTTTGTCTGTTCTCTGTCTCATGAAGACCCAGCTGTTGTTCTCAAATTTGCATTCTATAATTTTGTTGTCATACTGTTTTAGCTCTTTAGTCACCTGTATTAAAAAAGAATTGAGGAAAACATTTAAATCATCTGAAAGGCCTTTTGCTTCCACTATGTGACAGAGAGACGCATTAGGAAAAGCCAAAAACCCCTCAGTACCCTTCAGGCAGAGCTCTCTGTCATCTGAGGCGCCTCATCACGCCTAAGGCTGCAGTACGCACTCCCTTGTACACGTGCTCATTAATCTGACATTTTACATATAGCTGTGAAAATGGCTGTCAGCGTACAGCAATTAAAAGAAGTTTAGCAGAAAAACCAGCCACTTCTGGGCCAAAGACAAATATGCTACCACAGGACCCATGCCTTCAGTACTGTCTGTGTCCCTATGGCTTTCAGAAATTGAGTTTGGTGCTTATGTTTCATCAGCTTTCAGAAATGTCTTACCATCTAAATTCCTACATCAGAACCTCAGAATGCCATGTGCTAGTTTTACAAAAGTTACATATAAAGATTAATATTAGAATCACATTCAGGCAATGTGTATCTTAAATATCTTGCTTTTCAAGAAGTGCTAATTAACCAAAAATCTAATCTTTAGGCTATTTACTCTTTCCATTTCCAAGCTAATATGAATTTAGAGATGAAGCTACTTTTGCTTTTAGTTGGTAGGGGTGGTTTTTTTGGCTATTTCACCTCAGATGATTAAATATAGATTACAACTTACTCTATAAAGCTAACAAGTAACCATGGTAACTACAAAACCTTTTAAAAGATATTTCATCAGGCTGTGAGATGGCTTTCATAAATAAGAACCTAAGCTTATCTTTGCAGTTTTCAAATCAAATGCCAGTCATGGTAATATTTTAATTCTGTCCTCCTCTTTCTCAGCTAACAACTTTCCCTCACAATACGGTAGATTGCAATCATTTAACTTCACTCGTATTATCTGAAATGCTCTCATTTTTCTAAGCATATATTCACTACCACCTAGGATTATGAAGGGAAGCAAATTTCAAAAGATGCTTTCAATTCACAGATTAGACAGTGCATGTCTTCGTAAAACTTTCACACTGTATTCCTTCTTCCTTAATGAGTATTACACTTGATTGGACTATTTGCATGTTCAACATCCCACAGGCCTAACACATTCACGGGCTCTGGAACCACACCAGCCCAACAGAATAATATCCCACTAAACTAATGACTTGCTAAATTAATTCTCAAGTATTCAGTATTCTAGTCTCAACCCCCCTCCCTTCCTTCCTAGGGATCCACCTCCTTTTATTCTGATACATTATCTGTATTCAAGTATTGGGCAACTCGCTCACTTAGGTAACCCATTCATATTAAACCATCTGTAGGATCTAACAGAGGTAAGTTTCTAAACCTTTCAGTTTTCATTTTCTAATTTCTAAAGAGACCACAGGCATTCCTAATTTTAGTAACCAGTGTCTTAGTGCACACTGGAGAATGAGAGCAAGTGCCTGGCCCATGGCGGCCAACCAGTCAACTTCTTCACTGAATATAAAACTGGGAAGTGAAACATTGCTTATTAAAAAAAATACCTTGCAAGAAAATTCACTAAAGACACCAGCATGACATGAAAAGGTACATTTGGGAAACAGCTGCCAAGGAAACTGTATCACATGCATTTTATTAAGATGAATGGTTTGCTATCCACAGTAAGCAGTCTGTACTTTTACTGACTAGCAATTGTAGTAAGCCTTTATCACATAGCTTACCATTCTTATGTTCCTAGTTTCAGAACTGCTATCAATTAGGTGGTGCTCAATGTGACTATAGGAATTAAGCACTATTATGAAGTATCTGTGTGTCTACTTGGGCATGCATTAACAATCTGGAAAACAGAGCTTTCCAGAAAATAAACACTTAAGGACATAAACACTTAAGTTGCGTGGATCCAGCCACTTCATAAGTGGAACCCGTTAGGTATTTCTTGTGGCTCAGAGGTTCTGTGTATGAGGCAAAATCAAGAAAGTCTGACCACCTTTGCCCTAAATTATCCTCATCCTTTCTCAGTTCCTAGTCTCTAAACCACAGGTGGCAAATACGAGGCCTGTGAGCCAAATCCGTCCCTTCACCTTGTGTCTGCCCGGCCTCAGCACTGAGCTCCTGCTCACCTGTTAAGGAGTAGTTACATTTATAAAGTCCTAAATTACATTTGGCCCTTTGAAGGCAGCTGCAAGGCTGATGTGGCCCCCGGTGAAAATGAGTTTGACACCCCTGCTCTAAACCCACACTTAGTCTTGTATCTACCACTTAGTAGAAACCAGAGTAGTGAAAAACTGCCTGAAGTGCAGAAAATAGAGCTGGTACAGAATGAGAAGTTCAAGTTAATGTCATTCGTTTGATCTAGATCACTAAAACACATACTCCTCATTGATCCCCCCCATCCTCAGCTCAGTAACTGGTCCAGGGTAGATTCTCAGGGAGAAGGTTTACTGAATTCATGAGAATCATGAGCTTCTGTTTATCAGCCAGTTTGCCCACTGATGGCTGGTTAAGAAAAGTAAGCTAGTAGTGGTCTCTAGCCTTTCTCTGCCTCCTTCCCCCTTTCTCCTTTGCACCCTTTCTCCAGCTGCCTCCCCACCCCTGCCAACAAAAGGTTTAAATATCTTATATATTCCCAGTTTATCATCTGAATAAACACAATGTATTTGTACTCTCTATTTCTGGTGCCAAAAGTGCAGGTGACACCATGAGCAGTCTCCGTTATGCTGGGAGCAAAGGCAGCACATCCCCTTGGACAACAAGTAGAAGAAAGGGAAAGATAAAGACAGATTTCGTGCCCTCCCTCCCTTTACTGATCAGGCAATATCAACCATGTTTAGAACTGTATTATTCACCTTTATATAAGTAAATACTATTTATTTATTGGGTCATTAGTATGTGCAAAGCATTAAAAATTCATGATCTATACACACATAATCTCATTTCATTTGCATCACAACCTTATGAGACAGGAATTATATTGCTGCCCTTCAACAGGTATGGAGTCTAAAGCTTAAAGTAGTTAAATATCTCACCAAGAGTGACAGACCTGGAAAGTGAAACAGACAAGTCTCAATAGGTCTTCCTGTCCAACGTCAAATGCTATCTCATATCTCACTAGCTACTACAGAGCCCGGTACTCTGTGGACAATAAACATAAAGTAAAACAAACAAGGTTATTTTCCTACCCAAATTTTGCCTGATACTGGGTACAGAAACCTCTGCACATAGAAGCATAAAGAAACGGTTATAAAACAGAAAGTCACCAGACCTAACTCGGCCACAGTACCAAGCTGTAGAACCATCCTTCCTGCCATCTGACGAATACCAAGCAGCCACGTCCCAGGCGCTGGGCTGGAGACCAGTGACACAGACATAGTCCCTGCCCCTCAAAATGTACAGTCTAGGAAACGGTCAAGTGAACAACTACAAATTATGATAAGGGCTATGAAAAAAAACAGACTATATAATAGAGACTAATGCAGGGAAAAAGATACCTGATTTAGGTGGGAGAATTTTGAGGAATGATATTAAGGTTGAAATTTAGGGGATGATAAGAAGTTGGTTTATAGAAAGAAGGTAAGAAGGAGAGGGAGGGGAAAGTGGTTATTAACAGGATGTCTGAAGGCCTACAGTGAAAATGTTCTTAAGATATTAAAGGAACCAAAAATAAAGAATGTTCTGTAGGACAGGGCAGGGGACAGCAATAAAGGCAGGACAACTCTAACTCAACAACAATTAAAAAAGGAAGTTCCCACATAAGCCTGATTCATTCCCTAACTCTCTTATACCATTTTATATCACATACATACAGTCTAGCTGTCTATCTGCACCTTTATCTGAAATTCCTATAGACTTCGTAAACTCAACATGTTCAAAATTCAACTTCTCTTTCCCAAATCTATTTCTTCTCTTGTCTTCTCTATCTCAATAAATGGTAATTGTATTTACCCAGTTCCTCATGACAAAAACCTTGGTGTCTTTATGATCCCTTCATCTTTCACTTCTCCTCATATTCAATTCACTACCAGGGCTCTACCAGTTCAGCCTCCAAAATGTATTCTAAATGTGTCTATTTGTCTCCTCTCTTAACACCATTATCACAGTCCAAGCCATCACTGTCTCTCAGATTCCTGCATCAGCTTCTTCTACGTTATCCCCATCCTATCGATTCTTTGTAGCATAGCCAGATTACACTCTGAAATACCTAGATCCAATGAGGTAATTCCCTTGCTTAAAAGAAAAACAAGTAAAAGGCATACAAGTGAGAAAGGGAGAAAAAAGACTACCTCTATCATAGAAGACATGACTACTTACATAGAAGGAATCTATAAAGATGCTTTTAGAATTAATAAGTATGTTTAACAAGGTTGCAGAATATAAGAAAACAATTTTATTTCTATATATTAGCAAAAAATAGTTGGTAATTAAGAATTTCAAAAGCATCATTTACAGTAACATTAAAAAACATGAAATACTTAGGAACAGATTAAAAAAACATGCGGGACCTATACGTTGACAACAACAAAACACAAGTAAAAGAAATCAAAGGGTGAAGGGTTTACAGGAACAATTATAAAGGACACATGGACAATAACGGGGGGGGTGTAGAAATATGGGAGGGAGGTGGGGAGGAGTGGAGGGAAAGGCAAAAAACTGTATTTGAACAAACAAACAAATAAATAAAAAAGAAAGAAATCAAAGCGTATCCAACAAAATAGAGATATACCGTACTCATGAGTTGGAAGAGTCAATATTGTTAAGATGTCAGTTCTTCCTGAATTTATCTATAAGATTCAACATAATCATAAGCAAAATCCCAACAGGATTTTTTATACATATAGACAATCTAATTTTAAAATTTATACAGAAAGCCAAAAAAAACTAGAATAGCTGGGAGAAAGAAAACAACAACAACGAAGCTGAAGAGCTGACTGGCATTAGCTGATTTTTAGACTTAGTAAACAAGACAGTGTGGTACTGGTGAGTGGAGGGACACACCGATCAGTGGGACAGACAGGAAGAGCCCAGAAGGGATCCATAATTAGAAGGGCAATTAATTTTGACAAAGCTACAAAGCCAATGGAATGGAGAAAAGATAGTCTTTCCAACAATGGTGCTAGAAGGACTGGATGTCCACATGCAAAATAACAGACCTCAGCACATAGCTTTAACCTTACACAAAAATTAATTCAAAATGGAAAATACATCTAAACCTAAAACTATAAAATTTCTAAAAGAAAACATAGAAGAAAATCTTTATAACACAGGGTTAGGCAAGATTCCTTAGAAACACGACCAACAACATGATCTATAAATATAAAGCTGATAAATCAAACACTGTCAAAATTTAGTATTATGCTCCATGAAAAATATTAAGAGAATAAAAAAGACAAGACGTGTATTAGGGTAAAATATTTGCAAATCACATATCTGACAAAGAACTTATATCCAGAACACATAAAGAACCCTTAAACTCAATAACAGGAAAACAAAAAACAAAGTTAAGAAATGGGCAAATAATCTGAACAGACACTTCACTAAGGAAGATACATGGATGGCAAATAAGCACACAAAAACATGCTCAACACATCACTAGTCATTAAGAAAATGCAAATTAAAATGACAATAAGATACTACTATGCACGTAACAGAATATCCAAAATAAAAAATATCGATAATATCAAGTGCTGACAGCAATGCCAACTAAATAACCTCTTAGACATTGTTGGTGGGAACGCAAAGTTGTACAAACACTTTGGAAAACAGTTTGGCAGTTCCTTTATAAAGCTAAACATGCACTTACCATAGGAGCCAGGAACCCCACTCCTGGCACTCTCTTGGGTGCCACTTCTAGGCACCCGAGAGAAATGAAAACATGGTCAAACAAAAAATGGAACATAAATGTGTATAGTACTTTTATTCATAACCACCCAAACCTGCAAACAACTGAAATGCCCTTCAGTTGGCGAAGACAAATTTGATACATCCATGCAATGGCATACTATCCAGCAAAAATAACTATTGACAAATGCAATACACACATGAACTGCGAATATAGTAGGCTAAAAAGCAGCTAGACTTTAAAAGCTTTAGAGTATGCCATTCCATGAAGATAACATCTTGGAAAAAGCAAAATTATAGGAATAGAACCACATCAGTGGTTGCAGAGTTTGGGAGTCGAAGGAATGGTGGGTTACAAAGTGATGTCATGTGGGAATTTTGGAGAGGTGATGAAATTGTACTGTATCTGAATTCCAGTGTTGTCTACAAGCCTGTATGCATTCCTCTAAACTCACTGAACTATACACCAAAAGGAATGAATCTGTGGTGACTCAAATTTTAAAAGGTAAACTAAAAAAAATACAAGAAAAATAGTAATTATAAAAAGTTAAATCCAATCATGCCCTCCCATTGTCAATGGCGTCCTATTACAAAGCACTAAAAAACACAGCCCCTGCTTATTTTTCTAGATCATTTGGATTGCTGTAGAGCACTCTCTACCTTTCCTTTACTGGATTTATCGGTATTTGTAAACACAATTTTTGTTAATTTCCTATTTAATTAATGTAAACCAAAATAGTTAATACTGACAGAATCCTTTCTTGGTGTTAAGTGCTGTTCTAAGTGCTTTACATGGATTAATTTAATCCCCACAACAACCCTAGGAAGTATCCCATTTTTACAGGTAAGAGAAGTAGAGGCACAAATCAGTTAAGTAATTTGATTAGGGTCTCATAGCTAGTGAGTGGCAGTGAAACATACTGTATCCCTGCTACGTTTCTAACACAGTACCTACTTAATCTGTATGAGAATCCAAAGAGAATGGATCCAAGCGTGGAAACTAAGGCCCAGAGAGTTTAACTAAGTTGAGTAAGGATACAGAGCTAATTTGTTTTGGTATCACAGTTCAAATTCTAGACCTTTGTGAATCGAAAACCTATATTCTTCAACTTTGGGGGGATTCTCTTAGCTTCCTGGACTTCCTGAAAGTCTATTTCCTTTGCCAGGTAGGGGAAGTTCTCCTTCTTTATGTTTTCTTTTATTTATTTGTTTGTTTGTTTTTAATTTAATTGTTTTTCAAGTACAGTTTTCTGTCTTTGACTCTTATCCCAGCCCGCCCCACCCTGTGCTCCCCACCTCCTTCCCATTTCCACCCCCCTTAGCTGTGTCCATGTGTCCTTTATACTGGTTCTTGTAAATTCTTCCCCTTTTTCCCCTGAAATTCCCTCCCCTCTCCCCTCTAGTCGCTGTCCCCCTGTTCTCTATTTCAGTGTCTTTGTTTTTATTTTGCTTGCTTGTTTTGTTTTGTTGTTTAGCTTCCTGTTAAAGGTGAGATCATATGGTATTTGTCTTTCAACACCTGGCTTATTTCACTCAGCATAATGCTTATGTTTTCAAATAAGTTTTCCATTTCTTGATCTTTCTCTTCTCCTTCTGGCACCCCTATGATTCTAATGTTGGAATGTTTAAAGCTGTCCTGGAGGTTCCTGAGCCTTTCCTCACTTTTTTGAATTCTTGTTTCTTCATTCTGTTTTGGTTGATTGTTTATTTTTTTTCTTCTGCTCCAAACTGTTGATTTGAGTCCCAGTTTCCTTCCTGTCACTGTTGGTTCCCTGTATATTTTCCTTTATTTCACTTTTCATAGCCTTCAGTTTTTCCTCTATTTTGCAACCATACTCAACCATTTCTCTGAACATTCCGATTATCAGTGTTTTGAACTCTGCATCTGATAGGTTGGCTATCTCTTCATTGCTTAGTTTTACTTTTTTCTGGAGCTTTCATCTGTTCTTTCATTTGGGCCGTATTTTGTCTTGGTGAGCCTGTTATGTAGTATGGGGTGGAGCCTGAGGTACTCGCCAGGGCAGGGCAACCCTCATTGCTCCGCTGTGGACCTGTATGTGGGGGAGAGGTCCAACAGGGGTCCATTTGCTCAGCTCTCGGCTGGCTTTCAGTCACTTCCTCCCCTGCCCACAAGCAAGTTGGGCCCTTCTGGTGCTGATTCCTGGGTGGGTGGGTTTGTGCATGTTCTAAAAGCCTGTAGGTCTCTCAAGGAAGCACACACCAAGGCACAACATAATTACATTACCCAAGATTAAAGATAGCAAGAGAATCTTAAAAGCAGCAAGAGAAAAGGAGACAGTTACCTACAAAAGAGTGCCCACAAGACTGTCAACCAGCCCTGGCTGGTGTAGCTGAGTGGATTGCACGAGGGCCTGCAAACCAAAGGATCATGGTTTGATTCCCGGTCAGGGCACATGCCTGGGTTGCAGGCCAGTTCCCAGCAGGGGACGCATGAGGGCAACCATACATTGATATTTTTCTCCCTCTCTCCTTCCCTTCCCCTCTAAAGATAAAATCTTAAAAAAAAAATCAACTGATTTCTCAAAAGAAATCTTGCAGGCAAGAAGGGGCTGGAAAGAAGTATTCCAAGTTATGAAATGCAAGGACCTACATCCAAGATTACTCTATACAACAAAGCTAGCATTTAGAATGGAAGGACAGATAAAGTGCTTCCCAGATAAGGTCAAGTTAAAGGAGCTCATCATCACCAAGCCCTCATTGTATGAAATGTTAAAGGGACTTATCTAAGAAGATAAAAAATAACAGTAAAATTACAACAAACTCACAACTATCAACAACCAAACTTAAAAAAACAAAAACAAACTAAGCAAACAACTAGAACAGGAACAGAATCACAGAAATGGAGATCACATGGAGGGTTATCAGTGGCGGGGGAGAATGGGGGGAAAAGTACAGGGAATAAGAAGCATAAATGGTAGGTACAAAATAGACAGGGGGAGGTTACAAATAGTATAGGAAATGTAGAAGCCAAAGAACTTATATGTATGACCCATCAACATGAACCAAGGTGGGGAAATGAAAGTGGGAAGAAGGGTACAGGATGGAGGGAAATAGAGGGGAGAAAAAAATGGGACAATTGTAATAGCACAATCAATAAAATATTTTTTTTGAAAACAAAAAAAACCTTGTGTTCTTCTTTTCCCTAAGAATCTAGGCTCTAAGTTTAAAAAATATTCAAGGAAGCAAAAGTAGATTACAGTTGTGGATGTTTTTACTTCTTGTGTAATTTAAGTCATTATTTCCATGGATTACATTCCACGTGGGAGACTGTCCGGGCAGCAGATGAAGTGACGTGTAACGGATGAAGGGCAGGAGGGCATACTTATTGGCTTGAAGCACAATGACTATCAAGTTTCTTTTCCTTCACTTTCCAAATGCACACCACTCTAACCTGCATCATCTCTCTGCTGTTTGCTATTCTAGTTGCAGCACAAACCACAAATCACTGCAAATTGCAGAATTTCTCAATCATTAAGGATTTACAATAGGTTAATTTTACAATGGGCTGTACTTCACAGCTGCAATGCTTTTGTCTGATTTCTAGACCAAATGAGAAGTCATTATTGGATTGAATGATCTTTCCATAGGCATGACTAGAAAAAGAAAAAGGTCATTCGGACAAAACAGGTAGCTCTGCCAGGTAAGGTAAGGTAAGGTAAGGTCATGACAACGGCTTACTAAATAGACTGTCAAATGATGGCATAATATATCACTCCCTGTCTGTTAGTACCAAGCATGATAAGAATTCCAAGCAGATCATGAATTCAGTGCATGCTTGGGATAACAAAAACGGTCCACAACCAAGGAAAGCTTTACAATCCAATATGCATGTCTAACACTTGTTCTTCTTTCTAAATGGTTTTAAGTATAAATGACAGGCTTATATGATGTTGCTTGTTTTTTCAGATGTCTTTGCCACAACCAATACAGAGAAATATATCATAAAGTATGTATTTCAGACTGAATTTGATAGATGGTTTACCTACTTCTGGCAGTAACAAACACCTATCCTAAAATCATTTTAATAATCATTAAATAGCTAGCTTAATGAAGTTCAAATAACTGAACTGTGTGTGAACTAGGCAATTCATTAGGATGTCAATGCATAGTTCGAATTTACCTCAATGAATCCTTCGTTTACTTTCGAAGGACCTGCTAACAATTTGAATCCAATCATGTTCATTTAAAAAAATCTCTTTAGCAGTATGTCCAGATATATGTATATAACTTTATCTCCTTTCTCTCACCCAACTATCCAACTATATACTTTTTAGAAACCTTGAGGGAACTGTCCTCCAGATAGATCTACATGGTATATGGCAATAAACCAAAATAACAAGTGAAGATTTTTTTCCTGTTCACCTACCATTTAGGGCACCAACAAAAATGCTGAAGTTCCTCCCTTTTGATCATCAACTCTGCAAGATGTCTCAATTTGTTTGAGTAGTATGAACAGGCACCAGAGTCCCAAGACCCATATATCTTTGGATTATTAGCTTGGTACACAGAACTCTCTAGCTTTGTTATAAAGTCTAGTGGTGACAAGGATTCATCTGAGCAAACAGAGCTTTCCAGGATCCTTTTGCTCAAGTCTGTACCTCAGGTCGATGCCTGCTCCCACTGTGATCTTCTAACCACAGGGGCAGTAAGCTGCCTCTGGTACGTCCAATCATTCATCGAGTCATTCATTTACTCTTTGCCAGGCACAATGCATTCTTATTTTTATACATGCTTTCTCACCAACTATATTTCTTCTTTAAGAAAGAAATCCTGCCCTGGCTGGTGTAGCTCAGTGGATTGAGCACAGGCCTGTGAAGCAAAGGATCGCAGTTCAATTCCCAGTCAGGGCACATGCCTGGGTTGCAGGCCAGTTCCCATCAGGGGATGCACAAGAGGCAACCATACATTGATATTTCTCTCCCTCTCTCCTTCCCTTCCCCACTAAAGATAAATAAATAAAATCTTTTAAAGGAAGGAAGGGAGGGAGGGAGGGAGAGAGAGAGAGAGAGAAGGAAGGAAGGAAGGAAGGAAGGAAGGAAGGAAGGAAGGAAGGAAGGAAGGAAGGAAGGAAGGAAGGAAGGAAGGAAGGAAGGAAGGAAGGGGAAGGAAAGGAAAGGAAAGGAAAGGAAAGGAAAGGAAAGGAAAGGAAAGGAAAGGAAAGGAAAGGAAAGGAAAGGAGGAAAGGAAAGGAAAGGAAAGGAAAGGAAAGGAAAGGAAAGGAAAGGAAAGGAAAGGAAAGGAAAGGAAAGGAAAGGAAAGGAAAGGAAAGGAAAGGAAAGGAAAGGAAAGGAAGAAATCCTGGAGTTACTGACAAAGGCACTGCATACACACAGAGTGATGATAACACTGCTCAGAACCCTCGGAGGATCCCTTTTGGGTCTCCATGTACTCATTCCACGTACTCTCTGAATGACATACACAGTGGGAATGACTGAAATCTGCTTCATCAGGTCCAGGTACTGGAGATCTCAAAAACCATTCAGAAGATGTTGAAAGTTTGAAAAGTATTATAATAAATGATCTGCATCAAGTTTCACACACTCTAAATACCTTCCTTAAAATAAAATTTTCTCCCAAAACACATCACAATTACCCTTCAAAAAATCCATCATTTTGGAGATGATAAAGAAAACTTGAAGCTCATCAAATCAAACACTTTCATCCTAAAATATCCAAGTACTAAAGTATATCATCCATTAGCTCTATTAATCAGTGTATCTTTATGTGTAAACATTCGTGCATCAAAGAAGTATCAAATTCATTATTTTGGAAACCTGCACTCAAAACCAAGTTAATGTTTTTACCTAAGATATTTATTTTCATCAGAAATACTTACTTTTAAATTACTAAGTTTTTTTTCCCCCTTCATGTGGAAGGGGAGGGGAGAGAACTAACATTTACTAACTACCTGCTATGCAGCTAGCACTGTACAGGGCAATTTATATACATTATGCTTTTTACAATTATGAGGAAAGGTTGTGTTTGGTTCTAGAGCTCTACATCACTGCCTCTTGGTAATATCTAGAAAATACAACACTTGAGAAGAAAAGGAAAATTGTATTATTATTCACTCCTAATGAAGAAATTACTAAATAATTAAACCGAAGAGTTAATGGAGTATCCTTTGCAGTCCCCATAAACGAAAAGAGATATGTGGACTCTAGTAGGTCACGTTAAGTTTAATTTAATATAATCTTCTAAAAAAGAAATGATAATCATATACAGGCTGCATGTGAGAGACAGACAGACAGACAGACACACACAGCCCCACCAGCCTCAAATGCAATGGTTTGCTAACTTGAGTCTGAAGAAAAGAGGTCTGGAAAGAAGTTACGAGGAACCAAGTGACAGAAATCTTAAAAGTGGGCAAAGAGGAGACAAAGGAAACTCTGCATTCTAAGCCAGGTCTGTGAGATGGAGATAAAGTGCTTTTCAGTTCAGTAATATTCAACAAAGAGAGATTCCAGTGGTGATTAGAGCTGTTTAATTTTTTAGTAGGCTCTAGCAATTTATAAGTCTTTTCTGTCTTGGCAAGTAGTTTACCTGCTTTTATTTCCAAACTTGAGAAAAAAAGGAGGAGGGGAATCATTGCAAAGAATTATGCATGCATGTAATATGTAAAAAAAAACAAACCTAGCTATTATCTAAAGATTTCTACATTCAGAAATACCTTACTGCCTAATCTTTGAGAAATCAGAATCATCACAATTCACAATTCACAATTCCTGGAGATTTCATTAGAAACCAGATTAAATTTCTCATTTAGTTTCTTCCCTCACCACCCCCCACACTCCCTTAGGTTATTGTCCTATCTTTGAAGAAGATAATGAGATTGTCTCCTAGTGGGAATAAAGAACAAAAATCAAAATCAATTGGGTAAAAAAAAATCCCTGTACCTTTGGCCATTCACCACTCAACTGCTCTAATCAAGCCTTCAGAGACTCTATTTCGAATAAGGTGGCACTGTCACCTATTAGGAGTCTTTTCTGGACTACAGTGTTAAACTACTTGGAATTAAGTCTGGGGATAAATAAGATAGATGGTTTTACATATTTTCTCTAAAAAGTATCTAGCACAATCTTGGTGCTTAATAAAAATAATATATCAGTTAAGTGGTATGCTTGGCAGGAATGCTTTTAAATCATCAGTATTTTCTGAGATAGTCTCACCAGTGTGCCTCCTTCTAACGTTTAAAAGTCAGCTCAATTCCACAACTATCAGAAATCGCCACATGAGTCTCTGAGGAGTGTGCCCCCTACCGCTGCCATGCTGCCCGCGTCCTTGCCAACTTCTGGGCCAGTACACCTGCGACCCTGGGCTCCTGCAGCTTCCACTGTGGCCTGGCACAGGAGGGTCTGCTCTGGCCAAATGACAATACAGGGAGGATGTTTGTTTGGAGGTTTATTTAAAATTGGAGAACACTGTGAAGTGGTGGAAAGTAACAAGCTGAGAACACTTGGAGCATCTGCTTTGTTTGCCAGCTGCCACAGAAGACCTGGTGATCCCCTCCTGCTACTGCTCTCTGCCCAGAGGCTCCAAATTATCACTGCTTTAACTGACTTGTCACCACACTTCAGATGTTACCACCATCATTTCCATTTTTGCTTTCAGAATATTCCAAGAACAACAGTCCTTTGAATTTTACCATCTAATTGGTGCTAAATTTACATATAGTCATGCTTCCCCAACTTTGGTGTTAAATGGATATTCTAGTCCTTTTCTGTCCTCAGGAAAGGGAAGGGAGGTAAGTCCCTGTTTTAACTATCACACAGCCTAGAGATTCACTAGCACATGACAGTTTTGTAGCCCCACTCCAGAGCCTGCTGATGGCAGAGCAAACAGCTGGATTTAACCCCAAATTAAATCGTGAAATATGAACTCCAAGTTACACTGGCTGGCAATGGTTTGGCAAGTTAGGGGAAGTGGCAGAGTGAACATTTGGGACTTAAAAAAAATCTAATATCAAAAAAGGAAAAGTGCCATATTTTGCCATGCATAATGAGTGTTCTTGTGTGTGTTATACATGAGATTATCATGGCCATTATTATGCCCACCGTCTGCGATCATTAAGCCCATGTATAATATGCATCCTTATTTTTCCCTGAAAAATTTGGGCAGAAAGTGCACATTATACATGGCAAAATATGGTAGCTCATTCTTAGTTATATTTCCTTTTGCTGGTTTTGTTTTTTACTGACTTGGTTTTTTGTGCTTAAATAACTTTTTAGAAACCAAAACCCAACAGTGAGAACAATTATGTTGATAATGCCAGGAAATTTGTTTGCTTTGTTAAATTGAGCTTCAAAAGCACTTCAATTGAACATACATTTGTGATCACCAGTAATGCCTATTCTTATATCCATTTAAAATGTTTACTTTATTACAGCTTATTATAAATGTGAGTCTGCAATGCAGCACCGTGGCTGCTCAATTTCCAGGCCGTAATTTTATGATAATCATATGAAATGTATTCATGTGTCAACACAACTGCTGAACAATGCCCCAAATGGGACTGTTCACAGCTCTGAATTTCCAATGGCCGCACAGTTCTATGCTCCATAACACCAAGAACCTGTCACAAGTAGAACTCTTTGAGAAATTTAACTTAGTTTACAACATGTACTATTTTGCCACACTTAGCTCAGCTAAACTGCTACTATCTCAGAATACAGGTGAGCTCCTACAAGAACACTGATCCTAAAACTCGAACATATGAATGGATTAAACGAGTTCTATGACCTTATTTGATGGCTGGATTTATCTGTTTTAGGCAGCCTTCAAGTACCAGAGGGAGTGAGACTGGAGAATCCCCCTCTGTACTTGGTGTTTCCTACTGCATGTGGCAATGCCTGGCACCTCACAAAAGGTAAGCAAACACATACACAGGCCGAATAATGAAAAATGGACAAAGGGTCTAGAGGTGCCCCTCACTCTACTGGTTTCTCTGTTGCACTCACGGAGAGGCCGCCCTGGCAGGCACTCCCACTCACCCATCTCTTCCACAGTCCCTTTGGCACAAGGTGCTGGCAGAGAAAAGCTGATACTTGACTGAATAATTTCACGTGACATGTTTCTTTACAGAATTGAGTCTGTTTTGTCAGCCCCTGAAATATCACATGATACACTGTTTTAGAGCAAACTTCCTTTCTCTCACCTTAGATGGTAGGCTCCCTGGGCAAACAAAACAAGGGCCTTTGTTTTGTTTACTCTCACATGCCCCCGAACACATGAAGGTGCTCAATAAATGTACTGGAAAAAAACTGGTGAACATTATACAAAAAATGGTAAGAATGAGATTAGATTTCAAAACATTCCAGGCATTATTCGATGACTTCCATCCCCTGGACTGACCACCCTCCGGCTCCAGCCTTTGTACTCATCTTCCCTGTAAATGGCAGGCGTATCATCTTCTCTCCCCTCTGGCCCACTGCTCTTTCAGGTCACTTTCTCTGGAAAGCCCTCTGGAATTCCAGATTCTCGTCCTTCTTTGAGACACTCTCACAGTACCTTATCATTCCCTTCTCTTAGAAAGACACCCATAAATTGTCTCCAGCCTGACAATAAAGCTCAATCAAGATGAATTATAATGCAGTGCCTAGCACATAGTATTAAAATTAAAATTTTCACGTGCATACACATAGAAAGTTATGTATTTGGGGCCTGAAAACCAAAGCCAAACCAAAACAGAATAAGCCCAATCTAATTATATAGCCATATGGGTAATTAGTAGTGAAATCAACCATAGCTTTTTGAGTAGAAGTCCCTTTAAACCATGCTGCCACATAAAACTAGGTTTCTCCTACCTTTACGGATGTGGGTATGATTTCTAGTTGAACTGGAAATAGGACATTAATGATTGGGAAGAAGTGAAAGGGGAAACAGGGAGGAGAAAGAAAGCGAGCAAACCATATACCATGAATTTTTATGTCAGGTGGGAAATGAACATGCAAAATAGTCAAGGCATCCAACTGTATCATCTTCATTATCAACCAAGCATTTTCTGCTTCCTAAAATATGAAAGCTAATGACTCATCCACCCAGCACTTATCGATATTGTTCACGGTAAAAAAAAAAAAGATAAATGTGTCATTCCCTTCTGCATCAAGTATCCAAATAGGCAAAGCACTGTAAATATGCAAATTTTAAATAACTGATTCATTTACACAGTTTCACTGATAGAAACTCAAAGACCTTTATAAACATTAACCCTTCACATTCTTGTGAGATAGTTGTGCAAGATTCCTATTTCAAACAGTGACTTGGGACCCTGTAAATAAAAATGAATATACAGTAAGTTTCTACCGTCCTATCTCCCACTCTAAAATGAGTCTACATTTCCTTCTGATGTAATTTTCCACAAGAAAAAAAATCCTAAAAAATATCTCCACCAAAATTTCCCACCAAATCTGCAAACAGAAGAGATGGCAAACTGTCTTACAGAACATGACTTGCTGAACTAGTTCCAAGTGGCCTCAATAAACATATTCAATAGGACTGCACAGAGCTGAAAGGCTGCAGACCAAGACAAGACATATGACATGCCACTAAGAGCCTGCCCTGAGTGTACAAAGGGTTGACTACAAGCCCCTAATAATTTGTCACTTTACTAATATCCAACAGATGACTTATGAATAGCCTACTAATAAGATATAAATTCAAATTTGGAGGGTTTTTTTAAAAACCCATTAGGGAAAGTAATATGATAAGACAATTTTAGAGGAGGTATTTTTGCAAAAAAAAATTGCAGAAAATAAAACTTGGAAAAATATAAAAGATTAACTCCTGATAAATATTTAATATGTAAGGAAAATGAAAAAGTTATCATCACTATGGAAAGAGAAATGATAGATTATCAGAACAAGAATTAAAATGAGACATTCCATTATATTTATATATTATTGTTATTATTAATTGTTTTCACTCCTTTTAAGAGGGAGGGGGCACATATTACTGTAATAAGAGGTAGAATTTGAGTGAAGACACTTGAAGGAAGGAAGAATAAATTACTGCCAGATGGAGAGCTGGGGTTAAGTCTGAGTACTAGTTTGCTAGGCTCACTCTTTTTTTCCTTCCTTTCACTCTGTTTTCACCTAGAAAACTACAAAATGCCTAGATAAAATAACAGGGGAGAAACAACCACAGAAGCAATAAATTCCTGTGTATTTGTTTTGTGCTGGAGGGGGAATGCATTTACAAGTATATTTGTATGTATATGATGCAATTGTATATAATGTACACATTTTTTTTCAGATTTTAAATACTGAATCCAGAGCTTATAGAAGCATGTAGAAAGTATAGAGAGGAATAAACCAAGCCTTCCAATTGAGGCTAGGGTAGGAACAGAAAGCGTGTCTTTCATTTTTGAACTTTCCAAGGCCCAGAAAGATGAACCTCAATGCATGCACATGGTCACAACTGCCTGTGAGGTCAGGAAAGGACAGAATCAGGAACGGTACCCTACACCCCGGACCACCAGTCCTGCAGGCTTTACTCTGTATCCCGCTGCCCAGCATATACTTGAATTCAGCATGTGGATGTATGTGATCGTTTTTATTTACAGTCTCTACATCTGTTGATACAGGATGTGTGGTAGCTAATACCTGCTCTGGTATCTAAAAATGCATCATGGATCTAACCCTCTCCTGCTGTTCGGTAGAGACTTGGGGGCACATTCTACTTTTTAAGAGATATGGGTCATTTATACAATAAATATTTCTCCACCTTATTGTGCATTCATATTCTGATAAACCAAAAAGGTCTCCTCTACCACTATCTGGGGGGAGAAGTGTATTTGTAGCAGAAAGAAACCATCGCAGCGCTTTCAGGGTCAGGGCAATCTCTGCCCTGCCAAATGAGGAGGGAGGCCTCGGCTGACCTCTGTCTTTGGTACACACATTTGCTGAGTATCTTGGAGTGAGTCCGGTTCTTTCAGGAAAGTCAGTATTGTTGCAGCCTCTGATAGACCTAACTTATCCTTAATTCTGCTCTATGAGAAAGGCTGTTGTAGAGTAGTTCCAATTCATTACTATTAATTAATACATCACCCTTCAGTAAACTAGATCAAATTTACAAGGAGGAGTAGATGTATGTTACTATGAGGTCACAGACAGTGTTGACAAAATTCAGTCAGTCAGTCACTGAAGATTTTGAATTTACCTTCTTCCAAATCCACAGCTCTTACCCATGCAATCCAAACAAAATTCTCAAAACATTTACTATTTTATTTGACTCAGTATTTTCACCTTTGTTTTATAAATCCTTAAAAGTCAAATAATCACAAATTACTGTATTTCAGTTTCAGTTTAAAAAAAAAACAAAACTAGAAAGGATCTTGGATGACTTAATAAGAAATAACACTTTTAATTTTAAGAAACTGTTTTAGGACAAAGATGAGAACCCCAAATCTCACACCTGAGATATCCCTTCTAATATTCCACAACGCCTCTTTTTTATTCCTTCACATTATTGCTACAAGCCATCCACTTTAAAGACAATTGAGTGCAGTATTGTCCTCGTTTTGCTAGATTATTGAGACAATTTAAGAACAACTACAAGAGAATATAAAGAACTCTGGAGTAGGTGGAACTACTAAAATCCTGAATCAAGTGCTTTAGCACATGTGCACTGTGCTCCATGCTGCACAACCGCCAGGCTCCACGCTACCCTGCGGTGTGGGTGCTGCTCAGTTCTTAAGCTATGTCATCTGGAGAGCAAGGTTCCGATCTGCCCGGTGGCTGCTACTGGGACTGAATGTGCTAACCTATGTGAACACATCAGGGGAGAGCAACTCTGTTAGTCTGCTTTCCTATTTTTACCTAGGATTATTCTGCACTCAGTTAATAAAGAAAATTATGATAATGTATTATATAAACAGAAGAATTTTTCTTTCATTCCCCTTCCTTCAACTTCCATTTTAAACAAGAAAATAAAACTAAACAAAGTGAAGAAACTAAACCCTGTATTGTCCATTCTTACTTATCCCATATATGCCTCAGCATCCAACTATTAACGGTAGGAAATGAAACCACTATGTGGCTTATTTTCACTCTATGTTTTATCAGTCTAAATGGGAGAAGGTAACTCTTCCATGAGGTTATTTATGCATTAAAACCAAACTAAAACCTGGCTTTGAAACAGGAGCCTGGGCTCCACACACCTCCTTAGAACGCCGGCACAGACAAGAGCTCCTGAGCGCAGCACAGCCACACACCAAGTTCTAGGGAGCACGTGTCCCCTACAACAAAAATTATTTGTTTTTTAAAAAAAACCATGATTTTAGTTATTTGTTCACTTAGTTTCCCATACCACAACTTCTCAATGAAAGAAAAATGAGAAAAGGAAAAAGTACAAATCCTAATGATCTGGGTCCCAAGATGACGAAAGAATAAGACCCCTACTTGTAATGGCTGATTAAATGCCTTGGGGGAGGGCGACGGGGTAGAAAGAAACACCAATTTTCAACATAACCTTTATAAGTGGGGTATTTTGTGCTAGGTGCTTTATCCATACAAATACAGTTTCTCTAAGAAGCAGACATTTTCATTCCCATTTTATAGATGAAAAACAAGGTACATCCACTAAAGTCCATAAATTGGATGAGAATCCTACCAGATGTCTCTAATTCTAAAGTCCTCCCTAAGGTTCAGGGATTAGTTTACTTTTCAATTGAATAGCAAATCATCCTTATGCATTTTAATAGATTCATGAAAAAATTTCCATAAAGATTTCTAAAAACTAATTATGAAAGTTAATCCCACACCCCATAAAGGGCATAAGCATGTCTCACACACCATCCTACCACATTTCTTAGAGTTTGCTCTAAGCCAGAAAAGCATATGAACCAAAACAAACTGAAATACTGAAGGGTTCTATTCTTTTGGATAAGATAATACTTTTTCTCTCATCTGCCAAATGCCCCTACTGGTTACATAGCATGAGCAATTTTCTCACAGGAAATCTCGTATTTATAGCAAGCTAATTACTCTCTAGAAGTGACTGTCACATGTATGTGGATGTTTTAGGATTCAATTTTTGTCAAAAGCTGGAAAATTAATTCATGCATCATCCCATATAAGCCTTATGTTTTAAGAGATTAAAAGCCACTGCAAAAAGCTATTACCAGGAAATTTCTGAAGACTGCCCTTACTAAAACATCCATGAATCTACTTTTTGGGGGGATGATATAATCTACAAGATTGTTTGATATAATAAATTCAATACTCCACCTAACTGTGGGGAAAACATCTGTGCATTAAAAAGAATGTTTTTATGTTTTAAAGCTGAGACCAAAAAAACCTTACATCTTAATCACCTTGTACTATATTAAAACATAAAAACAAGAGATTCTAGCAAATAAAATGCTCACTAATTTTCCTTTCTCTTAGTAAATCAGATACGTAGGTGTTAGTGGCTCAGATGTTTACACTGCTTTCTACCAGCTGGGCAGAGGCACTTGCCTGTTTTTACAGATGTTTTTAATATACACTTCTCTCAAAACTACAGCATGCTATCTGCTATACAATAACTGTTTCCTCTCAAGAGAGAATGCTAGCAACAGTTTGAAAACTTCAACTTATTAAAATATGTAGCTATCTGGGAGCTTCTCATTTTGTACCTGCATAAGTGAATTATGCTACTTTTGCTACTGTCAAACAAAGAAAAACATTGAAAATGATTATCAATTTGATTCTCATTCTTAATTTTTCCCCTTGAATATAGTAATACATTTTTAAAATGATGTCAAAATGCTACTTTACTACAGCAAAATACTAAAACAGACATTTGGTAGAATCAACATATGCTGCATCCCTGATGAGAAACGCTCATTTATTTATTTTATTTATTTTATTTATTTTAGAGAGGGCATAATTTATTTCTTAATCAATACTGAGTCTCCCTAAAGTGTGTGGTCTTATTAAAAGAAAAGTCTCCAGAAGTTATGAGGCTTTTGTATAAGCAATCCAAAAACATTTCATAGGTTTCCAAGCCTACTCACTAACATACAGGGAACCTGCTATTCATATACTTCAATCTGTGAGATATACACTTTCTCACTTCACACATGGAAAGTTTCAGATGCAAAGATATACAGAAGTAAAATCTTAGAAGGTAAATAAGAATACAGGCAAATATAGGATTTCACAGGCAGTATATGAGTATTTGCCAAGTAACATACATCACTTCCAAAAGAAAGGACAGTTACTTCCCAGAAATTGATTCATACCTCTCTATGGTTACTTCTGTATTATTATTTGCTTTTTTGCTATTTGTGTATATGGTGTGTATATATATATATCTTAAGTTCCTGGAAAGACTTTGATGATAAAGGTAGTGAAGACAGCAGACACACTCAGGGCCAAGCACTGTTCTAAGTGTTTCATATGCATTAGCTAATTTTACTATTACTAGCTCTGCTTTCTCTTGCTATCCCTGCTTTATAAATGAGAAAACTGAGGACACAGAGTACAAATAGCTTCCTCCCACTCATCTAACTTCTTCATGCCCTTCAAATCTTGGCTTAAGAATTAAGTGACATCATTGGGAAGGTCTTCCTTGACCCATTATACAAGGCTAGCTACCCTCGCCATCAATTCAAATAATCCCTTCCATTCACTTTCCCGGTCATTACAGGCATCGCTCCTGAAGAACTTAATCAGCAGAACTGTACATTATACAGTAAGCTCCGGGAAGGCAGGAACCCCTTCGGTCTTACTCACACTACTCTAACCCCAGTGCCCATCAAAGTACTTGGCACATAATGGGGCTCAGTGAACAAAAGTTTAATGAATGATGCATAACATATGGCAGGTATTCCTTAAATATTTATTTGAATATTCCTTCAAATATTCCTTGAATATTCCTTAAATATTCATTTAAGGAATAAGTAACAAAAAATGAGTGAATGTGAAGTGACAAAGAAATAGGCAATGTAATTGCCAGTAGGCATTTGAAAATTCAAAACAGATTTAAGAATAAGGATTAGCTGGTAAAGATTTGAGTCACCTATAGACAATTACTCCACGGTGATAAATAACCACAAACGGCTCCAACATTATGGATGATCCATTTCTGAATCCATATTATTTGTCTATTCAGTAGAACTCCATGACATATTTAAGTTGTAAGCCCCCAAAATAAAATTCAGAAAGGGTCCTCATAAATAAGACAAACAAAATCACTCTTTAAGAGTTTCCTCTTAATAATAATACATTACTTTTATGAGAGTGCCTGGAATCTGCCATTAGCATGTTTCCAGTTGGGTAGAAAAGCTCCCTGCTTACAATACATCTACAGAGGGTCTGCTTGGAGATGACCCCAGTGAGGCTGCACTACACTGCCCCCACGATCATGTCCCAGAAGTACTCAAACACTAGAGAAAGGTTCTGTGTTGCAGAGCTGGAGCTAAACCTATCTCGATTTGCAGATGAACCTAAAAGAGGAGTATAGATTATAAACTACACTGTACTGCGACTGCTAGACAAAAGTGAAAATTCCTGTAAGGCACTGACTAAACACCATAGAAAGCAGAACTGGTTTAGTCATTTTATTCAAGAAACTTAAAGATACACACATGCAAGTTAAATTGGAAAAAGTATTTTAAGTTTCAAACCTGTCTGACATCACTTGGTAAGGCTGTGAGCAGCAGTGACAGAGACATCAGCCACTGCCACAGCCAAGAAAAGGCGACTGAGTAAAGGCAGCAGGCTCATTGAGTGAAAGAACCACTGCAAACGAACCTTCTTTCTGAGCATAACTGCTGGTGCTTTTTGCCTTTGGGGATGTATTCACACATACCCAGCCTGCATGTAAAAATCACATTCAAATATTTAGGATCACAAGAGCAGTGTATGTAATTAAAAGAAATAAAGGTTAGTCTGAAGGCCCTTTCAACAAACAAAAAACACTGCCAGTGCTGTAGAACTGCCTTAAGAAAAACAGAAGTATTAGCACCCTCTCATAAAAGAAAGGAAGGAAGGAAGGGAAGAAGGGAGGGAGGGAGGCCATGTCAGTGAAGTACAGTACTACACTTTCCCCTGAGGATGTAGTAACACCTTTAGGCCCACTGGTCAAAGTTCGTGCATATATGTAATTGGGTGCAAATTAAGGCTACTGATTCAACATGTTTAGTTACCTAATTTTCCCTATACCTTTTGGTACTTCTTAACTTACTGGCAGAAAAAAACAAAAAAGAAGCAACAAGAAAGAAATTGCTCAACTTTGGTTTTGAAAAATGACATCTCACAGCAAATCACCACCCACAAAAGCACAGTAATCTTAGGCCACTTCCTGAGGCACTAACTGGCTTAAGAGACATTAAAAATTCCTGAAGCTGTCACTTTATTAAAGCCTAGACAAAAAGCCTAAGATGAGACTCAAAAGTTACATGAGTATATACTGCAGAATATGTTGAGAAGGTAGACATGCTTCTAATATATCAAAGGGAAAACATGAACATAAATATTTACTTTAAAAAAGCTACATGGGAAAGAAATATTGCATTAAATTATAATAATATAACTAAAGTTTTTAACTGTCTTACATTTCTATAGCTTTTTTTTTTTAATGCATTGCTGTATGGGCTGACTCCCTTAAAATACTTGCTCAACATTCTTGGATAAAAAATTTACATCAGCAGTATTTATCCAAAACACTGGTGTAAGAACAAAGAGAGTGGGCTTAGCAAGTGAGAAACCCTGGGGTCCAATCCCAAATGTAGCATTTACTGGCTGCACAAGCATGGACAAGTTACTGAACTTCTCTATGTCTCAATTTCTCATCTAACTAATATTTACAAAATGTCAGAAATATAAGGAGGGATAATATGTCCTGTGTACATAATATGTGGTCAATAAAAATTATTTCTTTTGCTCTTTATAAAAATACCTTGTTTTCTACAGCTAGTACAATTAAAGTCTTATATTACAATTCCATTTATGCCAAAGATAAGCTTTTAAAATAATCATTGATCTTAACACAAATATGTAACTGAAAATAAAATCAAAGGTTAGTTCCCAAAGGAAGAATATACATCAAACTAGAAATATGCAAATTCTATTATCGGGTAGTATTAGCATACAGCCAGGGTGAGGTTTTGGCTTCCAGGTTACCCTGCAGAAACACTGACAGGAATGTTCAACAGTAATGGGACACTATGGGAGCTAGGTTTTTAGATTTATTTATGTACTGCTTATTAATAATTATTTATTTTTTACTCGGTTTCCTGATGCTACACGTTTAAAGTCATACTTTTGAAGATAACTGAAGAAGCTGTGAAGGAAATAACAAAGGGTAATTAGTTATCACCCTTGGTGGAGAGAAGGATGTGATGAACTGATTTCTTTCTCACAATAAAATTTTGCATTAAACAAACGTGAGCCAATCAATCTGTTGTTTTTTATCTAGCACACAATTCTGTGAAAAATAGGTTTAATCTTAACACACTCACAGGTGAAAATAACTGAAAAAACTACAGAAAGGCAGGCTCTCCCATGTTCTCCACGGTCAGGTTCAAAGATATAATTAGCCACATTAAGAAAGGTTCTGAAGTGCATTCCCTTCCTGGCACGAATAATAGCTCAACTTGAGCAGCAACCGAATGTCAGAAAAAACAAATGGAAACATTAATTTGAACTGTTTTTATATTAGTTCCACTTCTTTGTTTCTCTCAGAAACAAACACTTCAAATAATAAGAAGACATAAAAATAGTTTACCACCTGACAGTTACGACTTTCAGAATCCAGGACCATTCTGTTATTGCCCATGTCAGTGACCATTATTATTAGTTTCTTTACCTGGGGCCCAAAGAAGCCATCTGAAATAACAGTATGAATTATTAAGAAAATGTCTGTTCTATGCTCAGCTTGGTTCTTACCTAAAATGTTGATATTTCTCTAAAAAGGTATTATGGCTCCCTAGTTCCAACTTAAAAATTCTTAAAGTGATCGTATAGTTTTGCTTTTTTTAAATTCTCTGTAACACCAATTTACCTCTTCAATCATCTCTCCTACTACTTCCTTACAAAAACCTTCACTCTTGTGTCCAAGGCAAGCTTTATAGTTCCACCCTTCACATTTCCTGTTTTCCTAAAGCACCTGGCAACCTCTATCCCTAGAGAGGACAAACAGAAGAAGGCAATCTGCCTCTTCCTTTCTCCTCCATCCGCCAGCCCCACCCCCCAAAACCTTCCACTGCCCTCCCTGACTGGTAGGAAAACACCCTTCTTATTTCCTTTGTGCATCCTACCTCAGCTGCCCCAGTCCATAGTTCTTCCTCAGCTTTTGACATTTATAGCTAATTCCAAGTATCTGACACATCACATTCTAACTTGTGGTGCCAGATATATTTTTGCAAAGAGATTTTTTCCATCTCTCCAATCATACTACAAATAAGGTGGGGACAAATAAAATATCTTAATAATCTTTCTAACCCCAGGGTCCACCAAAATACCTTGTACATATATATGTAATGTTTGTTTCTTCCGACTATCAGGTAAGTCTTGATGTATATAATGAACAAGGGAAATAGTATGTATAATCAAGGGAATAGGGAACTATACACATTAAAGAGGAGAGGGGGTTAGGGGAAAAAGGGTACCATGGGATGGGAAAGGTTGGTGAAAGGAATTTACATTTGCTACAGAGGGCAACAGGAAGCCACTGTTGGTGATAATTTAATAATGAAAAAAAAAACCAAACTAATGTCAAACTTATGACAGATTCTGAAGGCACACGAATTAAGCAGGAGCCTGAATTCATGTGAATGTCAAGATGCTGAAAACAGAGACTCATCAAAGAGTGGAAAGTTTTGCAGAGGAAAGTGGTGTAGGTCTACTTCAAGTCCACAGACGAGGCAGGTATCAACTGCCCTAAGCAACGGAACAGAACAAAAGCAAGGACCTGGCCTCAAGAAAAGTGGATCTTTCAAGGACATCTGGAACTCTGCCAAGAATGTGTGGCACTCAAAAAAAAATAGACTTATCTTCACTTTTTCCTCCCAAACTATAATTTTTCATGATTCTTCTGGTTTAATAAATCATTCGGGCTGGTGAAAGCATCTGACAATCCTCACCAGACTTATGGCTTTACTCAGTGTGAATGACTACTACAAGAGCTTGGGTGTCTGTATCTTTTAGCTGTGTTTAAC
Source organism: Artibeus jamaicensis (assembly GCF_021234435.1). Classification (NCBI taxonomy): domain Eukaryota; kingdom Metazoa; phylum Chordata; class Mammalia; order Chiroptera; family Phyllostomidae; genus Artibeus; species Artibeus jamaicensis. The sequence goes on along the minus strand of NW_026521812.1, from coordinate 38,951,697 downwards.
AGCAAGGGACAGTTCATCACTGAAAGTGACTCACCCTCACTAACACAATCTCTGTATTTCCCTTGTGTGACTTCATTCCTAACCAAAAGTCTCCACATTGTGACATCTAATGACCATATCCCATGCATGTTGCCTTGCCTCGTTCATGCTTTTGCTAAACCAGAACTACTATGAGAACATCTTGGCTTATTCTCACAGTCACTGCCTTTTTCATCATCCAATTACCCTACTGCTATGTAACTAACATGCTTATCCTGAAACTTAAAAAAATATGTTTCTTCTTCAGGCAATTTATTGTAATTCCTTTTTGCGGCTAAAATCAGTCCTATGAGAAACTATTTTTCACTGTACCTAGCAAAGCTGCCACACCTTTCTGAGCTAATCAGAGCACCCAAAATGTTCAGGCGATTTGTTTATATACCTAATTTCTTAAAGAAGTAAAGTAGATTTCTAGAGACTGTTTCAAATTAGTAACTATACAATACTTTCACCCAAATCTCTTGGATACAAAGAATAACAGTAAAACAAAAAGCATTTAATACCAAAGAAAAATAAATAGTATTGGTCTTTCAAAAAAAAAAACGATGGCCGAGGAAAAGTATATGACACAATAAACTTCAAAATAGATGCTCTGGGAAAAAGAGAGAAAATGTTCTGTTTTTTTGTTGTAATTAAGAGCCTTTTAACATCTCAGAGATTCACAAATGTTTCCAATAAAAGAACTGTCAGCTCTTGCCATTAAGAATCGATGAACATAAACATTCGACACAGACTAAATAAGTAGCAGAGGTGAGATTTTAACTGAGCTCTTTATACCCACATCTCTTCGCATAAACAAACCGCAGTGACTATCCTAATCCCTGTGGTGGAACCACATTCCCTTCGGTCACGCCATTTAGTGCAGTCGTTGTCCTAACTAGTAGTGTGTGGACTGCAGGGATAATTTTGGCCTACTGTGCAAGCAAAATTCAGAAGGGCTTCAAGGACTATAATAACTGCACATGGTAAAAATGCAACAGAAAGAGTAACTAGTATATACTAAATACTACACTCTAAACTAATACTCCATAGGAGACAATACTACCTGTAGGCAGTATAACCTTGGGTTTGTCATTCAGTCTCGCATGTCTTCCTATCAAGCTGGAAGATGCTAAGGGCAGCTACACTGCACAGGATGCCTAAAATTAGTACTCAGCAAATGCTGGCCATTACAGGTATATCTTTCTGCTTGATAATAATACTAACTGTAATGTTCACATTTTGCTTTTAAATAGATTATCCTTCTTCATGTCATGAAGTTTTCAATTACTAACAAAGAAAAAAAGATAAAATATCCAAAGAGATAGCAATATGTTCACAACATCTGATGATAAAAAATTTAAAATTATTATACATTAGGGATACATTAAAGTTAAATATTTTTATTTGCTTTTCAAAGTTTCAGTCTCCTTTGATCAAAACACAAGTTTTACATTAAATGAATTTTTCACTAGATAACTTGTTTTTATCAACTAAGACTTAGAAAGTCAAATCTGATTCTAAAATATTGCAATCTATTGAGAAAAAATTCTGGATAGTCAAGTAATCTAAAATGTCATTTTAAAATTTTATTAGGCAAGGGGATGTGTGAATATTCCTTCATAACTGACTATTTACTGAAGAAATTATTTTTCTCCTTCTGTGGGAATAAAATAAAATATATATAACTCGCAGGTGTCTAATATAAATCTAGATCAGAAAGTGTGGCATTGTCAGAAATATGACTTCAGCAACAGGCATTTTAGATATGATCTTTTATATTTACATGGTTATCAGTGCCTTTGACATTCAAGTCGGAAAACTACTTCTTTTTGGAAATAAAATATTGGTAGGAAAAACACAAAGGGATGTTATTTCCTTTCACCAAAATAGGAGGGTCATGCATTATAAACACCTAAGTAGGCATGACACCATCTACTTTTTTGATAACATTACAAAATTACATAAAAATTGTTTATTCTTTTTCTTTCCAAACTATGTTTAACAAGAACTCAGTTTGTCTATTTTTTAAAAATTATAATATGCTAAAATAATTTCTAATATTTTTCAATAAAGTGCCTAGTTCAAGAAAGATGGAAACTTATTGTAATTTTCAGCTAAGAAAAATGCTAACTTTCTTAATTGAAATTAATTTGAGGACTATATTTAAAATGTTCTCCAAGTAATATATTCACAAAAACCAGCATTTCAAATAAAGCTGATATTAATAATTTACAATCACAATCTTAAATTAGAAATAAAATTAATTTTTAAAGTATTTTTTAAAGGGTGTTTATTTATTTTGCTTTTTGTGTCTGTATTCCACAAAGAAATAATCACATCCACCCTTATTACTGCAATTTAAAACACTGAAAACTTGCCTCTTAATTTACAGTACTACAGAAAATTTGGCCATAAAAATATGTCACGCAAATCTATATCTAATTCCACTGTTTCCTCTCAGTTTCTCACTCATCTCCATTTCTTTCTATTTTTTTTCATCTAGGAGAGATCTTACCTTTCTTTAATTCTTTCTCTACCCTCAAAATACACAGAATCATTTGGAAGACAGAGTAGGCGTGGAAGGCTCCCTTCTGTTCTTGAGAATTAGGATTTTTTTAAAACAAAAAAAAAGCTTTCTTTGGCTCTATAAACCATCTTAATTCATTTTCCATTTATCCCTTTCTATACTGCCCTCCTCCCCCTTCCCAGGAACTGACATCTCATCACTCCCTTCCACTCCAAAGCCACTTCAAGGGCTATCACAGACTCAGGGGCAGGACAGCTCCCGCTATCATCTGCACTGCGTAAATGTGGCATTCTCCTTCCTGCCAGAAGCATATGGCAGCATTAGCTGGACAAGTTCTACCCTGCAGCAGTGTCTGCCAAGCTGTGAGTCGTGACCCATTTTCCAAGAGAAAAGTATATTTAGTGGGTTGAGACTAGCATTTAAAAGTCAAACGAACTGAAAAATAAACAGAGCAGAATGGAAAATACAGCTATTGCATCACACTTATTCTGAAACTTTGGTTTACATTTTGTATATGCAAACCAAGTATGTGTACTGGATCTTTATGAAAAAACATTTCTTACATTCCCACAAGTCATAGTTAAGTCTGTAAGCTGCTAAACTAGAATACTAAGTCCTAGGGACTGCATCTTTATCTAATGAATTACTTCAGATATTTTAGAGATGTAAAATATGGATGTTAAGTCATTCCTATAAGATAGTAAAAGCACAAACCAGATTTCCTATTTTTCAGTATTTCACAGAAAAACCTCAGTTTACCATTAAACTTAATTTACCCTAAGAATGAAAACTGAATAAGTTATTAGTCAGCTTCACAACATTTTTAAGTAATAAATAGCAATCTGAGCTCATTATACCTTAAAGGAAAAATATTCTACTCTATTTTAATAGAAAAAAGTCTGAGGGATGATTTGGTAAGTTTTCTAATATAATTTCAAAAATAAACAAGAAATCATTATTGCCTTATATCTATTGCATATGCCTAAGAATGCAAACACCAATCCTATTTCCTTGACTGTAAAGAGATTTTTAAAAACTCAAGCTCAGGAAGCTGATCGCATGAGACTGAGACTAATGGTGCCTAGTCTCTCCGCAGGGACAGGCTGAGGCAGAGAACACCTTTGGGGTATAGTGTGGTCTGTCTTATCCACAGCTTTGTTATCCATGATTTGTTACCCTCAGTCAACCCAACTTCAAAAATATTAATGGAAAATTCCAGAAATAAACAATTCATAAGTTTTAAATTGCAAGTGATTCTGAGTAGCATGATGAAATCTTGCAACTTCCCACTCTGTCCCACCTGAGACATAATCATCCCTTTGTCCAATGTATCCAACTCTGTGTATATTACCTGCCCATTAGTCACTTAGTAGGCCTCTCAGTTATTAAACAGAAAATCATTGCTTGTGTTCAAGTAACCTTTACTCACATAGGCATTTTATCACCTCCTACCATCTGAAGAAAGGTGAGTGGAGTTCAGTAAGATATTTTAAAAGAGACCACATTCACGTAAGTTTTGTACTGTTAATCTCTTACTGTACCTAATTTATAAATCTATTTCTATCACATGCATGTATATGTAGGAAAAAATACAGTGTACAGAGGGTTTGGTACTATCTGTGGTTTCAGACATCCGCTCAGGGTCTTGGAACATATCCCCCATGGGTAAGGAAAACTACTATACTGATTAAAAATAACTATCTCAGAATAACAGTTATATTCCTTACTTTTCACATGATTGCTGCATGGAATTCATAGCTAAAATACATAAGACATTTCTTAGCTGTTCGGCAGTGTCAGAGTAGAAGCTGTCTGACTCAGCCTCACAGTCACACACTCTTCTCGGGCTGTCAGAACTGCAAGAGGCAACTAATACCAAGCCCTGCAGGGCCGGCAGCCCTGTGGCCTTGAGACTTTCCATAACAGCCCTTGAGTAGATTAAAAGTGATGTTGACAGGCTTCAGTCCCTCTTGGTTTCATGGAATCTGGCTGCTAAGTGAAGCCTCCAGGACTAGAAACCTATGAGAACAGCGTTAGTATTTACTAGACTACAAAATGCTCTAAAAAACAACACAGAAAAATGGGTCTAAAATGTCAAGTATTGCTTAAACCTGAATGTCTTCAAAAATAAATTATGAATAATAGTAGATATATATATATACACACATAAGTAAAGGTACTTTTCAAAGATATACAGAAACAACTTCCTCTCCTAAATAAAAGAATTCTGAAAAACTTCTGACAGCTTGAAAGCAAAGAAATAGGAATTAAACAAAATTTAGTTTTCATCAGAACTTCCCTTTTTAATTTCAAAGACTGCAAATAAAGGTATAATAAATCATAGCTCTTAAGAAAAGCCTAAGTCTCATACAGTCCAGTACATTTAGAATCAATATCTCAATAAAGTTGAATGAAGTCAGTCTTGAATGAGGGCGAAATCTGCTTCATTTCTACCACAAAACAACAGCTACGGATGTGAGGCACTTCCTTTCTTACTCTATATTACAGCTCATTATCATACGACCAGTGTTCCATTTAATTTAATCCTAGTTTTAGGACAAACCAAAAGAATCATCATGCAGGTTCAAAATATGACGTTCAAAATCAAGCTTTTCAAATGACAAATTTGCCCTAAAAACTTAAAATTTCAATTCCTTCATGGTTAAGAGTAAGATTTGGGAAAACATGTTTTATTTTTTTTTTTAGGGTTCTTAATGCACTTCAGTGAGGTCTCTGTACCCTCTGAAATCATAAGTAAAAGTGTGTGTGTGTGTGTGTGTGTGTGTGTGTGTGTGTAAATTCACGGGATTCTCAAAGAGATCAGTGAAGTGACAACAGAGTCACTGCCTTGGGTGAAAGGGTTATAAAGGGCTGGGTTTATTTTAAAACAAGAACTTCCTGATGACTTACAGCAAATGTATGAATGACCTTAACATTTGTCTAAATATCTATTAGCCTTTTTGTTTTTTTCTCTTTTTGATCTCTATAAAATAGAGTTCCTTTTCAAAAATATAATTGTAACATGTTGTTTTAACAAACAGAGCCTCTAACACTCAGTCATTCATATTTAGTCTTGTGTGTTAATGCATGAGAGTTCCTTTTCCTAAATAGTCAGGTGACCAATTTCCTACCTTAATTTATTCAAAAAATTTCAACAACCACTATTCCTTAAGAAAAGCATTTTCTGTTTATCAAAGGTTATATCTGATGTCTATGACAAGAAACATAGTATCTTTACATTTAGTTTAATGGGGAAAAATGGATATAGCAAACACTGGTATATCATGTCTGAAAAAAGTGAGATACAAGGCAAAGGCAGAAATGAGCTTTAAATTTCTAGATTAATCGAAAGCATCTAGAGTATGATCTTTTTATTGTCCTTCAGTTAACTTATAAGTATCTAATAAAGTAGAAATCCATACAGCATATTCAAAAGAACCATAGGAATTATGAAAAAAACCTGAATAATTATGAAGGATAAGAAATCCTTCCACAGTGTACGAGAGAAATCTTTCCCACAGCAACATTAAAGGAACAGATGCCCTAAAATAATGGACATTTTCTACTGAGTTGATTATCCCAGGCAGAGAGGGCTGACAAAGAATTGGCTTCTGTCACTGGGCTTGTTAGAAAAGGCCTGCATAAAGAAAATGCTATGTTAATGAATCAGGTAAGGGATGGAGAAATTACCCTCATACACACACTTAGACTAGGGCTTGGGAAAAACATGTAAAACACACACATGAACAAATTCTACACTTCCCTAAATATATCAGGTATACCTCTCATTTTTTAGTTATTTCATTTTTAATATGAAAAAACAGGATTTTCCAAACCAGTGGACAGTGGGGAAAAAAACCTGAGGTTTCAAAAATGTTCCTGCTGAAACTTATTAGAATTCCTGGCTATACAATGAATGTAGTCAACAGAATAGTGAGGGATATTTATGAAAAGACTCTTGCCAACTTCATTCATGTTCCTGGTATATTAAAAATAGAATAAAAATACTTTATCTAAATGTTTGTCATTAAGGAATCAGAAAAGTTTAAGAAAAGTCTACAAATTAAGATTCTGATGATGGACTTTTTAGAGTGTTTTGATTTAAGATGCATTAATGAAGGTATTTTATTAAAGAGGTGCTGATGCTATGGTAACTGAGATTTTTTCATTTAAAATGTCAATAATGTGACAAGACCTCCTCAGTATTAAGTATCCTGAATGTTCTATTCAGGCTCAGTCTATTCTGAAAAATTCGTGGGTCTCAAACCATAAAAATATATGCAGTGGAAAGGAATTTAAACTCATACCTCTCAAATAAATAGGAGAAAAGTAGTTCATGCAGCCAAGAAAAAATGTGAAGAAAAATTAGAAAACTAAATAAACAAAAAAGAAACCCAAACCAACAAACTGTACAGACCTGCCAAAAAAACAAAAAGTTATAACAAAGAAAAAAGATGATCACAAGCCTTTCTTTTCATTACTTGAACATTCATAATATTACTCCCACTTCTTGCAGGAAGGCCTAGATGGAATCTACAATAAACCCTCAACTAATATTACTACAAAACAATTTTTGATGAATGATTGAATGCTTTCTAAAATCAGGAATAAGGCAAGGATGTCTGCTTTCATAATTTCCATTCATCTCTGTACTGTAGGTTTTAGCCAGTGTAATAGAGCAAGAAAAAGCAATAAAAGGCATGCAAATCAGACAAAAAGAAGGAAAAACTGTCCTTATTAGATGATATGATCACTTACATAGAAAATCTTATGAAATCTATGGAAAAAGCTATCAGAACTGATAGAGTATAGTAAAACTGTAGGATTTAAACAAAATTTCATCATCTTTATATACTAGCAGTGCAAAAATTGAAATACTTGTATAACAGGATCACAAATATAAAATATTTACAGGTAAATTTATCTTTAAATACCAGGGCCAATACATGGAAACAACAAATATTGCCAGATATATTAAAGATCTAAATAAATGGGAAAATATGTAGTCATCATGAACCAAAAGATTCAATGTTGTTAAGATGTCATTTCTTCTGAAATTGATTTATAAATCCAAATAAAAATTCTAGCAAGCATTTTTACTGAAATTGACAAGATGATTCCAAAATTCACATGGAAGTTAAAGGAACCTAGATGAGCCAAAACAACTTTCAAAACAGAACAAAGTTGGAAGAATACCACTACCTGACTCTGCACAACTTACTATAAAGCTGCACGAATCAAGACAGTGTGGGACTGGTGGGAGGACAGACACACAGGTCAGTGGAAAAGAATAACGAGTCAGAAACAGACTCACATGTATATTTACGGGTAACTGATTTTCAACAAAGATGAAAATGTAATTCAGTGGTAGAAAAGTGTTCTTTTAACAAATGGTTTTGGAACAACTTAGATATCCATATGCCCTGAAAAAGGTAAAGAGAAGAAATTACAATCCTCCATACCTTGAAATATGAATCATACATAAAAAATTAACTCATATAGATTATAAACCTAAAATTATAAAGATTCTAGAAGAATATATAGGAGAAAAAAATCTTTGTGACTTTGGATTAGGCAAATATTTCTTAGGTCAAAACCAAAAGTACGAGCCATGAAGAAAAGCTAGTAAATTTATTTCATCGACATTAAGAAACTCTGCTCTTTGAGAACCCTGTTTGGAGAATGAAAAGACAAGCCATAATTCGGAGTAAATGTGATAAAGAACTTAAAGTTACAACATATGAAGAACACTCACAACTCAACAGTAAAAAAACAAAAAACTCAGTTTAAAATGGCAAGATTTGAACACATTTTACTAGAGATGTATATAGATGGCAAATAAGCACACGAGAAGAATCTCAACATTATGAATCATTAAAACTACAAGGAAATACCACTATATACCTGTAAGAATGCCTAAATTTAAAAAGACTGACCATATCAAATATTGATGAGGATGTGAAGAAACTACCACTTGTACATCTCGCTGGTAAGAAAATACATTGGCAGCCAGCCATTCCTGTCTTAGGTGTTTACCCAAGATAAATGAAACTGTGTATCTGTACAGAGACTTATATACACATGTTCACAGCAGTTTTATTTTAAATAGCCAAAAAGCAGAAACACGCAAGTGTCCATCAACAGGTATAAAAATAAAGAAATAGTGTTCTAACCATTTAATGAAGTACTACTCAGCAATAAAAAAAAGAATGAATTATTATAAAGTGGAACACTGTGGATGAATCCCACAATAATTATGTCGAGTGTAAGAAACCAGGAGGGGTGGGGCACGGAATGCTATATGGTTTCACTTACATAAAAGTCTGCAAATAAATTAAGACAATTAATGCATTAAGATAATACATTAATCTATAATGACCACAAATCACATCAGTGGTCACCTGAGGACTGAAAGGGAAAAAGGAAAGGCAGGGGAGTGGGTACAATTTCAAAGAAACACAGTAAAACTTTTGGGGTGATGGTTTCGGAAATGTAAGCATATGAACATTTATCAAATTATATACACTTTATGTATGTACAGTTTTTTATGTTAATTACTTCTCAATAAACTGCCAACATTTTTTAAGGGCAAAAAGGCTAATCTAAAAGATTAATTAGTGGCTCTGAACTTTATTTTTTTTTTAACCAATCACTTAAGTGTTTTCATTAAAAACCAATTCTATTATGGGCAAAAATATTTAAATAATTCTTTACAAAACTGAGTTACTTCTTCAGCAGAGATATGCAAAAGCAAATAAAGTTAATAGTTTACAATTATAATATATTTGATATGTTGATGGTTATTTGCAAATTTTTGGTGGGTTCTGGACAAGTGAACTACATGTATGAAAAGTATACTAGCAAATGAACGATCATACCTTAATTTGTGCAAAAGGTCTTTCATAACCTCCAACATAGAGAAGGCCAACATTCTGAGGAAGTAACCTACAAAGAAAAAAAAGCATTATTTAAAAAAATACTCTTCCCTAAGTATAAGGTTACATAATCATCAAAGTTATATAATAGATGAAAATATAGTGAAAAATGACTACCTGTGCAGTTCTTTTTGTATTCTGCACCATGAGATAGTAAGTAGCAAAGAAATAATTCTTATACTTCAGAAAATAGTGGGTAAGTGTAGAACAGTCTAACATATTACTAATTCCAGCTGAATTACTACGCAGTATCTCTGCAGGAGAATTAAATGAAGGAGTGCATATACTGAACAATCTATAAGGGTTCAACTCAAGAAACACTCATTGTATGCATTTACTTTGTACTAAAGGAGATAATAAAAAACTAAATAATTAGGTCCCAAAATCTAACGGGAAAACCAGACGTACAAATAACTAACCCTAACAAAAGGTGGACCCTGATTAAGTGCTATACAGGTATACAGGTATTTGGCACTGCAAGGCAGTGAGGTAAGAAAGAGGTACTTGCTATGAAGGGAGCTGAAGAAGTTTTCATAGGTGGGAACTGCACTTAGCTTTACAGGGTGCTTAAGGCAGAAAAACAAATTTAAGGGAAGTCGTATGGATGGCGTAAAGGATAATTTGGTTGGAGGTGAAAACCCAAAGGAAGTTTGGAATGGAACATGAAGAATGTTAAATGTCTGTATTTACTTTATGAGCAATATGAAATCACATTTTTACAAGGCATATTTAATTCTAAATGCACATGAAAATAAAAATCAAACCATACACAGGGTGGAAAAAAAATAATGGTTATCTTCCCTGTATAAGCCTGCCCTTCCTATTCCCACTTCACAGAGGCCCATCATTACTGACTGCATGAAAACATCGTGAATAAAGAAATACCAGCATTAGAACCATGCTCGTGGAATGTATAGTGGTGCTAGGCAGGAAGAGAGCATAACTAAATATCTAGTGTTTATTTCATCTATTATCATAAATATTTTCCTAATGGACACAGTCTTGACATTATTGTATGTGAATACAGAGAAAAAACTGCCTATACCCCACCCAAAGCAACTAGGCCAAAATATGTCTCTTCATAATCTAGACAAAGTTAATACCCTTTTATGTCTGGTAAAAAATTATCTCTAGGATGAATCTAAATTCCATTACATGAATCTAAGAACAGAATATTGAGTAGTATCTAAAGTAAAGAAAAAAATGCAAAGTCAAAACAATCAAATAGAAAATTCTCAGTGTACCATTTTGGTCAAATCATAGAAAATAAGAACATAACACTTTGTCTCCTCACACAACCAAAAGAAGGACAACAAATTTAAAAACAAAAAATAACCAGAACTGCCAGAAAATTGAATTGTATAGAAGTCTGATAACCAAGTAGTTAAAAAAGAAACATTCAGTCAGACTGGTAGGAGGGGTGGACTGGTAGGAGGAGTGGACCACAGCAAGGGGGTGGATGGTGGACCAGATGGTCCCACAGTTGCATGCAGATAACGTGGAAGAACAACCAGGGAGCAAGACGCAGCAAGACAGAGCAATCCAGGGTTTCAGCGTTGGGAAATAAAGCCTCAAAACCTCTGGCTATAAGACGTCTGGAGGTTGTGGCAGGGGGAGAAACTCCCTGCCTCACAGGACAGTTTGCTAGGTCCTAGAACATACACAAACCAACCCATCTGGGAATCAGCACCAGAAAGGCCCAATTTGCTTGGGAATAGTGGGGAAAGTGACTGAAAACCAGAAGAGAGCTGAGCAAGCGGCATTGTTTCCTCTTGGACCCCTCCCCCACATACAGCTTCACAACACAGCTATGTGGGTTGCCCTGCCCTGCCCTGGTGAACACCTAAGGCTCCGTCCCTTACTACATAACAGGCATGCTGCTGAGACCAAAAAAAAAAAATGACCCAAATGAAAGAACAGATCAAAGCTCCAGAAAAAATACAACTAAGTGATGAAAAAATAGCCAACCTATCAGGTTCATAGTTCAAAACATTCGTAATCAGGATGCTCACAGAATTGGTTGAATATGGTCACAAATTAGAGGGAAAAATGAAGGTTATGCTAAGTGAAATAAAGGGAAATGTACAGGGAACCAACTGTGATGGGAAGGAAACCGGGACTTAAATCAATGGTGTAGGTCAGAAGGAAGAAACACTCAAGCAGAACAGAATGAAGAAATAAGAATCCAAAAAATGAGGAGAGACTTAGGAACCTCCAGGACATCTTTAAACGTTCCGACATCCAAATTAGGGGTGACAGAAGGAGAAGAGAAAGAGCAAGAAGTTGAAAACTTGAACAAATAATGAAGGAGAACTTCCCCAGGAAATAGACTTCCAGGACGTCCAGGAAGCTCAGAGAGTCCCAAAGAACTTGGACCCAAAGAAGAACACACCAAGGCACATCATAATTACACTACCCAAGATTAAAGATAAGGAGAGGATTCTTAAAAGCAACAAAAGAAAAGTTACCTACAAAGGAGTCCCCATAAGACTATCAGCTGATTTCTCAAAAGAAACCTTGACAGCAAGATAGGGCTGGAAAGAACTTTTCAAAGTCATGATAGGCAAGGACATACAACCAAGATGACTCTATTCAACAAAGCTATCGTTTAGAATGGAAGAACAGATAAAGTGCTTCCTAGATAAGGTCAAGTTAAAGGAGTTCATCATCATCAAGCCCTTATTATATGAAGGGATTTATATATTATATAAATATTTATATAATATGAATATATATAAAGAGATTTATCTAATAGAATATGATCAGAAATATGAACAGTAAAATAACAACAACCTTACAACTATCAACAAATGAACCTAAACAAAAACAAACTAAGCAAACAACTAGAACAGGAATAGAATCACAGAAATGGAGATCACATGGAGAGTTATTAGCAGAATGGGGGAAAGGGTACAGGGAATAAGAAGCATAAATGGTAGGCAAAAAATAGACAGGGGGAGGTTAAGAATAATATGAGAAATGGAGAAGCCAAAGAACTTGTATGTATGACTCATAGACTTGAACTAAGGTGGGGGGGGGAAATACTGGTGGGAAGAGGCATGCGAAGTGGAGGGGAATAAAGAGGAGAGAAAAATGGGACAACTGTAATAGCATAATCAATACAATATATTTAAAAGATAAAATATGAACAGAAGCTATCCTGCTAAAGTTAGTGACTTCAAAACCCTACTTCAACAATTCCAAGATATGCATTTATTTATATTTTAACTTCTCTGATATTAGGATGCCCCTAATACTCATGTGTCTTATAATCATTGTCACCTGGTAATGGTTTCAAGGTGGCTGTGTGATTGACTACCTCCCACTTATTCAGTTCAGTAAGACTGAGCGTACTCGCAAAGCACTTCAGATTTTATAAAATAAGGTACATATTCAGTCTCCTGGAAACATCCTATGCTCCTGGATATTCTTTAAAGGCCTACAAAGCATTGAAGTCCAGGGAAAGAATGTTAATAGCTGGTGAACACAATCCTAAATTAAACCAATTTAGCAAAAACTATTTAAATATACTTGCAGTAATGCCATTTTATTTAGCATGTTGTTGATGGTTATAGTTATAAAATGACAAAAGGTATTTGTTCACTGGATATAAGTAGAAAACATAGAAAATGTCAATTGTGAAATAAAGAATTCCTTAGCCATCAATTGATAAGTCAACTACTCCTACCAACAAAACTTTAAATCTCTCATAAACCATTGTTAGTGTCATAAATTTAATGTTAGTTAAATAGAACAGTGGTAATTTATTTCTTATATAACAAGCATTCACAAAAACCTTGATAAACCCCTTTTAGAAGTAAAAATAGCATACATACAAATAGATTCTATAAAGCTAAGTGAATAAAAGCTGGCTGACATTTAAAAATCAATATGCCTCTAATTACTATGCAGATGAGTTTTAGGAACCTTGCCAAAATACTAGTAGTGTGTCTCTTGTCCTCTAACTTGCCTATCTAATAATTACTTTTTCCTAAATAAGATATTTCTTAAATATATCACTTACATAGCATATATATATATTTCACTTTTTAAGTGCTGTTTTTTCTCATTCATGTACCTAGTATTCCTTACCATAGACTGTATTACCACCACCATTTGAGTGGGTTTTACCATGTATCTTAATTTAAAGGCCTGCCAGGTATAAAATAATGAATACTTTGAGAATACAAATTCACACTTCTAAGATTGGACATTTCTGAAAATGTTTTTACCTTTTAAAAAATTATTTTGCTGTATACATAATTATTGTCAAACAACAGGTACCATTTTACGACGACAGGGTACTTGTGCATAATAAAGCAATCACATTTTAAATCTCCAGAGTAAGGCATAAAAAAATTCAACACTGATAGGTGTATTTATACATATATGTTAAAATGGAAACCCTGGTAATTGTTTTGTCCTAAATCACATGAACATTAACATACCCTTTATACAAAGGCTAACGACTCTCAAAATATTTGCCTGTTAACTAAATGCTTTTATAACCAGAGCAGCTGGTTTGGCAAGTAACAATAAAGTACCCTCCCCTTACTGTTGAGGGTAAGGGGAGAGTCTACTAGAGTTTTTTGGAAAAGGGAAAGACAGACAAGACTAATGTTCATTTTGTTTCAATTTTCCAAATACAAATATTAACAAGTATCTATACTGGAAAGAAAGCTGTAAAATTATTTCCAGAAAAGCTTCTTACATATAGAAAAATAAAATTTGTCAGGTAATCAAATAAACATTATTTTTAAAAAACCCATTTACCATAAACTGATGATGTATGAAATACTGCTCATAAAGAAAACTGTCTATAATTATTTCAACCTGAAAGGTTAAAAAAGAAAAAGAGGATCTTTTTAAAAATAAGAATAAGCAAAATAACTTAAAATGAACGGTTCTATGTATAAGCCATAATTACAATACCCACTAACAGATATATTTTTAAACTGCAACAAAAAAAAAACAAAAAGAAAAAAGCAAACAAAATATAACCAGAGACATTGAAATTAAGAACAATCTAACAATAGCCAGAGGGAGGGGGGAGGAGACAGTGGGGAGAAGGGTTTTCCGGAACTACTACAAAGGACAGATGGACAAAACCAGGGGTGGGGGGTGGAAGCAAGGGAGGGAGGTGGGTTTGCCTGGGGTTGGGGGGAAAATGCAGACAACCATAGATGAAGAACAATAAAGTAATTAAAAAATTAAATAAAGATTTTAGAGCCTTTAAAAAAAACCTTGAAATAACTTACAGTATCTTGAATACTGACTTACAGAAAATCACACTTCTTAGCCAAACAGCAAGTTCTACAAAGAGTAGGCTACATCTAATACATCCACCTCTAGAGGGGAAAAAAAAGACACAACAAATGCACTTAGTGTGGGACCAATAGTGCCCCTTTGAATATGAGAAAACGCACTGAACTAACTGAGAAGGCCTACATTCTCTGAGACGTCCAGCAGAAAGCAAACAAAAGCAGCACGTGTGCTTCGGCTCAGATAAACTTGGATGAGCTGCTGAGGGAATTTATTATTCTCCTTAGAAACTTGTCATAGCTTATTCTATACTGCATTGCTTTCTAAACCCTGAGAAACATAACAAATGCTCTAAACTTCTATAAAAAATAAACAAAACCCCACCATCATCAATAACATGTTTAAATAATCTATGCGTCAATAGAAATAAACAACCTGAAAATGATGTTTGATTAAGTGAAATATATATTGAAAGAAATAAATAACTATGATGCTAAAGTAAACAACAGGAAGCTGGATGGGTCCTGACAGGTGTGGCTCAGTGAGTTGGTGGGCACCATCCCGCAAAGCGAAGGCTGCTGGTTCGACGCGTCAGGACCTGTGTTGTGTCTAGGTTGCAGATTTGGTCCCAGGTTCAGTGTGCATGAGAGGCAAGAGATCAATGCTTCTCTCTCACATCGACATTTCTCTCCCTCTCTTTCTCCTTCTCTCTAAAAATAAATAAAGTCTTTTATAATAAAAGAAAAAATTTAAAAAGAAAGCTGAATCATTCTGCAAAGGTGCGTAAGAAATGCTGAGCTACCAACATTCAGAAAATACCCTATTTTACATCATACACAAAAATCAACTCAAAATGGATTAAAGACTTGAACGTGAGACCTGAAACCATAAAACTCAGTTGTTGGTTGGAGCACTGTCCTGTAACCAAAAGGTTGCAGGTTAAATTCCAGGTAAGGGCACATACCTAGGTTGCAGGTTTGATCCCCAGTAGGCAACCAAACCGATGTCTGTCTGTCTGTCTCTCTCTCTCTCAGCAATGAAAAAAATGTTCTTGGGTGAGGATTTTTAAAAAAGCCCTCCTAGAAGAGGCATAAGGGGAGAGCTTCTTGACACTGGTTTTAGCAAAGATTTTTTTTTAGATCAGACACCAAAAGCAAAGACAGCAAAAACAAAAACAATAAAACAGTGGGACCACCTAAAAATCTGCACAGCAATGTACAAAATAAAAAGGGAACTACAGAATGGGGGAAGATATTTTGCAAATCATATATCTGATAAGAGGTTAATATCCAAAATATATGAAGAACTCACATAGTAAAATAAGCAAGTAAATAAATAACAGATTAAAAATGGGCAGGGGAACTAAAAAAAAACATACAAATGGCCAATAGGTTCATGAAAGGTACTCAACATCACTATTATCAGGGAGACGTAAATCAAAACCACAACGAGATATTACCACCTCACACCTGTTAAAAGACAAAGATAAGTAAGTGTTGGTGAGAATGTGGAAAAATACGGAACCCTTTGCTCTTTGCACTGTTGGTGGGGATGTAAATTAGTGCACCCATTGTGCAAAACAGTATACGGGTTCCTCAAAAAAATTAAAAACAGAACTGCCATATGATCTAGCAATTCCACTTCAGGGTATAAATCCGAAGGAAGTGAAATGACTCTCTGGAATAGACACCTGCGCCCCCCTGTTCACCGCAGCATTATTTATAACAGCCATAAAGAAGAAGAAAATCATGCTATTTGCAACAACATGGATGAAACTTAAGGGCATTAAGAATCATTTTATTTAGCATCCCTTTATGCTACATAAAATAAGTCATACAGAGAAAGACAACCACTATGCGATCTCATTTGTACACAGTATCTAAAAAAAAAAAAATCTCCTAAAAACACAGACCACACTGATGGTTGCCAAAGGTTGAGCAGGGGGGTTAACTTAGAAGCTTCCAGTTACGAGATAAATGAAATGTAAAGCACAGCGACTACAGCCAACCATACTGTAGTATGCATCTAAAAGCTCTCATCACAAGAAAAGAAACTGTAACTATATCAAGTGATGACTGTCAACTGAACTTACCACGGTAAACAATTCACAATTCAATATGGTATACACCTTAAGTCAGTACAATATTGCATGTCAATTCCAGCTCAATCAACTAAGGGAAAAAAGAAATACTAATTTACAAAAACATTATTCATATACTGAAAGAAGCCAGCAAGTAGAAGAAATTTATAACATGCATTATCTCCTAAATTGAACACACACATAACCTAGGTCCTGGCAATTCCAAGTTTAGGTGTATGTCTGACAGACATGTATGTGTGTGGGCTTAAACACACACAAAAAAACATGTTTGGCTATTATGGCTGATCACTCCAGAACTGCCATCCATCCAAAAAACATATTATATTGTGTTTTATATATGAGCAAAAAAAGCCAAACACAAAAGAATATAGGTTTGCATTTAGGTAAGGTTCTGAAACAGGCAAAACCAAATCCTACTGTTTAGAGATGCAAATCTAAGTGATAGAAGTATAAAAAAGAGCCAGGAAGTAAAACTAGAGAGTCTGCACGGTGGTTATCCTCGGCGAGAGGACGAAGTCTGTGAAGGAGAGAGAGCATGCTGGAGGCATCTAAGATGCCATCTCCTTCTTGTCCTGAGTAAATGGGGTTGCTTACATGAAATTTCATTAGGATGTACATTTATGTTTTGTGTACATTTCTGTGTGTATATTTCATAATATAAAAGGTCTTAATATAAAAAGCACTAAGAAAAAAAACCAACATAAGCAATCAGTAAGACAGCAAGAGTGACTCTTAAAAGCACAATATTAACTGCTACATTAACATATTTTAATATTCCTGTATAAACAGATGTGTATTTTAGGAGATTAGCTACTAGGGAACCCAAAAGTCACTCAATCCCTTCTCTGTATTATGCCACTTCTTCTATGGCATAAATATAATGTGAAAAGGGGAAGGGTTTACAGCAACAAGTATAAAGGACACATGGACTAAAACAAGGAGGCAGTGGAAATGGGAGGGAGGTGGGGAGGCCTGGGGGGTGGGCAGGGATGGGCGTAAAAGGCAGAAAACTGTACTTGAACAACAATTAAAATAAAATAAAATTTAAAAAAAGAAATGAAAAACCCCCACAATACTCATACATCTAGACATAGTGGTTTTAAATACAAAGGCATTGAAATTCAAAAGAAACAATTACATTAAAAATACACAAACTTTTCACTCCCAGCCAAGGCAGAGCAGAAAGGACTAGGCTAGGCCCTCCTCCTACTAAACGACTAGAGGTGCAGGGTGGAGTAACAGTTTTCAGAACTTGGACAAGAGGTAGTAGCATAGGTCAGTGGTACCTGGGAAGAAGAAAACAAATTAAGTGATTCCTACCACTGCCCTAGCTGACTACCTGGAGTTTTTAAGATCACAAAATTTGGGAGAATCCAGGCCTATAGAGCCTAAAATATTTACCAAGTGGTCCTCTAGAGAAAAAAAATTGCCAATAAAAGCACATGTCCACAACTTTCATAGAAGCATAGTCCTAATAGCTTCAAAATGGAAACATCCCAAATGTTGATCAACAGATGAAGGGATAAGTAAACTGTGATCTAGTTATGTGATAAGATACTACTTATCAATACAAAGAAATGGACTACTGATATACACATAAAGTTAATAATGAAAGAAGCACTGGAGGTGGGGGAGGAAATATATGTTTCCATTTATATAAAACTATAAAAACTACTACTTCCATTTATATTAAATTCTAGAAATTACTCAATAAAGCTGTAAAAAACGTACAAACTTCATCTTCTAAATTCTGTTAACTATACTGAAGCAAGAAAATCTACAACTGTTTGTAGACCACACAGTGAACTAAGCCTACGAATTAACTCTAAATTAATCCACCCTGACCAGGCTACATGGATAGTTGATTCATTATTTGAAGAAGTGCCTGTGTAAACATGCACTGAATAGGTTGGAAAGTGGATTTTAATAGGGAAATCATTAAACGCATATAGCTCTCTGCCTAGTTTGTTATTTAATGATCCTAAGAATTACTCTACGGCTGACTTCTACCTACAAGAGAGAGGAGAATGATTTATGTAGGGATTACTCTCATATCTAAACATCTGGAATCATCCGAATCATCATCATATCCATAAATTTGCATCTCCTTGATACTGACCCCAGGATGTATGCGTAAATCACATTTTTTGAAAGGTTAAATGGAATAAAATTTTCATTTCCTGTATTGGGAAATCTTATTTTTTTTCTCCTCTGTTTTTGCCGTGCAAGTCCCCCTTGTACACTTCAAACGAAAATTTGACTGTGAAGTCTTCCTTTTCCCCTGGGAAAATGTAGGAACATTATGTTAAGAAGCTGTCTCTGCAGAAAAAGAAATACAAAAGATGCTTTGGAGAATAGAAACAGAAATTTAAGCTGAGCAAATATAATTTACAATTCAATTTTTTTAGTCTAAATTACAGCACCATGTCACATGTTACCAGCAATTTCAATAATAGCTATGATCAGTCAAAAAGAAAAATGTGGTTTTTTAAAACCACAGACCCGAGAATGACTGAGATTATCATATTCTACACTGAAAAGAATTACTTCAACTCTAAATTTCAGCTTCACAGAACTCTCCACAATGCTGACTGACACATGAACTAACTGAAAATAGAGAACTGCCTAAGTGGCTCATTGATAGATAGATAGATATACATTCAATTGGTCTTCTCTTTGCTATTAATTATAATTTGAATGCTCCTCTACTAAATACTACATATGCATCCCTTTCCTTAAAATATAGATTGTGTTATTACCTTTTTCATTGCTAGGCACAAACTAGCTACTTTTATTTTTAAAAGAAATTAATTCTTTATCATTTTAATGTCTTTAGTTATAAATATGAATCAGCTTATTTTGAGTTAGCATAACAGCTTGTTCCTGCCTTAACTGAATCAGTTATATTCTTTTGTTTAGAGTAAGTACTTATTGGTTGTAGTTTGTAAAGCCCTTAAAAAACTTTTGACTCACTCAACAGCTCTGTAACAGAATTTGAACTATGACAATTCATTTTATCCTTTATCTTGATATCTACTCCAAACACATTTATAACTAATGATAATACTAGAACTATTTTTAATTATTTCAAATTTAATAGTAATTGACTAAACTGTTGACCTACATGTCAATTATTTTGCTTAAAAATTATATTTATCCTTGATATATACCTTGACCAACTAACAATTAAAAGTCAACATAATGTGTGAGACAGTTCAACCTCAATAATGTAACAACTATAATCCAGTCTTGGTATTCAAGAATCCCATTGTGCTGGGGCTAATACAGGAATTCATGAGAGGCCCATAGTGTTGAACACACTATAAAGCATGATAATTTTAACATTTCTTAAAACCATGAATAACAACTAAATGTTACATAGCTGACTAGGCCCATACTTTACATATGACTTAAAGACCCTCCTATCCATATAATGAAACTAATTTGATTATTCTTGAAAAATGAGGTGGAGGTATCTAATAACCCAGTACATTTCCATTCATTTTTCCATTCTATTAAATGACTTAGGTGAATTCTCGAAGCAAGTTATGGTCATTACAAGCTTAGAATGTGCTCAGCAAAAACATGCAGGGTAGTCACACAATATTATCTTTTCCTCAAACTAACCAGGCTTTCAGAATAATTTAAATAGCATGGGACCTGGCTGGCGTAGCTCAGTGGATTGAGTGCAGGCCTGCGAACCAAAGGATCGCTGGGAACCCTGGCTGCAGGCCAGTTCCCAGCTGGGGACACAGGAGAGGCAACCATACACTGATACTTCTCTCCCTCTCTCCTTCCTTTCCTCTCTAAAGATAAATAAATAATATATTTAAAAATAAATAAATAAAATAAATAAATAGCATGGAAGCATAATCAGTCATTTCATGAAAATATTTTGAAGATGTTTTAAAAATCCATTTATCTGTACATCGCTGTTCACAGCAGTATGATTCACAGTAGTTAAAAGGTGGAGACAATGCATACGACCGTCAAGAACTGATAAAATGTGGCAGATACTACAACATGGTGCACTCTGAAAACATTTCATACACTGAATGAAATACGCTAGTCACAGAAGGACAGACAGTGTGTGTGACCACTGATATGATACCCAGCATGGTCAAGTTCACAGAGACCAAAAGCAGAATAGAAGTGACTGGGGGCTTGGTGAGGAAGGAATGGGGAGTTATGTTTAATGGTTTCAAAGTTCGGGACTGACAGAAAAAGTTCTGGAAATGGACGGTGCTGATGGCTGCGCAACACTGACAAGGTGCTTAATGTCACTGACTTGTGCACCTAAAAATGATTAAAATGATACATCTGATGTTATACATATTTTATCAAACAATTTTAAAAGCCAAAAATATCCATTCCTAAAATACAAGTCTATGAACAACTTCAAACATTTTTCTCTTTTTGATTCCCACAGAGATCGCTCCAAACTTCCTCTGTTCTCCAGTCTTCTCTGGTCCGTCCTTTCCCATCTCACTCCAAAAAACACTTTCAGTTCCCACTGAATGAAGAAGACCCCATCTTGAGTTTATCGAACCTTCAGTTCATATGTGTATGTGTGTGTGTGTTTAGCTTTTCTCCTCATTTCCTTGCTAAAGCTATTTGGTCCTCCATTTATTTATTTGATACCTTTCCAACTTCAACACCTATTCTTTCTTTTTGTGCAGGCTGTGACAACGCCACGGAAGGGGTGGCTTCAAACCATTTCGTCTGATTCTTTACTGTGGTGTCTATCAACAACTGTAAGCAATTCATTTAAATCCTCTTTAGCATCAATACTTTTTTGCACAAGTGGGTATGATTACTTCACAAAGCTATTTTGAGGATTAAATTAATGTATTTAATGTTTGTTCAGACTTCATCAGTTGAATACATGAAATAACCAAGGTATATCCTCAAAATACATTACATTAAAAAAAAACATGCCTTATATACAAATATTGCAATTTGAAGTTAATGACAAATGAGTTTAAATACATGAATGTCAGATTTATATGGCCCATGCATATCTACATGCATGTACAAAAGAGGGAGAGAGAGAGGCCAGGAGTCAGAGGGAAGATGAAGACTGACATAATGGCACAGATGAGTTATCTGAATGATAGAAAAGTACATACTAATGTAGAAGACCTAATTTTCCAAACTCTTTTGCAGCCAGGTGAAATATCCTATAGGCTCACCTCTTTTTCATTTATGACATAGTTACAAGGCAAACTTCTGATGACTATATTTCCTGAGTAATTAAATTAGAAATGAGATGCTGGAAACAGCAGGTCTGAATATATATATATATATATATATGAAATACACACATATGTATTTATGTGTGGTACACACATGTACATGCAATAAAATGTTATAAATTAGTACTGATACTTAAGAAAGCAAAAACAATGATGACCGTAGTTATCTACCAAGAACTTCAATGTGCAAGGCCCTGTGATAAGTGTAACTTTACATTATGTTGATTTTCTCTCTGGTGAATACTCTTTAGTATTAGAAATTTAGGACTCTAATCATGTCAAAGAACCTCATGGATTAGATGCCATTATTAATTATCCCCATTTAATTGATATGGAAGTTAACAAAAATTATTAGTTTGCCTAGGAACACATAGCTTGCTAGAGGCAAAACTAAGAATCAAACTTCTCTTCCTCTGGCTCTTTGTTCTTAACTCTTATTTTGTATGGGCACTGTTTTAACAATGAACAAGTTTGGTTAAGGATAATTAATTCCCACAACACGATCAACTCTGAGTGACAAAATCAGTGTGGGGCCTGCAAAGCTCTATCCAGCCTCTTAGGTGTGCAGAGTACCTCTTCAGTCAACATGGCCTACCTCTTAAAAAGAAAAATAAGGGAAAAAAGAGAGAGAGAAAGGCAACAAAGGAGGAAAATTAGGTCAAGCTTCTATGTACCTTGGCTCCTCCTCATCTTTTCCCTTTATGAAAATGGAATCATTCATTGCATGCTATTGATTTCCAGTGTATGCCACACTCTGCGCCAGGAACCAGAGACCACCCTGGCCCTCAAGAGCTCAAAGCCTTAAGGAGGCAGCGTGTTTGAATAAACTACAAGAAACTAAGACAAACTGGCAAATTCTATTACACACCCATATGAATTATACACTGTGGTAATCTTCTGACCTCTACAGACTTTTAAACTCTGAAAGTTGAGGCTTTGCATGTCAAGTGCAATTCCACATGCTGGTTTTTAGAGAACTCCTTTAGATATCCTCTGGCTCAACTCTGGAGCCACCAATAACAATCAGTATCCAAAGGCCATGAAGCGTCATCATCTAACATTTTATATCATAATACCAAGCTTCTAGTACACTGCCTGACTCAAAGTGGGTAATCAGTGGTTGTTAAGTAAAAAAAAAAAAAACAGAACAAAACAAACCAAAAACAACAGCCACATCTACCTGGGGAAGAACCACACTGATAGTAAGTTAAGCCTAAAAATACTTGATAAATATAATGCAAAATTTTAAATGAATGCATGTGAAACAAATTTATATGTAGATTACTTTGCCATAAAATATTTTAATATGTAAATTCAAAACTGACAGCTTAAGTTGTAGTATGATGTAAACAAGATAAAGATCACCTGGTCGTTCCGCCAAGATGGAGACGTAGGTGGAGGAACCACCTTGCCTCTGTGCACAACCAAATCTAAGAACAACTATTTTTAACAGCAGTCACAACCAAGCCACACGGAAAATCGACAATACGGAGTCCAAAGGACAACTAGATACTCAGCTGGACCATACGAGGAGCGAAACCAGCAGCGGAACAGGTTAGCAAGAAAAAATTCCCGGGTGGTGCGCGGTGAGCGCGCAAGCAGCCGAAAGGCGCTGATCGAGACCGAGCTAGCTACAGGAGGGAGCGCACAGGGAAGAGGTGCGGAGGGCTGTCTGCGGTCGGCCACGCACCTGCAGGTCGGTCGTGCACCTGCGTGCGGAGAAACCAGTGAGAAGGGAAGCCTGCTCGGGGCAGCAGGCTCGCACAATTCCAATCGGATAAACAAGCCTGAGGCGTGTGGTGTGACTGGACGGGCTGGGCTAGCGGAGAGGACCGCCATAGCTCCCTCTCTGACCACGCCCCCACACACAGCATCACAAACCAGCGACCTGGGTCTCCCCGTCCTGGTAAACAACTAAGGCTTCGCTCTGCTTACTTAACAGCACGAATAGACCAAAAATGGCTCTAGGGCAACTCAGAGCCCCAGAACCAATAGATCTAAGCGATGAAGAAATAGCCAGTCTTTCAGATGCACAGTTCAAAACACTGGTTATCAGGATCCTTACAGAACTGGTTGATTTTAGTCACAAATTAGAGAAACATATGGAAGCTAAACTAATTGAAATGAAGGGAAATACACAGGAAACCAATAGTAATGGAAAGAAAATTGGGACTCAAACCAAGGGAGCGGACCAGAAGGAAGAAAAAAATGATCAAACAGAAAAGAATGAAGAAATAAGAATTCAGAAAAATGAAGAGAAGCTTAGGAACCTCCAGGACATCTTTAAACGTTCCAACATCCGAATTATAGGGGTACCAGAAGGGGGAAAGGCACAGCCACCAGTGGAAAACTTATTTGAACAAATAATAAAGGAGAATTTCCCCAATTTGGCAAAGGAAATAGACTTCCAAGAAATCCAGGAAGCTCAGAGAGTCCCAAAAAAGTTGGACCCAAGAAGGGACACACCAAGGCACATCATCATTACATTAGCCAAGATTAAAATGAAGGAGAGAATCCTAGAAGCAGCAAGAGATAAGGGGACAGTCACCTACAAAGGAGTTCCCATCAGACTGTCAGCGGATTTCTCAAAAGAGACCTTACAGGCAAGAAGGGGCTGGAAAGAGGTATTCCAAGTCATGAAAACCAAAGATCTACAACCAAGATTGCTCTACCCAGCAAAGTTTTCATTTAGAATGGAAGGACAGATAAAGTGCTTCTCAGATAAGACCAAATTCAAGGAGTTCATCATCACCAGGCCCTTATTATATGAAATGTTAAAGGGACTTACCTAAGAAAAAGAAGATAAAAAAGATGAACGGTGAAAGGACAGCAAACTCACAGTTATTAAGAACCACACCTAAAACAAAAGCAAACTAAGAGGACAGCTAGATCAGGAGCAGAACCATAGAAATGAAGATCTCATGGAGGGTTAGCAACGAGTGGGGGGAGGGGAAGGGGGGAGAAGGTACAGAAAATAAGTAGCATAGACAGTAGACAGAAAATAGATAGGGGGAGGGTAAGAATAGCAGGGGAAATACAGAATCTAAAAAATTTGAGACACATGTTCATGTACTAAAGGGGGAAATGGTGGGGGAGGGGTATGCAGGGTGGAGGGGAATGGAGGGGGGGAATAGAGCAAATGTAATGGCATAATCAATAAAAAAAGTTAAAAAAAAAAAGATCACTTGGTCATAGGGAAATTTAAAGTAGGATTCCCACAAATGAGATAACAGATGAGACATAATAGAAATAATGAAGATGCTTTATAGCTTCCTAAAATTCTTCTTTAATCTGGTTTTAGAAAAATAAACCTGATAGCCATACAAAATTTTTAAATATTGCTGTATTACCTCCTAAGCTGGAATAAAACATCTGAAATCATCTATGACATAAGAGTCAATAAACATTTTTTAATAAATGTTCTGGCTATGACTAGTAGGGCCCAATTTATTCCTAAAATTAAACTTAAGTCATATACTTCATACCCTAAAGTTTTGTTTTTATTATAGAAACACCAAGTTCAGAGCCTCTTTTCACTTTCTAGCAGGTAATTTAAAAACCATTTGGAAATCAAAATAGCCTCTGTGTAAGATTAGAATTTCTGCTTCAGAAGTCTTATTTGATTATAGACGAGTTATGGGGATTAGAAACGAGAAGAATTAAGGATGGAAGAAGAAGTCAAAGTCAACATAAGCAATCCCAACTATAAAAGGACTTCAGTTAACTAGTCAAGAAGAGATTTCATCTGCTAATATTCTTTAACTCCAAAAAGCTGTTCTCATGACTGTTTTAAAGTAACCAGGAAGAGCAAGGCAGCAACTGCTGGAAATTCTCAGCATCAATATGAACATTGGGTATGTCATCAATGCAGTGAAATGCCCTTCTGGGGGGAGGGAGAGCAACTGTTAAGTCTGTTTTGGGTGGTTAAATGAGATAAAGAATGTGTTGCCCTGGGATCAGATTAATTTTACAAGAAATTAAGGTAGCTTAAGATAAAATAACATAAACCCATATGTTACAAAGTACAAACAAAAGTAAACTCTAGGGAAGGCACTAGTCAAAGAACATGTATGATGACACAAGGACATGGACACGAACATGGACACTAGTGTAGGGACTGACTATGGGAGCAGGGGAGTGGGGCTGGGTGGAGGACAAAGGAAAGAATAGGACAACTGTAATAGAATAACAATAAAAAATTAAAATACATCAGGGCATATGCCTGGGTTGAAGGCCAGTTCCCAGCAGGGGCCAGTTCCCAGCAGGGGATGCACCAGAAGCAACCATACATTGATATTTCTCTCCCTCTCTCCTTCCCCCCTTCCCTTCTAAAGATAAATAAATAAAATTTAAAAAAAAAAGCAGGGCAAAATGACCTTTGAACTGGGCTAGGCAAACTTGTGTCCCAATGAACTGTTTGGAAAGATAACAATAAAGCATTATTATAAAAAAATTAAAATAAGTAAAAAGTACAAAGGTGAACAAATAATAAAGGTACACAGATACTCAGAGAAATTAACTACTTCATAAATATTTAAATTAAATTTCAACAGTGTGTCATTCATCAGAGAAATAATCAAATGATCATAAAAACAGTGGTCTAAAGTGAAGACATCCTGAAGAGAAATGGTAAATTAGACTGTATTTATCTACAATTGCCATAACTAAAATCATCCAAAATACTTTGCTTCATTTTTTCTTAGAGCACATATGTTGTTTATAAACTGCCTAGCAATATTACTTATTAAGTACCTACCAAATTTGTATTTCTGAAAATTTTAACCACAGTTTAAAAGCTATCTAACAGTAAAAGTGAAACTCAAACTATGTAGTTACCTATAAATTATGAAGAACAGAGTACTGTTAGTTATAACCATAAAAACACTATTATAAAAACAACCTCATACATGTATACAGTTTGAAATGAAATCTCTAAAGGACTAAGTATATGCTGATACAAATAACTGAACACAAATGATGGTTCAGTTTAGGCCACTGATTCTTCATACATTTCTTTTAGGGAAAGAAGGGAGTTCTTGGGCACTAGGAGCACTATGAAAGGAAAAAAAATCCATTTATACAAGGAAGGACTGTTTGTAAGAGAGACTTAATATATTAGAAACAACATTAAGTATAATTTATAGGAATATTTAAGCTTAATTTTCTCCCCTTTTTATTAATATTTCATTACTGTTCCTTCTCACTACCATTCCCCAAAAGGATGTTTTGCAGAAATAAATGAGGAAACTGAGACATCATAATATAACAACAAAAAAGAGGTAGGAATAAAAAAAATTTATGTTGACTGCATCAATAAGCAACACCATTGACTACACTGACAAGAAGTCCTCTTGCAGTACTACAAGTGCAGAAAGAACTTGATACTTACAAAGCCTTGCCTCAGAGAAAGTGACATGTCAGCATTCAAATGAGAACATGGTGGTAACAAGTTCTATAGTTAGATGTATAAAAGGGAAGAGCTGGAAAAGCTTCAATATAAGACTTTGCTATTAAAAGGCTTAAAATCTAAGAAAAGGTCTCAGATCTTTCTGATTTTCCTTACTATTCAGCAACTGAAAGCCTCTGTTTTCATCAATTGTGCCTCTTTCATGTCTTGCACATGTGCCACAGTCATCTCTATCTGAAGTACCCTTACTTTCCAATAGCTCCCATTTTTCTGGACACAGCTGCAGTGTCACCTCCAGTATGAAGTCTACCCCTGTTGCTCTACCCTGAGTTCCCCTGCTCTGAGTTCTTCCACAGCATCAGCGACCCGTGCTGCACAGTTTGCTCCTTATGCATGTGTTGTCACACAGCTCACTGTTGTTTCACATGTGTTTGGTTTATCACAATCATATTTTAACTCTCTATGGGAAAATGACACATAATCTTTCTTCTACAGCCCTCATACTGCTTATCATTGGCCTAGGTATTCAACAAGACATTCAATAAACATTTGCAGAATGCTACTTATACTAACAGCCAATATGTACTAAGGTATGTGTATCAGAAATTGTGCTAATTGACTTCGATGAATTTAATCATAATGTCCCCGTGACCTAGGTTATAATAAATGTTAATAATACTAATACTAAGCACATTTTACTTATAAGAAAATTAAAGCTAAGTTTTTGGTAACAACCAGGGTAATAGTTCTGAGCTTTCATCTCAAAAGAATATGCTATCCAAAAAAAAAAACAAACCATAAGAACTATTAAACTTGGTACTTTGTGCTTTCAATCTCTGAAAAGTTATCTAAGTGAAAATGGTAGAAAAAATTGGGCTAACTACCCACCTAATGCTTCAAACTCACCAACTGTCCCAGGTCCTTCAAGTCAGAGCCTCTATCAGTACCTGAAACTCACTAGTAGTGCCATAACCTAGGCACACAGTAACCATGAATGGGTAAAATTCCTGTCATAATAAAAACAATTTATAGCTTCCCTCACATTAAAATGAATAATAAGTAATACCTGGCTAGTGTGGCTCAGTTGGTTGGAGGGTCCTTCTGTACACCAAAAGGTCACAGGGCTCTATGTGCAGTCAAGGTACATACCTAGGTGGTGAGTTTGATCCCCCCCCCCCATCAGAGAGCCTGTGAGAGGCAACCAATTGATGCTTGTCTCTCACATTGATATTTCTCTCTCTCCCCTTCTTCTCCCTCTTCCTTTCCCACTTCCCCCTCCTCTCTCCCTTTCTTTCTAAAAAAGCAATGAAAAAATGTCCTTGGGGAGGATAAAAAAATAAGTAAATTATATGGAATCCACCATTCTCTTCCTAATTTTATTAGGGTAAAAACATCATTAATGAAGAAGAAAATGACAGTGGCCTTATTTAAACAATACTAACTGTCCTCTTCTGTTAAGCTCACTGCCCCCGCAGCAAACTTCAGAACTTAATCTTGGTATTATCAAACAAAGGTCCCTTGTTCAATTAGGAAGGATAAAGGGTTAAGTGTGATAATTTCAAGATTGCTTTAAGGAGATAATGCAAAATCACTTCAATATGCAATATAAATAATTATATAGTATGTAGTGTAATAATAAGTATGTTATGTGAGTAAATATTAATATATCTATAATACAAAATAATTTACCAGATTAGATATTTAAGAGATCACTTTTTAAGCCAATATAATTCCAAATTCACTTTTCCTTTCCATGAATGCTCTAACATGATAGATTTAATCTATAATGAAACATTTGCTATGTCAAAAGATGTTATACAAAAAAAAATTTACAAATAATTAAACAAATTTAAAATATCTGGCTCAAAAGTAATGACCACAGAAACACTATCTACAATGCCTTAAACAAGGCCAAAGGACTTTGATTAATCTCACACATCCAGGTCTATGTCCATCAATCATTTCACAATGGTGTTCTAAGAACAGAGAAGGTAGTAGAGGACTAAGAAGCAGGGCTGAAAGGGAAATGAAGAGCAGGATGACAGCTAGTGGGGGTGGGGCAGGGAGTAGAGGGAATGAGCAAGAAAGAAAAAGGACTCATGGTCATGGACAACAGTGTAGGGATTCCTAGGGGGAGGAGAGTATAAGGGAACTAAATGGTAATGGAAAATAATGCAATAAGGATTAAATAAAATACAAAAAAAAAAGTACAGTTGATTCCCCAGAATCTCATATAATCAAGCAACACACTGTAATATAAAGCCTTTTCCCTTATGAAAGTTTGCTGTTCTGCATTTGCAAACTGTTGGGCCCAACAGACAAACCTCTTACCCACCCTCTAAAACTAAATTTTTTATTTCTCCACTTCCAATTTCTTTTAAAGAATAAAGATGGAGGTGTAGGGGTTTTTTTTTTAGTGATAATTACCCTATAGAAATAAACTTTCTACAGTCAAAACTTTTGAACACATGTAGGAACTGATGATGCCCTAATATGATTTTTGCAAATTGAAAATGTAAAGTCTAGCCCTAGCTGGTGTAGCTCAGTGGATTGAGCGTGGGCCTGTGAACCAAAGGATCACAGTTCGATTCCCAGTCAGGGCACATGCCTGGGTTGCAGGCCAGTACCCAGCAGGGGACGCATGAGAGGCAACCATACATTGATATTTCTCTCCCTCTCTCCTTCCCTTCCCCTCTAAAGATAAATAAATAAAACCTTAAACAATTATTTAAAAAAAGAAGATGTAAAGTCTATTAGCCAATGGTAACAGATACTAGAATTAAAATGCAATCCTTAAAAGTCTTCTTAGTTCCTTACCTTAAGAGATATATTGTGTGTTTTGTTAGAACCAAGTGACAAGTGTTTCCAATCTTGCTACTAATATTCCAGCCAAAGTAGACAGCTTCAAACATCTTTCTTTCTTATGTTTGATCTCATAAATGAAAAGACTGCTCTCCACAAACAGTACAGATATTACTTCTGCTATTCTACCCCCTTCACACAATTGTCTAGGTAGAAGTCCATTTAGGAAAAGAAGAACCCAGTGATCATATGAACTAGATTCTTCTATCTTAAAAAACTGAGCTGTGTACATATTTTTATTTTGTCAAATGTTATAACTAATACAAATATTTTAAAAACACCAAGTAGCCATAGCTATAAAAAACTGTGAATTATACCTGACATATAGGACATATGAGATACAACAGATCCATCTTGTACCTGCTGCCTTTGTACTCCATTAAGATGTTGACTGTGTGTACTAGAAAGGAATACAGCATATTTCAGGGAACAAATATCATTTGGTGTAAGTGGAGCTAGATCTGTAACAGTGATCTCACCACAAAATTAAGAAAATTATTACAGTGAGCTCTAAATAACATGAGAGAGAGAGAGAGAAAGTTTTAGCATTTTTATTCTTTCAGGCAAGGAAATGGCTAAGAACTATTTCACAATAGTTTCAGTTTCCTGAAATATGGGGTTGCAAACTAGGTCAATTCCTAACTGATACCACATTTTCCTAATTTAAAGAGACTTTGATGGCCATCCCTTTCCTAAAATTGACAAGTGCTATTACCAAAAACATTCACATGCTCTCCAAAGTACAAAAAGCCTTTGAGGTCATAGGTAGTACGACCTCAAAGGTATTGTTTTATGCTGAAACAATAAACTCTACCCTCAAGAATATTATCTTTTAGTGAAAAACACCAAAAACAAATCAAGATCCACAATTCAATGTAATAAGCTAAATGCACAGAAGAAGAGCCAATGGACTCAGATGCAAGGGGACCATGAGATGGGACTTCATCCGCCAGTACGTTTTACTTCTCAGAATTTCTCATGGTTTTTTTTTTCAACAGTATATTTGAATTGATGCCATATTAATACATTATGCAATTTAGGTTGAAGGGCTGAGATTTTCCAGGACCAGGCCGGAGGTGCTCCAGTAAAGGCAGGGTGGGGGAAAGGTGATAGCCTTTCAGACTGTGCAATCCAAGAGCTCGTTCATCTATGCCACAGTGATGGGCTATTTCTCTCAAATCTCTTTTTTGCATTCCTGGGTAGAGGAGGGCATCTGCAGCCCCAAGGGTAACAACCCTGTTTTCTAGGGTGACCCCTGAACTTCAGAATGTGTATTTTGCTTCCATGTGAGATCTGTTCCTACTAGACACTTTCACACCTGCTTGTTTCTCCTCCCTCCCTCCTGCCTTGGAAGTTGTTGTCTCAAGTCAGATCTTGGCTCTAGGCATGGAGACTCCAGCTCCAGCTTCTGGACTTTAGGGCTGGTGCAAACCTTTAAGTAGTCCACTAGAGCTGGTGCTTCCTGAAATCTGTCACTTCTCTGTCCCTTTGGATATGCCCAGGCATTCTCTACTGGAGTATGCAATCTGGCTTTGCATGCAGTTTTGCAATCTGGCTTAATCTGTAGTTGTTATAATCCACTGTAACTTTAAGACCACCACAGCTACTCATCACTGTATAGGCCGGTATGAAGACTAAGGTTTAGCCCTGGCTAGTGTGGCTCAGTGGACTGAGTGCCCACCTGTGAACCAAGGGGTCAGTAGTTCAGTTCCCAGTCAGGGCACATGCCTGGGTTGCAGGCCAGGTCCCCAGGCACTCCAGAGGCAACCACTCATAGACGTTTCTCTCCTACCCTCCCTCCCTCCCCTCTCTTAAAATAAATAAAATATTTTTAAAAGACCAAGATTTATATAAACCTGATTTATATAAAATTATATAAATGATTTACTATATAATGATTTACATGAGATTTACATAAAAATGGGAGTACTGTGAAAACCCTGTCAATGGAAAAATTAAATTAAAACTGACAACTAACTTCAGTATATTAAGTCTACCACCGATCAGTTGATTCATCAATGGAAAAATGAAATCCAACCATCAACCAGGTTTTTTTTTATCTTTACCCAAGGACATGATTATTGATTTTTAGAGAGAGGGGAAGGGTGGGAAGCAGGGAGAGAAACATCGATGCAACAGAGAAACACTGATCTGTCGCCTTCTCCTGCACGCCTGGACCAGAGACCAAACCCGCAACCTAGGCATGTGCTTTGATGGACGATCCAACCCATGACCTTTCTGTTCACAGGATGATGCTCCAACCAACTGAGTTTTCAACCAGTAATTTTAACTTTTACAGCAAAACTGACCAATTAATTATGCTGGGAAAATGCTCATGGTAAAGAACTTCAGGGAAACTACCTAGAACTGGTATTACATATTAAAATTATTACTAAGATAATTAACTTTTCTTGTACTAAGTATTCAAAATCTGGTTTATGTTGTATATTTACAGCACATTTCATTTCAGACTAGCCACACCTCAAATGCTCAACAGTCACTCACGGCTAGTGGCTATCATACTGGACAGTGCAAATAAGGAGTAAGCAAACCATCTGTTCACTCAGGGATGTGACCTGAACAAAAATTCTCAAAGACCTCTATTAAACAAGGAAGAAAATTCTGCCACATCTTAAGGTGGAATCTGTTGTACTTATTGTAGCTAAAACTGGAAAGTAATTGCTCATACACTTCCAGCCCCTCTGAAAACAGCCTAACAACCTAGGATCGGCCTGGGCCACTCGGCCACAGCCCATCACTGGACATCATTCTGGCAACTTAGAAGATGGAGATACTTTGCAGCAAGTAAGTATCTTCAATCTAGAGATCATGCCCTCTTTGTAGAAAAAGATTCTATCCTAATGTCATCTGTTTGATATAAATCAAACAGATAATGTCATTTAGGTATCTTAAATTTTATAATCTACAAGACATATACATATATATAATACACATATATCACATTACTCATAATTGCATCTTCCTAATTATTCAGAAACACTTAAAAACACCTTAGCAAAAATATATTTTGACAATCTATACAATCCAGCATATATGCTCAAACACATGTTGCCTATTCTAAGAAATGTATTTATGATGGAGTAGTATTCTTTAACATGTATTACTGATTCCATATTAATAATAAAAGCCTGCTTAAGGAACAGTCTAGTCTTTGGGTATTAGTTTACAATCTATAGGCTCCCTTCACACTAGTTATATCTCATTATAACAACTTTATGCACACCTGTTCAACTGGCTCTATCAACTTACTTTGGATAACTATTAACCTGGTACATCTAAGTTAACAGGCTTCATGTATTGAAGAGTGTACATGCAGCAAACCAGGCTACAGTACTAAGGAGATTACATTAAAACTAAAAATTTTTAACAAATACTTCAACATAGTGATCGTACCTGTAAATATCTATGTGGATAAACTATTCAACAGGTTATAAAAACCATTCATTAGTTCTCTCATTCATCCATTTATTCATTTTTGAGCACCTATTATGTGTCGGGCACTGTGACTGGACTAGTCACATAGAAGGCATTTTTTTGGAATGGAATGGAATGGAATGGAATTAGGTGGGGCTATTTTAAAATAATAGAGCAGCAATCATCTGATTTTTCATCATGTGCATGAAAAGATTACTGAGGAAACAAAATCTTAATCTAACCAGGTGAAGGAAACTATGAATAGATAATAAAACAAAAATGAATATACAATTTAAAATCCCAATGAGAAACAAGCTAGAACAGAGACAAAATCAACAAATCCGTATTAAAAATCTGATTATCAGAAATGGGACATATGTTTCTTTTGTCTTCAGGGAACTGAATTCAATTCAGAGCATGTACTTGTGAATAGACAAAGTGTACAGCACTGAATTAGGTACTGTGGGGTTAAGTTAACAGCTCACTGCAATAATACAAGGCAAAATATAATAACTACGAATAAAAAACTATGGGACTACCAAGGTAGAAAGAATTACTTTGGACTTGGGAAATAAAACTTACCACTTAGTTTCATTATAAGCATTCCTACTCTTTCACAGCTAAGGGCTTTTTTTTTTTTTTCCAGAGGACATTAAAGCTGGGGACAGTGAAAACAGGAAAGTGCCCACGAAAGAAGAAGCAAGTGCAGGGAGCCTAGGTGGGGCTGCTTTGCCTCACTGGAGAGTCAGAGAAGAGGGAGCCTTGGAGACAGGCCCAGGGAGTTGGCCCAGGACAGGCCACCAGTGCCCACTGCTCCCCCGCTGCATGTCTCGGAGGTCCCCAGAGTCCAGGAGATGTACGCCTGTGGTAGGAGAAGAGAAAGAAGGGAGAAGGCACGCTGGGCCCTTTGTTTTGAGGTTTATTAAAGGCTGGGAATTTAGGAGAGGTCTTAGGGTTGACTGCAACAGAATATTCATCAGCTGTTCCCAGATGCGCCCTTTCAGGGTCGTGGTGTCCACTACTGATTGGTCAGTCCCAGAGCAGGGGTTGGGCCGGGGGGTTCTGTAGTACCACAACTGGTCCTGGCATAGCTCACCTGGTTTTGCTACCTTTCTGGACCTGAAGGTGAAATATAACTGAGGCCCAGGGTTTTATTTTTACTATCACTTCAAAATGTGTCATTTTGAAGAAAATACCCAATGAGCAAAACAGAAGCACTGAATGGAAAAGCATTACATTATGACCCAGCCATACCTGGCACTGAATAGAATTCTAAAAACTGAGTGCCAAAAGAAAATCTTGGGAATAGGAGAAAAGGTGGAAACAAAGATAAAACAAACAAACAAAACCAGAGAGCTCTCCGTGGTGCTTAAATATTAATCCACTCACAACAGGATTCTAATTCCCAAAGACAATACTGAAAATGTGCTTCCATGATCAATATATTTATCAGAATAAGAGCTTAATTTCTAACCTAGAACCTTAATTTTTAGTGATGAATTCTTCCCAACATTAGTTATAAAAAGAAAGCACACCTACATTTCATATAAATATTTCAAACTGAGAAGACAAATATGAAATGCAATTTAAATAAACCATTTTCCTAAATTTAGCTATTTTACATAATAATACTCTTTAACATGATAACCTTGATAGTTTGCCAACCTACCACAAATCTTCAGTAAGTTTTATTCTGCATATGTGTAATATATAAGGTGTAGATATGGAATATATTTAATAGCAAGTATATGTACTACATATGTTTGCTATATATATCACATTTTTCATTTTTATTATAAAAAATTTCAAATAACTTTCATATTTCTGGTTAAGAAGAAAATAATTTCTGAAATTATTGTCTTGCATTATGGAGTTTTTGCACTATGCTGCATTTGAAAGAAAGGATATGATGATGATGAAACACTGATGCATCAGACTGAAAAATTAGATATTTACGGACCATGTCTGATGCTAAAGTTCTAATTGGATAACCCTTTTTCCTCCCTTGCTCTCATTCTGAAAGATACATAAATTCAATTTGGTGACTGGCATGGTCTGTTGGGCTGAACACAAGATGGTGGCAAAGAAAAAGAGTCCCAATCTTTGTCTATTGTCCCAGCTATAATTTCAATTCACTGAACGCTCCTGGAAAAGTCATAAACTAAAGGACATTTTTCCATTTCCTCATCTATAAAATGGAGATAATTGGCTTACTTCATGAAGATACTATTTACTTTAATTAACAACTGGGTAAAATATTGTGAAAATAAAAAATGATAAAAAGCGTGCAGTCAAAATAAAATTTAAACTTTTTTTAAAAGTACTTTTTAGAATATGAACTGAATACTGTAACAGTGTTTGTTGAAAACACCTGACACACCTGACCTTTACCTTTTAAAGGATATGGAGCAACTACAAAATAAGAGACAACATAATTTAGAACAGATGGTTTGACCAGCTCACTAGCTCCAGAGGTGATCTATGGTTTTGTAATAAAAAACTAGGCTCATTTAACAATATACAACACAACAAAATTAAAAGATAAATGACTGCCCAAAATGAAATTAACAAAATAGGACCAGTTTCCAGTTAAGAACAGAAATTATAGGAAAAGGCCCTGGCTGGTACAGCTCAGTGGACTGAGTGCTGGCCTGCGTGCGAACCAAAAGGTGGCCAGGTTCAATCAGGTTCAGTCAGGGCACATGTCTAGGTGGCAAGTCAGGTCCCAGGAGGGGGTGTGCAAGAGGCAACCACACACTGGTGTTTCTTTCCCTCTCTTTCTTCCTCCCTTCCCCACTCTCTAAAAATAAATAAATAAAATCTTAAAAAAATAATAATAATAATAAAGAAATTATAGGAAAAGACTGAAGTTATTGTTCAATACAATACATTCTCTCTTTCCTCTCCTAATCCACAAATTATGTTTACTAAAAAATACACACAATGATATATTTGAAAACTAACAGTATAAATGTGGCAGGCATTTATTTTACTTGCATCTTTCTTTTCTCAATTCAGATATCTTAGATGAGAACAAAGACATATGTCCTAAAGACATATGCATAACTTTTGATTTAATTCAAGAAGTAATTAGTGAGCAACTACAGGGTCAGTGGTTCTCAAAAGATTATGGGTAATTGAATTTCTGTAAATTAAATGATATGTTCCTGGGACTTCTTCCAGGAAGATAAAGTAGATAAACTTTCCCCTATTTCTCCCACTAAATACAACTGAAAACCAAGAACATTATATATAAAATAAACGTCAAGCTCTAAAAGGTGGAGAGAAGAAGGCAGTCCAGCTGGGGAACTCAGGATCCAAGGAACACACGGTAATGAATAGTCTGGGTTTTCTTTTCACTTCATATATTTCAGACTGAGTACTAGAGCAACCAGGAAGCCATAAATGTCAGTGAGAGGAAAAAAAAAAGAAGAAGCCTTCTCTCTCTACCCAGGAAAGGAGCGACTTAGCCAAACAGAAAACTTCTAGATAATTACCACTCTATTCTAGTGAAACACTACATGGAAAAACTGCCCATTCCAAGCTCTCGAAGCCAAGTAAGGAGCCTAGACTTCCATCTTCACCAGACTGTAACCAAGAGCCCCAACACCCAGCCAGGATATGGACAGAGAAAGCTGAATGGGGAGCTAAGAAGCAGGAAACATGTGCAACCAGA
The DNA here is from genome assembly GCF_021234435.1 of Artibeus jamaicensis. Classification (NCBI taxonomy): domain Eukaryota; kingdom Metazoa; phylum Chordata; class Mammalia; order Chiroptera; family Phyllostomidae; genus Artibeus; species Artibeus jamaicensis. The sequence continues at coordinate 38,914,216 of NW_026521812.1, read as the reverse complement.
TTATCATTGAAGACCATGGGGAGAACCAAGACTTCTACCTCCACCCTGCTATAAAGAGCAACCCTTTAATCTCTTGTTGGGTTGCTCTAGAAGAATCAGGACTTTCATCACCAACCAGTGATAAGAAGGCTGTCTCAGCTCAAACCAAGTATCCCCAATGGAGGCCACATGGGGATTCTGAGACTTACACCCCTGTCCCCCAGAAACAAGGAGCACCCTCCATTTCCCCCACCCAAGCTCTACAAAGGCCAAATGGGAGACCTGGGCTTCCAGTTCCACCCGGCAGTAACAGGGCAGCACCTCCTTTCCCTGCTGGAGAGGTGTCAGGAGAGGCGCTAAAACAGAAGGACTAAACAAGTCAAGACCAGGGTCTTAGAATATCCAACACATCCAGGTTTCAGTCATAAATCACCAGTTACACTGAGACTTACACTAAAGTTACAGAAAATTTTAACTTTAATAAGAAATTATACACTCTTTCTTACTTTTACCTAGTTTGTAAATATTCCTTATTCATTTTTGAATGAGTTTTAAGTGACTGAATTTTCCAAAATTAATGAAAGACACCAAACCACAGATCCAGGAAACTCAGAGCACACAAAGCAGGGTAACTACTAAAAGTTTTACACCTGTGCACATCATAGTTAAACTACAGAAAACCAAAGGCAAAGAAAAAATCATGAAGGGGGAGAAAAGCACCCAACCTTTATATAAAGACATTAGACTTCATGTCACAAAGGAAAATCACAAAGGAAAGATGAAAGTGGAGAGAAATTTCAAGCATTATAGAAAAAGTCCCACCAACCTAGATTCTTTATCCAGCAAAATTATCCTTCAAAAGTGAATGACAAATAAAAAGATTTTCTTAGAAGACAAAAACGATAAAGGAATTTGTTACTGGATAACATGCTCTGTAAGAAGTTAAAAAAGAAGTGTTTAAGAGGGAAAATACATTACATAGGTCAGAAACTCAAATCTACATTAAAAAAGACTGTTAGAGAAGAAATAAATTAAGGTAAAATAAAATTTTTTTATTACTCTTATTCTAATTGATCTAATAGGTATCTGTTAGCTCAAAGTAATAATAGTAACAATGTATTGGATGATCACAGCATATGAATAAGCAAAATATATGACAGCAATGCTATAAGAAGTGGAAGGGCGGAACTGGGAATACTCTTGTCAAGTGGGATGTATATGGTAACTCTGTACTACCTGCTAAATTTTTCTGTAAACCTAAAGTGGTACTAAAAACTAAAGTCTATAAATAAAAAACACACACACAGCCCTTCCAAAACAAAGTAATAATGCATTCATATAAAAAATTTTAGGGGGTGCTGGGTAGATGGCGACGGAGCGGATTCTAGCTCCCGTACTCATGGGTGAAAATCCTGGCAGATCTATAGAGAAGCAGCGCACTAATCCATCGCTTACCCAGCATTTGTGAAATTAAAAGAACAGAGATTGTGACGGACACTGGAACACCAGAAAGCGGCAGGTCAGTAGGGTCTTGGGGACCGGGGTAAAGACAAAGCAGCAGTGGGGGCCGGTGCACTGGCCAGGTGGCCCTGGTGCTGCCTTTACGGCCAGGGACCAGAGCCATCGGTCTGAGACCAACACCAGAGGTGTCTGCCACAGGAGCCTGCGCACCCAGCAGCCCCAGTGGCCACCAGCGCGAGCCAGCAGCTCCCCCACTCCCTGTATAAGAAAAACTGGACAACAGCGGGCAGAGACCTGTCTGCTTGCCTGCTTGCATTATCAGGGAGGGTTACAAAGACACAGGGCCCGGTTCAACTGCAGACTCTGTGCTTGCAAGCCTGGGAGAACTGAGAGATGCACTGGCCTCACTGGTCTTGCTGGGAACTGGGCTGGACTGAGAGGCAGGCTATCTGGAGAGTTTTGTGGGGTTTTTTTTTGAAAGTGCACTGAGGTGTTCTTCTGCCAGGACACCTTGGCTTGCTTCCCACCCAACCTTACAGCGAGCCAGGGGGAAAGCGGAGACATTTGGGAACTCGCCACAGGACTGGGAAGCACCCTGCCAGTTTCTCGGATCCCAGACAGCTTGGCGGGTGCACACAGGCACAGAAGCCTCTGAGTTCCCAACACAGGACTGGGAAGCGCCTAGCCGGTTTCAACTGGCTGGTGTGCACAGGCGCAGAAGCGGCTGAGTCCCGCCACAGGACTGGGAAGGACACTACCAGAACCCATGGGTCCCAAGCAGCTTGGCGAGTGTGCGGGCACCCACACCCTAATCTGGTAGCCTGGCCGGTGCAGGCACTTGCGCCGACACCCCAGCCCACAGAGAGATCCTGCTGCAACCAGAAAAACCAGTCTGGACAGTTTGAAACCAACAGGGAAAGGGTTTTTCTGTTGTTGTTATTGGTTTTTTGTTGTTGTTTGTTTGTTTGGTTTTTGGTTTTTCCCCCCTTTTTTAGTAACTTTTTTGTGCGTTTGTTTAGTAATCATATATATTTTTAATTTTATCACTGCTTTATCTTTCTATACTTTGTTTCTCTCCTTTCTTTTTCCCTGTTTTAGTCCTTCTTCCTTTCCTCTTAAACTCATGGCTTTTGCATCCCTTCTCCTGCCTTTTTGTTTGATTGTTTGTTGCTTTGTTTCCTTTTACCCACAAGAGAAACAAACAACTAGGAACTGTGAAAAGACCAGAATGGGACCCAACGTGGGGGCATCTCAACAGTAGAGAGACAGAGAGACAAATTCCACCTTCCTCATTATTCTCACTTCTTTTATATTTTAATATCTCTGTATTCCTCCTCTTTCTCTATAGGCTTCTCAGTCTTGAGTAGTTATACTGTATTATTAGACAGGCTCCCCCAGTCCTTTCCTCCACAGTGCTTTGCTAATCCTCTAAACTCCACGCCACTTGTTTTCCTTTAGCACACTACCTAAAGCTCTATACCCCCTACTCAGACAGATCTCATAGAGTTTGTTATATGAGTGCTGCTCTAATATTAGTGTAAATAATAGCTGATCTATACAACAGTAAATACTTCACAACACATCTCACGAATCTCACCCCATTGTACAGGTCCTTGAATTCTATCACTGTAGTGATTAACTCTATTTGCTCACACACTACACCTATTTACTGTTCCTTACACTCACCTTACCTCAAAATCTGACCATCTGAAACCTCACTGCTTTCTAGTTCCAACTAACAAGCCTTCCCTCCCCAACAAGAGGCTTATCTTTTGTCCATCCTCTTGTAAAAGTGGCAAGTTGGGCTGAAGAATATGGGGTAACACTATATATAGCCTAAAGCTCACCTATCTCCTCTCTACCGTCTGTGACTGTAAATATCATAAAATACTCTTCTGCTGTCATAAACCATTCTGCCTCCTCCTACAACTGATTACACATACACGATAAAAGGAGTAGGTATAAACGGACAACATCAAGATACCTGAAGGAGTCTGCACCACTGAAATTCACAGGTATTATACCACAGAGGTTCACAACATAAACCCAGGGAGTCAAAACAGATCAATTTTAGAAGCTGAGGCTAACAAGAAGAGTCTCACAAACAATGGGAAGACAAAGAAACAATCCCCAAATGAAAGAAAACGCAGAAATTTCAGAAAGAATGTTAGATGAAATAGAGGCTAATCAACTATCAGATAGTGAATTCAAAGCACTGGTTATCACGAAGTTCAAAGAGCTCACAATGAGCTACCAGAAACTACAGGGGAGCTACAGTGATCTCACCACTAACTATATCAACATGAAAAAGGAAATAGAAACTATCAGCAAGGGAAAAGAGGAATTGAAGAATACAATTTCTGAATTGAAGAATACAATTTCTGAATTGAAGAACACAGTAGAAAGTTTCAAAAGTAGAATAGATGAGACAGAGGATCAGATTAGCGAGCTGGAGAATAAAGTAGAAAGCATCTCACAGAAAGAGCAAGAAAATGAAAAGAGGCTCAGAAAGAATGAAGAGGGATTAAGAGAAATGCAAGACAATACAAAACGTAATAATATCCTAATAATAGGAATACCAGAAGGACAAGAAGAAAAACAAGGGATAGAAAACATACTTGAAGGAGTAATGAGAGAAAATTTCCCTAATTTGATGAGAGAAAAAGTCACACAAATCCAGAAATCACAGAGAGTCCAAATCAAGAGGAACCCAAAGAGGCCCACTTCAAGACACATCATCATCGAAATGGCAAAATTCCAAGACAAAGAGAGAATTTAAAGGCAGCAAGGGAGAAAAAAGAAGTAACATACAAGGGAGCCCCAATTACATTAGCTACTGACTTCTCAATGGAAACACTCCAAGCAAGAAGTGAATGGCAAGAAATATTCCAAGTAATGAAAAACAGAGGCCTACAACCAAGGCTACTTTACCCAGCAAGGCTCTCAATCAAGACAGAAGACCAAATAAAGAGCTTCCAAGACAAAAGAAGTCTAAAAGAATATGCCTCCACCAAACCAGCTCTACAAGAAATACTAAAAGGACTGCTTTAAGGAAAGGAAGGAAAACTGAGAGACAGAGAGGAAAACAGGTACAAAAATGGCAATGAATAAATACCTATCAATAATAACCTTAAACGTAAATGAATTAAATGCTCCAATCAAAAGACACAGAATAGGTGAATGGATAAGAAAGCATGACCCTCATATATGCTGCCTACAAGAGACCCACCTCAGGACAAAAGACCATCACAGACTAGAAGTGAAAGGCTGGAAACAAATTTGCCAAGCAAATGGACAAGAAAAAAACCTGGGGTAGCAATCCTCTTATCAGATAAAATAGATTTCAAAAAGAGGGCCCTAAAGAGAGACCCAGAAGGTCACTTCATAATACTCAAGGGAAGAATCCACCAAGAAGACATTAACATCGTAAATATATATGCACCAAACATAGGAGCACCCAATTATATCAAGAAAATCTTAGAGGAATTTAAGAAAGATATTGACAGCACCACAATTATAGTAGGGAATTTTAACACCCCACTGTCAAAAATGGACAGATCTTCCAAACAAAATATCAACAAAGATATTGCAGCATTAAACAACACCCTAGAGGAAATGGACTTAACTGATATATATAGAGCCCTTCATCCCAAAGAAGCTAAATACACATTCTTTTCAAATGCACATGGAACATTTTCAAAGATAGACCACATGATAGGACGCAAAACGAGCCTCAACAAAGTCAAGAAAATTGAAATCATACCAAGCATTTTCTCTGACCACAAGGGACTGAAATTGGAAACCAACTCCAAAGGAAAAAACCCAAAGCACCCAAAATCATGGAGACTGAATGGTATGCTATTAAACAACGAATGGGTCAAGAGTGAAATTACGGAAGAAATCAGAACGTTTCTGGAAACAAATGCAAACGATCTCACAACAACCCAAAACTTATGGGACACAGCAAAGGCAGTCCTGAGAAGGAAGTTTATAGCAATACAGGCCCTACCTAAAGAAGATAGAAACATTTCAAACAAACAACCTAACCCTACGCCTGCAAGAACTCGAGGAACAACAACAAAGACAGCCCAGAGCCAGCAGAAGGATTAGAGCAGAATGAAATGACATAGAGAATAAAAGCACAATTCTAAGGATCAATGAATCCAGGAGTTGGTTTTTGAGAAGATAAACAAAATAGACAAGCCTTTAAGTAGGCTCATCAAGAAAAGAAGAGAGAGGACACAAATAAACACAATCAGAAATGAAGAAGGAGAGATTACAACTGATACCACAGAAATAGAAGGGATTGTAAGAAATTACTATGAAGAACTGTATGCCAAAAAAATTTGAAAACCTAGGGGAAATGGACACATTTCTAGAAAAATATAATCTTCCAAAACTTAATGTAAAAGAAACAGAAAATCTGAACACATCAATAACAGCAAAAGAAATTGAAGCAATAATCAAAAAACTCTCATCACACAAAAGCCCTGGACCAGATGGTTTCACAGGAGAATTCTACAAAGTATTTAAGGAAGAGCTAACCCCTTATCTTCACAGACTATTCCAAGAAATCCAGAAGCATGGAAAACTCCCAAATTCTTTTTATGAAGCCAACATCATCCTAATTCCAAAACCAGATAGAGATACAACAAAGAAAGAAAACTTCAAGCCAATATCGCTGATGAACATAGACGCTAAAATCCTCAAGAAAATATTGGCAAACTGCATCCAACAATATATCAAAAAGATCATACACCATGACCAAGTGCGATTCAGCCCAGGGATGCAAGGATGGTTCAACATTCGCAAATCAGTAAATGTAATACATCACATAAACAAAAGCAAAGACAAAAACCACATGATCATGTCAATAGATGCAGAAAAAGCTTTTGATAAGGTACAACACCCATTTATGATAAAAACACTCAGCAAAGTGGGAACAGAGGGAGCACTCCTCAATATAATAAAGGCCATGTATGAAAGACCTATAGCCAACATCATACTCAACGGGCAAAAAATAAAAGCTTTTCCACTAAGATCAGGAACAAGACAAGGATGTCCACTTTCACCACTTCTATTCAATATAGTTTTGGCCACAGTGATTAGGCAAGAAAAGGAAATAAAAGGCATTCAAATAGGAAAAGAGGAAAAAAAAGTGTCACTGTTTGCAGATGACATGATAGTATACATGGAAAATCCTATAGACTCTACCAAAAATCTGCTCAAACTAATTAATGGATTTGGCAAAACAGCAGGTTGCAAAGTCAATATCCAGAAATCAAAGGCATTTTTGTATACTAACAATGAATCGGCAGAAGCAGAAATCAAGAAAAAAATCCCATTCAATATAGCAAAAACAAAAATAAAATATCTGGGAATAAACCTAACCAAGGAGGTAAAAGATCTGTATGCAGAAAACTACACAGCACTGAAGAAAGAAATCAGGGAAGACACAAACAAATGGAAACATATACCTTGTTCATGGATTGGAAGAATTCACATCATCAAAATGTCCATACTATGCAAATCAATTTACAGATTCAATGCAATACCTATTAAATTACTAATGGCATATTTCACAGACATAGAACAAACACTTCAAAAATTTATATGGAACCATAAACGACCCCGAATAGCAGCTGCACTTTTGAGAAAGAAGAACAAAGTAGGAGGGATCACAATACCTGATATCAAACTGTATTACAAGGCCACTGTAATCAAAACAGCCTGGTACTGGCCTAAAAACAGGCACATAGACCAATGGAACAGAACACAGAGCCCAGAAATCAACCCAACTCTCTACAGTCAATTAATATTCGACAAAGGGGGCAGTAACATAAAATGGAGTAAAGATAGCCTCTTCAACAAATGGTGTTCAGAGAACTGGACAGCTACGTGCAAAAAATGAAACTTGAGCACCAACTTACACCATACACCAAAATAAATTCAAGGTGGATAAAAGACTTAAATATAAGCTGTGACACCATTAAAGTCCTAGAGGAGAACATTGGCAAGAAAATCTCAGATATTTTACACAGGAACATTTTTACCAATATGTCCCCTAGAGCAAGGAATATCAAGGAAAGAATAAACAAATGGGATCTCATCAAAATAAAAACTTCTGCGTGGCTAAAGAAAACAGCATTAAATTAAAAAGACAACCAACTGTATGGGAAAACATATTTGCCAATGATACCTCAGACAAAGGTTTAATCTCCAAAATATACAAAGAACTTACACGACTCCACTCTAAGAAGACATCTAACCCAATTAAAAAATGGGAAAAGGACTTGAACAGACACTTCTCCAAGGAGGACATACAGAATATCCAGAGACACATGAAGAGATGCTCAATATCATTAGCTATCAAAGAGATGCAAATTAAAACCACAATGAGATACCACTTTACAACAGTCAGGATGGCTATCATAAACAAAGCAACGAACAACAAATGTTGGAGAGGTTGTGGGGAAAAGGGGACCTTAGTTCACTGTTGGTGGGATTGCAGACTGGTACAACCATTATGGAAAACAGTATGGAATTTTCTCAGAAAAATAAAAATCGACCTGCCTTTTAACCCAGCAATTCCACTGCTAGGATTATATCCTAAGAATCCTAAAACATCAATTTCAAAGAACCTATGCACCACAATGTTCATAGCAGCACAATTTACAATAGCCAAGAGTTGGAAGCAACCTAGGTGCCCGTCAGTAAATGAATGGATCAAAAAATTGTGGTACATATACACAATGGAATTCTATGCTGCAGAAAGAAAGAAGGAGCTACTACCCTTTGCAACAACATGGATGGAACTGGAAAGCATTATACTGAGTGAAATAAGCCAGGAGTTGAAAGACAAATACCATATGATCTCACCTTTAACAGGAAGCTAAACAACAAAACAAACAAGCAAGCAGAAGAAAAACAAAGACACTGAAATAGAGAACGAGGAGACAGTGACCAGAGGGGAGAGGGAAGGGAATTTAAGGGGAAAAAGGGGAGGGATTTGGAGGAACAAATATGAAGGACACAGGGACGAGAACGAACGGGGATAGAAATTGGAGGGAGGTGGGGAGCACGGGGTGGGGGAAAGCTGGAAATGGAGAAATAGACAAAAAACTGTACTCGAAAAATAACTAAATTATTTTAAAAAATTTTAAAAAAAATTTAAAATAATCTGTAAGTAGTTAATACATTATTAATTCCTAGTATAAAATAATCCTACATAACTGAAAATTACTCCTTCCTTTAGCAAATAAACACTAATTCATAACTTTTGCTACCAAGTTATATGATGGAAAGATCAAAAGGTAACAGAAAAACTTTGTATGATTTTCACAGTAGCCAACAGAATTTACAAGATACTTGTACACGGGAAATGCAGCACATTGGAAGCATTCAATAAGTGGATTATACTATAGTCAACAAACTTGTGAAAGATAAAAAGTAAAGCAAAATCATGAAATTGAAAGCTTTTGGAAGGAGTGTGTTAAGTTAGAGGGGTCCTCATGTTGGGTCGCCACCCAACAACTCACAACCTTTCAGCTGGATGTGAGATGAGTGAGATGGAAAATACTCATCACGAGTGAGAGGAGCAAAGGGAGTATGCAAAATGACGAGATAACAGCCTCCATATAGCAGGAAAGGCATTGACTAATATTGCTAAATTAACATCTTTTAACATAGAAGAACACCTACGGGACAATAACATAGAAAAAACATATTTTTATAAGTTTTAAGATATAATAATCTTCCAGCATCTGTCTATACAAACTTTAAAAAGTGAGAAAATATAAAATTTTGACAACACCTTCAATTTGATTTGCAATGCTGTCATTGCTAAACATTTTAGCAATGGATTTTACTATCCACTGCACACATTTGCTCATTAAATATGGCACAAATGAAGGGTAAAGGTAGGATCAATAGAGTATCAATAACTGGCAAAAACAACAGCAGAAACCTATTCTAGGACTGGAAGAAAGAGGTAATGCAGGACGAGCAGGTGAGACATGAAAGGAGAAACATCACAAGAAAGGGCAAAGTGTCAGTTTCCCATATCCAAAAGGAAGAAGTCTCACTGACAAATAAATAGATAGATAGATGATGATAGATAGATAGATAGATAGATAGATAGATAGATAGATAGATAGATAGATAGATAAAAAGCCTTTAAGGACAATCTGAAAAACTGAAAACAAAAATCATGTTTGTGTGCAAAAACAGAAAGTAATTAAATATAAGTTTTTGCTTTTAGGAATTATTTTCTATTATGTAATAAAAGCAGCTTTTTTTAATGCAATTCATATACAACAGATTGAAAAGGCTTTCAAATGTTAAAAGTGTTTACACATCTGTCAGTTCAAATTTCATACGTTAGAATTAGGATATATTTTCCTCATGTAACTGCTGTATAAAAAAAAATGTTTTAAGTTATGTCCTGCCTAACACAGGCTCCATGTATCTAAGCTCACACTGTTTAATTTTATTATAAAACTCAAACAAATCCCAAATTTGAATTGTTATATGAAGATCCTATTAATATTTATCCTTTAGATTTATGAAATAGCTACAGTTTAGTTTTTAGAAGAATATAACAAAATATATGACAAGTTATAAAGTATTTCTCACAGCCAAGTGGATTATTTCTCTCAATCCTTTAAGCTAGATTTTTAGAAACAAAATCATTAAATAAGATAGTATATATTTACACATTAATACTATCTTATAGGAATAAATAAAATGAATTTTAATTAATTATTCCCAATCTGCCAACACCCAGGCATCACCCTATTCTTCTTTCAAGAAACCAAATTCATGCTGAAATCCCAATTTCCTTTTCCAAAAGCAGGAATATAGCCTACCCCACCATTCTTTTGACATTGTTTCTGTAAATGCTGACTCTGACTAACATGTAACTTGGAGATAAACAGCATGTTTATAAGAAACCTAGGAACATCTCAAAAGATACAAGCTCTGACTTTCAGACATCCCAGCTCCAGGAGATTTGCTGACCTTCAGCCATAAAACCAGGATGACACATCCCAGACCACTGCTGGACCGGCTTCAAGGGTCCTTATCAGGCCAAATGGTGCTGGTCTGCAGTAGGGAACTTTTCAACCTCTTCCCCTTGTTTTTTTTTGTTTTTTTTTTGTTCTATTGTCCATCTTCCTCCTTATTAAACTCTGCCTGCACTGAGATGGTTTTTGGGACAAAAGTCCCCCAACTTCTCAGGCAGCCAGCTATCTAATAAACCACTTTTCCTTATACCAGCAGTTGCCTCTCAGTATTGGCCTTCGAAGCAGCAGGCAGCTGAATATGAATTCGGTGTCAGGAAGAGAAAGATATTAGAGAAGACAATAAAGGAATTCTGAGAGGCAGGTAGAAAAGGATGCCCAACAGAAATGCCAGAGAGCCACTCTAGAGTTCAGACCTGCTGAAAAACAGAAGAGCAGGACTGAAGGCAATCAAACGATGAAACGGGAGAGACAAGTGCCACACTTTGTCAGCCACACCCTGCTGCACGCACTGAAGCCAAAACAGGAGACACCTGAGGTCCACAGCCATCATGAAGGTCCTCAGCAGTTATGTGGTCAAGAGAGTATTTTCAGAAGATCTACTGAAGACTGATAAAAATACAGGAAACTATCAATACTGGCTGTATGTGAATACATAATACAGAGAACTTCTCGTGGCTCTGAACTTTGTTTTTCCCTTCATAAACACCTAGTAGCTTTATAACTGCAATACATAGAAATAAATAATTACCAATTACTATGATGCCTTGGACCTCCAGTTGTTATGAGTAGGATCATATATTCTCTTCACAGGAATGTAGATCATAAAAATAATTATATAATCTAAAATTTCACCGAAAAAATAGCTGAAAGTCGTATCTTCATCAACCAGTGATAAAAAGCATTTACTAAATGCCTTTTCATTTATGGCATAATGGCAACATGAAAACAAAATGTCCTGCATTCTATGAGCATACAGTATAAATGAAAAAATACTGAGTCACACAAGACATAAGCAAAAAAAGTACTTAAAAAAAATCCTCACCCAAGGACATTTTAAAATATTTTATTTATTTATTTTTAGAGAGAGGGGAAGGGAAAGAGAATGCATGGGAAAGAAACATCAATATGAGGTTGCCTCTCATGTGTCCCCTACAAGGGACCTGGCCTGCAACACAGGCATGTGCCCTGACTGGGTATCGAACCAGCAACCCTTTGCTTCACAGACCCGTGCTCAATCCACTGAGCTACACCAGCCAGGGCTCCAAGGACACTAGAGAGAGAGGAAGGGAGAGAGAGAAATACTGATATGAGACAGAAACACTGACTGGTTGCTTCTTCTACACACCTGGACTGGGGATTGTACATGACCAGACCGGGGACCAGACCTGCACCATAGTTATGTGCCCTGACCAGGAATCAAACTCACAATCCTCTGGTTATGGAGCGATACTCCAACCAACTGAGCCACACCAGCCAGGTACAAAAAAGTACTTTTAATAAAATGTGTTAGATAAGGCACAAAGTTGACAGTTTATTTTCCAAAAAAAGAAAAGAAAAAGCGGGGGAGAATCAACAAACTCAAAGAGAGAAGTCATAGACAACCTAGAGGAAATGACTGTTTAAAATTTCATCAGTGCTGTTCAAACATATTTTAAATATACAATGGAAAAGCGTATCTTTTAAGAAATGCTTTAAAAAGACCTACAACAGCAGTTTATATACTGCTTTTATATAACTTTATAAACTTTTATATCATATATGTTTTTAAAATTGGTTTGAAGTTTAAGCATTAGTTACATGACTACTTAACATGCCTTCGAAAAGCGATCATCACCATCAATTATGTTTCCTTCACCTTTTGGTCTTCAAGTTAAAGTCTGAATACACTGGGGGAGAAAACTTGTCACAAGGTATCGGTAGAGACATGAGCAGGGTTCGGGACGCTCTGACCATGATAGAGTACTGTAGTTAAAGGACCCAGAATGACTGACAAGGCTTGGAGAAGTTAGTCCCAGATATGAGAGGAAATTTACCCTCAAGCACTACAATTCCAAGATAAAATGAGATCACAACTGCTAACAACTAAAGTTTGGTAGCATTTACTTAAAATTTGAGTCAGTTTTTCAAACTTTTTAAAGAGGGCTTATTGAACAGTGATTAGAGATGAATTTTCTAGAATTAAAATTCTTAAGAAAAATGGAATGTTATTCCTAGTCTTCCATTTACACACCAGGCAGATACAGAGGCAACCTGCTTAGTCACAGCTTAGGACACCATCTTCTATTTGGAGAACAAATGCGTAGAACACAGAATCAGTATCGAGGAAGAAATAACCTGGCATCATAGGGTCAACCCTAATTTCCAAACACATGAGAGACTGCTAAACTTCACAAAGCTGGACCAACTATTTTAACCTGAACAGGAACATAAGAACTTTGCATTAATCATTTTTATATTATGAGAAAGTGCACAAGACAGCAAAAAAGCAAAATACTGTATTATTTAGGGAGCAATTCGAAATCATGAGTAGAAAAAGAGTAAAGTTTTGGAGGATGACAAGGATTTGAACACTGACTCCTACATTTAATAGCTATTTAGGCAAGTTACTGCACCACATTAAACTAGGTCACTTATTTCAAATGAACACAGCCAACACCTATTTTACAGGCTTATTGTGATTAATTGAAATAACAAATAAAAACTGCTTAGTACAAAGCCCCCCCAAATTAAACACTTTGTTAGTATTCTTCTCCTTTTTTCTTAGAGAACTAAAAATACCATATTTAAACAATATTCTGTTTGATTTTGAATTTGCTACCACACAATAAATTTTATTACTAAATACAATTTGTTAAATTCATCATCTCTAGAACATATAACTTAGTAGAGGAAATAAAACAGCTTTGTAAACAACTGGAAGCTGTTCTAAAATAACTGCTAAGAATAGAATAATTCTCATTACTGCCTTTAAAAATACAGACAATGAGAGGAGCAAAGAAAACAAACCCTTAAAGTGGCTCTTTTTCTCAGGAGAATATTATTTCTGTTAATAAATATAAATAACTTTTTATATTATGATGTGAGGTTGATTCTTCATAAGACAAGACATAATTTCAATGTAGAGTCATTGCAACTTATACCAAACATGGTGAGAAATTTGGGAAAAAATAATTATTACAATCACAGAATTGTAATTATCTGTTATAACAGCAAAACTTGGAAAAGGATGGTCTTATTTATTGTAATGAGATAAACCTAGAGTATTTAGGAAGTTAACAAAACAGCTTTCATTTTCTTTACAGATAAAATGGTTCATATAAATAATAAGCTAAGAAAACTGGCCAAATTATGAGTATTTTGGTTGCAAATAAAACTACACACACACATACACACACATCCATATCCCAGTGTATTCAGAGGTTAAGGCAAAAAAATTTCTGGAAATAAAACATTACCATAGAACACAGCAGCAATAGTTGTTGCTGGTAGGATCTACCAATGGAAGCTAAAACTAATGGAGGAAAGTTTGAAAAGAAATAAATATTTGGATAGACTGAAAGCATCCCCTCCAAGAATTTATTAATTGCAAAAAGGAAATCACCAATTTACAGAGAAGAAATTCAGCAGACATCACCCTAGCCAAGTGATCAAGGAATATCACCAGTACTAAGACATGTGTATCATATACTCTCTGATACGAAGCACTGAGGGCACTTCTCTTCTGTGGTATTCTTGAAAAAAATGCAGAACTTCAATTTAATCATTAGAAAATACCAAACAAACCAGAATTTAGGTACTGGTTTGGGTATCCCCAAGTCCACCCTCATACTCAATCACTCACTAGGAGGATTCACAGGACTCAGAAGTTGTTATACTCATAGCTCTGGTGTATTCTAGCAAAAGATACAGAGTAGAATCAGCAGAGAAAGACCCAGGGGACAAAGTCCAGAGAAAAGCAGACACAAGCTGAGTGAATGGCAGAGAGAACCTCTGCACTATTTTTGCACATTTTCTAGAAGTCCAAAATTATTTCAAACTAAAAAGTTAAAAATATTTTCCTGACTTAGAATCTGAATTTCTTTGATTTAAAAGAATATTTTGTTGTGAAAAATTTCAAACATATTCAAAGATACAAAAAAAGAAATACAGACACTGAACTGTCATGTAAGCCTGGCTGCAACAAACTCCAACTCAGTGAATTTGCTTCACTTGTTATCCCCACAGGCTCGCTCACACCTCCAGACACTTTTAATCCCATATATAATGCCATTTTATCCATATGTATTCAATATGTATTTCTATAACACTCTTGTTTTTTTAAACATAATTACAATACCTTTATCCCATCTAAAAAAGGGCAGTACTTCTTTTGTTTAATATCTAATCTGTGTTCCAATTTTTCTTATTGTCTAATTTTTTTCACGGTTAGAAGCAGGATCCAAGGAAAGCTCCTACATTTCGACTGTGTAACAAATCACCGAGGCCCCTTTGTTTCTCATTCTCTCCCTCGCCGCTGCCGTTTTACTTTTAAAGAAACCGAGCTGTCTCCACTGTCCCCACCACTACCCCGCCCAACCATCCCCAACTGTACTTGAACAACTATAAAAAAAAGTGGGGAAGAAAGAGAAACCAACATGATTATTATCCCACTGTCTGGAATTTGTATTTTGTACCACCACAGTGCTGTTTTACATTCTCCTCAATTCTACTGTATTTCTTGAAAACGCATAGTTAGACTAGATACTTAAAAAGGTCCATGTAAGTTTATTTATTTATTTTGCCAGGACTACACCACAGACAGTCTTGGACTTTTACCAGGAATTACATAATACCTGGTTATCGCCCTTTCTGGGATGTGAACGTCATTGGGGATCACGGCCTAGGTCTGAACTGTCCACTGAGGAGCCAAATACTACTACTGAGCATTTAAAATGTGGCTAATCCAAACTGAGATGTGCTATAAGTATAAAACACACACCAAATTTTGAAGACTTAGTACAAAAAAAGATGTAAGTGATTTTGTTAATACTCTACATTAATTACATTAAAATGTCAATATTTTAGATATAGTGGGTTAAATAAAAATATACTATCGAAATCCATTTCTTCTACTTTTTATTGTGATTAAAAAAATTTAAATTACATATATGACTCACACTATATCTCTATTGTACAGTGCTGGCCTAAATACGTTAGGAGTTGCAAAAATGGTGACAGTCAATCATTCTTTCTTCACTACTTGGCTGAAAATATCTTTGATTAAGAGAAACCTATTCCTCACTATTTGCTTACCTGAGGTATAATCTTTATAGGAAAAGCAGAAGTAGAGGTCTGATTCTTTCCCTTTATCAGTTTTCAAAATAATCACTTGGTCTCCTTATATGCTCTGAATATAACTGTGCCAGTTATTACTTGTAATAGTGTCAATTATCAGTTTACAGCCTCCTAGCTGCAAATGCACCATGCTCGCTCTACTTCGTCATACAGGATCAGGACCCTGTAACGTTTCTCCTTTGCCAGCTGGTGAAATGTCAGGTGTTGTCAACACACAGCAGTGAAGGCACACCACAAGGCCACAACGCAGGTTCTGGTCTGCTCGTTTCCTACGGTGCAGTTGCCAGCTGAATACTGTGTGGGGAACTTTCACCTCAGTGGCTCAAGCAGACCAGCTGTAGCCTACTGACGTTCTCTGGCAAGTTTCTCCACCACCAGAAAGAGACCTCCAACAGACTGGCTCTGGTTTTCCAGCGCTCTGCAGCAAGTTCCTTCATCCCCTTCCCACTGCCTGTGGTCCAGCTGTGACATGCTGCTATCCCCTCACCTGTTTTTAAATCTTAGCCAGTCCCAAAACCCAAAGGCCCTTGATGGAAAGGAAGGCAAGGTCCCCTTTAAGAAAAGACCCTGCAGTGTGGCCACAACTATAAATTGTTTACTGAACCTTCCCCCACAGGAGCCTGTTGCTTTTTTATAGCTCAACTGTGCAAGAGAGAAAAATAAATATCCAAGCCATTCTGAAATTATTACATACTGACTCTGGGGGAACTGACACTAATTCTGGGAGACACAAAACACAACTATTACCCACGAGTCAGTGAGGACTTAACAAGGTCCAATGATAGGTGAAGTCTTCGCACAAGTTTGACTCTGTGAATGGCTGCAAAAGCACTGCAATTGTGAGGTTATGACCAAATTTTAGTGAGGAAGTAAATTTGCAACTGCCGACTCTGCAAATAATAGGAATCAACTGTATAAAGTCAATCATAAAATTTAGAACAGAAAGTTACTTTAGAGATCTTCCCTATGTCCTCATTTTTCAGATGACAAAAGGGGTGGAACATTGCATGTACAGACAAGGTCAGAACCTAATTAATAAAGGTCTTCACACACACACACACACACACACGGAACTTCACAGAGAACGAAGAGGATCAGGATACGTAAACTGACTTCTCTGCAGTAAATCACGGCCTTATTACGGTATCATAACCATGGTAGCCTTCATTATGTAGCTAATCTTACTTCCTACCTTTTCCTTTGCTGTCCCCTCTGACCAAATAAGGAAATACAGTATTTTCTTAGTTCTACCCAGTAACCTATAATAGCCCACATCACATTAAAGAACTCTGTATCTTTCTAGAAACCTACATTCTTAAGGAGTGGGTAGGACACAGGAAAGAGAATGTGTCAGGGGAGACACAGGTAAAAAAGAGTGGGCAGTTTTTCCTTCTTTTCAGAGGAGAGCCACAAAGTTGCAACCACTTTAGCCTACCGTTTAGAGTAGGTGGCCCTGCAGAAAGTCTAGGAATTGGCCTCCCGTGAATCTTTAGCTTGACCTTGTCAAAGATAGTGGGTGATAACTAGTAAATGTACTGTATTTTGGGGGCTATAGGATACACTTTCCCATCCACCCCCAAATTTGAGAGGAATAATGGTTGTTAATGCTGCTGTTGAGTTCTGTTTACATTTACATTGGTGAAATATTACATTATTTATGTTATTAAATATTTTATCATATTTCTGCTTCAAATTTTTTCCCCTATTTTCCTTCTCTAAAACCTAGGTGTGTCTTATGGTCTAAAATATGTGGGGTTCTGGTACCAGGCTCAAAATACTATATTATTAAAAAATTATCAGCTAAACATCAAAAATGAATAATAAGCTTTCTTTTCTAATATATATTTAAATTTTATATATATTTGAATTTCTAATATATATTTGGACGATATAAAGAAAAATGGAAATACCCAGGCCCATAAGGTGGGGGGAAAAAGAGAAAGAATTACCTTGAGAGACCGATGTCATTAACTGGTACCCAAAGTGATAGGTGATTATAATTCATTTAAAGAGAGCAAATTTAGTAAACTGAAAGGAATCTAGTAAATGTTTATGACTTTCTAAGAAAAGACCCTGCAAGTACATTAGGTTCCTAAGGCTTCCATAACAAAATATGTACCCCAAACTGGGTGGCTTAAAACAACAGACATGTATGTCTCACAGGTCTGAAGGCTAGAATTCTGAAATCAAGATGTTGACAGGCCCATGCTCCCCTGACAGGCCCTGTTCCCCTGTACACAGAATCCTTTATTGTGTACTGCAAGCTTCTGCTGGTTTGCCACCGATCCTTGGCCTTCTGGCTTACAGTTGCAGCACTTCAGTCTTTGCCTCTGGCATCCATAGCATTCTCTCCTCATGCATCTCCATATCTCTGTTCCTCTCCCTACATCTTCTTTCATGACACCAGTCACACTGGACTAAGGGCTCACCCTACTCTGGTAGGACCTCATCATAACTTACACCTTAATCACATATACAAAGATCCTGTTTCCTTCCATATGGGGTCACAAGCACAGTTACCAGAACAGTCAACATACCTTTCAGAGGGACAAAATTTAACCTACTGCACTAGGCAAACAGTAACTAAGAAGGAAGGAGGGGAAGCTGGCAGACTTCGAGTAATGTCTACTAATGTCAAACAATGTACTAGGTGAGAACAACAGTACCACAGTAAAACCAGTTAGAGACTACTGCAGTAGCCCAGGTAATACAATGCTAGTTTGAACTAAGACTAGACACATGGAACAGACTAACAGCTGTCAGAGGGGAGGGGAGCAGAGGGGGACTGAGTAGAAGAAGGTGAAGGGATCAGATGATCCACTTATACAGACAACAGTGTGCTGATGGTCAGAGGGGAGAGGGGGTGGTAGCTGGGTAGAGGTTGGCAAAAGTTGGGAAAATAGGAACATCTGTAATAGTGTCAACAACAAAAATAAAGGAAAAAATTGTGTCTCTGGAACAGAGGACTGTCAATAGATTTAAGTAATATCTAGGAAGCAAAACTGTCAGAATTTCAATGAATAACCAGATAAGGAAGATAAAGATGATTTAGTAGGTTTCTGGCTCGTGAAAATGATTGGAATATTCTGGCAACTTAGCCAGACTTATTTTCTAAGATAATATCAATTATTTTTATAATTTTCACTAACTTTACAAGGTTAGTCCTAATTATTTACTCTGGCTTTATTCTTGGTACTCTACTCTTGGTCTATCACAGTCTGGTCCTGACCTACTTCATTCAAGCCTCCGGTTCTATAAACTCTAGTTATTTAATAAATATTCTATGTAGGGGGAAATAAAAAATGAATGAATGAATGAATATTCCATGTGATTTCATAACTTGTTTCAGAATATATTTTGTCTTCAATGCCATGTCCATATATTTACAAACTTCTATTCAAATAAACCATCTTCTTTGGAAGCTTCTTTGTGCCATTACTGACAATTAAAATATTTTTACATGTACTAAGACTGCCTGAGCTCCTGGAGTACTCTATTCACACCAATAGCCCAGCATTTGTCACACTGGTGTTTATATCTGTCTCCCACTCAGCTACTCACATCTTCAGAGCAGGGCTTATCCACCTTTTTATTCCCACCATCACAGTTTGCACATAATGGTTTTCAATAAATGCTTACCGAACAGTGATTAATCAGTTATAACTAGGCACTGCTACTTACTATGCTGAAAATCTAAAAGTAAATGGAAGACAAGTAAGGTGGTGATTGTTTTTATAAATTACATTCTGAAAAAAAATGAAGAAAGGTCTTTGTTTCTTAGTAATGAATTCATGTAATTTACAGTTAATTTATTCTAAAATCCCTTGAGACTATGTAATATGGCCTATACCTTCTAGAATAAACCCATATTTAAATGCCCAAGCAATTCTTAAATCTAAATAACACATATTCCAACTCTACTATAAAAATTACAATGTTACCCAAAAGAGGTAAATTTGTTATGTGCAGAGCTCATATAATTGTATAATGGACAGTAAAAATATTCTTGATACTTACATGTGAACATATGTAACTTAGATGGTCAATTTTCAAATGATTAATGAAAATAAAATGTACCTTTTTAAAAAGCTACATAATCTAGACTTGCATTGATAACTAAAAACATGTGCCTGGTACCTGCAATGGCTTCTGTTTATCGACATGAACACTAAGGATCTTTGAGCTGTAGCTATAGAAAACTTCCATTTTACAGAGGTCTCTAACTAAAAGAAGGTGGTACTTTATTATAAATACAATAGTTAAATCTGTAGTATTTACATTGCGCAATGCTGGTATAGTATACAGGCATTTAGAAAATCTAAAGTTTAAATTGCTATTACACAGTGATATGCATTTCCTACAATTAGTATAATATTTTTAAAACAAAGATCCTAAGTAACAGGTGCCAATATAATAAAATTAGGTATTAAAATCAACCACTAGCACCACCACTATTTGTAGCTTTATAAAAAATCTTGGATCATAACTGTTTCTACTATTTCATCATTCAACACTTGGAAGGAAGTCCAGTTTGCTCAGATAGTTTTCTGATATACACAAAGAACAAAATGAGCTTCTTCCATACCCTCCCCCTATTTTCTCTCCCCTGAGATTCAATGCTTAATATGAGTTCCATTTTCCAGAGATAAAAGGACTGCATTAACAATGATGTGCTCTAGCTTTCTTTTGACAATAAATTACCATATTTATATTTTGAAGCTGTCATATGCTAGAAGATATTAAATATCCTCTTGTCATAATTAACTCTTTAAACCCAAGTAAATGGCTTGGTTCAAAACAGACAGTGAAAATTGAAAGAATGATTTTATTAGCAATTACTTCGCAATTATTTTCATTATCAGAGTTTTTAAATTTATTCCATAATTGATTTTAGCTGAGCAATGCAGTGACTCAAATATTTCCTCCTTTTACCCTTAAGATATAAACAAGAACTTGAATATGCTCTGTTTAACAATAATACATAATAACTTCATAAGTACCTGAGGCCAAATCCTAATACAACAAACTGTAACAAATTGCTCATTTTTAAAATCCCACACATAATTATATTCAATGTAAGCCACTGGACTATAACATAAGGGTTTCACTTTACTAAGGCTTAGTAGTATTTTCATTTTAAATACAATTGTTTATGCAGTAGACTAATGTAATGTCACAGAAAATAGTTCTCCTTTTTGTATACAATACAAACTTAAAAAGAGAAATACATTTTTAGGGATAAATATATATTTAGGGGAAGATGGGGAAGGGTCACCAAGGAACATGTATAAAGAACCCATGGACAAAGACAATGGGGTGGGGTGGGGGGAGGATTGAATGTGGGAGGTGGGGGTGGGTAGGACAGGAGGAGAGTAATGGGGGGAAAATGAGGACAACTTGTAATTGAACAACAATAAAAAGAAATAAGGAAAAAAGAAAACTAAAAGTAACGTAACCCACAAAGGAGAACAAAAAAAGTCAAAATGACATTAGCTTTATCATCTTTAACAATGGGGCCAGGAGGCAATACAGAAAGAGAGGAAACAACTGCACCTCAAGAATTCTACACTCAGGTAAGGACATATTCACCTGGCAGGAAAAAGATACTTGCAGGTAAAAAAGAATTCAAAGTAATAACCTAGGTGGTTCCATCTGAGAAAAAAATACTCAAGAAATGACTATCCAAAGAACAAATGAATCTGAGCAAAAAAGTGAAAATGAAGGAAATGGAATGAACCTTGCAATATGTACATGCTGTTAAATTTAAATTAGATAATGACAGACTAACTAGCAATGTACAATATAAGATCTCAAAATATTCTCAAGATAAAAGACACATGCAAGGTTATAAGAAAAATCTATACCCATAGAACTGTAAAGAACAAACATTAAAAAAAAAAAAAAGACCTAAGGATCTCTCCATCTACCCCTGAGGACAGTCTGTAGTCAAATACTGTTTTCTTAAGTTACTTGGATTAGTTCTCTCCCCACCACCTTCAATGTGATTCAAAGTAGAAATTTAACTAGTACTTGATCCATACACTACTCCCCAGAGATATCTATCTACCAGACAACAAGCTTCTCAACACATAAACTTAAGAGAAATTACAAAATAGGAAAAAATACATTAGAACAAATGATATAAGCAAAATGTTCTCATTGTAAACAATCATTTTAAATAAATAAATATAAAAATTAACCCCCCGGAACCCAATAATGAAACGACGGTGACATCAATTTGCCTTCAGTAAATTAACAAGTGAAAGTAATTTGACTCCAGTGAGGTCATAAGCAGATCCTTTGAAACCACACGCTCCTCTTCCAGTAGCTATTCAAAGTAGGTGCTTTGACTATGGTATTTATTTTTGATAGAAGACCTGGGAAATTGTTCTGCAGAAGGTAGGGAGGATGAAATTAAAGAGTTGTTGGGAATTACTAATCTGATAGCCAAGCAGAGGAAGTGGGAAGTCAGCTACAGCTTTTCCTTTTCTCTCTCAACCCATACTGGAAATAAAACATAATTGAGAATTTGATATAATATCACTCAAAAGATGAAAACCCAAGGAACCATTTATCTTAAAATATGTTTGGATAATAAGAATATTTTCAAATAAGATAAATAAGGCTGTTACTGTGGGCCATTTACTAAAAGATGAAAACAGCCAAAGGTATAGTCACAAAGTAGGACCAGATATATGCCAAACAGCTCAGTCATTGTGTACTACATGACAATGCTGGTTACACTAATGTTTTATCTCTAGTTGCACTTATTCAAAACAGGCAGAGGGAGAAAAAGAGAAACAGGCACAGCTCAGTGAAGAAATAAGACTTTCCCCCATATAGTTTATTACCTATAGTCGTGCTGACTCAAACTTTTCTTCTACAAGAACATTTTTTCCAACACTTTAAATACTTTACCACTATAATTTCTTTCTTAAAAATAATAACACCAATTCAAATAAGCATGAGAAATAGAATTCATCATTTTAACTTTTAAATAAATCTGAGCAAAAGAAAAAAACACTTTAGTCAGCAAAGCAAGAGAACTATTTCATATATTTTCAATAGGAGGTAAAGTAAAATTATGTAGCCTATTCTATTTATTTCATCATGCTTGCCAATAAGCTAGCATTTCTCAACTTCAAGTGCACAGACCTGAGCTGTTTAGATCTGAGCCCCTTGAAAGAAGGAAGAGGCCAAGTCCCCTTGAAGAAGGAGCTTGAAAAACTACCACAGGTACAAACAAGTATACAGTATAAAACTGCTGTTGGCAAACCACAGCACACAGGCCATATCTGACCTGACACATGTTCCTGTAAGTAAAGTGTTACTGAAATACAGCCACACTCATTCATTTACATATTGTCTATGTCCACTTTTGCACTACAATGGCAGAGTTGAGTAGTTAAGACAAACACTGTAGGGCTGGCAAACCCCCCAATAATTACTATCTGGCCTTTTATGGCCAAAAATGTGCAGACCCTTGCTAGAAATCTCCCTCCAGTTGGCCTTTAAAGGACCATCAGCATCTGCTAGAGTGACTGTGCACTGAAAAAAGGAATACTCAGACCAATCAAAGATTAACAAATACTAATAGCCAGGGACCCAAAATGCCATCATGTTCTGTCAGTTAAAGAGAGAGTTTAGGGTAATAAATAGGTTTCTGGCTCAAGTTTAAAATTAAGTGGGACAGTATGTTCACAGGGACAACCTGTCATCACTTTCCAGTTCCTGAATATATAATTGGAAGAGAAATACACAGCATCTGGGAGAGTTTCCCCCTTAGTTCTCGAACCAATGGAGTTAAGCATCATTTTGCTAGGAAAGGTGGAATGAAAGCTCTTTGCTTGCTCTCCCTGCCAGGGATGTAAAGCAAAAGTAAGAATGCATCCCTATCTCTAACAGAGGTGCAGAGATTATTGCCACCATCAAAGACTTAAACAGATGACAAGGTGATAATATTGATCACATATCCATTTAATTCACCTGATTAGCCTACTCAGAAGGTGGGTGATTGTGAAGAATAATTATGAATTATCACAAATTTAACTAGGCTGTGACACCAATCACAGCTGCTGTTCCAGATGAGCTATCTTCAATGAAGCAAATCAACGCAGTCTCTGAACTCTAATATATAACTTCATGGTGGCATACCAAGTCTATATTTTTATCTTTTATATCATCAGAAGATATTTGCCCGAACCAAAGGGTCATCAGTTCGATTCCTTCGATTCCTAGTCTAGGGCACATGCCTGGGGTTCTGGCCAGGTTCCCAGTAGGGGGTGGGGTACATGAGAGGCAACCAGACATTGATGTTTCGATCCCTCTCTTTCTCCCTCCCCTCCACTCTCTAAAAATAAAAGAGTGAATGAATGAATGAATGAATAAAAGAAGATATTTTTGCCTTTGCCTGGCATGATTAATAAATATATTTCATGGCTGTATACCTTCACCAAGTTACAATCTCAATATCAACTCTCCCACTCTCTGCCACAGTATAATCCAGAGACAGTGGCCATTTTTCTCAATAGTTAATATGCATTTAGTTTTATTATTATGTAATATGCAGTGGTCTAAATGTTATATGCCTTATCTCATTAAATTCACACAAGAGGTAGGCACTTCTATTATCCACATCATACAGTTGAAGAAACAAGTAACACCAAGGTTAAGTAACCTAACTAGGGCAAGGCAGAGCTAGATCTAAAATTCCAATTGTAAAATTCCAGAGCCCTGTCACTGAATAGGATCCACTAGTCTGGTGAATAAAAAATCTATTTTGTTTGCACATTTATCCATTTGTCAGTTGGTGGATATTTGGGTTGTTTCCAACGTGGGCTATCGTAAAAAACGTTGTTAAGGAGAATCATGTACACATTTTTCTATGTACAGATGTTTTTATTTCCCTTGGGTACATACCTGAGGGCAAAACTGCTCACTTGTCTATAAGCCTATCTTCAACAATCTCTGAGGAACAGCCAGAGTGGTGAAAGGCTCCAATTCGTTCCATATCCTAACCATCACTTGTCATTATCTGTCTTTTTTATTTTTTCAGAAACAGTGATGATTTTGATATTACACAGTCAAAACATTGACCCACAATGCTGATGACTCTGGCCTCAGGCTTATTGAAAGTGATGGGGAGGAAATATAAAGTTCTTTAGATACCTTAGTAAGACCTTTATTAAGGTAGAAGATAAGAAATAAAATCCACACAAATTAAGGAGCCCACTAATGAAGTAAGGATTATAGGAGTCCAATGGCCTAAGACCTGTGAGATAACTTCTCCAAAATGAAGGACAAGTTACTACAATTTCACCATTTACTACTTAAAGGGGGGGAAGGAGGCATAATGACTGACAAGCATTTATAAGTTCAAGAAGACTCGGTAACAAGTCCAAGCTGTTGTATAAGCTGTTCTACCACTTGAGCCTTGTAACCCAGTATATCAATTATCTGGAGCTTCAGGCGAGCCCCAACAAGAGAATCATATAACAAGTCTTCAGGGGTTTAGAGCAAAACCATGCCATTTCCTAAAGACCATTATTCTTTGAGAAAGAGATCCTAGCCTGCTTGTTATAGGGCCTTGAAAAAGACCAAAGCCCTGATCATAGGAAGCAAGTAATGACAGGATGACCTAAGTTGCCCATGAGGAAATGGGCATTATTTGAACCACTAAGCTTCCATAGGAACAAACTATCAGTAACTAGAAATGTTACATAAGAATATTGGGCTTGAGCAGGTCCAGAAAACATAGGCCGAAATATGGTTTTCTCCCCTGGGGCAGTGCCTCGTGGTCTTCAATTCATATCTAACATCATGGAGGGACTTCTTACAACCAGATGAATGAAGGAGAAAAAACTTAGATGCAGCTTAAAGTTATTTCCACAATGCCCTGGAACAAACAGAAACCAGACTGCTATACAATAATAGCCTGAGACATCAGTGATGGGGAATTCTCCAGATCAGCCAGCCTTTGAGAAGTACAGTCTGGAGGGAGAGATGCCAGAACTGCAAATCTACACTAATTGCCAATAGTTTGGAAGACTGGTCAAGGACATGGAAAGGACTTGACAAGGACATTGAGGACTAGAAGATTCATGGCAATAGGTCTGGGGAAGGTATGTCAAGGAACCTCTCAGAATGTACACAGATGAAGAAGAAATATGCACCCATCACAGAGAAGACTCTCGATAATCAGGTGGCCAAAATTAATCATTCTGAATGTCAATTCATTTCTTTCCCCAGCCATCCCAGAGTTTACTCAATGAGCCCTTGTGAAAAATGGCAATAGTGGCAAGCACAGTCTATGAGTGGGCTCAACTACATGGACTTTCCTCACTGTAGTTGATCTGGCCATAGCTACCACCAAGTGCTCAACGTGCCAACAGCTGAGATCAACACTTGTTGGGAACCTTACACCTGGCTTCTAGCTAAAAACATTGCATTGATTACAGGAACCTGTACGCTCCACAAAGCCAATCGGCTACAGGTACATGAGGTGTGCATGCACTCCACAAGCCAATCAGCTATGGGCACATGAGGTGTCCACGAGTACCAGTTGCACCCAAGTAATCAATAAGCGGGCCCTTCTTTGTCTCAAGCTAGCCAATAGCAAGCAACCTAATCTCCTTCCTCTCCGTCCCCCCCATATATATACCCAGTTCGGAAAAATAAAGTTTGCAGCTTGATCAGAATCTTTTGTCTTGCTGCCATTCTTCGCGCCTCTTGTCCCCCCAACTCATTTGTTCTAGGTAGGTGGTCGAGCCCCAGTTGATTGCTCCGCGGGCCGGAGCAAACACTGAGGCCCATGACATAGCCTCGTTCTATAGGAGGACTAGCCAGCCACTGACCCACAGAGTGAGGCTCATTGTGCTAGTCTGATAGCATATTACAGGTCATTATGCTAGTTGATTAAGTTCTAGGTACTTTCATTACAACATCTTTGTTGTAAGCATTTTTTCCACAAACATTTTCACTGTGGAACTAGTTGGCCATAAGACAATTTTGCTGTAAAAAAAAAAACAAAAAAATTGACTGACAGGTTGACAAGGTTTTTTTTGGGGGGGGCGGATCTGCTTGGTTTCATTTCTCCACTAATAAATCAACTGCCTTCAGCAGACTTAAAATGTACTTAAGCTGATTGCCAGTTTAGTTTCACTTCTCCATTGATGAAGTGGTCAATTTAAATAGTTAAATACTGGTGATTTTAAAATAGTTGGAATTTCTTCCAGATAATAACCTTTGCCCCCAAAATTAGTTGATTTTTTATTTTAAAAAACACTAGAATGAGAGGAGAAAAACAAGCAAGCACCTTTTAGGGTCCAATGTTGAAGCCACATTTCCTATAGAATGAAGACAAGAGCTTAGGCACAATCCACAAAAAAATTTTATTTGTGTAGTATTGCAATGAATCTACACATATTTCAAATATCTTCAAATACTTTTTATTTTGCAATAAACTTTTACATTTTGTTATTCATTTTTAATGTCCCTGTTTTCATTGCAATTTTCCTTTTTTATGGCAATATGGCTTCATGGCCAATTAGTTACGCAGCACAAATGCTTACAGCAAAGATGTTACAGTGGTAATACCAGGTAAGGTTAATTACACTGCCTTCCATCATGGAGGGGGCAGCAATTTATCCTCCCTGGGTCACATAATTATCCAGACAAAAATATTCCTTTTTTCTCTTCAAAGCTTCTATTAGCATCATCTTCTATGTGCTTAAGGCATGACTTATTCATTAATATGGTCTGCCATAAGATTTACTTCATAAAACAGCAAGTGGGACAATGGGCTCATGGTCTTGAATTTCACTGGGCTTACCCCCCACCTAGAAGCCACTGGCTTAACAGAACAGTAGAATGGCCAAGTGAAAAGTCAGTTACAACACCACACCCTAAAAGGATGTGTTCTTACAGGATGTGGTGCATGTTTTAAAGCCATGACCAAATACAAAGTGTAGTGTCTCCCTTAGCCATGAATACATGAGTCAAAAAATTGTCCTCATTTCAGTATTATTCCTAATCATGTACTCATAGCATTTTTGTTTCCCACCCCTGCAGCTTTGGTTTGGGAATTTTGGTTTGCAAATACACAGAGGTACACAAGAATGATCCAATGAACTAGAAATTGAAACTTCGAGTTGACCACTTTGTGTTCCTGATATAACTGAACCAAAAGGCAAAAAAATAAGATTACTGGATGAAGTGACGGATTCCATGACCACAGAAAAACCGCTGGGTAGGACTATGTCTAAACCCAGGATGTTCTCTGAGGTGCCTCTTAGTATTTCCATGCCCAATAGTAAAAGTAAATGGAAAACTATATAAACAAACAAAAAAAGGCAAGACCACCAAGGATCAGATCTATCAGAAATAAGGTTTTGTGTTATCCCACTAAGTAAAAAACCTCAAGTCCTGGCTGAGAACAAAGGAAAAATGAAGTGAAGAGTAGAAAAAGAAAGCTTCAACCTTGGTCTCATGGCCAGTGTGAAGACAGCTAACAACTAACTTCACAATATAGTTATTAAGTAATAAATATTCAGATGAACTGACTGAATTTGAGGAATGATCTGCATAGCCCAGGGAAAGATCTGTCTTCCAGAAATAGGTAAGTGATTAGTGGGACTTTGTGAGAAGTAGACTGTGCTAATATTAAGCCATTGTCTCTTGGCTTCAAACTTACTATGTTCCATTTTGTTAGGCCAGAAACCCTTTGGGATGTGTGGAGGAGGGGGTTCAAGATAAAAAAAAACCACAGGATGAAGAAGGGACACACTCTTTCCTGTAGCAAAAGTCTCCCACCCTGTAGGTGACAACTGATTCCAGCATTAACAGTTGGTTCCACTGAAGTTTTTTCCATAGTCATAGAACAAGCTTCACTGGGCCTCCTCTGAAAAACCCACACCTGCTGGCCAGCACTAACCCCTTCCTCGGGTGCCCAAATACAAAGCCATAGTATCCATCCTCCAAGGCAACAGTACCTTCTTATGAGTTCTACAGGGCCTCCTGCAAGCTTCTAAATTTTAATCATTCGCCCAATTCCTTTGTTCCCCTGGTGCTTTGTGTAGTACATGCGACCTGCAGTTACTACATCTTCAACACTTATTCCGCCTTTTCAGTTCTTTTTTTAAAGATTTTATTTATTTATCTTTAGAGAGGAAGGGAAGGAGAGAAGGAGAGAAACATCAATGTGTGGTTGCCTCTCATGAATCCCCTGCTGGGAACTGGCCTGCAACCCAGGCATGTGCCCTGACTGGGAATCGAACCGCGATCGTGTGGTTCGCAGGCCCGCACTCAATCCACTGAGCTACACCAGCCAGGGCTCAGTTCTTTAAGAACTGATAATTCTTCCTAGTAAATTAATTGTTAAAATAATTGCTGTGGTTTCCATTTTTGACCTGATCCAAACTGATATATCTATTACCATTACATAACTATGTGGGGATGCAAAATCGAACAACAAAGTTGGCTGCTATGTCTGACCTCAATTTCAAACCTCTAAGAAAATCATGTATTGCAACAGGCTGTACTCATTTGTAAAAGACACTATTTAGAGACAACAGAATGTTTTATCCTGGAAACACGCACATGAAGACGTGCATACATATTACAAAAAACTTAAACAGTAAAATAGACACTGAATATTTTTTATTTTTCTGTATTATAAGTGATACTTCAATAAAAATCTTGTATATACACCCTTTTGTATTTTGATTTGTACATAAATCTATTTAAATGTATATTGGTATATACATTCATGCATTTACTATTTTTTAAGTGCCTTTTATATACAAGCCACCATGCTAGCTACAAGGACTACAATTACATAGAAGACAGGTAAGATCACTCCTTTCACAAAACTTGAAGCCTATTTTCTCAGAATATATACTACCTTACTAACCACTAGAAGAGTTGTACCAATTTGAACTCCTACCAAACAGCGTGGGAGAGTGCCTATTTGCTCACACCCCAATCAAAAGGGACAATGTTGATATTTGCCTATGTGGTAGCTAAAAAATTAAATTCCACTGTTGTCTTAGAATGTATTTTTTTTTATTAGAAGGAGCAAACACCTCTACACTTTCACAGACAAGTGTAGCTTCTTCATTTACAAGACTTTTTTCCCCACTTGATAATATAGGCTATATATTTAATCTATGAAGTAACCATACATTCTGCTGAGCTTAAATTAATAGTCATAAGCATCATGACAAAAATGACAGAATTCTATGCTGAGTTCTTTATATGCATCATCCTTTTTAATCCACACAAAACATCATACAGTAGTATTATTTTTCCACTGAGCCCACTAGCTTGTAATTGTGAAGTCTCTAAGGGCAGAACCCGTATTTACCTAGTTCATTCACACAAAACTAATTGATGAGGTAAACACAATTACTGTGGACATTTCATGGACAAGAAAGCTTAGAAAGATGAAGCAGTGGAGCTAGG
Source organism: Artibeus jamaicensis (assembly GCF_021234435.1). Taxonomy (NCBI): domain Eukaryota; kingdom Metazoa; phylum Chordata; class Mammalia; order Chiroptera; family Phyllostomidae; genus Artibeus; species Artibeus jamaicensis. The sequence continues at coordinate 38,883,959 of NW_026521812.1, read as the reverse complement.
ATTCGGTCTGTGCAATCTTGGCCAACAACCCAAGGTCTGACCGCTATACATACTGCCAAGGTGATTTTAAGACAATTTTCACAAAAAACTACAAATAAAACTTTTTTGCAATATTCTTTGTTATATTCTTGCTTTGATTACACAAATAAATTGAAGATATATACATTTTAAAAGGGAAAAATTAACAGGGACTGAAATCAATTAGGAAATGATTTCCACAGAAAAATTGAACTTACACAGTTCGGCAAACAACAGAACTGTCGAAGTGACAAAAAGGGAATCCGGACTTTTAAATCTAAGTTACAACAACAAAAATAATACCAAACATATCTTACCAAGTGCCATTTGTTCTAAATCATCTTACATGTATTAGTTCATTTAATCCTTCCAAAAGCCTGATGAGGCCAATTTATTGATGGATCATTTGAGGCACAGAAAAAAATGTGCCCAAGGTCACACAGCTAATAAGGAGGTTTAAATCCAAGGCAGTCTGGTTGTAGAACCTGTGCTTCAAAGTACTATGTTACACAAACTGTAAGTTTATACTGACTGCTGTAAGTCACTGACATTATATTCAAGGGTTTGCACTTTCCAGACTACGGACTACCTTGGTAATCCTGGCTTTTGACAATGACCACAGTTGTTGGTTGTAGGTTAATATAAACACAATATTTTTTAAAACAATGTATAGCTCTCAGATGAAAGTTTACATTGCATGTCTAAAAAACTCAACACCATGTACATAAATTGGTAGATACGCAAAAGTTATTTCAGGCCATGATAAAACAAATGTTATTATACCTCACATTTTCTGAAATGATACTAAAAGGAGTGAAAAGAGCAAACTTTAGTTTTAATTGCCATCAACAGGCCATTTAACACAATAAATTCTTCTACCTATATTAAATTTTAATCTAACTAGGATCGATATTACAACCGCTTTATTATAGCAGCTGAGTGAGACTCAAAACCATACTTTGAAGGTCTAAAAAACAACATTAAAAAAGAATCACTGTACCATTTTCAAAGATTAGTATTTACATTATATCTTTCAAGAATTTCCACTCCATTCTAATCTTTGTAGAAATACTTAGAAGTATAGTCAAGAAAAAAAATATGCTTGTTTGGTGGCATTTTAACATCTTATTCCCACTTCACAGGTCACATGCTGTGATTCTGGTCATGCATAGACACGGCTACTCTCTTTTCCAACTATTACAGGCATATTGCTCACCGTGCTTCCTAATACACTGCACCTAACATAACCATGAGATATAAACCCATTAGCTGAAAACTGCTATAATAAATAACATTCTTTACATTAAAAAGCACATTACTCTAGCTAACTGAATAATTCATGTTCTAGTAATAGTTATCATGTTGCATTCATATTAAATACCTTACTTTTGAAAACTGACACTCATATTAAATAAATTATGTACCTACACCAGTATAACTTGCATATTCTTAGCAGAAAATCATCTTAAATGCTGACATTTTGGTATGTTTTAAAAATGCACTAGAATCAAAAGTAATTCAGGTTCTTATAAAAAGAAATTAAATAGGTAAATTTTTTAAAGAACAAAATATACTTAAAAACATGCTAGGAATAAAACGAAAACTAGGATGACAAACTAGTAAACTGAATTACATTTTGCTACTTTTAATTGCAAATGGACAATTACAAGGAAGAATATTATCATTTTTTCTATTTAGAAAAAATGGGCTTTCTACATTTACCTTCATGTAGCTTTTAAGAACTGCTAAGAATTATGACCAATATAAAACAAAACAAAATTTTTCAGAATTCAGTGAAAGTAATCAATAAAAACACAGAAGGGTTATATTCTTTAACTAATAAATATTATAAATACAGAATTAGGCAAAATAGTAGATTTAGTAATGACACAATTTAACAAATCTTACTTCATTTGTAGTCTTATTTGAAAAAAATTATATTTCTGTCTTTAAAGAACAGATTTTGAAAATTCCTTTCCCCTCCCAAAAAACCAACCCAAAACATAGGGCAGGCGGCCCCATCAGAATCAATCCCTCAGCCTCTACTGTCGTAGAAACAAGGTGACCTTTTGTAAGGCACTTCGGAAGGCATATCAAGCCTATACTCCACTGATGAGCAGCTTCCCCAGTACACCGGCAACCCAGAATATCTGTATGCCAGGTGGTTGTCAGTAAGAATAAACCTGAATTTACTATTTGAAATACTTACCCAAAGGTGAAAATACAGTTTTGGTGCAGTTTCCAAAAAATATTTACTGATCATATTTAACCAATCATATTGTTAACAGTATATTAGTGTAATTGGTATACCATTTATAATTCAGAAACTATTCCTTGATACTGCTATTAATATCGATATTTATCTAAAAATTAAATAAGAAAAATAACATTTTTGGATAAGTATTGATAAATAATAAACTCAGAATCAGATGCTATGGGTTCCCAATATTATTTACCCTATCTAAATATTTTATATTACTTGATGGACTATATTTAAATATTTCCATGAAACCAAAAGGCTATCTATCTATCCTTAGATTAAATCAGACCAATACAGAGCAAAATACCTAAAATCATATTTTGCTATTAAGTCATAAATTCTTATTTAAGGATGTAAAATACTAAATTATTATAGAAAAATGATACCTATATGACTTATTAGAATCCCTTTTTTTACTTAGGATTCAACATACTGCAGAGTGTCCTTTATTTAAAAATGCATAGTCACTTAAGAGACAATCTTCTGGAGTCTGGATTCATAAAACTGATCACATACCCTTCATTCCATTTGGCACAAAAAGCGCAAATCTGTGGTTTACCTTTGGTAAGTAAAAAGGATTTCATAGCATGCATTGGTAAAGTTTTTAATCTCTCTGCCAGTGTCACCTTATTTATTTTATGATTTCCTTGATTAAACATTTCTTATGTACGATGCAATAAAATTTTATGGAACAAGATAAAATAAAACAATGAAATCATTTTAAAAAGATTAACCAATAAATAAAAAAATTAAAACTTAATGAACATTATGAAAAATCTCAATGAAATTCAACAATTAAAACTTTACCCTAATAAAGTATGGATAGATGTTTGCTATGCAAATGCAAACATATGCTCCTCTAAAGTGAAAAAGGCTTATTTCAAAACATTTAATTATAACAATGATCATATCTTATTTATGATTCACTTGGCAGGATTACTTTCAAGTAAAATCTATTTTCACTTTTACAAGTTAATGAAGTTCATTTTTTATATTAAAAATATTTTAAGACTTAATTAGTAAAGTTTAATGGCTGCTACAAAAATATTCGCTGTAACAGGTCAGAGGAGAAATCTGTGAAAATGAGACAGATAACAGAGATATGTGTATAAAAGATATTGTCGAATTCGGTATGTCAATGTTTTTTATAAAGCATATGTAAAATACCAAGTAAACAATGAAGACTTATACAAACTATCATTTCTTGTTAGAATGGTATGGGAACAAAGGTGCATACTTACCCTTCTCCTCCCATTCTTGTTATCTTCAGGCGAAAATCCACAGAATTCAGACTGGGAGGTTTCCATTTTAAAGTATCATCACATCGACCAGGTTTATATTTCTAAAGTGAATTAAAATGATAGCAGTTAATGAGAAGCTCAGAAGTTAACATCTGACTTATTCGGTACAGTAGCAATTACTTTTTATTAAGCAGAACTACTATTCTTTTCTGAATATAATTCTTGTTATCTTCAAATGATGAGTAAAACCTTCTTTTTGTCCAGAAAAAGAGTGAAACTTCTTATTCTAATTTCTCTATTGTTCACGGTAAGTCTGATCACTTTTAAAATTTTTTGTTTTTTCATGTTTAATTTTACTGTGGGATAATTTATAAGTAAAGTTAACCAATGAAATTAGCAAAATGGATAAAATTATATAACCATCACCAAAATATGATACACAGCATTTCAATCACTCAAAATGTTTCCTCCTGACATCTGCAGTCAACTCCTTCCCAGGTATTCTCTGGCAATAGTGACCCAAGATGTGTGTTTTCTAGAATTGACAAGAAATTCTTCAAGTTTTTGCAATTTATCTATGCTGGTGCATATACTGATAGTTGGTTGTTTTTATTACTGACTAGGATCCCATTTCATGTGCACAACACAGACTGTTTATGTATTTACAAGTTGATGGATGTCTGGGTTGTTCCCAGTTTTAGACTCTCATGAATAATGCTGCTCTGAACATCTTTGTGCACGTCTTCATAACTTCTGGGTAAATACCTAGCAGTAGAATGGCTGGGTTGCACAGTAAATATATGTTTAATTTTATAAGAAACTGTCATTTACCATTTACCATGGGTCACATGGTAAATGTATGTTTAAGTTTATAAAAAACTGTCAAATGGTTTTCCAAAGTGGTTGTAACATTTTCCACTCCCACAAGTAACATACATTAGGTCAATCTGCCCTATATCCACCCTAGCAGTAGGTATTGTCAGCCTTTAACTCTAAATTTTTAATCTGTGTGTCTAGTAATTTTGTACTTTTTTAATGACCAAAGACGCTGATCTTTTAATTTCCTTATTTGCTATCTGTGTTCCTTCTTTTGGCACAGTCTGTTCAAAATTGTATCCTTGTTTTACTGGGCAGTCCCCTTATTATTTACTTGCAAAAGTTGTTTATGCATTCTGGATAAAGAGCCTTGATTAGATACATGTACCACAATATTTTCTACCAGTCTTTATCTTGCCTTTTCATTTTCATAACAATGCCTTTTTAACAGTAAAGTTATTTTTATTTTAATGAGTCTAATCATTTCTCTTCCAATGTACTGATATGATTGAGAAAATTTAAGGTGTACAACATCTTTTGACATATGTATACATTGTGAAATGATCAACACAAGTTAATTAAAATATCTATCATCTCATATGGTTACTTTCCCCCCCTTTTGGTAGTGAGAACACTGAAGATCTACTCCTAGCAAATCTCAAGTATATATTATTATTAATGATCATAACCACCATGCTACATATTAGGTCTCCAGAACTTACTCATAACTGAATCCCTTGATCACTATCTCCCATTTTCCCCTAACCCCTGAGCCTCTGGCATCACCATTCTATTCTGTTAGTTGAACTTTTTTTTATTTTTAAAATTCCGTATATGTGTGAGAACATGTGATATTTATCTTTTTGTGTGTGGCTTATTTCACTTAGCATAATTCACATAAGATTGCATTATGTGAAATAAATAAAAATCTACAGGGAACCAACAGTGACAGGAAGGAAACTAGGTCTCAAATCAATGGTTTGGAGCAGAAGAAAGAAATAAACATTCAACCAGAACAGAATGAAGAAACAAGAATTCAAAAAAATGAGGAGAGGCTTAGGAACCTCCAGGACATCTTTAAACATACCAACATCCGAATTATACAGGTGCCAGAAGGGGAAGAGGAAGAGGAAGAAATAGAAAACTTAAGCAAAGGAAATACACTTTCCTTTGGAAAGTCCAGGAAGCCCAGAGAGTCCCAAAGAAGTTGGACCCAAGGAGAAATGTACTAAGGCACATAATAATTACATTAGCCAAAATTAAAATGAAGGAGAGACTCCTAGAAGCACCAAGACAAATGAAGACAGTAACAAAGCAGTTCCTGTTAGACTGTCAGCTGATTTCTCAAAAGAAACCTTGAAGGCAAGAAGGGGCTGGAAAGAAGTATTCAAAGTCATGAAAAGCAAGGCCCTACATCCAAGTTACTCTATCCAGCAAAGCTCTCATTTATAATAGAAAGGCAGATAAAGTGCTTCCTAGATAAGGTCAAATTAAAGGAGTTCATCATCACCAAGCTTTTATTATATGAAATGTTAAAGGGACTTATCTAAGGAAAAGAAGATCAAAACTATGAACAGTAGTAAAATTCACAACTATCAACAACTGAACCTAAAGAAGAAAAAAACAAAAACAAACTAAGCAAACAACTAGAACAGGCACAAAAATCACAAAAACGGAGATCACATGGAGTGTTATCAGAATGGGGGGGAGAGAGAGAAGGGGACACAATATAGAGAATAAGTAGCATAAATGGTAGGTAGAAAACAGACAGAGGAGGTTAAGAGTAGTACAGGAAATATAGAAGCCAAAGAACTTATATGTATGACCCATGGACATGAACTAAAGGGGGGAATGAGGGTGGGAGGGGGTGTGCAGGGCAGAGAGGAATAAAGGGGGAAAAATGGGACAAGTGTAATAGTATAATCAATAAAATATATTTAAAAACTGATTATCCTTTCCTCACTGAGTTGCCTTGGCACCTCTGTCAAAACCAATTATTTACAATGAGAGAAATATGGCACGTAGGTAAACATGGCTAACCTCCTCTCACAACCACATTACAATTACAACTAAACTACAAAACAACCATTAATCAGAACCTCCAGAAATCAAGCTGAATGAAAGTCCTACAACCAGAGAATTAAAGAAGAAACCACACTGAGACTGGTAGGAGAGGCAGAGATGCAGAACAAGCTGTTCCCACACCCACATGTGGAGGATGGAAATCAAGAGAGATATCTCAGCAGCAAGAAGTCCTAGTCGCACAACAGGTTTCCCAGCCCAGGTTTCCAGTGACAAGATGGTAAGTCCTCATAACTTCTGCCTGTAAAAACCAGGGGGCATTGAGGCTGTGGAACACAGAAACTGTTGGAGTCCTGAGCAAGTCTTAACAGACCCACACATGAACTTACTCAAACTCACTCCCTTTGAGCGTTAGCTCTGGGGCAGCAGCTCAGAAGCATACAAGGAAGAACTGAACTGCTTGTCATCAGGGTGAGAGCTGAGGGACAGCTTTCTCCCAGGGAGAACAGCTGGCAGAAGCCACTGTTCCTTTTCTGAGCCCTCCCTCCACAAAGCTGCCAGGTGGGCGGCCATACCCAAGACTCCATCCTCCATGGGATCACACTATTTGCTCCACCCTAGCAATGCCCTGAGACTCTGCACACCCAATTTTCTGGCCCACCCAAACTGTTTCCAGTGGCTTTTCCACAGGAATAGTTTGTCTTCACTCATACTTCAGATTTTTCCTAAATCCTCTCAAACAAGTAGAATCTCACCTCATCAAACACCTCTTGCTAAGTGGCCCCAGGCCCAGCACTAGCAGCAGCTGGCCTTGATTCACAGTGTGGACTGGCCTGGGCACCTCCAAGCCCAGCACTAGTAGCAGCCGCCTGCAGATCATTTTGTAGCTTACACCACATGGCCCTGGACAGAACACTGGCAGTGGCTGACTTTGGCCTGCAGCTCCCAGGGAGCCTCAGAGCCTGTGCATCCAGTGGACAGCTACAGAGAACAACAAAGGACCACCACCCAACCACCTCCACAAGCAACACATTGAAGGGGCATACTCAGTGGGCACCAGAGCCCTGCTGAAGTAAGTCCTGCTCTGTGGAGTGGGTCCCAACACAGCTGATCCTCCACAGTGGTCAGAGGTTGGTGGTAAGAAGTTACAGCCAGTCGTTACAGCTGATCAGCCTAGGTAAATTCTTCCCACTGACCTGCCAACGCAATCAAGGCTCAACTACAAGAGGAAGGTGAACACAGTCCACATGGTGGGTGCACCTCGAGTACCCAGCTTAGGTAATACCTCGAGTACCCAGCTTAGGTAATAGGGGAGGCTGTGCTACTGGACCCTACAGGACACCTACTACTTTAAGCCACTCTACTAAGCCAGGAGTCACAGCAGCTCTACCTGATACACAGAAACAAACACAGAGAGGCTGCCAAAATGAGGAGACAAAGAAACATGGCCCAAATGAAAGAACGGAACTCCATAAAAAAAACTAAATAAAATAGAAACAAGCAATCTACTACATGCAGAGTTCTGGTTATAAAGATGCTCAATGAGCTTAGGGGAAGAGCATATAACTCAGAGAATTTCAACAGCATAAAAAAAGGACATGGAAACCATAAAAAAGAACCAGTCAGAAAGGAAGGATACACTAACTGAAATGAAGAACAATTCACAGGGAATCAACAGTACAGTGGATGAAGCTGAGAATCAAGTCAGTGATTTGGAATATAAGAAAGCAAAAAACACCCAATCAGAACTACAAGAAGAAAAAAGAATCCCCAAAAATGAGGATAAATGTGAGGAGCTTCTGAGACAATTCTAAAGTATACCAACATTCACATCATGGGGCTGCCGGAAGAAGAGAAAAAGCAAGAAACTGAAAACCTATTTGAAAAAATGACAAAAACTTCCTAATTTGGTGAAGAAAACAGACATAAAAGTTCAGGAAATGCAGAGAGTCCCAAACATCTGAACCCAAAGAGACCTATGCCAAGACACATCATTATTACAATACCAAAGGATAAAGACAAAGAGAGAATCTTAAAAGTAGCAAGAGAAAAAAAGCAGTTACCTACAAGGGAGCCCTCATAAGACTGTCAAATGATTTCTCAAAAGAAACTTTGCAGCTTGGAAGAGACTGGGAAGAAATACTCAAAGTGATGAAAAGCAAGGACTTTCAACCAAAATTACTTTACCTAATAAAGGTATCATTTAGCATTAAAGGGCAGATAAAGAGCTTCCTAGACAAGAAAGAACTAAAAGAGTTCATCATCCCCAATCCATTATTACATGAAATGTTAAAAGGACTTATTTAGGAAAAAGAGTATCAAAAAGATGAACAATAAAATGGCAATCTATCAACATATGAATCAAAAAAAGCAAAATAAACAAGTGGAACAGAAATAGAATCATGGATACAGAGAACATTTTGATGGCTGACAGATGGGAGTGGAGTCCAGGGGATGGGCAACAAGGGTGAAGGGATTAAGAAGTAGAAATTGGTAGTTACAGAATAGCCATGGGATATAAAGTACAGCACAGGAAACAGAGTAGCCAAAGAACTTATATGCATGATCCATGGACATGGACAATGGTGTGAGGATTGCCTGAGAAAGTGGTGGGGGGTTTTTTGGTGGAGGGGGGCAAAGGTGGAAACCTTGGGACAACTGTAATAGCATAATCAATAAAATAATTGAAAAACAATATTCATAAATACGGAGATATTTCTCTTCTCATCAATATGCTACATTAATAAACATGCCCTCCTTCCTGCTAGCAGCATATTGTCTCAATGATTGTAGCTTTATAAGTCTTGAAATTAGGTTATGTACATCCTCAAAGTTTTTCCTTCTCTTTCCAAACTCTTATCTAATGTAGCATTTATTTTTCCACAGAAATTTTAAAATCAGCTGGTCAATTTCTATAAAAAATAAGTCTCCTGGGATTTTGATTAGGATTACACTAAATCACTAGATCAATTAAGGGAGAAATAAATCTTAATAATATTAAATCTTTTCAATTCATGAACACTGCTAATCTATTTATTTATGTCTTCTTAAATTTCCACAGTGTTTTGTAGTTTTCAATTGACAGGTCTTGTACAAATTTTGTTAAAATTATATTTAAGAACTGAATATTTTGGTGGTATTATCAACAAAAAAATCTGTTGTGTTTCTATAAAACAGCAGTAAACAATCCAAAAACACCATTAAGAAAGCAATTCCATTTATAACAGCATCAAAACCCAAAATACCCAGAATTAATTTAACTAAGGAAGTGCGTAATATGTATACTGAAAAATGCAAAACAATAATTAAAGAAGATAAAGACCTAAAAATGGAAAGATATCGACTCCATGTTCATACATAGGAAGTATGATATGTGATTTATTATAGGAAATAATCATTTGGCCCTCCTCCCTCTTTCTGGCATGGAGCTCCTAAAACCCTTGGAATTTCTTAATTGATTAAAGCAATAAAGTTCTTTTGTTATCTTAATGAGGTGACTTTGAAAAACACCTAAGGATGGGGGCTGACTGCCAGAGGAGACATGTGAATAGAGAGGGTTGAAACTTTCAAGCCTTCGCGGAGGGGGAAAAGGGCTGGAAGCTGGATGGATGGTCAATAGGTAACGATTTAATCAATCCTACAAAATGAAGGCTCCTATAACTCAGTTCAAAGAGGCTCCAAGTCGGTGGACACCTGGAGACTGGGGGAGAATAGTGTGCCTGCTGAAAGCTTGGAAGCTCCACACCCCTTCCCTGTGCATCTCTTCCATCTAGCTGTTCCTGAGTTCTATCTTTTTATAATAAGCCACTAATTCAGTAAGCAAAGTGTTTCTCTGGGTTCTGTGCTCCACTCTAGCCAACTCACTGGACCTTGGAAGAGAATCACGGAAACCTCTAATTTACAGCCAGTGGCTCATAAGTATAGGTAACCACTTGAACTTATAACTGGCATCTAAAGTCCAAGGAGAGGGTCATTAGAACCTCAAACAGCCTGAGATTGAGGTTGATGTCTGAAGTGTGAAGTTTGGGGCAATCTTGTAGGACTGAGCTCTCAACCATAGAATTTGATGTATCTTTAGGCAGAGAGTATCAGAATCAAGCTGAAGTGTTGGACACACAGCTGGCGTCAAAGAATTGCTTTTTGGTTCAAAGAAACCCCCCTTCCACATTGGAATTGGTCTCAGAATACCAATTTAGGGAGACTTAGTATTTCTAAGATGCCAGTACTACCCAAAGCAATCTACAGATTCAACACAATCCCTATTAAAAGTCTAAAAGCCTTTTTTGCAAAAATAGAAAAACTGATGCTCAATTTTATATGGAGTTTCAAGAGAGACCCTGAAAAGTCAAAACAATCCTGAAAAAACAAAACAAAAAACCCAAAGTTAAGAGGACTCACATTTCCCAATTTCAAAACTTAGTAAAAGGCTACAGCAATCAAAACAGTTACTGACACAAGAACAGTCATACAGACCAAAGAAAGAGAATTGAAAGCAGAGAAATAAACCTGTATGTTGATAGCTAATTGATTTTTTAACATCTGGATTTCCACATAAAAAATGAATGAAGTTGGTTCCCTTCCTCCCACCATATACAAAAATTAACTGAAAATGGACCAACAATCTAGACATAAGAGCTAAAACCATAAAACTCTTAGAAGAAAGCAGGAGTAAATTTTCATAATCTTGAATTTAGCTATAGATTCTTAGACATAACAATAAAAGCATGAGTACATTAAAAAAAAGAGATAAATTGTCTGAGGAACAAGTATGAAAGACACAGGGACGAGGACTGGGGGGGCAATGGGAGGGACGTAGGGAGACGGGGCAGGGGGGGCTGAGATGGGAGAAATAGACAAAAAACTGTACTTGAAAAATAACTAAATAAAATTTAAAAAAATAAAAATAAAAATATTTATGCATGACAAAAAAAGAGATAAATTGGACTTCAAAACTAAAAAAAACTTCTATGCATCACAAGACATTATCAAAAAGTGAAAAGACAACCTATAGAATGGGGGATCATACACAGATGTCAGATATCAGGTAAGAGTTTAGTATTTAAAATAAAAAATTCATGTAACTCAACAACAGAAGGACAAACATCCCAATTAAAAACTGTCAAAGAATTTGAATAGACATTTCTCCAGAGATGATATACAAATGGCCAATAAGCACATAAAAAGAAGCTCACTATAATTAGCCAGGAGGGAGATGCAAAAAAATGCAAACCAAAACCAGAGTAAGATACCACTTCATACCTAATAGGGTAGCTATCATTTTTTTAAGGGAAAACAGCAAATATTGGAGAGGATGTAAAGAAATTAGAAGCCACGCGTTGCTGCAGGGAACAGCAACACAATGATGCAGCCACTATGGTAACAGTTTGATGGTACCCTCAAAATGTTAAACACAGAGATACCCTGACTCAGCACAACCCCACTCCTAACTACACATCCAAAAAACTTGAAAATAAGGACTCAAATAGTTACATGTTAATGTTCACTGCAGCATTATTTACAACAGTCAAAGGGTAGAAAGTTTCCATCATCATATGAATGGATAAACAAAATGTGTTATATACATAATACAATGGAATTATATTCAGCCACAAAAAAAAAAAAATGAAGTTCTGATACATGCTACAAAATGAATGGACCTCAAAAACATTATGCTAAGTGACATAAGCCAGACACAAAAGGACAAAAACTGCATGAGTCCACTTATAAGAAATATCCTGAATAGGCAAATTCATACGGACTGAAAGTAAATTAGAGCTATCAGGAGCTGAGGACAGGGAAAAAGGGGAGTTCCTACTTAATGATCACAGAATTTCTGTTTGGGGCGATGTAAAATTTTTGGAAATAGTGGAAATGGTTGTACAACAATGCCCATGAACTTAAAAAGGTTATAGGGGAAAAAATTTAAATGTATTTTGGGAACATAGTAAAAAGAGAAAATACTTATGTGGCTTAAGGGCTGATTACACAGGAGTAAACTTGGTAAGCCTTGAAGAATAGTCACTCATGCAGACGTGCAGCATGAAACTAATGTGGGCAAAACCCAGGAGTAGAAAAATAAAGCATCTATGGAAGGAGAGACAAGTGTGTTGATTCACAAGGGCATTATGGGGAGCCGGACAGTATTATGAGAAAGGTACTCAGGAAGGAAAAGCTGCTAAGTGTTCTTATTACTAACACATTTTTTAAATACAAAAGTCAAATTGCATTCTAACAGATTTTTATAAGTTTGAGAAAAACTGCAAAAACCCAAGTCACAGGATCACTTATTTCAAACAGAAGTCCATATAATGACAAATTTAGTATAACTTAAGTTTTGCTAAAAAAGACAAATCATTGAAGTTGATAGGAAAGACATCTTATCTGTAGCAAATTCAAGAACAATATATGCTATTTCCCCCCCCAAGTCTTATGTTTTTATGAATATAAAAATCAAATATACAATATTTCAATGGAAGTTTTCATCCACTTATTTGCCGTATGAGATTCATTTAGGTAACATACAACCTTCCGGATGATCACAAATAAATCTTAAGACTTGCTAAATACAATTTTTCATAAATGTTAAAACTGAAATTTTCAAGTTGTCAGCCCATTAATGAAAAAAATCTGATAAAATTTAGTATTTTTTCTAATAAAGCATATCTGACAGACATGTAACCGACCTTTTGGTAAGAGTGGCTCGTTACAGCACTGGGGTAGAAAAAGAGCCAGGGAAAAGCAGTGTAACCCCCACCCAGCCCATTTACTACCTCTGCCGAGGGAGGGTCACACCTGCACCGGCCATCATTCACTTCTGTTTCCTATTTATTTATGACTTTGAGTGTGAGACTATTAGAAAACAATACTGATTTAGCTATTAAATTAAGAAAACTATTGTGTAGTTTTAAAATATTCTATAATAGGTACCTAATACCTAAAAAGAATTTTAATATATGATATTATTTGTACAATAAATATTAAATATCTTTTGAATTCTTCTCTCTGGAAATCAAGACTATCCATAGTCCAATGAGATTACAGCATGTACCAGTTCTTCTATTTTTATAAACAATTATTCGGAAATTGAAATCATTCCTCATCTCAAAGCACATCGGATCATCTATGTTAGTCTGAAATTCTAGACTTGGTATGATTGGAATTTCAAAGCATCTTTATGAAAATTAATAAAATGTATAAAATATTTTAATTATATTTTTAAATACTGTACTTCTCAGTTAATGTAAATTTAACAATGGCATAGATGCCATAGTTAAAATATATTTAGACACCTATTAGAATGTAAATTCTACTTCAGCAAAAGTCATGTCTAATTATATGCCTAAGACACCTAGTAGAATGTTCCATAAATACTTGATAAATAATTCAAGTGCAAAATTTTAAAACTTATAAAATATTAGTCTCGGGTATAGTTAACTTTAAAATGGATTATTTTAGATTATGAAGTTATATTAGCAGTATCAGTGAAAGATTATGTGTATCAATCACTATTTAAAAATTCCTTTTTTCATAATCCCCCAAATAATAAGAGTAAATATATTACATAATAGAGTTAAGCCTTTTAAAAATAAATATTTCAATTATCAAACTTGAAATGCACATTCTTGCTCAAATATAAACAAGGATACAAAAACATTCTTTCTAGCTACATGTTCCAATGTATAATTAGGGAGTAATGCATTTCAATTTCATTAAGTTTGCCAGAATGTCTCTAAATGAAAATAATTACCAAAGCCATACTTAACTGATAAACATGATACTTATAAGAAAAACATCTGATTTTACCAGATGAGCTGTCAAATGAAAAGTTGGGAATTATGTCTGAAGACGATTACCAGTATAACATGAGATAGCCATGATCATCAAAAATGTAATGAATGCAAGAGCCAGGCAACAAAAAGATGTTCAGGAAAATCTTTACCTAATGAGAGCAGAACCTGGCTTTAGAGGAAGAGGATGGCCGTGTGCCAAAGAGAAGTCTCTAAAACTAAGCAAAGAGGAAACAAAATGGAGGCATAAGTGATATTGTTCTGTTGTACAAAGCAGTGATTCTCAACTAAGAGTTGGTTTTGCCCTCCAGGGAATATTTGGCATTGACTGCATTTTTTGGTTGTCAAACTGGGGAAGGGAGGGAATGCTACTGCCATCTAGTGGGTAGAGCCCAAGGATGTTTCTAAACATCCTACAAGGTACATGGCAGCTGACCACAACAAAGAATTATCCAGCTCAAAACGTCAAGTGGACCAAAGTTGAGAAATTCTGAAATAAAGGAATATAAAAGTAATAATAGCAATGAGAACAAGATATTTAGTCCTCCTTCACCTCTATGAACTACCCACTTCATGATTTTAAGCAGTTCAAAGTGTGGGATTCATCCATCTTGCTTGTAAAAATACAGTATTTTGTTTGCCTAAAACCGAGTATCTATATCAGAGATATCTACAATGCTTTGCAGCCCCACTCTATGCCTTCCACTAGTAAAATGCGAGCAGATATGTTATCATAACACACATCCCAGGCCCTACATTGAAACCGTAATGCCTTCTTCACAAGGATCACATCCTCAAACTAGGATCCCTGGCCTTACCGTAAGTTTCATTTTTGTTGCTCTTCTAGAATTTAGTTTTAAAGAAAACAAAAGAAATTCTACTTGGCCATACTACTAAATAGAAGAGTAAAATAACTCTAGACTTAGTGACATCAGTAGACCCTTTGTCCACGTTTCACTAGGAAGCAAACAGCAAAGAGCTATATGGAGGGAAATTCATTCCTTGGATACTAAGTACCTACTATATACTCGGCACCATGCTAGTTGAAGAAGACAGGAGCTCAACCACATGAGGCCATTAATCTAATCTCCAACAGAGAGTAGTATGGAGGTGCTGAAGCGAACACAAGAGTTGACAAGTACAACAGAGAAACATCAAAATCAGGGTGACAAAGGTAAAGGAAGTTTTCTTGAGTGAGAGAAATGCATGAATTGAATTTTGAAAAATAATTAGCTTACAAGAAAGTTCTAAGCAAGAGGACCAAGAATGTATTTGACTTATGGGAAAGTTTGCTCAAGTTTTCTGAGACTAAGTTAGCTCACTACTCTATGCTACTCTTCTTGACATAGAGGAAAAAGCCATTCTCCAATAAAATATGTCCAGGCAACCACTTGGCATCCATTTCTGAAAAGTCACAAACTTGACAGAGATAGTAGGGAGAGGTATCATGGAAAGAAGCAGGGAGAGAAAATGGAGAATTTCGTTTTCAAAAGCTTGCTGACATTTCTCATTTACTTAGAAAGGTTTTACTGCTACTTATGGAAATTGAAGTTGTGATTTGAGAGTAAAATTATTAGAGAATCGATGAAGCTTCTTGGGTTATTCAAGTTGGTGCAATTACCTAAGAATACATTGATTACTATTTGTATTCTCTTATTCAAAAGTCTATGAATTTGTTCTGGCTGTTATTGTCTTAATACAAAATAGCCTGTGGCTTACATTTCTAGTGAAACAGTTTTTTAAAAAACAATATTTACTCAAAGATCTCTCTGAAACTTCAGCTTTAGTTTCTACATACAAGTGATTTTAAATTTTAACCAATAAGGTGACTGAGATAAAGGCCAGTTAAATGAAAATACCCAGTTGTTACCAAGACTCGTTACTAGACCTGAGTAAAAATACTAGAAAAATAAGGGGCCCTGAAAGCATGCAGTAAACTCCCTCTTTTTATAGATAAAACAAGAGGACAACCAGAACGGTTATGACTAATCCAAAATACACCCAAATCACTGTAACACAGAAATCTTTCTACCATTAACAAAATAAAATGTACCATTTATCCAAAGGTAAATAATGAAGGCTAAATCAGTTGTTTTCTAGTTACTCTTAGTCTAGTTTTGTGTGGAGTGGCAAGTAAGAGGGGAAAGCAACTGGTAAGTGGCCTGGCTAGCTTTCCCATAAGAGATCACACAACCTAAGAAACTTCTTCAGTACCCAAAATATGTAGCCAAACTCTACCACCCAACGGTCAGCAAAAGCCTTACTGAACCAGGTATTCTGACCTATCTTCCCCATAGGCCTAAGCTCCCAATGCACGCTGACCCTACTCTCCAGGTGCACCAAAATGCTTCCTCTATTCCATCAGTCCGCACTCTTTCACTTTCCACGCCTAATGGACCTTGCTATGTCAAGTTTCTTCAGAGAATGATAAGCCCTTTTGAAGGCTGAAACTCTGTCTTTATTCATCGCTATTATTTCTAAAACTCAGCAATGGATGTAACATATAATAGATAACATTTATTAGATGAAGGAATGAGTTCATATACGAGTATTCTACAACTCAGTATTAACTCTCAATATCTGAGACAACTGTTACCTAGTATAAAATTCCATTTACTTCTAGAGCTAGCTGACTCACTGTTTCTCTTCTTCTCTGGTAAACACATGTCTAAATAAAAGCAGTCTACTGACAGGTGATCAAACTCTAGATAAAATTAACATCTGCAGCCGAGTTACATCACACATCAACTACATTAACTGCCTTTTTGCTAATTTGTCCCGCACAGTATCACTAAAATAATTGTCTATGCTCCTAATAGTGGTATAATGAAGAGTATTATGGGAAATATCACACTCATGTAGTCAGATCAGCTTCCCCAAACAACACTAACATCTAATTTGATATTCTAAGGATAAATGGGACTAATACAAAAAAGAAAGTACGTTAAAGCAAAACAAAAAAATGAAAAGTTTGTGCAAATATGTACTCATTTATAGAATATTTCAGTTTGTAGCTTTTACAAGATGAATTGATGTATAAAGAGCGACTAATGGTATCACTGAACTTCAACAATAAAAGGAGAATCAATTTTTTATTCTAAATTGACAAAATGTATGCTTTTAAATATTTCCTCCTAAAATTCTGAATTGCCATAAGCATAAGAGTTGGGAGATGTTAACAATAAGCCTTTATCTTTTTGCTGATTCCAGTATGTCCCCAGATGCTAAAAGTAAAGCACTAACAAAATATACATTTAAAAATATGACTAGAACATATTTCTGAGAAGCAAAAAAGCAAAATATGCTCCTTTCCTTGAAAAGTGGGGAGGAATAAAATGTATTACATATTTATATTTGTTTATACATGCATAAAGGAACTGTAAAGAGATAAATTTAAAACTAACAATAATAGATAACAGAGGAACAGGAGAAGCGTGAGAGGGAGAGTATTTTCTTTACTACATGTTAAAATTCTGTATTATATAGTTAGAAATTTAAACTTAAATTTAAAAAATGCCACTGTAAAACAGAATTTTAAAAATCTACGATTAATGTTTCAACATTAAATGTAAGTTATCCATAAAAAAGAACTATCCTTAATTCATTGTGTTTAATATGTATCATTTAGATGAAAACTGTTTTTTTGTCCTTTATATATTTACCCTCTTGGAATCCACTGATTCTTTCATTTTTGTGAAGTCCTTATTTATATTTACCTGCCTTTTCTCTGCGACCAATATATCATTATTAGCAGTGTCTTTTAGTTGTACAGTAACATTATACATATCTATATCCAGCTGAGACTGATTACAAATTATTCATCTTTAGCTAGTTATTTTGTCAACAAAATTCAATGGAAAAGCAAGTACTTTAATTATTAAGAAAACTAAAAAAAAGATTTTCTCTATTTTCTTCCTTATACAAGGCAAGCTAAGAGTGTTTTGCTGTGTTTCAAAAGCTGAACAGAAAAAAATCTTAAATAAACAAGGTGCATTTTCTTTCTTGGCACTTAGCTATTACAATTCTTTGGAAGTTATTGTATTTTTCAATAAAAAAATAACACATTTTGGTAGAAGACAGAATGACACTTTTCCAGTCTGCCAGGAAACAGAGCCTATCTCCAACTGAAGACCTATCAAAATATGCAAGCTAATGTCATGGCAACAGAAGCACTCACCATGGTAACGTCATCCCTGCTACAGAGGAAAACCACTCTAATTCATCATGTACTTCAAGACAAGACATTAGACTAATTCCAATTTTCATTTTACAATCTATCCATAACATTCAATACACCTGGAAGTAGTAAAGATTTAATAAAAACATTAATATTTCACAGAAAGCAATATTAAAATCAAAGCTGACTCAATTTACATGCAAACTGATTAATGTGAAAGCCATAAAATCAAGCTAACCCACCTGACAGAAAATCAAGATAGTGATGAAAACATAAAAGAAAACCAATTACATCACCAATGCTTGAAAGTAAATACTCTAGACACAATATAGAAACAATTATATATTTTATTAATCATAGCACAGCTCGTAGACAAAACAAAAAAATATTTTGAAAAATAAAAATACTTCCAAGATTTTCATTATCATCTGTGCTTTATAAGTTATTATGTATAATTCTGTTTTTATTTCCTAATGATGGATTACTAATGGCACAAAAATTCTTGTCTAGAAACATGTGTCTCTAGATGACAAAATTAAAATCAAACATGATTTTTAAAAGGTTAGAAATTAATCAGTTATTCCCAGAAATAAAAATTTACTATGCTACGTAAATCATTAAAATCCTCTTGTAAAAACTAGTAAACAAATGATTATTACCAACTTTGTAAATTAAATCAAAAGCTCTAACAGCTATCATATACAAGATCTACTACCTACAGCATATTAAAATGCCAAATGGCCATTTTAAAATACTCATTTTTAGGTGATGAACCACAAAAGATTAGCAATTCAAAATGTCAATGAAATCATAAAACTGAAAACAATATATATGAGTCGAAGAAAACCTAACTGGCTTCTGTACAGACTAATAACCGGATGGAAAATTCAATTTAAAAATGCTTCTTTTAAAAAAAAATGATTTCTTCAAGTTTGATAAAAGTTTAAACCTTAAAAAGTACCAATTTTTCTCAAAATATTTTAATATTTTATCAAGTACAGCTTCCACTTCAAGTTTTAAAAACCACTTTAAGTAAAAATCTCAGCCGTGGCTGGTGTGTCTCGCTTTTTTTTTATATGGACAGCAAAACACATGGGGGAACCAGGAGGCCGCTGATAAAAAAAAAGAGTAAACTGCCTTCATATCTAATTTTGGCCTTTAACCTGAAAACAAGGGGAAATCACTACAGACTAAGGAAGATCACTCTGGATGTAGTACGAAAAACAAACTGGATGTTGCGGGACCAGCTAGGATACCACTGCCATGGTCCAGGGAAGAGGCAATGAATAACAAGTCGAATTAGGGCTGCAACAGTGATAATGGAGAGAAAAGGAAATAATGTGAGATACTCTGGAGATGCAAAATAAGACTTGGAGAAGGATCAGAGGGGTAAAAGAGGGAAAAGGGTCAAAGAGAATGTCTACAGTGCTTATTTAAAGTGAGGTAGGAAATGATAGGAAAAGACTGGTTTGTACAGTTTGCTTCATTGGGGAGTAGAGATGATGTTCTGGTTTTAAAAGTTTCTGGTATTTTTGAGAAATTCAAAAGGCAATTAGCAGGGTGACCAACTAGATACACAAATCAGCTGTAAAAACCAGCTTAAAAATATCAACAGTCTGAGTCACAGACTTTTACAAAATAACTATAGCCATGGATAAGGATGAAATTTCCAGAGGGAATAGGGCTCAAGAAAAAATGAAGGTCCAGGACGCTGAGTCTTGAGAACCTCCAAACTTCAATGCCTAGTAGAAGACAAAGAGCTTGAATGACACAGAGAGAAATGGCATAAAACTAGAAGAAGTCAGGAGGAGTATGTGGTGCCAGAGAAGCCACAGAAGAGATTATTTCAAGAAAGACTAAACAGTAGTATAAACTACCACTAGATAGTTGAGTAAGAAACAGGGTGAAAAATTATCTTGATTTTGCAAATGAAGAGAGACTGCTGGTGATCCTTCAAAAAAAAGCAGTTGACTGATAAGGTACATACTTAGGTAAAGCCCTTTTAAACCACAATCTGCCATGACTGGTGTGGCTCACTGGTTGGGTGTCATCCTGAAAAGCAAAAGGTCACTGGTTCAATCCCTGGTCAGGGCACATGCCTGGGTTATGGATTCAGTCCCTGATGTAGACACTTATAAGAGGCAACTGATCAATGTTTTGCTCTCATATCGATGTTTAGCTCCCTTTCTCCCTCTCTTCCCCTATCTCTACGATTTTAAATTTTAATTTTAAAATAAAATATACTAAAATCTTATGTAAAAGTACAATATATAAAAGAAATAAATCAGGGCTACAGTGATATAAAAATAATACTTATCTAGTAACCTATTCCTTTTTAGGGATCTCCAAACTTTTGGCGCCTCTGGACCACACAGGAAGAAGACCTGTCTTGGGCCATATATTAAATACACAAATACTAATAAACACTGACGAGCAAAACAAACAAACAAAAAAACAAACAAACAAAAACAGGTCCATGCATAATTTTTGTGATATTCACCACCACAGATAAGCAAAAAAGTCCTCACATAATAACACTAAGTATGCAAAGACACTTTCGATAACCTTTTAAAATCATCAAGCAGGCCCCAAATTTGAGATCACTCATGTAGAAAATGTACATACCTAAGTAATCAAATTAGTATAAAACTTAGTAATAAAACTAACTAATGTTTTGAGTAAATTTATGGGTTTGTGTTGGGCCATATTCATACCCATCCTGGGCTGCAAGTGACCTGCCAGCTAGACACCCCTGCTCTATGTGGTCCCCTGAGGCTATGCACAATAACCTAGAACTTCGGAAATTAATATTTTAAAATCATTGAGTGAGATGATCATCTCTCATTTTCTTTAATTCTGTAAAAGTACTCAGTAATTTAATTTACTTTAAGTTGCTGCTTCCATGATAATTAATGACTGCTTCGAGTTTTAGTAAGTATCAGATACTGGTGCATTTCTTCACAAACAAAAAATATCCTACACTTTATTTTTCTGAATATATCATCCATTAACTTTTTTCTGTTTCCTATAAAAGTAATGAACTATGTGCATTTCTGGATGTGTTACAGGGTTATGTCTCTGGAAAATAAAACATTAAGTCAAAAGGAAAAAAAATTTTCTTCGGGGATGCTGGGAAGATGGCGACAGAGTAGGACAGATCTGATTCTAGCTACCATACTCATGGGTGAAAATCCTGGCAGATCTATAGAGAAACAGCACAATAAACCATTGGTTACCCAGCATTTATGAAATTAAAAGACCAGAGATTTTGACCAACGCTGAAACACCAGACAGCGGCAGACTCAGCTGCAGGAGCCCAGCCAGGACACTCGAAGCCCCTGTGCTGCTGCCACAGCAACGGGCCTGGGCACCCGCCGGAGGAGTGCTATGGGAGCCGGGACACTCAGCAGTGGTAGGCGACCAGCGCGAGGACCACCACGAGACTAGGTGCAGACGGAGAACATCAAGATACCTGAAGGAGTCTGCACCACTGAAATTCACAGGTATTATACCACAGAAGTTCACAACATAAACCCAGGGAGTCAGAATAGATCAATTTTAGAAGCTGAGGCTAACAAGAAGAGTCTCAAATAATGGGAAGACAAAGAAACAATTGTTTCCAAATGAAAGAAAAAGCAAAAACTTCAGAAAGAATGTTAGATGAAATAGAGGCTAATCAACTATCAGATAGTGAATTCAAAGCACTGGTTATTACGAAGTTCAAAGAGCTCAGGGGAGCTACAATGATCTCACCACAAACTATATCAACATAAAAAAGGAAACAGAATCAGCAAGGGAAAAGAGAAAATGAAGAATACAATTTCCAAATTGAAGAACACAGTAGAAAGTTTCAAAAGTAGAACAGGTGAGACAGAGGATCAGATTAGCTAGCTGGAGAATAAAGTAGAAAGCATCTCACAGAAAGAGCAAGAAAATGAAAAGAGGCTCAGAAAGAATGAAGAGGGATTAAGAGAAATGCAAGACAATATGAAACGTAATAATATCCAAATAATAGGAATACCAGAAGGAGAAGAAGAAAAACAAGGGATAGGAAACATACTTGAAGGAGTAATGAGAGAAAATTTCCCTAATTTGATGAGAGAAAAAGTCACACAAATCCAGGAATCACAGAGTCCCAATCAAGAGGAACCCAAAGAGGCCCACTTCAAGACACACCATCATCGAAATGGCAAAATTCCAAGACAAAGAGAGAATCTTAAAGGCAGCAAGGGAGAAAAAAGAAGTAACATACAAGGGAGCCCCAATTACATTAGCTACTGACTTCTCAATGGAAACACTACAGGCAAGAAGAGAATGGCAAGAAATATTCCAAGTAACAAGAACCAGAGGCCTACAACCAAGGCTACTTTACCCAGCAAGGCTCTCAATCAAGATGGAAGGCCAAATAAAGAGCTTCCAAGACAAAAGAAGTCTAAAAGAATATGCCTCCACCAAACCAGCTCTACAAGAAATACTAAAAGGACTGTTTAAGGAAAGGAAAGAAAAGAGGGAAACAGAGAGGAACACAGGTACAAAAATGGCAATGAATAAGTACCTATCAATAATAGCCTTAAACGTAAATGAATTAAATGCTCCAATCAAAAGACACAAAATAGCTGAATGGATAAGAAAGCATGACCCTCACATATGCTGCCTACAAGAGACCCACCTCAGAACAAAAGACCATCACAGACTAAAATTGAAAGGCTGGAAACAAATTTTCCAAGCAAACGGACAAGAAAAAAAAAAACTGGGGTAGCAATTCTCATATTGGACAAAATAGACTTCAAAAAAAGGGCAATAGAGACCCAGAAGGTCACTTCATAATACTCAAGGGAAGAATCCACCAAGAAGACATTAACATCGTAAATATATATGCACCAAACATAGGAGCACCCAATTATATCAAGAAAATCTTAGAGGAATTTAAGAAAGATATTGACAGCAACACAATTACAGTAGGGGATTTTAACACCCCACTGTCAAAAATGGACAGATCTTCCAAACAAAATATCAACAAAGATATTGCGGCATTAAACAACACCCTAGAGGAAATGGACTTAACTGACATATATAGAGCCCTTCATCCCAAAGAAGCTAAATACACATTCTTTTCAAATGCACATGGAACATTTTCAAAGATAGACCACATGATAGGACACAAAACGAGCCTCAACAAAGTCAAGAAAATTGAAACCATACCAAGCATTTTCTCTGACCACAAGGGACTGAAATTGGAAACCAACTCCAAAGGAAAAAAACCCAAAGCACCCAAAATCATGGAGACTGAATGGTATGCTATTAAACAACGAATGGGTCAAGAGTGAAATTACGGAAGAAATCAGAACGTTTCTGGAAACAAATGCAAACGATCTCACAACAACCCAAAACTTATGGGACACAGCAAAGGCAGTCCTGAGAAGGAAGTTTATAGCAATACAGGCCCTACCTAAAGAAGATAGAAACATTTCAAACAAACAACCTAACCCTATGCCTGCAAGAACTCGAGGAACAACAACAAAGACAGCCCAGAGCAAGCAGAAGGAAGGAAATAACCAAGATCAGAGCAGAATGAAATGACATAGAGACTAAAAGCACAGTCCTAAGGATCAATGAATCCACGAGTTGGTTCTTTGAGAAGATTTAAGTAAGCTCATCAAGAAGAGAGAGGACACAAATAAACACAATCAGAAATGGAAAGAGGAGAGATTACAACTGATACCACAGAAATAGAAGGGATTGTAAGAAATTACTGTGAAGAACTGTATGCCAAGAAATTTGAAAACCTAGGGGAAATAAACACATTTCTAGAAAAATACAATCTTCCAAAACTCAATGAAAAAGAAGCAAAAAATCTGAACACATCAATAACAGCAAAAGAAATTGAAGCAGTAATCAAAAAACTCCCATCACACAAAAGGCCTGGACAAGATGGTTTCACAGGAGAATTCTACAAAGCGTTTAAGGAAGAGCTAACCCCTATTCTCCACAGACTATTCCAAAAAATCCAGAAGAATGGAAAACTCCCAAATTCTTTATATGAAGCCAACATCATCCTAATTCCAAAACCAGATAGAGACAGAACAAAGAATAAAAACCTCAGGCCAATATCACTGATGAACACAGACGCTAAAATCCTCAACAAAATATTGGCAAATCGCATCCAACAATATATCAAAAAGATCATACACCATGACCAAGTGGGATTCATCCCAGGGATGCAAGGATGGTTCAACATTCGCAAATCAGTAAATGTAATATGTCACATAAACAAAAGCAAAGACAAAAACCACATGATCATATCAATAGATGCGGAAAAAGCTTTTGATAAGGTACAACACCCATTTATGATAAAAACACTTAGCAAAGTGGGAATAGAGGGAGCATTCCTCAATATAATAAAGGCCATATATGAGAGACCTACAGCCAACATCATACTCAATGTGCAAAACTTAAAATATTTTCCACTAAGATCAGGAACAATACAAGGATGTCCATTTTCACCACTTCTATTCAATATAGTATTGGAAGTTTTAGCCACAGCGATCAGGCAAGAAAAGGAAATAAAAGGCATCCAAATAGGAAAGGAGGAAACAAAACTGTCACTGTTTGCAGATGACATGATAGTGTACATGGAAAATCCTATAGACTCTACAAAAAAATTGCTCAAACTAATTAATGAATTTGGCAAAACAGCGGGTTACAAAGTCAATATCCAGAAATCAAAGCCATTTTTGTATACTAACAATGAATCGGCAAAAGCAGAAATCAAGAAAAAAAATCCCATTACGATATAGCAAAAAGAAAAATAAAATATCTGGGAATAAACCTAACCACGGAGGTAAAAGACCTGTGTGGAGAAAACTACACAGCACTGAAGAAAGAAATCAGGGAAGACACAAACAAATGGAAACATATACCGTGTTCATGGATTGGAAGAATTAACATCATCAAAATGTCCATACTACCCAAAGCAATATACAGATTCAATGCAGTACCTATTAAATTACTAATGGTATATTTCACATAGAACAAACACTTCAAAACTTTATATGGAACCATAAATGACCCCGAATAGCAGCTGCTATTTTGAGAAAGAAGAACAAAGTAGGAGGGATCACAATACCTGATATCAAATTGTATTACAAGGCCACTGTAATCAAAACAGCCTGGTACTGGCATAAAAACAGGCACATAGACCAATGGAACAGAACACAGAGCCCAGAAATCAACCCAACTCTCTACAGTCCATTAGTACTCGACAAAGGGGGCAGTAACATAAAATGGAGTAAAGATAGCCTCTTCAACAAATGGTGTTCAGAGAACTGGACAGCTACGTGCAAAAAAATGAAACTTGAGCACCAACTTACACCATACACCAAAATAAATTCAAGGTGGATAAAAGACTTAAATATAAGCCTTGAAACCATTAAAGTCCTAGAGGAGAACATTGGCAAGAAAATCTCAGATATTTCACACAGGAACATTTTTACCAATATGTCCCCTAGAGGAAGGAATATAAAGGAAAGAATAAACAAATGATATCTCATCAAAATAAAAAGTTTCTGTGTGGCTAAAGAAAACAGTATTAAATTAAAAAGACAACCAACTGTATGGGAAAACATATTTGCCAATGATACCTCAGACAAAGGTTTAATCTCTAAAATATACAAAGAACTTACAGGACTCCACTCTAAGAAGACAACCAACCCAATTAAAAAATGGGAAAAGGACTTGAACAGACACTTCCCCAAGGAGGACATACAGAATATCCAGAGACACATGAAGAGGTGCTCAATATCATTAGCTATCAGAGAGATGCAAATTAAAACCACAATGAGATACCACTTTACACCAGTCAGAATGGCTATCATAAACAAAGCAACGAACAACAAATGTTGGAGAGGTTGTGGGGAAAAGGGGACCTTAGTTCACTGTTGGTGGGACTGCAGACTGGTACAACCATTATGGAAAACAGTGTGGAATTTTCTCAGAAAAATAAAAATCGACCTGCCTTTTAACCCAGCAATTCCACTGCTAGGATTATATCCTAAGAACCCCAAAACATCAATTTCAAAGAACCTATGCACCATAATGTTCATAGCAGCACAATTTACAATAGCCAAGAGCTGGAAGCAACCTAGGTGCCCGTCAGTAAATGAATGGATCAAAAAATTGTGGTACATATACACAATGGAATTCTATGCAGCAGAGAGAAATACGGAAGTACTACCCTTTGCAACAACATGAATGGAATTAGAAAACATTATGCTGAGTGAAATAAGCCAGAGGTTGAAAGACAAATACCATATGATCTCACCTTTAACAGGTAACAGCTAAACAACAAAACAGACAAGCAAGCAAAATAAAAACAAATACACTGAAATAGAGAACAGGGGGACAGTGACAAGAGGGGAGAGGGGAGGGGATTTAAGGGGAAAAATGGGAGGGATTTAGAGGAACAAGTATAAAAAACACAGGGACAATAACTAAGGGGGGTGGAAATGGGAGGGAGGTGGGGTGCATGGGGGAGGGGTGGGCTGGCATGGGAGAAATAAACAGAAAACCGTACTTGAAAAACAACTAAATAAAAAAAATTTTTTTAATTAAAAAAAAATTTCTTCTAAGCTGGTGCTTGGGGTTTGCCTTCAATAGCATCACCATTTGAAGTATCTGTATCAGTATTCTTCAATATTTTCCAGGATTAAAAATATTTTTATAGAAGAAGTAACATCTTTTACCTTTTATTCAACTTCAGTTACTATAATTAATGTAATGGAGCAGAATGAACTTCTTGCTAAGGTTTAAGTAACTAGCACCAAACAAATGTAGGCCAAGAAGTTCTTTCGCAAGTAAATGAATTTTTCATCGTTCATTTGCCTTTGGAATATTTCTGTGGTATCAGAGAATGACTGAAGTTTAAAAAAGTCAAGCTCTGCCTACCCTGGACTTCCCTCACATCAGACAGACTCACTCGGACCACTAGGCTGGTGACTCAAAACAGTACCTTTCTTTATTTATTTGAATTATTGAATGCTCAAGGGAGCCAACAGATAAAACGCCACACTGTGAGTTCCAGGGATTTTCTGATAAATGTAGTAGATTAAACACGTGCATTTATATCTATTTTGATTTGAAACCTCACTACAATGGGAGTTACAGAAAAGATAACAATAGAAAAGGAAAAACAGGAGAGAACACAGCATGTGTTCCTAACAGAAAAATGAGCCTGTTAATACATTTTTAAAAGATAGGAAGTAGATGTAGATGTCCAAGAGCAAAGAAAACTGAACACTAAGAGAAGGATACTAATGCAAAGCCATTCACGTTGCATGCTGCAGTTCCCCCCAAAGGGTTAGGTAATATAAGGATCAGATAACTGAGAAGGTTGCCAAGAGACAAAAGATGATGGATGGTACCCAAAACAAGGAGACTGGTTGAAAACCTGTAAAGGGAGCATTTACATCTCTAGGTTTCCTCCTCTACCCCAGGCAAAACTCAGGAAATATGTTTATTCTGTGGGAAAAAATGAAGGAAAGAAGCTCCAGTCCAAAAGATTCAGGCATATCAGAGGAGGCAAATGGAAACCTGGAGAGTTAAGCCAAAGTTTACCTCACCCCTTGATCTTCTCCATTGTGAGAATACTAATAGCCAGGTGAATGCCACCAAGCAAGAGACTAAAGGCCTGGTCTCTGACCAGGCTAAAGAATTTCAAAGAAAAGGACTACAGACCCTAACCTCTGGGTATCAACCAATTTTAAAAATAAAGGATAAAAAATTTGTACATATTTTAACATGTTAAAAAAAATACAGGTTACCTCTAAACTACTCTGCTGCCCTAAGAGTCTATCATTTACCCTGCCTGCACTTAATTATTAAAGCTGAGCTTATCAAAGGCTTTAGATTTCCCCAGGAAAAAAAATTAGAAATATTGGCAAAGTTTACATTAAAAGGTTCTTGGCCTGATTAAGAGTCTTACACTCCTCGGTCAGAACTTACTTTAAGCAGAAAGCCTAAGGAAGAAGGGTAATTTACAAATCTTAAAGCTTACCAGGGCAGAATCAGGAATTACACTGGGTATACTGCTATTAGTTGGATCTGCCATATCCAGTTAGGGATCTGTGGTAGGCTGAAAAATGTTCCCCAAAGATATCCAGGGAACTTCATACCAAACAGTACACCATTTACACCATAAATAGAAAATGGCATTGCTTACCTTAAATATAAGTAGTCCTAAATTAGATATGATAGAAAGGAAACAGTAATACTAATTCTGGTATACAATGCCCTTGAATAACTGTAAAACTAAGCCCAAACTAATTATGTTGAAAAGAAAAAGATTAGAAAGTCTTAAATATTAAAAACTAGAAAATAAACATACTTTATCCTTACAAACAGACAAAAACTGGCATAGGACTACGTTTCTCATTGTGTGATGCAATGTAATTTAATTCCCTGTCCCTGGACCATCTAAAATCACATCTCCTCCCACCATTGGAAGCTACACCTGTCTGTAATTAATTCTCTTCTTACCTTCTTATACAGAAGACTTAGAGCAGCTGCAAAGGAAATGAAGGTCTTTATATGCAATAGCAATCATAAAAAGTCCATTTTACTTGGTATAGAAAAGAAGCTTGATGACAATGTCTAAGAACAGTGGTTTCAATGCCAACGAATTAGGTGAGATTAAAAAACCTTAAGTATTTCTTCTTTGAAAGTTGTAAAGAATATGATAAGTCATGAATTATTAGAAAAATATATTTGAAACTCTGCTTTCTTTAGCAGAACATCATAAATACTGTGTTTTCTATTGTCATTCAAGTTCAACTATTTAATAGAAACTTGTATTTTCATTTTTTAGAAAGTGTTGGAAAGTTATAAATCTCTCTGAAGAAGCTAAGTACAGTCTCACCTTGGGCTTTGGCAAATAAAAAGTTTGAAAATAAAATACACAAGACTACGCCTGTGACGGTAACCTAAACTGAGGCCACAGTAAGATTAGAAAAATTAGACTGAAATTGCAAAAGCAAAATAACGAAAAAAATTATGACGGCTACACAGCTGAATATAATGAAATTATGCATGAGTGAGAAAATTGCCTCCTGCTTCCCATGAATAAATTCATACTAACCTGGAGCCTACTCAGGATAGCAGCATTAATACATTTTATACTCAGAATACCCTTTAGAAGATTTAACACTAATGCATTAGGAATACAAAAGAACCACTGCACTAAATAGATCAGGCAGTTCATACAGAAGTTTACTTATAACTAAGTACCACATCCAGCCAGATGCCATTCTATCAACTGACAGCAAATTCCCACAAAAGGGAACACTGAAAACACTACGAAAGTATATACAGAGTAGGGCAAAAGCAGGTTTACAGGTGTGAGTATGCAAAACGAAGAGTTTGCTCCAGTATTATTATTTATTCATTACTGTGGTATTTTCCACATGAACAACTGTAAATCTACTTCTGCCCCACCTTGTATTAGTGGTAAAAATTACACAAGTTAGTGACAAAAAAGTGTACTTTGAACAAATAAGAAACTAAACAGAAAATTATCATAATTGTGCAAACTTATAATTACAAAGGAAACATATCAAGAAATAAAGGCTGAAATCATTAAAACTGCATGGAACACAGAATGGATTAACCAAAGACTAATAACTAGTAAAGTACAATGCTATGCCATTAATTAAACTTTTATGGAAACAGGCAGTTGTGAAACATTCTTTAATGAAATGTCTTGTATATAGACCCAAATTTAAGAATCTCTTATGCAAAATTTATAAGAAACTGATAATGTCCCAAGATAAATAAAATGTGACCCTTTCAGAGCTATTCCATATACTATATAATCTTAATAATTTGGAAGTAAAGTATATAAAAGTGAAAATCCTATTACAATGATGGCAGGAGAAAAAAATTCAATTAGGAATGTAGTCACATAATAGTGATAGTAATGAACTTCTAAAAAGTCAACTTTATCTATTGTAATTATCTCTATTTCCATTTAAGAGATATATTGTTTTTAGAAAAATAAAATAATAAGAGTTTTTCTTTCTCATTCATTAAAAATTCTTTACCCAATACATTTTCACAGAGACTGGCAGGAAGAAGGAATTCTTAAGTATTGCTTATTATAATAACATAGTCACATATATTGATCATCATCGTATGATCACCACAGAATTTCAAGGCTAAACTACTACAGCCTGTATATTTTACCAATTAAGAACTAGAGAAGCAAAGAAATACTTAGTGGCTGCCGTCAACCAGAGACCACTTCCAACCCACTGGGGTGTCTCTGAGGAAGATGTGAAAGCAGCACAGCTCATGTTACTATTTTGTGAAGAATGGGTGTTTGCATTCTGGACTCCTTGCAAGGAAACAAGTGGGAATTTACAGTCCTTGAAAAGATTT
The DNA here is from genome assembly GCF_021234435.1 of Artibeus jamaicensis. Taxonomy (NCBI): domain Eukaryota; kingdom Metazoa; phylum Chordata; class Mammalia; order Chiroptera; family Phyllostomidae; genus Artibeus; species Artibeus jamaicensis. The sequence continues at coordinate 38,853,209 of NW_026521812.1, read as the reverse complement.
TTAAAAGTAAAAAGATATAGCATAAATCAAAATACTAATCTGTATATGCCACAAGAAGAATAAAATAGCTATAAATTCAAAAGATTTTTGCTTATATTAGTAAACTATAAAACTAGCCAAATTTGAAAGGCTAGGGGAAAACATAAGAATACATTTTCATTTCTTTACTGAACATTTTCTAAGCCCTTCTGGGCCCAACACTATCCTAGACACTGGACATTTCTACATAAATAAGAAAGGACAGGATGAATAACCTTAAAGAAGAAGCCCACCTTAAAGAAGATCTTGAAGGTCTTTTCTTTTTTACATTCAATATTATTTTGTATTAGTTTCATGTATACAGAATAGTATTGTCCATATTTCCTATGCTGTATTTTTTTAATCTCTGACTTTTAGTAACTACCAATCTGCACTTCTCAATCCCTTCACCTTTTTCACCCGCCCCCTCTTGCAGCCATCACTTGGTGCTCTGCATCTATGAGTCTCTGTTTTGTTTGTTCAATTAGATTTTTCTTTAGATTCTACATGTAAGTGAAGTCATGTGTTATTTCTCTTTGTCTGATTTACTTATTACACTTAGCATAATACCCTGTAGGTTCATCCATGTTGTACCAAAGGGTAAGATTTCTTTCTTTTTAATGGCTGAGTAATATTCCATAGTATATATGTACCACTACTTTTTTTCATTTGCTTTTATTTTTTTATCCACTTGTCTACTGATGAGCACTTGTGTTGCTTCCATAGCTTGTCTAGTGTAATAATGCTCTAATGAACACAGGGTGCTTATGTTCTTTCAAATTAGTGTTTTGAGTTCCATATATATATGGATATATATGGATATATATATATGGATATATATATATATATATATATATATATATATATATATCCAAATTTTGGATATATATATCCAAAAATGAAATCTCTGGGTTATAAGGCACTTCCATTTTTAATTTTTGAGGACCCTACATATTGTTTTCCACAGTGGCTGCACCACAGTACATACTACCAATAATGCATAAGGATTCCCTTTTCTCCATACCTTTGGCTAGCATTTGTTAGTTGTTGATTTTTTGATGACAGCCCTTCTGACAGGTGCAAGATGGTATTTCACTGTGGTTTTAATTTGCATTTCTCTGATGATTAGTAACGTTGAGATCTTTTAATGTCTACTAGATGTCTCCAGTAGATATATAAAGTGTCTATTTAGGTCTTTCAGCCATTTTTTAATTGAATTATTTGTTTGATTTGGGTTTTTTGGTGTTGAGTTGTGTAAGTTCTTTTTTTGTTGTTTAAAATCTTTTTTTTGTTTTTCTTTTTTTCTTTGTTGTTCAAGTCCAGTTTTCTGTCTTTTATTCCCATGTGTATGTTATTTATACATTTTGAATATTAACCACTTATCAAATACATCATTGGCAAATATGTTCAAAGGAGATCTTTTTTGCTTTGAGAAAAATTATTTAAGTAACCTATTTTAGTTTTAAAGATATCTGACAAGTAACAACTATTCAAAAGGAAAGACAGAAAATAACATTAATTTTGGCTTCATAAAAGCAAAGCACTCCTCCTCATAAGACCCATGGAATGGAGATCAGGAGAGAGATTGAGCATGAACAGAAATCAAAGATCTCATTAGGACCCAAACTGCTGCTCTTTTTAGTCACAGTATTATATCTCTCTTGGTCAGGAGGCCTCAGAATGAGATCAGCTGGCATCAGAGAACCCAGAAAACTCTACGTCAGAGAAAGGCAAGGTATGGATTGGTGACCAGGACCTAGACTGTCAGAGGAAAGACTTAATTCTAGACAAAGGTATGCATGAGGCTAGAAATCGTTTTGACCAAGCTGGTCTAAAATTAATGACAGAGAAATCATTTTGTGATGCACGTGTGTATGAGTAAGTGTTACCTAAAGGGCTGTAAGACCTAAGTGTTCATGCCTAAGGTGATGTGGAAGAAACCTAGCAACTACTTTTCCATCAGACTAACAGGTAACTCAGGAATACATATCTTTAACAATGTTAATATACAGTAATGAAGGCAGCAAATGAAAAAAAGTAGAATCAATCGATGAACTCATCAGAATTCCACATTTCTGGAATTAGGACACGGAAGAAGTTAAAAATCTCAGAGAAGAAACTAGGAAGTAAAAAGGCATCTCCTCAATACTGCATGCACTGTGATTTGGAAGGGAGGCTTTCAGAAGGAATGCCTTCAAGTAAAAACTGGACTAGACAGATTACCTGATAAATGTGACTATATTAAAAAAATTTAACAGTTCTTTTAGAGAGTTTAAAGGAAGAAGTAGTAATAATCATAACAAATGATTTGGCAATTCCTAACTCTAGGCAAAAAATAGATTTCTAAGAAAAAAAAATATACTGGTTATTTCAGATGTGAACAATATTTATGTCACAAAAGAAATAAAATTATTGAATATTCATTTAACCAAACACGTGATATAATTATAATTATATAATACAGAGAATGAGAGTTGAGAAAGTGTTGGTGGCATTAGAAAGCTCAATCCTGTTCTACAAAAGTAGAAAGACATATCATGTACAAAAAGAAAAAGCAATAAAAAAACAGCAGAAATAGATTTTGCAAATAAAAGAAGAAAAAAAGCAGCTAAAACAACAAAAAATTATTACCTCCCAGGAGTGGCACTTTAGATGTGAGAAAGGGTAGGAGAAGAGACTGCTCTATTTTTCCATGTAGTCCATAATATTTTAATTGACTTTTAATATCACAGGCATATGCTATATATTCCTAGAAACATAATTTTTCCATAATAACATTACCTAGTTCACTTTGAATATACAAAAAAAAAAAGATAGAGAATAAGAGAAAACTATAGGAAGTAAAGGAGAAGAAATCCTCAAGGAACTATAACACCGAGATCCAAAGGCATATTAAAAATTATATATATCATGGTCAAGTAGCATTTATCCCAAAATGCAAAAATAAATACAAAAATTATTGTAATTTACTACAAAAATGTCATAAAAAGGAAAAATGGCATGATTATCTTAATAGAAAAGACATCTGTTAACTCCTCAAACCTATTTATAACAAACCAAAAAAAAAAAACTTTGTCAAATAGAAATAAAGCAGAGATCCAGGATGGTAGAGGAGTAAACAAAAGCTACACTAACATCGTCCCAGGCCCAGTTTGGAATTATAATTAAACTGTAGAGAAATCATCCAGAATAACCACCTGAGCACTAGCTGGAGAGAAGCCCTATACCTATGGAGAGACAGAAGAAACCACTTCACCCCAAGAAGACTGGTAGGCAGTGCATAGGAGACAACGAGAGGCCTGGCTGGGCACCCATGGGTGGCACTGAAGTGCAGGGTGGATATTTCAGAGGCCAGAGGTTCCCCCTTAGAAGTACAGGGTCTAAGCTACAAGCTGGGCTCCCCAGTCTACAGCACCAAACAGGAAAGTAACACAGATAACATCCAACTGTGAAAAGCAGCAGGGTTTCTGTCTGCCAGAGAGAGATAGCTGGAGATACAGGCAGCACCTTAATGAGCCAATAAACAATATTTCATATGCAGCCACTTACCCTGGGCACTCTGGAAGAGGGAGAGAAGAATGTTCTAGAGATGCTTCAGGAGAATCTAGAGAGAGAATTGAAGGAACAGCCACCAGGACCCCTGTGCTGAGTCATTCCCCATACTACTAAAGCCACTATTCTCAGGCAAAGCACTACTCTCCAAGGGGATCAGCCAGAGGGGAAGCAATAATTCCATGGAAGGCATTACTCTGCCCCACCCTGTGGTCCTTAAGCCCTGCTGCTGATTACAGCTTGAGGCTACATCACTGATCAGTTAAACAACTAAGGCGAAAAATACAAAGTAGCAGGCAAACTGGGAAAACAAAGAAACAGACCCCAAATAAAAGAAAAGGAGAATTCTCCAGAAGAGGAACTAGATGAAATGTAGGCAAGCAATTTATCAGATAGAGAGTTTAGAGTAATAATTATAAGGATACCTGACAGAATGAAAAAAGACATAGAAACCATAAAGAAGAACCAGTCAGAAATAAAGAATGCAATATCTGAACTACATAATACACTGAAAGGAATAAACAGTAGATGAAGCAAAGGATGAAATCAGTGATTTAAAAGAGAAGGTAGGAAAAAACACCCAGGCAGCGCACCACAAAGGAAAAAAAATTTTTTTTATGAGAGGAGCTTAAGAAACACTGTGGATAACACAGAACATAACAATATCCGCATCAAGGGAACACCATAAGGAGAAGAGAGCAAGCAAGGGAAAGAGAACCAATTTGAAGAAATAATGACCGGAAACTTCCCTAAGCAGGTGAAAGAAAAAGATACGCAAGTCCAGGAAACTCAGAGAATCCCAAAGGAGTTGGATCCAAAGAGGCCTACACCAAGATACGTAATTAAAATGACAAGGCTTATAGACAAGGAGAGAATCCTACAAGCCACAAGAGAAGAGGGTGGTCACATACAAGGGAGCACCAAATAGACTGGCATCTGACCTCCCAACAGAAACGTATCAGGCCAGAAGGGAGTACCATGAAATATTCAAGGTGATATAAAACAAGGACCTACAAACAAGGCTACTATTTAAAATCAAAGGAGAAAATAAGGGGCTTCCCAGACAAGAAAAAGTCAAAGGAGTTTGTTAACACCAAACCAGTACTGCAACAGATGTTAAAGGGCTTCCTTTAAGAAGAAAAAAATAACAAAAAAAGATGAAAATAATCTAACAATAAAATGACACTAAATACATACCTATCAATAATAATCTAAATGTAAATGGCATAAAGGCTCCAACCAAAAGACGTAAGGTAGCAAAGTGGATAACAAAATAAGACCCATATGTATGCTGCCTCCAAGAGACACATCTCAGATCAAAATACATACACAGTCTAAAAGTAAAGGGGTTGGAAAACAGTATTTCATGCAAATGTAAAGAAAAGAAAGTTGGGGTAACAGTACTTATATCTGACAAAACAGACTTTAAAACCAAGGCTGTAATAACAGACAAAGAAGGACACTACAAAACAATAAAGGTTAACAATCCAACAAGAGAACATAACCCTAGTAAACATTTACAGACCCAACACAGGAACACCTAAATATGTAAAGCAAATCTTGATGAATAGAGATCTTAACGGGAGAGATCTACTGAAATACAGTCATAGTCGGGGATTTTAAGATGGTATTAACTTTAATGGATAGATCTTCCAAGCAGAAAATCAACAAGAAGACAGTGGCCTTAAATGACACACTAATCAAATGGATTTAATTGGTATCTTCCTAGCATTTCATCCCAAAGCAGCAAAATATACATACTTTTCAAATGCACATGGAACGTTTTCTAGGATAGACCACATGTTAGGACACAAAAGAAGTCTCAATAAATAAAAGACTGAAATCATACCAATCATCTTCTCTGACCACAATGCTATGAAACTAGAAATCAATCACAACAACACTGAAAAACACACAAAGGCATGGAAGCTAAGTAACATGTTATTAAACAATGAGTGGGTCAACAATGAGATCAAGGGAGAAATCAAAAGATACCCTGAGACAAATGAAAATGAGGACACAACAATTCAAAATCTGTGGGACACTGGGAAAGCAATTCTAAGAGGGAAATTCAAAGCATTACAGGCCTAACTCAAAAAGAAAAAAGAAAAAGAAAAACCTCAAGTAAACAATCTAACTCAAAAAAGAACAAACAACACCCACTGTAAGTAGAAGGACGGAAATCATAAAGATTAAAGCAGAAATAAATGAAACAGAGTCTCAAAAGAAACAATACAAAAGATCAATGAATCCAAGAGCTAGGTTTTTGAAAAGATAAACAAGACTGACAAACCTTTAATCAGACTCATCCAAAAAAAGAAAAGAGGACCCAAATGAATAAAATCAGAAATGAAAGAAGAGAAATAACAACTGACACCAAAGAAATACAAAGAATTGTAAAAAAAACACTATACGACAAAATGGACAAATTCCTGGAAATATGCAATCTTCCTAAACTAAATCAGGAAGAATCAGAGAATCTGAACAGAAAGATTACACCTAGTGAAACTGAAGCAGTAATCATAAACCCCCACAAACAAAAGCCCTGGACCAGATGATGGCTTCCCAGGTGAATTTTATCAAACATTACAAGAACTAATACCTTTCCTTCTCAAATTATTCCAAAAAATTCAAGAAAAGAGAAGACTCCCAAGCTCATTTTACAAGGCCAGCATTATCCCAATTCCAAAACCAGATAAAGACACTACAAAGAAAGAAAATTAAAGGCCAATATCCCTAATGTACATAGACACTAAAATACTCCATAAAATATCAGCAAACCAAATACAGCAATGAATCAAAAAGATTCATTTACTTACTTCAGGAATACAAAACTGGGACAACATTCACAAATCAATAAATGTGATCGTCACATAAACAAAATGAAGGCTAAAAACTACATGATCATATCAATAGATGAAGAAAAAGAATTTGATAAAATCCAGCACCCATTTATGATAAAAACTCTCAGTAAAGTGGGATTAGAAGGAACACACCTAAACATACTAAAGGCCATATATGACAAACTCACTGCCAGCATCATAGGCAACAGGCAAAAACTGCACACATTTCCCTTAAGATTGGGAACAAGACAAAGATGTCTGCTTTCACCTCCCTCATTCAACACAGTACTGGAAATCCTAGCCATGCCAATCAGACAAGAAGAAATAAAAGGCATCCAAATTTGAAAGGCAGAAGTAAAACTGTCACCATTTGCAGATGACATGATACTGTACACAGAGGGTCCCAAAGATTCCACCAAGAAACTACTAGAACTGATAAATGATCTCAGCAAAGCAGCAAGATACAAAATTAACATCTAGAAATCAGCTGCATTTTTATATGCCAATAACGAACTAACAGAAAGGGAAATTAAGAATACAATGCCATTCACAATTGCTTCAAAAAGAATAAAATACCTAGGAATAAGCCTAACCAAGGATGTAAAAGACCTGTACTAAGAAAATTATAAGACACTGAAGAAAGAAACTGAAGATAACAAAAAGTGGAAACACACACTGTGTTCATGGATAGAAAGAAGCAACATCATTAAAATGTCTGTACTATGCATAGCAATCTACAGATTCAACACAATTCTTATCAAGATTCTAATGACATATTTCACAAATATTTAAACTAGAACAAATATTTAAACATTTATATAGGACCAGAAAACGCCTGCATATAAACAACAACGCTGAGAAACAAGAACAAAACTGGAGGGATCATACTACCTAGTATCAAACAAAACTATGAGACCACAGTAATTAAAACAGCCTAGATCTGGCATAAAAGCAGACACACAGATCAATGAAACAGAATAGAGAGCACAGAAATAAACCCACACCTTTGTAGTCAATTAATATTTGACAAAGAAAGCAAGTACATACAATGGGCTAATGATAGTCTATTCCATAAATTGTGTTGGGAAAATTGGACAGATGCATGCAGAAAAACGAAACTAGACCACCTTCCTACATCACACACACAAGAATAAATTCGAAATAAATTAAAGACTTAAATGTTAGACCCTGAGTCATTAAAAAAATCATTGAAGAAAACATCAGCAACAAAATCTCAGACATTGTTCATAGCAGTATTTTATTAGATATATCTTCCCAGGCAAAAGAAACAAAACAAAAATAAGCAAATGGGACTGCATCAAACTAAAAAGGTTTTGCACAGCAAAGAAAAACATCAACGAAATAAAAAGACAACCCACAAAATGGAAGAACGTATTTGCCAATACCATCTGATAAGGGGTTAATATGCAAAATTTATAAAGAACTTACAAAACTCAGCACCAAAAAAACAAACAACCCAATTAAAAAATGGGCAAAAAACCTGAATAGGTATTTCTCCAAAGAGGACCTACAGATGGCCAATACACATATGAAAAGATGCTCGATGTTAGTAATTATCAGAAAAATGCAAATTAAAGCCACGATGAGATACCATCTCACACCTGTCAGAATGGCTATCATCAATAAATCAACAAATAAGTGCTGGTTAGCATGTGGAGAAAGGGAACCTTTTTGTACTGTTGGTGGGAATGCAGGTTGGTGGAGCCACTGTGGAAAGCAGTATAGAGATATCTCAAAAAATGATAAATGGATCTGCCTTTTGACCCTGCAACCCCACTTCTGAGAATATATCTAAAGGAAACCAAAACACTAATTCAAAAGAACATAAGCACCCCATGTTCACTGCAATATTATTTACAATCGCCAAGATATGGAAGCAGCCCAAGTACCCGTCAGTAGATAAATGGATAAAACAACTGTGGGACATTTACCCATTTGGACTATTACTCAGCTGTGAAAAAGAAGAGAGTTTTACCCTTTGCAACAGTATGGATGGACCTGGAGAAAATTATGCTAATTGAAATAAGCCAGTCAGAGAAAGACAAATACCATATGATTTCACTCATATGTGGAATCTAATGAACTGAACTAAAAAGGAAAATGGGGACAGTCTCATAGATGGAGAGCAGGATGACTGCTGTGGATTGGGAAGGGAGGTGAGGGGATGGATAGACTGAGAAAAAAGGAAAAGGACTCATGGACATGGAGAACAGTGTGGTGATTGCTGGGGGGAGGAGGTATAGAGGGACTAAATGGCAATGGAAAAAATACAATGAACATTAAAATTTTTTAAGAGAAACTAAAATGTCTTAGAATTATAAAAGGTATCTAAGTGAAATTTACCAAAAATATACTTAATGAAGGAAATTTAACCACATCCCTTTGGGGTTGAAAATAATGTCTCCCTCTCCTCCATCCAATGAGAGTCAACGATGAAACCAGTGCTAAAGGTCCTGGCCAATATATAAAACTAGACAATTATTAGAACTAAAAGTGTTCAGCAAGATTGTTGAATCAACAAAATAAATCAATCAACAGTGTACCAGTACACCAGAAGTAGCAAGTTTTTTCAAAGGTACTGTTTATTTTAAAAAATAGAAACTACTAAATATCTAAAACATAGATTAATAACCATTAAAAACTTAAACTGAAGAACAGAAAAAAACCTGAGAAGAGCTATACCTTATTCATTCAATTTAACACTGTAAAAACATCGATCTTCTCCAAATTAAAATCAATTCCAGATACACTCCCAACAAGAATTTTTGGGTAATCTGACAGACTAAGTCTTAAATTTATATGTTAAACAAAATATCCACAAATATTTAAGAAAATATTGGCAAAGAGCAGGGAGTCTTGCCTTACCAGGTATCACTTACAAAATCATTGTCTCAACAAGTGTGGTCACAGAATGGGAACAGACTAATAAACCAACCAACTATACTAAACATCAAAAACAGTTACTTATGGTCAAGCCACTTCTTTTACATACCACCAAAATCTCACATACACATGGGTCTGAACCATGAGTCTAACACAATGAAGTATAGTTTAATTACCATTATATTTAGACTTTAAATCTTTCAGTCTAGGGAGATTAGGTCTGGAAAAACACTGAAACTTAAAAGATCTAACTTCCATCTTTCCTAAATCTGCATTTTCTACAATTTCTGTCCCCGACCTCTGAATCTCCCCTCCATCTCCTCCTCCTTCAACCACAGATTTTCCCTTTGTCTCTTTGGCAAGGAGGGCAGGAAGGAAGACAGAAACCAATCACATACCACATTTATCTTAACTTGCATAATAGCAGTGTTTTACTACATATGCAAAGCATATATACTAGAGTGTTCAATACATAGTGTTCAAAAATATTAGTTTCCTTCCTTTTTTTTCAGGTACCTAGCTTGATGCCTCTCTATAAAACTCCACAACAAGCTAATGCCCTAATTTCTAAGAACAGAGTTAGTGATGGCAAAATGCAGCACATACTGAGGGGTAACATAGGAAATACAACTCTTTTCTATAGAGTAGTAGCACTCACACTTGAATATGCATCACTCACTTGGAGAGCTTGTGAAAGCACAGAAATTGCTGGACTCCATTCACAGAGTTTCTGATCACTAAATCTGGGGTGAGTGGCTTTTCTGACAATTTTTGGGGTGGTGCCAACACAGCTGTCCACAGGCCACATTTGAGAAACACTGTACTATATAAAGCACAGGATCTCAGTTGAAGGCAATTTTGCTCTCCAGGGGAAATTAAGCAGTGACTGGAGAGGTGGGAAGGACAAAGAATACTGGCATCTACATCTAGTAAGTACAGACCGAGTATGTCACTAAACACCCTATCATGCACAGGACAGCTCCTCACGGCCGAGAATTACCATGCCAAAAATATCAATGGTGTTGAGGCTAAAAAACCCTGCTACAGAGTAAAACAAAACTTACTCCAAATAAATGATTTGACTGGTAAGTTGGTGAAAATCCTTCAGTGAGTTTCAGAAATTTGACATGGAATAAATATTCAAAAAATTGCGTTTTTCTTCAAGTATAGATAACTCTTTGAATTTTACTTATCCACAGAAAAATGAAGTTTTAGAAATATTACCACTTAAAGATATATTGGCCTGCAGTAAGAAATAAGTACTAATATAACATTACTGGTATATTTCTAGTAAAATAGAACAAATTAACATTCAATTTCAAGGACAAGAAAAATATTATATAAAAACTAGCTTTCTTAAAATATAGTGATCAGCCATGTTTATTTCTTAAACTGAGTGAAAAAAAGCTGGTCATTTCACTATTTTATATATTTAGGATAGATGAAATGTTTTAAAACAGTTTGTTTCAGGAAAAAACAGTGATTACACAAGCAATCAATCCACACTGAGCAGTACGAGTCTGAGGAGAGTATACTTTGTGCACACACACACACATGCACATGCGCACACACACACATACAAACTTACTCCAGTAGGCTGAAAAATAAGTCCATCCATTTCATGGCTAACTTCTTTGGCAAAATTTCCTTCAAGTAGCTATAAAATAAATAAAATTAAATAATCAGTTTTAAAGTATTTTAAACTTCTATAATCTTTATAAAAACTTTCTTAAATTTCAAGAACTGAAATACAAAATGGGAAAGAGGGATGGCCCAGAGAAACATAGGTTAATATAAGTTTTTTTATTATATAAAGATTTCCATTCCATGGAGGGCTAGATACCTTGAATAACAGTCCTAACTACAAAAGACAAAATGATGAACAAAATAGTAAAAGCATATTTTAAATGCATTGCTGAGCCAGCAAAAAGGAATTTTAATATGGATTAAAATTCATTGTAGATTAAAAGCACTGGTCTCAATGACAAAGTAAAAACAGAAACTCTGGGAAGTAATAAATAAAGGGAATTAAAAAATAAACATACAGCCCTGACAGGTGTGGCTCAGTTGGTTGGGTATCACCCTGCAAAAGGAAAGGATGCCAGGTTCAATTCCCAATCAGGACACAAGATTAGTTTGCAAGTTTGGTTCCTGGTCAGTGCATGTGAGATGCAACCATCAATGTTTCTCTCCCTCACATTCTCCCTCCCGCCTCCCCTCTCTCTAAAAATAAATAAATCAAATATTTAGAAAATAAAATCTGCTTGGGGATAGAGGGAAGGGGTGGGGGGATCCTCTGAGAAGCTGTAACCACAACTAGTTCAGGTATGGAGAACGCAATCTGAAAATGCATTACCTGTGTTTTTCCCAATCCCTCAAGCAGAAAAAAATTCAACCTTTCTTTTTTGTCTTACTTCGTCTTTTTTATATTTTTCAAGCACAAAATTTCATTATAAGGGATATTTGGTACAAAATATAACAGTTTTCTCAAGATCTTATCTACTCAAGAGCAGAGTTACACACCCAATGCTCTCCTATTATTTCTGAGCAAGTAGTTTTTTATTGAATTTATTGGGGTAACACTGGTTCACAAAACCATACAGGTTTCAAGTGTACAACTCAATAAAACATCTGCACACTGCATCATGTGCCCACCGCCCCAAGCACTGTCTCTTCCCGACCTCATTTTACCCCCGTTTGACCACCTCCACCTAGTCCCCACCTCTCTTTCCCCCTGGCTATCACCACCTTGTTGTCTGTGTCTACGTGTTACGTACATGTGTTTTTTGGTTACTCCTTTCACTCAGTCCCCCATCCTCCCTTCCCTCTGACAGCTGTCAGTCTGTTCCATGTGTCCATGCCTTTGTTATTATTCTGTCAGTTTATTTTGTTCACTATGGTATTTGTCTTTCTCTGACTGGCTTATTTCACTTAATATAATACTCTCCAGGTCCATCCATGCTGTTGCAAAAGGTACAATTTCCTTCTTTCATATGTCCAAGTAAAATTCCATTGTGTAAATGTAACACAGATTTTTAGTCCACAATCAGCATCCACTTAGGCTGTTTCCAGATCTTGGCTATTATAAATAATGCTGCAATGAACATGGTGGGGGGGGAGCATATATTCTTTGGATTTAGTGTTTCAGGATTCTTAGGATATACTTCCAGAAGTAAGAGCACTGGATCAAAAGGCAGCTCCATTTTTAATATTTTGAGGAAGCCCCATACTGTTTACCACCATGGCTGCACCAGTCTGCATTCCCCCATGCAGTGCAGAAGGGTTCCCCTTTCTCCACATCCTCCCAGCACCTGTTGTTTGTTGATTTATTGATGATAGCCATCCTGTCAGGTGTGAGCTGATATCTCACTGTGGTTTTAATCTGCACTTCCCTAATGATTAGTAACACTGAGCATCTTTTCATGTCTATTAGCCATCTGTAGGTCCTCTTTGGAGAAGTGTATCTATTCAGGCCCGTTGCCCATTTTTTAATTGGATTGTTAGGGGTTTTTTGGCATTGAGTTGTGTAAGTTCTTTATAAACTTTGAGTATTAACCCCATATTAGAACTGAAAAATCAAAGAGCAGGAGTAAAGATTCCTAAAAATAGTCATTAGAGCCAGGGATAAATTGCCAAACTCAAAGTGACTAAATAAGAAAAAAGTCACTGAGACTAAATTTCAGAGAAATAGTGAGGCCAGGCTTATAAATAGGTCCAACCAAACTAAGCAAGGAGGATGGGCAGCCTTAGAGAGAAGAGTTTAAGTCAGACACAGTCTCCAAGAAAGAAGTAGTTACAAGGAACCAAAGAGTTAAAGACTTAGTGAAATATCATGGCTTGAAAGGCCAGGTTTTATTTTAATAATTTAAATATCAAATACTTTTAAAACTCATTTTGGTATTCTTTTGTCTCTAATATTACATTCCAAAATAGAATGTCCTATCCTTTTCAACTATCCTATTTTTTCCTCTTCTATATTTTAAGTAAAAGTAATTTACGAAATGCACTGGTGTTCGTTCTTATGTAAGAAGTACTAAGGTTTTCTTAGATAATTTGTTGGATGGTAAAAATATAATCTCAATACAAATATAATTTCATTCAGTGTTCCTTAGGGTAGATATTTCCTGGCTACCTAACAGTGCTGGAAACCCACTGAGCAGCAGGGTGCCTGGGGACCCAATGATAATGCAAACCTAGGCATATTACGGTAAATAGTAGACACAGTATACCAAGTAGCAATTAATAAAGCATGATAGTATTTTATAAAATTTACTTATAAAATTTATATTTGCTTATCTATGAATATAATAGCATCACAGACACCATCATAAATATCCTACAGAAGGCATGTAACTTTCCATTGGTGGAACTAAGATTATACCAGGTGATTGACTGGCATTGACACTTTATATGCCTACAAATCAGAAAGTAATTGAAAACCAAATCATTATAAATGCATAAGCAGAGAAAGATAATGCAAATTGACTTGAAATTAGAAACATGACAAAACAGAATGTGTAAAGTTACAAAGCATAGCAAGGAATCTTTTAGAAATAACCAAATGATAGCTTAAGACTACAAATAAAGAAGAAAATGAATCTGCAATATAATTGGGAATGGAAATTGGCAACACTGATTCATTATATTATAGAAAAATAATATTACTAAACAAGAAAAGAATAAACTACCTCTGCCTTTCTGTTACGGAGTATTCTACTCACAACAGATGTTTTCTGAGCAAAAATTCCCACACAACCCCAACTCATTGCCTCAGAAGACTCAATATAGTAACTTATATTTGCTGATTTTGTTACCTGCTTTCATAACAAAATTCAAGGTTTAGTTTTACCAACCCCCCCATATAACTCTTTATTCTTCTCTCATCTCCCAAAGTCTAATTTCTGGTTTAGACTAAGATTATCCAGTGCTCCTATACCCTCAATATTCCTCTAATCAATACAGAATCATTCTACAAAACACATCCCTTTTGCTCAACAAAAATCCCATATCAATATCTTAGTTGAAAAATAATGAATTGATTTCTATTATTTACTAATAATGCCTAAACAACTATAATATTAAAGTTGGTTAATCAAAATATAAATAGCCTCTGGAACACTCTCATTGGCTCTTTTATTAACCCATATTACTACAATGAAAATTAAGCAAAATAACTCTGGTAAAATCCTCTCAATAAGTTAGAAAATCTAAAAACAAAATTTCTCTAGAAAATACACTTCATTATTTTTGGTGGTTGTTAGACTTATTTTTAACCTCATAATTGAGGCATCATTCATCCATTCATTCACTCAATGCGCATTTAGTGCCAATAATTGACAGCCGCTCTACCAAGTGTTTGAGATTTTTAAAAAATCGCACCGTCTGTTCTGGAAGAACTAGTGCCAGGGTCTCAGAAGTCACAAACTCAAATGCCTCTACATGCCAGGCCTGAGCGGGACTGGATATAAGATTACAGAGACTGGTGAGAAATATGACGAGCTGAAGGGGGCATCTTCATCTACAAGCAAATTTGGTATTTTTTAAATATTATATGTGCCCTGGTGTGGCTCAGTGGATTGAGCACCAGACTGTGAAGCAAAGGGTCTCTGGTTCAATTCCCAGGCACATGCCTGGGTTTCAGACAGGGTCCCCAGTAGGGGATGTGCAAGGGGCAACCACACATTGATCTTTCCCTCTCTTTCTCTCCCTTCCCCCCTCTTTAAAAATAAATAAAATTTTCTTTAAAAAATTAAAAAACATAAAAATTATATGAGTTTAAACTTTCTGGGGCCTACCTAAATACACATGAAACAGTAATTTTACAATAAATGCTTTTAATAAAGATGTTTAAAGATTTTTGAGGGGACTGAAAAGTAACTAAAGGAACTAAAAACCCCAAATCATTCTGGCTCGAGTCCACATTCTTACCCACTTTTCTAAAGCAGGAGTTAACACTGCCAGTCTAGGTTACATGCACCTCTGTCATACTCCGATAGCACCTGTACTTCTCTCTATTGCAGGGTTTTCCTGTTTGACTGTCTGATTACCAAACCGAGCTGTGGACTTTTTAAGGTCAGAAATCACATCTTATTATCACTGTATCCTCAACATCTATTGTAGTAATCTGCCACAGAGTAAACTCTCACATTAACACACGTGTTAAATAAATAAAAAATGAACTGCACAGTGACAAGATTGATAAAAACAAGGCAGTATAAATATATAGGTTAGGTAGAATATACATGGAATATACTATGTCCCAAGAAGTTGTGTAAAATAAACACATTAAAGTTTATGAGATGTTGAAAAGCTATTGATTTGATGTATATACAGATTATTAAAGGAGTAAGTATTTTTAAATGCTAATATCACCATTCATAGTTAAAAACTTTCTCCCCAACCACCCTGTATTGCCTTCATTATCTCCCATGGGGACAACAGTAAAAGGCTCCTCACTGGTCTTCTTGATTGTGGGTTGATTTCTATTCTCTACACAATTTCTACTATCTACTGCTAGAACTGACTTTCAAAAACAGTTTGTTATGTCACAGTCACATCTAAAAACCCTTTAATGTGCCTCACTGCCTACAGTCCAAGTTTCCTTAGCATGCATTTTTTAAAGTTTTTTTTTCCAGGGCAACCTTACTAAATGTTTTTTTAAAATGTTTATCCAGATTGCAGCTGGTAAGAAATATAGGTAAGTATTTTCTTTGTGGATAGAAAAGCATGACCCATTAGTCTGGAAGAATACTTAGCATTTTTGGAGGGAATGGAAGAATAGAAAGAATACTTCACCATAAACACATGAGAGAATTAAAAACAAAACTAAACTATAAGAGTGGCTGGTCTGACTATCATAAGAAAAAGGAGAAAAATTGCAGAAATACAGAAACCAACAAAGAGGTTTATAATTTGAGCATAAAGTGAAATTGTATTTATTTGTAAAATATAATTTAAGACTTTCGAACAAAGAACAATAAAGCAATCTATCTCATTCAAAAATAAATACTTTGAGTGTGTTCTGAAAGACTAAGTCTACCAAAAGAGACATCTGGCCTTTGCCCCCCACTACAGGGAGCTGATCTCTAGACCCCTGGAATGTTCTGCCTGACAAGACTATCTGTGCTTGCTGGAGAACCTAACAATGTGATTTATGATGGGGCTGTGGAATATGCCCTATCAGTTCTAACCTCCAAAGAAACTGCAGACTAAATGTATTAGCCAAACATCTGGAAGGGACTACAAACTAAATGTCGGCCATGCAGACAGTATGTGACTGAACCACAATATAAACCTCAGATTCCAAACACGTGGGGGAGCTCCCTGGCTGGCAATATTCCAATATTGTCATACATATTAGCCAGGAGTAGATAACGGGACACTCAGAACCTTCACATTTGGGCCCCTCCCAGTTTTATTTTGACCAGTTTTAATTTGTATCCCTTAGTTACAATACAATGGTAATCATAAGTATAGTGCTTTCCTGAATTCTGTGAGTCTGCCTGGTAAACTATCAAACCTGAGGGACTGCCTGGGAACCTCAGATTTGTAGCCGGCAGGTCTGAAGTGAGGGTGCCCTGGGACTTCCATTTGTAGCTGGTGTCTAAGTAAGAGCAATGTTGTAGGGGACTGTGCGGTTGGCCTGATTTTACTGCAATAAAAGTTTTTATCACTGTATTTCTCTAATTGCCACAATTTAGACTATCCTCCAAATCATAACTGTCAGCAGGAAAGTATACGACTTCCCCTGCTGGGCACTATCACCAAGAGGCTATTCAAGCCGTGGCAGTCTACAGAATGATGCCATCGTCGCCCTGTCAGTTAATGGGTAAAGTGACCCAGTTCGGCCACCACAGACGAGATCTTTAATGGACACTGAGTATCTCTGGATGAGGACAACCCATACTGAGATACCAAATGGCATTTATCTGTAAACCACACATGTTTTATAGCCTCATAAAGTACCGGGAAAATGGAAGGAGACTCAAAATAAACTTTGTTTTCCACAATATAAAAAACATAAAACATTTCCTGTATTCTCTGTATCAACTTTGAGCATAGAAAGTTCAAAACCATAAAAATAGGACCTAAGATTTTTACCTAGACCACTGTATAAAATACTTCATAAACAAAATAGCAAAATGTTATACCTCTGTTACAGTGATTTTATTTCTAGTACTTAAACATTTATCAACTATTGAATGCAGGAAAGATTAAATGGTTCATGAGACTTACCTAACACCTTTAAAGAATACTTGCTTTCGAGACTATATTGCCATTAATCTGTATATGGAACTTAAAATTCTTACTATTTCTCTCTGGTGCGTCTACCTTTACATTCTCTCCCAGAGAGGCCCCGTCCTACTTCAGCCTGGTGAGTCGCACTTTTCCTCTCACAGGGCACACACATGTGCACACAGCACATGTGAACACATATCTGCCCTCAAAGTCCCTAAGCTACGACCAGGAAGTCTAAGAACATGCAAAAAAAAAAAATGCAAATGCTAAAAATAGGGAAAGAAATGAAAATCCTTGTGAACAAAGAAAAGAAATGAACAGAACCAGTAGAAGAGACCTATAGTTTATGATGAGGTACTTGACATAAAATAGTAGGTTTCAGAGGTAAGGGAAGGCTAAAGGAAGTGTATTTTAGGTATTGTTAGAGTAATGCACGTAACAATAACAACCCAGAATTATTATTCTGTCATTCTGAAGTATATAAAATTATGAATCATTCTGAAGTATATAAAATTATGAATCATTCCAGATTCTACTTGAAAATAACATTCCAAAAAAATATTTGGGAGCCTCCTAGAATCAGTAATAAAATCTACCCTAATTATATCTTGATGAAACTCTGAGGTACACTACACCAAGATTTAGAAAAGGAGACCTAGGTATGTAATTATTTAAAAATTCATTTTTTCCTGGATGTAATCATACCCCTGGAAAGGGGGGTGGTGGGGTGGGGGAGACATAGGGTGAGAGAGACTCTCATTATTTCCAAATAAGAATATGAAGGCTTTATATCTACAGCGTAAATAACTCCAGTCTAACATGCCTAAAAGAATCCTAAACACATGTAAGGCTTTCACTTAAATGCTTTTCTTCTCAGACAACTCCTCTTGCCACATTTCTGCATTAAGAATACTTATCTCACCTCATACATGTTAGACAGATAAGACTAAAAGCTACATGCTTGGGTCTCTTACAGTTTGGTTTTTCTGGTCATCCCATCAAAAGTAAGAGGTAGCCATATTTTTTTTCTCCACTTGCACAAGCACTCATAGGCCTGCTTCTTGCAAATACTAAGCCCAACTCTGAACATAAACAATACTTCACTCATCCTTACTCTTATACCTCCTTCACCACCCAAGTCTATCCCCATGACCCCTGCCCTTACCACCCATTAGATTTAAAATATTTTATCTTTACAAGCTAAGAGGATTCAGTTTCATTTCTTTTAAGTTTATTTCATTTGTTTTATTTCTTCTATCCAAATATAATCTTTGTGAGGCTAAGTATCATATCTAATTATTCCTGAATATTTTAAGCACCTAAAAACATATTAGTCAAATATGCTATCATAAAAAAGTAGATAAAGAATATAAACTCAAGGCATCAAGTTAACCAGAAGCCCAATTTAACTTTATCCATGGGAAACAAATATAGTCATCCTAAACACTAATGCTGCATGTTTGCTGATAAAATAAGGCTATGAAGATAGCAACCCATTCATTAAGAGTCTTACACCACAGTTTAAAACTTGTTGTCACTGTGCTGCAAAAACCATCATTAACAGGAGAAAATGATTTTGGTATAATGAATACTGAGAATAATTTTAATGATATTAAGTTGGTCTCTCCAAAAATCAGTAATAAATATAATTTCACAAAATTTAATCACTATTTTTCTTCTAAAGAAAACCATATTATATCTCCAAAATCATTTATGTGATTAGAATTCTTTCTTTTTCAGATTCATAATAAATAGAAGAAAAGTAGATTCTGTTCATTTGTTTGTTAAGTAAAATTAAATCCACAATAAAAGTTTCAATGAAGATAATACTATTTCTTTAATATCTTTGACCTATTTTTTTTGGTTAATAATTCAAGAATCATAGCAAAATACTGGGAGATTTTAATTCAGAAACATAGTTGTTATTATACCTGTGAACTAGAATAAAGTATTCATAAATTAAAATATTGTTCTTCCTTACCTTAAGTATCCCCCAGAAGTATATTTTTATATATTTTTAGAAGATAAAGGGGGGTAATACAAATCATCTTTTTTTCTAAAATGCCTTTTTAGCATCTCAAAGGAACTGCAGAAAAGAGAAGGACATTAATAGTAAGATCTCAAGTAGGAAGAGTCTTAATATACTAACAGAAAAAATAACAGAGAAAGCAAGGTGAGGCTCAATGATTGAAGAGCTCCAAGAAGACTGAAAGTAGCAAGTTCTTGAGAAGGGGATGAAGACCTTATGCAACTAATAAACACATGACCCACCATAATTCCCATCCAAAATAGGATGTGCATTATCACAGCAATTTAAAGCTATTTCTAACACTTTTCCTTTTATTTCTGTATAAATTCCTAATCTTCTGGTCACACTCACCAGTTACTCTACCCTTAATCTTAATTCTTCAATACCATCTATCAAACTCACAAGACCTTTAGCACTTGAGTCATGGTCTACTTCTTTATGAGTGCCACCATCCTGCCAACATCCATATACGGACAATCCACCTAGATTCCTAGGATCCAAGTCCCTCAATTTTATCAACTCTACTGACATTTTCTTCTACTCTACTTTATTCATCTCTTACACCACTCACAAAATTTGACTCAAAATGGATCACAGACCTATTCAAACCACAAAACTATAAAACTCCCAGAAAATAACAGGAGAAAATCTACATGGCCTTAGGCACGGCAATGGCTTTTAAGGCACAATACCAAAGTTACCAATGCATGAAGAAATAATTGATAAATTGGACTTCGTTAAAATTAAAAACTGTTCTGCAAAAGACAATGTCAAGAAGGGGAGAACATAAATCACAGGCTGGGAAAAAATATGTGCAAAAACCCATCTGATAAAGAACTATTACCCAAAATACACAAAGAACTCTTTAAACTCAACAATAAGAAAATGAATAAATGAATTTGAAAATGGAGAAAAGACCCAAACACCTAAGACATACAGATTGCAAGTAAGCATATGAAAAGATATTCAATATCATATGTCATTAGAAAACTGCAAACTGAAATGACAATGAGATACCTCTACACACCTATTAGAATGGCCAAAACCCAAAATGCCAGCAACACCCAATGTTGAACAGGATGCGGAACAACACGCACTCTCATACACTGTGCCGGTGGGAATGCAAATAGTAGAGTCACCCTGGAAGACAGTTTGGAAGTTTCTTACCAAACTGAACATACTCTTATGACCCAGCAAGACTCATTAGGTATTTACTCAAATGTCCACACAAAAACCTGTACATGGATATTTATAGCAGCTTTATTCATAATTGCCAAAACTTGGAAGTATTCAAGATTTCCTTCTATAAGAACTTGAAAAAATAACTGTGGTACATTGACAATGGATTATACAAGGGGGAACCCCCCCCAAAAAAACAAGAACAAAATTATCTTCTGGAGGGCTGGCCCCCTGTAGTACAGGCTTCCCCCACTAGGTGAGTGTTCTAGGAACCCATCTGCATCCAAGTACCAGTGGGCATTGTTGTGACAGGCTAAGTTCGGCTTCAGTGAATTGTTTTTTAAGACTCTTTCAACACATTTCCCCGTTTCATAATGGGTGATTTTTGAGTGGAACTGCCCACACCACACTGAGTATTTGGCAGTGTTTGACCAAAGACGGCATGGTCCCTGTGCCCCACCTGATCCCTATTCACCCGATCCCACCCTGAGTCACTTTCTTTTGTTTTCCAGGATGGAAAAAGTCCTCAAAGGGAAAAATTTTGCTGATGTGGAACAGGTGAAACAAAAAATGGCAGAAGCACTAAAAGGCATCAAAACGGACAACTTCAAAAACTTTTTAGCAGTGGGGGAAAAAGTCTCAGGTATACTGCATCAAATGGAGAGTACTTTGAAGGTGACTGAAGTTTAAACATGTAAAAATAAAAACACAATTTATAATAAATAAATTCTGGGTTTGGAGAAAGGAGAAGGATGTAGGATCCAACTGACCACATACTACCAAACAGCACTCTCCCCACCGTTTACTGTGTGACCTGTGTCATAATTCAAGTGACCACATATTTGTCCCTGTTTTCTGACTATTTTGTTCCTAGGTAATACATCTGTGTGCACTAAAATGTTCAGAGCAAAATTTTTTGTAAGAATCCAAGATAGACACAACCCAAATATCTATCAATAGAGTGGATAATTACAGTATATTCAGATTATACTACAATAAAAATCATCAAACCATGTCTACATGTAACAAGAGCTTAACTGTACAAATGTTAACCAAATGAAGCCAAACACACCAAATACATTATCTAATATTGCTTTACATTTACATAGAGTTGAAAGACAATACACGTGATACTTACTAAAAGAGAAGTGGGGATAGTGATAATCTCTGGGGAGAAGGGGACAGAAGCTAGAGATTAGGAGGGCATGCAGGGACTGTGGTATACTGGTAGAATTCTAGATTTGTGTAACAGTGCCAAAGATTTGTTCTCTCTGTGAAAATTTTTGAAGTTACAAACTTGTAATTCATGTACATTTCAATATATAGTATATAGCTATGAAGAAGTTTGTTTAAAACACATGTGAAGAAAGAATCTGCTAAATTTTAGCATGCATATTCTCAATTGCTGAAAAGCAAACTAAAATATAAGTAGAATGAAATAACTAAAAAAACAAACGTGAATATAGAACATTTTAAAAACCTTTCTAACAAAACAGTAGAGAACAAAAAAATGTAAAGAATAAAAGACAAAATATACAGAATAAATGTATACATTAAAATGTTAAACAGAATATAATAGGCAAAACTATATTAAAAGAAAACAAGAGGTTAGTTAATATTTCTAAGCAACATATTAGTAAACAAAAGTCAAAGTAAGTAGAAAAAAGTATCTCTTTTTTTGATAATAGAACTCATAATGGAAAAATAAAAGCAATAAATATGTGGTAATTTTTTAATATTAGGAAAAAAAGACAAAATATAATAGCCTTATGTAGAATGCTTGAACCAATGAATGTGTAGTTTCTCTGAAGTGAACTCTGAAAGTCTTCCTGAATAAACATAAAACCATACCCAATTAATTAGATAACAGAATTATGCCATATATAAGGAGTACTTAAGTTCTCCAATGCTTCATTTGCACCCTGTGAAGTCATCATCATGGACTAAATTTTCTATAACTAAACGTTATGCAATATATTTAAAATAATACTGCAATAAGTAGAAAGTCACATAAAATATGTAGCCACAAATCAGTCCTACTAGAAATTTTATAAATTATTTTAAAGCTGTATTGCAGTCCAACAATAACATACAAGTTTTCCATATTTTACTTTTGGTAAGACTGGCTCAGCTTGGGGCATAAAAATTACTAAGTATGTGTTCAATAACCAAGCCATAAAATCCAACTAAAAATATATTATGTCCCTGATTTTCCTTACCCACTACAAACTTTATATTTCTTAGACATGTCTGTATTCCCATTTATATATCATCTTTTCAGTTCTTGGGGGAGAACTGAAACATATATTGAAAGTTTTAAGAAAGTCTAAAAGTATTAAATATTCTACTCTTCCAGCAATGTGATGAGTGTAGTGAGTTTTTTAATTAAAAACATGAAGATGTAGTATAAAAGTTACTTTTAAACTCATATGCTACAGGAACAAAGTTAAGTACCTTCAATCATTTCAACAATGACCAATAGAGGGTTCAGTTATTCTAAGCAACTGGAAAAGGCAAAAGCTGTTATTTAACTTTAGTCTTTCATTTAAAAACTCTAAAAAATCTACTTGTTCGGGTATTAATACCAAAGTACTGGCCCACACTGATGAGAGTTACATACTTTTTTAAAAGTGTTCAGTTGAATTTGAAGATATTTGTGTGATATATCAATCCTGTGCCTTTGTTAACCTACAGTAGATTCACAACCAGAGTTGGTTAGAACAATTATTCTATCAGACTTTTTTAAAAAGTCTCCTAATCAATTTAGAGGTAATAATCTTTTTTTTCTCACTCTACTAAGATATATCCCCTGAATGTTAATTGTAAAAATGTTAAACTATTATACTGAGCAAAAACAGAAATTATCCCACATTACAATGTGAATTTTTTATAGAAATATTTAAAATATATGTGGCATAAGACATAATAATTTCTTCATGTTTCAGTGAACAAGATTTACTAAACAAAAAAGTGTTTCCTGGGACAACAGAAACTTGAGGATCACAATACAAAAGCAATTAAGAATTCTTTTTATTATGTGTTACTGTGATTTTCTTAAATTTTCCTCTGAAGTAGTAAATGAATGAGACTGAAAGGATCCATCAGGCCACATTCAGTTTCAATAATGAATGATATTAATGCAAAACTGAACACTAGGAATATGAGATTACAGAAATTACTCTCACTTCCCCTTGCATCTACTTTTAAGTAAAACTAGTTTCATTATTACATCTGTAATTACATAAAAACTAGGCATGATCATTGAAAACCTCTACGTGTAAACAATAGACCTTCACATTTAAGCAAAGATTCTTTCTTCTCTTCGACCACAGTTACAATAAGAAACTCTCGAAGGTTATTTTTCTTTTACTATGATACAAAAAAACACAACACTGATAAAGTAACAGAACATCTGTAAATGCAAATAACAAACCTTATGGCTAGATTTTCTTTACGAACTACTTTATACTTTATACTTTAGTCTTGGACAAGCACTGAAGAACTATAAACTTATTTTTAGGTATAAAGTAGAAAAGTAAGGAAAAGATAATACCTAAGAAATAAATCTGAATGGCAAGTGAAATACATAAACATAAGTAAATCTAAACTTCCTGCCTAGCAAAGTATGCAAAAAAATTATAGGTGAATACTTGTCAAATTCTTATTAAGGACTACATGCCCTTGAAAAATTAAATGTAGTAAAAGAATAGTTTTTGTCATTCTTTGTTTAATCCTCTCAACAGTTATTAGAAAGGAGATCCTCATATACAGGGTGGGGCAAAATAGGCTTACATTTGTTGATATAGAAAATAACAACAATTAATTAATAATACAAGAAAAAACTCTCTTTTGCACACTCACACTGTAAACCTACCATTGCCACACTTTATTTTACTCTTTCATTCTACATAGCAAACATTTTATTTTCAAAACAATAAACATATCATTGTAAAAATACTTCCATAGAATTTTACTTAACACAATCAAACTGCACATGAAAATATGACTTCAAGAACAGAAAAGCAACAAGATTTAATTGCTTATATCTTCTAAGAGGTTATTAGGTTATTCCACTTTTTCCCTCTCTTTTTGTAAAATGTATTTTCTTTGTGTGTGTGTGAGACAAGGTGGGGGAGGCAGAGTATACAAGTGCACTAGTTGAAAAAAGACAGGAGAAAAGAATGAATTGGAAATATAATATTCATACACTCCATCTGCTCAGAAAATCATACAGTAAGAGTACAAAAGAATACTACATTATATTCTAGCACAGTCTCAGCCAGACAACTGCCATGAACATCAACTGGCAACTAAAATTTAAAGAGAGGTCAGAAAAAAACAATCTATAATCCTTGTCAACTAACAAATACTAGAACTAAATGAATGCATCATCATGAAAACATATAGGAAAAATAGAACTTTAAAAAATAAATTCCATTGAAAAACTCCATTAAAAAGGAATAAAGTTTTAGAATAGTTTTATATCTCAGTAGGATGCCAGAGGACAAAACCTCTTAAGAAATAAAGATGGAGTAAGAAGAAAAAAACTAGGTAAGAAGAAAAAAATTACAAAATTAGATGAAAGGGAAGATTAATAAACCAAAACTACTGCAGAAAAGAGGAAAAGAACCACTTCAGAGAAAAGAAAGTGACATTATAGAAAATTAATTTTTCATGTGATCCAATCTTAAGATTTTTCAGAATGCAGGAGGAAAAATAGAAAAAATTAAGACATCATATTATATAATCAATATCTAAGATAAAAATTTTTAAGTATGTCCAAAGAAACCAGAATACTTAGGGCTGATTCAAGTGGACTTTCAGCCAAGACGAAGGCATAAGTAGATACATTTTGTCTCCCTGCACAACCAAAAGAAGGACAACAACAAATTTAAAATCAAAAAACAACCAGAACTACCAGAAAACCAAACTGTATGGAACTCCAACAACCAAGGAGCTAAGGAAGAAACATTCACCCAAACTGTTAGGAGGGGCTGAAAATGGCAGCCAGGATGGAGAGGACACTCAGCAAGGCAGCAGGGGAGCACTGAGTGAGCAAGGCGGTGGATGGCGGTCCCACATTTGTGTGCAGATAAACCAAGAGGAACAACTGGGAAGCACGTACCCAGGGTTAAACTCAGGAAACAAAAACTTCAAAACCTCTGGCTGTAAAAATCTGTGGGGGTTGCAGCAGTAGGAGAAACTCCCAGCCTCACAGGAGTTCACTGGAGAGACTCACAGGGTCCCAGAACATACACAAGGCCATCCACCTGAGAACCAGGACCAGAAGGGCCCAATTTGCTTGTGGGAAGCAGGGGAAGTGACTGAAAGCCAGCTAAAAGCCAAACAAGCAGTACTGTTAACTCTTTGACCCCTCCCCCATACAGCACCACAACACAGCACTGTGGATTGCCCTGTCCCGGTGAACACCTAAGACTCCATCCTTTACAACGTAACAGGACCATCACAACAAAAAAAGATGGCCTAAATGAAAGAACAGATCAAAACCCCAGAAAAACAACTGAGCAATGAAGAGATAGACAACCTATCAGATGCAGAGTTCAAAACACTGGTAATCATGGTGTTTACCATGAAGAAATGATTGAGTATGGTCACAAAATAAAGAAAAAAGTGAAGGCTATGAAAAGTGAAATAAAGAAAAATGTACAGGGAACCAACAGTGACAGGAAGGAAACCAGGGCTCAAATTAATGATCTGGAACAAAGGGAAGCAATAAACATCCAACCAGAACAGAATGAAAGAACAAGAATTCAAAAAAATGAGGAGAGGCTTAGGAACCTCTGGGACAACTTTAAACATTCCAACATCTGAATCATAGGGGTACCAGAAAGAGTAAAGGAAGAGCAAGAAATCAAAAATGTATTGAAAAAATAATGAATGAGAACTTTCAGAACCTAGCAAAGGAAATAGACTTCCAGGAAGTCCAAGAAGCTCAGAGAGTCCCAAAGAAGTTGGACTCAAGGAAGCATACACCAAAGCACATCATAATTACATTACCCAAGATTAAAGATAAGAAGAGAATCTAAAAAA
The DNA here is from genome assembly GCF_021234435.1 of Artibeus jamaicensis. Taxonomy (NCBI): domain Eukaryota; kingdom Metazoa; phylum Chordata; class Mammalia; order Chiroptera; family Phyllostomidae; genus Artibeus; species Artibeus jamaicensis. The sequence continues at coordinate 38,826,395 of NW_026521812.1, read as the reverse complement.
CAACAAAAGAAAAGAAGACAAAGGAATTCCCATCAGACTATCAGCTGATTTCTTAAAAGAAACCTTTTAAGAAAGATTTCCAGCAAGAAGGGGCTGGAAAGAAGTATTCAAAGTCATGAAAGGAAAGGACCTACATCCAAGATTACTCTATCCAGCAAAGCTAACATTTAGAATGGGAGGGCAGATAAAGTGCTCCCCAGGTAAGGTCAACTTAAAGGAGTCCATCATCACCAAGCCCTTATTATATGAAATGTTAAAGGAATTTATCAAAGGAAAAAAAGATCAAAACTATGAACAGTAAAATGACAACAAATTCACAACTATCAACAACTGAACCTAAAGAAGAAAAAAAACAAAAATAAACTAAGCAAACTAGAACAGGAACAGAATCACAGAAATGGAGATCACATGGAGGGTCAGCGGCAGCGAGGGGAAGAGGGAAGAATGGGGGAAAAGATACTGGGAATAAGAAGCTTAAATGGTAGGTACAAAATAGACAGAGAGAGGTTAAGAATAGTATGGAAAATGGAGAAGCCAAAGAACTTGTATGTACGACTCATGGACATGAACTAAGGCGGGGCAGGGGTGGGGGGGTGCCAAGAGAAGGGAAATAAAGGAGAGAAAAAAATGGGACTATTGTAATAACATAATCAATAAAATATACTTAAAAAAATAACTGATTCAAGTACAAGGGGCATTTAATAACCACATCTTTTTTGAAAATGTACTTGATTTAGCACTGTAGTTAAAGATGGTATATACTTCACCCCCCTTTTTTAAATCCAAATATGTATATTGATTTTAGAGAGAGTAAGAGATAGAGGGAAAAGGAGAGAGAAACACTGATGAAAGAAAAAAACATTGATCAGTTGTTTCCCCTACGTGCACCAACTGGGAATTGAACCGGCAACCTAGGTACACTCTGACCAAAGATCAAACCTGCACCCTCTTGGTAGACAAGATGCCACTCAACCAACTGGAGCCATCAGGTCAAGGCTATACTTTACTCCTTTTAACCAGAGACACCAATAAAATTACAGGAATGAAACTGATCCAGAACAATAAAAAATATTTGGAGGACCATCAGAAGATGATAAAGATTTCAATAAATTTCTGAAATACAAAGAATAGAAACCTGCTGACGGACAAACCATAACAAAGGAGGAAATATCACTGAAAGAGAGGAGAGAGCTGACCATCAGTAAAGTGACAGCTGAGGGGAACAACCCTGAAACTTCTAGGCCACCAAACAAGAGCAATAAGGATTAAGCATCAATTACCTACTACATTTGGAGATTCCTGCCATCTAAAAAAGTATGTCCTGATGAACGGCTTGGGACATTTTGACTTGAAATACTAGCTAGTAATGCTTACAATTTCCTTCATCTAACAATAGCAAAATAAATTCCAACAACATACAGGAATAAGTGTCACAGGGAAAATGAGCTGTTAATACTGTTTAAATTTCTATAGTCAAAAGTAAATTGTATGATATAAAAGAACTTAACTTCATCTCTAAGAAAAATCATAAACCTGCCCACTGCTTTGATCAAATTCAAGGCTTTCAAATTACTGTCTTGAAATTGCAGCTTTCTCCTTCTCCTCCTGGAAATCACATCTAAGCAACAAGGGAAGATTTTTTGTGTGATTTTTTATCAAAGAGACTTTTTAAGTAACCCCAGATTTCTGTTTAACTCAGAGGTAAATATAATCTTCAGACTCTGAAAACCCAGAAACCTCAAGAAAAAGAGGTCTAACAAAACTTCAGAGGACAGCTGGAAAGTGAACAAAAATACACTCCCCAGATGTAAACGGCTTGCCCTTAAGTGTAAAAAGCTAATTTCAATGTTTGAAACACTGAGTGCAAAAATCAGGATGAAAGGGCTGGGAACAGAGCACTTCAGCTCCTGGACTAGTTTGGAGCAACAGATTCGGCAAGTCTACTTAAAAGAATCACATAGAAAAGGCACACTGCCTAGAGCAATCCTGGTTCTACAGCGAAGTGAAGCTTTTCTTAGCATAATCTAACATACCACTCCCCACACCCCCCTCAAGTAGCAACCTTGTGCAAATAACTGACCGGGAATGTCTAATTTACTTAAAAAATGAGTAATATTAATTTAAGAGAACTAACATGACATTGATACAAAAATACCAAATAAAAAGGGAGAAACACATACTAACAGAGAGCAGACTTGGCAGAAAAATACTGCCGTACAAAGGATGAAAATTATTACCAAACACCTTTACATGACTTTAAAAATATAATTCTCATTGTTATAAAGAAAAACAACAAAGCAATAATGTAAAGATTTAAGGAAAAAGATGGAATAACAAATGTTATCTTATTCAAGATAAAGGTAACATAACAAAGCACAGGAAAAGTTTAAGGGAAAAAATGATCACCACGCAGAAATGAAGGCACAAAAGAGGATATTATTTAAAGGACCCAATAAAATGAAGTGAAATGAAGGAAAAAGAATTTTAAAGGACCAGGGCATCAATATTAGATTTAGAGCAGAGATTCTCAAAGTAATCCCTAGACCAGCAGTTTCACTCAGTTATTTGGGAGAAATTGCAAATTTTCAAGCTACCACAGACCTACCAAAATGAGAAATCTGGGAGTAAAACTCAACAATCTTTTTTTAACAAGCCCTCTAAATAATTCTGATGTACAATGAGAAGTTTGAGAACATCTGCTTTGGAAGGTGGAAAAAGGGATGTAGTATGAGCATAGTCAGAATGCCCAAAGAAGGAAACCAAACAATATAACATTACAAATATTTAAAGATACTAGTCAAGAAAACTTCAAACCTGAATCTACATATTAAAATGGCATAAGTGTCACACTAAACTGACCTAGCAAAGTCAACTCCAAGACATACCAAGTAAATTACTGAACTCTAAAGATGAAGAAATATCTTTTGAGCAAAGAGACAAAAAGGGCAAGTTAATTAAAATGGGGGTTGGGGGGACTTCGCAACAACATCAAGTGGCAGAAGACAGTGAGCGGAACGACACTCACAGGTTCAGTGTGAGCCAAGGACTTTATATCCCTCAAAAAACCCCTTCAAAAGTAAAGGTAATAAGCAAATATTTTCAAACATGAAAGAATTAAGGGACCACTGTTCTCATGAAGTATTCTTGAGAAAACTACTAAGAGATAAACTTCAGCCATGCAAAAAATAGCTGAGAAATTTATGGGAAAGGACTACCCTTCTAAACCATTAAAGAGTACTTAACTGTGAGAGACAAAGAGAGGGACACACAAAATCATCTACCCTAAAAATGTAAAATATAAATAAAAATTGAGAGGAGAAAGGATAAGCTGGGAGTCCAAGTTTCTAATTTAATGCTAATAAATCGGTAGCATATAAGCATATTGATCAAGAAAGTAATATTCACTAAAAAGTAAGAGTAGAGAAATAGGAGTAAAAGAGAGAGGGTGAAAACATATGCCACTTATAGCACTCATAGATAAACATGTAATAGGTGATATATAAAGAAATACAGAACTGAAGATATTATATAAAAATATAATTATGAACCGAATGACCAGAGTGAAAATACAGACCATGCAAAAACATCAGAAAACTACAAACACACTGCATTCACACACATTTCAACATCAGAATGAAAGATTTATGTTTAACTCTAATATAGAAATAGAACATAATGACAGTATTGATACCCAATATATCCGCTAAATGGATAAATGTAAGTGGAATAAATCACTTTAAAAAATACGTTATACATATGTCCACATAAGAACTTGCATTCAAATGTTTATAGCAGCATTATCTATCATAACCAAAAAGTGGAAATAAATCAAATGTCCATCAATTAAAGAATGGATAAACAAAATATACTGAAGTATTGTTTATCCATAAAAAGGAATGAAATACTGATTTATACTACAAAGCAGATGAGTCTTAACAACATTAGGCCACATGAAAGAAACCAGTCACGAAACACCGCGTATTGTATGATTCCATTTCTATGAAATGTCTAGTATAGGCAAATCGAAATAGACAGAAAATAGACTGGGGGCTCTCAACAGCTAGGGGTTTGGGGAAGTGTGAGGAATGGTTGCTACTGGGTACAGTTTCTTTTGGAGGTGATTAAAATGTTCTGCAATTGATTGTAGTAACAGTTGCACAACTCTGTGTACTGAACTGAATTCAATAAGATTATACATTTTAAAGATTTTATTTTTACAGAGATAAGGAAAGGGAGAAGGAGAGAAACATCACTGTGTGGTTGCCTCTCATGTCCCCCCTACTGGGGACCTGGCCTGAAACCCAGGCATGTGCCCTAACTGGGAGTTGAATGGGCAACCCTTTGCTTTGCAAGTCTGGTGCTCAATCCACTAAGCTACACCAGCCAGGGCAAATTATACATTTTAATAGGTAAATTGTATGATATACAATTACATCTCAATAAAGTTGTTTAAAACTTTAACAATACAGTTACAGTGCGGATCACAAAATACTCTGCTATATACAAAGCACATTCTTAATATAATTCAAAAAAACATAAATTGTAAAATGGACAAAGCCAAATACAAAAAAACAGGACTCACAATATTAGTTACAGTATTAGAAGTCAAGACAATAAAAGACAAAATAAGTCAATAAAGAATAGTTTATAAATCTAAGAAATATAAATCCAAATGAATAAATAAGACCTATAAATTTATTACCACCAAAAAACATGAGTATTAATGAAGAAACTTTAGAAGGCATTATAATTAAACAGAAACTAGTTTTAGGAAGCTTTGATTCAATATCCTTAGTCTAGGACAAATCTACTGAGCCCAAAATAAATATGAATACAAAAAACTAAAACAAAACATAATTAGTAAAGCAAATATGCCTGACATATATCAAAATCTTTACCAAGAGAAATTTAAAATATTATTCGAAGTGCTTGAACAGAACAAAAATTGATGAAACCTTATAAGTTCCAAAATAAGGAGAAAAAGATAATATTCCTTCATTTCAGCAAAGTAAAATTTAATATTAATAACAAATTCAGAAAATAAAAAGGCCCTTCCATTATGAAACTTCAAAACTCTGAGAAATGTGAAAAAGACAAAAACAAGTATCCCCATAACTATTACTACAACTTAAAACTGTCCTGTGTGTAACTCAATCAGATGACAGAAAATTAATTTATAAAAATCTAAAGAGTTAAACTCTATTTATATTTAATATGACTGAATATGCCTAGAAAGTCCAAGTGAATCAACTAAAAAGTTTATAATAAACAATAACAAAATGCAGCAAGGCAGTTGGAGAAATAAAGTTATTATACCAAAATCAACAGCTTTTGAGTTTAAAAATTCATCTTATATTTTTAAAAATCTGCAAAAGTCCTACAGCTGACATCACATTTAATAGTAAAAAACAAAACCCTGTCCAAAGATGGGGAACAAACCAGGCTATTCGCTCTCATTACTTGTATTCCACATTACATGAAAGAGAGGTGTCTAGCCAGTGCAAAAGAAGGAAAAGGCATTCAAATTGAAAAGATAAAGTAAAAGTGCCCTTTGTTTGCAGTAGACACGGCTGTCTACGCAAAAAACATCTGACAGAATTTACAAAAAGTTGTAGAAATGAGTGAGTGTTTCACAAGATAAAAGATTAATATATAGAAATTCAAAGTATTACTATATTACTAATAATTAGAGGTTAACTTTTTTAAATACTATTTACAACTATGAAAAACTATTTAATAAATCTTTAAAAAGTCAGATGAGTAAAATTTGTGTTTACAACTATGAAAATTTCTTAGAGAAAATTTTAAAAAGAGATATACCAGGTTGATAAATAAGAAAATGTGACATTGATAGGATGTCAATTCTCCACCTAATTGATCTATGTATTCAATGAAACTTCAACCCATATCTCAGCAAGCTTTTTTTTGTAGAAAATGACAACTGATTCTAAAATTCATATGAAAACGTAAAGAACTAGAACAGCCAAAACAACTTTTTTAGAAAAATACAGAAGATAGAGGAAGAGAAGGTAGCTGTTACACACACTTGCTCCTAGAACCAAACTGGAATTCCAACTAAAATACAGAGCAATCAATTTGAATAACCAACTACAGACTAGCTAAGAAGTCTTACAACCAAGCATTTGCAGAGGAAGCCACATCAAGACTGGTAGGAAGGGCAGAGACACAAAAAGGCCTGGCCTGCTCCCAAGGGCTGCAGGTCAGGTTCCAGAGGGATATCTCAGCTGCAAAAGCTACCCCTGAGAAGTGTGGGGTCTCAACTCTAAGTCAGGCTCCCAGTCCAGAGCCCCTAAGCCAGGACGAGGTGCCCACCTAACATCTGGTTGTAAAAATCAGCCGGAATTCTGGCCACCAGGGCGAGACATAGGTCTGCTAGAGACCACAGTGCCTTCTTAAAGAGCCAACACACAAAATCTCAGCCACTCATCCTGGGTTGCAGCAGAGGGAGACTGAGGTTTATGGCTCTAGGAAGAGAGCTGAGGAGATGGCCCCTAGACAAACTAAAACCACAATGCAGTATCATCTCACACCTGTCAAAACGGCTGTAAAATCAATAAATCAATCAACAAGTGCTGGTGAGGATGTAGAGAAAACGAAACCTTCTGCACTGTTGGTGGGAATGCAGACTGGTGCAGCCACTGTGGAAAGCAGTAGGCAGATACCTCAAAAAATTAAAAATGGAACTCCCTTTTGATCCAGCTAACCAAAGAAACTCAAAACACTAATTTGAAAGAATATATGCAACCCTATGTTCATTCCAGCATTATTTACAATAACCAAGATCTGGAAACAGCCCACATGTCCATCAGTAGATGAGTAGATAAAAAAGCTGTGGGACATTTACACAATGGAATACTACTGAGCCATAAAAAAATAATAATAATAATTCTTTAAATCTTTTTAAAATCTTCACCCAAGGATAAGTTTCTTGATTTTAGAGAGAGAGGAAGGCAGGGGAGAGAGAGAGAGAGAGAAACATCAACTGGTTGCCTCCCACACATGCCCCAAATGGGGATCAAACCCACAAGCCAAGTATGTGACCTGACCAGGATTGAACCTGCAACCTTTTATGGTATATGAAATGACATTCCAACCAACTGAGCCATGTGTTCAGGGCAAAAAACAAATAATTCTATTTTAATTGGCCTTCAAACTGGAAATGCAAATAAAACTGTAATTTGAGAAACTGATACTTGGTATTATGATTTTAGATGCTCTATTATAACTATGTACATTCAGTTAAACACTAAACAACTTATTATCCCTGTACTCTATTTGATGGATCAAATTACACAAAAGGAAAAGCTTAACAAAACTATACTAACAATCCTAAAATCAAATCTATCCTAAAAATTTTATAATATACAAAATATATATTTTCTATTAGATATAGAAATATAGAATATATATTTTCTATATATAGAAAATAGAAATGAAATTCTATTTTCTATGAAAAAGTATGTATTTTTCCATAGTTGCCAATTATTTAAAACCACATAAAACTTGGCTTCCCTTATAAAATGATATTCCCTGATAAATGCTTTATCATTCATAACATCACTACTTACCATCCCCATTAGCAAAGATAAAAAATAATAAGAATCTCTAGAGCAATAATCTGCCAACTGCAGCCACTACCCTATAGCTGGTGCTACTACAGTCTTCCCCTCTGGACCAACTCTGCTGCACAATGTGCTTTTCTTTTACATACTACAACCAAAAACAATTTCAAGAGAAATTGAGAACAAAAATAACAATGAGAACTGAAAAGAAGAGAAGAGGAGACAAGTAGTTAAAATCCTAAATAACAAAACTTAAAAAAAAAAATCCTACGGTTTTTAAAGGGGGTTATATAAGCTATGTATAAAGAGAGAAAATTACAATCATCATGTTCTTCCAGTGAAAAAACACATTAAAAGTTGTTCAATACAACTGCCTCAGATCCCTAAAGAACAATTCTCATAGTCGACCACTGCCAAATATTTCTAAGAAGCACTGATTTGACGAATGAAACTATCCTAAGACACATTTTCTTAAGTACTGAACTTTGATGTATGACAGCACAAGCTGTCAAATCAGTTTTTTAAAAAACGAATGCAAACTGACACAATTTGGCTTTTGCCCAAATTTACACTGTATTTATTTATAATTTAGGAAATATTTCTAGACTACACAGCTCCAATTAGCAGATTTCCACCAAGGGTGTGGCCCACATTAACTGGAGATGTTATCCTTACCCTACCAATTGGGCAGAGCGTAGAAGTGCATGGGCTCTTTTATTTAAGCGCCCCTATCATATACCTGCTGCCAAAACAGGCACAAAAGGCAAGCAGTGAATGAACTGTGGGAAGATCAAAGTTGCAGAAGTCAGCCAACAGTCCCATGCCAAGCAGCAGTTATGCAAAATATTAATGAAAAAGGCATAATTTTATACTTGTTTCTTCTTCTCTATATATTTATATACTACGTATTGAGAACAAAAAGGCTCAGTATGCTGGAATTACTGCCAATATTGTATCTAAGGACAAACACCAAACTGAGTGGACATGAGTAGAAACAGGTAAAATACAACAAAAACTTACATTGTCTGACACATGAGGTTAACATCAGAAAGGAGATTAAAACATAACTGCATATGTTGCTGTATTTCCTATACTATTCTATCATAACCCCTCCTCCAAAAATATAATAATTTCATGGTGCATCTTTACTATCAAATACTATGCAGCACCCAAAAAATAATGTGGCAAATCTCTATGCACTGACACGGAAATATTTCTAAGCTACACTGTTAAAGTAAAAAAACCAACAGTCCCAGAATATTTAATATGATGTATTTTAAGTGTCCCAAAAAGAGAAATAAAATAAAAGAAAACCTTCCATGTCTGTATGTATATACATATATAAGTAAGTGGTTTTTTAAATAAGACTATGTTTTAATACTGTTGGCCTTTAGAAGGCCTAACAAGTTACTTTCACTTAAATAACTCTATAATGCTTAGAGCTTTGTAAAAAAAATGTAATATAGATCATAACAGCTATGAATCAAAAACTATTATGAGAAATAAGGAAGCAACCTAGCTTAAGCTTCCATCATTGAGAATCTTACTAAAGAGAAGACTGTACATGTTTGTCCAAAATAGTACCATAGTTAAGAAATTTCTGGAAAAATCAAGACAATTAAGCAGAAAAATATTCATATTCCTCTTACAAGCTGAACTAGGATACATTATAAGTATTATTTAGAAAATATTACCTTTCTTGAAGTAGAAATGTCAAAAAATGGCTTATTTCTGACACTAAATGGTTCCTGTGTTTTGTCAATGAGCCCAGCCTTCATTTTTTCATGTCGAGGATTTATTATTTCTCGTTCTATACACTGAAGACGAACATTAAAGTCACAATCTCCAACAGGCTGTGCCTAAATTAAATGAGACAATTATTTAAATTTCAACTCCAAAAACTGCTTTTTCAGCATATATTATCTAGGCTTTCGCTCTGTACATAGGATTCTGCGCAAACAGCATCCTTTGGAGCTGTCCAATACACAAGAGCCTGCACAACCACATATGCCAAACCTGAAAATGAACTTCACTAATGATGGAAGCACACCTCAACATGAAATACACACACAGTTATTTATTTCAAAATTATAAATGCATAAAATAATATGGGAACGTGGTGCAAATCTAATATAAACTGTTCCAAAATTTTTACTCCTGAATTAAAGTATTAATATACTCACTAATCATTTTTATTATTTTTATGAATTGGTAAAATTAAATAAATTTATAAAATCTGTATAAAATCTAAAATCCACATAATTCTGAAAAGTATAAGCAAATAGCACACCAAAATAAACAACACCATCACCTATGGTTTTTGTTGTTTAAAGTGCTAACACTTTACCAGCATCAATAATCAGAAGATATTTATTTGACAAATACATCCTCAACTCTGAAAACTAGAATAGAACAAAGTTTATTTAATCTATTCCATTCCACAGTTATAAAAAAAAGTTCTCCCTCATATGTATATATACAATATATATACTATATGGCATACATACACTGTACATATGGTTTAAACCATGAAATAAAAAGTACATGTAAGCTTCTGTATCAGTTGAGGGTAGGAGTCTGCGGTATCCTAATGTTATACACAAATATACTTAACACATCAACTGGGTGACAGTCATCATCCACATTAACAGCACCACTTCAATGGAACATCAGGAACCCCTCCTTCTTTATGTTGCAACTGGGCTCCCTTCTATGCATTTTTCACTTTCCTTCCTCTTCTCTAATCTATAATACTCAACCTAACATTCATCCAAGCAAATGTTTACAAAGGGGTGGCAGCATATGCTTAAGCTGAAAACATTAAATACCCACAAGGATGATATTTTACCTCAATTTTGAAGGGATGACAATTTTTGAATCTCAGTAAAGAAAAAGGAGCAAGACAAAGTAACCAAGAGCTAGCTATGCTATAGAATAAGTTCCCTTTACATGAAGGCATGTAACTATAAAGGGTATTTATTGAGGAAATGCTAATAAATAACCACTTGGTCTACGTCTAATGTTTTCCATGTCACCTACACATCATCAAAAAGTTAAAAAACCTAAAATGTTCAGTTTATTTATTAGGCCGATTAGATTAATCCAGACCCCCATAAAATTAAAGTGAAATCAGCAAACTCTTTTTTTAAGAAAATTAAGTCTAACAATTGTTAAAAAATATTAGTCTAAATTCCCTTCTAATACATTTTGCTTTAAAATATACATAAATTCACCAACACAAGAATATATATACAAGTTTTATCTTCAAATCTATCCTGCCTACTGTAAAGGAAGCTCTTGGTAGGTAGGTGTTGAATCGGTCAGAACGGACTACAAAAGTACCCACTAACTACTAACCGGCCTTCCTGTTTCAAATTCTTTCTCACTTCAAAACACTATTTATGCTGCCACTACACTTATCTTTCAAAATAATGAAAGTATCATTACCATAACTAAACCCTTCAATAGTGTCCTATTACAAACAGAACTAAGCTAAAATGCTTACTTGAGTAAACCAGCCCCCTACTCACCCACCCCTTCTCACTTCCTACTATGTACCACATATCACCACACATCAAGGAGGCTAACAACCATCTAATTTTGCTGATCTACAAGACTCAATCCTTCAAAAGTAATCTGTGTCACTTTCTCTGTAAGCAATTCCATGCTTAATGACTCAACTATACCCAGGGTGAGATGGAATACTTTCATCTATCTGTTACTTCTCATATATTTCTGTATCTCTCATATACCTTTGCTGTTACGTATTTACTGACATTTATGTTCTCATCCATAAAACCAATAGTCTATGAATTTTTTTTATTTTGTATCCAATTTAAACACATATCCTAACAAATTATATAATATATGCATATTAACTTCTAATAAATTGCATACATGTACAACTATGACGTTATAAAACAGATAAAAATCAAATGAATATATAAAAAATAAACAACAGTTCTCCCATTTTCTTCTCAACCCCAATGAACTGCTGTTGTGTAAGTGGCCTTCTTTGGAGGCCAATGCATTAAATTACAAATTCCTTGAAGGCAAGATATTGTGTCTTATTCATTTGTGTTCAATACCTAGAACAATACTTGACTTTATCATAGGTGATCAAGGAAATTCTACCTGGATAAAAGAATACACTAAGAAACTAAAAAGTTTTTAACTATTTTTATTACATGTTCATAATAGTGACCTTAATTTGGTGATTCAAAATAAACAAAGTAGTTAATCATCAATGAAAGTTCCACAGTAAATTAAAGAATAAAATATATTATGCTTTCAATTATAAATATATCCTACCATCAGAAATGTAAAAAACATGCCTTTAAAATCAATGAAATATGGTAAAAGCCACTCAACAAGTATTTGTTGAATGAATGATTATAGACTTACCAATGAAAAGCACAATTTAACCTTTTTACAGCAAAATATGAACGAATTTCTTAAACAAAACAACTGCACAAACTTTGAGTTCTAATAAGTATGATTTCACTAAAATGGATAACTTTGTGGCTGTATGGATACTAATTTAGATACAATATTGTTTGCCACATTTATATCCAAGAAAGTATTAGAATAAAAAAAAATATGGGACTTCGACCAAGATGGAGGCATAGGTGGAAGCACTGTGCCTTCTCGCACAACCAAGTTTAAAAAAACAAAGTTTTAGCAACAAAAACCCAGCCAAACCACAGAAAATTGAACTATAGGGAAGTCTGACAACAACAAATCCTTCGGCCAAACTGGTAAGAGGGGCAGAGCCAGCAGCAGAGCCAGGTAGGGCAGAAAAAATCGACCAGACCAACCCAGGAGCGCCAGCAGCCGTGGCCGCATCCCAGGTGTGGAGTAGCGGGTAGACCCACTGAGGGTGCAAGGTGGTGGACCCACTGAGGGCTGACCACAGTCACAGATTTGTGCGCAGATAAACTGGTGAAGGAGCGAGCACTGAGATGGACCGTGCAGGCCCCAGTGGCGGGAAGCAGCAGAGGGGACCGCCATAGTCCCTCTCTGAGTCCGCCCCCACATACAGCGTCACAAACCAGCGACCTGGGTGGCCTTGCCCTGGTGAACACTTAAGGCTCCGCTCCTCATAAGTAACAGGCACAAATAGATCAAACCATGGCTCAAGAAGAACTCAGAGCCCCGGAGCCCATAAGGCTAAGCAATGAAGAAATAGCCAAACTTTCAGATGCACAGTTCAAAACACTGGTGATCAGGTTGATTTTAGTCACAAATTAGAAGAACATATGAAGGTTAAACTATTTGAAATTAAGGGAAATGCTCAGGAAACCAACAGTAATGGAAAAAAAACTGGGACTCAAATCAAAGGAGTGGACCAGAAGGAGGAAAAGAATGACCAAACAGAAAAATATGAACAAACAAGAATTCAAAAAAAGGAGGAGAGGCTTAGGAACCTCCAGGACATCTTTAAAAGTTCCAACATCCGAATTATAGGGATACCAGAAGGGGAAGAGGAACACCCATAAGTAGAAACCTTAATTGAACAAATAATAAAGGAGGATTTTCCCAATCTTGCAAAGGAAATAGACTTCCAGGAAATCCAGGAAGCTCAGAGAGTCCCAAAGAACTTGGACCCAAGAAGAAACACACCAAGGCACATCATCATTACATTAGCCATGTAATGAAGGAGATTAAAATGAAGGAGAGAATTCTAGAAGCAGCAAGAGATAAGGGGACAGTCACCTACAAAGGAGTTCCCATCAGACTGTCAGCGGGTTTTTCAAGAGACCTTATAGGCAAGAAGGGGCTGGAAAGAGGTATTCCAAGTCATGAAAACCAAAGACTTACAACCAAGATTACTCTAGCCAGCAAAGCTTTCATTTAGAATGGAAGGACAGATAAAGTGCTTCTCAGATAAGATCAAATTCAAGGAGTTCATCATCACCAAGCCCTTATTATATGAAACGTTAAAGGGACTTATTTAAGAAAAAGAAGATAAAAAAGATGAACAGTGAAAGGACAGCAAACACACAGTTATTAACAACCACACCTAAAACAAAAGCAGGCTAAAAGGACAGCTAGATCAGGAGTCAACCATAGAAATGAAGATCACATGGAGGGTTAGCAACAGGGGAGTGGGAGGAGGAGAAGGGGGGAGAAGGTACAGAAAATAAGTAGCATAGACGGTAGGTAGAAAATAGATAGGGGGAGGGTGTGCAGGGTGGAGGGGAATGAAGGGGGGAAACAGAACAACTGTAATGGCATAATCAATAAAATATATTTTAAAAAAAGAATAAAGAAAATATAACAATTCCTAAACACTAAAAAGAAAAAGATTGGCAACCAAATAGAAAAATTAAAAGATCATTTGAACCTGCAATCATTTTTCACAAAAGAAAAGTCCAAACAAGTAAAAACAAACATACAAAATATACTTAACTTCCTTAGTAATTAGGGACAAGCAAGTGAAAACAAGATATTTCACACATAGCCATGTGGCCAAAATTACATATGTAATAACACCAACTGTTTTAAATTGGTACAGTCACTTCTGAAAGGAATTTAGCTATGCAGCTAATAAAGCTTAAGTTGCCAATTTATTTAGAACCTCCATGTTGTAGGAATGAGGCACTGGACTTTTTCAGCACTTCCTAGGTGATTATATCCCAGGAATAAGAATTGTCCTACAGAAACTTTGACACATGCTGAGAAGAAAAATATATAAAACTGTTCAATACAACAGTAGTTCAACAGCAAAATATGGAAACCCAAATGTCAATCAATAGGGGAAAAAGTCCATACATTTATATAATATAATATCAACAGTAATGAAAATGAATGAACTAAACCTACAAAATCATTTGGAGCAAGTGTTGGGGACCACAGTATAGTACAATGACATTTAGAAGCCCTGCAAAAGAACACCACATCTATTTTACAGACATACACTGGTAGTAAAGGTATCGAAAACATTCATGGGGGATAATAAACACCAAAGTCAGGGTAGAAGCTGCTGTTTCTGGATAAGAGGTTCAAGGATAAGATGACAGAGGTGTGCACAGTAAACTTCTACTAGATTTGTAATCATTTATTTCCTTCTTACCAAAAAGAAGTGGAGTAAAAATGACAAGCTTCAACTAATCTGGTGGTCAGTACATAAGTATTCCTTATATTATTCTCTATACTTTTATGTATGCCAAATTTTTTTTCTAAAGAATTAGAAGTCTATCGTCTACCACAAAGTTCCTGGGCTAAAAAATGAACCTACACTAAACACATTTTAAAGCAGAGTTCCACATCAAGAGGCAAAGGAGACAGCACTTCCCTATTCCCAAAGACGCAAAGCAACACCAACCCTTTGGTCTTGTTATGGGCCAGTGAACATTATTCCAAGATCTGTGATTCCAGTAAGTCAATTCTGGAAAGCATTACTTTTGAGAAATATAGTAGTCACAAAAAGAACAAATCTGAAACTTGATGGTTTCTGACCCTGAGTTTCCTAAATTTGAAATTGATTGAAATATAGAAATTCAACAAATGAGGCATATACACTGAAAATTTCCAGGAAAAAAATGCCTTTAAGTAATCTAGATTAATATCATTTTCTATCTTAATACTACAAGTTAAAACAATTGAAAATACATACCCCCAGAAAAAAATTTAACTTTTATTATAAATCTTTAAAACCTTAAAACTTAACACTCTTAATTCCAGAATCAACTGTCTTCAGCCAGCTTGGAATACTAAATGGTTATGCAATCTGAATAATGTATTTCAAGAACAGGGACTACACCTTTCCATAGATGTACACCACTGAAAGAACTTTTTCCACGTACAGAACTGATCTTGTACTGCGCCTAAATAATTTCAACATTCAATTAAACATTAACAGGCACACTGATTCTTGGCTAGTCTAAAACTATAGGAAGTGGGTAGAAAATATAATTTCCCCTTTTTTGATATCCAGTCCTAACAGGGAATTTTGTATTTTGTTTTTAAGTTTCATGCTTATACTCAACAATAACATATTTGTGCTTCCAAGTTACACATCCAACACTCATAACCAATCTATTTCTTTTTTTTTAAGTTCCAATAATAAAGTCTGGGGACTTTTTTTAAGTAAAGGACAGGATAAGTAAAACCAAGAAGTTTCCATTTTATAATATACTATTTTGTTTTATCAGTTAAACTTTTTTCTTTAATCATTTGAAGTACCTAAGGAATCTAAAGACAAATGTGCAAAATATTAGGCAATAAGATAAAGGAAAAAATGTAAAAGTATTGAGCAAAAAAATCAAATGAGTAAATTGGAAGAGGCACAAATTTTCTTTACTACTCTACAGCAGTAATACTTATTCATTTGTTAAAAACATCTATCATATCAGTGACAAATTTTATTTTATAAATTATAAAAGGTACTTACATTAAATTTAATTATGTCATAAATCAAATATCTAGGAACAGCTTGTCCATTTACTTTGTCAATAATCATTTCCTTGAAAGAGAAAAAAATAAATTTCTTCATTCTTTAACAGCAATTTCTTTCATTGGATTGAAATATAACAGACATACATACAGAAAGCACATAAATCATAAATATACAACCTGATGAAATTTCAAGTGAACACATTCAAATCAATACTGTCAGCACCCCAAAATTCTCATCATAAATTTATTCTGTATGAGATAAAATGATATAATATCTCCTCATTATCTTTTATATTTAAATTACTACGCTATGTTTTATGTTTGAATTACTAAGCAACTATTAGAATAAAAAGACTACAAATTTTAAATGCCAAATACCAGGAACATTTTAAAAATAATTTTGTTAAGTTATTATTGATTTATATTTTGTTATATACCAATTACTTTAATCATAAAATCTATTGATATAAATGGTGCCCTTGTAACGGATACAATTCGTATACAACCCACATGGTCTTTCTTGGTTCCGCATCCCTCTACTATGATGGAAGGGAACAGAAAAAAACAGTATGATATATCAACTATCGGAACCATTAAACAAAAAGAACTTAAATTCTACACTGACAGAAAAGAGATAAACAACACTAAAGAATGATTACAAGTATATAATGCAGTATTTCATAAAATTTTAATTCTAATAGGTTTGACCTAAAGTTACTTTACTCTCTTCATAGTCCCACTAGGAAATTAAACAGGTTTTTAATCTAATTTCATGACAAAAAATCCACACACGACTATCTAAAATTACAAAGAATACACTGACCTGAGACCAATATATTTTGTTGTTTTAAGAAACTATTGCCAATTAATTTCTTTCTCAAATGTTTGTTACGTTACAGACATCTGATTGTTTTCTTGAACCCAACTCTCGACATAAATTATATCACTTTCATTATTTTAAACTGTTTACCAAAATATTTTAAATACTTGTATCTGAGAAATTCTATGAGCCAATAGAATGGTACTAATAATAGGTTTAAATTAATTATTCTTTTCAAAACAGGGGGACAGAAATTAAGTAGCCATCCAGGTTCAAACAATGGACATCACAGAACGCCCCCCTCAAATTACCTGACAAAATGAGAAAAAACTTTTTTCTTCATACATTAAGAAAAGCAAAAAATAAAACTTAGTATCAACAAACAAAACAAGTAAAATAGAATAAACAAATGAGTAAACTTTAAAAACTGACAGGCACAGAAACTACTAAGATTCTGGTAAAACAAAAAGGCATAGCAGGGTTCAGGTGCAAGCCCAGTGAAGTCCCAGAAGCCCTATTTGTAAAATGAAAAATTCTTGTAATTCACTATTACCCACAAATACACCACATTTTCCCATGTTTAATGCACACCCATGTTTTAGCACTACCCACGTATAAGGTGCATGTTTAGTACTTGTATGAATAATGTGCACCCTTATTTTTCCCTCAAAAATTTGGGCCAAAAGTGCACATTATACACAGCAAAATATGGTGGACAGATACAAACTCAGTGGCTATCGTTGTCTACATTTTTCCCTTCTTCTGATTTGTAGAGTAATCAAAACTGCAGAGCACTATTTCTGCTCCCAGGCTCCATGGTGAATTGAAGAAATAATCTGAGTATTACTGGAAAAAAATATGGTTCCCAACTAGCTGAAGAAAACATTCACCACGTTTTTTAAAAGCAAACAGAACCCAGAGATTCTAGCAAAGACCAAACACCTAGGGTGAGTTCTTTCCCATGAGGCCCTCAACGAACACAATGTACCCTTCCCCACAGCTGCTGCCACAGCCCCAGGCTACAGAAAAGTAGGTGAACATAAAATACCTAAGCTTAACACTTAGTTAACTGGAGCCCTTGTACACTTTGGTGGGATTGTAAAATGCTGAACCAATATGGAAAGTAGTATGGCAGTTCCACCTAAAAATTAAAAATAGAACTATCATGCCCTGGCCAGTGCAGTTCCCCTCGAGTGTCATCCTGTAACTAAAAGTTCACAGGTTCGATTCCCAGTAAGGACACATACCCAGGTGTGGGTTCAACCCCAGTTGGGGCACAAGCAAAGAACAACCAACTGATATTTCTCTCACATCAATGTTTCTCTCTCTCAATCTCTCTCTCAATCTCTCTCTTTCTCTCCCCACCCCCTCTTCCTCTCTCTCTAAAACAATGAAAAAAATCATCCTTGGGTGAGATAGAAAGAAAAAAAAACAAAATTATGACATAATCCAGCAAACAAATTTCTGGCTCTATATCCACCAGAATTGAAAGCAGGGTCTTAAAAGAGATATTTGCATACTAACATTTATAGAAGTATTATTCCAACAGCTAAAAGAAGAAGCAACCCAAATGTCAGACAGATAGATAAATTTGGTGCAAGTGTGTGTAGTAGAACACTATTCAGCCTTGCAAAGGAAGGAACATTGAGGACATTGAGCTAAGTGAACTAACAAAAAGACAAATACTATATGATTTCACATATACAAGGTATCTAAGTAGTTAAATTCATACAAATAGAGAGCAGAATGATGGTAGCCATGGGGTAACGGGGAACTGTTTCATTGGTACAGAGTTTCAGTTTCACACGATAACAGAGTTCTGGAGATGAACCCTACAAATGTCCCCGCTTACTGCCCAAGGAGTGTTTCCAGGATTTGATGCAGGCATGGGGACCCCAGGCGGAGTCCAGCTTTTCCCTGAGTTGAGAGAATGGAACAGGTTGTCTAGGGAGGCCAATGAAGCTAGAGTTCTGAGTGCAGAGTATGAGAAAGAAAGAGCAAGAGAGACACGAAAGAGAGATGCCCAGAGAACGAACTCCAGAGATTTGCAGACAGACCTCCTTGAGTATTCAGCAGGGTATGCATGTAAGGAAACTATTCAAAGCCAGGAACAAAAGTTTTAGAGGGAACGATACCTGACACTGACACAAGGTTGGGAATAAGGGGCCTGCTCCCACCAGCCAAACTAGAAAAATCTGTTCCTTCACAGGGCATTCAGTACTCAGAAGGATTTAAGGAGAATAATTATCCCTAAAAAACCTTAAAAGCAATACTAAAAAGGTACAAAGTAGTTCCAAAAAATTAAATGCATCCCAGAACAAGCTCACAAATATTTGTGGGAAAACAAAAATATTAAGACCCCCAAAAAGTAAAACTCAAACTGTCTGGCATCCAATAGAAAATTACCAGGTAAACAAAGAGGTAAAAATACACAATGCATGAAAAAGAAAAATCAACTGCTACAGGCCCCAACTGGAAGAACAGAGTTAGCAAGAACATTAAGATGGCTTATTACAACAGTATTTCATGTATTCAAAAGTTAAGTAGAGACATGAAAGACACACACAAAAGGCTCAAAGTGAATTTCCGGAGGTAAAAATGTCTGAGGTAAAAAATACCATGGTCAAGATAAATAGCAATTTAGATATTGCAGAAGCACAGATTAGCGAAGACACAGCAACAGAAACTATGCAAAACATAACAGAGAGAAAAAAGTTTGTTGTTTTCTTTTGTTGAGAGAGTATCAAGTAATTAAATCTCCAAAAAGAGAAAGGACAGAAATAATGACAAAAAATGTCCTACTTCTTATGAAAACTGTAAAAGATATTCAACAAACTCCAAGCATAAGAAAACTACACCAAGGCATGTCAACTTCAGATCCCTCAAGAGCTCGTGAGAAATCGCTCCACTGTCTTTTTGTATTAAACATTACTAAGGAGAAATCTGAAGTCTGAATCCTGCACTATGGGCTCCACCAAAAGAAAAAAAAATTCCTGCATGTCTGACTTTTCTAACCTCCTTATTTTCCTATTCAGCTGAAGTCCTCAGGCACATACCCTTTTCTGCCTATTCACTTCTTGAACCCAAACTATGTATTAGGCATAGGTCTAAGTACTGGAGAAATTAAGCATATAATCTTCAAGGGACTTAGAGTCTCAGCCAGGAAAACATAAGGAGCTAGGCCCAATGAAGAGCTATACTTTTAATGAGAGACAGCCACAGAGATAGAACGACCAACCATGTAGTTCATGTCTAAACCGGGATACTTCTAAGACTGAAACAGATGGCTAATGATAATTATACTAATGTGACAGGTGTACACCTGTACTACTATTCTGGTCAAATAAGGACACATGGTATAAGCTTAAGGAGTAGGTTATTTCTACTTGAAGAGTAAGAGAAAGGTTTAATAATAAGGTGTGAGATCCATTTGTTGAATCCTGAAAGATGCAGTGGGTATTTTCTAAGAGGACGGTGGACAGACAAAATGGTATTACAAAAGCAACAAAAACGATGGTCTGGGGTAAACTGTCCAAAGCTCAATATGGGAGAAACTTAGGGTTCAAGGGCTCTCAGTAAAAGATGACAGTAAAGATACTGGCATGGCCCAGATACAGAGAATATTATGTTGAGTATTCTGGCTTTCATGCTATGGGCAATGAGGAACCTTTAAAGAGTTTTAACAGGGGACTAATTAATTCTCTGGAAAACCTGTGGGCCTTCAAAGCCCATCTCAAGAGTAACCCACTCCTTAAAATCTTTCAGGTAAGGTCCACTTATTTCTAATTATCACATCCATCTAGCTGATCAAATGCTATGGAATTAAATAGTAATAGTCATACAATCTTTTTTAATATAATTTTTTTATTTATTTTTCAAGTACAGTTTTCTGTCTTTTACTCCCATCCCAGCTCACCTCCCCCCCATGCTCCCCACCTCCTTCCCATTTCCACCCCCCTTAGTTGTTGTCCATGTGTCCTTTATACTGGTTCCTGTAAATCCTTCCCCTTTGTCCCCTGAAATTCCCTCCCCTCACCCCTCTGGTCACTGTCCCCCCTGTTCTCTATTTCAATGTCATTGTTTTTATTTTGCTTGCTTGTCTGTTTTGTTGTTTAGCTTCCTGTTAAAAGTGAGATCATATGGTATTCGTCTTTCAACGCCTGCCTTATTTCATTCAGCATAATGCTTTCCAGTTCCATCCATACTGTTGCAAAGGGTAGGAGCTCCTTCTTTATTTCTGCTGCATAGAATTCCATTGTGTACATGTACCATAATTTTTTAATCCATTCATTTACTGATGGGCACTTAGGTTGCTTCCAACTCTTGGCTATTGTAAATTGTGCTGCTATGAACATTGGGGTGCATAGGTTTTTTTGGATTGGTGTTTTAGGATTCTTAGGATATATTCCCAGCAGTCTTTTGAATATACTAAAAAATAATGAATGGTGCACCTTAAAGTGGTGAATTTTATAGTATGTTAATTACATTTTAGTTTTTTAAAGTAAAACTAATTTTTAATCCTAAAATCAGTTCTTCAGACTGAAAAATATGATGGAATCCCAGATACACAGCACATGATTAAATGTCAGCTATATACATATTAACTATACATGTTCCACAGACACAACAAAATAACTAAACAAAGGTACATCAAAATATTAAGAACAAACTGGCAGTACCAAGAGGGGAGTTGGGAGGAGATAATGGGGAGGAAAGAGAGAGGGTTTTCAGGAACAACTATAAAGGACACATGAACAAAACCAAGGGGGGCTGGGATCTGGGGAGGGAGGTGGCGATGGCTGGGGTTGAAAGTGGAGGGGGGAAAACACAGACAACTGTATTTGAACAAGATAAAATAAAAACAATAATAATAAATAAATAGACAAAAATGTTAAAATATAATCTCTTCTTGACAGCTGAATTTTTCTACTCTACAATGTACAGACTTTCTAAAACCTTTTAAATGAGCATGCATATTCCTTTATAAAAAATCAGCAGTTGAAAGACACGCCATATCCCCAAGACTCTTGCTATTAACTTTAATAATGAAATGCCATATCTTCCTCTAAACCTCAATATAAAATTGACTGAGTTCACTAATTTGTTTCAAATGAATTAATGCCATATTACTAAACTTCTACTTTCCACACTTCGTGGGTCAAAGAACATCATTCAGAGAACAAAGCAAAAGCTTTACTGCTCACATCTGACAGCCAGACAATTAAGCAGTTTGAGTTATTCTTGGATTGGGAATTTCACAAAAATAATTTGCAAATGAAAATGTAGAAGAAACAGGAAACTACAGAAGACTGTTTAAATTAACTGGAAAAATAAGTATGGCAACTATAAGTCTGGTCCAAGTAAGCTGACATCATGAATCACATTGCTATTTTAAAACCTCACCAGAGTTATCTGCTCTCGATTATCCCAGTTGGAGTGAAAATAAATAGTACTGCTAAGTTAAATCTGCAGATAGTTAAACACCTAATTTTTTTAAATTTTTATTTTATTGATTATGCCATTACAGTTGTTCTATTCCCCCCCTTCATTCCCCTCCACCTTGCACACCCCCCACCCCTACCATTCCCCCCCTTTAGTTTATGACCAAGTGTTTCAAGTTCTTTGGATTCTATATTTCCCATGCTATTCTTGCCCTCCCCCCTATCTATTTTCTACCTACAGTCTATGCTACTTATTTTCTGTACCTTCTCCCCCCTTCTCCTCCCATTCCCCTGTTGCTAACCCTCCATGTGATCTTCATTTCTATGGTTGACCCCTGATCTAGCTGTCCTTTTAGCTTGCTTTTATTTTAGATGTGGTTGTTAATAACTGTGTGTTTGCTGTCCTTTCACTGTTCATCTTTTTTATCTTCTTTTTCTTAAATAAGTCCCTTTAACGTTTCATATAATAAGGGCTTGGTGATGATGAACTCCTTGAATTTGATCTTATCTGAGAAGCACTTTATCTGTCCTTCCATTCTAAATGAAAGCTTTGCTGGCTAGAGTAATCTTGGTTGTAAGTCTTTGGATTTCATGACTTGGAATACCTCTTTCCAGCCCCTTCTTGCCTGTAAGGTCTCTTTTGAAAAACCCGCTGACAGTCTGATGGGAACTCCTTTGTAGGTGACTGTCCCCTTATCTCTTGCTGCTTCTAGGATTCTCTCCTTCATTTTAATCTCCTTCATTACATGGCTAATGTAATGATGATGTGCCTTGGTGTGTTTCTTCTTGGGTCCAAGTTCTTTGGGACTCTCTGAGCTTCCTGGATTTCCTGGAAGTCTATTTCCTTTGCCAGATTGGGGAAGTTCTCCTTTATTATTTGTTCAAATAAGGTTTCCACTTATGGGTGTTCTTCTTCCCTTTCTGGTACCCCTATAATTCGGATGTTGGAACTTTTAAAGATGTCCTGGAGGTTCCTAAGCCTCTCCTTCTTTTTTTGAATTCTTGTTTGTTCATATTTTTCTGTTTGGTCATTCTTTTCCTCCTTCTGGTCCACTCCTTTGATTTGAGTCCCAGTTTCCTTTCCATTACTATTGGTTTCCTGTGCATTTTCCTTCATTTAAATTAGTTTAGCCTTCATATGGTCCTCTCATTTGTGACTAAAACCAATCAGTTCTATGAGCATCCTGATCACCAGTGTTTTGAACTGTGCATCTGAAAGTTTTGCTATTTCTTTGTCACTTAGCTTTATGGGCTCTGGGGCTTTGAGATCTTCTTGAGCCATTTTTGGTCTGTTCGTGCCCATTAAGTATGAGGAGCGGAGCCTTAGGGGTGGGGCTGGGCCTCCAGGGCAGGGTCGCTGGCTTATGACACTGTATGTGGGGGCGGGGTCAGAGTGGGGAAATGGCGTCCCCATCTCCTGCTTCCCACCACTGGGTGAGGAGCTAAGCCTTAGGTGTTCACCAGGGCAGGGTCTCTCAGGTCCCTGGGTTGTGATGCTATATGTGGGGGCAGGGTCAGAGCCGGGAAATGGCGGCCGTCTCTGCTGCCTCCTGTCGCTGGATTCTGCTTGGTGGGTCTGAATGCCCACTCCATTGCCTATCTATCTGCGCAGGAATGCGCCAGCACAGTCAACCCGCCGCCCTTCACCCTCGCCAGATCAGCCGGTCACTCACTGGGTCTGCCCTTTGCAACCCCACGCCTGGGATCCGCGAGCCTGAGTCCGTCTGACCGAGTTTTCCTGTGCAACCCCACTCCGCCAGCTGCTGGTTTCACCGCTCTTACCAGTCAGGCTGAAGAATTCATTGTTATCGGACTTCCAAAAAGTTCAATTTTCTGTGTTCTGGCTGTGTTTTCTCTTGCTAATATTTTGTTGTCTCTAAACCTGGTTGTGTGAGAAAGCACAGAGTCTCCACCTATGCCTCCATTTTGGCGGAAGTCTAAACACCTAATTTTTAAGCATTATTTCCTACCTGGAATGCCCTCAGCCCACGTCCAACAAAAATCTCTCTATAGAAATCTTTCCATATCTAATGCCAATTCCTCTATAAAACATTTTTAGTTCCTAACTAACTGGATGCACTGTATTTCTTCTCTAAACCACCACGGAATTTGTCTTAAATAGAAGAAAATAAAAAACAATCTTTAGGTTATCATTTTATCCATTACCAATCATTCTGCACCCCTACCCAATGAAGTAAAATGTTTCATAGGTGAGACCTTCTCTTCACCCCTCTAAGCAATGCCTATACTGTTAGCACAGCAACTTGAACATGATAGGCACTCAAAAAACATTAGTTCAATTAAAACTATAGTAAATGCTTACAAATGCCGTGACTTAAGAGTTATTTTCTCCCTTTTATTTTATTATTTACAATGCTAAAAAACTGTATGTTAAAAGAACAAAAACTAAAGTGTCCTAGCTGCTCCTGTGAACTAACCGGCAGGGCTGCCGCACTGGCTGTGCAGTTTATGTCCAGCACAGCACCAGGGTGCCAGTTACATCAGTTGTGAGAATAGCATGCCCTGCAGATGTGCAGCGAACACTTCCAACCTTATGCAGCCACTCTGTCTACCGCAAGGGCATGTGTGTACATGTGCAGAGCACACATGTGCACAGGCACATATAGGTTACAAAAGTTTGTGTATATACATATGTATATGTTATTTTGATTACAAAATGCTAGTTTACTACACGCCTGGTCACAGAAATGATGGTGTACTAGTGGCCCCACAAAGTATACACAGTATAGAGCACTCTGAGCTTTGTGACTCTACAGTCACTCTCTGCTCAGTCTCCATTCGACTCTACTACCTTCTTACTATCTTTCTAATATCTAGTACCAAGCTCACAGTCACCCTGGACTCCTGCCACCACTCATTATGACACATCTTATGCTTTTCTTGATCTTGTTTCCACTGCTCTGTTTCACAGGAACACAGCAGTGTGCATACACACACACACACACACACACACACACATATGTGTATGTGATTTTCATTAGGGTAATACCATCATTTGAGAGTTTAAGTGAACATTCCCAAGCTACTGCCTTTCATCCCAATATCTGTCCATTTAAACCACAAATAGAGGAGTAAATTTTATCTTAAGACAGGAAGTACTCTCATAGACATAATTCAATCTGGCTTGTGATAAAGGTTCACCACTGAAGAAAGTAGAGAAATTTTAAATAATATGAGTAGTATCCCTGTAGAAAGGAGACTTGAAGCTCTGGGAAGTTATAAGAAAGATGCAGAGCCCATTTTCCTTCAAGGAAAGGCAGAGACAGTGTGGTGGGTCGATAAGCCACACACAACCAAACACAGTAAACAGAAACGTCTGGAGACAAGCCTATCAGAGATTACTCTGCAGAGAAAAATACAAGCTTATCAGTATATAGATCTGCACATAAAGTTTAGCATACTAATCAAGACTAATAGCCTGTTTTCCCCAAAAGCTAAAGAAAGAGCAAAATCTAAATGGTGAACTTCAGAACAACCAGGAGACTGGGTGTTCTTGGGCTGTCAGACATTAAACTGTATGCTAAAGTCACAGTATTTAAATCAATATAAAACTACTACTGGAAGACCAAAATATTAATGAAGTGGAAAAATGAATCAAGAAAGAGACGATATGTAAAAGAATCCAGCATACGATAAGAAAAGATATAGTCAATTAAAAAGGAAAAATAGATTAGCTGAAGGGTATTGAGGCAACAGTTTCAACATCTGGAAATAAATAAAACTGTATGCATATTTTGTTCCATTTATCAAAATGTATTTGAGATAGATCAATACTTAATGATGCAAATAAAACCATAAAAGTACTAGAAAAAGTGAAGGTATTATAATAATTCTGAAGTAAAAATACCTTTTTTTAAAATGACACAGAAGCCAAATATTACAAATCAAGGGGTTTATAAATTTATCTACATAAATTTAAACTTGTGCCACCAAAAATAGAAAAAAACACATTTTTAAAAATGGTTCATGAATACACCCAATAGACAAAAACTTCTCAGAAGTCAATATGAAAAATGATAAACACCCAATAGAAAAATATATAAGGTTTTGAATGGGCAACTCACAGAAGAAATACAATAATTCATAAATAAGTGAGGAATTCAACTTCATTAACAATTCACATAAATGCATATTAAAAGAGGTAAATAATTCACTTTACAATGTGCCACACACTATTAAAGCACTTTATAGATTCTCCAACTTAGCATCTTCACAACAACATCAAGAGCTAAGTACTGTTATTAGCCTCACTTCACTAGAGATGAGAAAACTGAGAAAATTATAGAAGGTCCCTCAGGTAATAACTGATGGAACCAATAAGGCACCATCTAGGGCTCAACCAATAAGAACCCTAGAGTTAGGGCTCTTAACCACTATATCGTACCATCCCTCAAAATGGGAAAGTCATTCTTTCCTTCACCAAATTAAAAAAACATTAAATTCTCAAAACCCAGTGTTAAGATAAGGTTCAGATTCTTTACATATGGTTGTCAGAACTGTACTTGTGTTCAAACTTTCTGCAATTATACATGTCAATATTTCAAATGGGCAAGCCCCTGAAGCCAGTGTAGCGAACACAGTAAAAATCCAAAACCATCCCTCCTTTTTGGAAGCACAACTTCTCCTGCACTCCAAGTGGCACCGCTACCAGTGAGATCCTGGCCGCCACTGTCATTCTTCCATGGGTATTATATAACTCAGATGCAGAACTTTGGGGTCCTCCCTTGGACTGATCTACGGCTATTGGGAGAAAAGTTACCTTTCTGCTTGTGCTGCAATCCAATTTGCCTACCAGTTGGAAAGAGTCTCCATGTAGAATGAGAGCAGACAAATAAAACAAAGAGAGAGCCTGGCTGATATTATCTCAGCCTGCAGATCCAGCCTGAAGCAAGCCTACCTGAAATTTAATTACTTGTACCAATCTACTTCCTTTTTTACTTTAGTTACTTTAACTTGGACTTCAGTTACTTGCATTCAAAACATTCTAAATATATATTATAAATTTGCCTCTAAAAATCTTCTTAATTATAAAATTGCACAATTGTGAAAGGAAAAGAAGTGTAAGTATATGCATTCAGGTGTGTCTTATAATAGAAAAAAAAACTACAAAAAATCAAAATGTCCACCAAAAAAGAACTAGTTTTTAAAAATCATAAAACTATTTCTCAAACATGCCTGATTAGAATCACTTGGGCACTTTTTAAAAGTGCAGATACCATGGCCCCTGGGAAAACCTAATTCATTACTTCTATGATGGACTATTGAGATGGGTCATATATTTAACAAGCAGCCTCTACAATTTTCACAATCAAAATAGTTTGGGAGCCCCAAATTATGATGCATGCATATACAATGGTATATCATTCAAGCATTTATCAGAAAGATGGCCAAAACAAACTGCTAAGTGGAAAAAAGGCAAGCTACAAAACTCATGTAACATTTGAGTCCTTTCATGCAAAATTATGTAATTGTCCCTGTGTGTGTACATGTTTGAGCAGAGCACTCATTTCCAACAAGGGGAGAGGTACAGCAATTATTCGGAATTTACTGGGATTAGATGGGAGTCCCAACTCCCCTCAAAACTCTGATACGCATTCTGTTTAAGAATCTATACTGTGAGCTGCTATTGCTATTATGAATGTTATATTCTTCAGGAACAGACGTAAGATTGAACACAGTGGCACACAGACAAGTCTGAAATAATGTTCATCAAATTGGTAACAGAAGTTACTCCAAAGGTAGAAGTTCAGGTCATTTTTACCAGATTTTTTGTAATGTTTTATATTGTTTTAAAATTTATTACAGTGAATCAGTGTTTTGAAAATTAGGAAGATGAAAACTATTTGCATAAAATAAAGTTAAAACATTTTTAATCAAGTAATTTTATGATTATTAAAAACATATTTTCTGAAATGGGATAATTCTTATCACCTTTCAAAATTAAAATGTTAAAGTACAGTAGTTGCTTTAAATAGCATGAGTCTTGCCCTGCTCAGTAGATTGAGCACTGGCCTGTGAACCAAAAGGTCACTGGTTCAATTCCCAGTCTAGGCCACATGCCTGGGTTGTGGGCCAGGTCCCCAGTGCGGAGTGTGCAAGAGGCAGCCATGCATTGATATTTCTCTTTCTTTTTTTCTCCTTTTTATCCTCCCTCTAAAAAAATAAACATTTGCTGAATGAAGTGAATCCATACTATATGGATAAATCATTAAAAATAAACAAATAAAAAGCATGAGTCTCTTAAAGCAACTATTAGTCCATATAGCTAAAGAGACAAGGGAAAATGTAGTATGCTGTATAATTAAAATTCAACTGACAAGTAAAATAATAAAATAAAATTAGCCTTTTTCAACAAGAATTTTTTTCAATCACAAAGAACAAAAAAAATCAAGAGTTAACCTTGTTCACTTATTCTCATACCCAAGAAAATGATCTAGTGACAGTAATGCAAATAAAAGATAAATGAAATTTAACAGCCTAATAAAACTAGATTCAACTCTTTTTTTAAAAGATTTTATGTATTTATTGAGAGAGGGGAAGGGAAAGAGAAAGAGAGGTAGAGAAACATCGATCGACAACGCAAGTACTCCCTGAATGGGAATCGTATCTGCAACATCTCAGTTCACAGGCTGACGTTCATCCACTGAGACACACCAGCCAGAGCAGATCTAATTTTGGATATACCAGTTATACTTCAATATAAAAAAAATTTTTTTAACTAAATTTGAATCTAAATTTACTAGTTCGTTAATAAAAACACACCTTCATTCCAAAAAAGAAAAATAGCAATGTTAATTTTTTTTAGAGGATGAAATATGACTTACCCCATCTAAGAGAGTATTTGATAAATGTATACGGAGATCTTTACGAAATGGGAATTCTAGATTTGAAACATGAAACACTGAATTATCTCTATCAATCATGAAAACTTCATTTGTGCCATCAATCAACATCATGTATCTGCAAACAAAACATTAAAAAGGCAATATTAACAACATAATTCAGGAAAGGGATCAAAAGAAATAATAAAGTTGTTTTTCCTCAGCCTTAGAATAGCTATATGGAATAATGTTCACTAGATTCCTTCCCATCCCCTATCATTCAGATTAAAGTACCACAAATAACAAGTGTTCTCTTTTAAAATATATATATATTTCCTATAAAAAACCCAAGGTATAGAGAAATCAAAGCTTTTTATGGAGAAAACATGATGCTGAAGAGCAACTTTATGACCCATCTTAGGAGAGTATAGTTCTCTAATTTTTATTATATCTCAAACATCAAAATTTACAGAATACACATACATGCAATTAAATGAATTTTATGTATTATGCTCTCCTGTTTGTAATACAAAAAACAAAAGTAATTTGCAAATGACCAGACTTCAAACTACCCAATGCTCTTTCTTCCACACTACAGTTAGCAAAACAGCCTCTCTCCTTGAATCGACATTACAACATAGCTAGACATCACCATTTCAGATATAATTCTTATTTATTACTATCAAATTAAAATATTTTTAAACTACAGGGAAGATAGCTGTTGGGTAGTTGGAAGAGAATATAAGGAATGAATGCTGATGAAAAAAATAAAATAATAATTAAAAAAAAAATAGAATACTCTGCTCAAGATGCAGGTATAGGTAAACAGAGCTTGCCTCCTCAACCACAGAAAAATTACAACTAGATTACAAAACAAGTATTACCCAGAACCATCAGAAAATCGAGATGCATGGAAGTCTGATAGCCAAGAAATTAAAGAAGTCACATTCGTCCAGATGGGTAGGAGGGTTAGGGAAACAAGGAGAGACCGGGAGATGCGGGACGGGTGGTCCCACACACACATGTGGAAGATAAAAATCAAGAGTAAGGTAAATAATTCAGGAGCAAGGAACCCTAGCCCCACATCAAACCACCCAGCCCAGGTCTCAGTGCCAACAAAATAAGTCCCCATAACTTCTGGTTGTAAAAACCAGTGGGGGTTAGGGCAGTAGAAGAAACTGCAGGATTCTCAGGAGTCTCCTCTTGAAGGGCCCACAATGGATTTAGTATTTACGCAGACACTCCCTCTGGACTACGGCACTGGGGCAGCCACTGTAACAGCACCAGTGGCACACAGGGAGAAACTGAAGTGACTAGAATCGGGGCAAGTACCAGGAAACAGCTTCCTCCTGGACAAAACTCCAGAGGCCAGGCAGTGGCACTGTCCCCTTTCTGAGCTCTCGCCACAGAGTGGCAACACCATAATGGACACTCTATCAACCTGATTCACATGGAATGCCCCACCCTAGCAATTACCTAAGGCTCCACCCCATCCAACTTACAGTGCGCTTTTCTACAACAGGCTACCCTACTAAGACAGGGAGTCAAAGCAGGTCTGCCTAATACACAGAAACAAACACAGGGAGGCTGCCAAAATGTGGAGACAAAAAAATATGGCCCAATTGAAAGAACAGAATAAAACTCCAGAGAAAGAACTACACAAAATAGAAACAAACAATCTATCAAATGCAGAGTTCAAAACATTGCTTGTTAGAATGCTCGAGGAACTCACTGGGCACTTCAACAAAATAAAAAAGACCCAGGCAGAAATGAACCTTACAGTAAGTGAAATAAAGAAACATTTATAGGGAACCAACAGTAGAGTGCATGAAGCCGAAAATCAAATCAGTGATGTAGAACATAAGGAAGAAAAAAACACTCAATCGGAACAGCAAGAATTAAAAAGAATCCCCCCCAAAACGAAGACAGACTAAGGAGCCTCTGGGACAACTTCAAACATATCAACATTCACATAAGAGGGGTGCCAGAAGGAGAAGAGAAAGAGCAAGAAATTGAAAACTTAATTGAAAAAAATGATGAAAGAAAACTTCCCTAATTTTGTGAAGGAAATGGACATACAAGTCCAGGAAGCACAGAGTCCCAAACAAGATGGAAACAAAGAGGAACACACCAAGACACATCATAATTAAAATGCCAAACGTTAAAGATAAGGAGAGAATCTTAAAAGCAGCAAGAGAAAAGCAGAAGTTACCTACAAAGGCGTTTCCATAAGAGTAGCAGCTGATTTCTCAAAAGAAACTTTGCAGGCCTGAAGGGACTGGCAAGAAGTATTCGAAGTAATGAAAAGGAAAGACCTACAACCAAGATTACTCTATCCAGCAAAGCTGTCATTTAGAATAAAGAGCAGATGAAGTGCTTCCCAGACTAGGTAAAGATACAGGAGTTCATCATCACCAAGCCATTATTATATGAAATGTTAAAGGGACTTATCTATGAAAAAGAAGACCAAAACTATGAACATTAAAATAGCAATAAATTCACAACTATCAACAAATGAATCTAAAAAAACAACTAAGCATATAAGCAGAATAGAAAAAGAATCATAGATATGGAGATCATTTGGAAGATTATCCGTTGGGAGGGAAAAGGGGGAGAGTAGGGGGAAAGGTGCAGGGATTAAGAAATACAAATCGGTAGGTACAGAATAGGGGAATGTTAGGAACAGTATAGGAAATGGAGTAATGTGCATGGCCCAAAGAACTTATATGCATGACCCATGGACATGAACTGGAGGGGTGGGGATGCCAGATGAAATGGGGGGTACTGGGTAGAGCGGGACAAAGTGGGGAAGATTGGGACAAGTGTAATAGCATAATTAATAAAATACATTTAAACATATTTTTAAAGTCAAGCTTATGAGAATATCTATTGGCCCCTATCTTCTTTTAGCCAACCAATGTATGGGGGGAATTTATATACTTTAGAATGTATCATTCTTCAAAGGGGCAAGTTATGATCAATGTTTCCCATCAGTGGATGATCAAGAAAGAAGCTCTACTTCACACCATATGTAAAAATAAATCCCAGGTGGGTTCAAGTTCAGGAAATTACAGATTGATAGGCAATGCTACCAAATACTTAATGGTAAGATTTGGGATAAAAAAAGGAGATCATACTCAGGTACCAAACTATTCAAAGAATAAGGGAAAAACTGACAGCAAGAAATCAGTAAGTTAAAAGGCATGGGCTTCAAAGGAACAGAATAATTTTGTTAAGTTGTATTTGTTTGCAGTTCAACAAAACAGTAGAATAACAGTCTGGATGTACCACTGAGAATGGAGAAGAATGCTGACAGGTCTGTCCAACTGACAGGTCTGTCCAACTTCCAACCCATGAGTTGTGTCAGAAAAAAAAGAAGTAATAACTAAAAGATGGAGCTTGAATCAACTTAAGGCAACTTTATGACCTGGGTACTTCAAGGAATAGAAGAAACATTAAACGAAGACATGGCAGCTAACATAGTACATGACACCTAACACGACAGAGGATAGTCTGTATCCCATAAACAAGTGTTCTAGAGAGCAAAGAGACGTGTTTAGGCGAGGTAAGGAGAAACAGGAGCGCCGACTACCGTAAAAGAAGTATGAGACAACAGGCTGAGGAGCAGCAAGGAGACCAAAGCAGCCAGCCATTTAGACTGGGTTGGAAGCGACCTGTCATTAATGATTTCAAAATAATTTGTCCCAGCAGGCCCCAGGGGGAGAAGATAGAGGACTCAGGACCTTGTTACATGGTGAAACAGCTGTAGCCCTCCTAGATCTGGAATACGGAGACTCAGATTTCACTTAGGAAAGGTAAAATCGCCTCATTCTGAACTAAGTGTGCATCTGAGACTCCTAGACCAACTCCCAGGCCTGTAGGCTGACCACAACCGGAATACTTAGCTCCCAAAGCCCTCCTGCACATGCTTTTCAAACACAGCAATTTCTGCTGGATAGGGAGAATCTGGGCTTCTTGGAAGAAATCAGCCTTGCCCTGAATTGTGTTTCAAAAGAATTTAAGTCAGCATAAGGAAAGGTTAAATAAAAAGCAATTGTGATATCTTCTGCAAAAATGGCATTGAAGACACAATCCATCACGTCATTTAAGAACACAGACCGGCATTTTGCAAAACTTAATAAGTACTTTAAAAAGCATGTCATGGTAAAATAACTTAGGGAAATACTTCATCTGTCTTTGAGAAAGCAAAGATATATATTAGGAATATTTAAGGTTATGAAAAAACCTGTAAATCTGTTTATCTTATTTAGACCATTTTTTACTAAACTCAATCCTAATATGTTAATATTTAGCAGAGTAAATATTCTATATTCAAAATTTGAGAAAAGCTGACTTATGCTAATAAACTTCAGAATTAAGAAAAAAGAAATGGTTTGTCTCTTCTGATCACATGATGATAACAGAAATTATATTGCCCTTTTCACTGGGTACCCAGAAGCTTGTATTTAATTATAATGTTCAAAATAACACATATTAAGTCCCAGGGTGCTGGTACATTTGCTTTCCCTATCATAAATGTTTATTTTCTATTCATATTTTAAAATACTTATTTGACATATATGTATAGCAGACCCTTCTTTTCAAGTGGAATATCTATTAAAAGAAAATACTATATGTATGCTCTGGCTGGTGGATTGAGTGCTGGCCTGCGAACCGAAGGGTCAGTGGTTCAATTCCCAGTCAGGGCACATCCCTGGATTGCAGGCTAGGTCCCCAGTAGGTGGCACATGAGAGGCACTGATGTTTCTCTCCATCTCTTTCTCCCTCCCTTCCCCTCTCTCTAAAAATAAATAAATAAACCTTAAAAAAAGAAAATACTGTAATATATACACTTATACGTAAACAAAGTAGAAGGTCAAGAAAGAATAGGCTTTAGAAGACGGAATTCCCGATAAAGGACTGCTCGTGGGAAACACTACTCACACCCACAGAGATACCACAGAAACTGCTCTGCAGCTAAGATTTCGGGATTCTTCTGCACATAAAAATTTTCAGGCTTTGGAACAAAAGTTTCTGGAATATGATATTTAATTTGGGAACTCTAGTCTTCCCAAATCATGTGTTCTTTTGTTATGTGATACCTGTACGGAGCTATTTCACGTTAGGGAAGGAAGGTAAAAAATGTGGAAATATTTCCACATCACTCCAAAGTCTCTAACAACTACCAGGTCCTTTAAAAAGAGACAACGATACCATATAATGTCAGACACTGGTTTAGTATATAATTAACTATACCTTCAGGAGTGTAATATAACTTCCCATTATATAGGAAATTACCTCAATTGCAAATTTAATATTCATAATTACTAAGTTGTCTGTATTATATCCATTCTCACTGAAAGACAAAAATTAATTCAACAGAGGTTTCACTGAATTAGAAAACGCTGATTCACTTTTTATATTAAAGTACATACACCAAGGAGCTATATAAATTACAGAAATTTATAAACTGCTATACTTTAAATGCTAGTTTTCCAGCTTTACCAGAAACGATCTTTTAGGGCAATCACTTAGATATGAGACAGCTAATCAAGTAAGACCATCAAATATACATTAATGAAATTTAGAAAAGTACATAATTAAAGAGGAGAAAAATTACTTTAAAATGTTGGTGACTAATAGTATCTCCAGTCCTAATTCACATTCCTAATATTAGTAGTCTGGGAGTAAAACAGAATTTAAACATTTTATAATTTAATTTTATTACCAATTCAGACCAGACTTCACCATCAATTAACTTTCTAGGAGTTTATCTCACTCTCTATGAAAGCAGAGACCATATCAATTTTGTTCTTTCCCACAGACCAAGGGCCTTGCACAGTCTATTTAAATACATACAAAGGGCACTCAACCAGTACTTGTTACACAGAGCTACATGTATAAGGATGTTCATCACAGCATTTGGGAACAGTGAAAACTGAAAGCTCAAATGTCCATCACTCGGCAGATCAGTTAAATAAATACTGCATATCTATGTAAGAGCATACTATTCAAGCATTTTTAAATGATGATAAATATGTTCATTAATACAGAAACAGATTCACAGTATATTAAATGAAGAAAAAGCAACTTAAAAACCAAAAAGAGTAATATGATTACAGGGGGTACAGAGATAAAATTTTGTATATACAGTAAAAAGACAGAAAAGCCTGTACCAAAGTGTTAAGGGACTCTCATGTGGCCGATAATAACAGCAAGTTATTGTCCCTTACTGAACAATGACTCAGTACTGAACCATTACGGTACACTAATTCATTTAAGCCTTACCAATGAGCTTATTATGTAGGTAAAATTATCATCCCCATTTTCCAGAAAAGGAAACTGATACATATCAGTTAACTTCCAAAGGTCATAATGCTGGCAAAATAGCAAAGTTGATATTAAAACCTCAGCAACAGCCTATCTCTATAATCTCTACAGTATAGAGCTGCATTATGCAAGAGTTAGCCAAGCAACCTCTGTGAATAACAGGATAAACAGAGGGGGAAGGAGAGGGGAGGGGGAGTTGATGATAACTAGTGCTTGGTACACAATCTACCCACCCACCAGGTGCAGAGAGAAACAGAATAGAGCAGTTAAAAATTCAGTATTCTGAAAAGAATACTGAAAGAGAAGGAAAATGGCATGGTTTGAGACTAGAGAAGTAGACAAGAACCTAACAATTAATAAAAATTTTTACATCATCCTAGAAAAGGAAAACCCCTTGAGAGAGACACATAAACCATTATAGGTAATTCAAACACAGGAGATTTAATGCAGGAAAACTGATTACACAGATATGGGAAACCAGAAAAGGTAAAAAGAAAAAAGAAGAAGAAGGTTAAGATAATTACAAGATTAACTACAGGAAGCACTACCACCTGAAGGGCTGGAGGGACAAAGGGGAAGAGGCATATTATCAGAAGCTAGGAGCTTGGAAGAAGGACATTATACCTGTAAGAGGGTGGGCAAGGTCCAGGGAGCTGGATGCTCAAATCTCTCAGAAGACCAGAGACTCAAGTCGAATCTCTATGCAGGAGGCTCAGAAGGGAAGGGACTCAAACTGCTTAGGGAACACATCCCAGGGGTTTAGAATAATGTAAGTGGTACTCTATCTACCCAGGATGCACCTCCCAGAAACTGGTACCTCTGAGAGGGAACAGCAAGGCTGGTGTTGGCAACGCCAAAAGAAGCTAGAGGATGAAGTGATAGTTGTAGTTGGCTGCTGGAGGTATAAAGAAACTAGAAACGAGAGAAGTCCCTTCTCGCACCCTTCTAAATTCCTGCCATTGCCCTAATGGTAAAACCCAACAAAAAGTGAGCTGGCATGGGAGTTATAGAACTGTAGTTTGCAAAGTTCTAGTCCCTCATCACAATTTAAAAGGGCAGACTGGAGCTGAGAAACAGTAGGTAAATAATCAGCAGACCACTGAAAGGTTTTTAGCAACGTAACAGCATAATCTGACCTACATTTTTAAAAGTTCACCCCCACACAGGGTAGGAACCAATCTGTAAACCAGGGAAATTATGAGGCTTCTACAGTACACCAAATGGGACTAAAGTGGCAACAGTATCTTAAAGGCAAATGGATAAATGCAAACATTTAAGAAGCCTTAAATGACAGGACAATGTGCTATTGATTAGACGTGGGGCTGAAGGAATAGGAGAAATCAAGGATGACTTCCACACTTCTGGCATAGGAAACTGGGGGCATTTTACTTACTAAGCCATGAAGCATTTAAAGAGGGAGGAGTAATAGCTCAGTTCAGTTTGGTAAAAGTAACAGGCACCATGCTCTGAAGTGGACATGGATAATTTCAGTATCACATTAGGAACCAAAAGGTCCACATTTTCTCTGTCCCTGTCTTTGGCAAGCTGGAAACAAGCTCAGGATCTAAGCCAGACAATCGAATGCTCCTTTCTCAAAACTTCTGATTGAGTAACAGACACACAAAACTACTCGAAAAATTATTCCAAGAAATAGCAGAGGCATTATCAGCAAGTGTCAATGGTAGCTTCCTACTCAAAGTATTCCTGTGCTTGACCTTAACTCTGGTCCTCAATGCCTGGCTTCCCTTGATTCCTATCCATTTTCTGAGGCTGGTTCTCCTGAGAGCCTGCCAATTTATTCCTTTGCTTAAATGAGCCAAAGTTGCTTTCTACCACTTAAAATCAATGTAATGCTAATGGACACGCTGGGTTTTTTTTATTTTTGCCCACTACATACAGCTTAATTCAAGTAAGTTAAATGTGCCTATGACATAACTCCACTGTTACTATGTTCCCCAAAATATTCTTGATACTAAGGGTTACATGATACTAAGCTCTTTATATAATATAGCTGTATGCTAAAAGACATGCCACCTATTTCCCACATGTTGAGTTCACAGTTTACTTTCCCTTTGTACCTTTTCTCTCATAAGAATTCACTGCCAAACCTCACGATTTCTATACCAGCTAAATTTCCTCTCATTTCTACTCCCAACAGAACTGGCACACAACTCCCTGAAACCTAATTCTCAAGTTTGTAGAGATTCCAAAATAAATTCAAGTGTACTGAAATGTCTTACAAAGAAAATGCACAGTTGACAGCCACTTCCCAGATACATTGGGAAGCTGTGTATCTTGTGAATGTAATCTTCCCGGATAGATAGATGATAGATAGATAGATAGATAGATAGATAGATAGATAGATAGATAGATAGATAATGTATCTTCCCAGATACATACATGTGGGAAGTGGCTGTCAACTGTGCATTTTCTTTGTAAGACATTTTAGAAATGTAAGACATTTATAAGCCTTCCTGACAAGGCCAGTTAGTTGGTCAGACTCTGCCCCTACCCACCAACATCCATCACACCGCACCTTATTCTGAAAGCTCTACGAGCACAGCTGACTTGCCAAACTCCAGCCTTCTTCCTTCCCTATGGGGGCTTATGCACACTGTGCCTTTTTCTCTCATTAGCCCACTGCTCAGTAGATTTTATCTCTGGTAATTTCTTCTGGAAAGTATATCAATGTCCTCTTTAAACTATTTCTTCTAATTATTTCAACTCAAAAAATTACGTATGTTTTATAATTTTTTAAATAAAAAATTCTCTCCTTCTTACCTCATTCACTTAGTTCCATTAATGAGCCTCAGAAAACTCTGATCAAGGCTAGTGAGTGACACATATGTATCAAGCAAAACTAAAAATCCTAAGTTTTTCATTCGTCTCAACGAAATCAATTATCAGTGCCTGAGTCCCCTTCACAAACTCCATAATACTCTTGATCTATCTCTTCCTTATCTTATAAAATCAAATGTTTTCCCTACTACAGATTTTTAACTAGTCAAAATAATGTTTTTATAAACTTTTTACATTTGTTGCAATTATAGTTTGTTTAGCTACCAGTGCTGGAACAATACATTTCATCATTTTTCACATCAGACATATACAGTAATTTAGCTACCTCAGAAATTAAGTAAGCTTAACAGGCTAAATTGTGATCCTAGCCACCATGCAGACTGAAATTCTATGGAAACACAACCTAAAGTTATGCCTACTAACGTAACTTAAGGAATTTCAGGAAAAGGCTTCAGATAACTTTAAACATTGTTTGCATCACTTCCACAAAAGGATCAATATTTGATGATCAAATAATGTAATCCTACAAATAACCTTTTCTTTCAAATAGCTATTGTCTGTTTATCTGACACAAATTTCATTTCAACCCTTGAAAAAAACTGAAGTACAACTTTATTTCATTTTCCCGAAAATTCAAAGAATTCACATTACATTCATTCTTATTTTTACATCAACAAATAAGAGACCACATACACCCCCTCCTAACCTTTTAAAACTTTCTACACTTGATTTTAGCCAAGAGTCCAAGAAGTGATTTCTAAATTTTTAATGCTGATGTTAACAATCACTGAAATGAAGACACAGTTCCTACTTACTTTCTTCATCAAAAACAATCAAAATTGTCATTCAATATTATGAAACATTCCAACAGGTAGTGTTTAATATTCATATCAAAAGTCTTGAAGCAGATAAGAGTAATTTTTATGGCCTTAAATGCACTTTAAGGCCACAGCTTCATTCTACTACATGATCACTTGCATACATACAGCAGCAATTAAATAGACATCGTGTATTATGTAACTTTAAATTGCCAAGCCCATTCACTTTTCCATGAATTTAACTATCAAATTTGTCTAACCAAAGTTTGATCTTAAAATGTTAGTTGTACATTAATCAGCAGGGCAAAAGCATACCACTGAACATTTGGACAACTTGCCAACATTGAGGTTTGGATAATTTACCAGGCTAAGCGTAGTCATTTTTATTTTATGTTGTTTATACACAGCTAAGTTCTACTATGCTCTGTTCATCTAAGTTTTGGTTAAGGTTGGTACTTGGTAAAGTATGTCTATGGAAAAATCATCAGTCAAAAGACTCTTTTATTTCAATTTAGTTAACTCATCACAAGTAAATCCTGAAGACGTGGGGATATCTGCCACTTAAAAAAATTACAAATTACCCAAGCTTTCTTCTTAAAATATCATGTGTGCTTATCCCATTAACAGAATTGATAATTTTCAAAGCATAGATGATTCTGTTTCAAGAAACCCCCATCAATCAGCAAGGCTTAAAAGGTCTTGCGCAAAGCCTAAATATCAAGACTATGAAAGAGTTTGGCAAGTTGTAGGGGCCAGTGTCAGTTTCTATATCCTTCCCACTCCACAGAATTAATGATATGTAATACAGATGTTCATTGTATACAGATATAGAGCAAATCTGTTCTCCACCACCCAACAATTTTTTTAAAATTTATTTTGCTTACTTTGTTTACATGAAGGTCAATGGTGGTACCAATGCTATCATTATGGGCTTTGGGAAGAAAATTCCAGTTCCAGAGCCTATAATACCAGACTCAATCATGTTTTTATCTAGACCCTTAAAAAACAAGCTGGCAAATTGAAGCCAAGAATCTCAAATTACAAAATGATCCCAACTGTCCAAGTCCTAAGTGTGTGAGTGTGTGTGTATATATTTCAACTTCAGAATTACAACTTTTTCAATTTCCCATCCTCCACTGCTCAGAAATTTGTGCATGCTTCTTGTTAATCCTATGTATCTGAGTGTAGTATCTGCACTACTACACAATTCTGTCCTAAAATATATATCTTCAAAGTCTTACTCAAAACTTCCTTCCATAAAATCTCTCATACACCAACTAACATGACCAGGCCAAATCCATCTGATGCTCCAAGTTTTCCAAAATTTCTAAATTTCTTATCTACAACAAACAATTGCCTCTGGTAGAAGAGAAGCATCCAGGGAGCAAGCAAGAGCCTGAAAATCCAGTTTGGGTTCCAACTTTACTTTGTAATTGAGCTGATTTATAGCTAAAATGCAACAAACATTAAAAAATAATATACTCTAAGTTCATTTGTCCACACTAGTATTAAAGTTATTTGTATTACATACCATTAATTGTGTATTAAGATACAGTAAATAGCCGTGACGATACCTGCAGGCAAAACAGAAGGCACCAACACAAAGACACTGGCAGTCAGCTGCACAGTCAGAACAGGCATACCAGACTGGCTCTTCCTAGCTGCTGACTTTGCACAAATCACTTCCCTTCCCTAACATCAGTTTCTCCTCAAAAGTCTCCATCTCCTAAGGTAGTTTTAAGAATTAAATGAGTACACCCATGTTCAGAGAAGCATTATTCACAATAACTAAACTATGGAAACAACCCAGGTATCCACTGAAAAATAAATGAATAAATAAAATGTGGTACATATACACAATGGAATATTATTCCATCCTTAAAAAGGGAAGAAAGTTCTAACATGCTACAGTATAAATGAACCTTGTGAAAATACGAAATAAGCCAGTCCCCAAAAGACAAGTACTCTGTGATTCTACTTTTACGAGGTACCTAGAATGGTATAATATCAGAAAGTATTATACTCTATAATACACAGAAAGTAACATGGTGGTTGCCAGTGGCTGGGGGAAGAAAGGAATGGAGAATTATTGTTGAATATTTATAGAGTTTCAGTTTTGGAGATGAAAGCATGCTGGAAATGAATGATGATAATGTTTGCAAACATTATGAATGTATTTAATACCACTGATCTATATATTTAAAAATGGTTAAGAGTATAAATTGTATGTTATGTATATTTTAATGAAAAAAATTGAAAAAGAATGAGTTAATACACTGAAGAGTGCCTGACACGTGGTAGGAAAACACCAGCTATTCTTATATTATGTTTAAGGCACAAAGTAATTACTTAATTAAGACTGGATATCATTATTATTAATACTACAAGTACTACTTTACCCATTCAGAAGAGTTGAAGTTATTAAAAAAACAAACACTGGGTAAGGCAGAAAGGATTAGTTTAAGAACTCAGTAGGCAGAAGAGGACATCCCTTCTGAACAAAGACAGAGAGAGAGAGAGACACGTGAACACAAATTCTAAAATGCAGAAAAATAAAACATAGGTTTAATTCCCTGTAAAGGTTACTGACGGTCCACAAACTCAAGCTAATAAGCATATTTACACAGTAAAAGGCAGTCAATTGCATTAAATAGTTCATTCATTTTTTCAAAATAGGTCCAACCAAAGGAAGTTTTGTAAAATCAGAAGCTGCACTACTCAAATGAGCGCTAATTCAAAAGAGAGAACGCACAAAGAACTTGAATCAGGTGGTTCTCTCAATCTGTGTAGGAAACTGTTTTCTAAACACTAGAAAGATAAAAAACAAACTTGAGCCTAAAATATTCCAAAGTACTGAAACAGCTTCTTAAGGTACATATGGTACATATAAATACATGATAATTGGTACATATAAATACATGATAATTCCAGGCGCTACTGTGTACAATGGCAAATTATCATGTTTTTGTCCCACAATCTAGCTTATTAAAATAAAAATTAGTAACAGTGTAAATTAAATAAAATTATAATTAACTCTATATAAGTACATAATTCCCTCACCAACCCAAAAAAATCATAATTATTACTGTAACAATAAGAGTTGACTGATAAGATCCCTTTCTATGCACAAGTTTTTTTTTAACATTTTACTTATTTTTATTTTAACAAAAGGGAAGGGGGTGAGAAACAGAAGAAAAGAAACATCAATGTGTGTTGCGTCTCATGAGCCACCTACTGGGGACCTGCACTGCAACCCAGGCACATGCCCTGACTAGGAATCAAACCAATGACTCTTTGGTTCTCAGGCT
Organism: Artibeus jamaicensis; assembly: GCF_021234435.1. Lineage (NCBI taxonomy): Eukaryota > Metazoa > Chordata > Mammalia > Chiroptera > Phyllostomidae > Artibeus > Artibeus jamaicensis. Next base: position 38,784,054 of record NW_026521812.1, on the reverse strand, counting down.
GGTGCTCAATCCGCTGAGCCACACCAACCAGGGCCTTGTGTACAAGTTTATAAAATCAATTAATTAAGAGTTTTGAGGAAATGGAAAGTAGAATACCAAAGCATACCTTTCAACTAATGAAAAGAACTGTCAAGTCAGGACTGAAAGTATTTGCTACCAGCGACATGCATCTTACTAACCACCACTTCTGTAGGCAAGAGTATGCTCCCTCTTCCTTTCACCAGTCTACAAAGAATTCGAGAATTTGGAATCTTAAAGAGCTGAAAGGGTTCTTATGTAGTCCCACTCTACTCAAGCAGTGTATATACATATATATGCAACACATACACCCGTCTACCCCACCTCCAACCCTACAACAATCTTAACAGCGCCTAAGGGACAAGAAAAATCAGCTAGACTCAAATACAAGTGGGAACCAAAAGTATCGATACAGGCACTATCTGGTTATATGACCTCCTCCAGGTGGTAACTGAAAATACGCATTAATAGTCACTAGGCATAAATAAAAACCATCAAGAAGCTTCTACCTCAAAAACTAGATTGAATATAATACAGATATTTTAATATCTTCTAAGTTCATTTGAATTTGCTTCTTAATGGTCATCCAAAGTCCAAAAACTGTACTCTAAATCAATAATTGGGTACAAACATAGTTCAATATGTCAATCTCTTCAAAGCCTGAAAAGTGATAAGGTTAGATTAAAAAAAAATCTTAACATTATTTTTTTCTATTTTTTAATTTTCGGTTCGATTCCCAGTCAGGGCACATGCCTGGGCCATGGGCCAGGTGCCCAGTTGGAGGTGTATGAGAGGCAACCACACATTGATGTTTCTTCCTTCTCTTTCTCTTCCCCTCTCTCTAAAAATAAATAAAATCTTTTTATAAATAAAAAGGCCCAAAATTGCTAATTAGGCATAGATTATTGAACAAACTTAATCCATCTTTAATATCTTCATTCTGAGAAAATGGAGTAGATTTTTGCTACTTACGAAGCAGCAAAGGTGCTGACAAGTAGCATCTGCATAACCTGGGAACTTGTTAAAAATGAAGAATCTTGGACCCACCCCCAAACTTACTGAACCAAAATTTGCATTTTAACAAGATGCCAGGTGATCACTGGACATGTTAAATTATGAAACTGTTGGTTTAAGTAACTTCTAACCACCCTTAACACTCAAACTACAGAAGAAAATAGGCAACAGAAAAGATGGGAGGGAGGAAGGGATGTAGGGAAGAAGGAAAAGAGGAAGGGAGGGAGGGAGGGAGGGAGGGAGGGAGGGAGGGAGGGAATAGGGAAGCCAAACAACAGAAGTCAAAATAAGTAAAAGAAAATTTTTAAAAACATGTGAAAAGGGAGCTTTCACTAATTGCACCTGTACAAAGTCATAAGCTATAGACTTTCCTTTCTTCTCAGCTACAGAAATATCCTTGTTTTAAAATAACTATTGTAAAAGGAGCAATGAGGAGTGAAAAAGAAGACCAAACAAGAACACAGAACACAAGTTAGTTCCAATCATAATCTTCTAGTTTTCACATTTTATATTATGCAACTTTACACTGTTGGCTAGACTGACTGAATGTTAATATCGATAATAATCTACTTCCAATAAAAGGTTTTACTAAGCCCAAAAGAGGTTCACATAATAGTCCATGAATGGTAACTGAAAATGGGAAATAAAGTCATGGGATGACTGAGGGCTAACTGCTACATGGACTTCCCAGGATAACCCCTTGGAGATGTCTGGTAAGTAGGGTGGCCTTCTATTACATTACCCCTTATCATCCTCCAGACTCAGAAGTAGACGGTTTGCTTCCCCTTCCACAAAAACTGTTCCTCCCATGCACATTTCCATCTCCCGTATCACTATGAAAAACACTCTTTCCATACTCCTAGAGAGTACTTCAAAAAACAGCTCTTTTGTGTACCTCAAAAGCCACTGAGCAAAACAACCACTGACTCGACAATCTCAAGTAGCTTTAAGCTTCAAGAAGATTTGAGGTAAAGAATCTCCTACCTTACAACCTCCTGGCAACAATTCAAAAACTAGGAGTTGACATAAAAGTCAAAATTTAAATGAGACTCATGGTTGCCAATCATGACAACTCTGTTTAAAAATATAAATGAAAAAACTAAACCAGCCACAAGTTTAACATTTTTCTTCCTTCAGCCTTAAGCATATAACTGCCCAGTGACCAGAACTCAGTACATTGATTCTGGATTTAAACCAGTTACCAGTCAAGTCAGTCCAGCGCAGGCAGGCTGTTTCCACCTCAGGACTTCTTTGTTCCTGCTGCCCAGGTTATTCACCCTTCACTAGTCATCCTCGTAAGAATGCCTATGTTCTTTCTTAGCACCTATGTCATGTCATTTATAGGCAATTATTAAATATATTTCATATTGTTCTCTCATACATTCCCATTTTAATTTCACAATTAGATTTTCACCCATTTAAAAGCATGAACCATGTCTAATTTTCTTTCTTTTAACAGAAATACATACAGATTTGAAAAATAGACCTTTACCATTTCTCTTTAGAAAGTTACAGTTTGACTTAATATTCTACTTTAATGTATCTATGAATTGGGTAGAATGTATAACCATCAACAATATTTACCAAGCGCTTAGTATTCTACATGCTTTAGATGAAACTACTTAATTCTCATAACATCTATAAGGTGGTTATTACTGTTATTCCTATTTTTCAGATGGACAAGCTGGGACACACAGAAGTTATAATATAACAGTCCCAAGTCACATTACTAGTGAGAATGAAAACTCCAGGACATGAAACCAGGTTAGTTTCACTGCCCAAGCTCATAATTACTATGCTATTTTGCTTCTCAAAAATATACCTGTTTTATAAGCTACTGAGTATTTTTGTTTTAGAATTTTATTATATTGTTATCTTTATACACCCTTGATTTTATTGGATATACAGAATACCTAATACTGTTTTACAATATCTCTTATTTAAAACCTTCGCAGTTAAATGTATTTCAGAATTTTTTATTTAAAAAATTTTAGATAAAATATATAATAAGTAAAATAGGTACAAACTAATTTTCCTCTCAAAACATTATTGTCACTAAAATTGACAACACATTATTTTATTTGGTGGCACTAAGTACAAAGTCAGAGCAGCTACCATTTAAAACTTGTTGAAAATTAGAAATTTTATTTAAATCAAGCAACATCTTTTTTTCATGTTACTTCTACTAGAACAATATTTTTAATTATTTTAGTGAAGGGGAAAGACCTAATCTATAAGAAACTTGAAATAATTTTAGTTTTAACACACATTATCCTTCACATAGATAGTGTATTATAAAGATTCTTAGTTATTTACTTTAAATTAATTTATGAACTATTAGCACAGCTAAGGCTTTTTTAAATAAAGATTATTAAAAATATGGAAGATGCACAACATGATGATACTTGATTCTATTTAATATCGTTTCATGCAAGGGGGAAATGTGAGTAAAATTACACCTAAGCACCCCAAAGGGCACTGTTTTAAATGGGTTTTAATTTCTCCATTTATTAGCATATAATATTCAATGAACCATACTATTAAAAATCAACTAGTTTCCTTTGTTGTGTTCTCAAAAAAAGTAATGAAAGCAATTCTAAATGAACCAATCTCAACAGGTAAGTACCAAACACAACTAGATAAATACTACAGAGATTACAAAAATAAGTATAATATGAACTCATAAAATTAAACAACTGCCAAGGCCAGATCACAGAGTAGGCTCAATACATAACACAGTTGCTTCAAGTTTACAATTTAAGCAGCAGTTTTATTTGTCCTAGATACACAGGGTAGGGCAAAAGTAAGTTTACAGTTGTTCATATGGAACATAAGACAATAATTAATAAATAATAATACAAGAATAAAGTCTGTGTTTCAGACTCACAACTGTAAATCTACATCTGCCCTCCCGGTGTACTGTGTTCTGCACCTCTAGCCAGTGCTGCACATTTTATCGGGCACATTTTGTGTGTTAATATAACACACAAAAAGTTTAAAAGCCATTCTAATAATGCATGAGGAAACAAAATTTACTTCTCTTTATTAAATGCAAAAGTATTTTAAAATTAAATGTTTTAAATTCTAAGATATTACTAAAATAAAAGCTGTCCAACGACACCTGCTAGCAAAAACATCAGCAACAGCAGCAGCACTAGAGCCGAGCTGAAAGCTAGAGCTGTACTATAAGATGGGCTGCCTACAACAGCCTCAAGAAATCAGATTTCACAATTCAGAAAAGAGCTGTCATAAGCACTCATTTTTTACTTCTTCCCCTAGTTCCCAGATACTGATTCCTTTTCGGAACCAAATTACCATTAACATGCAAAAACTGAATATACTTCCTCAGGAAAGTAAAAATACTATATGATAATATAATTTTTTTAAAGAAAGTATATGGTCATAGAACTTTCTTTCCCAAAATATAATTGGAGCATATGTATTAAAATCACTGTTCTTCATATACAATATACAGTATCAAATGACTTTCCTACCCTATGAACCTAAATTTCACTCAAAAAAGAAAGCTACATTCTAACATCGTGTTTTTCTATTAGACTCTTTTGTTCCCAATATAAACCACTGGGAGGAAAAACCTCATATGGGGTAAAAGAGACTCTTCACATCATTATTTCACACTCTGAGAACATCAGTTTCCAAAAGCAAGCAAAACACTTTAAGGCACTTAAACATGGCAAAATCATTTTTACAAAAATAATTCCAAAATGATGCTGTACAGTCCTCTACAAATAAAATACTTCAGATGCAATTCCCAACAGAAAATGTCAACATTATAAAAATTGCTACATCTTCAATATTGTTGTATACTGACGCTCGAAATCCTTACTAAATTCTTAATAATCTCAAACTAATATTTTGGGATGTATTCAACATATGTACAACACGCTAGGTACTACTAGAATTCTGCCTCATAGGAGCAGCCTGAATTAAAGCTGGTCCTCTGCTGCCATCTACTGAAGTCATGAAAAGCCAAAACTAAACCAGAAGTAAAGAAAAGATTTTTCAATGATGAAGCTGGTTAATAAACCATCATAATATACTAGTTCAGAACATGGTCCTTAAAATATCACTGCAGAAAACACTAAAAAATATTTAAAGCACTGGATTTTTTTACTTTATAAAAAATATATATTCTTAGAAATATATTCTAGGTCATATAGAACACAGCAATAAATGATTATAATGAAGTGTCAGATGAGTAATTACTCAGAAATATGTTATTACAGAATAATATTATCACAGAACCATTATAAAAACAAAAATTTCAGAGAAAATCCAAATGTCCACACAAGTGTGGACAAAAAGGGGCCACACACGAACCCTGACAAGCTCAGGGGAGGCCTGCATGGCAGCCTTACAAACTCAGAAACTGAAAGTAACCACACAGGATGGTCTGACATTAAAGGTTATTAACTAAAAGTAGTTTATAGCAGGTAGTCATGTCCTAGGTCAGAATCATCACTGACAATCATCAGTGTTTACCATAATTAAGCCTGTGTACGGCCTTTTACATCTACAATAACATACTTTTGGAATGTTAAAGTAATTTTTTTCTCCGGACCCCCTGGCACAGGCACTGCATCAGAGGGACATGACAAATCCCCTCATTATTACTGAGTTCACTGGCTGTTAACTATCCTGTACCCACCTATGTAAAAGAAGTGTGGGTTTATTTTTTTATCTAACCCCAGAGATTACCCCACTTTGCTTTCCCCCTGCCCTAATCTATCACCAATGGATTTCATGTAACCCACTTATGTTTTCTCTTTTGACTGTAATGTATAAAATAAGGTGCAAACTAGAATTTTGCAGAGCATTTTCTCAATCCATTGAGACTTTGCTTCCCACCAACTGTCATCAGTTTGGCTCAAATAAACTCAGAAAAATTCTTACAGATTTGCATTTTTTCCATGGCAGAACAAACAGAAAGGGGACACTGGAAGTCAGGAAGGGAACCAACTTCATTGTACATCATCAATAAACCACACCACAGAGCCACATCCTCCCATGCAGGTCTCAGGAAATTCTTTTCCTTTATATATCTCAAGAGTCCCACTTCCACGGGTAACAAAAAAACTCAAGTTTTCAGATTCAAAGAGGTCACCAAGTACCAAGTACAATGAGACTGGAAAGGTGGATGGGAAAGGGAAACTCCACATAATAAGACATCCACTGGGGAAATTTTAGGCTGAGAATTGTAAGAAAATTCTAGAAGTTTCCAGGAGCAGACAGACCACTTACAAGGAACTACATTCAGAATAATATCAGACCTTTTATAAATAGTAGAGGCTAATAGAAGATAGTAAAGTAAGGTTTTTAATATTTTGAAGGAAAAACCATTTTAATCTAAAATTTAATAAAGAGCCAAACTATTAAATATATGCCCAGAGCAATACATTTTCGTATACCTAAGCATGCATATATATTTTCTACACATACTTTCTTACGAAGTGATTTAAGGAAGTGTCCCTGCAAAGCGAGGAGGGGGAAGGGGGAGGAGAGGGGGGGAAAGAAAATGGAAACGGAAAAGGAAAAGGAAACAAAAAAACATGGAATCCAGAAAGCTAGACCCAACCAGGATAAAGGCTGGGAACAAACCTTCACATAAAGGATAAAAATCACATAAGACTTTAAAAGAGAAAAGTCTGGGATAACAAAATAAAACAGCTGAAATTAGAAATAAAATGACACAAAACTTGATAAAAGGGTAAAAATAATTAGTAGAATAAAAAAGAGCCTGTTTATATTAAGCAGTAGGTACATCCTACTTTAAGTGGCAGAGAAGTCACGACTTTGAACTCTGGGCAAGTTTTTCTATAATCACCTGAAGCCCTACAGTTGTGTGTGCTCTCAGTGTACCTCATGTTTAAGAATGAATGCAAAACTACACTTCCCAGCTCCCTGGGAGAAAAATGGAAAAAAGGAGAAAGGGAGGAACTTATTGATTTGCTTCTGGCAGCATCACAGGTGGCACTAAAAGCATCAGCCACAGGATTATAGGCTCTGCTCCTCAGTGGAGATCCCCTCAATGAGTGGCTGGTAGACTGCAACTGCAACTGCAACTGCAATGGCAACAGCAACAGCAACAGCAACAGCAGGAGCTGGGTTACCTCTCCTCCAGCACACCAACAGCAAATGCTAACTAAGCAAACTCCAATCAGAGGCTGCAGCAGCTCACTGATTCCTGATCTTCAGGTGACCCTTTTGCTTCTCCACCCTTTCAATGCCTTTGTAACAATAGTTCCAGTGATAAAATTTTTTTTTAAGATTTTATTTATTTATCTTTAGAGGGGAAGGGAAGGAGAGAGGGAGAGAAACATCAATATAGAGTTGCCTTTTGTGCATCCCCTGCTGGGAACTGGCCTGCAGGGAATCGGCCTGCAACCCAGGCATGTGCCCTGACTGGGAATCGAACCGTGATTGTCTGGTTCGCAGGCCCGTGCTCAATCCACTGAGCTACACCAGCCAGGAAAATTTTTTAAAATATTTTCACCAATTGAATTCAACCACAGACTTAAAAGAAAAGCCTTTTGTTTACCAAACAGCATGTAAATGTAAATGGAGTTGACGATATTAAAATTGGAGCTGGCATAACAGAGGTAGATGGATGACAGGGAACTCTAAAGTCCTCATCTTACAAGGGTCAACAAACACTACACAGGAGTTATCAGAATAAATAATATATAGGCACGATCAATAAAGAACTAACAATAATAGTTTAACTACAAGAGAAAATAGAAAAGGTAGATACCAAGACTTCGGTGAGGTACATCCTCAGTGACCACACCAGGAACTCACATAACGTTGATTGAGAAACAGCTGGTGTGGCTCAGTGGGTTGAGTGCCTGCCTATGAGTCAAAGGGTTGCTAATTGATTACCAGTCAGGGCACATGCCTGGGCTGCAGGCCAGGTCTCTCTAGTAGGGGGCATGTGAGAAGCAACTGCACATTGATGTTTCTCTCCATCTCCTCTCCCTCTCTTCCCCTCTCTAAAAATAAATAAGTAAAATCTTTTAAAAATTAAAATAAACATTATTTAGAGATTTGGAGATTTGGAGATAATCACAGAATAAGTAAAAAAATAGGAAAGGTTAAAAGTAATTGTCCTTAAGTATCAGGACTGATGAAGAGAAGGAAGAGATGGAGAAGAGTTCTGGCACTCTCCATTCTAAGCGTTCCAGCATTATGTAGTTCATTTAACCATAAACAATAATGTAATTTCAGTTATTTAAAAAATATATGTATTTAATAACAGAAAAATACTGAGGATGTATTAAGTAAAAATAACAGATTACTAAACTGTACATCATAAATACTAAACAGTCAATGTAGAAAACGTATTTCACCTCAGAGAAACTCCAATACGTTAGGGATCATCGTAACTTCCAGCATCCAGAATGGTACCTGGCATATCATACACACTAAAAAATACTGTGAAATGCATACATTTTCATTTAACTAAACAAAAGATTATACACAGACAGAAAGGAAGTTCTGAAAGCATATATACCAAAATCTAACTGATGATTACCGATGCTTTTTATTTTTGTCCTTTTCCTTAACTTTCCTTTTCTAAATTTTCTACAATACAAATTACATTTAAAAGGAGAATATTTTTAATCATGATTAAAAATATGGAGAATATGAATATTTTAATGGAGAATATAATAAAGATTATCATTTCATTATTATCAGAACAGAATCACAAGACAAAAAAACATTTTTACTAAAATGTATATGTAGTCCAAGCCAGAAAAAAACACAAGTACTAATAATCAAAAAGGTTTAACAGGTACAGACTTCATTGATCTTGACCTAATTAAAAGAATTAAAAGGCTTTCAAGATAACAGAATACTGCAAAATTGTTATTCATTGCATAAATCAGCTAATTAATTCTAGTACTAGTAAATAAATCTTATAAAATCTACCAGTTCTGCAGATAAAAAAGTCTCTCTAGGTTATTTTAATTAGTTACTTTTATTGAATAGATTAAGGAGCATCATTCACAATGAGAATACAGAATGTCTTTATGAGACTTCAAAGTATGAAATCAAATGATATATTTATTTGTACTAATCACCATGAATGTTACAGGTTATGCTTTTTAGAACTTCACAGCACCATACAAATTCAATATGTAAAACAAAGTATCGTTTTTTTTAAGTGGTCTTCCATAAGAAAGAGTAATGCCATATGGATTACTCAAATTTACATTGATCTGAATAAAATTTAAATGCCACTTTAAATGACTTGAGCAGCACTTATGTAACAAAAGGGCAGAAAGATGTGAAAAATATTTCATTTTTATAAAACAGTCAGTCCTCATAAGAAGAAAACATCAAAAGAAACATTCCAAAGGTTTTGTTTTATTTTACATTTGTCCCTGACATGGCTGACTACTTTCAATTTTCTTTTGTATAAAGCAGGCATACTTAAAAAAAATCAATTATAATTCTTTCAAACAATTTTTCTCCAGTTCACAAAGAGGAACAGATCTGTCTTCTCTTTTTATCCCAGTACTTGCCATTTCTATAATCACACATAATGGACTAGAAAATGTGAGCAAAGAATCAGTTCTTAAAGTATCACAGAATTGTGCTGCTGACTTGGCTACTATCTACCTGTATAATTGAAGCAAGTGTTCTATTTTCTGGATTCTAGCCCCTCAGATGCCCCCACAAAAACTCTGAGTCTCCCTAGAACAATATAAAAAGTAAATATTTACTCCAGGTTTAACTTTATGCACTAGAGAGTTTCAAAATATTAGACATGATGTTATGGCTATAATTAATATTAACCAGTAAATAAGATAGCAGATAAGTTCTTATTTAATACCAATATTCAGTAAAAGTTCTTATATACCATAAGAAACAATTTGCTTTGCAATTAAAAGAAAAACAGGGCTAAATGCAAATTTATATTTACTCTGATCCCTTCCCTTATGTGGAATTGAAAAACTAAGTGAACAAATCTAAATTAAAGTAGTATACATAGTACTTAATTGATCATAATTTGATTTACTCATTCTGTTCCTACACAGCATAAAACACAGTTTAGTTTTTGAACTCCCCTAAAAATTATTCCAGAGACATCTGAAACCTCTTTAACATTCCTCTCAGTATGTAAGACTTTTCTAGTCTAGCTTCTCATTACCTTATCCACACTATTCCTGTCTGAACATTCAGCTCCAGTCATTAGAATAAACATCTGCTACAAACATTACTAACAGGACACACATCAAGGGATCCAAGTACGCTACTAACTACCTGGGGTAATTACACCGTTCTGCATAAAAATGTTACAGTAGTGAATATGGAAGCTGCCTAAACATGATATAAATCAAGCACTCTGTTACAATAAAGGCATGGGACATGATATAATGAAGAAAAAGAAGGCTTCATTTACCTCTTAAATTTATGTATTTAGTGGGTTACTTAATTTTTTTTAAAATCTTGTCAAAGCACTGGGCATTACCAGTAACTTATAATCAATGAGAAAAATACTTCAACTTTTTAACTTACTGAGATAAATTTTAAAAGAAAATGTCTTTATATTGAACTTATGTTTCCCTACGTTAAGCTCACTTTTACACTTTCTAACCCCTTGAGATATAAAGACAGTCTTTCAAGGAGAGTGTTTGCTATTCTAAGTTGATAAACTATGACCCAAGGGCCAAATATGGCCTGCTACCTGTTTTTGTAAATAAAGTTTTATTGGAACACAGTTATGCTCATTTGTTTATGTAACCGCAGCAGGACAGAGTTGCTTTTGTGTTACAATGGCAGCACCGAATAGCTCCCCCAGAGACCACATGGCCCACAAACCTGAAATATTAACCTAAAATAAAAACCTAAAATAGCTAGCCCTTACAGAAGACATCTGCTGACCCCTGGATTGCACAAAACACTTACAGCCAGGGATTCTGTCTTAAGCACTCCTGATCCATTCAGCACCTGACACAGAGCCCTGGGAGCAACAAGTTTTCAACATAATTTCCGAATGAATGAAAGAAAGGGCATTCCCAGACCAGAATTCAGGAAGAATAAATCTACAATTTCCTCCAAGAAGTTTTATATAAATATATCTTGCTTACTGCCCTGACTGGTGTGGCTCAGTGGGATGGGTGCCATCTCACAAACCAAAAGGTCATGGGTTTGATTCCAGTCAGGGCGCATGCCTGGGCTCCCGGGCAGGTCAGGACAGCACTGGGGGCACGCAAGAGGCAACGAATCAATGCTTCTCTACCTCTCTTTCCCCTTCCCTTCCCCTCTCTCTAATAATAAATAAATAAAATATTTTAAAAATATACATATGTGTCTCATTTCCTTAAATAAATGTGTTATTAAAAGCTGACTATAACTTAGATTATCATATATGCCTACGTGGTTTTGTTTTTAATTCCTGAAATAATTTACCCTGAACATTCAGTTTTTTTCTGAAAGCAGGTATCTTTGTATATGTGTGTATTTAATATACAAGGTCTGTCATGAAAAAGTCCAGCCATTGCTAATATAACGAGAACAGTTTGCGTGACATTTGTGTAACCTGGCAGCCAAGGACAGTGGACTGGAATGTGCATGTGTGAACGATGAGGACTTCCCTGTACTAGTCAGTGGGGGGGCAGTAGATGCCACTGAGTGAGCATGTGCACTGTGTGGCTACAGCATTGAAAATGACTGAGCGAGTAGAGTGAATCTGCATCAAATTCTGCATTAAGCATGAACATTCCTCTGTGGAAGCTATTCAGATGATTCAGAAGGCTTTCAGAGATGCTGCAATGAGCGCAGTGCAAATAAAAGTGTGGCACAAATGCTTCAAAGATGGTCAAGAATCTGTTGACAGTGATCTATGTTCTGAAAGAACTGTAACAAGCAGAACATCTGAGAATGTTGACTGTGTACAGATTGCAATCAACAAAGATCAGCAACTAACAGTGGGAGAACTAGAAGTTCCCACTGTCAATTTTTCAAGTAAATTCAAAATTCAAATTTTGGCACAGGGGATTCCAAAAACAACTCTGTCTGAGATTTTGACACAGGACAGTGCCACGAAACGTGTTGTGACAAAATTCTTTCCATGGCTTCTGCTCCCAGAGCAGAAGGAACATCATGCTGCAGTTGGGAGAACAGTGTGAGGTCCCAAGATGCCTCACTTTAAAGGGGACTGAGGCGTCATTGTCCTGTAACAGCGTTTCTTGTATCTTGTATCTTCTCCAATAAATGTCTCTATTTTTCATAGTACATGGCAGGATACTTTCTGGACAGATCTTGTCTATTCCACATTGTCTAGAAGTCCTAACTAGTACCATAATACACACACACACTAATTTTAAGAATATGTTAAAATATTCTTAAAAATATTTAAGATAAAAATCTTAAAAATATTTTCAGATAATATATTCTACATAGCAAATTCAAAAAATTCTATATTCACATCAGAAGAACTTACAAGAGGGTTCAGCAAGATGCTAGTACAATACCAACATGCACAAATAATTAGTGTCATACTGGTGCCTGGTGCTATCTGCCATGAGTAAGATGGTGCTTCTAAATTCAGAGCAAGGAACCTCCTTTTGATCAGTAGATACCAGATTTTCCATTCAAATTTCCAAAATTCAATTTGGAAGTTTATGACATAGCCTCCTTCCAGGACCACATGCAAACAGTGAATTACAATATCAAAACATAGGTTCTTTTTAAAAAAAAAATAGCAAAAGATATTACAGATCTCTACACAGAAAGCTACACACACTTCTGAGAGAAATTAAAGATGACTTAAATAAATGGAGGATAGATTTATCATGTTTCTGGGTTGGAACACTCAAAACCTGTTAAAATGACCATTACCCCAAACTGATCTCTACATTAGAAGCAAATCGAATCAACATCTCACATAAATGTTTTATTCCCATAATAAAGTACCCTAAGGCAGAGTGGGCATTCAAGCAAATACTCAGAGGTTTTCCTTTCATTTTTGGAGGAGCATGGTTCTATGAGAAATGAGATATTTCCATTATCAATCAAAAACATATTTGCTCAAATTACTTCGGCTAATCATGTAGGGGTCTAACAGATGAGACACAGAGAAAGGGGAATACAACTGCAGGGGAGGGAGAATACACAAAAGGAAGATGGCAAAAATCAAGTGATGAACTTTGCACACTTCATTATTTTGCTCACAGTTTGCCACAATCACAGCCTTGGACACTATGGAGAAGACAATGTAAAAAGGAAAGAATATCCAGAATATGAAACTCATCAGATCAAAACTACGCCTTACATCCAAACACCCAGCCATTTTGTATATAGTTTAAAGCCTAGAGATAGGCATCTGTGCTCCTTATCTTTTTCCCACTTTTTCTCCACCCAAAGAGTTAGTTAGGTAATAAACCTATCTGTTAAGACATTGTTACATCTCAACAAAAACTCAGCTGAAGCTATTCCTTACTACCACTTTAAGAGATTCTAAATTTATCATAACCCAAAAAATTAAATCAATTTCAACATTCTAAAATAAACGATGAATATTCTAAAATAGCTAAAATAAGCTATTTTTTCTTTTTTACTAATCCTTCAATAATAATAATGCATGTCCCCAGAGAGGAAGGCATGAAGGGGCAAGTCACTCAAATTATCTATACCTGATCCTTTAACTGTCCCCATGCTTACAGATTCATCCATGGAGAAGGAATACTCCTAGAAACACATAGGCAAGTTTAAATTTTTCATTTTATCTCTCTATACTGTTTGAATTTTTATATTGTTTGAAATTAATTACACTAATTACTAAGTAATTTTTTAAAACTAGTTCATTTTTAAAGTAAATTCAAAATACTATGAACAAATAAACATATGTATGTAAATAGATTAAAATATATATGTAAAACATACTTTTGTTATTTAACTATTTGGACTCAATATATCAAGAATTCATATTAAAAACAAGATCTGTTTTTGCCCTGGCTGGTTTGGCTCAGTTGGTTGAAGCAGCCTCCCATAACCAAAAGGTCACAGGTTCAATTCCAGGTCAGGGCACACACCTAAGTTGTGGGTTTGATCTCCGATCCTCAGTCCATGTCCAGACACAGTCAATCCCCAGTCTAGGTGTGTATAGGAGGCAAACAATTGATGCTAGTCTCTCGCATTAATGTTTCTCTCTCTCCCTTCCTCTCTCTCTAAAAGCAAGTTTTCAAGAATGTCTTCAGGTGAGGATTAAAAAAAAAAAAACACTATCTGTTTTATAATCAAAAGAATAAGGTCAATACCACAATGACAGTAGTGGTGATAAGTCTCTAAATGATAAAATGACTTTTTATTTTATTTTTGTTATTTTCTGAACTTTAATGAACTCTGTTATCAACAAAATACCAAAAATGCTAAGTTCAAAGAAAAATTGTTTCCAACAAAGACAAATAAAATATTTTTGACGTATTCCCAAATAGTAAAAATAAAATATAGTCAAAAAATATAATCATGAAAGCATATCATGTTGAAGTAATATCATTACATTCACTTATTATTAAACTCAAGTTGTACCTTCCCCTCTCCATGCCTCCATATGTATCTTTTAAGGTCGTTAAAAGTTAAATGTTGATGAAGAAAGCGTAAGACAGAAGGCATAATTGCCATTTTGACATTCAAAATAACTTCTCATAAAATTAAATGCAATCAATATCATCTTTAAAATAATACCTAAAAACTAAAATATAAAAACAGGATCTCAAAGAGATAGCTACATTCCCATTTTTATTGCAGCATTATTCACAACAGCCAAGATACAAAAACAACCTAATGTCCATCAACAACAGACAAAGAAGAAAAGGTAAACAGCATCCCCCCTTTATCTATGGGGGACACATTCCAAGACCCCCCAGTAGAAGCCTGAAAGCAAAGATAGTACCAAACCCTACATATACTATGGTATGGTTTTTTCCTATATATACATACCCATGCTAAAAATTAAACTTGTAAATTAGACACAGCAAGATACTAACAACAAATATGAATGAAACAGATAATACTATATGGTATCACTTACATGTGAAATCTAAGAGAGCCAAACTCAGAGATACTAGTATGGTGGTCAGCAGGAGCGGAGAGGTGACGACACAGGGAGAAGTGGATCAAAGGGCACAAATTTCCAGGTGTAAGACAAGTAACTTCTGGGACCCCACGTGCAGCATGGTGGTTATAATTACTAATACTGTATTACACACTAGCCAAGGCAACAAATCTTACATTTTCTCACCACAGAAAAGAAATGGTAATTACTGTATTTTGCTGTGTTTAATGAATACTTTTCTACCCAAATTTTTGAGGGAAAAATAGGATATGCTTTATACATAGGTGGTACTAATTCCATATCTACATAAATGTTTTTAATTATTTTATTTATGCTTATGCATTAAAAGTATAACTGTACAAAGCAATAACAATATCCATATGCAAAACAATACCCTTTATAATACAAAAAAACAAGTCTCTAAATATAAATAAATAAATAATTAAATTAAAAAATTAAAACGAAAGATTTTTTTCCCTGAAAGTTTGGGCCAAAACGTGGGTGTACATTATACACGGCAAAATACAGTATGTTGAGTGATGGCTAACACCAGTAACCTTTTTGCAATATATAAGTGCATATCAATATACTGTATACTTAAATTACATAAGGTATGTCGATTATACCTCAATTACACTGGGAAAAAAATGAAAATATATATGCACTCTTAATTATTCTAAAACATTTTATCATGAAAAAGTCAATAGGACTCCTATCTTTAATATGTTAAAATAATTATTTCAACTACCATAACCATTTGCTAAATAAAGATTTGCTAAACACATATAGCAAAGCTACAAAAATAAAGATTACAAAACAGAAAGAAAAAGTGAAATATTATTGAGGAAGCATAAAATTTATACTAATAAATACTTTAAAACTTAGGAATGTGAAATCTGAAGCTAAGCTTTGTTGTAAGACTACAACAACCTTAAGAGTATATAAAATTACAAAAAGAATTAGCAAGGATTAAGAGAAAAAAGAAAAAGTATTCCAAGAAACAAAATATAAAATGAATCAGGGAGACTTGGTAATTTTTAGATTATAAACTGACAGCACATCTGTTCATCTTAGAAGTGCCCAGCAACCACTAAAAGCAAGGTGGTGAGCAGCAGACACAGGAAAAGCACAATATTATCAAGAGGAAAAACACTTTCAAACTTAAATCTGGTATAGATTTATGTCAAACTAACAACCCTGAAAGCAAAATTTTAGCGGAATGACAGTAACTATATAGTATTTGAAATATGCCTTTTTGCTCTTCAAGTCAGAAATTCACACTCCCCAGAGTGCAAACCTTCTCTAACAACAGAGCAATATTCTTAAGCATTAGGGTTATTTGTATAACTGGTTTTGGAAGTCTAACTTACCGAGTACCATCTGCTTTCCAGCTTACTTTATATGGCTTCTGCTCCAAAAGTTTAATATTTTGCTTGTCCATGGAAACAGGCTGTGCTCCAGGGAATCCAGACCTTAAAAGAAGAAAATGTATTACTATTATGGCTGGTATCATACAAAGCAATACATGTCTGAAACCAATCTCGCATGAGACACACACTTATTACAGCGTTCTCCCTATGATGAAATTACTGTCAATTGGAATAATACTCGATTTCACAAGAATGCTAACAAAAAACTATCATTTTCTTAACAGAATAAAAGTTAAGATTCCAATCACCATTGCTGTAACTATTGGGCTAATTTTTAAATATAAATATATATGATCTAAATAGTAAAGCAGGTATGCTGACAAGTCTTAAAACAGGAAGAAGTTTAAATCTTGCTTTAGTCATCTTACATCATTTTAAACCCCGTATTCCTCATCATGACACTTCCAACTTGGCATACCTGTGCAGGGCTGGCAAGTTTCTCCTCAAAAAATGCCCAGAAGTGACAAAACAGGAGAAATGTGGCTCAAGATTAAAACATACTGGCAAGGGTTTAACACAACACCAAAATCAATACTACTTCATCATCTTTTTCATCTTTTAGTTAAAATTATTTCTAAGTGATTGATCTGTATGTACCAGTTATTTATATCAGGAACTTTTAAGTTAATAATTCTGTTTCATCATGTTCCAGCTGCATCCCAATTTTCTGCCACAGACAGCAATGATCAACAGAAATTACCACAGACCAAGACCTGAGAGCAACAAGCAGGAACAGTAAACTCTCTCCTGAGTCCTCTCCCATGAAATGCCTGATAAATAATTTCAAGTCATGGTAGGGGGCAGAACATATTTAAAGCTGATTCCCTCTGATATTTGATTACAGAAAAACTGAAAAATGTGGCACACTCAATTCCCATTCTCCCTTAATACAATTAAGGGCAACCCAAACATTAACCTACAACAGTAGAATCAAACACACAAAACAAACACTAGACAGTGAAACAGTAACTTTCTATACTCCTTTAGGAAGGTGTGAGTCATCTAATTTCTTTAGGAAGGTGTGAGTCATCTAATTTTTGACTCAACTGTTTATCACTGTTTATTACACTGCTTGTCTTGAAAAAAATCTGATAAACTCTTACTTGATATGTCTTTAAACACCGTGTAAACATACCAATTTCAAGAAACAAAGAAACTATGTTAATGTTTGCTTCTATGTTAAGTATTTCAGAGTCAGAATAAATTTTATTTAAAACAATAAAATATGTATTACCCTTCCCAGCCACAGAACTGATGACACTTCTGCTGTACTTCTCCTAACTTCGGCTGAGTTGTTACTTGAGTTACACCTTTAACGGTTACACCTTCCAAAAAAATAGCACCCTGAAAATAAAAGGAAAAGTATTTTATTAGAGTTCAAATCCATTTACAAAGCCTAGACTGAGAAACAGATTCATCTATTTTCACAAATCTGAGCAAACATATGAAACAGAGAAGGTCTCCGGGAGGCTCTATAAAGCCCTAAGATTGCACACTAGTTTTCTGAAGTCCAGCAAGTGATTCTCAAAGCACACATTCAGCCCAGTGTCTGAATCACATTGTCAGAGCATTCCATGGGCACTCTCCAGAAATCAACAGCAATAATAACTTATCTACCATTTACTCAGAGCTCAGAGTATCTGGCATCTTACACTTTCTCTAATCTTTGTAATAACTCTGAAAAGTATATTTTATTATATTTATCTTGGAAATGAGTACATACGGCAAAAAGACTACATATAACTTACTGAAGTGGTAAGAACAGAATTATGAGCCCAGGTCATTCACCAGTGATTCTCATTTTGGAAGGGGTAGGGGAGTTGTATCACTTACTGAATACAGACTTTAAGGGGATAACACCCACAATATGTACCTTTGTAAACTAGAATAAGAGTATAACGAAGTGGCTAAGCTATAATCATTGGATGTATCAACATAAAAACTAAATATTACTCATCATTGAATTTTTAATCTAAAATTTTAAGTCAGAATTACATAAAGTATCTTAACTATATTTCAAAGCAAGTGTATTTTTAAAATAGAGAAGTATGGCAGATGGAAACCTTATAAATCAAATAAAGAACACTCCTTAAAAACTCTGTAGACTAAAAAATGTCTAAATTCATGCTACAATTACTTTCAGACCCATAAGAGGGCTGGCATCAGTCTTAAGAATACTCTATAAAACAACTCTAGCTGTTAATGTAATTAGGGAATAAAAAAACATGGTCTACAAGCCACAATGATCAACCTTCCAGCAAAGGTTTTGCAACTTGAGCCACTTGGGAAGGAAAAAAAAGAATATAGTGTTTAGTCTGCATACATCCCAAATATAAAAGACTTCTGAGGTGAATCGATACACTGATTCAGATCCTAATTCTGGACCACATTATAGTTATCTAACATGTTGTCTACTTTTTCTTAAATAAGCATACTTTAGAGGTTTCACGAGTCACAAGATCAGAGTACCATTCCTTTCTATTCTGTTTTAGCTCTTCCCAGAAGCAAGCAGAGGTGACCTCTGAAAATGGTTCACTATTCACTTGACCCCCAAAACCCCATAAAATCATGGAAATCAAGAGGTTCAAATCTGTGTTCACTTTAATACTCATGAAACTGCCCAGGCCATCAACAGTATGAATATTCAAAAAAGCCCCCACGTATACAAAGGATGTCACTTTACAGAAACAATTATGTGCCATTTGTCCTTATGATGGTGGAGTTGGTAGGTGTGACCAGGCCAAACAGCAGGGCTGGACGCAGGGTCAGTGGCCCAAAAAGAATTTTTGCTGCACATGCTTAAAAATGCAGAGAGGAATGCTGAACTTAAGGGTTCAGACGTAGGTTCTCTGGTCACCAAGCACATCCAGGTGAACAAAGCTCCCAAGATGTGGTGTTGGAACTTACAGAGGTCATGGAGGATGACCCCACACCTGGGCGCTCACCGCCACAGTGGGATGATCCTCACCGAGAAGGAGCAGACTGTTTCTAAACCAGAAGAGGAGGTTGCACGGAAGAAAAAAAGATATCACTGAAGACACAAAAACTTATGGTCCAGGAATAAATTCAGTACAAAATCAGTGCTAATAGAAGTAAAAAAAAAAAAGGGAAAAAAAGAAATTTCTGTTTCAGAACCATTTCTACCATTAAACTCAGTAACAAATGGGAGGGGGGGGAGACAGGAAAAAGAAATTTTAAAGGAAAGCTAAAATGGGCGGTAAGAATTTTTTACCATGTTTAGTCATTAAGATACACAGATAACTTCAATATTCCTTTTTTAACATGTTGTTAAATCTTAAATTTTTTAATTTTATTTATTTCTTTTTAGAGAGAGGGGACAAGAGGGAGAAAGAGAGAGAAAAACATCAATGTGTGGTTGCCTCTCATGTGGCCTGCACTGGGGACCTGGCCTACAACCCAGATACATGCCCTGACTGGGAATCAAACCAGGGACCTTTTGGTTTACAGCCCATGCTCAATACAATGAGCTACACCAGCCAGGGCATCAATATTCTTATAAAAGTATATGTTTATACAAATCAAAAAGAAAGCATTATAAGTTCAATGTTCAGCATCTTTATTCTGAAGGCATGAGTTTCACATGAAGGAGATAACTAGCTTTAACTTCAAAGCATGTTATTTCCTAAGCAAAGTTAAGAAATCACTAATAATTTCTAAAAAGCAAAGGCCAAATTAGCATAAATTAATACTAAATAAACAAATACTACTTCTTTTTCTAACAAATAACATAAAGACATCAGAAATCTAATCAACATTCAACCAGTACTTTCCCACAATATTACTACATAAGTATTTTAATAAGTCCATGCAGTTGAACTAAATATGTTTAACTTAACGTAACGAATAAATATTGAGCCTCAACAGATTTAACAACTACTGAGTTTGTTTAGAAAAGATAATTCCGACCATCTAGTAAATGTGTCATCCATTTATTTTTCTTTTTCCTTAATCTTTTCTGCAATGCACCAATTTCTTTTTTATTTACCCTCCCTTATTTTCTTCTGCAATAATTACTATTAGGTAAAAAATTAAAGGCACACTTCATCTTAAGTGCTTCAAACTTAAGTGATGTATTTCTGGGTGTTTTCCATGTGTTTAAATTTGCCTCTCTTTCTTTTATGCGTGGGCGGGGCGGGGGTGGGGGGGTGGGTACGCAAAGGAATCTACAAAAGAGACAAAAAACTGCTGGCTAGATAAATAAAACCTAACGTGATACTTATGAGAGACATACCTAAAATAACAGATAAAGGTTGAAAGTAAAAGGATAGGAAAAAGATACTCCATACAGACACTATCCAAAAGAAACTTGTGCAATCATACTAAATCAGATATTTCACAATGCTAAGTTAAGACACTATAAACATAATCTTTTACACATAGTTGTATAAAAACACAATGTCACTGCAAAATGTATGAAGTAAACATGACAGAACCATAAGGAGAAACAGGTAAATCCACAATCATAGTAGGGGATTTTTTAAATATTCCTTTTAGTAACTGACAAAACCAAACAGGAGAAACTAGGTTTGGGATTTTGTCTTAAGTATTATTTTTCCTAGAAGAATGTGCCCATCTTGACTATTTTTCTCTTATTGCTACCCAAGGTCATTTGCAATTAAAGGGATTTAATGGTACTTGATATTATAAAATAAATATCGTTTATTTATAAATGAAAAAAATGTCATTTATCATTATTATAAAATAAATATCATTTTTAAGATCCTTTCTGAACAACAAAAAAAGCAAACTGTACCCCATTTTGCAAAACAGTAACTTTTGTTTTAAACTCTTTTACACACTCACATACTATACCATAATTCAAAATCACACTAAGCATATGCTCATGATTATTATTCTTTAAAAAAGCCACTTATAAACTATATCCCTTATAAAAAATACCCCTTACAAAAATGATATAAGAGGGTAATCATCTATATGTTATATTATGCTCTTAGACTTCCCTTAGAATGTGGTTCCTATTTTTCCAGGTATGTGATTCAGTAATTTCGGATATCTAAATCCAGGAAAGAATGAGTATGAGTAAGACTAAAAGAATAATAAACTATTTTTGAAATTATTTCTGTGTCTCAAAGCCATTTATACTTTTCAATGGCCTTAGACTTTTGAAGCTTGAAATGTGTAAATAGGTATTAAAATAATGTTTTTCAAACAAAGAACATTTATTTAAAGCCCAAAATAACTGTACTATGCGAGTTAGATAAAATACAGCATTTCTTCCTTGCCTGTGCATCACTGTCTACTCATGAGTTGTGGTAGCTACTGCTCAACCGTGATTCCCACACACCTTAATTGTTCATTACCTCCACACTTTCCCCCTTTCCCCTTTGTCCTACACCATATACTTATGTATGTACGAGTACAACCAGTACCTTTCTTCTCAATATATTTATTCCCTCAAGAAAAGTGGTGACGTCCAATGTTTTTAGTCAGGGCTTTCAGTCTAGAAGATTAATGGGAGTTGCCACAGAAGTGTCTGCTCAGTTCAACTTCACAGAAAATACGAAAATACCACCATGGGAAAGAGCAGAATTTATATTTAACCCTGTGACAATTCTGTAAAGCATTGGTAAAATTTTCACTAGATATTTAAGTGTAATTTCACAATACTCTGCAAAGAAATAGTAAATTCTCGATGTAATGTCTAAGAGTTCTTTGGTTTACCTAAGAAACAAAAACAGAATCAATCTGCATAAGAAACTTTTCTTGTAGAAAAGGTGAAGACTCGTGGATATCAATAATCTTCAGAAATAGAAAGAATGAAATAACCTCACAAAGCCAGTAAAACAGAGTCAACATTCCATTTTCATAAACCTGCTTAAGAAAGAGACTATATTTTTAAGCATTACCAGTTTTAACCGTTCTTTTCTTCTTTTGCCAAAGGAGGCACTTGACCCAGGTTCTGATTCCTTTTTGCCATCCTCATCCTCATCTTCATCTTCATCATCCTCAAAACACCAATCTGGCAATAGAGGCGGGGGTGGTGCTTCCTCTATATCACCATAGCGACGAAAAAGTTCTTTCAAATAATCACCCTTATAAATTCCTGGTGGTCTGGCCTGAGCAAAAGTGGCAACTGCTGCTTCAATACTATGGAAAACAAACACCATGCAATTTCCTCACTACTCTCCATTTACACAGACTTTTCAAAACTTACTATATTTAAAGCACCATATGAAACATACAGAGATTTATAAAATAGGTCACAGTCCACTCTAAGGCATTCAATCTCTTAAGGTACAAATTCATTCTGAAACAGTTTTAACATAAGGTACACTGACAATTCCTAAACTCTGGAAGTAAATTTTAACATGTATAGAAGAAACCTGGGTAGAGTACGTGAAGAACTTAAATAAAGCTTTAAAGGCTGAGGTCTGAATGTGAAGGAAAGCATCAAAGAAATGTGAATAGCAAAATCAATGAAACTAAAAAGCATGCTGATTTTTCAGGAACTTTCAAAAACCCAGGCAATTACGAGCATAGGTCCTCTGAGAAAGGCTAACCCAACCATAAGCTGAATCTGACACAGGACTCTGGGGTGATTGTGTAGAGCAGTGATTTTCAACCACTATGCTGAGGCACACTGGTGCACCACAGGGATCTTTAAAACATGTAATACCTGACTATTTAGCCTGGGACACTGATGTCTTTTCCCTTAGATTGTCAAATTAAAAGATGATAACAGCCAACACAACAACCGCTATCTGATGTGAATGAATCAAAAATTATACCTATTTTTGTCAGATCGGCAAAAAATGTAACATATATTTTGGCGTGCCGCAGAACTTTAGTCATTACTTTGCATGTGCCATGAGATAAAAAGGGTTGAAAATCACTAGTGTCGAGCACCAAAGGCCAGAGACACTGTGCTAGAGGCGCATGCAGAAGAAAACCACTGAAGATGCATGAACAGGGGAATAAAATATACAATCAGACGTGTACTACAGCTGATTATATCAGAGAAGGACCTACTGTGTAGAAAGGATTCATAAACAAAATAATGAGAAAATACTCTTAGTGATAACCCCTTGTCTCAGGAATTTTTTAGTAACTAAAGTCCTAATGTCTCCAGATCTAAAAAGGTATTTCGCTAATAATGGGTGCTCAATAAAAACTCTGATTGGTTTAAATAAAGTTAACTCTGTCTCAAAAAAACCTTTTTCATACAGCATTGTAAGTTTCTCCTAGTACTTAACAGCTATAAAAACATACTGTTAAAAATAAAAAGAACAACAACAGTAACTCCCAAAAGTGAATACAAACACAAACTTTTGGGAGAACTTGTCTCTAATAAGTGAAAAACATCTGAAAAAGAAAATACATAGTATATGAAATTGCAAGCACTCAAAGTGTTGCCTAATACAAGAGCACTAGGTAATTAACAGAATTCTAAGATTAACCAAATCTAAAATGAAAACATACTCAAATTATATTAATCATGACTTCACCAAAAAATTGGCAATATAAAATGCTAAAACTAAATCGGTAATTTTTTTATCAATTACTAAATATGTCTTCTTCCATCATACGAGAACCAGTACCTCCAGTCCATTTTCTCCACCAGAAAGGCACATATAAGGAAACCGGTGCGATTGAAACCATGGGTGCAATGAACACCTAGAAAATTAAGTAGCATTATTGTTTTAAAATTAATAAATCACTTTGGAAGCAACATCTTACTCTAATATTCCAATCTGGAATCAAAGCATTTCAATCATTTTATAAAAATAACTACATTTTTAAAAACTTAACCCTCCCTTACAATTATTAGTGACTTGTCAGTTTAAGTTGCTTAGAATCTAATTTGTAGCACTAGCTAGAAGTTTAAATGCAATATACACTTATTTATTCTATATATATATATATATTTATTAGTTATAAATTATCTATAGGACCTAAAGATTTCACTCAAAACTAAAAGATTTCAAGTATTTCAAGTGAGGAGATATTTTCATCAAACACACAATCCTAGGGATGGACACCCACACACACCTGACTGGCCGCCAAAAATAACTAACCGATGGAAATACAGTACAATAAAAATAAAACTACTTTGAAGTTCTCTAGAAACCAATTGACTATATCTTTACATTGCCTTATGGTCTTTCAAAAAAAAAGCTTTTAGAAGAGAAACCCCCTGAGGAAAAAAAAATTTATTTCTCTTAAACCTTTTCTCAGGACATATTTGAGATCAGTGTGGTCCTGCCTCTATATTCTGAAGCTGCAAATGAGCTTCAAAAATTCTAAAAATGATTGTATTTTAAGTCTTTTTAACTACTTTGAAAAAAAAATAACAGCCTGATGGACATTATCAACACGATTACATTACTGCCAAGTTAACTCACTCTTCTGCAGACCTCAAAATGAAAGTTTTCCTGCTATCTCTGTTTAATGGTAGAAACATATAAGTATATGTCTCTGGGTTTTTTGGTTTTCTTTTTTTACTTTTAGAAAGAGAGAGAGAGAGGATGCGGGGTGGAGAGAAGACAGCACAGGGGTGAGAGGGAGAGAGAGACACACTGACTTGTCATTCCACTTATTTATGCATCCATTGGTTGGTTGTTGTATGTGTTCTGACCAGGGATGGAACCCACAACCTTGGTGTATCGGGGACAACACTCTCACCAACTGAGCTACCAAGCCAGGCTGTCTTTCTTTGTAATGTTACCTTTTACAAACTACTGTGTATATAAAGCATCCTGATACAGTATAACCAAAATCAAACAAGCAATAAACTAAGAATTAAAACTATAGCCCTGGCCCATGTGGCTCAGTTGGTTGGAGAGTCCTCGGGTAAACCCAAGGGTTTCAGTTTTGAATCCCAGGTCAGGACACATGCCTAGTTTGCGGGTTTGGTCCCCGATTGAGGTGAGTATGAGAAGCAACCAATCAATGTTTCTTTCCTTCAATCCTTCCCTTCGCTTCTCTCTAAAATCAATAAGCATGTCCTCAGGTGAAGATTTTTAAAAATAATTAATTTTTAAAATTTACTTCTAGAAGAAAATACAGGAGATCTTTGCAACCTTAGTGCAGGAAAAGATTTCTTAGATAAAACATGAACAAAAACAAAATACTGACAAATTGGACTACTTTAAAATAGTAAGTTTTGCTCTTTGAAAGATGCCATGAAGAGCAGAGATTACCAGCAGGGAGGTGGGGGAGGTGGGGGAGAGACAGATGATGATGGACAATGACTTGACTTGAGGGAGTGCAAACACAATACAGGGTACCAATGATGTGCTGTGGAACTGCGCCCCTGAAACCAGTATGAATTTGTTAACCAGTGTCACCCCAATAACTTCAGTAAGAGGGGAAAAAAAGATGGCGTTAAGAAAATGAAAACACCAGTCACAGAAAAAAATCCACAACATATATATCTGACAAAGGATCTGTATCGAGAATAAAGAACTCTGACAACTTAGTAAGACAAAAACCCAATTTTTAAAAAACTGGGCAAAAGATTTTAATAGACACCTTGCAAGAGAATATATGCAAACAGTCAAGAAGCACATAACAAGACGATCAACATATTAATTGTCTAGAAAACACCAATTAAAACCACAATGAGATTCCACTATGTACTAAATTAGAACAACTAAAATAAAAAAGACTGACCGTGACAAACGTAGGTGACGATGTAGAGGAACTGGAACCCTGCTACACTGCTGGTGGAAATGTAAATGGCATGATCACTTTGGAAAACAGTTGGGAAGTTTCGTAAAAAGTTAAACATACACCTATATCAAATAACCTAGACATTCTAATCCTATTTACCCAAGAAAAATAAAAACATATATGCTTCAAAGACTTACATAAAGACGAATATCCACAACCCTGGCCAGGTGGCTCAGTTAGTTGGAGCATCGACCAGTACACCAAAAGGTTGCATGTTCGATTCCCAGTCAGGGCACATACCCAGGTTGCAGATTTGATTCCCAGTAGGAGCATATGTAGAAGGCAACTAATCAATGTTTTTCTCTCACATCAATGTTCCTCTCTCCCCTCCACAACCTCTGTCTCTAAAAATTCAATGAAAACATATCCTCACATGGGGATTAAAAAAAAAAAAAGATGAAATGTCCACAGCAACATAAAGACTAATGTCCATAGCAACTTTATTCATAATTGCCAAAAACTTGCAAGCATCCCGAATGTCAATCATCGAATGAAGAGATAAACATGTTATACTACCCATGCATTGAATATTGCTTGGCCATAAAATGAAACAAATTACTAATAAATGCAATGAGGATTATTTCAAAATCATTATGCTGTTCTGTAAGCATAAAAAAAAACAGGAAAAAGTACATATATATAATTTAATTTATATATTCTATAAAATACAAAAATTTGTATAGGACCATAAAAGACCCTGAATCACCTAAGCAATCTTGAGGAAAAAGAACAAAACAGGAGGCATCACATATCCTGATTTCAAACTATACTACAAAGCTACAGTAATAAAAACAGTATGATACTGGCATACAAACTGACATATAGATCAATGGAACAGAATAGACAGCCAAAAATTAAACCCCTGCATATACAGTCAACTAATATTCAAAGAGGGAACCAAGAAAAAATGCTGCTAGATAAACATATGCAGAACAATGAAACTTGACTACTATCTTATAGCACTGACAAAAATTAACTAGAAATGGATCAAAGACTTAAACATAGATCGACACCATAAAACCTCTGAAGGAAAATGTAAGGGCCCTGGCCAGTGTGGCTCAATTGGTCCCACAGACCAAAAGGTCACAGGTTCAATTTCCAGTCAGGGCACCTACCCATGTAGTGGGTTCAACCTCCGATTATGACCCATACGAGAAGGTGGCCCATCGATGTTTCTCCCTCACACCAATGTTTCTCTCCCTCTCCCTCTAAAAACCAATGAAAAAAATGTCATCTGGTTAGGATTTTTTAAAAAAGAAAAAGAAAATGTAGGGTAGAAGCCACTCAACACTACCTTTTTAGATTTCACTCCAAAAGTGCAATGATTTTTTTGGATTTCAGACCAAAAATACAAACAACCAAAGCAAAAATCAACAAACAGGATTACATTACACTTAAAAGCTTCTGCCTAGCAAAAGAAAATTAAAATTAAAAAGCCACCTACAAAAAGGATGAAAATTTTTGCAAACTATTATTCATACAAAGGGCTAGTATCCAAAATATATCAAGAACTCGTACAACTCAATAATTTTAAAAAATCAAATTAAAAAAAAGTATGTGAGTAGACAGACATTTTTCCAAAGACATCTAAATGGCCAACACATATATTAAAAGATGTTCAACATCACTAATCATCAGGGAAACGCAAATCAAAACCATATTACTTTACAATTATTGGAATTACTGTCATCAAGAAGATAAAAGTGATGAGAGAATGTGGAGAAGAGGAAACCCTTGTACACTGCTAGTAAAAATGTAAATTGGTTTAACCACCATGGAAAACATGAAGGTTCCTCTAAAAATTAAAAAGAGATCTGCCATACGATCCAACAATTCCACTTCTGGGTATATAACCAAAACAAATAAAAATAGGATATCAAAGAGACATATAAAATCCTATGTTTACCAAAGCATTATTTACAATAGCCAAGATATGGAAAGTGCCCATCAACAGATGAATAGATAAGGAAGATGTGGGCATCCTGCCATTTCAAACAATGTAAATGGACCTTGACTATATTATGCAGAGAAGATAAATCGAACATCAAAAGACAAGTAACGTATGAAAATCACATATATGTGAAGTCTAAAAAAAAATCATAAAAAACAGAGTAAAATGGTAGTTTTTACTACCATTCGAAGTGTGGATTCAAAGTGTGGTATAAACAGATGTTTAAGGGTACAAAATGGCAAAATAAGACCTAGAAATGTAATGCACAGTATAGTGATATAAATAACATTTTATTATAATCACCAAACTTGCTAAGAAACTAGAACTTAATTATTCCGACCACTAAAAAGAAAAATACATTCCATGACAGAGGCACTAATTATCACTACAATGGCAATCATATTACTATGTACAAATAAATAAAATTAATATATTGTGCACATTAAAGATTTTATTTATTTCTTTTTAGACAGAGGGGAAAGAAGAGAGAAAGAGAAGGAACGAAACATCACTGTGTGGTTGCCTCTCGTGCGCCCCCCCACTGGGGACCTGGCCCACAACCCAAGCATGTGCCCTGACTGGGAATCAAACCGGAGACCGTTTGGTTCTCAGGCTAGCACTCAATTCAGTGAGTGACATCAGCCAGGGTAACATACTATACACTTTAAATTATAGTTGTATGTCAAATATGTTTCATTTTTTAAATTCTAGAAAATGCAAACTCTGTCACAATCTACAGTGACAGAATAGAAAGTGCTTAATTTACAAGTAAGGGTTGACGAAAGGATAGACACAAAAGACAATGCTCTGAATCTTGATTGTGGCTATATAGGTGTCTATAAAAACTCATCGAACCGTACACCTCAAATGAGTGCAGTTTACTATATATGTAAATTATGCCTCCATAATGCTTTTTTTAAATTAGATGTTACAGTGAGATGACAGAACAAGTCTTCATTGCAACTGGCTTTAAAAACATATTCCAAATGTTAATGTTCATCAACATGGCTTTGTTTTCAGCAATTGACTTTTTAAAAAATGCTATAAATTTGACACATTTTTAAAAGTATACCAATAAAATATCATTTTCATCTCATTTCTGTGATAGGGTAAATTTTCTTCCCAGAACAGTTTTTGCTACTTAAAAAAATACTGAAAACCAGTATCGTAAAACCAGTATCAATTAAGCTAAATCACCTATTTCTACATCCATAATAAATAAAATGATCATAAATATTTAGAACAAAAACCTTAGTCAGTGAACAATGCTCAATAAACAACGATACAAAGGAACTGCAAACAGTAGGAGCAAGTGGTACAAATGTAAATTTATGAATCAAAATAGTACATACAGCAAACTGCAAATGAATCAGAATAGCTAAAGCATGGAATATAATAAGAAAGTAATGCCAAGTGCAGTTGGAGACAGTGACAGGGTCAAAATCCTGAAGAAACTTGTGTACCATACTAAAGAAATTATAAAGGCAATGGGGAGAGATTAAAGAATTTTAAGCATAGCAATAAAATTCTCAGGTTTCAGACAATCCACTCCGATGGCAGCTCAATAGAGGAAGAAACAATGAAGCAAGAACACCAGTAAGGAAGCCAGTTCATTAATTTATGTGTGAGATACAAGTCTGACTTACAAAGGTCATGGCGATGGGGATAAGGAAAGGCAGACTGTAGAGACATTTAAGGTAGAATCTGCAATCTGAGGGGTGTATGACAATAAACATTGAGAGAAAAGATTTAAAAGGAGTCTTTGTTTTCTGATTTGAGTGATTAATCAGACAGTGGCACCATTTACTAGGTTAGAAAGTACAGGAGTTTACATCATCTTGCAGCCAAAGCAATGAGTAAGTACAGCTGGACATGCTGAGTTTAAGGTTCTTACGGGACTTACAAGGATTTGTAAGTAATAGTAAAGACCTTCCCAGAGAGGTCTGGCTGGAGTTGTAGATGCAAGAACAGTCAATATATAGTCAACTATGGAAGAAAGTCTATGGTGTGGATAAGATCACCGAGAAAGGGTATGTAAAGTACAAGAAGAAAAGGAAGGATGAAATGCAAGGAAAACCAACCATTCAAGAATAAGAGGAAGGGGGGGGGGGCCGGGATCATTAACAAAGACTAAAAACGAGCTGTTATGGGGGGGGTCAAAAAAATGGAAAAAGGAAGTTTCACCCTGGTGAATCAGTTGGTTGGGCATCTTTCCACAAAGGAAAAGGCCGCCAGTTCTATTCCCAGTCAGGGAACATGCCTAGGTGCCGAGTTTCGTCCCTGGTCAGGGTATGGACAAGAGACAACCAACTGATGTTTTACTTTCACATCAATGTTTCTCTCCCCCACCCCTTCCCCTTTCTCTAAAAATAAATAAATGAAATCTTTTTTTAAAAAAAGGAACTTTCAAGACATTAGTGTTTGATTGTTTAAATGTCACATAATGATTAAAAATGAAAGTCGTGATTTGCTTTAGGAGTACAGAAGGAAGACTCCAGATTGCAAGAAAGTGAGAGAGAATAAATAAATTCCAGTTTCAATCTTTCAAAAAGTCAGCTGGGAAAAAGAAGGGAAAATATAAAACAAAAAAAAAGAAAGATGTCATTTGGAGGGGTTGTTTTTGTTTGTTTGGTTTGTTCTGGTTTTTGAAGAGGTGGTAATATTTTAAATAAGAGGCTTAGATATGTTTACAGGCTGAGAAGGACCCAGTTAAATCACAGAGGTGGACAAGAATAGAGAACAAGGATACAGTATAACTGAAATGAAGTCTCTGAAGGGAAGAAATAAAAAAATAAAGAGATCAGCCCTGAAAAGTTAAAGACCCTCTTAGAAGTACATGGCTACCAATAATGAAATTCTATAAATTCTATCATTCTCCACTGCTTTGTAAAAACAGGACTTTTGAAAGTTACACAAAAACATTTGCCGTAAACATACTTTTTTATTCAACATGCATTTTAAAACAACATGTAGATTTCCTTTCTACCTTATATTTCAGACCAATTTATACAACAAATACTCTAACTTTAGATGTTTCTCCCCTAAACCACTACTATTTTTGCATCTAATTTTTAATCTATGAAGATCAAATATTTTGTTGAATAGGAAATGTAAGAACAATTGCCAATTAAGTGATAAAGGCACATGACAATACATAATTTAAGAAAGTACAATGCTCTTTTAATATTCTTTTTTTTATTGATTTTAGAGGGAGACAAGACAAGGAAAGGGGAAAGGAAGAAGGAGAGAGAGACAGACAGAAAAATTTGTTGTTCTACTTGTTTATGCATTCACTGGTTGATTCTTGCATGTGCCGACTGGTGATTAAGCCCACAATCTTGGCATATTGAGAGGGTGCTCTAACCAACTGAGCTACCCAGCCAGGGCCCTCTTTCAATATTTTTTGTTATGAACTACATAAAGTTTTGATCTTACTGACAAATCTCTACTCTGAAAAAAGATTATACATTTAATGTAAAAAAATTCCACTAATTAAGTATACTACAAACTTAGCCTGATATGTCTTCAACATTAAAAAATTTCAGTTTTCCTCTGCTCATTATGAGAATAGGTCCATCTAGTGGCAAATAAAGCATAGTTTATAACCAAAGATTAGCTCACTATGAACTATTTCAAGTCAGCTTCTTATTCAAATTTGTCTTCATTTTCTAGGTAAGCTAAGAATAACAAAATTAATTCTTTTAAAGCACTTCAAAAATTTCTAACACTAATATACATCTTAAAAGAAAACTAAACTACAGTCCTTTTAAAATCAAATCAGGAAAAAAATCTCCCCAAGAAAAGGAAAAAAGGATGAATTATGACTCTAGAAATATACATACTGGATATATAAGTATAAATTAGAAGGAGGTGACTTATGAAGGACTAGCGGCAACATATCTTTAAATAAAGCCAGATCTCAATATACACAATTTCCTTTCTATTTCAAGTCAGATAAATTATACGAAAAAAACTTATCAGATCAGTCTAAATCAGTTGTTTTCCACTCAGGCACTTTTGCCCTCAACCCTCTACCTCACCCAAGAACACGTAACAATGTCAAGTGACATTTTCAATTGTCCCAACTAGCAACTAGAAGGTAGAGAGCAGGGATTCTGTTAAACATCCTACAATGCACAGGAGAGCCCTCCACAGTAAGTAATTATCCAGTATAAACATGTCAATAGTGCCAATGCTGAGACATGGTCTAAATGAGCAACAAAATGACAACATTGAAAGGAAACTAATAATTATTAAGAATTTATAATATGCCAAGCTATAGTAAATATTTTTATTTAATCAAAAGATGTTTTTAGAAATGTGTGTCCTACTCATGAAACTATTCACAAAGCTGTCACATGTATTTATAACTAGTAACACATAAAGTAATTAAAGGCATTAGTTAAGCCATGTACTTATTATACATAGTCTACCATTTACCAAGAAATCAGATGTTTCCCTTTTAACAGAAAACAAATTTTTTTAACTTCCCCATCCACAAAATTCTTTTTTTCTAAACAGTATTCCTGTGCATGCACACAAATGCATTATAGCTATATAATCTCTCATTTGTAATGAAAACTTCAAAACAGCTCTAAAAAATTAAGATTTTTGGTAAATCATATGGGGACAAAATATGACCTGAACTGATGTGATATTATTTATAGTTTATTTTTCCCACTTACTGTGAATATTCGATGTTTAACTGCAAAAATGTTCACATGCCTAAATACTGTTTTCCACAAAAAGGAACTCAGAAACCAGGACCCTTAGAGAAATAACTGAGTCCCCATCTGGGAAACACCTTGTGCCAAAAACAAGGAAACCATTTTCAAAGACTGATGGGGTGACATCAAAGGGACACAGAAACCAACCTGAAGGGGGTCCCCTGCCCTAGGGTGAAGCAATTTGGACATAAGAACAAATACTGACTGCAACTAACTTAAATACAGCAACTAGATAAAAATAATACACAGTTCATATAGATTGTCAAAAAAATAAATTTAATTGGTCACCGCTAGAGACTGCTAAGATGCCA
The DNA here is from genome assembly GCF_021234435.1 of Artibeus jamaicensis. Classification (NCBI taxonomy): domain Eukaryota; kingdom Metazoa; phylum Chordata; class Mammalia; order Chiroptera; family Phyllostomidae; genus Artibeus; species Artibeus jamaicensis. The sequence continues at coordinate 38,750,806 of NW_026521812.1, read as the reverse complement.
ACTCACTATTCTGAAAAGTGAGAAATAAAAGAAGGAATCAAACATTTGATTTGCCTTTCCTGTGAAAACAGCTTTTCAGAATAACAAAGGAATAGTTCCTTACCAAAGAATTCTAGCTAATACAGGAAGTAAACAATCAGAAAAATCATTTTGCCATCCCCAATGAAATACTGGATCAGGCAACAATCGTCAATAGATACTGAAATCATTAGGTAAAAAAGAGATGAAGAACTTTACAACAAGAGGAATCAAGCTGCCACCGCCTGAACCCCCTTACTCGTCTTAGTAACACTAAAAGCAAGGCAACCGGACATGTGCTTTCTGATTTGACTTGAAAGGAAGTAATACAACATTCTCTATGAAGTAGATCTCACTTCTGGGAATATATCTGAACAAACTCAAAACACTAATTTGAAAGAACATAAGCACCACCATGGGTCATTGCAGTGTTATTTACAATCGCCAAGATATGGAAGCAGCCCAAGTGTCCATCAGTAGATGAGTGGATAAAACAACTGTAGGACATTTACATGATGGAATACTACTCAGCTATCAAAAAGAAGAAATTTTTATCCTTTGTGACAGTATGGATGGACCCGGAAAACATTATGCTAAGTAAAATAAGCCAGTAAAAGAAAGACAAATACCGTATGACTTCACTCATGTGTGGAATTTAATAAACAAACTGAACTAATAGAGACAGATTCATAGATAGAGAGCAGGATGACAACACAGAGGACATGGGGGAGGTTAGAGGGTGCAGTGATTGAACAAAAAGGAAAAAGGACTTATGGATGCTGACAACATTGTGGTGACTGTTTGGGGAGAGGGGTATAAGAAGGGTAATGGGAAAAATATAATAAAAATTAAGAAATAAATAAAAATTAAAATGTTATTTTTATGTCATATATGCTTCAAACATGTTTCCCAACTGGCCACATTTTTTTTTTTGCTTTGTTTCTGTTGTTTTATAACAAAGAAAATTTTTTTCTTTTAGGTTTTATGTGATCAATCTACAAACCAGTGTAGCAACTAATTAGAGATTTAGACTTTGAAGTGAGAAACTACATTAAAAGCCTGGCTTGAACACAGTATGTGTGACCATGGCGAACTACCTAGCTTCTCTGAGCATCAGTTTCCTCATTTATAAAATGGAGATACCACAACATACTACACAGAGTTGCTATAAGGATTCATTCATTCATTCATTCATTCATTCCCCATCATGTCTGCTAAGTAAATAATAAGCATTCAAGTATATTTTCTTCATATAGACCTCCTACATTTCTTAATAACTTTTTTCCTTGTTTAGTACTTCTGTTACAAACGAGAGAAGTGGTTTAGAGTAGGAACTCCCAACTCAGATTGCCTGGGATCAGATCTAAGCTCTAACCCTCACTAGCTGTATGACTGACATCAAGGCAGTCACTTAACCTTTCCAAGCCTCAGTTTCTTATCATAAAATGGGGGTGACAATAATATCTACCTAACAGGATTGTTGTAAGGAAAAAAATGAGATAATGTATGCGAAATGGTTTACAGAGTGACTAACATAGGAGAAATGTTCAACAAATGTTAGCCAATATTATTAATAATACAACTAATGAGACTACTCTCTAATTACATTTCCTAACTAGTTATTGCTATCTGCAAGAAAAGTTGCTGATATTTTCTTATTTATCGGTGTCCAAATATATCCCCTGAACTTTCCTACTGTTCCTAATAGATTTTCAGTCAATTCCCTGAATGTGGAAAATACTAGCCACTTAAAAGTTTTTAGAAAGAAATCACAAAGGAAAATAAATTGACAACAAAAAAGTTTTAAAATGTTACCAAAACATTTAAAAGGCAAATTAAAAATTTTTTATTTAAAGTTTCCAACAGCATATATAAGGAGTTAATCTATGGCATCTAGCTATCAGGAGAAAAACCATTCAATAAACAGTGTCAAAACTAATGACTGGATATTTTGAAAACATTTAAACTGGATCTGCAATTCAAACTATATGCCAATATAAATACCAGACAGAACAATAAATAACAATAAATAAATAAACAAGGCTCAAAATGAAACCTTAAAAATTCTAGATCACTCCTAGCCACATTATTTATAATAGAGAAAAACTGAAAAATAACCCAAATGCCATTTTAAGTCATTGTCATTTTAAGAAAATTTACTTATTTATTATATTTACTGTTTACTGTCAACCTTCCTCCAACCTAGCACCCCAACTTCCAAACCACACTAGAATATAACCTCCAAAAGAGCATCAACTTTTTTCTGTTTTCTCTATTGATATGTTCCAAGGACCTATACCTGGCAAAAAGTAGCAATCAATAAATATTTGCTGAAAGAACTGTCCATCAACAGGAAAATGAATAAGCTGCAGTATATTCAGATGATGAAATACTACATAGCAGCAAAAATCAACAGTTACATACATCAGCATGAATCACTCAGATACTGGAGTGAAAAAAAGTTTCAGAATAACACATATGGTATAAAATGCAAAATTATAAAAACTAAATATGCAGTGTCTAAGGTAGAGTTTCTCAACAGTAATCCGAAGAGGAGTTAACAGGGGCTTTATCTTGAAAAATATTAAAACTATAAAAATACAATTTTAACCACTTGTAAAAGTTAGTCTATTACTATAATAAACAATTGTCAGTGATTACATTTAAAAAAATACTTCCATATCAACTCACTAGTCAAAAAAGAGAAGGAAAACCCAACACAAAGTAACTATTCAACACTGGTAAAGTCAAGTCCAACATACCAATAAGTTCAGGTGGGTTTCTTTCATTGAACCGCTCACACAGGCGAATAAATGTCTCGGTATTCTCAGTTGTAGGGCACTCACCGTGTCTAGTAGTATGAAAACATCTTTTTAGAAAAGAGATTACACATTTCAGCAAAAGGTTCAAATCTTAAAGAATCTTAATACATGACTTACCCTTTACACTGAAGTTTTATATATTTGATTCCTTCTTTTTCTATGTCGTTTCTGTCATAGAACCTTGAAGTATTTGTCAAATCCACCAACAAGCCCATTTTAACCTTATTAAAAAAAGGGGGGGGTGTAGATTTACTAGTAGCTGAATTTGTTCCAAAACAAGCTGACTTAATGGCAACACTCCAGTTCATCCATCTACACTGCAGGAGGCTTTATGCTCTCTGCCAATGAACAATTAACATATCACTTATCCAAGTCTTATTCAAGGTACTAGAATGTAGCAGTCAATAAATGAAATAAATTAATCCACGAACAAATGATGGAACAAGAACATAAGCAAAACAGACTCACTTCATCATTATAAAAGTCTACCTAAAAAAGCAAGGACTAATATAGCTTTTGGCATCTGCCACTCCACCTAAGATTTATTAGACAAGAGGCTAGTGCAAGGGACAGTGCAAGGGATCTGAAATAGGCCCCAACCCAAACAAGCTCCAGGCACACATCAGCCCAGCATTCCAAGCATCCAGTGCTACATCATGTTAGGCAATTAAATTCTGAAGTGAGGATATAGGGAAAAACTATGTTCAGTCAAAATTCCCTGATAAACTCCTTAAATAATCCATAAAGAATAGACCACATGGCCATATTTCTGCATCTCATTAGAGACTTAATCCCATCTCTCAGCCAGTTTTCTTCCAGCACTGAAATAAAAATCATTATTTCTTCTGACAGGGTTGGCTTGTGTGCAAGGGCCATGTGGCTGAAAACCCCTTAACAACTAAAACCACACTCAGCCTGGCAGGATAGTCGCACTAAGAAATGCGCACCTGAACTGAGTCAAGAAAAAACTTGTCAAGACATCTGCCACCTCATTCTGAAGCCTATATTCTCTGGGTAGAGTGGCAAGAAAAATAATCTGTACTTTCTAAATTGTTATTTTTCTCTTTTGTTGTTACTACATTTATTGATTTCTTGTTGTTGGATCTGCCTTAAGGAGATTGATCTACATAATGAGTCAACTCCACTGTCATAGTGAAAAAAGCAACAAAACCATTTAAATTTCACACATGACAATAAAGACAAAATTGTGTGCTTCTAAAATATAACTAGCTGCCATAATGCGCTCAACTGATTTTTCCAGATTCCTTAGCTCAGATGTAGATGAGACAGATCAATCAGATGAATTCTTCCTCACAGGAAATATATTTTTGATACTCTTTTCTGCAATTTGTCACCCCTGAGCCTACTTCTCTTCTCTTCTCACACAGCTTCTGCAGTAATCTTAATTCCTTCAGAGGATATATACTACCAAATACAAAGATTTAAAAACCATATTACAGCTTCTCAGTGAGTTAGAATTAGAATCCATGTTGTTTGTCTCCAGATTCAAAATGAGAAATGAATGTAAAATAGGCTGAGCAGAAAACAATAAATTTTCTACATATACAGGAATACTTTAGCCAAGAAAACTGAGAAAGTGTACTGTGTGACTTAATTGCCCTGATCCCCAAAGACGAAGTCTGTCCAGAAAAAGTCCAGCCATTGTTAATATAACGAGAATGGTTTGCACAATATCAATGCAACCTGGCAGCCAAGGACAGTGGACTGGAAAAGGCATGTGTGAACAATGACAACTTCATAGTACTGGTCAGGGGGGGCAGTAGATGCCACTGAGTGAGCATGTGTACTGTGTGGCCAAAGCATTCAAAATGACTGAGCAAGAACAACAACAAATCTGCATCAAATTTTGCATTAAGCTTGAACATTCCCCTGTGGAAACTGTTGGAATGATTCAGAAGGCTTTCGGGGATGATGCAATGAGTGCAGCATAAATAAAAGTGAGGTACAAACACTTCAAAGATGGTCAAGAATCTGTTGAAAGTGATCCATGGTCTGAAAGGCCTGAAACAAGCAGAACAACTGAGAATGTTTAACCTGTACAGGCTTCAATCAACAAAATTGGCAAATGACACTGAGAGAACTAGAAGTTAATCTGGGGATTCTAAAAACTACTGTGTCTAAGATTTTGATGCAGGATACTGGCACAAAATGTCTTGAAACAAAATCCATTCCCTGGCTTTGCTACAAGAGCAGAAGGCACATTGTGCTGCAGTTGCTAATGACAATTCAAATCACTGCCAATGAACCATATTTCCTCAAGAAGGTCATAACTTAATCACACATCATATATAGCCGGAGATGAATGATGCATCTATAGCTACAATCTAGAAATGAAGGCAGGCCCAGTCATCCCAATGGAAGTACTGGTTCTCCATGCCCTAAAAAGGCACAGCAAAGTCACAGGAAGATCAAGATCATGTTAACTGTGTTTTCTGATGAGGAAGGTTGTCCATTACAAGTATACCCCACCAGGCCAAACAGTTAATAAGGAGTACTACACTTCAGTGTTCTTCATCCGTTGAGAGATGCAATATGACAAAAACAGCCACAGCTAAGGGCAACTGGTGATCAGCAGCTTCATCACAATGCACCCTCTCATGCATCACATCTTATGCAGAGTTTTTTGGTGAAACACCAAATCACCGAGGTGACTCAGACCCCCTACAGCGCACATTTGGTGCCCTGCAACTTCTGACTTTTCCCAAAACTGAAATCACCTTTGAAAGGGAAGAGATTTCAGACCATCGATGAGCTTCAGGAAAATACTACTGAGCAGCTGATGGCAGTTCCAACAAAAATTTTGCAGAGTGTTTTGAACAGTGGAAGAGACGCTGGGAGAACTGTGTGAGGTCCCAAAGTGACTGAGGGGACCGAGGTGTTATTGTCCTATATACAATGTTTCTTGTATCTTTTTCAATAAATGTCTCTATTTTTCATATTATATGGCAGCTGGATACTTTCTGGGCAGACCTCATATATGTATATGTAGAAACGTGTGTATGTATATTGATGTGTCTACATGGATGTGTTTGTGTGTAAATGTATCTGTGTGTATAACTATACACATACATATATTACATATACGTTTGTATTTTTCATAATATGTAATCCCAATCCACAAGTGAAGACAATAATAGTATGACCTCATAGAATTGTTATGAGGTTTAAATAAATTCCTTACTCTGTGCCAAGCACTAGTCTACCTGCCTTACATGCACTAATTTTATTTACAAATGAGGAAACTGAAATATGAAGAGGTTATGTAAGTTGCCCACAAAGCTCTCTAAGTGGCAAACTGGAATTCAAACCCAAGCTGGCCTCTAAGCCCGAGCTCTTAGCTCATTGCCTAGGAAATATTTAATGCTTTACAAATGTAAACTATTACTTTCAATACAATTATTTATATGAAAATAAAAATCAAAACTTTTTAAGCTAAAATAAAAAATATAAACAAATAAATATTCAAAGCTACACCAAGAAAGTGAATGAGTAAAAGGTCTTCAAAATCTAAATGGTGACTCTTCTATCCCATGATAGGAAACTTGCACATAATGAGCAATAGCATTTGTTGAAGGTACTAATACATAGCATACTAATAATAGGCTATCGAAAGTACAAAACAGAGCCCTGGCCAGGTAGCTCAGTTGGTTAGGGCACTGTCCTGATACACAAATGTTTCGGGTTCAATCCCCAGTCATGGCACATACAAGAATCAACCAATAAATGCATAAAAAAGTGGAACAACAAATCGATGTGTCTCCCTCTCTCCATCTCTCCTTTCTCTCTAAAAATCAATTTAAAAAAACAAACAATCAGAATCAGAATTGGACTTCCGCCAAGATGGAGGCGTAGGTTGGAAGCACTGCACCTTCTCACACAACCAAGTTTAAAAACAACAAAGTTTTAGCAACAAAAAAGCAGCCAAACCACAGAAAATTGAACTACACGGAAGTCTGACAACAACGAACCCTTCAGCCAAATTGGGCAGAGACAGCAGCAGAGTGGGGTCAGGCAGGAAAGATCAACCGGACCGACCCGGGTGCGCGACCCAGGCATGCCAGCAGCCAAGGGCAGATCCCAGGTGTGAAGACGTAGGCGGACCCACTGAGGGCGCAAGGCAGTGGACCCACTGAGGGCTGACCACAGTCACACATTTGAGCGCAGATAAACCAGTGAAGGAGTGAAGCAGTGAGACAGACAGTGCAGGCCCCGTTGTCCCTCTCTGACCCCACCCCCACATACAGCATCACAAACCAGCAATCTGGGTGGCCCCGCCCTGGTGAACACCTCCTCGTACTTAACAGGCACGAACAGATCAAAACATGGCTCAAGAACTCAGAGCCCCAGAGCCGATAAATCTAAGTGATGAAGAAATAGCCGAACTTTCAGATGCACAGTTCAAAACACTGGTGATCAGGATGCTCACAGAACTGGTTGATTTTAGTCACAAATTAGAGGAACATATGAAGGCTAAACTAATTGAAATGAATGGAAATGCACAGGAAACCGATAGTAATGGAAAGGAAACTGGGACTCAAATCAAAGGAGTAAACCAGAAGGAGGAAAAAAATGACCAAACAGAAAAGGATGAAGAAACAAGAATTCAAAACAATGAGGAGAGGCTTAGGAACTTCCAGGGCATCTTTAAACATTGCAACATCCGAATTATAGGGGTACCAGAAGGGGGAGAAGAACAGCCACAAGTGGAACACTTATTTGAACAAATAATAAAGGAGAATTTCCCCAATCTTGCAAAGGAAATAGACTTCCAGGAAATCTAGGAAGCTCAGAGAGTCCCAAAGAAGTTGGACCCAAGAAGGAACACACCAAGGCACATCATCATTACATTAGCCAAGATTAAAATGAAGATGAGAATTCTAGAAGCAGCAAGAAATAAGGGGACAGTCACCTACAAAGGAGTTCCCATCAGACTGTCAGCGGATTTCTCAAAAGAGACCTTACAGGCAAGAAGAGGCTGGAAAGAAGTATTCCAAGTCATGAAATCCAAAAACCTACATCCAAGATTGCTCTACCCAGCAAAGCTTTCATTTAGAATGGAAGGGCAGATAAAGTGCTTCTCAGATAAGATCAAATTCAAGGAGTTCATCATCACCAAGCCCTTATTATATGAAATATTAAAGGGACTTACCTAAGAAAAAGCAGATAAAAAAGATGAAGAGTGAAAGGACAGCAAAGTCACAGTTATTAAGAACCACACCTAAAACAAAAGCAAACTAAGAGGACAGCTAGATCAGGAGCAGAACCATAGAAATGAAGATCACATGGAGGGTTAGCAACAGGGGAGTGGGAGAAGGGGAAGGGGGGAGAAGGTACAGAAAATAAGTAGCATAGACAGTAGGTAGAAAATAGATAGGGGGGGCAAGAATACTATGGGAAATATAGAATCTAAAGAACTTGAGACATGTGGTCATAAACTAAAGGGGGAGAATGATGGGGGAGGGGGTGTGCAGGGTGTAGGGGAATGAAGGGAAGAATAGGACAACTGTAATGGTATAATCAATAAAACATATTTTTAAAAAACCAGAATTACCTCCATTAAAGAACAGTGTAAGAATGTATGTGCACACTGTACACAAGTGGCCTATATAAAAAAGGATTAAACATGTTTTAATCCTTGTTGTTTAAAAAAAAAGAGTATAAAGTAGAAGAGTAATAAAGATTAATGTTATGAGTTGAATTATGTTCCCTAAAAAGATATGTTCAAGTCCTAGCTCCCTATGAATATGAATTTATTCAGAAATACAGTAGAGTTACAGGGTCTTTGCAAATATAATCAAGAAAAGATGAACTGATACTGAACCAGGGTGTCCTTATATGAGAAAATTTTGGACACTAAGACACAAAGGAAGAATGTCGACAATGAGGCAGAGACAACTGATGGAGCCCCAAGCCAAGGAATGCCAAAGATTGCTGGCAATCAACAGAAAGTAAGAGAAAAGCATGAAAAACATTCTCCCTCCAGGCCTCCAGAAGAAACCAACCTTGCCAATACCTTGATCTGGAACTTCTAGTATCCAAAATTGTGAGCAAATAAAGGTCTGGGGTTTTTTCAATGTATTTTTAATTATTTAATTATAGTTGAAATAAAATATATTAGTTTCAGGTGTATAATCTAGTGATTAGACATTTACTACTTCAAATGAAGTAGTGATCACCCCAATAAATCTAGTAACCATGTGACACCATAGTTATTAGAGTATCACTGACTATATTCGTTATGCTGAACTTCATATCCCCATGACTGTTCTGTACCTACCAATTTGTACTTCTTAATCCCTTCACCTTTTTCACCCATTCTCCCAACCCTCCTCCCACCAGGCAATCATCAAAATGTTCTCTGTATCTATGAGTCTGTTTGTCTTCTGCTTGGGAGGGTTTTTTGTTTCTGTGTTTGATTGGTTGGTTTTTAGATTTCACATATTAAGTGAAATCATCTGGCAATTTCTCTTTCTCTGTCTTAGTTCACTTAGCCTAATGCCCTTTAGGTCCGCCCATGTTGTCACAGATGGCAAGATTCCACTCTTTTTTTTATGGCTGAATCATATTCCATTGTGTATATGCACCACTTCTTCTTTATCTGTTCATCTAATAATGGACACTTAGGTTGCTTCCATATCTTGGCTACTGTAAATAATGCTGCAATAAATATACTGATGTATATTTTTTTTCGATTTAGTGTTTGGTTTCTTTGGATAAATACCCAGAAGTGTAGTTGTTGAGTCTCTTTTGTCTCCTGTTATAGCCTTTGTTTTAAAGTCTATTTTGTCTGATATAAGTATTGCTACCCCATCTTTTTATTTTTTGTTTCCATTTTCATGAAATACCTTTTTTCCATTCCTTTACTTTCAGTCTGTGTAAGTCTTTTAATATGAAGTGAGTCTCTTCTATACAGCATATGTAAGGGTCTTATTTTGTTATTCATTCAGTCACCATATAACTTTTGATTGAAGCATTTAATCCATTTGCATTTAAAGTAACTTATAGATATGTATTTATTGTCATTTTATTATTCATATTTTTTATTTTTTCTTCTTCTTAAAGAAGATCATTTAACATTTCTTGTAATACTTGTTTGGTGGTGATGAACTCCTTTAGCTTTTTCTTGTCTCGGAAGCTCTTTATCTTGCTGGGTAATCTTGGTTGCAAGTCCTTGCTTTTCATCACTTTGAATATTTCATGCCACTCCCTTCAGGCCTGCAAAGTTTCTGCTGAGAAATCAGCTGACAGTCTTATGGGAACTCCTTTGTAGGTAAATAACTGCTTTTTTCTTGCTGCTTTTAAGATTCTCTGTTTGTCTTTAATCTAAAGTTGTTGTTTTAAGCCACCCAATTTGTGGTAACTTCTTACAGCAGCCCTAGGAAACTAATACAATCAGTCTTAGGCCAGAATAACATAAAAAACTGCAGTTTCATTTAGGAAACTAGTTTGGCACAGTCTTATAAAATTAACCATGTACTCAACAATCATATTCTTGGGTATCTATACAGAAAAAATGAAAACTATGTTCACACAGACAGCTGTACATGAATATTCATGACAGCTTTATTCACAATACCCCACAACTGGAAACAACTCAAATTGGTTGAAAGGTTATTTAACCTTTCAAAGGAGAATGATTAAATAAACTCTGGTACATCCATACAACTGAACAGTATTCAGCAGCAAATAGGAACAAACTTTTTGTTGATACAAGCAACAACTTAGATGGACTAGAAGGGAATTACACTTAGTGAAAAAAAGCCATTCCTACAAGATGACATACTGTTTCACTCCATTTATATAAAATTCTCAAAATGATCAAAATACAGAAATGATATTCTGCACAGGGCTGCAGGTGGGAAGTGGGTCTGGAACAGCTCTATAACCACCACCACAAATCTACATGTTGGATCAAACTACAAAGAACTATACACACATATACACAAATGAATGCATATATAAACTAGTAAAAATGAAATAAGGAGTACACTAGACTCAACAGTTATGTACCAATGTCAATTCCCTGCTTTTGATACTGCACTACAATTACATAAGATGTCACCATCAGGAATAAATGGGAGAAAGGTCCAAAGAACTCTATACAATTTTCGTAATTTCAAAATAAAGCTTAAAAAAAAGGTCACCCAAAGAACAAGAGAGAGATAAAGTATATTAAATCAGTATCAGAAATATTTTGTTTCTTACCTTCAGACTCTTTAAATAATTTGAGAGCATACTGGGATGGAATCGATTTTCTTCAGCAACTTGGCTGTCATATTTTGGTCCTAACATTGTCTTCAACGGTAAGAATCTTCCTAAACAACATGAAGATCAGTAACAATTTGCATTTAAAATAAAAACAAAAAAGTTCCAGGTTAAAACTCTGTAGTTAGCAATTATCAAAATCACTTTCTTAAAAACTCTGTAGTTAGCAATTATCAAAATCACTTTCTTAGAGTGTTTTATATGAACTGTTCATGAAGTATTCTCAATCTAAACTATACTTTTCAAAAGACACTGCCTTGGAACTTCTAAGGACAACATAAATTCTAGAAATTGACAATCAGATTTTACAGCAAAGAGAAATTACCAGCTAATGGACTTCCAGGAAGATTCTTAAGTTCTAAACCATTACATTAAAAAATTATTGCCTTAAAACCTTTAAAGATACAGTACTAAAAAACTGGTAATGAAGTGAATTAAATCAATTCTTTAAAATTCCTAATTACACCTTTTTAATATGGAGTTGGCACTCTCTCCAACTTAGGAACCTTATCCTACATCTAAGCACAAGGATCATGCCAAGTAGCCTGCTAACCAAAACCATTCTCCAAATAACTACCAGTGATTACAATCTCAGCAGACTGACTGAATTTTTTGGCCTTTTTTTTTTTCTTTTTGAATCACAATATAAGCATAAGGGAAATCAGTTTATGTAATCAATTTTTAAACATCACTCATTTTAACTGATTTATATTTTAAAGCAATTAGAATATCTACCTAAAATAATGAGTAAAATGTTAACATCTGTCCAGAGACTTCAACCTAAATTTCATTAAAAGATAACTTTTTTATATGTTTCTTTTATATAAAAATCAAGACCACTCAAGATCACCAATAATCTCCACATTGCTAAATCCAATGGTCAATTCTCAGTTCTCAAATAACTGATCACTTTTTAATTCAAGAGGGAGCTCCTGACTCACTTTTTCACTGGGCTTCCAGGACACATCCTCCTGGTCTTCCAATCTCTCCAGCCTCTCCCTCTCAGTCTCTTTTACTGGCTCCTCCTTATCTCCCTGACCCTTCCATGTTTTATCCCAAACCTCTGTCCTTGGACTTCCCTTCCATCTACACTCAACTCCCCTGGTGTGTCATCTAGTCTCATAGCTTTAAAAGCCACCAATGTGCTAATACCTCACAAATGTGTATCTCCAGCCCAAACCTTTCCCTTAACCCCATCGGTTATGAAACTGCCTACCTGACTTAGTTTCTACTTGATGGCTTACAGACACCTCAAACCTGATATCCAAATTTGATAGCTCCCAGTATTTGAATAGCTCCCAGTATTCAAACTCCAAAAGCTGCTCCTCTGATGGTCTTCCCTGCCACAGCAAATGGTTAACACCATTTAGTAGCTCAGGCCAAAACCTTTAGTTATCCTTGATCTTGACACCTCTCTTTCTCACACAACCCACATCCAACCCGTTAGCAAATCTGATCACATCTATCTTCAAAATATATCTAGAATCTGACCCTTTTCACTGCCTCTACCATTATCTCACCTAGATAATTATACTTCATTTAGTTTATTAACAGATATTTAATGAGTGCCTATTATGTATGTACCAACCACTGTTCTAGGTGCATGGAATACATTAGTGAAAAGAAAAAAAAACCATAAAATCCCTGATGGAGCTCATTTTCTACTGGGGAAATATGAACTACAAACAATAAACATAATTAGTAAATAATATAGTATGTTAGAAGATTCCATTAAACCTTCTCTCCAACTATCTATCTAGCAAACTTCTACTTACTCAAGATAACTCATGTATCAGCCTTCTCTGGCCCCCTTCTTCCTCTCCATCCCCTCTTCCTCAACCTCAAACAAAGAATTAGGTTCATTACCTCTGATATTCCATAATATTCTGTGATAGTCATTACTGTATTACAACAGAACTGTATTTTAAAATGATGGTTTGCTATTCCCGTGAGTCTATGAAGGTAAGGCACTATATCATAACCATCTCAAATACTTGCTAAGTAAAATGACTTCAAAGTTACTACCACTCTTGTCATACAAACTAGATACAGCATAATTTTATATTTAATGACCTTTAAGAAATAAGAAGTTTGTTTTCTTCACAGTGTTCACCTAATATCTATCACTCCGAAGAAGAAAAAAAGAATTCTTCAGAAATAAAGATTGGCCCTATGGACAGGGGCTCTCTCAGTGGAAGTGTGGTTCAATTAGAGGCTTCCCAGTGAACAGATGATATATAATTAGCACCATCTTCTTTATGATTCAAGAAAATTATGAACTTCTAGTACTAATAAAATGCAGCCTGTTTACAATGAGAAAATTTAAGTTGGCATAACATATTTTCCTCATAGGCAAAATATCAAAGATATCATATATTAAAAATGGGTTATTTTTATAATTAGAAAAAATAAGATGAAAAAGATGTGGAAAATGGGAATGAGAATGATTCCTCATTTTTCACTGAAGCTTGCAAGAATACAGCTAGTATTTCTTGCTCTATTACTATAAAACACTGCTAACCCTTCATTTTCAAAATACACAATGTGGCATGGACACTTCTAGGACATGGAGACAAAACTTTAGGGGAAATTCAGAGAAATATCAAGAATTCTATGTTGCATTCACTTTACTTTCTAATAAGCATCAGAAGCTGAAGCACTATTGATCAGTAAGATCACCCTGGTTGTCAGAAGGCCTGGGGTTCTATCCAGGGACCACAATCAACCAGACAGGCGAGCTCAGCGACTCACTGAACCACAATAATTAAGAATCTAGCGCTGGGCGGCCAAAATATACCAATACTAAACAGGAAAAACTTTATTCCTGAATCTTCATTCCCAGAGAAGGGAGGGAAGAACAGGCACACAACTCTATTTCTTGGAGGGGCGCAAAGCCACCTGGAGCTCAGTGCCTCACCTGCCACTCTCCACCCCTAGTCAGGGCCACATTTGTTCCATTTTTAATCTAACAATAAGTCAGTGTTGTGATATTTGTCATGCCATCCTACAGACTACGGCTTTAAGTTGTTTTTCCTATTTAAAAAAATTCACTTTGACAAGAACTTTGTTATGACTTTGTTTTTCTCACACATCAGTGTAGCAAATAACTCTAATAAGAGGATACAGGAAATAAGCTCCAGGCTACAAACGACACCAGACATCCAAGTATAGAGATTTCTCCATAATGTCACAGAGAAAACCACATGTAATAAGAAAGAATATATTATGGAAAAACAATAAAAAATTGAGATTTAAAAAACTAAAATATATATATATATATATAATATGAAGTCAAAGATGGCTGGAGAGTAAGACCTATAAAGAAAATGTAAAGAACTGTGATCAAGCCTTGGCCAGGTAGGTAGCTTAGTGGGTTAGAGCATCATCCCCACACACCAAGGTTCCGAGATTCAATCCCCAGTGAGGGTACATACAAGAAGCAACAAATGAATGCATACGTAAGTGGAGAAACAAATCAATGTTTCTCTCTCTCTCTCCTGCCCCCTTCTACCTCCACCAAATCATTCAAATAAAAACTTAAAAAAAAAAAGAATTGAAGGAAAGTACAATGATTATCAAGTACTTTTTCATTCCATGCATACAAAAGTGATCAGAACATTAAAAAATCATTTCATTTTTATTAAAGAAAAACATTTCTTCACTCTAAAGCTTGCTTTGATTATCTTCCAGTAACACTTTCATCCATTGTTTATGGCTTTATTGACTAAAGATTTTATATGAAAAGTGAAAAAAGCTTACAAACTACAAGAATCAGAAAACTTGAATAGAAAATTACCTACAGAATCTCCTTTTTCAACAATTTCATATAACTCAATAGACAAAGAGGAGATATGCACTCATAGTCCACTACAAAATCCTTTGATTTTTGTTTCAAAACACTTCTGGAAAAAACACACATTCGATAAAGGACCTGTATTTACAATATATAAAGAACTGTAACAGCTCGTCAGTAAGATAAACAATCCAGTTTTAACATCTGCAGAAGATTTGGACACTCCACAAAAGATATGGGAATTACAAAGAAGCACATGAAAAGATACTCAACATCAAACCACAATAAGATAACACTAGACAACCACTAAAGTGGGTAAAATTAAAAAGTCTGATCACACCAAGTGTTGAAGAAGATGTGGAGCAAACAGAACAATCATAAAGACTTTGGAAAAGAGTTCGGCAGTTTTTTTAAAGGTTAAATGTACACCTACCATACAATCCATTCCTATTCCAGAGATTTACCCAAGAGAAATAAAAGCATATGTTCATACAAAAAATTGTACGTGATTGTTCACTGCAAGTGACTTTGTAATAGTCAAAAACTGGAAACAACACAAATGACCGGGAACAAGTGAATGAATAAACAAATTGTGGTGTATCCATAACAATGGATATTCTTCCCCTCCTAAGAACCCTGAAAGGTTCACAAACTTCTAGCTAAGCTTCAAAGCACTGTCCACTGTACTCTTCAGTGCTCGGCTCTGGCCACACAAACCTTCTGTCTACCTTCCCGTCTGCAATACTTAGTCTTTCTGGATAGTGCCCCCACTCACCGACCCACCCCCTCCAGTCCAAGTTCCCAAACACTCATCCACGAAGCTTTATCGGATCGAGCACATCCCAATCCTGAAACACCACTAATGGGCACACAAACACCGAAATCTCCAGAAGCCGCCGGTGCGGGGGACTCGAAGACCCTCCGTCCGGGTTACCTGCCACCGGCTGGCCGCGCCGTGGACAGTTGAGCCACCGCGGCGGGATCTTGTTGTGAGCCATGACCTGGCGCTGGGCAGAGCGGCCCCCCTCCGCCAACGCTCGCTGCGCCTCCGCCGGCGCCTCGCGGTTCGCTCCGCACGGGACTTGCAAGGCACCCGTATCCCGGCCGAGGCCCGGGTTACAGCCGCTCCTACCCGGATAACGTCACGGAACGCGCGCCACTTTCATTCAGGAGCTACTCCACCACTTTAGGCGAGCCCACAATGCACTGCTACTTCCGCCCTCAAATGCCCCGCCCCCTTCTAGACGTCAGAGCGGATGACAAGGAAGCTCAACAGCGTGCTGGGAAAGAGTTCAATCTTAAGCGAGTGAAAGGGATGGGTTTTTCTCTCGCTCCGCCCCCCCAAGAACCGGGCGCTCACGTCAACAGCTGTGCGCAGACGCAGTTGCCCTTGTTTGGGGCAAGTTGACTAGCACGTGTTTTCTCTTCCCATCCCGGTAACAGATAGAAACAACACCCCCGCCGACCCCCACCCCGGCAAAATGAAGAGGATCCAAGTCTGTGGCAGTGAGCAGACTGGTCCGCAACTTTCACAGCGGCATCTGTTTTACTAATGAAAGGGGCCTTCCCATCATAATCACAGCTCAAGAGCCTCGTCGCCCTTTTTCGGCCCCCCTCGCTTCCCTGCCGGATCTGGGTTTGATTTGGAATTTGGGAAGTTTTCTCTGACATGGGTCAAGAGAAAAGCTTTAGAGAAATTCTAAGGGTGAGGGACTGGAATGCCAGAAATGAGGAATTTCTCCTTGGGAAGGTACTTCTACGAATCCATGTAGTAGCTGAAATTAAGCAAAAACAATTTTGTTTTTGCTGGTACATTTCTAGAGCAAAGTGTCAAAGTGTATTTGGGAACCTCGGAGGGTTGGTGTCTCAAAGTGACTAATGTGTATCATTGACAAAGGCAGAAATTGCCCGATGAGGTGCTACCACATGGCGGTGTACTCATCTGCCCTTACAGAACAAATGGTCTTCCCCTTCCAGTTAAGTAGGGGTAATTAGAAGCATTTTATAAAAGCAGTCGGGTAGTAAGACTTTCTGTAGGTACCAGACTAAGTTAAAATATTAAATTTAAAGCTGGTTGATGGCAAATTAACTATATTGTAGCGGCTTAACTGTAAACACAAATGCTCTATTTGGACTGCAAGAATATGAGGTGTGGGGGAATATATTTTAAAAAGAACTGGGAAACTTGGGGGGTGGGCAGCCCAGTCCGTGTATGCCCACACTATGCAAGATCAGTGAGTATTCCTCTGTAGAGAGGGCCCAATGGCTACCTCTCTGAAAGAGCCTGAGTTAGGTCACATTCCTGGTCTGTCCAACTGTTCTCTCTCCTGAGACCTTTTAATGGAAAGTATCTATCACTCCTCCCTTGACAGGACAAAGTAACACTGAGTTTCTTACCAGGCAGCAGTCTGCCTAAATAATGCCCAATTCTCAGCTGGCAGAGAGAGCATAACCCTGGCTGCACCTTGATTTCAGAAATCTAGCCTCCAAAAATGTGAATACATTTATGTGATTTTAAGCCATTCAGTGTCAGTACTTTTTACCACAGCTCTAGAAAACCAATACAAGGCCTCAGAGAACCTGGATCTGCTGCTGTTCTAACCCATGCTCTCTGGTTCTAAAGCTCTTGGAGCCGATGCCCTCTGTACCAAAGTCCCTAGGCTTTTTTAATTTACTTGGTACGCTCATGAGGTTTCAGTGCCCGAAAGTCTGTTCTAAAGAACTTAGACATTCAACCACAAACACTAAATCACCGTTTACTATAAGAGCCCTGACATCTTCAAGGGTAGAAACCTTTAGGTGTCTCTTCAGGTGGCAAGCATTAATTCAAGCATCTGCCAGCACCTCCATAGTCCTCAGTGGCCAGGGGTCCACTGCCCCCATTCCTATCTTCCATCAGAGCACTGGCCCCACTGTGTTGGTTTCCTAGGACTGCCATGACAAAGGGCCATGCACCACATGGCTTAAAACGACGGAAATTTATTCGCTCAGTACTGGAGGCTAGAGGTTTGAAATCCAAGTGTTGTCAGGGTCGTGCACCTTCCAAAGCCTCTAAGGAAGGATCCTGCTTTGCCTCTTCCAGCCTCTGGTGGCCCCAGTCATCCCTTAATTCCAACCTCTGCCTCCATCTTTACATGGCCTGTGTCTTCACATGACATTCTCATCTCCACGTATGGCCGTGACATTGGTCATACTAGATTATGGCAGTCCTAATCCACTATAACCTTATTTTAACTTCATTTCATCTGCAGAGAGCCTATTTCCAAATAAGGTCACGTTCACAAGTATCAGAGGTTACAAGTTCAACTTTTTTTTTTGGACAGTTCAACCGTAACACCCACTCTTACCTCTGGAAGAATACCTAGGCTTGCAGAAACACAAACTTTTCTGAACCCCAGGAGTTTGGCTGCTGTTTTTCACCCTTTCTCAGAGAGCCATCCTGTTTTTCAGAAAGTCAAAGACTGAGACAGAGGCCCTAAAAATCCATGTCCCTTCCTTTTTCTGCATACTACTATGAGCTACAGAGATGAAATATGAGCAAACTCAAATTCATCCTCTTTCGCTTCTTCTTACCAACTGTGCTGAACCTGCCTGAGAGCGTAAAGTCTTTGGTGGCACCCTTTCAGAACTCATCTCAGAGGCTCCAGGTATTCCCTCAGTGATCGGTGACTTCTTAAAGGCCCAAATTCATGTCTGCACATTGTTAAAAGATAAACTGAGCCATATTAAATAAAGAGTTTATTTGAGCAAAAATCAATTCCAACCAGGTAGCACCAAACTGGAAGTGGTTAGGAGCACTCTGAGGACAGGGGGCAGAGGAAAGATTTGTACAGTACAGACAAGGGTGGAAGCAAAAGGGAAATTATTTGATTGGCCATAATTTAAAGTCTAGTTGCCTGTTTGTGAATGGTCATCCTTAGAGTTTTGATTTCACAACCGAGAGGTACTTACAGGCTTCAATTTTGCTTACATCGGCCTCATAGCATTAGAACTACCTCAGTCTGATGACCTCCTTGTTTAATTAATTCAACTATGTCAATTTCCAAACAAGGTCTCGAAATGAAATAATTCCAGTTCCAGGGGTGCAAACATACACCTAACCCCGAATACGCTCTTGCGTGTAGAGATCTGATTCTCTGGTGTGGGGGTGGAAAAAATAATTGTCCTCTCACCTTTCTGAGTTCTTCTGGCTGGACTAATAATCAAATTAACACTACATTTATTATGTATGTGCTGAGAAGAGAAAAATTCTGAGATGTCCTAGTTAAATTACAGCAGGCCAGGGAGTGAGAGAAAGAAATGAATGTTTAAGCCCCGAGAAGCTGCTTAACCAACGAACAAGAGGCTGCTCGTGTTCCCAAATGAATGCTGGAGCTTTGAGTGAACTTCTGTGGTGACTACCACACACCACCACATCCTGCTTACACACAAACTTTCAGGACTATTGCCCATGACCAATCAAACATAGTAAATATTTCTTCTTTACAGACTATTCATCTGTCTTAGAACTGACCCTGCTTCACCTTTTCTGCTTCCCTTATCTGTAGCCAAGGTAAGTTCTTTCAAAACAACCCTCAGCTTTCTTCACCCAAACGTAATGTATTCAAGTTCCTTCAAATTCAAGATGCAGGTGTGCGGCCCGATGCAGGTAGCCCTGCTGCTGGCAGTTTCCACTTCAGGCCGCAGGACCTGGTCCTTTTCTGGGTAGCATTTGGCTCAATAAAGCCCTTCTACCGGAAAAGTTTTCAGCTATGAAATTTTTTTGTTCAGCAGTCCATAAAGGGAAATAAAGTACAACATAGTGAGTATAGTCGGTAGTATTGTAATAACTATGTACGGTGTCAGATGGCTACTAGACTTACTGGGTGATTATTTTGTAAATTATGTAAA
Source organism: Artibeus jamaicensis (assembly GCF_021234435.1). Classification (NCBI taxonomy): domain Eukaryota; kingdom Metazoa; phylum Chordata; class Mammalia; order Chiroptera; family Phyllostomidae; genus Artibeus; species Artibeus jamaicensis. The sequence continues at coordinate 38,730,997 of NW_026521812.1, read as the reverse complement.
TGTCTAATTTCTATATGGTACACCTGAAACTGATATAATACTGTACGTCAATGTATTTAAATTTTTTTCTTAAAAAATTTTAAACAGTGCATACAGGGTTTCCATAAGAACATGAGATCCGAGGCCACATGGGGCAGTTGCAACTTCCATGCCATTCTGGACTAGGAAGGGAGAGATAGGGGTCCAGGATTTCAAAGGGAAAGTAGGCAATTCAGAGAGAAAGATAAGACATGTGGTAGACAAGTCTTGCTGGGCCACCCAGAAACAATAGGACACAGGCTTTGCTAGACCCTGTCTGCCAGCCAAACTGACTGATACATGCCAAGGTGAATATGCTAAGGTTCTCTTCATGAAGCAGGTTTTTCTATCTGAATTCCTTTAGGCAGGTAAAGCGGCAGGGGGCAGGGATCAAGTTTCTGAGTCTTTCGTTTCTTAAAAATAATCCCCCAAAATGCATATTTGGGGGAAGCAAATTCTGTTCCCCCTCACTGGCCACAAAGCAGTGCGCAAGGATATTGCATCTTTATTTTCTGTAAATCAACTTAATCTTGATTCTGAATTCTTTCTCTGCTAAATAGGTAGTGTTGTGGGGGGGAACAATTTCCTTTCTGTCTTTCTGAGTTCTTGGCTGAGAATCCCCATAAGAAGACAGATGAACAGCAGAGAAGGAAACAGAGGCCTGTTAGCATGTATGTCTCCCACACAGACAGGAGATGCCCAGGGAGACTGAGTAACTCCCCCGAGGGCCTGATCCACCACCTTGAACACCGTCTTCAGCTACAGAGAAAAGAAAGACGTTGGCGGAGCCCGGTTATACAGATTTTAGTCACTGCCTTCTCTGGCGATTGGGTTCTCCTGCGATTTGGGGGTCATCCTTCTCTTCGAGGTATAGAGAAGAGAACACCCTCACAAGTAGAGATTTCCTCTATAAATGAAAATTTCCCTTAAAGAAGAGTAACTTCTACTCTGTCTTCAGAACTTCTTCTGTTTGCTATTTATCAAAGATAATCAGCTCAAAATAATTATTATGCCAAAGAGACATATTATGGGGTCACATATCTGCTACCCTTCGGTAGACAGGTGCACCTCTGGCATTCTTGGGGCTTCCTGCCTCCATTTCTATGCCTCCAATTAGATATTGGTAACAGGGGCTCGTACAACACATCTCCAGGAAAGCGCTGAAGAGAGGGGTTGGCCTCTTGTTTACTCAGCTTGTGCTGATTCTTACTTAACACGGCTCCCTCTGGTCCAGCAGTTCTCTACTGCTCCTCAGCCACCCTGTGAGGAAAGGGCATCTTTTATGAGGCTGGAAACCCTATTTCTCAGGCCTGGTGTTTTTAGAAATTAACTGGGGGGAAGAGGATTTGATAACCGATTGAACATATCAAATGGGGAAAGCATCAGACTCTACTCTTTCTTTTCTAAATAGGAACGTCTCCAACTTTTCATTCAGCTCCGAGAAACCTAAGCCTATTATTTTAAGTATAAAGCAGCATAAAAAATGTATATGTTGGCTCGATTCTACTGCAAAGTAAGAAGTTGGATGTATTTCCGATTAAAAGATAAAACTATAATTCTCCGTATTATTTTTACAACGGGAAACTAAACCATGTGTTACCACTAGATGGAGCTAAAATCCAGGTAATCCAATCTCTGACTGCTTTGTAACTGAGAAAGTAGGTCAGTGAGTCAGGTTCTTCAATTACATGTGTGTATGCCCATTCCAAAGGTTCAGTTTGACTTGGCCCTGGTTCACCACATTCACAATAACCTACGTCAGCCTAACCTACAAAGTGATTAAGTAACAGCAACTAACAGAGTGCCTCTGCTGTGCCGTTTGCGTAAGTTTCTTCATTGGAAAATATGAAAGATTAAAAAGAAAAAATATTTGCTTTCAAATCATTACTGTTAAAGCATGAAAGTATTCCGAAATATGGGTAATTATCTGCTTCTGTATGCCATAAAAATTACTTTTTCTGTTTAAATTATGAGAAGCATTGCCTGCCTTTTTATTTGAGAACAATAACATTTTGCATGTGCATTGCATCTTACCTTTATACATAGTGCTCAGGCATTTTCTTTCTTTCTTTTTTTTTTTTTGACATGACACTATTTAATTTTTTTATTGTTTTTTTCCATTACCATTTATCCCCTTTATATTCCGTCCCCCTAATCCACACCCCCCCCCAGGCCTTTTTTAATTTGAGCTAACCTTCACAGTTCTGTGAGGGGGCATTGCCATCCTCACCACTTTATAACTGAGGAAACAGGCTCAGAGAGGTTCAGGCACTTGCCCAAAGACTCAGCCAGAAAGCGGGAGAACCAGGCTGGGAAGTGGAATGTGATACTGGGAGTCGCCAGCAGAGGCAGGACTCCTTCATTCCAATCCAAGCTCTGCCACCCATGTGTATTAAACCTTGAGCAGAAAAATATCACCTGAAAAGTCCTGATTTTTTTTAAAAACTTTCCATTTGACAAATGGTGCAATAGTCCCAAAACAGTTCACCTTAAACTTAAATATACTTAATCCCTGGATTCTTATTAAAATGCAGATTCTGACTTAATACGTCTGGGGTGGGCCTGAAATTCCCCATTGGTTCTGCTCACGGGAGTACAACTCCACCTAGCCTTCCTTTTGTGGGAAGCTGGTCACTAACATGTACAAAGAAAAATATGTCCCAAAACTAAGAAATGGGCAAGCCATATATCTGCAACAATGCTTGCAGTTTGAGATACTCCCGGGAGCTATTTGAAAGGAACTTTGTGACTTGGCATTGATCTATCGCTGACATTATTTTATGCTTCTAGATTAATTAGATCCTAGTGGGAAATGAAAGTTTGTTATTCCAGTTATGAGATATCAATATGTTCTTATCATTTGCTACAATTGACAACATTAATTGTTTTTTTAAATTCCTGATTGATAGCACGCGTGGCATTCTCAGATGGAACCTATTTCCTATTTAATATCTGACATGAAGCTAATGGTTTATGTCTTTGCCATGCAAAATCATAATATTTACCTGATTCCATGCTGTGAATCAGGTAAAGCATCTGTTTCCCAAATAAATAACCCCTGTATCTCTGTACGGTCACCAGACTGCAATGTTCTTGTGTCCCATCACAGATTCTACCTGCTTGCTCGGGAAGCATGAGCTCATGATCGTTTCACCTGAGAGACCTTGTACTGACTCTGCGTAGTGCTTTACAACTTACAAAAGCATTTTCTTCTATGTTAACTCATTTGATCCTCTAAATACACTTAGTCAATTAGACAGGGAAGATATCACTTTCTGTGTTGCATACGAAGGGTCAGAGATACCAGAAAGGCTGTGACTCTCCTGACTCTAAACCCCAAGCACTTTCCAGCTCGCCACGCTGCTTTCCTGCTCTGCCTGGCTTCACTGTGCACAGGAATCTGTGGGCAAAGAGTGTGTCGTGCTGTAGATGAAAAGGAAAGAAGGAAGTGAGATAAGTTTGGAACAACTGTATTTGGAGAAATGAGAAAATAAAAGTAGTAAATTGAGACAAGTTGATGGCTAGGGAAAACCTTAAGTTTCTGGTGACATGTTTCAAAACTCCAAGTTTGGATTCCATTAAACTGTCATTTTAAAGGTCATTGACTCACTTGTAGAATGAATATCTTAAACTAGCCCTAGTTTTAGGCTCAGATAAATTACACTCAAGTCTAGTCCATTCATTCTATTCAAATGTCTACTGAATGCTCACTGTGTGTGAGGAAATCCAGGAGATAAAAAGATTAAGCCACTTTCTTGAATCTTTATAAAAGAGTATTATCTAATAGAGGATTTATTATTTCAAGTACTCATGTTTTGATTTATTTAAAAATATGATTTATCCCCTTGCTTTGCACCATACCCTGTCCTAGGTGGAGAACAATGGCAATGAACAAGACAAGGCCCCTGATGTCAAGGACTTTACTTGGCCAATATAGGACACAGGAAAAGTATAATAATTCCACAGCGGGGGAGGGGCTGCCCACGTTACCAGAGAATCACAGAGAAGCGTTATCTGTCCAAATCTTGGAGAGTCAGGAGAAACTTCCCCAAGGGGAAGCAATGGTTAAGCTAAGCCAAGTTGGGGAGGAGGGGGGAGCATATGTGCGATGTGAAGTCCTAGAAGAAATGCTGTGCGGTAAAAGTTTAACAGATATCCCTCTGGGGGTAGGCCAGCTTGCCCCAACTTGCAGATCTGGCCAGTTTCCTTGATATAAATACTCCCACCATGACAGACTGCAAGCTGCCAACATGACATCCAAGGACAAAAAAAGAGCCACACTAACCCTGACCAGCTCAGGGGAGGCCTGCATGGCGGCCTCACCAACTCAGAGACCTGAAGTAACCACAAAGAATGGGCTGAAGTTAAAACTTTCTAAGTACTACATGGCTGGTGTAAATCAGTGGATTGAGTGCCGGCCTACGAACCAAAGCATCGCAATTCAATTCCCAGTCAGGGTACATGCTGGGGTAGCAGGCCAGTTCCCAGCAGGGGGTGCACAAGAGCCAACCATACATTGATATTTCTCTCCCTCTCTCCTTCCCTTCCCCTCTAAAGATAAATAAATAAAATCTTTTTTAAAAACTTTCTGAGTAAAAGCAAGTCATAGCAAGTAGTCACACTCTAGGCCCATAGCTTCCTTGACAAAGGTCATTCTTTACCTTACTGAGCCTGTCATTTCTCTTTTTGCATCTAAGATAACATACCTTTAAAATGTCAGAGGAATCCCTCTTTTTCCAGACCCCCTCATTGTTGTCTGGCTGCACAAACACAGTCTCTGTATGCTGTAAATGTTCACTGTTAACTACCCTGTACCCACCGATGTAAAAGAAGTACGTGTCTCTCCATTTTACCTCTCATCCAATCTCAGATTTACCCACTTTGCTTTCTCCTGCCTCCCTAATCCACCACCCTTGGATTTCATGTAATCCCCTATGTCTCCTTCTTTGCTCGTAACATATAAAATAAACTGCAAAACTACCATTTTCTAGAGCATTTTCTCAATCCATTGAGATTTTCTTCCCCGCAATTGTCACCAGTTTGGCTCAAACAAACTCATAAAAATCCTTAATAGGTTTGAATATTTCTTATGTCGACATCTTATAAGTACAGAACTGGAAAGAGATGTGCACCGTAGACGTTCACAAGCCTGTGCGAGTCAGCACACAGCACCACCACCCAAAGGCAGAACACCGCGTCCTGGGGACCCAGGGCAGTTTTGCAGGTGGGAACAGACAGTGTGTGCTGGGCCGGGGCGGGGCAGGGGCAGGGGTGGGGTGAGGAGGGTAGTGGGCGGCAGAGAGGAGTGCACAGAGAAAAAGGAGTGGTAGGAAAATAATTTCATGTGCTTTGAAAGACTTTGAACTTCACCCTGAGGTACATATGCAACCACTCAGGAAAAAGGGTGACGGTGTTGACGGTAATACCTGTGGAGCAGCAGTGTTTTCAAACTTTCTCATCACATGGCACACATAAACTAATTACTAAACTTCTGTGGCGCACTAAAAAATGTATTTTTAGCCAATTTGGCAAAATTTAGGTATAATTTTTATTCATTCACACCGGACAGCTATTATGTTGGCTGTTGTCCTTTATTTATTTGACAATCTAAAGGAAAAGAGGTAGTGCCCCTGACTGAAATAATCAGGTATCGCATGCCTCAAAAATTCCTGTGGCGCTAGAGGAAGGATTTTGATTGTTTTTCTCAACCATGTCTTCAGTTCTGAGAACAGAGTCTGCTTGCCACAATGTGGCTTCTCCATATGCTTGTTTTTGAAATGAGATAATTATGTAAAATTAATATCCAGCATGTGTGAAATATTCAGCACTCTGAAATATTCACCAAATCTGAAGCTAAAAATAGACAATTTGCTCATAAATTATGTTTCATCATCTTACTTACAAAGAAATTTGGTAAGCCACTATAAAATAAATGGATAGAACCACTTTAAAAATATGGTTAGACAGTCAAACCTTCAATTTTACATATATCATCATCCAAATAATACTGACCTTAGATTAGAATAAAATGTGCAAAAATGAAAATAGTTAAATATTAAGGATATAGAATTGTAGTGACTTTACCCTTTTTCTTGGTTTCCTTTTACCATTATTACACTATAATTTTTTACACTATCTTTTTTCCTTCCTGACATTAAACTGAAAGCAGTTTCATCTGCTCTTCAAGAAAAAAAGACAGGAAATAGTCCAACAGTCCAACTACTCAGTTGAACTGCCCTGAATAGTTTAATGTTGCCCTTCTAACAGCTGGAAATTTTTTATGGAATGGCTCCAGCACTTCTCGGCTTTTGAAAAAATATCATTTAGGAAGCTTTTGTCTTATGAGCAATTCGTAACCCTCAGGGAATTTGGATTAAAAAAATGTACAATGCGCCTATGAGTCATCCTTGGAACACTGGCATTTTCTTCAGTAAGCTTCTGTAGTGGGGAAAAATTATCATTCCACACAAGCTTCTGAAACCTGTTATCACTTAGTAGATTGAGTAACCCTTGGAGACAAGGCAATCTCCTGGCTAAGCAGCCTGGAAACAGCTTGCAAACCAATCAACTGCCTGGAAACAGGTCTTGGACCAATCGACTACCTAGAAACAGTACCTGGACCTATCACTGTCTTCTGAGAACTATTTATTCCAATATCTGCTGCTGCTGCTGCCTTGCAAACCAAAACCAGAGAAATAAAACATGCCTGAAGTATCTCTCTCCCGACTTCACTTGTGCCAGCTCACTGACAGCCTCTTTGACACGTACCTCAAAGTCTGTGCCCCTCGGTGGAATTCATTCTGTACCGAGTATTATTCAACCACGTCCTATCCTTTGTGGAATAAAGTAAGGAATAAATACATTTCAGAATACATTATTTTGTACATGGTAGTGGTTTTGATGTCATTTTATGCGAGTACATATTTTTTCCCATTCAAACTAGGTTGCTCCCAGGCTTGTGCATGTTAGAATCACCTAGGGAGATTCGAAAGTCCTGATGCCCAGGTCTCACCCGAGACCAAGGAAAGCAGAATATATCTTAAAATTCCACAGATGATTCTAGGGTGCTTTGCTCTGTCTTAACTGGATTAAAATCTTATCAGAGACTTGGCAATTTCTTGCATTCCGCTTTATCTGACCCCGTGCTGCCTGGTAGTTTTTCTGTCTAGACGAGGCAACCAGGCAGCAGTGAACACACAGGGAGCTACAGAACGGCGCCTGGGATCTGAGGTAAGATCAGGACTGGGTCACCCTCTGAGCTCAGCAATGGAATGTAGAGTATTTGTCGGATCTTGTTCTTGTGGGTCCATCTCTATCTCCACCTAACTCTTTGTCCTGATGTAAAGTCATTGTAAAATGCGAAATAAAATATCTATTTGAGAGGGTGCCATAAGGATCACATTAGATCATGTAAGTAAAGCACTTAATTTGGCCTTGATGCGTGCTTCATACATGGCAAACTAGGAATACAGACAAAAGGGTTGAGATGACCAACTTGCAAAAGTAATCTTTCCTAGGAGATGATTTGCAACATTAGCGGGGGGCTCAGAAAGTGATCTGCAGTGGCAATGTTCAAGGTATATATGCAGGCCTATTATTTATGATGTGGGAAGCTTTGGAAAACCTTTGCTCACCCAAAACCCCAGACACCCTGGGAGAGCGATAAGGCTGTCTGTGAAAAGCAAACAGCAGGATAGTCACAAGGACTGGGACTAGCACCTCCGCCGATAGAACTAATTTTCACATTTAGCCTTTGTACTCTGCTTCTGCCCCGTAGATAGACCTAATTACCACATTCTGCTTCTGTATCTCGCTTTGCTACATAGACAGGAAGACCCTGTAGACTATATAAACCCCAAGAATCCTTTGTTCGGGACTCAGAATTTGGAGACTGATTCTTTTGGGCCCGTGCACATTAATAAACCTCGTACTCCAGAATCCCTCAGTGTCTGTTTGCTTCATTTTCCTATAACATTTAAACAGAAATGCAATCTAATCAACCCTCCTGTAACTTGAACATTTCAAGTAACATTATAGTAAGAGAAGTGCCATGGCCTGACAGAAAGGCTATAAGTATTTTTTTATTAGAGCACCACTATAGAGATAGAAAAAATAAAGTAAAAGGTGGAGGAGGTTCCTGGAGCACCTCTAGCACTGTATGGAAGACAGAAGATTTCTTCCCTGGTGTGAGCACTTTGTCTCAGCTTTGGGAGACTTCCCCAGATCATTGGAATGATAAGCTGTGCCGCTCCTCCAGCTGCAATTCGACTCTAGAATTGATAGGCCTTTTCTGAGGCAGAAGCTCCTCGGGGCAAAGCAAGCCTTACTCAACTACAAAGCCTCCTGGAAATGGGGATTAGAACCACGTAGCAGCTTGATCTTTCGTCCTCAAGAAACCCATCTCAAAGCCCAACATGTACTAGGAAAAGCTTTTCAAAACTTAATTACATTTATACTTCAGTTCGTTAAGGCAGAAACATCTCTTTTGATTAATGTTCACTAGTCACAGTAATAATTCCAGCTTCCATATACAAGGAAGACACCCTGTGGGCTTGATTGCCCCCATATGTAAAAGAGAAGCCTTAGCAAGATAATAGACCTATTAAATCTTTCAAGCTGTTCAGCTACTGGCTAAAGAGATTTCACTTTTGCAAGTTTGTAGCCCCTTCCCCGCCCTTCCCAGCAGAAGTCTCACATATGTGTATCACAGACCATAAATAAAATTAGAAATTTCTCCTACTAGGAATGCAGAGAGAAGATCCAAGTGCATTTTAAAAAGAGAAGACCATTTTTATTATATTATGCAGAAAACAAAGCATTATTTAATGAATTCAAACTATTTTCTAAATGATGCCCTTGTGTCCTCATTGTTACTGCCACCTTTAAATTTCTACTTATTAATAATATTCCTGTGGTTTAAGACAGCTAGTAGAGCAGTAACATGCATAATTTGTTTCCCAGGATATGGATAACATAGACTCAAAAATGTAATTTTTCATAAATATGAACTGCTAATATAATATACGACAATTTTTTCATATAGATATCTCATTGTTCCAATGGCATTTATTGACATAACTCTCCTTTATCCCATTGAATTTTCCCAGCACCTTTGTCGAAAATCAGTTAACTGTGTGCAAGTGAGTCTAGTTTTGGATTCTATTCTGTTCCATTGATCTGTTTATACCCATTTCACACTGTCTTGATGACTATAGCTTTTTGGTAATTCTTGAAATCAGGTAGTTAAATCTTTCAACTTTGCCCTTTTTAAAGATCATTTCATCTCTCCTAAATCCTTTGGAATTTCATATAAACAATCAACTTGCAATTTATTTATTTATTTATTTATTGTTGCTCAAGTACAATTGTCTCCATTTTCACCCCACCATGCCCTCTCGCCACACCCACCCCTTCCTCCCACCCTCTAACCTACCCACTTTGGCTTTGTCCATGTGTCCTTTATACTTGTTCCTTGATGGCCCTTCCCCTATTATCCTTCTCCCCCTCCTTCTCTGGTTACTGTCAGTTTGTTCTTAATTTCAATGTCTCTGTTTGTACTTTGCTTGCTTGTTTGTTTTGTTGATTAGGTTCCACTTATAGATGAGATCATAAACAAATCAACAAACAACAAGTGCTGGCGGAGATGTGGAGAAAAGGGAACCCTAGTGCACTGTTGGTGGGAATGCAGACTGGTGCTGCCACTGTGGAAAACAGTATGGAATTTCCTCAGACAACTAAAAATGGAACTGCCTTTTGACCCAGCAATACTACTGTTGGAATTATACCCTAAGAATCCTGAAACATCAACTCAAAAGAACCTATGCACCCCAATGTTCATAGCAGCACAATTTATAATAACGAAGTGCTGGAAGCAACCTAAGTGCCCATCAGTAAATGAGTGGATCAAAAAACTGAGGTACATTTACACAATGGAATACTATGCCGCAGAAAAAGAGAGAGAGAGAGAGAGAGAGAAAGAAAGGAAGGAAGGAAGGAAGGAAGGAAGGAAGGAAGGAAGGAAGGAAGGAAGAAAGAAAGAAAGAAAGAAAGAAAGAAAGAAAGAAAGAAAGAAAGAAAGAAAGAAAGAAAGAAAGAAAGAGAAAGAAAGAAAGAAAGAACTCCTACTCTTCATGACAGCATGGATGGAACTGGAAAGCATTATGCTAAGTGAAATAAACCAGTCAATGAAAGAGAAACCATATGTAAATTTATTTTTAATGTATTTTATTGGTTATGCTATTACAGTTGTCCCATTTTTTTTCTCCCCTTTATTCCTCTCTGCCCTGTACTCCCTCTCCCATTCACCTTCCCACACTTTAGTTCATGTCCATGGGTTGTACATATATGTTCTTTGGCTTCCCCATTTCCCATACTAGTCTTAACCTCCCCCTGTCTATTTTGTACCTACCATTTATGCTTCTTACTCCCTGTACCTTTTCCCCCATTCTTCCCTCTCCCCTTCTCCACTGATAACCCTTCATGTGATCTCCATTTATGGAATCTATTCCTATTCTAGTTGTTTGCTTAGTTCATTTGTTTTTGTTTTTTTAGGTTTAGTTGTTGATAGTTGTGAGTTTGTTGTCATTTTACTGTTCATGTTTTTTATCTTCTTCTATATGTAAATTTATTTTTAAACATCCTGCTTCTATTTTGACTAGATGGCTTTAACACTATACATTAATTTATGGAAGGTTGGCATTGTGTAATACTACAGAAGTTTCTGATGCACGAACGTTTTGCCACTCCATTTATTTAAATCTTTAATGTCCCTATATAATACATTGTATTTTTCAGTATAAAGGTTTTGCATATTTTCTTAAATTTATTCCTAAGTATTTTATGTTTTTATTTTCTTATATGTGGTATTATTTTTCAATTTTATTCATGGACCAGTAGCATAAAGTATACCTTGGTGAAGGTTCAGTGTGCGCTTGTAAAGAATGTATGCTCTGTAATTATTGGATCATACAAATATTGGTCCAGCTGGCAAGAGTGTTATTCAGATCTTCTATATTCTTATCAATATTTTGCCTCCTTATTCTATTGCATACTAAAGATGAAGTATTAAAATTTCAAGGTATGATTATAAATATATTTGCTTTCGCATACTTTGAAGCTCTGTGATTAGGTGCACATACACTTAAGCTTGTTATGTCTTCTTAATTAACTGACCTTGCATCATTACTATATTGTTCTTTATCCCTGGAAATAATCTTTCTTTAAATCTGCTTTGCCCAACATATAGAAATACTAGTTTTCTGATGCTTAGTGTTTGAATGGTACAGGTTTTTTATACTTTTTAATATTCAAACCGAGTCTTCAAATTTAAAAGCATCTCTTATAAACAGTATATGATTGGGCCTTGCTTTTTATCCAGCTGACAACCACTGTCTTATAATTGAAGTATTCAATCCACTCATATTTGTGCAATTCTGTTGCAGGAGGATTTGAGTCTACCACCTTGCTATTTGTTTATTTGTCCCCACTCTTCTTTGTTCCTTCATTTTGGTCTTTTTTTGGGGTTGAGTATTCTTTGCAGTCCAGCCAATCTTCTCTATTAGCTTTTTAGTTAAAATTTTGAAAGTGATTACTTAAGATTAGAATATGCATCCTTAATTATCACAGTTTACCCTGAATTGATGTTATACCACTTCATGTCCAAGGTAAGGGTCTTACAACAATATACGATATTTTTAATAAAAGTTGTATTTTTTAGAAACTTCACATTTTTATATACATTTATCAAAACACATAATATGGCACACTTAAGATGTTTGCATTTGACTATATATGAATTTTACCACAAACAATAAACAAACATTAAGCTGTCGTTAACAACATACATAGAGAAGTACCCAGGAAGAAGTTTACTGATGTCTGCAACTTACTTGAGTACACATCCAAAAACTGAATGAATTGGTGAATGCCTATGGGAATGACTAGGTGGATAGATACGTGACAAAGCAAATATAGCAAACCATTAATTGTAGAATATAGGTGATTCTTTTTATTTTTCTTTTTGAAAACTTTCATAAAATGTTGGATTAAAACCAAGTCTTCTACCCCTGGCTGGTGTGCCTCAGTGGATTGAGGCCCAGCCTGTGAACTGAAAGTTTCCTGGGCAGGGCATGTGCCAGGGTTGGAGGCCAGGTCCTCAGCTGGCGGGGTACAAGAGGCAACCAGTCGATATCTCTTGCACATCGATGTTTCACTTCCTCTCTTTCTCCTTCTCTTTCCCTCTCTTCAAAATACTTTATTTATTCATTTTCAGAGAGAGGGGAAGGGACAGAGAAAGAGAAGAAGAGAAACATCCAATATGTTGAAGCCTTTCCTCCTTTGAAAAATCATGCTCATCATTTAGGTTTCAACAGAAATATTATTTCCCCAGTGAAGTAATTCCTCATCTCCCAAAGTAGGTCAGGTTCCTATCCTGGAGGAACTATGGGAAAACACCTCACAGAACCCGAATTGCTTCAAAGCCAGCACAAAACCATGGAATTTTCTTTTCAAAGAAAGCAGATGTCATTAACAGGCTTGTGACCTTTGTAAAAGATCCTTAAGTAAGGCGTTCCCCTCCTTAAAAATCAAGAGTGTGTGTAACATCTAAAAACCCCCATTCAAAAGCCTATTTTGGTTTAGAAATCAAGCTTGCTTGCTTTTTATGTTACCTAATAAGAAGAGAAATATGCCCCCTCAGTGCCTTAATGAGAAGTAAGGGAGCTGTGATTGGATATTACCATGGAACCACAGCTCTGCCCCTGAAAAGCAGGGCAGGACGCCAGCACAGACACACACAGTAGTCAGGGAGCGTGTGCAGCAGCTCATCAGCACTGTGGGCAGAGCCCCCATGCACCTGCCCCAGTCTCCACCGTCTGCCCACAGTCTGCCAGCTCTCACAGCAGGACCAGCTGAGCAACCGCAGAGCTCCGCCTTTGGTCAGAGGGCCAGAAGCTGTGTCATCATCACAAGCCAGTAGTGATAACTGGAAAACAGAGAACAAACAGCAGGTGAAAACCTTGCCTTCCGGTGCCCTGAGTTGTTTGTCTGTCGCTTTGTAAGCAGAAGATGTAGAGAAATATCTGATTCTGATCAGAGGAAGGGAAGCAGCTCCTAGTTTGACAAAGCCTCGAGCAACCCTGCCCCCCCCACCACACAGTGCCCCGGGCTCCCTGCACTTCTCTTCGTAAAACTGACTCACGGTCCTTCTGCAGCATTTCTCTTCCCCTTCAGAACTGAAGCTCCATGAAGGCAGAAACACAACTGTCTTGTTCCCTCTGGTATCTTCAGTAGGTAATGCATAGTAAGACCTCAATAAAGATTGGTTGAAAAAAGAATTTCTATCTCTTCTCGTTTATAACACCATTTTCTATATTCCATGACTACCCTAAATACCATCATATTGTGTATATTTTCCACTGTATTTATTCATCCATCCTGTCATTGAATCAGTTATTGAACTGATATTTATGCACTGAGGGGGCAAATATTAGTATTACAGGTTCCCTACCTTATAGAAGTTCATCATGTATAAGATGCCCACAGATTAGCAAATAATCACCGGGCAATACAGAAGTGCCACAATGGGGTGTATAAAGGGGACCATAGACATGGTAGCTAAAGTAGCAACAAAGATCTAGTTTCCCCTACCAAATTAGCAAATACAAAAATAAAATTGTGAAAGTCAATCTGCACCCCACCCCTGCCTTGTTCCTTTCTAACAGAATCCCAATTTTTCTCCCAGTATACATGCCTCATCAGTGCAGCCAGGTGACTCAAGCTGACTCCATCCTCAGCTCTAAAAGTCGATTTCAAATGAACCAAAGATCATAATTCCATCCAGGAAGGTTGCCAGTGACTGGTTCAAGAGCCCAAGTTTAAGCCAAGTTTAGGGTTAGGGTTAAATTTTTCCAGGAACTGTTCTTTGTCTTGGAAGGAGCTCATGACCTAAAAATGTCCCAGTCAGATTGAAAGTGGAAGTTTCTTTCATTGTCAGGATAGCCTTTCTCCCCTGCTCTTGCCAGACTCGAGCAAGGAAACAGGCTGCCCCAGCCTGCTCTCTGAGGGTGCCTGAGGGCAGTGTCGGCCCATGAAAAGGGAGAGGGCGTGGGGAACAGCTATAACTGTAGAAAAATAGGGTAGCACCCAAATTATAGAATACCATGAGAGTGCCCTCAAGATATTTTGTGATTTCTGTTATAGCAATAATAATAATTATTATATATTTCTTATTATTTATAGCAATTTGAGTTCTTACTTGCATCCAGAAGTACCCTAACTGACAAAACAAAGATACTGTGAAACTGTATAATAGTATGGGGAAATTATTATGTTAAATTACAAAAAAAAGTAAAATACAAAATAATATACACAGAGTGATTATAACAATATTAAAAAGCCTGTGGGGATAGTTACAAAAATACTAACAATGACTGAACTTGAATAGATGTACTATTGAGGGCTGTTTTTCTAGATCTCTCAATTTTCTATGAGAAATATATGTTATTACTGTATTTGAAAATGTGATGGAAACATAGAAGGGCGAATACCTAGCTCTACCTAGAGAAGTCAGAACAGGCTAGACTAGGAAGAAAGAGGCAATCCTGGGTCACATTTACTTCCTTTGTCAAGTTCAGGCAAATTAATTAATGCCTACTAGCCTCACTTTCCTCACTTTAAACTAGGGATGGTATTGCCTACCTCAAAGAGCTTGGTTGGAATTTTAAATTATTGTTACCATATTGATATTATTGTGATGTCAAAGGCAAAAGAGTCGCACAAGTGCATGGTTGGTTGAGGGACATTTGCATATTTTATTATGTTGGAATACAGGACACACAGCAGAGATGGAGCTGAAGGGGAGGCAGCAGGCAGATCATGATGTGAGGGATACAGCTTCAAATAATCTTGAAGTCTTACCCTATCTGGGAGAGTCAGACAGAGAGGACACTTGTTCTTGGAATCTGCCTGGAATTCCATTGTGATTGCTTAGACATGTACTAGGACTGTTTCACACCTTTCCCTAATACCAAAAGCCTGGGGAGAGAAAAAAAAAAAAAGGCAACTAGGTAAATATCCCCAGGGCAGGGTGCATTCCTACCATGAGAAAGTTAGTTTGTAGTTTGCACCAGCAAGCTATTAGTGAGACAGAACAGCTCCAAGCCTCTCAGCACAATTAGGAGAGGACATTCTGAGAAGGGAAGGGCCCGATCAAAAAGACTTGATTGGGTGGTTGGATCAGCATGACTCCACTATGGAAACGTGAAGGCAGGGAAAACTTGGCTTTGCTATAGGGAGGATGCGCCAGGTCGTGTTTTGTCCTGCACAGCAAAGGAACTTGTACTTTGGGCCTGTGGCGTTTACAGCATCTCTTCGCCATCTCCATTTCCTTTTAGACAGTCATGTCATGTGCCAAGGAATCTGTTTTTGTCCTGTTGTTTTGTTGGCCAATGATTCTTCCCTCTTGTTGAGCCATAGATTTTTTTAAAGAAACCGTGATGAAAGCTACAGGCCCTCACCCAAGAAATGGTACATATTCATGTCACTTGTCTCCATAACTTCAGAGGGTTTCTGGCCCTTTGTTCATTTATTTGTTACATGTCTGTGGACCAGAAGTTACCTCTGCTGCAGAGAATGGTGGGTCATGGGAAGATTTTTTCTTAAGATTGTATTTGTTTCAGAGAGAAGAGAAGAGAGGGAGAAGGTGAAGGAGAAAACATTGATGTGCCAGAAAAATATCACTGGGGTGCCTCTCAGATACCCACACCTGGAGACCTGGTTCACAGCCCAGTCACACACCCTGACCAGCTACTGAATCGGCGATCTTTCGGTTTGCAGGATGACACTCAACCCACTGAGCCACATCAGTCAGGGCAAGTCATGGCAAGTTCTGAAGAAAAAGAGTGACCGATCCCTCCAATAGAATGGTGGAAAGTGGATTTGGAGGTAGATGGAGTGAATCTGAGACTAAAGGCAAGAAAGCTGCTTCTGAGGCCACCACAAAAGTCCAAAGGCCTGAGCTAAAGCAGCATCAGTAGAAAAAGAGAGAAGGTGACAGCTTGTTGAGGAAGAATGTAGCAGTCTTTGTCACTAGATAAGTGGAAGCTGGGTGAAGAGCACGTGAGTGAGAGGATGAGCTTTGGGAATCCGTTTGACTTGGGTCCCTGGGGCGGAAGCTTTGGGATGCCAGGGCAGCAGACCCTAAGGTACATCACACTCGGGTCTCCACGGGCCATCTCCCTACAAGCACAGCAACCCAAAATGTCCAAACTGGCAAATATTCATCTATAATATTAAGCAATGAAAATAACAGAATAAATGTATTAAAAGTTCTGGTTCTCTGGAAGTACTCTCCGTAATAAATCTCCTAGTGTCAAATTTTAACAAAAAACAAAACCAGGAACAATTTCTCAGAAAGCATCATTTTACATCATAACAGAAGTCTATTCTTTTGATAATGTCAGTTGCAGTAACCACCTAGAAACAATCAATTTTAAAAAGAACATAGAGTTCTTCTACAAAGATTTATTACCGGTATGGATTTCCTGTTTTAACTTAATGACTCACCACAAAACCCTTTAGAATTGGAAGGCTCTGTACTTTGCAAGATTGCCAAAGTTAGCACAGATTTATTCCCCTAAGTGTACTTTGAAAGAACCTGCTGTGTAAATCTGAATGCTATAAGCCATGAATCTTTTCATATCTATTAATGTTGCCTAATGCTTAAAAGAAGAATCATGAATTGGGGAGTGGGGTAAATGTGGGACCTTTACTGAAATAAATTTCTGAGCAAAAATGTCTACAGAGCCTACACACAGAGGGTCAGACACAGATTTAGCAAGAATGGAAGCAGAGGCCCAGGTCCTTGGGCTGGCCGACCCACCTCACGACCACAGTGACACGGGCCGATGCATTTGGGTTGGGGAATAATCCTGGAGTTCTTGAGTAGGGGCCCCTAAAAAAGAGTCTTTCTTGAGTTAAGTGCACATTATAGATTGTGATAAGTATTGTAAAGGAAAGTGCACAGCCCTGTGATAACGACTAATGGGGGATTGACTTAGTCTAGGAATGACAGAGGAGTTTTTTAAGGAGTTTGTTCTTGTTCAGTTATTTATTGCTGCACAACAACCTACCAAAACGTTATGACTTACAGCAACAACCTTGAAGCACAAAAACCATTTATTTGCTCACAGTCTTGTCATTTGAGCTCAGCTCCACTGGTCTGTTTCTTTGTTGGGAGGTCACTCACATGACCGCATTCAGCTGGCACACAGGCCGAGATACAGCCAGGGTTCTCTCATGCAGTCTCTCCACATGGTCTCCCCAGTAGGGGATCAGACCTTTCACATGTTGGCTCAAGAACACAAAAGAAGAAGCTACCACCTTTCTTCAGGCTTAGGCTTGGAACTAGCACAGCATCATTATGTGCTGAATCCTACTGGTTACAGCAGTCCTGGGGCAGAGCCAGAGTCAAAGAGAGGGAACTACCCAAATACCGGAAGGTGTAAGTCATCCAGGGCCACATGGTAGTGAGCTACCCGGGTGATGTTAGACAGAGATCTGGGAGATGAGTAGGAGTTAACTGGGTAAAAAGGGCAGAAGAGTGTTCCAGGCTGGGGCAACAGTACGTGCAAAGTAATTATGGCAGAGGAACACAAGGAGCTTCTGAGTGACTGAAAGAAAACCAGTGTGGCTGGAATGAAGAAATCAAGGAGGAAGAGGTTATCATCAGGGAAGGGCCAGGCCACGCCACGCAGTTGCTCACTTTAGAATATTTGCTGTGTGCAGGTGGTAGAATCCCAAGGAAACTAGCCTGAGAAAAAATATAAACCAAAAAAAGGAGTAAACAAAACAAAACAAAAAAAAAGAGAAATAACTTATTAGTTCATATTACTGGAAAGGCCAAGGCACAGTTTCTTTCCTACTTTGTCTCTTTTTTATTTTGGATTTCATAGCAGTATATATTTAAGCATTTAAAGACAAAACCTGAAGAGTTTGGAGGATTCCTTCTCTTCTTGGGATAGTTTTATTTTGTTTTGTTTTGTCTTTCACTTCTCCGCCAAGTAGAGCGACAAACTCCACCATCAAATAGACTTTTGTTTGCTTTTCACATTTCTTCACTGCCTTCTTTATTTATTTATTTTTTTGCGGTCATAGCAGCAACCTTTCAAAATGCTTCCTACTTGTTATAACACCATGTTTTGGCATTTTCCATGAGCAGAACTGTACATTTATAAGACAGTTCCTTCATTCTCCATCAGGACATGTCCTAGAGGTGTTCAGGGCACAGTTTATTTCAAGTATTTGCTCTACCCAGGGCTTCAGATGTTATCACCAGGAATTTGTCTACCTCCATGTCTTAGTATTTTCAGATAGCCTCTGAAGTTCTAGGCTCACATCCTCCCAGATGAAAGCCCTATAGAAAACAGAGTTCCTTCCCATCTCTGACTGAGCAGTGTTCCAGGACGGTATCAGCATCAGCCTGAGATCAAATAAGAATCAAATGGCACATTCAAATTAGGAAAATTTTTAAAGAATTTATTTACCAAGTGACTATTTCAGTGGTGTGCTGCAGCTGGGTCACAACAACTTACAAAAGCTGATTCTTAGCATTTCCTCCCAACTCTGTGTTTTGTGACTTCGCCTGGTAGCTTGAAATTGACGTGATGGCAATAGTTACACCACAGCAATGGGCAAATGCTACAAACTAAGGCTCTTTCCCGTTTCCTCCCTCCCCCCAGCTATTTACCAGCACACCACTGGACTAGCGACAAAAGTGGAGGAAAGGTATAGGAATCCTGCGAGGACCCAGGAATGACAAGCAGCAGAGGACCAAGGGAACAAGGGCAGACAGAGGTTACCAGAAGTCACCAGAGTCCAAGGGAAGCAGTGACCTTTAGTTAAGGGACAGCTGCCATCTGAAGGGTGTCACAGGAAGAAACCTGGAGGACAAATACCCTGACCTTAATTTTCTGGAAAGAAAAAGCTAAAATGACATGATACATTATTAAATAAATTAATATTATTAAGATGTGTAGTATTTTGCTGCCAACTTATTTTACTAATGTTAAAAAGCACAGTCCTAGTTTTGGAAAGTCCCCATGCTTTCCTTGCTGGAAACTCCCATAGCCAGGCAGTTCAGGGAGCCAGCCCCATTCTGTGGTTGCAGACTTCCCCCTTCTACCAGTTTCAGATTCACTTCTATTCATAAGGTTAAAAATTGTCATTGCAATGGGAATTTTATTAGTATGTGAAAAATGGTGCTTCGAAATAGTAGAGGAAAATGATAATGTATTCAATAAATAGCACTGGGAAAATAAAAATTAAAAATTTAAAGCTGAAATAAAAACAAACAAAAATAGCATAGGGACAATTGTCTAGTCATTTATAAAATAAAATAAAATAAAACCCCCACAAAGATTATATGTTACAGAATTGGCAGGAAAGAAAGCCTTAAAGAAAACACAAAAAGCAAAAATCGTAAACAAATGACTAGGAAAAAAATATTTATATATGTAGATAGATGTGCATATAGATATTTATATAAGTATTTTTTAAAAGATTTTATTTATTTATCTTTTAGAGGGAAAGGGAAGGAGAGAGGGAGAGAAACATCAATGTATGGTTGCCTTTCATGCGTCCCCTGCTGGGAACTGGCCTGCAGGAAACTGGCCTGCAACCCAGGCATGTGCCCTGACCGGGAATCGAACCTCGATTGTCTGGTTCGCAGGCCCATGCTCAATCCACTGAGCTACACCAGCCAGGGCTTATATATTTATTACACCAAATACATATAAAGAACTACTAAAGATCAAAAATAAAAAGGCAAGCACTCCAATAGAAAAAAAGGGAAATAATATGAAAAAGCAATTCTATGAATAGATGTTCAATTTCATTAGTAATTATGGAAATAAGAATCTACTTTCCAGAGATTTGCTTGGCAAAATATAAGCATTTGTTATATGAAGTGTTTTACCAAATATACACACATATTATGTCAAGGCATAAGGAAACGGACTGTCTCAGCCACTGCCAGACAGAGTATAAACTGTTATGGCCACCGCAGCAGCAACTCTTCAATACTTTTAAAATTAAATGTGAGTATCTTATTACTTAGCTATCCTACTCCTCAGTGTCCACCCAGGAGAAATAGTGAGACATACACACGAATAGACATCTGCAAGGATCTTCATCCCTGTATTTATTGCAAAATGGGAAACTGTGAACAATCTAAATACCCACCAGTAAGAAAATGCTAAATAAATTAGCATTTTATTTTATTTAGAAAATGCTAAATAAATTAGGGTCTGTCTACTCATACTACAGAATACTGTATGGAAATTAAAAAGAATGGGGCCCACCTATACAGACTGGCATGAAAAGCTCTGAAGAATGAAAAGAATAAAAATACAGAATAAAATACAGTATGACAAAATAAAAGTGAAAAATACAAACAGCCCTGGCCAGTGTGGCTCAGTTGGTGGGACATTGTCCTGCAAACCGAAAGGTCGCCAGTTTGATTCCTAGTCAGGGCACAACTCGGTTGCAGGTTTGGTCCCCAGTTGGGGAATGTGCAAGAGGCAACTGATCAATATTTCTTTCCGTCTTTCTCCCTTCCTTCCCCTGTCTCTAGAGTCAATAAAAAAGAAAAAACAATTTTTTTAAACTGATTTAAGGGACCAGACGTGACTCACGAGACATCTTCCCGGGACTGCTACTCAGTGTTACCTGGTTTCTCTGTGTTGTCACCTCACCAACGACGGGTCTCCACATAGTCCAGCCTGTTCACTCCCTGATTTGCAGTCCTTCCTGTTCTTTCACGGATTTGAAGGCTGTCCTTTCCTCCTTGAGTGACTTTGCACCCCTCTCATTTGCTGAAAATTGGGATAATGTTGGATTCCTGGGGGAACCAAGCCCACCACACACTGTAAACACACCCTTCCCGACCAATGACTTCACAAAAGAAGTGATGCAGGAGGTGCTGCAAAAGAAGGCTGATTGCATTCTCTCCCATCCTCTGCCTGTTTTCCCTCCCATGAAGCTCGTAACCTGGAAAACCTGGAAGGAGCATCTTGTGGTCTGGACTCTGGAGAACAGAGTTGCTATTTACCCTGCTCACGCAGCCTGTGCTGCTGCACCCCAGGAAGTCATCAACTGGTTTGGCTAAAGGGCTTGGAGTCTGCACCTCTAGGCCCACGCATCCTTCCAAAGCACCTAACTACCCAGGAGAGGGAACACACAGAGTAGAACTTGATGTTAACCACACCCAAGGTCTGGACAAAGTCATTCTACAGTGAAAGAAATTTCAGATGTTTCTATCGCCTCTTTTTCTGCTAGGACTGATGATGAAGAACAAACACAGATCGCTCTGAACTGTAGTCAGCAGGCTTTAATGCAGGTGGTGGCTTTTCTTCCCCAGAACGACAGCTTTATCAGAAGACTGAAAACCTGTCACTGGTGAAGCCTCAGCTTCTGCACACTGGAATGGGACCGTTATGCACATTGGGTGAGTCTGTCTCCTTGGCAACCATGACTGAGCAGATCAAGAGGCACCTAACACTATCCCATGTTGGCCTGGCTCTTCGGGTAAGAAGGACCTGGAGTCACAAGTCAAAGCTGTGTCCCTGCATGAGGGCTCTGGGAGCAGTGTTCTGCAGGGGACAGAGCTGACCTCTACCCACACAGGTGCCATGGTCCATCATGATATTTTAGATGTTGTGTCCCAGGGAATAAATGTCATCCTCTGTGAGCACAGCAACACTGAATGAGGCTTTCTTGCTGATCTTCGAGATATGCTGAGTGCTCACTTGGAGAATGAGATTAACATTATCCTGTCAGAAACAAGCAGCGACCCTCTTCAGGTGGTTTGATGTATACAGGAACAGAATGACAATCTACTTCATAAATCATTTCAACTTGAATGCACAACATGAGTCAGAGGTTTGCATCTTTCTGGAAGAATGTTTTAGAATATACATTGTCATTTCTGGTTTGTTAATCTGCTTCACCAAATGTTCTATAGTTTTTAGGGTAAAAACTATAATGCAACTATCACTAAAGAACAAATATCCATTATAAAGAACAACTTAAAAAATATATTATAAGCTCTAGGCAAGGTTGACTAAAATCTCTTAACATTCTTTGGAAGTAGTTCAAGTAATCCTGTCCTTAGCTTTAATTATAATAGATGGGAAGTGTCATTCTAGATCTCTCTGCCTACATGTAGTTAGTTAAAATGTACTTAAAAAATTTGGGATTAGAACACTTATTTCTAGGTAGTAACCTCTAGGATGTGATAAGATCTGTCTATGTATTCCTGTTTTTAGATTACTAATCTCTCCCCTAAATTTCAGAATCTGGATGAGATTTATCAGGACGAGGTTTGGTTTTTTTCCTCAATATATATGATCATTATTCATATAACTTGTTTCAGTATTTTTAGGTAACTCATCTGTAATTTTATTAGTAATATATAAAGATGATTGCCTCTCAAAAATTGATTTAAGAACCACAAACAAAAAGCTATACACACACTATACATATATATGTATTTCTCTAAGGAAAAACCTAGAAAAATGAGTAGTAGTTCATCTTTGGGGAGCGTGAAAGCATTGGAGTTCTTTATTAAGTGAGAATTTAACTTTATCTATAGTGTTTGATTTTTTTAATGATCAGAATGAATTTTTTGTGTAATCAAAACTTCTCAAAAATATTTTTGTGTATAATCACAATTTTTTGTGTAATCAAAACTTCTCAAAAAAACATCATATTTTATCTTTTTTAAATGGCTGTATTGAGATATAATTCACATACTATAGAATTTATTCATTGGAAGTGTACAATTCAGTGTTTTCTATTATATTTAGAGAGGTGTACAACTGTCACTACTATGTAATTTTAGAACATTTTTAGCATCCCAAAAAGAAATAGTCACTCCCTAGCCATCACCCACCCCACTCCCAACCCTAGGAAACCACAAATCTACTTTCTATCTCTATATTTTCTTTTTCTGGACCTTTCATTTAAATAAAATTATACAATATGTGTTTTGATATGTTACTGGCTTATTCACTTAGCATAATGTTTTTTAAGGTTCATTCATGTTGTGACATGCATCAGAATTTTGTTCCTCTTTATGCAATATTCCATCATATAGCTACACCACATTTTGTTTATCCATGCACCAGTTGATAGACATTCAGGTTATTTCCACATTTTGGCTATTATAAATAATACTTCTGTGAACATTTGTGTACAAGTTTTTACATGGACGTGAGTTTCTGTTTCTCTTGTTTCCTGGGGTGAAATTGCTGGGTCATAGATAACACTGCGTTTAACGGTGGAGGAAGTGCCACACTCCTTTCCAAAGCAACCGCACTACTTCACGTTCTCATCACATGATTTGTCTTTTGAAAATTGTACTGTAGGTAGATTATGAGAAGCAATGATTATTTCCCTTCATTTAAACAACCTCAAAAACATTTCTGTTTATTTACTTGTATACATTAAATATATGTGTATATATACAATGTATAGTAAAGAGCAAAGCATAGTAAATGTGAGTACCATGTTGGGAAGTTCCCGGGGCCGGGAGGGGAGGGGATGGGAGGAGAGGGTTACGGCTCACATCTGGCTGACTCATTGACTAGAACAGTCCCAAAGGGCAAGAGGCATGGCCCAAGACAACTCCAGGCTCAAACAATTCCAGGAAGGCTCACTGTCTGCAAGATGGAAGAAATACTTGGACCTAGGAATCCTATTTCTCTGCTTTGTTTGGGGCTCCACAAGGTAATGACTCACAAGAGCCTGAGGCATAAGAAAGATGGTTAGAAATAAGGTTCAGTTTCAGGGAAGGGGCCTGCTGAGAATCAGAATCCGGAACAAGGTGGGTAGAACCAGTTTTGACAGCCTGTCAGCCAGAGTTCAAGGACAGGCTCTAGTCCCTGCATCCTGGGCTGCAGAATACCAGGCATTCAGGAGACATGCTGGGAACTGGGTGGCTCTCAGTCACCAGGCATGCCATCATGAGGGACAATTTCCTGACTGCCTCATTTGGAGGGTTGCTTCAACAGACCCGGCCACAGTTTCTTTGTGACCTGGACAGTATGGCAATATCATGATCAGCACAGCAAGTAGGAGGGATAGAGCAGGGAAGAACCGATTATGTAAAGCACAGCAATGGCAAGTTTCAAAGAACTTGCACACACTCTAGCTCATTTGCTCACAACCAATGGGCTGGATTACCCAAGGACTCTTATTATCTTGAAACATTTCTATATTGCTACTGATAATTTGCTATGAATTTTTACAACTCTTTCCTAAGCCTACAGTTAGAATATAATTGAGAACTTTGATTTTCCAGACTGGAAGTCCCTCAAAATAATATTCTTTAAATAGGTGTTCAACATTTCTAAATGGAAAACGTATTAAATGATATTTTATCAGTAAAAATTATTCACTTAAGGTTAATTTGGTGTTTTACTTCCACTAGCCAATGTAAAGTTATATGTCCTGGAAAAATATCAGCACAATAATCCCCACTTTTCTGTGGTTCTTTTTCTCTCTAGAGTTTCCTCTTGTGATTTTTTTTTTGAACCACGTAATATACTTTAGGTAACTTCCTGTACTATACCTTACACAGACGGCTCAAACCTAGCTGAGTCATGGACTAGAGCAGTCCTTACAGGAAGTTATATAAGGTATATTACAGAGATTAAAATGTAGATAAGAAAATAATTCATGTGCTTCTGATTAACTAAGGCCATCCCTTCTGTTCAACCCAGGAGTTAGCTGATGGAGCCAATAGCCAGTGCAATCCTACGACATTCCAAAGCAGCGAGGAGATATTTTTCTTATCTTTAAATTCCACTCAAGGGTACTGTTTACTTTAACAGGTCAAGGCAAATTTTACACACATAAAATTGTAAGAAGCTGTATGTGGAAAACCTGAGCTTACAGACACCGTATTCTGATGCATTTTGTAATGATTTGTGTCTCTTAGAGGCACCTCAGGCAGCTGTTCAGCTGGTTGACCATAATATTCACATTATGCAGCTCGGCCCATAATATTCACATTTTTGGTAGGTGCCACCTCCTGGAGTCATGGATTCTAGATTTCATATGCATGCTATATAAAGAGACATTTCCTTTATTTTGTGGGGGGAAAGTACTGTCAGGCTTCAAGCAATATTAACTATTTCTGTTTTTTCAGGATTTGAGAAAATAAGACATGACTATTCTTTATGAGTTTAAGACTTTTTTTGCAAATCGTATCTTTTTTTATTTTTACCATCCTACATACTCTCTCTGCCGTTGATCATTTTTAATGTCCTCCTCTGGATCTTTTCTAGCTCTATCATATCTTCAAAAAGCACAGACCAGAACCCAATGAAATATTCATCATATAAAACATTACAGGGCCAGGCGCTCCTCCAATTACAGTCACTTCTCTTTTTCTACAACAATCCCCAGACCTGTTTTCAATCATTTCCTCTAACACGTCTCCCAGCCCTATGCTTGCCAGACACAGAACCTTATTTGAGAATCCATGACAGCTCCCTCTATTTTTCCACGAGCTGAATCCAATCAAAACAAAATCACACTTGAGACCATACACTTTCCTTCATCAGATATTGGGGGGAATTTAAGAATATTCCAGGCATTGTGCTAGGAGTGTAGAGGTGGGGATAAGAGATGGTTTCAAACATTAACAAAAGGCAGCAGCTCCCAAAAAACACACAATCTAATGAGGGAGACCTATAAATTAAAAATGACATACCTACAGGCCTGGCTAGATAGCTCAGTTGGTTAGAGGATCTTCTTGATACGCCAGGTTCAATGCCCCTGTCAGGGTACATATAAGAATCAACCAATGAATGCATAAATAAGTGAAACAGCAAATTGACATGTCTCTCTCTCTCTAAAATCAATATTTTTTAAATGACATACCTACCAGTAAATGCTATGGGATTGAGCCAATCTTTCCAGGAAGTTGTATTTGTTTCCTATTACTACTGGAACATTTTTTTTTCCATTTCAGGTCCTTTATTATTCCTCTGACCTTCTTGCTGGTGTTCATGGTCTTACCCAAAGGGGTCACTTCCTTTGACCCCTTTGGAGGTCTCTGGCCTCCTGGCCAGTCCCTCCTTCTTTCACATTTTTTTCCATTTTCTTAAGTTGTCCAAAGAAGACTCACAAACTGATTCTCCTTCACCTATTTACAATCCAATGGAATGGATTTCCTTATCTTCTCTCAGTGCATCAGATGGGACAGGGCTTCTTGCTCATTTGGGGATGGAGTTACTCCAAATCTCTTGGTTTTCTTTAATGGTAGAAAAATATTGCCTGGAAGGTTACCCTGCAGATTCCCTCCACTTAAACTTGTGTCTGGGGCAATTTAGTCTCAGGTTGGAATTTCCCAGTTTATCACTGTCCACAGACTGTTTTCCTCCTGTGGTCCTCGCTTCTTCTACAAAACAGAGCCAGAAGCACATTTTCATCAGTATTTGAAGGGAGAAATAAAAAGAAGGTATGGCCCTCAAAGGACAGATGCCCACACCACATAGCAGGGGTTGGTTCTGCTGGTGGTGAAACAGCACCAGAATGGTACTGGCAATTGGACCTCCGTTCAGTAACCTTGGTGCTTGAGTTCTGGCTAAGAAAAATTCAGAGCCAAGACTCAAATACAAGCAAAATTTTATTTAGAAAGTCACAGAGGTAGAAGAAGTGAGATATGGAAGAAGTGACTCAGCTGAGCTGTGTGGGCTGAGGAAACAAGTTACAGAGTCGAAACAAGGGTCCTTGGAACTTAGGAGAAAGAAAGAGAAGATATATGTGCCTGGGGGAAGGAAAGGGCATTCTTCAGAGAGAGCGTGCTCTGGGGAAAGAGAGGGTGGGGAAAGGCACGAGCATGCTAGAGAGAGAATGAAAAAGGGAGAGAGTGAGCCACTGCTGTAACTACCACATACTTAGTGGCTTAATTCAACACAAATGTATTTTCTCACAATTTTGAAGGTCAGGAGTCAGAAATGAGTCTTAGGGGTTAAAGTCAAGCTGTTGAAATGTGTGGTTCTTTCTGGAGGTTGCAGAGGAGGATCCATTCCTTTCCCCTCCCAGCTTCCAGAAGCTGCCAGCATTCTTCGGCTCATGGCTGCATCACTTCAATCTGCTTCCATCATCACGTTACCTTCTCTTCTCTCTGACTGGCCTGCCTCCTCCTTATGAGGACCCTCATGATTAGTTTGGACCCACCTGGATAGTGCAGAATACTCTTCCATCTCAGGAGCGTTAATTTAATCACATATTAACAGGTTCCCTTACTATGTAAATAACATATTCATAGGTCCTAGGGATTAGGATGGATATCTTTGGGGGAGCCATCCTATGCCTACCACAGAAGTCAAGAGAGCAATGACTTCTTATGATGCTTGAATTTCAAGTGGTAGCAATAGCTAACATTTATTGGGCCTTCTTTCTGTGCTAGGCACCACAAGGTACAATGCATGTACTTTCTTATTCAATCTTTACACTAGCCCTTGAAGGTGATAGTTATAATCCTCATTTTACAGATGAGGAAAGTGAAGCTCCAGAGGTTATAACTTGCCCAATATCCCAGTCAACAAGCAGAAGACTCAGAATTCAAATGAAGGCATCTGACCTAGAACCTTTGCTCCAAAGCGCTATGTAGTTTTGATAAAAAGAGAAGTGAAAAAGGGCATTCCAGGGCAAGAAAACAGTATATTAAAAGGAAGTCTGAAAGAGCACAGAGCCTGCAAGTGATAACTGGGGTGAAGGTGTGAGGGGGAAAATGAGGAAAGACAAAGATGGGAAGGGAATTGGGTTTTGATGGTGATGGACTCCCTAGGGGGAAGGGATTTTTTTTCTGTCAATAATAGCAAATCCTTAAAATATTTTAGAAAGGGAAATAACCTAATAAGATGATTGTTTGATCAAAAATGTAACAGGCAGCAGCAAATAAATTAGGAGAGACAAGGAAACCTGCTGTAAAGTTATTATAAAGCTCCAGATAAGAGATGATGGAAGACTGAACTAAAGCCTGGAGTTTAGAGGAGAGCCGCACTGAAGAGTAATGGAAGAGGAAGAATCTATGAGTGTGGCTGACGATATCGATGTTTTTTGCCATGAATAATGCACACCCACTTTTCTGTTACATAATCATTATACTCATGTTTATGTAATCATTATTCCCAGGTATAAGGTGAGTGCTTATCTTATCCTCAAAAATTTGGGGGGAAAAAGTGCACATTATACATGGAAAAATATGGTAGGTGTGAGAAAGGCAAAGAAGGAAGAGTTAAGGATGTCTCAGGCTTCTGGAATGGCAGCTGGGTGTCAGTAACCAAGATGAGTAATAGAAATTTCACATATTAGACTATATGGAAAGCCCTCTGTTTTGATTAATAAAGTAATTAAGGGCTTTCCACCTTCTGAGAAACTGAACTCTTATGATGCAAGGAGAAAACCCACATACAGTGGCCAGACACAGTTACACAGGTCCAACAGCCCAATGAAAATGTCCCTACATCCGAGCCACCTGGTCTGATCCTGTTGTCACTACTTAATGGAACCGAAGACAGTCATGTCAACAAACCCAACTGCCCACAAACTGTCACATATTCAAAACCTGCATAGTCTTGATCCATAACTAAGTAGACATTCTAAGAGGACTTCAAAGTAGAACAGAACCTTTTCTCTCCCCCAGGGAGGGTTTAGACTAACTGAGGATCTAAGACAGCTGCCACGTGAAATAATTAGCAAAAATACAAGAGAATTTATAGGTGCTAAGTTATGAAATGCATTCCACTCAAAGGAAAGTGATCTAATTTTACTCTCCTAGAATAGCCAGGAATGATATTTTTATTGAGCATGTACTGCCAAACCACAACCCAGAGAATTATTGACTCATTTTCCAGAGATGGTAAAGGAACTTCCCTACGTCACACAATTATTTAAGGGGAAGAACCAGGATGTCACCCAGGAGAGGTTGCTTCAGAGCTGGCCCTTGGAAAGGTGTAACAGGAGCCAAGACTCGAAAGTGCATGGGGTCTGGTTCAGTCAGGCCACGGAGTGCAGCAGGAAGGGAGGCCGGGAATCACATGAGGAAAAGCAGGGAGACTGGACTTGGCACAAATTGTTAATTACTGCAGAAAAGAGACATTCGGAATTGAGACTTTCAGTTTGCCTACCACCACTGGGTGTTTCAGACATTTCAGTTTGGCAATAAGCATAAAAAGTTTAGTAACACAGTTGTAAGCCGGAATATTCAGTGACTGCTCACTGTCATGAGTAAGTATTTCAAAATAATAGCTGTGAGACGATCATGAGGCAACAGGTCCCACGTCAGTACACTTGTGTCCCGACTAAGGGTTTCCCCGAATCTTTAGAAACCAGGCCAGCTGAGCCGTCAAATTGCTGCTCCAGTCACATTCCAGATATGTAGTTTTCTTGGTGGGAATGATGACTTAGCTAGCAGGCTGATCTACATGCAAGTTCTTACTTGGCCCTTCTCCTGTCAGCAAAATTTACAACTATCTTCCAGCTGCCTTCCCACTTTAGTGTTAAAAATTGTTACACTTCTGGCAGTAAAGCACATCCAGCAAAGAAAATTTAAAAAGAAGTATGGGGAGGAGGAGGCTGGCAATGAGGAAATGAAGAAGAGGAGAAAGGTGGGGAAGAAAAGGATGGAGATGAAGATGAGGAAGCTGAGGCAGTTACCAGCAAATGGGCCACTGAAGAGGACAAGAATGAGGATGTTGACACCAAGAAGCAGAAGACCGATGAGGATGACTAGACAGTAAAAAAGAAGTTAAGTTCAAAAACAGCAAAAGTCCACCATAACCTATTCACCCTCCACTTCCCACCCCGGAATCTAAACATGGCTCCCTGCATGTAGAGTCCCCTAACCAAATGCGGCGTCTCGCACACATGACATGCACTCTCCCCGCCCAACCAAAACCACAACACGGATTTACAAAAGGGGAGGAAAAGACCCAAACTTCCAAAGCCCTACTTTATTTATTCTTAAAAATACTTTAATTTTTAAACTTATTTTATTTTTATTATTTATTTATTTTAGAGACGGGGCAGGGAGGATGGGGAGGGAGAGAGAGAGATCAATTTGTTGTTCCACATATTCATGCATTCACTGGTTGATCCCCGTTTGTGTCCTGACCAGGGATGGAACCTGCAACCTTGGTATATTGGGACCGCACTCTAACCAACAGAGTTACCCAGCCAGGGCTAAAAATAGTTTTAAAAGGAAAGTTTTGTTTGTATTTCTTATTTACATTTTATATTTTCTTACAAATTGTTAGGAGTCAGCCATTTTTAAGGATCTCAGATGACCAAACCAGACTTTGGAGCATTCTCTGTCCTGCTTTACCTGTAGTGGGACCATGTACATTATAACCTGAAGGGAGGAAAAATCAACCTTGTAAAAAAAGAAAAAGCAAAGAGAACAAAAACAGCCATCTGATTCCAAGCATGCCAGTAATTCTTTGTGTGTGTACTTAGTGATACTAGAAGTGGTTGCTCTGTATGAGACAGTTAAAGCTGCCAAAGACAAGAGGCTTCTTTTTCTCTCTTTTTCAGCTCATGTAGTGGCTACGGGTTTATTTATTTATTTTTGGCCCTCGTGATGTCTGCGTGAAATAATGTTGCCCAACAGCAAGCCACATTTTTACTTTGCTGAGCTGTTGAAGACAGAGACAGGAAGAGAGAGAGAGAAGGAAAACGGGGGAGTGCTGCAGGGAGGGAGTTTCCCAGCGCCTCACCCAAACTCCTGCTGTTACTCTGGGCGATGTTGCAGCTGCACTCCTGGGTTACGTTAACTAGTACTGGGAACACATGATGAGCGACCTAGTTCTCTTCTAATGGGTTTTTCCTTTCTCAGAACTGTGCCCCGGTCAGCTGCTTTAATTTAATAAGTTTAAAAATCAACACAGTACAACTTTAAGTCTGACCCTAACTTAACTTTTCAAATACGGCATTATAATATTTAGTAAATATGAATTCAGTTTTTCAAATGTTTTTGAGGTGTCATTTTATATTCTGTGAAATGCACCCATTTTATGTGTGTAATTTAATAACTTAGCATATCTATCAAGGTGTGCATCCGTCATCACAATGAGAATTCATTTTGAGCTTATTTTTTGTTTGAAATTTTTAATAAGTGATTATTTTCCAGAGTAAATGATAAACCACAAAAAGGTCTGCAATCTAAGTTATTAATAAAATTTTAATGAGTTTTAGTTGAGCAGCCAGAAGTCTCCCACACGGCTCTTTTAGACACTTGTGTTTGGACGAGCTGTGTGTCCAGACAATGTTTCATTATTTCAGCTCGTCCTGTGGTATGACTGTCACTTGATGTCCCCTGAAATGAATGACTGCTGAGTAGTCTCAGTTCTCTTTGAAAGGAATGTGTCTCATCATCACACATGGTAGCCGGAGATCAAACAACTCCTGATGTCACAAATAATGACTTGAAGAACCATAAAATCAGCTATTTTTAATAGCACCCATGGGAAGTCCCTTCATGGATCAACAATGTCAGGTATTTCTTTCTTTTTTGAAAGATTTTTGTTTATTTATTTTTAGAGAGAGGGAGAGGGAAATATTTATGTGAGAGAGAAACATGGACTGGTAGCCTGACATACGCATCCCAGCCAGGGACCAAACCCACAACCTCAGCATGTGCCCTGACCAGGAATCAAACCAAGTGACCTTTCACTACATGGAACGATGCCCAACCAGCTGAGCCACACCTGTCAGGACATGTCAGGTATTTCTGTTTTTACTTTTCAACCCTGATTCTAAGTCTCTTCGCCCACCTACATCAGCTGCTATGACCTTGCCTTGTGGGATAAATCCCTTCCCTGTCTTTTTCTTTCCTACATAGATCTCTGTGACCTTGATTTTGTTTTTTCTTTATTTGATCTGCTTTTCCTTTATGCTTGATGTAATTATTAACCTACTTCCTTCGGTCTAAGGCATCTTTATCACTGTTTCCTTTCACCTCTCTCTTCACAAACTATTCCTATAACAGATACCAAAAGCTTTTCTTATACTCAGAAATAGAAAGCTTCTGAACCCTAAGGTTCTATACTTAGCTCATTCAGGAGTTGTGTTCAAAAACTCAGTCTTCAGCATCCCACTTTCTGACCACCACTCCCAGCTTTCAAGCTCTGACTTCAAAATTCTTCCTCTGTCTGGGACCTACAATCTGTTGATCTTAGAATCATTTCAGTGTCCAAAACATCCTCATGTCTATTCTTACCCAGTTCCTAGCCATGATTCATTACTACCTACCTGTCTCCCCTCATCAAATTTTCCTGGCCGAGCCCAATCCATGCTAATCCAATGCCTACCAGCTCTACCTTCACACCAGTGCCATTGAACACAGCTGGAGGAAAACCACCAATTGTGAGAAGCTCTCACATTAAGTTATGACCACTAACTTCAAGTGTGTCCTTGGCCCTGCCTGGCAATCCTACTACATTCCCTAAAATGTTCACCCCTCCATTCTCCAAGTCAACTGTTTTACAACATCTCTTTTCTCAAACCTCACCTAGCTGACGACCTTACCTTCCATTTCCCTAAGAGAAGCAACCCAACCAAAAAAGTATTCTACATGCTTCCTTCATCACATCTACCACATCCTCTGCCTCCCTACATGTTGTCATAGAAACTAACGAAGCTCCTGTACAAGATCATCATCTTAACTTGGGTACTCGATCTAATATTCTCTCACCTGCCCAAAGGTGAGATGTTGCTTGGGAAATTATCCCTCTGTCTCCTACATAGTCAAATTATCCTCTCTACTGAGTCACTCCCATCAGTATCAACATGTTTAAAATATCATCATTTTAATACATGACAACATTTACCTCTCAACTCCATGTCTCCCTCTGGCTACACTGCTTTCCTCTAAACAAAACTTGAAAGTGTTATCAGTATATGCTGTCTTCAATTCCTTTCTTCCCATTCTCTTTTGAATCCGCTCCAATCAACTTTTCGCCCCCATTGCTGCTTTTGTCAGGATCGTCTGTGTGGTCCACGCTGGTAAACCCAGCGGTCAGTTTTGAGTCCTCGTCTGACTGGATCTCTTAGCAGCATTTACCCAGCTGATCCGTCTCCTCCTTTCATCATTTCGCTTACAAGAGATCGCTCTTTTATTTCTCCTCCTGTATCCCTGGCTACTCTTCCTCTGCTCCTCTCTTATGAGTTCCTCCTCATCTCCCTCAGGACCTAGTTCTCAGAACATTTTCCCCCCTCTATGTCTATTTCCCAGATAATCTTAGGCAACATGTACTGTAACTTTAAATACTATCAATATGCAGATAATTCCTAAATACACATCTCCAGCCAGATTTCCCTTCTGAACTCTAGATTAACATATACAATCACCTCCTTGATATCTCCAATGTATATTTCTCAGGCATATTAAATGTGTATGTTCAAAAGAGAATGCCTAATATCCCATCCCCTAAATCTGTGTCTCCTGCAGTCCTCACCATCTTAGTGAAAGGGCAACTGCATCTTACCAGTTGCTCAGCACAAACCTTTGGTCTCACCTTGACTCCTGGCTTTCTCTCATGCTCTGTATTCAGTCTATTGACAAATTCTGTCAGCTGTGCCCTCAAAATATACCCAGAATTCCACCACTGCTCACCACCATTGTCATTATCACTGTGGCCAAGATTCCATCACCTCTTGCCTATACTACTGCTCTCTTTGCTTCTACCCTTGCTTGTCCACAATCTCATCTGAACAGAGCAATCAGAGTGATCCTTTTAAAATGTAAGTTATATCATGCCTCTTCTCTGCTTAAAACACTCTAGCACTGCCTGCACTTCCTTCCTATTTCAAAGAAAAAGATCCCCACAGAGTTTTTACATGAACTACAGGACCTATACAACCTTGTCTTCCTCACCTCTCTTCCTTGATTCTCCCCCTTACTCCCTGTTGCAGCCACATGGACTTCCTTGCTGTTTTCCAATAAAGTAATATTTATTCTGCCTCAAGGCCTCTGCACTTGTTTTTTTGTTTGAACCATTCTTCCAGCAGATATCTTCATGAATTGCTGCCTTCACTCCACTGAGGTCTGAATCTAAATGTCACCTTATCAGTAAGGCTTTCCTTTACACTCCATTCAAAAGAATAAAAACCAAACTTTTCCCCTTTGCACTCTCTATCCCCCTTACCCTGCTTTATTTTCTCTATAGAACTTAGCACCATCTGGTGCAATATATATTTATTTACTTGCTTTTTTATTTTAGTTTTTATTTTTTAATTTTTTTATTGATTATGCTGTTACAGTTGTTCTATTCCCCCCTTCATTCCCCTTCACCCTACCCCCCCATCCCCACCATTACCCCCCCTTTAGTTTATGACCATGTGTCTCAATTCCTTTAGATTCTATATTTCCCATGCTATTCTTGCCCCCCCCCATCTATTTTCTATCTACTGTCTATGCTACTTGTTTTCTGTACCTTCTCCCCCCTTCTCCTCCTCCCACTCCCCTGTTGCTACCCCTCCTTGAGATCTTCATTTCTATGTTTCCACTCCTGATCTAGCTGTCCTTTTAGTTTGCTTTCGTTTTAGGTGTGGTTGTTAATAACTGTGAGTTTGTTGTCCTTTCACTGTTTATGTTTCTTTAACTTCTTTTTCTTAGCTAAGTCCCTTTAACATTTCATATAATAAGGGCTTGGTGATGATGAACTCCTTGAATTTGATCTTATCTGAGAAGCACCTTATCTGTCCTTCCATTCTAAATTTACTTGCTTTTTTAATGGTACCTGTCTCTCCACTGAAATTTAACCTCCATCAAAGCAGGGACTTCATTTTATTCATGGCTATATTCCCAGAGTCTAGAATAGTGCCTGGCATACAGAAAGTGTGGACAAAAATGGGAGAGGGGGTATGTACAAATTCAGTGACCAAAAGCAACCTCACAGGATGATCTGATCATATATTCCAGGTTATGTTTGGTAGTCACATCCTAGGCTTATAAAACATTTATCTTCACCTAAAGCAAGCCCTGTCCAGTGTTTTTGTGTATCTAGTTTAATACACCTTTTAAATGCCTCTTTCTCAGACCCCTCAGAGGCATAACCATCCTCAAGTGGGTACGTAATTTTGTTAACTGACTTGCCTCCAGCTTTCCTGCATCTTTTGTGTTCTCTCCCTGATTCCAAATGCATTAAAGAAACTGCAGAACGGTCATTCTTGGAGCACATGATAGTTTGCTTCCCAACGTTGTCACCAGTTTGGCTCATATAAACTCTTACAAAAATTCTCTACAGGTTTGGACATTTGTTACATGACAAAGGCAGTCAATAAATATTTACTGAATAGCTACTATGTTCCCTATGCTAGACACTGATGATATAATACCAAACAAAAAATGGCAAGGTCGAACAAACAGTCAACAAATGAACATGATATACAATGATCAAAAGTGACATGGGCTATGAAGAAAATAAATCACTTAAAGGAATTGCCCTGACCATTGTGGCTCTGTTGGTTGGGTGTCATCTAGTAAACCAAAAGGTCACCAATTTGATTCCTGGTCAGGGTACATGCTTGGGTTGTGGGCTCCATGCTCTATCCCTGGTTGGGGCCCTTGTAGAAGGCAACCAATCCGTGTTTCTCTCCCTCTCTTTTTCCCTCCTTCTCCTCTAGAATAAATTTAAAATATTTTTTTTAAAAAAACAAGGAAATAAAGAGTATTTGGTATGTCATTTTAGGTGACATGTGAGGGAAATCTTGAGGAGGCAGCACTTGACAAAAGCCTTGAGTATTAAGTACGAGAGTGAGCCCTGCAGAGGTCCAGGGACAGCATTACTAGCTGCAGTCTTGCAAAGGCAGAGCTCCTGAGGCCAGGCCAGCTTGGCAGACCAAAGAAAAGCAAAGCTAGTGTGTGGGGCTAAGAGAGAGTGGGAGAAAATACAAGTGTGAGAGAGGGAGTCAGAAGCCACGGTGAGCACTTGGAATTTTTCTCTGACAATAGAGAAAACATTAGAAGGTTTTGAGCAGGGCAGCAATAGGATCTGATCAATATTTTTAGTGATCATGTTGGTGCAACGTGGAGAATTAGAGTGTAAAGGGGTGGACAGGGCACAGGGAGCCCAGCTGGGAGGCTACTAAAATATTAGGTGAGAGTTAAGCTTGGGTGGTAACCATGAAGATGGGATAAATGGTCAGATTTGAGAACATGGGTATCTCAGACAGGATTTGCTGATGAATTAGATATGAAATGGGAGAGAACAAGATGGAAGGACTACCCAAGGTTATGGCCTGAGCCACTGGAAGAGAGTCATTCAGTAAAATGGGGAACAAGCAAGGGATGAACCAATTGGGAGAAGGTGGTTTTAAATTGAGATCATCTAAGGAGAGGGGTATAGACGGAGAAATCTGAGGATTGACCCCTGCAATGCTAAGGAAATTAAGAGGATTAGGCAAAAAGTGACTAAGAGATGCTAGAGAGGTAAGACAAAGTGGGGAGCTGGAAACCAAAGGTGGGGGGAGGTGTTTAAGGAAAAGGGAGTGATCAGTTGTTCAAACGGTATAGTAGTTCCCTCTTACCCATAGCTTCACATTCTGTGATTTCAGTTATCCACAGGCAGTGGAGGCTCAAAAATATTAAATGGAAAATTCCAGAAATAAACAATTCCTAAATTTTAAATCACATGCCTTTCTGAGTAGCATGGTAAAATCTCTTGCCATGCCCATTGGAATGTGAATTACCCCTTTGTTCAGCATCTCCATGCTTTAAATGCCACCCACCTCTTAGTCACTTAGTAATAGTCTGGGTTATCAGACTGACTCTTCAGTTTTGTGTTCAAGTAACCATTGTTTGATTTCTATAATAATGGCCCAAATGCACAAGAGCTATGATGCTGGAAATTCATATATGCCAAAGAGAAGCTGTCACGTGCTTCTTTTAAGTGAAAAGGTGGGTACGGTACATAAGATATTGAAAGACTACATTCATATAACTTTCATTACAGTATATTTTTATAGTTGTTCTATTTATATTAGTTATTATTTTTAATCTCTTACTGCTCCTATTTATAAGTTAAACTTTGTCATAGATTTGTCTGTTTAGGAAAAAAACATCTGTACGAGGTTTGGTACTATTCATGGTTTCAGGCATCCACTGGGGCTCTTGGAATGTACCCCCTGCAGACAAAGCTGCACTACTGTACCAAAGATTGAAAAATGGGACTGAAAATTGATCATTGGATTTGGCAATTGGGAAGTTATCGAAAAGGTAGTTTCGGTGGAGTGGTAGGTGGCCAGAAAGCCTGATGATAGAGTCTGATTTATTTTTTTAAATAAATCTGACAGACTTACAATCAAGTAGTACTAATTACAGGTCTTGGGTTAATAATTTAACCTCTCTGCCTGTCAGTTTCCTCATCTTCCAAAAGGGAATCAGAACTCCTTTCTCATAAAATGTGCTACTATTAAATAAGAACTCAAAAATTCTTAAACTACAGGGTGGGACAAAATTAGGTTTATAGTTTTTTGTATGGAAAATAATACAATAACTAATAAATAATAATACAAGAATGAACTGCGTTTCAGGTATAAACCTATTTTTGCCCTACTCTGTGTATCTAAAATCTACATGAATGTCTTTGTAACTGAACAAAAGAAGGCTTCAGCTGTCCATCACTACCCACAGGCAAATTCCAGAGACAAAGGTTGGTGAGGAAGGAAAGATGTTGAACATCTTTAAAATGTTGGACAATTTGGGAGGATGGGTGACTCCTCATCTTCAGGCTCATCACCTCCACAGAACACAAACGAAGCCCAACTGTTTCTAAACACCGAAGCCCAAAACAACGCCCAGAATTCCGCTCCATTCTTATCTGTCCTTTGGAGCCTTGAGGCAGCTAAGCTGGTAGCTCTCCAGCTTCAGGCTCCCTACTGGAATATGCGTTTGTTGTTGGCCTTGCCATTCACCACCAGAGTTGGCTTCTGGGACACCAACACTCCAGCTAGCACATCTGCCAAGTGGGTCCAAAAGAGTGCTATCTCCCTTCCCTTGGCTTTCACCTCCCAACACCTCCCAGCCCAAACTTCTGGGCACTTTGGGAAGGTCCAATCACTGCCCCCTCCACACACACACTCCCGACCAGTCCCATCTTTTCCCCAGGCTCGACTGACAATTTTTTTTCTCCCACACAGCACCTCCACCTGCCACCATCTTGACTTCTCAGGTACATGTGGATGCTCCTCTGGTCTCACCATCATCCAGGAACCAAAAGGGAGCAGGAGGGCTGTCCTTTAGCCAAACATTTCACTAGCCTAGCACACATTCAGCACAATGAATTCCTCCTGCAGCGTCTTTCTCCTGGGGGTTGGGGAATCTGTCATCACACACCCTGCTAGCTTGGTTACCAGGGCAACATGGTGCTGCATCTGGGGCCCCTCCTCTCTGCTTCTGCTCACACTCAGGACACCAGCCAGGATACACTGGTATTATCTTAATATGTTACCATGTTTAATAAATTATATTTTAAAAAGTAGAAAAGAAACATGTATTAAAGGGCTATTGTAAGATATGCACTTGCATATTTGATCTTATTTAATCTTGACTAGTCCAAATATAAACACTCAAAAGGGTTGCCACCTTTTTTAAAAAAGAGATAAAACCCAATAATATTCATTTAATTTTCCACATGTGATTCTGAACATTGCACTTCTGGTAGTATTGATATTATCAGCACTTAAAATCTTCCTGGAAGAATTTATGTCTGACTGCAATGATACCTTAAATATTCATATTTACTTAGAGAAAGTAAACACTCACTCTCTAACACATTCAGATAAGATGACCTTGTGGGGGTGCTTTCCTAAAATTTTTTTAAAAAAAAAAAGAGGTTCTGGCTGGTGTGGCTCAGTGGATTGAGTGACGGCCTGAAAACCAAAGGGTCACCAGTTTGATTCCCAATCAGGGCACATGCCTGGCTTGCAGGCTGGATCACCAGTAGGGGGCACTCAAGAGGCAGCTGTACATTGATGTTTCTTTCCCTCTCCCCCTCTCTCTAAAAATAAATAATATCTTTTTTTATAAAAAAGGAAAAAGTAGAAGACCTGATTTTCTTATCTTTACATATCTCTTTCATAGATATGTTAACCAATCTAGCTTTGTACACACACTACCCTGATATCAATTTGTACTAGTTGTGTAGTTGTTTCTGTAGTTCTGTGGGTTTGGCGTTTGAATTTGTAACACCATTTTCTAGTAAAAGTCCTTGAGTATTTTCTCCCTTACCTTTTCTGAGAGGAAGTGGCCCACCAGCCCAAAGCAGATTTGCCCTTCAAAACTTCCTCAGGGTTCAGAAGCTGTGCTTCATGTTTAAGGAACAGTCCTCTCTCACAGATGGGGGAAGTAAGTTATCTCAAAGTAGAAAGGGGATTTCCACGAAGAAGTGAGATCTAAAAAGCACTATTTTAGAGCTGTATAATTTTTAGTACGGTTGTATACTTTTGTTCCGGAATGTATACTTTTTGAGCTCAAATGCTAAACCTTCTCCTCCTGCTGCTTCTGAACATCTCTCTTCTTTGCCCAAGACCCTTCCATGATTTGGTGTCACTTTATTTTTAGAGACACTCCCTCGGATAAGGTGGGGGAAGATCAGCTGCGCTGAGGATAGACTGAGCACACAGCCTGGCACAGTTGCGCAGTGTGGTGGGAAGTG
Organism: Artibeus jamaicensis; assembly: GCF_021234435.1. NCBI lineage: Eukaryota > Metazoa > Chordata > Mammalia > Chiroptera > Phyllostomidae > Artibeus > Artibeus jamaicensis. The sequence goes on along the minus strand of NW_026521812.1, from coordinate 38,691,251 downwards.
CACAGGAACCAGGGATCGGGTTTCTAATTCCAGCTTCCCTGGACTGGACCTTCAGGGCTTCCAGTCAACATGCCGTGGGTTCATCTAAGGCTTTAATGTCCCTGGTGAACAATGTGGACTCGGAGTGCTGTCAAGTTCTTGCTGTCCCTGAGGACACTAAAGCACCGATATGGGGAACATACAATGATGCTGGATTCCTCTTAGGATGTCAGAGGAGAAAAGGGTAGATATTGAGGATAATTCATTGTTTGATTTCTCTTGGCAAAGAAAATTATGCATGGTGCCTAAAACTCTACCTATTCATTGTGAACCAGAAAAAAAGAGGGGCTGGGGCTATGTTATAAATCTGACAAGTCCGGTGACCAAAAGTAACCACAGAGTGATCTAACCAGAAATCACCAACTGGGCAGGTCACGGTGGGTAGTCTGACCCAGGTCCATAATAGGTTTATCTTTGCCTTAAACTAACCCTGTCCATTGTTCTTGTGTGTCTATGTTAACACACCTTTGAGGCGCCAGTACAGTCTTTTCTCCTAGGCCCCTCAGAGGTTGAAACACCCTTGAGGGAACAGTTAAGGTTTTGTTTGCTGGCATGTCATTGTTTTGACTCAAATAAACTCATAAAAATTCTTTACAGGTTTGAACGTTCTTCCATTGACATTATGTACAAATTCATACTAAGGCAGTTTAGGGAAAAGAGTCAGCGCCTTGATACCAATGAGGTTTTTCTTCCCATAAAATGGTTTTGGTCTTTAATTCCCATCCTTTCACCTCTCCTTTGGCAACCCTCAGCTTGTTCTGTTTACTTATGGGTTTGTTTCTTCGTTGTTTTGTTTTTTAATTCTACATAACAGTGAAATCATATGGCATTTGTCTTTCTCAGTCTGATTTATTTCACTTAGCATAAGCATAATGCCCTCTAGGTCCATCCGTGTTGTTGCAAACTGCATGATTTCATTCTTTTTATTGCTTAATAATATTACATAGTGTATATGTATTATATTTTCTTTATTCATTCATCTATTGATGGACATCTAGGTTGCTTACATGTCTTGGGCCAGTACTAGTAATGCTGCAATGAGCATAGGGTACATATACCTTTACAAATTAATGCTTTTGTTTTCTTCATATAAATACCCAGAAGTGGAATTGCTGGATTATATGGCATCTTCACTTTTATTTTTATTTTTTATCTATTGATTTTAGAGATTTACAGGAAGGGAGGGGGCAGGGAGAGAGAGACAGAGATTGAAATTTGTTGCTCCACTTGTTTATGCATCCATTGGTCAGTTCTTGTATGCACCCTGAGTGGGGATCAAAACCACAACCTTAGCATGTCAGGACAACACTCTAACAAACTGAGCTAGCCAGCCAGGGTTAGTTTTAATTTTTTCTATATTATTTTCCACAGGGACTGCACTAATTTACAATCCCACCAAAAGTGTCCAGTAGTCCATATCCTTACCACACTTGTTATTTGCTGATTTACTGATGATAGACATTCTGACAGGTAGGCAATGATTTCTCATCATGGTTTTAATTTGCATTTCTCTAGTTGATTAGTGATTGTATGAATTCCTTATATTTTTTATATTAACCCCTTATCAAATGTGAGTATCTTCTTCCATTCAGTTGTTTGTCTTTTCATTTTGTTGATGGTTTCCTTCACCTAAAAACTAAAAACTTTTTTAGTTTGATGAAGTCCTATTTATTTTTTCTTTTGTTTCCCTTGCTCAGGGAGACATAACCAAAAAGTACTAAAAGCCTAAAAAGCTTACTGCCTATGTTTTTTCCCTCAGAGTTTTATGGTTTCAGGCCTTACATTTAAATCTTTAATCCATTTTGAGTTTGTTTTTGCATATGGTATAAAAAAGTGATCTGATTTCATTTTTTTTGGCAAGTATCTGTCCAGATTTCCCAATGTCACTTATTGAGGAGACTGTCTTTAGCCCATTTCATATCCTTGCCTCCTTAGGTGTACATTAGTGGACCTTGTAAGCTGGACTCTCTGTTTTCTTCCATTGACCTACACATGTGTTTTTATACCAGTGCCATATTGTTTTATTATTGTAGCTTTATAATATAGTGACATCTTTCTCATAAAACTGTTAAAAAACAAAAATTATGTAAGTTTGTCCACCCTGTTCTTTTTGCCATCTGACAACCCTTCTCTTTAACCTCCTGTCTCCATTTGACCAACTTCTAAACATAACATTTATATTTAGAATAAAATGTTTTATTGAGCCATTTTTTCCAGAGTTCCCTGACTCAAAGGTTTCATACACAAGCCCAGTGACATTAAAATGTTAACACAGCCAGGTTAGAATTCTACTATACAACGTCACAGATGTACAAAAGAAATGTTGGAGATGGAACTTAAAATGACTAATGAGAGTATCTCACTCTCCTAACTTAGGATATTGTCTCAGTGGAGGTAGTAACGCCATATTACAGCTGTTTCCCTTTTTTCTCCTCAAGATGGTATTGGAGGGGTGGTGCTTAGGTGACCTCATGGTGGCTCAGAGCACTCCCGCCCTCCCACCACGCTCTTCTCTGGATTGTCACCAACCTGCACTGCAAGTACGCTAGCATGGTCTTGTCCTTAGCTGCCAGTCCCAAGGTGTGGTTTCCTGGCTCCCTTCCTCCCCCACTCCTGTGGTTGGCAGGAATTTTACTTGCATCATACCTGCCTCCTTACCAGGATGAAATTTGTAAATGCCTACTTCCCAGAGGCCTACTGGCAGATGGCAAATAGACAACATAATTTCTCGGATAAAGGAAAACACACACACACACACATACACAATCTTTGTCACATTACTTTGCTTTCATTTATCACTGTCCATTGTCAGAATATCATCTTTTGGAACCTTGTAGGGAAAGGAACCTGGAATTTGGGGTTATTCACAGTAGAATGTCCAGGAATTTTCCTTTTGCTTACTACTGTAACCCTTGTGTCTGAAATAGTACCTGGCTCAGAGCAGGTGTTCAATAAATGCTTGTTGAATGAGTAAGCAGCTGATCATATCTATGATATATGGATTCGTCCAGTTCAACTTTCTTGTTGACAATCTTGTTTCCTTTATCTACGGGTAGAGCAGCCCATAGAAGCTGATGTGCTGTCCATAGCAATCACCAACTTGGAGGTAATAGTGAAGCAATGGATCTTGGTGTGGGAACTCGGGAACAGCGAGAAAGAGAATAAATGGCCCAGTTGGTGTGGCTTAGTTGGTTGGAGCACCATCCTGTAAACCAAAAGGTTGTGGGTTCAATTCCCTGTCAGGGCATATGCATGGATTGCAGGTTGGAGCGCATACGAGAGGCAACAGATCGATGTTTCTCTCCCTCTCTTTCTCCCTCCCTTTCTCTCTCCCTTCCCTCCTCTCTAAAAACCAATAAGCATGTCCTCAGGAGAACATAAAAAAATAATTAAAAATAAGAGAACAAATGGGAGCCAATAGCAGATGTAGAGGAGTAGTTCTCAAACTTTTAAATATCAGAACCCTCTTATACTTTAAAAATTGTAGAGGAGTCTAACAAGCTCTCTTTATATATATATAAACATTTTATATATATATATAAACATTTACTATATTAAAATTAAAACAAACTTTTAAAATACTAATTTTCTTAAAACTAACAATAAAGATATATGTTAGCATAAAAACATTTTTATCTAAAACATAGCCATATTTTCTAAAACAAAAGTTAACAAGAGGAGTGGCATTTGCTTTTTTGCAAATCTCTTGTGTCTGACTTAATAGAAGGCAGATGGATTTACGTATCTGTTTCTGCACTCAATCTGCTGTGATATGTTTTGGTTGAAATTCAGTGTCACACAGACACGTATCTGGAAAAGAAAGAATTTGGGGGACTTCAGATATTCTCCAACTACTTCTAAAAACTGCTGTCCTGCAGGGACAGTTGTTATGGAAACCCCAGCCCTCCAGGGACTCTGGACCCTGATATTAGAACAGGGTCCCAGTTATCCATCCTTTCTTTTTCTTTTTTAAAATCCTTATCCTAGAATATGTTTATTGATTTTAGAGAGGAAGGAAGAGAGAGAGAGAGAAAGGAATATTGATGTGAGAGAAACATGGATCGGTTGCCTCCTGAACATGCCTCGACTGGTACATGCTCTGACGAGGGGTGGAACCCACAACCTCTTGGTATATGGGAAGAGGCTCCGACCAACTGAGGCACCTGGCCGGGACTGTTTCTCACTCTTTCTACCTCCAGCCTCTTTGCTTAGGATTGTACAACTCTTCAACAATGTAAAAACAACTGGTAGCCCCGAGCAGGAAAATTAGGTAAGATGTAAGTTCCTGAGGGAGTGTGCTGGTTTTTTGGAGAAGGGAGTGAACTAGACATCCTAGAAAGGGGCTGAGGGGAGAAAACATGTCATGCATTTTCAGTAAGGAGAAGAGGTTGTGAAGTTCAGGCACATTTATGAACAAACATGTCTCAGTGTCTGGGCTGCAAAAAGGAAGGAAACAATGAAGCTCACCCTGCTGGGTGTGTGTCAGAGGATCTGGTTCTCAAAGTGGGAGGAGCCGGTATACGTAACTATATTCCTACCTACCTCTGTATCTCATTGGGCCTAACTGGCAGGATCACAGCTTTATCAACATTAATTGAGACACTGATGGAAAGATAGCAGAATCTACCAGGTGCAGCTCTCAGACTCAGCAGGGTGGAGTGGCCTTGTCATCATGGTGGGAAGGCTTCAGGTAGACTCTTGTTTATAAGCCCTTCACCATGGGCCAGCCCCACTACTAACACCTTCACTCTGTAACTTGCCTATCGGATTTATAGAGGGAAGGTACAGGCAGCCAGCTGCCAGTAGCCCTGGCCTGGCCCCAGATACCACCTACCTTCCACTGCAAGTGGCCCAGCTCTCCCTGAGAAAGGGTGTGTATATACAGGCCCAAGTGACCCTATGGGTGTGAGTGGACTGTGTGCTGCTGCAACTAAAGGTAAGAGCCACACCCTGGAGTCTTTGGAGTCTTTTGATAAACTGATAAGAAGTTCCAACTCTGTACCTGGGAATTTCCAAGGCTGTTTCTCTTCCTTTTTTAAAAAAAATTATTTAAAAAAATTTTATTTATTTATTTTTAGATAAAGGGGGAGGGAGGGAGAAAGAGAGGGAGAAAAACATCAATATGCAGTTGCTTCTCACACACCCTCTACTGGGGACCTGGCCCACAACCCAGGCATGTGCCTTGACTGGGAATTGAACCAGCAACCCTTTGGTTCATAGGCCATTACTCAGTGCACTGAGCTACACCAGCCAGGGGTCCAAGGTTGTTTCTTAAATACAAAGGAATAACCTTACCATTTCTACTGCACTTAGTCCTATACTGACTTTTGACGTCTTTTGCATTATTGCTCTGCACTGCCATTTAGGTGCCTGGGAACCACTATCTTGTTTGGTAGTTAACCCCAAGCTTCACATAGCATTTCTTACCTAGAAGCACTTAAGTTTATAGTGAATGCAAGTTAGGTGAGTGAATTCTGGTGGCCTTATTTAATGTATACCCAGAGTATGTACTTTTCATACACTATATCATTTAATTAAACTGTTTATGTAATGCTTACCTCCTCAAGAAGGTATATATGCTTTTTGAAAGCAGGAAATGTATATTTGTGGCTGTTTTAGACATTGTACACAACACCCTATGTCTACTTATCTTATGGAAATTGTCCTTCAAATCCTTCTAAAAGACATATTTGATAGTATTAAAAGCTATATCTATTTATCATACTGCTACAAGGTGGGACCTACTTACTTTTTTCTTTTAAGTCTCACTAATCATTTTAGGGTAGAGAAAGGTATCTCTGTTTATGGTCTAATAATGGTTCTTATTTTTCAGAAAAGGTCCCAGTTAAAAAGGTGTGTTTCACTATCTATTGTGTAACAAAATTGGACTACATATAAAAGCATATGTTAACATACCAGTTCCCCCACATCATTGCTAACCAGAGAAGCTCTGCTTTTATCTATTTGGAATTCAGGGGGTTCCATGGGCTGTTACCTGAATCAGGGCAGCAGTGCCAGCTAAGGAAGATGTGGTATTTCAACGGAAATCTTGACAGGTGTTAAAATAGCAGATGAATGAATTAATGGAGAGCCAGACAGGAATTTTCCACTTGGAAACAGAAGATCCTATATCTCTCCAAGAACTCACTTCACCTATTAGCTCAAAGAAAAAGTATAATACATGTTTTCAATATAACAACTTCATTGAGATGAATTCACATACCATAAAACTGACACTTTGAATTCACAATTCAGTGTATTTTGTATATTTATAGACTTATGTAACAATCATCACTATCTAATTTTAAAACATTTCATCAAAACGAAAACTTAGTTTTTACCCCAAAAAGAAAGTCATGCTCATTAGTAGTCACTCTGTATTTCCTCTTTTCCTCCCCAGCCCTTGGCAAGCACTAATCTTCTTTCTGCCGCTATGAATTTGCCTTTTCTGGACATTTAATATAAATGGAGTTGTACAATGTGTGGCATTTTATGTCTGGCTTCTTTCACTGAGCATAATGTTTTCAAGGTTCATCTGTATATAACATGTATCAGTATTTTATTCCCTCCTATGGCCAAACACTATTTCATTGTTTGGGCATGCCAAATCTTGTATATCCATCTGATACTTATGGACATTTGGGTTGTTTCCAGCTTTTAATGATTACAAATAATGCTGCTATGAACATTTATGTATAAGTTTGTGTGCATACATATGTTCTCAATTCTTTTGGTTACATACTCAGGAGTGGTATCATTGGGTCACAAAGAAAACTCCATGTTTAACATTTTCAGGAATTGATAAGCCGTTCTCCAAAGCAGTTGCACTGTGGTATTATCCCACTAGCAGTGTGTAAGAGTTCTAATTTGGAAAGAGTTAGAAAGAGTTCTAATTTGGCTCCTCAGAAATCAGGTGATCCTTGCCTGACTGCGTGTTCTTTAGAATATATAACAGTAAGAAGCTGATTGTAAGCATGCGTTATTGGCTCATCGGCATCAATACTGATTGCTCTGGCCAGGCTCTGTCTTAAGGAACCCCTGATGTCAGTATTTACCCTAACCACATTATATGCACTTGTACATTTGAAGAGTAACTGTAATGTGTTAACTTACTAGTTAAGCCAAAATATCACCCTCTTTTCTCCCCTGAAACTCAAAAATCTAACAACATCATTTTAGATAGAGCATTTACAGCAATGAGTCATATTTGGCTGCAAGTCATAATCAACATCTCAGAGAAATCTTGGCAAAATATCAACATCACAACTTCATTCTGAGCTCCTCTGTGAAATCGGTGGTGGTTATCCCTCAGCTGTTCAATCTGAACATTCCTTTGGTCTTTCTCTGTGCGTTCAGGATTACTTTAAAATGATATAATTTGGGGAATGTCAGTTTTATCTTCTTGTAAAATCTTAAATTTTTTAAGAATTAAATAAGGATGCAGTAAAGATAAGTCAGGCAATTGATTTGTTCTGGACAAATCCTAAATCTGTCTGATGTTAGAAGAACATGGAAATGTTATTTCTTAAAAATTAACAGAAAATCATTGGCCAAATCTCATTTTTCTTTTTATGTTCTGGGGTTTCAAACTAGAAAAAAAAATTTTCTGCACAATTTCACTTTGGCTTGAAAATTATAATCATTTATTTCTCTAAAACAATTATTCTTTTTGTAACCTTTTACCATCATACAATTGAAACAGCTCTAGTGTCTGAAATTCTACTTTATCATAACCCTAGGTTCAAATACTATAAAAATTGGGGCACTGCAATATTTTCTAAAAGTGAAATATGCTGTTCTTCTTATGGAACTTTAGCTGACTAGAAAGACAGGATTAAATTGACTGTTCTGGGACCTGAACAAATACAAGAGATCTGACAAGGTATGTTTCCATTCATTTTCCTCAATTTATTTTAAATTTCTTAGAAGTAGTTTAAGTCTTATTTTCTTTAACTGTCAGATGAAATAGCCCAAAGTAACCAGATTGATTGGAGGGAGTGATTTCTATGGAGGCAAAAAGATTTCTATGTTTTCATACTAAACAAGAGTGAGAATGCCTTTTCTATCAGGGGTTCATAAGCAAGTAAAAGAGCTTAATTATCTGGGGGTTCTTCTGTTTTTGAGAGGCAAAATAATTTCAATCAATTTGACTTTAAGAACCTCACAAATAAAACCTTACTGAACCACAGAAATCAATTTTCTCTTCAAAGTGCCCCTTTTGGACTTTCACGTTCCTGTCAAGGCTATTGTTTCTCTCCAAATGAGCCAGACGGGAAGTCTGGGAGCCATCTCTTTCACTCTCCCTGCTGCTGACCTCTCCTCACCCTCATACTTCTACCCTGTCTGTCTCTCCACTAGACTCATGTCAGTCATCAAGTTTCAGGCTTTTATTCCCATGTTCACCATTCCATTTGCTCGGAATACCTTAGCCTGAGTCCTAGGGTGCCTCACAGGTAAGTCATTGCCATTTGTCTCACTGCCTCTACTCAATGGAGGAGTTTCAAGCTTCTTTGCCTAAAGAGGCAGGTAAGTAAAGGAGTTAAATGAAGTGGATGAACACAGGCCTCATTTGTTAAAGCCTCTACTCAGTCCATTGTCTCTTCATCAGGGATGATGAGACAGTGTTGTTAGAAATCCAGCTTTCCCAGAAAAGTCAGAATCCCCAGAGGTTCCATAGGTTATCTCACTTCACTTGGATTCCTGGAATCCTAAGTATAAGAAGAAGGATGCTTTGTGCTTGGAAGGTAGGTTATACAATGTACTGAGTTGGCCAAACTTCTCAAAGTGCCCCCTGAAGTGGTCCCCAATGACTCCTGATAGGTGCCTTGTCAGCCTGGCTCACCATCTGAGCCAGGATGATGATGATGAATCATCTAATCATCCCGTCTGGACCAGTCCAAACTCCACCAGTCAGTTGTGCTCTCTCTGGAATTTGAACTTAAGCGGTGAGTTAACTGGTAGTAACAGTGGAAGTAGAAATGCACAGAAAACTAACAGAAGCAGTGGTTGAGTCATAACAGTGACAGGGCATTCGAGTAAGAATCAACAAACATATGAGTACTGGGGTTGCACTGGATCCTGAGTTAATTTTGAGTTTCCAAACTTCATTCAAGTCTGCTAGGCACTATACTGTAATTTCCATTCCTCCAAAGAGTTCTGAGTATAAAAATTTTTCTGGAAAACAGTATGGAATTTCCTCAGGATATTAAAAATGAAACTGCTTTTTGACCCAGCAATTCCACTGCTGGGAGTGGAAACCTAGGAATATATGCATGCCTATGTTCATGGCAGTGCTATTTATAATAGCCAAGATTTGGAAACACTGAGTGCCCATCAGAAGATGAGTGGATAAAAAAAACTGTGGTACATTCACACAATGGAATTCTACATAGCAGTAAAAAAGAAGAAATTCTTACTTTTTGCAACAGCATGGATGGAATTAGAGATTATGCTAAGAGATTATACTATTACGCTAAGTAAAATAAGCCAGTCAAAGAAAGACAAATATCATATGGTCTCACTTATAAGTGTAATCAAATAAACAAAATAAACTAACATGCAAAATCGAACCAGAGGCATGGAAACATGAAACAGACTGACAGAGATCAAAGGGAAGAAGTGAGGAGGAGACTGGTTGAAAGAAAGTGAAAGGATTAGCCAAAGAACATACATTAAGGACCTATGGGTAATGGTGTGGGGGTTGATTATAAGAATTGGGGGGCAAGCTGGATGGAGGGGGAAAAGAGGGGAAAAGTAGGACAACTGTAATAGCATAAACAATAAAACATTTGAATTACAAAGACAAAAGTTTTCCTAGAATGCTATGATGCCTGGTGTGTGATCAGTCTTTATGTTTTTGTTATGTTTATGTGTTATTACTTTAGGTAACCTGAGTGAATTCTTCCAATGGGAAAAAAACTGTAACACTTTATATAACGCTTTTTTTAAAGAAGTAATTTTACTTAAATCTTGATAATTGTAAAATGCTTGTGCAAACTACTTCTCTTCTGTGGTCCTCTGCCCCTCTCTAATTGTACTATATTAGAAAATTGTGGAATAATTATTAAGAATACTATTTACTTAAGTAACATCAATAAATCAATAAAAATGTGCCAATATTCTACTGAGTGTATTCTGTCCCACACACATGCCCACACACACACACACACACACACAAAGCATTAAATTTTTGATGACTTAATCCAGAGTTGTTATAAGTAGAAATGGGCCTCAATGTCCCAAGTTTTAGAAGGAGCTTGAATCATGAGAAAGATAATAACTCTCCACCAAATTCTGTGGACCAGGAATTATGTTTCAGTTCCATTCTTTTAATAGTTGAGGAAGAGGAGATGAAATAAGGATGATGATGAGAACAGTAAGAAAAATTAAAAAATAAAAAGAAGAGAAAGACATGAGAGACAAAGTAGAAGTAACTAGATTGCCAAGGTTAATGATGTGACTGCAATAATGACAACTGGTTAGACATAAAAGGATATACATGAGGGTACAACTGCAGTTTCAATGAGGAGTTAAACATTTAAGATTCTGTTGGGGGGGGCTGGGATGGGAGTAAAAATCAGAAAACTGTACTTGAACAATAATTAAGTAAATTTAAAAAAATAAAATATATTTTTAAAAGATTCTGTTGGGAACAAAATTATTTTTTATAATGGAATATATGTTTTAAATTATTTCATAGTGTTACAATTAAATTATATTTTATTTTTAAGTACATTTTATTGATTATGTTATTGCAGTTGTCCCATTTTTTTCTCTCCTCTAGGTCTTCCACCCTGCGCCTGCCCTCCCTCTAGCATTCCCCGCCTCTAGCTCATGTTCATGGCTCATATATATAAGTTCTTTGACTTCTCCATCTTCTATACTACTCTTAACCCTAACCCTCTGTATTTTGTACCTACCGATTATGCTTCTTATTCTTTGTACCTTTTTCTCCTACCCTCTATGTGATCTCTATTTCTGTGATTTTGTTCCTGTTCTAGTTGTTTGCTTAGTTTTTGTTTTTGTATTTTTAGATTCAATTGTTGGTAGTTGTGAGTTTGTTATCGTTTTACTGTTCATAGTTTTGATCTTCTTTTTCTTAGGTAAATCCCTTTAGTATTTCACATAATAAGGGCTTGATGATGATGAACTCCTTAAATTTCACCTTATCTGGGAAGCACATTATCTGTCCTTCCATTCTAAATAATAGCTTTGCTGGATAGAGTAGTCTTGGATGTAGGTCCTTGCCTTTCCTGATTTTGAATTCTTTCCAGCCCCTTTTTGCCTGCAAGATTTCTTTGGAGGAATCAGCTAATAGGTCCCATGGGAACTCCTTTGTAGGTAACTGTCTCCTTCTCTCTTGCCACTTTTAAAATCTCTCCTTATCTTTAATATTGGCTAATGCAATTATGATGTGCTTTGGTGTGTGCTTCCTTGGGTCCAACTTCTTTGGGACTCTCTGACCTTCCTGGACTTGCATGTCTAGTTCCTTTGCCAGATTAGGGAAGCTTTCCTTCATTATTTGTTTGAGTAAGTTTTCAATTTCTTGCTCTTCCTCTTCTCCTTCTGGCACCTCTATGATTCAGTTATTGGAATGTTTAAAGTCGTGTCAGAGGTTCCTCAGCCTCTCTTCATTTTTTTGGATTCTCGTTTCTTCATTCTGTTCTTGTTGAATGTTTATTTCTTCCTTCTGTTCCAAGTCGTTGATTTGAGTCCCAGTTTCCTTCCCTTCACTGTCGGTTCCCTGTATATTTTTCTTTATTTTGTATTGTATAGCCTTCACCTCTTCCTCTGTACTCAATCATTTTTTGTCTGTACTCAATCATTTCTGTGAGCATTCTGATAACCAGTGTTTTGAACTCTGCATCTGATAGATTTGCTATCTCCTTGTCACTTAGTTTTTTCTGGAGTTTTGATCTGTTCTTTTATGTGAGCCATATTTCTTTGTCTTGGTGCACCTGTTATGTTGTAAGGAGCAGAGCCTTAGGTATTCACCAGGTGCTGGCAACCAACTTTGCTGCGTTGTGGCACCACATGTGGGGGAGGGTCAGCGAGGGAACAAGGCTGCATGCTTGGCTCTCGCGCCACTTTCAGTCACTTCGCCCGCTTCCCACCAGTGGATTGTGCCCTTTCAAGTGCTAATTTCTAGGTGGATGGGCTTCTCTACATTCTAGGATCCCGTGTGCCCCTCCAATGAACTCTCCTGTGAGATGATGTTTTCTCCTGTGCCACAACCCCCGCAGATTTTTACAGCCAGAAGTTTTGAGGCTTTAGTTTCTTGCGCTGGAACCCTGGGTTGCGCAGTCTGTCTTACTCCCTAGTTGTTCTCTTAGCTTATCCAAATGTGAATGTGGGCTCAGCTGGTCACCAGCTGCCACCTTGCCATGAGTCATTTCTGCCCCAGCTCCCTGTCTCTGTGCCTCCTACCAGTCTGGATGAATGTTTCTTTTTTGACTTTTTGGTTGTTGGACTTCCATACAGTCCAATTTTCTGGCATTTCTGGTGGTTTTTGTTTTTAAATTGGTTGTTATCCTTCTTCTGGTTGTGTGAGAAAGCAAAGCATACCTACCTATGCCTCCATCTTGACCAGTAGCCTAAATTGTAATTCTTTTAAACATCGGTGTAGACTCATGACACTAAAAAGAAAAGTCTTCTGCCCTGTCCAGGTTGGAGTGATGTTCTGTGCACCAAAATGTTGCCAGTTTGATCCTGGTCAGGACACATACCTAGTTCGAGGTTTTGATCCTAGTTGGGTCAATGTCTTTCTTACCCTTCCTTTCTCTCTAAAGTCAATAAACATATCCCTGGGTGGTAATTTAAAAAAAATATCTTCCAATTTTACCCAATAAATGGCCTACTAGTGATATTATCCTAATTATAATCCATACTCATGCAGTGTTCCTTTTCCCCCACACCTGTTTTATTTCGAACGTAAATAAGTATTTTCCTTTACTTAATGAACAACTGCAAATGGTTTAAATAATACTGAACATGAATCATCGACTAATACAAGGGCTTTAATGTGAAATGAGTTGTTTTTTATTTTAAATTAAATGTATTAGGATGACATTGGTTAATAAAATAAAACTATGTTTTAACAAACAAAAGAAAATAAAGGTTATGTATAAAGGGACCTGGAATCTCTAAGGTGATTCCAAAAATGAATTAAATGAGTTAAAAATCTATGGTGAGACCAGAACTCTCTACCTCTGCTTTGAGAAGGGCTGTTTATTACAGAACATTCAGTTGTGTATGTTGAAGATGGATTGGTAGAGAAGTTCTCATGTGGTGTTCTGATATTCACCCTGATGCCCAGATTTTGCCGCTAATATTTCTCTTCATTTAAAGGAACAAGGGTTTCTTATAAAATAGCTCATTCCATGTTTTGGGTCAGAGAAAGATCAAGATAATCTGGATCATCTTGTTGTTTCTATAAAGCCAGAATGTTCTGCCCTGGTTAGGTAGCTGAGTTGATTAGAGCATTACCCCAATACGGTAAGGTTGTGGGTTCAATCTCAGGTCAGAGCACATACACAGATCAACCAATGAATGCAATAATAAGTGGAATAACAAATCAGTGTTTCTCTTTCTCTCTCAAATCAATTAAAAAGTAAAAAATACTTTAAAGCAAGAATGTTTTCAAAAATGTTTGGGAGAAATGCTGAAGACTCCGTAGAACCATCTTTAAAAGTCTCTCACCGGGTCCTGGCTGTTGTGGCTCAGTGGACTGAGCATCAGCCTGCCAACCAAAGGGTTGCCAGTTCAATGCCCAGTCAGGGCACATACCTGGGTTGTGGACTAGTTCTCCAGTGGGGGTGGGGCACACGAGAGGCAGCAACACACTGATGTTTCTCTTCCCCCCTTCCCTCTACCTAAAAGTAAATAAATAAAATATTTAAGACAAAAAAAGTCTTTCACTGGCCAAGTTCTAACAGTTTGAGCACAAAGGGAAAATAATGATAATTGAAACTATGTAAATTTCTGAAAGTCCTTAGCAATTCTCCAAAGGAAGAAGTTTACAATTTAGTAATAGGTAGTGGCTATAGAAGATAGTGAATGTGATAATACCTATGTTAATTTTTTAGAAGTTTAATAAGTATAGAGTTATATGTCTTGGGATTTTTTAAATCTAAAGCCTTGCCCTGGCTGGTGTGGCTCAGTGGATTGAGCGTGGGCCTGTGAACCACACAATCGAGGTTCAATTCCCAGTCAGGGCACATGCCTGGGTTGCAGGCCAGTTCCCAGCAGGGGACTCACGAGAGGCGACCACACATTGATACACCTCTCCTTCTCTCCTTCTCTTTCCCTCTAAAGATAAATAAATAAAATCTCTAAAAAAATCTTATATTAGTTTATAAGACATGACTTTTCTCTAATTGTGAAAGTAGGGAGGAATGAATAGAGGGAATTGGGAATCAGCCAAGCAGTCCTGAACAAAAAATATTAACTATACCAAGAACAGAAAGAAGTACTCCATATCATTTGACAACTAGGTAAAAAGGAGATTCAACATGAAATCAACACTGGGGTCCAAAATGACCTAGTAAAAATAGAAAGAGAATTCAATAGTGTGTTTCAAGATGATAGCATGTCATACGTACTGAAAAATACAGCAACCGGCAATTATGTGGGCTCTGTCCATGCATCATAACAGATAAAATCTCTCAATGGTCCTATTAATAGTAACAATGAGACAAGTCAGTTTGTAAACAGTCTATGTAAATATATAATAATAAGAAGCTGGGTTCTATAAGGTGGTCAAATGAACCCTTAAAAACACACCATTTGGGTACTCTGGCTGGTGTGGCTCATTGGACTGGGTGATGGCCTGTAAACCATAAAGGTCACCAGTTCAATTCCAAGTCCAGGGCACATGCCTGGGTTGCAGCCCAGGTCCCCAGTGGGGGGCCAAGTGAGAAGCAACCACACATTGATGTTTCTCTCCCTCTCTTTCTCCCTCCCTTCCCCTCTCTAAAAATAAATTAATAAAATCTTAAAGAAACACACCATTTTGGGAGAGGCTAGGATTACAGTCTGTAAGTGGCAAGGATTTGAAAAGTTTTATCAATATGTAAAAAGAGAGCCAGCCAGAAGGCACTCTGGGCCTGTGACCCAACTAAGATTCAATTGGTTGAAACCTCAGCTATTCCAAATAACATGCTTCTTCTCTTGGTTTTATAACTAGGGATATAATATATCCTAGTTATAAATATATTCTAGTTATAATAATATAACTAGAATTATGTACCCCTAATATTATTGTACCCTGGGGCTGCCACTAGTCCTTTTTACACCTTTGTACCAATAAGAAAAAGACACACCTCTGTCATCCAGGTGGTCCAGCTTCCAGTCAGATGACCTTAAGAGCAGAGTGAGAGCTGTCTTCCAGTTCCCCCGCCCCTTCGGCCAGGCACTCTTGTGCAAAGCACAACCTGCACGGGCCTGCTGATCCTCTTAGGAAGATCTAAGAAATAAATATATGGTAACACTACTGCAACCCCAGAAAAGTTTAAGTGTAGGTGTAATGAAGATATTCATCTCAACCTATGGTAATAATACTTTAAAGGCAATTTAAGTGTCCGTGTAAATTTCATTATTCTGAAAACTTGTGTATATTTTTTTGCTTTTAAATAAAAACCTCATAATTTTAATTAAACTTTCCAGAGTATGTTGATGAAGTAAAGTTTGTAATCAATGCTTAAATGTTAGGGAAATGTTTATTTGTTAAGTTTAAACATTTTGATTTCCTGGTTGTGTTCACTGCTTAGAGAAATGTTAGGTCATAGATTTGAAAGACTAATAGTTTGAGCATTGAGTAAAGTATAAATTGGAGTGTTCCTTTGTTCACATAGGTGTCACTTGAGGCTTAGACATTTAAGATTTAAGCCACAATAGGTAGAGGAAATGAAAGTAAAGTCACAGTGAGGGAGGAAAGAAAGAGATTCAGAGCAGGAGGAGCGAAAGATTATGTTCAAGGCAGAGAAAGGGAGAGTAGGAGGACTGAAGTGAAATGAAAGAGACAAAGAGAGGACAGGAACTTAGAGGGTTCTGAAGTGCTTATGCTGGTAAACTGCTTATTTCACACATGGCCTTTACCTCTTTGGATTTTTAAAAATTCTTTGTTATCTGTGGTGTTTACCTCTTTTCTCCACTCTTGAATGTCTATGGTTTATTTAAAAAACAAACAAATTCCTCTAAAAAAAACCTGTTGGATTAACAAAAATAAAACCAAGGTATGCACTGGAACAAAAAGCTTCAAGAATCCTGAGAGACCACCCAAGATTTACTTTACCCTTGGAATGTCTTGCTACCGCTACAATTGGCCCTTGGGGCTCAGACAAGAGCATCTGATCTTTTCCTTTATATCATATCGCACAGATGAAACCAGGTTTGAATATTAACATAAGACTTTAGGAATTATATATAAAAAGTAACATAAAATCCAATAATCTGATTCATAAAACCTGGATTGCTCTCTTTTGGTGGACCATTCTAGCTCACAGTCTCTTAGTGGAGGCCACCATTTTAGCACCATTCACCCATGTGGCCACAGCTGCAAGGTTTCTTTCCCTACCCTTCCCTTTCTTTCTGATTAAAAAAAAATTTTTAGAAGAGACTTTTTGAGCCAAACCAAGGATTTATGCTAGGAAGCAAGATCTCAAATGCTCTTGCAAGGTTACCTTTTTAAAAATACAAAACCCAGGGTCTAACAGGAGGCCTACCATTCAGACCTCAAAAGGATAATCTAAGTAACACACAATAACTCACAGGCCAATAATAGGTATATTTGATCAAGGGCCTCACTGAACTGACTGCCAATTAGCAGTACCCTGGAAGACACATTATTCCCCACGACAATGTTATATTACCCTAAGATAAAGTCAGAGTCTAGTCATGGGGGTCTAACCTGCAGCCCACAAGCCACATGCATCCCAGGATGGCTATAAATGCAGCCCAACACAAAATTGTAAACTTACTTAAAACATTATGAGATTTTGTTGTGATTAAATGTCCTAATGTATTTAATGTGTGGCCTAAGACAACTCTTCTTCCAGTGTAGCCCAGAGACACCAAAAGGTTGGAAACCCCTGCTAGGCCTTGGGATATAGTAAAAAGAACACTGGACTAGGCATTAGAAATTCTCGGGATTTAGTCCCTGCCTCACAGTATAACCCTTAAGCAAGTTACTTTATCTTTAGAGGCTTTTAAAACATCACATGTGAAATAGAACCTTTCTCAATGCACTTCATAGGGTTAGACTAATCCTTTATAGGGTTAAAAGAAAATGAGAACAACATGAAAAAGTAGAAACTTTTAAAAACAAAAGAACAAGTTAAATCATTCCAAGGTTTTATAATCTTTGCCTGATATTCTCCACCAGCTTTTGCCATGCAATTTTCCTCACCCAATCCTAAACCCAACTTCAATTTACAGGCCCCAAAATTCAAATTAAAGGTTCTCTAAGATCTTTTACAGTTCTAAAAGTATGATTCCTTTTCATCCAATGAACAGGGAAGCTTACTATGTATTAAGTGTTGGAAAGAAAAAGCGAACAAAATCCAGCAAATATGATAAAAGTCCATAATCATTTATGGTAGAGTGTAGCGCTAAAAGTTTGTATAAAGTTATTAAGTAACATTATTCTGCATATTCCCTACAAAGTCCAACCTTGTCATCAATCATAAGATACTTATCCAGTACTACAAAGATGAAAAATATTGCTTAAAGACTGTGGTGGGTAGAGACGTTTTGGGTTTTTTTTTTTAACTTTTTAAAATTTTGAGAGAGAGAAACATCAATTTGTTGTTCCATTTATTTATGCATTCAGTGGTTGATTCTTGCATGTGCCCTTATCTGGGATGGAACCAGAAACCTTGGCGTCTCCAGAAGCTCTAACCAACTGAGCTAATTGTCAGAGAAATGTAAGATTACTGGGGTGTTCTAAAAACCTACAATCTAGTTTGGCAGGCAGTATGGATGCTAAAACCTTCTTCTTGCCAAATATGGACTGGAGTTCAAATTATAATACTAATTTACTCTGTTTCACAGGCACTTTTTGCCTCTCTAAGCCTGTTTCCTCTCCTGTAAAATAAGAACCTAGTTGTTGGAGTAGTTTTGAGTACATATGAGATAATTTACATGAAGAACAGTTCCTTGTGCGTCTGTGCTCATTAAATAGCCACAACTGTTGCGAGTGAGTGAACGAGTGCAGGGCCGGGACACGACTAGAGTGAGATTCCTATCAACACACAGCTAGGAAAACACACTAGGTTGAAGAGCTACTTCAGTTTCTCCTTAGAGACTCAAGCCTCCTCCATTGCTTCTTATTCAGTATCAGGCGCCTTTTTGCGATCCTAAAGTCTCACACAGTCCTTTAAGTATGAAGGCAGAAACATTTCCAAAGCCCAGTTACGGATTTATGGAGAACTTTTTGTACATTAAGGGGCGAATTTCAATCAATTTCATTCCCTTAATTCTCACTCCGGCCACCACGGCTAACGAGCATTTTTACTCATCCGAGTAAATGAAAAAAACATGAGCTACATTGACCAATTATAAATGTGGACTGATTTCGTTCACGATTGCTAGGAAAGAAACCCCCATAATGTACTTTGAAATAAATAAAACCGATAATGCTATTATGTTGGGCTAGGAATATAAAAGAACCCTTGCCCAGGGACATTGGCCTAGGTGATTGGGGACTCCTTCTCCCTCCCTCTCACCCCACCAAACCCATAACCAAATTCAATCTGACCTCTGCCTAGAGGGCGAGGAGCGGGGGCTTCGAAGGAGAAGGGTGGGGGAGGTGGGGCTGAAAAGGAACTTCATTGTTCGCGGGGCCGACTCTTCCCCAAAGAGCCCGTTGGCAGCGCCTGCGCAGTGCGCGTTCTTTGTGCCCCTCTGCAGCAAGCTAGTTGTTTGTGTGTGTCTTTCAGAGGCGGTGGGGGCGGAGCCGCGGGGGTGCAGGCCCTGTCGCATTCCGATTGGGTTTTTGCAGGGAGGTGGGTGGTTGCAGGGAGGAGCTTCCGATAACAACACTTGGAGCTGGAGCCGAGGCTATTTGTTGCTGCGCCGCCACCGCCCGAGTCCCTGTCCGCGCTCTTCTCGGGCACTCTTAGCAGCAGCCGCGCCGCCTTCATCTCTGGCTTCGCTTGCTCATTCTCTTCCTGCGGAACCACTTTTCTCCTAGCGCCATGACCGTCGTCTCTGTCCCGCAGCGGGAGCCGCTGATCCTGGGCGGCCGCCTTGCGCCCCTGGGCTTTTCCGCCCGCGGTTACTTCGGGGCCCTCCCGATGGTACCCTCGGCTCCACCGCCTTTACCCCGGATTCCGGACCCCCGAGCACTGCCTCCCACCCTGTTTCTCCCTCACTTCCTAGGGGGGGACGGCCCGTGTCTGACCCCTCAGCCTCGCACCCCAGCACCTCTGCCCAACTGCAACCTGGTCCCGGCGGGAGGCACCCCTCGGGCCGCTCCAAAGAAGCGGCGAAAGAAGAAGGTGCGGGCCAGCCCGGCAGGGCAGCTGCCCAACCGCTTCCACCAGTACCAGCAGCACCGGCCGAGCCTAGAGAGCGGGCGGAGCTCAACGGGCCGGAACCGAGCGCAGGAAGTCCCGGACCAGGCTGCCGCCTCGGCCCCGGCTCCTGGGACCGCAACCGAAACTGAGGGCGCGAGCCTTTGCCCTGGTCCGCTACCTCCTGCGGTACCTGGCCACCCCTCATTTAGAAAAGAGGTGAGTTCCACGAGAGGGTAAAGGGACCGTTGAGGAATTGTGGACCTTAAATGGCCACGGCCAGGCTCCGGGTTTTGGGGCCCCGCACAGAGGGGGGCCGGGATAAGGGGCGGCTGTTTACTCGGGAGGGAAGTTTCCGTGACGCTTGCTCCGTTCTTGCCGAGGGGGATGAGGGGGAGGGGGAGGCTTGCGGTGGCATTACTGATTGGTTCCCGAGGTCTAGCCAATGAGAGGTGCGGCTGCGCCCCAGCAACAGCCCGCATTTAGAAGGCTGGCGTCGTTCCAGGGGGTTTCAGCTTTCTGGACGCGCGGTAGGGTGGGGAGGGAAGGGGGCCGCGGGGCTGACGTCAGCGCGCGCTACGTGCGGGGCGCTTCGGCGTTCATGAAGGAGGCAAGGCCGAGTTGGGGTATTAGAGGAAAGGTCGGGGCAGCTGACGATGGGTAGCTCCAAGACTAGGGAGCAACACTCGTGTACACTCACCGCCCCCCCCCCAAGCGAGCGATTAGGAGTGGGCTACACGGGCTGGATTCCTTTTGGCTTGGATTTTTGCTGAGTTGTTAGGGCGCCGATCCAACTGGGGCTCTGCCCTTCGCGTGGCCGACCTACTTAGCTGCACTTTAACTTTTCAAAGTTGACAGGAGTGGCAGCAGAGTGCTTGCCTCTTTGAAACGATATATTTTGTGTCCTAGTCTCAGATGAACAGAATTTATTTATTTAACAGTTTTTACTGTTCTGTACCGGATTTCTTAGTAGAAAGCGGTTTTATTACTTGTGTTCGGACTGAAATTGTCGAAAGAGTTATCAGGGGAATTGACGTCATGCTGTCCAATTGCTGTTGGACTAAGGTAAAATTGATAAAAACGTAAACGGAATTAAAACGCTAAAATGATTTGAAATGAAAGTAACCTTTATATCAAAATAAAACGTTTTGTTGACTTAAGCTTTAATAATGAAATGAAAATTAAGTTACTGCCATTTTTTGAAAGGCTGTTGTACTGAGAGTTTTGCAGGTTACCAAGCTGTGCCCTTGGAAAAATTAGACTTCTTTGCTGTAATTCCTTAAATTATCTTCTTAGGTTCCTTTCAAGTTTCAAAATTCCATGGTTCTGAAATATTACAACAAAAGCAAATTTTTGCATTTCTTGATTCTTGGTTAATAAGATTCCTTCCCCCCACCAAATGTGTTAAAACCAGAAAACTTTGCTAGCAGTTTCCCTTATGACATGGAGTGTTACCTTGTGTTCTTTCTGTTTTTGTGTTCTGCTTCCCTACCACTTCATATACAAGTGTTGGAAGGGCCATATGATCTAATGGATTGTTACTTCATACTTTTCATCTGGCAGTGCCTTCCTATAAGGATCACTTGAGTTAAGAAAGTGACTAGAATGTGTGGTCATGTTCTTGAAGCAGTTGTGAAACCAGAAAGTAGGGGCAGGCAGGAAACTTTTTTCCCCCCAATTTGTTGTAACTGGAAAAGATGATAAAAGTGGTAAGTATTTCAGTACTTTGAGGTTTCAGTTTAGTATTTAGGTATCTGAAAAATTTTTAGAAGCTAGTTACTAACCATTACCAAAACAACTTCACCTAAAATCTAGCTCCTGCTAGTAAAATTTTTATTCCAAAATAACTTTTTAAAAGTATCTGTCTTAGAGGTAATAGTAGTTTTATTTTCACCATACTCTCAACCAACCAAAATTGAAAGCATTAGAAAATATTTCTTGGCAACATCCTATTGTAGAAACACTGATTTATCAGAAACCAGTTGGCATTACTTTTCCTTAGAATTATAGGAACATGGACTTGGGGTTACTTTGGGTTTTTACTTTGACGTTGTAGAACGGGCTTATACATTGCACACTGGTAGCAGTGGTAATTATATTTTTTGGTGGTATGTGCATATTTGGACTTACAGTGATAAGTGCAGCCAGCCTCTCTGTTTTTAACCAAGACAGTGGACTAAATAAAGTCCAGGGTAACTTTTAAATACATATATGACATATATATTAGCTATATAGGTGAGGTTAATGACTGGCTTTTATCATGAGACTATATTCACATTTATGTTTCTTGTCTTTGTAGGTTTTAATATCAAACATAGGAAAATCGGAGAAAATTACCATTCCCCACGGGCAGCTTGTTCATGGTATGCACTTGTGTGAACAACCAAAGATAAACAGACAGAAAAGCAAATATAACTTACCACTAACCAAGATCACCTCTGCAAAAAGAAATGAAAATAACTTTTGGCAGGATTCTGTTTCATCTGATATAATTCAGAAGCAGGAAAAAAAGTCTTTCAAAAATACTGAGAACATTAAAAAAAAGCATTTGAAGAAATCTGCATTTTTAACTGAAGTGAGCCAAAAGGAAAATTATGCAGGGGCAAAATTTAGTGATCCACCTTCTCCTAGTGTTCTTCCAAAGCCGCCCAGTCACTGGATGGGAAGCACTATTGAAAATTCCAACCAAAATAGAGAATTGATGGCGGTACACTTAAAAACTCTCCTAAAAGTTCAAACTTAGGTCTTGGATTTCAGTATGTATGTGAAACATAATTTTTCCAAAATTTCTGGACTCTTGAAAGAAAACTGGTACAGAAATGGCAATTTCCTTTGTTGCAGCTTACAAGTGCAAAAGATGAGTTTAAAAAATTACAAACAGCTTGTATTATATTTTATATTTTGTAAATACTGTATACCATGTATTATGTGTATATTGTTCATACTTGAGAGGTACTTATAGTTTTGTTATGAAAGTGTATTTTGCCCTGCCCAAATGGTAGGTGTTTTGTATATATACAATGGAGAAATTTTACGTGTGTGCTAAGGCACATGGATGACCAATTTATTTGCACAAGGTACCAAGAGATTTTTCAAGAAACAGCTGTCAAATCTTAAGGTGAAGATCTAAATGTGAACAGTTTACTGATGCACTACTGAATTTTAAATCTGTGGCACAATCATTGTAAACATGAGATTTGTCTATGTTTCTCTAAATTGATTTCTGCCTTTTTACCTGTAATTACTGGAAAACTCCTGTTCTCATGTTTACCAAACTTAATCTCGGATTTTTGGTTTGCCCACATTCAAATTTAAAATACCTCTAATGTTAATGCCAACAAAATCGGTTGTAATCAAATTTTTAAATAATAATTTGGTCCCCTCCTCCCCCCTTTTAAACTAGTCTGGACTCTTTGTGTGTGCCTGTTTTTCATGTTTGAATGTGTCACTAAGAGGTGGATTTTAACTTTCACTTTACTGGCTAAACATCTTTAGCTATGCTAATTGTCCCTTCTCTCTAGAATTTAGAGGGGCTGGTAATTTCACATTAGTACCACTTAAGGGAGAAATTCCCCATCTTACAAACAGAAATGGTTGTGGTTAAAGGTAAACCTGATCAATTTATAACTTAGAATATATTCATGTATGAACTTTTACAGAAAATATTTGACTTGACTGTACCATACATTTTCAATGAAAGAAATGACCATTGGATTTACTTAGTTTATATTGATAATGAGTGATGGTAGTTAAGTTTATCTTAGAGAAGTTTTATTGAATGGGCAGTATTTAGACATGAAAGGAAAAAGGGTGTTAAGAGGGTGTGCACAGGATTCTGTAGGGTAGAATAAAGGTGCTGCTATCCTTTCTAGGAAAGTAAGCATGACAGCCTTAGGCCTTACCTTCCTGTGCCACATGGTAGGGGAGGAAGACACTTAACTTTCCAGCTCTACAAAGGTGGGTAGTGACGTGGGCACCTTACTTACTGAGCAGTACAAGAAGCATGGTAACTTGTGTTACAGCTGCCACAAAATCAGAAATAGTAGATCTGCTGTCTTAACAGATGCAGCAAACTCCTGTAACTCAGCCAGCCATTACTGGCACTGGCTATAACATTCTTTGTTCTTGTATGTCGAGAGCTATACTTCATTCCATCTATGTGTGTATATACATACACGGATGTATGTGAAGACTTTCTAAGGGAAGCAACTGATAAGAATGGCTAAAATTCTTAAAGGTACAACATAAGGAAATAGCTATAAAGTAATAGGTTTTAGTAGTTTGAAGAGTGAAGAAAATTGGTTGAATCAGACTATAGATAATGCCTAGCAAAAAGGTATGAACAAGTAGTTTCGGTGTTACAGTAAAATACTACTCAGCAGCATGAGTCCTTTTGAGCTGGTATAACAAAATACAAGAGACTGGGAAGCTCAGTTGATTTGATGTCTGGTGAGGGCCCTCCTAACAGATGGTATCTTTTTAAGTTTTTTATTCACCTTTAGACTTTCAGAGATGGGGAAGGGAGGGACATCAGTTGCCTCTCACACCCGCCTCAACCAGGATCCTGGCCTGCAACCTAGGCATATGCCTCAGTCAGGAATTTAACTGGCAACCCTTTGGTTTGCAAGACACTGGCCAACACACTGAGCCATAGCAGTCAGGATTAGAAGTTGTCTTCACTATGTCCTCATGTGGGAGAAGCAAGAGGGAGCATGGGGGGCTCATTTTGCATAGGCACCAATCCTATTAAGGGTCCTGCCCTCACATCTTACTTCCCAAAACTTCATTTCCTAATACCATTACCTTGAGGTTAGGTTTCAGCATTACACCATAGTACAACTCAACTATGCGGTCACTTTCATTTTTCTTCAATTGGAGTCTCTTGTAACTTTTTTCCCAATATTCCTGTACTTGTTTGCTTTTGTGGATATATAAAGTAAACGTGCCTGCAGTCACCAGCTTTAGGCCTAAATTTTAGTGGCCTGAAAGGGGGCTTGTAAGCTGAAAGGCTTATAAGTTGAGTATGCAAGTAGAAAAAATTGTCACATGTTCTAGTGGCACTTCCACTAGAACAAATCAATATATGCTTAGTATTTCAATACTGAAGTTGCTTTTAGGATCTATATAATTTGATACCAAGTGTATTAAACTAAATATGTGCCATTGATGATACTATAGAAGGAGCTGCTTCTATTTACATGAATCTTCGTGCTAAGTATCAGCATCCTCCTTGTAGGCAAATAAAGGAAAAAGGGAATAAAAGGCCAGATTACACAAGGTTGACAGAAGCTATTCTTTCAAACTTAAAAGGTGGTAAGTTAAAATGTAAACTTTAGGAGGGTTTATAAAAACATTATAGCAAGTAATACATTTTATCAGGACTAGTGTTTGTTTTTAGGCCTAGTATTATAGTCACCTCATCCCAGTATTTTAATGGAAAGCTACTATGCTGTACAAATATGGGGCCTAACTAAGCTAAAAGTTAACAGTATAGGCAGGTAAGCAAGAAATAACATGTAACTGAAGTACAGGCTATATCCCCCTTGATACACAACAAAATGCCTGAAGAGGTAAAAACTAGTCATCTTTCTCTCTTACAAGCTAGTGACTAAGCGAAAGTCTAGTTGGGAATCTGACACCTTTAGGAGGTGCATTGAGCTGGGCCTTAAAATATTCAACAGTATTTGACATGAAAAGAACTGTCAGAGGAAAGTCTAAGGAGATAATGAGTTAAAAGATGTGGACTATATCTAGTAGCTCGAGAAGTGCAAGGAAGACTATATTGTAGTAACATGGAGGGCCTTGAATGTCATGCTGAAAAGTTTCCACTTAATCTTGTAAGTATGGTAGAGCCATCAAAGGTTCATGAGCAAGGGAATGGGACTACTACTTCAAAAACAAAACATGAATACAGGATGGGGCAAAAGCTGGTTGCGTTTCGAGTGAGAAAAACTGTAAACCTACTTTTGTCCCACCCTGTGTAAACAGCTTGGAAAGGGCTTGAGACAAGACAACCACTTGGTATTTCAGTGGTTTAAAATTAGAGGAAAGAGCCTAAAGAACATCGGAAAGAACTTAAGAGGCATGGCTTTTTGGGAGATGTTTGGGAAATAGAATTAAGAACCGAGCAGCTAGGAAGCTAAAACTAGCAATTAAGAGAACTGGAGGGGGATCAGAATTACAGAGAAGATACTTTGGATCTGCATGTTGAACTTTGAGGTGCATGTAGGATATATCCCCACTTGGAAATGCGAGTAGCAGATAGGTCAGGCCTAAGTGTGTAGCTTTGTTAATTTGCACAGAAGCAGAACATTGAAAATGGAACTGAAACATTTTGTCTTCCTATAGCCTCTCATTTTTACTCTCATAAACCTTAACATATTTACTGGTATACTTAACCATTTCTTTCTGCCTCCTATGGACTCTCAACATCATAGTAAATTAGTTGAATTAGAAAGCATTTACTTTGAAACTTAAGTGGTGGGTGGTTCTATACCTACTTGTAACACCCTGTTAGTCAACAGTTGTAACAAGTTCTGAACTCTGATAAGAGGTCCAGTTAGTGAAAAGGAGGAATAAAGCTTCCTTCCCTTTTCTCAGTCCAAGATTTGAAAATGGGTAAAACTGATTATTTATAATTATTTTTGTACATCTCCCTTCTCCTAATGGCCCTCTCATATTGCTGAATAACATTATCCTTGAGGGTGGAAGGCCCTCCAACTCCCATATGCTCTATGCAACTGATAGCTATTTCAGGTTGAAGAAATCACATTCTTATAGTTAAGTTTGAAAAGCCTCATCCTCTATGTATTTAAATTTTCGAAGGACATTGCTGAACTAAATGTATTTTAAAATCACAGGCCTGCCTTGCTGAGCATCTGATTCCTGAGCTAACTTCTCCAAGTTGTTTTTTGTATTTCATTCCTTACACTCCTGAATCTGAATCTTTCAAAAATCCCCACAGAGGGAAAGTATGTCTGAGGCAAAATTGTGTCAGCACAAATCATGTAATTCATGGACTAGTTTTTATTTAAAATTTTTTTATTTATTCAGAGAGAGGGGAAGGGAGGGAGAGGGAGAGAAACATCAGTGTGTGGTTGCCTCTCACATGGCCCACGTTGGGGACCTGGCCTGCAACCCAGGCATGTGCCCTGACTGGGAATTGAACTGGTGAGCCTTTGGTTCACAGCCCGGGCTCAGTCCTCTGACCTACAGCAGCCAGGGCTCATGGACTAGTTTTTAAATCAAAAGGAAATTTCAAAGTACACCTTATAGAATACTATCTTAAACATAAAAAAAAAATCTTTGAAACTTTCTTGAAAGTTTTAGGTAGGATTCTCTGTAGGTATGGGGCAGATGGCTTTTTTTAGGGAGGAACATCAATTTGTTGTACCACCCATTTATGCGTCTGTTGGAACCCACAACCTTGGCATATAGGGATGATGCTGTAACCAACTGAGGCACATGGCCAGGGTTCAAAATTTTTTTAAAAGGCATCAAAGATTGGATTGTCCTTTTCCATCTGCTTTCCAAGAGTCCTAGTCACTACATTCAGCTTAGTCTCCTTAGCCATCTATTATTAAGTTCCTGTATATGATGCTTGAAAACCAGATTCTGAATTTCAAAATCAAGACAGAAATTTTTGTGGAAGACACTCAGCCAAGGTTTTCTGATCATTCTTCAGCTAACT
This sequence comes from Artibeus jamaicensis, assembly GCF_021234435.1. Classification (NCBI taxonomy): domain Eukaryota; kingdom Metazoa; phylum Chordata; class Mammalia; order Chiroptera; family Phyllostomidae; genus Artibeus; species Artibeus jamaicensis. The sequence continues at coordinate 38,664,011 of NW_026521812.1, read as the reverse complement.
AGAATGCCCCATTATGAACATTCCAGTTTTCAAAGTTTTACTATGTTAAATTCAAAATAATTAGAGAAGAAACTGATGGATGGTATATGTGTGATAATTTACTCTTAATTGTAGAAACGAGGTAGTGGATATGTGAGTGTTCACTGTAAAATTCTTTTTGTTACTAAAGACTTACAGCATAGAATTGGGGGAAATTAAGACTGCTTTGCTAGTTCACTGCAACATTATCTTCTCTACCAAAGCCACTGTAAATAAGAAATGAAATTTTAGGGAAAGGATAATGTATTTAAGCAATTGCTTATTTGGGAAATATGACAGTGGACATTTAATGTTAACATGGATATTAATGCTTGAAGAAGCTTTAATTTAGGGGAGGATAAAATAAGTACATGGAGACTATACAGATTCTAAAGGGGATTTATAATAACTGCCCATAATTTAAGAGGAAAGTTAAATTACCTAAGGTGGAATACTTGAATTTGAAGAAGTGAAAGGAAAGTCTGTGTGTGATTCGAGATGAATGAGCATCGCTGAAAGGCTTGTTGGCTCTGAAATGATTAGGGAATAAAAAAGCAAGGCAGTGTGTGGTCCTTAACGCTTGGTTGGCTCCTACTCTTCAAAGCCTTTAATGCTGAATTAATACCAGTGGAGCTAATGCAAAGCTGAAAGTATTTAAATTATTCCTTAAGTGATGTAGTTCTACTTTCCGTTATAGACATACAAAACTACAGCCTTTTCTCAAAATGGATTAAGGGTGACTAGGTGTAGACACTCACCAAAGCCTCTCAAAGTATCGGTTAGATTTGACTGACAGGCAGCTCAGAGCTCTGTATAAATTTTTCATCCATCATGTTTCTAAGTGATTTTTTTAAAGAACCCATTTATAGATTACATGGTTAAGAGTATGAATTTATACAGTATAAAATGTCAAAATAATTAGACTATATGTTAAAAATTGTAATGAATATCCTATAAAACTAGAACATTAGTATTTCTAATTAAGCTACATTTAACTTTTTAGTCAAAATTTTAAAGATTACTCATACTGATGAATGCTAATGCTTTTCCCCAAGGTTCTTAAGAAATTATATAAATATATCACAGTGTTTAAATAACATCCCCCCTCATTTTTAAAAATGACTACTCAGAAAGTTTGACCATCTATATAGCTTATCAATTTTGAAAATGTCAAGAGTACTTTTTCTCAAGGTGTGAAGTGTTACTACAAAGCAGACAGCCTCATAGATATAACTGGAATGAATGGTTCTTAATATGCATCCCCCCCCAAAAAAAAGTTTTCTTACTATTAAAAGAAATGAGCTATCATTTAGATTTGGAAGACTATATTATACTGATTTTTCTTGAAATTAAAATCAATTTACAACATTGTAAATCCTATTATAAGCTAAGAAAACTAGAATGCAATTCTTTAGAAAACAGGTGTTTGAAACAAAGAATTCTGGGTTTCCTCACCTTACTTCTATGAAGCTATTTCTAAAAAGCATTAGTACTTATGCACTTAGTTCATAGAATTATACTCCAGAACTATAGTAGTAATTTTCCTTGTTTCAATCACACTTTTTTTGAGGAACACTCTTACACACAAGCTGTAACTACACATCAAGATCTAAGAGTAATGAACATACACAATCAGTCCATTTCTAGGACTATCTAGGCATTGTCTCATCTGAATAGACAAACTCTTTAAATTTTCTAAAAGTCTGAAAGAACCTGATTTTAATTTGTAATTTTTATATACCAGTTTATACTGTAGCTTATAAACTAACAGATATAGGTTGAATATTGTTTTGAATTATGTTAACTAAATATACTAAAATCACACTTTAAAAAAATGGTAACCAATCCATCCACTGAGCATCTACCTACCTCCACAAATTATTTATTTTTATAAATTGAGTTGTGGTATATCCTGAATATAAATTCAGTAAAGATTAATCATGTAACTCTACAAAATAGAATTCAAGGAAAATACTACTATCAAAGTTCTGTGTTAACTTGAGAGAAGTTGGATCAACCTGGAATATCTAACACTTGTGCCCAGTGGCACAAGATTAAATCCTAGGCTCTTTATCAGAGTATTATATGTCTAAAAAATTCTTTTTTACTAAATTATACTTAATTTGTAAACACTCTTTTAAAGGTATACAAGATATAAATTTCCCAGAGGGCCTAAATCAACCTGTAGGCCAAAGTCAGCGTTAATGCTATGACCCTAAACTCCTTATTTTTATCAAGGGAGTGATTTAGATGCTAAGGTGCATAATCCTCAATAACTTGAAAATGTTTTACATGTTTTTACATGAGTTCTGATTCTAAAAACTTACACATCTCACTGAGCCACTGGTCCTTAAACTCTTGGGAGTTACGGACTCATCTGAAAATCCAGAGCCTAGACCTGAAGCTCAGGTTCCAGGACGGCAGGTTGTGATCCCCTGCACCACAAGGTCCCAAATACTGTACCACCCTGTTTGGAAAGGAAATCTAATTTTTAACTAAGAAAAAAACATTTTAATTTAGTTTATAAGAATTATAAATATATTTCTAAATACCTCTCCTGTTAATTCTGCCTCTTGCAACAGGATTAAAATAAAGGCAAAAATTCTTATTAATCTGTAATAGAACGGTATGCCTTAGAATAGCTGTATCTCAAGTAAACACTACAAATAATAACTAAAGTCCGGAAATTAGTTAAAAGTTTACATTTAAAAATAAATTAGCCCAGTGACACAAGATTAAACCCTAGGCTCCAAATAAAAAACCTGACATATGCCCCCATTATCTGTTTGCAGCTGCAAAATACCACCTGCTATAGAGAAATTGTTTATTATGCATGGGGAGAAAGAAAACAAGCCGTTGTAGTGGCCATCTTTACTTTCTCATTAACTTAACCTCTATGATTATGAACAAATGGAGGTTGGTAGTTCCCCACAGTAAAGTTGGGAAGTATCTGATTCAGTACATTATCTTTAAAGGAAATGATTAGATGTGTAAAGCATTTGCTGTATTTACCAATTTTGCCCTAAGTATCCTCTCTTAAATGGCCTAGGAAATAATTCTGTAACAAAAGTGAACCCAGAAGACAATTTTCCTGGGTACCAGTAAAACTGCCAATTTCCACCACTCAGTCACAAAACCTATTTTCACTGAAGCCTATAATCACTTCTTTTCCTAATTGTACTCTCTTTTCCCTCTAAACATTATTTTAGTTTAGCATGTATCTGTCAAAAACTATTCTATAGCAAAGAGACGCAGCACAGTAGTCAGGGGGAAGCAATCTGGAGCCCAGACACCCTGCGCCACCTGCCCCCCCAATGCCAAAGTCTAACAGCTACTGACCTTGTGCATGTCATTTAACCTCTGCACCTCAGTTTCCACATCTGCAGTGGAATTTATCTCATAAAGCCATTATGATGATGAGTGAATGATGTAAAACTTACAGAGCAGTGCCAAGGACATAGTTATATGCTCAAAAAAGTCTGAATGATCATCATCCCAGTTTTTCCATCAAACAAAATATCTTCCTAAAAGCCTAGGCTCAGGGGGTGTCCAACCATTTGGCATCCCTGGGCCACAATGAAAGAAGAAGAGTTGCCTTAGGCCACACCTTAAATACATCGCAACACAATCACAATAAACTCTCATAATGTTTTAAGTAAATTTACGATTTTGTGTTGGGCTAAGTTCATAGCCATTCTGAACCAAATATGCCCATGAGCCACAGGTTGAACCCCCTCGGCCTCAGGGATTACAATGGAAAACCAAATCAAAGGTAAGTCAAATGATTAATCATGTTCAGAAACATTGTCTTATTAACCTATTCCTAAGATAATGATTATATACATAGTAAACACATCAATCAAGTCATAGTATTTGGAATGAATGCATTTATGTGTGTGTAAACCCAAACGTTTATTTAGAAAATATAAAAATTTACTATTAATAATTGTCTTGCTCTTTCTTCCATTTATCTTTTAAATTTTCAATAGTGCCACATAATTTTATAACTAAATTTTATTATAGCTTAACACTTCAGATCTGGAGTTGTAGGTTTTAAATAATTTCTGCTATGATTAATAGAAAAATTCTATTCAGGAAGTACAATATACATGAATTTATGGTACTTGCACAAATATTACAAGTATATAAATTATTTTGTCAAGTTGTTTCTTACACATAGGATTTAAAATTAAAAAAAATGGAATTTGTATTCAAAACAAATAGAAGCAATGCTGGTTCCTATATGTGAAAATTGTAAGACAGATTTTGTTTTTCTTAAGCACTATAGATACAAACATTAACTGGGCAGAAAACTTTTTAATATAATCAACAAGGTACACAAGTAGAACTCTATAAATATATCCCCTATAATAATCATAATTATCACAAATACTACCAAAACCCTCTGAAAAACATAAACTACAAACACATTTTAAAGAAATTCTCAGTCTTAACAACTACAAAAGCAATTAATAGCAGTAAAGTTATTTGGTTTAAAAACTGCAGGGCAGTGTAATGTAAATCTGAACACTGCAAAGGTGTTTTCTGAGGCTGCAGTCTTGAGTTTCTGAATACAAGGTACTAAACACTTTCAAAAGTAATAAGATGTATTCTATACAATTTAAAGTCTTCACCTAGAGCTTTAAAAAGAAAAAAATTAAGCAGTAGATGAAAAGTAGGTATGTAGAAATAATGGTATAAAATATGATTTTATACAAAATGTACCACTCTTTAAATATATAAGGCTTAATATGAATATTTTTTGGACTATGAGTGTTGTACGCAATTTTTGGAGTAGTCTCAAACCATTCAAAATTCGGTGTTTTAGAACATTTTGCTATTTCTGAAGTGCATGAACATAGTACAGGATTCAATTTAATGTCAACTTACCTATGCTTTTCCATCTTGTAAAAATAAAACCTTTTTTTGAGCCCAGGAAAGAATCTATCTTTCAAATGCTTAATCTCTATATAAATTCAACTTTTTAGGAATGTCAGAATTTTCTAATATGAACTAATATCCACCAGGAAGTGGCCCAAGTTTAAACAGAAGACACAAAAGAGACAGGGGTGTCAAATAGTTTGCCTTATACAATTGTACAGTTATAATCACTTTTTACATGAAAGTAATTTAAAGTAAAAAATATTTTGTAAAAGGTATTATTGATATTACGAATACAGTAGTCTCCCCTTATCCATGGTTTCACTTTCCATGGTCTCAGTTACACATGATGAACTACGGTCCAAAAATATTAAATGAAAAATTGTGGAAGTGAACAATTTACAGCTTTTAAATCGCATGCGGTTCTGATCGCCTCACTGCACCTGGTTGTGTAGGCACTATAATCATCTCACACCATCACGAGAGTGACGACAGTGCAGTCTTCTGAGAGACTACATTCACGTAACTGTTATTAAAGTATATTATTGTAAGTATTCTATTTTATTATTATTGTTACTTCTTACAGTGCCTAATTTATAAACTGACCATTGTCACAGGTATGTATGCATAGGGAAAAACTTAGTACATATAGAGTTCGGTTCAGTCTCCAGTTTTAGGCATCGAACCAAAGCAGTTTTGAACATACCCCATTTGATAAGAGGGAAACTACTGTACTTAATATCCAAGCAGAATTTTCTAAAATTAGTTCAATTTTACCATTTTTTTAAAGTACCCTTCTGCCACAATGTAAACAAAAAACGATCCATAAAATGGTGATACTAGACACATAATTTGTGGTGTGGTTCCTTAAACTGAGACCAAATCTTGGCCCTAGCCAGGTCACTCAGTTGGTTAGAGCATCGTCCCATACACCACAAGGTTGTGGGTTTGATCCCCGGTCAGGGTGTGTATGGGAGGCAACTTATCAATGTTTCTGACCCTGATGTTTCTCTCTCCCCCACTCCTCCCTCTCTCTCTAGAATCAATAAACATATCCTTGCGTGAGGATTAAAAAAAACAAATTTGAGACCAAATCTTTATTAACCCAAAGCTAGAGAGATTTTATTCTTGCACATGCCCAAAGTAACTAATATTAACTCACATTTTCTGTAAGCCTTGAGAATTTTTATTTAACATAATGACAGGTTTAATAACTTACATTAAAGACTACCTAGAGCTCTTCTCTTGTTCACCAACTGTTTTTATGTCGATAATTCCGAGATCTGGAATGTGATCGAAAATGAGAGTGTTTTGCTGTTTGTGCTTTAGTTTCAGAATTGGTATACCCTTTAGGAGATTTACATGGGGATCTTGCTATAGAGTCAGAATGTCTTCCATGTGATCTTGATTTTGTTCCTGAGCTAGTCTGCTTTTGAGGTGAACTTGATTGTGATTTTCCCATTGACTTGGACCTTTTTTCTAAGGACTTGGACCTTGACCGTCCTCTAGAACCAGAATTTCTTCTTGGAGTTCTTGACTGCCTTGCTGAGGTAGACCGCCTTGGTAGTGATTTGGAGCGAGATTTAGACTGGCTGTAAGAAAATCGCCGGTGTCGAGACCTGCAAGCATCCACAATGTTACAGTATACATTTCATACAAAACCAGTTAATAGATTAGAAAAAAACACTTTTAGGAAATTATATACTTTATAAAATATTAGTTATGCTTTTATTGGATCAGTTAAAAGGAATAACTCTGGTTTTATTATGCATGCTTTGGTTTAAATGTTAAGTTTGTAATGTTTATTATACTAGAATATATAACCAAAAGATTTTTACTTTACTAGATATATCTTATGACATGAATCAGTGCCCTGCATATTTAGTTTGGGTTACACAACTCCTAAGAGCTTTGAAAATCTGAAGGAAAAAAGGTAAAAAAAGAGAGAGAAAGAAAGTAATTATGTAAAGTTTATCAAATAATGCTTATAACAACCAATACCTAGATGTAGGACATCTGAATTCTGCTATGATAAAAACAGCTTCTATCAGCTGTTTTCAGACTAACCTTCCCATAGAAAACAGCTATATGAAAAAGCCAGACAACATTCATAAAACAACTGTTTGAAGGCACTGCAGAATAACCAACACAAGCAGAACTTGAGTGGTGATAAACTATAGCTCTTTTATTCATACCCTTTTCCTAATGCCACCACCATGAGGGAACTGAGCCCAACCAGAAAATGTCTAATGAACAACCTGAAGAGACAGAAGTTAGAACTGATGGGGGCCAAAGTGGTTGACACTTGAGAGGCAAAATCCCAGAGATGACAGAACTGCAAACAAATAAACAAAAGAAACCTAAAATCTGCCTATAAATTCTCAAGTCACCGGCCATCTTCTAAGCTATGCAAGCACAAGATGAAAATCCCAAGAGGTAAGCAAAAAATGGCAGCTAAAAGATTCAATAACTGAGCTAAAATTTTATCAGACACATAGTGCTGGGGACAGGGGCTGGAGTTCAAGTCCCCAAACGGTCAAGAGCCTTAAGTAACAACCTAGGCTTCCAATTAAGAATCCGGAGGGGCTATACTGTTCAGGTAAGAGTCATGCTTTAAGAATAAACTATAATGCTGGAATAGATCAGCCTTAACAATGCCTCAAACCAACTTTGAGAGGATCAAGGTGATCTGCCAGTACTCTGCCTGCTAGAACAAAATAACTTTCTTTGAAGGACAGCAACGCTGAAAGCGTCAATAATTTTTCATCAACAATGTTCAACATTCACTAAAAAAATTATGAGGTATGTGTAAGATAGATTAAAACAAGTAAAAACAACTAGACCAAAAATAGTTTGGATATTAGTGTTTATTCAGACAGGAATTTTGAAAATTACTAATACATTTTTAAAATAAGAGAAATAGACAAAACATGAAAAAGATGAAGAATTTCAAAAGAATTTTAGAATCTATAAAAAGAAACAAATGGACATTTTGTAACTAAAAATATATATCAGAAATTAAAGTCACTAAATGAATTTAACAGGTGTTTAGATGCAACAGAAGAAACAGTGAACTGAACTGAAAAAGTTATTACAAAAAGGCTATACTGAAACACAGTCAGAGAAAAAGAATTTTCAGAAATCCAGAACAGAGCATAAGAGATATTTAGAACATAATCACATGGCCAAAAGGAAAAACTAAGTAAGTCAGAAGTAGTATCTGAACAGATGTCCTAGAATGTTCCAAACCTAATGAAAAGCATCAACTCACAATTTCAAAAATCTCAGTACACCCCAGGTTAAATAAGTACAAAGAAAACTACACAAGGCATATCACAATGAAACTGCTGAAAAGCAAAGTCAAAGAAAAAAATTGAAATCTGCTAGAGAAAAAAACATCATCTTCAAAGGGACAACATTAACAATGCCAGCTGATGATGGATATTAAAAAAACAACAGAATGGGAAAAATAGAGGTGTAGGTAGATAGGCTTTGTCTCCTTACACAACCAAAAGAAACAACCAATTTAAAAACAAAAAACAACCAGAACTGCCAGAAAACAGAACTGTCGAACTGTATGGAAGTCCGACAACCAAGGAGTTGAAGAAACGTTCATCCAGACTGGCAGGAGGGACAGAGACGGGCAGCTGGAGTGGAGAGAACAAATGGCAAGGCAGCATCAGGTAAGGCAGCCCCACACACACATGTGGATAAACCAGGAGGAACAACCGGGGAGAGAGACAGACCGAGCAACCCAAGGTTCTAGCATGGGCAAAATAAAGCCTCAGAACCTCTGGCTGTAAAAACCTGTGGAGGTTGTGTCGATGGGAGAAACTGCCAGTCTCTTGAAAGCAGAGCGCCAGCTGAACAAGCAGCATTGTTCCGTCTCTGACCTTCCCCCATACAGTGCCACAACGAAGCAACCTGGGCTGTCCTGCCCTGGTGATACCTAAGGCTCTACCCCTTACAACATAACAGGTGCACCAAGACAAAGAAATATGGCCCAAATGAAAGAACATATCAAAACTCTAGGAAAAAAACTAAGTGACAAGGAAATAGCTAATCTATCAGATGCAGAGAGTTCAAAACAATGGTAATCAGAATGCTCATAGAAATGATTGAGTACAATTGCAAAATAAAAAAAGTGTAGGCAACACAAAGCGAAATAAAGAAAAATATACAGGGAACCAACAGTGAAGGGAAGGAAACCAGGACTCAAATAAATGATCTAGAACAAAAGGAAGAAATAAATTCAACTGGAACAGAATGAAGAAAAAAGAATTCAAAAACATGAGGAGAGGCTTAGGAACCTCTGGGACAACTTTAAATGTTCCAACATCCAAATCATAGGGGTGCCAGAGAGAGAAGAGAAAGAACAAGAGATTGAAAACTTACTGAAAAAAATAATGAAAGAAAAATTCCCCCAGCTGGTGAAGGAAATAGCCATATAAGTCCAGGAAGCTCAGAGAGTCCCAAAGAAGTTGGACCCAAGGAAGCACACACAACAGGACACATCATAATTACATTACCCAAGATTAAAGATGAGAGATTCCAAAAAGCAGCAAGACAAAAGGAGACAGTTACCTACAAAGGAGTTCCATTAGACTACCAGCTGACTTCTCAAAAGAAACTTTGCAGGCAAAAAGGGGCTGGAAAGAAGTACTCAAAGGCATGAAAAACAAGGATCTATGTTCAAGATTACCCTATCCAACAAAGCTATCATTTAGAATGAAAGGGCAGATAAAGTGTTTCTCAGATAAGGTAAGGTTAAAGGAGTTTACCATCACCAAGCCCTTATACAAAATGTTAAAGGTACTGAGCTAAGATAAAGATCAAAACTATTAACAGTAAAGTGACAACAAACTCACAACTATCAATAACTGAACCTCAAAGAAAAACAAAAATGAACTAAACAAACAACTAGAACAGGAACAGAAACACAGAAATGGAGATCACATGGAGAATTATCAGTGAAGAGGTGGTGGGAGGAGAATGGGGGAAAAGGTACAGGGAATAAGAAGCGTAACTGGTAAGTACTAAATAGGGGGAGATTAAAAGTAGTATAGGAAATGGAGAAGCTAAAGCACTTATATGTACCATCCTTGGACATGAACTAAGGGGGAGGAGAATGCTGGGGGGAAGGGGGCACAAAGCAGAGGAGATAAAGGGGAGAAAAAAATGTGACAAGTGTAATAGGATAATCAATAAAGTATACTTAAAAAATAAAAATTAAAAAAAATGGAGTGATATTATTAAAGAAAAAGGGGGGGGAACATCCCTGTCAACCTAGAAATCTATCCCCAGCAAAAATATATTCTTCAAAAATGATTATAAAATGAAGATGTTTCAGACAAGCAAAAGTTGAAACAATTCATCGCCAGCAGACCTACAGTATGTATAAGACTACTAGCAGTGGCTGGGTGGCTCTGTTGGTTAAAGCATCATCCCATACACTAAAAGGCTGCAGGTTCGATCCCCAGGTAGGGCACATGCCTAGGCTGCAGGCTCAATCCTCGGTTGGGGTGCACAGGGAAGGCAGTCAATCAATGTTTCTCTCACACTGATGTTTCTGTTTCTCTCTCTCTCTCTTTCTCCCTCACCAATAAACATATCCTCAAGTGAGGATTAAAAAGAAATACTAACAAATTTTTAGGTTGAAGGAAAATAACTCCAGATAGAAGCATGGAACTACAGGAAGGAATAAAGAGCACTAGAATGTATAAATATATTAATCCAGAATATATTCTGGAATAAAAGCAGTCCTTTAGAAATTATTAAATTTCAGCCTTAGCATAGGTATCTCAGTTAGTTAGAGGATTTTTCCAATATGCCAAGGTTGCAGGTTCAATCTCCAGTCAGGGTATATACAAGCAGCAACCAATGAATTCATAAATAAGTGCAACAACAAATCAATGCTTCTCTCTCTTTCCTTTTTCTCTCTAAAAATCCATAAATAACATTTTAAAAAGAAATTATTAAATCTCATTCCTGTGGGACACAGTTATAGAAAAAAAGAAAATACTGTCCTTGAAAAAATCTAACATGGAAAATAATGGATGCTATTTTAACATTCTTTGAGCTAGAGACTACTGCTAAGTACTAGGGTTATAAACATAAATAAGACACAAATCTTTGCTTCTCAAAAAGTCAGTCTAGTGATAGCAACAAACTAGTTTTCCATACCTACTGAAGGCAAAATAAGAGTCCTGTTTTTAGTCCAAGGTAGTATCACATACACAGTACATACATACAGCACATTATGTTAGACTTATATGTATTCTCTCTCTCTCTCTCTCGCACATGCAGACACATACACACAAAATCTGATCCTCATGAAAACCTTGAAAGTTAGGTAAGATTTACATTCTCTGTAATATAATTTTACAGATTAAAAAAACTAAGGTCAGTAAGGTTAAACAATGATCTTATAACTAGAACGAAGAAAACAGCATTGTCTTGCAAGAAAATGTGGTTCTTTCTATTCTTGATACCCCATGATGATTAGAGACAACAGACCCTTTTGTTTTTTCTCCAGCCAAGTATTATACTTTACTTGAACTAGAAGGCAAAAAATGATGTGAATATCCACTTTTTTTAAATATCAACCAGGAGAAAAACTGGTTAACTAAGGCTATAACGCATTTGGAAACAACATATCCTTAATGAATCAAATGGGCAATTTCTTTTCTTTTATAAACTAAGTTTTTCTTCCAAGACCACTGGATATTCAGTATGTTAAGATGGTGCTGCTTTAGGCACAATATTACATCTACTTTGATCTCTGATATATAAAACTGTCATTTTTATGTACTATCCACATCATTCTAAGCTTATGGTAAACTACACATATATAGTTTATACTATTTATAGTAACATACACAGTCTACACATGTATACTATATAAATAGTAAATAGAGATATAAAATTCATAGCAATGTGAATGAACTATTGAACATCAGTCCCTTGTACCATTCATGTCCCCTGTGAAGCCAGAAACAATACCAATGGCATTGGTGTAGTTTGCCTATACACAAGGCATGCAAAATTTTTTAAATCTTACTTTGCTCTCATCATATTTTAAGCCCTATAAATATAATTTTGTATTTGAGTATGGAAACTATGTATCAGAGTCTAAATCTCAATCAATTGGAAAACTGCTTAGCTGTGGGACAAACTGGATGATTCTCCTAGATGCAAGGTTTATTCTTACATAAACCTCCAGAGTATAACTGTTCCTAAATATTTCTTCACCAATCTAAGAACCAGTCAATGCTGACCTGGATTCTCCTGGCTTTGAAAAGAAGCTTAACACTTCCTCCCACCTTCATACCTCCCAAAGATAAGCCAAATTCAAATTTGATTCATACCCAAGGAGAGGTACTCATATGACATGTAAGAAATTCAATCTGACTTGCAGGGCTCTGACTAGGCTGGCCCCATTTTCTAGTCATTAGGATTCTTGGATTTTAAAAAATCATAGAATGTGGATATGGTTCTCTCTTCCTACTTTTTCCTTCCACTTAACTAGAGGCATTGGCAGCTGGCCACTTCACAGTCTTCTTTATAGAACTAGGGACTCCAGCTCTAACACACGTATCTTCTTTTGAGCTTTTTCTTGTTTGAGCTCTTAAGAGTTGAGGAATGGAAGGACTGGAGCAAAAGTGAGCAGCCCTGGTGATCAGCTTTGATTTGAAGCTACAGCTTAAGTGTACTATACAGAGTCTAGAAAAGCTACCTCTTTTATTACTCACAGAAAGAAGACACTAGTCTAAGTGCTGATCATTCTTTAAGAATAGAATTCACCTTAAAATTCTACATGAAGTTCTCTATGAAAACATTTCAGCATTAAAACTCAAGATAAATAGTACAAATGTTTAAAACTTATGCATGCTAACACAACTTGTTATTATTTCAGTAACTTCACCTGGCAATTAATTTCCATTGTGATTTACTATTCTAACAGAAACAAATTCCTGGCTAGCAAAATAAGTAACTTGAAAATATCTTTTTCTGAAAAATTTACCATTTTTATGTCTTCTTCCTATAATACTACCATACTTGAAATTTATTCTTGAAAATAATTTTTATAAATATACTGATTTACATTAATTTTAGTGTCAACCTCCTTCCCTTCTTTTTTCAGTCACTAGAACTCAACGTTCTTAACTGCTAGGTTCATTTAGGGAATTTTTATTTATTTAAAATTCCTCACTTTTATTTTCAAGTATATACTTTTTAATTTTTTTTAGTATATATTATCTTTCCATTAAAAAGGTTCAATCTGTCATGATATAAAAACACTGGAAAGTATTTAACAAACCCAAGTTAAGCTTTCTTTTCCAAGTTAATCTATCTACAAAAGATGATTCTTTATGAGCATTTAACGAAATGATTCTGGTAGCCTGTTTTCAAAACCCTTAAAGGTGTTTTCCAGGAAAAGTAGAAAATTAAGTTTTCACTCTTCCTGGTGTCTTGTACTCACTCTTTAAGGCTATCAGACCGCCTCCTATTTCTTCCCCAAGAAGAACTTCGACTTCGAGTTCTCCGTTGGCTGGGGCTCCTGGACCTCCTATGATCACTTGGAGAACAAGGGTGACGTTCTTTTGATTTCATTTGGCCTGGTGCTAGAATATGAAGTAGAAGATTTATCATTCATTACCTGAAAATGTCCATCACAGCCACTCAAATAATATTATTTTCTAAAAGAATTTCAAAACAAAAAAAAATCTGTCATTGCTGAAATTCATTTTGCTGAATAAACACGATGCAATGTTTGGTCACACTTACTTTTGCGATCACCTTGTGCAAACTGTATTTCAATTTGACGGCCACATACCCATTTTCTATTGAGGTTATAAAGAGCATCTTCAGCATCACGAACATCTTCAAATATGACTAGCTGTTAAGGACACTTTGAATATCACATATCAAGTAAAAATGTTATTTTAAAAGAATTATTTATATGACATGAAATTAATAGAAAAAGCAAGTTCAAGTTGTTAAGCTCACATCTCCAATATAATATGAATAATCAGAAAAAATTCACTTTTATTATGAAAACAAATGCTCATTATCATTTAAAAGAGTGAATCTAAAAATAAACATGCAACTATACTCAATATATACATTAGTGCAGCTGCTGTATGTATGTATAATTTCAAACATGTTATGAGAAAGAAAAAAAAAGTCTAACATTGACTAGAACTCACTCCCTCCTTTCAGGCAAAAAATTCACCAGGTTTTTCACTGAAAAAAAATCAGCATGCAGAAGACTGTAATCTGAAGTTAAAATTACTTCCAATAAAAATCTTTTTAATTTTGACATTTCAGAGCAATTACAAACAAAACTGCACACACATAACTGAGATAAAACATATTTCAAAACTGATTCAGTCCTTTAAAATGATCATATTTACCTTTGAATCTACTGCTTTATTATTTGGGGTATAATTATAGAAGAAACTTAAAAGCAATCTGTAAACATCAATTACATATATTGGTCTGTAATAACCCACTAAACTCCCTTATCTATATAAATTATATATTAAACCTAACTAAAATGGAAATAAGCTATATAAACTGAATAGCTATATTTCAGGAGATTATTCACTGGTTTAAATTTTTTTAAATAGAAAACAGAAAAAGCTCAAGAAATGCAATACAAAATGAGACTTTGGCAATTACCTCAATGTCACTTGATCTTGAACCTTGACTTTTACTCTTTAAGGCGTGCAAGATGGACTTTATAAGAGACGAAGAACCAACAAAATCAGACTTGGCTTTGACTCTGGAACTCTGAGTAAATGTAGGAAAGCCGAAGTCTCAACCTGGTGTTGGCTTTGTCTTTTCCTTGATAAAGACTTCCCCTCTTCCAGGTCTTTATATCTGTGTCCACCCTCCCTCTTTACTGCTTGATGCTTGAACTTTAGGTGCCTTTTGTCTCGCCTGCTCGGTTTATGCTTGGATTCTAGCTAACAGGTTGGTTCAAACTGGGGGGCGCTTGCCAGCTACTGTGGACTGCTTTAGATTTTCTGAGACAAAGAAATAAACACATTTAATTAGGCAATATTAATATCGTACCATATGCTCCTAAATACATACATGTAATATGCACATGTATGTAGTATATTTACATGCACACAGTAAAATAAAGGATATTGAACATAAGCAAATCCTCTTGGGCGGCGGGTGTAGAAGTCAAGTGGAATGTAAACGTCTACTATAGGGCCATACCGACCAAACTCACGGCGCAAGTCCTCAGGCCTAAATTGTTTTAGAAATAAGGCAAAAAAAATATGAATAGCTGAATTAAAGTATCATGCCCACAGAAATCCAGTTGAAACCCTAAAAAAAAAAAAGTACATTATCTAGACTAGCATTATTTAAAATTGTCTCTCATAAAACTTACCCAAAGTTTACAAATGAAGGAAAAAAAGAAAGAAGAAAAATTCTCAAGCCTCACTTTTGGAGACTCTGGTTCAAGAAGTCTGGATTAGGGGCTGGACATCTATACTGCTACAAGCACTCTGGGCAGCTAGCTGTTATGCCTAATCAGGCTGGGGAAACACGCACCTAGCACACCCACCCTTGGCAGTTATTCCTCCTATTACAAGATTTCTCAACTGTCAATATAAACAGTTCTAACTGTGGACTACTTCATTAGGAACACATTCATTTGCTTCACTATAATTTTATGTTAATGTTAATTTTGTTTTGCAAGCACAAGAATTACATTTTAAAGAAATCCTAAAATCATTTCCCAGGCTTCAAAAAAATGGATGTTTTATTATTAAACATAAAACAAAATAACTACTATATTCTCAGACTTGACAAATATTCTTGAGCCTCCTATACACCTTCTACTGTGATAGGTATTAAAGAGAGGATACCAAAGAAATACCTTGCCTATTTGTCTTTATGAGGCTATAATTTAATTGAAAAGACAAAATACTTAGCATTGATAGCTATGGTGCATTTATATGCTAGCCTCTGCTGACCCTAATACCACTTAATTCTCACAACTCCATGGCTGTTTACAGGTGAACTCACCTAAGATCACTGAGCCAACAAGTGACAGAGCTAGAATCAGACTCCCCTACTCTAACACTAGTCTGTGTTCTTAAACCACCACAGTGTACTCGAGACCTTAAAAGATTCAGCATCAAGCTATGGGCACAAAATGTGACTCAGAAGAAATAAGAGAACTTCAAAACTCTGTACAGAAAAAAAAAACCCCTCAAAAATGACTGCAAAAAAAAACCCTAAAAAATGACTCCTAGCCTGGGCAAATGGAACAAAGATGGTGTCAGTGACAAAAATTAGCTGGAAAAGTTAGATAGAAGAGGGAGGAGAAAGGCAAGAGAAGTTTTCAGGTTTAGAAATGCAAAATTTGGGGTGATAGTTAAATACCAATTAGCATACTGTAAGCAACTGAAAACTGTGACTGTACAAATTATATTATTTATTTTCATCTCAATACTAGAAGTCAATGATGAAAGTTAGAGATGTGGACTTAGGAATTATATAAAGATTCAACTAACACTGATTATGTAGCTACTATATACCAAGCAGTGCAGTAAATACTATGGCACACTTTATTTTTATCATTTAGTATTTTTATTTCACTTAGTGCTCACTACAACATGTTATCTGCCTTCCTGAGAGACTAGAGACTAGTGACTTAAGATGACAGTCACAATGTCTTTTTTTTTAAATTTATTCATTCAACAAATACTTATTAAGCACTACAGGCCAGGCTCTAAAATCTAAGGTATGGTGGAGAAAAGAAAAACACAATTCCTGCTCCCATAAAACATGAGCAACAGGGTAAAGATTCTCAACCACTCCTGAACACTGGAATCATTTGTGAAAAAAGATGAAACAGGCCCTGGCTGGCGTAGCTCAGTGGATTGAGCGCGGCCTGCAAACCACACGATCGATTCCCAGTCAGGGCACATGCCTGGGTTGCAGGCTAGTTCCCAGCAGGGGACTCACGAGAGGCAACCATACACTGATATTTCTCTCCCTCTCTCCTTCTCTTCCTCTCTAATGATAAATAAATAAAATCTTTAAAAAAAAAGATGAAACAGGCACTCCAGCCCAATGCATTAACCCTGGACCTAATTAGTGCTCTCCATAATTAAGTCCCAATTGTTATTAAAATTTTCAAGGGCTCTATAGGCACCTCTACAACTCAGAGTTCAGAATCACTTCTAAAGCAGGTATCTTCACCAGTGTAGTATCTCAGTACTTAGCATAGTTGCTTGGCACACAGTAGGCACTCAATATATATATTTGCTATGTTAATGAGTGAAGGATACCTTATTGTTACCATTTAACAGAGAGTAAGGGAAGTTACTTTGCCACCAGGTATGCAGTCAATAGCAAAGCTAGAACCCAAATTAATGTCATCTAAGGCAATCAATCCAAACCAAATGTGAGTGCCTGACAGAGAAAGAGCCTTGATGGTAAAAAGAAAAAGGCTGGAGCAATGCGTGCCACAGAGGTCTGGAGTCCCAGAAACTAAGGGTAACAGAAGTCCAAAGGAACGAATCTTCTCAAAAGAGCTGGCTCCCTGTTCACTGTCTCCACTACCTCTAACCTGCTGGGTGTTGTTGTTTTCTTCTTTTCATTTTTTTTGTGTTGGTTGTAATCTATTTTAAAACAAACATCCAGGTACCTACCAACAAGATTTATTTTCATCTCAATACTTGCCTATTTGTCATAATTTTTAGTATATTCTTTTAGAAATGAGCTATTGGGTTGGCCAAAGAGTTTGTTTCGTTTTTTCCATTAAGGTGGCTCTAGTAGCACTTAGTTGTCTTTAACTTCCTTCAAAACAATTTTGTTAGATTGTATTGTAACAGCTGTCCTATCAGCGTGCACTTAAAAAAAATCAAAATTGGTTAATTTCTGTGTAGCCATTTTAATACAGAAGATGGAAAAAATACACATTTTAAGCACATTATGCTTTATTATTTCAAGAAAGGTAAAAACACAACTGAAATGCAAAAGAAGATTAGCACAGTGTATGGAGAAGGTGCTGTGACCGAACATGTCAGAAGTGGTTTGTGAGTTTCGTGCTGGAGACTTCTCATTGGACAATGCTCCATGGTCAGGTAGACAGACCAGTTGAAGTTGATAGTGATCAAATCAAGACATTAATTGAGAAGAATCAATGTGATACCACACAAGAGATAACCAACATACTCAAAATATCCAAATCAATAAAATTATTGGTAAAAATGAAAAATGTGTGTTTTATTTTATGGAAAAAAACTACATGCACTTTTTGGCTAACCCAATATTAGCGACAATCATTGGTGTTCACCATTCCTCTGTATAACTTCATATTTTTACTGCAAATGCATATATCTACAAGTACACTGTTTTTAAATATATCAAATTTTATGTAAATGGCCTCACACTATTTGTATTATTTTGCACCTTGCCTTTCCGACCGGTGAGACTTCTCCATGTAGCTCTAGTTTACTCATTTTAACTTTGTCTTGACATTTTTGTGAATGAGCCACAATTTATTCATCCATTTTTCTGTGCATCAACATTTAAGATGCTTCCTTTTTTAATAAGTTGGAAACTATGGTACAGTACACATAATGATCTGTGTGCTTCCTAGAGCTCTGCTAGAGTTCTCCTGCTGCCTATCATCAACTTCACCACATGCTCTCCAAAGTGGCCAGATCAACTTATACTCCTCAAAATATGGATAAGAACTCCTACTGCTCTACTTCCTCATTAACAACTTTTAATCCTCACCATTCTGAAAGATACAAAGTGAATGGGTGCCTCCTCCTTGTTTTAATTTTAATTTACCTAACGACCAAGGAGGTTGAACATCTTTTAATGCTTATGGGTCATTAATTTTGTGTTAATACCTACCTGAAAGTAGTATTTCTGGATTGAAGAGGATGTACATGTTTAACTTTTATGAAACTGCCAAAGAGTCCTGCAAAGTGGTTATACCATTTT
The DNA here is from genome assembly GCF_021234435.1 of Artibeus jamaicensis. NCBI lineage: Eukaryota > Metazoa > Chordata > Mammalia > Chiroptera > Phyllostomidae > Artibeus > Artibeus jamaicensis. Next base: position 38,645,123 of record NW_026521812.1, on the reverse strand, counting down.
ATAATTCCACCAGTAAGTGAGTTTCAGCTGTGCCAGTCTTTGTCAGTATTTGATATTATGTCTTTCTAATTTTAGCTGTTCAAGGGGCTATTAAGTAGGATCTTAACTTACTACGGTTAATTTGCATTTCCCTTATGACAATGATGCTGAGCACTTTTTCCTGTGCTAACTGGCCAATCATAAATTTTTCTTCATAATGTGTCTAAGGCTTTTGCCCATTTTAATAATAATGTTTCTTTTATTAAAGTTATAAAAGTTCTGCATATTTCCTGAAAAAGTCCTTTGTCAGATACTGTATTTTGCCATATATAATGTGCTCCCATGTTTAATGCACACCCTTGTTTTTGGCCCAAGCTTTCAGAAGAAAATCTTTTGTTTTAATTTTTTAATTCAATTATTTATTTATATTTAGATACTCATTTTGCATTATAAATGAATTTCAGCATTTATTTTTAATATATTATGGTACAAGAAATTTTACGTACCAGTAACAAATTTATATTTATGCATCATTAGTACTACTTGTGTATTAATGTGCATCCTTATTTTCCCTTAAAAATTTGTACAAAATTTTGCATTATTACACAGCAAAATATGGTATATGTTTCATGATTATTTTCTCACTCTGCAGTTTGCCTATTTACTTTCTTAATGGTATGTTTTAATAAACAGAAAGTTTAATTTTGATGAAATCTAATTCATCAAGAGTCCTTCTTCTTTTATAGTAACTGCTGTCTTTGTTCTTTAAGAAATCTTTGCCTATGCCCAGGTCATTAAATAGTCTCCTACATTTTCTTCTAAAAGTTTCAGTTTTATCTTTTACATTTCAAATGATAATCCAGCTCAAATTATGATGTGAGCCAGAGGTTACCATTAATTTGTTTCCTTTATGGATATCCAGTTGTTATGGCATCATTTGTTGAAAATATTTTATGTTCTCCACTAAACTGCTTTGATGCCTTTGTCAAAATTAATTGACTCTGTAAGTGTGGATTATTTACTGGCTCTACTCTGTTCTATTGATCTACTTGTCTGTCCTTAGGCTCGTATCATACTGTCTTGATTACTGTATCTTTTTAGCAAGTCTTTGAGTCAGGTAGCGTTAACTCTTCCAGCTTCAGTAACCTTTTTCAAAACGCCTTTGGCTATTTTAGATCCTTTACATTTTTTAAACAAATTTGTCAGTTTCTATGTTTTTAAAAAATCCTTTGTAGTTCAAAGGATTTTTTTCAAACACCAAGAATTATTTTGAACTATAATATAATCAACTTGGGAAAGAAATGACACTAAGAAAAATAGAGTTTTTAAAAGAATTTTTTTATTTTCAATTGCTTGCTTTTAATATATAGAAACAGAATTTCAGAAGTTTACCTTATATCTTGATAAGTTACTAAAACTCATCACTAATTACTGTAGTTTTATGAACACAAATATGTCACCTAAGAATAGGGACAGATTTTACTTCTACCTTTAAATTTTTTCTCTTTTATTTTTCTTGCCATGTTGCACTGGTTAGGACCTGCAATAAAATGCTGAATAGTGGTTGTGAGTGTAGGAATCCTTGTCCTGTTCTGATCTTAGGGAGAAAGCATTTAGTTTGTACCATGAAGTATGATGTTAGCTATTAACTTTTTCACAGGCTAAGAAATTCCCCTTCTATTTCTAGTTTGCTAAGACTTTTTAGCATTCTTGCTAAGTTCTGTTTAACATCTTTACATCATTATGAATGCTCACATCACTGTAGCCTCATATATACTGTAACCAATGAATACTAAGTATGTTCAAGAGAAATACTTGCTCATTGCTCCCAATGACAGATCAATAACATGATATTATTTATCGTAAAGGGATTGTTATATTTAGGACTAGAAAACTATATCTGAGATTTTTTTTAAATTACTCTCCCATACAGTAAAAAAGCAAATATGTCAAAATTAATATTCTTCCTGATCCACCTCTTGTTTTACTAGTGAAGAGAAACATAACAAATTATAAAATTGTAAAATGTATTTTTAAGTCTTTCTTTAGTTGTAGGGCTCAACTGCATTCCTAACAAATTTTATGCTAACCCACACTGTCTCTTAATGTCTTGTCCTTTATCATACATATTAAAACGGTCACTTCAAAGAAATATCTTAAATAAAATTTGACTTTAAATATTTTTACTAAAAAACCCTTAAAAACAGGAAAAACCACTTAAATGGATTTCTTTCCAGGTTTATTTTTTGTTTTGGGTTTTTTTTTTATTTCATTTATTTTTAGAGAGATAGAGGAAGGGAGAGAAACATCAATGTGTGACTGCCTCTCATGTGGCCCCCCCACTGGGGGCCTTGGCCCACAACCCAGGCATGTGCCCTGACTGGGAATCGAACCTGCAACCCGTTGGTTTGCCGCCCTTGCTCAATCCACTGAGCTACACCAGCCAGGGCCAGGTTCGTTTTTTATATAGTTTTTCCTTTCTTCATTTTATGTAATTGAAATCATACTGTATATCACTGTATACCCTTCTTTTTAAAACAGCTTCTATTTTTTTAAAGATTTTATTTGTTTATCTTTAGAGGGGAAGAGAAGGAGAGAGGGAGAGAAATGTCAATGTATGGTTGCGTCTCTATCGTCCCCTGCCGGGAACTGGCCTGCAACCCAGGCATGTGCCCTGACTGAGAATGGAACCGTGACCCTTTGGTTTGCAGGCCCGCACTCAATCCACTGAGCTACACCAGCCAGGGCACCTTACACCCTTTTTGTTTTGTTTTCACATTTATCCCAATGACTTTCTTTATAAGCATCCTAAATATTAAAGCTAACTTTAATGTCTAGGTATCATACTGCTAGTTAACTTATGCTGTAAACCACCTTGTACAAAAAAGCTATTAAGATAGGTTACACGTGGGATTCTACTTTCTTCATACTACTACTCGGCAGCTGTGCAATGTTAGGCAAGATATGAAATGTCTCTAAGCCTGAGTTTATTATCTGTAAAATGGAATTATGAAAGAACATATACAGGATTATTGTAAAAATTTAATAAGTTATTGTAATACGTGTAGTTTTTAGTGTAGCATGTGGCACACAGTGAGTACTCAAAAAATGTTAACAATTATTATTATTTCATCAATATATTCCTCTGAGATCTTGATTGCCCCTAGTAGCAGAGTTAAGAAGTGGTGAAAAATGGAAAAGGAAATCAATAAATTTCAATGATCTGTCTCGATTACTCAGAGGCAGATAATCTAGGTTAGAGGTCATGTGTCATCTGCATGTTGTATGTCACCTGTATCAACTGCTTAATTTGGCCTGCACAGTATTTTAACATTTTTTTAAAGTACCGAAACTGCCAGTACTTTACACCTTTTACTCTTTGATTTTTAATAAGAGTTTATTTCTACCAAACTGAGGACAACTGCCAGGAGGCAAGGTCTCAAATGCAGTATTTAACAGCTTTCAAATCTATGAATTTCAGATATGATTCAACTTAACAGATGCTAACATTTTGAAACAGAACATTTACACACACAAATAAAAGTTTCTGACTTCTTTTGAAAATCAGGAAGCTACAGCAACAAGTCCAATTGTCTCCACAGTGGTTATCAGCCAGAGCTTAGTAGCAGCTGCTGACCCCATTAGCACATATTCTTTCCCATTTGTCACAGCCCATACCATCCTATTGTGCTTTATAACCTGAGAACTTTACTCATTCATGTTGCCCTGCCTGGCCCCTGTGACCATTAGAATTGGAAACCTCTCATTTTTTTGTACACACACACCTCTGGAGAGGCGTGATGCTTATTCATTATTCAAGTGGTCTCTTTAACTGTGGGAATTTTTTTTTACCTTACCCAAATTATAAATTTTGGTTGTTTTCTATATAATGAACTGATAAACAAGTTTAGAGAAGAAATGTGAACACAGGATTTTTAGATGTTAATTAAGGTATATTAACTCAACAGTTTACAGTTGAGTATATATAAAAGAAGAGATCAAATAAAAAATACTTCCACAGTAACTCATCAAAAGCAAATTATGATTATAATAGATGGCTCTGGAGTGAAGGATTGCAATATATTTGTAGCTGTAAAGCCCCAGGGTAAGTCATTAAAACTTGAGGCTTATCTTGCCCTTATGTACAATAAGATAATACTGCATACCTACGAAGGCCGGGGAGGAGGGCTGTAAATTAAGTATAAAGCCCAGTGAAAAGAAAATGTCCATTGACGCTCCCCCCCCCCCCCCAGTCATTCCCTCTGGCTCCTATTAAGGGAGAAAGTGCTGTATGAAGTTTTTTGTTACGATCTATGTTTAGGCATTATGTGGACAAAAAACTCAGTGGAGGGGGGACGGGTTTAGACTGATAACATCAAAAATCACCCAGGGAAGTCTATGCAAACCGTTATAATTGGAGTTTATACTGCATTCGGAACTTTGAAGAAAACCATATAAATCTCATTACTGAAGCTATCCTTTATGTATAGAAAAGAGCTGAGAAATAAATAAAATGTAACCAGCACCACCTGTAAGCAGACCAGACTGAGGCAAAGAAAGGCCCAAGGTACGCATTATTTTGTAATAACGTTCTCATCAACCCCAATTCCTCTTCATCTAGGAGGTAAGACGCGTGGATTTATAGGAACACGGCGACAAAAGGGTTGAAGTGCAGGCGCCCGCCCGAGCGAAAATACACACGGCCAGAGGCGGCAGGGCCCTCGGCTACCGGGAACTGGGCATCCTGCGCTCCACCGGGTCCCCTGGAGTGGGTACCCGCACCTACCCGGGCGGCTACGGGGGCGCGGACGCGCTCCTGCACGGAGCCGGGAGGCGAAGGCGCGAGTCCCGCCCAGGCCCCGAGCAGCCGCAAGGCTTTTACCGGCCCGGGAACAGGGCCTCGGCGGAAAGGAGCGGCCGGGCTGGCGGAAAAGCGCGGGGGCAGCCCTGGCGGGATGCGGCCCGGCCGCGGGATGCGGCCGTTACCCTGCCCCTCCCCCGCGCCCCAACCTGCGGGCGCCGCCGCTCACCTGGTGGCGTCCGCGACGTTCCTGACGAACAGGGAGGTGTTGGGGGGCCTCGTGTAGCGAGACATGTCCGCTTCCTCGTTCCCTCCGAGCGTGCCCGCAGCTGCTGGGCTCACACCGTCTCTTGCTGCCGCTGCCGCAGCTCCGCGGGCCCCCAGCGCGACCCCCTCCCCTCGGCCTCTGCCCAGCCAGCGCGCAGCCGCAGAGGCGGGTGTTGGGGGTGGGGGATGCGGGACGGCGAGTGGGTCTGAGCAGACGAAGCGCGGGTGGGGCCCGAGGCCCAGGGAACCTGGAAGATACAGCAGCTCCGGAGGCCCTAGCCGGGGCGGGGTGGGGGGGTGGGGTGGGGGGGGGGGGATGAGGAGAGGGAAGCACGGGGTCCTAGGTCGGAGGGAATCTAAGAAGGGGGCGGTGCGGAAGTCCGCGGTCCACGGGGATGCACGAGGGGGCGGTGCTGGAGGCGCTGTCTGGAGGAGGGAAAAGGGGGCCGGCGGCTCCGGGAGTTAGGGGGCATCTGAGAAGGAGGCGGTTTAGGAGGCCCGGATAGGAGGGCCCTAAGTCAGTGGGCTGTCCTAGTGTCCCGGGGTCCGACAGCCACGGGGGGGAGTGGGTGGGGTGTGCCTCCGGGGAGGGGTCAGCGCCAGAGGCCTGGTCTTGAAGAATCCGGGGTGGGGACAGATGATGTCTGAGTGTGCCACGATGCCGAAGGCCGTAGGGGCCCTAGGTACGGAGGTCCGTGAGCCAGGTGTTAGAGAGTATCCCGGGTTGGGGCGGGTAAATGTGAAGGAGGAGGTCAACCGCACTACAGCCCCAAAATACTGGGGCCTTCCTCCCTACATCCTCAGCCCTGGACTTTGGCAATTGTTCTGCTTTCTGCCCCTTTAATATTGAGCTTTATTAGGCTTCCAAACTATAAGGATTTTTTTTTCAGTGTTTTGAATTTTCATCCATTGTAGAAGTCCTCCCTTCTGTGGGGAGGATACTTCCAAGACCCCAGTGGATGCCTGGAACCTAGAATAGCACCAAGCCTTATATACACTGCTTTTTTCCTAATATATTTATACCTACGATAAAGTTTAATTTATAAACTAGGCACAGTGAGAGATTAACAATAGCTAATAATAAAATAGAGTATAATATACTGTAGTAAAAGAAATGTGGATTCAGTTTATCAAAATAGCCTATTGAATGGTACTCACTCTTCTGATGATGTGAGATGATAAAATGCCTACTTAAGTAATGTGAAGGAGGTAGCATACAGCTGCTATTGACATTCTAACCATATGTCAGAAGGAGGATCATCTGCTGCTGGTGATTCTGGATCATCATGTTATGAGGATGTCATGATTGTCTGTCAGGAGCAGATGATGTGAATGACTGGGGAAATTTAATATTTTAGAGCCATAGTTGACTTGGTCATTGAAATCATGGAAAACAAAATTGTGAATAAGGGGGACTGCTGTATTCCTTTAGGGGATGCTATTTAGCTATGGTACTAATGGTACTAATTTAGCTATTAGTACCATTGATTCAGATGTTTACTGAGCATCTACTATATAGCAGGCACTGTTCTAGATGTGGGATATAGCAACAAACAAAACAGACCAAGCCCCAGCCCTCAAAAAAGGATGGACAATAAAGGAATAAATGATGTAGAAGAAAGCAATGAAAATGCAGTGGCAAGTAAGCAAATTTAAATTACCCTCTCCCTCTTGTTCCAAAATGATGTAGCCCAACCCTTTCTAGTTACCTTTGGCACCTGTGGTTGGCACAGCCTGTTACCCAGGACTGTAATCAACTAACTTGTAATCGTTAATGGCACCCCTTTCATTTTCAGAAGTGGTCAGTTTTGGAGGATAAAAAATGTGGTCACCCTACTTAGCCCACAGTGGATTTAAAAACTGAGAGTCCCAAGGTTTGCAAACACTTCTGTAAGAGTGATCCTTCATTAAAAAAATAATTGCGCCCTGGCTGGTGTAGCTCAGTGGATTGAGCACGGGCCTGCGAACCAGACAATCGCGGTTCGATTCCCAGTCAGGGTACATGCCAGGGTTGCAGGCAGGTTCCCTGCAGGCCAGTTTCCAGCAGGGGACGCACGAAAGGCAACCATACATTGATGTTTCTCTCCCTCTCTCCTTCCCTTCCCCTCTAAATATAAATAAATAAAATCTTTAAAAAAAATAATAATTGCTATGCACAGCAGGCACAGGGCTAGACTGGGGATATAATGGGGGGGTGTTCGGGCACAGTTCCTATTCTCATGGAACTTACAATTTGGTAAGGAAGCAGAATCTAATAATCACACTAACAAAGATATAAACAATGATAAGGGCTATGCAAAGAGCTATATAATGCCAAGAGGGGACCTTATGTGGTTTGGCAAGCATGGCTTGAGAGGGTCACTCAACTCCCTGAAGAGATTTTGGAGATTTGAAGAATGGAGACGGACAACCCATGCACTGGAATAGCATGTGCAAAGGCAGTATAGGAAATCAAAGGAGGCAAATGGAGCATAAAGCTAGAGAACAGGAAAATGGGCCTGGAGGGCAGGCTGGGTTTATAGTAGGAAAAGTGTAGAACACTGCCTGTATTGGTTTCCTAGGACTGGTGTAACAAACTACCACAAAATCAGTGGTTTAAAATGACAAATTCTCTCACAGTTCTGGAGGCCAAAAATCTGAAGTCAAGGTGTTAGTAGGGCCATACTCCCACTGAAGTCACTAAGGCAGACTTCAGCCGCTGGTGCCTCCAGACACTCTGGCTTGTGGTTGCACACCTGTAATCTCTGCCTCCATCACACATGAACTCTCTGTGTCTTATAAGGACACTTGTCATAGGATCTGGGGCCCACCCAGGTAATCCAGGATCTCATCTCAAGATCTGTAATTACATCTCCAAAGACCCCTTTTTCCGAACAAGGTCAAATAAGGGAGAGTTAGTAATCGGACATATCTTTTCTGGGACCACATCATTCAATCCACTATACCAATCTTGCTGAGAAAAGAGATTTGAATTGATAGGAGGTGGCAGTTATTAATATACCTATTCCCTGACATATTAAGTTACATATATAATTTATTGTATATACAATAACATATATGTTATATATAACACATACAATTAACATATAACATTAAGTTATATATATGCATGTTCATGTATAAATACATTTTTTCAGTAGAAGCATTACACTCTGATATTTTATTTCTTCATACCTTTGGTTGGTACTGGTGGATTATTTTTAAAATGCTTTTTATAACTGGAAAAACCCTGTGAAGCTCTTTACAATTTGAAAAAAAAAAAGCTTTTGTAAGAGTATGTGAAAAGACTTACTGTGCATTTGTAGTGAGTTTTTTTCTGTATCTATTAATGAAAGTATCTGAGGAAAGGGCATTAAACTGGAGGGAGGTTCAGTAGAAAATTTTAAAGGTAGCTGGAATTGATTTAAATAAGTTGTGAAAATAGTAACTATGTAAAGAAATGGATTTGTTCATTAACTTGACTAGTTATTTCACTGTATATGAAATCATCGTGTTTTACACCTTAAGTATATACGATTTTTATTTAAAATAACAGGTAAAATATGTTATTGAGCCAAATTATTTAGGTTACATAAAAGGGTATGCTCTATTTCCAAATCTGATTTGAGGCAGCCAAGTGCAAAAAAGTGTAAGTAAACTGCTTTCTAGTTGGAAGACCTGAGGAGGGACATTGTCAGGCAACAAAAGAATGTTATCCAGTGCTAGGCCTGACCAATATCTTTACCAGGCCCTTAAGCCAACTGAGATGACTAACTAATGAAGCTGTTTTTTAGGTTTCCCTTGGCATTTAAAGAAGCAGGGAGCTCTTCCTTTTTGTAGCCATCACAGAGGCACCAGTGGTCAAAATGAAGTTCAATCCCTTTGTGACTTCTGACTGATACAAGAACTGTAAAAGGCATTTCAACGTACCTTCCCACATTTGTAGGAAGATTATAATCTGTCTTCTCTTTCCAAAGAGCTGAGACAGAAGTACAATGTTCGATCCATGCCCAACCAAAAGGATGATAACATTCAGGTTGTGCCAGGACATTACAAAGGGCAGCAAACTGGTAAAGTAGTCAGGTTTACAGGAAAAAATGTGTCATCTACTTTGAATGAGTGCAACAGGAGAACCATCCAGTGCAACCACCCATCTGGGCACTCACCCCAGCAAGGTGGTCATCACTAGACTAAAGCTGCACAAAGACCATAAAAAGATCCTTGATCATAAAGCCAGACCTCACCAAGTAGGAAAGGAAAAGGGCAAATACAAGGGAGAAACACTTGAGAAGATGCAGGAATGAAGTAATTTTATATGTAACTTTCACTAAAAACTTAAAGTGAAAAAAAAAAAAGAAGTAGGAAAGAGACTGAGGTCAAGACAGAATACCCTGTTTGTCAGGGGACATGATCCCATTTACCCTATTCACAAACATTCTTATTTGTCCTAAGTCCTAGAATTTAGTGAGATGCCATTTAGTAAAACTAGCACTTTAATGACTCATGGTTTGAAGGCACTGAAGGGTACCTGCAGGCTTTGGAGAGTTGACGTTCTCTCCAAAGAATTGCCAGAGAATTTCCAAAGAGCATACCACTGGCAAAGTCTGACAATTGTTTAGTAACTATATCCCCTTTTTCACATCAGAGTTTAACGTACTGTTCTTTGCAGTAACTTCTACTTCCTTTCCATTTAATACTTTTTAAAAAATTACAGTCTATCATCACCATAATAATAATTATGTGAAATGATGGAGGTGTTAGCAAATACTGCAGTGGTAATCATGTTGCAATGTGTAAATATCAAATCAGCAGTCATACACCTTAAACTTACACCATGTAATGTCATTTATAGCTCAATAAAAATATAAATAAAGCAAAAGTACAATCTAATGCTTCTTACTCTTTCGCTGTAGAGATAGACTCCAACTGGAAAATATTTCAGGAAAATGGGTAAGGTTCTCCTTAGAGACTATCACACTTCACCTCACTTTTCAAGAGTAAATAGATTTTAAACTTTTCATCAAAACTACAGTTCTATAAAGAATATAGTAAAAGAAAGTCAGAGTCATTGTCAACTTGTCGAAACTTGTCTTTGTGGACAAATACTTTGAAATCGGTAGTAAATTATGTTGGCAATAGAGGCACGTAGGCATCTGTTTCTAATGGTTGAACCTTTCCTCCTGAGTCCTGTCTCTGGGGAAGTTGCAGATAGCTAACTTGTCATTTACATTCTGAGCATGTAGGCCTTGCCGCCTCATTCTCCATGGCCCACTTTAAGCCAGCTTCCTCTTCTACCCTTTTGACACTCTGGAGCATCTATTCCACATGGCAGAGAGAAGAAACACAAAGAAATTGGCTAGAATTTACATTTTACATGTTTTTTTTTCATGATTTTTCTAATGATTACATGTCTGTGAGACTTTTAAAATTAATATTGGTGATAAAGTTTTAAATGTCATCAATAGATTTGGGAGAAAAGAATTTGAAAGAAGAAAATTATTATTTCTAGGTTATTAGTAAAGTTTAAAATTCCATAGTTCCTGTTGCGTGCATAGTAGACCATCATTAATTAATACTAATTTCCACAGATAATCAAGAAATGCCAAAGCTGGTTTGTAAGACTGAGCACACATACTTGTTATTCTAAAGTAATCCTATAGTATATTTTCTTCTATTTCTTAAGTGGATCAAAGTAGGATAATTATCAAGTTTTAATTAAGGAGTCAAATCATGAAAGACTTGTGTATTTTAATCCAATTAACTAGTTTTGTTTTTGACTGTCATATTGGAGAACTAGAACTAATTAGAAATTACATTTGGGTATGTATTAGCATCTTAAAATTTGTGTGATGAAAAGTTCTCCGAAGATATAAATTCGGGATTCATGGAGTCACCTGATAGTATCATCTTATGCTGTGAACTCCCCAACAGATGGTGCTAGCTCTCCTCAAGTAAGAGCTGCTCTGGTCTACCCTTTCTTAAAATGTACCATGACCCTGAAGGTGAAGAGTGATGTGATTTGTGTAGGATGTATTGTAAACATTCTTCCGTTGCCCTGAACTTTGGTTTATTAGACATCATTTCACACAATCCAGTTGGAGAATCTGTGATTATATCCTCCTGTGAATTTGATTTCTCCCATTGTAACTATAGGAAATAATTTAAAAGGTCATTTATATAGTAATAATGGATATTTATTACCATTATTACCTGTGTCACATTTAACTTTTTCAGAAAAGCCAGCCTAGAGGTGAGTTGTCACTAAAAAAATGACACTGGGTCCTAAACATTTGGAGGTGGAGGTTTAATTTGACAACTGTTTAGTGACGACGTGCTGCATGTTAAGCGTAGCACGAGGAACTGGCAAAGAAAAAAAGAAGTTATGCCTCCTAATTCTGAAGGACCTGTTTCCCAGACTTAAAGTCATTTCCATATATTCTGCAAGATTTTTGCCATCACGATGTACTACTTTGCCATAATATGCTTACTATTTTCCTTTAAATTTAGCTCACTGTTATTTTAAAAGAAAACTTTATCGCCAGTATTAATTTTAAAAGTCTCATAGAGCCCTGGCTGGTGTAGCTCGTGGATTGAGCGCAGGCCTGTGAATCAAAGGATCAAGGTTCAATTCCCAGTCAGGGCACATGCCTGGGTTGCAGGCCAGTTCCCAGCAGGGGATGCATGAGAGGCAACCATACATTGATATTTCTCTCCCTCTCTTTTTCCCTTCCCCTCTAAAAGATAAATAAATAAAATCTTTAAAAAAAAGTCTCATAGACATGTAATCATTAAAAAATCATGAAAAAAACTGTAAAATGTAAATTGTAGCCAATTTCTTTTATCTAAAAAGTTTCAAAACCTGAAAATTGCTCTCTCTTTTAAAGGAAAATTAATTACACAGCAAAAAGCTGTTAAAGCCATACTAACACCAAACTAAAACTTTCTTCCTAATGTAAAAGAAGAATGTGCTTGTACTATACAATTTAATACTGCATCAGTGTAATATATGAAACCATGGATAGTACCATCATCAGCAGTAAGTGTCCTACTCTTTGGGAGACGTTCTAGCTGGAGACACATGCATGAAAACAAACCACATTATACGGTTTCACTAGTGCTACATAAAGACATTTCAGAGTGCTATGTAGGACATAATGGAAACCGATTAGTTCTCTATGAACTAACAGAGAAAGTTATTTTAGAGACAACTGATATTTGCACTATTTATTGAAGGATGCATATAAATATCAAGGAATGGAAAAAAACAAGGCATTTGAGGGAAAGTAAACAAGGTGAGCAAAGGCACAGTGTACTGGGACTAGTATGGTGTCCTGAAGTCTAGGGGAAAGAAGAATGTAGGCTAACAAGGTTGGGATGGAGATTAGCAGCTAAGTTTTGAGAGGCTCTTGTATGTATACCACGCCAAGAAGCTTCGGCTTAATTCTTTCAGTAATGGGGCTCCATCAAAGGTTTTAAGAAGGGGATTATGATCAAATCCGTGTTTTATAAGGATGATTCTGACAGAAAGTTGAGGATGTATTGGAGGAAGTACAATACAAGCAGAGATCAATTAAAAGGTTCTTGCAAGTGACATATTTTCTCTTTAAAATGTCCCTTGAGAAAGACAAATATTGCATAATCTCACTTATATCTGGAATCTTTAAAAAAAAGGTCAAAGCTCATAGATACAGAGAACAGATTGGTGGTTGCCAGAGGTGGGGGTGAGGGGTGGGCAAGATGGATGAAGCTGATTAAAAGGTACAAACTTCTAGTTCTAAGAAAATAAATCCTGGGAATATAATATACAATATGATGACTATAGTTAACAATATTGTTTTGTATAATTTAAAGTTGCTGTGAGAGTAAATGTTAAAAGTTCTCATCACAAGAAAACAAAAATTTGTAACTGTGTTGATAGATGTTACCTACTGTAATCATTTTATTATATATATATGATATATATCATATTCTTATTTTATACAGTAAGTCCTCACTTAACATCCATATGTTCTGTGATTTTAAGCGAAACAACACACAACAAAACCAGTTTTACCATAGGCTGATTGACATATACAAGAGTTAAGTTCCTAGGGCATCTCATTAACATTGTAACAAAACAAAGTTGATTGAAACAAGGAAATAATCTATTCCAGGACCTGCTCTACACTTAAAACTAACACAATGTTATATATGTGAATTAATAGCTCAATTAAAAAATTTCTTACCTTTGTCTACTGAAAAAGCTTAGAAACAATGACCAGTCCTGTGCCATTTGGCACTCCTAGAGCCCAGGCTATAGTCTCCAAATACCATTTTTTCCCAAAAGGAATCATGACTTTGGAAGAATAAGCAATGCCCCATCCGGGATAGGAGACACATGGAATAAACCTGGAATATCTTGTCATATCAGAAATAAGACTTCCAGCCAAGATGGTGGTATAGGTAGATATGCTTTGCTTCCTGGCACAACCAAAAGAAGGACAGCAACAAGTTAAAAAAAAAAAGCAACCAGAACTGACAGAAAATCAAACCATATGGAAGCCCAACAATCAAGGAATTAAAGAAGAAACATTCATCCAGACTGGTAGGAGGGGCGGAAACAAGCAGCCAGGGCAGAGAGAAAGCATGGTGTGGTGAGGGACTGGGCAGGCAAAGCAGCGACTGGTGGATCAGGTGGTCCCACATTTGCATGCGGATAAACTGGGAAGAACAACTGGGGAGAAAGATAGACCACACAACCCAGGGTTCCAGTGTGGGGAGAGAAAGCCTCAAAACCTTTGGCTATAAAAACCTGTGGGGGTTGTGGCAGCAGGAGAAACTCCCAGCCTCATAGGAGAGTTGTTTGGAGAGACCCACAGGGTCCTAGAACATAGACAAACCCACCCACCCAAGAATCAGCACCAGAAGGGCCCAGTTTGCTTGAGGGTAGTGGAGGAAGTGACTGACAGCTGGCAGAGACTTAGCAAGCTGCATTGTTCCCTCTCGGACCCCTCCCCCACATACAGTGTCACAATGCTTCCATGTGGGTTGCTCTGCCCTGGTGAACACCTAAGGATCTGCCCCTTACTATGTAAAAGGGGAGCTGAGGGAAAAAAAGAAATGGCTCAAATGAAAGAGCAGATCAAAGCTCCAGAAAAAATACAACTAAGCAACAAGGAGATAGCCAACCTATTAGATACACAGTTAAAAACACTGGTAATCAGGATACTCATGGAATTGGTTGAATATGGTCACAAAATAGAGGAAAAGTGAAAGCTATGAAAAGTGAAATAAAGGAGAATGTACAGGGAACCAACAGTGACAGGAAGGAAACAACTCAAATTAATGGTTTGGACCAGAAGGAAGAAATAAACATTCAACCAAACAATCTAGAAGAGAATGAAAAAACAAGAATTCAAAACAATGAGGAAAAGTTTAGGAAACTCTGGGACAACTTAAACGTTCCAACATCTGAATCATAGGGGTGCCAGAAAGAGAAGAGGAAGAACAAGAAACTGAAAATTTATTTGAACAAATAATGAGGAAGAACTTCCCCAGTCTGGCAAAGGATATAGACTTCCTTCCTTTCAGGAAGTCCAGGAAGCTCAGAGAGTCCCAAAGAAGTTGGATCCAAGGAGGAACACACCAAGGCACATCATAATTACATTACCCAAAATTAAAGAAAAGGAGAGGATCTGAAAAGCAGCAAGACAAAAGGAGACAGTTACCTATAAAGGAGTTCCCATTAGACTACCAGCTGATTTCTCCAAAGAAACCTTGCAGGCAAGAAAGGGCTGGAAAGAAGTATTCCAAGTCATGAAAGGCAAGGACCTACATCCAAGATTACTCTATCCAACAAAGCTATCATTTAGAATGAAAGGGCAGATAAAGTGCTTCCCAGATAAGGTCAAGTTAAAGGAGTTCATCATCACTAAGCCCTTATTATATGAAATATAATAAATGTTAAAGGCAATTATCTAAGTCCTTTATTATATGAAATGTTATAGAGACTTATCTAAGAAAAAGAAGAAGGTTAATATGAACAGTAAAATGACAACAAACTCACAACTATCAACAACCAAACCCACAAAAACAAAAATAAAAACAAACTAAGCCAACAACTAGAACAGGAACACAATCACAGAAATGGAGATTACATGGAGGATTATCTGCGGTTTAGTGGATGCAGGAATAGGGAAAAAGGTACAGGGATTAAAAAGCATAAATAATAGATACAAAATAGACAGGGAGAGGTTTAGAACAGTATAGGAAGTGCAGAAGCCAAAACACGTATGTATGACCTATGGACATGAACTAAGGGGGGGATGCGGGTGGGAGGGGATGCAGGGTGGAGGGGAATAAAATGGGGGGAAATGAGACAACTATAATAGCATAATCAATAAAATATATTTTGAAAACTTCAAAGAGATACTAAAAAGAAATGACCGAGAAGTTTGAGAAATGAATCCATAGTGAAGGTCATTATTAAGCATGGTTAATAATGCTGTCCAATGGTCAAGGTGTACACATTGAGAAAGGAACCTCTTTAGAGACCCTCAAACACAGTATCGATTCCAAGATCAAAACATTTTATCAGTGAGGGTAGGGAAGCAATAAAAGGTCTCTTCATTTTCCTGAACCATAACCTTAGAAGAGAAATATTCTCATCCAGCACAAGCAGGGCTACCTCCTCACTGAGTTGTAATATACAAGCCCTAGGGAATCAGGGCGAAGGTGAGGCTTCTCCTCTGCAAGAATCTTACTGTCTTCATTTTCAGGAACAGCTGTGGTCAGCAGAGCAGCTAATGTCACTGCCAAGAGGGAGGAAAGCCAAATGAAGCCTCAAGGAACTGAGTACCAGAATGTTCCAGGCTTTAAAATAGCTGCTTTCACCTTGTTGGCCATTTAAAGGTATATATACCAAAGTTAAAAATGAGTGTAATAAAACCTAACCCAAAAGAAACAAGTTTTTGCTAGACATTTTTGCTCAGTCCTTTGTTTTTATTTTTGTTTTTTGACATATTTTAATTACAGTTGACATACAATATTATATTAGTTTCAAGTGTACAAATAGTAGTTGGGATATTTATATAACTTATGAAGTTTTTTACCTTGGTAAGTCTACCACCTAGCTGACACCATATATAGTTTTTACAAGATTATTGACTATTTTTTCTATGCTGTACTTTGCATCACTCTATTTTTAAATATATTTTATTGATTATGCCATTACAGTTGTTCTATTTCCCCCTTCATTCCCCTCTACCCTGCACACCCCCTCCCCCACCATTTCCCCCTTTAGTTTATGACCACGTGTCTCAAGTTCTTTAGATTCTATATTTCCCATACTATTCTTGCCCCCCTATCTATTTTCTACCTACTGTCTATGCTACTTATTTTCTGTACCTTCTCCCCCCTTCTCCTTCTCCCACTCCCCTGTTGCTAACCCTCCATGTGATCTTTATTTCTATGGTTCTGCTCCTGATCTAGTTGTCCTCTTAGTTTGCTTTTGTTTTAGGTGAGGTTCTTAATAACTGTGAGTTTGTCCTTTCACTGTTCATCTTTTTTATCTTCTTTTTCTTAGGTAAGTCCCTTTAACATTTCATACAATAAGGGCTTGGTGATGATGAACTCCTTGAATTTGATCTTATCTGAGAAGCACTTTATCTGCCCTTCCATTCTAAATGGAAGCTTTGCTGGATAGATCAATCTTGGATGTAGGTCTTTGGATTTCATGACTTGGAATACTTCTTTCCAGCCCCTTCTTGCCTGTAGGGTCTCTTTTGAGAAATCCACTGACAGTCTGATGGGAACTCCTTTGTAGGTGACTGTCCCCTTAGCTCTTGCTGCTTCTAGGATTCTCTCCTTCATTTGAATCTTGGCTAATATAATTATGATGTGCCTTGGTGTGTTCCTTCTTGGGTCCAACTTCTTTGGGACTCTCTGAGCTTCCTGGATTTCCTGGAAGTCTATTTCCTTTGCCAGATTGGGGAAATTCTCCTTTATTATTTGTTCAAATAAGTTTTCCACTCGTGGCTGTTCCTCTTCCCCTTCTGGTACCCCTATAATTCAGATGTTGGAGTGTTTAAAGATGTCCTGAAGTTTCCTTAGCCTCTCCTCATTTTTTTGAATTCTTGTTTCTTCATTTTTTTCTGTTTGGTCATTTTTTTCCTCCTTCTGGTCTACTCCTTTGATTTGAGTCCCAGTTTCCTCTCCATCACTGTTGGTTTCCTATGTATTTCCCTTCATTTCAATTAGTTTAACCTTCATATGTTCCTCTAATTTGTGACTAAAATCAACCAGTTCTGTGAGCATCCTGATCACCAGTGTTTTGAACTGTGCATCTGAAAGTTTGGCTATTTCTTGGTCGCTTAGAATTATGGCATCTGGGGCTCTGAGTTGTTCTTGAGCCATGTTTTGATCTGTTCTCGCCAGTTATGTATGAGGAGTGGAGCCTTAGTTGTTCACCAGGGTGGGGCAAACCAGGTTGCTGGGTTGTGATGCTGTATGTGGGGGCGGGGTCAGAGAGCGACAATGGCGGTCCCCTCTGTGGCTGCCTTCCCCTGGGGCCTGTGAGGTCCGTCTCACTGCTCGCTCCTTCACCAGTTTATCTGCGCACCAATGTGTGACCACAGTCAGCCCTCAGTGGGTCTGCCAGCTTCTCCACACCTGGGATCCGCCCATGGCTGCTGGCACACCTGGGTTGCATGCCCGACCCCGCTCTGCTGCTGACTCTGCCCCTCTTACTGGTTTGGCTGAAGGGTTCATTGTTGTCAGACTTCCATGTAGTTCAATTTTCTGTGGTTTGGCTGTGTTTTTGTTGCTAAAACTTTGTTGTTTTTAAACTTGGTTGTGCGAGAAGGTACAGTGCTTCCACCTACGCCTCCATCTTGGCGGAAGTCCCACTCTGACTATTTTTATAACTGGCAATTTGTGCCTCTTAATCCCTTTCAACTTTTTGATCCCTATCCCAACTCCCCTCCAATCTGGTAAGCATCAATTTGTTCTCCATATCTATAAATTCGTTTCTGTATGGTATTTGTCTTTCTCTGTCTGACTTATTTACAAGAGCCAACATAAGGAAGCGATCTAAGTGTCCATTGATAGATGAATGAATAAAGAAGTTGTGGTACAAATATACATGCAATGGAATATTACTCAGCCACAAAAAAAGAATGAAATCAATTTGTTTTTTCGTTTGTTTTCCAGAGTTTCTTCCTCATCTTAAATTTCCTCCCTAGTCACTCCCTGATGTGGTTTGATTCTCCTCTGGGTATAATCATTATGCATAATAGATAATGTAGAAATGCACTTGCCTTCTTTCCTCCACTTTCTTTATCACTACCTCTAGTTTCTCAAATGGCAAGTGTCACCTCCCCTTGACATGACTATCACATACCCATCAACTTGCCCCACTGCCCCTATTTTGTTTAATGACTTTACCGTCTACCCAGCTATTCACACTGCAAAACTCACTTACCTTTCCTCCTTTTCTCCTTCCCCAAAACACATTTATTAGGCATCAAGTCTGGCTACCTCTGCCTGTGGAATGTTTCTGGAATTTGGGGACTTTGCAGGGAACTTCTACCATGTCTCAGACCAAAATCTCTCTGTTTCCAATTCATCCTCCTTGTGGTCATTAATTATTCTTCTGGAATAAAAACCTGGTTTTACCTCTCTCTGGCTGATATAACATCCAATGATTACCCATTGTCTAGATAAAGTTTAATTCCTTAATAATGTGTACAGAATTCTCTATATCCCTTCATCCCCAATCAAAATTTACCTTTTAGCTAACATACACTCTTAGTTTGCTGCTTTCTGAAAAATGGCAGCTAGGGTTTTTTTTTCAAGACATTAACCCAGATTGTAGACTGGTACAACCATTATGGAAAACAGTATGGAATTTTCTCAGAAAAATAAAAATTGACCTGCCTTTTGACCCAGCAATTCCACTGCTAGGATTATACCCCAAGAATCCTAAAACATCAATTTCAAAGAACCTATGCACCACAATGTTCATAGCAGCACAATTTACAATAGCCAAGAGTTGGAAGCAACCTAGGTGCCCATCAGTAAATGAATGGATCCAAAAATTGTGGTACATATACACCATGGAATTTTATGCAGCAGAGAGAAAGAAGGAACTACTACCTTTTGCAACAACATGGATGGAACTGGAAAGCATTATGCTGAGTGAAATAGGCCAGGCATTGAAGGACAAATACCATATGATCTCACCTTTGACAGGAAGCTAAAGAATAAAACAAACAAGCAAACAGAATAAAAACAAAGACGCTGAAATAGAGAACAAGTGGGCAGCGACCAGAGGGGAGAGGGAAGGGAACTTAAGGGGAAAAAGGGGGGAGGGATTTTGAGGAACAAGTATGAAAGACACAGAGATGAGGACTGGGGGGGGGGGGAATGGGATGGAGGGGGGAGACGGGGCGGAGGGGGGGGAAGAGGAGAAAAAAAATGTAAAAAAAAAATAAAAAAAAAAGTAAAAAAATAAAAAAAAAAAAGACATTAACCCAGAAGTGATTTCTTAAATGTGCTATCTAGTAGATGATATCAGTTAGAGATATGTATGTCTGGAGATACTATTGAATATCTGGGGGTAGCAGGGACAGACTAGGGGGATGTTGTTAGGACTACTAAGTACCCTAAAGTGACACTGAATTTGACTTGCTCTGCATGCTGACGGTGGCAGCCCCCCAAATCATGCAGTGCCAGGGAGTGGTTCTGGAGAAAATTGTTCAGGTTGCAAATATTTCTAAAATGGAAAGATAATAGGAAAGATTTTTGTGCACTTTTGGAAATGTTTCCTTTATTCTATATTTTTGAAACCTTTAATGTGAGTGTTTTGTTTTATTTTCTGGTGAAATATCTGCATTATCCATATGGATGAAATAATTTTAACACTTTTCATTCCTTCCCCACCTCAGCATCTTCTGTTCGCCTTTGCTCTCCCATAACTGTCTTCATTTTATTTTTCACTCATTTCTTTTTCTGTGATGTCAAAATATTTTTTCCTTCTCATTTATGTCATCCTTTGAAAGTCTATGTTGGGGATTTTATTATATTATATTATTTTATCCTAATTAAAAGAATATAAACCATATATGTCTGTTGCTTTGCCAAAAGGACTTCTGTGCCTGAAGTCCAAACTAATAACCAGTATCATCTCATAAATTTGACTAGTATATCAGTCACAAATAATGTTGCTTTCCCAGGTAAAGAAAATCTTTGAGGTACTCTTCCACCAAAGCACTCATTTGCCCTACGTTTCCTACTCTGAAAGTTGTTGAGTCAGTGGAGATGGCAGCTGGTTATTTGAGCAGCAAAAGAGGTATCTTTATACCCTAACACCAGTCCTCTAATGAGAACTGTCTTACCCACTGCCAACTGCACTCTGAAGCAGAGGTCAAAATTAACTTCTTAATACTCAATTCCAGGTACTGTATTATTTTTTTTTTCAGATATAGCAGCAGCTAAAGGAAGGGACATATTCTATTTTTTTTGTTTCTAGTGAAAAAGTTACAGATTTTTTTCACAGCAGTCCATAGTTAGGCAGTTTTTATTAATATAATGGGTAGAAATGAAGGTAATAGTAAGAAATACTGAGCTGACCAGATTTAAGAAGGTCATGTCTAATTCCAACAGTTTCCAGAAACCAGTGTTTCTGCCCCTGAACTCTCACAGGTAAAGAACTGAGAAGTCTAAGGAGAAGCATAAAATTGTCCATAGGACAAAAGTGTCTATAGGTAGTGAGCATAGTTGAGTGGTTAATTGCTATTATTACTCAATTGGCTGCTGAGATTCAAGAAGAATAGTCAGCCAACAAATCCTTCACAAGGAGGAAGGACTGTATCGCCACCATACTTTAGGTGCTGAGGAATGCAGGGGAAAACAAACAAGTTTAAAGACGAGAGAGTTCAACACATATATTCAACAAGTTACCACAATTTGTTAAATAAATTAATTCAAGGTTGCAAAGAAATATAGTGGCCAACAATGGAAACCCCACACATACGAACATGCATGTGTGCACACATGGAACAGAGCTTGAAATGAATCTACCACCTTGAGTGACAGCTTGGCTAGTTCATAACAAGCAATGTAAATAACAGCTTCTGTATAGAATTTACATGTACCCTTTCTCTATCATTGTTTATAGCTGCTGAAAAGAATAAGCAAACATGAGTTCTACTGATGTCAACAGATGAAGAAAATTAGTTGTTGAAGAAAATTTATTCAAAATGAGTGATTGTATGTGTTCTGATATGTGGCCACTGGAGCCAGATTGGCTTCTGTTCTATATTTGTCTGCTACTTACTAATCTGTCATCTTGGACGCTGCATCTGTAAAGCAAAGGTGAACCACCACATTAACAACCACATAGGTTGTCATAAGGGTTGAATGAGTTAATACATGTAAAGCACTTGGCACATGTGAAGTGCCTGCCGCCGGGTAAGTGCTCTACACATGTCATGTACCCACTGGTTTTGTTCATGTGGGCCTTTCTTTTAGCCAACTAATTGAACACAATAATATTGAATCTCAATATTATTTTTTGAGTAGGGGGTATTTCTGTCAGAAGTATACCGGGTAAGATTTAATAAGTATAGATAAGTATTAAATACTTATTAATAAGTATTTAATAAGTATAGAAATTTACCACAGCATTTGTTGTCTTTAAGGATGAATTTCAGTGAGAGCGTTTACTGAACGACAGTATTTTCAAATTTAGAATGTGACATTTACTCTGATATTGTTAGGAGTGAAAAACTGTAGTAGGTAGGTAGTCCTCATGTATATTAGTTTCCTTTAGGCTTATTTTTAGAAAACACATTTGTCTTATTATCTGAATATACTTCAACCTATTTAACCTACTTGTGACAAAGTAAGGAATAAGATAGCAGAATAGGAAAAGTGTGTGGAAGCTTTTAATACATGTGTTAGTAGAGGAAGACCCTGGGGAAAGTCCTGGGACCGAGAATCTGTCTCCTTCAGCAGTAGGGAAAGAGGTTGCCCCTTGCAGTGTGATAATTAGGAGAGTTTATTAAGGGAAACTTACATCAAGGTGGGCCTTGGGGGACTTCAAGACAAAATGGATCCCTATCCCACTTGGCATGTGCCATAGAGTTACATAGGACAAGGTGAGATAGTCACCAATATGAGTGCATGGATGCTACCGGGTATGAAAATTACTTCACCTGCCTAACCAGGTCAGGATAACGGCCTGCTCCAGGAACCAGGATGTAGCAGGGGGCAGTGGAAGGGGTTCCGGTAAGTCAGGACGAACATGAATTACAATCAGTCAGTGTCTGAGGGGAGTTTGTAGTAAGAATCTCCTTTCTGGTCCTGGGGCTAGCTTATGCATCACACTGAGGAAATGCCATGGAATTGTCATCTCTCTCCCACACAAGGTGGAACACCTTAGAATATGAAGTTCTTCAGTGCTATTAATAGGCATGGCATCATGGACAGTTTTTCAGACTTTGTGCTTCACTCTGGGGAAAGAATTTAGCATCTTGAATTTCTTCATTGGGTAACTTAGAACCCAGTTATGTGAACACCAGCTGCACATATCATGTTACTTGAGTTCGGCATCAAAGTTATAAATGAAACTAGTCACATGTTCTTTCAAAGCTACTGCGAGTCAAAACAAACATCCAAATAAAACAAAGTAGTATGAACAGGTATGATCATAAATCTTTTTATTAACTCTGGTTTGGGCTTTTAAAACCCTCATTTAGCCCTGACAGCATGGCTCAGAGCATTGGGTGTCACTCTCGCAAATAGAAAAGACTTGGTGGGATTCCCATCGGGACAGCCTCTGCCTTGCGTCAGGGGTTAGGGGCCTGTGGGAGGCAGCAGATCTGTGTTTCTCTAGCACATGGATGTTTCCCTCTCCATCTCCCCCCCTTTTACCCTCTCTCTAAAAACAAATAAATGCAATCTTTTTTTTTTGCCAGATGGCAGAATTTTATGGTTTTATCAACACAAATACAATGTGTACACAATCTGTCTATTCATTTTCTTCGCTGCAGCTTGGCACTGGGATAGGTGATGTGATGACCAGCTGGGCTGCTCTTTCCACAATGGCATTGCCATTCTTTGAGGGGACGTGAGCAATTTCAACACAGTAACATTTGTTGCACATCAGCACTTCAGGCTCCTTGACGCTGTGGACCAGGAACTTCCGAAAGCCACTGGGCAGCATGTGCTTTGTTTTCCTGTTGCTCCCATAACTGATGTTGGGCATCAAGATCTGGCCTTTGAATTTTCTGTGCACCCTATTGTCAATACTTCTGGATTTCTGCCAGTTTGCTTAATTTTTACATATCAGTCTGAATGGTGCAGGAGGAACTTCTGTGTCTTCTGACAATCTTGGGGGTCTGAAGGCAGCCATGGTGTTAAGAGATGGTCGCCACCAGAGCATTGAGGAAGAGAGAAAGGTGGCCTGGGAGGCCTCATGAGACTAAAATCTCTACAAAAAAAAAAGTTAAAAAAACTCATTTAAAATTCTTAGTTTCCTCTACTCAAACTACACTAGCTAATGTATGTGTGCTTACTATATTCCAGATGCTATACTAGACACTTGGTATATTAGTCAGTTTTTATTCTAATGAAAAAAACTATACTTTCAGCTTTTAAATAATACAGCAACCTCAAGGAGAAGAAAGTGGGGTCAGTACCAAAAACGTAAGTATGTAGAGTCTACAGACCAGTGTTCTTTGTAGTTTTATGAACTAAAAACCTGTAGAATTTTTATTACTATTTTAGAAAGGCCACTGGTGTTTTTCAAGGGTGCTTGTTCCACTTGGTCTGTCTCTGATGTCTATTAACCAATAAAACCGGTCTCACTCCGCTGCTGTGGAAAATAAACAATAACGGAAAAGTAATAACTTTACAGCTTCATTCGGTTGCCTGAACAGCGAAGGAGTAGGGAGAAGAGTCCCTCAACCCCCATTCTTCCCGGTGCTCCGGAGCTCAGCCTCCGCCCCTTCCTGGGGCGGAGCACCTGCCGGCTACAGAAGAGGCGGAGGGGCTGGAGGCGGGGTCCCGGGGACAGGGCACCGGTCTCCGGTGAGCGGTGCAGCCAGCTTGCACCAGCCCCGCGAATTCTCGCGGCCTCTGGGAGCATGCGCACGCTGCGCTAGAAGGAAGCAATCAAGGTGGCATTCGAGCGGAGTGCTGACAGATCACGGGCTTTGGGCGCGATGGGACCTGGAGAGGAGGGACCTGGAGAGGAGCGACCTGTGGAGGGCGTAGCCTCTGAGTTGGACCTGCTGAAGCTGCGCGCTGCGGAGCGCATCGACGAGGCTGCCGGCCGCCTAGGGGCCCTGAGCCACGCCATCTGGAGCGAGCCCGAGCTGGCCTATGCGGAGCACCATGCCCACGGCGTGCTAACGCGCTTCTTCCAGTGCGAGCCACCGGCCGCCTCTTGGATGGTGCAGCCGCACTACCACCTGGCCACGGCCTTCCGCGCCGAGTGGGAGACACCGGGGGTTCAGGTGTCACAGAGCCCTCTGCACCTGGGCTTCCTGTGCGAGTACGACGCGCTGCCGGGCATTGGGCACGCGTGCGGACACAACCTAATCGCTGAGGTCGGGGCAGCGGCGGCGCTGGGCTTGAAAGGGGCTCTGGAGGGCCTCCCCGGGCCGCCTCTGCCGGTAAAGGTGAGCCCCCCCCCCCAGACGTGGAACTCCCATCACCTGCCCCATCAGGTACCTACACGGGGATGGAAAGGCCTGCGCGTATTCCGTGCACACCTGTATCCTCCCTCCCCAGGACTGGTGTAAGGGATGGCACTGGGCAACCTAGCCTCGTTTGTGCCCGAAGGCAGAACCGTTAGATAAAACCAGAACTTTCAGATATGGCGACGCTGCACATTTTGGGGTTTCCTCGTGTCGTTGTAATGAATTGCGTGGGTTCTCCTTTATGAAAGAACTTAGAACCCAGCCTTTATACACGCGCACACACACACACACACACACACACACACACACACACAATTGCTTATGGTAGTTGTCCCATTCCCCCCCTCCCCATCCGATACCCCATTCCGTCATGCAATTCATGTCCACCCTTAGTTCATGTCCATAGGTCATGCAGGTAAGTTCTTTGGCTGCTCCATTTCCTA
The DNA here is from genome assembly GCF_021234435.1 of Artibeus jamaicensis. Lineage (NCBI taxonomy): Eukaryota > Metazoa > Chordata > Mammalia > Chiroptera > Phyllostomidae > Artibeus > Artibeus jamaicensis. Next base: position 38,619,969 of record NW_026521812.1, on the reverse strand, counting down.
TGCTGTTAACATCCCCCTGTCTATTCTGTACCTACCAATTTGTACTTCTTAAACCCTGAACCTTTTTCCCCATTCTCCCCCTTCCCCCTTTCAGCTGATTACCCTCCAAATGATATCCATATCTATGATTCCATTTCTGTTCTGCTTGTATGCTTAGGTTGTTTTTTCAATTCAATTGTTGGTAGTTGTGAATTTATTGTCATTTTAATGTTCATAGTTTTTATCTTTTTCTTAAATAAGTCCTTTTAACACTTCATATAATAGCGGTTTGGTGATAATGAACTCCTTTAGCTTTACCTTGTCTGGTAAGCACATTATCTGTCCTTTGATTCTAGATGATAGCTTTGCTGGATAGAATAATGTAGGTTGTAGGTCATTGCTTTTCATCACTTTGAATACTTCTCACCAGTCCCTTCTAGCCTGCAAAGTTTCTTTTGAGAAATAGGCTGACAGTCTTATGGGAACTCCTTTGTAGGTAACTCTCTGCTTTTCTTTTGCTGCTTTTAAGATTCTCTCTTTATCTTTAGCCTTTGGCAATTTAATATGAAGTGTCCTGGTGTGGTTCTCTTTCTGTCCATCTTGTTTGGGACTCTGTGCTTACTAGATTTGTATGTCTATTTCCATCACTAAATTAGGGAAGTTTTCTTCCATTATATTCTCAGACAAATTTTTGATTTCTTGCTCTTTCTCTTCTCCTTCCACATCCCTACCACCCCTATGATTTGAATGTTGGTACGTTTGATGTTGTCTCAGGGGCTCCTTAGTCTATCCTCGTGGGGTTTTGGTTTGTTTGTTTTATTTATTTATCTTTAGAGAGGAAGGGAAGGAGAGAGGGAGAGAAATATCAATGTGTGGTTGCTTCTCATGCGGCCCCTTGCTGGGAACTGGCCTGCAACCCAGGCATGTGCCCTGACTGGGAATCGAATTGCGATCCTTTGGTTCTCTGCCCCACACTCAATCCACTGAGCTACACCAGCCAGGGCTATCCTTGTTTTTTGTATTCTTTTTTCTTCTTGCTGTTCTGATTGAATGGTTTTTTTCTTCCTTTATGTTTCAAATCACTGAGTTGATTCTTGGCTTCATCCACTCCACTGTTGATTGCCTGTGAATTTTTCTTTATTTCACTAATATGTAACCTTCATTTTTGCCTGGGTCTTTTTTATGGTATTGAAGTACCCAATGAGTTCCTTGAGCATCCTAATAACCAGTGTTTTGAAATCTGCTCCTGATATATTGCTTATCTCCATTTTGTTTAGTTGTTTTTCTGGAGTTTTATTCTGTTCTTTCATTTGGGCCATGCTTCTTTGCCTCATCATTTTGGCAGCCTCCACGTTTGACAGCCTCCCTGTGTTTGTTTCTGTGCATTAGGTAGAGCTGCTTTGACTCCCTGTCTTAGTAGCATGGCTTATTTTAGCAAAGGCACCTGCAAGTTGGATGGAGCAGAGCCTTAGATAATTGCCTGGGCGGGGAAGCCTGTGTGAACCAGGTCGATGGAGCCTCCAATGTGGTGTCTCCCTCCTCTCTGTGTCTCTGTGGGGAGAGCTCAGAAAGAGGTCAGTGCAGTTGCCTGGTCTCTGGAGTTTTGTCCAGGAGGAAGCTGTCCCCTGGCACTCGCCCTGATGCCAGACTCTTCACTTTTTCCCCATTTGCCACTGGTGCCCTTCAAGCCATTGCCCTGGTATACCCTGGTGTGGGAGTCCAGAAGGAGTGAGTCTGCAGGCCCTAAGTCATAAGTTCATTGTGGTTCCTTTTAGAGGAGATGCCTGAAAAATCCTGAAGTTTCTTCTGCTGCCCCAAGCCCCACTGGTTTTTACAACCAGAAGTTATGGGGACTTAACTTCTTAGCACTGGAACCTTAGGTTGGGTGGTCTGGTGTGGGGCTGGGATCCCTCTATCCCCAGAGGTATCCCCACTATTTTTTATCTACCACAGGTGGGTGCCCACTTTCTGGATAAATGTGGTAGTCAGACTTCTAAACAGCTTGATTTTCTGACAATTCTGGGGGATAGTTGGTTTTTTAAAAATATTTATTTATTTTTGGAGAGAGGGAAGGGAGGGAGAAAGAGAGGGAAAGAAATGTCAATGTGTGGTTACCTCTTGTGCACTCCCAACTGGGGACCTGACCTGCAACCCAGGCATGTGCCCTGACTGGGAATCGAACCAGCCACCCTTTGGTTCACAGGCCGGTGCTCAATCAACTGAGCCACACTAGCCAGGGCAAGGTGATAGATGTTTTGTAGTTTAGTTGTAATTTTTGCTGTGGTTGTGTGAGGAGGCAAGCTGAGTTTACTTCGGCCTCCATCTTGATTGGCCCAGCCCGGTTTTCCTCAGGGCTTATTTTTAGTAACAGAGGCTGACACTTCATTTGCAGACTAGGTTGTGCAATCTCCAGTGGAAGTGCTTATTGTAGGGAAACACACAGCCCCTCTTCACATTAGGCTCCCCCCAAATTTTTGTTTGTGGCAGTCATAGGATATTATCAGTCATTAAAACTACCAAACCTCTAGAAATACACCAAAAACAGGGAAGTGAATGAACATTTACTGCATAATTAATTGATCTTTTTGTTAATGTTTATTAAATGGTTTTAATAAGTATCTCAGTTCTTTAAATAGGGAAATGTCATTTATGTTTATCATAGGGCAAGTTTAATCTTGTGTTACTGTTTTCCTAGGTGGTAAATTCTTCCTTCTGTGAGCTAAGATGTAATCATCACCATTCAGGTTGAAGGAAAGACTAATGTTTTTATTTTATTCTTTAGCTGATTTTTTCCAATACCAGTAACCTTTCACTTTTATCCTAACTTTCCATCTTTTGTGACTTTTTTTGTTTAGGCGCCTTCTCTTTTCCACCCCTGGGGGTTTGTTTTTGAATCTGGTTGGGTTTTTGTTTTGTTTGGGATGGGGCATCCTTGAACCCTGGAGCGATGTAGCTTTGACCGGGTTTATGATAAATTCAGGGAAGTCAGCAAGATTTAACTTGGAAGCCATCAGATACATGATCTTGAAAGTATATTAGTTGTTTAGAGATCATTTTTTTGCTTTAAAAATTGTTTGAAGGAGTTAAACATAAATATCAAAGTAAAATGTTTATTCCACAAAGTTTCCTGTTGTTTAATGAGGTGTTAAGTGATCAATAAATCTGCCTGGTTGAACTGTTAGACTCGAGTTAGTAATTTTGTGTAATAGCTGGCTTCTTTCTAACCATAGCCCTAAGATTTATTTCATGCTCTTCATAAAGGATTAACGAATTAAGTTCTTTTAATGAGGTAGTTCAGTAAAGAACAGGTCTGAACATCTAGTGCCAGCCCCCCTCGAAAACCCACGCTGTGACCAAGAGCAAGAGTCGCCACTTCACCCTGTGCCTCCAAACCACCCTTCCTAACCTAATGACACAGATTTCTCACCTACCTCACACGGTTGTCATGGGGGAAACCAATAAGTAACTGGGGACTTCCTAACAAATAAAGTGCTTACGAATAGTTATGTAAATGCATTAAAAGAAAAAGCTGTAAGAAATGAGTCAGAGAATGTTGAGGAACTTAGTATATAGCATTTATCTTTTTCATTTTTGTCAGTAAGTAGTTACATAAAATTGAGTTGTAAAATTAGGAAAAGCTTCCTGTAATGGCTTTAGTACATACTTAACACCAAATTGTATAATAGTGCACATTAAAACTTGTGATTACTGTAGCACCACCGAGGTGTGCCCAGGCATTATTTTAGTGTCAGAGAAGAACACATCTCTCCACGGTGTAATGTAGATTGTGAGAACATGGGCAAGAGATGCAAGGGAACTTGTTTGATATTTGCCTACTAGGATTTTTTGTTGTTTTGTCCTGACACAGGTATTTCCTTCTAGGTAACTGTCCTGGGAACCCCTGCAGAAGAAGATGGTGGTGGCAAGATTGACTTAATTGAAGCAGGGGCTTTTAAAAATCTTGATGTTGTTTTCATGGCGCATCCATCCCAAGAAAATGCTGCCTATCTGCCTGATGTGGCTGAACACGAGTAAGTAATCAGTCAAGTTGAAATGAACTTCTTAGTGGAAAACAGGCCCTTAGAATACTTCAATGTCCTTTTTTTTTAAATTTTAGAAGAACAAATTTATTGGCTCGTAGTTTGGAGATGTGAAGTCTAAAATCAGGTGACAGGGCCAGGGTCCACCTGGGACCTGTAGGGGAGGGTCCTTCCTGCCTCCTCTGGCTTCTGACAGCCCCAGACATAACTCGGCCTGTGTCAGCATAGTTTTAATCTCTGTGTCTGTCTTCACACTGCCTCCTCCCTGTCTCTTCACACCGTCTTTCCTCTGTGTCTCTAAAATACTTTTATGTCTTAACTGGAGACTAACACCCCATAGTTATAGATTTAAAAAGTAAATTGAGCCCTGGCCAGGTGACTCGGTTGTTTGGAGCGTCGTCCCCGTACACCAAAAGGTTGCGGTTTCCATCCCCAGTCGGGGCACGTTCCTAGGTTGTGGGTTCGATCCCTGCTCCAAGCACATACCAGAGGCAACCAATCAGTGTCTCTCTCTCACATAGATGTTTCCCTCTCTCTCCCCTCCTCTCTAAAATCAAGTAAAAAGAAAAATGTCTGTAAGTGAGAATTTAAATAAATAAGTAAATACACAAATGAAGTGAATTGAAAGATAATGATACTATGTCTTTATTTTCGTTGAATCATCTGCTAAGCCTCTTCCAAATGAGATTTCATATGAAACTCATAACTGGGTTATTAAAATAATGCCTAAAAAGTATAAGAATAGCAAATAGATATGTTGACTCTTCTGTTTTGAACTGAGAGTGATCTGGTTTCTGGAGAGCAGCCTTTGATACGGTTTGTGAAAGGCAGCCTTATTACATGTGGGAAGAAAACACACTTCTCTAGTTTGCTTATTTTAATTTGAATGTTTTGCAAAGAAGATAAATTCCTGAGCAATAATACAGAAACTGACTAGCCATGGATTTTAGTGGAATTTGACAATCTATGCTTTTCTGATGTGTCTGGTACTAAATCCTGTTTTGGATTGTTTGCTATGTAGAAAAGCTCGCTTTTTGGGGGATCTAGGAGCATGCGTTATTGAAGTGGTTTGAATTTTGTGGACCAGAACTTCCAACCACTAGGGCTTGTTTTCAGAGGGTGCCTGTTATACCTGTTCTGGTATCTTTGTTGTTTTCACTGGGAATTGGTGCTGTAACAGTCGTCAGAATCTCTCAACTCTGGTTTCAGGAGTAGAGTGCACTGGTATGTCTCTGGAAGACCTTAGTGATCTGAAATCTCTGCCAGTGCCTCTGGCTGGGAGGGGCCTGCCAGTGCAGGCAGGCTTCCCAGCCCATTAGCTTTCTAGGGCTTAGGGTTAGGCTTCTTGGCCTTGATCCTAAACTCAGTCCAGTGGGCCACAGGCCTTTTCTTAGTGTCTGGCTTCTTAGATTTTTTTTACTGGCCATCTTTTCAGATGGAAAAGAGAGCAAGAACAAAAATTAAAATTCAAAAAATTACTTATCTGTTCATCCTAAATATCTGAAACAGTAAATAAGATGTCCCTGTTGACCACCTTTCCCACATCTAGTCCCTTTTCTAGAGGTAAGTATCCTTCCAGGGATTTTGGGTGTATTTATGGACATTTGTAGGTACATGTATAAATTAAATTTTAGAGGAGGGTTTACACCCTGAAGTATTCTGCTAAACAAGTTATTAGTCTGGTTATTGCTTTTTAAAATTAAGCAGCATGTCTTGAAAATCATTCCATATATGCTTTTAAAGTCAAAAATACTAGCACTGATATAAAACATTAACATTTATTTTCTTGTGGTTTATTGTGCTTTAATTCTGAACCATAGAAGAAATGTGCTAGAGTCATTTTCATAAAGGACATCCTTTTGCATTCTATAAATTTATCATTGTTCTGTTAAAATTCCAGTTTCAGGGTGATGGTGATAAGATGGAATTAACAAATGTTGTCAAATCTTGAAAATATATTTGGCTGCTCTCATGTGTTTATGTTTTCCTGACAGAATGTTTGGAACCAGTCAGGAAATACCATAAGCACATGATCATTGTACAGATTCCTGAATCTAGCCCATTTAAAAAAAAATAGAGTCAGGAGTGGCTTTTTATCATTTAAATGTGGGTAATACTAATCAGTTGGGCTTTAAAATATTTTCTAAGCAACTCATCTTTGTAAATAACTAATATGCGATCCTCTCACTAAGCCTTTTTTTTACTGTATCTGAGTAGTTAGACTGGTATGAGAACTATTCGAAGGCATCGTTGATACAGATATTTTGGAACATTAATAAAATGTTGGTCAGGAACAACTGACTTAATACTATCATGTTAGAACAATCTGATTTCCAGAGTTTGTCCTAATCCATTTCAAATGTCACCTTTCTCTCTTCTTGACCTTCTCCCACCCTTGAGACAGAGCTATCTGAGTTTTTGCAGACCTTTGATATAGAACCATCACAATGAAGTAAGGAGATAGGAGTCATCTTTTTTGTAACTCTAGCACCTAATACAATTCGTTTGAATTGAGTTGTGTACAAATTTAACTTGTATAGGCAATTGATTGATCACAGTTTCTCTTTTTCTCTCTTTTTTTGGACTCTCTTCTTTGTGCCAGTCACTGTATCATGTGATAAAATGCTACAACTAAGCTACGTGTGTCGCTGTTATTGCTACAAATGATTTGCAACTAAAACTTCTAGTGGTGTGAATTCATTTGAATACTAGCTGGATAACTCTTACTACTTGGATTTTCTTACTTCAGTGATTTTGAAAAAAGTAATCCCAGATGCTGTTTTATTTCCTAGTGTCACTGTGAAATACCATGGAAAAGCGTCTCATGCTGCTGCTTACCCCTGGGAGGGAGTCAACGCGGTCGATGCTGCTGTTCTCGCATACAACAACCTGTCTGTGTTGAGACAGCAAATGAAACCAACCTGGAGAGCCCATGGTATGAATGTCAAATATTTTGTGGTGTTCCATACACTTTAATACAACGTAACTACTTAATATTTTATTTTTTTAATTGAAAACATTTTATGTACTTAATACGTATATTCCAGAATATGTAAACATTGTCAGAAATTGCATAACAGGATACTAAGAAGTTTGTCTATCTGTGGGTAAGAAGACAACTGAGATGATTATTAAACAGAAATGGAGCCCTGACTGGGGTGGTTCAGTGGATTGGGCATCATCCTGCAAACTGAAAGGTCACTGATTTGATTCCCTGTCGGGGCTTGTGCCTGGGCTGCAGGCCAGGTCCCCAGTTGGGAGCGTGTAAGAGGCAACCAATCAATGTTTCTCTTGCACATCAATGTTCCCCTCCCTCTCTTTTTCCCTTCCTTCCCCTCTCTCTAAAAATAAGTAAATACATCTTTAAAAAAAACAAAACAAATAGAATGGTCATTTTGAGTATTAGAAGTCAGTAGTTTTATGTAAAGACCTATGTTCTTTCTGTGGTTGTTTCAAAGTTGGAACTTAATTTTCCAGTTGTCCTGTCTCTGATTGATAACAAAATTTTGTCATTTCCTCAATTTAAAAAATTGAGGAAATACCGGTTTTATTTACTCAAGTGTTGTTAATCCTAAGTAGCATCTTTTAAAAATTATGTGTATCACCTTAATATAAATACAGTAATAAAGTACTGTCTTGAAGGTATATAGAAATTTATTTTTAGTTTATTTTCTTATGAATTGGGAAATTATTGTATCTCAATACTTTAATACCTGTTTTTACCTGATTTTGCTATAGGTGTAAATTAGTTTATAGCCACACTCTTACCAATCTCCTATCTTTCTTTAAAAGAAAAAAGCAGGAATATGTAAAAAAATGCTTTTTAAAACAGTTCATATAAAATTAGATTTTGCGTATCTGTTTTAGTTATAATTTTGAATGGATAAATCTTCCTTCTCTGTGTAGGTCCAAATAAACGCATTTAACAGTTAATAGTACTTGGTGATCTTTGACACATTGTTTTATTCTTGGCATGAAAAGTATTTTCCCAGAGCCAAATGCCTTTTAGAATACTCATGGGATTTTTGAAGTACAGAGTAATTATAGAACTTTACACCATTGTTTTTTTCCCATGTCAAAAGTTTATCAAAATGTACAGTTGTTATATAAGCTACTGAAATAAAAGTACTTTCCAGAAGGCTTAATATAGTTATAAAATTCTAACACTTTTTTGTAGTCAGGAATCATAGTTTTTTATAAACTCCTTAGAATAAAGTACATATAGACGATTATTTATTTTCCTATTAGCTGGAAAGTATCACCCCATGGTATGTAGAAACTTCTGTTGTACAGTGAAATCTTTGATTGGTATATGTGTGAAGCAAATAATTTTAAATTATTTTTTATGCACATATTGGCTAAAAAATGTTATGGGTGTATTTAAGCTTAAAGAAATGGTCTCCAAGCCCCAAGCTCAATTCCAGTAATTTGGTTCTTTTTATAGGCATAATAAAAAATGGTGGTGTAAAACCCAATATCATTCCCTGTTATTCTGAATTAATCTATTACTTCCGTGCACCCTCAATGAAAGAACTTCCAGTTTTGACCAAAAAGGCAGAAGATTGCTTCAGAGCTGCAGCTTTGGCTACTGGATGCACAGTAAGAACTTTTCAGAGTTATTCTATATTATAATTAGAAGTATATATGTGGGCTGGGATTGTTTATATTAAGTTAGATTAGCACCTTAGTTCCTTCTTTTTCTCCCGGTGATGTCTCAGATGTGTAGCATCAGTGGTCTGAATGTCGATGTGAAAGTCTTTACTTACTTTACTCAGTGTGTGCACAGGGCAGCCTGTGGTCATCTTGTCACACAGTAATTGGAATAACTGATACTGCTGAGTAGAATCCCTGCCTGTTGCAAGTTATATCCTTCCTTATTGGTAGTTATGCTTTTAGAATTGCTCTACATAGTTTCTATAAAGGAAATTTTGTGGCACAATCAGCAAAAGCTATTTTTGGCCAAGTTCTAGATACGTATAGTAGAGATATAAATACTTAGGGCTTGCCAGAATGAGAGTTGAAACAGACACAGAAGTTAGTCAGGAGGTGGTGTTCATTTGCACCACGAAGTCAGAAACACTTGTGTACCAATTATATGTGGCGCACAGTATGATAAGTTACAGAATGACGTAAAGTTAGCCCTGCTGGGAGCCAGCAGTCTAATTGGAGAGACAAGATCTGGATGCATGCCTCTCAGCCTCACTGATTCTGCAACTTTTGGAAACGTTATTTAATATCTCTTGGCCTCCATTTCCTCAGCGGAAAATGGAGATAACATTACCTCATTTTTTCTGAGAATTAAATGAGGTAATGTTTCTGAAGCATTAGGGTCTAACCCTCATAGGTAACATAATACCTGGTTTTTCTCTGCCCTCATTAGACTGGAGACGTACGATGTATTCAGAGAAGCGGCAATGTCTCAGACAGTGACGGCGACTCTCAGACAGGATGTGTTACGTGTCCAAAGAGTAAAAGATTAAGCATTTACCCCTTGTTTATTTATAATTATGAATATCTGAATATTTATTTATGAAATAAATACATGAACTATTATTGTTAGGTGGTATCTCAAAATATAATATTCCCTTAATATAAGATTAATTGTTATTGGATTTAAATTTATATTTTAAATTGTCTTTGAGTAACTTTTTATTTTGGCTGACTTGTAATATCTGATTAGTTTATCATAGTTTCTAACTTACAAGGTCTGTTCAGAAGGTATCCAGCCAAGTAATATGGAAAATAGAAACATTTGCCCTGGCTGGTGTGGCTCAGTGGATTGAGCACCAGCCTGCGAACCAAAAGGTCGCTGGTTTGATTCTCAGTCAGGGCACACGCCTGGGTTGTGAGCCAGGTCCCTGGTAGGGGGCATGTGAGAGGCAACCACATATTGGTGTTTCTCTCTCTCTCCTTCTCCCTCCCTTCCCTTCTCTCTAAAAGTAAATAAATAAAATCTTTAATTAAAAAAATTTATTGAAGAAGATACAAGAAACATAGGACAATGACACCTCAGTCCCCTTCAAAGTAGACACTTTGGGACCTCACATAGTTCTCCCAATTGCCATCAGCTGCCCTGTCATATTTTCCTGAATCTCATCGATGTTCTGAAATCTCTTCCCTTTCAAGGGTGATTTTAGTTTTGGGAAAAGCCAGACATCCCAGGGTGCCAAATCTAGGCTATAGGGGAGCTAGGTCACCTGGGTGATTTGATGTTTCTCAAAAAAACTCTGCACTAGACGTGATGCATGATCTGGCATGTTGTTGTAAGGAAGCTGCCAATCACCAGTTGCCCATAGCTGCGGCCTTCTCAATTATCCAAACAGTTTCTGCAGAGGAATGTTAAGCTTAATGCAAAATTTGATGCAGATTCATTGCTCTACTTACTCAGGCATTTTGAATGCTATAGCCATGTTCACTTAATAAATTCTAAGTACAGTGAAGTCATCATTGTTCACACATTCCAGTCCACTCTCCTTGGCCATCAGGTTACACTGATGTCACATAAACTGTTCTCATTAACAAGGACTGGACTTTTTCCAGACAAACCTTGTAGATGTTAGAAGAAATGTCATCTCTGCCATTTTATAAGTGGCTTTTGCTAATACACTAGGTGTTGTCTTTAGTTTGAGGGAATAGTGTCCATTTTGATTAAATCAAGACTAAATTTGTAAATTGTAAGTCTTTTTTCTCAGAGTACTTTTACTCCTTTCAGACCAGGCAGTGGTGTGAATATCAGTTTGTGTGTTGAATATTAGTAAAGTTTAATGTGTTTCTTGCAGAGGCGACAGCCTAAAGCAGTGTTTGTCAGAGTGTGGTTTTTGGATCACCTGCATCAGAGTTACTTGGGAGTGCTGGTTGGATTGGAGATTCTGACTACCCCCACACCCTACTTAGGTGACGGAAGTGGAGACCCACTGGCTAGCAGAACTAGGGGACTTCATGTGGTTTGGCTAGCAGAACTAGGGGACTTCATGTGGTTTGGTGCATACATAGCAAAGGAGATAGAGTCCTGGGAACTCTTGTTACAGAAAATGCATGTTTTTATAAGATAAGAGATTTGAGAGAGTTTATGTTCAGAGGGAAAGTGGACCCTCTTAACCCCTTTCTATTAAAAAAAAGATAGCTGGTTTGAAATTTAGATAGTGAATTTGATTTTTTATTTCAAAATATGTTTATAATTTTTTATTAGGTAGAAATTAAAGGTGGAGCACATGATTATTACAATGTCCTTCCCAATAAAAGCCTAAGGAAAGCTTATGTTGAAAATGGGGAAAAGCTGGGAATAGAATTCATTTCAGAAGATGATGCTGTTTTGAATAGCTCTTCAGGTAATTAAGTTCTTTATTGTGCTATTTGAGGGAGGGAAAATATCTTTTATTAAATAGTTTTATTTAACAGCTTTGAAGGTAGGGAGGTATTGATGTTTTAACGATATTTTTCACAAATTTAATGGCTAGGGGAAGGAAACTAATAAACTCTTTAGTGAGTGTAGAATATCAAATGAGCAGATTTGTTTTTAGAAATAGCTGACATACCTTTTGCTTTATATTCTAAATATTTTTGGTGTTTAAATGTGCTCAGTTCTAATGTTTTATTTTTTAATTACAGTTAACATACAATATTATGTTGTATGTTTCAGGTATATAACCCAGTGATTGGGTATTATATAACTTAATAAATGATCACCCATTACAAAAACAGCTTTAAATAAGTTATTAAAAGGGAAAATAGAATTTTAATTCATTCTTACTCATCAATATGCAGTCTTTAGTAACTTTTTAACTTTAAAAAGTAACTCTTAACTTTAAAAAGTTACTAAAAGGGAAAATAGAATTTTAATTCATTCTTACTCATCAATATGCAGTCTACTAAGTACTCAGTTATATGGGGTCATTTTCCATTTCTGAGAAGTAATAAGCAACTATTAAAATTTAAATAAACATAAGTGTATAAGGAGTTATTTTAGATTTTTCTTCTAATAATATTATTAATACATTTGCATCTTAGAGATTTCTCTCCTAAAATATAATAATAAATGTTGATGAAGTAGACTGAGAAAGACTTGGTGGTAAAAATGGGGTGCCACTGTCATTTATTAAGAGAAGGAGTTCCAGAAAATGAGCAGGTTCGGGTGTGGACGGCTGGTATAAATAATTAGAATGTTAAATTTGAAACGCTTACAGGATTTCTAAGGGGAGCTGTCCAGTAGCCTCTTGAATCTGGAACTCTCAAAAGATGTTTAGATTGAAGATTTAGGAGTTGTCAGTATCTGAGTGGTAATTGAAAACAGTTGGTGAGGTTGCCAAAGAAACCTTAGGTCTGGGTCACTAACACTTAGGAGACAAGCAAAGGAAGGGATCTAGAGAAGGAGGCAGAGAGCAGTTACAGCAAGCCTGACAGTCAGGAGAGAGGGCAGTCCTGGAAGCCAAAGCAGCACAGAATTTCTAGAAGGGAAGGAGCCATATACATCATGACAGGTGCTGAAGAGAAAGAGATTGAAAAAGAGAAGATCTAATGTCTTATCTAAACACTAGACAAGACATCCAACTAGCAATGAGAAATTCATAGATTGTCTTACCTTCCCAAGGATCTACTGATTTTGGAAATGTTAGTTTCGTGGTTCCTGGGATTCATCCATATTTTTACATTGGATCTGATGCCTTGAATCATACAGAACAATATACTGAAGCTGCAGGTAAGTGTTATTAGAAGTGAATGTTTTGGCATGTGCTCTCTCTTTTTTTTTGAAGTAGACGCCTTTCTGGTTGTGTACTTTAGCCTATTATTCTTACATTACCTAACATCACCTCAGAAAGCACTGTATTGTGGGCAGTGGAGAGGCAACTTAAATACTGAGAGCTAACTTTAAAACTAATACACTAATTTATAGTAAATATGGACATAGTTCAATTTATTTACCGTCCCTTTTAGGGTCTCCAGAAGCTCAGTTCTACACGCTGCGCACAGCCAAAGCTCTCGCCATGACTGCGCTGGATGTTGTTTTTAAACCAGAGTTGCTAGAAGGAATCAGAGAGGACTTTAAACTGAAACTCCAAGAAGAAGAGTTTTTAAATAGAGTAGAATAAAAGGAAGATTGAGGAGCCACTTATGGATCCTTAAGAAATGGTAATGATTTCTTTTCCCGTAATCCTTTTTGATGAATGAGGAGGGCATGCTTATTTTTCAGTCTTTAAAGAGTCAAATTGCTCTTAGCTGAAAAGTGAGGCCATAGTGTGGAGAAAATACATGAACTTATAACTAAAATTAAAATGTTCAAAAATGTATATTTGATGTAATTGTGATCTTTCAGAAGCTGGTATATGGTACCATTTCTTAAACGAGCTGGATAATACATGGTATATCAGTGATAATAGTTTATGAATTCATATGTTGTGTAACTATATTTCAAAAGATCCTAGAGATTTCAGCCCTAATATTCAGAACTGATGGAAGATTTTTCTCTGGTATGGGGTGGTAAAAGTGTTTTATGAAGTAGTTTTAAAGTTCAAGTTCTGAATTTAGGGGAAGTTGATTTTGATGTCTGACTATGTTTGTTTTGATTTAAAGAATCTTTTCATTGATGATGAAAGTAGGATTTTAATCAGAAATGCTGTGGGAAACAACCAGAGACTCAGGAACAAAGAATAAGCTTTAATTTTACCATTTGAAGGGAGAATAAAATGTTCATCTTTTTATATAATTAACCCTGGGATGTGGCATTAAAATGTTATTCCTAATTCCATATGACTGCAATAGGAAAAATTATAGATGCATAATACTGGACTTCTCTTATAAGGTGTTTGCTTGGTAGCCTTCTAAGAGGACTTAATGTGAGAGGAACAATGTTTACTTATCTTGAATGTGAATGACATATCGCCACGCAGGTTTCTATTCAAAAAGCCAGCCTGTGCAGCCTGGCTGGACAATATTATAGTTTACTGAGTTTGGTGGATAGAATTCTAAGCTTCCTTAAGCCCTATGCTGGGCCCAATCTTAATTTTAAAATATTATAAGGGGTTTTTTTTTGGTTCTTATTTTAGTATGAATTTCTTGAACATGATAAAAGAATGTGAAAAAAAATATCTGGTAAAGCAAATATTTTGACCTGTGAATAGAGTAAAGCTTCAGAATGCTTTATTTTAAAGGGAGTCCTCAAATTTGAGGGTAAATATTTAAAAATGGAAGACAAAGGAGAGAAAAGTGATCATTTGGCCTCTGCTGTAAGCAAGTCACTCAGGCCCCTCTGAGCCTTCAGCACTCCGCTAGGGAAGTTAAAGTAAATCACTTACACTTATAATCTTTTGCACCTCTAATAGTTTGGGGGAGTGTTGCTTCTTGGAAATTGTTTATCTTGTATATCATGGTTCTGCAAACTACAATCTAGTTTCACAAGCAGCCTGATTTTATATGGCGAGTGTGCTAAAAACGATTTTTACATTTTTACATGGGTTGGTCGTGGGGAGTAGGGAAGGAACAGAGACCAGATGATGTGACCTCAAAACCTAAAAATATTTCCAATCTGGTCCATTACAAAAAAAATATCTGCCAGCTCCTATCCTGTATAACAGTAAAACAAAACCTGTTTCTCTTTGATTTACCTCATATAACCAGATGTCCTCCTAGGGTAAAACTTCAAGCCTCTGAATGGGAAACACTGGGAAAAGGGATGTAGATGGCAGTGCCCCAACTTGACCATGACAGTGCAGCAGTTTGTCCTTCTGGGCATTTTCAGAAGTTTGCTTTCTTTTCACCCTTACTTCAGGGATACCCTGACTTTGCCCTAGTAAGCCAGTCTAATAACTTTTCATCTCAACTTTTAGAAATTGATCCTGTATGCCACCCTTTGTCTGATTATTTATAATCTCAGAAAGTCATGGTTAGTACATATTTTACATATAGGGGAGGGATCAACAAAGGCCTCGGGCTGAAAACTGGAATGTCTGAGACCTCTGGTTTCCTAATGGTCAATTTTATAAATTTCTCAACTGGAAGTTTTAAATTCCTCCACTCAGGAATGTGTTTTTATTTTCTAAAGCCTTGATAACATTGTAGAACAGTGACTATTAACTGGTATCCGAACATACTAATACTCTCCAATCTTTTGTGAAGTTAATTGTTACTCATACAAAGTATTCATATTTTTCTTGTGAGTAAATTACTTTTTAAAACAAATTAGAAAAAATTCAAGATTAGCATTCTAGAGACTTCAGGTCAAGATGGAGGCATATGTAAACACGGACCACCTCCTCACACAACCACAGCAAAAATCACAACCAGATACAAAACAGCCATCATCCAGAATCATCAGAAAATCGAACTGTGTGGAAGTCCAACAACTAAGGAATTTTAAAAAATCACATTCATCCAGACAGATAGGAGGGATGGAGACACAAAATGGGTGGTCCCATACCCATGTGTGGTAGATAAAAATCTGGAAGGACACTTCAGGAGTGAGGGATCCCATCCCCTCACCAGACCACCTAGCCTAGGATTCCAGTGACAGGAAGATAAGTCCCCATGGCTTCTGGCTATAAAAACCAATGGGGTTTAGGGTGGCAGAAGAAACTGCAGGATTCTCAGGCATCTCCTCTAAAAGGGACCACAGTGGACTTAGGGCCCACACACTCATTCCATCTGGGCTCCGGCACTGGGGCAATAGCTTGAAAAGCACCAGTGGCATAAAGAGAGAAACTAAAGTCTGGCATCAGGGCAAGTGTGAGGGAACAGCTTCCTCCTAGACAAAACTCCAGAGGCCAGGCAACCGCATTGTCCCCTTTCTGAGCCCTCCCCCACACAGAGACACAGAGTGCCACACTATATCTGAGATTCCATCATCCTGGTTCACACAGGTTGCCCTGCCCTGGTAATTACCTAAGGCTCTGTCCCATCCAATTTACAGGTGCACTTTTCAACAATAGGTTATACTACTAAGACAGGGAGTCATAGCCACTTTACCTGATACATAGAAACAAACACAGGGAGGCTGTCAAAATGACAAAGCAAGGAAATAAGGTCCAAGTGAAAGAACAGAATAAAACTCCAGAAAAAAAAACTAAACAAAATGGAGATAAGCAATATATCAGATGCAGAGTTCAAAACACTGGTTATTAGGATGCTCAAGGAATTCATTGGGTACATCAATACCATAAAAAAGACCCAGGCAGAAATGAAGGTTAAATTTTAGTGAAATAAGGAAAAATTCACAGGCAATCAACAGTGGAGTGGATGAAGCCAAGAATCAACTCAGTGATTTGAAACATAAAGGAAGAAAAAAACATTCAATCAGAGCAGCAAGAAGAAAAAAGAATACAAAAAAAATGAGGGTAGGCTAAGGAGCCTCTGGGACAACATTAAAATGTACCAACATTCAAATCATAGGGGTGGTAGAGGTGTGGAAGGAGGAGAGAGAGAGCAAGAAATCAAAAATTTATCTGAGAATATAATGGAAGAAAACTTCCCTAATTTAGTGAAGGAAATAGACATACAAATCCAGGAAGCACAGAGAGTCCCAAACAAGATGGACACAAAGAGGACCACACCAAAACACATCATATTAAATTGCCAAAGGCTAAAGATAGAGAATCTTAAAAGCAGCAAAAGAAAAGCAGATAGTTACCTACAAAGAAGCTCCAATAAGACTGTCAGCTGATTTCGCAAAAGAAACTGCAAGCTCGAAGGGACTGGTGAGAAGTATTCAAAGTGATGAAAAGCAATGACCTACAACTTACATTACTCTCTCCAGCAAAGCTATCATCTAGAATCAAAGGGCAGATAAAGTGTTTCCCAGACAAAGTAATGCTAAAGGAGTTCATCATCACCAATCCATTATTATATGAAATATTCAAGGGATTTATTTAAGAAAAAGCAGATCAAAATTATGAACACTAAAATGGCGATCAATTCACAACTATCAACAGTCGAATGTATAAAAGAAACTGATCATTGCTTCTTGGCCTTTTGGCTAAGATCAAGTGTAGAAACTGAGCAAACAAGCAGAACTGAAACAGAATCATAAATATGGAGATCATTTGGAGGGTTATCAGTTAGGAGAGGGAAGGAGGAAAATGGGGAGAAATGTTCAGGGATTAAGAAATACAAATTGGTAGGTCCAGAATAGGGGGATGTTAAGAACAGTATAGGAAATGGCCCTGGCTGGCATAGCTCAGTGGATTGAGCGCGGGCCTGCGAACCAGAGTATCGAGGTTCGGTTCCCAGTCAGGGCATATGCCTGGGTTGCAGGCCAGTTCCCAGCAGGGGATGCATGAGAGTCAACCGTACATTGATGTTTCTCTCCCACTCTTTCTCCTTCCCTTCCCTTCTCACAATAAATAAATAAAATCTTTAAAAAAAAAAAAAACAGTATAGGAAATGGAGAACTTCCACCAAGATGGAGGCATAGGTGGAGACGCCGTGCTTTCTCCCACAACCAAGTTGAGAGACAACAAATATTAGCAACAGAAAACATAGCCAGAACTCAGAAAATTGAACTTTTCGGAAGTCTAATAACAACAAATTCTTCAGCCTTACCAGTAAGAGGGCCGAAGCCAGCAGCTGGCGGAGCGGGGTTGCACAGGAAAACTCAGTCAGACGGACTCAGGCGCGTGGATTCCAGGCAAGGGGTTGCAACGGGCAGACCCAGTGAGCGACCGGCATACCCAGCAAGGGTGCAGGGCGGCGGGTTGACTGTGGTCCCGCATTCATGCGCAGATAGACCAGCAAGGGAGTGGGCGGTGAGACGACTGGACCAAGCAGGCCCCAGTGGTGAGAGGCAGCAGAGGGGGCCGCCATTTCCCCACTCTGACCCCGCCCCCACATACAGCGTCACAACTCAGCGACCTAAGCGGCCCTGCCCTGGTGAACATCTAAGACTCTGCTCCTCACCCAGTGGCGGGGAAATAGCAGAGGGGGCCGCCATTTCCCTGCTCTGACCCTGCCCCCACATACAGTGTCACAAACCAGCAACCTGGGTGGCCCCGCCCTGGTAAACACCTAAGGCTCCCCTCCTCATAATTAACGGGCGTGAACAGACCAAAAGTGGCTCAAGAAGATCTCAAAGCCCCAGAGCCCATAAATCTAAGCAATGAAGAAATAGCCAAACTTTCAGATGCACAGTTCAAAACACTGGTCATCAGGATGCTCACAGAACTGGTTGATTTCAGTCACAAATTAGAGGAACATATGAAGGCTAAACTAATTGAAATGAAGGGAATTCCACAGGAAACCAATAGTGATGAAAAGGAAACTGGGACTCAAATCAAGGGAGTGAACCAGAAGGAAGAAAATAATGGCCAAACAGGAAAATATGAAGAAACAAGAATTCAGAAAAATGAGAAGAGACTTAGGAACCTCCAGAACATCTTTAAACACTCCAACATCTGAATTATAGGGGTACCAGAAGGGGGAAAGGAACAGCCACCAGTGGAAAACTTATTTGAACAAATAATAAAGGAGAATTTCCCCAATCTGGCAAAGGAAATAGACTTCCAGGAAATCCAGGAAGCTCAGAGAGTCCCAAAGAAGTTGGACCCAAGAAGAAACACACCAAGGCACATCATAATCACATTAGCCAAGATTAAAATGAAGGAGAGAATCCTAGAAGCAGCAAGAGATAAGGGGACAGTCACCTACAAAGGAGTTCCCATCAGACTGTCAGTGGATTTCTCAAAAGAGACCTTACAGGCAAGAAGGGGCTGGAAAGAGGTATTCCAAGTCATGAAATCCAAAAACCTACATCCGAGATTACTCTATCCAGCAAAACTTTCATTTAGAATTGAAGGACAGATAAAGCGCTTCTCAGATCAAATTCAAGAAGTTCATCATCACCAAGCCTTATTATATGAAATGTTAAAGGGACTTATCTAAGAAAAAGAAGATAAAAAAGATGAACAGTGAAAGGACAGCAAACTCACAGTTATTAAGAACCACACCTAAAACAAAAGCAAACTAAGAGGACAGCTAGATCAGGAGCAGAACCATAGAAATGAAGATCACATGGAGGGTTAGCAACAGGGGAGTGGGAGGAGGGGAAGGGGGGAGAAGGTACAGAAAATAAGTAGCATAGATGGTAGGTAGAAAATGGATAGGGGGGAGGGCAAGAATAGTATGGGAAATATAGAATCTAAAGAACTTGAGACACGTGGTCATAAACTAAAGGGGGAAATGGTGGGGGAGGGTGTGCAGGGTGGAGGGGAATGAAGGGGGGAAATAGAACAACTGTAATGGCATAATTAATAAAATATATTAAAAAAAGAATTCCTGAAATAAAGCAATTTTAAAAGAAAAAAAAAAAAAGAACAGTATAGGAAATGGAGTAGCCAAAGAACTTACATGCACAACTCATGAACATGAATTAAGGTGAGGCTTTCTAGCAAGAATGGGTGTACCAGGTGGATGGGGCATAGAAGAAAAATTGGGACAATTATAATAGCATAATCAATAAAATATATTTTAAAAAAGAGTAGCATTCTTTTGTTTCCCTTGCATCTGGTAATTACCCTTGTGTGAGAGAGCAAATTGGGGCACTGTGGCCAGCATGTTGGAAATAGGAGACCTGCACCAATGCCATCTGCCACAGCCTGTGGTGAGGACCTAATATTGATGTACCACTTAAGGTTTGGGTCACTTTTGAGTTTCTGTAATACTTCTTTTTCAGTTTTTGAAAGGTTCTGGTCCAAATAAGGGTTTACTTATTGGAATATACCATGGAATTATCATGTTGGAAAAGAGGTTGAGAACTGATGGTCTAGAGTCTATCTAGCGGTATAGGTTTTTTTCAGATCTTGACATTTTCCATTATTTTACTTAACAGTTTTTTAGTGTATTGCCAATTTAAAAATAACTATTTACTTTTTATATACCAGCAAATTAATCGAACTATATTGCACTGTAAAAGTGTACATCAATACATAAGTAAATGCTGGAGTCAAATTCTCACGTCCAGAGCAACCACCTGTAGCAAGTCTCCGTTACGCCATTTGAATTCAGAAGAGTGCTTCCTTTCACAGTGGTAGTTTTCCTGTTGGAACGAAATTTTTACTTTACCCTCATACTCCAGTGGCATGCTTTCTAAATAACTGTGCTAAATTTTCTTACATGTTTATTCTAGGCTTAAATTATTAGTGTTGGCTGGTTGGTTGGTTGGTACATTTTTAATTAAATTTTCAAAGATTTTGAAAGTTAAAGAGCTTTCAAAAGTTAGAGTATAGATGAAATTAGAGTATAGGTGAACTGTCACTTTTAGAAGGGTTATATTTAGCTCTTTGTACTTAAGAGATGTGTGCTTATTTTTAGAAGGCTGACAAATGAATGGGACTTCTAAAATTTTATACTTTTGTATCTTGTTCTTGAGGAAGGAGTCAACAAAGTTTTTCTCCCAGAATTAGTTAGATTCAGTGAATATATATATTCCATTATTCTTTCACTGGATTATATATTTTTGAAGCCAGAGTCCTTTCATTTCAGATACACCAAAAACCTGACTCAGGTGGGGGAAAAGGGCCAAGATGACTTAGTACAAAGTTTAAAACTTTATAATTCCTAAAATACTGAATTAGTTTCTAACCTCAACTAGAGGTATTGGTGGATATGCTTGATGTCTTTGTTTTTATGGAAAAATGATTTTATTACATGCCTTTTGCAAAGCCTTTTTCTCAAATATCAACTTTTGCCTCTTGATATTAAAAGGTATAACCCAATTTAGTGATTTAAATTTAATTACAGGTTGAAAATGTTTTCTCTTTAATGACTTAATTTTAAAAGCAGTCTTGAATGCGGGCATGTTCAAACAATCTCATGGTACTATTAATAAATAAGTTGCTATTTATCATATAAGATTGAGTATAGGGAATATTTAGCTTGCCTCTTAAAATTTTCAGTCTGCTTTTCAGTTTCAACAAACTATTCTTATATGAACTATTCAGGAAATATTTCTCTTTTAATTGCTTTTCCTATAAGAGCTGGGACACTTAGAATAAACTAGAACATTTTCCTGTGTTTATGAATACTTGTATCAACTGTGTTTTGGTTCCCACAATCCTCAAGGATCAAGGACAATTTATTTATTATTATGCTATATTGGTAGTTTAACCATTACTTTTAACAGTGGAGTTCAGTGAACATTTATTGAGGAGTGCCTACCTCTCAGTACTTCAGGCTAAAGCTAAGGAAGAGTAAGCCCTGGCTCACGCCCCGGAAGCTGGTGGTTGGTGACACATTCTCATAAGATTTACTTCATCTGAACAACACTGGGATTCAGGGAACATTTGAAAGCTACTGTCTTGGAAATGTTGAGGAAATGTTTAGAAGATAATGAAAAATACTTGCTTGGCCAGAAAAAAATTGATATAAAAAGCCTTTTTTAAAAGAATGATTGTCTTATTTTATAATATGCTCTTTTAGAAAAAAACCTTCCTGATAGTTTTTGTGTTTTATACATTTCTAACTTTTTTTACCTGAAGCATCTCTTTAGTCTTTTGAAAAATGCCCTTCATAGTACTAACCTTCAAGCTCTGAAAGCAAATTTTTATTGTAAAAGGAATTGATTATCTTTGTGCTAGCTAGCAATTCCATAAGGCTGTAAAGTGTGATGAACTTACTTTATTTTTTTACATACTCTAGCAAGTATTTTGTAATCTAGTTAAGTAGTTGAGAGTGGTGCATCTTGATATGTATGAAGTTAGTAATTACTGTCAACTACCACCAGGTTGTAGTATTTTTAAAAATATTTTATGTATTTATTTATTTTTAGAGAGAAGGGAAGGGAAGGAGAAAGAGAGGGAGAGAAACATCAGTGTGTGGTTGCCTCTCATACACTCCAAACCAGGGACCTGGCCTGCAGCCCAGGCATGTGCCCTGATTGGTAACCAAACCGGCGACCCTTTGCTTACAGGCTTGCACTAAATCCACTGAGCCACACCAGCCAGGGCAGTTTGTAGTAGTTTTAAAAATATTTTAAAATGTATTAAAGTATGTATAAAAATGTAGAATGTTAATAAAAATATTTTATTAGCTATTGTCTTGTGTTTTTTAAACATTATATCTATAATGAAAATATATGAAGATAAAACAGAGTCACCCAAATACACTGTTTCATGCTTTATTTATCAGCACCGTAGATGTTGGTGTGTTTTTAAACTATAAATGTCATATTTTTCATATGATAAGAATTTTAAAGAACAATTCAGTCCTCTTGTTTAAAAATGAATGTTTTACTAGTGTCAGAAGCTGAAAAATACCAAAGCAAATTATACATGGTAAAGTTAGGTAAATAACTATAGTATTGAGTTTTCTTTAAAATATTTTTCAACTTTAAAGCAATTTAATATAATAACTCAAATGTGATAGAATAGTTTATTAGATTCTAAAAATGCCTAAAGATTAAGTGCCTCATATAAGAAAAATTACAAGTATCCATTTTTTTTTTGTTTAAACTGTCTTTCAAAATAAAGTCCAAATCTTTTATTTTTTTCCAGTGATTAAAATGTAAGATTAGCGTTGGTTAGGTAAGTGGATTAAAGCATCCAATTGCCTTAAAAAAAATAAACCTCAAGGATATAAAATGGAAAAGAATATCAGGTCAGGAATCTTAAATAGACAGGAATCTTGTTTAGGTTTAAAAAAAAAAAAAACATTTCTCCACTGGGTGAACAATAAATTGCATTCAAGAGTTTGAATTTTGACATATTTGTGCTGTCACTAATACCTGACCTAGGATTTTGTTTAGCTCAAGAAAATGAAAAACTGTTCAAAACTTCATGTTTTCCCAACTGACCTTCTTTTATTCAAGGAATACCAGTCTTGCTAAATCCAAGCATTGTGCTGCCCATTGATCATACAGATTCACAGTTAATAATTGCTCCGTGCCTTGTCATCCGACCTGACACTTTCCTCACAGGAAGATCATGCATTCTGGTAGGAGAACTTCAAAGAGTCTGATAGGCACCTAAGTAACCGTTGACTGTAAGTAAAGAGTTCAGATTTTCTTACTGCTTGTTAGAGGGGTATGATGCTCTTTGAAGAAGTAGACTTAGGTGCTTTAAATTATTGTCCATGCCCCATTAATCTCTGAACTGGTAAGGAGCACTAAATTATTGTTCAGCCATAACATTTCTTCAAAGATGGAACAGTTTCATAGCGACTGTTTGGTATACCATCCATAATCATTGGAAGGCTTTTAGCTTCTGCCTGTGCAAAACCCACTTGGGTGGGTTGTATGTTCTTAAAGAGAGATACTTTGTTTAAAATTTTATATACTATATAATATATATGAAAGAAATATGATTATTATATATATAATTTTCTTCTATGCATACACACACACATATGGAGCTTGTAATAGAAAACCCCCAAGTGGAGGTTGCAACCATGGCTCTTTTTTACCTCTAGGAATCTCCAGTCAGAGTTTCATGCATGTTCCTCAGCTTCTGCTGTTGCTCATACCCCACCTACCATCTGCCACCTCTTAAATTCTCCTGGCCTAAGTGTGATTTGTTCCATCGATCCAAGCTTAAACAAAAAGAAGGTAGGAAATCAAGGGGGAAACATAAAAGCTTAGAAGTTAATTCATAAAATACAAATTTATTCTAAGATGATAATAATTTTAGTAACAAAATTTTTCTGTTCTTATCTCAATATGTCACAACCATATTTATTACCTTTTAACATATGGCCTAATCTATCCATTCCTTTTGCTAAAGAAACAGTTTTTCTACACATTCAAAAGCATGTCCTTCATGTTGAACCTATTGCTAAAGTTTGAGTTTGGGGGTTTGTTTATATGTTTGTTTGTTTAATAGTCTGAAGGATCCTTCTTGCACTGAGTTCATTAGCAGACAGCCATCATGGAGTTCAAGTTTGCCTGAGCAGGAAAATCTTTATCTGGCTGTGGTTGTTAATTCCTTCTGTGCTTCCTAAAGGACAGGTTTACCCTCTTCTAACTTCCTGGAAAACCCATACAATCTGAAATGAAACTCTGACAAGAGTCAGCAGACACTTGAATTAAATCTCCTGGGAAGTCAGAATTGAGACAGGTTAGATGAGGATGAGCCCTGGAATTTTAAGGTCAATAAAGCTGGGAGTGAATGTCAGGTATGAGCTGAGGACAACCCTGACAGTGAATAAAGCAATCACCCAGCAAACAATAAAGAAAGGTACTAGACTACCTAACAAAGATGTCTGAAATCTCTAATGAGGCTGAGCTGTACTTCACTCTATTTTCTTTGTACCTGTGGGATTCCCCTGTATTCTCCTATTTCACTCTACTTCTTTCACAAACCAGTTTGAATGTGTTACTATCCCAAGCTGTCAAATGTCACTAAGTTGTAGTTCAATGCCATTTGTAATGTTTAAAGTCTCTGAATTTTAGGTTCCTAAAGTAATTCAGGAACCTTGAATTACATGATGGTAACATAATAAAGACTACTGATCTCAGATCAACTTCTATATTGTTAATGTATAGAAGTTGTCTAGAGTGTACCAAAAATATTTATCACAGTATTATTTTTTATCCAACATTAGGGGAAAGATTCCCTTGTACCTCCATAAAATGGAATCATTTCAATGGCTGCAAAATATAGAAAGTTTTTAGTAGGGAAATTGTCACGCCATGTTAGGGAAAAGACAAAATCAATTTATATATAAAATATGATGGGAACCATATAAAAATATGTAGAAAAGTATGGTGAATAGTACTACTTGCCTTTGGCTAACAGGATTGTGAATACATTTTCTTCTGCTTTTTGTAACTTGAACTTTACAAATTACCCCCTCCTAAAAAAAAAGGAGAAAATAAACTCACCTCCCAAATGCTCACTTAATCCCAGGTAAATCAGATTCATACTCCATTAGAATTAAACATTTTTTAAAACCCAGTTGAGCTTTGTGGTGGAGAAATGTTTTTCAAATATTTCCTCCTATTTTGAAGATGTACTTGTGGCCTTTAAGCTGAGTGTGGTGGTTGAAAGCTGTGGTTTAGTTGTTGCTAAACTGGTGGTTTAGCAACATCTTTAAGATCAACAAACCAGATAATAGCCCTTACTACATTGCTTAGTACATATAGTAAGCACTCAATTTATGTTGAGTTGTTGAAGGTATAAGTGCAGCGCATCACTTTTTGTGAATGATAAAGATACATGGTTATGTGACCCTAGCGGTACTTTGCTAACTTGAACGTACAGGATGTGTGAATATCCTAGGGATCTTGTTAAAATACAGGTTCTAATTGAGCAGGTCTGGAGTGGGACCTGAGATTCTGCTTCTCTTCATTTTCCTAGGCAATGACAATGCTGTTTTGGGGATACTTTGAGTTGCAAGGACTAAATCATTATTTAACCAAGTAAAAATATGTGCAGTGATTACCCCAAAATGGAACTCTAACTGAGGAATACTGTGGCAACTAAATAATGTTATGGAACAGTGCTGCAAAATGGGAAAATAGTTTTAATGTTGTACGTTCAATCTTTAGTTTTTAGGTAAAGCTACCAGATATATTTGAGTAGAACCATGCTGTATTTCATACATTTTCTCAAAACCATTTCTCAAAGCCTTAACTACTTGGAATGGCAAAGCCCATCACTATGTAGCTCAGTTTATATTAAGTTGTAGTCATGGTATTTGGGAGAGAAGTCAGAACATTAAAATTGATTTTTAAATAAGTATAGTTATGTGCACAAGTACAACAGGAGAAAATGGTGTCAGTTTTGAGTAAAAGTTCGACATTTTTAGGTTTTTTTCTTACATCATACTTGAATTTTTCTGGGTATCTCATTAGATTGGGCAATACCACAGTTCATTGCCTCCTAATAGACGTCTAAGAAACCTACTAGAAAACTCCAAGTAGAATCCTATTAAATATGCCTGAATGAGATTTAAAACTTAGCCTTTGTACAAAGGAAACCTTGCTACTGTATCCAGTAATATTCCCTCAGACAACCTCTGTACCTCTTTATCTAATCCTTATCAAATAATTCCATTGAAGTCTCACCCTACAAAAGTTTCTGTTTCCTTAGAGTTCATCATTTTAGGGACACTTGGAATTATAGTCATCATTTTGTCACTACACTGCAACAAGAAAATTTAATTTAAGATTATAACTGTTGCCCAAACCTGTTTTCTTGCTCTGGTGATTTTTGCCAGTATTAATATTACTCTTAGCAATAAATGACAATTAAATTTTTAAGCTTAAGAAAATAGCGTGAATTCGGGACGATTTACTTTTTGCTATGTTTTTACATCATTGTTGTTCCCTCTCTTATTTTTAGTTCTCATAATAAATTAGATCAATAAAAGGTTGAAAGAGTTTCTGTATATTGGAGAATCACAAAGTTTAGGTAGGCAGAGGAGAGCTTAATCCATGGAATGCCAAAGCAACTGTTCAATTTAGCAGACTAGTCAAACTGTCGGATGTTGTATAGATGTTGTATAAAACCAAAAGAGATTGTCTGACTTTTATCTCGCAGTCATTAGGGTTGTATTTAACTTTTATTTGGCCTGAAGCTGGAAGTGCTGTTTTGGTTTTTTTTTTTTTTTTGGGGGGGTGGTCCTTGCTTACTAGATATTAAATTTCATCAAAAGTTTAATCATGTTCTTTTCCTTCATTGACTTCTTAGGCTATGTTTCTCAGAATGAGTTCTTTGGTGATTGATCATGAAATGAAAGTCTTCTGTACTTGAAATGTGGAGTCTTTAACACAATTATAATTGACCCTTCAACAGCACATGCATGGCTGAGGGGCACCAACACTCCCTCCTGCCCCCTCCCCATCCCACACAGTAAAAAATCATGTACAATTTTTGACTCTCCCAAAACTTAACTGTTAATAGCCTACTGTTGACCAGAAGCCTTACCAATAATATAAACAGCTGATTAACATAATTATATGTATTATATACTGTATTCTTACAATAAAGTAAGCTAGAGAAAGTATTTTAAGAAAAGTATGTTTTATCTGCTAGTTTTTTTTGTCACAAATCTCAGAAAAATTTTACAATATATGGATTGAAAAAAATCTGTGTGTAACTGACCCAAGCAGTTCAGACCAGTGTTGTTACAAGGTCAACTGTATGTTGTTTTGAACAAAGTATTAAAACTTGCAAATCATGAATAATTGAAAAAGATAAAAGTTTCCTTCATTTCCCATTATAGGTCAAGGTATAGTTGAATGGTTGGGCACCTCACAAGTTACTCTCACTTAACAAGGCATGAGAATAAATGTCAATTGAGTTTCAAACAAATGCTCTCCTTTATTTTCAGGAGACCCAGTTACCTTTGTTCAATTTTCATGGTCAAGGCCAGCCAGGTGTCCTACAAATGCACATGATTTTTCACAATGGGGACTGAGTGTGTATGTCCAGAGCTATATGAACTACTTAAAGAAACCCACTAACCTCACCAATATACAAATTGTTTTTGAGGTAAACCAGAGGGCATTTATAAAATACTCTGATCTCAAGAAAAATAAGAGTGTCTCTTTCCACACAAAGGTACTAATACTATAATGACAATAGATGAAAATTAAACTCAGAACATGGAATTGAAAAGTTAAAGCATCCATTTATTTTGAGAGTTGTGGTAATACTAAAGTGAGCTAAATAATGTTACTCTAAAATGATTGATGTACATTGGATAATGTGCTGTCTTATTACTGTAGGTACTGACATTTCCCATATACAATACCTGAAATTTAGTGGTAACACAGTTGTAACACAGCATCCAGTGAATTGTTCTCTCTCTGTGCATGTGTTAATGTGATCGTGTGGTTTCATCCACACACAGCCCTGGGCTCCACGGTCAGCCCAATGAGTCCACGCTCCTAGAAGATGGAATGCAGATGCAGGGCTGGGCTTTGTGAGGGATTCTCCATTTTAAAAAAATGTACCATACCAAAAGCTTATGGATTGGAAATTTGAAATAATGAAACAAACTGGTCCTTTACCACTGATGGTTTGAGAAATGCAGGTCTTGAAGAGTATTACTTTTGAATGAACAAATGAGTGAGTGAGTGAATGAATGAAAAGATACCCACGATTGGTTTAAAAATGTCCTCGTATTAAAGTTTATAAATTGTAATGACTATTTACTTGTTCAGTATTCGTTATCTGTAATAAGGTGAATGAGAACTGGGTTAGGAGTCAGTCAGCCTTTCTCAGCCTTTAAAATTTTCTCATTCAAGTTCAAATGAAATAGTGTATGTGAAAGTACTTTTTTGTAAAGTTGGGTTTTACAAATGTGAAGTTTCATTGTTTCTAACAACCATTTTTTTTATTCTTTCTAAAATGTAGCATCACGTCTCTTCTCTATAAAATATGAATTATAGAAAACCTAAAGAAAATTGGCTAAGAATGTATAACACAGGAAGAGAATATTGCCATTAAGTAAAAGCTGCTCTGACTAACCCCAACTTTCTCCTGGCTAACACTCTGTACATCTTTATGTTGGCCACATTTATCACAACAATGAGAAAAAATCCTCAAAATCATGAAATGCCTTCTGAACTACCAGGCGGATAATAAACTGCTTGATATCATTTTCAAGTGTACTTCACAGTATTTTAACTTATACAATAAATTAATTGCCCTGGCTGGTGTAGATCAATGGATTACGTGCTGGCCTGAGAACCAAAGTGTCGCCAGTTCAGTTCCCACTCAGGGCACGTGCCTAGATTGCAGGCCATAGCCCCAGTAGGGGACGTGGAAGAGAAAACCACACATTGATGTTTCTCTTCCTCTCTTTCTCCCTCCTTTTCCCTCTGTTAATAAATAAATAAAATCTTTAAAAATTAATAAAGTAAATTAAATTATTCAATATGGCCATATGGTACCTGCTTATTAACCAGACATTATTATTAGCCAAATAATCCTACTTTCCAGTCATGGCTGCAAAAGTTTATTAAGTGCTTATATGATGAGGTTTTCTCCAAAATTACCTATCAGAAATGAAGGTACTTTATATGTGGGTTTTCTGTCTCTTAATCATATAGCTTTGACAGCAAAGGACTGCCTTGAGAAAACATTAGCATGGAAGTTACCTCACTCGGTGTTAGTTTTAACTGGTTATGGAGATCACCTGAGAGATTCCCTAGAAAAGGTAGCAAAATTTTAATATGGATGTAATCACTTGTTCTTTTTTAAAAATATTTTTTATTTATTTCTTTTTAGAGAGAGGGGAAGGGAGGGAGAAAGAGAGGGAGAGAAACATCAACCAGTTGCCTCTTGCCTGCCCCCAACTGGGGACCTGGCCTGCAACACCAGTCAGTGCAATCACTCTTCACAATCACCAAGGTAGATACCAGTTTTAAAGGTCACCTTAAAAAAACAGTGCCAATGTAATCATGTTGTCTAAAGAGCAAGAGTGAATACCTGTAAGGTGCAATAGATGAACTGTTATGCAAATGAATAGTTCCCAGAGTCATCTGTTATGGACTGAATTGTGTCCCCCTGCCCCACCTCAGTTCATATGTCAAAGCCTTCACCCCAGGTGACTGTGTTTGGAGGTGGAGCCTTTAAAGAGGTTAAGGTTAATTAAGGTTAAATGAGATCATAAGGGTGAGGGAATCCAATATGCCTTTAATGCAATATGCCTTTAATCCAATATGATTGCTGTTCTTTTAAGAAAAGAAAGAGGTGACAGGGATGCAGGCACTCAGAGAAAAAGACCATGGGAGGGCCCAGCAAGAAGGTGGCCATCCACAAGCCAAAGAGAGCAGCCTCAGGGAAAACCAGACCTGCCAGCACCTTGATCTTAGACTTCCAGCCTCTAGAACTGTGAGGAAATAAATTTCTGTTGTTTAAGCCACCCAGTCTGTGGTGCTTTGCTATGGCAGCTCAAGCAGACTAATACAGCATCTTCTGTGCTGGTTCGAATTGTGGAATTTCCCAAACGAGGTAGATGGGAGTTCAGATGATGCACTTTGGAAACCTGGAGGGTGATTCAGAGTGGCCTGGCCAGGAGGAAGCAGCCCCTGGCAAAGATTTCTGTGAAGAGTTTGATTGAGATTGTTTCATAAAATAAGCATTAAAAAGGAATGTTTTAAAAATAATTTTTAATATTAAATGTTAACAGTTAACTATTTCTTCTTTGTCCTTTTATTTACTTGAGTGTCAAAAAACTATGTTTTGATGAGCTTTTATTGGGGGAAATGTGAAATTACCTTGCAATTAGGATTCATGCAAATACTTTTTCTTTCATATGGGAACTAAGTATATAGCCCTCCCTGTGTATAAAAAAATGCCATGATATTATTAGTATAAATTATTAGTCAAATTAACTTGGAATGAAAATCACACTATTATGTATAGCATTCAGTTTTAAAGTGAGTTTCAAACAAATGCTGTTTGGATAAGTTTAGTGGAGGTTGACCCTATAGGCGTGAAGTATGAGCAACTCTTTGTTTCAAATGATACAGTACCCTACGCCCTTTCTCCCACACCCCAACATCGGCGGCCACTGTTTTCTGGTTCATAGAAAATGCTGGTACCCACTGAGTATAAATGCAGATGTCCAGTGATGTCTTCCCATTTCTTTTGCTTTTTGTTGTTCTTTTTCTCTTCAGAAACCATCTGAGTATTTCTTGTCCAAATAGGTTAACAGGTAGTCCCAAATTATGCATTTCTTGAAATGTATATGCAGAAAAAAATAGCCTGTTCCCAAGTTCCTCAGTAAAGATACCTCATTACTGAGGAAGAACTTCACTTTGATCTAGGACTCACTCCGAGGTGGAGATACATGAGGCAGTAGTTATAAAATAGGGGACCTTAAACACAAGTTTTCTAGGCTAGTTCTCTCTATGACAGAATTGACAAAATGCATACATACATCCTTTTCTTCAAACTATCCTTGCCAGGGAAATTCCTACCAAAATCAGAAGCAATTGCACCAATCTAAAGAGCTTTTCTTGTGAAGAGGTGAAACCTCATGAACCACAAGATGTAAATATAAATAGGAATATTGTTATTGCATTGTATTAAAATAAATATGAGGCAATACATCAAAATAGGTAATAGGCTATAAACTGGTAAAAGTGGAGAATTTTGGTAGAAGTGGAGATTTTTAAGTGCCCATATGTTTCAGACAAATTAACTAAGGTATATCCCAACTGCACCTAGTCCGAAGAATGTAATGCTCACATAAAGGAAATTATTCATGTGACTAAGCATCTAGGGCCTAAAAGAGTTTGAACTACAGTGTGCCCGCACCGCTGGCAGTGCTTTGCGGGAGATTCAGGAATGACTACCATGCATTGCTGTGGGTGTTGTATTCCTGCCGTGCCCAGTGTCATGCTGTGTGCACCATGGATGTTAGCAAGTGTGGTTAAGCCAGGAAGTGTCTCATCAAGGTATTTTTGGAAAGCTGGACCAGGGTGGATACTGGGAACTTTTTTCATAACCTTACTTTTTATCACACAGATAGTTCTGTAGTGCACACACAAGAATGTGAAGTGTACAGACTATAGGAATCTATGAGAAAATCGACCAGTATATTAAATTGAATAAAATGTATGCCGCTGGAAAAATGATCCTGGAGTACTTATCAATGGCATGGGTGTCGATCCTCAGGCTCACATAGCTGCTCCTCCGACCCTTCCCCTGCGGGGAGCTCCTCTCAGAGCCCAGCGTGAGCTGCACCATCATCTTGTCTGGCTTCTCGCCATTCTCTGGCATGTAGTTGCCCAGGTCATTCACTTCTATGTCGCCGTAGCTGCCTTCCAGCATGACGGCCCGCGGCTGAGGCAGTCCACAGGTGCAGGGAAACTGCAGACACGGCAAACACATGTTGGGATGCAGGCTCGGCTCATCTCTCAGAAGCCCTTCAGTCACTGCA
The DNA here is from genome assembly GCF_021234435.1 of Artibeus jamaicensis. Lineage (NCBI taxonomy): Eukaryota > Metazoa > Chordata > Mammalia > Chiroptera > Phyllostomidae > Artibeus > Artibeus jamaicensis. Next base: position 38,588,137 of record NW_026521812.1, on the reverse strand, counting down.
GGTGGAGGGGGCAGCCCTTTTCTAGTTTCTTTTATTCCCAGTTGGGGTGGGGATGGGGAAATAATGGCGGTGGCACTGCAAACATTCTAATAGAGCAGGTCTTGCTTTTGCTCAACTAACACCTACAAATCAACTCTTAGGAAACTTCACGTCAAACCAGAGACCAAGAAGAATGTTCTTGATCAGAGTATCACTCTGTTCTACACAAGGTCACTAACTGATAGCAGCCCTGATAAAAATATTTACAGACAAGATATTGGGGGACAAAGTGGGTGGGGGAGGAGGAATTTGAAAAGCATGGTATGTGGCAATAGTTTGCTACAATATGGCTAGAGTTTTCTACAGACAGGGGGGAGAAAAGCAAATCAGGAAGAAGGGAAAATAATCTGGAAAATGATGGGAGATGTTTGAGATCACATGAAGGAAAATTTCCTAGAATTTAATATGTGTTACCTTGGAAGCTGCTTTTATTATTACACTTCTGTGTTCATAAGTAATTTGTTTAACCATGTGGAATGGTCATTTATTTTTATCACTATGGACAGCACCAACACTAGGGGGACCAATGTTTTCGTTAACCTGGCTTAGCAACTCCTGGTATACGGCAGGTGCTAAGTAAATGTTTGAATGAATGAGAGATGTAGCCCAGAGTAAATTTCACACTGCCTCAGCATATTGTTTTGTTTCCTCTTTGCCCCATAAAGTAAGTGGAAGAAGATGTGTCACTACCCCATTTTACAGAGGACAGCTGACCTGCCCAAGGTCCAGAGCTAGATCAGGCTGCATCCCTGAGTGGACATTGTAGGTCATAGTAAAGTCACCTTCTCCCGCAGCTTCCGCTCTTTCCGCTCCTGCACCGTGGTCAGGTAGTTGACAGCTGCGTACTCCAGCACCGAGAGGAACACGAACACAAAGCTGACCCAGAGGTAGATGTCCACGGCCTTGACGTAGGAGACGCGGGGCATGGAGGCGTTCACGCCCGTGATGATGGTGGACATGGTCAGCACTGTGGTGATACCTGCAAAGAGAGAGAGAAATAAGCACCTGTTGTCTTTCCTCTTCATGCCTCTCCTCTTTGTCCCTCCTGCTTCTTCAGCCAACAGTGTCTCCATCCCTGCCCCTCTGTTTAGCAAACACCTACTCTTCTTTCAAGATTTGGCTTTTATGAAGCCTTACCTGCTCCTCCACCCCTCAGCATCAGCCTTTCCCCCTTTGTACACCTGCCTGTTCATCGTTGCACATGTATCACCTTCTCCTTTTGCTGAAAACCCCAGACATTTTGGTGGCAAGACATTTATTTCCACTCAATTGTTAAAACAAAGACTACATATATGAGCAGGTATATATGTTTCTTGTAACTACTTCTCTAAAAAAGGAAAAAAGTACGCAAAGCTTATTTTACTATTTGTGTCCTTGTTGCTGTCATCTGGTCTTGCAGTCCCAGGCCTGTGTCATCAACTGTCAACCCCCAGCTGGCGGTCCCCTCCCCACCACCCCCTGACCTGGACCTGCCTGCCTATTCAGCAATGTCCATTTTATCAAGGATGATGATGGCAACCTCACTGATCAGAGGCAGGTGTTTAAAACTAGAGAGTGTGTGTGTGTGTGTGTGTGTGTGTGTGTGTGTGTGTGTGTCATAGTAACTGTTTAAGCTACAGAACAACTGTTAACAGACAGGTCATCTGTTAGTGGAAATTTGCCCAGAATTTCAAATTAAGCTCAGAACATTTGCTTGGCAAACAGCAAATCGCAGAGGATTGGGGTCATCTTCAGGGCCAGCTCCAATCCACTTTCACTAAAGCCTGGTGGGTCACCCTCTCCCTGAACCGTCTCAGCAATGGTAGCATGTGATTGGGTGGATGCAATATTTAAAATGGGGAAGAGCATTGCTGGCAAACAGCTATTGATGGAATGTTCATCAAGTAGGTTCTCAGACTTGAGTATACATAAGAATTAATGGGAAAGCTTGTTAAACATGCAGGTTCCTGGTCCTCTCTCAGGATTCTGAACCTATACTGGTAGATGATACGCAGGATTCTTCTTTTTTTTTAAATGTCCATTGGAAATTCTGTCACGGAGATTCCTTGGGTCACTTTTGAGAAACCCGGTTATATACAGTGAATTCCTTATGCAGGTGGGCAGAGAGAGCACCCACAAAGCAGGATCACCCACCCCAACCAAGGCTCAAATAAACTAAAGATGGCATGTTTGCGTGGGCACCTGGGGGCACCTGGAAACAGTTTTTCCACCTAGATTTTTAATAATGGCACTTCACCTGTGAATAAAGTACTTGAAGTGTTTCAAGTTATAATGCCAACAGGAGTTTAGGGCCAATTTGAAATGAAGGGTTTTATCTGGAAGAGATTACTTGTATTTTCAGATGTCTGCAATGTACACCTGAAATATTCCTTACCTAAGGGGACTCGGGCGGGCACGGCTCTGCGGTCAATCCAGAAAGACACCCAGGAAAGCATGACCATCAGGGTGGCCGGGAAATAAGTTTGGAGCAAGAAGAAGAAGATGTGGCGACGCAGCGTGAAGTTAATGTACAGACGGTTGTACCAGCCTGGGGGTCACAAGGAAGAGAAGACAGCACACACCATGGCTATTTAGCTCCTTTATAAAACAAATTTTATTCAGGGAATCATAAATGCCTCAGACATCTCATTGGTACCTTAACATACCTTTACGAAGTGGAGGAGAGAAAAACCATGGAACAGAGAGAGTGACTGTGTGATACCCACACCCCCTGGATAAATCCATCTCAAGAAACCACTGATGTCTGTTCCATACATAAAGGTAACCAAGAAGGCCATTTAAGAAGACTCCTGTTACTCACACGATGGGACAGGACCAAACAGCATCACCACCACCTAGGAGCTTAGAGCTGTAGGCTCTTGGTTGCCCTGAGTCTACTAAACTACAATCTCCTTTTAGCAATACTCCCCACATGACTCACATGCACATTAAAGTTTGAGAGGCACAGATTTAAACAACCCTCTTTGGGTTTCTTTGTGGAAGAAAACGTATTTTAAGTTGAAATACCAAGCTAAACACAAGATTGCATTTAGGAACAGAGTAAACAATCACAGTAAGCCTTTGTGTTCTTTCCAGGGAAATACAGGCACGGAGGAGTGGAAGGAATGGGAGACAATGGAAGGAAAAGGAAAGGGCAGGATAAGCTTGAGATAACAAAGTCTGAAAATCAAATGGGAACTTGGCAACATTAATTTGAAAACTTGGCATCCTGGGCGATTATAATGAAATGTGTATAATTATAACAGTTCCTGAAAGTGACTGTGTGGTGCTATGGACTGAATGTTTTGTGTCCCTCCACCCAAAAAACCCATATGTTGAAACCTAGTGCCTGATGTGATGGTATGGGCAGGTGTGGCCTTTGAGACATGATTAGGTCATGAAGGTGGAGCCTGCATGAATGGGACTAGTGCCCTTATAAAAAGACCACAGTTGGCTCCCTCAGCCCTTCCACCATGTGAGGACACAATGAGAAGGTGGCTGCCTGTGAGCTAGGAAGGGAAGTGGGCTCTTATCAGACACTGAATCTGGTAGCACTTTGATCTCGGACTCCCCAGGTTCCAGAGTTATGGGAAATAATTTCTATCGTTTAGAGGCTACCCAGTCTATGGTATTTGTTACAGGAGCCCAAATAAACCAAGACAAGAGGAAACATCAGAATGCTAAAGACCAATGCTAAAGACCAAAGGAATAGGGTCCCCCCCGAAGAACCACGATTCATGGGCGATATATACAGAAGATAAGATGTGCTGGATTGCTGTAATGTGCTGGAAGTAAGATGGTGCCCTATGTTTAGATCAAAAGACTTGCACTTCCCTTGCGTAGTCAATCACTCAATGTTTTTGCAATAGAAACTGCATAAAGATTTGAGCATAATCATCCTGAAAGGTGATTAGTCAAGAAAGAGGCAAAGGTTGGTGAGAGTGAACCTCACATACCAGAGGGAAGACCATGGAGCATAACCTCAGGCAACAGCAGGTAGCAAGCACATCCAGAACCTTGGTTCAAAAAACATTGCCCACAGGAAAATAACCAGTAGTTCTGGCACTGTAGCTCACAAGAAGGTCATAAGGAGGACTTGTGCAAGCAGTCTAGTATGAGAGGATTGCTTAAGACTGGTTCAGAGGGCCTGGGTGAAGCAGAGAGAATGTGGATGGAAAATGACAGAACAGAAATTGGACAGTTTCTTGCCTCAGAAGAGGGGGTCTGGTAATCATATCAGTGAGGAGATGCCCGATGCTAAACTGGCAAAGTGACTGTCTCAGAGCAACCTCCTCACGTGGCTTATGTTTCCATCCTTACTGATATTTCCAGATTATCACTTCTGCTGCTTTGATGCCATCAAAAATCACCTCCCCCCCCGATGCTTACCACCCTCTAGCTCTATCTGATTTAGGATTCTCATCTTCGTTGTCTAACTCAAGTGGCCCAGGCTCTGCTCACTTGACAACCAGCTCACACCTCTCCTAAAATAGAGGCTGACCCATCCCAGGCAGGCTCCCACTTGCCCAACCCTCAGCCCACCCCACGCCCACCTGTGCTGCTGTAGAAGGCCAGTTTAGTGGTGGTGTGGAATTCCTGAATGAGGAACTGGGAGAGTGAGATCCGCTCGTCTGTCTTTAAGGAGTCATTGCCTTTTTTCCAGTACAGCATCAGGTCGTCTTCCGTATAGGCATCTGAAAAGATGGGAGATAGCATGAGGCATGCGGCAGTGGGAAGACAAGCCTGTCTATGTGGTTCTGTGGACGTTGCACCCCCACCTCGATGCCCCACCCAAACTGTTAGGATTGTAATACCATTGTCTGAATAAATGAACTAAAGTCTAAATAAAGCAAAACAAAACCCAAAAAGATAAATTTAATTCTCCCCAGTCTTTCAGAAATCATCAGAGCAAAGCTCTCATGTCTAAATGTTCATAATTCCTGCAAGAGGGCTCACCCTGCAATTCTGCCTGCCATTTATTCATTCAGTGAAACCAAATGAAATTGCTGTTTTTTAGATAAAAAATGGTTAAATAATGGCAAAATTGTTACATATCATTTTCAGCCTTCTAAACCAGGGTGATATAGCCCTTTCCTTTCAAGGTGTAGTGATGCATCATTGATGGCACGTCACTTCATCACTCTCAGGTAACAAGGGTTGCGTTCTAGGAGAGGACCCATAAAGAGACAGGAGCAGAACATGACCCTTTTCTGTAGGCCTCCAGTCGCTCCTACCAGAGGTAGCGAAGATCACTTCGCTGCGGCACCACCATTCCCCACCTCCTGCCCACTTCAGGTGAGCACACTGCTTGCTCCGGCTGAGCAAACCTACCTGCAGCCCTGGCAGAACAGAAATAAAACCAAACAGAGATGCCAGTCCTGTCTGCTCATATGTAAACAGTTCTTTCCGGTACCCCCTGAGGCTGTATTTTATTCTCCTCTTTTATTCTATTTTTAATCCTCAACCTGTGTGATGGTCTGTTTTGCATGCCCACTTGGGCTAGGCTCTAATACCCAGTTACTCAACCAGTTCACTTCAGGTAAAGGAGATGATCCAGGATAAAGTGGGTGGGCCTGTTCCAATCAATTGAGAGGCCTTAAGAGCAGACCTGGGTTCCCCAAAGAAAAAGAAATTCCACCTATAGACAGCAGGGTCAGATCCTGCACAGAGTGCCCAGCCTTCCCACTCCTTACTGGCAGGACGTCAGCCCTGCCACGTCAGACCCCAGGGTCTGGTAAACCAGTTCCTTGCAGTAAATCACTATGTATGTCTTATTCTGGATATGTCTCTAGTTCTGCTTCTCTGGTGGAACCCGACAAATACAACCTAGAGAAAGCTACATTCCGGATGGAGGTGCTTGGGTGTGCTGGGAAAAATTAGCTTCTGTAATTAATTCTTCTTCTCACTATGTCCTCAAGGAAGATATATCCCTCCCTTGTACAATGGAGAGAACACCAATCTTCTCCCAGCGATCTTCTGAGGCTTAAATGACAACAGGCCTACAACCGCTGTGCAGTAGGCAGTCAGTCCCTTGGTTTGGGGTTTTATCTCCCCACATTCAGTGCCCTGCAGAGCTGTCCTTTTGGCCCTTGCATTCCTTGCTAGATAATTGGAACCAGGGGACACTTAATCCACTGCCACAAGCCCAGGGAGGCTTACAAAGGTGCGCTGGGGCAATGAGGTTTCTCATTAGGATGTTAACAGCTAGGAAGTGCCAGTGGTCAAGTGCTGGTTCAGGAGCCAGGTACCTGCTGGGGTTTCGGAATCCAGACCACATCCACCAGAGGAAGCAGCTTGGCAGGGACAAGTGAACAGAACCGGTATGTAGTGAACTAGCGATGTGAGCGGCTAGACCTCGCTGCTCGCTGCCTCTGCTCTGATCTTCCTGGGGCCTAGAGTTTTACTTTTCTAGGAAATCCTTTCTTCAACAAAAGCTTATTCATAACAGCAATAAAACAGATCAGAAAAGAACTGGCTGGAGCGTGTGTGTGAGTGTTGAGCTGGGGACTGGGCAGGAGACCCGAATTTGCTGAGACCTCTCCATCCCTCCCTAAGCAGTAACACTAAGAGACTCCCTCAAACCTCTAGTTTCCACAGAAAAAAATTTAAAACCATAAGCATTAAAAGGATTGCCATAAGCATTAAAAGGATCCATAATTGGCATGGAAGGTTTTAGTCCTATATCTGTTTCTGATTTTTAAAAATTGCCCTAGACTTAGTTTCAATCTAAAATAGTCACTTTAAAAGCACAGTGACAAATGAGGGTCACACACTGTTTCGGCTGCCGAAAGTCAGAGGTGTTCAGAATTACTTAGGAGCTGGGTGCTGCTGTCTGGCCCAAGTCTACTCACAGCTTTCAATTTCCAGTGAGCACGTTTGTGTGTCCAGGGGAAATCGGCTAAAATCCATATTGCACATTGCAGTCACTGTAACCCTAGAAACAGGAAGACAAGGACCGATTTTTCAGAGGATGCAAAACACAAATGCAGAATATGCTAAAACAAACAGAATGTCCTCTGTTTCCTTCCAGTATAACTGCCTCCTTCTCATAGCCCATGAGCAATGTGTCAGGATTTAGATGAGCTGTTTGTGAGTGATACCTTCCTTGGCATTCTCTCCAGCTTTTAAGTTTAACTGCAGGGCCAGTGTGAGGCAAATGGAATGCCTCTGCTAACTCCTATCATGTTCAAGCATCTTATTTTATTTTTTTTAAATACCTTTTTTATTTTTTATAGATGTTATTTTATTTCTTTATCTTTAGAGGGGAAGGGAAGGAGAGAGGGAGAGAAATATCAATGTACAGTTGCCTCTCATGCATTCCCTGCTGGGAACTGGCCTGCAACCCAGGCATGTACCCTGACTGAGAATCAAACTGCGATCCTTTGGTTCGCAGGCCCACGCTCAATCCACTGAGCTACACCAGGCAGGGTGATGTTCAAGCATTTTAAAGAAGCGATGATATCAATCAATATAGCAATGTGAAATAAAACTCATATGATATTGCTTCTTAAAAGAAACCATAAGACCATACCTTTACAGGCATACCTCATTTTATTGTGCTTAATTTGATTGTGCTTCACAGATATGAGTTTTTACACATTGAAGGCAAGACCTTCCACCAGAAAAAAAGCATGACTCACTTTACTGCAGTGGTCTAGAACTGAACATGCAGGATCTCCAAGGTGTGCCTGTATTGTTCCCCTGCTTAACATAAGTTCAAGTTGACTTCCGGTCAAGATGGAGGCGTAGATGGAAACACTGTGCCTCCTCACACAACCAAGTTTAAAGACAACAAAGTTTTAGTAACAAAAATGCAACCAAAACACAGGAAGTTGAACTATATGGAAGTCCATTGACAAAGAACCATTCATCCTGATCCCTAAGAGGGGTGGAGCCAGTGACTGGCAGAGCAGGGTTGCACAGGAAAACTCATCCAGATGGACCCCAGCATGCAGGCAGCAGTTGGCAGATCTCAGGCATGGGGTTGTGACAGGTGGACCCAGTGAGGGCACAAGGCAGTAGGCTGACCGCAGTCACACATTCATGTACAGATAAACCAGGCGAAGGAGCAAGCAGTGAGACAGACCACACAGGCCCCAGCAGCGGGAAGCTGTAGAGGGGACCACTATTGCCCCTCTTTGACCCCGCCCCCACATATAGCGTCACAACCCAGCAACTGAGTTGCCCCGCCCTGGTGAACACCTAGGGCTCTGCCTCTCATACGTAACAGGCGTGAACAGAACAAAAAATTGTGCCTCAAGAAGAACTCAAAGCCCCAGAGCCAATAACTTAAGCGACGAAGAGATAGCCAACCTATCAGATGCACAGTTCAAAACACTGATGATCAAAATGCTCACAGAACTGGTTGATTTCAGTCACAAATTAGAGGAACAAATCAAGGTTAAACTAACTGAAATGAAGGGAATTCCACAGGAAACCAATAGTGATGGAAAGGAAACTGGGACTCAAATCAAGGGAGTGGACCAGAAGGAAGAAAAAAATGACCAAACAAAAAAGAATGAAGAAAAAAGAATCCCCCCCCAAAAAAAAATGAGGAGAGGCTTAGGAACCTCCAGGACATCTTTAAATGTTCCAACATCCGAATTACAGGGGTACCAGAATGGGAAGAGGAAGAGCAACAAGTGGAAAACCTATTTGAAAAATAATAAAGGAGAACATCCCCAATCTGGCAAAGGAAATAGACTTCCAGGAAATCCAGGAAGCTCAGAGAGTCCCAAAGAAGTTGGACCCAAGAAGGAACACACCAAGGCACATCATCATTACATTAGCCAAGATTAACATGAAGGAGAGAATCCTAGAAGCAGCAAGAGATAAGGGGACAGTCACCTATAAAGGAGTCCCCATCAGACTGTCAGTGGATTTCTCAAAAGAGACCTTACAGGCAAGAAGGGGCTGGAAAGAGGTATTCCAAGTCATGAAATCCAAAGACCTACAACCAAGATTGTTCTATCCAGCAAAACGTTCATTTAGAATGGAAGGACAGATAAAGTGCTTCTCAGATAGGATCAAATTCAAGGAGTTCATCATCACCAAGCCCTTATTATATAAAATATTAAAGGGACTTATCTAAGAAAAAGAAGATAAAAAAGATGAACATTGAAAGGACAGCAAAGTCACAGTTTTTAAGAACCACGCCTAAAACAAAAGCAAACTAAGAGGACAGCTAGATCAGGAGCAGAACCATAGAAATGAAGATCACATGGAGGGTTAGCAACAGGGGAGTGGGAGGAGGAGAAGTGGGGAGAAGGAACAGAGAATAAGTAGCATAGATGGTAGGTAGAAAGCAGATAAGGGGGAGGGCAAGAATAGTATGGGAAATATAGAATCTAAAGAACTTGAGACACGTGGACATAAACTAAAGGGGGGGAATGGTGGGGGAGGGGGTGTGCAGGGTGGAGGGGAATGAAGGGGGGAAATAGGACAACCGTAATGACATAATTAATTATTAAAATATATTTAAAAAAGATAAGTTCAAGTTCTTCTGTTCTTTCATTGATTATATTGATAATCAATATCTGTCTACAATGTTTCAGAAATAATATTAATTGATGCCAGTTGCAAAATGCAGCACTTTTTTTACAATGTTGATATTTTATATTGATAGTAATAATATCCACTAGTAGACATAAATGTTTTTAGTGCATAACTCCATGGAGACCACAGTAATGGAAAAACACTGGAAGATCTTATTGTACCAACATGTATGCATTTAATGGTTTTGTTCCAGAATTTAAATGAGAAAATAAGCTTCTGAATCAAAGAATAAACAAATGTGGATCATCAGTCACAGCAGAAAGTTCTCCCACCCAGTGGGGAATCTTGTGGCCGGACATGACTAACATAGCTGGTATTGAACACACTGTTTTTTTCTAAGACCACAGAAAATTGGCTACATAGAAATCGTGGGAATTATATACATAATTGATGGCCAAAAAAAAAAAAATCACTTTTAACTCAACTGGAAATTTCAAAGAAAAGAGCTTTCTTGAAACTGAATTATCCAATTATTTGTCTTGTGTTTCCCATTCCATTTAGTGTGGAATGTTTGTGTCCTGGGAGGGATTTTGTTTTATTAGCAGATGGATAGTCCCATTTCCCCTGGAAATTCTGATAAATGGGTTGTGTTGGTGGTGGGAGGTTATCAGGCTCACCCCGTGTACCCTGACAGGCATTTCCATTGTTAACCCCCATCTGGAAGCAGCACAGTCTGCAATGTGATCTAACCCATGTCTGGTTTTGCTTCCTCAAGTCCCTTTAAACAGATTCTTTGGAGGATCTTCCCTGTCTTTGTTGGAAATCTGGCAGTCCTGTGATTTTTCTGCTTACTCTCATGTAATAGAGTGTTAAAACCCTCATAAGTAATGAAACACATCTCAATTAAGAAATGAAAATAATTTTGGTCCAAAGCGTTAACCAGCACTTCAAACTTCATTCAAACTGAGACTTCTGCTCCTCCTCTCAGCTGAAGCACAAAGTTGGCATTTGAGAGGTCAACTTCTGCCCAGCTCTGATCGCCTCCTGCATGAGTGGAAGTGAGGAGAGAGAAGGAGGTAGCAGCAGGACTGTTCTTCAGCTAGGTGGCTTCGCAATCTCTAGGCCTGCTCCGTGGTTGAATCTGACACTTTCTTTCCAGGCTTTTCCTCCCACTGCTGGGCACCCTCCTTCTCCAGCAGCCACTCCCCATCCTGCTCTTGGTTCACCCACCCACACCCCATTCCACATACACGTAACTGTTCCCAACAACACTGGGAGTGCAGGCTGATCCCACCATAGCAAAAGCTCCTCCCAGCTCTTCTTCAGGCTGGTTAGACAGCTCTTCTCTTATCCGCTGACTAACTGGGTCCCAGCTGTGGACACACATGCACCAAGCTGTCTGAGTGGTCCCAGTACAGGCCTACTCATGGCATCCCCACAGCTCTCTCCCAAGAAAAATCTCGCAAATCTTTTCTTCCTCCAGCATCCTTGAGTGTTTCATATCTTGAAGTTGACTGGGAGTTCAAAAGCCATGGAATTGGTTTTTTAACATTTCCTTAATAAAATGTACAAGCATGATAGAGCATCTCATTTGTGAATTCACCTATCATTGTATCTTGGAGCCTAGGAAACTCTAGTCATCATCCTGTAACCTGTCTCTTTCCCTGCCCCTCCACTGGCCACACTGGTCCATAACTCTATTTGCATTCTAATCATTTGGTTCCATGTCTACCTCCCGCACTAGCCTGAAGTCGCACTAAGGGCAATAACCTATCACTTCATTTTATGTCTCCAGGGCTTAAGACAGGACCTGGCAGAGCTTTGATTTACATAACTCTGGGTGCCAGCCTGGCACCCGGAATGCTTTTAATAAAAATTTGTGCTGTTAATTAATCAACGAATGGATGAGGTGGAAGAACAGCACATTAGTATGTGTTCCAGGAGTTAACTTGCTGCTGACAGAGCGGACAATACCCAGGCACTGTGTTTTTCCTAAAATAAATTTCAAAGTGGTAGTCCTCAGTAACTTAGGCCTTCCTCCCCACTTTTCAAACCAACAAACCCATGATTTTACTTGCAATAAAATGCAAAACAACCTGTTTTTAGGCAAAAGGAGGCTCACTGACAGCTTTGATTCTGACTGCACAGGTTTTCCAAGCTCTCGTTTCCTCTGTTCTGCCTCTTGTGGTCATGTCCAAGGTACTCGAGTTAGTCATCTGCCAGCTTATGAGACTGATGCCTAGATTTTTAGGAGGCTCCCAAGTTTTTTGTTAAACATTATTTAAATTAAATAAGCTACACCAAAAAATAAAGTAATAAATATTCAAAACTTACTACTTCCTAATTATTTTACTACATTTTAGTATTTATACTTCTGAAGTTACCTACGTCTACTATATTTACCATATTTTTCAGACCATAAGATGCACCTAGGTTTTAGATGAGGAAAATAGGAAAAAAATTTTTGAAGCAAAAAAAGTGGTAAAATATTTAATAACATAAATAACATAATATTTCACCAATGTAAATGTAAACAGAACTCAACAGCAGCATTAACAACCATTATTCCTCCCAAATTTGGGGAGGGAAACATGCATCTTATAGTCCAAAAATATGTATATAGTGGAAATACTATCCAAAGGTGTGCTAACCCCCATTGCTTCCCAACTCTGCATTCAGTGACATCAGGTTAGTGGCTTGAAATCAGCCATGATGGGAAATATCTATGCTAGGGAAATGGGCAAATGCTACAAACCAGGGCTTGATTTGTTGTTTCGTTGACTGTCTAGACTTCAGAAAGGGATTGTCTAAAGAAAGCAGATTGAACCTAAAAGTGTGTTATGTCTATCACCATTACATGTAAAAAATATTCTAAAATGTAACCAATAGGAATCATAGAGTTAAAGAAGTCCTTGAAAAGAATGCATTATCTATTTTTCTGACTCCTACTACAGAAATAAAACTTTTATTACAGTAAAGTTTTTCAATTGAAGTGTAGTATACAGGATAGAATATCAATTGTAACTATCAGCTTGGGAAATTTTCCTAAATGTATTTTCTTTTTTTTCCCACGTACTTTTTCAAGATTGAGTAATTCATTACTCACATGTACAAGTTAGTTTTCCTTGGTGTTGAAAAGTTGGCAGCTCCTAAAAAGTTAGAAGCTGCTATTCAAGCCCAAAAAGCAAAATAGCTGTGTGTGGAACCAATGATTTTCATAGTTATGACAAATGATTTGCCTTTCTTCCCGTGCTTCAGGTGTAAAAACCAAAAAAACTTACAGCTGAAAGGCCCAGAGTGAGGGCTGAGAAGGACCTCACCTGAGGCTGTAGAGCACTTTCCCGTCGGGCTGGACTCGCAGCATGACATTGTCCGTGGTGGTGTCGTGGATAAAGGAGCGCTTGGAATGCACGAAAAACATGTCAGGGACCCAGATCTTCTTCACCAGCCGGCCATCGAACGTCATGCTGAGGTTGTTGGTGCTCGGGAAGGACAGCCTCTCATCCTTCCAATAGTGCCTCAGGTAGAGGGTCATGGTGAAGTCCTGGGGTTGGAGGGCAGAGAGGGGAACCCCACACACTAAACAAATGGGTGTCAGCAAGACATTCCCTACCCCTGTGGAGCCATAATCACCTGGCTGGGAATGAAACAGCTGCCAGCTCTGAAGGAAACGGAACTGACCCTCTACCTAAGGGTTCCCAGGCCCACACACAGGGCAAGCCAGAGAGATCATGCATCTGGAAGCAGCCCTCAAACAGAGCGGGCCTGGGGGATGAAGAGAGTGGGTGGGTAAGTGCCCCAGCTCCCTGGCCCCTCAGTTGGGATAACCCTAAGTGTACTCTGTGCTGACCCCCAGAGTACCCCAACGGGACAGTGTTTCACACCCCAATAGTAACCAATTTGATGGCAGTGTTGTTTTTGCTTCCTTCCCTTCCCTGTCTCAACTTCCCACTCTCTTCTATTGTTTCCTGGAATCACCTCTCAAATAAACTCTTTGTGCTAAAACGCTATCTCCAGGTTGCCTCTTGGAACTCAAACTAAGATAAGGCCCTCAAAATTCCTGCAAGCCAAGGAGTTCTGAATTGTTCTGTTTTTGTTTAAATCCAAACCCATTAAAAAGAAGAAAAAAAGGGACATTTCTGCTTCTTCTGCATTTCCACAGCCAGATAAACTCCGCACGCAGCAGGAGGATATCCTTGGCTACTTGGCAGCTGCCACCTTGGACCCTGCTGTTTATGTTTAAGAGCCTTTGATGCCAGAAGCCTGGTCCCTGGAGGAGGAAGACGAACTTGGTCATCTGACTCTGTTCCATACGAATTGGGTGGCTTTTGGCAAGTGTCTCAACCTCCCCGGGCCATCTATAACAAGAGTGTGGAAATGCCTACTGCCTGGGCAGTTGTGAGACCCAGTGAATCTTGGTGTGCAGAACTCTGGCCCAGCACAGGCCCTGTGTGGATCTCCTTGCCCAGAAAGAGAAGCACTTACCATATCGACCTCTGAGATGCTGTCCAAGCTTTCCACCTGCACGTCCACACCAACCGGAATGGCTGGGCCTGTGGGCAGGGCAGGACAGGAGCATTTATCCTTGTAACTTAAACTTTCACTCTGAAAAATATAGGCATAAGGAGCATTTCCCCTGGAACCTCAATGTCATGTCAGATTTGAAGGTCTAGTGTTCCCACACACCATACTAAAATCCAACCACAGACATAAGGATGAAATCATGGGTGGGCTTCCTGGAATATTCCACCAAAGATAAAATATGTATATCCATAGATTTAATCATCCCAGGTGATTCTGAAACAATGAGGTTAATATATAGCCTTCCTGGTGGTTACACATGTTCATCTAACGGTACTATAAAGCTTTGCACACTGGCAGTATCCTAGCCAATGAGGTTTATCTGAGGCGAGATTATTGTTAATTGAAGGTACTATAAAGACCAAGGTCAAAGCTGGTCAGAACCAGAACTGACTTAAGGACTTACTGTTTAGCATGAGGTCATCCACTTTATTTTTCATATTTCCCTCCTGATTTTGCGCCCTCTTATTACAGAAGCTACCTGTGATAAGCCACCGCTTACCCAGCAGTGCCTCTGTCTGGCCATGAGAAAGGTATTGCTGGGTAAGTAGGCACCCAGAACCAAAGCCACATTCAGATGCTTTGTCAAGGCCACAGGTCTGCATCTTTGGCATGTGATGGACTAGCTTCCAGGGAGGGGAGGGGGAGCATTCAACACCAGGGTGGCCTTGAAACCATTAGATTTTTTTACTTTTTTTGGCATTTCTAGGCCCTGAAAACTTAATATTCATCATAAAGAGTTAAAAAACAACATTGTAAAGGGAGTTTACTCCTTCAGGTGTGTGGGGCAGGCATGGAGCACACCTGGACCTTCCACATGGAAAGGTGGGTTTGAACCCAACAGCAGCAGATTACAGACTGATAGGGACTCACCTCTCTCTATACCTGTTTATTCTTTGGGTAAAAGTAACTGCAAAAAACAAAAGGCATGAGAATGATTTCTAAAATAAATATTTTTTGCCAGGAAATACAACCCATGAGGACGAAAACCCTACTTGACACAAAGAGGGCTGAAATCCGGCAGGACAGGCTGAGCTTCAAAGGGCTTTGGCATCCGTCTGCACTAAACCATTATTTTATCAGGCTATTTGTTTTCATTTCATTAAGCCCAGCAGTCCACACTCCGCCCTCAGATATGCACCCAGGGTTTTGCCTGCCAGCTCCCAGATGAGACCACATTTAGTCCAAGGTTACTACTCGGAGCATTTTCAGGAGGCAGCTCTGGGCTGCAGCTGTCCTGTCCACCCCCGCTTGCCCTTCCCACAGCCAGCTGCTGGCTTCGCCAATCCTGAGCCATCCTTGCTAGAGCAGTGGCCTGAGGACAGCTGGTTTGTCTGCCATAAACCAGCAGACACCTCCTGAGAGCTGTCAGCAGAGCCCGGGCAGGAGATGCCTGGAGATGCTGTGGGCTCAACGCCTTATCCACCAAGCACGACCAAGGCAGTTCTGATTAAGGGAGGGAAAAGCAGTTGGTCCCTTGGCTTGACCTTTGCCCACAGACAAACAGGTAGTATATTTGCAAGGTTTTGGATTCTGGTGAATCCAAAGAAAGAAGATGATATCGAAGAGTGCACATTTCATACCTCCAAAGCCAGGCCTCATGCTGAAATCATGGTCATCTATGCGCAGAAGCTGCTCTGACTTTGTCAGTGGTGACTTGGTGATATCAGGGCTTCGTTTCAAAATCGGGCTGCCAAGGGGGAAACAGTTTGATCACATATTCTAATTAAGCCAGATAAAAAATGATTTGCATTCAGGCTTGATCTCAACAGGTTGGATGGGATATGTTAACTCCTCTTTTAAGCTACCAGATATCCTCTTTTCCTTTCTCCAGCTTTCTGGATAAATGAACTGGCTCAGAAGGTCCAAAACAGTGACTTAGAACTGTGACCAAGGAGCTCTGGAACATCTGCATCCAGGCCCCACCCCAGAGGCCCCACCCCAGAGGCCCCACCCCAGAGGCTCTGATTTGGGTGGCCTGGGAGTGGGGTCTGGACATTGGTGTTTTGAGGTTCTTTTAAAGATTTATTTATTTTTAGAGAAGGGACAGAAAGAAGAGAAAGATTGATGTGTGTTAGATACATCAATAGATTGCCCCTCACATTCTCCCAACTGGGTATCCGGCCCACAGTCCAGGCATATGCCCTGACCCAGAGTAGAATCCGGCAACATCTAGGTTTGCAGGCCGGCACTCAATCCACTGAGCCACACCAGCCAGGGCATGACATTGGTGTTTTCTAAAACTTTCTAGATTATTTTAATGTGTAACCAAAGTGAGAACTCTTGGTCTCAGTCGCTTTAATAAATCCAAACAACCACAAAGCTCCTGAGTCATTCGGGGAAGATTTGAGCTGGAGGGGAAAGGCAGTGAATGTGGGCTAAGCCTGGAACCCTTGACCTCCACTGGCCCATCCTGCGGAAGGAGGATGGACTTGCCTTTGGGTCAAACGTCAACCATCCTAGCTCTCTGAGGGGCAGCTTCTCATGCTTCCGCTTCTGAATTGCGCGTAGGACCATTTTAATATATTTTCACTTTTTTCCAAACAGGTAGTATATTTGCAAGGTTTGATAATTTTTTAAAAAAGGAAATGCAGTAAGAAGTTAGCCTCCCGCCTCTGCCTCCATCTACCCCAATCCCCCCTCCAGAGACACCTCTCTTATTGGTTTCTTGTTTATTGTCCAGAGTTTCTTGTAGATACAAGTAAATATAAATATGTACTTTTAGTTCTATTTTTCCATTTTATTGAGAAATATTTGACACATAATGTATTACTTTGAAGTGTATAATATAATTTGATATATATTTGGATATATCATATATTGACATATATTTATAACATATACATATTATAAAAGTATTACCACAGTAAGTTCAGTTACCACCATCACCTAACATAGTTATAATTTTTCCTTACAATAAGAACTTTTAAGCACCTTCCAGATATGTACAACACAGTGTTGTTAGCTGCAGTCACCACCCTGTGCATTACACTCCCCAGTATCTATCTGTCTTATAGCAGGGAGTCTGTACCTGTTGATGCTCTTCACCCACTTCTTCCCCACCCCATCCCCTACCTCTGGAAACCACCAATCTGTTCTCAGTGTCTGAGTTTGTTTTTTATTTTTTTAGATTCTACGAATAAGTGAGACCATACAGTATTTATCATCCATGTTGTTGCAAATGGTTTCTTATTTTTATACACAAAGTTAACATACAAACTCTTCTACTTTTTCTTTTCTTTTTATTTAATTATACCTTAAATTTTTCTAGGTCTAAGTGTCCCAAGCCTCGTACTGCCTATGTACGAGGCTTGGGATACTTAGACCTGAAAAAATATGTTCTTTTTATACTGCATATGTTCCATTACATGAATGCACCATAATTCATGTGATCAGTCTTCTACTGGTTAAAATTTGAGTTGCTTCCAGTCTTTTTTGCTATTATAAACAATGTCACAGTAGCTTTGATGGTCTTCATTTACCCATCAGCACCATCTGTAGAAGCCACAAGAACAACTAGCCACCTTCCCAGCTCCTCCTTGTGCCCACACCAGCGTGTGTTCCCTCCAGGGTACTCCCTCGCACACCCGTCCTTTCCCCCGGACGCAGCAGTGCCCAAACTCTGGCCCATGTCAGCATCTGCTGGAGGGCTTGCTCAAACCTAGAATCCCGAACCTCCCCATTCCCTGGGGGTTTCCCCTTAGGTAGGTCTGGGCCGAAGACCAAGAACTTGTCTCTCTAATGCATTCCAAGACGTCACTGATGCTGCAAGTCAGGAGATAGCACTTTGAGAACCACTGACCTGATGCATTCTATGCCCAGTACACACAGCTTCCTCCTTTCTAACCAGCTCAGTCTACCTTTAAGTCCCTTGCCATCCTCTTTTATGAAGAAACCCTTTGTCATTGTAGAAGAAAACTGTGACTGGGGGACAGAAAACGGGCTCTGTCTTCACTCAGGCACTGCCTGCTCTGTGCCTTCAGGAAACTTGTTTCCCCTGAGACTCAGCCTCGCTTACCTCAATGGACAGAAGATAAAGCTCTGGGACCTGATGGGGGTGTGAGGAGTATGTGGGATAGTGTGTCTAGAAGTGCTTTCAAACTTTAACGTGGTACACAAATGGAAGGAGCCACTGTCGTTAGAGAGCTAACAAGGAAGTTTTCTTCTAAAGTGAGGAAGTTACTGTGCTCACAGCAGTGAAGTGGCCGGGGAAAGAAGGGAGGAAGAAGTTTGGGACTTCAAGATGAGGAAAGCCAGTCTTATTGCCCTCTGCATCCTCTACCCCCCAGTTGCAGTCAGGAGATCCCTTTCATCTTCTCCATTGTGGCTCCCCCCTTTTTTGTCCCTCATCCTCTGCTTCCTGCTCCTCAGTCATGGTGGGGACCCTGCCGAAAATCACTGCAACTGAGGTGTAGGGAAAAGACAACTTCAGCATGGTGTGCACGCGGCCATGGCCATGCTTGCCTCACTGTGGGCATCTTTGTGTGCTTTTGGTATTTGTCTTTGATGATTACAATGAAAATTAAAAATAAAAGTGTGCTAGAGACACTCTAGGTACTCAAATCAACAAAGTACCCCTTACCCTCCAGGTTTGCTTTAAATCTAACCAGAATAAAATGCGGAAGAAAAAAAAACCCTACAAAACTGCAATGCATTAATTTAACCTTCTGATTGGCATTTCCCCAGTACCCACAGGAGCAGGGATTGGAGGATTAATTACTTAGAAGGCCTGATTTGAAGAGGTATGACCTAAAATATCTCCCCCGTTCATTTCCCCAGGCTTGAAATTGATGCCATCCCTAACCTGAATCTGCCTTGAAACCGTTAGTACAGAGAGCAGCATGTTGCCAGGTAGCTGTGTCACTTGGGCACCCTTGTCCTCTGGCTTATAGATTCAGCCAAATGGGCACTGGCAGGACAAGAGGGAGCACAATGTTATTGCTCCTTCTCTTCCTGCTCTGATGCCATGTCTGTATTGCTCTGTCATTACAAATAATCACAGTATCTTCAATGAGCTCCAATAACACTATTTCCCCTTCAAGCCTAGGAGTAGTCATGGCTTCCTGCTGTTCCTAGTCCTTGAGGGCATCAGCATGACTGGTTGATTCCCTGATCCCTGCCCGTGGCTCTGCAAGTAGTCCCTTTACTCAGTTATTAGGTCCTTTGAGTGCAAGGCTCTTTCTGCCTGGACTTGACTGATGCACAGGGACACATAAGAACTGGTGCATACAGCTTATATTGTCTGTAGCAAAGTGGAGCTGAGAGGAATGTGGGCTCTGTGAGAGGGTTCCCAGGAGTGGAGAAAGCTGGGTCTGGAGGGAGAGCTGGGGAGGGCTGCTCCTGGGGCTATGGGCCATTGCAATGGATGGTGAGCAGGGGCAAGATGAGGCCACAAGTCACTGAGAGCAGAGTCCTCTTTAACTTTAGCACCTTGCACAGTGCCGCACCCCCGAGGACCGTCAACACACACTAGCTGAATAAAGGAAGGAATCAGCCCTTTAGTTGGGTGCCTGAAAATGAAGTCGGAAGGGGCTGAAAGGGGTTGGAATGGAAATCAAACTTGGCCCAGTTCTTTCAGTTTGGGGCCAGCCTAAATCAGAGCTGGGCACCGACTACAGGGAGATGTGTCGGATTCTGAGATGCACTGCCTTCGCCGTCCTGAAGCTTAGATCCTTGCCTAGAAAGTCCTTGTAAACAGAATCCTTGAAGTCTTTTTTAATATTCTTGTTTAATATTTTAAAATAACTTTTTTCTGTTTACATGCCCATGCTTTCAAAAATTTGTAAAATAGATTTTAAGTGTAAAGGAGAGGACAAAAACCATTCAGAAATAACCCGTACCATTCTGTATATATCCTTATGACAGAAAGAGAGAGAGAGAACACTAACTTACTTTTAAGTCACAATGTACCATGAGATATTTTTTATGTAATTAGCATCTTTTTACCAGCCTGGGATGTGATTATTAACCTTTAAGTATGGCACACAGATGATAATAGCAATAACTAACACTGCTTGAGTACTTACTATTGGCCACCTACCATGCTAACTCACATTATATGTAGTAACTTGGGTTAGTTCTCAAAACAACCCTATGAGGCAACCCTTACCATGAGAAAACTAAGACACAGAGAGTTTGGAAAACATGTAAAAGTGAGAGCCAGGAATCAAACCCAAAGAATCTAGACCCAAGGGTTGGAAGCAAGGTTGGTCTTGGAAGATTTGGCTCCCATTGCCTTAGAATTTGGGTTAGATGGGGAAGGTCCAGGCTTATCTTCCCTCTCATATAGAAGCTAGCATGGGCCTTGCATAAAACTGGTACCCACTCACTTATTAAATGAGTTCATTTATTAAATGTGTTCCTGGAAACTACAAAGGAGGTATAGACATGTCCCAAGTTATAATGATATAGGATGACACTCGAGACAACTTTCTGTTGAAACTGAACAAAGGGTGTACATTTTTTGAACACCCATTTTCACTCTGTCCTCTCAGAGAGAATGTGGAGTTCTGACCTATGGTGCTTCTTCTTGATGTTTCCTCAATGTAGTTCCCAGTCAGTTGGAGTGTGGATGTGTTTTCTGAAAACCTCTGTCAGGGATTACATAGAGTGGATGGGGGCTGCCATGGGCAAGGGGGCTGCCGGAAGGATCATCCAGCCCATAGCAGAGCACCTGATGAATTCACTTCACTTTGCTGATTATTTCATCTCTGAGAAGATAGAGAACTTAATTTTGACAAGGAAGGAAGAACTAGCTAGTGAAATGATCTTGCTTTCTTTGCAAGTGTAGTAAATATCCAAGCAGAGAAATCCTTATATATAGTAAAAAACACTGGATGTCACCCTTAGCTCCTCTCTCTTGCACCCTCCTCCGGGGCCACAGAGGACAGGTGGGCATGTCCAATCCCAGCCCCCTGCTTGCTGGTATATCTGTTCATAGAGGTGCCTCTTTCTAAAGTGATAAAAAGCCTGAATAGGCCACCTGGGGCCTGCCACACCGGTCCTTCAATCAGTCCTGGCTGAACCTCCTCCTCAAAATCTCTCCGCATACCCTGGCCTCTCCACTCCCACTCCCACTGCCTTGTGCGTCATTATTTCTCGCACAGAGGCAGCAGGCTTCCACGCCTCTGCTCTCATTCTTCTCTGATACAACTGATACGCTTGGGGAAAAAATACACAAAAATATTAAGGTTATTTCTGGGTTTGGGGATTATGGGTGATTTTTTGTGTGTTTTTAAAACTTTTTTCACTTTTAAAGAATTTCAATAATGGTCATGTGTATTTTTCATAATTACAGAAAATGGAAAGTTCTTTTAAGTAGTTTTTTATAGAAAACTTATTTGCTCTCCGGGACTTCTCTTCGTCACTGGTGTTTACCAATAAGTCACCACTCTAACTCTGGTTTGGGAGAGGCTGAGAAGTTTTGGACGAGAACCAACAGAGTTTGCTGCTATTGTTGCTTATACTCCTCATGAGCACATTTGGTTCAAATAACGTCTATGGCTGCGCCGCTCCACAAGTTCCACTGTCTGCTCAAGCCATTTCTTGACTCTGGCAGAAACAGGGCGTGTGGCTTGTGCCCATCAATCTCTCTCAGTGCCCAGGACTCACCATGACCAGTGGCTATTTCAGCTCCCAGTTTTGTGATGTTGCTAAACAGCCTGTAACAAGAGCCACGGGCCTCAGCCAGCTGTTCAGGAGCCCACGTGTGGAGGGCCCTCTGGAACCCAGGAGGGGAGCTCTGAGAAGCAGATATCCCGGCTCCCTCCACTGGTCCCAAACTCCACAAATGTGGATTTCCTTTTATATTAATTTATATTTCCGACCTCTATCCATATTTACATCCAGAGTTAAAGAAAGCTGAAGCGCAAATTGGACCTAAGGCTGACAAAGAACAAGAGTGAAGAACACCCTACTGACTCTATTTCCTCGTGAGTAAGAAGAGAGAGCAGTGGGTTAGGTTTTCTCCAATTGTCCCCTTTATTGATAAGTGTCGGGCAGGCAGGTGTGCAGGTGTGCATTTACATTACCAGTGCTGCCATCACAGCTGCCTAAGTGACTCTGAGTGTGAAAGGGACAGTGTGGCTCTATCGAAGCTCCCTCCTCTCGAGCTGGTACGGCCAGAGCGGCACGTACCGTATTGGCAAAAAGCAAGCAAACTAGCTGGTCTGCAGGCCGGTCTATCCCTGCTACCTCCCAATTTATTAGTAGAGAACAATCTAATGATTCTTCTAGTCATTATAGCTTGAAGATAGCTGCTTTGTTTTCTTTTAAATCATTGTTAAAGGACCCAGAAACCCAGCAGAAATAATTAGAGCTAACAGAATCATTCTCACTAATTAGAGGTCCCATTGGTTTTTTGAGAATTCGCAGATTTATTCCAACCTAGAATGCAGATATCAAATAATAGCCTTTAATTTTTTTTTAAAAATGTGCTTATTGTATTCTTTTTCCCCTAAGTCTACCTTTCACCTCGGACAATTCATAAGAGATTTCAGAGTATGCAATGATAGCAATGTACCTGATCTAGCAAAATTTAAAACTAAAACATAATCCTAACTTCCTAAAAGGAAGGCAGCAGGAGAACAAAGGGAAAAGGAAGAAAAAGTCATCACATAAGGCACCATAAGCTGGAAAATATTTCAGAACAACATCGTAAGTGTGATTTGCGCACCTTCCCCCCCAAATCCTCTCCCCCTACACATCCACTCACCCGCCTTTCTTAGGCATCTCATGGATTTCTCTTCCTCGCCAGTGTGCTCTGCTTTCGGTGGCCAAGACCCATCCCCACCACAAAAGGAAGACTCCAGCTTTCATATTCTGGGCAGCCAGCATGGGTTTCCAAATGCCAACAGTTCTCTCAAGAAACAGCAAAAAGGAAAAGGCCGTCTTTTTCTCTCTTATGACATTATTGGTCTGTTCATTATTAAAAGGATGTTTACTAGTAAGAAAAAACCCCCCACAGTATGTAATCTGGACAGCAGGGAAAAGCAATTTCCACTAAACCTATAAATCCTCCTGCGTCAGATGTCAGGGATTTTCTGAACTGAAGTTGAAGTCCTGTGTCCCTGTTGAACAATTCTGACTGGTCTAAATCAGTTCCTCATCAGAGCTGATAAATATGTTAGGAAAATTCTGTATTTTCTGGTCTAGTAAATCGAAGCAAGAAGCAAGTAAAAATAGACCAAAGCAATTTCCAAAATGAGAAGTGTCAGAGGGGCTGATCCGCCTCGTATGCCACATTAATGTGCTCCTCTCTGCATCTGTTTTAAGCTTCCAGCCATTATTATTTGCTTTCGCTGAGGGCTGGATTTGGACAGCCCTCCCCCGCACCCTCCACTCTTTCCTGAGGCCACACCTGTGGAACCTCTGGGCTCCGTACCTGGACAGGCTGTCTAAAATATCTGAAGTTTGGAGGGCTAAAGAGGAAGAGGCTTTTTTTTCTTTGTTTTGCACAGAAAGAACTACATTTGTTTGTCAGCTGTATTATTCCTACTATGAACTTAATCAGACTTTTTATATTTGAAAAATACCAGTTGTAAGTTAATAATAGCCATTAGATCTGTGCTTGTCTGTCGTTAAAAACAGGACAACAGAGCCAAAATGGAGTTCCTGGCACAAAGGCCCACGTCACCAAACCAAGACCTAACTAGTTTTGGCTCTCCCAGAAATGGAATCTTAAACCAAGCAACCAGGAGTCTCCTGGTCCCTAGCCAGGTGATCTGATAGTCCCTGGGTAAGAGAGGGAAAAATTTCCTTTTTCCTTTATAGGTTCTTTGTGGTTTAATAGTTAAATTGTCACTAGGCATATTAACAGGAGAAAAACAAATTTAGTTTCATATATACAGGAACCCCATAAAAAGAGGAGACTCAAAGAAATTACCAAACTAGAAAGTTTTTATACCTTTTAGGTGCTCCCCACCACCCCACCCCCCACAAAAAAAAAAAAAAGTAACTGAAGAATTGACAAGATGAAGAGATTTGAGCTTCGGGTAGTCAGTTACGAAGAAGTGACCAGTTTGTTTATGTAGCCTTCTTGGCCCTAAACTCCCTATCACTGGTGGTGAAGGTGCTTCTCCCCTCCTGGTTCACAAGGGATCTTTACTTCCTGCTCTCAGGGGCACAAAGAAAGGTCAAAGTGTCCTTGTACTGGCCATTCCTCAGATGACTTTAATTCAGAATAGTCAACATGCCGCAGTGGCATATTTGGGGGTGGCATATTCTGCTTCTCTTCAGTTGGGAGAATCATTTATGCAATTAGGGCCTTGCCTGGAATGTCATTGTTGAAAACAATGTTCATTTAACTAGGTATAAAAAGCCTAGTTTAGGCCCTGGCTGGTGTAGCTCAGTGGATTGAGCGCAAGCCTGTGAACCAAAGCATCACCGGTTTGATTCCCAGTCAGGGCACATGCCTGGGTGGCAGGCCAATATCCCCAGTATGGAGTGTACTAGAGATAACCATACGTTGATGTTTCACTCCCTTTGTTTCTCCCTCCCTTTCCCCATCTCTCTAAAATAAATAAATAAAAATCTAAAAAAAAAAAAGCCTAGTTTAGAGGACAAAAGTTGGGT
Organism: Artibeus jamaicensis; assembly: GCF_021234435.1. Taxonomy (NCBI): domain Eukaryota; kingdom Metazoa; phylum Chordata; class Mammalia; order Chiroptera; family Phyllostomidae; genus Artibeus; species Artibeus jamaicensis. Next base: position 38,563,471 of record NW_026521812.1, on the reverse strand, counting down.
TTACTTATGGAGTAGTAGAAATCAATAAATACAAGATAAGATGCCTATGTCTACATGGTTTTTGCATGTAAATGTCCAACTGTTTCTGTCACTTTCAAGTGCAGAAAGAGAGGGCAAAGATCTTCCCAGAGCATGGACCATAAGCCCTTCCCTTCAGTCTGACTGGGCCAAGGAAGGTCATTAAGTCCACCCCTGGTCCAGTAAACTTGGTCAGAGAAAAATGTGCTGGGATTGGCTTAGACCAGCGACTTTCAATTGGCACACTGCAAGGGTCTTAAACCGTGCAGTAGCTGACTAATTTAGTCAGGGGCACTGACCTCTTTTCCCTTAGCTTGTCAAGTTAAAAAATGACAATAGCCAACACAATAACCATCTGGTGTGAATGAATCAAAATTGTGTCTTTTTTTTGTCAAATCAACAAAAAATATATACTTTATGTGTGCCATGAGATGAAAAGGGTTGAAAATTGCCGACTTGGACTAATCTGGACGCCTGTCTGGAATGGGGCTGGAGCAGAAGCTGGCACACACCCAGGGCTCTAATTCAGGAGACAAAAACAGGGCCGATGCTGGCTCAGCCACCAATGGCGCCCGCCACAGCTGGGAAGCATCTGAGGGCTGAATTGATTACATGCCTTTTTACTGCTGTTTCCAAACGCTCCAGTGTCTCAGGCGAGCAATGCAAACCCACTTTGAAAGTATCTTTTGGAGTACAGCTGAATTTGTAATGGTCTTTGTAACCATAATAGTATTTTTTTCCACCCAGAGATATTAAGATTATGATAACCATCATCTAATTAGAAAGGAAAGAAGGAAGAAAGACTTCTCCTGTTGTAAACCTTCAAATTCAACTGCGGTTCTCGTGGCAGAGTCAGCGCAGCCCTGTCTCCCTCTGCTGGAGTTATAGAAAAATTGCTTAAGGCAACTACTCACTGCCAAGTCTGTTTTTAATTGAGACACGTAGGCTTCCAGGTTCAAATGTAACTTCCCGAGAAGAGTGTCTTGTGGGTGGAGTTTGATCTGCTTGTCACGATCCAGGGGAATCCCTGTGGCAGACACTGTGGGGAGAAAAGGAAATGCCGCGAGGTATTCTGGGCCTAAAGCCCCGGGAACCGTGTGGAGCCCTTCCTGGGGCCTGCTAGGCAGGAGGACGGGTAGCGGGGTGGGGGGGTCCTCTCCACAGCATCTCATGGTCCGGACAAATACAAAATATAAGGGCTTCTGTTACTACCCCCAAACAACCCAACTGCTACTGAATAACTGTAGTAGTTTGCAACCGAGTGGTCCTTTGGCATTTACAAAAACGATTTCACATTCTCAGTTCCATTTGGCCCAGAACCAGCCCGGGAAGTGGGCACAGCAGGTGGCATTCCCTTCTCTGGTGAGGAGGCGGGAGGCCCCCAGACACCGACTTACGTTCCCCAGGATGCCCAGTTAATACATAGAAAAATTCCTGCTTGGGGTCCCAGACCTGTGCTGTCGCATTGAATCTGTGCTCCTTCCCCTTTCTGAAGTCGCTGGACTGTAAAATGATTTACTTGTCACCCAGGCTCCTTACTTAACACATTGCCCAAGGCATTTTGATGACAGCTCAGATCTTTTCTCTGGTTCACAGGCCTGTGCTCAATCCACTGAGCTACACCAGCCAGGGCAGATCTTTTCATTAATTAGTTCCAGATTATTCCCTGCTAATTAGAGGGACTGATTCATATGAATAAAATAGAGGTTTTTTTGGCAATGGGAAGAATGAATTATTTGAATGAGGCCACATTTGGAACTCTTCAACTCTTGAAGAAAAGAAAGAATGTAATTAAATTTATAATAAAATACACAACAAGCTTAAATTGAACTCGTGGGCAAATGTACAGCAAAAAGAAGGAGCATCTAATGTCTGACTGACTTTTCCAGCATGTGACTGTCTTGACTCACAGATTAACTGCAGTCACATACAGTGCCTTAAAATAAGTTAACATAAATTCCATAAATCCCTCTCTCTGAATCTGTTGAAAAACTAAGAACAAAATAGCAAGCCTCAGAGTGTATTCTGGGCACAGGTGGGCACAGGTAACCAGGTTCTTGGTGATCAGGACAAAGAATTGAACTGAACACCGAGTTTATAGCCGAGAACATGGGAGCAGGCCAACTCCAAGCAGAGATTGACCTCATGGGCTGGAGGGACTCCATTCTTATAGGGCGGATCCTTCCTGGCTAGTTTGGGCAGCCTTTTACTGTGACAAGTAGTTGTAAAGCTACTGCACATGCGGTCTCCCATGGTTTTCCTGGATTGGCTGCCAGGGAAGGGGGTCCCATAATGTTACCTAGTTGACCCCCCCTTCTCCTGGGGTCCCCCTGTACTAGGTTCACCTTTCCCTTCGCCAGAGAATTATAGCTCTCCATGTTAGAGGTTGGTGAAAAGGAAAGGAATTATTTATTCAAGCCATACAGACTTCAGAGTAATGACTTAATGTCTTTATCAAAATCCCAAAGTCCCTTAAAACACCCACAAACACAGTCAGTCCTTCTTTCCCCCTTTGCCCAGTCCAAGGTACCGTATCTCAGGAAAAGAAAGAGAAAGCCTCGTGGCGGTTCTCTGCTAAAGCTGCATGATGATTCTTGTGGCTGCGGGGGTGGGGTTGGTCCCTCCCACTCTGGCCAAAGCCACGTGGTTCTCTTTGCTAAAGCTACGTGGTGATTCTCTGTCACAGGGCTGCAGGAGTCCACATTCTGGCCAAAAGCAATGATTCTCTCTCCAATGGCTGCCATGTCTGCATTTAAATCCCCATGCCAATCTTCCTCTGCAGCCCCATTTCCGACTCCTCTCACAATCGGCTGCACTTGCCAGCACTCCCGTATCTTCCCGGCTTTACTGGGCTGCCGTAGTGAGTCTGGGAAGGCGTGGCCCCCTGGCGTAGAGCCTATCGCCTCCAAGCTCTCACGCAGGCTCTGTAATGCCGAGTTGCCCCCAGCGACATCTTGGGTGGAAGTCACTTCCTTCTCCCTGGCTCAAAGCATGGCTACAGCTATTTAACATATCTATGCAACCAGTTAAAGGTTATAGATATGTTAAATGACCATTCTAGAGTTTATTTGCGAAACTGTTGCTATGCAAAACAACTCAATGGCCCTGCTCCATGTATCCTATCCCCCCAGCTCAGACTTGTGGGGGTGAGGACATCCCATATTTTTAATATTTCCTGGACACCCTGAGTTCTGGACCCCATTGCAAATCCTTCTTTTGGGGGCCCCCTGGCTGTACCCTTTTACATTCTTGTCTCCCTTTTTTTTCAAATGACTTGGTTCTTTGCTTTAGGAGATAAAAAAATACTGGTGATCTTTAAAGACTCAGTGAAATGAATTATGTCTGCAGGTCTCAGTTCACCTTCTGCTGCTGAGGGTTAGGGCTAGACTCTCCCTGGAAGCCTCTGAAGTCACCCTGAATTGTACTCCATACTCTGCCATGCCACCAGGAGAATATCTGGGACAGATGTAAACACAAATCATAGGTTTGGGGGATTTCAGTCCTTGATCATTGGAAGCCCAAGCTTACCTGAGGGGTCTTTTAGAATTGTGACTATTCCATCTGGGAAAAGGTATTGGGGCTCCCTGAGTTAATCTACCTCATTTACCAACAGTAAAAGGTCCAGATATGTTCTTTGGTTTTGGTTGCTTTCTTCAGGTGGCCGTAAAGTCATAGGAGGTTCTCATTTGCATCAGTTTCGTTTGGGTGCATCTGGTAATTTTTTGTTTTAGTCACTGCTGCAGACAGAGCCATCCAATCCCTGGCAATGTGGTCTTCAGTCCATGAGTCTGCTTCTAATTGTGATGTAGAGTGCAGGTGATTTTCTCAGTTGGGTTCAATAGTTGGTAGTTTCAGGAGTTGCTGAGTTAAGCTGCACCTAACTTTAGAAATTTTCACAGCTTATGCTCTGAAACTTCTGTGTTAGGGACTTACAGTTTTTAGACAAACGTGATTATTTTGCTTAAAAAGCATGCTTTACTTTTAGGTCTACTTACAGATGTCGATTAGTGGTTCCCCGTCCTTTTAAAATGGGAAAGAAAAAGAAAAATTCTGCTTTGTCCATCCCCACCTGCCCCCATCCAGTCATGCAATGTGCTTCTCCCACTCATTTCTCCACAGCCTCGCACACGGAAGGAGGTGGAGGCTGAAGGGCGGGGAAGGTGTACAAGAAGCGAGGCCAACCTGCTCAGGCAGTAAGGACAGAGACATGGAGTAAATGACCAAATGGCCTTGGATATGAGGTTGCTCCGTGCTTAGCACTCGATGCCACAGGGCATTTCCCGCCTCTCTGTTAGACGGCATGCTGTGTGTCCTGGGGGAGATGCATGTGGAGGGGCACCTGGTATCTGTCCCATCGGGGGCGGGAGTGGTTCTGATGGTCTCCTACGTACAGCAGTTTGCACTAAGAATATGGCTGACCCAGCACTCTCATTGCAAGCCTTCAGGAAAACCAAAATGAGAAATTAAGATTTTAGGCCAACTTTTCAGCTTCCTTCTGTTACATCTAGGAGATAAAATGCCCAAGGATTTGAATATAGCAACCCTCCCACAGAATATGTAAGCTGTGGAGAAAGACAGTTACTGGAAAGCAAAAGGAGAGATAATGACATCTTGTTAGAAAGGCAAATGACACGATAGTAACACCTCAGGTTTGAGCCACTTCCATTGAGGTTTGAAGTCCTATGTATACCTGTGTGGTCTCTGGAGGTAAATCTGTCCAGGTCTCAAAGTGTCCACCTGCAAAATGGGGAGATAACAACAGTACCAGTACCTACTTCTTAGGGAAGCAAGTGAGTTCATAAACAAAAAGTGAAGGACAACTGTAAAATGGTCCCCTGTCACCTCTCAAGGGGACATTGAATTTGTCATAGGCAACACCACTGCCTTGCACTTACTGCACAGAGAGCGTTATGCTAACAGATGCTTTTTGTGTGTTTTCTCCTGTGCTTTTCACAACAACCTTGTGAGGCAACCTAGGTGGGAATTAGTGCCTCCCTTTTACACCTAAGGGAACAGAGTCCAAGATGTTTCTCCTCTGAAAAATGAAGCAACTAATAGCCCATCAGAAGTGACTTATCTCTACATTGTAAACACACATTTTCATACCAAGCTTATTTTTTTCATTTAGTTGCACTTGGTAGGTAACAACTGTTAAGATACCTAAACTGGCAATTTTTTGTGTTATGCTACCAGTTCCTACACATTGCTCCCTCACTCCTGCCCATATCCACCCAAAACAAGGTTCACATCGTGTGTTTGCTGCCTCTGAGCTGTAGTTGAGCATCTGTCTCGATGGTCCTGTTTCTGTGTTGAGTCAGGGGCACACACATGCATGCGCCTGTCAGTTTCATTATTCATAAGTTATAGATTTATTATTTATTGTAACCATTGTAAGAGGCATTATTTCTCCAAACTGGACACAATCCAAATGCCTATCAACAGGAGAGCGGGTAAAGAAATTACAGTTTATTTATACAATGGGACTCTACTCAGCAGCAGCCAGGAGTGAACTTCACATACATGCAACAACATGAATTCATCTTAAAAATGTTACATTGAGTTAGAAAAACCAGATGCAAAGGGCACATACTTTATGAATCCATTTATATAAAGTTTTAGAAATAACAAAACAAGAGTAATGGTGATAGAATTTCTATCAGCAGTTATGAGGTCAAGAGGAGGTGAACATAAGGACTGATTAGAAGTGGGACATGATTGGCTGGTGTGGCTCAGTGGATTTAGTGTTAGCCTACAAACCAAACAGTCATTGGTTCAATTACCAGTCAGGGCACGTGCCTGGGTTGTGGGCCGGGTCCCCAATAGGGGGCACTTGAGAGACAACCACACATTTATGTTTCTCTCCCTCTCTTTCCCCTTCCCTTCCCCTCTCTAAAAAAATAAATAAATACAATCTAAAAAAAAGGAAGAAATGAGGCATGAAAATTTTATATGGTGTCAGAAATATTCTATCTCCTGATAGGAAGGGGGTTAATAGGTATACACATTTGTTAAAACTCTTTGAACTGTGCACTTAAGATCTATATGTAAATTATACCTTGATAACAACTGTAAGCTGTAGGTAGCTATACATTTATCTAACGATATTTTCTTAAAAGGTAGCTTTTCCAGAAATACAGATATGACTAGACATATTAATTATTTTAATCCCCATATTTATTATTGGTTAACATGTTATTGATTAACATGCTCTAAACAGAGAAGAATAATATTGTAGAAAACAAAGCTTGCCTTTGTTCTTGACACTACCACCTTCAGGTGAGCAGTAACTTGAATATCAGGCCCTCAAATGGTCCAGATTAGGAACCCATTATAGTAACACATTATTAGTCACAACATTATTTTTAAATGTAGTCTTGTTTCCTTTTATTAAGAAATAATCTCCAGAACAATAAACTCCAGCTATTTATCTCACTCTGGTATTATTCTTCCTTTAACACACATATATCATATTTGCTTATGGACTCAACTTCTTAAAGATATTCAAAACTCTCCTCTGTGGTCACATTTACAATCTTTAAGCCAGCAGGACATCTCAGGACAATGCAGTTACTGTTGACTAAGGGGATGGAGGTGAGTCAGGGCCAACACTTCACCACTCCTGGGAAAAAGACTAAGAATCACCAAACACCTTATCTTGCCCTCTTGAATATAGCAGTCAAGGCCCCTTTGAGTGTGGGGATGGGAGGACAGCCAGCTGGGCCTCTGCAGAGAGCAGCTCAGGGAGTGGTCACACAAAGGGATGAGCTTTCAGTGGGACAGGGGCCTTGGGCTTTCATAGTCTGTCCTGAGAAGAATTTCTTTGGATGATCTGGACCCAGTGGCTTACCCCCAAATTCAACAGAGTTAGGGGAAAGAGAAGAAATCCTTCCCCCTTTCAAAATAAACAATGGCAGGGACCCGGTGCCCCTGTCCTATTGCTGAGCATAAAAACATTCTAAGTCTCTCTGAGGTCAGTGGTAACCAAAGCTCCTGGCATCAGCACAATGACTTAGAAAGATCCATTTATTTCTGACCTGTCTGCTTCACACTTGAGATAGAAGCAAAAAGGTATCTGGGTGAGAGGGAGGGAGGGAGAAGGCAAAAGGTGAACATTTTGTCCTTAGATCTGAGCTGCCTAACTATTCTCAGCTGCTGCTTCATGCACACCGGTGAGTGTGTTCTTGGATACTACAGCAGGAACTGCTCTTTCCCCCATTACATGTTTTTCTGTTTCTTCCAGAATTCCTTATTTTCAGTTAGGTATATGCTTACTCAGAGTAAATACACCTCCCAGCATTCTTTGCAGCTAGAGGTGGCCATGGGTACCAAGTTTCAGCCAATGGGAAGTGCATGGCAGCCTCCTGGACCTTTCTTTGGAAGATAGTGTGCATTCTTCCTTTTCCCTTCTTCATCCCTTTAAGCATCCTGCTTCTTCAATGGTAGAAATGATGGCCAGGGCTCTTGCCACTGTCTTGGGCCATGAGGTCCAGGGCCATACTCTAAAGCAACCAGTAGTAAGCTGGAAAGAGCCTGAGTTTTCAGTCCTTGGGGACCACATGGAGCAGAACTGCTAGTCCATTCCGGATTGCCACTTTCAAACTTCTTTCTTTGAAGCTTGGGCTCTCTTACTTGTAGCTGAGTCTCATTGAAACTGATGTAGGTGACATTCAGCAAGTGACATTGAGCAAATGCATAAATCTGATGGTATTCAGTGACATCGTGGGGGGTGGGGGGACTAAACTTTTTCTACTCTCAAGGTTTTTCTGGCTGGTCTTAATAATCAAATAGATGTGAGACAGATCAGCAAGAGGAAAATGCCCACATTTAACACACACATATGTATGGCATTTCTGCATAAATGAGCCAGGGATCCTACATGCCTGGAAGGTTCAGAGACAGAACGGGAACATGAGTATAGAACATTCCATGCTGGTGATGAGGTAAGATGCCTTGCAGTCTTCAAAGGGTTGTTGCAGGATGATAAGAAGAGCAGATATTTAGTAAATAGAAGTTTGCCCTGCCATATAAATGGGTCAAAAAGAGATTATTGCTAACAATCTCTGATTATAGGCAAGGCCCCCAATTCAGGTTCTAGGCAGTCAAGGGAATGGCAGAAGCTCCTCTTGAGGATAAAGCTAAAATTTCCTTTAGCTCAAAGTAACCTGAATACCACAAAAAGTACATTTTTGGAGTGACTTTCTTTGAGCCACCCACCCTCCAACATCAAGCAAATTTTTTCAAAGGAGTTTTATTGAGGCCAGAAATACATTCCAGGAAATTTGATAAAAAGCACAATTCAGTGAAGAACCCTGAAAGGTGGGCCACCTTACCTATCGGTCCAACTTCAGAGAGAACACTTGAAGGACCAAAGCCTCAGTATTCAGAGGTGTCCCAGTGGGTCAGGGGGCCGAGGGGATGGACTCTCCAGCCAAATCATGAAGTCTCAACCCAAGTCACATGCTGTCATCCATTTTATGTAATTTGTTGCATATTAAGTAATTTGAATTCTGAAACTGACAGAAGAGGGTATCTAAGTAAGTATTTTCTCTTTAAAACTTAGGCAAGTTGATTCAACCTCTCTGGGATTTTCTCAACTGCAAAATGAAGAACAAGTCCTACCTTAGAAAGGTGTCCCCAACAGTGCCATCTGGTCCAGGATGAAGTTTTTATCTGTCCTTTGAAGAAAATGTCAGGATAAAGTGCAAAATGGGTTCTCTTATGAAAGATTTTATATATTCTGAGATGATCTCTTCCTACATTTTCAGTGTTAAAATTTTTGTTGTTTTAGAAATGATTGTGATAAAGATGAAAGTGGTATTTTGGGTTGTGGAGTGGTTTTACATGTTTTCATTTGGTAAAGTTAAAATCTAGCAACCCTCCTTCCCCCTCTTCTTCCCTCTCCTTTCCTTTCTCCTCCACCTTCCTCCTCATCCCCTCTCCTTTTTCTCTCCTTCATCTACTTTGCATTTTCTCTGGGCCAGGCACTGGACTGAGTACTTTCGACCCATTAACTTGCTCCCCACATTCACCCCAAAAGACCAGAACTGCCATCTTTTTTCCTTCCTTCCTTCCTCCCTCCCTCCCTCCCTCCCTCCCTCCCTCCTTCCTTCCTTCCTTCCTTCCTTCCTTTCTTCCTTCCTTCTTCCTTTCTATCCAGCAACTACAGCTCTGAGAGATTAAGTAAATTACTCAAGGTCACAGCTGACATGCACTCTCCTAATCCCCAGGCTCTTGCCTTCACACAGAACATAAGTAAGATAGCAATAGCAAACAGGAAATGATATGACATAAGTAAAGCAGCTAGCATAGAATCTAACTCATAGAGGTACTGATAAAGAGTAGTGTTCATTCTTTCTTTCTGTAAATATTTACTGAGCTTCTATCCCATGCCAAGCACTGTTATGTGCCCTGAGATAGAGAACTAAAAACATGGACAAAATTCCTGACCTAAAGAGCTTACATTCTGGAGCTTATTCCATCTGTGGTTGCATCCTCTGCTGCAGCTTTTACCCTCATGCACTCTGTCTGCTCTCAGGGGAAATGGTCTGTGGCCATTCCTGCAGCCCTTCAACTTCCCACTCTTCTTCACATCTAGCATAGAAACTCTCAAGTCTAAGTGTTTGGGGGCAGAAGGGTCTTCATTTCTGTATGGAGGCTCCCATGTCAGGTGAAACTCACATTAGAAAGTTTGTATGCTTTCCTCCTGTTAATCTGTCCTTTTTGGTTTAATTTTCACATGAGGCCAGGGACCCTAAAAGGATGGAGGAAAACTGCGTCCTCTCCTACAACGGCACAGAGGTGGTGGACACCCACAGGCTTTGTCCTGCCCACCTGAAGAGCTGCCTGCCCCCCGGGCCAGTCTCCAGGATCGCATCCTAGTTCCAGCCCAGGTTTCTACCTGGGCGTGGGAATAACTCTGCTAACATGTTTCAGCGCAACCCAGACAGGTTGGGTTTTCTTCCTATTCTTTTTCAACCCTTTCTCTGTCCACCCAAGTAAGGGAATAATCAATCACCTTTTCCTTGAAACTACTATGAGAAAGGAATTGTTTTATGTGAAGTCCACCTAGGTAGGTGTGTGGAATGAACACCGTTATGGAAGGCAGCACAATTCAGTGGGCATGTAGTAGGGAAAAGCCTTCCTGCCTCAGCGGGTTTATATGGGAACTGGATTAGGAACCAGACATCCGACTCTCACCACAGTACAGGCACGGAGAACACACTCATTCCCTGACCCCTTACACAGTGCAGTTGCTTTGACATCGGTTCTCCTGTCCTCTGTGTTGGTTGAGACAGGGGTTGCACGGTCTCCGGACCCCATGTGTGGGAACAAAGGATGCCACAAGTCCTCAAAACTTCTGTTTCTCAAAATCTTGTCCACAGTGCCAGTGACCAGGTTATAATCACTGTTCTCAGACTGCTCCCTTAAATTCCAATATAATAGTTCATGGAACCAACAGTGGAGACCATGGCCCTCATTCAAGCCAAGTATGCCACAGTGTTATTTTTAAATCCACCAAGAAAACAAGAGCCTTTCCATGATAAATAGCTGTCCTCTGGACAGCTTTCCTCTACCTCGCTAAACCATTTGTGGTTGAGAGCAGGGTTCCTCTTCTTTACCAAGGAGAGCCGCCTACTTGTACATTTAACCCTCCCTGGCCTCTGGTCTCCATCATGCCACATCTGTTCACAGTCTTTAAAACCCTTCTCAATTTCTAGACATTTTTTCCTTTATTGATTCCAGAGAGAACGGAAGGGAGGGAGAAAGAGAGGGAGAGAAACTTCAATCTGTTGCCTCTTGCACATGCCTGGACTAGCAACCAAACCTGCAATTCAGGCATGTCCCCTGACTGTGGATCGAACTCTCAACATTTTGGTTTGCAGAACAACACCCAACCAATTGAGCCACACCAGCCAGGGTTTGCCCAAGGATATGTTTTACAGATTTGAGAGAGAGAGGGAGAAACGTCACCTGGTTGCCTCCTGTAAGCACCCTGACCAGGGATGGAACCCTCAACCTAGGCATCGGATCCTCAGCCTTTTGGTTTATGGGGTGATGCTCCAACCACTTGAGCCGGTGCGGTCCTTCCCTGTTTGTATGGTCACCGTTTGCCCAGACCTACCCCCTCCGTACAACAGTCTCCTTTCTCCCAGTTTCCATTACACAACGGTCTCCTGGTTCTCCTACTTCTCTGATCAGCCCTTCTCTTCCCACACTTTAGACACATCATCTATAACTTTAGACCATCATTTATAACATTTTATTGAAATCTCCTCTTGCTTGCCAGACCCGAGCTCCTCACCCTGTGCAGGGAGTGGCTGTTGTCCCTGGTTTCTCAGTCCATTACGTCAGCGCACAGGCTGTGGCTCTCACACGTAACTGAACCTACAACCCCAACTTTCTCCATTACTGTTATCAAGATTTTCTTGCCTCATTCGTTACCTCAAACTAAGCTGCTTTCCATTTTTCTAATTCACAGTCTCCCTTCTCAGATGGTTACAAAAAGATCAAACCAAATCAAGGTGTTTTTGAAGGGACCACACTTTCTAAGCATACACACGGTACAGAGCTTTGGTTATCTTTGACATGCACGGCCCAAACCAGACCAGTCAGATCTCTTCCCCAGGTTTATTCTCAGTGGGATGAACCTAGAAGAACCCTTCACGCCGAGGCCATGAAACCAGAAGGGTGAGAACCCGAGATTTTTGTACATTTAATAGGGTATCTTTTCACCATCCCCCAAACACACCTGAGCTTTCCTTCTGCTGTGTTATCATCCCTTCCCTTCCTGTTTTTTTTTGTTTATTTAATTGTTTCCATCACCATTTATCCCCCTTTGCTCTTCCACCTCCATCTACCCCTTCCCCTCCCCCACAATCGCCACACCCCCTCCTTTTCCACTAGTTAAAATTACATCTATCCATTGCTCAAGACTTGACACAGTCGGCATTTACTCCTCCAGTTCTGTGAGCGCTCCCTCCTTCGAACCACGCCCACTACAGTATAAGCTTGTGAATGACTGGCAGGTGTTTTCCATTAACTTCTTTATCTGCCACAACCCCATACCCCCCACTCAGGCACAAAGCTTTGAAGACAGGTATGTCATAAATGTTGACTCCTTGGTGTCAAAGAAGTATGCTTGATCACCAGCTTTTGTATGGTATGTATTGCTTTTATTCTAACATGCATAGTTTTCACAATTTAATACTGAAGAAATCGGGGTTCATCTTATAACCGTTGGCATGCTATAATTTAATTAGAAATGTTTCTTTCTTAAAGAAAAAGTGGGTGATATATAAAGTATGAGTGCATCTTACATCTGATGGTGTCTTAGATTCAGTGAAATAAAGTATCATTCAAGCATCCGTGAGAATAATTATATTTATTCCTCTGTCTTCCTGCCTCAGGATGAAGAATTTTCATGTTCTCAACATCTCCTTAGTTCCTGTTTTCTACTCCTACTGCTGTCCCCTCTTTCCCTAATTTTCCACTGTTCTCACACAGTCAGACCAGTGCTCTGCAGTAAGGCAATGAACGAGAAATACAATGGTGTCATTCCATCATGGTCCCACAGGATAAAATGCCGCTTGTGGTCCTATATATCTGCTATAGAATAAACTCTAATTAAACACACAAGCTGGTTAAAAATACATCTTTATTTTTTTAAGTGTGAACAGACTACCTTGTTATATGAGCCTCGATTTATGAAGCCAATGTAGTCAGAGCGGTGTTAAAATTAAATAAGATAACAAAGTAATATGATATATTTAATTACAATATAATTATCATTATTTGAGCAGTATTGTGACTTAGTATTGAGTCTCTAGAGAGCAAGGGTTTCTCAGCAAATCCAGATGCCTGTCCCACTGAATTATCCTTGTTTACACAGTTGCACTCTTCGTTTGTCCACGAGGCTGGGAAATCCAGTGGCCTTGGGCCAGACAATTCCGTGAAGGGGAAGCTGTCCTCACTAGCTCTGGCATGGGCCACCTGCCTTGACCCCTGGTGTTTTAGAAAGAGGGGGGTTCTCATCTCTCACTTCCTTTTCCCATAGCCTGGGATCCAGCCAAAGCAAGTGACTCGCTCCACCAATCCTGTACTCTGCAATCCAAACTTGCCTGTCTCTTCCAGGCCTTCTCTCAGGCTGACTGCTCCATCTAAAGAAGCATGAGTAGTACTTTCTATGATTGAGGGAATGTTCTATCAATCTGTACAATCAGCCACTAGCCATTTGTGGCTATGGAGCAGAGCACATGAAATGTGACTAGTGCAACTAAGAGACTAAACTTTTTATTTTATTTAACTTTCATTTAAATTTAAATAGATACATGGCTAGCAGCTACTATATTGGGTAGCATAGGTCTAGTGTGTCCTTTTCTACATGTACATGTAGCATGTACGTTTCTTCTTCCCCACGTCCTTAAACTCCTAGAGAATTATTAAACCTGAGAGTGGTCTTGGGGACTTCCTGAACTAGTAGTTGCCCAAGGTAATCTAATTCACATTGTTTCCCGGAGTGTATCACTGAGAGTTCAGCTCCTTGAATTACACACCTCTGGACCAATGAGCTGGAGGCCATGACTCCGATGAGGGCTGGTGACTAGAGATGATGTGCTGGGTCTTCAACACAGGCAGTGGAGTAGTGAAGCGAGTGTCTGGGACCAGGGTCACGTGAGGAGTGGATATGGGAACAGAGGAGTGGGAGAGGCCCTGTCCCCGGGGAAGGAGCAGAGAAGCTGGGATGCAGAGAGCAACTGTGCTGTCAGTCATGCTGAGGGCATGAGAGGATCAGGTAGCTACTGGCCCCTGACTTGAAACTTCTGGAGGCTCTGGTATCCCTGTGTGCTCCAGTCCTCAGAAACTGAGAATCCTGCCCCTGGGAGGCATGGGCTGTGGAGCAGATTCCACAGGCCAGCGTGCACCTGATTTAAGGCAGGCTTATGCTCTCTTTGGCTATACTATTTGTCTGCTCTTTTTTGTAAAATCTATTTTAGAGAGAGAGAAAGGGGAAAGAGAGAAAAACAGTGGTTTGTTGTCCTACTTATTCATATAAGCATTAGTTGATTCTTGCACGCGTCCTGACTGGAGATTAAACCTGCAGCCTTAGCGCATTGGAACAACACTCCAACCAACTGAGCTACCCGGCCAGGGCCACCATGTGTCTGCTTTTGACCAGAGCACCAGACACCCAGACTCTGAGCAGCAAGGTGGTAGGCCAGTGGGGAAAAGAGCAGAACTTCCTTCAGGAAGCAAGAAATCTTACTGATTTAGAAGACTGTTTGTCCTAGAACAGTCTTCTAATTCCAAGTGCTGGGATTTAAAGAAAATGTCCCATTCTCAAAACCATGTCTTCTACTAATTAAAGTTTCTACTACATTGACTAGCAAACACCTAAAACAGAATTAAGGGGAATAGTCACAAACAATATTGATTCTATACTGTAGAGTCAATAAATCAGATTGCTTTCCTAATCTGAGTTTAGCTGCATTAGAGGAAAGAGTCACTAGCTTGTGGAAGTAAGGGAGAAATTAACTCTCGGGTATGGGGCACTCTGGTTGGCACAGCTGGGGGATGTCGGGGTGGGGGCGGGGCCTGGGCACGGGGATTATTGAGGACACCTGCTGGGGAAGAAGCATAGAGAGGGAGGTAAGATGACATCTGAAACAAATTTCCGCAGCAGACCCATGCCTCCTTCCACCCCCGACCAAGTTCTGTTGTCACTAATTCTCTCATCCCTGTCCCTCCCCGGCGCTAGGCTTCTCCTACATGGAGATTCCAAGAGAGGGCAATGAGCTGGCTTCTTGAGGGCCTCATAGGAGACAGGAAATGCTTTTGTAGACAGACCTAGCAGGAAAAGCACCAGCAAACAGGATGGGCATGTAGGGTACCTGGGGGTCGAGGGCAGGAGGAGAGCAGAAGCGCTTTCTGCTAGATGCAGAATGAGCACAGACAGGCTTAGAGGAGTTCTCCGTGAAAAGAGAACATCTGCCTGATCATTTCCACAGCACCTGGCGCTCCATAGTTAATAAGTGGGGGAGTGGCTGGGTAAATGTCCCCTAATATTGCAAGATCATGCCAATTGCCAGATTCACACAGGTCAAATGATTTCCTGTCCAATTCTAAGCCTTCTTCCTTCTTGGGTAGGCACTTAATCCAGTTGTATGTGTTTACAGATGTCTTGTTCCTATTTTTTATCCTAATTTCCCATCTCCTATCCAGATTACCCCTAAGGTTGCCCTCCATTCCCCCCTTTCCTTCACAACTCAATCCTACGCCTCCTAGGGGTCTCAGAATATCTGGAAGGCGTTTGAATCTTTTCCTATAGGAGGTGGCCCTCATAGGCTGTTCACGCACAAGGAGAGAAGAAAACAATCCCAGAGAAACACGAAGTGGGGCAGAGCACAGCATGAATGAGGGGCAAACCCGCGAGGTCAGGGATGCGGCTCACAGGAGTCCAGGGGCTGCTGCTCTGCCTGCTGAGGGGAGCGTGGTCAGCAGGTCCATGTGCCGGTGGCTGGCCAGGCCCCACAGAAGTGTCGGCCCTTTCATAGGCACAGCCTTGGAGCCCCTAGGAAAGCACTGACCAATAAATTAAGTTGAAAAATATGTAGGAGGCAGGGAATATCACCCTGGAGTATTTGTCAATGGCGTGGGTGTTCTGGAAGAGGCGGAGACCCATCTGGCCCTTCACAAGGTCCTTCTTCCTGGAGGAATTAGATTCATTGCTCAGGGCCAGGTGGACCACTATTTTGTCCTGCTTTTCTTCTTCTGTCAGAACGTGGCTTCTCGGGTACCCAGCCAAGCTGTTGGCCTCAGACTCACTGTAGCTTCCGTCCAGCATCATGGTTCTCGAGTGAAGCATTCCACACGTACAGGGGAACTGCGGGCGGCAAGCACAAGGGAAGGTGTCAGGCATGGTCAGGCCTGGTGAGAGGGCACAGAAGGTGGCCCAGGCCTAGAACAAAGCCCCATGGCTACTGAGAACCACAGAAAGGCAAAGCTAGAAGGATCCCCAGAGATCATTTAGCCCAGATAGTCACTACCCTGGCTGCATATTAGAGTCACCTGAGAAACTCTTAAAGTGGCCACACCCACGATCCGCTGTAGACTAACTTAAAGCCCGCCCACTGATTTTACTATGTAGCCAGGGTCTAGATGCCCACATCTTAGTCCAAATGACCACAATTGCAGAGGCCAAAACTAAGACACAGAGGCTATTCAATTCTCCTAAGATCACACAGCTACTCTGAGTCAGGACTTTAAATCTATACATTCTTATTCCAGTAGTGAAACTCTACCTCTTTGTGCTGGGAGAGTGTTCTTCCTCTAAGGAGTTACGTGTAAGGATAAAGGGTCATGACGCCTGCAGTATGTTTTTAAATGGTTCCACCACACCAGCGGGGCTATGTTTACAGAGAGCGATCACAAAGAGATGGCAAAATGTCAGCGACGTTGGATACCAGTGCAGGCATATGGTGTATATTATCCTATTTTGTTAAACTGTTTCTGCAAGTATGAAATGTTTATGAATTATAAGTTGGAGGGAAGGAAATGGTTTCACTTAACTTCTCCCGCAATCTGAGTGGGTAAAGAAGGGCTTCCAGCTGGCACTGCACTGGCGGTGCTGGCCAAAGGCATGCGGCCCGCCTGGCACAGCCGGCCTGGGGTGTGTCCTCCCAACCTGCTGACGTGCATATGTCTCTGACCTGGCTCTCAACCCTCAGAGGCCTTTGTTCTTCCATTTGGGAAAGTGAGATAATGATGTTTCACAACCTGTCCCCTATTGTTATGAATATTGAAATACTCCAAAGGATATCACAAAAGAATGCAAAAATGGATGATTTTATAGAAAATTAGAATTACCTGAAGTATTCTTACACTTGAAGAAATCTTATACTTGAAGAAATCCTTTGTGGTTTGGGGCCTAATTTTTTAATCAGTCATGATAGTTTCATTACTGTTTCCTATGTCTCGTCCCGTCAGCCACAGTAACTAGGTAGCACATTAATATATTCCTAGAATAGACTTATGGGATGAAAGGTCAATAAGAGGTCTTCTATTCAATTATTTGCATCTAGAGATAATCACACCCAAACTTTGGTTAAATTGTGACATGTCACTGGAGCCTGTTGTCGTTGTTGTTAAAGGCACAGGCCTTCACTTCTTTCTTTTTCTCTAAATGGAAATTCATTCTGCTAAAATGGAAACAGATTTTCTCCAAAGATTTTGAGTTAGAATGAGGAAACATCAAAGATTACGTTTCTAAGAGAACCTAAGCAGCTCCTGACATGCTGAACAGGGCTGGATAAGCAGGCCGAGCCTTCGAGCTCAGGCACCGGAGGCAGACACCCCACCCCACCTGCTGCACTCAGCCCCAAGCAGCGTGGGTCCCCCATCTGAAGCAAGGTGAGCCTGGCAGGCTCCAGTCAGCTTTGCCCTTTGCAGAGTAGAGAGTGGGCTTCAGGGAATATCAGAATCACCTGGGAGCTTATTACGAATGCAGATTTCAGGATGCCATCTCCAGAGACTCTGACTCAGGGGGTCTGGGATCCAGCCCCAGAATCGTCATTTTAGCAGACTTGGGAGGTGACTTCAGGCCAGGTGCTCCTTGGCTCCTATTTTGGGAACCTGCACTCCCCCAGGGGCCATTTCCACAGCTGTAGTTTCTCTGCGGGTCAGCAGGAGAGAGAATTTGCGCCTTCCCACCACTGTCTGTCGCCAGCAACCCTCACCTCCTGGGTGTCTGTTCTCACAGACAGGCAGCTGGGCTTGGGGCCCGATTGTCTTTCCATGTGTGGATTTCCCATTTCTCTTTAGTCAGTGTCATATCATCTCTGGCAAAGACTGGGCCCCAACTCATGGCAACAGGTTAATGAACTGCCCAAGTACAAGTTACATTTGCAGTTAACGATTCATTAACTGCATATTTGTCAGATGAAGTCTTTGTTATTTTTTTGAACAGCTCTGTACAGGGAAGTCTAACAGATTATAAGTCAAAAGTGTTTACATATAATTCAAAGTCAGTTGCTAATAATCAATGTACAGATTATTACTAATCTGAACAAATATTCAAACGCTGAAGTAAAAAAGGCTTGAGTAGAATTTTGAATATAAATTTTTAAACAATCTAGCACACTTGGAGATAATGTGAAAAATTTTAACAGGTGTAACGTGAGCATTGGAAGACTTTTTGAAAAGCCAACACATCCTCTTTGCCTAAAATTTAAAACTCCCCATGCTGAGGAGCTACCAGCCACCTGGGTGGGCACAAATGTGGGACTTGCATGGCCCCTGATCGCTACACCTCTTAGGTGAATACCCATTTCATTAGTCCAACGACTAGCAGTGATTTGGTAACAAATTGGCTTTTATTTTTTACTCTCATTAATCACAATCTGGATATGAATGAAACACTGACCCTCCCTGTGTCAAGACCCATACACACTGCCTACAACTCCCCATTTGCATTCTATCTCATAATACAGTGTAGCTTAATACATTATGGTATGGTACAGTATAATAGTACAGTATTTCCCATAACCCTGAAGACTAAGGTCATGTGTGGCTGAGTTTTTACTGAGCCAAATCACTGATAAATAAAGGAGCTTTTTATTCTAGAACTCTTGCCTTATCTGGCCATAGGATATGAAAGTATTTTCTCTAGACATGTTCAATAATAATAGTAATACTTATGTGTCTCTAGAGCCCTACAGTATCAAAACAACTTTGACATACCATATTTCTCAGACTATAAGACACACCCAGGTTTTAGAAAATAAAAATAGAAAAAAATTTTTGAAGCAAAAAATATGGTAAAATATTTAATAACATAAATAACATAATATTTCACCAATGTAAACAGAACTTAAAGCAACATTAACAACCATTATTCCTCCCAAATGGGGGGGATGCATCTTATAGTCTGAAAAACATGGTACTTTATTTCATGTGACCCTTAGAATAATCCTGGAAGGAAGGTGGGGTGAAGATTCTCTTATACATTTTTACTCATGAGAAAACTGAGGCCCAGCATAAATGGCAGTTAGGCCTAAGAACCCTTTCTGTCCCTAGTCTTTGTCCAAAGACATTCCGCCTCATGGGATCCTTTATGGAAGGTGTTAGAACCTACTCTAAAATGGATCACTCCCTGTTTGCATAAACCTCTCTACCTTTTCTACAGGCAGCCCCCTTTCACTCCCAGCAGCCTGGACTCAGACAAGGAAATGAAGGAAACTCCTCTCGCCTTCTCCCGCAGCTCCCGCTCCTTCCGCTCCTGCACCGTGGTCAGGTAGTTGACGGCTGCGTACTCCAGCACCGAGAGGAACACGAACACAAAGCTGACCCAGAGGTAGATGTCCACGGCCTTGACGTAGGAGACGCGGGGCATGGAGGCGTTCACGCCCGTGATGATGGTGGACATGGTCAGTACCGTGTTGATACCTGCAACATCCGGCTTTTAGTTCAGCCGCTGAAGGGGGTGCATAACGGCCTCCCCCCCATTTCGGTAAACTCACCACGTTACATCTGCCATCTCTTAATCAAACAAGAAATCCCCGGACATGTTTCCACCTTGTAGAGGTGCAAGGGTCTGCCCCACAAGCAGTCAGGCTCCGCCCCGCCCCCTGGCAGCCCACCACTTGCCCCCTTCCTCTGTAAGCACTTGGGACACCGGGTTTCTGTGG
The DNA here is from genome assembly GCF_021234435.1 of Artibeus jamaicensis. Classification (NCBI taxonomy): domain Eukaryota; kingdom Metazoa; phylum Chordata; class Mammalia; order Chiroptera; family Phyllostomidae; genus Artibeus; species Artibeus jamaicensis. The sequence continues at coordinate 38,543,771 of NW_026521812.1, read as the reverse complement.
TGGCCGACAAGAGCAGCAACGCTTTAGAAAGGACCTGTTCAAGTGTGGGACTAACTCAGAGACTTAAAGGGCTCCCCTGGAGGTGAGCACGCTCTCCCTCATCTAATCCGCATTTGCAAGTCCACGAAGATTGTGGAAATTCCTGGACGTCTATCATGCTAGTTCCCTTCACACTGCCCTGCTGGTCAAACCCTCCCATTTCTCAGGGCCCAACCTGATTTTGTCCAAACTTACAGTGATTAGTTGTAAACATTCACTCTGGAATTCAGTGTCTGTGGAGGACTAAAACCACAAGTCACCAGGGAGTACAGCCCTTTTCTTCCCAGAAATCAGGTAACCTGGGCCCTACTTCCAAACTCTCAGTCTGTCTAAACAAGGCCAACAAACAGGGTTTTGTATTTACAGAGTAAGTTTTGGGCGTTTGTGAAATTGTCTTATATGTCAAAGTATTGAGCACTAACGCTGACCGGAGTGGAGGTCTAAACCCCAAACAGGCTCTATCCCTGTGAGATGATTCGAGCGGAGCTGATGTCATTTTAGCCCCCAGTGGTCTTCTTAACGTAGCCCAGGGAACTGAGGGTAGTGTGGGAGCAGTGAAGACAAGAAACAGGAATATTTGCTCCTTCTGATTCTGACAGCCCATCACTGAAGAACTCTGAATAACGGTTTTACTTTTTCTTTACACAGAGATCAGTTCAGAAGAACAAACCACCCGACCACACCTTATCAAATGCTTTTACCCAGTGAAACTCGGGCGGGCACGGCTCTGCGGTCAATCCAGAAGGACACCCAGGACAGCATGACCATCAGGGTGGCCGGGAAATAAGTTTGGAGCAAGAAGAAGAAGATGTGGCGACGCAGCGTGAAGTTTATGTGCAGACGGTTGTACCAGCCTGGGGGTCACAAGGAAGAAGCCGTGAGTTTCCACCTGAGAGGCAACAGCAAACCGCTTCCCCACAAGCCCTGCTTTCCCTGATGTTGGTCTCATCTTCAGCAGAAAGTTAAACATGAATGATCAATTAGCCTCGTGTAATATATTTCCTTTCCAAAATCTAAACCCTCTCTCCTATAAATAAATATCTTGCCAGTACTTCATACATTTACTGTTTTATTCAGTATTACCTAACATCTCTTCACAGCATTTTGGGAAAAGGTAGAAATAAATTGAGGTCTAGGCTAAATTGTTTGGGTTTTTTTGCAAGCCACACCCACATTTCCTGAGTGACTGAACCAATTTTTTTTAAGCCAATACCACTGAGGCAGGAGCGAGCAGAACTGGGCCCTTGTCACTGTCCTTATTGTAAGATTGGTCAGCTCAGTCAATCTCCAGATTCATCACAAGAGGAAATAGATCATTCACATGACTCTGAAGTCTGACATCATTTCTACTTCTGAAACTCCATCTGCCTTGTAGAAGTCACTCCACTGGTCTTACACAAGTTACTTACCACTTGCTCATTCCTCAGGAAAAAAATGAGGATATAGATATTATCTATTTCATTCTGGCAACTAAAGAATTACAGATTAATGGTTGTAAAAAAAGGGGGGGGGATAGAAATGTTAAGGTTTCAAATGATCTGCAATATTATTACCCAACCACTGGGACCGAACATGGTGTTAAGGACGGTGTAAATGTGTACAGGGAACTGAAGCTGTGTGCACACCCCTCCCCACTCCCATCTCAGCTCAGTCTTAGCAGAAAATGATAGAACTCAGAGATGGTCCAGCTCTGTGCCTCAGAGCTGGGGGTACACGCAATGAGGCACAACAAGACAATTTCAGGAATACAGAGGCAGGGACTTTTTGTTTGTGTTCATTATGTTTATTCTTAAAGTCATCTTCTATTTATGGCAAATGATACCAGTTTCCCATCAAAGATAGTGATGTAAACTTCCTTGTGAAAATAAACTACAAGAGGGGAGTCGACTTTTTTTAAAAAATGAGTCCATGGCAGCACAGTTGGTATGTGAGACAAACTTCACTATGGTGTTCTATGAATAATTGAAATCCAGGTTGAGCCTGATCCTTTTATACAGGACATGAGGAGACTCCCAGAGACTTTTCTAAGATCTTGCCTGACTCAAGATGAAGTCAGGTCAGAGCTTATGTCTCCAATGCCCAGGCCAGGACTCCTCTCACATGATGTACCTTCACTTGAGCAGTAGCCACTGAGGGCCTACCAGAATAAAAAAAAAGTACTAGGTAATGACAACAAAAAGATATCCCACGTGCTGCCAAAGTTAAGAAACATTGACTAAGAACCGTGGTTCTCAAAGTGGTGTTTCTGGACCAGGTGCAAGAACATCACTGGAAACTAGTTAGAAATGCAAATTCTTGGGACCCACACAGGATCTACCAATGGGAAACTGTGGGGGGTGGGGCCAAGCAATCTGTGCACATCAGCTCTGAAGGACTCGTTAGAACAGATGGCTGGGCTCCACCTCCACAGTTCCCAGGTGATCCTGATACTGCTGGTCTGAGCACCATAGTTTGAGAACCACATTGGCTAAAAGCAGTGGTCTTTGAACTCTGATGTACAGAAGAAGAATCACATGTTAAACATGCAGATTCCTGGGCTCCACCACCTGAGATTCTGACTCAGTAGCTGCAATGGTGCCCAGATATCTGCTTGTTGAATACACTCTCCTGATTGTTGGGATGCAGATAGACCTCAGAAATGCACCAGAGAAATGCTGCTGAGTGACAAACACCATCCGGCTGAATTGGAAAGTTAGTATTGAGTCAGGTAACAGAAGGGTTGGGTCAATAGGAGTAGGCTGGAACAAGCTTGACGTGTGGTAGGGTGTAGACAAGCTTGACATGTGATTAGTGTGTAGGTTTGGAGGTTGTTTGAATGAGGCAGGAGCTTTTAGTACAGTGAATAAACAGAAAGTGCTCTTCAAATATGACAGAAACTACTAATCAGTTATTTATCCCATATAGCCTTTGTCCAATCTCATCAGCTTAAATTGGTACCCATGAAGCAAATCATATTTTTTCCTCGGTTTGCACAGAGCCTTTCTGAAAGGACTGAAAGCTTCTTTTATTCCATGAAGGACTGCTCCGTCATCTTTTCCCTCTGTCTAAGAAAACCAGGGAAAGTTGCCTTGGAAACACGAGGAGTGACCCAGAACTTTTGAAAACGTATACTCCGTGTTCTACACAGAGCTCTCTTGGGTGAGCCCATGGCCCCTGAAAGATGGGATGATAAACCTGCCAGTTAGCACATAGTAAAGAACAGGAGCAATAAGAAGATGCAGTTTAATCTGGTCTCCAGAAAGGCTCAAACAGGGGTCAAAACAAACAAACAAACAAACAAACAAACAAGCTTGATATCCCAACTTAGAAAACATCTAAGAGGAGTACACATAGTGACTAGGGCAGTTTGCCCGGCCACTGACCAGCTCTGTGACTTTAACAAACCTTAATTCCTCCTTGTCTTAGTTTTCTCATTTGTAAACTCGGGTTAATAACATCTACATCGTAGGTTTGTTAGGTAGAAATTAGTTCATTCATATAAAGTACTCAAAACAACGGCACATTATAAAAGTTATGTAAGAAACTCTTTTTTAATTATATTTTATTGATTATGCTATTACAGTTGTCCTGATTTTTCCCCCTTCGTCTTCCTCTACCCAGTGCTCCACACTCCTTCAGATACTCCCCACACCTTGTTCATGTCCATGGGTCATGTGTATAAATTCTTTGGCTACTCCACTTCCTATACTGTACTTTACATCCCCATGGTTATTCTGTAACTACCTATTTGTACTTCTTAATCCCTCACCTCATTACCCACCCACCCTCCCATCTTGTAACCATCAAAACACTCTCTGTTTTAAATGGGATCTCATCAAAATTAAAAGCTTTTGCACAGCTAAAGAGAACAGTATTAAAACGAAAAGAGAACCAACTGTTTGGGAAAACATATTTGCCAATGATACATCAGACAAGGGTTTAATCTCCAAAATATTCTTCCAAAATATACGAACTTACATGACTACACTTTAAGAAGACAAGCAACCCAATTAAAAAGTGGGCAAAAGACTTGAACAGAGATTTCTCCAAGGAGAACATACAGAAGATTCAGAGACACATGAAAAGATGCTCAATATCGCTAGCTATCAGAGAGATGAAAGTTAAAACCACAATGAGATACCACTTTATGCCAGTCAGAATGGCCATCACAAACAAAGCTACAAATAACAAGTGTTGGAGAGGTTGTGGACAAGAGGGGACGCTAATCTATTGTTGGTGGAATTGCAGACTGGTACAAGCACTGTGGAAAACAGAATGGAATTTTCTCAGAAAACTAAAAATGGACCTGCCTTTTGACCCAGCAATTCCACTGCTGGGATTATATCCTAAGAACCCTAAAACCCCAATCCAAAAGAACCTATGCACTCCCATGTTCATAGTAGCACAATTTATAATAGCCAAGAGTTGGAAGCAACCTAGGTGCCCATCAGTAAATGAATGGATCAAAAAATTATGGTACATTTACACAATGGAATTCTATGCAGCAGAGAGAAAGAAGGAGCTCCTACCCTTTGCAACAGCTTGTATGGAACTGGAAGGCATTATACTGAGTGAAATAAGCCAGGTGTTGAAAGACAAATACCATATGATCTTACCTTTAACAGGAAGCTAGCAATAAAATAAACAAGCAAGCAAAATATAACCAAAGACACTGAAATAGAGAACAGGGGGACAGTGACCAGAGGGGAGAGGGGAGGGAATTTCAGGGGGAAAAGGGGAAGGGTTTACAGGAACTAGTATAAAGGACACATGGACAGCAACTAAGGGGGGTGGAAATGGGAGGGAGGTGGGGAGCACGGGGGGCAGTGGGCTGGGACGGGAATAAAAGACAGAAAACTGTACTTGAAAAATAATTAAATAAAATTTTAAAAAACTCTCTGTTTTGATTATTACAAACCCCATGATTCTGCCTCTGTTCTTCCTGTTTGCTTAGTTTGTTTTTTAGATTCAATTCTTGATAGATACATATTTTTGCCATTTTATTGCTCATTGTTTTGATGTTCTTTTTCTTAAATAACTCTCTTTAACATTTCATATAATAATGGTTTAGTGATAATGAATTCCTTTAGTTTTTTCTTGTCTGAAAGCTCTTTCTCTGCCCTTTGATCCTAAATGACAGCTTTGCTGGGTACAGCAATTTTGGCTGCAGGTCCCTACTTTTCATGACTTTGAATATTTCTTGCCAATCATTTCTAGCCTGCAAAGTTCCTTTTGAGAAATCAGCTGACAGTCTTATGGAAACTCCCCTGTAAGTAACTAGCTGCTTTTCTCTTGCTGCTTTTAAGATTCTTTCTTTATCTTTCACCTTTGGCATTTTAATTATGATGAGTCTTGAAGTATTCGTCTTTGCATCCATCTTGTTGGGATTCTCTGTACTTCCTGGACTTCCATGTCTATTTCCTTCACCAAAGTAGGGAAGTTTTCTTTCATTATTTTTCCAAATAGGTTTCCAATTTCTTGCTCTTTCTTTTCTCCTTCTGGCACCCCATCATGAGAACATCACACCTCTTGTATTTGCTCCAAAGGCTGCTTATACTATCCTCATTTTTTTGGACTGTTTTTTCTTCTTGTTGTTCTGGTTGGTTGTTCTTTGCTTCCTTATGTTCCAAATCATTGATTTGGCCCTTGGCTTCATCCACTCTACTGTTGTTTCCTTGTAAATTGTTCTTTATTTCAATTTGAGTGTCCTTCATATCTGACTGGATTTTTTTTTATGCTGCTGAGGTCCTCACTAAGTTCCTCGAGCATCCTTATAAACAGTTGTTTTGAGTTCTGCATCTGACAGATTGCTAATCTCCATTTTGTTTAGCTCTTTTTCTGGAATTTTGATCTGCTTTCATTTGGACTATGTTTCTTTGTCTCCTCATTTTAGCAGCCTCCCTGTGTTTGGACCTGCTTTGACTCTGTGTCTTGGTAGTGTGGCCTAATGTAGTAAGTATCCATTAGGATCCAGTGGCACAGCTTCCCCTGTCACCCAAGCTGGGTACTCAAGGTGTGCCCTCCACGTAGCCTGAGTACATCCTTCTCCTGTAGTTTTGCCTTGATTGCCATTGGCAGGTCAATGGGAGGGATTTACCCAGGCCAGTCAGCTACAAGAACTGGCTGTCGCTGACCACCAACCTCTGCCCTCCATGGAGGATCAGTTGTGCAGAGGCACAGTAGTGGTGCTCTAGCATGGTCTGTAGCTGCCCACTAGTCATGAAGGATCTGGGGTTTCCTGGGTGGTGCAAGGAAGGTCAGCACTCCCCATCTGTGTTTTGCTTTGGGCCACCTTGCCTGAGCTATAAAGCAATCTGAGATGGCTGCTACTTGTGCTGGGCTTAGAGATTCCCAGGGGAAGACAAGCTATGAATCTAAGTTAGCGTGAGTGCTAGTGCTGTTGCTAGTGCTAGGCCTGGGGTTCCCTGAGGCCAGCTGTTACTTGTTTGAGAGGTTTAGAAAGTTGTGAATCATGAGCCAAGAGCAGTCATTCATATGGAAAAGCAGCTTTGGTAGGCCTGTTAATAGGGTGGGGCAAAAAGTGTCAGCCAGGCTGACAGAGTCTCAGATATGGCACCAGCTTGCCGGCTTTGTGGCTTTCTAGGGGGAGGGTTCAGAATAGGGACAATGTCCTCTGCTCACCTTGATATCAGACACTTCAGTTCCTCCCTGTGCCTTTCAAGCTTCTACCCTGCTGCTGGAGCTCAGAGGGAATGAGTCTGAGTAGGAGAGTCCATGTGTGTTTTTCTTTAAGAGGAATTGCTTTGGGCTCTGGTAGTTTCTTCTATTGACTTAATCCCCACTGTTTTTTTGTAGCCAGAAGTTGTGGGACTTATCTTCCTGGCACCGGAACCCTGGACTAGGGGGCCTGGTGTGGGGCTGAGGTTCCTCACTCCCAAGATATCCCTCCCAAATTTTTATCCACCACACATGGGTGTGGGGCCAGGCCATTCCATGTCTTTGACCCTCCAACCAGTCTGGATGGATGTGGTTTCTTTAATTCTGTAGTTGTCAGACTTCCATTCTACTTGATTTATGATGGTTCTGAGTGATGATTGTTCTATGTTTTAGTTGTAACTTTGATGTGGTTGTACAAAGAGGTGAGCTATGTCTGCCTATGTCACCATCTTGACTAGACGTCCCCAAGAAACTCTTAATAATGGTTTTAGAAAGAGAGTTTATTTGAACTTTTCAAGAATAGATGAGAGAAGATGAGATGAGAAAATTGTATGGCAATACATATCAGAATGAAAGAGAAGAAAGGGACGAGGTTGAGTACTCTAGGCATAAAGTGAAGCAAGCTTGGGCTATCTCAACACCAACATAACTTTGGCTGGACTCGCTTTTTTCCAGTCTCTGATGTTGTCAACAGAGGAGTGTGGGTGGGGCAAGGGAATAAGGAGATGGTGGCCATGCAGGGAGAGACAGTAGCACAAAATCTTCCCATGGAAGGGCCTGGGCTTCTCAGCACTGGGACAAAGGATAATGAAGTGAGAAGTCATCCAGGGTCCCACTGCTACTACAGATCAGTTGTAGGCTGAATTGTGTCCCCTAGAGAAATATGTTGAAGTTCTAACTCTCAATACCTGTGAATGGGGTTTGATTTTGCAATAGGGTCTTTGCACATGTAATCAAGGTAAGATGAGGCCATAAGATTGGATTAGATGGGCCATAATCCAATGACTGAAGTCCTTGGATAAGAGAGAAATTCGGACATAGATAAGCAGGCAACACCATGTGAAAACACACAGACACAGGAACAATGCCATGTGACCAGGGATGTAGACTGGAGCAACCGCTAATACTAATAAGAGGCAAGGAAGGAGTCTTCCCTAGAGCCTTCAGGAGCAAGCACCCAGTTTGTGGTATTTAGTTAAGACAGTCCTAAGAAATTAATACAAGAATGAATGGTGAGAGTACAGAAGAACTGACAAATGCATCCTCTAGAAACCAAACATGGTCCAGGGTGCACCAAGATGTTATGCCAGCATTAAAAATGCACCTATAGATCTAAATATATGTATAAATACATTGCCTTGGAAAGCTATCTGTCCATATCATTAAGTCGAATGAATCAGCTTACAGATCAGCATGTAAAATATAACCCCACTTTTGGGAAATTAAATAAGTAAAGTCAGATGTCTGCAAGGGTGTTTGTTAAATTGCTAGGAATGATTACCTCTGGCTGTGGGATTTCAGAGGGCAGCAACTTTTTTTACTCTCTGCTTTTAAGTGCTGTTTCTGTTTTGGAGGACTACAAATTACTTTAATAAGAAGAACATATCTTCCTTAGGAGAATAAAGGTTAAAGCTGAAGAAAAATTCTACTGTTTTCTTTCATATTTGAATCAGACCATGTAAAAGTTAGCTACCAGGCCACTTTGTAAAGTATATGATTGTCTAACCACTATGCTGTACACTTGACACTAACACAGAATAATATTGAATGTAAACTGTGATTGAAAATAAATAAATTTTAAAAAAGAAACACACACACACACAAAGTTAGCTACCAGTGCTGCTGTAGAAGGCCAGTCTGGAAGTGGTGTGAAATTTCTGAATTAGAAACTGAGACAGGGAGATCTTCTCATCTGTTTTCAGGGATTCATCCCCATTCTTCCAGTAGAGCATCAGATCTTCATCTGTATATGCATCTTTGGGGAGACAAAAATAAGTTAATTTGACTCCTTTTCTTCTGAGGCAGGGTGAAGCAACAGGGAAATTCTACACCAGCCCAAGAGTAAACAGTCCTTAATACTGGCAGGCAGTACTCAGTCTCGTGGTTACTAAATGGCACAGATACTGGAGAGGGAGAAAGGCAAAGATTTGTCACTAAGCATACTGATACTCACAGCTTTCCAGCTCCAAAGAACAGGTCTGGGAGTCCAAGGGAAAGTGGGTGAAGTCCATGTTGCACATGGCAGTGACCGTAATCCTAGAAAACGCAAACACACACGTTGGCTCTTGCAGTGTGTTATTGGCTCCTACACCTGCTCAAAGTGAGGAGAATATGGACCCAAACAGAGCAGCTGCCTCTTCATGTCCATTTTAGAAGTTTGGAAACCTAGGTAACTAAGTTACAGAACCTTAACTTTTGTCTTTCTGCAGGAGATATTATGGTGTTCTGCCCATATCCTGGCTACTGAGGGTGTTGGCTGCTAATGGCTCACATCTGTACACTTGCTCTCCATCAGCCTCCCCCAGAGATACCTGGAAGATTACGACACCTCCCTATGCCCCACCCAAGGTATTAGCATCTAATTTGGGTGAATTGTACCAGCAGGCCAGGAAGATGTGAATAAGAGTGTCTAATCATCCCAGTTAGCCCAGAAGCCAACCTGCAACAACATTCAATAAACAGTAGCTCTTTTGAAAAAAATCTTTATTACCTGTAAGCTATCACTTACAGACTCTCAGGGGTGGAATTTACCTAGAAGATTATTGCCTTCCTCAATTCATTCAGGCCCACCTAGCCTCCTGACCCAGGCCTGAGGTCCCCAACAACAGGGAAGTCACCAGCTACTGGGTGGGCCGTTTCATCTTAGAGTGTTTCCACAGGCATCAGAAGGCTTGTATCGCCCACGTGGCCCACAGCCCCAACCACAAGGACAAATTCTTCAGGGCCAGAGAGGCTAAGCACACCTGTCTGAATGGCACTGGGCGAGGAAACCATAGCCCCACGGCAGTCACCTCATGCTGTAGAGCACGTGCCCATCCGGGAACACCCTCAGCATGATGTTATCCGTGGTGGTGTCGTGGGTGAATGACCTTTTGGAGTGAACAAAGAAGATGTCGGGGACCCAGATCTTCTTTATCAGGCGGCCATCAAAGGTCATGCTTTTGTTGCTGGTGCTGGAGAAGGACAGCCTCTCATCCCTCCAGTAGTGCCGCAGGTACAGGGTCATGGTGAAGTCCTGCGGGAGAAATGACTCAGAGAGCCTCCTTCCCCACAGGATTTCAGTCTGAAAACTCTCACCTCCCGATCTCCTCCAAGTGTGGTTCATCTGACCACTCACGTCATTTGCGGAGTGTGTTCAAAGTGTAAAGTGCTGGGCCTTTCTCCCAGAGACTGAATCAGAAACCTAGGGCAGGGCCCAGAGATCTGCGCTGAACCAACTCCCCAAATTATTTTTACCCACGAAGCTTCAGAATCCCTGCTTTAGCTTCGGCTTGGCCCACCCAGCACAGCCTGCACCAAGGCAGCCCCACCAGCCACTGCCTCTCACAGAAGCTTAGCCTCAAGACCCCCACACTCCGGGCTGCCCCACCAGGGCACCACGTACCATGTCCACCTCCGAGATGCTGTCCAGGCTCTCCACCTGCACATCCACACCCACGGGGATGGCAGGGCCTGCAGAAGAGCACAGACAGCTGGTTAAGGCACATTGCTCTCCACCACCGGGCTGGGCGACAGCCCCTCCCCGCTTCCCCGGGGAGCTTGACTGGAACAGAGGTGGGGCAGTGGTTTCAGTTCTATGAGCATTTTCTTGCTACTTCCTGACATGTTGGGTGCCTGAGTTTTCTCCACGAGGGCAGAGACTGTGTCTGCCTCATGTGCCTTTCCTGGGCACGGGCGGATGTTTATCCATGCTTGTCACATGAGTCAAAGACTGGGATTGCTGCTTTCTAATCCCAGGACCATCTCTGCAGGCTAGAGCTGCTAAAGGTGCTCCAAAGCTTGAGTGGAGACCCTGGTCACTGATCCTCCTGTGACATATAAAATGAGGCCCAAGAGCATCTGATGTGGGGTTGGGGTGTCTGCATGCCCAGGGCAGGGTCCATTCAGTCATTCACACTCTACCTGCAGAGAACCTAACAGAGAGCAGGGGTCCTGCCCTCCGGAAGCCTCTGACATGGTGGGAGGTGAGATCTTCTCTGTGCACAGCTAGATCACAGTGAAAGATGACACTGTATGGGGTTTTGAAACCCTTTCAGGACATGGCAGATGAGAAGCACGAAAACACATAGCACAGAAACTCGGTGCTCAGTTGCATCTAGCCTGTGACAAGGTTTCTAAAACCGTGTTTATCTGTGGGTTCCTGTTCTGTTTCTCGGTCTGAGTGATGGCTACACTGGTAAGCTCCCTTAGTGGGCTATACACTTACAATCTGTGCACTTTTTGTTTGTATATTATGCTTTCATAGGTTTTTTTTTTAGATTTTAATACTTTTTTTTAAACCTAGAATAGGAAAAACCCCAAACTAGCATCTGTTAAGCATGTTAATGAATGCTGTTACACTCACAGGCACACAAAGGTGTCTGGGAGAGTCAGGTAGCAAATGGACGGCTCTCCTGGGGGGAGGACAATGTCCTGGGTCCTCTGAGCCCCGGGTGGGGAGTGCAGCACCAGAACATCCTGACACACGGTGGCCTGAGTACAGAGAATTTTGAGGTGGCAGGGGCAGTCTGGTCCTGAGGGAATGAGAAGGACTGGAAGGGACCACGGCTTTGGCTGAGGGCAGAGAAGGAGGATCAGAGGTCCTGCCACAGAGTAGGAACTAGAAGCCTCAGTCTTGTTTCAGCACAGACGCAGGGGCAGGGGGTCCTTGTGGAGGTGGCCCAGGGCAGGGATGGGCTCACGGATGCCTCCAAACCTCCCCCATAGGCTTGCTAATACTTGCAATTCCACCATTAAAGATGTGAGGTTTTGGCTGAGCTCAATAGAATGGAAGCATTTTATGTATTACTAGTGGGATTTCGCGGGTATTTTCTGAGTTCTTAAACATAAAACAAATAAAGAAATACTTTTTATTTTTATCTTTTTATTTTTACTTTTACCCCCTCTTCGAAAAATCAAGGTATAAGTTGATCCTTTTGATTTTCTGTGTTTCTCAACTGAGGGCCCAGGAGAAATCCCTGCTCTAACAGCCGTGTTCTCTTCTCATTCCAGGCCCCAGGGGTGCTTTGCAGTGGCACCCTCAGTGTGGGGAGGAGGACCCCCTCCTCAAGGCTGTTCGTCTGCCTTTCCCCCTGATGGCCTGGCAACAGGGGGGGTGGTCTGCCTGGGGCCTCTCCCACCGCCCAGACCCCTGCACACTGGCACCGGGCTCTGTGCTCCTAACTGCACTAGCAAGAAAGTGGGGCTTCCTGATTCCCTATCCTCTAGACCCTTGGTTAGCCTGACGTGTTAAAACGGCTCAAAGTTTGTTGTCTCAAGCCCTGGTGCTGCTTCTCCTGGAAGGAATGCTCTACTCGACCCACCCACCATGGGACCAGCGACGCCAGTGTTTCAGAAGCCAAAGGGAAGAAACAATATAGCCATCGCCCTTTTGGGACCCGCCTCCCATGGCCTGTTTTTCAGATAATGCTCCCAGTGTTTAACCAGGAGCTGGTTTTGGCGAAGGACATTTTACAGATAAAATATATCAGCTTTCTTGATACCTGGTACTGTGTCTCTCTGTCGTCAGGGCCTGCCTTGCCCTCCCGAGCTCCGGCTGCCCTTCTAAAGAGAATTTGATAAAGCCTGGGGGGTGGTGTCAGTGCTCCCGAGGCATGGCCACGTGGAAGTGCAGGTCAAGTTCGCAGGGAACAATCTGTGTGTTCAGGAGCCTCAAGTTTGAACAGAACCAACCAACAGCCCCTCCCTCCTTGGTCTGAGCCGAATGGAGTTGACCTTTGCCCTGACCTGCCCATATCCAGGCTAATACTCCCAGGCTGTCCTGAACTCTCCATTTTGTGGCCCTTCCCAACCTGCTTCTGAAAGAAATTCTTCCAAATTACTGATCTTTCTCCCTTTCCGTGAACAGGTTTATGTCCTGAGCAGAACTGAGTCTTATCAGGGGTTAGAAAGAAAACAGTGTAGTTAAACTAACGAGGTGTTCGTGGCTTGGCTCCTCAACATGCCTGCGGGATTTCCTGCTTTGAGAGAGGGAGCTGGTGAGGCAAACGGAAGTCCCTGCTGGGATTTCAGGCAGTGGGGCTGGTGAGGTGACAGAGTAAGGCAGCATAAGGAAAATGCATGTTTAGTTGCAGGCTTGGCTTGGCTCCTGACCTTTCTGCTCTTAGTTATTTCTCCTCACGTGGTCCTGGAAAGCACATATTAGGGATTTACCCATCTTTAAAATTAAGATGTGTATCATCTCTTCCCCACTGGCACTTCAAGAACAAATGTGGGACAGAATTTGCAGACAAACTAAAATCGAGAGAATTTGCCAGTGAGTGTCCTGCCCTGAATGAAGGTGTGTTGTAAGCAGGAGCAATGTGATCCCAGCAGGAAAGCTGGGTGTGCAAGAACGAATGAAGAACAACGAAAATGCTAAGTATACACATAATTCTGAGGGGGCATTGACTACATAAGATAATGTATTGTGGGGTTCAAAAAACAAAAACACACAACAAAAATAACATTTAAGTAGGGAGGGGTATCACCAGAGTAAAAGTGTTCTGAGGCCTTTGTCCGGGGGAACAGTAAAAGCAGCTAATTAACAAACTAGTGAGACTCATATTGTTTCCTGGTACATAGTAAGAATATGTAATTTCAAAACTAAAATAGAAAAGACAAAATAAGAATAAGCAAAAATAATCAATCCAAAAGAAAGCAATCATGGGAAAAATATAGAATAGGTTGGACACAAAAAGAATATAGTAGGATGATAGATTTGAAACCAATATGTACATCATTCGGTAAAGGTAAATAGACTCAATGATCCAATCAACAAACAGATATTGTCTGACTTGGTATTTCAGAAATGCTGAAAGTTTAAGCACCTAGTTTTCAACAGAAATATTAGTGTAAATGACTTAGCTCAGGTGGGAAATTGCCACGCACTAAGGACGGGTGCTGGGCAGTGGGGCAGGGCTGCTTTTGGATACTAGCTTTGGTTATATACCCAGTGGAGATCTCTCTCAGACTATAACGACAGTCAAGCAATCAGAGTTGGAGTCAAAGGTGGCGCTTGAGAGGGAGACTGAGAATGGTCATCAGGGTCAGGTAGTTGTAGAAGGGGCTGAGTGTGTTCAGGGAGGAGAAGGGACCCAAGGACCAGAGAAAGAGCCAGGGAAGAGCTACATCATCACGGAGACCACAGCGGGAGGGAGCTGCCAGAGGAGAGCGGCCGTCGGAGAGAGGTCAGTGAGGCCGAGGCCCAGGAAAAGGCTCCTGGACCCCGCAGGTGCCCACTGCAGGTGCAGCGGGCGGGAGTCAGTGAAAGGTAGGAAGTGGAAACAGCTGGTGGAGGTGGGAGCAAAGAGTTTGATAGCAAAAGGAAAACGGATACCGGGCATGGGACATTGTAAACTCTTACTTCCGGGAGTCGTCCAGTGGCTCTCCACCTTCATGAACCAGCATCAAAGCAGGGCTTGTGAGAACCCAGCTGCCCGGGCCTCAGCCCCAGTCTCTGGTGCAGGAGGCCTGGGGTGGGACGGCAGAACTGGGCAAGTGCCGGGTGATGCTCGAAGAAACACATGAGCCAAGGCTCCTGCCTCCTCTGCTAACTCAGTTGTTTGTTGCTTAAATTTATCACGGAAAAAGTTCTCCTGTGTTCTAGAAGTTGATATGGGGAAGGCACTCCAGTGCAGCCAGGGCCTCTGGTCACAGGCGGTGTCCCAGCCCACAGGCTTCCCTGACTCACTTAATGTCAACCCGCCCAATGCTGACCTCTGGGCTTGCCTCTCCGGACCCGCTCCACCCCGCTCCTTCCCGGGGAGTGGACCTCTGTGGGCAGCACCAACATCGGCAGGCCCATCCCAGCCAAGAGTACAATTGGAGGCTAAGAACTTCAAAGTACCACATACTTTATCCTACTTCTTTGACAAATACACCTTCATATCAACCCAGAAGGCCACGTCCCATTTCAGAATTCAGAGACCTCAGAGTTCTGGGCCAGCACATGGCAGGGCGGGGAGAATGAGCCCACTATGAGCCGTCTTTCCTCCTTTCCCGCCCACAGCTGCACCCTGCACAGAGCGCCTCTTGCACATGTGGACGCCCCACTGACATATCTGAGCTCCATCCAACCTGCTTCTGCTGACAGCCACCCTCAGCCGCCGCTCAGGACCAGGCGTGCTCACCCTTACTAGTGAGCTCCCTTTTCCCTGGATTACCTTCCTCTTTCTGTCCACCGGGGTAACCCCCTGCACATCTTGCTAGACTCACTGTGAGTGTCACCTCCTGGCTGAAGGTTTCTCTGATTCTCTCTCTGGAAGAACTGACCTCTCCCTCAGTTCGCTGACGCCATCGGTAGGGGCAATCCTACTTTGCTCTGTGACACTTGATTGCACTTAATCATTTATCTGTTCCCCCAGTAGACTCCCTGAGAACAATCTATTGTTTCAGGCAAAGTACTTGTGTGTGAAGGACTTCCATAGCCTGGAGAAACTTCGATGTGCAAGAGAAACATCATGGGCAGCCTCTTGCACACCCCCTACTGGGGACCTGGCCCGAAATCCAGGCTTGTGCTCTGATCAGGAATCCAACCAGTGACCTTTCGGTTTGCGAGATGGGGCTCAACCCACTGCCAGGACGTGATTTGACATCTTGATTTAAGGATTTCATGAACATTGGTCTCCCCACCTACAGCGTAAAAACTGCAAGAACGGTGGCTGTCTTGTTCACGACTGCGTCCCCAGTTGCCACAGACCCTGACACATAGTCGAGAAAACACAAGGGGCTGGGGGAAGAGAGCAGCGGGGAGCCAGTGTTCAGTGGGTTCAGAGTTTCGCTCTGTGAAGATGAGAAAGTTCTGGAGAGGGATGGAGGTGGGAATTGTACAACAGTGTGAACGCACTTGATGCCAATGGTTAAAATGGTAAATGTTATGTTATGTTATATATAGTTTACCACAATTTTTTAAAAATTAAATTTAAATGTTAAAAAAATCGGCACTACAATATTTCTCCTAACAAATGGAGGAGAAGCCATGGGCCTCTGGAGGCTCACCTAACAGGGACGTCACCGCACCAGGCGGCTGGGAGCGCAGACAAGGTATTCGTGTTTCAGCTGGTCCCTGGGGTTATTAGGAAGCTACTAGCTTTTTAGTCTTTTCTCTCTCCACACTGAAAAGGTCATCCAAGGGGTATCAAGTCTTAGACAAATTTCTCTTTATCGATTACTTTTAAAAATCAATGCACAAGAAAGTCTCTTTTAGAGAAGTAAAATAGGAAGAGAAGACAGAAATGAGAAGAAAGATTCCACAACTTTTGCGGGACATCTTTGTTCAAATAACCTGCTTGGTGTGTGTGATTGCGATGGGAAGGCAGGTGTTAGGCTGGTTTCAGGGCAGGTTGGGCCCAGGCTCTGCCTCTTAATGGGGGCCATGCACAGAGCTACCCCCAAGGAAGGAGCACCTTCTGTTATTTGCAGTCAGCTATGTTCTGTCTGGCAGCCTCCTCCTCCTCAGAGATCCACTGGTCCCCTGGCCAGTGCCTCTGCCCAGGAATGAGGTGCATCCACAAGCAAGGCCTCATGGATCTAAGCCACCTCCAGACGCTCCCAGGGATTAGAGTTTGTAACAGCCGCAGGAACTGCAGGGGATGAGAAGCCCTGCCTGTGATGGCCCCATCCTGCCTGCTGGCTGGGACTCCAGGAGCCTCAGAACTACTTACTTACAGGCTTGTGGGGGCATGGAGCTGACACCTCGTTATATGCTCTCCTTCCTCTCTTCTTGCCAAGTGACATCTGGACATCCAGGAAAGCCTTACAGGGGATATAAGGTGCCCAGAGGGCCGGCTGCCCTGGGAGGAGGGAGGCGTGGCCCCCACTCTACGCTTTGGTGACTGAGGTCATGACAGCTGATGTGTAAGAGCCTCAGGTCTTATGGCACCTGCTGCAGGTGACGCCTTCTTCCTCTGCAGCTTCCAGCAAAGTCAGGGCCTTCCCCAGCCTCAGAAGCTCAGTCAGGCAGGGGACTAGTCTGGCCATGCCCCACTCTAGTGGTCCCCATTAATGGGCCCAGTAGTTGCAGGGTTTGGGGCACAGGAAGTCCAATGTGCTCCTCAAACCCCGCTTGAGGAAGGAGCACCCCGACGGGGGTTGCAGCCCATTGGATGATTCTGCGCAGAGCTGGGTTTGCTGGGAACCTGGCTGACCTTCACCTGCCAGCCCTGAGAACTGGCTGCTGGCTCTGCTGACTTTCTCCCAGAGGAGGGGGCATTTTGATCAGGCTTCCAGTTTTGCAGCTGACATCTCAGAAAAAACAAGTTCTGCCCCAGCTTTCTGTGGCTATCACTTAACCCTCTTCCTTCTGTAAACTGGTAACTTACAGACTTGCTCAGATGACGAGGTGATTGCTCAGGCTCCTGCCACCAACAACGGCCTCTGATAGAAAGTCACAAGACATTGTTCAGAGTATCACCCACACCCCAGCACACACACCTGCCCCACAAAACTGTGCATTCAGTCGGGGCCATGTTATGACTTCTTGTGGGCCCCAGGTGTTTTTGCCTTCACGGGCCCCTTCTTCCAAAAAAAAAAAAAAAATTAAAAACCACATTTTACAACTATATTGGTATAAAAATGAATATACTAAAAACAACTTCTCTACCAAAAATTTCTCTTTTTATTCTGATTTTAAAATAAATTAAAATATTTTTAGGGTCCCCAAGAGCATGGTTTGTGAGCCCTCAGATGCTGTGGCTTTTCTGCCCAATGAATGTGCCACTGAAGGACATACTGATGGAGGAGACAAGAAAGAGACCAGGGTGGGAGGGAGAGTCTAGCCTGAGCATCAGTGTGGCCTGGGTCAGTCACTTCACCTCTCGGTGCCTCGGTTTCCCCAACCTAGGGATAATTACAGTACTTCACAGAAATTAAGTACTGAAATAAGATTGTATGTGTAAATACCTCCATTCAAACGGTGCCTAGCACAGAGAGGAATCACTAAAAAAGTGTTGGTTGTCACTAATCCTATTGTTTATTATTGTTCTAGCCACCTAGCTGGCCCTCTGGACCTTCACCAGCGCTGTACAGGGAAGGCAAGGTGAAGTTTCCTGCTTACGGGGACATCTGACTTGGGCCTCCTGGAGCCGATCAGCTATTTTAGAACTGCTTGTTCAAGAAAACTTTATTTTGATAAAATTCCTTGGCAACATTGCTCATGGCAGGCGCCCAGGGAACCAGAACTCCCAGAGAGACAGTGGCCGGCTGACCGAACCAGCCGGCAGTGTTCAGTCAGCGCTCCAGGCAGGGAGACCAGGCTCAGCCTGTGATCTGCTGCCAACTTTCCTCCTTTTGCTCAGCAGGTGTCAGAGCCCAGGGAATTGAGTGGGAGGCTCAGGGGCCTTTTAAAATGCAGAGGCCTTTGGGTAAATTAATGTCTTAATCCCTTAACAGGCACATGAGAAGAAAGCCGGGAACCTGGGTTTTTCTAAGGGGAGGTGAACGGGGATGTGCTAGGGGCTTTACATGCATTATCTGGTTTCATGCCGACACCAACCCCCTTTTACCAACCACCAAGTGCAGGCTCAGAGAGGGCCACTGACTTGCCCACAGGTCACCCCTACTCCTTCCTGCCGCCCCAGGAGAATGCTGGGACCCAAGTGAGGATCAAGAGCAAAGAAAAGGGGAACTGGATGCCAGCCTGCCTGGGTCATCTAGGCCGGGGTCTATCAGCCGAAATGCTCCAGGCTTCTGATTGATTCCCCACACACACAAGGTGGTGCTGGTCCGCACCGCGTGCATGCTGCTGTCCCCACCCCACTCCCTGTCTGCACAGAGCAGCCAGCTGGCTCCTTTCCACTGTCCTGTGGCACTTCTCCAGTTCCTGAAAGGGACAGCCACCAGCCATGCCACTCCTCCCTGACCCCCAAATCAGGGAAGCTCCATAGGGACAAGTTTGCGGAGGGGCTTTAATGGGGCTTTTGCTATTATTTGCTATTTTTGTTATTGCACAAAAAGCAGGGGCCCCCTCGAAACCCAAGTTTTCCAGCTAGGCACAGTGTGCCTGAGCCAGGGAGCCACTTGGGGTCCGGACTCCTGGCCAGCTCTTAATTTTTTTAGGAAAGGAAAGTTGGCAGTGGGTGAGAGGGCCTGTCCTTTCTGAAAGTTCGCCAGCTGCTCTTCAGTCAACAGCCCTCCCCACTCGCTTCCCTCCTGCTCTTTCGTCCTTGGGAAAACGAGTGACTCTGGAAGCCATTGGGCTTATCTGACTGCAAGAGGGAATCTAGCCTGAGAGAAGGGACTGCGCAGCAGCGGGCGGCCCTGGGGACAAGGCCCCACCAGGCCAAGGGAAGGACACATCCTACCTCCAAAGGCAGGCCTCATGGTGAAATCGTGGTCCTCCACTCTGAGAAGTGGCCGAGGTTTTCCTTTCCGGATTTTGGTCACGTCGAGGTTGTTCTTGTAAAGGTGACTGCAAAGACGAGCAAGAGATGTTTTTCCACGGCTCTTCAAGGCATGGAGTGAGATCATTTGGAGAGATTACTTCTTTCCAGAACTACCATTAAGCACCTTTTCTCCAGCTGGCTCTAAGTCACACCCACCTCCCCACCCCACCCTGCCCCACCCCCGCCCCAGGCCCTCACGGGCAGGCTGAGGGTTGAGCAGACCCTTCCAGAGCCTCCCTAAAGCCAATGCCTCCCCAAAGGACCCCATTCTACCCTGACAAGCTTCAACCGTCAAAAGTTATGATTAGAAGTAAGTTGTTGGGTTGAATGGTGGAGGAATTAAAATGTGGGGGTGGGGCGGATTGAACATTTTTCTTATGTTGTAATAATATTGGTTTTATGATCAATAAAAATCTGAGACAAATACAGTTAAAGTTTTAAAATGCTGTTTTTGTCCTAGTCAGACCTAATGCTGACATCAGTCCAGTTGGCAGCCATCTGCAGAGTCCAACCCCCTCAATCCATAGCCTGCCCGGACCAGGGCCAAGCTGTACACAGTTTCTCCTGCCACCCAGGTAGAAGCTGGAGCTGGAGGAGCCTGGCTCACTCTGTTTCCTCTAACCCAGATGATAAAGGATCAATTCTCTCTTCTCCCTCATTCACACTCACTCTGTCCAGACCTTTCTTCCCGCCACCATCACACAGAGCCCTAAGGCAGTAAAATCCAAAATGTCCTAGAGCAGGATCCTACTGACAGGACTATGACTAAAGGAGAAAAAAGAGGGGAGGAACAGAGGGAGAGGGAGGAAGGAGGGAGGAAGAAAAGGGGAGAGAAAGGAAGAGGAAAAGGAGAGAGGGGGAGAGGGAGGGAGGAAAGGAAAGAAAAGGAAAGGAAAGGAAAGGAAAAGGGAGGGGAGGGGAAGGGGAGGGAGGAAAGGTCATTTGGACATTTGGATGTGAGATCTAATTGTTGACAGAATAAAATAAGCAACTTCATAAGAAATCAGTGTTACTATAATGTTTGCTATATGTAGGTTATTTAAGGTTTTGGAAGTAAATGAAGAGATTTTGTTTTCAGTGTTTGTTGGTCATTTATACATACCTCTATTTTGCTTAGTGTTCTTATCATATTTCACTCAACTTTTTAGAAAACGTAAGCACACCTGCTGTATAAACCCTGTAAGGGGAAGTGACATGCTCCCTCTTTTGAGGTCCTGCTCTTCGTGAGGTCTGCCTCTGAAATCCTAACTTTCATTTGCTACTAGCTCTGCCCCGACAGTATCCTTTGGTGGGAAGTCTAAAGCTGTACTGATGTACAGCTGTAATGGCCACTGAATAAAGTGGCCATTAGCCACATGCAGCTGCTTAAGTTAATTAAAATAAAATTAACGTTCAGTTCCTCAGTTACACCAGCCATATTTATGGGCTCCATAACCACATGCGGCTGGTGGCTGTCATATTTGACAGTGCAGATACACACCACGTCCATACCTGCCAAGAGCTTCACAGTTCAGTGTTGGTCTAGAGGTCGGCCTGCCCCCCGTCCCTCTCCCTTCCCACGCAAGAAGCAGATTCGTCTTCAAGCTGGGTCTTCTCATTTTATAGCTCTACTCTCAGAGCCCCCGGTCCAGCTCGAGACCTCCCAGTCATTCTCCCCCTTTCACTGAGGGCTCTGCCACCCCATTCAGTCCCCCCACCACCAACCTTAAGGATGCCAACATCCATCCGGACAGCTGTCCTACACTCTGGTCATACAATCCCTCAATTCCTGGACTCCAGTTCATTTGCTAAACACATTTCCATGGGGCACCTACTCTGTCCAGATGCTGTCGGGTCATATTCACTGCCTTCACAGGGCTGATAACTTTGTTGGGGAGATTAAATAATAACATGTAGACAGGTAAATAATGTAACTTCAGGAAGTGCTGAGTGCCACAAAATGTAACAAAGCAGGGTAAGGAATAGGAGAGCGATGGGTTAGGGTGGAGGCTGGTCAGGGAAGCCTTCTGAGACCAGCAGGGGAGGAGGGAGGGAGTGAACCTGGGGCAGACCTGAAGCGCATTCTGAGAGGGGACAGCATGTACAAATGTTCTGAGGTGACTCTGGCTTGTGTGCTAAATAGTAAGAGAACCAGTGGGCTGGAGGACAGCAGGGAGATCCTTCTTGAAGAAAGGTGGTGGGAGACAAGGCCAGGGACCAGATCGCAAGACCCTCATGCATATGATCCTGGGTGGGGAGACCCATGGACATTCTGAGCAGGAGAGGCAAGAGGCCTGGTTTAGGACCTGATGAGATCGCTTGGTTCTGGTGTGGAGGAGACTGTAGGAGCACAGCGTAGGAACAGGAGACCATTAGGAAACTTGCTGAGGCAACACGGTGCCTGGACGAGGGTTGGGGGGAGTGTAGAGAAGTGATTAAATCTGAGGCAGACGCAAAGGTCTGGCTGATGGATTGGGCGTGGGGTATGAGGGAAAGGAGGGGCCAGGGTGACCCAGGTTTACAACTTGGACACATGGGTGAGTGATGGGCACATTCCTGGAGGTGGTAGAAACTGGCATGTTTGTGGGATGGGTGTGCACCTAATTCTTATGAACCATCTGATTTTGAGATGCCCGCGAGTCATCCAGGGAGAAGGCGAACAGGGAGAACAGGCGACTCAGAAACGTCCACTTCCCTCAGTCTCGTAGGTTCTACAGGTAACTAGGAGCTACGTGCTAGGTTCTTCTCCCAGAGCCTTTTGAACTTGACCCTCAGACACCTTCACCTCAGCTTTCCCGCACCTTCTTTTTTCACAGCTCATTCTCATCAGCATTCAAACTGGATTTAAGTCTCTCCCACCTTGAACCAAACTAAATGAAAAATTTGTCAAGATCCCATCTCCTCCTCACACAACATTTATTGGGAAGTGGCAGCAGTACAGGTGTGGTAGTTATATTCTTCTCTCAACATTTCCAAAAAAAAAGTCTTCCCCTTCCCAATAAATAAATAATTCTCGCTCTGACTGATGTGGCTCAGTTGGTCGGGCATTGTCCCACAAACTAAAAGGCCACTGGTTCAATTCCAGGTCAGGGCACATGCCTGGGTCACAGGGTTTGGGGAGGTCCTCAGTCTGGGCGCATATGAGAGGCAACAGGTCAATATTTTTCTCACATTGATGTTTCTCTTCCTCTCTTTCTCTCTCCCTTCTCCTCTCTCTAAATATAAACAAAGTATTTAATAATAATAAATCTCCCAAAGAGAAGAAGTCTCAGAGTTCCATGAGCTCCTCCCACTTCCTCACCTCCAAGCCCTTCTTGCTTCACTTGTGCCGGAGCCGAGGCCCTGCAGGTGCCCGTGCTGAGGGCCGGCTTCCCCAGCGGGGAGCGCAGGGCACTCGGTGTCCTCCCACCGCTCTGACAGTTTCTTCTCAGTCTCCACTGCAGCCACCTCCTCGTCCTATCCCTTAAGTGCCAGCGTCCCCAAGGCATTTGTCCCAGCCTTCTCTCTCTCTCCACTCTCCTTGGCAGGCTGGTGTATGTTAGTAGCTTCAATTGTAATTAGCATCCTGATGATTTCTAAATCTATGCCCCTCTGCCCTAGAACTTCACGTATGACTGCCGGATTGTCCCCGGGTGCGTCTCCTATAGGCACTTAAACTCCACACACCCATACTTTGGTTTGGGGCCCAGGGAGTGTGAGGTGACAGAGCCGAAGAAGGGTGAGTGGGTGGATATCAGATGAAATGGGGGTAGGGATCAGATAAAATGGACAGAATGAGGCTACAGAGGCAAGCAGGGGCCAGGCCGGGAAGAGCCTGGAAGATCATGTTAAGAATTTTTTCCTGCCCTGGCTGGGTAGCTCAGCTGGTAAGAGCGTCATCCCAATACACCAAGCTTGCAGGTTCAATCCCCGTTCAGGGCACATACAATGACCACCAAGGAATATATAAATAAGTGGAACAACAAATCAGTGCTTCTCTCTCCCTTTCTCTCTCTCTAAAAGCACCAATAAATAAACATTTAAAAAAATTTTGTCCTTATCCAGAAGGAAAGGGAAAATACTGACAGAAGTTAAGCAACTGGAGGGAGAAGCCATGATGCTTTAAAAAGGGAGAGACACAGTGGGAGAGAAACATCACTGTGAGAGAAAAACACACCGATTGGTTGCCTCTTGTATGAACCTGACCGGGGACCAAACCAACAACTTAAGCATATGCCTGACTGGAAATTGAACCTGTGACCTTTCAGCTTACAGGACGATGCTCAACCAACTGAGAGCTACACTGGGCCAGGGAGGTGAGATTTGCTTTTAGACAAGCCAACACTGCAGCTCATATCCAAGGAGGGTGTCCAGTGTGACTTCCTCCCCCCTTTAGCTGGGATGCAGGACCTCAGTCCAGTTCCCTTGAAGCATGTATGTGACCACGGTCCGAGTGCTTCCAAGAAGCGTCCACTCCCACTGGTCTCCTCCCCAAGCCTCAGCAGGGATCCAGTTTCCAACGCAGTGACTGCCTGAGGGGCCCAGTTCAGATGCCACAGCAAAGACACCCCAGGGACCAGGAGGGGAGAGGAGAAGGTCCTCGGGGCTTAGCAGATCACAGACGTCAAATTGTGAGGGCAGCGAATCACTGCCCCTCTACCTCCCACGGAGCAAATCCCTCCAGGGCAGTCGTCCCGTGTCCGTTAAGAGAGGAGGATTAGGGGAACAGATGTCCCAGAGTGCCAGCACCAGCAAGAGAGAGGGTTGAAATCCCAGTGCCATTAATGAGAGTCTAGAAATTGTTTTTGAGGGCCCAGTTATTCAATAACTCAGGCCACTGATACCCTAAGTCTTAGGCTGGTTGTGTGAGCCATTCATCTTTCTGCAGGAGTTGGCCCGGCTTGGCCCAATGCCCTAGCCCAGCACCGTGGCTCTGGGACCCCAGACTCTAGGGGCCAGATCTCAAATCCCTGCCCTGTGGTGGAGCAGCCAGAACCTTCATGGGAACCCCAACCCAGCCTTTGTGGGGAAAGAGAGAGAGAAAAATGTGTTTACAACGTCTTTGAGAAGCAGGGCTAATGCCGTGTGTTGAGGTTATTTGGCAGCAATAAGAGCAACCATAATGACCATGCCCTCAGGGACCGCCCCCTTGCGGAAGCCACCCATCATCCCAGAGAGGAAGGTCTCACCACCCACCTTTTCAGTTGGAGAACCAAGGTTCAGAAAGATAAGGAAACATGGCCACATGGTCAGGGAGCAGCAAAACAGGGCCTGGACCTGGTTCCCCTGACTCCCTGACTCCACTACCTTCCCCAGACTCTAGGGTGGGGATGAGGGTCACGGGGTAGCAGGAGAGCAAAGCTGCTTCTGGGTCCAGACAACTGAAGCCATGATGAAAACCAAGGGAAGGGTGGCCGAGGGCAGGTGGCACTGAGGTGGCGGCAAATGGGAAAAGAAATATGAAAGGGGACCCAGGGCTTGGGGAACAGGAAGTTGTAATCCAGGGCAGACCCAAACTCCCAGGGCCCAGAGTTCGGTTTATTTTCCGATCTCAAAGAAGAAGGGCCTCTCTTGGCAGGAAAGCAGTGATGCGGTCAGGAGGCCCACTCAGGCAGCCGGGTGGGGGAGGAGTTGGAAGAAAGCTGGGAGGCTGAGAAACAAGAACAGAACAAAACAAACAGCTCAGAGAAAACATCTCAGGAGGCAGTGACTCAATAAGTAGAAACACAAAGGGTCAGAAAACCTGGGCAGTGTTTGGAAAAGCCGGTGCTGGGCAGAATAATGGTTTTGGGAGAGTGCCATGGCCAAGGCGAGGCAGGAAAGGTTTGCAGGTTAACAGTGTGTGACAGTGTGTGTGACCGTGTGTGCACATGACCATATGTATTACATGTGAATGTGTGATACCATGCATATGATATGTGTGACCATGTACATCGAGTACTGTGTGAATGAATGCGTGAATCTGTGTTATATGTGGTATGTGTGTATGACTGTGTATGTGCATGTGTGTGGGTGTGAACAGGACTTCTAAGGAAAGGAGCCACCCTGCAGAGGTGAAGTGCTCTAACACTGCCAGGGCCAGTAATTTTATTCCTGTTTAGTCGTATAGCTCAACCCTTGGGTGTCGGTAATTAAATAATTTTTTAGTCAGGTGCTTGGCTGGAATTTGCCACAGACTGACAGAGCTCTGTGGGTGCCTGACCTGTGCATGCCTGGTGGGTGTGGGAAGGCCTGGAGCTGTGTTCTCTGGCACAATGTTTTCTCTATCTCTTTTTCACCCTCTGCTCAATAATTATTTTATATTCTTTAAATGTGTGTGTTCTTTTTTCACTCACTTTAACACCTCATGGGATGGATTTCAAGAAATTCTCACCGGCCCTAGAGGGTGTGGCTCAGTGCACTGAGCGCCAGCCTGTGAACCAAAAGAAATTCTCCTCAGCCCTCAGGGTCAAGGTCAACTGTGCAAGTATCTGGGAATGAACCTGGGTCTTCCGAGGAGTGACCGAGACGTGACTGCACAGGCTACAGTGGGGCCCCAAGCCTCCCTGAGGGGCTCGTGTGGAACCCCAGCACCTTTCTTAAAGAACAGAGTTTCAGGCGTCTTTTCTCTGGGCTGCGTGAGTCAGAAACCTACGTTCTGGGCCTGTCGAGCCACTAGCCAACCATGTTCATTACTTGTGCCTTCGATCCCACATTTTGGCATCTGTACAATGCCAGTTTCCTTGTGCCTGCTCTATGAAGCCCCTAAGACACTCCAAAGAAGTATGGTTGGGTTTTAGGGGAGGGTGTTTGTTTTGGTTTTTGTTGTTTTGTTTTGTTTAACAGGGCATAATTTACCCCCCTTTTCAAGATTCACAATGTCTATTTGCATAATAAGGCTCTAAAAGTTCTGCTATAAAGACATCTGTTAAAAATGGCCTAAACCAGGGCTTCCCAAGCTTTTTTGACCCTGAAGCCCCCTTTTGACACAATGCCTATGCACATTGCCCAGATTTAGGACTCAGGAGAATGGCTGGACCAGATGACCTCTGATGTCCCTTCCAGTTTCAACAGCCAATGATTCTAAAAACATAACCCGGCTAAGGGCCCCGGAGCAAGACCTCTTTCCCGCATCCTGGATTTTTATCTCTGCTTTCTGACCCAGCGGGATTAGGCTCTCCAGAGTATTTACACTTCTCTGGGCAGCAGACTCCAAAGCCTGGCCACACGCCTGGGGTGCTCAGGACGATCCTTGAGGATTCAGGAAGCAGAGATTGTGACTCTTATAGTTCTTATCTAAAAATAAGGAAGCAATCAAGCTTTCATATGCAGACTTACAATAGTACATGCATGTAGTTTGTAATGAAATGTACACATGTACTGGCAGTGCAAGTTCAAAACAGTCACCGAGAGCAGTGCCTGATTGAAAATAGCGAACACTGACCTAGAAAATGTGCCTCAAGATACTAGTTTATATTCATAACCGCGAGTTCACACAATGCTTAGTGGAATGGAAAACAAATGTGTGACATCTCACATGCGGTGTTTATCTTATCTACTTGCTCTTTCCTTCATGCTCCGCGCTGTTAAGTCTGCATCAGGCCTGCAGTTACCATGCTTTGCACGTCACTTCAAAACATTACTAAGGAACACTGATTAGTAATGTAATGATCTTGGACGCAAATTCTAGGCCTAACCGGTATTTCTTGGAAATGTTTCCATTACATCCTGAAGTGGCATTCACCATTGTCCTGATGTATATTTCTGATAATCTAGCAAATTTCAAACAACTTTTCTAAGATTCAAAACAGTAAACTAAAACCCAACACCATTATAAAGTTATTCCCCATCAAATAATTTAAAGACAACTCCCAGGTACACTGTTTCTTAATAGATAAGGCCAAATTCCCATACACAGGCCCCCACACACTGAGTGTAACTACTCAGGCCATGCACGGTCCCTGCAGGATATAACCCTGAGATACGAAGCAGCGCTATCTGAGACATACAGAGATGTTTTCCCCACCAAGTTTTCAGTCAGCTACCTGCCTGAAATCCAACACTTCGGCCAAACACAGACATCAGGATGAAGGCTCCACCCAGCCCAGCTTTGCTGGCTCACTGCTGGTGACACGACGGGTTTGTGCCCTGCCGCCCCCTCTCCCACGACTTTACCTTGGTCTGGGTGCTTCCAGCTGCCCTGTCCATCTCTTCCCCTTGGGCTCTCTGCTCTCCACAAGAACCATCAGGCAAAGCAGTAACAAAATGAGTTTTGTAAAATAAGGCATTTTGTGAATATCTATGATGCCACAAGCCGCTTTCCAGGGACCTGACTCCGGGCAAATACCCTGGGCTCAGCCATTGATAGTCGGCAACTTCGTGATGGCGCTCCTCTGAGGGGCTGCGAGGGCACGGCTGGCCAGGCTGATCTTCCCGATTTAATATTTGATACTGATTCTTGCCCCCCCAGCCCTGCACTCCCCAGGACGTGACTCAAATGCCAAGGCTTTGCCCTCCCTGCTGCTCAGTGATTGGTCATTAGTCGGGTTTGTCCTCCTGTAAAACTCTGCTTCCGCTGCGTTCTAGAACAGCTTTGGCTAAAACTGTTATATAAAAAAATTAAATCTCTTGAACATGCCAACTTTTTGCTGAAATCATTAATCCGTCTCTTTGGCTACATAAAACCAGTCTGTCACATTCACCGGGGAGTCAGCTTGGATGCTGAGTGGATTTGCAGGAAAGGCTTCTTGGACATGGAGATGAGTTTGAACATGCTCAGGAAATGCTGAGTAAGCACCCAAACGACCCATTTTCCCAGGGCTGCTTTATTTCTTGTCTAAGACATTGTGCCTTGCAAAGACTCCATGACCACAGAGGCTTGATTTCCCCCCCAAATAACATATTAATTTTTTCAATGAAAACACATCAAAATTAATGAAAAACACATCAAAATATAAATTACATTTTTATTTTGAAGGAAAGCATATACCAAAAATTCAGAATTATATAACTTCTTCCTATCATGAGCACTAGATTAATTTTGGTTTTTAACCATAAAATGTATAATGCCAAGCATCATAAATTAGGCCTGATGCCTACCCTAAGATATGGAATCATATGGCTATGTTCAACCTCCTAACAGAATAAGGTGTTTCAGAACTTACTGCCTGCCTGTTGCATCTGGGAATGGAAAGAGCGTTCTTGTGGTAGATACTCAGGGAGGTGGGGATGGAGGTCAGGAAGGGCAGTAGCCAGAAGTGAAACCAAATTAGGCTTTTATTATGTGAGAAAGAATCAAAAGGACCTCTTTTGATTCCTTAGCAAAGTGGGATGACATTCATTTTATTTTTTTAAGTGTCTAAGTAGAATCAGTTGAATCAGGCAAGTTGTAATAATAAAAGAGGATAAGTTCCTGCCCTAAAAGAAGAAGACAGAGGAATTGGAGGGAAGACAGAACTTGACTCTGGCACAGCCGAGTTATCACTGCAGTAGAATACACTTGGGGACCGAACAGGGCAGGAGGTAAGAGAAGTCGGCAGTGATATCTAGGTTCTAGTGTGGAAGGAAGTCTGGTGATGGTACAACCATTAGCTGATATCCAGTACAGGTGGGCATGTTTGGTGGGGGGATAAGGTAAATTTTGACTTGTGGAGTTTGAGGTACCCTGGGACCTCCGGATGCCTAGTAGGCAGCTGGAAAGGAGTTTGGAACTCATGAGAAAGGTCTGGACTGAAGAAACAGACTTGGTGCCATCAGTGTTTGGATGACAATTCAATCACAGAAAAGGGGGATCTTCCAGGGAAACAAAAGGGACCCAAGTCTGAGCACAAAACCTTGGAGAATCTACCCTTTCAGAGGATGGATGGGCTGCCAGAACAAAAGCACAGAACTAGCTAAAGAGGCTGACTGTGAAAACCAAAGGAGTTTCAGGGAGGAGGGTAGCCTGCAGTCAGTGCTGCAAGGTGAGGGCAGAAAACAGGGTGCTGGTTCTGGCAACCAGAAAGGACATGGTTCCTGACTTCAGTTAACTTCACTTCCCAACTTCATTTCAGTTGTGCATGTGGCAGGAAGCCAAGTTCAGTGAGTTAAATAGCAACTTGGGAGTGGGAATAATTCAGTATGGGAACTAATTCAGTGGCTCCCAAATCTGGCCACTCTCTGAATTATTCAGGCAGCTTGTTTAAAAGCCCCATTTCTGCCAGAGATTTAGCGGGGAAGGGGAGAGACCTATTAAAGTTATTTCCCATAGATTTTCTTCAAAAGATCTCTCTTCTTTGCTTCTATTTGGAACAAGTCTATAAAAGACTGGCTGGAACTCTTGAATTGTACTGGATGTGGGATTTCAAGAAATATTTGTTTCATTGTGTTCCAGGTGCAATTTTAGGTCCTACCAATATTTTTTAAACTTTTCTGTTGGGAACTGCCTTACCTGGTTTCAGAAGCTGTAACCCCTCCGTGGCTAAGGCTGAGTGAGCTACCTTCGGACCATAAGCCACTGAGGAGACAAAGCTTATCTCCCCAGCAGGGGCACTGCCTCTGCTCCTTTTACTTCACCCTGCCTGGCCCCCAAAGCTTGATGAGTTAGCTAATAAAGGGTAAGATTCCCCAAGGGGGGACGACCTAAATCAGGCACGATCACGTGGAGGCCCCAGGGAAAGACTTGGGGGGCTATAACAAAAGGGGGGGGATGGACCCTTGACCCTCAGCTTTGACACACCCTGAGTCCTCATTCTGTCTGCGAGAAGTCTCCTAATCTCTTGGCTGCCTTACTTCCCCTGCCTGACTTAAACCTGAAACAATGCTATAGGTGGGTGCGGCCCTGTGCTGGAAAGGGCAGGTTCCCTGGGTGATCAGGCCTGAGAAAGGATATGTCAAACCTGGGAAACCTATGTCAAACCTTGGGAAACCTGCCTTGCTAAGAATGCTCTAAATTAAATGATAAGGGTATGAGCAGGAAATGAGTTTGTTTCCCAAAGTTTTGTAGCCCTTTAGCTAACAGACCCTAACTCAGAATAGGCCCTCAGAGTTCTTTGTATGCTATTGTTTGATCCTTACTGCCTGACAATAATTAATGAATTTTACCTGTATTCCTGTGCTAATTGAACCCATTAAAAACCTGTCCAGGCAAGGGTCGGAGCACTCTCCCCTTGAGAGTTCAAATCTGTGAGGTTCACTTGTTTATTGATTCTGGTTTATAAAAATGGGAGGTCTCAAAACACCAGAAAGTTTATTCATAGCTAAAAGTAACAAAAAAGATTTCTTATTCTCCTGAAATGGAGATTTTGTATTTCTACATTCAAAAAAAGAAAATAATTTTTTTAAGTTTAAAAAAAAATATTTGTTGAGAATTTTGATGAAATTCATTTATTTCAGTAGAATAAAAACAATAAGCAGCATGAAAGTGTAAAGCGTTACATAAAAGCCCCACAACACATAAAACTGGAAAGGTTTCATTTGCTTGAACACTTACCAGGTGAAACAGACATTATATACCTTTTCAAGCATGCTATTTTAACTACCTGGGTAGGTAGGCAGGCACTATGTTGGCCAAAGAAAGAGTCACTGAGCTACCTTAATCTGAGGCCTGGGGAAAGAATGAGTCCTAAGTCTTTACCTGCCAAATCACACCTCCAGTTTTGACCATATGCTGTAAATAGTGGGTTAAAAGGGGCTTTAAAAAATAATAGTTTTATGAAGAGGCCCATCAGGTGGGGTTTGAGTATGAATGGCTCCGAAGGTCAATTTTGCTCAGGAACTCCACAATGGGGTGCAGACGGACCACTTCAGGATTTTTAAGTAATATGTTAGAGCTGAAAGGGAAGCAGTATTAAAGATGCCACTTTCAAATATGTGCATCGGATGTGGAAAAATAAACCCCAACATAAACAAGGAAGTGGCCTGTCAGGTGACAAGTGAGGGAAGAGAAGCTAACCAGATAGAAGAGGTCCCGCACAATGCAACACCTTCTCGGCTTAGTCGACTTGGAAGTGAAAGTACATCCCATGGAAACACGCAACAAGATCACGCAGATCCAGAGGCCAGCTCAGGTGTGACTGAGAGGAAGTGGAGGGGGACCATTCCTAGCACAAGGTCCATCTCCACGTGCGCTGAGAGCACGGGGATTTCCTTCTCCATAGTAATACTGCCTGGCCTTCCAGGGTCAGTGGCCCTGGTTTGGAGACCAGTGATGACTGAACCAATATTTAGTATCTTGTGTTGTAAACCAAGACTTCAGAATGCATTTCCTCATGGCAATAAAGTTATAAAATGGTAACTTATTGTTTTCCTGACATATGAGGTCTTCATCAAGTCCTTGGGCTTTTTAGACTTTACCAACTACAGCTGTAGATACAACAGAAACAATCTGTAAACACTTTTAAAATGTTCATTTATTAAAATTGAAAACAATGACGTATTATACCATAGCATACAGTATGCTGTTCTTTTAGACACAAAAGAAAGTGGCTCTGGGCTCGGGAACTGCGTCTGGCGGCCACCAGCGCCCAAGTCCCCTGCAGGAGTGCATACCGCACATGCCTTTAAATTGCTTTACGTCTAGCTTGTCCATAATGTCAGTTAGTTAAACACATAAGGACTTTATGGATACCATCTCCCAAATTACTCGATACATTATGGACCAACTTTTATGGACTGGTCTAGAGCCTAAAAACCATTTACAATGATGTGTAAAAAAATTAACTTACCAATGTACTTTGACAGCATAACCTATTTGGAAGCTGGGGACTACCTGTGTTTATATAAAAATTAAGTCTGCACTTACAACACTCAAAGAGTGCCTCCCATGTTGCCAGTAAACATGCTGAAGGCAATGTTTTTCTGTGATTATATGTTCTCACTCAGCATTATGATGGTAAAATTATCTACCAGAGGATATGGGGCTAGCTTGCACTATATTATATACTGATTTTGCACTGAAAATTATTTCTAGGGCTTTGATTAGGTGGGCAATTCCAAGTAAATTTTTTTCTAATTTCTATCATTGTTGTTTGGGCCCTGAGCTTTTCTATTAATATGGTTCGTGAAACAGTTCAACATGACGCATATTTCAGAATAATTAAATTTATGGTGATTACAAAGGTAGGCATATATACATCTCAAAAGATATACAATTCAAAGCAGACCATTCAAATCTTAAGATACTCCCACTTAACTTCTGGGCTAAAATTAAGTGATTTCTGGCTTGGACCCTTCCTTCCTTAAAACACAGATGTATGGAGGATTGCTTTCTTTTTCAATCTGATGTGCTCACTGGGGAGAATGGGAAAAGTACATCAAAGTGGTTACAAAGCATTATTCCCTCTTCAAGTAATATCCAATAACAAAGACGTAACTGCATTTCCTCATAAATGTTTGACATAGTAACTTCCATTGAAAAATGTTCAGGACATAAAGTTTGTCACAGAATGGGTGATCCCAATATGAATGACCTTGTAAGTAAGCTATTGGAGGGGTTTTACTCTGCCCTTTCAGCTCTCATCCCTCAATCATTCTGCGTAAGTAGAAACAGAGTACTCAACGAATGACACTGAGTAACTACTAATACTCGATGGAACTTCAAACACTATCTTTTATCCAAAAATTTCAAAGGGCTATACAGAAAACTATCACAAATTTACATAAAAAGAAGCTGAGATAAGAGAAATAACAAATTATTTCCCTATAAAGCAGGTCATATAGTGAGACAAAGGACTTGACTTCTAGTCCCTTAAACTGAGCAGGACACAGTCTGAATGTCTAGCTACATTTATATTGAATTTATAAGGATCAAAAAAGGAATGAAAGGTAATACAAAATAATTTTTGTAAACAATTCTTAGATTATACCCAATGCAGAATGTTTAATGAAGCAGTTGAGTCACAGCTCTTAAGACAGAAACCAGTATTATAACTCAAAGTCAAATACGTACTCATTGGCCAGATATATTCGTCGGAATATAAGAGCTGCCAATGCCAAGGTCAAGATGACAATCAACACGGCAGATCCACCATGATCAGTGTGGTTGTCTCTAGGCTGCTGGCCCTGGATTACGTCCGGTGAAGCAGACGGCCTCCTCTGACTCTGCTGCTGGGCCCTGCGCTGTCGAGGACTCATGGAGGTACTCTTAGCGACAGGTTGGACAGGCTGTTGAAGAGATGCTTCTGAGGGGTTCTGGACTTCATACTAGAAAATTTTAAGAAATTTTGTTTGAAACTGGCAAAGCAAACTTATACATATACCTATTATCTATTCAAAAGTACAACGAACCTCAGAGCACTAAATACAACTGAGGGCAAAACTACCACAAACTACCTCATTGTTCAGACTAAGAATAGCTCACCCTTCTGAGTAAGACAGCAACACAACCTACTCTGAGCACTCACCAGATGGAGGAGGAGTTTACCAGAAATAAGAAAGACAAGGACTTACTCTGTTTTGCCCATATTCTCCATAGAGGGCTTTCTACTCTCCCTCAGCTGCGACTCCAACAAAATCTGCTGGGCCTCTGGGGCCCTCCCTTCTTCAGGAGAGTTGAGAAGCATTAGATTTCTCCTTTCTACTTGAAAATTTGCCATCCTACATGGCAAAAAAGGGCAACTCTCAACAGTGTGCCTCTCATGAACATTTCTTATTACGTCAACATGCTTTTGCCAGCGATCAAAGGCAGAAGAAATAACTTCATACGTTCTGCCCAGCAACACTGTTGTAAAAATTTGATGATTAGATGGTGGTTTTCAAACTAGACTTATCCTTCCTCACAATTCTCATCAACTGCACTGAACGCAAGTCTAGACGAACCCTTCAGTACGTGTTTGAACTGTTACTTTATGTGATGTCGAGAGCTCCTTGGGCGTGTCCTGAGAAAAATGTGGAGGTGGCTGCGGGAGACCCGAGGTGCCCCCACAAAGCACTGGATGTCAACTGCTCTCTGCCCTTCAGTGATGCTCCTTCAAAGCACAACCACAATGTGGTGACAAGTGAGTCAAAATCTTAATTACTGTTTAGAGACAACAATGCTCTCTACTAGGAATTCTACTTTATTTATATAGATACCTTAACTCTACCTGTAATAACCCAGTGGCCTTTAATTCTTTTATTGAAAATAAGTTTATACTGATTGTATTAATGCAATACACATTCTTTCAAGTAAAAAAAGAATGTACGTTTTATTCAGAATAACTTTACTGAGCAAATATAAAACATTTTAAATACATTCCATTAGAGAGAAAAATGTAGTATTTGGAAGAAAAAAAGAATTCAATAATATAATTCAAATAGTTTTTTAGAAAGATAATAGGATGGGCTTTGGGCTGCCAACAGCTATAACCATCAGGAAAAAACTGCTCAT
Organism: Artibeus jamaicensis; assembly: GCF_021234435.1. Taxonomy (NCBI): domain Eukaryota; kingdom Metazoa; phylum Chordata; class Mammalia; order Chiroptera; family Phyllostomidae; genus Artibeus; species Artibeus jamaicensis. Next base: position 38,509,211 of record NW_026521812.1, on the reverse strand, counting down.
CTCATTTACCTGCAGAAGAAATAACATTTCAAATCTGACATTCATCTCAGCATTAAAAAGCTTAAATAATCCATACTTCTTAAAACTATGCTTTGGGAGCACTCAACTGTAGTGACCAATAACACAGCAGAAGAAATAAACTGCTGACTTTGAGTTAAAAATATGTTAGTGCTGGTACTGAATTAGAGTTGCATGAACTTAGACTTCCATACTCCAGGACTCCCAGGAGCAAGCTGCTTGCCAAAGAGAGCGCATGCACAAAGCTGCAGTGTTTTATGAAGTGTTACACTGACACAGGCGTCATATAGTGACTTAATAAACACTCACCGAGTTGAACTGAGTTACAGCAGCCAATAAAACATTCACTTTGAACTATCCCATTCTTTCAATTGCTCAACCAAGCTAAAACTATCTGAGAGAGCAAAAGTACTCAAGGCTGATAAAGGGAGATGGGTTCTTAAGGAAAATTTTTAAAAATATGAGGTCCTATCAATCCAGAAATCAGCACAAGAGACTGATTCAGAGTAAAGCTTGTGTTTTGTACATGCTATTTTTCCCACTAGTTTGAGGGGAGAACATTACCCCACCCGCACACCTGACTAAAACAGGGAGTCTTATCATTACTAGGCTGCCTTTGCCGCTTCATACATGTGACCCGAAAAATTCATTCAACCTCGGGCTCAGCTTCCACATTTGTACAATGAGGCTAATATCTAGTTCAGTATTGTGAGATTAAACAGGATGATATAAAGTGCTTAGGATACACAATTGCTTATTAAATGCTAGTTATTATTAATATTATTACTTTAACCATAACTAAGTTACAAAAAAAAGTCATGAGTTTACTAAGACAGCTTTTTGGACCTTTATTAGTGTGATTAATTATAGTTAGAACAACAATCCCTTAAAACATAGAGATTAAAACAATCCCTAAAAATCATTGAGATAAATGGATTGAGCACCGGCCTGTGAGCCAAAGGGTCACGGTTTGATTCCCAGTCAGGGCACATGCCTGGGTTGCAGGCCAGGTCCCCAGTGCGGGGCCTTCGAGAGGCAGCCACGCACTGATGTTTCTCTCCCTCTCTCCTTCCCTTACCCTCTAAAAATAAATAAATAAATAATCTTTTAAAAAAATCATTGAGATGATATTTTAGTATAATACATGTACTTAATGAAAATATTTATATAGAGATATTGCTTTAATTAGTTTCCATATTTCTGGTGTCTTTTGGATAATATATTACTGACTAAAACCAAGTGCTTGCAGTATCATAAAATTCTAAAATTTCTCCTATTTAAAATAATCACATCAAAGGAAAACTCTAACAACCCAAGTTTATGCAATGATCCTGAGAAACTTAGTTTATTTGGAGTTGAAGGACTAATTGGACATTTTTATAGTTCATATTGAACTGCCAAATGGAGAATCAAGTTGGTTTTAGCATTTTCGAAATGCTTTAAGCTTGCTGGTAGGCCCTGACTGGTGTAATTCAGTGCTTTGGGCATCGTTATGCAAACCAAAAGGTCACCAGTTTGATTCCTGGTCAGGGCACATGCCTGGTTTGTGGGCCAGGTCCTTGGAGGCACATAAGAGGCAGCTGATTGATGCTTCTCTCTCTCTCTCTTTCTCCCTCCCTTTACCTCTGTCTAAAAATAAATAAATAAAATATTTTAAAAAAAATATTAGTGGTAGGACTTCTAAATCTTTGTTGTTTTCCTACACTTGTCTAAAGGCATGTCACAGAGAAAAGACTTAAGTCGTTAATAGTTTCCATTTCCTTAACTAAGGTAAAACATTTCTTGGAAGGAGGACAAATGTGACATATTATTTAATTAAATTTAACTATTTTTTAAAATCACAGTCATAGATAAATTACACATAAATTTTTCTATAATAATCTGAAATAATCATCATCTGTGAGGGAGTTTTGTATTTACTTTTTAATACAAAATGGAACGGCTTATGCACAACATCCCTAGGAAAAGGAAAAAAAAGTCTGACAGGCTGGAGAACATAAACCTAGTCAGTATTTTTCCCATTTCTACATAGACTGAAAATCTGCATCACAAGCAACAGATGGCCTAATGCTGTTATCTGCTGTATTTAGACTTTTGGCAATCTCTCGCCCCTCCGTGCTAAAATGGCAGCTTATCTGGGACTCGATGCCTGACATCTCCGTGATCTTCCACTGCACCGGCATGCAAAGCAGCCGCCTTCTCCAAAACCAGGTCTCAGTGACCTCCACAGTGATCAGATTACAGACTTACACTGAGGTTGCATGTAAATGTAATTAAAAGCTTAACTCATAATTGTAGACAACTTATTGTTTGCCAGTGTTTTAACCAGAATTGGCACAATATCTATGAAATAAGTCTAACTTTTATGTATTTTAAAAGTCAAAATGAAAAATCCTACTATAATAGCAACACTATTGCCTATGCTATCTAATTTACCTAAAATATCTTGATTTCTTTACCTGTACTACTTTTTTTTTTATAAAAGTGCTAATCCTAAGATTCATTCATTCAATCAACAAATACATACTGACCACCTACTACATACAAGACACTACACCAGGCACTGGGGACACAACCCTGATCCTAAAGGAACTTACATTCTGGGAAGTGAGACAGACAATAATTAATTATAAAATAAACTGCATTTGGAGTAAGTGTAACTGGAATATGCAACAGGGAAACTTGACACAGACTTGACACTGAAAATAAACTAAAGACAGATCTAAACACATCACAAATATTAGGAGACTGTCCTTATAGGAGAAAAAGAAATGACCACTTTCCTCTGTAATAGGACGTTTTTATTTCTAAAAAAACTATTTATAAAATAAAAAGCAATTCAAATTTTAAAGGTGAAAACTTAAAACATACCCTGACTAAAATGAATTCATTATGTTCCTCTGCAATGCATAAATTTACACGTAGATCATGTAAAAGCAATTTAACACTCAGCATACACTCCCTTCTTGTACCGCCACCTGCAGTCCTCAAGTACTTCCTTCGGAGCACCCCTCGCCTGCCCTCTCCGATCCACTTCTCAGCCATCCTCACTCTCTGAATGTCAGAGAGCCACTCAACCCCATTTAGCCCCATTTCACAGTAAGTTATTCCTGAGTAAAGGGTAAGCCTGTATTTGCCCAGCTTCCATTCCGATTTTCCTGACCCTTTAAAACCTCTGTAAATTGGGGTGAGGGGGAGAATTTGGTTAGTCTGCCAAACAACCTGTTACCAAAAAAAAAAAACCCCAAAAAACAGTTCATCTCTCATATAAAGTCAGTGTTTTCCCCCATAATCTTAATTATTTAGCAGTAATTCAGTCACATTTTCTTATCAGTCTCTCTCATGGCCTGGCCACCTCCCCCCAGTAATTAGACAATAGATGGATCAGGGCACAGTGAGCAACAGCCGCAGCATTCATTCAACCTCTCATTCAATAACTGCTCATTGGACACTTAAGCATGCACAAGGCAGCACTGTCCAGCAGAACTCTGTGCGATTACGGTAATGTTCGTGATCTGTGCTGTTCAATGTCGTAGCTGTTAGCCACACGTGGCTATGAATTACCCCAAATGAGGCCAGTGTGACTGAGAAACTGAATTTTTAATTGAATTCAGAATAATTTAAATATAAATTCAGACAGTCACATTGGCTAGTAGCTACTATACTGGACAGAGCAGGTCTAAGGCAAATCTTTTTCTCCAGTCCTCTATTAAGTCTCATGCAGCTTAACAGACCTGCCAAAGACAGACTGTCTTTTTAGAAAGTGGTTAATGTATGTATATTTTATTCTAACTGTAGCACTATATTGAGGCTAACTTTTCTCAGAAATACACAGAAAATTCCAAAGGGACGAAAGGAGCTAAAAATTATTTAGTCTAGCCCCATTTAACAATAAAAAAAAAAACCAGAAAGTATGAATAACTTTCTCAAGAAAATATAGTAATTCATGAGAGGGAGAGTTGGGCTAAACTCCAACTGGTAGGAAAACCAGATATTTCCTCTAGGGATCTCCTCCTACTATGGCAAATAATGGTAATGACATAGATACTCGTCCACGTGAAAGACAAGAACCATACCGATGTACTGGCTGCAGCACCCTGGAATGTTGTAGGTACACTGTCTTGTAAATCATTTAGTGAAAAAGGGTGGTTTAAATCTGACTCAGCAATAGTCTTTCCAGATGAATTGACTTCTGCCTATAAAAAAGATAAGACCCAAGAGCAGTGTCACAAGAAGAAACATACAGAATAACCCCAAACCTACTACATTCCCTTTCTTAGATTTACTGTAATTGCTGCTTTAACATGAACATCAATCAGTTACATGTTGAGCGCTCACGTGTCCAACACTGTGTGAGGTATTACAGGAAGGTACACGGACAACCCGTTCTCAAGGAGACGTTACTCAGCTAGGGACAAAACTAACACCCATGGCTCACAATCTACAATTTCAAAAATCTCTGAAATCTAAAGTTTTTGTAATTTTCAGGCAAAGTCTGACATGTGAGGCTATTAACAGTCTTTATTCTACATTAGTGCAGATATCCCCAAGTTTGCTGATGAAATATTAGTGAATGGGATTCTGGAGAACTGCCCCAGATCCCATAGTGAGTATTAATACACAGTGTGCATTTGACATTTTCTAAAATCTGAAATTCTGAGTATAAAACATATCAGGCCTTAAGATTTTCAGAAAAGCAATTTTATATATAACAGGAATCTTCAGAAGGAAGAAAATAACCAACATTTATTAAGCACCTCCTCTTTCAAAGGAAAAATTTCTCCCAGGAACTGGACCTTGGAAGGACAGACAGGATAGAGAGAGGCAGAAAAGCAGGAGGAGATACCATGTTGCTTAATATGGGCTCACATTTTTTTATGAACCTAATTAAATTATAGAAGTATTTATACGTTTGGGTAAAATATATGCAAGGAAAAAAGGACTTAAGGGAGATATGCCAAAATAATAACAGTAGTTGTTTCTTGACGCTGGGATTATATGACTGTTATTTTCTTACTGCTTATCTATATTTTCTATAATAATAGCTAAAGCTTATTAAGCACCAGGGACAGTTCTAAATACAATACACGTCAGTATTAACTCTCTTAATCCTCGTAAGAATCCCATAAGTAATGTTATTATTTACAGGTGAGAAAAAGGCACGAGGTGCTTAAGTAATATGTCTGATGTCCTACTTCTAATAAAAAGCAAAGCTGGGATTTGATCCCTGGCATTGTATACCAGAGTCCAAGCTTTAAACCACTATGCCATATAATGCCTTTGTGAATGTATATTATTAGTTTTGTAATTAAAAAACTATTTGTAAAAACCTTATTGCAATAGGACAATATTATTTTACTTTTGAAAGAAAATAAAAGGGCTTCAGCCCTGGCTGTTTTGGCTGAGTGGATTGAGTGCTGCTGGCCTGCGAACCAAAGGGTCGTGGATTCAATTCCCAGTCAGGGCACAAGCCTGGATTGCAGGCCAGGTCCCCAGTAGGGGGTGCATGAAAGGCAAACACACACTGATGTTTCTCACCCTCTCTTTCTCCATCCTTTCTCCCCTCTAAAAATAAATTTAAAAAAAATTAAATCTTTCAATAAATAACTAACTAAATAAATAAATAGGGGCTTCGCAATTTGAATCTATTTATCAGTTTGGACTACCTTAAAACTGATTTGTCTAGCCAATTCCTTGGCTTCTTGGTCGGCCTTGCTTGAATCGCTTCCAGATTTTAAAGGCAACAGGACATCCTTCATGGTGCAGCCACATCCATCACAACAGAAATCTTGGGATCTGGTAGAAAGTAATTTTTTTTAATGAGAACAAATCAAATACATGAATATTAATGCAATACGCTCAAATAATGAATGTTTTAAATTTAAAAAAGAACACTAGATAAGTCCATATCACATTTATCTACATGTAAATTAGGCAATTATAGTTCTGAGACACATATACAAGTTATGTTGGCACAAAAAAATTTATGTCAATTATATCTCAGTATTTTTAAAAATCTAACTTTAGCCCTGGCTGGTGTGGCTCAGCTGGCTTGGCATCTTCCTGCAAAACAAAAGGTCACTTGCCTGGGTCGCAGGCCCAGTCTCCAGTTGGGGACCTGTTTCTCTCTCACACCACTCTTTCTCTCCCTCTCTTTCTCCCTCCCTCCCCTTCTTTCTAAAAATAAATAATTAAAATCTTTCTTAAAAATCTAACACTAAAATTTGATAAATCCTAAAAAAAAACAAACAAACCAAAACCCTGGCTGGTGTGGATCAATAGACTGAGTGCCAGCCTGCAGTCAGGGCACACGCCCGGGGCAGGTCCCCAGCTGGGGGCCTGTAAGAGCCAACCAGTAGATCTCTCTCTTGCACACTGATGTTTCTCTTCCTTTCTCCCTCCCTTTCACTCTCTCCAAAAATAAATAAATAAAATCTTCAAACTAAAAACAAAGCACAGGAGACATTATTTAAAAAAAAAATTTGGTCTAAGACTTCATTATTTTCCCAATATACTATGTAAAGAAAAATCAGCTTTAGATTTACATGACAAAAGATATACCACACTTTGCTGTGTCTAATGTGCTCCCATGTATAATGCACACCCATGTTTTTAGTCCAAACTTTCAGGAAAAAAATCTTTCTTTTTAATTTTTTAATTCAAATTTTTATTTATATTTAGAAATAAAACCAATTATTATATTCTAAGGTATTACTTTGCATACAGATGTCATTACTGCCTTCTAGAGTTATACTTTTTAACACATAGGCATAAATACAATAATTAAAAGCATTTATATAATGCATATCCTTACTTTAACCTCAAAAATTTGGGCAAAAAAGGTGTGCATTATACAAGACAAAATACAGTAAACCGTCTAATTACACTGTCCTTGAGATCACATATAACAAGCCTATGTTAAGTCTGTGAAAAGTACACTAGAAAACTCAATTTTTTTCTAATAAAAAATATGTAAACAGTAAGGAAGTCAACTAAAAATAGAATTTACAGATATTTCCAGGGGGAAAACAAGTCACAAATCCCAACAGCAGTACAAATCTAAATGGCAGTAAAACCTGAAATACAGAAGAACTCATGGAAAAATCCTGATTCTGAAATTTATCACTGATTACATTAAGGAGACACTCAAGGTATCTACTTAATAGATATAACAGGTTAGCAAGATAACCTGTTAACTAGACTCTCCTCAGATTTATTTGTTTTTCTGTGCTTTCATTTTCCCCCTGTGTTCCAGAGACAGCCGACAAGTGTCCCACAGCTCACAGAGCTCGCTGAGGGTCTGTGCGACTGGAAGCAAACACACGATATGTAAAAACATGTACTGTCACACTGCCGAACTTCCTCTTGAAAATTATTTTATTGTGCATCTAGTCCAACATAATAAAAGCCTTAGGTCTTGAAGAACATGCTACTTAAATTTATGAAGTAGCTTCATATAAACAAAATATATGTCAAAGTAGTATTAATTTAGTATTTATTAATTTTTTTGTTTCATCAGAAGCAGCATCATTATTCAAAGCCTTGTGAGAATCAGTTTTACCAAATTATCTGCCTTAAAATGTTAGTCAGATGAAACTTAAAGGAGAATGTTTATTTTGAGTATATTAGTTTATCCACAAAAATAGTAGCTTACCATGGTTAAATGCAAAATGAAGTTTTTATTTTTTTTAAGATTTTATCTATGTGTTTTTAGAAATGTCAATCTGTGGTTGCCCCTCTTATGTCCCCTACTGAGGACCTGGCCTACGATCCTGGCATGTGCCCTGACTGGGAATCGAACCAGCAACCCTTTGGTTTGCAGGCTGGTGATCAAGCTACACCAGCCAGGGCCAAAATCAGGTTTTTAAAAAGCCTCTAATGCAAACTAGAATATACACATTGACAAGTCTAGAATAAAAACCAATTTTTTTCTTTTTACCTTATATACAAAAATAACTGGATAAAATATCAAAACAGAAAGCCAACAGAGAAACGCAAGTAAAACAAATGCCATGTATTCAAAGTACATGTGTTATAATTTGTGAACAGTACTTGTAAGTAAGGTATATCCAAGAACTTGGGAATAGGTTTAAAAAAAAATGACTGAGGAAACCAGAGGGTCTACCAAATATTCCAGACACTAAAATCTCCTTGATTTAACAAACACCTGGGAAGGGCCTATTCGGGACTGTGCCAGAGGAAGAGAAGCTACAGAGGTGGGCAAAAGTAGGCTTAGTTGTTCAGATGGAAAATAATAACATAAGAATAAACTGTTTCCTGTACTCACAGCTGTGAACCTACTTTTGTCCCCCCTGTAATTTAATTCATAGGATATGTGTGAAGAGTGTGGTAGGCAGCAGAATCCAGAACGGGACAGTGATCAAAACTGAGAATTAGTTTCAGCACTACTCCAAGGAGAACACTCTAAATCTAATGACTAACCTGGGTTATAAGGACAGAATGCCCCTGAAAGAAACTGAGAAGGTACTACCACTAGGAAACCACAGCTCAATGAAATCTCCTTCTCTTTATTCCAGATCATTCACTGAGCACTTGCTGTGAGCCAGACACTATAGATACAAAGGTAGATGAGTGGATTCCCTCCCCGACCTCAAGTTTTTAATCTTGTGGAAAGCTACATTAACGATGGCTCTAGTTCTTTTCCACCCGTAATACTGTCCACGTGGAGACAAGTGACCTGTACTATTTTCTAGAAGATACCTCCCACTGTAGTATTTTTTTAAATTGATTTTAGAGAGAGGGGGAGGGGAGGCAGGGAGAGAGACAGAGGGAAACAAACATCAATTTGTCGCTCCACTCTATGCATTCATGGGTTGATTCCTGGATGTATCCTCACCAGGGATCGAACCTACAACGTTGGCCTATCAGGGCAACACTCTAACTAACTGAGCTACCTGGCCAGGGTCCCACTGTAGTTTGATATTATCAATTAATTTCTAAAACCAGATAGCAGGAAATAAATTCTTTGGACTCTGTTCAACCCTGAAGTAAACTGGTACAACTGAATTTCTAAAATAGCAAAACTAAGCAGCCATTTTCCAGAATAATATTTAGGTCTTAAAAGAAGAAAATGCAAAACTTACTTTTTGGCAAGTGCTCTTCGTTCCTCAGGTGTGTAATCTAGAGAACCTATGGCTCCCTCTCCTTTTGTTGGCATAAACCCAATGATGGCTAATAACGCTGTTCTTACTGAAACAGAAAGCAAACATCAATCTGAAGTGCTTTGTAAAGGGAACTGGGCTTACTCTGGGCGGAGAGAAGGAGACTCGGGCTTTCACTGAAGAGGTGCAGGTAGGACAGCTGCAGTGAAATGGGGGCCAAAATCCAGACACGGGAAAGTATCTTTCCTATTCATTCAATAGTATTAAATGATTTATCAAAAACAGTTTCAAGCTCAAGAAGGTATTATACTTTATCATTATGAACTGACTAAAGTTGTGCAAGATATATTCACTTTAAATTAGTACTCACTACTCCATGAAGGCTGCCAAGTTTCAGGATGATGTCCTGAGATGCTCAAACAGATTTTCTTGCCTACTTCAAATCGTCCATTAGCCTTAGGAATAAATAAGGCATTTAAAAGTTATAGATGTGCTTCATGTTTTACATTTATTAGTGTAAACATATTTTATATATAAATAATGTTTAAGATAATTTTAAAAGAATGTAATCTTTAAGGGGATACAGATTTTTGTCCTCTTAATAGAACTGCACAAATATTTGGATTCTGAATGAATAATACAAGCTGTTTTTACAAGTTGAAGCACCTTTTGGAAATTGGATTATATAGTTGAAATCTAAATTATTGGTATATAGAGATGTTCTGACGACCTCCTCTGTGCCTACTATGGTACGAGGCTCTGTGAAGAGTCTAAAAAAAGATTAGGGTAAAACCTAAGGACATCATACCACCTAACTAGATAACGGCGAGGAAGGCTCCGAGGGCAGGAGTGATTTTCAGAAGGATGGTATAATTTTATAAGAAAGGAATACTATGGAGGAAGAGCAGAGATAATGATTTCAGCTTTGGATGCGAATCTATTTTCATAGTAGAAGAGCTATTGATGACGTCCAGCCACAGGAGAAATACAAACATGGTGATACCAGAAGATATACAAATTTTATACCTGACTTCCCAGAGGTAACCACTGGAGCCATTTCACAGAAATAAGAAAAAACATCTGCAATCTAAACTTGCAGAATACCACATTTAGGGGAAGAAGCAAAGAACAGGCACGAAGTCAGAATATGTGCCTGGCATGCACAGAGAGTTTGATTTATTTTCTGCTGTACCTATAGGGTGAATGATGCGTATTTAACAAATATTTGTTGAATAAAGGTCAGAAAAGAGAGGAAAATTTTCAAAAGTGAGGAAGCAAGCCAGAAAGAACAAACAATGAAAACCAGGAGGAAAGGTTGGTTCTCAGCCACTGTGCCAAGTATGACCATTCCGTTGGTTAACTCCTGAAATATTTCTGTACTTGTTGGTGAACGGCTGCTGCTCCAACCACCCTCCCAATCTCCCCACGCATCAGCCCCTCTCCCTCGGCCACTCGCTCTCCCCACGACCTTGCAAAGAAAAGTGGCTCCTGACACAGCAGGGCCTGTCCAGGACCCTGCTCCAGCCCTGCTGCCCACACTAATGATTGTAAATGTCAATTAAGATTTGCTAGGCAGCTTCTGTATGAAAGGAACTTTATAAAGTGTGATTACATCTACCATGCACGACCTTTTGACAGAAGAAAAAAATAAATTTCAAAGAAATTATGTAACCTGCCTGTGGTGTAACAGAAATAGCACTGGTCAGAAGCCAGGTCTACTGGCTCCAAAACTAATGCTTTTCCCATCACACTAAATGTAGGAAAAAGCAGCATTAACTTGGCACTTGTTAATGAACACCTTCTGTCTCACTATTTGCTACCCCGTGAAGTGTCAGATGTTTAATTTAGATGGAACAGGATAAAAACTGAAAAAGGCAGTGGATTTTCAAACTAATCTTCGAGATTAGTGTAGTGAGAATGTGTGGAAACCAGACCATAGCAGGCTACACTAGAGTAAATATGCCTTGAAGCTTTCAAAGATAAAAACAAGACAATAACATCAAGTGGTAAGCAGAGATAAAGAAAGGTTTTCATGTTTGTTTTTGCTTTATTCAAGATTGGGGAGACTTGTAAATAAAAGGAAATGAGGGAAGGAAAGCTTAACAATTAGGAGAGGAATTTATTGCCCTGGCTGGTGTGGCTCAGTGGATTGAGCACTGGCCTGCAAACCAAAGGGTAGCCAGTTTCATTCCCAGTCAGGGCACAAACTTGGCTTGTGGGCCAGGTCCCCAGTTGGGGGTGTACTAGAAGCAACCACACACTGATGTTTCTCTCTCTTTCTCCCTCCCTTCCCCTCTCTCTAAAAATAAATAAATGAAATCTTTAAAATAAAAAAGAGAGGAATTTACTGATGGCAAACATCCCAGGAAAGAGAAGAGAAAACTGGATTAATATTTTTCCTTCACATGAAGATAAAATATGTGAATGTAGATAGAAATCCTAAGGTATAAATAGTAATAATATAGCAAACATTTATTGAGGACTCTGCGTCACTTCTTCTAAGAGCTACACATAAAAATGAGGAAACTAAGGAACAGAGTGTAAGAAAAGTGAGAGGTTAAAGAAGATGATGTGATTACAAGGTTCAATATCTTTAACCACCCTTTCTTTACTGAGCACCCCCAATGTGCCAGGCATTGCCTAGCCCTTTGCACACATTGATTCATTGGATTCTAATAACCATACTATACTAATTATACATTAATTAGCATCAATAATTCCTATAAATTTTTTGGTGGGGAAAAAATTTATAGTACCAAGGCCTGACTCTCAAAAGCAAAATAATAATAATGTGCCACTTTATTTCTTATGTAAGTGAGTACATTGACCGTGTTTTGAAGCCACCGTGAAGACTCCCACCAAAAAGCCAGGAACCCTTACCGTCAGAAGAATAATGCTCGGTGGTTTCATGGGGTACTCTGGTGGGAGTACTATTCGTCCATGATAAACTCCTCCATCAAAATCAGAATCTGGCGGCCCTCTCACTGTGAAGTGCCATTCAAATAGGTTATCCTGAACAAAAACCAATGACCGACAAGGAAACAGTAACATTAAAAGTTGGATTGGTTTTATGAATGACTATTAGAAACATAATTGGGTAAGAAAAGGTGCTTTATACTATTGTTAGAACAGTTTCTAATGCACAAAATGTCTCAAGTATAAAAACTATAAATAAAAGCTCTTCAATCTAGCTTTCATGTCCAATAAGCACTAGATCTTTTCTAAAAAATGCACTTAAAAATGTCTGAACCTTGTTATATATTCAGAAATAAGATTAAAAATTTCATTAAGCTAAAAATTAGTCCTTCAATTCTAATTAGTAATAATTATTATACAGTTAATCCTTGAATAATGTGGGTTTGAATTGCACGGGTCCACTTATATTTGAATAATTTCCAATAAATATATATATTACCATAAATATATTTTCCTTATGATTTCCTTCATACCATTTCTTTTATCTAGCTTATTTTATTGTAAGAATATAGTACCTAACACACAGAACATGAAAAATATGTGTTAATTGACTGTCTATACTATCAGTAAGGCTTCCAGTCAACAGTAGGCTACATTAGTAAAGTTTGGGGGGAGCCAAGTTATACATGAATTTTCAACTGTGTAGGATTTGGGGACCCAACCCCTGTATTGTTCAAGGGCCAACTGTATAATCAAATAATTAATTGAAATGTGGATTATTTTAACAGCCTTTAAAAATTCTCCCTCACAGACACCTATGACCTTATTTGTGAGTGGCCAGTGATATTAATACATATGCTAGGAACATCCTCTTACAGTTACAGTTTGCAAAATACTTGTGCATACATTATCACATTTTATTTGGAAACCAGACTGAGCACTTGTAAATACCCTCCTTTCACAGGGGAGAAGACTGAAGAGAGAGAAAGCCCAGGCTACTGCAGAGATCCCTCAAGGAGCTGGGTCTTCCAGACAGAATAGAAGTACCGGGTTCTCTCCACTTCCCTCTCTGCTTCATTTTCAAGACCTAAAACCAATGTAGCCTGAGACCCATTTTATAGAGACCAGAAATCAGCTTCTTCTAAAATGTCTGATTCTGAATGGCTAATGAAATCCTCAGGAAATACTGGGAGTAAAATGTATTAATAAACACATCAAACACATCTGCAGTGACTCAAAGCAATGAAAAAACAATTTTAAGGAATTTGTGTAAAACATGAAAATCCATATGTAGAAGATGGACACACAAACTAACCTCTAAAGGCTGCGCATGGTAATGATCTGTTGGATCTTTCAGTTCTGCTGCTTCTTTCATTAAACGTTTAACAGCTAAAATAAAATTCATAAGATAGAGACATTTAAAATATACTTTACCAAGTCACTAGCACAAATTTACAAAGCTAATGAAAAAGTTTCTACTTTAACAAAACATGTATAGAGTATAGAGTACTGATTCAACTGAGTGAAGGTTTAATTATGGAATAATAGTAATTGGAGGGGGAGAGGAAATGGTAGCTAGAAATGAGAAGAGTTATATATTAAATTAAAATATAGGTAAGTCTTATAAAGATGCCATTTTTAAAAGATTTATTTATTCATTTATTTTTAGAGAAAGGGGAAGGGAGGGAGAAATAGAGGGAGAAAATCATCAATGTGTGGTTGCCTCTTGCACACCTCCTACTGGGGACCTGGCCCAAAGCCCAGGCAGGTGCCCTGACTAGGAATTGAACCAGCAACCCTTTGGTTCGCAGCCAGCACTCAATCCACTGAGCTACACCAGCCAGGGCATAAAGACACTATTTCTATTTAATAAGTTCTTATATATACTTCCTACGTGGTAGCACTCAAACATCAACTCATACAATCCTCAAAACAAAGCTATGAGATTTTAAAAATCCCTATTTTCCAGACAAAAAAAAATTTGTCCAAGGTCTCACACAAATAAATTATAGAGTTGAAATTCTAACACAGACAATACAACTCTATCATGTCAAAACGTCTATATTAACAAAAATGTGCCCTTTGGAACTCACACTAATAAACTGTAAATCCCCCTATATTTTCAACCTCTTGGGACTTCCCACTCAGTATCTTGCATTAACTTAGTGGGACTGTCTCAGGAAGTCGTGCAACTCCATAACCCTAATTAATTTCCTTTTTTAAAACAGAAATTTTTCAAGATTTGATTTATTTATTTTCAAAGAGAGGGGAAGGGAGAAAGAAAGAGAGCAACATTGATGTGTGAGAGACACATGATTGGTTGCCTCTCGCACACCCCCCGCTGGGGACCCAGCCTGCAACCCAGGCATGTGCCCTGACTGGGAATCCAACCTGAGACCTTTCTGTTCGCAGGCTGGCACTCAATCCACTGAGCCACACCAGCCAGGGCTGATTTCCTTTTTGAAATGATTCTTCAGCTTAATTAAAACCTTTGATCCACTGACCCTACAACTTCCTCAACCCCACCTGTCCTTATACTCACTTCCCTCTTTATCTACACTCTTGGCCTTAGGGTCTCCTCTTCCAAACTCCCCTAATAAAATTCAATTCCAGCTGACCCAACCCAACCATCTTTTTTCTTGGTGTCTATACCCAAACAGCTGAGCACGACTGAAGGGGGTAAGAGTCACACAGGCAGGCACACTGATGCCATTACAGAGTTATTAGCAACACCCTCCACTGGAACACAATGCCACCCTAAGTTCCTCTATTTCCCTAGTAAGCCCACTGGCCCACTCTTGCCAACTAGCACCCTAAGGCTGTTTCACACCTGTTTACTTATTTATCTCTCTTCTCTCTTACCTTTCAGTTAATGGCACAGCTTTTTACCTCCATGATAAATCACTGTATCTATGCCCTCTTTTCATCCCTACTGGCTCTCAAATGCCAATCCTTTGATTGCAGCCCCTCCCACCTGAAGCTTCAGGTGCTAAAAAATGTCAGGATACTGGTGTAGGACAGCAAACCCATAAAAAAGACAGGTACCCGAGGCTCCGGGAAACTCTGCTTGAAAACCAACTGATGTTGGTGCTCCAGGGGGAGGCATGCACCAGGGGGGCACCTGAGTTCACAACAGACATTAGAGAAAGGAGGTCAGGTACCGACGTCGGAAAGAAAGACAACAGGAATTAAGCAGGTGGGTATGAACAGGCAGAGGAAACAAGAAAAGTAAAATGTGCGGAAGCATAGGCAGGAAGTTATCAGGGGAGGTTAACTAAGAAGCAACTCCCACACTATATCACAATTCGGCATGTATCAATCAGGACTCTTGCACAAAATTCCATTTTAATCAAGGGTTCCTAAGGCAAAAAAAAAAAAGAAGTTCTTAAGTCATTATCCCATTCCATAATTAATATTCTTTTCCACCTCCTGCTCTAAACTAGGCCCCTGTAGGCAGAGACTTTTGTTCACTTGATCATCAAATACTTATTACTGAGCTTACACTAGATGCTATATCTACAACCAAAATAAAAGTTTCTGTTATCAAGCTTATAAACTTGAGGAGGAGGAGGGCGTGAACACAAAAGAGCATGATAAATGCTGTATTAGAAACATGTGTTATATAGACTATATATGTTCTATAGTATAGAATATCCTTCCAGCAAGTTCTAGACCCTCCACTTCTCTCTGTGCCAGACCTTTACTCCTACTGGTTCCTCAGCGCGCAGTGCCGTTCCCACCCCTCCCCCACCGCATCATCTAGACTGGCTCCCAGCAAATCCTCAAGTAACTTCCTCAGGAAAGTGTCCCCGACACCTTTCCTTGTCCATCCTCAGAGGAGTGACTGAAGAGTCCCATCTGGACAGATACAAACCCCGAGGAGCTCTGGGAGGGGAGTGGAGACCAGGAATGCTCTCCCAGTCGCTCTAATGCTCAGCCAGGTTTGGAAGCCACTGCCCTGGACACTAGGTTAGGTGTCCTTACTATAAGCCCCCATAACGCTGTGTCTATCTTATATAAAAAGTTCATTCCTCTTCTAATTACTTAACACCTGCTAAACAACCTACTTCACTGCAGTCTCTTCAAGGCTTAGCACACAGTCAGCACTCAACTATTAATTGTATTAACTTCTATTATCTCCCCCCAACAAATCTCTCCAAGGATCTCATTAAAGGCAATGTTTTTCAAACTTATTTGACAATAAGATAAAATCCATGATTCAA
This sequence comes from Artibeus jamaicensis, assembly GCF_021234435.1. Classification (NCBI taxonomy): domain Eukaryota; kingdom Metazoa; phylum Chordata; class Mammalia; order Chiroptera; family Phyllostomidae; genus Artibeus; species Artibeus jamaicensis. Next base: position 38,492,932 of record NW_026521812.1, on the reverse strand, counting down.
AGAAAAGCTTAATGAGAACCTCAGTATGTAGAACAGGTAACAGAAAGCTGTTTTGGCTGAAGCCAGGACAAGGAAGGGCCTTCAAGCTATTTACATTCTCTCCGCCTGTTCTATCGAAGGGGCCCACAGAACAAAGATTGAAAACCCCTAGTTTGGAGCCTATAAAAACATTGTTGTTTTAAATCAATAATATTAGATATAGATATAACCCTGGCTAGTGTGGCTCAGTGGATTGAGCGCCAGCCTGAGAACTGAAAGGTCAAGGGTTCAATTCCCCGTCAGGGCACATGCCGGGGTTGTGGGCCAGGTCCCCAGTCGGAGCATGTGAGAGGCAGCCAACTGGACATCGATGTTTCTCTCCCTCTCTTTCTCCCTCCCTTGCCCTCCAAAAATACATTTAAAAATATTTTTAAAAAATAACATTATATATAAGTAAAATTATGGACACTATTATGAAGTTAATAAGTGTGGCAGCTGTCAACAATCAGAGATGCCAAGGGGATTGTTTTTCCTGCATTCTTCATCAGCTAGCTGAATAATGCTCACACTGAAGAGGTCAGATTTTATGTCGCTCCAAATTCTTATCACATTTTCTCTGCCTCTTCTTCACTTAGCTCAGTTCAGTTGGAGAGAAGAAAGTAAACACCCAATAGTGCCTGGACATTATGAAAGATATATGAAAAGATAAGAAATGCTACAAGAATGCATTTAAAGGAAGAATCCTTCATTTAAAAATTTAAACATGGTCCTGGCTGGTGTAGCTCAGTGAATTGAGTGTGGGCCTACAAATCAAAGGATCGAAGTTCAATTCCCAGTCAGGGCACATGCCTGGGTTGCAGGCCAGTTCCCAGTAAGAGGACACATGAGAGGCAACCATACATTGGTATTTCTCTCCCTCTCTCCTTCTCTTCCCCACTAAAGATAAATAAATAAAATCTTTTAAAAAATTTTTAAATGTTGATTTTATTAGCTCATAGGCCACACAGGCATGTACCATGTGAGAGCTAAAGTCACATAGCCAAATAGAAGGTAAGACCAGTCTAGTGTCTACATAACTTGCTTTCTGTGAAATAACATATAGTATGAATGCCTTAGTGAAAAAGAACGTGTATACTCTGGAACTAGAGCTGCATTAAAATACTGGCTCTGGTTTCTTAGGCCTGAATTCTTGAACAAGACATTTAATCTTATTGTGCCTCAATGTTTACATCTGTCCAATGAGAGTCAATAATTTTTTCACATAATTCTCCTTTCCTTTTCACCCCTCCCTCTTCCCCAGACCACAAGTTATTCAGGTCAGAAATGAACTGGGATACAAGGCCTTCTCAGTAATTATTTCAAAATCATGCCTTGGGCACATGTAGTTGGCCACATGGCGTGGCTCCCTTGGGTCCCTGGCTCCCAAGGAAAAATATTGATGCCATGGAATAGTCAAGATTCAAAGTCCTTACTGGCAACTAGGGCTAATGCGCAGTCTGCCACTCTTGATACTCTGCCTCTTGCTACCACATGACTAGAGAGAAAACTTCCCCCATCAGCTCCTCTCTTATCTCTTTGCAAGGTTATTCACTGGAATTCTCCGTCACGGTGAGATAAGATGTTCCTGGGCAGGGAAAATCGGTGGAGAACACCTATGTGCCTGTTCTGGTATTCGTTTTCACGGTGGACACATGATCACTCTAGATCCGAGCTCTAGGCTCCGCCGGCCTAGGCACTAGTGTTCTGCACATATCCAGGCTAGGTTACTGGGTTAATTTTTGGGTTTGGAGACAAAGCTACAGCTGATAGGATATTATTTATTTATTTTCTTTTATTAATTCTAGAGAGAGGGGAAGGAAGAAAGAGAGGGAGAGAATCATTGCCGTAAGAGAGACAACACTGAGCAGTTGCCTCTCGCACGCCCCCAACTGGGGATGCAACCCAGGCATGTGCCCTGATTAGGAATAGAACCAGTGACCTTTTGTTTGTGAGACAATGCCTAACCAACTAAGCCACACCAGCCAAGGAATGAGGGATCCTTTGCAGGTCACTCTCATGCATCTATTTCTTTCAGAAAGCAGCTATGTTGATACCATCAATCTCCAAAGCATGGGTAAAACACAAAAGAGGCAGGTGTACTGAGGATGTGAACACAAAGTCACGCTCCCCAACTGCCTCTTCCTGTTCCCACATGAAGGCAAGTGTTTAAGGACTAATGTTTCTGCCCAGAAATACTTGCAAAGGTATCCATTCAATAAACAATTAAAGAATAAATGTCTGACCCTGGCTGGTGTGGCTCAGTGGATTGAGCATCAGCCTATGAACCCAAAGGTCCCAGGTTTGATTCCTAGTCAGGGCGTATGCCTGGGTTGCGGGCCAGGTCCCCCGCTGGGGGTGTGTGAGAGGCAACAGATCAGTGTATCTGTCACACATCCGATGTTTCTCTCACTCTCTTCCTCCTTCCCTTCCCCTCTCTCTACAAGTAATTAAATAAAATCTTTTTTTAAAAAAAGAAAGAATGAACATCTGAGCAATGGATATAGAATGACCCAAACCGGCTTCTTGCCTTCTAAAAGCTCACAGCAAGACATGAAAACAATCACTACACAAACAATGACCAAGAGTAAACAAATATAGAGACTACCTTAGTCTGCCTACAGGAGTTGGACAACACTGAACCTCAAAGAAGCCTGAAGAATTAATAGGAATTTCAAATGAATTAAAGGGAAGACATTCCAAGCAGCGGCTCCAACAAGGACAAAGGGTGAGAAGAGCTGTTCCATCTGGGGACACTCAGGCAAAATAGATGGACAGTGAAAATTCGACAGAGCACAGGAGTGCTACAAGATAAGGCTGGTGAGAAAAGCAAAGATCAAATCAGCAGCAGCCCCATAGGCCAAGCAAAACAATTGACTTTGAACTTTATCCACAGCTATCAGAAAGCTATTGAAAATTTCTCAATTTGGAAACTGATCTAATCATGTTTTACAGTATTTTGCCATAAATAACATGTACTCTTTTGCCCAAATTTTTGAGGGAAAATAAGAACATGTATTATATGTGGTCAGTACTAATTCTATATCTATATAAATGTTTTTAATTCTTTTAAAAATTTCCTATACTTTGTATCTGTTCTTGTGTTTTGTAATTATTTGTTACATAAAATTTCTTGTACGATATGTTCAAAAAGAAATGCTAAATTCCTTTATAATACAAAAATCAAGTATCTAAATATAAATAAATAAATAAATAATTGAATTTAAAAATTAAAATGAAAGTTTTTTTCTGAAAGTGTGGGCCAAAAGCTGTGGGTGTTCATTATACATGGGAATGCATTATACATGGTACAATACAGTATTTCATTTTGTTTTAATTTATCTGGTGGCACAGTGTCTGGTGAGATATGTCTGCCTGGTCTATCGGCACCCATGCTCAAATGCATGTGCATGTGTGAGATAATTTTAGGGTGAAGGATGGAGTAAAGGAGTAGATCATGAGATCAAAGACGACTCCCATGGGTGCTTGGGTGCTGTCAACCCCTAGCAAAAACTATTAAGGAGAGATGCAAGTTTGTGGGGGGAGAGAACACTAATAATGTTGGTATTTACATCTTGTAGATATTTTTTCGGTTTATGGGAAATCTGAGTGAAGTTATTAAATCACCATTAAGTTCTGTGTATCTACAGTCTAGGAGAAGGATCTGCATTATACATTAAAGCTTGAGAATGATTAGTATGAAGGTAAAGTTGACATCAAGGGCAAGTGGACAGGATAGATAACTCGGAGGTTTTGGATGGAGAAGGTGGGTACCTTTGTACCAATCTCTGATATATATGCCAATCACCTGCCGAACATGCCTATCAGCCCCTTCTGAGGGAAGCTGCCACAGGAGGTTCTTTATACTCAATACAAAGTAAGGAGGTCTCCTTACTTTGTACTGAGACCCTACTACCTTAGGCAGAGCAGACCCAAAAAAGAATCAGGGAACATGACCCAGAGGCAACTATTGATAGGCTAGTCACAGAGCTTATGAGGTGGTCCCACATAGAGCTGTGCCCACAACCACAAGTCCATTGCAGAAAAATCATAAAGAAATATGTTCTCCCACCTACAAAATGAACAAACATGCTATCTACATGCTAGCACACTGGCCCTTAACCTGTACTGTCTTAACTTAATTGTCCCATTTATACTTCTAAATGAAATAGAGAGAAAAAGGATTATATCTCTTACATCATGCAGTGTTTTTAACAACTTCCTCTCATATACAGTACTCTAAAAATATCATAGGACTGAGAATAAAACAAAGGAAGGAAGTACTTTCAACTATACCTCCTAGCAGTTTCAGCCAGTCCCATACCTCATTTAATTCACCTTCTCCATGAACCTCAAAGGAAAAAAAAAATTTTTAAGTCCGTTTGGGCCCTGGTTGGAGCAGCTGAGTGGTTTGAGCGCTGGGACTGCAAAGCAAAGGGTCATCAGTTTGATTCCCAGTCAGGACACATGCCTAGGTTGCAGATCAGGTCCCTAGTGGGGCCAGGTGAGAGGCAACCACACAGTGATGTTTCTCTCCCTCTCTCCCTCCCTTCCCCTCTCTCTAAAAATAAATAAATAAAGTCTTTTAAAATAAGACATTCGATTTAGAACAGTAACATCACCGTTGAGGAAATGCAACCAAAAAGAGGAAGCAATTTATTACACAGCTAGAAACATGTTGGCCAAAGCTCAGAGTGCTGGCAAAAGGTCATACATATGTTACTTCAAAAATACACAAATTTCTGGAGAATGTTAAATGCTTGTATGTTAATCTTAGGTATGATAATCTATAAAATTGAGTGATCTCTTCTGATAACAACCTCCATTCCAAATCATACTCATATTTTCACTATTTCTGGGCATTTCACTAAGTACCTCAGGTGTCCTACAGAACTTGGTAACATGTGAACAAGGAGTCACCCACCATACATTTTTACCCCAGTTTTATATAAATCTACTACAATCTGAAAAATTTAAGCATCTAAACTTAAGCTTTCCTTTCCCTCTTTCTCTTTGATCTGCCCCCTGCCCTGCCTCCCCCCCCACCCCCGGCTCCGCCCTGACATTCTTAAGAGATGGGTTGGAGGAGGGAAATCATGACCCCACCGAAACTGAATTGTATAAATTATTTCTTGGAGAGCTCACAGCCTTCACTAGATTTTTAAAGGAATCTATGCCCCGCCCCCAAATGGTATGACTCTTCTACATACTTGGTCACCTAAGAACATTTCTTAGCCTGACAACACTGAAGTTAACAGAGCTCTGTTTAATCAATATCCTCGGACTTTTCTGGACCCTTTGCATAATCTTAAGTAGAATGGTTGCAGGTCAGTTCCTGGCCTGGGCACATGCCTACGCTGAGGGTTCAATCCCAGCCTAGGTGGATACAGGAGGCAACAGATCAAATCAAAGATTCACAGTGTCAACTGTTTCCATAAGAATGTTAACACTGCTGACTGCTACTGAGAAGCTGCTTCTTTGGAAGAAGAAATAAAATAAGAAGCAGTAAGTGCTGGTCAAACTGATATGTTAGGACTATCATTTAGAGCTGAACTGTGGAGTTTCTCCCTCCTGACAAATTTACAGTACAGATAGAATAAATATCATTTATAATGATTCATTTCAAGCTTGCCTTAATCTAAGAGAGCTGAGTGCTTTCCTTACATCTTCATAATGCACCGGAGAAGACTTTGAGACTGGGATTGTTTGGGCTACTTCTATAAATTAGGCAGGGCCATTAAAAACTGGAAAAGAAGTCTATGAATAGATACGAATCATGGTAGTATGGCAAAAAAAAAATCATGGTTAGCACTAAAGTACACGGCTCAAAACTAGTTTTCTTAATTAGCTCTTTGACTAACCAGTTAAGTACTGAACATTTCCTTTGTAATTCTATTAGGCCCATATGCTGCAAATAGTATATTTAAACTAAATCCTCACATGCGAGTGAGTCAAACAGTTAAAAGTCCGGCGGCAGCGATGGAGAAGAGGACTGTTCGGGAAGCAGTCCAGCAAGGGGCTGTTACTGTTAGACTCGGGCATCATCTTTACACCTGTTCTTAGGGATGAGTTCATAACCCAGCTCCTCCAGACGCAGAAGAGGGGAGGGCGAGCCCGGGTGCCGCGGGGCGCTGGCAGTCCCCACCTCCGGCAGCCGGTGCGCACCCGGCCGTCCTGCCGTACGGCCTGCACCACTCTGGCGGCCGGCGGTCTCGCGTACGGCTCCGCGTCCGGACGGCGCCGCGAGTGGCGGAGGACGCGAGGGGACTGCAGTGCCAGCCCGGCAGTCCTGGTTCACTCTGGTCCATCCTGCCAGCGCTGCCCACCGACCCCAGCCCTGCTCACCCGGACTCTTCAGGTTGTAGCGGGTCTCCATGGCTGGTCGCTGGCCGGGCTCCGGCCTCCACTCCGCGCCGCGGGCGCCCGGGTCTCAGCGCGGCTCGGGCCGACCGGGCCAGACCCAGGGAGCTTCCGCAGACACCGCCCCGCCACGGGCAGAAGTGCGGGCGGGATGCCGAGAGCGGGCGAGACGCTGGCTCCGCGATGGCACCGCCTCCTCCGCTGTCCCCGCCTCCCTGTGGGCCGGGCGGGCGCCGGCGCCGGCCGGGGCGTCGCTGTGGCAGGCGCCCTGGCTGGAGGTCAGCCTCCCCGATTGGCCGCGGGCCCAACCCCGCCGGGCCGCCCGGCCTGCGTCACCCGCCCGCGGCCGCGTTTTGTGAAGTTACCCTGACGTGGCAGTCGCTTCGTGGGCCGTCAGCTACTCTGCTGCTGCCGCCTGCCCCACGAAACCTTCTCCGGTGTGTGCAGGGGTGGGTGGCGCCCTAGTCTTCCTGTTGCCCCGGCTCCCCGGAGGCCTGTCTTCCGCGGGGCCCTTCCCGGGACTCCTGGCGCTAGCGGCTGCTTGCGGGAGACCGTGCTGCCAGAGTGGGGCCGGCCCTACCGGCTGCGGCTGGGGTCCCGGCCCGACCTCCAGAGATCAGAGGGGGACCCTAGGCTCCCGCTGCAGAGTGCCGGCAGCTCGATACCTGAAAGTGCTTTGTTTTTAGACCCAGTGTTGCTGGTTGTGGGTGGAAACAGTTAAGAAGGGAATTCCAGAGATAAGGGAATTGGGAAGGATTTTTAACAGTTTATTTTCAGATAATGTGCTTAGGTGCCAGGCACTTTTAAGTATTGGGGATTAAAAAGAGATTACATTGAATTTGTGGGGATGCATACAAATATGAAAGGCTTAACCTCAAAGGACACACCTCATGGCTCATTGTGAAAAGAATGGGATGGAGCAAAAGGACTGGGTTCTGACGGCTTAAAAGAGGAGCAAAGATTTAGGACAAGAGGGAGGGAGGGAGGGACTGGGATGGTGGGGAGGATGAAGCGGGAAGGAAAGAATTCTGTGTGGGGTGAAGCCTCTGGTGGGAAAGGGGGACAACGTGCCGAACCCGCCTAGCTCAGGGGAGGCCTGCATGGCGGCCTTAATAACTCAGACCTAAAGTAACCACACAGGATAGTCTGAACATAAAATTTCCTAACTAAAAGTGAGCCATGGAGAGTAGTCATGTCCTAGGGCCATATTTTTCTCCAACTAAGGTCAATCTTCACCCTAATTGAGACTGTCATCGTTTTGCAAATAAGATAACATACTTTTGGAATATCAGTCATTTCCTTCCCCTGACCCCACCTCCTGAAAGCATAACCACCAGAGACCATAGGTCCCCTCACTGTTATTGTTACTGTGTTCATTGTTGACCGTTAACTGTCCTATACCCACAAATGTATATCTATTGGATTTACTTTTTATCAAATCCCAGAGATTTCCCCCACTTTGCTTTCTCCCACTCCCTAATCTATCACCAATGAATTTCACGTGCCCTATTTTGCCATGTATAATGCACAGTTTTGACCAATTTTTTTAGGGAAATATATGAATGCACATTATACATGGGTAGTACTAATTCCATATCTATATAAATGTTTTTAATTCTTTTATTTATGCTTATACATTAAAAAGTGAAACTCTAAAAAGCAATAACAATATCCGTATGCAAAATAACACCCTGGAATACATAATCGGTTTTGTCTCTAAATATGAAGAAATAAATAATTAAATTTTAAAAAATGATTTCTTTCCTGAAAGTTTGGGCCAAAAACATGGGTGTGTATAACACACAGGAATATATTATACATGGCAAAATACAGGTAACCCTCTTCCGCCTCCTCCTTTGATTGTGATGTATAAAATAAGCTGCATCACCACCATTCTCTGGAGCATTTTCTCAATCCCTTGAGTGGGTAACTTTGTTTTTGAAGGGTAGCAAAGCATGCCACCTCAAAATATGCGTCTTTGGCATAAGGAGTATTTTGAGCGGATTATTTTGAGAAACAGCAGGCACAAGAGAATCTGGGAAAACAGAAGTTACACTTTTGTAAGGGAAAATTTACATTTGTAAAGGCAGTCTCTTTGTCAGGTTTCCCTCAGTGTACCTGGAAGAGAAAGTTGACTAAATCTGAAGGGAATCTTACCCTACTGGAGAAGGCACTGGCAAATCTGCACACCAAACTTGACCCTTTCTTACCTGCTTTTCCCATAATAACCTCCATAACTGGCCTGCCCCCATCCCTGTCCTGGTTTTGTTGTTGTTTTTTGTCTTTAGCCAAAAATGGTACTGTATGTAAGGTGGTGGTTTGGGCCATCTCAGGGAGTCTCTCAGTTTCCTTCCCTGGGTATCTTTCATGTGTACATGTGACATACATGTTAATAAGCTTCTGTTTGTTTTTTCTCCAGCCAAGAACTGAAATGGGAAGGGGTACATTTTTTTTCTCTCCCACATTTTCTGTTGTTAAAATTAAGAATCTAAAGTAAGTTGACTTTTTGATACCCAAATTGTACCAGCATCCCTTTGTAAAAAGTGAAGTTGGAGATAGGGTGGGGAGTGGAGGATGGCTAAAATCAGATTAGGTGGTATCTTTTAAACCATTTCATAGTGCTGTTTTCTGAAAAACAAACTGATGATCTGGCCAAAATATGCAAGCAAAACCGTATGTGCCACTTCGTTCTGTTAGTAAAGAAGCAACAGGCCCAAAATGGAGTCATGCCTGGGTGCAGGTTTGGCCCCTGGTTGGGGCACGGGCGAGAGGCAGCTGATCAATGTTTCTCTCCTCTCTCCCCTCTTCTCCCTCTAAAGCATGTCCTCCGGTGAGGATTTAAAAAAATGTTCAAGGAGACCTCTTTTGGCCAGCCACCATAGAGCTTGTGGAGGCCCGCTGGGAACAGGACTTCAAAATTGACAAATATGTGTGGGAGGCTGTGGTCCAAGGGCCTTTTTTGCTGACTATAAGCAGGGTCTCCAGAACCAGAGGGAGCACACAGCTCTTCTTAAAATGTAAGGTGTTTATGTTCAAGGTGAAACTGAATTCCATCTAAGAAAGAGATGTGTTTATGTGTGCAAAGCAAAGAACCACACAGTGACTCCAGGTGGCAAACCAGACAAAACCAGTTACCTGAGGAGAGGTAACTCGTGCCCATGGAAACAGTGTGGCATGGTTCCTGTCAAATTCCAGAGCAACTTTCCTGCTAATGCTGTATCCGTGTTATAAAGATTTAAACTCACTGAAAAGAAATAAAAGTGGGAGGGAAGCTTATGGAGGAATATGCTGTGTGGAACATGTGCAAGACAAGTTTTTTCATGGCCTCCCAGCTCCATTTTTTTTAAAATATTTTATTTATTTTAGAGGGGAAGGGAAGGAGAGAGGGAGAGAAACATCAATGTATGGTTGCCTTTCATGCTTCCCCTGCTGGGAACTGGCCTGCAGGGAACTGGTCTGCAACCCAGGCATGTGCCCTGACTGGGAATCGAACCGCGATTGTCTGGTTTGCAGGCCTGCGCTCAATCCACTGAGCTACACCAGCCAGGGCTTTCCCAGCTCCATTTATTCCCGCTGACATAAATGACTCCACCTTGGCAATCTCCATTCACACTGGATGACCTGTGGTGCAAGTAGCAGTACTATTATCACAGACTGACAGCATGAGTTTATTAATTTTACGTCAATGTCTTCCTAGTATACAGTTTAAAATGAAAAACAGCTTGGAAAGCCGTAAGTGGACTTTATTGTAAACATTTTATTAATTCCTTTGAATATTTATAATAGTTTTGTTTTTAATTTTCATTTAAAAAACCACCACCACCAGGCATAGTTTTTTCTATTGTTTTACTCCCCACCCCAGGATTTCCCCTTTGGAGGGTTGAGAAAAAGGGGACTAATTTTTTTCCATGGGGACGTAGTTTGTATTAATGTTAGGAGATGCTGGTCATCATTGACCACACAAGTTTGAACTCTGGTTACCTTAACAAAACTGTCAGACGGGAAGGAGTTCTGTGTGGTGGGCCCCACCGCTGCCCCGACAGCTGTGCTTGCACCTGCCACGCAGTGGTGGCCGAGGGGTCCTGTAGAGAAACTGACTCTTCAATTTCTCCTGCTCAGTTTTGATGTTCAGGATAGGTCTTACCTGCTCGTTCTACTTTAACACTAGTCTACAACTGTATTCCACAAGGAAACACTACTGAGAGATATCGAGTGAATATATTTGAAACCCAGCAGAGTGCTTACAGTACTAGTTTAGTGTGTCTCCTACCAGGTGACTTGTACCTCATTTTAAGAGGTTTTTCCCATTAATAGCAGAGGCATTTTCTAAATGCAGTTATGAATAGTTGTTTGCAACAGTATTACAATCATTTTTACTGTGGCTTTCTTAAAAATTATCTTCTCTTGGAGGCTCAACTTGCTACCAAGAATTTTAATTATGTGACATCTCCCCCAGAATTACAGCTCTTGGAATTAGGGGTGAGGAACAAGAAACCTACATTGTATTGTGCTTTTACTTTATTTGTGAGGATTGCATTTCTTTGTGGCTTTTTGTTTTCATGATAAAGGTGTTTTAAAATTAGCAACACAATTTACAATACTCATATTTCTTACTCCTTAGTTCTAATAAACTGATGAGTTTGACAAGAGATATCTCATTTTCTAAATTTAGCCCTAAAGGAAACACCTGTGGCTAAGATGCAACTGGGTTGTTTGTTGGCCCAAGAACAGGCTGTCCGTGATGTGCCCACAGATGGCTCTGGCACAGCTGTACCTTCTGTCTCTGTCCTTCTGCAGCCTCTCTTAATAGTTCTCTGGGCACCGTCCTTCTGCCATTCTGCTCACGCCGTTTCAGTGTTCTCATATGCTGTCATTCTGTCATTCTGTGGACACTTTGTCCACTCGTTGATTGGTGAACTGTGGTCACCTACAAACTAGCCTGAATAGCTTAGGACTGTCCCTTACCTTCAAAGTAGTTTTGTTTTCTATTCACTGAAAAGGAAAATGCAAAATGACAACTATTATGAGTTCAATACTCTGAAACAAATTTGTATTTTATTCACCACTACAGCACCCACAAACTTCCCCCAAAATAATAGTTATAGATATGTGAAATACTCTTCAGTCTACAAAGAATGCTCAGTGCACACATCAGTCACGGAACCTCTTAGAGTAGTTCTTCAGCCACAGGTCATTTCAGCGATATTATTAACATCTTTAAAGCAAAGAGCCCTACGCTGCCTCCCCTTAAAACTCACTTTACAATTACAGGCCAACTTTGAGTAATAACCAGCTCATCAACTTCTAAAAAGCAGTCCTGGACTTCCCCATAATATATTCTTTTAGCACAAAAGAACCAGCAGGTGAAGGTGTGCCACACCCCATCTGCCTTCTAGCATCTTGTGAGAAAATGGCCAAGCCAGTGTGACTCCCCCGGAAGCTAAAGTTGACTTTAGGTGCAAATTTTCTTAAATGGAAATATATACTTTGCATGCCAGAATAGAGAGCAGACTTTTCCCAAATATATCATTCCTCAGAAAAAAAGAAGTGTCTTATATGTTTGTGTTTATTTTGTGCTGTTTAAACGAAATACTTCCCAGGAAGACAAATGTCTTGAAAGGACCCCACGTAAGGGCAGTTTTCTGCCTTCCGACAGTCACATAACAAAGTCTGGGGGGAAGGCAAAGACATTTATTAGTTATTCCTAGGGGTATGATTTGGAGAGCAAGCACTGGAGATTATACTGGTAGTTGGCTTTTTAAAAAGTCACTGAGAAGAGGAATACACAAAGTACTTCTTTGTGGAGATCATGAATACGCAGGTATGGGGGATCTGTGCTAATGTTTAACCAGTGGTTCTTAAGACTCAGTAAAATCTTCACCGACAGTATCTACTCAATTTAAAACACGTTCTATCTCAACTAGAAAGGATCTGTTAGATGATTCAAAACACTGTAGAAGATGCCTGTGATGGATTCGAATGATTTGAGGCAAAAGCAATTTTTCTAAATTAACACCATTTTTTGTAATTTGTGATGTTAAATGTAAATAAGTCCTGAAGTAACTAAATAGTTGAAATACCTTTTAATTACTTAGTTTATATCCATAAAATTATAGATTAAATAATGCAGACTTTAAAAGCTACACAATCGAGTTGGAGAGCAGCACTAATACCTGCGGGTAAGAGAGTGTGTTCCCGGAGGAGCGGAGGAGCGCAGGAAGGGTGAGCGTCGCCCTGAGTGAAGGAAGGAGTGGAGTGAGTCCTCCAGGTGACTCGGGCTTGTCCTCCACCGTCTGGCCTTCACCGTCCCTTTGAATAGCAGTCCAAACCATGTCTTCCCAGTTATAAGAATTGCCTAAGGTGCTTATTTAAATACAGATCCCCAAACCTCTGCCCAGAGATTCTGATTCAGGAATAATGGAGTAAAGGAATTAGCATTTTTAAGCACCTTAGATAATTTTTTTCAACCCTCACCTGAGAATATTTTTTTCATTGTGTTTAGAGAGGAAGGTGCGGGATTGGAGAGACAAACAGAAACACATCACTGTGAAAGAGAAACACTGATTGATTGCCTCCCATACACGTTCGAACCAGGAATCACACAACCTGGGCCTGTGCCCCGACCAGGAATCAAACCTGCAACCCTTCAGTAGACTCCAGGGGACGACACTCCAACCAACTGAGCCACGCCAGCCAGGGCATTAGATGATTCGTAAGACGAGGTAACTTTGTAAAACCCTGGCCTAGGGCATTAAATGAGACATTATGACATAAATTGGAGGTACCATTTTTTTGCACATTATAAACCTGAGTTCCTCTCCCACCAAGAGAGAAAAACTTACAGGACCGGTCTTTTCCAGTCAGCCCCTTTAATGACTGCTTCGCATGGAGGGGAAGTGAAAAGCCTGACTACCAAGACCACTTCATACAGGTCAGAGAGCCGAGGCCTGAGAGCGTCCTGGTTACTGACTACCGGGTTGGTGAAGGCAGACCCCTCCACGGGTGAGCTCTCCCCAAGGAGGAGGCAGACAGAATTAGGCAGGTGCTGAGGGACTGGGCAATAAAGGTGAAGGCAAATAGAAACAGCTTGTAGGAATGGGATTCTCCCATGATGGTGAGGGTTAACATGGAAGAAGCCATTCAAGGAAGAGCCTTAGTTTTTTGACCTTTGGTTTTGGAAGACTAGAAAAATCCCCTTTTCCTCAGCAGCTTATTAGTACAGATTGAAGAAGCAAAGTGGTCAGGCTTGAGGCAGCTGGACGCTAATAATGCCGCCCTCCACCTTACTCCTCCACCCTGAGTCTGGAGGCCAGACCAGCTCCTTTTCATGGGGAAGGGGCTTGTCCAATTGGTTCTTGGGATGACACAAAGGCAAACTCAGGGATTCTTGGTATTGGGTCAGACCAATGTCATCCGAATTAACAAAGGACCCCATAGAAGTTACATATGGCCTCATGAGTTCCTAAACTCAAGTTAATTCTTTATTATAGTCAAGAATAGGCTATAGTAATAGATGACCCTCTAAGAACGGAAGCCCCCTGGACCTGCCCACCCCTCCACTTTTAATACAGCCCAGCACACAAAAACACCCAAGGAATGGCAATGGAAAGTAAAACTGCCCTGGTAAACACAGCAGAAAACTAACCCCATGAAAGAAAAATTCAAGAACTGGATCAAATTTCCCCTATATTTTGTAAGATCTCAAAATTAACAGAGAGAGAAGGAAAATGCTTTTGTCCAGAAAGAAAAGCCTCGGGTGTCTAATCTGACCAGTGGGTTCCCTCTAGCAGCGCTTTGCACGTCGCAGGTCATGACCCATTCATGAGTTGTTAAGACCTTGTTTTTAAAAAGTGTACGAGAGAAATACTACAATGCATTGTATGTAGAAAGGATAATACTACTTTGAGACTTAAAATATTTGCAAGTATGAGGGTGTGATGGTTTGCCATATGAATTGTATGTATTGCAGTTCACAACAAAAAGTTTAAAATGCATTTCATAAAGGATGAGTCCTACAGTCTGGCCCAGGGCAGTACAATCGTACCACTCAAACACTGCTTTGAGCAAGTCCACATGGTCATCCTGTGTTTTAAGATAATTTATTTTTCACCCTGGCTCATGTGGCTCAGTGGATTGCGCAACAGTCTATAAACCAAAGGGACCCTGGTCAGGGATGTGTGAGAGGCAACCGACTGCTGTTTCCCTGGAACACCAATGTTTTTCTCCCTCTCTCTCTAAAAATAAATATTTTTTAAAAAGATAATTTTTCAAGATTAAATCCTGGGGACCAGATTGCATTTCAGCTTCATTGCTAAATCATTTGCTGAAGTTAATACAATATTCTATAAAGAAATACCACTGATGGGCATTTACTGGACTCGTATTAAAGGGCTTATTGTTTCTATTTACTTACTTTAAATCATTTTGTATATAATTTAAATTTTCTTGTTTTTATGGAAAAGAATTGTCCCTTGGAATAACATGACACAATTTGAAGTACCTTTAAAATCATGATAGGGACCATTAAAGCCTGTATTTTCACTTTATTACAGCTATTACTAAAACAAAACAAAACCATAGCCCTGGCTGGGTGGCTCAGTTGGTTGGAGTGTTAGCCCATGCACCAAAAGGTTGCTGGTTCGATTCCTGGTCAGGGTGCATACCCACGTTGAGGGTTCAGTCCCTGGTTGTGGTGCATACAGTAAGCAACTGATCGATGTTTTTCTCTGGCTCTAAAATCATCAAACATATCCTCGGGTGAGGACTCAGAAAAAAATGCAAAGATACCGGTGGTACAACTGAGATAAGATCACTGCCTGAACTTCACTTGCATATATGATAAAAGTAGATACTTCTGAGGCCCTGCTAGGCCAAGTTTTGCCCATTTTAAAATATCATCCAACCTTTCAAAATTCTGAATGGCCTGTACAGAAGCTCTGCATCAGAGAAGCAAGTGGCTGTGAAGGGTAATGAAGTCTGCTCTTCTCACGTCTTCTGTGGCTCATGTCAACATTCTCAGAGACTGTCAGCATCTGCCCTAAGCAGCACTCAGTTCCCTGGGACAAACAGACTGAAAAGAGGAGTAACACATAGCATAAACATTTTATTAAATCTAGTTCTGGAAGTGATGTCAACAAAGTATGAACATGAAGATAACTAACATTTAAAACTCACACTTCCTGGTCAAGCTTGTGGCAAAGCTGTAACTTGTGAACTCGAGTCGCGGTACTGTGATATCTGCAAATCAAATTGGCACCACGTGCTGTCTATGTATTTTTAAAGCTCACACTTCTAAGATAATTTACCTTTTTTCTTAATTATAAGGGAAGGCACACAATAAACATTTCCACTTTCTTAACCTACTTCTTAAAATGAACTTAATCTTACTGCAAATTAATGATACTAATACGGCTCTTGATCTGCTACTGGTTGAACAATTCAGCTTCTCATATGCTCATTACAGCTCTCCGTGGTCTTCGCTGGAGAGTAGCACAGTCCTACAGAACTCTTTTGACACCTATAAGGGTCCATCTAAAATTAGACTAATTTATTTCCTGTTATTTTTAGATATTAAAATCCTTCCATCTCCAGTATCTGTCTTTTAGCTATTTTACTAAGCACAATGTCTTACAATAGGTGTTCTATCAATAACAGTTGAGCCCTGGCTGGTGTGGCTCAGAGGATTGAGCAGCAGCCTGTGAACCAAAGGGTCACTCGTTCAATCACCAGTCAGGGCACATGCCTGAGTTGCAGGCCAGGTCCCCAGTGGAGGTGCGTGAGAGGCAACCACACACTGATGTTTCTTTCTTTCTCCTCCCTCCCTCCCCTTCTCTGAAAATAAATAAGTAAAATCTTTAAAAACGAAAGAATTGTCTCTGAAGAAAGAAAATTATTTCCCCCGGAAAATGACTGACAAAGGAACCAAAATTCACCGTTCGTCTAACTTACCACCTGGTATGGTTGTGCTGGTCCAGCTCTGTTAAGGGGAGGATGAACCAAGGCTGGAGAGCGAGGTAAGGACCAGGCAGACAGTGTCCTGCAAACTCGATTAAGGAGTTTGACTGATATCCATAATGGGGAGCTAGGAAGGGTGTTGAACAAGTGATATGATCAGAATTGTAGTAGTTTTGAAAGGTCATTCTGCATCTTGTATAGAGAATGGACTAGGTGGATGCATGAGGCAGAGACTCATGAGGCAGAAACTGTTAAGCGGCTACTGAGATCCAAATAAGAGGGGATGGTGGTGTAAACCAGGACAGTGGCAGAAGAGATGGAGAGAAGAGAATCAACGGCAGCGGTCCGTAAGGCTGACCTCAAACAAGTGGGTGACTGATGGGAGGAGGTGAGCGGGAGGGAAGTCAAGCATGAGAACCACGTTTCTAGCAGGAATGCAAGGGAAGACAGTCACGCCACCACGGGAGAAGATACATCGAGAAAGAAGCCATTTCGACTTTTGGACATGTTGAAAAGCTCCTCGTGTAGAAAAGCCCCCTGAGGTACAATAGTGGCAATTTTAAATATAGGTCTGAAGGATTAGGATTGATATGTATCTTTTTTATTTTAATCCAAATCAGGATTTTATTTCCTACAAATTATTGTTATATATATTAAAAACTCAAAGTAAAGCTGAATACAGTTTAGATCAATAGCTTATTCTCCCTTTCCCTCAGGGTTTGATATACTAATGCTTCTTAGAAAACCAAATGGCTATAAAATGTACTTAAAATTTCTTCTGATATTTAAACACTCTGTTAATATTTTTGGCTCTAGAGTCATTGACTGGATTAGAAAGAAAAAAACATAGCATTTACTGACTTTCTTCTCTGAGTGAAGCACATTTAGAAGACTGCTCCTATTGATTCTCGTGGAAGGAAAAGTATTTTTAAATATCTTAGCATCTCAGCCTTCCTAAACATATGCAGCAGTAATTCCTAAACTTCAAGTCCCCCTTTTCATATCTGAGAAAGGAGGGCATTGAAGGGGACATTCAAGGAGGCTACTTAGAGCAATAGTTGAGAGAGTGACTCACGTCAGACTCCAGACTTTGTGTCTTACTTGTAACATCACTTAATCTCTTTGAACTCAGCTGCCCCATCTATAAAACAGGAGTGATAACAGTACCTACCTCTTGGATTTCTGAGAGTAAGTCATATAAATGCATGTAAGAGCAGCATGTGGTGTCCTGTGTGTGTGTATTCAGTATTTTATTAAGTAAATCTGTTAAAGACCATGTTCTCTTCCTCCTAAGTCAAACATCACCACTGATTAAAGATCTTGGAAATAATTATTTCAGATCAGGCTTTCCATCAGAAACAGGATTTCATATACTAGGTATAACACCTAATGCTAGCGCTCTCTGAAAACTCTTAGGGGATCTGTAAAAGTCATCTGATAGAATCTTACTAAGTAAGGAAGGAGTGATAGATAAGGTGCCCTGTTGGAAGAGAATTTCCAGATGGCTAGGGATTAGGGCCAGGATAGCAGAATTAATATCTGAAGTTGACTGAAATAACAGTTCTATAGTCCAAACAGGCATGTTGCCATCAAAAATATGGAGAGACAAGAGGGTGTAAAAAAATTAAAATAGAAGTGCAAATCCAACTTAAATAGAGTGATTTATCCTCATTTCCAGAAAATGAAAGCTGGTAATCAGGACAAACATGTTTTACTAAAGGGACCAAACAGGGTCAGTGAAGCAGTAATATGTGTGTGTGGTAAACCAGTTCACAAACATGGAAGACCATACTTCCTTTCCACCAAAGAGACCATTCTGGTCCCTGAAAGATTAGTTAGGAATATGCTTAAAACAAAAAGGAGAGCTTACCAAATCACGAGCGTATACCACAAGCTTTTAAATTGGCAGTCAACATTCGTGACACCAATGGCTTAACACCGGTTACAAATGACGTGCTGCTTAACGCAAAACTCAACACTACACCCGATTACACATTATGCCCTGCCCACAGAAGGTGACTTCATGCCGCACCTTAATCGAGACAGTTGACTGCTTTTCTGGAGTGTGTTTCAAACAGAGTAAACACATAACCTGTATGTAATGATAGTGCTGTGTTTTTAGTCATTCTGTATTTAAGGATCCAAAATATATCATGTTCACAAAATAACACTGATCTTGAATGTCAACAGTTTTTGACTTAAAGTCCTTCAAAAGCACTCTACTCTGGTCATACACACTAATCTACATAACTGAAAATAACCAAAAATGATAATCTACAGATTAGCACCTCTATATAGAAGTTCTAATTGCCCAAGAAACCTGTAGGTCATGTTCTCAACCTTTGAGAATGAGTGAGAATGTTCCAGAATCGTCACTGTAGCCATGTATTTGGGTTTTGTATTTGTAGCATTGGATCTGAGACCTAAACGTGGCCATACATGTCACAGCAAGCTAAATCCCTTATCAAAAATAAAATGTACGAGGAATTGAGAGATTTTGTAATTTCAGTGGCACAGACTTCAAAAACTGAACACTTAGAACTCCAGTACCTCTCTTTAAGTAAGAGGTCATTGCCATGGTTTGAGGCAGTAATCTGTATATCTGCATGTGATTAAACAAAGAGTACACTTAGTACCATGAACTTGGGTCCTTATACCATAGCATTAACTTTGCCTTTCCCCCAAAGAATCATTTGCTCTTGAAGTAATAGGCTCTTAAGGCACATTTTAACAAAAGCCCATCATATACCCAACTCAAAAATGGAAGCTCCAACTGGTTACAATAGTATGTGTATATACTAAACAATGTGTGATTTATCAGATAGGCAAGTGTCTCTGTTGAGGATAAAGTCACATTAGAAAAGCAATTCTTTGCTCAAAAAGAAACATCGTGTAAAAAGTATTACAGAATTATTTGTAATAACCCCCCCCCCCCCGCCCGGTACCAGGCCTGTTGGCAAAAGGGAAAAGACTTCATCTGGGTTTCTGAGCAGAAATTATGAGGAAGGTAGGCAGGGCTCCTTCGGGATTTTTAGAAATTTTCTTCCAAAATGCACAATGCGTCGAGAGAGCTCAAACCTTAAACCCCAATCAACTACCATTTTAAACTACAGTTACCAGCCTCAAAGGAATATGACTTGAGAGAAAGGACAAAGAGTAGAAGGAAGTCACAGACAGAAGTGGGATAATTTTAAGGACAAGCTGCCTTAGGAGCCTGACACAGTTTTGCTAGGAGCAGCTTTGTTATCCCTATGAGGCTCTGCTAAAAGGAAAAAAATATTATTTTCTAACACCCACAAGCATGCCTTAGGAATGGACCCTTTAAACAGACCTAGAATTATCTACTTGGAATGGTTTGGGACCGTGGTAGATTTAGGAGTCTCTTAACTTGCTATTAGTCTAAAGTAAACGTAAGTGATGGGACTTCAGAGAAACAAATGCATAGCTAACTATTATGCCTCCTCCGGCCATCTCCTTCCCACTGAGCTGTAGGGGTTTTCAGAGTGGCTTTTCAGTTGTGCAGAGCATGCTGCTGGCAGGTTGAGCTCTAGTTCAATCACAGGGTGGGAACAGGCAGAGTCTACAAGGTGCACTGTCACAGACAAGAAGGACATGCAGAGGTGACAAATGTGCGCCAAAGGATTCGGCTCTATGCTAGAGATGAGACATTCTCTGTGATCGTGGAGCAAAACAAAACAGCTAGTCCAAAACAAACATTTCAGATGTTGCACAATAACAGGCCCATTTCACAGAGGCCAAACATACAGAACTGTGTATATATTTTTACATCTGCAGGTGCCAATCACCTGCATTTGGGAAGCCACGTGCCCTCTGACGTTACTTCAGCCTGGGTGGCAGGTACAAAACAGCCTCCAGAAACCCTACAATTCAACGACATTCTCATTTGGCTCAAGTGATTGGCACCATTTTGGAAATCTGGTCCCAGAGATCCTGAAGAATAGCCACACGGCAAAAAGAAACGACCACTCCGTATAAAACGATTCTAGAGATGTGTGTGGAGGTAAAGAACTCTGTAAAAACTGTTGGGTAGGGAAGCACTGCTGCAGCTATAGAAACATTTAGATAAGTTTGGCGCTAATATTATTCAACAAAACTCCCATTGGTGCTAGTTATAAACAAGGGGCAGCTCTTATTGCTCCAGGAGCTCACTGCCCCAGTCTGATCCCTCTTCACTGAAAAATTATTTTTCTCAACAATTGGTAGCAAAGATTCCCAAATGTATAAAAAGTCATTGCTAATGCATCGCCTTTTCATTTCTGATTGCCATATAGCTGGAAACTACAGTATGCATGTCCTTGACACCAAGTACAGAAAAAATCTTAGAAAAGTTGTTTTATCAAAGTTTAGTTCAATGAGAAAAAAACATGAAAAAGTGCAAAATATATACAGTTTCTGGCAGTTCTCACACAGGGTTTTTCTGACTACAGACCAAAAAAGTTTACATCTGTGTAATGAAATTACAGTGGGTTTCGCTTCATTGTTAATGTACAAGTTTTTGCTTCAAAGTGCTTGCTTTATTTAAAAAAGAAAAGATCAAGAGGGTGCTAGGAATTTTTCTTTTTTTACAACAAATTTGTGTTATTTGTCCCAATCTCCTTCTTCCTCTTCTGTTAGTGCAACACAGTGCAGCAGCCTCACGGAAAGGTCTGATTTCAAAAGATGCTCCTGAAACCTCACCTACAGCAGCACCCTAGGCGTCCCATTGGGTGTGGCTCCTTTTTTCTTTTGCAGCCGATTCTGAATCTTTCTCGATTTCACCACTTTCATTCTCACCTCAAAAACTTCATGGATGGCCTTCCGGAAGCAATGAAAATTATAGTCAATAAGCCCTGGAGAAGAAAACAAAAACATTCAGAAATGTCACAGAAATAATCTCCATCTTTTCATGCCAGTCATGGCAAGAATAAACCAGTAGGGGGCAGTAGAGGAGCGGCCTTAACATAAATCCTCAGCCTCCCCTAGGTGGTCTGTTGCTAGCCTTCAGGAATTACAGGCAAAGTCCTGTGGATGTATGTACATTTTTCCTTAAGCAAAGTTTCCAGAGTATATGCCACGTTTTCAAAGCTTTCTATGACTCAAAAGATTTGAAGAACCAAGCAAACTGCACATTTTTTGATCTTTCAGAATGAAAGGTTTTTTTTACAATAAAGATATACCTTCAATGAAATATTTATTATATCCTTTTCCCAAAAGGCATTATTAAATTGACTAAGTGGAGGTAGACCCTGAGTTGGAGTGTGGGTGAGAAATCAAAGCCACAGTATCAATCAAGTAATCAATCAATATTTACTGGATATACATTATATTTAAACCATTCTCATAAACCCTGGAAAAAACAAAGTCTCTGATTTTAGAGTGGTAATAGTCACCTCAGGTCAACTCAAGCCCAAGAATTCAACAAACAATGACAAATTCTCAGTTCTTCAATATCATGTAAATTTTAAACGGAGGAACAATAGGGGAGAATCTTCTTGTGTTTTTAGAAATTAATTAGCAGCACAAAAATAGAATAACATAATGAAAGTCTTGAGTATGTTTTTTATCATCACTGCTAATTTGTTAGTTTTTAAATTTTATTATGTCATTACAGTTGTTCTATTTCCCCCCTTCATTCCCCTCCACCCTGCACACCCCTGCCCCACCTTTAGTTTATGACCATGTGTCTCAAGTTCTTTAGATTCTATATTTCCCATACTATTCTTGCCCTCCCCCTATCTATTTTCTACCTACCGTCTATGCTACTTATTTTCTGTACCTTCTCCCCCCTTCTCCTTTTCCCACTCCCATTGCTAACCCTCCATGTGATCTTCATTTCTATGGTTCGCTCCTGATCCAGCTGTCCTCTTAGTTTGCTTTTGTTTAAGGTGTGGTTCTTAAAAACTGTGACTTTGCTGTCCTTTCACTGTTCATCTTTCTTATCTTCTTTTTCTTAGGTAAGTCCCTTTAACATTTCATATAATAAGGGCTTGGTGATGATGAACTCCTTGAATTTGATCTTATCTGAGAAGCACTTTATCTGTCCATCCATTCTAAATGAGAGCTTTGCTGTATAGAGCAATCTTGGTTGTAGGTCTTTGGATTTCATGACTTGGAATACTTCTTTCCAGCCCCTTCTTGCCTGTAAGGTCTCTTTTGAGAAATCTGCTGACAGTCTGATGGGAACTCCTTTGTAGGTGACTGTCCCCTTATCTCTTGCTGCTTCTAGGATTCTCTCCTTCATTTTAATCTTGGCTAATGTAATGATGATGTGCCTTGGTGTGTTCCTTCTTGGATCCAACTTCTTTGGGACTCTCTGAGCTTCCTGGATTTCCTGGAAGTCTATTTCCTTTGCCAGAATGGGGAAGTTCTCTTTTATTATTTGTTCAAATAAGGTTTCCACTTTTGCCTGTTCCTCTTCCCCTTCTGGAACCTCTATAATTCGGATGTTGGAATGTTTAAAGATGTCCCGGAGGTTCCTTAGCCTCTCCTCATTTTTTTGAATTCTTGTTTCCTTATTCTTTGGTCATTTTTTTCTTCCTTCTGGTCCACTCCCTTGATTTGAGCCCCCGTTTCCTTTCCATCACTATTGGTTTCCTGTGTATTTCCCTTCATTTCAATTAGTTTAGCCTTGATTTGTTCCTCTAATTTGTGACTAAAATCAAC
Organism: Artibeus jamaicensis; assembly: GCF_021234435.1. Classification (NCBI taxonomy): domain Eukaryota; kingdom Metazoa; phylum Chordata; class Mammalia; order Chiroptera; family Phyllostomidae; genus Artibeus; species Artibeus jamaicensis. The sequence goes on along the minus strand of NW_026521812.1, from coordinate 38,469,940 downwards.
CAGTTCTGTGAGCATCCTGATCACCAGTGTTTTGAACTGTGCATCTGAAAGTTTGGCTATTTCTTGGTCGCTTAGAGTTATGGGCTCTGGAGCTCTGAGTTCTTGAGCCATTTTTTGATCTGTTTGTGCCTGTGACGTATGAGGAACGGAGCCTTAGGTGTTCACCAGGGTGGGGCAAACCAAGTTGCTGGGTTGTGATGCTGTATGTGGGGGCGGGGTCAGAGGGGTAATAGCGGTCCCCTCTGCTGCTTCCTGCCACTGGGGCCTGCGCGGTCTGTCTCAATGCTCCCTCCTTTGCTGGTTTATATGCACGCGAATGTGTGACCTCGGTCAGCCTGCTGCCTTTCGCCATCACTGGATCCAACTGTAGCAACCCCACGCCTAGGATCCACCAACCGCCACCCGCGCGCCTGGGTCAATCTGGCCGATTTTTCCTGCGCAACCCCGCTCCACCAGTTGCTGGCTCCGCCCGTCTTACTGGTCTGGCTGAAGGGTTTGTTGTTGTCAGACTTTCGTTAGTTCAATTTTCTGTGTTTTGGCTGCGTTTTTTGTTACTAAAATTTTGTTGTCTTTAAACTTAGTTGTGTGAGAAGGCACAGTGTTTCCACCTACGCCTCCATCTTGGCAGAAGTCTGCTAATTTGTTATTGTTGAGACCAACCTTATGCTTATACCAATTAGGGTAAGGCAGTTGATTCTATTTACTGTCTTTAAACTTATTAAAACAATTAGCCCAACCATTATTTCCATCCACTCGGGTAATGCTTCCAGAGACCCAAACAAAGAATTCAGATTCCAGCCAAGGAGTAAAACTCTTCAAACTAGTCTTAAAATTAACTGCAGTGCACTGGAGGAAACACGAACTCAGCTTCCAGGAGCAGGAAACCCTCTGAGCAGCGCCCTCTGCTGCTTCTGCAGTGATAGTGACCAACAGGGGGGTAAAAAAGCCCATGAGGTGATTAAAAACAAGAAGCAAATGAGTGATCTTATTCTGTGAGAATTTGAAAGTGAGATGTGAGACCCTAAGAATTCTCTGCCTATGATACATGCAGCCAAATGTCTTAGGAAGAAAGCTTAGCTTGAGTGGCTCAATGAGAAGGGTGCCATCACTCAACCTGGGAAATTTCAGAGACAGTCTGTTGATAGCTTTTTAAAACACATTTTATTTATTTATTTTTAGAGAGAGGGAAGACAGGGAGAAAAACATCAATGTGTGGATGCCTCTCGCACACTCCCAACCAGGGACCTGGCCTTGCAACCCAGGCCTGTGCCCTGACCACACCAGTCAGGGCCTATCGACAGCTTTCGGCAAATCTTAGCTCATTCACTTTTTTAAATGGGCAAATTTAAAAGAAAAAAAAAACAGTCATCTTGCTGTATTTGGAGTTTTAAAAATAAAAAGGTAAAAATTCACAACTGAGGTGTTTAAAGGAAGTAAGCATTCATAGAAATAGTTTGTTATTTCAAACCTTTCATTTAAGCCAGTTGAAAATACAAGAAAAGAGACATGAACAGAATCAGGACTGTCTTCACCATCATACACAGTTATTCAGTGGTCCAACATCCTTCTCTGGTTCAGTGGTTCTTAACTCTAGCTGCACATTAAAAACATCCAGGGAACTTCAAAAAAGTTGAACAAACTGCAGGGTCCCCTTCCAGGAATTGTGTTCCGATTATATGGAGAAGGACCCAGGTATCCGTATTTTTTAATCACCTTCCCTCCAAGGTGCCTGTAATGTGCAGCCAAGGCTGAGGACGCCGCATCTGCTTTCAGTTCTCCCCCTTCTGCTGGAGCAGTCAGAGACCGTTAATGAGAACCCAGACGGAGACCAACAACCATGAAGAAACGCTAATCACCAAGTGCTGATTATCAATCAGTACCAGCAGGACTCAGCAACGTGAGAGTCAAGCCACTCCGTGCATTTATAAGCCTAAATTCTTTTTAAAGACAACTACCTAATAGGCAGGGTGACCAACTCATCCGGTCTGTCTGGGACCATTCCCAGTTTCAGCCCTGAGGTCTACTGTCCCATGAACTCTGTCCCAGACAAACGAAGATGGTTAGTCACCTTAAAACACACAAGTTTAACACAACTGGGGTTAAACTTGGTCTGCCTATTTGTTTACATTTCTCAGTAATGACATTAAAACTAACACCTAGGTTTCTAGTTAGTTTAATACATTCTGTGAAGTGTGCTCATACTCAGGGACGATCCCACTTGGGTGGAATAACTTACCCAGAGATCCACATGATAAATTCCTGCTTAAATTTACTTCTGCAACCATAGAGCGAAGTTAAAATTAGGGGGCAAAAGTGTGGGGAGAAACACAACTGGAATAGTTTGAAAGCCTGTATTAACTACAAAGGGAAAGACAAGACAGGGACATTCCAGCAGAAGACTGGCAGACACCTTAGCTGAGTTGACATCAGTAGAAGACATGCAAACATCGTTAACGCCTTGACATGATGCACCGAGGGTACCACATCATTTCTTTCTTTTTTCACCCTCACCTGAGGACATTTCCCCATTGCTTTTTAAAAAGATTTTCTTTATTTTTAGAGAGAGGGGAAGGGAGGGAGCAAGAGCTGGAGACCAACCTCCATATTTGGTTGCTTCTCATGTGGCCCCCACTGGGGACCTGGCCTGCAACCCAGGCATGTGCCCTGACTGGGAATTGAACCAGTGACCCCTCGGTTCACAGCCTGCACTCAATCCACTGAGCTACACCAGCCAAGGCAGATTTTTTTTATTTTTAAGAGAGGGGAAGGGAGGGAGCAAGACAGGGAGAGCAACATCAATGTATGGTTGCCTCTTGCACACCCCCTTACCAGGGACCTAGCCTGATACCCAGGTATGTGCCCTGACTGGGAATAGAACCAGCAACCCTTTGGTTTGCAGGCCAGCACTCAATCCACTGAACCACACCAGCCAGGGTGTCCCCATTGCCTCCAGAGAGAGAGAATAACATCAACTGGTTGCCTCCCATATGCACCCTAACCAGGGATCAAACGCACAACCCAGGTATGTGCCTCAACTGTGAATCAAACCCACCGCCTTTCAGTGCACAGGATGATGTTCCCACCAACTGAGCCACGTGGGCCAGGGCCACAGCATCATCTCTATGTGGTGTTCTTGCCAAGTGCGTAATCTCATTCCAAATAAGTGAACTTATCAGACACACTAAATCTGAGGGGCAGTCTACAACATAATTGATCAGTACTTTTCAAAAGTGTCAAGGCCATGAAAGATGAAGAACTGCCACAGATGGGAGGGGACTAGGAGATACAACAACTAAATCAATTTGGCATCCTGAAACAGAAAACAGATTTTTTGCAAAAACTGGTTAAATTTACATAAGGTATAGTTTGGCTGAGGGCATTATCCAATGTTAATTCCCTAGTTTTCACAACTGTGCTATAATACGTAAAGTGTTAACATTTGGGGGAGGTGGATGAGGAACATACGTAGCCCTAAATGGTGTGGCTCAGTGGACTGAGTGCAGGCCTGCAAACCAAAGGGGTCATAGGTTTGATTCCCAGTCGGGACCAGTGCCTGGGTTGCAGGCCAGGTTCCCAGGAAGTGGCGCGCGGGACACAACCACACACTGATGTTTCTTTCTCTCTCTTGCTCCCTCCCGTTCCTTCTCTCTAAATATAATAAATAAAATTTTTTTAAAAGAAAGGAGTATATGTAAACTATGTGCTGTTTTTGCAGGTTTTCTGTTAAGTCTAAAATCAGTTCAAAATAAGCTCTCCAGTTTTTTTTAATCATCACCTAAGGACATGCTTCTTGTTTCTAGAGACAGGGGAAGCCAGGGAGAGAAAGAGGGAGAAAAACATTGATGTGAGAAACTTCAGTTGGCTGCCTCTTGTATGGGCCCCTACTGGGGACCTAACCCACACCTAGGCATATGCCCTGACTGGGAATTGAACCTGCAACCTTTTGGTTTACAGAACAAAACTCCAACCAACTGAGCCATGCTGACCAGGGTGTTCCAGTTTAATATGATGTTGGGACCTGCCACCATCCTAGATGGTTACAGGGTTGTAGCTGTACTATGGGCATGACTTTTATTTTTCCTCCAAGATTAACATGAAATATTAATCATCAAATATAATTTCTGGAAATACCTTAAACCAAGGAAACGTATGTATAATGGTTTAAAACACAACATATACAACTGATTCCACATGGGGAGAAGCCCAGGAATCTTCAGCCCTGGCTGCCATACACTGCCAGCATGACCCTATTTTGGGAGTCCTGGGTCTGGGTAAAATCATCCGTAACTGAGACAGTGAAACAAAGTATGGTCCTATCTTCAAAATACCATGAGTTTATTATATAATCTGTTCTTATTTTCAGCGAGACAAAAATGAGAAATAAAAGATTAATACCATTTAATTAAAAGTTTTGCAGGCTAAACACACAAAAGGCAATTTGATTGGCAACAGTAGGTAAATACAGGGAAAAAACACACAGAGAACTTTACTAAGAAACAAGGAAATGTAAATTTAAATGATATACCAACTTTCAATGCTAAAACCTAATATTAAAAAGAGTACAGCAAAATTGACACACTCATATTCTCTTAGTAGCATAAACCCATAAAATCTTTCTAAAGGACATTTTGAGAATAATGTATTAGAAGCCACCAAAACGTGCCTGCCCTTTGATCTAAGTAATTCCATTTGTTAAAGTTTTTTCTAGGCCCTGGCTGGTGTAGCTCAGTGGATTGAGCGCGGGCCTGCAAACCAGAGTATCACGGTTCGATTCCCAGTCAGGGCACATGCCTGGGTTGCAGCCCAGTTCCCAGCAGGGGATGCATGAGAGGCAACCATACATTGATATTTCTCTCCTACTCTTTCTCCTTCCCTTCCCCTCTCTCAAAAAATAAATAAATAAAATATTTTTTTAAAAAGTTTTTTCTGAGGAAACAAAGATGTACACAGATATTTAGTGCAAATAAGGTCATCATAGACTACTTATAACATCAAAATCGGAAAACAACGTAAATTTCTAGCAACAGAAGATACTAACACAACCATTAAAATGGTGTGGTAAAAAAGACTTAGTAAACTATAAAGACATCTGTAACAATTTAAGTGAAGTTTATAAAGTAGTATTTATCATATAATCTCATATACAGGTAAGAGATAGATATGAAAAAGGGCTCAAAAGTTATACAGAAAATGTTAATAGTAAGTTTATCAACAATTACTTTTTTGCTTGCTTATTTCTAAATTTTCTATATGAACCTATTACTTTTATAATAAAAAGAAACAATGAAACATAGGTTATGTTTTCATGCTCAGTGCATTTTTGACAATTTCCTGACAGCCCTGGCTAGTGTGGCTCGGTAGACGGTGTGCCTGCCTGTGAGCTGAAGGGTCACCGGTTCCATTCCCGGTCAGGGCACTTGCCTGGGGTGTCGGCCAGGTCCCCAGCTGAGGGGGGGTGTGAGAGGCCACCACACATGGATGTTTCTCCCCCTCTCTTCCTCCCTCCCTTCCTCTCTCTTAAAGTAAATAAATACAATCTTTAAAAAAAAACCAATTTCATGGTATAAATAAGTGAAAGCAACAGGATGTGCAACAGTATAGACACCCTGGCTTTTTGGGGAGGAAAGGAGAGGTGAAGGAGGCAGGCAGGGCGGAGGAGGGGCAGAAAGGGAGCGGGGAGAGGAGAAGGAAAGCAAACCAGAAATTTAACGTGGGTGTAGTTCGAGATGGTGACACCGAGTGGTTTTATTTTCTTCTTTATACTTTCTTAAGTTTTCAAAGTATTTTTATAATGAGCATGTATTACTTTATAAGGAAAAAACAGCTATTTCAGTAAGTGTTACTGCCGCCACTTTGTAGGGATTTTTTTTTTACCCCACAAATTGGTGGATCATACCCTTGTTACCAGCAAACACCCCTAGCCATGGCACTACAGTGGTATTTCCCAGTTTAGGTGGCAGGGAGAAAAGGAGTATCTTTAGGAGATTAACTGCTTTGGTTTTAAAATAAAATTCAAAAGATATCTGGTGGTGTTATTCAGTATATTCATGCCTTCTATTTCCGGAATCATGATGCTATCCCTGGGTTTTGAGGACTGAAGAATACAGAGGCTAAAGAGAAGTTAAAGACTGTCCATCTTTCATGTTGCGTGAGCCCCTCCTTTACATGGGAGCACAAGGGATGGCACGCCCCTGAAATCCAGAGGTGTGGACCAAGAGGGAGGCCTGGGGAAGAAACCTTAAGCCTGGCAACACCCCAATTAGCTTCACCCCCAGAAAAGCTAAGGCCTCTGGGAAGACAGTTGTTTCCACTTCTACCTCCCGGGCAGCTCTCGCTGCAAGGCAGGCTGGGATCCCAAGCCCTGACTGATGTGGGCAGGGGCCATGGGGGCCTGTGACTGGCGTCTGGAAGCTTCCAGAGGCCTGCTGCTCCCCAACCACACTCAGCAAGCAGTGAAGGCGGAACTAGTCTGAATTGAAATGCTCCATTTTAATCACACACACAAATTACCTTTTCTTTCAAAGCTTTCCTCTCTGACAAAGCAAACAAGAGCCAGGAACTTCGTCACCTCTTTTAAATAAAGAACTGTGGTATTATTCAGCTTTATGATGGCTGTTGATTCCTTGTCATAGGGGGTTCCTGCTCCGTCTTCTCTGAGACTAAATGGGGAGAGAAACCAAAACATATGTGACCACTGAGGAAGAATACAAATGGTAACCTGGCAACAAAAAGCAGCTTTACCACACACAAGGACAATGGCAAGGAGTTTACATGTACAGTGTCTTTCAGCTAAAGATTTCAGGCACACAATCACAAGAGTGTACACACTACATGACCGTCACTTTCCTACTGACACAAGGAGTGGCTGCTGTGGCAGCTGGGCGACTCTCCAGGCCCCTGAGTGGCACAGGTGAGGAATGGGGGTTGGCTGTCCTCCCACCGTGGCTCCCGAGGGCCTCTTGTTTTCTCCTGACCGAATCACCGGGCTGCCACCAGCACGGTCTGATGAAAGACCAAGAAGGACTGCAGAACTGCCCCAAATTAAAGAAGCCTAAAGACACCTGACAGCAAGTGCCAGACTAGACTGGGTGGAAACCGATATAAAAGACCGAAGTAGTACCACTGGTGAAATGTGAATATGGGCTACATATTAGACAATACAGTAATAGAGCCCCGCTAAACATGTTTACTTGGATAATTAAACTGTGGTCCTGTAAAAGAATGTCCTTGTCTTAAGAGATAGGTGCTCAAACAGCTAGGATCAGAGAACATGTCTGCAACTTCCCAATGGTTCAGCACAAGCGAACAGACAGTACGGAACAGAAGAGAGAGAGAGAGAGCAAACACGGCAAATTGATAGAAATTTGTGAATCCCAATGAAGGGTATCTAGGAATTCACTGTGCTATCCTTGCACATTTTCTGTAGGTTTGAAATATTTTTTTAATTTATTTTTTATTGATTATGCCATTACAGTTGTTCTATTCCCCTTTTCATTCCCCTCCACCCTACCCCCCGTCCCCACCATTACCCCCCCTTTAGTTTATGACCATGTGTCTCAAGTTCTTTAGATTCTATATTTCCCATACTATTCTTGCCCCCCCCATCAATTTTCTATCTACTGTCTATGCAACTTATTCTCTGTACCTTCCCCCCCTTCTCCTCCTCCTCCCACTCCCCTGTTGCTAACCCTCCTTGAGATCTTCATTTCTATGTTTCCACTCCTGATCTAGCTGTCCTTTTAGTTTGCTTTTGTTTTAGGTGTGGTTGTTAATAACTGTGAGTTTGCTGTCCTTTCACTGTTCATGTTTTTTTAACTTATCTTTCTTAGATAAGTCCCTTTAACATTTCATATAAGGGCTTGGTGATGATGAACTCCTTGAATTTGATCTTATCTGAGAAGCACTTTATCTGTCCTTCCATTCTAAATGAAAGTTTTGCTGGATAGAGCAATCTTGGTTGTAGGTCTCTGGATTTCATGACTTGGAATACCTCTTTCCAGCCCCTTCTTGCCTGTAAGGTCTCTTTTGAGAAATCCTAAATAAAATGTTAAATGAATAGATGGGTCTATTTATTTTTTATTGATTTCATTGGGGTGACACAGGTTAATAAAATTACACAGGTTTCAGGGGTACAGTTCTATAACACATCATCTGTATACTGTTTGTGTGTTCATCACCCCAAGTCACGTCTCCTTCCATCTCCACTTATCCTCCCTTTGCTCTCTTCCACCTTCCCCACTCCCCTTTCCTTCTGGTAACCACCATGCTGCTGTCTGTGCCTATGAGGTTTTTTTTTCCTTAATCCCTTCACCTTCTTCACCCAGCCCCTCAATCCCCATCCCCTCTGACAGCCATCAGAATGTTTTCTAGCTGTGAGCCTGTTTCTATTTTGTTTGTTTATCTTATTCTTTCGATTCCACATATGAGTGAAATCATATGGTACTTGCCTTCCTCTGATTGGCTTATTTCACTTGGCCTGCAGACCCAGATGACTTGGCTTTGGATCCCAGCTTCCTGGTACTTACTCACTAGGTAAACTTGGGCAAGTTGAGTAACTTCTGTAAGCCTCAATTTCCCCATCTGCATACTAACAGTAATTACTTCAAAGTGTCCTAATGTAATGAAATAATATATATATGGCACTGAGCACAGTGTTAAGACCACATAAAATGCGTAATGAATATTAATTGCTATTATTATTATTATTATTATTATTACTCTGGCCTTATAGGGAAGGAACAAACTTCCCTCTACTCTCAAGGTTCTTCTGGCTGGTCTGTTAAATAAACATGAGACAGATCAGCAAAGAGAAAATAAGCAAATTTAACACATGCATATAGTATGGGAGCCCTGCGCACCTGAGAGGTCCAGAGACAGAATGGGGTTCTAGCTATATGAGACATCCAAAGCGAGGGATGAGGTTATGCTCCTTGGGGGTGTCAAAGGGTTATTGCAGGCTGATAAAAAGAACAGATAGTTTAACAAATGTTTGTCCAGCCATATAGCTGAGTCAAAAAGGTTACCACTGATAAGCTTTTATTGTATTCGAGGCCCCTAATTCAAGTTCTCCAGATTGTTAAGGGAGGAGCAGAAGTTTCTTTTGAGTGCAAGACTAACGTCTGCCTCTCGCTCTGAATCAATGTGCATGCGCAGAGGCACATCTGGGGGCAATTTGTTCTGAACTCCGCAGCCTTACTTTTGGAACCTGGACCCTCTGAAACACCGGTGCGACCATGGCATTACGTATCCTTTCCTCGTAAGCACAGGAGCCCTTCCCTGTAGCAAGGCTACGTTTTCTGATTTATTTTCACTTCCCAAACTTATAAATGACTGACCAGAAATCTGACTTAATTGGAATTATGCTAAATAAGCCTTATTCATACAGCATAATAATTCAGCTGCTACTAAACCTTACCACCTTTGCAGAGTAAGAGCCCTCACTTACTGAACCTGCACTGTGATGGGCATGGTTCTAAGTTCTTACTATGCGTTATTATGCTGTCTGGCACAGGAAGCCTCTGAGGTAGGGACAGAGGAACTGAGGTTGGGGAAATGAGAGAACTTGGTCAAAGCTGATGATGGGGTCTAGCCAGGACTTTAAACTCATCTGACCAATTTTAGAGCCAATGCTTTTCATCACATAAATATCACAAGGGGATAGGGTGATATAGGGAACCTATCCGTGTGGAATGGCAAATGTAGCCCAGCCCTATTGGAAAGCCCATAGGTGCATGGCGGCACACAGGACGCCAAACCCATGGATGGGTTCTCTCGTGGGAGACCAGGCCTGCATTATACCTAGGCTGCTTTGAGACTTGCTCTTGCTAAAACTCCCTCACCCTGAGTTGAAGCACAAATGCTTACTGCATATCTTTAAAGTAACTTCCTGAAGTCTGTGCTAATTCTCCCAAGGACTGAAGTGTAACCAGACCAATTACTGTTATCATTCCCTTGCATTTGCAACATTTTCCCTTGTTAATCTGTAGGAAGTAATCAGTAACATCCTTTCCTTTGTTATCAGTAAAAGTAATCACCTAAAGTAAACCTGAGCATAATGAATGAGAACATTCTTTGATGTGTGCTGTCAGAAAGCCAATAAAAGCTTGTCTAGTAGTCAAGGGTCGAGGCACTCTCCCCTCTTTGACAGAGTAGCTGTGCTGCCCCTTTTCCTCCACAGGACTTCAGTGGTCCCTGTGAATTTGTCTCATCTCATCCATAACATCATGGACATTGCTGGCCAGAGTCCGTATCAGGGTAACAAACCTATTAAATGAAAATGCCTGAATTGTAGAGTATTTTAAAGGAGATGTAGGCTTTTAGATTTGAGAGTATTTTAAACCAGTATGTGCAGGGCTATTTAAAAGTAAATTGTGGAAGTTAGTTTATTATAAAAGGATTCAACTCACTATATGAGGGGTGACCCAAAAACCCCAAAATTATCTTCTGGAGGGCAGGCCCCTGGTAGTACAGACTTTCCTCACTAGGTTAGTGTTCTAGGAACCCATCTGTATCCATGTACTAGCTGGTGTTGTTGTGAGAGGCTGTGTTAGGTTTCAGTGAATTTTTTTTGAAGACTCAATGTGTTTGCCCATTTCATGATGGGTGATTTATGAGTGTACCTGCCTACACCATACTGAGTGTTCAGCAGTTTTTGACTCAAAACAGTATGACCCCTGTGCCCCACCCTCTCTATTTGCCTGAGGGTAACATTTTGCCAATGTGGAAGAGGTGAAACAAAAAATAGCAGAAGCACTAAAAGGCAACAAAACTGACAAGTTCCAACACTGTTCTGAGCAGTGGGAGAAATGTCTTGATGGGTATATTTTGTCAAATGGACAGTGCTTTGAACGCAACTGAAGTTTAAACATGCAAGAATAAATACACAATTTTTAATAAGTATATTCTGGGGTTCTACCCTGGCTGGTGTGGCTCAATGGATTGAGGTCTGCAAACCAAAGAGTCACTGGTTCGATTTCCAGTCAGGGTACATGCCTGGGTTGTGGGCCAGGGCCCCAGTAGGGGTGTGTAAGAGGCAACCATACATTGATGTTTTTCTCCTTTTTTCTCCCTCTCTCTAAGAATAAATAAATAAAATCTTTAAAAAAAAAACAATTCTGGGTTTTTTGGGGGGTCCCCTTCATTAACCTACCAAAACAGCAAAGAAAAATTTTAAGAAGTGTTAAGTCTTAGCTGTTAAAAGATGTTTTAACAGAATTCTTAACTTCTTTTGTGCTATTTTTAGTTACTGGTTTTCCAGACTGCACTTATCTTGCTTATAAATAATGTTCTGAAAATAAACTGAAACATTTAAAAATTTTAAGCAATGAAGAAAACTGAATTTAAAATTTTCAAGTAAATATAATGCTATGCTATACAGACACTAAGCATTGTTTGTTAACAGTACTTATACAGGAAAATTCTTAAGTGGCAATGTTAAATGGAAAAAGCAGGGTATAAAATTAAATATACAAAGTGACCACATTATCCTAAAAACTACACAGAAATAAGAGTAAAATATATAAAAGTATTAGTGAGTTTGCTACATCATATGATTATGGACTATTATGGACTAATTTTATTTTTTTGTATTTACAAATTTTCTGCAATGAGCATGGATTACATTCATAATTAGAAAACACTAAACACTGAACAAATTGGAAAAACAAAAAAAAGACCAAAAAAATTACAAGTAGATATTGGTGAGGTTTTACACCTGCAACAATTATTTTCTATGAGTCATATTTCCATCTACAAAGCCATAAAAACACATGGGGATAGGATGTATTTGGAAGTGTGTGTTTGTGTATAGCTGCAGGGCTCAGCAGAAGCTCAGCTGAGATTCCTGAGCAGTTGGACTGAGGCACCAGGTCACCTGCTTCTAAACCCTGCTGGTCTCCAGGGAGCTGCTGGGAACTGGCAGCCGGCCTGCTTCCTGGGCTGCCACACACATCGTCAGCCCTCCCCCAACCCTCCCCATGAATTGGGCTGGCTCCTTGCAAACAGTCCGAGGAAACCCCAGGGCCGAGTCCCCGCCCCACTTGTGACCCAGACTGGTTCCCACTGAACCCGGCTGGTTCTCGGGAACATTGTACTCTACCATAGAAACAACCTGCTGGCAGGGCCCCGCTCCCTCCTCCTCCAACCCCTCCCTCCCCGCTCCTTTCAGCTGGGCAGAAGTAACTCTGATTAACGTCATTCATATGAACAACTTTCCACTTACATCTAATTGCCATATGGCACAATAATGATTATGCATATTGTTAAATACATGCAAGATTAATTGTGTTGTTCATTGTACTTGATTAACATAGCAATCTAGACTGTAATCTGGGTACATTCAGATTCATGGCTATTTCAAGGTCACTCACTTACAGTTTAAAAATAACAGATTACTGTAGGGCGATAATCTGAGGAAATAAGGTCTATTTCTAAAGCCAGATGGCATTGTTTACTAATACTACTACTAATACTAATAATAATAATAATAATAATAAATAGCAGCAGCTATATTTACCGGGATTTACCAGTGAAACCCAGGGATATTCCATCCTCACTACAGTGCTGTGCAGTAGCACTTCCCCTTTCTCACCACAGAAGGGGCTGTGTGTGCTGTGTGCCTAACAGTTAACAAAGAGAACCTCAACTGAGTAGGCAAAGGATTTTCAGACACTGCAGGAGAGAAATGGCAAGACTGAGACTCACAAAAAAGGAGGCTACATAAAGCAGGTCACAGTGAGCAAAGAAGATGAACAAAAGCTTAAAGTCATCAATGACTGGATGAGGATATAAATCCAAAGTAAACTGGCAGCAACAACTCGATGTCTTTAATAAGACAAAGTAGTTCACACTCACTCTTTATGATGGCCATTCGCCAAATTTATGGTTATGTGGAACTGTTTCTGTGTCTGGTAACAATCGTTTTCACCCACTCCTTGTTTATTTTATATGATTTTAAGTGTACAAAAAGTTGTTTTTTAAGAATGCAAGTCCATAATAATAAATAGGTAATGTTGTTGGCTTAGTTTTAAAATTCTCTGCCACTTACAATACAGAAAAACCAAAAGTATGTTATTGAACGGATCACTTTGTAAGTTATATAAATGTCTGACCCCTGTGCGGTACATGTGAAATTAATAAAATATTGATATTGAATGTCAACTGTAATTGAATAATAAAAAATAAAAATATATTTTTCAAAACAATCCAGCAGTTATCTCCTGTAACAAAAAACATAATAGAACTACTGTCAATATGAGATACTTATTTAGAGTTCAAGGACCCTGTCAGTCTCTCCCGAGTGTACAAAGACACTGTGACAATGATGGCAGAGCCTCAGCAGGGAAACCCCAGGGACCAGTTAGGCTTAGGTTCAGAGTCTGGTTCCATCCCTCACTCACCGTGTGAGCAAAGATTAGAAATTTAACCAGTGTAAACCTCAGTTTGCCCAGCTTTACAGTGGGGACTGAATAAATAAATAAGGTGGGGACAGTGATTCCTGCCTCATGGATTGGTGGAGAGTTAAATGATAAAATGTGTGCAATGAGATTATTAGCATAATGCCAGGAATTCACTCGATAATTATTTGTTATTTTTATTATTGCATGCTAAATGGTATATTTATAGACCTCAGTCATTTAAAACAAAAGTATTAAAATCAAATAAATAAATGCAAAATATCTCAAAGGTTATGAGAGAAGTATGGCTTGACTGTAGCCTGTAAGAATATTTTACTTACCCATAAATACAAGAGATGTCAATAACCACATCGATCATATCACAGCAGAGTTCATAGGTCTGCATATCTACTGGGGTACTATCAGTGGCAATATAAATTTTACTGACCACATCAAATAGAAATGCCTTTTCAATTCCCGAATTCTAAAACAAAAGGAAGACGGTGACTTAGAGCAGCAGCTGATTTCAGACCAGGTCACAGTTACATAAAACTATATGCCATCTGCTATGTAAAAAACGAACGAGCAAAAATTAAGTTACTAAAGTTTCAGGTTGTTCCATTTGATTACAATTTAAACCTCACTGTCATATACTTCTTTATAATAGACTTGCGTAAGAAATGAAAAGTGGAATTAATTATCACAAATTATTTACTATAAGTAAACAAACTGAGTAGGGACCAAGTAGACACTAGTTTTACTAATTTTACATTAAAAAATTAATTTAAGAATCTAAACAAGCCAATTCCAAATTGTGCAGTGAGAATTAATGTGAGTACAACCAACAGGTCTGCCTCAGTTCTACTCTGCGGAGCTGGTAGTTTATAGGACTCCTTCGGCCAGCTCATCAATCAGGCTCAACAGTATATATCTTATTGCCAAACCCAATGTTATTCTCCCTGCCTCTGGGAAGGCTCTATTAACACTGAATAGCTGCCTAAAACAACCAGGAGGAGCAACCTCCCAAAGTAATACTTCAGTGATCTTGAATGCTGGAAGAGCAAGCAGAAGTAAGACAATTTCCACTCTTGCAATGTTATTCTTAAATTCTGCAAATGACACTCACGGAATAATATTATTTACTTACCGAGATAAAGATGTTTAGCAAATTCTCCAGGGTGGGGAGTTGTGGAATTAGTTTCTGAACCACTTTGCTAAAAGCTTCAAATATTGAATGATCGTATATGCTTGTCAGATAAAAGCTGAAAGAGGAAACAATATTTCATCACGTTTTCCCCTCGATGGAGGAATAGACCGCTCAGGCTCTGTCATAACACCAGTCCCCTGCCTTCTGTGTCTACACCTCTTACACACAGAGTCCAGCCCCCTTCAGAATTGGAAACAGCCTTGGTAAAAACTGAACATGTCTTACTTAATAGGCCACTCCTCCCCACCACCCAGAAAGCAAGAACTGGGCCCGCTCTCACATGCTGACTGGCTGAACTGGAAAGCTTAAAAATGCACGTACGGTACAGAGAACATTGGCATGGCCCCTGAGCAAGGATGACATGCAAATTTGTGAAGAGTTCCATACGTTTAAAAAATGCATAGTATGTGTCCATACCAGCTTCCTTACATTCTCCAAGAGCATGCACACCAGACCATCTGTGCCCACGCCTTGCAGGACAGTGAAGTTACGTTATTCATACCAAAAAACCTCAGTTTGCCATTTTCCAACCTGCAGAATGATTACATAGGTAGCGCCCCACAGAGCGTGGCAGAGAAGAGGTTTTCTTCTGTACTTCTATCTGAATATCTCCAGAGTTGGATACTACTGTGTTTATCAAGAACTGCAAACTTCAGCATCAATTAACTTCCTGGATAATGCTCATGGGTTTTGTGTTAATGTGTTTTTCAAATGGGGGAAGAACCTTAGCATTGACCATTTGTTAAAAATATATATGTATTTAAAACGCCACTGCTTTTCCCAAAGATTAGAATTAGCACATGGAAAGCTTGCTTTTCCCAAAGATTATCCCAATGTCCACAGCACAAAATGGGGTAAACAGGTAAATTCCTGCCCACGCCCACCCACTTCTGGTGACTCTGGACCCCAAATCGGCTTTTCTCCGTTCATCACTGTGATCCCAGAGGGGGTTCTTTTCTCACCTGAGGTGAATTTTTTCCAACCCAGCATCTGCAAGGTCATCGTTCGCCCTCTGATGAATATCTCTTTGGGTTTCAATTTTGTGGTCATCTGACAGACCATCCACTTTATGAATGAAGACCTCGAAGTTGATGTCGGTGTTCACCTTGTAGGCCCTGGTCACTGTGAGGTGCAGCCGGGCCAGGGCCTCCATGTAATCGTCCTGGGAACAAGGGGGACACTCCCGTTAGGGCAGGCTGCTCTGCCTTCTAAACCCTTCTGAGTCGCCTTTCACACACATTTCCCCCCCAGCTTTATTTTGTTTTTAAAGATGTTATTTACTTTTAGAGAGAGGGGAAGGGAGGAAGAGAGGGAGAGAAACATCGATGTGCAAGAGAAACCTCAACTGGTAGAGTCTCGCTCGCCCCCAACCAGGGGCGTGGCCTGCACCCCAGGCTTGTGCCCTGACAGAGAATCAAACCCACGGACTCTCAGTTCTTAGGGCGGCACCCAACCCACTGAGCCACACCAGCCAGGGCTTCCCCGGCCTTCCTGAGGCATGCTTAGTGAAGAAACATAGTGTACACTTAAAGTGCACAACGTGATGTTTTGATACACGTATTTGTTGTGAAATGACCCCCCATCAAGCTGACTGAAGTTTCCAGCACCTTGCCTCACAGCTAACCACGTCTGTCCTTCCCACATTCATTCTTAATTTAGAAACCATCCGGGTACAACCTCCAAAAATATTTGGCAAAAGCCCAATAAAAGCTGGTTTCATAGAATTCAAGACTGAAAACTTAAGTTTTATTAACAAAAGATAAAAAGAAAAGGCCAGGAGTGCACAGCTGTAGGCAGTTACAACCAGCTTGGTAACAATCGCAAAGATCAGAGTTGCAATTTTGTGAACTGAAAATTCACAAGGGTCACCCTAGGACCTCCCTGGGAACACAGTTCCTCCCAGATGTGTGAGTCTCTTGGTAAACTGTAACAAACAATGAGAGATGAAAATATGGTTTGGGTCACTGGGAGGATGGGGACAGAGCCGGGAGGAAAAAACTTTTAGGAACCACTGGTGTCCAGCAGCCAAACTGGGCCCATGCCGCGGCTTGTAAGTAAAGTTTCACTGGAGCACAGCCACTGTCGTTTGTTTACAAAGTATCTGTGACTGCTTCCATGCTCTGATGGCAGCTGAGTCGTTTTCCTCTGTGGAAACTCCTCAGAGATAGTATAGCCTGCAAAGCCTAAAATATTTACCATGTGGCCCTTGACAGAAAAGATTGCTGACCCGTGGTCTACAATCATGGACTCAAATAATACAATACTATTTTTCTTCTCCCTAAAGATGACTCCTATGTAATAATATAATGAACACCTGTACATGTGTCCCTCTGCTTAAGAATCAAACATCAGCCCTCACCAAGTAGCTCAGTCGGTTGGAACATCATCCTGATACTCCAAGGTTGTGGGTTTGATCTCCGGTCAGGACACATACAAGAATTAATCCATGAATGCATGGATAAGTGGAAAAACAAATAGATGTTTCTCTCTCCCCCCTACTCAATAAAAACTTTTAAAAAGCCCTGACTGGTGTAGCTCAGTGGATTGAGCACGGGCTGCGAACCAAAGGGTTACCAGTTCGATTCCCAGTCAGGGCATATACCTGGGTTGCGGGCCAGGTCCCCAGTGGGGACCATGTGAGAGGCAACCACACATTGATGTTTCTCTTTCTCCTTCCCTTCCCCTCTCTCTAAAAATAAATAAAATCTTTAAAAAAAACTTTAAAAAAGAAAGAAAGAAACCGTCCAGACACTGAAGCCCTGTGGTTTTCTCCCCCTTCTCCCAGCCCACCTGATCGCTCTACCTCCATCCTCCAGAGGTGGCGCTGTACCAAGTTCAGTGTTCTCACTCATCTCTTCATACATACTACAAACATAACTCCTTACACGACATACAGAATTCATTAACATTGTTCTAAAATTTACAAAATATCAAGTTACACATATGTTTCGATTTGCCTTTTTCACTCAAAATTATGTCCGTGACATTCACCTATAGTGAAGTGCATAACTCCTTTTAACAGCTCTATAAAACCTCGTTATATGGATGGTCTACAGTTTATCACTGTTGATACCTGTTGAGGGACTTTCAGAATGTTTCCCCAGACAATGACAACGGGCAGTCTCCCACACGCGTCTCTGTGAGTGTTTGCAAGGTGTGGGACACTGACCCGCTGGGCCACAGGAATGAACTCCCTGAGTCTGAGCAGATAATGTGTAAGAGCACCGGTGCCCCGGGCACCCACCCACACTCCGTGTCGTCAGAGCTCTTAATTATTGCCAATCTGAAGGCGTGAAAAACGTCTTATTTCTATAGCAATAAAAGGAAAGGGATCCAGGACAGAATTCAAAGGGCTTCCACCTCCTATTTTGATTCCAAACACAGACAGATATAGAAAGCCAATAAAGCAGGGGATGCTTCTGGCATTCTTCCATTCCCCAAACTAAATTAGTAAAATGATCCCGAGTCTCTATATAAATCAAAATATTAAAGACACTAATAAGAAACTATGAAGACAGACAAAGAGCAAATGGAGTCTTTCTCATCCTCATACTCTAAAGAGTTGCTTTAAATAAAAGAAAGTTTTGGACACTGGGCTAGCAGACTTAAGCATATTGGAAAAACTCTAGATGAATAATCTACAGCACTTCTTGAATAAACAAAGGTGTCTCAACTAAAAGCTAAAGCTGTCACTGAATGGTTCCACATATATGAAATTCTAGAAAAGGCAAACCAATCCATGGTGATAGGAAGCCTGTCAGCGGTTGTCTGGGGCTGGGGCTTGGGGACTATCTGTCTGAGGAAGGAGAAAAAGGAATCTTTTGGGGATGGCAGAAATGCAATACATTTTGATTGTGAGATAGTTACAAGGTGTACACACTTGTCAAACTCACTGAAATATTCACTTAAAATGAGGCCATTTTATTGTATGTATATTAACCTCAAAAAAGTGTTATTGCTTATGACTTTGAGATAAGCAGAGAGGGAGTTAAAGGGACATGCCTGTGAGCAAAACCAGACAATGTCAAGAGAGCACCACTGTTTCAAAGGATTAGAAATGGCTCTCTAACCTCCCTGCCAAGCACACAAAATGGTCTGACTACCAACTAACTGATGACATAGTATGTTAGCTACAGGATTAGAAACGACATAAAAAAGGAAAAATACTTGGTTTATTAGAGCAGAGGGATTGTGGATGAGTTTTCCTACTGTGTTTGTTATTATCATCTATGACAAGTAAAAATAAAGAAAAAATATACTGCCTAGTTTCAATCCAAAATTAGATCTAGGAATTACAGACACGCGGGTCCCTAAGCCTGTGTGGAACGGCTGCGGGGCCGCAGGGGCCTGGAGCCCTGGTGCCGCGGGCTCTGCTGGGGGCTGGTGGCGTCACACCGTCAGGTCGTGGGAAGGGACTCTCGCTGCTCTCTTTCTTTTATTTTATTGGGTTGGCCAAAGAGTCTGTACTTTTTTTTCCGTATAATAAAAAACACATTTTTCATTTTCACCAATAACTTTATCGATCTGGATACTTTGAGTATGTCGGCTATCTCCCACGTAGTCCTACACTGATTGTTCTCAATTAATGTCTCAATTTGACCACGATCAACTTCAACTGTCTACCCTACCGTGGAGCATGGTCCATCAAGAATACTCCAGCACAAAAATGTCTCAAACCACTCTGGCACATTCTATCAGTCACAGCACCTTCTCCATACACTGCACAAATCTTTTTTTTTTTGCATCGTAGTTGCCTTTTTACCTGTCTTGAAATAAAAAAGCATGATATGCCAAAAATGTTGCCTATTTTTTCCATCTTCCATGTTAAAATGGCCACACAAAAACTCACCAATTTTGGGAAGTCTCTAAAAACACACGCTGATAGGACAGCTGTCACAATACATTCTAACAAAATTGTTTCAAATGAAGTTAAAGACAACTAAGCTCTATTAGAGCCACCTCACAAAAAAAACCACATGAACTTTTTGGCCAACCCAATACAACATTCTGTAAAGAATTTGGTGATATATTTATCTGGAAATCTTGTGTTTGTGAGGGATTCACATGCAAACAATAAAAATATAAGGTGTCAGACCACCAGAGCACTGCTTAGGAATAAAGAAAATGATGATCAAGTGCTTCTGAGAGACTTCCCTAACGTGTGCTGCTGCTTTTTTTTTTCTTAATTTTAGAGGGGGAGGGAGTGAGAAAGAGAAGCACTGATTGGTTGCCTTCCATAAGGGCCCTGACCAGCATGAACTTGCAACCTAGGCACGTGCCCTGACTGGGAATAAAACCAGTGACCTTTCGGTTTGTGGAACGGCACCCAACCAACTGAAGCACCCTGGCTGGGACGCCTGTGCTCTTAATGCCCGTAATCACATCTTACAAAGATTCCCACAAATACGATGTTTTTAAAATTCTCACTCAAGGACATGTTTTACTGATTTCAGAGACAAAGAGGAAGGCAGAGACAGAAAGAGAGAGGAAGAAACATCAGCTGGCTGCCCTCTCAGCCCCCCGCCCTGCCCTGGAGGAATCCACCCAGAACCTAGGCGTGTGCCCCAACTGCAATCAAACCCGAAGCCTTCTGGTGTCCCAGATGACGCTCCAACCAACTGAGCCACCCAGCCAGGGCCCTTTTTTAAAAGTATAATTTAAAAAGATAAATTTTGTAAACATTCTTATACCTTTTTCTGCCTTACAGCTAAAAAAACAAACAAATAACCAAGAAATAAAACAAAAAACACATTTACCAACCCAACTGAAGGTCTACTTTCAAGTTTAGGTAGAATTAAAACCAAATTATGGCCCTGGCCTGGCAGCTCAGTTCATTAAGAGCGTCGTCCCTACACACCAGGGCTGCAAGTTAAGGATGAACGCATACGTAAAAGGAACAACGAGTCAAAGTTCCTTTCTCTTGCTCTCTCTCTACCTCCTCTCTCTCTCCAAAATAAAAAAAAAATTTAAATTATGGTTGCAATTTAAACATAGGCAGTATACCTATTTTAGCCCAAGTATAGCCATCATACAAATACCTGAGACAGATTTGGTTTGGAAATGTGAGTTCCATAAACGCAAATTGCTAAGTAAGCACAACACAGTATTAAAGTATTTATTTACGAAGCCACTGTCTTGAAATCCACTAGCCACTGGTTAGAGAATATACTCACTCACAGGCTGCCACTACCCAGTCCAATAACTACAGAAACGGCGGCGATGTGACTTAGGGGGAAAAATGGAACTTAAAAGAGACAGGTGACCATGACATCCCCGGAGCCTCACCTCCCATGCAGCAGCAAGTGCACACTCCCCTCCCCTCCAGCGCCGGGCTTCCTGATTTTTGGTGCTGGCAGACCTGAGGCAGGAAGGCAGGGGATACTGCCAAGGCCACAGATGGGCCAGAAAACAGGTCAGCACGAGTGGGACAGCCAGGAAAGCAGCGACTGACAGCAGGCCCTGGACCCGATGCTGGTGTCTTACAAGCATGGGCTTCTGGGCGAGTCCAAGGGCGGAGAGGCACTGCCTGCTTTTCCCAGATCAGGCACTGGAACTCAAATGTCTCCCCCAGCTATACCCCACCACCAAAGAGAGAACCCTTTCTGACCACACAGCCAAGCTCCTGTACTGCATTAGATGTCCCAGTGCAGTCACTTGAAACTAAAAGGCTTTAGATGAAATTTTCAATGTTATATTAAATATTATATTAATATATTTCAATATTATATTAAATGCCTAGTTCCATGAATGTTCTCTGGCAGAATAGTTTTCCAGGTGTGGACTTAGAACCATGATGACTAAGCAAGCCTTCCCATCCTTCTCCGCTAACTGGAGCCACGCTCCTGCAAGGGCTGGGGGTGCTCAGCCCGCCTGTCTCTGCAGGTCCACAGTTTCAGGAAAACATGGACCTGAGTTTAGAGAGGGTGTAGTGCATTAGGTAGGACCTGTTGCCTTTTATTCCCTCTCTGCTACAATAAAAGGACCGTCAGCGCCCTGGCTTGTGTGGATTGAGCACCAGCCTGCAAGCCAGAGAGTCACAGGTTCGATTCCCAGTCAGGGCACATGCCTGAGTTGCAGGGGCTGGGTCCCCAGTGGGAGGCACACAAGAGGCAACCACACATTGATCTTTCTCTCCCTTTCTCTCCCTTCCTCTTGCTCTAAAACTAAATAAATATTTTTTAAAAAAAGAACCATCAGCCTGGCCACATATCATGTACACTTTCTAAGACGCTTGGACATGGTGAGTTTGAAGGGCATCCAGGTCCTGCTGCCTGCATGCTTGCCAATACTGACCTGCCTGAGGTGCACCGGTGGTCCCGCCACTTCCCTTCCTCACCTCCCCTTTAACACGGGCCCTGCTTCCACTTAACAGGAGAAAGGCTCAGCCTATAGCACCTCAGGGTGCCAAAGAGGAATTCAGAAGACTGGTTTGAAGACTATCTGAAGAATAACTGGTTTGAAGAAACGTCAATCTGTTGTTTGACGTATTTGTGCATTTGTTGGTTGTTCTTGAATGTGCCCTGACCGGGGATCAAACCCACAATCTTGGTGCATCAGGATGATGTTTTAACCGGCTAGGGCTGAAATCTTTAAAAACAATAATAATAATGGAGTGAATGCTATATTAAACCTCACCCTGTATCTATCTACTTATTTGTGTGAACGAGGTTTTTCAGTGGTTACATCTGTAGAAACAAAAAACAAAAATAGAATCAATCCCAAGTGCTGTCTTACTCAAGCATTGATACATGAATTAAATGGAAAAATATCTATCTCCTTAAGAGATATAATTATCTCCAATTTTACTGTTTACATTTAAGTTACCTATAAAATACATGATAGTTATATTGTCTTTGTCAATTGTGCACCTGTGTAATCAATGATTACCATAATTTTAACTCAGAAGAAAAAATTTCATACTTGGAACTTTATCTTCGTAGGAAATAGTGAGCATTTGAAAATGTAAACTTACATGCATACCTATTTCTGTTGCACGCAACCTGTGATCTTCCATGGATGTCTGCCAAGAGTATCAGAGGGGAACACGCATTTGCTCTCTGGCCTGTGCGGCGGTCCCCTCCACCCGTGAGGTCTCCTAGATCAGCGATTTGCTGCGACGCACACAGCTACAGCCCCCTAACGTCATCAGTCATTCACCAGGGTTGCAGGAAGGAGACTCTGAGAGCCCCAAATGAGAAACGCTTGTTTGTTAGAGCGGCCCCTTCCCAATTCTAAAATCCAGACCCCACACTGAAACCATCTCCGAGGGACCGGTCTGAACCCGGGGAGTGGGCCTGCTGCCCGCTGCGGCCAAGGCTGAGCGTTACCTGGGAGTCTATGACAAATATCAGCGCTCCTGTTCCCCGGAAGATCATCTCGTAGTCGAAGGTAGGGTCAAAAAAGTCGATCTGTCCTGGGAAGTCCCAAATCTGGAAGTTCACGAAGGAGCTGTTGGAGACGTCCTCCCGGCAGATCTTGTTGGTGCTCTCCAGGAACAGCGTCTCGCTGGGGGACATCTTGTGAAAGACCACTTTCTGGATAGAAGACTTGCCACTTCTCCTCAGGCCCATGAGCAGGATCCTCGGCTTCACCTCAGTGCTGAAGGGATCGCTGAAGTCCAGAACTGGAGAAAACCACAAAACAAAACTGAGGGTGAGCTGCTTTCACAGCGGTTAATTCAAGGAGTTTCACTTCCGCCTGAGATGTGATTTATGGTTCACAAGCAGCTCGGCTTTTCCCAATATGGACAGTGCTAACTACATCATTCCACTCTTTGAGGGGCCAGCTTTTAGTAAGTGGCAAGCACTGAAAAATGCTGTTTCACCGCCCTCCCCCGGGAGGCCACAAAACCCGCACAATTCTGCTTCACAAGCAGGGAACCTCGAGGGTGAGGAGCGGAGGTTTCCTGAGCCAGCCGCCCGGGAAAAGAACCCAGGGCTGACATTCCAAAGCAATGTCCTCCTGGGCCTGGATCACCAGGACCTCTAAGCACTAAAGAGATGCTTATTCATTTACCCTGGAAGGGGAAGGAAGACAACCAACAATGTCATTATTTGGAGAACCAAGGTGAGAAGAGCCAGCAGATACACCGCTCCGGCCACCACTGCCCATCCGCCCACCAGACGCCACCCCTCACAGACTCTAGTACGGATGTCCAACATGCGGCCCAGCACAAAATCGTGAATTTACTTAAAATTGTTCTTTGCTCATCGGTTTTCACCAGTGTTTGTATATTTACTGTGTGGCCCAACACAGCTCTTCTTCTTCCAGTGTGACCTAGAGAAACCAACAGGTGGGACAGCCCTGCCTCCAGAATACCTTCCGGGTGGGAGCAGGGAGCCTGCGAGCTGGGGTGTGAGAGGGAGGCAGTGCCCCCGCAGCTGGTGACGCCCAAAGGAGCGGGGAGGCGCCGCCCTGCCGCAGGGTTAGGTCACACCCTGACCTCACCTAACTCTCCCCACAACGTGCGTGGAGCTCAAGAGGCAGAAGCAGCACCATCTTCCCTTCAGGCACTTCCTCAAATGCCAACCCCGGAGGAAAGCCAAGATTACAGAAGAGGACGGAGACTCAACAAACGGAAGGATGCTCACCTGAAGAAGCCAAGTGCACAATGGAAGCAGAGCAAACTTTCCAGGTAAGTATAAACAAAATACACAGAGATAACAGAAACTACAACATTCATGAAACAAAGACAGCCTCCAAATAAGGGCAGTCATGAAAAGGGGCCTCAACAATAAAAATATAACTTTTTTGGGGGGGGGATAAATGGATTGAAAAGCAGAATAAACACAGATAAAGAGGGAAACAGTGAACTGGGAAGTCAAATGCCCTTGGAATGGAATATGAAAAGAAAGAGCACTGGAAAGTATGAAACAAAAAATTACACGGGTCTTGGCAGGTGGGGTGCAGGGACTGAGTGCCAGCCTGCGAATCAAAAGGTCGCCCATTCCATTCCCAGTGGAAGCCGCTGCACTAGACTTCAAATTCCGCGAGGGCAGCAAGCATTACCTGTTTTGCTGTTGTATGTCGGGCATTTACTGGCTGTTCAAAGATCATCCAATGAATGGATGTACTGAAAACGTACACTGCAGCCCTGGCTACAATGTGGCTCTGGATTGTGTGCTGGTCTAGGAACCGAAGGGTTGTCAGTTCGATTCCCAGTGAGGGCACATGCCTGGGGTGGGGGCCAGGTCCCCAGTTGAGGGTGTACTAGAAGCAACCACACACTGATGTTTCTCTCCTTCTCTTTCTCCCTCTCTTCCCCTCTTTCTAAAAACAAAAATAAAACTTTTAAAAAGAAAAAAATAAAAGAAACACATTCACATACACATAACTTAAAATTAGTTTTGCAAAACAAAGAAAAAATTTAATGCATAGGGAGACATGCAGGGCACAGACATGGGAAGAGAGGAAAACTGACAGGTTTAATTACAAACTGAGACCTTTAAGTTAAGTTTCAAAGATGTGCAAGCTCACTGAAAATCTCTGACATTTTTTGACTTCACATGCCAAGCACAAAAGTTTCAAAATATTAAATACTCCTTAAATTAGGTTTTCAACTCCACATTTTCTCCTTAAATGGTTGTATTAAAGTTTTGTTTTTTCCAATACAATAAACATACTGGTTCACATGAGGTTGCTTGGTTAAGTGTTGACTGGCTCTGCAAAAAGATATGAAACATGGTTCTTATTCTGGAGAAACTTAAAAAATTTAGTCTAGAAAGTATGCTGTTGGCACAAACACAGACAAACAGATCACTGGAACAGGAAAGGGAGTCCAGAAATAAACCCATAAACCGATTTCTGACTAAGATAAAAAGCCAATTCCATGGAGAAAGAATAGTCATTTTCACCAAAGAGTGCTACAACATTGGACATCAGTTAAAAAAAAAAAATCAGTCGATACCTCAAATCATATATATGTGTGTGTATATATATATATATACACACACACATATATACATATATATACACAAAAATTAACTCGAAATAGTTCATAGGCCTAATTGTAATGCCTAAAACTATGTAACTTCTAGTAGATTACACTTATGACCTTATGTTAGACAAAGATTTCTTGGATATGACACCCTCTCCTCAAAATTAGTACATTAAACTTTACTAAAGCAGAAACTTCTAATCTTCAAATGACACTGTTAAAATAATAAAGACAAGCCAAAGACTGGGAGAAAATATTTGCAAATCACGTATCTGATAAAGGAGTAAAACTTTTTTCTTTAGTAACTGATTTTTAGAGACAGAGAGAAGTGAGATGGGAGGGAGAAACATCGACTTTCTGTTCCACTCATTTACTGCATTCACTGGTTGAGTCTTCTCGGTGCCCTGGCTGGAGAGTGAACCTGCAACCTTAGTGTGTCGGGATGACACCTAACCAACTGACCGGGACCTGAAAAAGGATTTATATGCACAATAGGTAAAGAACTTTAAAAACTCACTAATAAGAAAACAAAATCCAGTTTTTAAAAAAGGGTGGGGCAAAAGATTTAAACAATTTCTCAAAGATTTATGAAAGGTAAAGGTAAGCCCATGAAAAGATGTCAACGAATCATTAGTCATCAGAAAAATGTAAATCAAAACAATGACATACTACTCATACCCACTAAGACGGCTGAAATCATGAAGGCAGACAGGAACAAGTGTTAACAAAGACATGGAAGGACTAGAACTCTAATACACTGCTAGTAGAAATGTAAAATGGTAAACCATTTTGGAAAAGTTTGATGGTTTCTTAAGAAGTTAAACATACATCTATTATATTATCCCAATCATTCCCCCTGCTAAGTATTTACCCAAAAAGAAATAAAAGCATATGTTCATACAAAAACTTGTACCTGAAAACTCATAACAACTTTATTTGCATCAGTCAAAAACTGGAAACCCAAATGCCCATCAACAGATGAGAGGAGAAACAAACTGCAGTGCATCTCAACATAAAAAGGAATAAACTATTGATACACATAACACAGATACATCTCAGAATGACTATGTTGAATGGAAGAAGCCTGCTGAAGAAGGACATACTCTATGATTCCATTTACATTATTCTAAAAACTGAAAACTACACTAAAGAAACTTTTGACAGTGATGGTTTCACAGGTGTGTACACATCAGATCTTATCAAACAGGTTCATTTTATTTTATGTCAATTATACCTCAATATAACTGTTTTTTTTAAATGTACTCTTGCCCTGGACAGGAGTTCAGCTGGTTAGACGGCTGTCCCAACAGGCCAAGGTTGTGGGTTCCATCCCAATCAGAGCACAAACAAGAACCAACCAGGGAATATGTGAATGGGTGAAACAACAAATCATTATCGTTCTCCACCCCAAAAATCAATCAACAAAAAATAAATAAAATAAAGTCTTAACAAAAGCATACTCTCAAGGAAAAGAACAGAAACCTAAAGAGCTATAGTAGCTCTATTGTGCATTGCAAACAGCCAGTGCAAGATCAATGCAAGGTGGGCAATAAACACCCAGTGGGCCACAGGGAGCAACCCAGTGGAGTACAAGGGCTATGAATACAAAGTTATAGCAGTGCAGAGCTTAGAAGGGGTTCAGGTGGGCAAGCAGGAGGAGGCTCTCCAAGAGGGGGAAGCCCGGATGTTCGCAAAGGCACAATGCCTTGCCTGGGACAGGGAAATGTGCATGCAATAAAGGCTCGCAGCAACCACTACCCTAGGTATTCTACACATTTCATCCCATTCATACTCCTTCAAGAATACATATTATCCACATTTCACAGGTGAAGAAACTCAGTCTCAGGAAGGCCAAGGGACATTCAAACTGAAGGCTGTACCATCTGAAATCTATGCATTCATTCTCTTTCTGCTGTACAACACTGCCTCCAGTTAAAGAATGCAAAAGCCCACATTAAATCATGTTCGATTTATACTGTGGGATGTAAGTATAGTCTTGAAGTTATTTTCAGCAAGGTCCGCAGATCTCTCTGTGTTGTGATCATCCCTGTGTGTGCCCTGGAGGTAGGATCTCCTCCTCCTGAGAGAACAGGAGGTGAGAGACCAAGGAAAGGAGGGGACGGAGGGTGTATGCAATGTTTACCTACACAGAGTGGCTGGGAAGTGAAATGCACATGCAGCCATGACACACACAGACAGCTGGAGGGACTCCCTTTTCCCCAGGAGAAACGGTGGACCATTTTCAAGCAGGCTACCAATGCAAACTGCTGGCAAATGGTGGACCAGATCAGCAAGAGTACCATCAACTCTTGGAGGCACCACCGACCCGCAAAGATGCACTTCAGCTGGTGTGTACAGAAATACACTGTGTGCCAGGGACCTCGCTAGACATTTCTACCAACTTTACCCTCTTCACGAGGTGTAAACAAATCTGTTTTACACCTGAGGAGCTTGTGGGAAGGAGCCTGGCCAAGGTCACAGGGCTGGTCTGCAGTGTGGCCCTCATCCAGAGCCTCAGCCCTGACAGCAGCATTAAACAAAAGCTGCAGGAAAAGGGAAAAGGCTAAAAATATCAGAGTGCATCATGCATAATAAGAGTAAATACTGCTAGGTGAATGCTGGTTCACAATATAAGTGCATTTTTTATTGAGGACCACAGGTAAAAAATTTTTTTATAGACCACTCCTGTTAAGGAAAGGTTTCCTATCCCAGATACTCGCCTCGAGGACCTGGATGTCTTTGCTTCTGAAACCCTGTGACGTTTCTGAGTTTCTCAGGTCTCACTTCACTTCGGGAATGGCAAGCAGGGAGCTTAAGTCATGAAGGTAAACACCCCCAACTCCTGGGCTCCTGGGGAGGGCTGGGCTCTCTCAGCCAACATCACCTACTTACTCAAGTTGAGTGAGAACCACCTGAGAAAGGTGAAAAGTGTGAAGAGAATGAAAGATGATAGCAGCTTTGAAAGGGGCAATAAAAGGGCTAGCACTTTTTTTTAAAAGGCAACAGAAAGGAACTATAGGATTTGGGCCTAGATGGAAGCCCACAGAAGCCTCTTTCAAAGTGTCAGCAGGGCTTGGAGGAAGCTGCAGGAGGAGGTGAAATGTACAAGGGGGCAGTTTGTTCTGTTTCATAAAGGTTCCCTGAAAGTCCGCCAACTGTTAGGCGGGCCTGAGCCAGGGGCTGCAGACACAAAGCAAAGATTCATCCTTCAGCAGTTAGAGGGGAAAGTAGACAAGAAAACTGACAATTCACTGCTATCTAGGTGTAAGGGCTCAAGAGCGGGTGCCCTGGAGATATAACATCTGAGTCTTAAAAAGAAGGCTTCAAAGAGAGAAATGAGGGAAAGATTGTGCCAGGAATAGATGGTGGCCTTCCTGGAGTTGGAGGATGTACGTCAGAGGCAAGAAAAGGCTCCACACCGTCCACTGGTTCCTACGGCATGGAGAATAAAATCCAAATGCCTCTGGCCTCAAAAGGCCCTATGTGGGCTACCCTCTCATCCCATACCTGGTTCATCTTCCCCACAAACTCCCGCTGCTGCAGCCACACTGGCCTTCTGGTTCCTCCCTCACCTGGGCGTCTGGACTGGCCGCTGCCTCTACCTGTCAGGCTCCCTCTAGGCCTCCGCTCAGCCCAACAGCAATTTTACCTCCTCTGAGGGAAACTAGGCCCCACCACTTCCTTCTTTTTAAAAAGATTTTATTTATTTATTTATTTTTAGACAGGGGAATGGTGGGAGAAAGAGAGAGAGAGAAACATCAATGTGTGGTTGCCTCCCGCATGACCCCTACTGGGGACCTGGCCAGCAACCCAGGCAAGTGCCCTGATTGGGAATCAAACCGGGGACTGCTTTGGTTCACAGGCCACCACTCAATCCACTGAGCCACACCAGCCAGGACTAATAACAGTGTCTTCTTAATAGTACTTATCGCTACACAAAATTATATCTTTTTACTTTAAGTCCGTCTTGTTTACTGTCCGTCCTGCTCACACATACACACACACAATCCCAAGTAGAGCAGTAATAGGCTAGCTCATGAATGTGATGCTGCAAAGTTCAGATTGTACTCTGAAAGCCCTGAGGAAATCACTAAGAACTTTAAGGGGAGACTAACATGATCAGATTTACTCTGCAATAAGTTCACTCTGGAAACAGACTCTGTAGCAGGGATCAATGTGTAGAAAGGGAAGGGGTTTAGAATAAGTCCCTGTGGCATAAAAATTATTGTGAGCTGAAGGCGTTTGGGTTCCTGATCCTTTATTTGCCTACAGCAGAGCCTCTCAGAAGAACTCAATTGTCATAAATCTCCCCAGAAACCACTGTCATCTCCTCTTAGAAGATTAGGAACTGCCATTGAGCCAAGAAGTTGACACCACACCCAAACAGACATTGTCACCAAACTATGATACCCCCAACTACTCTCCTATGGGCCCATTTGTTTTTCCTTAAGTGCCCTTTGACCATCCCCTTCTAAGAAGGCATTTGCTCTCCCAGAAATGCCCCTCTGCCATTCCCCATCCTCTGTTAATGTGGTAGATAAGCCCCAAATTCTACCAGCCATTTTTTGTGCACTGTCATGAATTAGTATGTAATTAAATGTTTTCCTCTTGCTAATCTGTCTTCTGTCCCTTTAATTTGCAGGCCCCCAATTCACAACCTAAGAGAATAGAGAAAAAGTCTTTCCTCTAGAACACAAATGAGAAATGGAAAAGCTAAGGCACAGCCTGTGGAAATTGACAGAAGGAATGGATTTGTGAGAAATTCACACCAACTCAATTAATATCTGATGATCCATGGGACCCAGGGGGCATGGGAGAAAGAAGCTCTGAGTTCCCAGTGGGGCAGACCAAGTGAACAAGGGCCCACTCACCAAATGGCATTAAAAAGCAAGATGCTCTCTGCACTGGCTGTGCCTGGCCCAGGTGAGAAATGGATGTGGCGGCTCAGAAGGGCCGTTAAGACTGAGGTTGCAGACGGGTCTGCCGTGGGAATTAAGGCTGCGAAGGCCATCCGCGCATGCCTTTTTGGTCCTTATTGTCCCCGATCTTCCTGGCTGAGTGTGAGGGCACATGTGAGAGATTTTAGCCTTGGGCACCAAGAAGCAGCTCAAACCAACCTGCTCTTCCCACCAACAGGGACCATTTACTGACCACCAGCAGAGCAGGAAGGACCATCCCTAATCCTCAAATCAATAGTTTGCTCTTTGCAGATGTAAAAACCGAGGCCTTTGGGCTGACCGCAATAAACACCCAACAGGCGTTTGTTGGTTGAGACGGAATGAAAGTGACTGAGCTAAATTTGAAGGTAAATTACCTGCAAGCTTTAAAAAGCAACTTTATGTCTTACTTTGAGCTGGGTCTGAGGAGGATGCGCCTTCTGCCCAGGGAAAGTTCACCGACTTCAGTCAGGGGCACCGAGCACAACTCACCTACTTTGCACTGGGTCCTGTCAGTAGCAGGCAGCCCAGCTTTGTACCCAGACTGCCGTAGTCCCAGGGAAACTCATCTCCAAACAGCATTAGGGCAGGGGTTTTCCTACCCCTCCGGGATCAGTCTTTAACCCCTGCAGGCTAATTAATCAGTAACTGGCAGAGCCGGTCGGAAACCGGTAGGCTGAGTAAATACAGAACCGAGAGGAAGAGAGATCCAGCGTCTGGAGCTCCAGATACCTGGGGGCCAGGCCTGGCTGATCTGTGAGTTGGAAATGTCACACCAAAGGAGCCAGAAATCAGTAAAATGGGAATTGAAAGGCGATGTGTCCCTCCTACATAATTCTAACTAGGCTGGCCCAGCCTTCCTGAGCTCAAGGGATCTCTGAAGAGAATGAGACAGGGAATGAAATTCACTTCGTAAATTCAGAGGTATCATACAACTAAGAGCTATTTTACTTAAGTTCTCCAAGAGGGGACACCTTTAAACAGGTCCAAAATGGGAAAAGCAAACAAAGATTTAATGAAAGAATAAAATAACATGGTAGCACAGAGATCGCAAGTGGAATGGTTTAAAAAGTACTGGGTTAGCCCTGGCTGGTGTTGCTCAGTGGATTGAGCTCGGGCTGTGAACCCAAAGGTCCCCAGTTCGATTCCCAGTCACAGCATATGCCTGGGTTGCCGGACATGTTCCCAGTAGGGGGTGTGCAAGAGGCAATCATACATTGATGTTTCTCTCCCTCTCTTTCTCTTCCCTGTCTCTAAAAACAAATAAAATCTTTTTTTTAAAAAAAGGTACTGGGTTAGTGGCAGACTGGGGTTCAAGTCCCAGCTCTGTCTTTTACCAGTTGTGTGACCCTCTTCATGTCCCCTGGCCCATAAATCTTTTTTCTTCAACTATCAGCCTCTGCCAGCACGTGTGTGTATTTGCATGCATGTGCACACACCCAGCTTTATTTCCCCCCCACCCCAAGCCTAGGTAAAGAGATCTTTTGTGGAATGTGACCACTCATTCCTTTCTCACGGTGAAAGGCTCGCTCAGCCTTAAGGGAGAGTTAGAATTTCTTCCCTACTAGCATTCTGTGGGGTCAACAAAGGCTTAAGGTTCCATTTTTTTTTTATGGTTTTAAGAAGAGGCCTCCATTTTGTTGGCCTTTCCATTTCTGGTCAATGGAACTACTTACATATTCAAAACTCAGGAGTTCAGTAAGAAATCCCAACCCAAGTGGGAATGAAATACATGCACAATGATAGCAGCATTAACAAGAGACTGCAAAATCACGAAGATTCACTGTCCATGTGATTAACTACTTACTAAGGAGGATTAAATGCAAATAAAACAGATTTTTCAAAGGCAAAAGGGTGATTCTTATTTATTTTTATTTATATGTGAAAGCCAAATCTTCCTTTATGAAATCCTCTCACATCACACGGGCAGGTAACTAGAAAATATGCTTCCATCTATGATGCTTTCCTGAACAGATGTACTCAATAACATTTCTAATGTATTCCGATCTACCAATGCTCCTGCGAGAAGGAAAAAGTGTTCTCGTGAACTTCTTTTTAACAACCACTTTGAGAGGGACTGAGGCCCGTTTTACGTAGTCTCCCATTTTACACACTGAGACACCAAGCTGGCGTCTTCCCCACGGCTCCTCAAGAGAAGTCAGCCAGTTCCCTGGACGCTTTAGGCCAGGAGTGAAAAACCTATTTGTTCACAGCAGCACCAGGGAAAAGCAATGGTCACAAGAGAGCTTTAAGGCTTTTGCAGAAGAGGGAGAATAAAAGAGGGTTTTTTAAAGGTAAAGGAAGTAAAAGGAGGTAGAGAAGAAGACAGCTGGGGGGGAGAAGTGGCTGTGGTAGGAAGTGAAGTGTGTCACCAACAACAGCTCTGGGTGTAGGAAATTGAATAAAGCAGAGGGTGAACTCTGAGAAACAGACAGTCACCTGGGACTGGAAAAAGATGATCTTTCAAACTCAGAGCCACATCCCTTACCCAAAACTTGATGTTTCTGCCTCCTATTTCTATTAGACTACCCCATGTGTATTCTAATATTAATATGGGAGAGATCTGATACAAGTGGAGAGTCAAGATTCTACGATACACTGAATCACTGACACATGTTGACAAAACACCTGACACAGCCCAGACTGGCGTGGCTCAGCTGGTTGAGCATCATCCTGCAAAGTGAAAGGCTGCCAGTCTGATGCCCCGTCAGGGCACACGCCTAGACTGCAGGCTAAACCCCTGGCTGGGGTGCATGCGAGAGGCAACCGATGGATGTTTCTCTCCCTCTCTCTCTCTAAAAATAAATAAGTAAAATCTTTAAAAAAAATCTTACACAAAAATATGCTATGTGTATTCAAATAAGCTCTGTGCCTAAAGGTGTGGCTTTGGTCACATCATTTTAACCTGTTTTGTATTTTTACTATTCTAGCTCATATGTACCTCTGTACTTCCAGGGACAGAAAGAAACCCAAGAGATTAGCTATGGCCAGGGTTGTAGTCAACCCAACTCTTCTGGACAAGGCAGAATTATAAGGAAAAGGGCTTACCTTTCCACAAACTTTGACCCTCTCTTAAACTTTGCTCAGTTCTACATCACGTTGTGGCTGTGGTCAAGTTCCCTGATATCTCTGGCATATCAGGAGAACAATGACCTCTGCTTACTCTCAAGGAACTGCAAGATGAATTCATTAGTAATTTTTAATCACTTTAAGGGTTAAAAAGCTGACACTTACCATTAATAGATGTGAATCGCTGGATTCACAGCATGTACACCTATCAGGGAAGTACCACCTGCTGACTTTAGACTTGTGTGTGTGTGTGTGTGTGTGTGTGTGTGTGTGTGCACGCGCACGCGCTTCTAATAACTACGTAAAACTGTTGCTTCCTCAGACCTTAAGCAAGTACGCAGGGTGCTATGGAAACAAGCTCATACTTAGCTGGATTGTGGGTAAGTGGCTGTCTTAGTTAGGTTTTCCTTAACTATTGGGACTTTGGGGGAGAAACTAATTTCACTTTAAAAAAATCCTTACTCGATGATCTGTTGATTGATTTGAGAGAGAGAGAGAGAGAGAGAGAGACATCAATGTGAGAAACACCAAGCAAATACCTCCTGTACATGGCACCACCAGGGATCAAAAGCACCTTCTGGTGTATGGGCTGACGCTCCCACCAACTGAGCCACCTGACCAGGGCCCAGTTTCACTTTTTGATTAAGCATGGTCTTTTATTTTTTTAATATTTTATTTATTTTTAGAGAGAGAGGGAGGAAGAGAGAGAGAAACATCAATGCGTGGTTGCCTCTCACACACCCACATCTGGGGACCTGGCCCACATCCCAGGCATGTGCCCTGACTGGGAATCCAAGGGGCAACACTTCGGTTTGCAGGCTGGTGCTCAATCCACTGAGCCATACCATCTGGGGCTAAATATAACCTTTTAATTGCTTTCCTTATTATTACAGTTTTTAAAACACAGTAATGTACTAAAGATTTAAAATCCATTGTCAAAATCAATTATTATTTTTGATGCAATTGTTTTCAATGGCTTAATTTATTTCTCTCCTCTGTCAGGAGATTTATCTGGAGCACGAAAGTTGAAGGTGAGATAACTACCCTGGAAAGGGGTGCTGAGAGGTACCCAAATCTGTCCCTAAGAGAACTGAAGGGCCCTGGAGAACACCTGGTATTCATGAATAAAATGTGGAGTGCATGCCAGGGAAGTGTAATTCCAGTCTCACCTTAGCTGCACCTTTTCAAACTTAGCACAATGTGGTAAAACTTACAAGATACCCAGTTTAAAAATAAAATCAGAGCTTCCTTATACAACTATGGGAAATGGAAATAACACTATCCACCTTCAATCCACTTTCTTTTGCACAGCGATGCTACTCAGTCCTGCATCCCACCCACAGTAGATCTCTGAACTTCACAGAAAAAGCCCCAGTTTCCACTGAGCACAGGCACTGAACGAAATCCATTGGAAGGCGAGGGAGGAAGACAGCTCATGAGAGTCTCACTTTCTTTGCTCATGGTCCAAAGTGCACCGCATCCATCTTCCCTCAGAGGCAGTAAATCCCTCCCCACCCTTCCACATTCCTTTTTATTTTTTTTTTAAGTTTGAGAGTAGATAAATGTAAATTTTACCAAAAATAACACAGGATTTGGGGAAGAAAAGGGGCCACATGTGAAACCTGACGAGCTCAGGGGAGGCCTGCGTGGCAGCCGTACAAACTCAGAGACCAAAGTAACCACACAGGATGGTCTGAAATGAAAACTAACTAAAAGCAGTTCATGGCGGGTAGTCAGGTCCTAGGCCCGTATTTTTCCCTAACAAGGTCAATCTTTACCTTAAACGAGCCTGTCCGTGTCTTTTTACATCTAAGATAAAATACCTTTGGAATGTCAGATTTCCTTTTTCTGGACACCTCAAAGCACAGGGCCCACATCTGGGGGAGACCTCGAAACCCCTCACTGTCAGTTATCATGTTAACTGCCTACTGTTAACTATCCTGTACCCACCTGTGTCAAAAATGTGTCTATCATTTTACCTTTTGTCCAACCCCAAAATTCTTCTAGCCCTCCCCCACCCCAGCTTTGCTTCCTCCTGCCTCCTTAATCTATTACCAAGGGATTTCACGTAACCCACTTAGGCCTCCTCTTTTGACTGTAATGTATAAAGTAAGGTGCAAAACTGCCATTTTCCGGAGCATTTCTCAATCTGTTGAGATTTTGCAATTGTCGTCAGTTTGGCTCAAATAAACTCACAAAAATTCTCTAGAGGTTTGAATGTTTCTTACATTGACAGATTATAACACAACAGGTACCCAGGGCCCATCGGAAATCGAGACGACCCTTTGGCGGTCAACGGTCCCAGGAACGGAAGTCACAACTCCCAACTTCTTCCCTCATCCCACTTCCCAGGGAGTGTATCAGCTGGCGTGACATTTGTCAGGGGGACCCTTGCTAGAGCTGCTGGACGAGGAGCCTATCTGCTACTCCTCCAGAAAGCGACCATTCTGACAGACTCTGCATTCAGGCCTAAAGTTCCAAAGCAAAGCCAGGAGCACCCGGAAAGAACAGGAGCCTGAGATGATGGAGGAAGACTTCTGAGGCCAGACCACCTATGCACAGCAGGCCCAAGTGGGGAAGGCCTGGGGAAGGCCTGGCTTCAGTAATGTTCCAGGGAAGCAAATGTTCACTTGTGGATCTTCTTATCACATCAATATACTCAATATGCTTTTATTTTGTAGCAAGATTCCAGGTTGATCCTATAACTCACAGGGGAGGATTTTACCAGGGAAGTAATCAAACGGATCAGTTCTGGGAGGGTTTGCCTTTAGGTTAGGGCAAGGAGGAGCATCCCAGACCAGGCTCTGGAAACCCTTTGTTTCGAGAATCCTACCTCTGAGGCAAAGCTTCCCTTTCACTTCAATTTCGAGTGCCCAAATCAATTTTAAAAGTACCACCTTAAAGAGCTGCAGCATAAGCAGGTCCTGTGCTTTTCAGGGTAACCCCCCCCCCACAATGATCAAATTGCAGGGCTGTTCCTTCCAGGGTATTATAGTCTCTTTTTTTTTTTTTCACAGTACCACAAATACACCCTATTGTGTGTCTACCACGTCAAATACCTTGCAAATACATCCCCCTTCTGAATCTCTCTGAAGTCTCCCAGAATCTAGGAGGAGCCAAGGAGTGCAATTTGAATAATAATGAAGTGACTGAACAATTTAATTACCAAAGGTAGCCCTAGGGAACTCCAACAAAAGGGTTGAACAAACGCCTTTATCTACAAAAATGTAACCACGCGCTCAACTGTGGGACCAATTATGGAGAGTGCAGAAGAGAGGCACACAGGTGCACACACCAGTTTAAGCAAAGGGGGGTATTAGCACAAATCCTCCCAAGAGACAGGCCAAGATGAAAACGAATGGCTTGGAAAGCTTCTCTCTCATCTCTCAGGCTCAAGGTTTAGCTAACTCTCTTCCCTTTCTGATTCATTGAATGTAGCACCTACTATATGCAAAATAATGGAACGGTTCTGAGAAAGGCTTTTAAGAAAGAATTTAAAATAAGTTCAATGAATTTTAATAAAAGTTCTTCAGAATCAACAGTTACAAAGGTACTTTTATCCCTCACACAATTTCTTCAAAGTGAAAAAATTTCAACTTAGTTCTTTGGAGGCCACAGCTTCCAAAGCTGTGGATGACACAGCTTCATTCTGATGTTGTGCTTAATAGCCTCCTACTGACCTTTCTAAGTGACCTTACAATAAAGGACTTTTTCCTTGCTTTGGAGGAAAAGAAAAAAGAACCTTTCTGAAGCCTTAAAAGCTCACAATTCTTTTAGGCCTTAAGAATTAAATGTAGGGAAGCCCTCACAGGCTGAACAATTGCTAAATGCCGCTTCTTGAACAGTAAACAGAGTTTACTTCTCTGAGTAGCAGAGTATTCCCCCACCCCGCGCTCACTCCAGGGCAGGCAGAGCCGTGCCCAGGTGGTGACTCTGGGTGCAGATAAGGCGTCCTAACAACCGCGTTTGCACGGATCCCGGGAAACCCTCGGCCACCGGGCAACTCCTGTATCACCGGGGTGCATCTTCCCGCCTCTCCACGGGTGCCCCTAAGCCGCAGACTTGGGAAGCCCCTGGACCCCTCCCGCAACTACGGCGAGGGCAAGACTGACACCCGCAGCTGCCGACGACCCTGCCAGTCACGCTGCTGCCGGCTGCCTTTTTTAGCCACGACATCTGACCCCAGCTTTAACAGCAGCATTCAGGGAGAGGTCCCACGGAGAGCCGGGCGGTCCCCCTTCCCTCCTCAACCCCCAGATCCTGCCGAGAACTCGGATGAGAGGTGGGGGACGTACCCGGCGAGCGAGCGCATGTTTCCCCAGCCCAGACTCTTCCTCTCTGTGCTCTCCCCCACTGATCCTGGTACCCCATGGTCGCCTGCACCCGGGCTCCCCCATTTTGCAGCCTGTGGTCGCTGCTCGGTAGCTGCTCCTGCGCCCCTCCCCGCCCCCACCCCGCAACTCCGTTCTCCTGGATCCCCTCCAAGTCCTCGGCCAGCGCACTCGGCCGGGCCGGGGGCGGGAAGAAACAGAGGGAAGGGACGGGCTGCCGGCTGAGGACGCGCGGGGCTGGGGACCGGGCAGGGGACCTGGCGCTCACCTCCCTCCTCCGCCCCGCTGTCCGGGTCGGCATCCGAGGAGTCGGGCCCGTCCCCGTAGTCCGCTAGCCCCACCAGCTCATCCTCCTCGTCGTCGTCCTCGTCTTCCAGCTGCGGCTTCCCCAGCACCTGGCTCATTGCGCCCACCCGCCAGCCGTCCCGGGGGCGGCAAGTTCCGGGTTAGGGGCTAAGCCTCCTCGCTCGCCGCGCAGAACCTGCCTGAACTGGGGTTTTGTCTGGAGTGCGGCGGGAGCCGGCGGGGGCCGCGAGTCCCGGGGCGGGCGGCGTCCTGTCCTGGTCTAGGTTTCGCGCTTCCCGGCGTGCCCGGGCCCCTCGCCGCCCCTCCCTCCTGCCGGCGGAGGACTCAGCCGGAGCGCGGCAGTTCCTCCCCGAGGAGGGAGAGAGAGACTGCGTGACCCAAGTCACCTGACACACACTGTCTCTCTTACACACACACACACACACACACACACACACACACACACGCGCGCGCGCGCGCGCTCCCGGGCGCAGGCACCGCTCGGTGGGCGCTGAGCGGAGGACCAACACACACTCTTGACGGGTGGGGGGGTGAAACGCACACGGACACAAGAGGGGTACCCCCCGGCTGGGTAGCAGGAACCCACCACGGCTGCGCGCCAGGGCCCCCCACGCGCTGCTTCTGCGCGTTGTCCCCGCACAGGCGGGAGAGCTGAGGGCCTGAACGCTCTGAGAACCTCTCCTCCACTCACCTCCGACACACACACACCCTACCTTGAGCAGCCATCTCCAGCTTTTAATTCTAGGGTAGGGCTCCATTCCCTCCATTGGAGCTCCACTGCCTTACACTGCTGTGTCTGGGCTCCCCACTGTAGCAGCGTCCCTAGGACACCCCGTGGATGCTGAAACGCCCCAAGAAGAAAACTCAGAGAAATGCACACGGCAGAGGCACAGTCTCCATAGCAATTGCCTTTTAGTGTGCCTTTATGGTTCAAAGTGCTTCCCACCAAGAATATGAAAACATCAGGCCTCTCCAGGTGTCAATGTTTCTAAAAAAAATAACATGCCTCGTGACTGCCTAGACTGACATTCCTCTGCAGTGTTTTGGAAAAGGTCTAAGGTATATAACACACTCGGAGGCTACCCATGGTCACCTTCTGTCTCACTGTATGGAAGACTGTAATCCCACACTTCAAAATTAAATGTTTCAAGGGTTTTGTGCAGAGTTGGGGAGCCAGTGTCTGCATGAGGGGGGCAATTCTCACATAGCAATAGGAGCAATGTGGGGGGTGAAACTAAAACCTGCATTCCTCCACAAGCTTTCCATCACGGGACACAATGTACCCACCCTTTTTGGATACTGCAAAAAATCACGTGGATGAACTTCCTGTGTCAAGAACAATAAGAAATAAACCAGCTGGCCAGCATGGTGATACAGATCCTACAGGTGCCAGCAGCCCAGCAGGTGGTGTGGGGGAGGAGAAGAAGAAGGGAGCTGAGGCTGAGGCTCTTGCGGCCCAAGGGTGCTGCCTCTGTAGCACCTACTATGTGCGAGGGTGGAGGGGGGAATAAGGGGAAAAGGAGGGGAGATCCCCAGATGCTCAGAACAGTGTTCCTGCCATGGAAGAGCCTAGCAAATTATGACTCATGTTCTGGATTTTGTATTAGTTGTGGGTGTTGAAGTGGTTATAGATACCTTCTAGGAGGCGGCCACTTTTAACTGGAAAGGTCTTCAGATTTGCCACGTGGAGGTAGTATGACTTGGTATGACTATATCACTCAAGGTCCTTCCCTGGAGGAAAATAGAGGCCACATGCAAAGATTTTTGACTTAAAAGGCTTTAAAAGAAGAGGTGATTTACTTGGGTGTGGGCAGAGTTCAGAAATCAACCAGGAGTTAGCAACAGTGGGAAGAGGTCACCATGCCTACACTAGTAGGACTAAGGAAGGGCCAGAGTCTGCAGAGGGGGCATGATATAGGGGCTGCAGCTGATGAGGAAGCAGCCACTGCCAGGACCACCTGTGTAGAGAAGGCAGCAGTGGGTAGGCATACCTTGACGTCTCCTTCCTCCTACCCTTCATTCTCCTGGAAGTACCTCCCACTGGCCAAACCCACCTGGAAGCCAGAGGTCAAGAGACCCTGGCACCTAGTCCAGGAATTGGGCAGGGAGGGCAGAAAGTGGGTCCAAGGGGTAAGTGGGTGGGGGGGGGCAAACAAGGTAACCAACCAGCATAAGGGACTTTATTTGCTCCTACACGAGGAACTTACTCCAGGAGTCATTTTCCTAGTCCATTTTCATCTGCTCCATTAAAGAAACTCTCCAGGAAGAAGGGCTCTCCCAGATTGGATTCAAAGATTTGGTAATCCCAGATCAAACCCGCCACCCTGGTGCAAGGTTTTTTAGCTGACCTGATTTAAACTACAGAGGGCTACTTATGGGGTCTGAAAAGCCCGTCCAAGGTCAGCCCAGACCATCAAGGCATCACAGGCTGGTTGCCAAGTGTATAGGCCCCAGGGGTTCAGAATACGACAGTTCTGAAGTCAAAAGCCCCACTGTGCCTGAGACCCAGAAAGAGTCGAAATATCTGATGATCCTCTGCTTTCCCCAAGAAGGGAGATCTTAGGGGGAAACACCAGCAACAGATTAGAGCACGCCCTAAAATACTTGAGAATTAGGCCATTCTTGAGAAAATAAGGGAACAAATCCAAAAAAATGAATAAAAGTCAAGTCCACAATAATGTTCCACCTCAAGGCAGATAAAAGAGTCATAGACAGGTTTGAGTTTCTAATTCACTGTCATTTCAGAAATGTACGAAAAAATTTGAGCGAACGGAATGGGAAGAAACTCTACTGCTTTCCTTTTGCTATTATCAGTTCGATGCTGTCAGTTTTCAAATAAGGAATATTTTTTTAATTTTCTTTTTTTTTTAAGATTTTATTTACCTATTTTTAGAGAGGGGGAAGGGAAAGAGAAAGAGAGGGAGAGCAACATCCATGTATGGGAGATATATCAGTCAGTTGCCTGGTTGCCTTTCAAATGCCCCAGGCTTGCCCCCAAGTTTGCCCCAAGCTTGCCCCCAACTGGGGACCTGGCCTGCAACCCAGGCATGTGCCCCAACTGGGAATCAAACTGGCAACCCTTGGGTTCACAGGCCAGTGCTCAATCCACTGAGTCACACCAGCCAGGGCTATTTCTAAGATATTTTTAAACATACCCAGCTATGGCTGGTATGGCTCAGTGGATTGAGTGATGGCCTATGAACCAAAAGGGTCGCCAGTTTGATTCCCAACTGAGGCACACGCCTGGGTTGCAAACCAGGTCCCAGTTGGGGGCACATGAGAGGCAATCACAAATTGATGTTTGTTTCCCTTTCTTTCTCCTTCCCTTCCCCTCTCTGCAAATAAATAAATAAAATATTAAAGTATCTTAGAAATAGCCCTGGCTGGTGTAGCTCAGTGGATTGAACGCGGGCCTGTGAACCACAGGATCGCAGTTCGATTCCCAGTCAGGGCACATGCCTGGGTTGCAGGCCAGTTCCCAGCAGGGGACTCACGAGAGGCAACCATACATTGATATTTCTCTCCTTCCCTTCCTCTCTAAAGATAAATAAATAAAATATTGAAAAAAAAGTATCTTAGAAATAGAAGTTCTTAGCCCTGGCCAGTGTGGCTCAGTGGTTGGGGTGTCATGCTCTATACCAAAAGGTTAGGAGTTCAATTCCCAGTCAGAGAGCATATACCTAAGTTGCAGGTTTGATCCCCAGTCAGGGTACATATGGGAAGCAACCAATCAATGTCTCTTAGTAAAATCAATAAACATATTTTTTTAAAAAGAAATAGAAATTCTTAAATTCAAAAAGCTGTGTCTGTGGATTCTTTTAAAATTTAAATAAAAATAGAAAAACACTAAACATTGTGAGCCTTTGGGAAACTGGGTGTGGAATCTACTTGGTAAATTGGCTGTGGCATTGGCCACTCCCTGGTCTGGAGCTCAGGCCGTGTCTGTGATGTCTCCCAGAGAGAGCAGTCTCAAGAATGTAAGGATCTGTCCACGTGCTACCCACAGCTACTGCTGATGTGTGTGACCATGGCAGGGCGCCATCTACGTACATGGCAGGAGTCTAATAAATGTTTATGGAATGAATGAAAGATAGTATGTGGCCAGCTCGGAGGAACTGCAATGTGATTATTAGATGCTTATTTTATTCTTTACCAACTCCCCGTTCTAAAAATTTTTTTTTAATTTTTAGAAATATTTTGTGGCATCATGAAAGATGAGCTTCATCTATTGCCCATTAAAATTTAACCAACTAATATTTACCAAGATTTTCTATGAATAAGGCCTTGTTCCCAAATAATATAAGCTTCAAAATATCCCACTAAGTAAGTAATATTATTGTCTTTACTTTGCAGAAGAAAACTGAGTGAAGCAATTTGAGCAAGGTACCATATGGAGTCGATGGTGAAAATAAATTGGTCAGATACTAGACGTTATTCCTATTTAATGGCCCGAGGCTGAAGTCAGTTAAATGACAGCTATTAAACTGAAAAGGGGGGAAAGGAAGTGAACAGTGTGTTCCCAATCTCCCAGGCAAAGAAGGAAAACACACATAGACAATCATTGGTTGACATTATTTGCCTTATTAGGAACACAAATATCAAGCGATTTAGCACCCTATATGCTAAGCTAAAGTACAATACTTGTAAGTGTAATTTTGCTTTAAAATTTGAATTTTAAAGGTCAGAAGTTTGTGCCCTTCTTTTAGTGAACTGCCCTTATTATTTTGCTATTAGCAATTAGATGTCTTGTGACAAAGAACATGAGAGCTTTTTAAAAGAAATCTGTACAATTTAGGCAAAATAACTACA
Source organism: Artibeus jamaicensis (assembly GCF_021234435.1). NCBI lineage: Eukaryota > Metazoa > Chordata > Mammalia > Chiroptera > Phyllostomidae > Artibeus > Artibeus jamaicensis. The sequence continues at coordinate 38,426,951 of NW_026521812.1, read as the reverse complement.
GTCCTGAACAGGGCAAGCAATTAAATACAGTCTGCATCCTGCATATGAGGGTATTTCGAGGTCTGATGGCATTGCTGTCTGGTTCCTGGGATTCTCATTTTGAAAGCCTTTCAGGCTTTCTTTTTAAATATATATCTGAAGCTATTAATTTTGCTTGATGCAAACAAAGGAAAGAGCCTTCTATAGAATCTTTCTGGACTCCTGCTGATCCAGGGAAGCCAGCCAAATTTCTCCAGAGAGCAGCTCACAGCCTCCAGTTCTCCCAAGACCTGATAAAGTCATTAAAAATCATTAAATCACTTCCACGGAAGCAATCCATCATTAAAGAGATTTTATTAAAATAGTGTTTTGACATTTTAAAAACATGCATATGAGAAAATAATCAAACAGCATAAAAGAATATCTGGTGAGAAGTGAGTTGCCCTCCCTGCTCTGACCTACGGTCTGTGCTATCAGGGTGGTCCTGCTTCCCCCCTTCGTCCCCCCTCCAGCCAGCACCCCCCTCAGGCAATGCCCCCACCACTGTCCACGTGGAAGCCCTCTGCTTTGTGGTGTGCAAACATGTTTGTTGCCATTATAGAGACTTATACTTGTTACTTCATTTTTTTAATCAAATAACATTTTTAAAAAATATTTTATTTATTTTTTAGAGAGAGGGGAAGATAGGGAGAGAAACACTGATGTGTGAGAGATCCCCCCAACTGGAGGCCTAACCCAAAACCCAGACATGTGCTGACCAGGAATCAAACCCAGCAACCTTTCCGCTCACAGGCTGGCATTCAACCCACTGGGCCATACCAGCCAGGGGCAAACATTTAAAAAAAAACATGAAGACAATTTGATTTTCAGGGCCGGGCTTTTGGGAAACAAACAGAGAGAGGAGAAAGCATACCTGGGGGGAGAAGAGCCTGGTGTAGATGGAGCAGCCAGAGAAGGCCTCTCTAAACAGGTGACGTCTGAGTTGACCATGAGGAGGTGAGCGCAAAGTGGGAGTCAGGATGGAGAGTGTCTCAGCAGTCGGAAAAGCCCCGGGGGAGGGGAAAGGAGTGCTGTTGGGGGAACAAAATGGTCAGTGTGATGAGAGAGGGGAGGTCGGTAGGCACGGGAGACAGGGAGTCTTTTCAGCCAGGATAAGCATTTTGGATTTTATTCCAACTGCCACTGAAAGCCTTGAAAAGTTTTAAAAAGGCAGGTGAAATGTGTGGTTTACTAGCTGTGGCCGGATGGCTCCACTGGTTGGAGCATCACCCTGATGTACCAAGGTTTCAGGTTCCATCCCCAGTCAGGGCACATACAAGAAGCAATCATGAATTCATGAATAAGTGGAACAACAAATCTCTCCCCCCCTCAAAAAAAAGTCAATCAGTATTTTTTTTAAGTCTGGTTTGCTTTTCTGAACGCTCACTCTGGTACATTGCTCCCAACACCCCACGTGCCCTTTTGCAAATGTGGCTTTGCCACTTCTCCATTCTATTCCCCCCCTTTGAATATGGCAGGCCCTGTGACATTTTAAATCAATAGAATGTGGCAGAAGTGACAGTGACATTGCACAACTTCTGAGTTTGGACCATAAAAAGCCTTGCTATTTTCTTTCTTACTTTCTGGAGCCTTGAGCCCCCATAGAAAGAAGACTGGGCTACCCTGCTGGAGAGACCCCCATGGACAGAGAGGCACTGAGGATGCGGAGCCCAAGAGGAAAAAGATCCCAGCATGTGAGTCATCCCAGCTGAGGGGCAGACATGTGAGTGACACCATCTTGGGTTCTTCGGCTCAAATTGCAGCCATATGAGGCCAGTGCAGCCCACACCACGAGGAACACAGACTTGCGGTTCCTGCTGAGCCAGCCCAAAGAGTCGTGAGCTAATAAAATGTCTGTTTTTTAAAGCTCTTAAGGTCTGGGGTGTTTTTTACACAGCAGTAGGTAACTGATGCACATACTCTGGCCAATGAGAGGAAAATGGATTGTAGATTTAAGGTGGAAACAGAAAATAACAGTTAGGAGGTCATTGTCCTAGTCCGAGAGAGAAATGAGTGAAGAGACTGGACAAGGAGAGGAGTGGGTAGATTCGGTACAGGTTTGGGAGGTAGGATAGATAGGTTTCATTGATAGCTATTTAACACGGATGGTCAGGGGAAGGACTTACTCCAGGCATTTGGTTTGAGCAACCAGATTTGTGGTAATGCCATTTATTGAAATAGGATTGGGGTGGGAAGTGAATCAAGGTCCTTGATTTCTAACATTCTAGTTACTACATATTGCCACATAATAATTTTTCCCAATCACAAGCCACAAATGAACTAAGGATGACATTTTAATTATCTGAGAAAAGTTCCAGACTACTGGGATGGAATTGCTACATATGAACTTCTATTAAAAATTAACCTTTTATGTATATGGACTTTAAAGGATAAGCTTCAGACATAATGTAAACGGTGACTTGAATGAGAGCAGAAAATTCTTGATAATGGGCTGGGGACTGGGTGGAGATGGGCAAAGCAGGGTAGGGGAAGAAGGACATTTTTAATGGTGTCTACAATAAAAATAAAGTAAAAAAAAAAAAGAATCTGCCCTGGCCAGGTGGCTCCATTGGTTGTAGCATCATCCTCATGTGCCAAGGTTTCCGGTTCTATCCCCAATCGGGGCACATCCAAGAAGCAACCAATGAATGCATAAATAACTAAACAATGTTTCTCTCTCTTTTTCTCCCCCTTCCTTTGTCTCCCTAAAAGAATCAATAAATTTTTTTAAAAATTTAAGTTCTACATGTCTGTAGATAGACCACTTTGGACTTGGCAACCCCTACTTTGTCTGGGAGAGTTATACCAACTTATACATTAAATGATACAAGAAAGCAGATTCTCCAGAACAAAATTACTGTATTAAAAATTTACTAGAATGAAATCCAGGAACCATCGTTTATACACATCGCTCACTTAACATTCTCAACAAGAGTGGCAGGCACAGTCAGGCAGCTACTTACCAGCCATTTGCAAACACTTCTCCCTCGCCTGCTTCTCAAACTAGAAATGGGAAAAGTCAGATACTCAGACTTTGAGACTCCTTTATGTCTGGTCAGTAAGATGTAAGGAGGAATCCTACTGGGGAACTTCTGGGGAAACGTTTGTTTCCTGATAAAAGAGGCCAATGAATCAGAAGAGCCTCCTGATACCACCATTTGCCACTTTGAACACATGGTCCCTGGAAGTAAAAAAGCCGTCTTGCAGTCCTGAAGTAACAGGCCTAAGGCCAAAAGCCTGCCATACAACTGGCAGAATACAAAGAGGGACAGGCCCTGGATTACCTTGCAGAACTGTTGTACTCAAACCTGAAAATGCCTACTTCCAGACTTTTTATTTCATGAGGAAATTAGAAGTCCATTCCTTACACCGGTGCCTCCCCATCCTGTTCTGTCATGGCGTACATAGGAAAGGAGTCGTGTGCCACGCTGACATAGATGGACAAGCCGTCTGAAGGCAGAGGTGACTGTCAGAGACTTTGGCCACCTTAGGCTTTGCCTGACTGCCCCAAACGCTGAGGGCATCAATTACTTGGACATATTTGTAACCGATTTCTGGCATGGAAGTGGTGGGGGCAAATCAATTGGGAAGTTCTACTTAAGCCACTGAAGGCAGGGTGTTCTGAACTTTGCGATACAACATATCCTAACTAAAACAATATATATCTTTTATGAGTGAAGGGAAGGAATGATGGAGGGAAGGAGAGGGGATGGATGGATGGATTGATAGATGGATAAACCTGGCAAAGTTTGTTCCAGAATAACAGGGAACTTGTTTTTGCTTCTCTCAATACTTTTCATTTCATTCTTCTCTCTTCATGAAAACTGGCTTTCTGTGCTTTTCAAACAGATGGCAGGAGATGGCTGTCCCACCCACCTTGTCCCAGTGATAGTGGGGACCGGGCTCATGAACTAGGCTTCATAGGTTCAAACCAAGCACCACAACTAACTAACTAGCTGTGTGATCTGGACCAAGTTACCAACCTCTCAGTGCCTCAATTTTCTCACCTCTAAACTGGTGATAATGTTACATACCTTAAAGGGGTTGTAGGAAAAGTAAATCCATTAAACTATGTAAAGATAATTTAAAACAATAAGCACAGTATGAGCTATTTTTTTACTTTTTAAAAGAGATTTACTTGTTTATTTTTAGACAAGAGGTAAGGGGAGAGGAAAGAGAAGAAGAGAAACATCACTGTGTGGGTGCCTTTCACGTGCTCCCTACTGGGGACCGGGCCCACAACACAGTGCCCTGACTGGGAATCAAACCAGTGACCTTCTGGTTAGCAGTCCGGCGCTCAATCCACAGAGCCACACCATCCAAGGCATATTATATTTTATTGATTATGTTATTACAGTTGTCCTGATTCTTCTCCCTTTGCCCCCTCCACCCAGCAGGCCCCACTCCCTCAGGCAATCTCCCCACCATTGTTCATGTCCATGGGTCATACATATAAGTTCTTCAGCTACTCCATTTCCTCTACTGTACTTTACATCCCCAAATCTATTCTGTAACTCCCTATTTGTACTTCTTAATCCTCTCACCTGTTCACCCATTCCTCCCCTCCCCCTTCCCATCTGGCAACCTTCCAGCAACTAACTTCTTTTCTCTTGCTCTTAAGAGTGTTTATATTTAACCTTTGGCATTTTAATAATGATGTGTCTTGCAGTGGGCCTTTTTGCATCCATCATAATTGGGACTTTATACTTCCTGGACTTGAATGTGTATTTCCTTCACCAAATTAGGGACATTTTCTTCCACTACTTTTTGCAGATAGATCTCCAATTTCTTGCTCTTTCTCTTCTCCTTCTGGTACCCCTATGAGGAGAATGTTGGACCTCTTAAAATTGTTCCAGATGCTGCTTATACCATCCTCATTTTGGGATCTTTTTTTCTTCTTATTGCTCATCATGGTTGTTTTTTGCTTCTTTATGTTCCAAATCATTGATGTTATTCTTGGCTTCACCCACTCTACTATTCTTTCCCTATGAATTGTTCTTTATTTCCATCAGTGTATCCTTCGTTTCTGACTGAATTTTTTTTTATTCTGCTGAAATCTTCACTAAGTTCCTCCAGCATCCTTATAAACAGTGTTTTTTTAAATTTACTTTTTTATTGATTATACCATTAAAGTTGTTCTATTCCCTCCTTCATTCCCCTCCATCCTACCCCCCCGTCCCCACCATTACCCCCCTTTAGTTTATGACCATGTGTCTCCAGTTCTTTAGATTCTATATTTCCCATACTATTCTTGCCCCCCCATCTATTTTCTATCTACTGTCTATGCTACTTATTTTCTGTACCTTCTCTCCCCTTCTCCTCCTCCCCCTCCCCCTATTGCTAACCCTCCTTGAGATCTTCATTTCTATGTTTCCACTCCTGATCTAGCTGTCCTTTTAGTTTGCTTTTGTTTTAGGTGTGGTTGTTAGTAACTGTGAGTTTGCTGTCCTTTCACTGTTCATGTTTTTTTTAACTTCTTTTTCTTAGATAAGTCCCTTTAACATTTCATATAATAAGGGCTTGGTGATGATGAACTCCTTGAATTTGATCTTATCTGAGAAGCACTTTATCTGTCCTTCAATTCTAAATGAAAGTTTTGCTGGATAGAGTAATCTTGGTTGTAGGTCTCTGGATTTCATGACTTGGAATACTTCTTTCCAGCCCCTTCTTGCCTGTAAGGTCTCTTTTGAGAAATCCGCTGACAGTCTGATAGGAACTCCTTTGTAGGTGACTGTCCCCTTATCTCTTGCTGCTTCTAGGATTCTCTCCTTCATTTTAATCTTGGCTAATGTAATTATTATGTGCCTTGGTGTGTTTGTTCTTGGGTTCAACTTCTTTGGGACTCTGAGCTTCCTAGATTTCCTGGAAGTCTATTTCCTTTGCCAGATTGGGGAAATTCTCCTTTATTATTTGTTCAAATAAGTTTTCCACTGGTGGCTGTTCCTTTCCCCCTTCTGGTACCCCTATAATTCGGATGTTGGAGTGTTTAAAGATGTCCTGGAAGTTCCTAAGACTCTCCTCATTTTTTTGAATTCTTGCTTCTTCACTCTTTTCTGTTTGGCCATTATTGGCTTTCTTCTGGTCCACTCCATTGATTTGAGTCCCAGTTTCCGTTTCATCTCTATTGGTTTCCTGTGCAATTCCATTCATTTCAATTAGTTTCGCCTTCATATGTTTGTCTAATTTGTGGCTATAATCAACCAGTTCTGTGAGGATCCTGATCACCAGTGTTTTAAACTGTGCATCTGAGAGTTTTGCTATTTCTTCATCGCTTAGATTTATAGGCTCTGGGGCTTTGAGATCTTCTTGAGCCATTTTTGGTCTGTTCTCTCCCATTAAGTATGAGTAGCGAAGCCTTGGACTCTCAGGTCGCTGGGTTGTGACGCTATATGTGGGGGTGTGGTCAGAGCAGGGAAATGGCGACCCCCTCTGCTGTTTTGAGCTGCTGGGTGAGGAGCAGAGCCTTAGGTGGTTCACCAGGGTGGGGCCACTCAGGTCGCTGGGTTATGACGCTGTATGTGGAGGCAGGGTTAGAGCGGGGAAATGGCGGTATCCTCTGCTGTCGCTAGCCGTGGGGCCTGCTCAGTCCTGTAGTCTCACCGCCCACTGCCCACTCCCTCGTTTGTCTATATGTGCACGAAAGTGCGACCACAGTCAACCCGTAGCCCTGCTCCCTCGCTGTTTCCCCGCGGTCGCTCACTGGGTTGCTCACTAGGTCCAACCCTGCGCCTGGGTTCTGCGCGCCGGAGTCCGTCTGACTGAGTTCTTCTGTGCAACCCCACTCCGACAGCTGCTGGTTTCGCCCCTCTTACCGGTCAGGCTGAAGAATTTGTTGTTATCAGACTTCCGAAAAGTTCAATTTTCTGTGTTCTGGCTGTGTTTTCTGTTGCTAATATTTAGTTGTCTCTAAACTTGGTTGTGTGAGAAAGCATGGCCTCTCCACCTATGCCTCCATCTTGGCGGAAGTCCCATAAACAGTGTTTTGAACTCTGCATTTGATAGATTGCTTATCTGCACTTTGCTTAGCTCTTTTTCTGGAGTTTTGATCTGTTCTTTCATGTGGGCCATGTTCCTGTCTCCTCGTTTTGGTAGCCTCCCTGTGTTTGTTTCTATGTATTAGGTAGAGCTGCTTTGACTCTGTGTCTTGGTAGTGTGGCCTAATGTAGCAGGTGTCCTGTAGGCTCCAGTGAAACAGCCTCCCTTATCACTCAAGCTGGGTACTCGACATGCACCCTTTGTGTGGGCTGAGTATACCCTCCTCTTATAGTTGAGCCTTGGTTACTGTTGGCAGATCAATGGGAGGGATCTCCATTTTACCCAGGTCACTCGGATGCAAGGACTGGCTATAACCACTGACCACCAAACTCCACCCTCCGTGGAGGCTCAGCTGTGCAGGGGCAGGGTGATGGTGCTCTGAAGTGGTCTGTAGCTGTCCACTAGGTGCACTGGCCCTGGGGTTCCCCATGTAGTGCAGGCAAAGGTCAGCCCCTGCCTGTGTTTTATCCAGGGCACCCTGCATGAACTGTAAAACAACTTGAGATGGCTGCTGCTTGTGCTGGGTTTGGAGATTCCCAGGTGAAACTAAGCTGTAATTCTAATCTGGCTGCAGCTAGGGCTCACAGAAGCCAGCTGTTGCTTGTTTGGTAGGATTTAGGAGCCAAGACCAGATATAGTAATGGAAAAGAAGTTTGGGTGGGCTAAAATGGGTGGGGTAGCCCTGGGGAACTCCAAGGGTGAGTCACACAGTGTTAGCCAGACTGATGGAATCTCAGATGAGGCACCAGCCTAGGGGCTCTGTGGGGATAGAGCTCAACAAAGGGACAATGGCCTTTGCTCACCCTGATGTCAGACACTTCAGTCTCTCTCTGTATGCCACTGACGCCCTTCAAGCTGCCACTGTGGTGCCGGAGCTCAGAGGGAGCGAGTCTGAGTAGGTGAGTCCATATGTGGGCTAAGAGGAGCTGCCTACTGCTCCAGCAGCCTGCTCCACTGATTCAATCTCCACTGGTTTTTGTGGCCAGAAGTGGTGGGGACTTATCTTCCTAGCCCTGGAATTCTGGACTGGGGGGCCTGGTATGAGTCTGGGACTCTTTCCTCCTGAGATATCCTTCCTGAATTTTGATCCAGGTGGGTGTGAGGCCAACTCATTCTGAGTCCATGACCCTCCTACCAGTCTGGATGGATATGATTTCTTTAATTCGGTAGTTGTCAGACTTCCATACAACTCAATTTCTGATGTTCCTGAGTGATGGTTGTTGTATATTTTTAGTTGTACTTTCAATGCGGTTGCGCGAAGAGATGAGCCATATCTTATATTACCTAATATTATAGCTTGATAATGGTCAAATCCCCCCAAATATGCTGAATTAATGGTCTAACTCATTATGGCTGGGGGGTGCAGTTGGTGGCTAAAGAGGTCTACTCTCATGAGTGGGAGACAGTTCTTAACAAAGGGGAATAAACTGAAGAGAAACCTCCAAATGTATCCACATGTGCTTCAAATCATTCCACGTATACTGGGCTCTGAATAATTTCACCTGTCTTCTCATTCTGGGATCCCAGCTAAAGAAGCAGCCATTTTTTGGCCATGCTATTCTTGTGGAAGAAGGGACGAGCTCAAGCCAGTTGGAAGAAGCACTAAAGCACACAACATATTTAGAGCTTCTGTTCCACCGTGGTCAAGGCAAGCCTCACAGTGCCAAAGCAGTGGGGCAGAGAAGTCTGCACACTACAGGAAAAGATGGCAAAGGTGGGAAGGGGAAAAAAAGTTGTCAATGAATAATGAGTCTACCACATAGATCCACTGCAATCAGTTCCAAAGCAAAACCACCAAATTTTCATGGGACCTGACCAACTAATTCTGAGCTGTCTATGGAGTGGCAGAGGGCTAAAAATGATTGAGCTCCTTATGAAGATGAAAAAGAAGTAAGTAAGGGTAGGACTTTCATGATCAGAAGATTTAATATGAAAGCACAGATTTTCAGACAGTATGGTACTAGCTCAGGGACAGGCGAATGGGACAAAACAGAGAACCTAAACAAACCCACATGCGCATGCAGTAGTTCTGGCATTGCAAACGAGGAGAGAAACACCATTCAGATGCAGTGTAGACTTACATGTGAAAGGCAAAACTTTTAAACTTTTAGAAAAGAATATTGAAAAATATTTTTAGCCCTGGCTGGTGTAGCTCAGTGGATTGAGTGCAAGCCTGCGAACCAAACAATGTGGTTCGATTCCCAGTCAGGGCACATGCCTGGGTTGCAGGCCAGCTCTCATCAGAGGACACACAAGAGGCAACCATACATTGATATTTCTCTCCCTCTCTCCTTACCTTCCCTTCTAAAGATAAATAAAAATCTTATAAAAAAACATGAAATATATATATTAAAAAAAAAGAAAAATATTTTTACATCCTCAGGGTCGAAAGAGATTTCTCAAAACACACAAAACAGGGTAACAAAGAAAATAAGAATAGTTGTTGAATGTTAAAAATGCTTGATCACACTGGTGAGTGGGGAAAGACAAATCACAGCCACAACGTGAAACGATCTCACATCCCCACATAGAGGAAAACCTGACCACTGGTGGAGACGTGGAGCACGGGGCCTTGCCTGCCCTGCTGATGGGGTGCACAGTGGGGTAACCAGCTCAGAAAACAATTTGCCTTTTAGGAAAATTTGAACACATGCATACCTTGAGACCCAACAACTTCTCTTGTACATATATATTCGTAAAAACTCTTGCACACATGCACCAGGAGAAATATTTAAGAATGTCCATAGCAACATTTTTGCAATAACAAAATTTGGGGGGGGGGATTTTTTTCCAAAAAACTGGAGCCAAACTAATGTCCAAAAGTAGACTAGAAAAATTGTGGCATCTTCCCACAATGAAATATTGTATAGCAGAGAAATTGAAAAGCTGAATCTCAGAAACAGAATGCTGAGTGAAAAAGGCAAGTCACTTCAGAGTCACATAGAATGATTCCATGTACAAAAGGTTCAAAACTAGGCAAAACTCAACCATGCCATATTTAAGGATACTAAATTTATCCATGATAAAATTATTACCACAAATTTCAGGATGGTGGTTTCCCCCAGAGGAGGAGAATATGGTCATGGAAGGGTGTGTGGAAGATTTCTTGAGTGGAAACCTTAGCAAGGGCAGTGTTAGGGAGTGCCAGGGATAGAAGTAAGAATGGGGGGCTGAAGGACTATCAGAAGCTACCAATGTGAAAGAGAGCTAGTACAGTCAACTTACTAAAGAAATGTTGCTGGAAATTGGAGGAGATCACATTCTCTCAGAGCAGTTAAAGTTATTGGCAAAGCAGATTTCTTTCTCATGAGGCCAAAGGAGAGGCTGGTGAAGTGGATTTATCAGGCTGCCTGCCATTGAGCTGAGCAGAGGGAGCGGCAGGCGGGGACCCCTTCTCAGTACAGGGAGGTTTAGGAGTCTCCTTTCATTAGTTGCCCAGAAACTGTGTGCCCACTTGGAGATAAGTAAGCAAGATCTCCAAGCAGCTCTCATGCACTGCTTGCTTTGGCACTCACGAGGTCCCCCTGCCAGGAATCCTCATTCATCAAAGTCTGGGAACAAATGCAGACCAGTCTGCTCCCAGGAGCACTCACATATCTTACAAGCTGGCTTCTGCATTCTGTTCCTTTCAGCGGAATTAATGAGTGATTGCTCCGACTGCCCATAAATGTAACTTAAAACTCCATCTCATTGCGACTTTATGATGATGTTATAAAAGCCTCCCACAGGAATAGAGAACTCTGGATCTTTGAAAGTTTATTTAGGGGACTGGCTAGAAAGACTCTCTAATATGGAAAAGGGAGAACAAGAAATGATCTGACTGAAAGGTCACCCATGTCTTGACTTTGGGGTTTCTGGCTGCAGAGAGATTCAGAGGTACTAATAGGCAAGGGGGGGGGATGGAATGTCTTTTCCTAATAGCTCTAGATGGGGGTGTGACAGGGATGGGGAAACAAATCTGAGGACACTCAGAGGAGAGGTTCGCACTCTTCCAAGGAAAACCGCAGCTCTGACCAGAGGGTGGGAGGGGAGTTCGGAGGCACTTAACCTTCCCTGGTATGACATGTAGGGGCTTTTTATTATGATGATGATGATTATTATTATTAAATTTCCTCTGCCTAATGCTCCCTGAAGGAGAGGGAGACAAACATCTTAAGAAAAAGGAGGAGATCATCATGTTTCTTCCCCCCTGAAAACCAGGCCTATTTCAGAGGGGATAAGAAAAATAAGGTTCGAAATGAGCTTGCCCCAAACCTCAGATAAAACTGAAACTCCACTCTAGGGAGCCAGCTCTGTTTGCAGGGCAGATAACCAGCCCTGCTTCTTGAAAAAGGCTGAATGAGGTCCCATTCATTCATATATTCACTCAATAAGAATTTATTGAGTGCTCACTGTGTTCAGGAACTCTTCTAGATACTGAAGAAGTAACTGGAAAACAGACAAAAAGAGAAGGAGTTGATGGTTTGTCAGGTGCACTTTGTATGTAGGAGTCAGGAAGGCCCAAAGATTTTGCTGGTTTCATATGCATGGTTCCATCGAATTGTTTGGTATACAGTTGTCTTCTTCTCTCTTCAGTTCTCTGGATCATTCAGCATTGCTGCTCACTTCCATTGAGCACCCACAGTTAAGTGAGCAACGGGTACATTAAAACATCTACTGGGTCAGGGGCTGAGGGATGGTTTTTCCTCCCAATTCCCCTTTCCCTCTAATAAACCTCCTGGCAACCCCCGCCCGGAAGAGCCCGCCCCACCGCAGCCCCCCTTCCTCCCACTCTGCAAAGGTGACCTCTCCGGGCAGCTGGCGGCCAGTGCGAAAGGGGCAGGGGCCCCAGGTTGGAGTGGGCTGCCGACCAGGGCCTCGGGACCCCACCGCCCCGGCCCCCACTGTGCCCCACCGGCCGCTGCGGGGCGCTGCGGCCCCAGTTTAGGAGCTGCGGCTTGGCGTGGTGAGGCGGGGTGGAGGGCCCAGCGGGCGGGCGGCAGGCTCGGCCACAGGTAACTTGAGCGAGTGGGGAGTGCAGCCTGGAGAGCAGCGGCTGGAGGCAGCGGCGCTGGGCGGCCCGAGGCCCAGGGGCCACGGGAGCCAGCGGGAGCCCATCCCCATCTTCTCCCTTCACCCCAGCCCTGTCCTCGGCATCCGTTCCTGCAGCGGGGACGTCCAACGCGGGAGAAAAAGGTACAGTGCGTTCTGAGAGCCAGCGCCCCCCACTCCCGGGGACCTCTGATCGGGGAGGATGAGGTCGGGGCTGGGAGCGCTGCGCCAGATCGCTTTCTGCTTGGGGATTAGACTCGGAGCGCCTTGCGTCTTTCCTGCGGCCTCTGGAAAGGCCAGGGCCGGAGGGGTCTTCCTGGGGCACCACCCCTTATCGCTTTGCTTCAGTTTACCTCCCTACCTCCCTAGAATATAGAACTGGGGGGAGGGGGCGGGGCAGAGAACTTTCTCGTCTTTGCTCGTCCCCCTCCTTTCCCTCCAATGAGTTCAAAGAGTTTGAAGAAAGTGGTGGTGGAGGTGGAGTTGCGGGGGTCGCCGGGCGTTGCTCCCAGATGCTGTTTGCAGGCGCAAAGGAGGGTCACCTCTCGTCGCCTGGCGCTCACTGCTGTCCCCGGGCCTTGGGGACGGCCTCTGGGTGACCGGGCTCCACTCGGACGCACCGGCATTCTACCTCCCCGTCTTTCACCAAGGGGTGTGGGCGCGGGAGGGTGGGGGCTGCTCTCCTGTCCCAGAAAGACCCGCTCTGGCTGTAATTCAACTTTGTAGAGTTAGCAAGTGGCATCTCCCGGCCGAGGAAATTATCACGTTGTTTGGCTTGAGTTTAGATGCAGGCGTACCAATTCATGTTTTGGGGATTTCAGTGGTGCTTCCGGTAGATTGCGGGGTGGGAGGGGAAGGGGAAGGAGAGGGGCTTCCTTTAATAAAGCTGGTCAGGGACCTGTTCCCTGAGGCTCAGTGAGGGGATTCAAGTAGTGCTTAAGAGATCCGCTTTGGGGCACGAGATAGAGTCGTGATGCGGCCACTTGTTCTCTCTGTGACTTTGGAAAACCCGCTTATTTGAACCTTAGGTTTCAGAACTGTACATTGGGTGTATTGTGTGTAACCTGGTAGTATTGTTGTGGAAATGAAATGATGCAAGTAAAATGCTTGCATAGTGCTCTTGGATGTTAGGTCTCCTTTCTTTGAATCAGTTGGATGGTGATAACTCATTCTTGTTTAGGTAATGTTCGTGGGAAGAACTTGGGCAATGCAGACAGACACACCTGGGTCCACCATAGTCCCACACTGTACTGATTGCCCCTGAGGGGAGGTCTCCCAGCTTTAGGAGCAGTAGCAACCTATTTTTCTTACCCTTACGAGGTACAACTATACATGTTTAGCTTCTATCATTTTTAGCAGGAGTTGTCCTTTTTTTTGTTAAGTAAGGCTATAAATGAAAATCAGAAGAGTTTTCTATCCTCAGGGTCTTAAGTGGGAAGGAGAGTAGAAGTTGAAGAGGAATGAAAGAGACCAAAAAAGCTAGTTGCATATTGTTTGAGAAATATAAATCAAGAGTGATAAAGAAATGCAAATTTGTTAACTCCTTTGTTTGTGGTTGGTGGCACCCAAAAGTAACCACAGCTTTCCACTTAAACTCATCAACCTCTCCAGAGCCTGTCCAGATAAGCATATACTCAAGTAAAGGCAGATGGGTTTTGAGTAAACTTAGTTTAGAGGTAAGACACACTCCAACTTCCAAGGCCCTCCTGGATGGGAATTCTGGTGCTGCCACTGTGAAATATCCAAGGTCTGTCCAGAACGTATCCAGCCATGTAATATAAAAAATAGAGACACTTGCTGAAGATGTTACAAAATACAAGAAACATTGTACAGAGGACAGTGGCGCCTCAGTCCCCTTCAAAGCAGGTACCTTGGATCTTCACATAGTTCCAGTCTGCATCAGCTGCCCTGTCATATTTTCCTGAATCTCACTGATGTTCTGAAATCTCTTCCCTTTGAAAGGTGATTTTAGTTTTGGGAAAAGCCAGAAGTTGCAGGGCACCAAATCTGGGCTGTAGTGGAGCTGAGTCACCTGGGTGATTTGATGTTTCACCAAAAATCTCTGCATGAGGCATGATACATGAGCGGGCACATTGTTGTGATGAAGCTGCCAATCACCAGTTACCCATAGCTGTGCCTTCTGAATCATCTGAATAGTTTCACAGAGGAATGTTCAAACTTAATGCAACATTTGATGCAGATTCATTGCAGTACTCAGTCATTTACAATGTGACAGCCACGTAAGTACACATGCTCACTCAACTGTGTCTACGGCCCCCACTGACTAGTACAGTGAAGTCATCATTGTTCACGCGTGTGCATTCCAGTCCACTCTCCTTGGCAGTCCAGGTTACGTTGATGTCACACAAACCATTCTCATTGTACTAACAATGGCTAGACTTTTTCAGGACAGGCTTGTACATTCAGAAGGTATAAAACTTAGAGGTGCAACTTAGAGAATGAGAGCAGAACACACACCCAAGTACCCATCACCCACCTGCAGAACTGGAGCATCTCCAGGTCCTTGGAGCCCCCTTCACCCCTCCCCAATATATCCACTCACTTCTCCCCCGAAGGAACCACTAGTCTGGATTTGTGTAAACTTTCTCCTTGCTTTTTACATTTAATATCTGATGCGTGTTGACCCCAAGAAAGAAGATAACTACCAAGGACTTCTGGAAGCTAACTGGTCTCAAATGTTAAAAACAGAACCTAGCAGCCATTCTTAAACAGTGGTTCTCACATAAAGCCACACCGGAGGGAGAAGCCTATACTAAACTGCTTGCCTCCTGCACGGCATGAGGATGGCTTAGTCAGATTACCAGGGAGGGGACTTATTTCTCTATAAGTTGGCTCCCCTCTGGCTCAGTGCGCACTATCCCTTTCCATTTAAGAGTGAAGACTGCCCTTTAATTGAGCTGAAGCTGAAGTGGAAACATGGAAGACATCTCAGCATAGCAGGGCAGAGCCGTCTAGCCAGAGAGAGGGGCCTCACCCCAGGCCCAACTCACAGCTGTGCTGTTCCACAGCAGTTCATTGTATAATTGAAAGAGCACGATTGAGCTCACAGCTGTGCTGTATCACAGTTGAGTTGTTTGCACTCAGTCAAGTTTGCTTCTTCACAGCACCCCAAATTTGAAACACCTGAAAGTGGGGGTTTCTGTTGAATTTGTTCTAACCACCATCCGTCGACATGCAAAAAAACTGGGGGAGGGAAGTCTCCAAACAAGAATTTACACAATAACCTGGAGCAGTCTTATAGAACTTAAAAGCAATACATTAAGAGTAAGATGCAAACCACAAAAAAGCTGACAGGGCAGTCTCTCTCCCAAGCCCCCCCCCCCCATTCCTTGGCACAGGTGGGTGTGTTCTGTCTGCAGAGAGGAGGCCCGTCGCTCCAACGTAGCTTGGAGGCTATAATTTTAAAAGCTTTGCTTGAGTACCTAAGAATTAGAAAAAACAGTAATTTTTGTGCATGTGTTTTAGAAGTTTTTAAAAAAATACAAATTATCCAGGGGACACTGTATGGGATTGGAAAGATTAAGCCAATTGAGAGTGAACTTTAAAAATGGTCTTAACCTAAATTCTTCTTTTTCTGATTATGATGCTTGTATTATGGACTTTGTTTTAAGTTGAAGCAGAGATTCCTAAGTTTGGTTCATGGTGCCCATAGTATCTCAGTAGTGTTTTCATGCCTTAGTATAAGTAGTAGTTAGGTTCAAACCACGTAATAAGTATTTGTGTCCAAACAATGTCGAAGGTGTTTGAAAAAATAATACACACAACTGAATGAAAAATATTTTTAATCTCATTCTTAAATAACCACAATTACCAACAGGATATGAGTGTCTGCACTGTTTCTCAAATCTTGGGACCAGATCGGATACCACCGCTCTCATTTCCTGGCCCACGTTCATTTTTCTGCAGCGCTTGCTTTTTACTACAGCAACCACGGAAAACCTAAACTTTGTGAAAATACGATGCCGTTGATGGGAGTGTCGTGGGATCTAATGTGGAGACTGTGAACTCCTTCCTGTCTTTAAGTTCAGCAGTGCCCACCGTGTTAAGTGTACTATGTATGTTTCTCTTGAAATGTTTTAAGAGCCTAAAACATTGTTGGGGCTTGTGGAGAACTGGTGTACGGTTTGGGGATTGTTGGTCTAAGGTGAAACCCCCTTCTGGGGAGAGAGCAGGTGTTACGGAAAAGGGCTGCTTGCAGTAGCCCCAGGGTAAACCTCTGTGTGGCATGTGCCAAGTCTTGGTTTTCTCACCGATGGAAAATGGAATGGCTAAAGCCTCCCTGTCGGGTGGTTAAGAGGAATAAATTAGATAATGCACATAAAAGTATCTGTAAAGGGCCTGCACCATAACAGTCTCAATTTCAAGAAATGGTAGCTTTTTTATGATTGTTAAATAGCACTAAATAAATGTCCAGTATTAGGTATACATCATTGTACCTATTTAAGAAGGGCCAGTGCTATGAAGTAGTTCACATTATAAAATGATTTCTCATTTTTCAAACAGCAAACTCGGATGTAGCGCTGTGGCTTTTTGGCTGACTTTTCACACCATTGTTGCAGTGCTCACTTTCACTCGCCGATAGGCACGCTGGTTTGGGGGGAGGCCACAACTGGTGGCGGAGAAGGCCTGTCCTGCGGCCTGATTTCAGGAGGAAGGCACTTGTTTTCTGTCCTGGGAAGTTTGGACATGGGTTACAGGCCTGAATGTGTTTTGAGTAGGATCTAATATGTGCATATTCTTACAGCATAGAGAGGCGGATAATCTTTGCCGATGAAACAGTTCTGTTAAACAGCAGAGTATCACATGATATTTCTTGTCAATAGTAAGTACTTGTTAATCCTCCAAGGAAAGGCCAACTTGAATAACAATGTTGCAGATGGCTGTCATGGTGCCTGTTAGGAGATATGTACCTTTCCTCCCTTTGTCCGGACCCCAAGCCCAAGCTAGGACCTAGTGATACATGAACAATTTGTGAGAATCCACTCAGTCCTGACGTTCCCCTGGTGTAGTTGTTGCTTTCTGTTGTGGCTTTCTTCTGTCATTGATGTTTGGGAAACCTGTACAGAACCACAGGTGTTGCTTCCAAGTTGAAATAAATATGGGTGGATACAATTTTATCTGTTTGTTTTAGTTCCTAATGTTGGTTTGTTTTCCACTATGAAAATTGAATATTTGTGTGGGACAGAGAAACTATGTGATTTGTGTTGACAAATTGTTTCTTTTTTTTCCCATTTGATGCGCGAAGATAAATTATCAGCATTATTTTTATTTAATATATTGCTCTTTTAAAAAAAAATAAGAATTTCAGTGGATTGAGCGCAGGCCTGCGAACCAGAGTATCGCTGTTCGATTCCCATTCAGAGCACATGCCTGGGTAGGTTGCAGGCCAGTTCCCAGCAGGGGACACATGAAAGGCAACCATACATTGATATTTCTCTCCCTCTCTCCTTCCCTTCCCCTCTAAAGAGAAATAAATAAAATCTTTTAAAAAATAAGAATTTCAAATCTTTCTGTTGTTTAGACTGATTATATCTAATTTTCAACATCTTATGGGTTTAGGGTAAAAAGCAGAAAATTACATTGGAGATAATAAAATGTGGGTTAGAATGAATTATTTCCCCCTTTTTGTCTGCTACCCTTTTACCTAAAAAATTGACAAAGTTTGAACATCCATTTACCTGTTAGAATCTGATCGTTTAGACACAAAGTACTCTGGGAAATGCTTGACTCAGTAATTTCATATAAAATTAGGAAAGCATGTGTAAGGATCAAAACATTTAATTTAAATTTAGGAGTTGATTGGCAGCTGAATGGACTTAACTTAGTTTCTGCATCACTGATTTGTCCTCGGTTCAAGAATGGAGGTTGTAGGAAATCTTTCTGTCCGTGGCAGTAAAAAAAAAAGAGAACTTAGTGGAGATTTGCACATAGTAACCCAGAGTAGAGTAACTTGAAGTACACAAGTTTAATAGCCAAACAGGAGACCTTGTTGTGTTTGCGTTTGTTTTGTAAAGGCACGTGCTTTGAGAAATGTTTCTAAAATGAATAGAAACAAAAAAGAATAAGGTTGATTTTCCTTACAGATAGGCTGGAGATAAAAGATGTATTAAAGAACTTAGTTGTCTTGAGGGCGTGACCTTGTCCACATTGGCTGTCGGAACCCTGCTGTCCGTGACCCGGGCAGGCTGGACCAGCCAGAGGGAGATTTGGGCCTGCGCAGGACAGGAGGCCCTGGGTGGACGCTGGGACACTCGGCCTAGTCCTGGCCACCACCTCAGCGTGGAGTTCTAGACGATTTCTCAGAGCCTCAGTTTTTACTAAATAAGGGGACCAGACCAAAATACTTCTTTTAAAAGTGTACAGTTTTGTAAAATTATACATACAGTGTACAGGCGATACTTTCGTTCTTCCACGGTCCTGGGGAGAAGTACCCCCATCAACCCGATGGCTTGTTGGGCCAGCAGGAGCTGGTGAGAGCGTTGAGCTGATGTGTGTGATCCGATGATTTCCTCGTGGTGTGAACATCAGTAGCTCACTGTGCAGTGAGTGTCCTTTAAGACCATGTGGATGTGCATTCGCACTTCAGAATATAAACCCAAAGTACCATTTTATTCTATAACTGGATTCCAGTGTCAGAAAATTTATGCTCTTCAGTGAACTAGAGTTTTCAGTTTAAAAAAATCTCCGCATTGTAGTCTAACTCCAGGAAAGTCCCAGGAGAACCTGATACACGAGGAAATTGCTGCTGGGTGTTGCGTTTGGGACTATTAGGGCCTTCGCTTCTCTGCACCGTAGTGGAGATTTTATAGGCTTCTTGCAATGAACTGATATCAACTTTATAATCTGAATAATAAATCAGGTAAAGAGCTTTTGAAATTACACAAGAAAATTTAATCTTAGTCAAATGTATTTTAAAAAATACTTTGTTCCCATAGTGAGATTATTTAGGAGATATTGCTAAAATATCTGCTTATGAGAGGTAAAAATTTAGTGACACGAGGTGACCTTTGTTATCATATTTCTATGACGGTGACTTGAATTTATTATGAAGGCTAAAAATAAAACAAATCGTGAGCAATAAACTTGGAAAGTTTCAGTACAGATTTTTCACAAAACCAAAAGTTGTATTTTTTTCTTTGTCAGGGATAACATGTCTCATGCCAGTATTTGAATTTATTTTTAGGGAGGTGAGAGTAGGGGGAAAGTGATGGCAGGAAAATGAGTAAAAAAATATTTTTAAAAAAAGATTTTACTTATTTTTAGAAAGAGGGGGAGAGAGAGAGAGGAATAGAAATATTGATGTGCAAGAGGTCCATCCATTGTTTCCCCCCCACTGGGGACCTGGCCTGCAACCCAGGCATGTACCCTGACTGGAAATCGAACCCGTGACGTTTCGGTTTGCCGCAGTCCAGCACTCAGTCCACTTAGCCATACCAGTCAGGGCAAAACAATTTGTTTTTTAGCTAGAAAATGCTAAGTGAACAAACTATAAGTTCCAGAATGAAATTCTGAATTTGACCTAATTTAGGTAGAATGCTGTGATGCACTGTATTCTATTTTATTTTAGGCCATACGTAGTATAAAATATCCAAGGACCAGAGAGCAGGCTTCTTGAGTGGTACATTGGATACATTCGAGTATCCCAGATAGGTTCTGTAAGTACTTTTAGCCACCTTTTGTTAAGAGGCATGGGCTTCAGAGCTGATCTTACTGGGTTTGATGCCTGGCTCTGCCACCTATTGGCTGTAAAACTTTTTGACAATTTGGTTGTAAAAATTTATGCCTCAGTTTCCTAATCTTTGAAATGGGGGTTTGAAACAGTTCTGTGCACTGATGTGGTGGTGGTGGTTACACAAATCTATATATGTGATAAAATACAGAGAACTAACACACACACACACACATACAGTGAGCACATGGAAAAAGTAAAATCCAAATAAGGTCTATAGTTTAGTTACTGTACCAAGCCCATTTCCTTGTTTTGATAATTATACTGTGGTTATGTAAGATATTATCATTGGGAGACAGGGAACATGGGAACTGTCTGTACTACTTTAAAAATTTTTATTTATTGATTTTAGAGAAAAAGAGAAACGTTGATTTGTTGTTCCACTTACTGATGCATTCATTGGTTGATTCTTGTATGTGCCCTGGCCTTGAGACCTTGGCTTATTGGGACAACGCTCTAACCAGCTGGGCTACATAGCCAGGGTCTCTGTATTATTTTTCATTGCGATAAGATGTATACATCAAAATCTACCACTTTAATCATTTTTCTGTATGCAGGTCAGTGGCATTACTTACATTCACATTGTTGTGGGACCACCAGCACCATCCATCTCCGCAACTTTTTACACCCACTGAAGAGTAACCCCCAAACCATGCCCCGCCCCAGCCCCTGGGAACCACTATTCTACTTTGTCAGTTTGATGACTAAATACCTCCTATAAGTGGATCACACAATAGTGATCCTTTTGTGACTGGCTTATTTCACTTAGCACAATGTCTTTGTGGTTCGTGTACTAAATTTTGGCATCTTCTCTATGAGATTAATACTAATATAAAACAAACTTTAAAAAAGTTAAAGAAAATCCATTGATGGTGCCCCACTGCTAGACTGGATGAAGGCACAGAGTTTAAGGTCAGTGCAAGATGTCCAGGAAAGCCGAGGAGTGATATTAGTACCTCTCTTTCCCTCCTACTCCTCATCCCTAGTCACAGGAGAAGAGATGGAAAAAGTAGCTCTATCATCCCTTGTGTAGGGAAGTATCTGCATTATTTATTAGTGGGTTCCTATAACAACCTGAGGTGTAGCTATTAAATCTCCAACTAAAAATTGGAATTCTTTTTTTTCATCTTCTTAGTAGGTGAGAAAAATTCCTTTAATTTATATATTTTTTACTTTTTCTATCACCATTTATCTCCCCTATACCCTCTTCCACTTCCTCCCCCCCCCACAGTCACCACACTGTCGTCTGTGTCTATGAATTTTTTCTCTTTTTTTCCTTCTTTGCTCCCTCCCTTCCCCCCTAGGAATTCTTAGTTTGGGTTTCAGTGGTGGGCTGCAGGTGCTCTAATAGGTCCCCGAATTTAGGTGTAAGTATTTAAGCGAATGCTCATATATATATTTCAGAGGAAACATTCCATAGCTCTCATCAGATTCTCAAATGTTTCCTTAACCCCAAAATGGTTAGTTAGCACTACAAGAAAGTACTGTTTATAGAGCTCTGCCCACCCCATAATAAGCTCCTTTCCTTGAGCGTCTTGGCCTCTTTCAGGTAGTTCTCCGGTGTTTCCTTCCCTCGTCAACCTCCAGACGCCCTTTCCACTCAAACTTGGGATAAGCCTGGACGGTCCTCTTCCCTCAGAGCCTCCTGCCGTTCACCTGCATCCTGCAAACTCCAGGACCCTCAAGAAGCGGAAGGGCCCAGAGTAGACTATCTTAGAGTCCCCGGTGGGGCAGATAGGGAACAAAGGTCTCTGTGTGTGGGACTCCACCTCCCAACTGCCGTGTCTCTCCCTGCCCTCCTTAAGCTCCAAAAAAGTGGGAAGAAAATAATATTGGAGGTACGTAGCTATGGAAAAACTCATTAAGGGGCACCCAGTGACTTAGTTCAGTATATTCTACCTTGGAGACTGCAAATTTAATTTTCAGATTGTCTTCTGGTTTACACTTTATGGTTTTTTAAAAAATATTTTATTTATTTGTTTTTAGAGAGAGGGGAAAAGAGGGAGAAAGAGAGGATGAGAAACATCAATGTGTGGTTGCCTCTCACTTGCCCCCTTACTGGGGACCTGGCCTTCAACTCGGGCATGTGCCCCAACTGGGAATTGAACCAGTGATCCTCTGCTTCTCAGTCTGGTGCTCAATTTACTGAGCCACACCAGCCAGCCAGGGCTTCACTTTATGTTTTAAATGTATTTATTGTAAATATACTGTACATTCTACCTTGTGTAGTATCCAATGAGTTAGGAGAGCTATTGCATTGTTTTATTGTTATAAAAGATGTTAAGTATCAGAATTTATGTAATAAATAGGACTCTGTAGTCACTCAGACCAGTTTTTAACTCATATAAATAAATTGCATAAATGGTAAAAATGATAATCTTGCTTTTTTATACATATGACTCCTCAATATTTGCATTCAGCTTAGAAACCCTTCAATAAATCATGACTTCATTCTTTTAGTCAACTTGGATATATTCTGTTAAGATTGGCTAACTGCTATAACAAACATCTCCAAATCTCAGTGGCGTAATCTAGCAAAAATTTATTTCTAGCTCATACCTCTGTTATTTCTGGTTGGGTAGCCCCTCCTTTAGCTCGTCTTTGGGTGACTGAGGAATGAAAGAAGCTCCTTCCGTCTTGTGATGCCACCATCTCCCGTGTGTAACACTCGCCAGTGAGTGTTACAGGAGGAACAGATTACGGAAGAAGCAAACCAGATTAACTAACTACCTCCACCACTTCTGCTTAGACTCCAGCACCAGTTCATAGCCCAGTTTCGACGGGAGGAAGCTGGGAAATGGAGTTCCTGGCTGGACAGCTGCTTCTGAGCAGCTGTCATTTACTTTGGAAGGGGCACAGAAATCCTTGGTGGATATGTAGCTATCTTTTATACCAGTGTGAAAAGTCTTTTTACTGGTCGGTTAAGTGTAACTCCCCTCATATCATTTACTTTTCACGTTCAAAACATCTGTATATAAAATTTTGTCTTTGCGGTTTAAGGTGTGGATGAGGTCTCTAGACAGGAAACAATTGTATCATAAGTGCTCTGTAAAAAAATAAAAATGGGATTAAGCCATCTAGGCTCATAATTTGTTAGGGAATGAATTAAACATATTGAATTTACTCAGAGTCATCCAACCATGTAGGGAATTGTGCCTTTGAGAAGGATGGAATAGAGGAACATTAGCAGAGAACAGGAATATGCATGTCTTATTGGCTTCATAAATGTTATCATAACAGATTAAAACTAACTCAAGCGGCTGGCAATAGGCATGTGAAGCTTTCTTTCCCTCCAAAAAAAACAAGTGGTCTTCTCCTTGGAATGTGTTGCACAATCACAAAATTTATGTAGCACTTTTACTTATTTGCTCTGAAAGGAAGCTAAAGTTAAAAGATTTGGACATATCTATGGTATTTGCTTGAGGTAAATCTGTGTCTAGGAGGACACCTTTGGCTGCATCCGGCATCGGACAGCTGCACATGGAACACACTGAGGGACTGAGAAGGGACCGTGTGAAAGACCCCAGTGCGCAGCCGGAGTCCCACGCCTTGAGCACACTGGCTGTCAGGATGCGTCGCTCATGCACCGCTGGTGGCGACTGTGCTGTGCTGCCTCAGGAGAGGGCCCATATCATTCATGTTTACCATCTGTGGGCTAGTGTTTATTTTTATTTTTAAACATTTTATTTATTTTTAGAGAGAGGGGAAGGGAAAGAGACAGGGAGGGAGAGAAGCATCAATGTGTGGTTGCTGGGGACCTGGCTGGCACCCCCCATGTGTGCCCTGATCTGGGAATTAAACCTGCGACCCTTTGGTGCGCAGGCCTGTGCTCAATCCACTGAGCCACACTGGCCAGGGCTAAGTCCTAATATTTAAAAAACACTTATGTGTCATGGTGCCTGCCCATGTTGGAATTAAAGAGGCACTAGACCAAAGTATGGTAAATTATAGCCATGGGCCAAATCTAGTCCATGCTGTTTTTGAAACAAAGTTTTATCAGAACACTGCCACAATCATTCATGTACCCACTGTCTGCGGCTGCTGTCACACTGTTCTGGCAGAGCTGGGGAGGCGCTGCAGAGACCATGGAGCCCTCCACACCTAATACATTTATTGTCTATTCCTTTACAGACAAAGTTTGCTAACCCCTTCAGGAGAGTTAGAATTCACGTGATTTGGTAGGAGAGTAACTCTGCTCCTACTTAATCTCTCTGGACAATCACCTCACCATTATATTGGGGATAATAAAACTACCTAATGAATTAGTTAAAATAAAGTAGATTTTTAAAATTAAATGATTTCAGGCAAAGTACTAAATTTATCTTCTGGTTAGCTGTCTGTCTATCTAGATAGCTTCCTTAGACCAATACTTTTCAAACTCATGCATAAGAGTCATCTGGGGAATCTATGAAAATACTAAGGTTCCCACATTCACTCCCTGGATTCTGACTTCATAGGTCTAGGGGGTGCACACTTAACAACAAGCGCCCCAGATTCTGATGCAAGTGGCCTTTACTTTAAGCAACTCAGACCGTTGTGGCATCTTGTCTTTTGGTCCCCAGAAATAGTGTCTCTGGACGTTCTAAATATGCTGACTTGTCTCACGTATTACTGGAGCCTTGCCTACCTGGTAGGGGACCTTGGAACCATGAGGGCACAGCCCAGGGGGCATTAATCATCAGCATTCTGAATGTGTGCAGAGAGACCTAGCCAGTGGGCTTATCCTATAAATCAGGGGTGTCAAACACATTTTCACCGGGGGCCACACCATGCTCTCGGTTGCCTTCAAAGGGCTGGGTATAATTTCAACTCCTTAACAGTTAAGGAGTAGTAACATTTATACAGTTCTAAAGTTACATTTGGCCCCTTGAAGGCAACCAAGAGGCTGATGTGGCCCCCGATAAAAATGAGTTCGACACCCCTGCTGTAAATCAAATCCTTCACTGCCTGACTTCCCCACCCGTACAGCCATCTGTGGCTCTGCTTCTAAATGGAAGTAATGGCAGAAAAGTCAGCCCTGGGGCTGTAGCGAATGTGACTGGCTGGCTTTGGAGCACAGCATGCCTATTAAGGCTAAAACTAGCACATGGCCCTGGTTTGCTCTCTTTAAAATCAAGGTAAACGTTAACAACAGGAGTTACCAAGAGAGGAAGAACCTAAGTCCCAGTCTTTATAGGTACTTTAAGAACGGATGCTTATTTAGTTTATAATTTCCTTAATCTCCGGAGTGTGTTTGTCTGGGCTATGGGATACTTAATGAATGGCTTGCTCACTGAAGCCTTTGTTTTCCTCCATTTGCTATTCAAAAACATAGTAAAGAGCTTCAAAACCCGTGATGAATAACAGCAAAATCCCATGGCACCTGCTGGGTTTTTAAACAAGTCAGAAAAAAGTGAGACCCCCCCCTTTTAAAAGCCCCCAAACCAAAAAATAAATGAGTAAAAACGTGAAGGATTCCTAATTCTTTTTTTTTTGACTGGGTTTTTCTCCGAGTTCAGCCACTTGACAAGCTATAGATATATTTTATTTATTTATCTTTAGAGGGAAAGGAGAGAGGGAGAGAAACATCAATGTATGGTTGCCTTTCATGCATCCCCTGCTGGGAACTGGCCTGCAGGGAACCAGCCTGCAACCCAGGCATGTGCCCTGACTGGGAATCGAACTGCGATTTTCTGGTTCGCAGACCTGTGCTTAATCCACTGAGCTACACCAGCCAGGGCCCTAATTCTTTTTTAAAAATATTATTTTTAAATTTATTTTTAGAGAGAGGGGAAGGGAAGGAGAAACAGTGGGAGAGAAACATCAATGTGTGGTTGCCTCTCATGAGTGGGGACCTGGCCTGCAACCCAGGCATGTGCCCTGACTGGGAATTGAACTGGTGACCTTTTTGTTTACAGGCCAGAACTCGATCCACTGAGCTACACCAGCCAGGACTAGATCCCTAATTCTTAAGATCTTGAGTGTGGCTTTGTCGCTGCCCCTCAGAGCGCTGTTTTCAAGCTGAGGGTCAGGTGCTGGACACATGTGTCATCCCTGCAGCCCCGCTGACATGAATCCGGATGTTTGCGTGATGTGAGGCAGGGTGTTTTGTGCTCTGAGATGTAGGTAAACACTGTGGGGTCCAATGAGGGATTTACAGCTAACGAGCTGCCTTCCTGCGGGGACTCCTCTAGGGAAATTGATTTCAAAAATATTTCAGAAATCCTATGAGATTATCAAAGAATTCCTTTAAATAGTGAGTTCCCTTAAACCCAGGATACTTTATGATTATATTAATTCTATATGGTTAGAACTACTGCAGCTCAGAGAACACCCTCTTTTCAGGAGCCCATCGTTGCCAGAAGGGCCGGAATGCTGCTGTGCACCATGTTCTCAAAAGGTTTCGAACTGAACAGCCATGTGCCATTGTCATTGAAATGATAGTTCTAAGTCATTCCACCCCCGCCCCTGAAAAATGTGTAACAGGTCTGTCTTATATCTAGATACCAGAATGTCTTCCCTTTCTATTGCTAAGTCCTTGAGAAAAGGCCATTTTGAAGAAAATGAAGCTTAGATCTTTAAAAACTCACTTTTTAGACTGTTGGTGTGTTTTAATTGAGATATAATGGACATAGAACATTATGTTAGTTTCACACGTACAGCATACTGATTTAATATATATTGTGAAATGATCATCACCCAAAGTCTAGTTAACATCCATCACCACACGTAGTTACAAATATTTTATAATAATAATATTATTTTGATATACCAAAAACAAGTTGTGATGCCCAGTGTCTTTCTGTCTTTGTAAACCCTAAATTCACTAATTTACCTTCTACTATTGGTATTTAAAGACTCAAAAATGCAACACCATGCTTACAATTGACTGGTTGTAAGGGGCCGTGGTTTTGTGCATCTAAAAATAGAATGAAATATTGTTTCTTAGGTACCATTTTCCCCAGCTTTGTGAAATTGCCTTAATGTCAGGGACATTTACTTAAAGAGTAAGAGAATAAATCATAAGGGACTTTTCGTATTTGTTCTGAATTTACTAGCCAACTAATTTGGATGGAAGTTACTCTCCCAGTTCTATAAGGTGTACTTGTTAGTGTTAATGAAAGCTGTGTATAAAGTGGAGAGAAAACATATTGCCCAATTCAGGAAGCAAATAAAAGCCATGATGGGTTTTGTATAAAAACAGCAACATCAGAGGCTATTAGGGTATTTAAGTGAGGGGGAAAGTGTTGTGTTGTAGTGTTAAATCTGAGAGAAGAGACCAAGTATTGATTGGACCCTGCTCCGATACCGTAAGTCCACAGTGGCCCTGCCTTGGCCCCGCAGAATAAATGGCATCATTAAGTCTGAGTGTATTGTCGCCCTGGGATGAGGGAAGCAAAATGTTTCACCGTTCTCTGCAAAGCCCAGCCTCTCCATCTGAAAAATGTGTGGTCAAGAAAAAAATGTTAAGGTCAGTGACTCTCTTTTGGCCTCTCTAGTAGCACTAAGTAATGTAGTGACACCCCACCCCCCGCCTCCGACCCCTCCACATTCAAACCTAGCCGCATTACCTCTTTTGGAAATGGGCAGTAAGGATGCCCTTCAGGGAAGTCTGTTTCATGGGAGACTGGCGGGCTTTAAAGAGAGGAGTGCAGGCCTGGCTGCCAGGAAGGCCTGGGCTCTGGTTTCATGTCTGACAGCAGCCTTTGTGCCCTCTGCCAAATCACTTTCCTCCTCCTGTGGCTTTTTTTTTCCTTTTCTTTTAGAAGGGTGACCACAGATGGGCCCTCATTGACTTGTCCCCTGCTCTCATGGGTTTGAGTCACAGAAACATTTTTTTAGCTTAACAAATTATTATAAGGCAACTACCTTTATAACTGCCAGGATGGTCAGGAAGAAGGACTTCGCCAGTCACCCAGAAGCTCTTCCTCTGTTGCATCCCTCCCTCCTTGCAAAGTAACTGCAGGCAGTGCTCGTTTTTGCAGGTGCTGTGGTACCACCCAGGTAACAGTGCGTGCTGAAACCCCGTAGGCTGTCTGCATGATCACTGGGGGAAACTGCGAATGTTTGGGGACCTTTAAACACTTGATCAAAACATTAACAACCCTTACTCTTATAACTGTATAGGGAAATGAGAAGATAGTGAACTTTAGTAGACTGTAATTTAAACCATTAGCAACATTGAGGATTAACCTTTCATTTCTCTGTAAAAACATATCATGAGTAATTTGAACAACGCCCGCCCCTTTCTTCCCATCTCTACCTTACAATCTAGGACAAACGTCTTTTCTAAGCCTTGATGAGTTTTCAGTCTCCTCTTTTGAAGTTTGGATCACTTCCAAAAATGTATCCTTTGTGCTTTCAATGTTGTGCAGTGCCTCCGAGAGTCCCTTTAATGGGAGTCTTTGCCGGCATCATCTCTTCATCTTTTTCGTGTCAGACACTGACCTGGGTTACGTCGGGTAAGCTCCCTGATGGCAGTTCCTGGGGTTGCCCATCTGGCTTCTTCACGTGGGAGCAGAGTTGGCAGTGCCATGGCTGGCTCTCTGTTCGGTAGCCCCGTTCCGTGGAAAGTTCACTTCCAACTATTATCACCGTTCATTTCTTTGCTGCACTTTCTTCTTTGTTGTCCAGTGTCCTCTTTCAGTTGTTTATTTTGGTAAAATATTGTGCGGGTTTATCACTGGGAGACAAGGAGGCAACACAAATACATGGTTTGTTGTCTGTGTCTGAACTGAGTAGCGTGAGGAATGACCGATCACTGACCGGCTTTGAAGGAAGTGATGTGATTGGTCAATGATCATGATGCACATTTATTAATTATGTTGCGATTGGTAGTCCGAAGAGCTATGAGTGGGGTTTGCACTTCATGCAGTTTCTCAAACTTAATACACTGTTGGTAAGTGAGATTTGAACCATGTTGTTGGAGGACCGGTATGATTTAATTAACCTGTGAGAACTGAAGTTGTATGTGCTAGAGTCAGGAAAAGTAAAGGCTGCCTGTATTCTTCTAACTTTCATAGTAATCACTCCCTTGTGATTTTTAATGGTTCTGTAACCAAATGTGCATCTTTAGACCCTGTGGTTTAGTGTTGTTTCTTCAAATGTTTTGTCTTTTTTAAAACATTATTTATTGATTTTAGAGAGAGAGAGGGGAAGACAGAGAGAATCATCAATTTGTTGCTCTCATATGCATGGATTCATTGGTTGATTCTTGCAAGCACCCCAGTCGGGGACTGACCCCACAACCCTGGCACACTGGGACAAGGCTCCAACCAACTGAGTTACATGGCCAGGGCTTCTTTTCTTTCTTTTCAGTCTATGGGTTTCCCCTTTGCATTAGTTTGCCAGGACTTCCATAACAAAGCACGACAGACTGGGTGGCTTAAACAACAGAAATTTATTTTCTTGCCCCGGCTGGGCTTCTCAGTTGCCTGGAGTGTTGTTCCAATAAACCAAGGTTGCAAGTTTGATCCCCAGACGGGGCACAGACAAGAATCAACCAATGAATGCGTAAATAGGTGGAATAACAAATCAATCAATTTCTCTCTCTCTCCCCCCCTTCCTTCCTCTCTCTCTCTCTAAAATAAAAAAATAAACATTTTAAAGAAAGAAAGAAAGATATTTTCTCATTATTCTGGAGCCTGGAAGTCCCAGATCAGGGTATTGGCAGGTTTGGTTTCTCCTGGGGCCTCTGCCCTTGGCTTGGTGGAGGGCCGCCTTCTTACTGTGTTGTGTTACCATGTGGTCTTTCCTCTGTGTGTGTGTATTCCTGGTGTGTCTTTCTCTTCTTGTAGGGACAGCAGCCCTAGTGGATGACAGCCCACCCTGACAGCCTCTTTTAAACTCAATTACATCCTCGAAGGCCCTGTCTCCAAACACAGTCACATTTTCTGTGGTACTGGGAGTTGGAGCTTCAAAGCACAAATTTTGGGAGGGACAAAACTCGGCCAATAACACCTTCTATTCCTTTTTTTTTTTTACTACTTAACTATCAAAATAGGCTATTTGATCATTAGTCACATAAAACATAAACCACAGTCACATAGACATTTTATTAAAGAGTGAGGATCATTCATGAAGGACACCATTGAAAGAAAATCAGGCCGAGATTATGTTGGGTAAAGTTATATCCCTGTTACGAAGGCTTTATAACAAATCGCACCAAAACTTGGCAGCTTACTTATTATCTTTGAAAGTCTTGTAATTCGGGAATTAGACAGTGACCTATCTGGGAGGCTGTGACTCTGGTCTCTCAGTGAGATTGTAATCAGATACAAGCTGGGGCTACAGTCATCTGAAAACCTGACTGGGGCCCTGACCACCCACGTGGCTCAGTTGTCTGTCCATTGTCCTGCACAGCAGAAGTTCATGGGTTCAGTCCCCAGTCAGGACACATGCCTGGGTTGCAGGTTTAGTTCCTGATCAGGGCGCATAGGAAAGGCAACTGGTTGATGTTTCTCTCCTTCTTTTCAAATGAATGAATGAATGCTTGGTTGGGGAAGGAGGATGCATTTCCCAGGTGCGGCACTCACATGGCTGACATGTTGGTGATGGTGGCTGTGGGGAAGCCTCCCAGTTCCTGTCTTTGGGACTGCTTGAACCTTTTCATGCCCTGGCAGCTGGTTTGCACCCGAGTGAGTAATGCAAGAGGCAAAGATGTTGTCACTTTCACTATGTTCACTTGGTCACACAGATCCAGCCTGGATTCACTGTGGAAGGGACTGTGCAAGGTCATGAATACTGGGAAGTGTGAGTTAATGGGTGTCATCTTGGAGCTTGGCTGCCATAAATTTGATGAGTAAAAAGTGTCTTACTCTTGGGAAACCTATTTGCAAATCTCTAGTTTCAAATGCTTGCTTACCTGACATGTGTGTCCTCAAAATTAAATATGTCAAAAAAAGTAAATTAACTTTCTGCCTCACACTTAATGAGTTAGTATTTTAAGAGTTTAAGATAGTTTTTTTTACATTCAATTTCTTTGCCTAACTCAAACGTTATACTAGTCCAAATACTTACATTTATCTATTAGTAGATTGCTCGTCAGCTTTATCGCTCATCTGAGATACTGGCCTTAAATCAGATGGTGGGTTCTGAACTCTAAACTGTGGCAGTAGGAATCTTGGCTCATGTTACTGGAAAATAGTGTAACTTACCGGCTAAAGTTACTAACTCTGAAGTTTTCTGAATGAACCCTGATTAATTAATTAATTTTTTCTCAGTTTTTTAGTCTGTTACATGAAAGGGAATTAATTGTTAATCTATTTTAGTGGTAAAACCAATATGACAATTATGGGGGAAATGGTGATTTTGAGCTATACCTTTATGGAGGAGTAGAATGTTGGGAAATTGCACTGAGGGACTGTGGTTTTGCCTAGTGCTTGGCCTGCATGGGTCCCTGGGGTTCAGCACCATGGGCAGCTACTCCTGCTGCCCCCCTGGGTCCACCCTTTGACCTGAGAAGACTGGTGGTGGTGGAGCAGCCTGGGGCTGTCTGGGGGTGGGGGTGGGGGGGCGGGGCGGGGTGTAGGAATTCCTGGAAATGTAGGCATCTCTTGTCCTGGTGGTTCACAAAGTGCATCCGAATTTGACTTTCGTTTTTGCTATTGTCTCTGTTCTTCCAAATTACCAGGTAGCTTTAAGTTCACCACCCCAATTTCCATAAATCCAGCAATACTTCAGATGAGCCTCAGGTTAATCAGAAGCTCTTGTTCCAAAGAAATGGACTCTGTAGTGTCCATTCCTGTCCAGTTCTTCAGCCACTGTTTCCATTTCTACTAAGAATCATTTATCTAGCTTAGCAGCCTGGTCAGGCTTGGGGTTGTTTTTACTTAAACATGGTGACAGTTGTAACCAGATGTGTCAGGCCTCATCGTCTTTCCATAAACATTACTCTGCTTAATTATGGACAAAGAAAACCAACAATAGTATTTCTAGTGTTTCTGGAACTATGTTGTTACTATGTAAAATCGATTAATATTATCCTTGGCCCTAGAGAGCATACATTCTAGTAAATAAACCATTTTACCTTTTTTTTAAAAAAAAGCATTTTATTTATTTATTTTCAGAGAGAAGGAAATGGAGGGAGAAAGAGAGGGAGAGAAACACTGATGTGCCCCTCGGATGTAGTACAGGCTTCCCTTGCTAGGCGAGTGTTCCAGGAACCCATCTGCATCAGCGTACAAGCTGGTGTTGCTGTGGGAGGCTGTGTTCTGCTTCCGTGAGTTTTTTTAAAGACTCTTTCAACGTGTTTGCCCACTTCATGATGGGTGATTTACAAGTGCACCTCCCCACATTGCACTGAGTGTTTAGCAGTTTTTGACCAAAAACGGCATGACCCTCATTTGCCCGATCTCACCCTGAGTGACCTTGTTTTGTTTCCCCAGATGAAAAAAGTTTTCAAAGGGAAACATTTTGCTGATGTGGAAGAGGTAAAACAAAAAACAGCAGAAAAGCACTAAACGACATCAAAATTGACAGGTTCAAAAACTGGTGTGAGCAGTGGAAAAAAGGTCTCAGTAGGTGTATTACATCAGATGGAGAGTAATTTGAAGGTGATTGAAGTTGAAACATGTAAGAATAAATACACATGTTTTTAATAAATAAATCCTGGGTTTTTTCGGGTCCCCCCTTGTATTACTTGATAGGAGAGAATAGACTTCGGGTGAGGTGAGATTTATTATGACATTGTAATTTGTGCTGTAGTGTTATGTGCTGTTTGCAGGAAGCTATAGATGGTTACTCAGGTGATTTAGCAGCAGGAAGTATGAGGTTCAGGGCTTTATGTCAGACCAACTTATAGCCATTGAAAGTTGATGATAATACTTTAAGATTTAAAATTTTTAGAAGTCCATATTCACTCATAACAATTCAGTATCATTTGTTAAATAAAGACCTTTTTTTGTGCGTGTCATGTGCTGTTGAGTCGGCCCTGGTTCACGGCCACTCTGTGAATGAGCGACGTTCAGCACGTCCCGTCCTCAACATTTCTGCTCAGCTCCTGTACACGCACACCTGTGACGCCTGTGGCTTCTCGTGTAGGGTCAGTCCATCTCCTGTCGGGCCTTCCTCTTTCCCTGCTGCCTTCTCTTTTTCCCCAGCATTGTCGTGTTTTCCAAAGAACCTTGCCTTTCAGTGGTGCGCCCCAAGTAGGACAGCCTTAGCTCTGTCATGTTTACCTCCAGGGATGTTCCAGGCTTAATCTGATCTAGGACCTGTCTGTTCATCTGTTTAGTGGTCGATAGGTGTTTTAGATCTGTTCATAAATTCATTCATTCACACAGATGTTTTCGGGCCACTCATAAAGGAAATTAGAGACATAATTAAAATATGGTAAAACTATAAGCTTCTTCATGTGTTATAGTTTGATTGGATTTCACACGGCTACAGAAATGAGTGCCACATTGAACCCAAACTTGTGAATAGGATATTAAATATGGTGTTATTAAATCTGTAAGTTTGTCTGATACAGGTCATAGTTGCACTGTTTCATAAAATTCATATAATAAAAACGTGACTAAAAATTAGCGTTTATATTCTACCTGATTTCACAGATGCATCTGAAGTGACTAGTCGCCACTTTTTAAAAAGGTAGTGAAGGCAGTTGGCAGTGTTGGTGTTCATTGGCCATCAGGCTGTTTTGCAGAATCCATTTTTGAAATTTATTTGTCACAGAGGTGGGTGAATAATAAATTCTTTCTAAACATGTAACACAGGCTCCCTGTTGGCTTTTTTATCTGTCTGCCTTGGGAACAAAGATGTCTTTGTGCTGCAGGGTTAGAGACCTAGCGTGAAGTGACTTCCTGGTAAGTGAAGACTCAAGAGTATATACAGGACTAAGAACCACAGTGGCTTGCGATGACTAGAGCGTTTATGAAATCCTGATACTCTCAAGTACTGAGGGGGGCTCCCAAGTCTATTCTGTCTTCAATATTTCATATATAGCATTTTGTTTTAGAGACAGAATAACATCTGTTGGATAAGATTAAAAAAAAGATTATCTGGGAAATTCCTACCACAGACTTTCTGTTTTAACAGGGCTCTTGTTATTGAACCCTTTTATTTATTTATTTAAAGATTTTATTTATTTATTTTCAGAGAGGAAGGGAGGGAGAAAGAGAGTGAGAGAAACATCCGTGTGTGACAGAAGCATCAGTTGCCTCTCACATGCCTTCAACTGGGGACCTGGCCCCCAACTCAGGTGTGTGCCCTGACAGGAAATCAAACCGGTGACCCTTTAGTTCATAGGCCAGCACTCAATCCACTGAACCACATGAGCCAGAACCTTTTATTTATTTTTAAGAGACATTTAAAAATATAGCCAAGTACACAGTTACCACTTTGTATTGACTGCCAAGAGGTTACCATGTATAGTGGTAACATCTTTCTAGTTTTTAACATCCTCATGGTGAGGACTTGATCTCCTGCTTTACAAAATATGCTCAGCAAGGGTCTTTCAACTTGTAGAACATAGGACTAGACAAGTGAAGAGCATCCATTCCCTCTAAGACTAGCTTTTACTTATTACTGTAGCTTCTAAGTTTAATACGGTGCTCTGTAAACTCACCAGATTCTGCTGCTTCACATTAGCAGTAAACTGGGACTTGTTTACTTTCAGAACTGTCCAGGGCTTTCAGGGTAATCGATGGGATGACATCTCCGAAGGGTTATATCTCATACTATCAACTCCATCCCAGAGCGGTGAGGAGGAACAGAAAAAGGAATGGATCCTTAGCCTCTTTTCAAAAATGAGCTTTTCTTCTCCATCTAGAGAATTTGGATAGTTCTCAAATGTCAGCCACTTAATGTGGTTGGTTTTTGTTTTCATTCACTGGGCTGAGTGCTTGGCTCTTTAAATATGTCTCTCACTTCTGGGAAATTTTCTTCTATCACATCTTTTTTTTATTGTTTTCAGATTTTATTTATTTATTTTTAGAAAGAGGGAAAGGGAGGGAGAAAGAGAAGGAGAGAAACATCAATGTGCAAGAGAAACATCAATCGGTTGCCTGCAGCTGGGGACCTGGCTACAAGTCGGGCAGGTGCTCTGACGGGGAATCCAACTGGCAACCTTTGGATTTGCAGGCTGGCACACAGGCCATTGAGCCACACCAGCCAGGGCTCTTCTACCATGTCTTTGATAACTCACTTCCTCTGTTTTTATTTTAAACTTCTGATGTTCCTATATTAGACTTAGTGGATTGAGCCTCTTATATGCTTAACTTTTCTGTCTCTTTTTCTACCTACCTCCTGGGAGATTGTCTTGTTTCTAATTTTTCTTCTATTGAACTTTAAAAAATGTCATCAATCACTTTTTTCTTCCTAAAAACTCTCTTATGTTCTTTGATCATGCTAATCATCGCCTTTTCACTATAACTTGTTCTGTAATACTTTCTTTAATCTGAAGATACTAATTCAAGTTGATTTTTTAAAAGGTCTTGTCATTTACCAGCATTATTTCAGTTCACGCTAGAGTGTTTTCTTTTTATTTTCCATGCTCTCTCCTTTTCATTTTGCAAACTTTCCTTGGATTCCTGGTGACCCTTGGTTTTCTGTTCATGTTTAAGACTGAAAGGCAGTTGGAGACTCTATGAGCATAATAAGTACAGTGTATATGAAGGTCTTGTCTTTACAACTATTCAAATTCCCAAAAGAAGAAATTATAATGTAAAAAAAAAAGAAATAAAAAAATAAAGCAAGACAGGTGAATGCATACAAGATGATACGAATTTCACAAACCGAAAACTAAAATAAGTGATGGGTCGGCTCACGGGGGAGCGTGGCCCGAGACGTGCATCTTCTTCACTCCGCTCCCTCTTCAATACCGTCATTGTTTCATGTGTGTGTTTGAGCGGGGGGTGTACCTGCTTGTAATATTAAAATGGGACAGCGCGTGTCATAATGAATCCGAGCATGTGAGGCATTTGTGACCACGTCCAGCTGGAGACTTTCATCTTCTTCCATTTGTGTTTGTGCCCAGCCCAGTATCCAGCGGTTCGGAGTCGCAAAGCTCTGCAGGAATTTGCAGGGCAAAATTTCTCCTTTCTGTAAGTGTTCCCATCTATAAACGGCTCCAGCGAAGCTCTCCTGAGCTCCTCCTCCTGTCGCCCCGCCCCCCACATCCATTCATTGCCCGTGAGCAAAGCTCATCACTCCCCGCCATTCCTGGTAACAGAAAGGTTGGGGACCGGTGCTTTATACCGCACTGTTACCGCTCACTACTCCACTGGCTTTCAGTCATCTCCAACTGTTGAAATCTCTCGCATGCCCTGCTCCTTAATGTAGCTTATCTCTGTGCCTTTTCTCACACAGGAGCGGAGTCTTTGGTGGGAGAGGAGATAGGGGAGATAGGTAATAAGCTCTCTTTAATCAGAAATCATTGTAGCACTATGAGGCATCTGGTCTCTTCCCCATCTTTTTTTTTTCAGCTTTATTGAGGTGTAATTGACAAATAAAATCATAAGACATTTAAAGTGTTTGACATGAAGTTTTGATATACATATACATTTTAATGGATTCCCTCCTGAGTTAATTAACCCATCCATCACTTCACAGTTATCTTTAAAATTTTTTAAACAATTTTTTAAAGATTTTATTTATTTATCTTTAGAGGGGAAGGGAAGAAGAGAGGGAGAGAATGTCAGTGTGTGGTTGCCTCTCCTGCGTCCCCCACTGGGAACTGGCCTGCAACCCAGGCATGTGCCCTGACTGGGAATCGAACTGCGATCCTTTGCTTCACAGGCCTACACTCAATCCACTGAGCTATACCAGCCAGGGTTTTAAACAATTTTTAAAAAGATTTTAGTTATTAATTTTTAGAGAGAGGGGAAGGGAAGGAGAAGAGAAACGTCGATCAGTTGCCTCTGGCAAGCCTCCAACTGGGGTCCCAGCCTGTAACCCAGGCACGTGCCCTGATGGGAAATCAAACTGGCAACCTTTAGGTTCGCAGGCCAGCACTCAGTCCACTGAGCCACATCAGCCAGGGCGGTTATCTTCTGTGTGTGTGTGTGTGTGTGTGTGTGTGTGTGTGTGAAAACATCTAAGTTTTATTATCTCTGCAAATTTCAATTCAGTGGAACCTGTGTAGAGTTACCATCTCTAGTCACCGTGCTGTACGTTGGATCCTCAGGTCTTACCCATCTCATCACTGAAAGTCTGCACCAGCCTCTCCCTATTTCCTCTGTGCCCAGCCTCTGGTAACCACGTTTTATCCTTTGTGTCTGAGTTCAGCTTTTTTTTTTTAAGATTCCACATATGAGATCATGCAGTATTTATCCTTGTCTGATTTATGTTACTTAGTGTAATGCCCTCCAGGTTTATTCACGTTGTCGAAAATGATAGATTTTCTTTTTTTTAAGTTGAATAAAATTCCATGTGTATACATGTATACATATATGTTAAATATTTATGTGTATAAACATAATAAATGTGTATAAATACATATTTTAAAAAAGAAATGTATATGTTTATGGTGTATAACATGGTGATTTGATATACATAATGAAATGATTAGTCAAGCTAATTAATATATCATCTCCTCATATAGGTTTTTTGTATGTGATGAGAGTACCTGAAAATGACTTTATTAGTATGTTTCCAAAATTTAATGCAGCATTATTAATTATAGTTCATCACATTGAACATCAGATCTCTAACTTACTCTGCATTACCGCACCTCTGTGCCCTGTGGCTGACGTTTCCTCCCCGCAGCCCCCTTTCCCATTCCACTCTCTGCTCCTGTGGCCTTGACTTTCTTAGGTTCCACATCTCAGATCCCATAGTACTGTCTTTCTGTGCCTGGCTTATGTCACTTAGGGCCATCCGTGTTGTTCCGAGTGGCAGGATTTCCTCTTTTTCAAGGCTGAATAATATTCCACGGCACATATACATTCATACATAGTGGAAACTTCTGTTGATTCCATAATGCAGCAATGGAAATAGGAGTGTGGACTTCTCTTTGAGATATTGATATACTGACTTTATTTCCTTTGGATATAATAGTTCTGTTTTTAACTTTTTGAGGAAACTCAATACTGTTTCTCAAATGGCTGTATCAATAGTGTACTTACAGGGACTTCCGCCAAGATGGAGAAGTAGGTGGAGGATCCACCTCACCTCTGTGCACAACCAAATCTAAGAACAACTATTTTTAACAGCAGTCACAACCAAGCCACACGGAAAATCGACAATACGGAGTCCAAAGGACAACTAGATACTCGGCTGGACCGGTACGAGGAGCGAGGCCAGCAGCGGAGCAGGTTAGCAAGAAAAAATTCCCGGGAAGGTGCACGCAGGCAACCGAGGGCGCTGATCGCCAGCGAGCTGGCTGCCGGAGCGCACAGGGAAGAGGCGCGGTGGGTCGGTCGGTCGCGTGCATTTACATGCGGAGAAACCAGTGAGAAGGGAAACCCGCGCGGTGCAGCAGGCTCGCACAATTAGGATCGGATAAACAAGCCCGAGACGTGTGAGTGACTGGATGCGCTGGGCTAGCAGAGAGGACCGCCATTGCTCCCTCTCTGACCCTGCCCCCACACACAGCGTCACAAACCAGCGACCTGGGTCGCCCCGTCCTGGTAAACAACTAAGGCTCCGCTCCGCTCACTTAACAGCACGAATAGACCAAAAATGGCTCTAGGACAACTCAGAGCCCCAGAACTGATAGACCTAAGTGATGAAGAAATAGCCAGTCTTTCAGATGCACAGTTCAAAACACTGGTTATCAGGATCCTTACAGAACTGGTTGATTTTAGTCACAAATTAGAGAAACATATGGAAGCTAAATTAATTGAAATGAATGGTGATGCAAAAGATACCAATAGTAATGGAAAGAAAATTGGGACTCAAATCAAGGGAGAGGACCAGACGGAAGAAAAAAATGATCAAACAGAAAGGAATGAAGAAATAAGAATTCAGAAAAATGAGGAGAAGCTTAGGAACCTCCAGGACATCTTTAAACGTTCCAACATCCGAATTATAGGGGTACCAGAAGGGGGAAAGGCACAACCACCAGTTGAAAAATTATTTGAACAAATAATAAAGGAGAATTTCCCCAAGATGGCAAAGGAAATAGACTTCCAGGAAATCCAGGAAGCTCAGAGAGTCCCAAAGAAGTTGGACTCAAGAAGAAACACACCAAGGCACATCATAATTACATTAGCCAAGATTAAAATGAAGGAGAGAATCCTAGAAGCAGCAAGAGCTAAGGGGACAGTCACCTACAAAGGAGTTCCTATCAGACTGTCAGCTGATTTCTCAAAAGAGACCTTACAGGCAAGAAGGGGCTGGAAAGAGGTATTCCAAGTCATGAAAACCAAAGATCTACAACCAAGATTGCTCTACCCAGCAAAACTTTCATTTAGAATGGAAGGACAGATAAAGTGCTTCTCAGATAAGACCAAATTCAAGGAGTTCATCATCACCAAGCCCTTATTATATGAAATGTTAAAGGGACTTACCTAAGAAAAAGAAGATAAAAAAGATGAACAGTGAAAGGACAGCAAACTCACAGTTATTAAGAATCACACCTAAAACAAAAGCAAACTAAGAGGATAGCTAGATCAGGAGCAGAACCATAGAAATGAAGATCTCATGGAGGGTTAGCAACAGGGGAGTGGGAGGAGGGGAAGGGGGGAGAAGGTACAGAAAATAAGTAGCATAGACAGTAGATAGAAAATAGATAGGGGGGAGGGTAAGAATAGTAGGGGGAAATACAGAATCTAAAGAATTTGAGACACATGTTCATGAACTAAAGGGGGAAATGGTGGGGGAGGGGTATGCAGGGTGGAGGGGAAGGGAGGGGGGAATAGAGCAAATGTAATGGCATAATCAATAAAAAAAAAATAGTGTACTTACAAGGGTTCCCTTTGCTCCATACCCTTGTCAACATTTATCTTTTGTCTTTTTGATGAAAGCCATTCTAACTTGTGTGAAGTGGTCTCTCATTGTAGTTTTCAGTTGCATTTCCCTGATGGTTAGTGATGTTGAACATCTTTTCTTATGGCTGTTGTCTATTTGTGTATCTTGTTTTGAGAAATGTCTATTTAGATCCTTTGCCCATTTTTCAATTGGGTTATTTGTTTTCTTGCTACTGAGCTGTTTGAATTCCTTATGTATTTTGGATGGTTTGCACATATTTTCTCCTATTTTGTAGGTAATCTATTCACTCTCTTGATTGTTTCCTTTGCTGTGTAGAAGCTTTGTAGTTTGATACAATCCCATTTGTCTTTTTTTTTTTTTGCATTCGTTGTCTGTACCTTTGGGGTCATACCCAAACAATTATTGCTCAGACCAGTTACAAGAAGCATTCCCCCATGCTTCCGGTAGTGTTACAGTTTCAATTTCTACATTTAATTCTTAAAAAAAAACATTTTATTTATTTATTTTTAGAGAGAGGGGAAGGGAAGGAGACAGAGTGGGAGAGAAACATCAATGTATGGTTGCCTTTCATGTGTCCCCTACTGGGGACCTGGCCTGCAACCCAGGCATGTGCCTTGACTGGGAATCAAACCTTTGCTTCACAGGCCCATGCTCAATCCACTGAGCTACACCAGCCAGGGCCCTACATTTAACTTTTTAAATGAAGTCTTCTGCATGTGGATAATCATTTTTCCCATTTGTTGAAGAGACAGTCCTTTCCCATTGTGTATTCTTGGCCCCTTTGGCAAAGATCAGCTGACTGTAAGTACATGGATTAATTCTGGGCTATTTACCTCTGTAGTTTTCTGTGTCTGTTTTTATGCCAGTAGCATGCTCTTTTAATTATTATAGTTTTGTAGTATATTTTGAAATCGTGTGGTGCGATATCATCAACTTTGTTCTTTTTACTCAGTTGCTTTGGCTATTGGAGGTCTTGCGTGGTTCCATATGAGTTTTAGGATTATTTATTGATACATTTAGAGCGGCTTCAATAAGAGAGGCTTGCCTTTAATAAGATCTGGGGTAATAGAACAAAATACTCCTTTGTGAACTGTAACTGAGGAGAACTATTATTTGGTCCTAAAGTTAAAAAGCTCTCACTGTTCTTTAATAAGATGATTTCATCACTAGCGATGATATTTTATCTAGTAGTCTAAATTCCTACTTCCACTGGCAGGAACTTTACTTCTTTTTAACCTGATCAAGTGTCCAATTTTAGTATAACAGATATGTAAAGCTTGCCTTATACTATTAGTAGTATTTTTTCCCTCTAAGATATAGAAAACATTTTTTAGTCCCTTGCAACTTGATCATCTGTGCCTTCTTCCAGGAATCTCAACTTGTCCTTGGTGATTCAGATGGTTCAGAATGTTATCTGCAAGCACTTACATCTGTCAGGCTTTTGTTTGGAGCCAGTACAGGAATGTCACATGATATGCAGGAAAAGACTCTGTAATCTTGTTTTTTCATACCTGATGCACCATTGTCTGTATTTTTATATTTTAAAAGCTTTATTCTAAGAACTTATACTACTTCCATATAAACTACCTTTGCAACATCCTTAGGGGAAAATAGTATACATTTCTGTGTGTAAGGGAAATGGAAAATGTTTTATTTTATACTGGACTGTGAGTTAAGTTTTAATGTCTGGATAGACCTGAGTTGTTTGTGTGGGACCTACCGTGGCTTTTAGGAGCAGGTAGGATATTCTAGAATTGCTGTGGGCCAGGAAAGGCGCGGAGTGTCGTCAGTTGCAGCATAGGAATTCGATAATGCTGCGTGTCTTCGTGTGCGTTCAGGGCGGGAGCATGGTGATAGAGGAGGAAGTAGATGGCTTTTCAGATTATCTGAGTAACAACCTAAACAAAAACGCACAAACTGGTGAGACAGGTGAGAACTTTCAGCTTCGCCATATGCCTCCTGATTTGCCCTGAAAATTCTGGCTCACAAAGGTCCTCTTTCTTTAAGAATTTGTAGTGCGTATAATTACAGATTACCTGGCATTTTGCTTTAAATTATTTTTTAAATGAATCATTGCAAACTGGTTAAATCATCAGACTCTGGGACTAGGTCAATTTAAGACACATCTTGATTCCATGTCATATTCTCTGTGTGACCTTGGATAAGCTATTTAACCTCTTTGTGCCTCAGTTTCCTCATATTTAAAGTGGAGATAATAATAGTATCTGTCTCATTGCGTTGTTATGGATAAAGTACTTAGCCAGGCAAAACTAAGATATATTCATAGTAAAAATGTAGATAATATATAGAGAATTTAGCAGAAGATAAAACTCTCTAATCCTACCTTAGGTAACCATTATTATCGGTACATATCCTTATATATTTTGTGTCTACAACATGGAGATCATATTCTTCATGCTATTTTGTAACTTTCTTCCATTAATAGAATAATCTGAGCATGTGCCATGCTCGGTTTTCAGCATCATTCTAACTGAAAGCCAAAACTGAATCGAGTAGATGAGGGTTTCAGTTTATTAAACTGTTCCCACAGTGCTGAAGCTGTAGGGGTCTTCCAGTTTTTCAGTTTTACATGTAATGTTTCAATAGACATTTTGTATGATAATCTCACTCTCGAGTCCTTCCCATGAAGAGAAGTGGAACTGCTGAGTCCAAAGGTTCTTATTTATGTTTTTAAGGCTTTTGACACATGTTGCCAAATTGCCCTCCAGAAATTTTGCAAGTGATACATGAAAGTTTGTTGCCCTCCTGTCAGTTGATTATTCTAGCTTTTATATTCAATTTGATAGGTAAAAAACTGTAACATTCTTGTTTTATTATTGTTTGGTTATGAAGAAGGCTGAACATTTGTATAAAGGGCGGGGCAAAAGTAGGTTTACAGTTGTGAGCATGTGAAACACAGTGTTTATTCTTGTATTATTATTAATTATTGTATTATTTTCCATATGAACAACTGTAAAGCTACTTCTGTCCAACCCTGTGTGTGTTTTAGCTTTTGGTTTATTTTATTTTATTTTATTTTATTTATTTATTTATTTTTAGAGAGAGGGGAAGAGAGGAAGAGAGGGAGAGAAACATTGATTGGTTGTCCCTCGATCAGGGACCGAACCTGCACCCCAGGCATGTGCCCTTGTAACAGAACGCAGATCCGGCTGCCTGCCACTGCACTGCCAATACTTGAGAGGCAGGTGCTGATATTAAAGGAAAGTGGTTTATTTCCATGTGCCAGCCACCTGGAAGATGGGGACTCATGTCACAAAGTCCACTCCTGAGACGACGGGGGTGGGGGAGGAGTGGGAGGACTCACGTCTCAAAGACCATCTCCACATCTCAGTGCAGGCAGAAGCTGTTATAAGGAGGGAGGGGGGCAGAACAAAGAGATCAAGGAGCAGGTCGCGAAGTTCTGTGCGTGCAGATGAGCACAGTCCATTCCGATAAAGCAGATGACTGT
This sequence comes from Artibeus jamaicensis, assembly GCF_021234435.1. NCBI lineage: Eukaryota > Metazoa > Chordata > Mammalia > Chiroptera > Phyllostomidae > Artibeus > Artibeus jamaicensis. Next base: position 38,383,797 of record NW_026521812.1, on the reverse strand, counting down.
CCAGTGAGCATCATCCCGGTTTAGTCATCCTGGCCTCGTGCCATCCTGACTTCATGGTTGAAGGTCAGCAGATCTTCCCAAACTGGAATATTTGAAAGTCAGAGTCTGCATATTTTGAAATTAGTTTCTGGGATTCTTATACAAACATGCCGTTCCTCATAAGGCTACATATTAGTCAGAATCAGCACTTAACAGAAACAATGTCAAAAGAATGGTTAGGGGGGTGTTTAAAATTACCCATTATAATTTTCTAATGTACCCTGACCAGGAATTGAACCAGTGACTTTTTGCTTTGCAGGACTATGCCACACAGGTCAGGGCTCTTGTATTTTAATTAATCAATTAATTAGTTAATTTTAGAGAGGGAAGGGTGGAGAGGGAGAGACCTATTTGTTGTTCCACTTACTTATGTATTCATTGGTTGATTCTTGCATGTGCCCTCACCAGAGATCGAACTTGGTGTATGGAGCTGATGCCAGGGCAGCTCTTATGTTTCTTTTTCTCCTTGGGTGTCAAATTTCTGTGAGTTGTTTGTGCACTTTTTTGACATATCCACCTTCTTATAAAATATCAATTTGTAAGAGCTGTTTAGCTAAAAAAGCTATTGATTGGCTTCACTGTTTTATCAGCCCCCAAGGAGTAAAGTCTCAACAACTTTGCCAATTAATCTAATCCTCGAGATTGGTCAATTAAGCTTTATTCATGAGGTCTCTAAAAGAAAAATTATAAAACAGTTGATACTTATCATGTAGCACACAAGGTATAATATTATTTATAGACATCATAGGGAAGTCTAGTTTTTTCCTTTTTAGTATATTAGATACTTGATGATTTGACTTAATGGTTTTGCAGTTTGCTTTGTGGGTGCACAATATACTTAATTTATTCTGATTAGATATTATGAATCCTATTTTGCGCTTGCACCTATAATATCTTGGTGGATTCTTCAGCTATTTACTGGACTCTGTCTTAGTGTTTAGACTCTACCAGTCAGCTAGTGTTTATGTCCTGTACTTATCAAGGACTCCCTATGTAGATAGATCAAAAGTCAAGATGGAAGGAAGCCCACGGATTTCTGTGATTCTAGAACTGAGTTCAGAATGGTTAGTATCCAAATGACTTGAAAGGTGGTATTCTCAGAAACACTGGAGCCATTTCAAAAGGTTGATGCTTCACTGATTCTCTTTGAACAGTATCACAAGAGCTCACTCTGCATAAGGCAGATCACTGCTGCTCAGGGGTCCTGCACACAAACCTACTGAATGCACCTTCTGTTGAGGGAATCATTTGTCTTTGTTGCATTTTGAGTCCTGAGCCTGAAGCATATCTTTCTGTGAAACTGGGAGCTGAAGTGAATTCCCTTATAGTACAGTTTGAAACTTTACTCATACCTTCAAGCACATTCAGAATGTAAAATAGCCATAAAAATTCCTGTTACCCACTGACAGCTCCTGAGGCCGTGGGCCTCTCATTCCACCTGCTTTACTTCTCAAGCTGTCTCCATTCGAAATCCTCTCCCATCCCTGAACTTTTAAGGAAAAACAGAAAAGCATTAAAAAACAAACAAACAAAAACCCCACTGGGTGAATCACATCCAACATGTATGGCTTTGGGTCTTACGGATGAGGTTTTTTTTTGTAGTTTATCTTCTCAGTCTAAGGCTTTTTCTGGAGTTCTAGTTAGGGAGTCTAAAAATTCCTATTTTATCTAATGGGTGATAATGAGGATGCTTATCTTGCCTAGATTTTTTTTACTCAAAGATTAATGAAATATTCTGTATTACCTATAGTCTTATTTGATAAGAACAGACATAAATCAAGAGAGCGAAAATCAAGTTTTTACCAATATTACTTATAAATATTTAGATGTTATTTACTTGGGCACAGCAAAGATGTTCATTTTTGATGGCTAAATGTGGAAGTTTGCTTACAATTGAATTTTAATTTTAATTTTTCTGAATAGCTGTGACATTTTTCAGCTAACCTAAGTGGTTTTATGGTAATTTTCTGGCCACTTAATCTGTATTTAGAATTTTTGGTAGTATTGTGATAAATTTCCCAAGGCATATCACTTTGTAGAAAATTCGTATTACACACTTGGTTCTTCTGGAGTCTCCCTCTGGAACTCCTCCTGGTCCCATCTGCATCCCTGCCCGCCCTCCATTTCTGAGTCTTTTTATTTTTCTCTCGTAAGGAATGATTATTGTCTGAGACTTGTATTATAAATTCCTCCTTTCTAAATGAGGCACCAAAGCTGTCTGTCATGTTTTGGATTTTCTTTAGGACTGTTAATTACTACCTTCTTACCTCTTCACTTTCCTATACTGAGTACAAAAGTAAGTTGTGGAAGGAGAAAAGGAAACACCTGCTTTAAAATGTGGTATTTGAGTAAAATTCCTGATGCGGTGTGATTGACAGCACAGCCTTGTATAATCAGCTCAGCCTTCTCTGGATTAGGTTTTCCCAAGATTGTAGAAGTCAGGTGTTTTATACTACTTACAGTCTGCTACCCAGTGCTTTTCATGTCACTCTCCACTTCTCTTGCCTTCATTTGAATTCACAATTTTCGCTCATTTCTCCATCACATTAGCTTTTTCACTGGGTTTTCCTGCCCCATGATCAAGTTCCTTCAGGCTGTGAGTCCACCAGGCAGCCGCTCGGTCTGTGTTGAGAGCGGGTCAGTGCACTGTGCAGCCCTGCGGAGACTCCTGCTGAGTTCTGGACAGATCCTTACCCTCTTCAAGCCTCTTACCATAAGCTTCAGATTAGTTTTTTAGTCTCATCATTTGCTGCCCTTGGACCCCAAAATGATGCCCTGTTGACTTGAGTAGCCTGCCAGGCTTTGAGCAGACAGTGCTTTTCTTACTGTCCATCTCTGTGTGGGGAAATCCAACCCAGCTTGGAAGTGACACCATCTCTGGCATTCCTTTCCCACCCCTCTGGTTGGCAGTGATCCTTGGTGTTCTCTAGTTCATCCGGAATTCTTTTTACGTTTGTAGGCCCTTATCTCTCTTGGGCGACGACAGGAACCAGTTCGTTCATTCCTGGATCACCTCAGTGTACTTCAGCTGCTGGACTTGCTCAGTCCATTTTCTTCTGTTCCAGGCCCCCGACCCCTCCTAACTTTTTCATTTCTCCTGCTGTGAAATAACAACCACAGCCACCCAGACTCTCTCTTTGCCCAGATTCTCTTCCTGCTATAGTCGTATATTTCTCCTTCCCTCTATGAATTTTTTTTAAATGAAAGAGAATAGCATTATTGATTTGTCTGATAAGCTCATTGGAGAAAAATGCAAATACAGAATTTGAAGAGGGTAAAAATCATCCCAAATGCCATTACCCAGAGATAAATGATCTTTTTCTAAACATCCTATCCCATTGCACATACATATACACTTTTGTGCATGACATTCAATTTTATATCAATGATTTCATATTATACTTGCTGTTCTGGAACCTGCTTTTATTTTTTTATTTTATTTTATTTTTTAGATTTTATTTATTTATCTTTAGAGGGGAAGGGGGGAAGGAGAGAGGGAGGGAAACGTCAATGTATGGTTGCCTTTTATGTGTCCCCTGCTAGGAACTGGCCTGCTGGGAACCGGCCTGCAACCCAGGCATGTGCCCTGACTGGGAATCGAACCGCGATCGTGTGGTTCGCAGACCCTCGCTCATGGAACCTACTTGTAAAAGATAAACTCAACAGTATATTGGGGACATCTTTTCCAGTCAGTTCATGTTAATCCTCATGATCACTCTAAAGTATTCCATTGAATGAAAAATTATCTAACTTATCGTCTTTTGATGAGCATACCCATTTTTTTTTTTCTAATATAACTAACACTATAGTTGGACTAGGGCACTCCAGAGGAACAGAACTGATGGGAGGTACACACACACTCACACAAACACGCACATAGAGATTTAGGATAAGGAATTGGCTCCAGCGATTGTAGAGGCTGAGAAGTCCCGAGATCTTCAGTCTGAAGGCCTGAGACCCCGAAGAACCAGTGGTGTGAGTTCCCGTCTGAGCCTGAGGACAGATGACTCAGGTCCCAGCTGGAACACCCTCAGGCGGAGAAAGCAAATTCTCTCTAGCTCAGCCTTTTGTTGTCTTCCGGCCTGTGCGCAGTTGCATGAGGCCTGCCCGCATCAGGGAGAGCAATCTGCTTTACTCCGTCCAGTGATTCCGATGTTCATTTTGTCCGTGAGTATCCTCACAGACACACCCAGAATAATGTTTAACCAAATACCTGGGTGCCTTGTTGCATAGTAAAGTTGACATGTAAAATCAACCATCACAATAGTAAACATCTTCCTAGAGCTCTCCTAAACTCTCCCCTCTCTCCATGAACTCTTTAGGATCAATCCCTGGAGGTGAAACTGGTGGGTCAATTCTAAGTGCTGTTATTGCCCAGTTGCCCATCAGAAAGGTAAAGTTGTGTAACAGAGTGAAAAGCTCAGCCTCTTGAGTCCCTCTTGTTCAAGCCTGTGTTGTTCCTATGGCCTTCAGGCTAATAGTTTCTGCTTACTCTTGCGTATAGACACACTAATCATTAGAGAAATTCTTATTGCCCCTTGCGTTTTACAAGAACAGCCCCTCACCAGAAAGTGCCTCATCCAAGGAGGTCAGGGAAGCATGTATTGTTCATGAGAGATTTGCAGGAGCCTCCTGACCAGACCCATACTAACTAGGATCTGCAGACGACGCACAGTCTTCCTTGGTCCCCTGCTGGTGCCCAGAGGTCTGTGGTCTTCAGTCACATCTCGCCCCTCCCATTTCCCCTTTCCTTGACACAAAGGAAGCCTGAACTTTGTACTTCCTTAAGTTGGATTTGAGGATTAGGCCTCCTCTCTTCTCAGTTGGCACCTTGGGAATCAATGAACCTTTCCTTACGCCAAACGGACACGATATGAGTTTTGGCCTTTTGGAGAGTCTGGCACACAGACTCCGAGCTGGTTCGAGGTCGTCCTCAGTGAGGTTGTGGGGAGCCTGTTCACTGCCCTCAGCACCATGGATTTTGTCCAGTCCTCGCCATCTGTGCTGGTATTATCATTTAAAAATCTTTCTTTTTTTATTTTGCCTTTTAAAAGTCTGAAGTTGAATATCATTTTTGTGCAATAATGTCTATTTGAGTGCATGTGTTTTCCTTAGACAGTCTTCTATTTTCTGCTTTCTTCTAGGAGCCTGAGCCCACATTGCTAACTCCAGTCTTGTAATGGAACTCACAATTTTCCTTTAAAATTGTTGACTTTTATGATTGAATCAAAAGGATCTCTACTTCTAAAATTGGAAAAATAATAATTCATATATTCTTTAGCTATTCTTATGGCTTTATTATTTATTTATTTATTTATTTTCCCCAATTTTTTTTTTTTACCTAAACAGATGAAATTGCTATGTAAAAAGATATTTTGTTTGGCTGGGTGGCTCAATAGGTTGGAACATTGTCCTGTTCACCAAAAGTTTGAGGGTTCGATCATTCATCAGGACACATACCTGGAATGGGGACAGGCAAGAGGCAGCCAGTTGATGTATCTCTCACACATAGAAGTTTCTCTTCTTCTCTTTTTCCCTTCTTTCCCCTCTCTCTGAAAATAAATAAAGAAAATCTTAAAAAAAATTTTATTAGATAGCCAAAAGTATTAAAGAGGAAAGGCTAAAGAGAAGGAAAGGACTATAAATATTTCTGTGTATTTAATATAAAGTCAGAAAGGACTCACTGAGCAGGCCTTTGGGTAAAGTGCTGAAAAAGAGGAAGCAAGCCATGTGAATGGCTGGGGAAAGCAGGCAGAGGGAACAGGAAGTGCAAAGGTCCTGAGGTAAACACATCCTGGTATTTTCAAAATACAGCAGGAAGAGAGACCACTGTGGTTAGGGTGGTACAGAGAAGAGTAGGAGACAAGGTCAGAGAGGTCTGAAATTTAGAGGAGAGATCCAGGCTGCTAACTCAAACGCTGGAGTTATCAGCACGTGAAAGTAATTGAAGCCATGAATGCGAAGGCACGAGATGTCTACAGAGTAGGGTGTTGATGGACAGGATGCCCAAGGACTGAGTTACCTGAGCTGCAGGTGGGGACATGAGAAGGAGCAAGCATAAGGGTGTGGGGAGGAATGGCTGGAAAGGTAGGAAGAAAACTAGGAGAGAGTGTGTTTTCCTGGAAGCCAAGCAAAGTTAAGCAAAAAGGAGCCTCTTCCTCAAATGCTGCTCATGTCAAGTTGGGGACTGAGGATTGATGCTGAAGTCTGGCAATGTGCAGTGGAGATCGCCTGTGCCCTTGCCCACAGCAGTCATCACGGGGTAACAGGGGGAAAGCCTGGCGGGGAGATTCAAGAGAGAAAGGGAGAGAAGTTGGAGCCCTTGCTATGGGCAGTTTCTTTAAGGAATTTTCCCAAGAACAAGATTTATGGATAAAACAGCTATGGGACATTTACACAATAGAATACTACCTAGCTGTATAAAAGAAGAAAATGTCACCCTTTGTAACAGCATGGATGGACCTGGAGAACATTACACTAAGTGAAATAAGCCAGTCAGAGAAAGACAAATACCATGTGATTTCACTCCTATGTGGAATCTAATGAACAAACTGAATTAACGAGGAAAATGGGGACAGACTCATAGAGAGCAGGCTGACAGCTCTTAGTGGGGGTTGGGTGGTGGAGGGATCCAGCAGAGAAGAAAAAGGACTCGTGGACACGGACAGCAGTGTGGTGGTGGTGGTGGGAGGAGGGCTGCATGGAGGTGGAAGAGGCTATAAGGGGGAGAAATGATAATGGACAAGATGCCATAATAAGAAAAAGATTTGTCTTCCTGTTTAAGTCACCTTTCGCGTGCATTTTCTATTAGCTTTTACAGTTTCCTTTATATAGGGCCTGTCTATTTATTTTTTAGAGGGAAGGGAAAGAGAGGAAGAGAAATATCAATGTGTGGTTGCCTCTCATGTGTCCCCTGCTGAGAACTGGCCTGCAACCCAGGCATGTGCCCTGACTGGGAGTCGAACCATGATCCTTTGGTTCACAGGCCCGCGCTCAATCCATTGAGTTACACCAGCCAGGTATTTTTTATTAAATTTATTCCTAAGTGTGTTGTTATTGTGACAATGCAATAAGAAAATTGTTATGGTGAACAACATCATCTATCATGACATTTTCTGATTTTTAGCAGTGTATTCAAAGTTCCTTCATTTTAGTATTAATTTTGTAAATGGCTACCATATTAGTTTGCTAAGGTTGCTGTAACAAAGTACCACAAGCCAGGTGGCCTAAACAACAGAATGTATTGTCTCAGAGTCTGTAGGCATGAGTCCCAGGTCCAGGTGTCAGCAGGCTTGGTTCTCTCTGAGGAGCGGAGGGAAGACTTTTCTGTGCGGCTCTTCCAGCTCCCGGTGGTTTGCTGGACATCTGTGTCCTTCCCTGCCTTATAGATCTCATCAGCCTCTTCTCTGCCTTCATGGCCACGTGGTGTTCTCACTGTGTGCCTGTCTCTCTGTCCAGAGTTCCCCTTTTTATCAGCACACTAGTGATGTTGGATTCGGGTCCACTCTAATTTGATTATATCTACAAATATTTTATTTCCAAATGAATTCTGAAATATGGGTTCTTAGGACTTCAGCATATCTTTTTGGGGGAGACAATGCAACCCTTAACAACAACCTTTTAAGCTCCCTACTTATTTCAAATTTTTTTTTAACTTTCTTGGGTCTATGAGGTATATAACATATAAATTCTGATGATAGGTTATTGTCCTCCTTTGTAAAACCCGTAACTTGAATTTTGCTCTCTTGTCTAATTTCATTTTACTTTAATGTCCACAAAAAAATCTGACTATTCTCCCTCTGTCTATTTCTTGTGTTCTGGGTCTTCCCCTGCTGCTGAAACCCCTTGGCCTGGCCCACCAGTCATGGCCTTGAGTTGTGGGAAGCTTCTAGTTCTTGGTGGCAGAACTCTCAATGTCACCCAGATGTCACGTAGAGAATTAGATTAAGGAGATGAGAGAAGTTCGACTTGAACACTCCTCTGAAGAAACCTCATGAAAGGCAGTTGAATGCCAGAGAGGAGTTGGTCTTTCCAATGCTTATCTTTCGATTTACCAGTCAGCCTTCAGTAGACTCCCAGAGCCTTATAAAAAAATAAAGCAACTTTTTATTATGAAAAATTTTGAACAGAAATGAAAGGTAAAATAGTATGATGAACCCTCATGTACCTATAACCCAGTTTCAATAATTATCAGCTAATGGTCAATTTTATTTCATCTATGTACCACTTTTTCCTCCCATTTTATTTTGAAGTAAATCCCAGGCATTCAATTATTTGTTAAAAAATATTTATTTATTTTTAGAGCGAGGGGAAGGGAAAGAGAAAGAGCAGGAGAGAAACATCAATGCGTGGTTGCCTCTCATGTGTCCCCCACTAGGGACCCAGGCATGTGCCTTGACCGGGAATCGAACCAGCCACCCTTTGTCTCATAGGCCCATGCTCAATTCTCTGAGCTGCACCAGCCAGGGCTCAATTCTTTTATCTGTAAATATTTCAGTGTGTAGCTCTAAAATGATAAGGACTTATAAAATCACTACACTACCATTATCACACTTAAAAATAATAACTCTTTAGTAACAAATATAATCAGTCTTCAAATTTCCAATATCTATAAGATTTTTCAAATATTTTATTTTGAATAAGGATCCAAATAACATCCACCTGTTGGATTGGTCAGTGTGGTTCTCAGGTCTCTTTTATTATTATCTGCCTGTTCAGTCTCTCTTTTCCTTGTGAGCTGTATTTTGATGAAACTGGACTGTTTGTCCTGAAGACCTTTACACCATTGGATTTTGCTGGCTGTATTTTTGTGGTGTCATTTAACATGTTTTTAAGTCTCCAGTATTGCTTGTAAATTGGCAGTTGGGTCTCTAAGCTTGGTCACATTCAGGTTCAATTTACTGACGCGAAAACTTGGTAAATGGCGGTACATTCCTGTGTCAGGAAGCATGTACTGTCTGGTTGTTCCTCTTTTTTAGCAGCCATTGATGTTTAATGTCTAGATCCATTAATCCATTGGATATTGCTAAATGGATATTCTGATTCTATCATTCTTTCTTCCTTTGTTAGCTGAAATGTAAAGAGAAACTTTATTTCCTGTACTATTTGGCTATTAGTAGTGCCACAGTTTTTAATAGGATAGGCAGGATAAATTTTAATTCTTTCCTTTGTCAGTTAGTTTTTATGGGAACCTTCTTACAGTTAAACTAGGTTCACCCAAGAGAGTCGCACAGAGCCCATTGGAATTGCTTTGTGAAGACCTAAATGTACGGAAGCTTGCAGAAGGTCCCATTGATAATGGGTTAGCTAAGAGGTCATGTAGTTTCCCCATGTTTTTTTTCCAAAGGAGGAGTATCCTCCCCCTGAAGTCCTTCCTTCCTCCCTTCCATTTGCACATACATAAGTATACATGCAACCTCATACGGTCAAATTCTAGGTAACTATGATTCTGCCCAGAGGTAGTAAATCATTGTAGGTGCCCAAGGTGAAGGGGACCTGCAAAGGAGCAAATGCTTGCTGGGGGTCTTTGTGCTTCCCAGGCTTGCCCTGATCTTTGGCATTAGTTTCGCCACCCTGGGTCCCTTACTGTGACCTACTCCAGGATAGCCTGTGCCAGGTGTGTGAGTGCATCACTTGTGAGGTCTCCCAGAAGGCCTCGGAGTGATAGGCACTGATACGCACCTGGCTCCAGGTTTTGAAGCGAAGGCCATCTCTCCATCTCATGTCTGACCAGGCTCCCATTTGTCAGCTTCTCTTCGGCTGTGCCGTGAGAGGCTCTCCCTGCGAGCCAAGGTGAATCATGTTGTTTAATGCTGTCTGTCCTATTGTCCCCCTGCGAAGAACAGAGAAATTGTTCTGTCCTCTGGCCCCATGTCTGCTGATGGCTCAGGCCAATGCCATGGGAGAAGGCTCCCGGGTCATAGCCGGCGGAGAAAAGCCCCAGAGGAAGAGAGGCCACTGCCTGCTCCCTGACCTCCCATCCGTCCCCAAAGGCACCGGCTCTGCTCCGTATTGTCATCTGTACTGTAATGTCAGTGTAATTCTTTGTAATTAACAGTTTCTTTAAATAGGACACTATTAGATTTTTTTCCTAACCTGGCACCCTTAATTTCAAATACGTTTTTCCTCCCTTGCCTATGCCTTTATTTATGTAGTCATTGCTGTAGGTCTAGAGAATTTATTAAAAAGTGTTTATGACATCTTATAAAACATTTTACTTTAAAGGTGTAGCTTGCTCAGTTTTCTTTCTTTTTTTAATCTCATCATGATCCTTACCCTTCTAGAGTTGCCTAATTTTAAGTCTTACCAGAAAATTTCTGTGTAACCAAATGTATGGCATTTATTTGTCAAGTGCAGTGATGTTGTTTTGGAAAGTAACATCTCATATTACCAATGCGGATGGTATTTTAAAATTTTATTTTCTAAACAACTGTCCATTAGTGGTGCAACTCGAGGCTGAAAAGTGGACAACTTGTAACGCTGCAGAGATGGGGATGTAGGAGGTCAAATGTTCGCGCCAAGGAGTGCGCACCGCGATACCGCAGCACTTGCCCAACTTCCGTTTGTCTTTCTGCTGCTCGTCTCTGAAGCTGCCATTAGCTTGAGGCAGAGAAAAAGGTGTTCGGCACGCACAGCGGTCCACAAGTAGGCACCATCAGAGTTCACAAGGCTGTTTTCATCAGAGGAGCTCTACTACTTTCAATAACTGGCAGGTTTTTGTCCACCGTAGTGTTCATTTTGGCTGGAGATTATTTGTGTTTTTCCTCTGGCTCCTTTACCGCCTCCCTTGAGAGATCTGACTTAACCTGTGTGACTGACCTGATCAGCATCTTTGTACTCTGAGAGAACCATACGGGGTGCCAATGTAAAATCAGAAATTTGCCTCCCTTGCAAGTTGTCAGAAAGCAGCAATCCCAAGCCTCTCTATGTAAGCATGAACAGATGCATGGAGACAAAACTTTTTAAGGAAATGAACCCCAGGAGCGCACCCTAAGAGCTGGATATTCCTGTTTAAGCAGCAGTATGGGAGCTGTGCACATACAGCTCTCACTGCGTGATTGTCCTCAAATTAAGAGGTGGTACATTCTAAATTCTGTTTGTGAAGCTGAGAGCAAACAAGAGAACGATCTCAAATGTGTTGCTTTCAGTTGACTCCGAATGTTAGCATCTGTACTGGCATGCGTATGATCGGAACATGGAGATTTGAATCAGCACCCCCATTTCTGGTTAGTTGCCAGGAATAAAGACATCAAAGGAGATAGTAAACTGGGCAACAAATCAAAGCAGCATGTGTTTTCCACTCCCCTTTTCTCTTTCTCCCCGCAACTATTCTAAATAAAACTGCCCCTCCCAGAGCTCCCTGTGGGAAAAGGCCACCCCCAAGTGGACTCGTTGGTTCTTGTCACCTTTACATTTGTATATGTACGGAATTGTTTTTATAGGACCAATTCCTAGATGTGGAAATGCTCAAAGGGAGCGAAGGTTTGCAGGTTTAACAGGTGACTGCCGAGCTGTCCTCTGGAAAGGTGGTGCCCACGTGCTTGCCTTCACTAGCACTGAAACTGAAACCAGCCTCAGAGCTGGAGTTGCCGTGGCAGCGAAGTGTGTGGGGCCAGACAAGCCCCATGCTGTGCAGGCCCTTTTCTCGTGAAGAGGTTGATTCTTGGAATGGTTAGAAGTCGTTTTAGGTGGTGTGAAACAATGCACAGGTATTCTCAGAAAAGAATATTTTCATAGACTTTTAAAATGAAAATGCTGTATTCAAGGATCTTTAAAATGCATAGTTCTACTCTCGATATTCTTTATTTTTGTAAATTACCATCTATATATGTATATGTCTTATCAGTTATAATTAGCATGTATATTTTCATGTTTTATCTTTTCACAGAGCTGTCTAATAAGCTATTTTCCATTTCTACATATTTTTTAGTTAGTCACTTAAAAGCACTGTCATGTTGCAGTTTGTTATTGTACTCGTCAATGTAGGAAACATTTAAACCTGTAAGAATTTTTATGAGTTTATTTGAGCCCAAATGACAATTGCCAGGCAGCAAAATCTACATGGATTGGTAAAATGCTCCGGAGAATGCGGTTCTGCACCTTGTTTTAGACACCACAGTCAAGGAGGAGAAGTAGCGGGTAACATGAAATCCACTGGTGACAGATCAGTGGGGGGGAGGAGGAAAGGTGGGGAGATCTCAGGGACTGCATAAAAAGTAAAAAGAATAGACACATGCTTCTTTTACTTTTGTGGGTCTAGGATAGTTAGCAGTTAACAATTAACACGACAACAACAACGATGAGAGGATTTGTGGTCTCTGCTCTGGTGCAGGGAGGGGTCCCGAAGAAGGACGTTATTACCCTTACATTGCAAAGGTATTTTACCGAAGGTGCAAACAGACAATGGACAGGCTCAGTAAGGCAAAGACTGCTCTTTGTCAGGGAAGATACCGACCTAGGACATGACTATGCACGTGACTTGCTTTTAGTTAGAACATTTTAATGTCAGGACATCCTGTGTGGTTCATGGTCTCTGAGTTTGTAAGGCCACCGTGCAGGCCTCCCTGAGCCTCTCAGGTTTAGTGTGCGGCCTCTTTTTCACCCATATTCCATATTTGCTCATTTAGTCCTTAATATTGAACATTTAACATGCAGCCAAATACTTAAACTGCATATTCTTAATGAACAAGATTTGTTGATTTATTCTGGTTATAAAAGTAATACAGTTGTGATCAAAGACATTTTGGAAAACTCAACAAAACGGGAAGAAACACACACACCTCCTCTCAGGACCTCTGTTAAGGAGGCTCTGTGAGTGACGCGGCATGTTTTCTTCCTGTCTCTTCAGGAAGAAACAAATATCTCTTATTTTTTGTTTTATAGTTTGTACCTATACTATTTGTATAAGATATACTCATTTTCCATGTTTCTGAACTCTTTTACTTATTTATGTTTAGACAGACAGGAAGGGAGGAAGAGAGGGAGAGAAACTTCACTGCGTGGTTGCCTCCCGCACACCCCTCACTAGGGAACTTGGCCCGCAACCCAGACATGTGCCCCGACTGGGAATCAAAACCCCTGACTCTCTGCTTCGCACTCAGTCCACTGGGCCACACCCGCTGGGGCTCTAAACTCTTTTAAAATATCATTTTTTTCCTTTTTTATAAAAAACCTAAAAGTTTTTACCTAATTTTAAAAGTAATCTGAAATTGTTACAGAAAATTGAGAAATGATGCAAACATTTATAATCTTATCACCCAGACACAAACATCACTGACATTTGGTTTATTGCCTTCACATTTTGCCTTTAAAGTTTCTTTTAAAATATTATACCATCAGTGGTTCTTAATTTGAGGGTGGTTGGTAAAGGACCCTTTAAAAAATCTTTAAAAACTCAAATTAGAAACCCTTGCTCAATATATTAGTTGTGGACCACTCTGCCTGGTTTTAGGAATTGTAGCTCGACCCCCTGTGGCTAAGGATGAGCAAGGACCTCTGGAATGCAAGTGGCAGGAGACAAAGCCTGTCTCTGGTAGCAAACGCTGCCTCAGTTTCCTTTCCCTGCCCCCAAAGCTTGGTTGGAAGTCAATGATGAGTAAGACCCGTCACAGCGGGGGGCAACCTAAGGCAGACTCAATCACTTGGGAGGCCTTCATGGAAGGACTGGGTGGGGGGGGTGCTGCGACAAGGAGGGAGCAATGGACTCTCGCGCCCCCTGCCCCGGCTTTGACAAAGCCCGAGTCCCCATGTCCTCTGGGAGAAGCTCTTCCTGGCTCTAATCCCCTTAAGCCTGAATATCTGATGGGGAGAGGTGCAGCTCCTTGCCTTGTTAGAGCATGTCCTGGGGAAAAAATCTGGCATCACACAGACTTCCTGAAAAACCTGTGAAATCTGCTCTGCTAAGAGTGCTTTCATTCATATGTTAAGGGTTTGAGCAGGAAACCCTAAAACTCTGCTCCTGACAGACTCTGACTCAGACTAAGCCCTCAGATTTCTTTGAAATGTTATCTACTGTTTGATCCTTGCCACCTGTATTCCTGTGTATTAGAACCCAATAAATGTCCCTGGAGGAAGGGACTCACCGCCTTTCTCCCCTGAGGAACTGGCCACTGCTCAAGGCCTTTTTCCTCTGGGAAACTGGCCACCTCTCCTCCCCAAGCAGATCATGTCTCCGTCATGATTACTCTCAACCATGGCACACGAGAGGACTTGGGAGGAAAGTCACCCCCACACATAAATATGCCTAGCCCCCTTTTCCTGCTAAGCATTATAAAATAGGTATTTTGTTACCATTGTGAACTTCCATAAATCTTTACATTGTTAAGGGGTGAATTGTGTTTGCCCCCTTCCTCCCAAATTTATATGTGGAAGTCCAGCCTCCCATTACCTCGCTTGTGACCCTACTTAGATATGAGGTCTCCGTACAGGTCATCAAGTTGGAATGAAGTTATGAGAGTGGTCCCTAACTCATATGAGGGGCATCTTTATAAGGAGAGGAAGTTTGGAGACAGAGGCATGTAACCGGAAGAGACCTAGAGAAGGTGGCCATTTGCAGGTCAAGGAGAGAGGCCTGGATGGCTCATGTCCTCATAGTTCTCAGAAGGAACCCATCCTGCTGACACCGTTATCTCCAACTGCCAACCCCTAGAACTCGAGGCAGTAAGTTTCTGTTGTTTAAGTCACCAGTTTGTGGAACTTGGGTGCAGCAGCCCTAGCCATCAAATACACTGACTATATGATCTTACATTGTGTAGATGTTTGGATGAATATTTACTTTGTCTTAGGAACTGTGCTGGATGTTGGGAATACTGTCAAAGTCAAGTTCCCTGCCTTTAATTAAGGTTCCTAGGTTGGCACACATGGAATGAACCCTGGGGCCAAGCTGTGAGCACCACTGGAGCCCAGGGCTGGGCTGAGGGTGAGGGCAGACTGCCCAGAAAAAGCACCATTTGAGTTTTGAAGAATCAATAGGAGCCTATTGGTCAACTATTGTTCTATTGTTGACCATTTGATTGGAAATCAGTTTCCTGTGGGTTTTGATGATTTCTTTGGAATAGGTTCTCAGTAATGCATTACGGAGACAAGAATGTGAAGACCAAAGCATAATTTTTAAGGCAGTGTAATATTTTATGAGATGGAAGTTTTCTGATTTATTGACTCATCCTCTTTCATTGGATAGAAGTCTCCTTGTTCTGTTTCCAGTGTTTTGCTATTTTAAATAATGCTGTAGTGTACATCTTTTTTCGCATAAACTTTTTTCATAATTAGATTTATTTCCTTAGTGATAGAGTTAGAAATACAGGGTCTGGCACAAATAATAACACCCCTTTTTATTACAGAATCATAAGCATATAATTCTGTAGCATAACAATATCACACTCAAGGATATCATGTGACATTTTAGGTGAAATGTTCAAATTAAAACTATAAATTATTACACCCACATACCTGTATTCTTACCCTACGGACCACACTCAAGCAGGCATTGCTTCTTCCAGACCCTATAGAATTATAGTCCTAAAAAGGTCAAATTGTTTTTCAGTGGGAATGATTTACATTCCCATTGATAATCAAGTGAAATTTGTTAACAAATCAGTTTGTTTTATAGTCTTTTATATCCTTTGGGGTGTTTTAAAACAGTTCAACATTTCCCTCTTTTGAAGGCTGGACCTTTCCTAGGAAGTAGAGTGTGGTTTGTGTTATTTGGGATGGAATAACATCCTTTGGTTCCTTCCTGCATCTGAAAGAATCTGCTTAAAGGGCACGTACTATCAGAGACTTGCCCACAGGGCTTCTCTGCGGGTTTCTAACTAACAGACGTGTGCGTTGGCCTCTGTTTATACTCTTAGGTCATTGTCTATCAGAAATGTAACCATCCCAGAAGATCAGCCTTCCAAGTGAGCTATTTGTGTTCCACCCCACGCTTCTTACAAAATGACTCCTGTACTGTCCACTCTGCTACACTCTAAGTCCCACTTATGTTGGCAGCGTCAACCGTCTGAGTGACACGCAGGGCACGTGGGAACCTGAAGCCGGCCCGTCTGTGGAGGGGTTTGCTGGCCAGCATTGCAGTGTTTCCTTTGTGTGTGGGGGGGGCATGTCCCCTGCTTTCCCTCTTAGTGCTTCTGGTCTATTAGTCAAACTGACCAAAGGTAGATTAAGAGGAGAAAATAGCAAAATTTAACTGTGTATATACACTTGTATATACATTTTCCCCTAGCATTTAAAAAATAAAACAATGCTAAACCTTTTTAACCATAAATGAAATACAAAGTAAATAAAAATGAGTTTTTTTTCTTTTTTTAAAAGCAAGTTCTCAAAGATAAAACAAAAACACAAAAAGATGGATTAGTTGGGAAACAGGAAAATGGGCCCTCCCACTGGATGTGGGAGGCAGTACAAGTTGGTAAAATATATTTGGAGGGTAATTTATCAGTGATTACCAAAATTTTATTTTTGGTAATTCCTATTACCAAACTCCTATTTTGTGCATTTTCCCCACTAACTTCAGAAAAATAAGGATGTCAGTAGCTGTTTTATAATAATGTCGTTAAGGTGTCATGGTGGCCGTGTTGTCTTCTACTATATGAGGAAGTTTGATGAAGCCACATCCAGGCAGGCTTTGCGCCCAGAGCGGTGCCAGGGGCAGTGTGGGTCGAAGCGAAGTGCAGGGTTCCTTCCCTGCACAGGCAGAAAGGTGGAGCCAGCCAGGCAGGCCCCTGAGGTGCAGTGGGAGGGCTCGCCCCAGGAACTCCCTCCTTTGCTCCACGTCCAAGTCCCAGACCAGCAGCCAGAGTCTGCTCTGTGAAATACTCATAAAATTCAGTTGACCATAAAACACTCTGTAAATGTAAGTGCTGTAAGTGATCCAAGTTATATCAGCAGCTTTTTGAAAAATAGAAAAGGAAAAGAATTTAAGGGAATGGGATCCAGGGAGCCAGCCTTGCCATTTTCAAACCATAATAAATGGCCCATGGCCTGCATTTTGTAATTTCAGAAATGCCTGATGCTTGGACTGTTTGTGAGCTTTGGGAGAGTGGCCTCATCCCAGTATCAATCAGTCTGGCTACGTTACACAGATTTTGTGACTTATAAAATCTATGTTTTTATTTTATAGTCATTTTGCTTTGAGCTCTAAAAGTTTTGAGGATTTGTACTCGAGATGGCCTTCTGTCATCAGATGCTAAAGATGTCACTGAAGCCCAGTGGCACCCAGGCAAGAACAGGACGCTTCCCGCTCTCAGCCTCCGGGAAAGCTTGGCCCTTGACCGGGGACTCCCTGGGGCCAGAGCTTTGCATCGTTAGGAAATGTTCCCGCTTACGCAGATGCTCTTTCCATTCAACATGCAAACCTTTGTTCTGCTGTCTGGAGCCCTTAGAATATATCTGCTCTTCGTACCCTCTTGTACTGAGGATGGCCACCCCTCTCCCACCCCGCCCAAGTCATTCCTCTTTCCTAGGACAGGATTCCTAGAATTTTTGTTCTCCTGGTTACGTGCTCGTCTCTGGAGAATGGTATGCAGACTGTTGAGTCCTGCCTTACCCACTCCGCCCTGTCCCTCCTTATTCATATCACTCTTTCTGATCATGGACCCTGAAGTTAGGTCTTGGGCACCCACACCACACTATTGTCACGTGTTGACTTAGACAGATGAAACTCCCAGAGCAGTTGTTTGTTGGCCTTAAGTGAAAGACGGAACATCTATTTTTCTGAAATCTTTTTTCCTTTCAGCACATTTTTCCAACCCAGATCTCATTTGGAATTCTGATTCCGTCCATCCTATCTACAGCATTCATCTCTCCCAGCGTGGTGTCTTGTGTCATCGGATAATTTGAAAAGCCTGCCCGCCTGTGGCTGATGTATTTACGTAGGTTCGAGGCTTGAAGAGGATGACAAATCCCTCATAATGAGTTTGCCAAATGCCTGCTGGCAGCCAGAAGACTCAAGGCTGAATCTGGGAGAAGGGAGGACAAAACGCGGGTCCTGGCTGCTCTAAGAGCACCTGCCACCGGGGTCAGGGGGGCTGTGGTTTGACCATTGACATGTAAATGGGCGAGGGGCCGAGGCTGAGCCCCAGCAGATCCTCTGCGTCCCACAGGCCACACAAAGGCTGCCCCGAGGGCTACGGGGTTTGCCTTTGTGAGGCCCTTAGCATCTGGCTGCCCCTTATCAGCTGTGTCGTAGAACTGTTCTGTTTCGGACTGTGACGGGCCTGGGAAGCTCTCCCGGGCACACGCAGTGGGGGTGGGCCCTGCGGAGCACACTCTGCCTTGGAGGTAAGCATAGGCCCTGTAAAGATTTCTGGAAAAGACTGCAATTAATGATTATTAGTTTGATTTGATGTGAGGAACAGAATCATGCTTGCCTGCATGTATGTGCATATACAAGATTTGATGGTAGGTTCAAAGCATTTTTCGAATTTTACCTGAAATTTCTGTAGGATGATTTCACCTTTGGCATCGTGTGTTCCGGAGTCCTATTGTGTCTGTCTGTGGTCTGTCTCTCCCTTCCTTCCCCTCTCTCTGTTCCCCCCCTTTCTCTCTGTTTCTAACCTTCTTTACCTTCCTCCTTTTCCTTGTAGTGATGGTAAATTGTATAACACATAAAAGAAGTATCACTATGTGCTTTTACACATGAGAGAAGTGAAGGAAAAATATTTCACCATTAGCAGAAAATCTTGTGAATAAACTACTACCGAAGAATGGCTACACTGACATCTCCTCCGGGACTTCAGCAGAAGAATTTGTGTTTCTGGTGTCCTGAATTTAACACGTGACTTGTGCAGTTTGTGTGCTCTCACCACGTGGTGAAGGTGTATGCCATGCTTTGGACTGATTTTGTTACAAGTCTTTGAAGAACTAGCAAGAAGCTATTTAAAATAAAAGTTTGTATGTCACATTCAAAATAAGTATTAGATTAAATTAGAGGAAAACATTGATGTTTTAAAATTTGGAAGTAAAAGGTTTTATTCAGTAAAGTAAATATCCCATGTAGGACCCACTTCCCTAACTGCCTGTAGAGATGATGCTTTTAGGAAAATATTTTCTTAATAAAATGCCAATGGTCCCAGATCTCGCTCCTCCCCCTTCTCTCCCTCACAGGAACTCTGCAGTACGAACTCAGTACACGGTACATCCTGAAGCTTTGAATATTGATTGGTGGTTGTTAGATTACACACTTTTTGCTCTTTTAAAGTAATTATAGTAATAGAATTGTTTTCATACCAGAATACCCATAGTGAAATTGGAAAAAAAAAGTTGGTACAGTGTCTTAGATCCAGACACTGTAAATCCTATCATTAAGTGTGAAGTCTGTTCTTAATTTCTAAGTGTCTCGTGCTCTAATGAGCATAATTAGGGGAGTTTGATGCAGTAGAAAGAGCACAAAACTAAGTGTTATGAGGCATGGGATCTTTCCCTCGCTACCTAGGTGGCTTTGAGCAGGTACTAATTACTTCTCAGGACCTCAGTGGTGGACTTCATAAATTGCTTTTCTCCGGAGGTGGCAGTATCCCTCCAGGGGCTCTTGGAAATGTTGAGGGGAAACATTTTAACTCGTCCAGTGTGGGGGAACACAATGGTTGAGGACCCCAGGTACCGGAAGTGCCACCCCACCCAGCGAATAATTGGCCCACTCCATATGCCACTAATGTCCTCACTGAGAAACACTGGACCAGCGGTCACTAAGGTCCTTCTCTGTTTCTCTCAAGTTTACAAGTGGAGCATTGAAATATCTGAAATGATGTCAAAGTATTACAATTAGCATCCGTGTCTCACATTGAGCGTTGAACTCCGTGTTGTTGGCAGTGGAGTCAGACCTGGTAATGTTGGCCGAGGACACCTGTGCAACTTGGGCTTGGAGCTTTATTTCTGGGGGGATTCCCAGCTCTGAGCGCAGAAACCTGCTGATATTGTTCAAGAGCAGGTGCAGAGCCGGGTCTGGGTTTTTGCTTGGCTTTGGATTTTCCTTCATGCCCCCCTTTCCTCTAGGGGAAGAAGTGGATGTATTGTGGCCACAGGCCTGGCCTCCAGTGCCTGCACTTTTCCATTGTAAAAATGTCAGCTGTCCCCGCAGCTGTCTCGCGGCGCTGCTCTGCTGCTGGGGCCTGTGGGGAGGCGAGGGTCATCGTGCAGGCAGGTGCTGCCCTGCAGCTCTGCCAGCCTCTTGTCACAGGTGAGAACAGAGGCCTGATGAGGTGGGAAGACAGTTGGGCTGGAATAAAGATTCTGGGGAGTCTGAATTCCTAAATCATTTGACTGAATCAATTTTCTATTGGTCAGTGAAGTGCTATTGAATCAAAGTCCCACAAGAAAACTTCCCTCAGGATTTGGTAGAAAGCAACAGAGAGGTGGGTTGTTAAATCTCACCAGAAATTTTCTATGATGTTGTACATAGCTGCAACTTTTAGTAACAATAGTGTAAGATTACCTAGGACATAATTTTTAATTGATGTGTTGTTTTCAACTACAGAAATTATTTATCTAAGTAAAGAATACTCAGATGATTAAGAAAAAGTACTACCATTAATTACTACACTTTGATATATATCCTGCCAGTTTAAAAAAGTTTCCAACAACGAGGTTACAGTGTATGATGTCTCATAAGCTGCTGTGTTCAGATCACACTACGTCATGGACGTGTGTTTATAACATGGATATTACAGAATTTTACATGACTGCTGGCGACCTACTGAGAGGACAGGGCCGAAGAGCACAGGCCCCAGCATCAGACTCTGGGTTTATACTTCAGCCCTGCCTCTTATTAGCTGGGAAAATCATTTAATTTTTTTTGTGTCTTGGTCTGCTCTTCTGTAAAATGGGGAGAATAACAATAACACCCACTACATTGAGGTACTTAGAGAATTGAATGAGATAATAGATGTCGAGTGCTTAGAATAGAGCCTTGCATAAAGTAAGCACTCAGTACCTGGGAGATGCCATCCTGTCGGCCGCTGCGTCGTTACATGACTATGCCAGCTCCGCTGACCAGTCCCCTGGTGTTGGACACTCTTGCAGCTAGATCCAGAGTTAGTTACTTTTTGATCAGTTTCTAAAAGCGGAATTTCTGGGTCAAAGAACAAGCAACAATTTGAGGCTTTGGGTCCTTATTGCTGAATTTCTTTCCAGGAAGCTTTCTCAGTATTCACTTCTACCAATTTTTCAGCTGGATTAAAAGAAATTCAGCTTGACTTCTTAATGTCCCATGTGCTCTGAGACCTCCCCTTTCCAACAGTTAGGACTATAAACTCATTTTTTTAAAGATTTTATTTATTTTTGGAGAGGGGGAGGGAAGGAGAAGGAGAGAGAGAAACATCAGTGTATGGTTGCTTCTCATGTGTCCCACACTGGGGACCTAGCCCACAACCCAGGCATGTGCCCTGATTGGCAATCCAACTGGCAATTCTTTGGTTCGCAGGCCAGCACTCAATCCACTGAGCTTCGCCAGCCAGGGCTATAAACTAATTTAATATTGCTCTAGGTCAAGCATAATTAAGGAAATCAATTAGCCACAGACAAGTTCAGTAAAGCATTCCATAGTCAAATTTAAAAAAAGGTGGGTCACCTGCCACTTGATGTTTTCTGTGCTCCAGCTTCTCTCCATTGACTGGAAACTGTGCGGGAGAAGATGTGAATGTGCAGCCCATAATGCTCTCTTTCCCCCAGCTCCTCTTAACTTCTGGACTTATTGGAAAGAAAAAAAGCACCTTCAGTAGCAGGATAAAAAATGTACCCGAAATCAGCTATATAATTTGTAAAACTTTAAGTCAGTCCTTTTATCCTGTAATATGTAAAAATTACTTATTTCATTGCATTTTTACATTTTGCATGCAGAAGTTGTTGTGAGTGGTATTTACAAAGATGGGATCCGTAGTGTACCCTTTGCTACCTGACTTGGTAGTGAGTGCTGTGGCCCAGGTGCCTTGTTCAGCAGGTCTGTGCTGCTGATTGTTGCGTGATGACTCAGCCCCCCAACTCTGTTTAGAGACGGAGACCCTCTGTACCGCCAGCCGCGGCCCAGCGTGGCCTCCGCGTGTATTCGGTGCAGAACTGTCAGATGAAAGCTGCTTCTGTTTCGTCCTCAGCAGCCCACCCCACTCCATGTGATTATGAACATGAATGCATATAGGGACATTTAAACCGTGCGACCTAACACAGTGGTGAGGGAGACAGCCCGATGATTCTAAATTTGCTCAGTTTAGATTCTCATGAAGAACTGTCAAAATGTAAAAGTTCTCATTGAGAATTCTGAGATCTCGGGAAATGCAGCTTAGAACCCTAGAACTCTGCTTGGGAAAGACTGGTATGGTTTACAGACACCGCCCAAGGTACTTTTTGATTATTTTTGGCCTTCTATAAAGAAATGTAGGTTATCTTTCTATTATTTCTTTGGATTGAATATGTGTTTAATTTTTGCCCAAGAACAGTGGCTCTCAAACTTTGGGTTGTGACCCATTGTAAGAAATGCATTTTATATTGTAAGCCAGTATGTACACTCACAAATAAAAATACACACAAGTGAAATGTTTCCCGAAATACATGTAGTGCACTGACATTTTCTATTCTATTCTATTCTATTTCGTTCTTTAAAATGTTACTTGTGACTCACTAACTTCATGACCCACAAATGGGCTATGACTGCAGTTTGGAAATTGCGCCCCAGTGGTGGTTTGCTGTTCAGTGTGAGCTGACTGGCAGCCGGGTGGGGGCTTGCATCCCTTTTCACCAGAGAAGCATGTCGCCTTCCTCTTGGTGCTGGGTCCAGGGCAGGCTGCCCCTGGAGGGGTCCCAGCTCCGTAGGGCTGGGCCGGATGTGAGGCAGAGTCCGTTGAGTTGGCTGCCTGAGCACTTCAGCAGCTCTCCGTTGAGAACTTTCATCCTTCCCTGGACTGGCTGCTGCCGCTGAAAGCTCTGCCTGAGAGGGGAGGTTTAAACAAAGACAGTAATTCACTTTGAGGGCTGTTGAATCATGTCTTTGTCTCTGTTCTTGACAGAACAGAAGGAAGTTGTTCATTATTAAGGATGCCAGCTGCCCATGGGCTGATATATCTGCAGCCAGGGCTGGCTCGCTTTCAAGTAGGTAGAAAGCAGGCAGCCTGTGTGTTTTGAAGACGTCCAGAAAAGATTTTCTTTAACATACCTACTCATTCCCTTGTGCCTCAAAATTTTTCATTAGAAGTTCATTCTTTTCAATCCTCTAAGTTTTTCGGTCTCCCAGAATTCCAGATCAATATAGAAATATCCTTAGGAAAGAGAATGCCTTAGGAGTCTATCAGATAACATTTCGTGGGGATTCGGACCGCCACCAAGAACGAGCGGTAGGGGTACGGGAAGGGGCAGAGGGAGCCGAGGGGTCTGTGGACAGGAACGGAGAACATTTCCGGGTCTAATGGGAATGTAACAGCTACTTGGAATTATATAGAGAGTTCTCTAAATATTTTAATGAGGATTTTACAAAGAACTGGTGGCTTGTGGTGGACTTGAGTAGGGCTTAGAGATGAGGGAACTAACTTCCAGCGAAGGCGACCAGAACTCTTTGGGTCACTTGGTCTGAGGGACTAGGTGGCCTGTATTGTCCCATGGGTTTGTGTTTTGTTAAACAAGTACATTCCCTGCAGACAACACGACTGAAACACGCTACCCAAGGTTCACATTTTCTTTTGCTTCATGCCTTCCAAGCGCCCTGCAGTTTTCAGACACTGTTCCTCAGTCCTAGCCTTCTGATTGGTCAGATCACTGCACTTGACTGAGTGTCAGTTTGTTTTGTCAGCTGTTGGTTATCATAGGATTTAGAGCTGAAAAAGGCGGTAGAGATCACATGGGTCAGCGTTTTCCTGTGGTTACCACCCCATTACTGGGTCATTCAATCAGCTTCGCAGGTGTTACTGATAGAGACTGTTGGGTGGGTGGGTGAGAACGCTGTAAACGTTTGTCTTCCCTACCAAGCACTGTGCCGTACACAGTTAAGAGATTCTGCCTAATGAGTAGCAATATGCATAGTACGTTTCATGGGACACAGGTATAGTCATTCTTTCTGTGACAAACTTCAGTTGTTAATTGAGCTCTTGGTGTTTCTAGACTCTGGTAGGGAGCATGAAGGTGAACAAACACGGACGTGCCCTCAGGGACGCTGTCCTGGGGGATTCGGGCACAAAAGGCCGTTGTGACCGTGTGGTGGCTGCAGTGAGGGGGAGTCGGAAAGCTTCCCCCTCCCCTGGTGAGCTCTCACTCCAGAATACCCTGTCTTGAAAAAGCACGGGGCCCTGGCTGGGAGGCTCAACTGGTTTGAGTGTCATCCTGTACAACAAAAGGTTACGGGTTTGATTCTTGCTCAGGGCACAGGCCTGGATTGTGGGTTTGGTCCCCAGTTGGGGCATGTGCGAGAGGCAATTGATCGATGTTTCTCTCTCTGTCTCTCTCTAAAACTCAGTAAAAAACATCCTCAGGTAAGGATTAAAGAAAGAAAGAAAAGTCACGGACTGGCTAATTTGATTCTCTGCCCCTGCACAGCTGCTGGGAAGTTGAGGGTGTGTCTGTGAGGGGACAGAAAGCCACCCTCAAAACAAGACCCGGGAGGCATCTGTTGAGTGGTCGTAGCCCCACATGGCCTGTGTAGTGGATTGATCAGTAGCCCCACACAAAAGGCATGTCCATGTCCTAAATCCTGGCACCAATCAATGTGCCCTTATTTGGAAAAAGGGTCTTTGCAGGTGTGATTAAGTGAAAGATTTTGAGATGAGATGATCCTGGATTATCTGGGTGGGCCCGAAATCTGATGGCAAGTGTTCTGCAGGAGTGAGGCCGTGGAAGATGTGACGGAGAGAGAACAAAGGATGCCAGGTGACCTAGGAGGCAGAGATCGGAATGACGTAACCACCAGAAGGTGGAAGAGGCAAGAAAGGATTCTCCATAGGAGCTTCCGGAGGGAGGTCAGCCTGGCCAACACCTTGGTTTTGCATTCCAGCCTCCAGAACTACAAGAGAATAAATTTCTATTTTAGGCCAGCAAGTTTGTCGGTAATTTGTTATGGCAGCCCTAGCAGGCTGATATAGTCTGGATTTCAGGAACTAGAGTACTGGGGGTGGGCAGGGGGCTTCCTGGAGAAAGTACAGGGGCCAGAGACAAAGCCTTGAGTAGGAGGAGAGACACCAGCAATGTGGCTGGAGCTCAGAGTTTGTGAAAGGGAGTGACAGGAGATAGGGCTAGAAAGCTTATATCTGACTCCTTGCCTTTGTGGTGGTCTGAGCAACTCCTTGTTTATAGAGGATCATTTGGTGGTTCACCATAGTGCCTCTTAGGTAATGGCCCTTAACACCAGTGACCAGGCACGTAACACAGGATGAGGTCTGTTTGTTGTTCAGGCAGCTGCACCCTTCTGTGAATACACGAAGAGTGTAAATGTTCTTCTTTTCCTTCTTTTTTTTAAAATTGAATTGATTGAGGTGGTTTTTGATTGTCGCCCTCTGGAAAGAGGGACCTACACCCCACTAGAGGGTGGCTCTGGTCACCCCCTGCATCTTGTTTTTAAACGTGTATTTCTCACTGAATTTTCCTAAAAAGATTTATTTTTATGGCATTTTGTATCCTTGAATTTCCATCAAATGTAAAGTCACTCCTATGAAGTATAGTAAACATCTTTACACTGGATAAGGAAACTAGTTCACACTCTCAAGCAGACCCTCCCACATTGTGTCTTTCTTCTAGAAGAAGTGGACATTTGATACCTTTTTGTTGTCTTTGATGAAACAGAATTTAGGAATGAGTACATTTTGGGACCTAATTACACTTTGTTCCTTTGGGTCGGGAATAGCAGCTGAAGGCTTTGTGTCTGAGCAGCTGTCTGACTTACATTGGCGTCTTCTTGTATCCTCCCTCTCCCCCACCCCCAAATCTCAGGTATCCCCATGTTTTATGGTTTTTGAAGATTCATTTTTATTATAAAAATAATTCAAGTTTATTGTCAAATGTCAGATGGTAGGTTTGAATGTACGGCTCCTCAGTACTCTAACTGGCTGCGGAACCCACGTCTCACTTTGCCGTGGCTCGCATGTTTGTGCTCCCCCCCCACCGTCCCCCAATTCATGTGACCTGGTGCCCAGTGTCACGGTGTTGGAGGTGGGGCCTTAGGGAGCTGATTGGGTGACCAGGGCGGAGCCCTCATGAGTGGGATGACTGCACGTATAGAAAAGTGTGTGATGCGACCAAAGCTCCCAGCCCCTTCCACGGTGTGAGGCCCCAGTGAGAAGGCCCCGTCTGTGAACCTGCCTTGATGTCCGGTGAGGGTCTGGTGAAGCCGGCGCTCACCATGCATGGGATCTGCTGCCTTGATCTTGGTTCCAGAATAAATTCCTGTTGCTCATAAGCTCCCCAGTCTGTGGTATTTTCTCATAGCAGCCTGAAGAGGCTAAGACATACTTCTGTCCTTGTATCAACTTTCTTGCAGCTCTGGTGACAAATTACCACAAGCCAAATGACAACAACAGAAATTTGTTAGATTTCGGGCAGGCGGGGGCGGGATAAAGCGCCGGCATCGGCGCTCGACCCACGCCGTCAACCGGCGCCGCGAGCGCCCACCAGGGGAGCGACACAGTGGGGAGGCGGTGGCAACGAGTTGAATGTGGTTGCCTGGTTGCGCACGGGTGAGGGAGTGAGCGGTTGGACCGGCCCGGCGGTTGGACCGGCCCGGCGGCAGCGGCGGCGGCAGCAGCAGCGGCAGCAGCAGCAGCAGCGGCGTGCCATTTCCCGCTCTGACCACACCCCCACATACAGCGTCACAACCCAGCGACCTGGGACTCCAAGGCGCCGCTTGTCCCACTTAAAGGGCCAGAACAGACCAAAAATGTCGCAGGCAGAACTCAAAGCCCCAGAGATAAATCTAAATGACGAAGAAATAGCAAAACTCTCAGACGCACAGTTTAAAACACTGGTCATCACCTTCCTCACAGATTTGGTGGATTACAGCCACAAATTAGAGAAACATATGGAGGCTAAATTAAGGGAAATGAATGGAATTCCACAGGAATCCCATAGAGATGAAAAGGAAACTGGGACTCAATTCAATGCAGTGGGCCAGAAGAAAGCAAATAATGGACAAACAGAAAAGAGTCAAGGAGCAAGAATTCAAAGAAATGAGGAGAGTCTTAGGAACCTCCAGGACATCTTTAAACACTCCAATATCCGAATTATAGGGGTACCAGAAGGGGGGAAAGACACAACCACCAGTGGAAAAACTATTTGAACAAATAATAAAAGAAAATTTCCCCAATCTGGCAAAGGAAATAGACTTCCAAGAAATCCAAGAAGCCCAGAGAGTACCAAAAAAGTTGGACTCAAGAAGAAACACACCAAGGCATATTATAATTACATTAGCCAAAATTAAAATGAAGGAGAGAATCCTGGAAGCAGCAAGAGCTAAGGGGACAATCACCTACAAAGGAGTCCCCATCAGGCTGTCAGCAGATTTCTCAAAAGAGACCTTACAGGCAAGAAGGGGCTGGAAAGAAATATTCCAAGTCATGAAATCTAAAGACCTACAACCAAGATTGCTCTACCCAGCAAAACTCTCATTTAGAACGGAAGGACAGATAAGGTGCTCTCTCAGATCTGGAGACCAAAGTCCAAAATGAAGGTGTCGGCCAGTCACGCTCTCTCCAGATGCCCACGGGGAGAGCCCACTGGTTCCTTGAGTCTCACCACTTCTGGTGGTTGCCAGTGTCTCTTGGCTTGAGTCCTCAGCACCCCAGTCCTTTTCTTTGTCTTCACACTGTGGTTTCCTCGTCTGTGCGGCTCTGTGTGTCTGTGTCCCCAGACTTCCTCTGCCTCTTTTATAAGGACTCGTGTGAATGCCTTTGGGGCCCAGCAAAGTAGTATTGATTTTTTTACCATATAAAGTAATAGAGGTTCCAGGATTAGGACAGGGACATAACATTATGGGGGCCACCATTTAACCCACTGTCATTGTTAAAGAAAAAATTATTGACACTTGTTACAATGGTAAGGAAGGCTTTATTCAGGACAGTTGTGATAGGTGTCAAGATTAATGCAGTAGCAGGGAGAGAGACTGGGCCTGTATCCATATACAAGGAGATCAAGTGGGGATTCGTAGCCAAGCAGCAGGTTGGGGGTGGGAGGGGGGATTATGAAGAGGAGACATTAAGCTAGGTGGGGGTGGCAGGGGTGGGGGTAGGTTTCTTGCTAAATTAACAGGATCCTTCCTGAAGGCAGGCCAGGGTGATGAGATATCACCTAGAGAATGATGAGGGGTGAGAAATCTTTTAAAACCTTTTTTTATTGATTGACTTTATAGACAGAGAGACAAACATCAGTTTGTTGACCCATGTATTTATGCATTCATTGGTTGATACTTGTATGTGCCTAGGATCGAACCTGCAATCTTGGTGCATTGGGACAGTGTTCTAACCAACTGAGCTACCCGGCTAAGGTAGGGATGAGGAATTTCATCAGATAATGAGGGTGATGAGATATCAAGGTGGGAGGAAGTATTCTCTCTGAGTTGACTTAGCAGGATTCTTACTAAAATTTGCTAAAACTGTAGGCCAGGGTACATTTAGTCAAGGAGAGGGTCCTTGTCACAGTTCCCTATGCTGTGGTTTTTAGGCTGAGAAAGACCATAAAAGCAAACTCAGGTCATGAACAACCAAGCTTGTGCGAACAAGGGAACTTCGGAACTCCATGCAGCACCTTCCTCGTTGGAAAAATGGCTCCATGCACAGTTCTCCCCTCTCCTGCAGTCACGCTCTCTAGCCTCTCCAGACCGCCCCAGCAGAGTGGACATGCGCCCTCATTACGGTGTCCGTTCACAGGTCACTGTGGTCCCCAACCCTCTGTTTATAAACCAGCACCCACCTCTGCCTGCATGTTATTTCTACAGGGAAAAACAAACACCCATGAGGGCTGACATTAGGAAACTCACTGCATCATCAGAGAGAATTTTAGATAAATTATGATGTGGGGAGAGGAAGTCGATTGCTGTTTTTGGGCCCAGACTGGAAACATTTGGTGACTGATAAGAAGCCCCATGGCCATTCTGAAGACTGCATTTGGCACAGACCCCATGTCTGAGGGGGGACAAAGCTAGGTAGGTATCTGTGGAAAGAGGGTGCGGGAAGATTTCTTCCATAGCAGGGAGGAGAGGTCTGCCTCGAACCCCAAACTGTCCTGGTCTCCTCTAGGTAGGACTAGGTCTGAATCAAGTCCAGATCTGTTGTTGGACCCATTTCTGAGAAGGCTGGTACTCTATCCTGGATGGGTAGTAAATAAATGGAATCCGCTCGACAGCCTGAGTAGCTCCCACTGGTGCTTCAGGGAACAAGAGGCCCTGCTTTCAGAGTACTTTCCGGTATAGATGTTCCCCAGGGATTGCGTGTTCAGTTGGTTCCAGACACCGCAATAAAGCGAATGTCACAAGAAAGCAAATTACTCTGTTTTTCATTTCCCAGAGTGCATAAAAGTTATGTTTACATTTCACTGTAGTCTATTAAGTGTGCAATGGCGCTGTGTCTAAAAAAATAATGAGCGTAACTTCATTTAAAACTTTATTGCTACTTTATTGCTAAGAACTGGTTAAACATCTAAGCCTTCAGCGAATTATAACCATTTTGCTGGTGGAGGGTCTGGCCTGGGTGTTGATGGCTGTGGACTGGTCAAGGTGGTGGCTGCTGAAGGTTGGGGGCGGGGCTGTGACGAGTTCTTAAAATAAGAAGCAGTGGAGTTCTCACATCAGTGGACTCTCCCTTTCACGAACAGTTTCTCTGTAGCATGTGACGCTATTAATAGCATTTTACACACAGTAGGAACTTCTTTCAAAATTGGGGTCAGTCCTTTGTCAGTTAAGTTTATGTAATATTCTAAATTCCTTATTGTCATTTCAACAGTCTTCACAGCATCTTCACCAGGAGTAGGTTTCATGGGAAGAAACCACTTTCTTTGCTCATAAGAAGCCACTTCTCATTCGTTAAAGTTTTATCATGACGGCGCAGCAGTTCAGTCGTCTTCAGGTCCACTTCTAATTCTCGTTTTCTCGCTGTTTCCACTGCGTCTGCAGCTACTTCCTCCACTGAAGTCTTCAACCTCTCGGTGCCATCCCTCGGGTTGGAATCAGCCTCGTCCAAATGCCTGTTAATGTTGATTTAAAAATATATATATATTATTTATTTATTTTTAAAGAGAGTTTAAGGGAAGGAGAAAGAAAAGAAAACATCATTGTGTGGTTGCCTCTCACATGCCCCCCACTGGGGACCTGGCCCACAACCCAGGCATGTGCCCTGACTGGGAATCGGACCAGCGACCCTTTGGTTTGCAGGCCAGCCCTCAACCCACTGAACTATACCAGTCAGGGTGAATCGTGTATGTTCTTGAGGCCATCTAGAATGGCAATCCTTTCCAGAAGGTTTTCAACTTACTTTGCCCAGGTCCATCAGAGGAATCACTGTCTATGGCAGCTATAGTCTAATGCAATGTACTTCTTAAGTAGTAAGACTGGAAAAGGGAAATTGTGCCTTGATCCATGGGGCGCAGAATGAATGTTGGGTTAGCAGGCTTGAAAACAACATTAATCCCATTGAACACCTTCATCAGAGCTCGTCAGTGACGAATGCCATTGTCAGTGAGCAGTAATATTTGGAAGGGAATCTTTTTTCTGAGCAGGAGTTCTCAACAGTGAGTTCAGAATATTCAGCCCACCACGTTGTAGGCAGAGGCGCTGTCATCAGGCTGTGCTGTCCCATTTATGGAGCACCGGCAGAATCAACTTAGCACAAGTCTTAAGGGCCCTGGGATTTTTGGTTGTAACCTAAAGTCACGAGCAGCATTAGCCCTTAACATGAGATTTGAAGCCAGGCATTGACTCCTCCTCTCTAGCTGTGAAAATCCTAGATGGCATCTTCTTCCAATCACAAGGCTGCTTCACCTGCACTGAAAAGCTGATGTTCAGTGTAACCACCTTAATTGTCTTTGCTGCATCTTCTGGATAACTTGGTGTAGCTTCTGCATCTGCACTTGCTCCTTTACCTTGCACTTGTATGTGACGCAGGCAGCCTCTTCACTTAAACCTTGTGAATGAAGCTGGCTTTGAAGTTTCCTTCTGCAGCTTCCTCACCTCTCTCAGCCTTCATAGAATTGAGGAGAGTTAGGGCCTTGCTCTGCATTAGGCTCTGGCTTGAGGGAATATTGTGCCTGGTTTGATCTTCTACCCAGACTGCTAGAATTGTCTCCCTATCAGCAAAAAGGCTGTTTTGCTTTCTTACCATTCTTGTCTTCCCTGGAGTAGCAACTTTTAATTTTTTGCAAGAACTTTTCCTTTGCCTTCACAACTTGGCTGTTTGATGCAAGGGGCCCAGTTTTCAGCCTCCCTCAGCTTTTGACATGCCTTTCTCACTAAGCTTAATGATTTTTAGTTTTTGGTTGAAAGTGAGAGACCAGCAGTTCTTCCTTTCACTTGAGCACTTCGAGTCTATGGCAGGGTTATGAAGCAGCCTGGTTTCAATGTTGTCGAGTCTCAGGGAACAGGGAGACCCAGCGGGAGGGAGGGAGACGGGGGAACGGCGGTCGGCGGAGCAGTCAGCGTGCACTCAGGCTCCAGCGGTGAAGTTCGCTGTCCACATGGTCGATTCGTGACGCCCCAAACCACTGCAACGGCTGCCCGAAAAGGTCAGTGACCACAGATCGCCATAACACATACAGTGACAAAAAATTGGGACATGTGGGAGAACTACCGAAGTATAAAAGACAGCGCCAGAGACTGCCTCTGCACAGGGCTGCCACCAAGCCGACAGACAGTGTGTAAGAACGCGTGTCGGTTCAGCACGACACAGGGAAGCGCGGTAAGTAAGACGAGGTGCGGCTGTGCACCTGCTTCCCCAGGCTTGTGTTTCTGCTGCAGGATGGGTGGGACAGGGGTGCTGTTTGCCGTCAGGTCGGAGCCCTCTCGCAGAGCTTCCCAGGAACTCGGCGCTCCAGTTTCACTGCATTTAGCCCACGTCTCACCCAACGCCAGCCCTGTGCTGCTGCTGCCGCGTGTCATGCAGGACACGTTTTCCTTATGTCCTTTCACCCTTTCAGCCACCGGAGAGTTGTGGGTCTTCTTTCTGTGTTTTAGAGTGAGGAAACTGAGGCTCTAAGAGTTTCTGACCTGCCCGGGTTTTCACATCTAGTAACCTGTACAGTCCGGGGAGGAAGGGAACCCGGGGCTGTGGACCGCAGACCCCTGTGCGGCCGGCAGGCAGCCCCACGCATCCCCAGTGAAGAAGGGAGGGGAGCCTGGAGCTGCCTGGTGGTCCCTGCTCGCTAGGCCTGTTGAGAATGAAGACTGTGTAATTGTACTTCTCTAGGTCTCAGGGACACTGACGAAAGGGGTTAGTGAGCTTTTCTGTTTTTTCTTTCAAGCACTTAGCAGTTTTAAGACAATATTTGAACAATAGCATAGGATTCTGTGTACGAAGGAGTGGGGGCCATGTGGGTACATAGAAGGTGTGGTTGTCACGGAGGTTTGGGGCCATCAGAGGGGGACACTAACCGAAGTCGCTGGGTAAAATCACAGATGTGGGCAGATGTGCTGCCATCTGGGGCCAGACCCAGGAACAAACGCGTGTGAAATTTCAGGGAATGGGCAATTGGTGAGGCCCACAAAGAAGTGGCTTGTCCCAATATGTAAGTGTAAACACTAGTGGTTACTGCTTAATAGAGAATATTAGTGAAAAACTAAAGTTGTTTTACTGTTCACACCGTGGCAGACAAAGCTTCTACCCTAAACGCAATGTCCCCTTGCTCCGGGTGACTTTGCAGCTTCCTTTATTCTGTTTTGGTGTCAATTCCGACTTGTCAGAGATGTTTCATGTTAGAAAAGAAAATGAAATTTCAAATTAATTTTCCTTAGTAGGTAGATTTAATCTGAGGTGTTTTTTTAAAAAATATTTATTTATCTTTAGAGGGGAAGGGAAGGAGAGAGGGAGAGAAACATCAATGTGTGGTTGCCTTTCGTGCATCCCCTGCTGGGAACTGGCCTGCAACCCAGGCATGTGCCCTGACTGAGGTGGTTTTGAATGGATAAGATTCTCCTGAAAGTTTAAAAAACATAAGTTACTTTGTTGCTAGCACATGTGGATAGTTTAGGATATTTAAAATCAAATTTGAAACTTTAAATTCCATGTGTGTGTCGATTCGACATACCTGTACCAGAGTGAAATGCTCAGCCTCTCCGGTCCCTTTGTTCAGGCCTGCTCTGTTCCGTGACCTTCGGGCTGAGGGCTTCCCCTTAGTCTTGCATCTAGACACTCTAATCATTAGAGGGATTGTGCCTGCGCTCGCGTATCACACAAATCCTGGTCCCTTACCAGAAAGCACCTCACCCAAGGAGATAAGGGAAGTATGCACTGTTTATCAAAGATTTGCAGGAATCTCCTATCTAGACTCACATCAAACTAGCATAGTCTTCTTCTTCGGACTCCTGCTGGTGCCCAGTTGTCTGTGGTCTTCAGTCATCTTGCCCCTCCCATTTTCCCTTCCCCTGACGTAAAAGAATCCTGAACTCTGTATGTTCTATTAAGATGATGTAAGATGGGAAATCTGTTGGTGCCTTCTTGATCAACAAACTCTCTCACTTCAAGCTCTGATGCTATGAGTTTAGGCCTTTTAAAGTATCAGGCACACATACTTTGGACTGGCAGTATACCTTGTTTTTAATCTGTCTCCTCTGTGACTTTATAAAGGGATTGAACGACCTCCCCTTGCCTTGGTCAGTTCCTGGTGAGTCCCCGGTGAGCTCTTGCCCTGCAAAGGCAGTGGACTCAGTGCTTCAGCTGGGCCTTTGTTTGCTTTTTTCTTTTTCTATGTCTAATTTCAGGTTTGTGGGGAAATGACAAGAAATGGTATCTATAACCAGATGCTGCCTTTTTATGATGATGGAGAATCACTGAAATCCCCAGATCCTGTCCTTTCATTAAAAGTGTTAAAAATTTCTTAATACTTCTATAAGTCTTGCCTTCCTAGGCTTAGCACCAAGTAATAGCGGATGTCTCTCTCTCTCTCTCTCTGTATGAGTGCTCAGAGCTATTTTTAAAATGGCTTTATTGAGATACAATTTGTATACACCATTGAATGTATCCATTGTAAGTGTGCGGATTGGTGATATTGTAGTAATTTACAGTTGTGTAACCATCAGCACGGTTCCGTTTCTGAGCAAGTTCATCGCCCCACAAAGTGTGCTCATGCCTGTCTGCACTCAGTCTCCACGCCCACTTCTAGCTCCAGGCTGCTATCGATCTTCCTTTTGCCTCTGTATATTTGTCTGTTTAAAAAATATTTTATTTATTTTTAGACAGAGGGGAAGGGAGGGAGAAAGAGAGGGAGAGAAACATCAATGTGTGGGTGCTTCTAGTATACCCCCAACTGGGGACCTGGCCCACAACCCAGGCATGTGCCCTGACTGGCAATTGAACTGGTGACCCTTTGGTTTGCCATCTGTGCTTAGTCCACTGAGCCACACCAGCCAGGGCAGGAGCTAAAATATTTTTAGAAAATGTGGGTACGTGGCTAAAGGGGAAGATGAGAGCAAAATGTCCTGCTATATTCAAGGCACTGCACCTGGCAGTTTAGGATGCAGTGATGTATAAATCTTATATGTCTGCAAGCTCTGCAATATATACTTATAATTTTGATTCCAACATTAGTCTGCGTGGATAATAGATTTCCCCTCTCATTTTTTAGTCTCATGTTTATTTTGTTTTTATGCTGAAGGCCAAGTTGTTTCTTTTTTTTTTAAAAAAAAAGGGAGAGGTGTTATAGAGAATGGTATGTAGTGTTCTGTTGACACCTATTATGCAGACGGGTAAAAGCAAATAATTTCAAATTTGCTAGTGTGAAGTTGTGACCAAGGTGAGATACTGTTTGATTATTGTTTTTGTTGATTTGGGAGCCCAGTGGGCTGCAGATTAGATGGATTCTCTTTTGTGATAGAGTAAGCAGGAGAGATAAACTGCTGCGTAGCTGTGCTTCTGCATAGACCATTTCTCATGCTTTCAGAATTTCTGAATATAAAATAGAAGCCTGCCTCTTTGTGGAATGTGGACATAATTGGGTGAAGATTCCTGGTGGACACTTGAGGCGGGCTCTCTCAAGACCGAGTTCTAACCACTGTCTTCCTTGCCTACTTACTGTAGACACTGGAAGTCGGCTAGCCAGGGGTGGCTGGTCATGTGATGTACTTTGACCAATGAGGTACACTACAAGACTGCTGGGATGGCTTGCCTTCCTGAATAAAAAGGCAGATCTAAGGTGGAATGGCTCTCTGACCTTCCTGCCTGGAGCCTGGATGTGACACCTGGAGATAGAGCAACTGTTTCAAAATCATAAGCAGACTGAGGATAAAAGCCCCCACACTAAGAGATGGCGAAGCATAAAAATAAAAGGAGTCTGGGTCCCTGAGGGTAGTATTGAACTACTGCCTTCCTCAGGGCTTCTTCATATTGGGGAAAAATGATCTCCTGTCTAGTAAAGCCGGGTTTGTCTTTTTTGTTGTTGTTATTTGCAGCTTAATGCATTCTTCTGCATTAATATTTGTATGTTTGTAGTTTCTATTTTGCCACCTCAGAAGACTTCTATACCTAATGCCCTTCTAGTTTAATCATGGACCTGGGAAGTTTTAAGCATAGAAAGTCCTAGGATTTATCTCAAGCACTGGGTCTCAGCCAGGGATGGAGGTCACTGTCAGGTTGGGGACAGTCCCACAGGAGCACAACTGTTCCTGTTCACAGTGCCAGTAGTTGCTGGTGAGAAACACAGATGTGACCTCTACTTCCCTGTATAGGCCTACACACTGGGAGCAAACCACCCAGGGCTCCAGAGACCCTGTGCACTGATTTGGACAATCCAGAAGAAATAGCTAAGGTCCCTTCCCATGCCTCTCAGTGTCCCCTGGCCTTCCTTTCACCTTTGTTACTATGACCCCCTTGATTCCTTAAATCTCCAGCACCAAGGCTGCATCCCATACAGAAGTCACACAGAGGCACTGCCAACTGGAGAGTAAAGGGAGAGAATGTGAAAGCCCTCCAGCTTCTGCAAACCACACTGAAAAGTCTGGGAAGCCTCTGGGCTTAGAGTTGTTCACTGTCTCCCAGATTTCATCCCCTCCCAGTTTGTGGCTGTGTGAGAGAGGTTGCTGGTCACCTTTTCTGCCCCTAGTGGCTCTTCAGTCTTGCTCTAGTTGATGGCCTTGATGTTTCCAGAGGCTAGAAACGCAGGCCCCTCTCACTGGAGAGCTTCTGGTCCCTTGAGGAGCAGCCTGGGGGCTGAGCTCTAGGGTTCCCACCCCTGCCTCCCAGGAGACGCAGGCAGGTGCCACTCCTGTTGTTCTTCCTCCTGACAGCAGAGGTGGGGTCACAAGGTCAGGGGTTAGGGACCACTTGCCCTGCAGTATCCAGGATAGAAATGCTACCCTGAAGTTCCTGGCATCAAAAAATGGAAATGGAAAATACTATGGTTAGAAAAGGGCATCAACCTGCAAAATTTTCACCTGACAGCCCTATTATTAACAACATCATAAGATATTTTTTTCAGCAAGAAAAAAATGCATCACAAATGAAGAGTTAATTGGAATGGAAATTGTCCTGGCTCTCTCACTGGGTGCGCCTTCTCCTGTAAGCCACTGAGTTTCTGAGTGTTCTCACTGGCAGTAGGGGCAAGAACATAACAACCATGTCTCAGGGCCCATGTGGAGATTAAAGGGGATACAGGATGGAAAAGCACTTTGGAAATGGCAGATGGCTGCACCCAAGTTAATTAATGTTCTCATTGGAGCATTGATGCTATGCTTTTAATGGCTTTGAGCATTAGTCATGGACAAGGTCGTGTAGCAGGACTGTGGGTCATAGTTTAAGTTTCTGTCAGTCCTTATTGTATTTTAATTTATTATGTCCATCTGAATTTATTTCAGGCCAAGGCAGTGGGATGAGTAAGTAATAGAGATAATAGGGGTGCACTTAGCAAAGGTGGTGGGGGGACACTGTACCCAGCTTAGCAGTCAGAATTCGTCCGGCCCAGAAAAGCACAGCTTGTCCTTTGTCTGCAAGGCACGTGGGTTGGAATGTGCGTCAAGATGGAGCTTTGCCGCTGAGGCCGGTTCTTAGGAGTAGCTTCCCCCCCACATCATAACTGCAGAACACGTCATCATCCGAATGCTTCTCACTGAGGTTGACTTTTGACTTCTCTTTACATGGTACCTAAAGCCTGCCTACAGAACCAAGACTTAGGCTTGTCTGACCGTTTTCTCTAATGGAAGCAGCAGACTGGTTAAGTATGTCCAGTGTTCACCATTGAAGGAACTCGTACCTATAAAAACAAATGTTTTTTTTTCAGCCAGAAGTCTGTGTCTTCTCCCCTCCACAGCTTAAGCTCCAGTCAGTGAGAAGCCATCACATTTGCATTCCAAAGGAAATGTCTTCTTGGAAAACACCACACACCACACCATCAAAATGAGTTGCTTTTCAAGCTAACTTAAACTTTCTTTAGAAACACATCCTTTGAAGAGTTCAGCAGGACTCCCAGCCACGAGGCTGTTCTGCTTTTTGCAGAGCAAGGCATTTACACACTGGTCACTAACCCACAAGGCATCTCTGGAGGGAAACAAAACATAACAAAGTGCCTGTGGACTGTGTATCCTGTGGTGTTTTTGCATTAAAGAAAAATACTTATTTCAGGGACTTGGGGAGGGGCCGTGGGGTGACATCCATCTGGAGAGGCTTGAATGATGTTTCTCACCCTGAAGTGGGTGAGTGAGGGTGTGCATACTTAGTGCAGTGACTAAGGTGCTTTTTTTATTCCTTTCCCATTGAAAAAAAGTTTGTGGTGCTAGGGTCCTTAGTGGTGATGGGTGTTCTATAGAAAGAAGCCATCTTCAAAAAACGTGTGAAGCCACGAACGGAGTGGTGCAGGTAGCATTATGCCCTCCTGTCACCGACGGGTAGGATTTCCCCTCTTCAAACGGGCCTGTGTCAGTTTCTCTGTTGCCCGCCTTCGCCGGTTCCAGCTGAAGGTTCTCATTAGCAGCCGCTGTGTGCAATTAGCACAGTCACTAGGTCCTGCATCCTTGTAACATTAAATTACACTTGCCCAAAATGTCTCTTTATTCCACTTCTCTCACAATCATTAGTCGTCTGTAGCTTTCCCCTGAGGTCTGCTGCAGTTCTTCCCGCCCACAGTAGTCAGGATAGTAGTCAGATCTGGGATTCACACTGCCTATTTACTTGTAAATGTTTTTGATTTAGTAGCTATTTTCATTTTAAATAATATAATATTCCCATAATTAATGTAAGCATGATAAAATGACCTACCTAACTGTAATTATCCTGCCAGATAATCATCTCAACATCTCAATAGAGCTGTGAAAAGAAGTCAGGCCTACCCTTGCCTGCCAAGCTGACGGCCTCGTTCCACTGATTTTGTAGGACAGTCTGAGCTGGTAAATATATTTAACATCAGCTTTTAAAGCAAATTCAATCCTTGAATTCCTCACCTGGCTGGGCTCTTTTTGAGCTTTTGTCGGTTGTGGAGAAAATACAGCAATTAAATTTCATTATGATAATTGCTATAGAAATGCAGGATTTACAGGCAGCAGGTACTATTCTAGGTCATTATTGATATTAATTCACTTAATTAAAAAACCACAGAGATCTCAACATAAGGTATATTCAGGGAAGACTGCCTGTCTCCTGCTAATGGTCCTGTTACTCAGAGACATAATTTCGCTCAACCAGGCAAAGGGTGCAGGTAGGGAGTTCCCAGCAGGACGGCGCCCATCCTTTGCTGCTGTTCCTATGTCTGTTAGCCCTGCACTGTAACCTCCCTCCCTCCCCACTCCGTGTGCTGCAGGGGCCCTTCTCCTCTCGTCCAATCCACAGGCAGCAGAATGCTTGGTTTGGACCCTTGTTGTTCTTTCTGCCTGATCAGAGGTAGTTTGCAGAACCCGTCTCCTCCTCCACGTTAGCGACTGGGCTCTGACTGCAGAGCCAGGAAGGCTGTGCCCAGCTTTTTGGGTTAGGCCAGTGGGTGGATCTGATGCTTTTTGGTTTCTGGGGCTCAAGGAGGGATTGGAAGAAGAGCAAGGGAAGTCCTCAGGAGGTGTCTTCTTCTGCTGCTTCTCTGCCCAGGTAGGAAGCAGTGTTGATTGGCCCAGTGCGTCCTGGGCAGAGAAGAGGACAGAAAGCCATTAGACTCATTTCAGTTCAACCCTTATGCCTGCTGCATCTGTGACAGCCCCTGGATGTGGAAGTGTTACCGGACGGGTCTGGCCCTGCGCGGGTCTGGCCCTGCGCGGGTCTGCATAGGGCCAGCTGTAGTGTGTGGGTTCTTGACTTCACGTAGGAAAGATTTCACAGTGCAAGTCCAGGTGACTCTGAGGATACATCTATTAAAGCTGGGCCAGTGAAACAAGGGAGGGCCTAGGCTGGGCCACCTTGTCTCAGTGGAAAGTCAGGGAAAAGGAAACACTGGGGACAAGTTCAGGGGGTTAGTCGGGGACAAGCTGCTGCCCTTTGCCCTAGAGTTTAGGAGACTTGTGCGTGTGGGGAAAGAAGTGGGTGAAGAAGGGAATGGTGCATCCCAGGACCTTTGTCTTGAGGCTTTTCTCTCTTTCTTGCAGGCAGGAATCTTAGGGGAGGTATTAGGGCAGGGTTTCAGCAGAATATTCATCACTTCTCCAGGTGTGCCCTTTCAGGGTCAAGGTCTCCTCTGATTGGTCACTGACAGGGTAGGGGGTCTTTAGTCATTGCAGTTGGTTCTGACTTCGCCCTCCTGGTTTTGCTGCTCTTCTGGGCCTGGAGCTGAAACACAGCTGAGGCCTAGTGTGATTATCTGTAGGGCGGTGGCCTTTTGTATCTGGCTGTAAATTGCTCAGCCATTGTGTGCAGCTGTCTGTCTCAGTTTCCCTGTTCCACTTGCAAATGACTTTTTCTACCTTCTTACTATCCTGTCTCGTTGAGGGGTGCGATGGTTTGGAGTGTCCTGGATGGGCTTTAGAGTGATGGATAATGAACTTGAACTAGTTTTGGCTGCAGACCTGCTCTTTGCTGTTGGTGCAGATGTGGGCAAGATGCCTACTCCCTTAGCTTCTTCATGAATTCCTTGAATTCACACTTATTTCTTGAATGGTAACAATGTGCCTGACACAGCCCTGAGCACAACAGCTCCTACCCTCATGGGGCCAGAGCAGGGGAAAGACCGGAAACATGGTGATTATTAAATATATAGGTGGAGATTAGTGCTAAGACTGTGATTTTATTTATTTTTATTTTTTAGAAGATTTTATTTATTTATCTTTAGAGAGGAAGGGAAGGAGAGAAATATCTATGTATGGTCGCCTCTCGTGAGTCCCCTGCTGGGAACTGGCCTGCAACCCAGGCATGTGCCCTGCCTGGGAATTGAACCACGATTGTGTGGTTTGCAGGCCCGCACTCAATCCACTGAGCTCCACCAGCCAGGGCTAAGACTGTGATTTTAAATCAGGTCATCAGAGGAGGCATCAGTGATATGGCAACATTTGTGCCAGCACCTGTAGAGGCTAAGGGAGAGGGCTATTTAGATATCTGGGTGAAGAAGACCACTCTGTATGGATGGACAGCAGTGCAAAGGCCCTGAGGCAGGGGTGTGCCCGGTGTGTTGGAAAAGCAGCCAGGAGGCCAGTAGGGCGGAGCAGAGTGAACTGGGGGACTAGGAGGAGAGGTGATTGGGGAGGAGAGGAGAAGCAGATCCCAGAGGGCTTTGCAGACCATTGTGCTTTCTTGGGCTTCTATTCTGGGTAATATGAGAAGCTGTGTTCAGGGGAGTGGGAAGATGAGTAAAGAGTGACATGGTTCGACTTACCGTTGAGCAGGATCTTCTTGGCAGTTGCAGAGAATAGTCTGTGGAGAGAGAGGAAGGACAGGAACGGAAATGTCAGGCAAGAAGCAATGCAGAGCTCAGGAGAGAAAGGAGGAGGTCTGGACTGGGACTGAGGTGGTACGGAGAGGGCGAGGACAGGACGCCGGGATTGCGAAGTTAAGTGAGAAGCATGCAGAGTGTTGGCATGCAGTAGGTCCTCAGTAACAGGTAGCTGCTTGCCCTGGCTAGTGTGGCTCGGCTGGAGCGTTGTCCCTTAAACTGAAAGGTTGCAGGTTTGAGTCCCAGTCAGAGCACATACTCAGGGTGCAGATTTGATCCTTAGTTGAAGCGCATGCTGGAGGCAAGTGGTCAGTGTTTCTTTCTCTTTCTCTCTCTTCCTCCCTTCCTAAAAGCAATGAAAACAAAAAGTCCTCCAGTGCGGATAATAAAAAAGGTATTTAG
This sequence comes from Artibeus jamaicensis, assembly GCF_021234435.1. Taxonomy (NCBI): domain Eukaryota; kingdom Metazoa; phylum Chordata; class Mammalia; order Chiroptera; family Phyllostomidae; genus Artibeus; species Artibeus jamaicensis. Next base: position 38,342,433 of record NW_026521812.1, on the reverse strand, counting down.
CCCTGGCTGGTGTAGCTCAGTGGATTGAGTGCGGGCCTGCGAACCAGAGGATCGAGGTTTGATTCCCAGTCAGGACACGTGCCTAGGTTGCAGGCTGGTTCCCAGCAGGGGACACACAAGAGGTAACCATACATTGGTATTTCCCTCCCTCCCTCCTTCCCTTCTCCTCCAAAGATAAATAAATTCTTAGAAAAAATTTTTAAAAAGGTATTTGCTACTATTGTTATTGAGGGGCTTGTCATTTTGTAGTACGGTCGTGACAGACAGGAAAAAGGGATTTGTCCCTCCAGCCAGCAGCAGCAGTGCTGGGAATGGAAATTAGAGTTGCTGGCTTTGAACCAGATAGAGTGCTTCCTGACTCTCCCTTTGACTGACAGTCTGAATCCCTGCAGAGCCACAGCTTGGCCAGCACACGCGCGCGCGCACACGCGCACACACACACACACACACCCCCCCCCCCCCCCCCCACTGCCGCTGTGACTGTGGAGCAGCCAGCCTGGCTTCCGAGAGCCACAGGCGTCCACCAGCAGGTTTTGTGGCTGATGGGCCCATCACATCTACCTGACTTAGCATTTTGGTTTCAGCTTTTCTCTTCCTGTCTTCCCTTCTCTGCAGGTAGAGGTGGCCTGATGCTGCGCCTGGCACTGCACGAGTTACTGCTCCGTTTCCTTACCCGGTCTCTGCATCTCTGCCCACTCCTCGTGTGTCCTTCCCGCCTGTGCCTGGCTTGGGTGTTCCTGTACTTGCCACCCGGCCCAACACATTTAGAGACTGAGTGGTTGGAAAGGGAACAGAGGAGGGACAACTTTATTTGCGTTTTTAAACATTTTCAAAGGATACAGGATTTCTGTTGTGAATAAGGTCGAGTGCAGGACACAGAAAGCAGTCTGGGTGTTTTAAGTGAGAAGTGACAAGGATTGCGTGCTTACAGACTCACTGACAGGACTGGAGGGCCTAGGAGGCTGGAGGCCGGGCCCTGGGGAGATTCCTGGAACAGTGAAGAACTGGCCCATCAGGGGCTCCCAGCTCAGGATGTTAGCAGGGGTTGTGGGACCAGGAAGCCAGAACTGAGAGGGGGCTGCCAGCAGCACCCAGGAGAATGGTCCTAGAACGTGGCTAGAACACCTCCCACTTACACCTTGCTGCCAGCCAGGGACTCGGCTTCACCTCCAGCTTTCTGACTTTGCCCAGCTGCCTCTGGTCGGGTCCCATCCCAGTGCACAGCTGCAGGGTGTCGGGTCTGCAACGTTTCTATTTTTATGTCCTCCAACTAAGAGGATGAAGTGAGGTTCAGGAAGCCAGTCCCCCCCCATCCTGCTTGTCTGTGGTGCATGCTGTGGGGGGCCTTTCTGTCTAGGTATGTTGGTGTTGCCCAGCGTTGAGAAGATGCCACGCGCAACATTAAACTCTCATGCTAAACGCTGAGTCCACCTGCTAGTATTTTCCAACCTTATCTCCTGTACAATCCTGTGCACTCTGTAGTAAAGGAGCTCTTATAACTGCACTGCGATGATCCCCTCTCATATCTGTAACATAAGCAAAGTGGGCCCCACCACTGGCAGGCAAGTTTCGGTTCATCTCTATTTGGAGGAAGTAATGCGTCTGGATTTCTGTTTAATCACCAAATGTTTTTATGGTTCATGTCATTACATGAAAAGATGAGATTAATCACATTATTTATCTGAAAACATGTTATCGATGTTTGGCGTGAAAGGCATGTTTAGCAGCCTGTTGTCACTGTAAAACTCTTCAGGAAAGGGCGTCAGGCCCAGGAAAATACTGAGATGACGTGAACCGTCACCAGCCCTGGTCTGGCCCGTCCCCGTTCTCTGGAGCTCAGAAGTATCTGCTTCTCGCAGCTTTGCGTTGAGCATGCTTTTTAAAAAGGTAATCAAATTTCTGTCACCTTCAGCAGACGGCAGCAGGGAGTGCAGCCTAATTAGTTTGGGAACGAAGTCAGAACGAACAGAGTGAGCGGAGCCCAGAGTAGGACAAATGGGTGAAAAAAAATAGGTTACTCTTGATAGACAGTAATTTCTTATATATCCTGGGGTTCCTGAGATGTACCCTGGCTGCTAAAACCAAAATGGGTGGGTCGATGCCTTTTTGAAAATTAGAGGTTGGGACAAAAAACAAGTAAAATACCACATAGACATCTGCTACTTCTTGATACACACAGATACACTCTTTAAAATACGGAGAGAGTAAATACCTGTAGAACAGACTTCTGCTTCCCCCCAAAACGATATTCATTGAGTACCTCCTTCTAAACCATTCTCCTCACTTAGCCCAGAAATGGGGTGGCGGCTTCGCTGTGGGCTGATCTGGGCGCCACGTCACATTGTGCGGCCCGCACCCCCCAACGTTAGATTGTGAAAACTTTCACACCTATAGCAAAGTGGAAAGAGTTTTACAGCGAGCACCCATATGACCACCACTCAAACTCTACCATCAAGGTTTTATTAAATTTGCTGTAGCACCTGAAGTTACAGGTACTTTATCACTGGCAGTTAGTCAGCTATTGCCACGTGACAAATCACCTCAAACGTAGCAGCTTATTTAAAAAAAAACAATAAGCATTTATTATCCCACACAGTTACTGTGAGTTGGGAATTTGGGAGGGGTGTCATTGGGTGGTTCTGGCTTGGGATCTCCCATGAGCTTGCGGTTAAGACATTGGCCAGGGCTACTGTTGTCTGTGACTCAGCTGGGCCTGGGCAGCCCACTTTCATCGGGAGTGGCCTACGTGGCTTTTGGCCTGAACCGTAAAGGTAGCATGGGTGCTGCTGACAGTAGTGGTCCAGAAGTGGTGAGGAGGGCTGGGGAGTTCAGGGGAGGCTTCTCTCCGAAGGTGGGGCTGGCCTGGAGCCTACACCGCTCCCGTGGGCATGACATCTCCAAGGGAGATGATAACACAGGTGCCGAGAGAGATTCGTGTGGAGAGTAAAGCAGAATGAGGGTGTGTTCAGAGACACATACTGAGGGACAGGAAGGGTTTGAGGTGATAGATGACATTGGTGAAGGTGGCTTTAATGGTACCTAAGAAGAAGGGGCCTCAGCTACCAAGACTGAAATCGTGAGATGTGGTCATTAATGTTCAGAAACCAGCAGCCCTGAGAGAATTATTTTCCTAGTCACATGTATATTTTCATTCATTCATTCATTCATTCAACTGAGGTTGTTCAGCTGACATTGAAATACTGGGAGCAGCTCCCTCCTACACATTAAAGCTTTGTTCCACTGAGAGCTTTTTTCTTCTTCTTACAAAACATCTTAATTTTTAAATTTGCACTTCTGTTTCTGACTCCAGAATAGGCCTCACTGGACAACAGAAAGGTCTCTGGGACTGCTTGGCTTTCCTTAAACCATGAGGGTTATGGCTGCTGCCCCTCCAACACACAGGTGCCATCCCCGGCTGGGGCATCAGTGGGCGGGCAAAGGCAGGAGGGCACCCCTGAGTGGTGTGTGGAATGGTCTGTGGAGGATTTTAAAGTCCTCACCCAGGGGTGAGAGGAGGTGGTCTGTTGACCCCTCTCTCCATTCCCCCTGCACATTGAGGTGCTTCCTTTGAAGTGTACACAGGGGCCCGCCTCTCCCTGGCAGCTTCCTGGTGCTGGGCTGGTGGCAGCAAGTGCGTCAGGGTAGCTCTGCCCAGAGGAGAGAACTCAGGTGAGGTTCGCTTTCTGCACCAGGGAGGTAATGCATCAATGCCCTCTTGACTGAAGGGGAGGATCATCCTTTATGGTCAAAGGACCAGGCGTGATCCATGAAAAATACCTTGTCAGACCGAGTCAGTGACCCATGCATGAATCAAAGAATGCCAAGGTTTTAGTGCTGGAGAACCTTGGAGATTACCTCATACAGCCCCTCATTTAAAGATAAAAAAGAAACCTAGAAGCCAAGGAACTGGGCAGTTGGTTTGAGGCCAGGCTGGTTAGGGCCTGGGCCTTACGGTTCTCTGTTAATAAAGGCTGCCAAATATTTTGTACATACTTTGCATGTGTTGGATGTCGTGCTGATACTTCACTCAGTGCTCGTTCATTAATTATATTGCAGAATTTAAATATTGCCTTTAAATTTCTTCCAAAATACTACAAGTTATGTAGTATGGCATTTGTACTTGCCAGGTACCATTTATTCTAAGTTCCTTACAGATAGAAATCTTCTAACAAATGGGTGAGGTAAATGTTACCACTATCTCCATTTTATGGATGAGGAATCAAGGCATGACGAGGTCAAGTTAACTTCTCCAAGGCAACATGGTGATGTCTGCCTAGCTAGCGATGGCACTGGGATTTCAAGCCAGACATGCTGGTTTCACAGTCCACACTGTAAACAACACTAAGCCCTAATTCCCTGTGCAAATATTTGTGCTATTTACTGAATATGCAAAGCTTCCTTTTTTCCTGGCATGTGACTTCTGGCCTCCTTGTTTTCATGGGGCCATGTGACTACTCTGCCAAGCAGCTGGGAGAAGTGTGTTGCGTCATTTCCGGGCTGGACCACGTGATCACTAGTGTGCTCCCTCTTGCCCTGTGCCCTGGAGATGGGCGAGGCACCAGGTGGAGGTTTCTCTGTCGGCCTGGGCGAGTCCATCCAGCCCGCGGTGGGCACAGCTTCAGTGTGGAGCTGCTTGTGGTCGGCTACTGGGGTTTGGGGTCTGTTTTTAACCCGGCGCATCCTGGCTGATATGATCTCTGCTGTACCTGATATTTTCAGGGGTAGTTTAGCAAATAAGTTGGATACTTAAAGGTCTCTCTCAGTAAATTATTTTTTATGCTCATTAGGTGTCATTTATTTTCTCTCACATACATAGAAGGCAGCCTAGTACTATGGAAATAACATAGAACTTGAGGTTGAAAGTTCAAGGTTTGGTCATTATTTTTTAATTCAGCAGCTTTATTGACATATAATTCACACGTCATACAGGGCACCTATTTAAAGGGTACAATTTAGTGGCTTTTTAATATATTCACAGAATTGTACAACTATCACCACCATCAATTTTACAACATTTTCATCACTCTAAACAGAGCCCCCTTACCCATTAGCCATCGCCCCCATTTTTCTTTAACCACTATGCAACTGCCAGTTTCTTTAACTGCAACTGCCATTTTTCTTTAACCCTAGGCAACTGCCAGTCTACTTTCTCTTTTGTATGGACTTGCCTTTTCTGGTCATTTTACATAAATGGAATCATATGGAATGAAAGTTCCGTGAGCGCAGGGAACCTTCGCCTGCTTTGTTTTGTGCTGTGACTGGTGCCTAGCACAGTGCCTGGCACATAGTAGGTGCTCAGCATATGCCTATTGGATAAGTGAACGGCTGCCAAAGGCAGGGCTCAGAGCAGGGTATGCGAGCCAGGCGTTGCTCAGCATTGCTCTGGATGCAGAGAGAAGGGGGCAGTAGACTAACCTGCTGGCCTTCTTTGTCTCCTGTTTATCCAGGAACCTGTGCGTCGGGGACTTTTAAGAAGATGCAGAGATGGGCCTAGTGAACGCGATGTCCTTTATGTGGGGTGGGTCCTAAAATAAAGCCCCTTGCAGAACTGAGCCCATGGAGGAGTAGGTGCAAGCCCACCACAGCCCAGGCTCTTCTTCATCCAGAGACGTCTCCAAATCCACGCTCCGCTCAGGCCCCACTGGGTTCCTTCCCCTCCCCAGAAACCAGCTGTCCCTGGGCCTCTTCCCTGGGTAGCGGGCCAGGGATGAGATCTGAAGCCATGGCTTGTACCCATTTCTCAGAGGCACATGCTGAGGCATTAGGGATTCCTGCTGTTATTCTCCAGGGAAGAAAAGAATGAAATTCAAATTGTTTTTTTTCTAAATTGCCCTAAGGTTTGCTAGATGATTTTGTGACAGGTAACTGAATTCCCCTGTGCTTATCATCCCCTGAAAGGGAAGTGAGGGCACATGCACAGAGAGGAGAGAGAGGGTCACGGGGGCGGAGACCGCACTGCCAAGCCTTGGTCTTCAGGATGGTTCTGATCGCAGGGAGGCCCTGACTGTTAAGTTGAAAGCACCCACAGGGCACAGTGAAGCCTGTCTGGGCCACTTATATCTTAATGCACAGATGTTACAGAAAGCTAACAAACAGTTTTCCCAACATAAACTTATACAGCAATATTTTAAAAAGCCAGTACATTCTATACATGCAAAACTCCAAGCATGTCGAGTAGAGGCTGCATCTTGGGACTAACAAAGCAAAGGTGGCAATGTTGAAAATTTCTCTTTCAGATGGGTCTGCCAGGCCTGGCAGCCTGTATCTCAAACTACCGTGAGGCAGAGCTAAGCCACTCATTGGTTTTGTTTTCTAAAACCACAGTGAGTGTCTCCACCTGAGTTTGGGAGCAGAGGTGAAGTTGTCACTTTGCTGAACTTCCCGAGCTGAGCCAGGGTCAGGAGGTGGCCGTGCAGTTTGGAGGTCAGGGCTGCAGGCCAGGGTGGGTCCAGGGATTGCCACTGGAATGAGGTCTTTCCTGTGTTTAAGTGAGGCATAAGTGAGGCATGGAAACTGATTGACTGTGTCAGGAATGCCACTGAGCTTAGCTAGTGGCTGCTGCAGCATTTTGCATGTCAGTATGCAGCTGAAAGATACTGATTGGGGGAGATTTCTCAGCTGCTTGGAAAGAGTCAAAATAATACTCATTGCTTTTCTTTTCTTAAAAAAATGAGTGCTTTCTCCTCAAAAAACTCAAAGCCAGAGGTTTAGAACTCTTTTTAAATTTTTTCAATTAAACTAATAAACGTGCACAAATGAACACACAGATCGAGGAGTTTTCAATAAACTTGAATACAGGAAGGTTTAGGAGAAACTGTCCCTGCATATACCAGACAATAAGCGGGTGGGTGTGCGGGTTGGTTGTCGGATGTCAGCATGACTCACCTCAACAACAACAACAACAGCAGCATCAACAACAGCAGCATCGTGAGGGGGCTGGCGGTAGTGTGTGTGTGTGTTTGAAACGAGGCGAACGGGGATGATGCGCTGCTTCTGTCAGCACGTCAGTCCATCAGCTGCCACCCAGCTCAGGAAATTGAATGCCGCCACAGCCAAGGGCCTCCCTCACCTTCCTCCCCATCACTGCCCCCCCCCCTCCTCAGCCACTTGCTTGACTTCCGACAGGATAGGTTAGTTTTGCCTGTTCTCTGGATTTTATATAAGGAGAATCATACAATATGCCCTTCCTGTGTCTGGCTTCTTTGGCCAAGCAGAATGTTTGTGAGATGCATCATTCAGTTACTGGTAATGGTGGTAGGAACGGCTTCTTGATTTGCGTTGCTGTGTAATGAATACATTGTCATTTAGTTTTTTGTCCTGTTCTTGGTGGGTGTTTGGGTTGTCTTATAGATTTTTAAAAGATGATATATATTTCAGACTTTATTTTCAACTTTGTGTGCTATTAAAGCAGCAATCGATGACTAAACAATAAACTACTTTAGAACACAGCCCAGTTATTTTGGGTAGTTTTATTCCAGAACAGAAAGGTGGGTCCCAGGTGGCACTGAGCTTCACAGAAGGCGCAGAGCCGTCTACATTTCTTTAGGAAGCATTACATGTCGTCCTGTTTATGGCTCGGTAGAGGATTCAGGAGGCATTTGTTACTTCTGTAGGTAAAATTTAAAAATTATAACATGGTGGGGAAATTTAATGTTCTAATTTGTAACAACAGGTAGTATCAGACTCTGTCACATTTCATCTACTTAAATCACCAAATCATAATGGAATTACAGTGTATATAAGACATCGTAGCAGCCTGTCATATTTTATAGAAATAGAGACAATTCACATCGTCTCCACTTTTAGACTGATTAGCAATAACTTATCCTGTAATAAACATTCCCCATATGTTGGCATTCCTGTTGGTTATACAAGGTCTGTCCAGAAGGTATCCTGCCATTTAATATGGAAAGTAGAGACATTTATTGAAGAAGACACAAGATACAAGAAACATTGTACACAGGGCAATGACACCTCAGTCCCCTTCAGAGTGGGCACCTTGGGGACCTCCCATAAGGCGATTCTCCCAATCCCCATCAGCTGCTCTGTCATATTCTCCTGAATCTCATTGATGGTCTGAAACCTCTTCCCTTTGAAAGGTGATTTTAGTTTTGGGAAAAGCCAGAAGTTTCAGGGCACCAAATCTGGGCTGTAGTGGGCCTAAGTCACCTGGGTGATTCGATGTTTCACCAAGAAACTCTGCATCAGACATGATATATGAGTGGGCGCATTGTCCTGATGAAGCTGCCAGTCACCAGTTGCCCACAGCTGCAGCCTTGTGAATCATCCGAATAGTTTCTGTGAAGGAATGTGGAAACTTAATGAAAAATTTAATGCAACTTCATTGCTCTACTCAGTCATTTTGAGTGTGACATCCTCACAGTACATGTGCTTACTCAACAGTGTCTACCACCCCCACTGGGTAGTATAGTGAAGTCATCATTGTTCACGCATGTGCATTCCAGTCCACTCTCCTTGGCTACCAGGTTAGATGTCATGTAAACTATTCTTGTTATGTGTTAGTAGCTGGAGTTTTTCTGGACATACCTCATCATATACCTAGAATTGAAATTTTGGGTGCATAGGACATGTGTATGTTTGGCACTACCGAACAGTCTCCTAAAATGATTGTACCAATTTACACCCAAACAGCACAGACTTATTGCTTCAGATCTGTGCCAGCACTTGGTATTTTCAGTCGTTTAAAATTTTAGTCATTCTTGTTTGGGTGCAGTGGTTTCGTTTTCTGTTTCCTTGATAACTTTAGAAATTGAGCACATTCCCCTAGGGTCTTTGGCTAAAGAATAGTCTCTTTTGTGAAGCTGCCTGCCCCAGACTTTGGACCATTCTCCTGTTGGATTGTCTGTCTTTTTCTTACTGGTTTTGGCAGCATTCTCTATATATTCTGGACACGAGACCTTAGCTGAATAGATGAACTGTAGATTTCTTCTCTCACTCTTGGTTTTGTTTTCACGGGAATCAGGTCTGAACTGAGGGCTGGTTTCTTTCCTGTTTGTCCGTACTCCTACTGTGACTAGCCTTTTGCAGGGTCCCAGCTGTGGAGTGTTTCCTCAGCCCCTCCACCTCAGTGTTCCCTGAGCTCGTGGCAGCTGCTTGTTGACAAGCAGACGCCACGGAGGAACATGTGACCCCAAGTGTTTGGCCCGCCTCTGCACTAATCTTTTCTTCACGATGTCGGTTACTTAGGTTCCTGCTGCCTTGGTAGCTCCTTGATGTCTTCAAACAGATTCTGTATGTTTTGTTGGCTGTCATTGCTTCTCTGGTTGTCATTGGTGGTCGGGTTGGTGTGGCTGGCAGAAAAAGTGCTCCCCAAAGATACATTCACTTTCTAATTCCCGGAACATGGGATACTTACTACCTTGTATAACAAAACTACCTTACAAACATAAAAACCAAAAACCCGTACGTAAGTGAAGGATCTTGAGAAGAAGAGCCTATACTGGACTCGCAGGGTGGGCCGCGAGGGGGAGCTTGTTACAGCTGCCTCAGTAAACTCATACCGCTGGTCTGATCCGTTAGTATGTTTATAGCTTCTTTTAATGAGTAACAGTTTAATAACTTTATGACAGTTTCTAGATTTTAATTGTTATTTCAGATTCAATTAGTGGAATGCAATTTTTTCTTTGCGTATGGTGGTGACAGGTGTGGGATTTTTAACACATTGGGAAAGGAGGCACCGCCGAGCTGGTGTCTTTCACTGTGTAACAGACTCAAGCAGCTGTCATGAACTTCAGACAGGTTGAAAGTCTGATTCCCATAATTAGTTTTCTCTAGTGTGTGGGTGTGTAGTGTAATGTTAAAAAAAAAACTTGTTGAGATACTGATGAAAAACATCATGTGGAAAAAACACAACTTACAGTGGAACCATTATAGATGAAGAAATTTAGATTTAGAGTCTAACTAGATTGTTTAATCAAAACAAACATCATTACAACTTGCTACAAGAAAAAACTGATAGCTGTGTTTATTCTGACCACTTTGAAACAATTAGTGGTGACCTTTACAAAGGTAAACAATTTTATCCTTATGACAGTTAGAAGTTGCTGTGTGGAACAGAAGCCCAGCGGTTTGTCTTCCTAAGACAAACCTTTGTTGGGGCCTGGGTAGCCCATGGTAACCCAGCTTGCATCCCGGGATCGTATTGGTTGGTTGTAGCTCCTGTGACACCTGCTCGCCTGTTTTGGATACAAACCTGTCTGCAAACCCTCCAGAGCAAAGCCGGAGTCTTTGTACCTTCACTGATTCATTCGCTAAAACATTACCTTGTACCAAGTGCTGTCCCAAGTACCGAAGGTACTGTGAGCCGCAACCGACATGGTTCCTGCTTTCATGGTGTTACAGCCCAGTGGGAGGCAGACAACCAGAATATCTTTTTTTAAAAAATTTTATTTAGTTATTTTTCAAGTACAGGTTTTTTGTCTATTTCTCCCATCCCAGCCTCCCCCGCCCCTTGCTCCCCACCTCCCTCCCATTTCCACCCCCCTTAGTTCTCGTCCCTGTGTCCTTCCTATTTGTTCCTCCAAATCCCTCCCCCTTTTTCCCCTTAACTTCCCTTCCCTCTCCCCTCTGGTTGCTGTCCCCTTGTTCTCTATTTCGGTGTCTTTGTTTTTTGTTTTCTGCTTGCTTGTTTGTTTTGTTGTTTAGCTTCCTGTTAAAGGTGAGATCATATGGTATTTGTCTTTCAACACCTGGCCTATTTCACTCAGCATAGTGCTTTCCAGTTCCATCTATGTTGTTGCAAAGGGTAGTAGCTCCTTCTTTCTCTCTGCTGCATAGAATTCCATTGTGTATATGTACCACAATTTTTTGATCCATTCATTTACTGATGGGCACCTAGGTTGCTTCCAGTTCTTGGCTATTGTAAATTGTGCTGCTATGAACATCGTGGTGCATAGGTTCTTTGAAATTGATGTTTTAGGATTCTTAGGATATAATCCTAGCAGTGGAATTGCTGGGTCAAAAGGCAGGTCGATTTTTATTTTTCTGAGAAAATTCCATACTGTTTTCCATAATGGTTGTACCAGTCTGCCAAAATATCTTAAATGAGTGTGTTACTGCAGACTCTGGTAAGTGATCTGAACGGAGGGAACTTGGGTCTGTGAGAACATGGAACAACAGATCTCTGCTGGAGGGACCAAGGGAAGGCTGATGGTGAGCCGAGATCAGAGCACTGTTTCAGGTGCACAAACCAGCGCACAGAAAGTCGTATGATGCAAAGAAGCATGTCACCAGTGAGGAACTGCAGAAATGTGACCAATTCTCAGAAAGTTAAGAGTTGTGTTAAGAAAGATGACATTGGGAGGGTGTTTCATGCAGAATCTTTAGATCGAGTCAGGGGCACAGACCCTTGTCTTAGAAACAGTGGAAATCTCCATTAATGTGCTGGGGCCCCCGTAATGTAATACCATACACTGGGTGGCTTAAACAACAGAAATTTATTTGTTTGTTTGTTTGTTTATTTATTTAGGATTTTACTTATTTATCTTTAGAGGGGAAGGGAAGGAGAGAGGGAGAGAAACATCAGTATATGGTTGACTTTCGTGCGTCCCCTGCTGGGAACTGGCCTGCAACCCAGGCATGTGCCCTGACTGGGAATCAAACTGGTTGCTTGGTTCACAGGCCCGCGTTCAATCCACTAAGCTACATCAGCCAGGGCTAGAAATTTATTTATTATTATTTTTTTTGCAGTTCTGAAGCTAGGAAGTTCAAGATTAAGGTCGCATCAGGGTTGGCTTTTCCTGGGGCCTCTTTCCTTGGCTTGCAGATGGCTGCCTTCTCACAGGTCCTCAGCTGGCCTCTTCCCTGTGTATACATCCTTGACGTCCAGCAGTCCCCACCCTCTGAGCTGCGGACTGATGCTGGTCCAGGCCTGTTAGGAACGGGCCACATAGCAGGAGGTGAGCTTCAGGGAAATGTGCTTGAATCATCCCAAACCATCCTTCCTGCCATGGAAAAATTGTCTTCTGCAAAACCGGTCCCTGGAGCCAAAAATGTCGGTGACCGCTGCAGATGTCTATTCTTAGGACTGAATATATGTGTTTCCCATAGGACGGCTGTATTTGGAGTGAGGAAGTAATTAAGGTGAAATGAGGTCGTAGGGGAGATCCTGATCCTTACAAGGAGACACTAAGGAGCTTCCTCCTCATGTACACACTAAGGAAAGGCCATGTGAGATCACAGGAAGAAGGTGTCCATCTACAGTCCAGAAAGAGTGCTCTTACCAGAAACTGAATTGGCTGATACCTTGATCTTGGTCATGTAGCTTCTAGAACTGGGAGAAAACAAATGTCTGTTGTTTAAGCCGCCCAGTTTGTGGTATTTCGTTATGGCAGCTCCAGCTGACTAATACATAAAGACACTAGTCATGTTCAATTACAGCGCTAGCTTTATGACTTCATTTAACTTTAATTGCCTCTTTAAAAAATTTTCTCCAAATACAGTCACATTCTAAGCCACCATGGATTAGGGCCTCAACATAGGAATTTGGGGGGGAAGGGCACAATTCAATTCATAACAGAAGCTATTGAAAGTTTGCTTCTCCAGCTTTATTGAGACATTATTGCCATACATATACATATACATATGTTGCCTTTCATATAACATGTTAAGTTGAAGGTGTACAATGTGATTATCTGATGCTTGTATAGATTGTGAATTGATTACCACAATACAGTACCCCCCACCCATAATTACCATAGTTTTGGGTGGTGTTAACATGTCAGGTCCACTCTGTAAACAGCGTGTAGTCACCAGGCTGCACTTTGGGTCCCCAGACCTGCCCATCTCACAGCTGGAAGTCTGTGCTCTCTGACCGACACTCCCCTCGTATCCCTACCCCCTGGTGACCAGCCATGTGTCTTTCATATCTGTCAGTGCAGCTTTTTGTGGATTCCACATCTGAGTGAGATCATATAGTGTTTGTCTTCCTCTGACTGGTTTTACTTAGCATGATGCTATTGAAGGTTTTTAAAAAATGGTGTGATACTGGCTTTAATTCACAGATTGAGAATGTCATTTCATTTGTGCTGGGGAGGAAGGTCAGAGGGAGCCAAAGCAGGTTCAGGTTGTCTAAGCAGGGACCTGTTGTGGAGGCTCTGGCAAGATACAGCGCCCTTGGGATGGGTGATAGTGTGGGGATGGTGATGGGTGTGAGCAAAGATTTAGTCACAGCGTCGACAGGATGCGGTGATGAGGGACAGAAGCCTTCAGTAGAGGGAATGGGAAAAGGGAGATTTCAAAATTGACTCCAAATTTTTAGACTAGCAGAGTTGCGATAGGAACACTGGAGGAAGTTCGGTCTTAGATTTGTAGAGCTGAGGTGCTTTTGAGACGTCCACGTGGGAATGATAAGGGGGCAGTTGGACACACGGGTCAGGAGTTTGGAGGAGAGATTTGGGGTGGAGATAAGAATTTGAGAGTGTCGGGCCTACAGATAGTAAGAGTACTTAGTGTATGGCCTGGCATATTTTAAATTCTTGATAAATAGTTTTAAATAAAAAACAAATAAATTGTGGTATAAACTGTTTTATTACCATGAGCTAGAGCAGGGTTCAGGGATAGTGCATGACCATTTCTTTAGAAAGGTTATCTGTTGGGGAGGAAATTAGTAGAACGTATCTCAGTCCAACAGAAATGATTCTTTGAATCTTATGACATTTTGTGTGTGGGTAATTGACTTTCCAAGTAAGAATTTTGGAAAGAGGTTGGGAAATGATCTCAAGCTATGAGAGTAAGAGGAAATTTGATGCCTCTTTACATTTAAAAAAAAGTCTTATTTATTTATTATCAGAGGGGAACAGAGGGAGGAAGACAGAAACATCAGTTGTTGCCCCTCGTGGGCCCCCTGACTGGGGAGTGAGCCGACGACTTCCAGTCTGTGGGAGGATGCCCAACCCACTGAGCCACCCCCGCCAGAGCTCCTCCCTCCATCTCCTGGAAAGCCCTGCAGCGCACAGCTGCCTGGTCTGTCGCTGCGTAGCCCACAGAACCAGCTGGCAGCTATCTACACAGATGCTCCAACAGGAGTGTGCTGCTTATGCTCGGCTGCGGGTCTGTCAGCCTCACAACAAACAGCAAAGACTCAACAAGTATCTTAGCAATTACCACAGCTAAACCACGAAGGATGAGAAAGATGAGGACCCAAGGTCATATTGAAATCGTCTTCTGTCCAAACTTGCCATGACTATTTCCTAGATGATTAATGGCTTTTGCTGAGTCCTGAGGGATGGCCAGATGAGCCAAGGAGTATTCCCTTGGACTTTGAATTCTGTGCTGCAGGGTGGAAGGGTGAGTGAACCCAGCGCTTCTTGTTTTGCGAGAACAAGAGCAGAGACTGTTTGTAAAGAACATCCAATTAGCCCTGGTTGGTGAGACTCAGTGGATTGAGTGCTGGCTCGCAAACCAAAGGGTCGCTGGTTCGATTCCCAGTCAGGGCACATGCCCGGGTTGCAGGTCTGGTCAGGTCCCCAGTAGGGGGCACCTGAGAGGCAACCACACATTGATGTTTCTCTTCCCCTTTTTCTCCCTTCCCTTCTGTCTAAAATAAATAAATAAAATCTTTTAAAAAGGACAGCCAATTATATGAGCTTTAGTTATGACAGTACTTGCCGTTAGTTTGCGTCAGGAAAAGAGTAGGTATATAGATACAGAAAATATTGGCTTAATAAACATTTTCCCTCCCACATCCTCTTTTTTAAAAACATAGTTCTCAAACTATCACAGGAGATAACTTGCTGAGAAATATGAAGATTTTATTTAATGTTGTCCTGGTTTTCAGAACTCCATTTTAAAGAAGCAAAGTATTCAAAGTCAATGTTTGAGTACTCACTGTTTGCCAGGCTGGGGCTCCGGTGGTCCTGTTCTCTTGGAGCTCACAGTCCCTCCCAGGAGACAGACATTAAGCAAGTAATTAATTGCAAGTCTGATGAGGATCATGAAAAGAAACCCACAAGGTGCAAATGGATGTACCTGGACTGGTGGGTCAGGAAAGGTCTCTCTGGGAAAGGGACATCTGGACTCAGGCTTCTGAGACGGGTGAGAATTATGGACGAGAATGAGGGGAGGGGTTCCAGATGGAGGAGGCAGCGTGTTGACGAGCCAGGACCCGAGAGTGCAGCGAGCCCCAAGAGGTGAGTCTGGACTCACCTGAAAAGGTGAGGCAGCAGCCCTGAACCTTGGCGAGAATTGGGGCTTTTATTCTCAGGGCAACCAATATGCTGTGACAGCTTTTAAGAATGGAAGTGACATGACCATATGTGTATATATTTTTTTAAATTTATTTATTTATCTTTAGAGGGGAAGGGAAGGAGAAAGGGAGAGAAATATCAATGTTTGGTTGCCCTTTGTGCGCCCCCTGCTGGGAACTGGCCTGCAGGGAACCGGCCTGCAACCCAAGCATGTTCCCTGACTGGGAATCGAACCTCAATTGTCTGGTTCACAGGCCCGAGCTCAATCCACTGAGCTACACCAGCCAGGGCCCATATCTATATTTTTAACAGAGCACTCTGGCCTCAGTGAGACAAAGCCAGAGAAGGCGTACCAAGTCTGGCTGGCAGGCTGTGCTCCTCGGGCAGACGAGAGGCGAAGCTGTGGATTAGGGCGGAGGTGATGGGGCCCGGACCAGAGTGACTGCAATGGGGCTGGAGGACACTGGGTGGATCAGGTGTGTTTAACTTTGCAAAAATAATGTTTGTCTAATTACTTATATATTTTTTCTTATAGAAAATCTCAAAATATAAACATAAAAAAGAAAATAAGGCACCCAATCTCATCCCCTGGGGAGTTGCATTATTCATTTGGTGTAAACCCTTTGACTCTCTCTTTTATACATGTATAATATATATTCACTTTAAAAATAAATTTATATACAGGGGTGGGCAAAAGTAGGTTTACAGTTATAATACAAAGAAATAATATAATAACTAATAAATAATGATACAAGAATAAACTGTTTCACACACTATTGTAAACCTACTTTGCCCACCTCATATTATTTTACAGCCTATATATAGTATACACATTGTTTTATAACTTGTTCTTCCGATTATATCTCTTCTAGCCTTCAGTGTAAGTTCTTGGCCTCTGCCGATCATTGAAATGCTTCAGTATCAATTTGCACGTTTCTCTAGAAAGAAGCCCCTATCAGTATATATACAAAGAACCAGGGCCTCTTTGCAGAGCCTGCCATTCACAGTCCTGAATGGAGTTAATTTCTGGCCTGGAAGAAGGTCTACATGATAAGTTGGCTTCTGAGTCATAGAAGAAGGGGCCTTGGGAGCTTGGGAGAAGCTCCAGTCGCCAGAGCTGTGCTGTAGGGCAGGCAGCCACTGCTGGGGGCTTCTCCAGGCTGTTGCTGGGGCTGGTGAGATGTTCACAGGGCTCATTTGCATCTCTTAGTGGTCTAAGGAAAAGCATGTCATAGAATGAGAATGAACTGCCAAATAGTTTCCTACCCAGTGAGCTGGAGCAGGCATACTCCCTCAAGACCTGCTGAGGGAGAGGTTAAGAAATGAAGTACTAAAAATAATATACAGGGTGGGACAAAAGGAGGTTTACAGTTGTGAGTATGGGAAACACAGTTTATTGTTATAGTATTATTAATTATTGTGTTATTTTCCACATGAATGACTGTAGATGCTGCTTGATTGTGTGCGAGAACATTGCACATGATTGCATGTGTTCTGCTTTACTACAGCTAGCAGCACCGCAGGTCTGCACGGGCATCGGCACAAACACACAAGTAATGAGTCACGCTAGGGCTACTGTGTCACCAGGAGATCGAAATTCTTCAGCTCCATGATAGTCTGACGAGACTACCATCACACATGCAGTCCCTCGTTGACCAAAACACCGTTATGTGGCGCAGGGCAATTTTCACTTATCAGCTGTGTTAACGTGCACTGTACCAGAGTCCTGTACCACAGGTCTCGGGGAGGGTGTGCAGGGAGACTAGGCGGTCAGCTCTGCATTAGACAAAATTCACTTCTTCCCTTCGCTCTCCGCGAGGCTGTTGGCTTCTTTGCACTGGTGAGCAGCTGTCTTCATGGGAGAGGCTGGGAAAAAGGCTGCTCCTGTTAAATATAAAGACGGAGTTTGCCTTCAAAGACCCATGCAAAGGATGGAAGGAGATGTTTTAAGAAGGCTTTTTCTGTTATTGGACCAGCTTATGGGTGGAGGGCCTTCAAGCTCTTTGAGGGGAAGGGGGGTATACATACTCAGGTATATCACAAGAAGTGACAAAACCAAGCATTGAACTTTTTTTTTTACACAAAACTGAAGTACTGCTCCATGGCCCCAAGGGGCCAGTTCTTTTTATGTGTCTCATCTCAGTAGTTTACTCTTGTCCTGCCCAGAGGAGAGAACTCAGGTCCCTTCTGACCCGGAGTTCCTCAGTTTCACTGTAACTGTGCCAGGTTTGATGTAGCAGCATTTGCAGTGTGCCTAGGCCGTCAGCCCCAAACTGCTCTGTGCTCAGTTTGTTAGTGGCTGGCGAATAGAGTTTCATTTATTCATTTAACAACCACTTAGGATACTACTGTGTTAGGTGCTGAGTGCCCAGAAATAAATATTTTGAAGTCACTGCCCTCAAGGAGTTCATAGCGTAAATGAATCTTTTGTGGCTGGGCTGGTAATCTAACATCAGAGAGTAAGCCTAATGCTAAATTCTCCTATCTCTGGTGGCTAGTAATGGTGCAATCTGTCCAGCTACAGAATATGCTTCTGTAATGAAATTAGCTCATGTGCAATTGGGTTAAGGTGAATAATGGCAGTTTATATGCTTTTCACCCTATTAAGAGGACCAAAATAGCAGGAGTAGAATTAATAACCTTCAGCAGGAAAGGAAAGTGCCCTCAGCTCAACTTCTGCACCTGTAAGAACTCTTTCTGCTCTGTTTTAAGAAATTTAAAATGAGTGCCTGTGCCCAGGGTTCCATTCCTAGAGAGTCGCGCCCCTGCCCTTGAGGGGTCTCAGCCGGCAGCTAGTCTGAGTCCTCCTCCATCTTCTCTGTGCCTGGGAAACCAGCATGTCCATCTTACTGCTGGTCCTTTTAATATTTCCCACAGAAACTCTTTGCTTCCATCAGCTACTGGTTTATGTCTAGAGTATTAACTGTGCGTGTGTGTCTGTGTGTGTTGTTGCACGTGTGCTCCAGTTACCACAGGCTTCGAGTGGTCTTGCGCCGTCTGCCCCATCCTGTATTTCCCACGAGCCCTGGTGCTGCCATCCCGAGAGCCAGGCTGGTCAATGTCCTTGAACCAAGGATGGGGGAGTCCCGGCCCTTCCATTCCCTCTGCAGTAGGCTGTTGGACAGACACGAGCAGAGCAAGGACAATGGGCCAGGAACAGAAAGTCACCAGGGCGGAAAGCCCCAGGTGCCTAGCAACGGCCCAAACTGGGGAAACAAGGACCTTGCCCCTGGAGTAACCTTTCCTCCCCTGTGTATGACCATATCTCTGGTCATGTGGTTTAGACCCCTTGACCTTTCACATCACTGGTCATGAAGTTCAGACCCTCCCCTGACGCCCCCCCCCCTGAAATGTGGCTCCTCAGATTGTGGCTCCAGCCAGAGAGTGGGATGGCTGGGAGCCCACCCCTTTCCCAGTGGTTCAGATACTGCAGGGAAATTCATACCTTGCTTACCATTTCCTGAATTGGCCATGGGGCAAGGGCTCATCCGTCTTAATGTCATATGGGAAGAGAGACTGAGGGCTGCTTTGGAATACCTTTCTATTTGGACGGACCCTGCGGTGACCTTCAGTGGGCAGCAACATGCCTGCAGGGGTGCACGAGTTAAGTGACCTAGTTTACTTCAGGCAGACAGAGCCTCAGTGGTCTTCACTGGGCGCAGCTCCCCGAGGGCATGAGGCTGGCCACTCACAGAGCTCCCCCTTGGGGCCAGTCGAGGCCAGCAGGAGGGCCGGGTTGGAGGAGTAAAGAATACGGCACACTTGGCCAGGAGGGCTTGCTTTGAAAATGTCCTCAAGATAAATACATAATCTGATTGTGGAAGACCTGCTTGTGGGGGCGGAGAGTTTCCAGTAACAGCCCACAGCCGTGTCTCCCAGCTCGACCATTGTCTTCCTGCCCCACAGTGGCAGATGATTGAAAAACTGGGGGTTACTTTGAGGAGCAAATCTGTTTATTAAACCTCTACATTTCAATGTCAAGAGTTTAAAAGATGGTTGCATTTGTCTACACCACACACAAGAAAAATGCCCAGCTTATAGTCAGTTTGCTTTCCGAGTTGTAAGTGAAGGACTCCTGGTCAATCACTGTTGCTCTGCGCCCCAGAGAGCCTGCCTTGTCTGCCGGATCCAGAGGTGGCTCAGTGTACCTGTGACCACACACCCACCTCCCTGGTGGGTGGGGAGGTGTGCTCCGTTCTGGGAACTCAGCCAAAGTTCTGATCTGTTCTTTGTCTATATTCCTGTTTTCACAAGTTATGACACAGGCTGAGGACAGGAGATAGAAGACTCGTTAAAAGGAAAGATACTAGCAAATAAATAGATACGTTCAGAATGAAGAACCAGTGAATCCATTGTACTAGCAAGTATTTTCTTTGAAGGAGAATAAGACATTCACATCTAGCTGTGATGATCAAAACTTGTCAGTAGTTCGTGGATCCTTCTACTGCACCTTCCCCGCACCCTGGCCCAGTCCAGCGTCTAACATCTGCTCATGCTGTGACAGCCATCAGCCCACACCGATGTCCCCCTGGCTCTGCCACGGCCCCACCCCTCCACTCTTCGTGCTGCAGCGTGGCAGACCATGTAAAAATCGCAGATCTGGCCGTGGGACTCCCTGTAAAATGCTCTCCCAGGGCTCACCATTGCCCCATCCACCTCCCTTGCCCTCACATCCCATGAGTTGCCCACTCCGGGATCACGCACCACCACCTCATCTCTCCTTACTCCCTGTAGTATTGGGGTTCTCGAGAGAGACAGATCCATGTGGTGTGTGTGCATGTCCGTTTATTGTAAGGAATTGGTTAACGTGATTATGGAGGGTGCCAATCCCAAATTCTTCAAGGTGGGCCAGCAGGCTGCAGACCCAGGCTGATATTTCAGTTGCAGGCTGAGGCAGTCTGCTGGAGAATTCTCTCTTACTTGGGGAAGGTGTCTTTTTTATTCAGGCCTTCAGTTGATTGGATGAGACCCACCCACATTGCCCAGAGCAATCTGCTTTACTCAGAGTCCACTGATTAACATGTTAATCTCATAAAAAAAACCACAGAAAAATCCAGAACAATGTTTGAATAAACACCTGTGCACCCTGTTGGCCCAGCCAAGTTGACATCTAAAATGAACCGTAACACTCCCCCTTGGCTTCTTGTCATCTGTCCACGCTGGACTTCTTCCAGTTTTCCTAAAGTGCTGGACTCGGGGCCTTGCACATGCTGTGTCTTCCGCCTGGAGTGCTTTTAAACCGGGCCCGTCTTCATTCACCCATCGCGCGTCAGCCGAAATTCCATTTACTTAGAGAAAACTTCCCTGATCTCCCTGGCCAGGTTTATTCTCTCAGATACACATTGCCAGAGCACACTAAACTTCTACTGTCACACTTAGAGTTACTTAGTTACTTGTTCAGTGGTAGCCGTCGCACTAGACTTCAAACTCCGTGAGGGCAGGAAGCATTATGTGTTTTGCTGTTGTATGTCGGGCATTTACTGGCTGTTCAAAGATCATCCAATGAATGAATATATTGAAAGTATACACTGTAGCCCTGGCTGGTGTGGCTCAATGGATTGAGTGCCGGCCTGCAAACCCAAGGATCACCAGTTCGATTCCCAGTCAGGGCACCTGCCTGGGTTTCGGGCTGGGTCCTCACTAGAGGGTGTGTGAGAGGCAACCACGCATTGGTGTTGCCCTCTCCCTCCTTCCCTCTCTCTCTAAAATCAGTCAGTCAATCTTTAAAAAAAAGAAGGTGTACACTGTATTAAAAGCTTACAAAATACAAGGCTTTTAACCATGCATACAGCCCCGTGAAGTAAATACTATTTCCACGTTTGCAGACAGGTCCACATAGGTTAGGGACTTGCTGAGAGTCATGTTCCTAGTATTATCCGAGCTTCAAATAAAATAATAAATGTCACCACTGGCACTGACAGCAGCCAATAAGGGTCAGGCACTGTCTGCCCCTTTGATGACTTACAGCAACCAAAGGGGCAGGTGGTCCTGAAATGCCCTGCAGTTTACCCTGGAGCATGGCGTCTGCACAGAGTCTGGGATTCCAGGGGAGGCTGGTCCCCTCTGCACCCTGTCGTCTTTGCTGGACCATTTTCAGCTCTCCTCTGCCCAAGTAATTAAGGGCAAGTTAGCAAGTCCGTTGGCCAAACAGATGTCCAGTTGAGGAGCAGAATGCTGCTCTCCCCTTCTCGAAGGTACCCCTAATCTGTACCAGAACCCCCTTGCCTCCAGCCACCGTGAATGTGTGTGGAGAAGCGCTTCTCTTCATGATCACAGTACTGTACACAAAGCAGCCCTCTCTCCCCATCTCCCCTTAGGTCTACGTAGTAGGGGTTGTGGGGCAAATCAAGTTCTCTGGGTTGGCATCTCAGTGACCTGGGGAAGGGATGTGTGTGCGTGCGTGTGTGTCTGTTTGGGAGGGTGGATATCAGATAGTATCTGGTGCCAATAAATAATGAGATTTGGTTTTCTGAAATCCAGTACATACATGTATATTTTGAGGTTCTGTCTTCCCAATGTAACTTGAAAACACCTTTGCAATCCCAGGATACGGGGGCATTGTTAGCTAAATGCCTCTTCATTGTGTTAAATTTCAAACTGACAACACCTTAGGAGACTTAATTCCCCAGATGATGAGGCAGGGCTCCCCCCCCCCCCCCCACCAAGTCACAATATTAACAGTGCAACCAAATGTGGCTCTGCTGTAAAAGAGTTTCATTTCCAAAGACATTCAGACAGTTTTACGGCTGACTTGCAGCATTTGTCTCTAACCACTGAATTAATACCATGTTGTCATCCCTATGGATTCTTGCTGACAGTCGAAGGACAGGTGAGTTGTAGGAAGTACAAAGCTTTTCAATTAATTTATGATCCTGTTTGGTGTAAAGCCTATAATTACTTTGTGGTTGTTGCCGTTGCCAAGAAAAAAGAAAAGTTTAAAACCTGTCTTATGGAAAAGTACTTTTTTGAACTTGAAAGGTAGCATAGGTTGAAAAAAAAAGATTATGTCTCCCCCGCCCCCTTCAGAGGGGAAGTGGGGAAGAGTGAAGATTTCTGGCTTATTCTTTTTCCTAAGCAGCAATTTTGTAGTGTACATACTTATTGATGAACAGGGCAATCATTTGGTCTTTAAACCCTATTTTTACATTCTTAATGAGACACCTCACACCCAATTCATTTGCTCTTTCATTCCTTCATCCATTCATTAGTTCAACAAATATTCCTAAGTGCCGCAGTGCCCAGGGGCTGTTCCAGGCTTGGGGGTAGAGTGGTGAGCAGGGGAGGGAAAGGCTCCTCCCTCTTGGACTCCCGTGGGATGGGGGTGACTGGGTGCAGACAATACACAAATAAATAAATTAACAAACAGGGTGATGCAAGTGGTGTTGACTGTTGTGCAAACAACAGGAATCGGTGATGTGACGAAGTATGTGGCTGCTGGGGAAGGAGGCAGCTAGTCCATGCCGACCTGCCCAGGCAATCTAGACTCGGACACTAATGCCTGAGAAGGGTTCCCCACACCCACCCCACCTACCTGGTTTTGCAAGGTGCTGCTGCACACTTGGCAGGTGGAAACAGAAGCCTTTGCAAGAACCTGGCAAATCATTAGCAGGACTCTCTTTGGGCTCCTCGTTCAGCTAAGTAGAGCATATAGCTTCTTTAGGGAAAAGACAAGAAAGCATCGAAAGTCTTAAACAAGAGTAAGGTTCCCCAATCGCTGCCTTAATCAAATTCATTATAACTAAATATATATTTAAAACATTTTTATAATTAACTTAATTTTGGTGTAAGTAATAATATTTGAATTCCTTCCTGATGTCTAAGGGCATCTTGATTTAGGAGATGGGGAGACTTGAGCACCCTGATGTAAATCTTCAGCTCTCATTAAGTGTTTGTTCTGAGTAAACCCCAAATGCCTGTGATATAAATAGGGCAACATTTCTAAGGATTAGCCACCCTGGGCAAAATACATGGTTTGAAAAATGGTGCTACCATAGGCTCTCTGCATGTCTCTCCAGCCACTGTATTTTGACAGCTAAGACAATGAGATAAAAACAAACAAATGTTTAACACCTACACACGCATACAAGTGCAAGCAAATGCAGAAAGATCAATGCAGAAATGTGAGTTTGTACTTTTGGCTTCATGATTAATCTGGGCCGTGATGCAGGGATGGTTGCCTGGCGGCGCTCCTGCCCACTGCCAGGACAGAGTACATGGATCACTCTTGCCGCTTCCCTGGGGCCTCTGCAGAGGGCACCTGGCAGCGGTGACCAGTAACTGAGGGCCTTGCTCCACAGACTGGTTGCATGGAGACCAGATCTAGAGGCAAAATGCATTTATTCTGAAAGAACTTGGACTATCCTTGACCTAACATGGAAAGTCAATGCCTTGTTGGAGTTAAGAAGGCAGCCTCACACAGCTGTTCAGAGCAGACACCCTGGGATTTGACAGCTGGGTCACATCCTGACCCTGCAGCCTACCACCTGTGTAGTTCTGGTAAGTGGCCTGACCTCTCTCTCATTTATGAAATGTGGGTCATCATAGGGCCAAACCCTTGTGTTGTCAAGAAGGTTAAATGGACACCTTACCACACTTCATGACCCAGGGTAAAAAGCTCAGTAAATGTTAGCTTTTTTATCATTGCCACCATCATGGTTACTGGGTTCTACCTGGTGTCCAGGTGGGGCTGCTTTTGCCCTTTTGTGTTGTAACCTGCCTGTCCTCTGCGAAGCACCGGGAAAGCCGCATCCCGGGGAATGGAGCTGCTGCTGGGAGGAGAGCCTGTGCTGCTGTGAACTTGACTCAGGAAGTGGCATCATTCTCAGGAGTCTCCAAGCCGTGGAATGCGCTCTCGGAGACAGGCTGCTGGGGTTGTCCTCCGTGTGGCCCTGGTGTGCAGAAAAAGACATGTCTGGGAATTTTTTAAGGAATGTAGCTGATCCAGTAGGAGTTGTCTCCAAAGGCTTTTCTTTCAGGCTAACTTGAATGTGTGTGTGCGTGTGTGTGTGTGCATGCGTGTATCAAATGTGTGTCTCAGAGTTGTTGGGGGCCGTCTGTGAGCCCACCACTGTACTAATCATCACCTGTGGACTGGATCGTTTGTACATATGTCCTACAGTTTTTTTAAATGTCTTTTAAAAATAATAGCCTTTGTCACTGTCTATTTTCTCAATTATTTAAAAACATTTATTTATTATGAAACATTTCAAACACAGCAGCAGAAACGATAGCACAGTGGGCCTCGGCTTCAACAGTCTTCAGAGTGTGGGCAGTCTGATTTCATCTGCACCTCTCTCCCCCAGCCCCAGGTTGTTCTGGGCAAATCCCAGACAGCACGTCATTTCTTCCTGTGAATACTTCAGTTCCTATCTCTAAAGGCACTCTTCTGTCAAAATAAACCCCACACTATATCACACATTAAAAAATTAACAATTACTTTCTCCTATCATAAAATATTAGCAGTTATTCACATTTTTCTGATCATCACATAAATTTTTAAGTTTATTTTAAGTGGAATTTGAAGAAGGTCCAGGGACAGGCTGTTCCCCTCTAACAAGAGGAGCTGCTTCTGCTGGGTCAGGGGGATTGGGCAGTTCGGGTGGTGGGGTTGCCCACCAGCAGGCCCGATGGCACGTCTCAGCTTTATCTGAGTGTAAGCTCTCACCCTCTAGGTCCTGCCCCAGGTGTGCAGTCCCACTGCACGGTGTCGGAGAAAGTCCACCTGAGGAGAGGTGCTGTGCAGTTCTGCTGGTTGGTAGCTCAGGTGGCCACAGTAGCCAATGAGGTGGAGTTGAGAGAATTATGAAGTGGTGGTGCCCAAGAGGTGTCCAAAATGAGGGCTCTCCACGAGACTTTGTTTATAGGATGAGGTCAGAGAAATACTGCACTTTAACCCATAACTTCCTGTGTGACATTCTCAGGTCTATAGGAGGCCAGATGTTGCTGTACAGTGTCTCCAACCCCCCAAAATAGATGGAATTTTGAAGGAAGCAATATTGAATAGAGTCAAACACATTGTCTTGGCTGATAACAACAATAGCAACAGTACTAGTGGTTACCATTTGCAGTGGGCTCTCTGTATGTATGAGCTAAGTTTCTTCTGATTCAGCCAGCTACAGATTGAAATATTAGTAAAAAAGAATCCCAGAAATCTCCAAAAAGCAAAACCTGAATTTTCCACACACCAAACAATTTGAATCCACGCAAATGAACTGATGTGTAGGCATACCCTGCTGTAGTCTATATGCCAATATAGGTTATATGCAAATACTATGCCAATTTATATAAAGGACTCAGGCATTCAAGCATTTTGTTATTTGTGGGTTTCAGAGATATGAGGGATGGCTGTACTGGCCATTACTAAAAGCTGGCTTCTATATACATTCTAGATACATTATCTAATGTTCTTATATACTATCTCATTTAATTTCTATCACAGTTCTATCAGGTAGATAATATGCTTACTTGACAAAATAGTTGAGAAGTTAAGTAGTTCTCTATAGTAAAATAACCAGTAAGGAGTGGACCCTAAATTAATCTCACTCTAAAATGGCAACCAATTCATTTTTTAGGAGCTATGTTGACTCCCCAACAAAGCCATTGAAAATTTAAGGGAAGAAGTGTATATAAATGTGTATACCAGTCACGAGTTTTCATATGTATGCAGCTAATATCTGGGAAAAGGAACAGTACAAATAGCCAACCGTATTGCAAAAGTTCTGCAAGTTGGGGGGGGGAGCTGAAAGCAGTATATGAGTTAAAGATTTCATCAAACCACATTTAGGAGAAAAGAAACGAGGAAAGCAGCAAAAGGAAGCCCTTCTCACACAGGCCCCGTTTACCCTGAGTGGCAACCTGAGGCTGCAGCACAGAGACAGGTCAGGACGGGAGCGGAGGGGGGGGGGGAGGGCAGCCACCCCGCAGCCAGCCCTCCTTCAGCCCTGGCGCGTGTAGGGCATGTGCGGAACTGCCCCTCCCGAAATGTTGTGTTTTACAGAACTTCTGATGTGTGGGGCGCTGTTGGCATTGCTAAGCGTGATAACTAAAAAGATGCTATCACAGCTCATTATTTGTGGGGAGGGTTACATATAAAATGTTCCAGCAGCACATTGAAGCAGGTGGAGGGGCAGTAGTGGGTCTGGCGATCGCTGGATCTTGCAGTCAGAAACCTCCATTATCACACGTTTCTCCTGCTGCTTCCAGCAGGAGCCAGCGTGCGGAGGGGCTTTGCCTTTGCTTTGGCCTGAGCCCCCGTGTTAGTGTCCTTGCCGGTGCTAGAGGACAGAGGGGCAGGGGTGGAAGCCGTTTCTCTGCTTGTTGATGTTTCCTCTTTGTGACGGGCTTTTCTCCTTCTGACTGAACAGCAAACCTCACCAGTTTCACTCCTCACCTGAGATTATACAGATGGTTATGTCCTCCAGCAGGTCTGATTGAAGTCATTAATGAATGTATCCCAGGAATGTCAAAAGGCATGTTGGCTGAGGGCCAGTTTTGACTTTTGTCACTCGAACGTCAATAATAGTTTATTGGAAACTTGTCTGTGTGCCATCACTGTGCCAAACCCTTTGTTCATTGCCTTGTTTGGTCTCACAGTAGCTATTTGAGGTCATTCCCCGGTAACTCCGTCTCACAGAGCTGGAGCCTGAAACCTAGAGGGCCGCCGTGACCCCACAGTGTAGCGCATGTGGCCGATCGGCGTCCGTCCGTCTGCCTTCCCTGCCCTGGCTCATAACCAGGTATGTTTCTAAGTGAGCCATGTCACTCGGACCATAAAATTCATTCTTAAAGTATACAATTTAGTGCTTTTTAGTGTACTCACAAAGACATGCAAGCATCGCTACTGTCTTAATTCCAGAATGTTTTTCATCACCCCGAAATATATTAGTCGAGACTGCACTGGGTAGAACACTTCTGGTTTGGGAAGGGGTGGGACCTGGGGGCTGGGAAGGACTGACCTGGAGCCCCCTCACTCCCAGCTCCTTATCAGTAACTGCGCTCACTGTCTTTTCACATTCTTCCTCCTTTGTCCCTCCCCCTCCCCACCTTTAACCTTTTTTTTTTCTTTATCACTTTTTTCTACCATGGTCTTTGTTTAAACATTGGGCTAGATATAAATGAGTATCAAAGAAGTGATCTGCCTGAAGGTGCAGAATGCAAGGTACTGTCCTCCCCAAGGTCTTGGTCCCCAGCCCCTGAGAGCAAGCCAAGATCAAGGGTGAAAGCCCCGCCACTTACCATAGTGAATCCAGGCTTGGGGTTGGCTGAAGAGAAAGCCTAGCCTGGTGCTCTGCGGGACTGACCACAGAGGGAGGGCACAGCTTCTCCTCCCCCCACCGCCCCTGACTCTTCAACTGAAGGGTCTCTGGCTTCCTGATGTCTCAGCTTGGCCCTGTCTCCTGAAGACTGCTGAAGGCCCACTAATTAAATATATTTTCATTGTGGAAGTAATTTGACTATGATAATGGTGAGAATATTCTGAAATACATAACTATTTTAAGACTGTTCAAAACCCTTGGGCACGAATGTCTCTGGGGCTGGTTCTGGGTGTGTAGAAGCAATTCAAGGTCACTGTCGTGTCTGTTCCCGCTGCCTTCGCTGTAGGCACCTCTTCTCCTTGTACACTTGAGACAGAGTTTTAATTCCGAGTAATGCACACCAACACGATGATGACAATTTGGTCTGTTGGTCATTTAATGTAATTACTGGCAAAAGAATTTGGTGGACCAAATTTACTTATGGTTAATTTATGAGTGAAACTTAAAGATTTGAACAATAACTAATTTGAGAGAATTCTTAGCTGGGGAATATCCAGGGTTTGGGAGCAGTGTAATGTGAGGGGGGAGGCTGACTTCGGGCCTTCCCATGAAGCCCGCTGTCCAGCTGATGCGTGCTCACCTTCCGGAGGTTGGAGCCCGCCAGGCAGGAGTGCGTGTCCTGAGTGCACATGTCTGACTGTCGCTGGGTGATGACAGGAGTGTGGGGGAGAACTGCAGAGCCTCCCCCATGGCCAGCTCTCCTCAACGTCCTAGTTCCCCCCCCCCGCGGGGACACTTGATCCCAGCAAAGCTGTGTTCTGGAGCCAAATGCTGTGTCATGCTGTGTGCTGAGTAAGGCCAAGGGGCCCAAACTCTCTGGGGTGGGCCTTAGGGACGATCAAAATGACATATGGGGAGTATTAAATGTTGGAAGGGATTTGGAAATCTAACTGGAGACTTGAGCATCTCTTGGACTTCAGACTTCCACGCATGCACACCTACTATTTCCTGAGGGCTTGCTCTGTGCCCGGCACTGCGTATGCTAAGTGTCTGTCCTCCACTCTCAGTGGTAGTCCTTTAGCTCACCTGTGAAGCCAGTGGCTACCATTAGTGTCCCCATTTTACACATGAGGACATGAAGGCCCAGGGAACTCATATAACATGCCCAAGGTCATGAAGCACCCGAGGGGGGAGTGTTTAAAGAGACCTTCTCCCCTTGTTTCTACCCACTCCTGCCTCAGCCGGCCTTGGAAGAGAATTTAGATGGGAGGCCCGTGTGCGTCAGCTTCTGCAAACAGTGTAGAAAGAGTTGGCGTAGTAGCAGCATTCCCAGACCACTGGATGTCTCCTCTTGTAGGTAATGGGCACTCTTCCCATCAACTCACATGCAGCCCAGACATGCTTGCTTTTAGGAAGAATTATTGCAGAAAGTCACATGGTTAGGAGGAAGGGGGTGAGGAGCGGTGGCATGCATATGGTATCTAGAATTTCTGGTATGAGGTGGGTATTATGTTAATATTTTATTAGCAGAGAAATAGAATAAAGTGGGACCACAGATATGAAAACTGGCTCCAGTAGCAGACCTTGCTAGGTAGAAGCAACCCATGTGTGGCGCGGTCATGGCCTTCCTGACTTACAGGTCCGCCCTGCCCTGAGGGAAGGCCTCTGGCCTCTGTTGAAATGAGGCAGAAAAACAAGGTAGAGTGGCAAATAACAGTTGTTGTTTCCTTATGAGTAGACGCCTATGTTAACCCCAGACTTTCCTTTGCTATATTCGGAATTGAGTTTGTACAGCTACGTTTAGACAGTAAATTGCTGGCTAGCAGAGAAAGTTCATGGTGGGTGGGTGCGTGTGTGTGTGGTGGGAAACTGGCTGCCTGACGTGGCTCTCTTTCAGATTCATGGCGTCTCCTGTGGGCAGACTGCTGAGTCCTCAGCCCGAGCCAGGTGCCCACTGGAGAGACCACAGGGAAGGTGCTCTCCACCCTCAATGGCACGAGCTGTGGCTTCTGCTGGCACAGTGTCATCCAGTGCTTCCCTCCCGCACTGTCTCCTTCCTGAAGGAGCGAGTGAAGGACATTTTATAGGAAGATGTAGTTGGCAGAATACTCTTTAGGCCTGGAACCTGACCATCTCTCAGACAGGGGAGGGATCCCCTGGTTACCACAGCATCACAGGGGTTGAAGGGCATAGTGGGCCCCTGGTTCTTGACCATGGAGGTTTGCATGAGTGACTTTAGAAAGGAAGCACACTCTGTGCTTGTAAGTGACCCAGACTGATCATTGATAGAATTATTAAATATCCTTTACGTATAAGGCATATTTGTATTAGTTTCCTGTGGCTGCTGTGATAAATCACCACAAATTAGGCAGCTTAAATGAAAACAACAGAAATTATTCTCTCATGTTCTGGAGGCCAGAAGAAGGTGTCAGCTGGGCTGTTCCCCCCCCCCCCCCGGAGACCCTTGGGGAGAATCTCCATTAGCTTCTTCCGTCCTCTGTCCCCGGTGGTTCTCAGTGTTCCTGGCCTTACAGCCACCCGACCTCCTCCTCTTCTGCCTGAAGCTTCTCTCTGCTTCTCTTATCAGGATGCAGGCGATTGCATCTAGGACCCACCCACAAAATCCAGGGGAAGCTTTTCCTCCCAGGATCCTGAACATAATTGTATCTTTTGTTGTATGTTAATACTCATAGGTTCCTGGGGGTTAGGGTGTGACCATGTCGCTTGGAGACCACCATTCAACTCACTGCGGCATTCAGTGATGTATTTCAACACGTGGAAAAATAAGAGCAGGCACTTGCTCGTAGGGACCGATGGTCCAGTTGGATAGGCATAGATGTTCATTCAGCAGGCATTTACTGTTCATACGCCGGACTCCAGGCTGTGGGCTTGCACTGGAGAGGAATGGGGCGCAGCCCGTACTGGAGAGGCCAAGCCTCAGGGGAAAAAACGTCACAAACAAGGGCAACCCTAAAGGATTTCAGCCTCGTATGGTCTAGTGTTTGTGCGGAAATATTCAAAGAAGTACAATCCAAAGGCCAAAAGTAATTTTAAAAAGAAGGGTGATCACTTACTTGGCACTCTTAAAAAGTTAAAGGAAACTCCGCTCGTAAACCCCCCAGTAACAGTTTTCAGACCCCCCTGCCCCCCACTTTGCTCAATCCCGCGTGTTCGGAAGGCGGCTGCTCACCACCGCCGCCCCGCAGCCCCTCCTGCTCCGGCCCTTCTCCCGCAGGGCACTTCCTGCTCCTTATCCCAGCGTCTCCTTACCGGACTGGCCAAAATTCAGTTGGTTTTTTCTGTATGTTGGCTCTAGTAGCTAGTGTGTAGTTGTCTTTAACTTTATTCAGAACAATTTTGTTAGGGTGTATTGTGACAGCTGTCATATCAGTGTACTTAAAAAAAAACAACATCAAAATTGGTAAATTTTTGTGAATCTATTTTAATATTGAAGGTGGAAGATAATATGCGACACTTTCAGTGTATTATGGTTTATTTTTTCAAGAAAGGTAAAAACAGAGCTGTGAGTGATCAAACGTGTCAGAAGTAGTTTGCGAAGTTTCTTAGTATTACTGACACTTGGCCAAATCTTTGCTGTAGGGCTCTGTTATGCACTGGAAGATGTTTAGCAGCTGCCCTGGCCTTCACCCACGAGAAACCAATAGCAGGAGATAGCCGACATGCTCAAAATGTCCTAATCAATAAAGTGAAAATGAAAAATGTGTATTTTATTTTACAGAAAAAACGTAACATATATTGGCCAACCAATATATATCTAGATTAGCTAAGCCTCCCTTGACAAATCACCCTTCCTCTCCCCTGTCTCCTGCCCATCCTCCAGCTCTGCTTCCTAAGGCCCAGGAATACCTCTGGCGCGGCAGTCCCCGTAGACGAGGCGGTGAATGTTGGAGGTAGGAAAAGAGGCCAAGAATGCTAACATCACAGTTGCAGTCCAGTTTGGAATTTTAATACTTTATTTTTTATTTTTTTAGAGAAAGGGAGAGTTAGTAAGAAAGAGAGGGTGAGGAACATCAATGACAGACAAAAACATCAATTACCTGCCTTGCACACCCCCTGGGGGACTAGATCCACAGCCCAGGCCTGTGCCCGGACCAGGACTCTGCCCAACTAACTAACTGAGCCACACTGGCCAGGGCGCCTTTGGGATTAAATAACCCCAAAACATTATTTTATATTGGCCCTGTTCAATCTTTGCAACATCCCCATGGGTAAAAACTGTTTTTCTTTCTATTTTACACATGAGGAAATGAGCTTGGATTCATTAAGGAAGTCGCCTCTAATAAGTGGCTGAGCTGAAATTTAAGCTCAGGTCCCTGGGTTTTTGACCTGTGGGACCTGGAGTGTGGAGTGGCACTGGAGAATCTTCTGAGAGGAGGACACCTCGAATTGCATTTGAAGGGTAAGGAAAAGTTTGGGAAGCATCCAAAAAACTAAGCAAAAATGACAGGATGGTGTTTCCAACGTGCTCTGAGCAAGCACCCTGTGGCCAAGCCAGGGCGCAGGATGGGCGGGTGGGTGGAGACAGGCTGAGACCAGCCCCTGCTTGGGTCTGTGTGTTGCTGGACCCTGTTCGGGCAGAATGGGAGTCACTGAGGGTTCTAAGCAGAGGAGAATCACTGTCACATTCTTGTGATGAAAACATGTTCTGACATTGGCGATCACATAAATCGAGGTGGAGAAGGGAGGCCAACACGGAGGAACGGCTTCCCCATGCAAACGTTAGCCCTAGAATTAGCAGTCCCCCCAGATGGTCTGTTCACATGAAATGCTCTTTGGCAAGAGACACAGAGGAAGAGAGGCCCATAGACAAAGGCAAAACAATTGGCCTCAAAGGCCCAGGCACCGTCACCCAGCAGACCGCTGGCTGGCTGATGGGGCAGCATCAGGGGCTCCCCTACTCCACGGCTCCACCAGCTGCTCCCGTCTTTACTGTCTTTACACAAGCTGGAGGGGGAGGGTCGGTTTCTCATTGCTGTCTTTCCTCTAACTCTGACACGTCAGAAGGGAACTTATCGCTCATTGTCTCAGTGGTCTCGAAGCCCAGACAGAAGAAAGAGAGTGTCGCCACTGTGGGCTCAAAGGCTCTGTCTTTCCGAGAGTCAAGTTTGAGAAATCCCAACAGCTCTCTGGCCAGTTCTGTTGACTTCTACAAAGGTATCTTTTAATGAAGATGCGTTTTGAGCCAAAGTACACTGAGTATCTGAATCCTGAACGTCATCCTCGCTTTGGCTTCTGCTTTTACCTGGGTCGAAACTCAGAGGCCAGTTGAACTCCACTTCACCTCTGGTATCCCAATTTCTAAGTTAGATAACCACAATTTCAAGAAACATCTTCAGGGCCCCGTTGGAGGCCACAGTGACAGTTCAGGTGAGAAGCGAATGCAGCCTGAGTCAAGACAGCGGAAGTGCAGCTAGAAATTTAAGCAGTTACCATGCAACCATGCTTATAATTACTGAGCGCTCTCTATGTGCCAGGCTTTGTATAGTGTGTATATTATCTCATTCAGTCTCTGCAATAACTCATTGAGGTAGGAGCTGTTATTCTTTCTATTTCACATGTGTGGAAACAGGCTTAGAGTCATTAAGAAATTTGCCCAAAGTAGGCGGCAGAGCTGGGATTTGAGCCCACGCAGTGTGGCTTTAAGGCTTGTATTTTTAATCTCTCTGCCTTACTGTCTCACAGCAGGAGGGTTAGGTGATTGATTGAATATGAGCATGAGGGAAGGGGAATAAAAAGAACAGGAGGGGTGTCCAGATTAGGCAACCAGGCAGATGAAAGAAGACAGAGTACTCTTCAAGATGAGGACTCAGGAAAAGGAATGGGTGCGGGGAGAAGAAGGAAGATGATCTGGTTGTGAACATGTCGGTAAGTCACATCCCAGTAGGATGTCTGCTAAATGGTTGGGCATTTAAGAATTTGGAGCTTCAGAGAAAGCGGTTGAGGCTAAAGGAGGTTTGAAGCAACCGTATCCAGGCAGCAGAGGAGCCACGTGGGCAGCAGTGGGCGGGGCGGGGGTACGGTACTGAGAACTGGAGAAGGAAATAAGCAGAGAAGACAACCAGGGATAGAATCTTAGGAACCTACAACATCTAAGGGACCAGTGGAAGGTGAGCCCTTGAGCGAGAGAAAGAAATCATTTGAGCGATGGTAGGAGAACGAGGAGAGAGTGTGTCACGAAACCAGAGGAGGACCAAGTGGTGAAGGAGGGATGGTAGTACCAGTGCAACCGAGAAATCATGTAAAAGGTAGGAACTGAAAGGTCCCATGGCATTTAACAATTAGGTCAATGTTCAACCAGCTGGTTGTAAACCATTATAGCCACTTTGGAAGACAATACAGGTTTTCCCTGCTGTCTACAGGTAGAGCCTGCCTATGAATCCTTTCACAAGCAGAAATGGCATAAAGTGAAGAAGCAATTACCTTAGGACACATGTTGGTAATGGATGCACAAAAGAAATCAAAATAAAGTGCTCACAGATGCAGTTCAAAGCTGTGGCAGCCTGCAGCTGAGATGCAGAGTGGATTTCCTGGGGAAGGAGCTCGGCCATGTCACGCTGGCTGCTCCAGGTGTGTGCTGCCTCTGTGATGGCTTGCTGAAGCCTGCACTGAACGCTTACCAACCTCTAGGGCTCCCCATCACCAGTGTAAGAGCGGTCCAATGTCTTCGGCCTGGTGGAAGTTTCCCCACAGTCTGATGACACTGGTGGTCACTGCTCATGCATTATGAGCTCCAGCTGCAAAGGTCTCTGTTTTCCTGTTCCTGACACACACTTTCAGACCATCCTGCATTCACTCTTACTGTGTCCTCTGTCCGTGTCCTCCCCGGCTTCTCTGTTTCACAAGATCCTACACGTCCTCTAACACTCGTTCAAGTGTTTTACCTTCTCCGTGAAGACTTTGCTGACTCCTCGCACCACCCCCAGCACAGCAGGCAGGATCCCCCTCCCCGTTTCCATAGTTCTTTGTGCCAGTATCTTCAATAAATGCTTAATACGCCCACAATCAACATCAACAGCACTTTTAGTAGGAAAATTGGGGGCAGAAGGACGCTACATCAAAGCAGACTTAAGGAAGGGGTAGGAGCAGAGCTTTGGATACATGAAGGATGGACTGCTCTAGCACTTGGTTTGATTATAATTATTTTTTCGTCTTTAGTATTTGTAATTCTGTCCTGTGGGGTTGAGGGTAACGAGAAGAGAGTTGCCGGGGTGGCGGCAGGGCTGTGCAGGGCTGGTGCTGACAGACCTGTGTCCCTGGGTGGGGACTGTGTCTGTCTCGAGACCAGTGATTCTTCTGGCCCCAGGGGCTGCCATCCCCCATTTGGGGAGGGAGGGGGAGAGGATAATGATGACCCTCCCTTCCCAGTGGTTCTCTCTCAGAGGTTCTGGAGTTACAGCCAGTCTCACCTGTGGGGAAAGGAAAGCAGTTAGTCGATTAGGTTAGCACCTCCTCTATTTCTTATGGGATCTACAGGCTTTTGAAGACCCATGAATGATTAGAAAAGGCAATTGATGATTAGTTTTCCTATCATCCACCTAACGGACCTTGAAGGCTATTCCAGGGACCGTGCTATTCCAGCTACTGGGGATACAAGATAACCAAAGCAGGGCCTCTGCTCTCAAGGAGCTCAGTCTAACCAGGAAGACCAATCCTGAGCTCATTCCAGTGATTACACGGTGAAACCAGCTCCTGTCTTGGTCAGGCTGGGCTGCTATAACACAGCACCCTAGACTGGGTGGCTTAACCGATAGGAATTTACTTCTCACAGTTCTGGAGGCTGGAAGTCCCAGGTCAGGCTCTAGCGTTGTCTGGTTTCTGATAGGACTCCCTGGTTTGCAGATGGCCAGTTCCTTGCTAAGGGGTCACATGACCTTTCTTCTGAGCAGGTGGGGTGGGGCCAGATCTCGGAGAGAGACAATACATGGAGACTTTTGGATATCTCTTTTTATAAGGCCATTAATCCTATCAGACCAGGGCCCCATCTTATGACTTTTTAAAAATGTTAATTAGCTTCTAAAAGCCCTACATGTTTCCAAATACAGTCAATAGTGAGGGTTAGGGTTTTAGCATATGGATTTGGGAGGAACAAAGTTCAGTCCAGAGTAAGAACTTACAGAAAACTGTAGAAGCACAAATGAGGGCATGATCGTTCTGTCCCTGGAGAGCTGCGGGGGCAGAAAGCTCAGCAAGGGCTCGGTCTGGACTTTGAGCGTGTGGATCATTTGCTCAAGGACCTGAGTGCCTAGTCCCGATTTGGAGGCTCTGGTGATTTAATAGTGCCAGCCCACCACCAAGTAATTCTTGTCACATGTAAAAATGGGACGTCTCCAGATATCACACCCCTCCTGTCGTTACATCTTCATTCCGTGAATGATATGTTCTCATGCCTCTGGTATTTTACATTTGTTAGCAGCTTTTCTTGATGGTGGGTATGTCAGAGTTTTCCTGAATAGTATCCAGATGTCCCTCCGTTTTCACGGCAACAGCCTGTGTCTCCTGCGAAGGCGGTTATTTTAGATCCAGTCACTGTACTTGAGAATGCTCAAGGAGCAAGCGCGCAGTTCCCTCGTGCCAGCAGGGTGTGCAACGAGCCAGGGGCTCCTCGAGAGGTGCGCCCCTGCGTCTGTCCTTCCCGTCTTTCGCAGACAGCACCCGTGGGTGCCAGGCTCTGCGAGCAGTCTGTGCTGTGCTGTCGTCGTTGCTTATCAAGGTCCCTGCCTATGGGACTTATGTCTGGGACGTATTCTCAGGAGGAGGAGATGTCCCGGAGGCTTTGAGGAGATAAGCCACTTCTCGTTGAGTGCTTCTGTCGCACTCGGTTTACATTTCTCTCTGCCATCTCATCTGGCCTTGGGGCCCTGACTGAGGCTTATGGGGCCAGGTGACAAGTTTCTTTAAACTGAGGAGTGAGTCACATTCATCTCTGTTCCGGCCCCATGTGCCCTGCAGTGGTGATCAGAGTGTCCCAGTAGTGGTCACTTTGGGATAAACCAGTACAAGTGTTGTGTACCAAAAATAAGCGTATCGTTCCACTGGCTCTTTGTCTCCCCAGTGGAATTCTGTCTCTGCAGCGTATTGGCCTGGGTCCCTGGCTAGTCTCCTGCCCCTGGTATAAGCCAAATAATGGTCATAGCAGAGTCCCAGCCCATCATCCACAGGAGCTACTACCCTCAGCAAAATGGGGGCAAGGCTTTGGGCAGAGAGCGGGCTCAGAAGGTGTGTGTTGACAGTTGTTTTCCATCTCCGGGACCAACAATTCTGCCTTAGCAAATGCAGGCAAGATGGTGATGTGGGCATAAGTCAGTGAAACCCTCTTCCTCTCTACGTTTGCTCCAGTTGGGAAGGTGGTTTTCTGTTGTTTCAACAAGTGGGCTGGAGGACATACCTATAATATTTAGGTCATTGACTGAACATGAAGCAAATTTGCTCCCTTTTTCTCCCTTCCTCCTCTCTTCAGAGACTGTTCAAAGGAGAGTCTGTGAGACAAACTGTGGGTTTACAAACGTCAGGGACAGCGCTCGGCTGCCTCCTCACCTCCTGGGCGGCTGCAGCTGCCTTGCAGAGCTCTCTGCTGAGGTGCACCTAGTATCTGGGGCTTTGCTGTTCCCAAAACTTGAGCCTTTTCCTGCTACCAGAAAGGCGGTTCGTTACTGATGCTAACCCTGCTGCCTCCTCCTCACAACACGCACATTCATCTCTTCTTGCATTACTACTGAAAGAATGCAAATGTCGTTGGTCTGAGCATCATTCAAAAGCCGCCCACCCATCTGTGAATTCTTCGCAGACTCTTCTGTCAGGGCCGTGTTACAGGTCCTCTGCCGGCAGGGGGGAGTTCTCCAACAAAACCTAGAGACCTGAAATCTTTCAGAAGCTGTGACGAGCAGAGCAGACTAGGACGTGCTGAATGGATGTCTTAATAGGCTTTTAGATGTGATTTGGCCAGTGTTGGCAGAGGAAGCTCACGGAAAAAGGCAGCAAGCATTGTAACGTAAATCACTGCAGACCCACTGGGCGTGACAGCCTGGGAAGCTAGCGATTTCTCCAGGAAAGAATCGACTGCAGTTATCCAGCAACAGAACGTGGTGTAGCATGGGGAGGACAGACCCCCGCGTGTGAGTACAATCTCTCTTTAATGCAGGGTTTGGAGCAGGAGGAGCAAAGTGAGTTATTGTAACCGATGGCGTCCCTGGGCGCCTGTGGATCGTCTCCGGGGAGGTTGTACACAATGCCCGGCCGGGACTTTTGTTTGCAGGTCTCTTCTAGAAGATTCCGCCTGAATGTAGTGGCTTCGGGAGACTGGGAACAGGAGGCTTTGTTGTAAGTCCTCAACAAAACAGCAGAAGCAAACCTCAGAGACCTTTTGCTATAAAAAGAAAACCGATCACATCACAGACCAAACAGCTGCGTGGCCTTCTGGCGTTTGTTATGGGAGACAAAAGAATCGGCAAACTGGAGAGCAGTGGAAACGGGGCTGAGAGAAAGCAGGGAAATCTTTACTGGAGGCTAAATCCCTTTCTAGATTCAGGGTACTCGTTGCATATTTATGATCATGCAATTTATTTCATTTCTGCTAAAAGAACTGGCAGCATGTTTGCATTTAAGGTTTCTCTACAGAACACTGTGAAAATGAGCATCGTGACAAAGAGGGATGCGATTGATCGAGTTGGGGCAGAAGAAATTCCTCACTGCCAGCAATGAGAAGTATCTTGAATGATAGCTGATTCACTTGGAAGGGGAGGCTCAGGTTAAATGAGGGAACAGGGTTGCTACAGCCGAGTACCCAACAGGTTGGCTGGGAAGTTTAACTCCTTGACTGCAGACTGATCGGCACTCCACATGCTTCCTCTTCCCTCCCCACTCATAGTTGGGGGTCCTTCATGCCCTCTTACCCCTCTCCCCCAGCCTGCCTCTCTGCTTGACAGGTATCAGATGACAAGCTGAGCAGCCCCTCACTCCAAAAGGATGAGGGTTATTGTTCCAGCAGGGCAGTGGTCCTGAGAGAGGTGGGCAGGAAGCGGAGCTGTGCCTGTTCTCGCACCCCAGGCTGGGGGTAGAAGAGGAAACAGAAAGGAAGCAGAAAAGAAGATTCAGCCCCTTTTATGTCTTCCCATTCACCCTGTAAATGCCCCTGTAAATGCGAGAGCTGGAGGCCCTAGCAATAAGGCTATTTACTGGATTAATTTGAGAATGAAGTTCGGATATCCAAGTACACAGGGATGATGCTAGCAAAAGACTAGGAATTGAAAGCCTGGGATTCTGTTCCAGATTGTGCACGCAGGTTTTTGTGCGGCTAGTGGGGGTTCGGGGAGGGGGACATGTATCCAAAATAGTGAGCTGTCCTGGAGGCTACCCTGTGCTGCAGGTGAGCCTAGCTGAGCCTGGCCGAGAGTAGGTGGAGGAGGGGTAAGGTGGGGTGGGATGGGATGAGGAGTGGGGAACATTTCATTATTTACTAGCTGTCATTGAAAAGCAAAAATAGGACATTCCTGCTTGGCCAACATTTTCTCAAAACTGTAATATTTTTCTGACTCAAAACATGTATATAATATGTTCTGGATTTGCAAAGGGCTGTTTAACAAAGGTAATTATGTAAGCAAGGCTATCTCAGTAGCTAGCAACCATGGCAAAAAGTGTAGCTGTGTTTTCGTCTCAGTGTCTGAGAGGCTGAATTTATTGCATGGGATGGGCGGGGGTAGGGGTGGGAGGGGAGTGGCTGGCAGTGCACCGCAGGCCTGTTGATCTGGTGCA
Source organism: Artibeus jamaicensis (assembly GCF_021234435.1). Classification (NCBI taxonomy): domain Eukaryota; kingdom Metazoa; phylum Chordata; class Mammalia; order Chiroptera; family Phyllostomidae; genus Artibeus; species Artibeus jamaicensis. Next base: position 38,303,204 of record NW_026521812.1, on the reverse strand, counting down.
TCTGTTGCTGGGGAGACCAGACAGCACTTCTGGTCTGGAGCTCGTGACCTTAGCTGACCACATGCACAGAGGTTACAGCAAGATCTCTCTCCCCGGGAGCAATGCTATGGAGTGGAATGAGTAAGATATTAGCCATGATAATGATATTTGTATGAACCAGACCATCGTCCTTGAGACATTCGCATGCCCATTTCAGGAATGGCTTGGGCATGGGAGGGTGGCAGTTTAGGTCCAGCGCACAGAAATAATTGAGTAGATAGATGGAGGAGAATGTCATGTGGGAGGGAGATCATGCAAGAGGCCACAGCCAAGTTCTGTATTTTCCTGCCATTTAGACTGGGAGTCCTTTTTCAGTTTCGGAGCAAACAAAGCAGAAGCTCAGTGTCATCAGTTCAAAGGTTCCACAGTTTCCCTAAACGAAGAGAGACAACGTGTCCTGTGCTTATAGAAATAAGCCACTTCCCCACAGCGAGGTAGTCTGGCAAATAGAAAAGCCCAAATTGCTGTCTTTCCCTTCGATCCTGGGAATTAATTCCCAAAGCAGTTTCCAGCTTTGTTTTGAGCCTCAACTTAATTCTTTCGTTGACTCATTCACTCCCCAGAGACTTCCGACACATTCCGGGCTCTCCGACCCTGGCTGACTCGGGGCCGGTGCTGCTGTGGCACGGGCCCTTCTCCGGCGTCTCGCACTTCTAATGAGCCCAGTGACCAGAGCAGGATGGTTGTGCGGCTTCCTTCTCTCTGTTTCCTTGGGATGCTTTGGCTGCATTTTGGGTGTTTTGGGATGACAAGGTGAAATTTGATAATTCACAAGTTGGGGAGAGATAAGAATTCTCTTTGAAGTCACCACATTCACACCTGGCCAGTACATTCACGTAATAAAACACCATCTCTAATCCCTGCCACGGTCCTGTCATTGTGTCTGTGTTATGTCTGAGCCTTGAACCCAAGTCTCCCAGGGTGGTTGGGGAGCTGGCCTGCCCCGATGTCACGGTGCCCCGGAGGTACAGTGTGGCACAGCCCAGACCTTGCCCAGTCACGCCAGGGCCAATTCCTTAATCTTTAGAGATTGGAAGGAGCTTCGGGTTTGCCTGGAAGCAACTGAAAAAGATGTCTGTATGTTTGGGGCCTTCAGACTTAGAATGGGAAGGTAGGGTCTGGGATGAAGAATGGTGGGTGTCCCTTTGGTGCAGCATTTTCTTTCCTTTTGCACATACTGCTCTTTTTAATAAGTATATTTTAGAGCTCAGAGAGACCCTCACTTCCTTGCCGTTGATCAGACCTTTAAGCATTCCTTCTTGTACCCAAAGAACCTTCACCTTGAAAGTCATTACCACTGGCTTTGGTTTGGTACAGCAGTGGCCCAGGACTCCTGGGAGGAGTCAGTCTTTAACCTTCTATTTGTTTGGCCATTTTGTGGGAAGATGTGCTTCTTTGCCACTGGTTAGTACGTCCAGACCTCTGCTATGAGTGTCCTATACACGGTTTCAGTAGGCCGTTGATTTCTCGCTTGTTAAGCTGGGAAGCCACGGCCCGTGCCCGCCCAGCGCAGTTGGCATTGCAGGCTCTCAGAGTGTCTAGCATCCCTGTTGTTCCCAAGGTGGCTTGTTCCAGCAGCAGCTGGACCCGCGAGACAGCCGGGCCTGTGCCCAGCTCTCCATCTGTTCCAGGACTCAAATGGCCCAGAACTCCCTGCACCATTTGTGGGAAGAAGAGGATAGAGGAAGAGAATGGCAGTACATGCTGGGAGAAAATCCCAAGGAGAGAACCCCCCCTCAGGGTCTCTCCACTGCCCCTGACCTGCCACAGTGGCACGTTAGCCACCGTGGACCCACAGGACTCAGCCCAGAAAGCCCTCTGTAGTAATCATCCATCGTACGGTGACTTGCCCAAGGTGGCTCTCGAAACCAGGTGATGTCGAGGAGATTCTGTCAGGCCTCCTCTGACCCTCAGAGAGATTCAGAGCAGACCTCAAAGTTCTAGAGAATCCCAAGTTCCCTGCGGGGGCAGAAAGGAGGGAGGCTGGCACATCTGCTGCCATCCAGTTGTGAGCTCAGGGGCTTTACTGAGCAGAGTGTCCTTCCTGCTGTCCTGTCTCCCCCATTCCCCTCGCCTGCCGTGAGCCATTAGCACAGTGCCCTAAAGTCAGAGAGAAGACATGTGGTCTGTCCTATGTGCTGAGGGGCACTGATGGCAGCTTTGTTTTGTAACCCCTAGGTCCCGAAGATGGCCTAGTGACAAGAGCACCTTCCAATGACTGGGAGCATCTGTCTCCGTGGGTGCCAGCTCTGGCCAGTGGTGTCGTGTGGAGCTGAAGGGACGTGCCTACCTCTATCTGGAAACCTCCTTCCCTCCTAATTCATGAGCCAGCAGGATGCGGTCGCTGCACTTTCAGAACGCCTTCTCATAGCCGCATACAAAGGCCAAGCAGAGAATGTGGTTCAGCTCATCAACAAGGGCGCCAAGGTAGCAGTTACCAAGGTAACAAGAGGGGCATTCCTGGGGGAAAAGCCTGCCTTTTAACCATTGTCCTCAAAACTGTGCTGTTGGGCTCACAGCTTTTAAATAATTGGATTTTTTCCCCCCGTAATGGACATTTAGAGAGAAAAAAGGAGGATTAAAAATGCTTTCATTGCAATCTTTCAAATGGAGTAGCTTGTATGTAGCATTTGACAGTTTTTAAAATCAGAGTGTGGCTTTTTCTCCCTTCTTCAGCCAAATGGACAGGGGAGCTCTGTGGAGAAGTGGGGAGACTACAGCTTATTGGGTAGAGTATTTGTTTAATGGTCCCGTTAGACAGGCTTCCTCTGGAGGGGGTCTGGCTGTGGACAGGGCTCCTCTCTGCTGTGCAGAACCTTGTTGTCCCCATCTGCGCAGTGACGGACGTGGACCGGGTGGCCACCACAGCCTCTTGCGTCTTCGATTTCGTATGGGTCAGTAAAAATGTGTAGCAAGTGTTGGGGGGCATTGCTTACCCCTCACCAACAGGTAACACTGTGGTAGACAAGGGAACAGAATGGGCTGAAGTGCAGTTTTGTTGCAAAGCTGAGCAAAGGCAGACTCTGCACAGTTAAGTGGCCAGTTTAAATACACAGGCAAAATAATACTGATGATGAACACTTAGCACTTAGTATGGCTCTAAGCTGTTCCCAGTCCTGTAGATGGGGTTCTCTTTCCATCTCCCCTTTAGAAATGAGCAAACTGAGGCTCAGGGGGATGTTTTAAGTAACTTGCACAAGGTCCTCAGCTGTGGAGGTCACATTTTTGGTCAGTCATATGTAGTCTCTATATTTCATACTTCCAGTGTGCGCCTTTCCCAGCACCTCCAAGCAGTTGTAATGCGATGCGGCCACTGTCTGCCAGGAGAGAGCCTCAGATCCCACAAGTTAGGGGCTCACTCCCACAAGAAGCACCCCCCCAATATGCCAGCCACAGTCCACGTTGTCACCTGTGCACCTGACCAGCTGGTGATAAGTCGTAGGTTCCTGTGACCCGCTCCTTGGGTTACATTAATGGGCTAGAGCAGCTCGGAAAAATGTTTTGCTTAGCAGATTACTGATTTATTATCAAAGGATTTATCTCGGGAATAGCAAGATGGAAGAGGTGCATAGGGCAAGGCATGGGAAGGGGCAGGGAGCTTCCCTGACCTTTGACTCCCAGCACCTCCACGGCTTCTCCAGCCCAGACATTGTGAACCCCGTCCTCTGAGATTTTTACAGAGGCACCATTTACTGAACCATTGGCCATTGGTGAATGATTCAACCCCCAGCCTCGGTCCCCTCCCGGGAACTGAAAGTATCATCCGCTAATTATGGTTGGTTCCCCTGGTAACCAGTACCCACCCTTAGGGGCTTTCCAGAAGTTACCTGTCATAAATGCAGGTGTGGTTGAAAGGGGTTTGTTGTGAATGACACACTCCTTTCACCTTTCTTTTTCTCTCTAGAGCTGTTTCAAGAACTGGTGACAACAGACCAACTATTATAATAAAAGATGCTCCTATTGCTCTTCTCACTTAGGAAAGTCCAAGGGCTTGGGGAACTGTAAGCCAGGAATGGAGACTAACAGCAAATACATGTTTCTTCCTGTAAATCCCAGCATCGCAGTGCTGGCCTGTAGAGAGATGGAAAATCTTGGGCTCCTCAAAGGTCACCCATTGGCCTAAAGCACTTTCTACAAACGTGCTGACTGGGGTTACTAGGTGTGTGGAACTGGTGGTGAAGGGAACCCTAACTCAGCCCCGAGTGTGGTCTTCCCGCAGTGCTTCAGGGCCCCGATCGCCACATGTGGGAGGACGGCAGGACTCTCTAGTGAGGAGGGCACAGGCTCGCACATTTTACCTCTGCAGCGTGTGCTAATGGTACAAGCTGCTTAACTTCTTTGACCCTCAGTATCTGTAAGAGGGGGCTCGCAATACCAACCTTTCAGGGTTGTTATACTAATAACAACATTCAAGCACATAGCTCATAGTCTGCAAGTTCTCATTTTTAAATAGACTTTGTCATTTGCTTTTTTCAAAAGAACTTTATTGAGGTATAACTTAATAAGCCAAACCCTCACCTATTCTCAGACTACAGTTCAGTGACTTCTGATGTACTGAGAGTTGTGCAACCATTGCCATGTTCTAACTTCGGAACATTTCTATCTGTGAGAAACCCCAGGGAGAAATTTCCTATTATTTAGTTGTCATTTCCAATTCCTACTCCCAGCACCTGGCAACCGTCATTCTACTTTCTGTCCGTATAAATTTCCCTTTGCTGGACATTGCATATAAACGGAATCATACATTCTGTGTCGTCTTTCATGTCTGGCTGTTTCCACCCAGCCCAGCACTGTTTTCAGTGTTTGCCTACACTGTGGCGTGCGTCAGTGCTTTCTTCTCTTCGATTACAGAATAGGACCCCCTCTATAGGCACGGCACATTTTGTTTATCCGGTCAGTGGCTGGTGGACATTTGGGGTTGTTTGTAGTTTGGAACTATTGTGAGTAATACTGCTATGAACATTTCTGTACACTTTTTGTGTGGGCATGATTTAATTTCTCTGGATGGATACCTACGAGCGGAACTGCTGAGTCCCACGGTAAGTCTTGTTTGACACCAAGGCGCCGCCAGGCTGTGTTCCAGAGAGTGGGGCACAGTTTCCCTTCCCCTCAGCGGCGTACGAGCTTGTCAGTTTCTCTAGATCCTCACCAGTGCTTGTTATTGTCTATCTTCTTTTTAAACATATTTTGCTTTTTAATAGTTTTTGTTATTTTTGATCCTTACCCAAGAATATGTTTTCTTATTGATTTGAGAGAGAGAAACATTGATATGAGAGAGAAACATTGATCCATTGCCTTTCATATACGCCCCTACCACGGATCAAACCGACAACCTGGGTACGTGCCCTGATTGGGAATCAAACCTGCGAACTTTTGGTGTGTGGGATGATGTTCCAACCAAGTGAGCCACCCAGCCTGGGCTAAAAAATATTTTTTAATAGAAGTAATGTGTGCACGTAGGAGCTTTAAAAGTGTAAGTGCTAATACAGCTGGAAGAGCCTGGGGTCTTGCCCAGAGCAGGGGGAGCTGTCTTCTCAGCCTGTGGGCCAAGTGCCACAGAGGGGGCAGCACTTGACAAAAAAGCAACTCCGGAGCCCGAGTTTGTGTGGAAAGCGGCCTCCAGGTCCACCTGTCCCTGCTGGTCTGTGGATTTCTGTGCCTGCAAAATGTGGGACCAAGGCCAAAGACGGAGAGAGGAAACAGTAAAAGCAGATGCAGAGGTGAATGAAATAGGAAATCGAAAAAACACAGAAAATCAGTGAAACCGAAAGTGGGTTCTGTGGAAGAAGTGACAGAACAGACCAATCTTGAGACTGATCTGGAGACAAAGGGCTTTCTGACCACTGCCCGGGGACCTCTTTCCTCCATCCCGGGGACCCCCGGCCCCTTCCGTGTATGCTCTTTTTCTGTTTGCCGGACCCCATCATCTTTCTCTTTCATGGTTTACCCCCTTGTGTTGACGTGGTCCACCCTGAAGCACAGTGCTGTCCCACAGAACTTTCTGGAATGCCGAATTGTTCTTTGCCTGTGCTGTGTAACTGGGCAGCAATGCATGACTGTCGAACACTTGAAATGTGGCTAGTGTAATGGAGGAACTTTAATTAATTAAAATTTAAGTGCCATGCGTGGCTGTTGGCTACCACATTGAGCCGCTCTGAGTGTATGGGAGAGAGCAATCAGTTTTAGACATAATCTATTGTCCCTTTCTCCCCCACGTTCTCCGCTCTAGTTATATCACAGTGTTTTAGCAGATCCATAATTAGTGTGATTGTGTGAATGATGTTCATCGGTGAGCCAGTAATTGTACCATAATTGCATTTCCTTTTTTTATACCTTGCTGCTTCTCCCAGAGTTGATCACTTTTGCGGGAACCCATGTCACCCCCAATTGGATGGTGCATGGTCTCTGAGCTTTCTAAGAAAAGGAGCACAGGAGATAAATGTTTTGAGAACCTGTGTGTCTGAAAAATGTCTTTATTCCACCCACTCACTTAATTGACAGTTTGGTGTGAAATTCAAGCTGAGAATTATTTTGCCTCCGTGCTTCGAAGGCGATGTTTTACTCTCTCTGAGTGGTGTTTCTGGGAAAGCCTCCCCAGATCCGGTGCAGGGCGCCCACCCGCAGGGAGTCCACCCGAGCACAGTGCCCTGCGTGGGACGCACTGTCCTCTCACCTGCCGGAACGCTGGCTGTGCGCTAGCTCTGTGTCTCTCAGACCTGCGTGCTCCAAACTCCGCAGCTGACTGCCGCTCTCACCTGGGTCGGGGTTTCTCTCCTACTTTCCTTGATGTCACAGAAGAAAAGCACTGGGATTTGGGATCCGAAGACCTGGGCACAAGCACCTGCTCCTTGTTAACTGCTTGTTGACACAGGCCAGGGTTTCCAGCTTCTGCGCTCCTGGCCTTTTGGAGCAGGAAGTTCTGTGTTGTGGGCGATTGTCCCCTGCACTGTAGGGTGTTTGGCAGCATCTCTGGACTCTACCCATTAGATACCAGCAGTACACTTCCTCCTCCCTAGTCATGACAGTCAAAAAATGTCTCTAAATGTCAAAAAATTGTCAAATGTCCCCTGCCTCTGGGGAGGGGGGACAGTATGACCCCTAGCTGAGAACCACTGATGGAGGCAGACTGCTTCACTTCTCGGGTCTGTTTCCTCACACAACTTAGAGGATTTCTACGAGGAATAGTGTGACAACACGTTTTGTTGCAGTTATAAAATCTAAGTAGGCACGAAATAATCGGGGATGGGTGTTTTTTTAAACGCCCCCCACGCCAGTGCCTAGCACAGTCCTGCCGTGAGCACCAATCCACTGCCACGCCAGTCAGCATACTTTCCATCTTGAGATCAGGTGTCTTCACGTGTCTTGACCAGCGTATTTCCAGCTGGAACAAGTAATCTGACCAGGACACTGGGTATCCTGAGAAGTCAGACGTATCCCCAGAGTAAACTCGCTGGCTCTTAGACGCAGAAACTCAGGATATACCTGTAATTTGTCATCTGATCCCCGTACTTCCCTGCCTCTGCTCTCAACAAAGCCACCCGGTATTTCATGTACCTAGCAAGTACTAACGGAGCACCTGCCTTGCACCAGTGAATGATACAGGGAAGGAAGCCGGGCCCTGTGGAGCTTGTGCCCTGTTGGAGGAGGCGACTACAACTTGCCTTGCCTGCATCTCCCTCCCTGAAGTTCCCCGTGGCTCCCTGATGCTCCAGCTCCTGGTTTGCTTCTCCAAAGGCCCCTTCTCCATCTCTTTTTGCACTTCCTGCCTGTAACCCTGACTTTCCTCAAGGGGCTCAGCCTTCATCTGCTCTCACTCTGCATTGCCCCCCTCCCACTGGTCACCACGCCGCCCTCTCCAGCTTGGCTCTATCCTCTGGTCCTCAGGTGGAGCTGCCTATGTGGACATCTTCATACTTGAAATGTAAATGCCCAAGACAACCTAATGTGCCCCTTCCGTTCTCATCCCGTGGCCTCTGTTAATGAATAGCACCCACCTTTGCACCGTCCCTGAAGCAGAAGCCCAAGGCCCCCCTCCCTTCTTTTGGCCCCTTCACGACCCTCCACCCACTCGGCTACTCAGGGACCCAGAGCAGCTCGTTCCGCCTCCCCATCTCTCTGCTCTATGTCTTACTAGGTGCTGCCCTAGACACTTCTTAAGTGTAAAATATTTAATAGTAAAATAGAAAAATGGGATTTTTCTTTGCAAGAAGCTTTTTGTTCTATAAGAACCAGGCTTTGGTTTTATAGGAATACATTTTCTTCATAGTCACCTCACATTTTAGTTACATATCCTCACATACAGCTTAATATTGTTGCCCCAATACCAGTAGGTATTGTGTAGTCTGGATAAACCCTCTGCACGGCTCCTGGCGCCGAGCGTTGCCCCTGTAGCTAGAGTTCGGCGCTTCTAGGAATCCACCGGCAGAGCACCTGTCTTCAGGAAGCTGGTCCGTGGGATGTTTCACCACAGCTTTCATTTTCTCCCAGAGTAACCAGACACAGGTTATTTGATGCAGCTTTAGTTAAGGAAAAAAAATGCAGGTTCATTCTTAAAATTCATATTCATCAAACCTCTAGTGATACGTACCACTTCCCCTGAGTAATGATACGGGGATTTTGATGATTAAGAAATGCAGCCCACGGCCTCAGGAAGCTTGTACATGGAGAGCGAGCCGCCTGCAGTGCACCGCAGAGCGGGCAGGTGGACGCTCAGGAGGGCCCGACACGGGGGCACATCACGAAGGCAGGGATGGAAGGGAGGGAGGCAAAAAAAAACCGAATTGAAGACCACGTACAAACTTGCACAGTGTATATCTAATTTATGTAAGTCTATACATTTGCACATATGTTTATGTAGAAGGAAATTGGAGAGAGCATTAAGACTTATATATTGGCCAGTTACAGCCATTGATAATATGAACAAAGCAAATAGCAAGTGATGGGTATAGTATGGTATACTTTGGGTAAGAAACAAATCCACTTCTGTGTGCAAACATGTGCTTGTCTTTGTGTGAGCAAGGAGAACCGTGTACAAAATATGAGGCTGTTAAACATTGGTTACCTGGTGGGAAAGGCGATTAGCTTTGCTTTCATACAATTTCTCATGGTATCGGTCCACTTATTAAAATAAACATATAGCCCTGGCTGGTGTGGCTCAGTGGTTTGAGTGCTGGCCTGTGAACCAAAGGGTCACTGGTTCAATTCCCAGTCAGGGCACAAGCCTGGATTGTGGGCCAGGTCCCCTGTAGGGGTGTGTGAGAGGCAACCACACATTGATGTTTCTCTCCCTCTCCTTCTCTCTCCCTTCCCCTCTGTCTAAAAATAGATACATAAATCGTTTTTAAAAGATAAAATAAGCATGTGGCACTTCCGTAATTTGTCAGGTCTAAAATGGAGTTTAACTGTGTATGTGGCGTACCTGTGCCGGCACTGGGCCCGTGCTCTGCACAAACTGTGTCTGTGGAAGGCTCACAGCGGCCGTAAGAACTCTGTGCCCTGGTGTCTGCAGTGCCAGTAAGGCAGGGGGTGCTGAGCAGCAGTGAGGGAACCGGGGCCAGTGAAGTGGTACATGGTAGACCTGCGAGGAAGCCAGCCGTGGGCGGCTCTGAGGCCGCACACTGAGGACGGCACCTCAGCTGTCCCTGCTCCTCTCAGCACAGCCCCCAGCCACCGCTTTCTGGCTCTTCCTCCCCCTCGGTGCACGTGGAGAAAGGGCTGCCCTGCACGCGGGACTGCCCCTTCCCCACCACAGGCACACCATTCCCAGAGTTTTGAAGCAATGTCAGAAATTCCTGACGGAGGCAATGAAGCGCAAAGGGTGTGAACATGGACACAGAAGCCATACTGCCTTGGCTTCAAATGCCAGTACTAGCCCTGTGATCTTGAGAAGGTTGCTTAATCTCTCTGTGCCTCTTATCTTCATCTCGAAAATGAGGATTAAATGATAGCTACTTTGTTGGGTAGCGTAAGCACTAACTGAATCACTACCAGCAAAATACTTCGAACACTGCCTAGCACGTAGTGAGTGTCAGATGCTGTTGCCAGTACAAGGAGTCCTGATGGAGTAGTAGCAGCCACCTCGTGGTCTGAGAACTGTGATCCGAGGGGCAGGCGGGACGTCCAAGCAGAGGACGCAGGCTTGTTCAGTGTCCTCATCTGAAAGGTGAGGGTAACCCCAGCCTTGTGGCGTCGCTGTGAAGATTAAATGAGATGACATGGTGTTCGGCACGATGTCCAGCAGTTAACGAATGAGCACTATCTCTTTCCTGGTAGAAGCTGAGAAGCTGATTGTAAAGTCTATGTGAAAATGCAAAGGAGCCTGAATTGCGAAAGCAATTTTGAAGAGCAAAGTTGGAAGACCTCTGCTACTTGATGTCCAGACTCACCATAGAACTATAGTAATCAGGGTGGCATAGCTGCGAAGATGAACAAATAGATCAGTGGGACAGGACGGGAAGTCCTCAGATAGACCTACACATGTGTGGTCCACTCATTTTTGACAAAGGTGCCAAAGCAATTTAATGGGGAAGGAATAGTGTTTTCCACAAATGGTACAGGAACGATTGGACATGTGTGTACAAAAAAGTGAACGTGTTGTACCACATAAGCATGTTAACTCCAAGATGGATCACAGACCTAAATGTAAACTGTAAAAGTTCTAGAAGAGGATAAAATCTTCGTGATCTCGTGTGATGCTAAATGTTGTGTTTCCATTTGGCTAGGCCGTGATGCTTAGATATTTGGTCTAACGTTATTTTAGATGTTTCTTTGAAACTGTTCTTCAGATGAGATTAACATTTAAGTCAGCAGGCTTTGAGTTAGGCAGACTGCCCTCCATTCTGTGGTGGGCCTCATCCAATCAGGTGACGGCCTTAAGAGGAAAATGCTGACGAGTGAACCCTGCCTCCAGACCGCCTTCAGGCTCTAGCTGAAGCATCGGCTCTTTTCTGGGTCTCCAGCCTCCGGGCCTACGCTGCAGAGTTTGGACTTGCCACACACGAGCCATTTCCTTAAAGTAACTCACGCAACCCAAACCGCTGAATTGGTAAACACCCCGGAGAATGCTGCTCCGCTGCAGAAAGGAATGAGCGACCGACAGAGGAGACGGCGTGAGTGAATCTCAAAGCCTTATGCATCTGAGGCAGGCGCAACAGGCCACATGCAACGTGGTTCCCTTTATATGGCATTCTAGAACAGTCAAAAACATAGGGACAGAAAATACATAAGTGGTTGCTAGGGGGCAGGGATGGTAGAAAGGGACTGACTAATAAAAAAGCAGAAGGCAGTTTTGGTGGGGAGAGGAATATCTCTATTTTGCTTGTGGTGGTGGTTTTATGTAACCAAACATGTTTATTCAGACACATCAAACTGAATGTTTAAAAGGGGCAATTTTATTGGATATGAATTGCACCTTGATTTTTTTAATGCTGACCCAAGGATATTGTTATTGATTTTATAGAAACAGGAAGAGGGAAAGGGAGGGGGGATGGGAGACAGAGAGAGAGAGAGGGAAGGAGAGAGAGAATCATTGGTGTGAGAAAGGAACATCAGTCAGTCGCCTCCCGTACGTGCCCTGACCAGGGATTGAACCCACAGCCTTCGGTGTTTGGGACAATGCTCCAACCCCACCGACCCTCCTGGCCAGGGTGCACTTTGATTTTTCTTTTTTAAAATAGCTGTTCTAAATAAAACTGTTATAGAGAAGGAAATACACGTAGGAGGTTCTGTAACTTTTTTCTGGTCATTTGTAGGCTGTGGCTCCTGTGGAGTTTTTACATCTTCTCCCCACACTAGTGAATGAATGAATGACTGTGCTCCAATAAATGTAAACTTGAAACCTTTAGACAGAGAGATGTGCAAAGAGTTTGTAGTAACGCTAACGATCCCAAGCATGACGTTTGTGTTTACAACGATGAAGAGTGTGGGGTGGTGCGTGTTTTCCGTCAGCCCCTCCCCAGAGAAGGCTGAAGGAAGATGCCTGGTGTGCGTTCAGGCTCTCAGAGACCTGTGGCAGGGCCAGTGTCTGCGTGAACAGCAGCATCCCTCCTGCTGCTTCAGCTGGCCCTCTTGCTGGTAAACCTGTTTCCCGTTTGGGTGACACCCTGCTTTCCAGGGCAGGGGAGAGCGGTGGAAGCAAGGGTCTTGTTGCTCGTCTGTTTTTGAGTCTGTGGATGTGTGTTTCATATCAGGACTCACTGCAGTGCTGTGGTTGTGAACTCATGTGCACCAGCCTGTCGGTCTGGAGCCCTGTCCTGAAAGCTGCCGTCCCCACGAGGTGGGCTGTGGGGAAGTTCAGGTGAAAGTGTTCATTTGAGAGCTTGTGTTGTATGTAGCTTGCTTCTTCCAAAAGACTCTGTATGCTTGTTTTAAAAGATACGAGAAATAGTTGAACAAGTAATACGTTCACATGTTCTGATACAGAAGGTACAGAAGGTCAGTAAGTCTTTCTCCCACACTCTGTCCCAACCACTCGATGCCTTTCTTCTTGAAGGCAATCTGTCCTACCTGTTTTTGTATTTTTTCCTGAGATGGTTTATGCACATATGTGCAAATAGATGTGTCTATTTGTGTTCCTTCACAAATCATTTCTGTACAAATTGTAGGGTATACTGTATATCCTTCTTCACTTTGCTTTATGCAATGAACTGTAATTAGCTTAATCTATCCCCTATTTTTAAAGGGTGTATTTATTATTTTTAGAGAGGGGGGAGGGGAGGGAGAAAGAGGGAGAGAAACATTGACTGGCTGTCCCTCACATGCCCATGAGTGGGGAGGACCTGGACTCCAACCCAGGAATGTGCCCTGACCTGGAATCAAACCAGTGACTTCTCAGTTCACAAGCTGGTGTTCAACCCACAGAGGTACACCAGCCAGGGCTTTACCCATCCCCTAGTCATGGACGGTGAGATTATGTGAGTCTTCTGCCCTTACAAATTGTGCTGCAGCAACTAACCTTTCCTGAGCTCCTGCTGCAGTGTGGTTGTATCTGGGGGACAGAGCTCTCTAAGTGGCACTTCCTGGTCAGATGACACATTCCCTTGTCACTTTGACAGCTACAGCAGAACTGCTGCATAGAGCTTGCATCAGTGCACACTCCTGCCACAGGTGGGAGTGGCCTGTGCAGTTGACCTTGAGGCACACAGTGACCAGCCATGCTGGGCTCTCCCTCCCTCCCTCTCCTTCCGAACTCATCCTGCCTTTCCAGCATGCTCTCCATGAGCTCTCTGCTGTGGCTGACTCGGCCTATATTTAGCCTTTGCTACTCTACTTCAGCGTGGGTTCTATAGAGTTTTCTCTTTCCACCTTACCCTCTGGGTTGTGTCTAGGGCCAGCTGCGTGGGGGAAAGCAGGGGAGTGGCTGATGGGAGGGGAGGCGTGGGGCCCCCCACACCTCTCCTCCCCTTCCTCACCCACCACTCACAGCTGGAAAATGTGGCCCAGCGTGTTGTCACCTGCCCAGTGATGGTGTGAGGGCTGGCACCTGTGTGGTGCTGATGCAGCCCTGGCCGTCCTCCAGGTTAGCAGATCTACGTGGAGGGTATACAGTTACTGTCAGGTCAGACAGAAAATCTGCCTCTTGTTCTCCAGTAGCCAGAAGCATGGCCGTGTGGGAGGAAAATCCCCACAGGGAAATCTAGGCCTCTGTAGTTTACCATCAGAAATCGTCAAGGAAGCCTGGCGTGTGGTGGTGCTTCTGAGCAACACGGAGCATGTTAAAATCTTATTAAATTAATCAATTAATGAGGGAACCAGTAAGATGTTACAACCAGTTTAAAGAAGAATGCAGAGAATTACAAATAGAGGGTCAGGCACAAGTAAACAGCCCTTTTTTATTACATAAAAATTTTACTGCAAAATCCTAAGCATGTAATTCTGTAACATAACAATATCACACTCAAGCGCACCACATGACATTTTAGGTGAAATGTTCAAATTGCTGTCCGTCTCGTGCGAGGCACTCACCTACCCCACCAGCCCCACTCAGTGGTGTTCCCCCTGTCAGACCCTGTATGGGGGCCGTCAGGAAAGCGGAAATACATTTGTTTCTTGGATGTAAAACTGGCCGGTAGGCACCGAATGTCCGCTGGACGTAGTTTATTTGCGTCAGCCTCGGTGTTGTGAGACTGCGCAGTTGTTCAGTAGCTCAGAGACATGCAGGCGAAGGATGGATGACCTGGAAGCTGTGTCTGAGACGGGACGCGAGTCCCCTCCCTCGCCTTCTCCTCCCTCCCACCAGCCGTGTGCGTCTGTCTTCTACCCTGTTAGGTGAAAATTTGTTTTATTTTTTAAATCATGGTAAAAATAACACAAAATATAGTATTTGGTCTGTATTTAAGTGTACAGCTCACTGGTATGAAGTTCATTTACCTCGTTGGAAAACCATCAGCACCATTCACATCCAGAACTCTTTTCACCCAGAACCAAAACGCCACACCCCTTAAATGCCTCACGCCCCATTTCCCGCTCCCCTGGTTCCTGGCAACCACAGTACCACTTGCATCTCTATGAATTTGTCACCCATTTCACCATCTTCCCCAGTTTTTCCTTAACAAGCATCTAGGCAGTGAGTCACTTGGCCGTCTCTGTGACCTTGGCCGTCATTGGCCACCCTGGGCCTTGGTTTCCTGTCTGTGAAGTCAGCATGACGACACGTACTTCAGGGGTGTGTGTTGAGGATTGAGAGTGCAGAGAGTGTGCGCAACGAGACTGTGGAAGTGGCTCAGTGCGTGGTTGTTGCTATTATCCCAATCACCATTTTCTTACTTGAGTTCTTGGACCGTAGAGGCTTGGAAGTTCCATTAGGAAATTCCATTTCAGTATTGGCTGCGAATGTGATCACCGGGAGAGCCTTAAAAATACGGATGCCCAGGTAGGTCCCACACCCAGAGGTTCTGATTTCATTGGTCTGGGTGTGGCTTGAGCTTGGGTGTTTCTCAGAGCTCCGAGTGATGCCAATGAGCAGTGAGGCGGAGAGCCGTTCGCTGCTCCAGGTATTTCTCCCTGATGTCTCAGAGCTGCGTGTGGGGTAGGACCACCCTCTCTACTGAGCATTGGGCCAAGTCGGGGTTTACACACCTGGAAGCCATGGCTCTTTGTAGTGCACCATGAAATACTGACACCTCCAACCAGAAACAAGTTTACCAGCAGGAAATACAAGTCTCAAATATGAGAAGGCGGACACGTGCTGTGGATTGTTGTGTGGCTTGCTTATGAGACAAGGCATGGAAATTTATTGAATCAATACTGGAAAAGTCTCAGTAAGTGTTACCTTATTATGATGAGCATATTAATTAGGCAGGAGCACAGTGACTCTGTGCTTCTAGCAGAGGTAGGGAGGTGCCCGCAGGAGGCGCTCGTTGGAGGTAGGAGAGGTGGCCCTCTCAGATGGAGAGGGACAGGGTGGGACCTGGTGCAATCAGACATTAGCCCCTGCCTGGGTCTGTGCGGTCTGTGCACAGAGCCTCTCAAGGCCGCGTGGAACAGGAGCCCCAGAACTGGCCGAGCGTCTCGGCTGCAGGGTGTCTTCTGTCTCCCTCTTGCTTGCGTTCGCACTGGAGTTCACTGGGGGTGGCGGCAGGCCCCGGTTGCCCTGCCCTTTCTCCCGTTCTGGGCAGGCCTGGTGGGCGTGTTGGCCCAGAGACCCTTTAGAACCTGGGTGCTCAATCAGCAAGTCATCCACCATCCCCATTCCCCAGGGTCTGTCTGTGTGTGCAGTGGGCACTCTGTTGTCCTAGGAGTGCGCATTTAAAGTGGAAGGCTCTACTGTGCGGCAGAGTACTTCATAACCCAGATTAGTGTACCACTTAAGCCCCCTAAAGTCATACATTTAATAGGTCCTAACCACTCTGGAGGAGATACTGTAATGCAGTACAGCTGGGTGTCAGCATTTTAAATCCATCATAGTTTCCAGGCCAGTGGCTGGCCTGTTGTAAGACTTCCAGAGCATCAACACCTAATCCAAACTGTCCTAGGAGGGCTGCAAATGAAGACACCACAGAGGAAAGGAACTTTAGCAGTCGTGGGTCACCCACCAGGAGCTCTACCCAGATGCCAGGCAGGTGGTCTGGTGGTGGAGTCTCTGAGTCCCTTTACTACTTTTCTTTTTTTCTTTTTAAGCTATTTTGATTTAGGTTTCAGAAAATAAATTAAGCCTGAAACTTATTTGGAGGCTGAAAATCCTTTCTCAGTGGCCTGTTGGTTTATTTCCCATGAGGATTAGCTATTGTATGTTTAGGCTGCTATAAAACCCAGGATCTACGGTAGATGGGCGAGTAGTTGGCAACCGTGCTTGGTTTTCTTTTAGCCCATGTTTTCATGGAATTGAGCATTGCATAAAGAATTGGATACCATGAGCAAGTGGAATGTATCCCAAGTGCAAGGCTAGCTCCACGTCAGTCAATGCAATCCCCGTATCCACAGCTGTCTCAGTCTGCTTTAGGCTGCTGTAAATAGCATCACAGTCTGGGTGACTTAAACAACAGACAATTATTTTTCACAGTCTGTAGGCTGGGAAGTTCAAGATCAAGGTATCAGCAGATGGGGTCCTGTGAGAGCACTCTTCCTGACTTTCAGACAGTGAAAGTCTGCGTTCACACATGATGGGGTGAGAGAGCTCTGACCTCTCTTTGTTTTATGAGGAGTAGTCCCACCATGGGGTCTTTTTTTTAAAATTTATTTTTATTGATTATGCCATTACAGTTGTTCTATTTCCCCCCTTCATTCCCCTACACCCTACCCCCCGTCCCCACCATTACCCCCCCTTTAGTTTATGACCATGTGTCTCAAGTTCTTTAGATTCTATACTTCCCATACTATTCTTGCCCCCCATCTATTTTCTATCTACTGTCTATGCTACTTATTTTCTGTACCTTCTCCCCCCTTCTCCTCCTCCCACTCCCCTGTTGCTAACCCTCCATGTGATCTCCATTTTTGCTGCTCCTGATCTAGCTGTCCTTTTAGTTTGCTTTTGTTTTAGGTGTGGTTGTTAATAACTGTGAGTTTGCTGTCCTTTCACTGTTCATATTTTTTTATCTTTTTCTTAGATAAGTCTCTTTAACATTTCATATAAGAAGGGCTTGGTGATGATGAACTCCTTGAATTTGATCTTATCTGAGAAGCACTTTATCTGTCCTTCCATTCTAAATGAAAGTTTTGCTGGATAGAGTAATCTTGGTTGTAGGTCTTTGGGTTTCATGACTTGGAATACCTCTTTCCAGCCCCTTCTTGCCTGTAGGGTCTCTTTTGAGAAATCCTCTCTGACAGTCTGATGGGAACTCCTTTGTAGGTGACTGTCCCCTTAGCTCCTGCTGCTTCTAGAATTCTCTCCTTCATTTTAATCTTGGCTAATGTAATGATGATGTGCCTTGGTGTGTTTCTTCTTGGGTCCAACTTCTTTGGGACTCTCTGAGCTTCCTGGATTTCCCTGAAGTCTATTTCCTTTGCCAGATTGGGGAAATTCTCCTTTTTATTATGTGTTCAAATAAGTTTTCCACTGGTGGCTGTTCCTTTCCCCCTTCTGGTACCCCTGTAATTCGGATGTTGGAGCATTTAAAGATGTCCTGGAGGTTCCTAAGCCTCTCCTCATTTTTTTGAATTCTTGCTTCTTCACTCTTTTCTGTTTGGCCATTATTGGCTTTCTTCTGGTCCACTCCATTAATTTGAGTCCCAGTTTCCTTTTCATCGCTGTTGGTTTCCTGTGCAATTCCATTCATTTCAATTAGTTTCGCCTTCATATGTTTCTCTAATTTGTGTCTATAATCAACTAGTTCTGTGAGGATCCTGATGACCAGTGTTTTAAACTGTGCGTCTGAGAGTTTTGCTATTTCTTCATCGCTTAGATTTATAGGCTCTGGGGCTTTGAGATCTTCTTGAGCCATTTTGGTCTGTTCACACCCGTTAAGTGTGAGGAGCGGAGCCTTGGACTCCCAGGTCGCTGGGTTGTGACACTGTGTGTGGGGGTGTGGTCAGAGCGGGGAAATGGCGACCCCCTCTGCTGTTTTGAGCTGCTGGGTGAGGAGCAGAGCCTTAGGTGGTTCACCAGGGCCAGGCCACCCAGGTCGCTGCATTATGACGCTGTATGTGGAGATGGGGTCAGAGCGGGGAAATGGTGGCACCCTCTGCTGCCACTCGCCACTGGGGCATGCTGGATCCCATCTAATCGCCCACTCTCTCGCTTTTCTATCTGCGCATGAATGCGCGACCACAGTCAACCCGCAGCCCTGCTCCCTCGCTGTTTCCCCGTGGTCGCTCACTAGGTCTCTCACTAGGTCCAACCCTGCGCCTGGATTCTGCGCACCTGAGTCCGTCTGACTGAGTTCTTCTGTGCAACCCCGCTCTGACAGCTGCTGGTTTCGCCCCTCTTACCGGTCAGGCTGAAGAATTTGTTGTTATCAGACTTCCAAAAAGTTCAATTTTCTGTGTTCTGGCTGTGTTTTCTGTTGCTAATATTTAGTTGTCTCTAAACTTGGTTGTGTGAGAAAGCACGGCGTCTCCACCTGTCCTCCATCTTGGCAGAAGTCCACTACACGGGGTCAGAACCTCATTTAGTCCCGATCACTCCCCATAGGCCTTGTCTCCAAGTACTACCACATTGGAGGATAGGACTTCAACACATGCGTTTGGGGCCACAGACGTTTAGTCCATCACAACAAGTTAAGCAAGAAAAATTATATGATCATATCCACAGATGCAGAAAAACATTTGGTAAAATGGTTTTACTCATTCATGGTTTAAAAAAAAAGAAGCTCTCAGCAAACTGATAATTGAGGAGAACTTTCTCAAACTGATAGTCTACAAAAACTCTATAGCTAGCACTCTTAATGGTGGAAAGCAGAATGCTTTTCTCTAAGAAAAGGAAGAAGGCAGGCATGTCTGCTCTTACCACTTGTATCCGGTGTAGTGCCCCCAATTCTAACTACTGCAACATGGCAAGAAAAAAAAGGGCATAAGATTGAAAAAGAAGAAATAACACTATGTCTGCTTCTATTTGTAGTCAGACATAATTGTCTACGTAGGGAAAACCAAGGAATCTACAAAAAAACCTCCTAAAACTAATGATAGTTCAACGAACTTGCAAGATAATAGATTAAAATACAGAAATTTATTACATAGCAATATACTAACTATGCATATGTGGTATTGGAAATAAAGATACAATACCCTTTAAGGTCATTCCAAAAGAAATGAAACACTTAGGTTTAAAACTGAACAAAACATGCACAGAATCTGAAATATTATAAAACAATGAAGAAAGAAATCAAAGGAGGCCTAAATAACTGGAGATGCAGGCATGTCATGTTCATAGTTAGAAGAGTCAACATAGTGAAGCTGATAATTCTCTCCAGATAGGTCTGTATGTTAATGCAATTTTTTTTGGAATCCCAGCCAAGTGTTTTACAGATATATGCAAGCTTATTCTAAAACAAGGGTGTCCAACCCATGGCCCACGGGCTGCATGCATCCCAGGGTGGCTATGAATGCAGCCCAGCACAAAATCATAAATTTACTTAAAACATTATGAAGGTTTTTTTGTGATTATGTGTTGTAATGCATTTAATGTGTGGCCCAAGACAGTGATTCTTCTTCCAGTGTGGCCTAGAGATGCCAAAGGTTGGACACTCCTGTTGTAAAATGTATGTGAAAAGACACAACTTCTAGGATAGCAAAAATAAAATTAAGCAGGAGGAATCACTCTGCTTGATATTAGGCCAACTATATGAATAATTACAGTATTCAGGAGTATGTGGTATATTGGTGGAGGGATAGACACATAGATCAATAGAACAGAATAGAACAGAATAGAGAAACCCAGGAATAGACCCACACAAGTATGTCCAAATGATGTTTCCCAAAGGTGCAAAAGCAATTTACTAGGACACTCTGAACAGATGATGTTGGAACAATTGGATGTCCATAGGTGAAAAGAATGAAACTTGACCCTAAGCCCACCACCTTATAAGGTGATCTGTATAACATGATCTGTAAAAGGGAAAAGTGATCAATTGGATCCCCTAAGAATGAAAGGCTTCTGCTATGTGAACAACTCTAAAGACGAAAAGACAACCAACAGTCCGGGAGGAAATATTTACAAACCACGTTTGACAAAGGATTTATAGGTAGAATACGAGGTCTGTCCAGAAGGTATCCTGCCATGTAATTAGAAAAACAGAGACATTTATTGAAGAAGGTACAAGAAATATTGTACATAGGACATTAATGCTTCAGTCCCCTTCAAAGTAGGCATCTTGGGACCTCACATTAGGCGATTCTCCCAGTTGTCATCAGCTGCTCTGGCATATTTTCCTCAATTGCATTGATGGTCTGAAATCTCTTTCCTTTCAAAGGTGATTTTAGTTTTAGGAAAAGCCAGAGTCACAGCGCACCAAATCTGGGCTGTAGGGGGGTTGAGTCACCTTGGTGATTTGACGTTTTGCCAAAAAAACTCTGCGTGAGACATGATGCTTGAGTGGGCATATTATCGTGATGAAGCTGCCAATCACCAGTTGCCCGTAGCTGTAGCCTTGTGAATCATCCGAATAGTTTCCATGGAGGAATGTTCAAGCTTAACGCGAAATCTGATGCAGATTCATTCCTCTACTCGCTCAGTCACTTTGAATGTGATGGTCACACAGTACACATGCTTACTCAACAGCGTCTACCACCCGCTCTGACCAGTACAGTGAAGTCATCACTATTCACACATGTGCATCCCCGTCCACTCTCCTTGGCTGCCAGGTCACATCGATATCACACAAACTGTTCTTGTTACATTCACAATGGCTGCACTTTTTCTGGACAGATCTCATATAAAGAACTCTAAAAATTCAACGAAAATAACCAATAATTCTGTTAGCAAATGGACAAAGGCATGAAGAGACATTCACCAAATAGCATGTATCAGTGGCAAATAAGCAAATGAAAAGATGTGTAGCATCGTTAGCCATAAGGTAAATGCAAAGTAGAATCACAGCGAAATATCACTACACCTATTAGAATGGCTAAAATAAAGGGACTATACCAAATGCTGGCAAGGATGTAGAGAAACTGAGTCTCTCCTACATTGCTGGTGGAAACATAAAATGATACAGCCACTCTGGACAATAGTCTGGCAGTTTCTTATAAAAGTAAATATGCAACTACTATGTGACCCAGCAATTGCATTCTTGGACATTTATTCAGGGGAAATCAAAGCTTATGTTTACACAAAAGCATGCCAAGAAAGGTTTATGGCACCCCTATTTGCAATAGTCAAAAACTGGCCTCAACCCACCTGTCCTGCAGCAAGGGAATGGTTAAACAGTTATGGTGCATTCATATCATTGGATACTACTCAGCAATAAAAGAGAACAAACTGTGGACATATGCAAGGTTACACACTGTTTCCATTCCATTTGTATGACATTGACAAAATTAGAGAAATGGAAAAAGTTGTGATTTCTCTGGTGAAGGATGAGGGTGGGAGATAAGTGAGGGGAGGGAGCTGGGTGCATTTACCTGTGAGGGGGCTCGGGAAGAGTCCTTGGTGACAGCTGTTCTGTGTCTGGTGGGCTGTGTCAGTGCCCTGATTCTGATACTGCGCTGTACTTTTGCAGGATGTTATAACTGGAGGAAACTGGGTGAAGACTGTGTGAGAGTCGTCTGTATTTCTTAAAACTGCATATACATCCATAATTACCTCAAAGTAAAAAGTTTAATTTAAAAAAAATTACAAAGGGAAGGCAGGGATAATGGAAGGTCATAATGAAAAGCTATTTGTGGCCCGAAGGCCACAGTTTACAACTTCAGCTGAAGGCAGACCCAGGAGTCCCAGGTTCTCAGAGTTAGACTCATGCAACCAACCTCCAGCTGCCCCTGCCTCAGTCAGCCAAGCTGCACCACCCAGGCCTGAATCCCTTGGGGGTTTCCACTGCCTTGAGTTCTGGTGGTGTCTCTGGTATTTCTATACCCTGTGAACATTGAACCCCCACCTTAATAGCTT
Organism: Artibeus jamaicensis; assembly: GCF_021234435.1. Taxonomy (NCBI): domain Eukaryota; kingdom Metazoa; phylum Chordata; class Mammalia; order Chiroptera; family Phyllostomidae; genus Artibeus; species Artibeus jamaicensis. The sequence goes on along the minus strand of NW_026521812.1, from coordinate 38,281,189 downwards.
CATGCCCTGGAGCAATATTCTTAAGGTGCCTTGTCTGGGCTGTTTTTCTTCCCCAAGGAGCAGGGATTGTCCCTGGGAAAGCTGGTAAGAAATGTGAAATGTGGATGAGCTCTTAGCCTGGCACTCAAGTGTTTGTCGAGTAAATTATACCTACTACTTTGACTACAGAAGAAAATTCTTAAATACGCACGTGGTACTTCCTTCAGCATAGAGGTCTGTGCCAGAGTTAGAAAAGGGAGCTGCTTCTGTTAAAGCAGACCCTGAGTCTACAAAGCTTTCCACCGCAGGGGAGGCTGCGTGAGTGGAGGGGAGGTCAGACCAGCCTCCCCTGTCCCTGGGCACTTTCCCGGTGTAGCCCTCCCTTTGCTGGCCCTGGGGCGAAGAGCTTCCCTTTAAGATGGAGGCGGTAAATTTACCCAGAAGTGGACGGAGTTTTGGCTCCAGGGCCTTTCCTTGCCCTGGCCCCTTTCAATTCCCCACCAACCCCGTTTTGTAATCTTTTTTTAAGGAAGGACTCCAACACTGTATATGTTTCAGGCCTTGTGGAATTTGCATTTACTCTTGGTAAAGGTTCCTTTGTAGAAAGAGCTCCAACTCTGGGTTTTCAGCAGACGGGAGCTAGGATGAAACTTTCCCAAATCTAGATACTAAGGGTTACAAATAAGGAAGAGATCAAGACAATATAAGCATAAAGAAGCAATGCAGTGCATATACTAGTTTCTTCTTCTCTACTATCTAGCTTTCCCCAGCATTCACACACTCTGGGAGACAGCTGGGTTCCTCACCTCCTGACGCTCGATCTACTTCCACATAGAGGTGCCTTGTGATGATTCATCACCTAGAAACTGGTGATTGATAGCATGTGTTTTGAATGAAGATAGTCCAAGTTCAAATACCATTGTACTGCTTAGCAGCTGTGTGCGTGGACAAGTATTTTACCTCTATGTCTCAGTTTCCACATCTGTAAAATGGGACAATAATAGCTACTTAAATTTGCCAGGTTATGCTGCAGGTAATCCAGAATCTCAGAAACTTTAAACAGCTTTTGAAGCTTTATTTCTTGCTCCTTTTGTTTGTCCACTTCAGGTCAGTGGGGTTATGTGGGAGAGGCGGCTGAGCTCATCTTGGCCCCACTCAGGACCACAGCGACTAAGCCTCCGCCATTTGGAAAACTTTCTGTCAGCTCTGGTGCCACAGTAGAAGGGAAGGTGGGGATTTGCCCATTAGCTCTAAATGTTTCAGCCTTAGATTGATACATCACACACTCATTTCAATGGCCAGAGCAAGCCATGTGGCTGCACCTAATAACTTCAGAGAGGTTGAGAAGTGCACCTTTCCCAGGAGCTTGGAAGAGAAGGGCATGTTTGCCACATACGACCTTAGGGTGCTTGGGAGGATGAAGAGCCTAGAAGGGTCCTTGGTTTTGTAAGGGCTCAGTAAGTGTTAGTGTGAAAACAAGAATGGAGGATTTCCTACCAAATTGTCAGTGAAGAAAGTTGACCTTCCACAGGCAAATTAGAAAAATTGGACTTCATAAAAATTAAAAACTGTGTATCAGAGGACACTATCAACAGAGGGAAAAGGTAACCCAAAGAATGGGAGAAAATATTTGCAAATCATATATCTGACAAGGGATTAATATCTAGAATATATAAAGAACTTCAACAACTCAGCCACACCAAAACAACTCAATTTTTAAAGTGAACAAGGACTTGAATAGATATTTCTCCAGAGAGGATATACAAATGGTCCATAAGCATATGGCAAGAGGTTCAGCATCATGAATCATTAGGGAAATTTAAATCAAACTCGTAATTAAATCATACCTATTAGGATGGCTATTTCAAAAAGACCAAAACAAAACAGAAAATAACAAACGTTGGCAAGGAGGTAGAAAAATTAGGAACCTTATGCATTGCTGGTCAGAACGTAAAATGGTATAAACACTATGAAAAAAAGTATGGTGATTCCTCAAAAAATTAAACATAGAATCACCATGCAATTTAGCAATTGCACTTCTAGGAATATACCCAAAGGAAGTGAAAGCAGAAATTTGAACAGCTGTTTTGTACAACCATGTTCATGCAATATTATTCACAATAGCCAAATGTTGGAATCAACTCACATGTCCATCAGTAAATAAGTGGATAAACAAAATCTAGTATATACATAAAAATGGCTATGCCGCAGTAACACAAACTTCCAGCATTCAAATGACCTGCATTACTCAGCCTTAAAAAGGAATGAAATTCTGATTCATGCCACAACGTGGATGTACCTTGAAGACACAGTCAGACCCTGGGGCTCAAACATCTTGGTTCTCACATAGTTCGGTCCTCAACCAAGTTGTTCACAGAAAAAAATGTCTCAGTTGAGTAGCAAGACGTCAGGTCTCAATTCTCTCTACCTGACAGCCCTTTCATGCTGACACCCAGGTGATCAGTCACACATCTCTTAGGCGACAGAGGAGATTGGTTTTTGAATAAATCTCTTCTTGAATAGTTTTCCAGAACAAATTAAGTTTTAGAACTGAGGTTCCACTGTGTTAGGTTAAGTGATATAAGCCAGGCACCAAAGGACAAACACTGTGTGATTTCACTTATGTGAAGTACCGAGCGTAGCACATTGGTAGAGATGGAAGGAGGAAGGAGGGTGGCAGGCACTAGGGAGGGACAGGCAACCAGAAGTTACTGTTTAAAGGACACAGAGCTTCTGATTGGGATGATGAAAAAACCTGGAATCGGATAGTTGTGAGTGAGTACACTTAAAATGGTTGAAGTGGCAAATTTTATGTTATGCCTATTTTACTACAATAAATCAAAAAGAATTGAACCAAGAATAAGCAGAACACTTAGTCTAATTACCACAGAAAAGGTTAGAAGCATTTTTAGAGATTCACCCTTTAAAAAAACACTAGGACCAAATGGTTTCTGGGCCCCGTTTCATATTTTAACTACAAAAGAATGAAAATTCCATTGTTATTTAAATTATTGTAAAGCACAGATCAAGATGGAAAGTTAGATCTGTTTTATAAAAGCATTATAAACTTAAAACCAAAGCCAGGGAAATATAAATGAGAGAAAAGGATAGTACAAGAGCTGTAAATCCATCTCAATTGTGAATATAAATACAAAAATTCTTCATGACATTACTGAAAAGAATACAGCACATAACTGAAGAACAATACTGTGTGACCAAGTGGAGTTTGTTCCAGGAATACAAACTGGATTCCGTAATTCATAGTACCAAGAAATTAAAGGAGAAAAATCACACGATTATATCAATAGTTGTTGAAAAGGCAGTGATTCCTAAAGAACCCCCAGGAAATCAGAGAGGAGAGTCCTTATATCCCGGCCACAGTTCATCACGCATTGGACCACCGTGCTCCGCTCTGTCGGTGTGTCAGCCCGTGGAAAATGCAGCCCGAGTGGCTTCCCGTGAAGAACAGGAGGCCGTTGAGTGAGTGCTTCAACACTCAGGGAATCCTGCACAGCCAGTTAAGTGGACTGGAATATTTTGGTCCTTGCTGGTCCTTCCTAGAAGCAAGGCCAACCTTGGCAGTTACTGGGTCACCTCAAAAGGAATTCACTTATTAATTAAGCCATTGTATTTGAATAATTGACTTCTAACAATATACATTTCAAATCACCTCTCCAAATTGTGTATGATTATTAGGCCATCTCCAAAGTAGGACTTAGAGAAGCATTCTGAAGCTTTTTGGCACAGGACACAGACCCGTCTACAAGGGCGGATTGCTCCCTTGCAGGACGACCACAGCCCTCCCACGGCGGGTGGGACCGTGGGTGCTCTGTGCAGGAGTTTCCCGTCGGCCCCCATTGCACTGGAGGTTAAAATTAGCCTCTTCTTCCAACATGAGATTGTCTTGAATCCTGATTTTAGTCACCCACGGAATTGACTGTCTTGCTGCTGCTCGTCACTTTAGTCCGAGATGGGATATGTCACTCGTCCATGCAGACAGGTAGACAGAACACACTTCCACTAAGGAAACTTTTTTTTAAGTAAAGTTTTATTTTCTCACTCTCCCTTGATCTGTGGCACTTTTTTTCTTCACTTGTTTTTTTCTGAACATCTTTAAAACTTTGTGTTTATTAAATCATAAATTACCTTTGAAGGACTTGAAGTTTTGGATCCAAATCTCCTCCAGTCCAGGCAGCTGAGACTCAGGATGACTGTCTGTGATAAGGGGACGCTAGGGGCGCCACGCAAAGTCAGCAGTTAAAACCTGGGTGAGCGGCCGGCCACGGGGCCAGGGCTCTGCTATGTGCATTTCCGCCACGAGGAAGATTTGAGATCGTGAAAAATCATTGGTCCTTTTTCTCTTACTGTCTTCATCCACATTAAACTCCCAAGGACCCTCTTCAATGTGAATGTTACATTGTTTCTAAAATATGTGCCTCTCTTATTTTACTAGCATTATAACTTATTTCTATATCTCTCTTTCCTTTCTCATTTTCTTAATGCTACAGATAATATTGACATTGTTTGCCTCAGAAAAGACTGCAGGTACGAAGTCGTCGTGGGGATGTGAAGTACGGCACAGGGAGCGTAGTCAGTAACACTGGTAACTGTGTGGTGCCGGGTGGGTAGTAGGCCTGGGGGACCACTTCATAAGTTACATAAATGTCTACCATGCTCAACACCTGGAACTGACATGCATTGAATGTCCACTGTAATTGAAAATTTCTTAATGAGAAAAAAGACAGTACAACCCTGATCTGTCGTATTTCACATGATCTCCTGAAGAAAGGAACTATTCTCATTCTGAAATTGTAAAACTAACCTAACTAAATTCTTCCTGTTAAACTGTTGCCTGCTGTGTGTATCACATCTATGCATCTGCCCTCCTTGTAATAACCCCCAGCTAATATGCTTAAATTGTTTTATTTCTTTGAGTTAGTGGGTCTCAACTCCTTTATCCTTCTTTACCCCGTTTCTCTGTGTGACCTTGGGCGTCAGCATGTTACTGAACAAAGATGGGGTTCCAGGAATGGCTGCGCATCAACATCCTTCTTTCTCACTTTTGGGGCCCACTCCAGGGCTCATCATTCACGAGACAGGTGTTGTTTGTCTGAAGGGCCTGCCCGTCGGTGAGGAGGATCCGAGACCCAAATAGCAGAGAGCACCTGTGGCCCAGCCTCTGCGTCTCGGCTGGAGTGTGGAGTGACCAGATCCCCATGGAGTCAGTGGGAGGGAAGGGTCTTTCTGGGCTTGTTTCTGTGGGCTGTGGTTCCCAAATGCCCCCTGACCCCCTCCCCGGGGCCAGCCCCTGTCTGGGGAGGCCTCTCCTGGTGAGCACCTTGGTCTGCCTGGGGCCGTCCAGTGAGAAGGGTTAAGCACCATATCTGAACACATGCTGGGAATAAAGCCCATCTACTTCCTTTCAAGGCACCTTCTAATCTTGCTCCTTTTGGCTGGGCTTCCTTGTCATCCTTGTCGGCAGGAGATCTTTATCTGAACAGGAGTCCTCCCCCTGGAATGCTCCCTGATGGAGCCCAGCCCCTCCAGGTGGGAGTTGGCCTCTTCAAACCGTGTAGCAGGGACCATTTGTCCTGTGCTCCCTTTACCATCACCTGTTAGTGTAATTCATGGGTCGCCTGCTCGAACAGGACTCACTCTGACACTCTTATGCAGCGGCTCTGCTGGAAGTCGGGACCCACACGGGCTCAGCCTGCAGCACAAAGCAGCACCGCAGGCCAGAGCCCCAGAGTGGTGGACGGTGAGGCCACCTTTTTGTCATTGTTGCCTGGCAACAGCTCAAGACCCTCACTCTTCAGTGCCCTGGAAATGAACAGGCTCGGAGTCTCTGCCTGTCCCTGCAGGGGCCTGTGTTGGCTCTCAGGTGGCCCACCCTGATATCGGGCCAAGTGGGAGGAGCCAGCACCTTTAAAGGGTAAAAGGCTGGAATGCATTAGAGTCACCTGGAACTTGAAAAGCAGCAGCTGCTTCTCCTGAGAACTCATTAGGAAAGCAAATTCTGTCTCTGCCCAGGCCTCCTGAATCAGAAACTCTCGTCTGTTTACAAGCCCTCCAGTCATGTGGCCCGTGACTGTCCCTGTGCCAAAGCGCGGACAGAAAAGGTGCACAGAAGAAGGCGGATAGAAGGGTAACAGTTGTAACTGGGTGGTAGCCTCACAGATGATGTGCTTTTATCTTCCAAATGTTTAGGAGTGTCACTATGTTGCTTATACATTCTTTTAAGACCCGGATGCTCTGGGTTGCAGCAGTGTGGGGCTGTGGAGTCTCGTGCGGACAGCTGCAGACGAGAGTACCAAGAAGAATGTGCACAGAGGAGCGGCTCTTGCTCGGACAGGCCCAACACGACGGGGTTCGCCCAAGCGCCTGTAGCTGCTCTGGGGAGGATTGCCCCGGCCCAGCTCTCAGGCCTGGCCCCCGTCGGAATCGCCAGGGGAGGCTGTGTAACAACTCACGCCTGGGCCCCAGTGTGGAGAGCTGGGCCAACACCTGTGGAGGAGGGGCTCAGGCAAAAGTAGAGGTTTACAGACAGACCAACAGACCAGCCCCCACAGGTGATTCTCCTGTCTCTCTGCCCCTTGAGCGTCTAAGGGAAGTGGGTTATTTCCATGTACCTTCAAAGGTCAGCATCTGGGAGTCTCGGGCACTTTCCGAGGGTGAGACATGGAGCCTCTCTGGGGGGGGGGTCAGCCTCCCCCACCCCAATGGCAGGAGAGTGGGGGTCAGCATGGGGGCTGGGGTCAGACAGCTTGGGGGTGGATCCAAACTCTAATTACGTGCCGTATGACGTAGAGCAAGCAACAGTCTCTTCACACTTTGGTTTTTCTCATTTGTAAAATGGGCTTAATGAGGCCCAGCGGAGACATGAGACCTATACCCGTGGACTGTGTTTCAAAAGTGGAAGTGGGCGAGCGGACCAGGCCTGGCTGGTGGGAAACTCGGCCCTCCTGCCAGGTAGGGCCCACCTGCCAGGTAGGGCCCACCGGGCTGTCCCAGTGCTCCGAGGTCCGGCTCTCTGCCCAGGGCCACTCGCCTTGGAAAGCACGTCATTGGTCTTTGCCAAGGCAAAGGTGTGGAGTGTCGAGGAGGAGGAGGGGAACAGCTGGGGTGCCTTTGGGGTCAGGGCTGAAGGCAGTTGGAAGGAAGGGAATCCGTGTTAGGCGGGGGGTGTTGCCGCATTTAACCTAATTCAGTCCTGTTGGGGTGGGGTGCGGAGGCCGTTTCTGATTTACAGACAAGGGAACATGGAGAGGGGAGTGCAGTACCCAAAAGCACACTAGTCACTAGGCAGAGTAGGGGTTGAACTGGACTCCCCCTGGACTACAGGGCCTCTGGCCTTTTGCTGCTCCACAGAGGGGGCTCTCTGCTGACTTTGGATTAGGACGGAATCTCCAGTTGAGGAAGAAGTGTCCAGTTGAGGGTCATTTTGTCAGTAAGATTGCGTTTCTAAAGCGCCCTCTGGAGGTGACCTGGTTTGAGCCACAGCAGCATTTCCTGCGTCTGACTTCTGATGGCTGGTGTCCAGACTCCTGGCCGTGGCCGCCTCCGCAGCCCCTCCCTGGGCAGCCCCTCCCCACGGTGCTCTGCAGGCTCCAGGTGCTCAAATGTACCTGCGTCTCATCGTCCTGTCTGTCTTCCTCCGCCCACAGGCAGTGAACTGGCCTGTGTTTCAGGGCCTCTGTGAAGGTCACTTACCCATCTCCTTGACGGGGACACGGGATGACAGAGCCTAGGACTGGACCCGGTTGCTTTGCTCTGTCTGATCAGTTGTGGACATTTCATTTGGAGTAGGGGTGTCAAACTCATTTTCACCTGGGGCCACAGTAGCCTTGTGTTGGCCTTCAAAGGGCCGAATGTAATTCCAACTCCTTAACTGTTATGGCGTAGTTACAGTGATACTATCCTAAAGTTATTTCGGCCCTTTGAACACCGACAAGAGGCTGATGGGGCCCCTGGTGCAAATGAGTTCGACACCCCTGTTCTAGAGAATCAAAGGGACACAGTGTGTGTGGGGCACAGTTGTCAGCCAAGGGCGGTCACTCCTCATTTCAGGTGTGGCTGTTTTTATGAAGCCTTTTTATAGCCCGCTTTCTTGGGAGTAACTTTTTCTTAATTAAGAATTCTAATTTTAAAGTGAGCTCTGACCTCTTTCTTCCCAGAATCATTCTAGTGCTTTGATTGCATTTCTTGGTAGAAATTAAGATCCTTCATTGTTTGCTATCTGTTTCCCCCCATGGCTAGTTACCACGGCGAATTGGCATTTGATGGAAATCGTAAGCGGGGTTAGCCTGCCAGAGTATCAACGAGGGTCTGCGGGAAGTTTCGTCGGGTGCCGAAGGGGATGGGAGGCCGGGTGGGACCTTGTTCCTCTGGTGTGTTTCAGCCTGCCTGGGGCCGTGGTGAAATGATGCCTGAGACGGAGTGGAAATGGTTCTTCATAGTGAACTTCAGGGAGAAAGCAGAAGGAGCGTAGTGTCTCCTTCAGAATTCGGAGAATTCGGGGTTTAGCTTGGTCAGTTCTCCGAATAGAAGTTGATTTGTGCCAAAGAGGGTTATTCTGGGCATCACCCTCAGTGTCTGACCTCGGCAGCCATGTGCTTTGGGCAGGTGCAGGGAAGGGTCCTCTCTGTGACCCCACGACAGGGCGGAGAAGCCTTCTCAGGGGCACAAGGAGGTGTGTGCACGGTCGTGCTCTGCACACCACTGGACACAACCTGCACGTCCATGGTGCACAATGATAAAGGAACTGGAACTACATGTGAGGATATGAAAAAAGCCTCAGAAACATAATGTTGGACCAAAAAACTTGCCAAACAGTATTGTACAGTTTAATACTATTTATGTAAGGTTTGGAGGTAAGCAAATCAATGTTTATGTATTGTTTATGCTGCAAACATGTAATAAAATATAATAAAAGGCAGAATGTGAGTGTGGCTACCTCAGGGATGGGGGGGCTGAGATCTGGGAGGGGTTCACAGGGCCTCCCTGCTTTCCCTAGTGCTTCCTTAAAGGGATTTGTGAATAGGTACATTTAAAAAAAATTACTCATGTTTTTGAATGGCTGACATAATTTTGTAATTTTCAAATTTGTTTTTTAAAAGGGGGAGAACGTGTTCTAATCCGTTTGGCCTGTAGTTTGAATTCCGAGTAACTGCTAGGTAGATTTTTGTGGAGCTGATCAGCTGGGCCTTTGGCTGTTCTCCCATCCCACCCCGTCAGATTCACTGTGGCCGCCTCATTGTCCCTGAACATTAGCACCAGTGGGTAACTACAAAATACGAAACCTCTCATTTTTCTGCCTGTTGTTTTAATGAATGGGGATCAAAAATTATACTCCAAAGATTTTCACATTTTGAGTCTATTTTCTTCATGATCACAGTGCCAGTAGCCAAGGTTAACTGAGATGAACTCGAATTCAGGGTAAATCCATGAGAATCTCCCACCACTGCACACCCTGCTCTGGGGTGATGTTGGCGTCCTGTTTTGAAATCAGTGTTTGCTTTGCATCAACAGCATGGCCGGACCCCCCTCCATCTTGCTGCCAACAAGGGTCACCTTCCTGTGGTCCAGATCTTGCTGAAGGCGGGCTGTGACCTTGACGTTCAGGATGATGTGAGTAGAAGCCACCCTTCTCTCTGGGGTGGGTTGTCGGAGAAGCTTGTCTGCCTGGAAGCCCACAGCACAGCGCATGACCAGCTGTGAGGGGCAGGGTACTAGGTGCTCTCAAGCACTTTTTACCTCCACAGGGTCCCGGTGGTGGGAAGAATTTACTCCTGAAGACCTACACTGGGGCCCCTTCTCAGTAGCTAATTAGAGTTTGGGAATGTGGGGTAGTTTCCCCATCAGAGTTCATTTCCTGTCTGGTATCAATCAAGTGCAGAGTTTCGAGGGCATTTTGCCTGTGCCCTGGCTCAATATGAAGGAGCACACACGCGCACGCGCACACACACACACACACACACACACAAGTGAGTGTGGGTGGGGCCTGCCAGAAATGGGAGTGATTGCCAAACTTACCATGTGACAGAAGGTGGGGCTTAAAAATGTAATTGTGTTCCTTTTCTCACCTTGGTATCACTTAGTGAGCGTTTAGTTTTAAAAAACCTTTTCAGAAAAAACCAGAATGGCCTCATAGAACCCAAGAAAACAGAGGCCTCACTCTGGCTCTGCCATTATTATTAAGACTCAGCTTCTGAGCCTCTTCATTCAAGTGATCTAGAGAGAAACTCCAGTTGGCTCCTTTGGGGGTCAAGACCCATTCCTGAGCCAATCAGCAGAGGAGGAGTGGGGTCATGTAGTATGTGGGGTGCCCTAGTGGGACACCTAGAAGTCCCTAGTGGGACTTCTTCTCTCTCTAAGAAGGGGATATAACTCTAGTTTATGTGGTGAGGCCTCTAAGAAATAAGCACTCTTTTGAGGGACACAGAATCTGGGGGGTTTGTGCTACTTCCTCTTCCGGATGCACTGTTAGTAACCGTGGTTGCAGAGGGTTATCCAACTTCAGACATTCAGAAGGCCAGGGTGCGTGTTGCCAAAGTGCTTCTAGCTTTCTTCGGGCCTCTGCAAAGTTCTAAACCTTTGCAAGCACATGAGCGAGGACAGCATTCTCAAAGAAATAACTAGGTGTGTGATTGTTCTGATGGGCAGAAGGTTGTACAGTGCCATTCATAAGTCTCTGGTCATATTTGGAACCTGTCAGGTCATCAAGGACATTCTTTTCAGAAGACATTGATTTAGCTTTAAGCTGTTGATTTGTACCTTGGGTCATAATTTATTTTATGTGCTCATCATAACATTGATGATTGTATCATATCCTCCGATGAGAGTGAAAATACAGGGAGAGAGGAGATTCTGACCCCCAAAAAGCAGGCCTTGGAGTTGCTAGTGCACCCATCTGGCCTTCTGTCTGGGGAATCAAAGCCCTTGCTTGCCGCGGCAGCCAGGCTGCAGTGCCAGGCGTGCTAACCTGTCCCAGCCCAGCACTCTTGCCTGAGGTCTCATGCAACAAGGGCCGTGCTAGCTTTCTGAACTTCTGCTCTTTATATCAGACAAGACGGGGGTACGACCGGCAGCAGTTCTCAACAAGGTGACCAATGGGAGCCATGTCAACGTGGCCTGTCAGCTCCACTTCTCACAGGGACCCCTCTTTCACTGTTTGGAGTTAGAGTTTGTTTTCTTTTCTCTTTTCCACCTTACACAGCGCACGTCACACATTGCATCTCTCAGATAACTTTAATCAAAACAAAATAAGAATACAACAAAACAGTGTAAAATGAGGTGAGGAGGGAGAAGGATGGAATGGACTGTCCCTGGTTCTGAAGTAATGCATTTGCCAGAATATGGTTCATGTCTGTCTGCTGTGTATTTTCTGTGCTTGTTGATGATCAGCCTTGAAACTTATGAAAGAATTCGAGGAAGAAAACTCTTTATAGGTGTTCTTTCAAAAAAGAACATTATTTTAAAAAGTCATTTCAGAAGTTACCTGCATTCCAAGTCATTATTTTGGATGATGAGTAGAAACTAAGAATGTTAATGTTATGAAGCATTTATCCCTAACTTCATATTCTACAGATACTGTCCTTTATGTCATGGTAAAGACTGAGAATTAGTTGAAGAATGACCTCCAGTGGCCTGGAGTGGGATTATTATGAACTTGAACCTGTGGAAACCAGTTCCTTAGAATATGCCACCCCAGGAGCAAATTCTCTCTTGCTTCCCGTCAATCCTGTCAACTCTCATTGGAGCTCTAATGCCGTCTCTGATTGGTCAATGAGCAGTCACACAGCCCCCATCTCAGAGGTAGTCCAGGACCCTCTGGCCATGGTAAAAGGCACGAAGGAAGAAAATAATAAGGAAAACCAGAGAAGAAAGGCTAGGAAGAACCCTAGAAGACCAGAGACAGAAAAAGAGGTCAGCAGCTTGCTTTGCGCACCCAGCCTGCCTTGAGCTTGCAACACGTCTGCCTGTGTCACCTGGGGGGATTCCTCCTGACGAGGGGCATGTTCCACCCTTGCATGACTGCGGTTTCTTCCATGAGCTTAGCTTTGGAATCTGCTCACTCTTTTTCACCACGTTAGGAGAGAATACTGAAAGTATTTCAGAACAAAGATTTAGACCTCAGAGCTTCCAAACCTCTTAAAAATTCCAAAGTAAGAAACACTTACGTCAGAAAGATTAAAGCTGGCAGTTTATGTACTTTACAAACAGATCAGCACGTTCCAAATGAAAGTGCCAGACTACAAGGTTGCTGGCTCTTCGAGTTCCCAGCTGTAGCATTTTTCCTTCTGCTTCTTTGTAGTTAATCACTGGACAAGTACTTCTTGGGCACTGCACTGATGCACTTAGCTTGATGATTCCATAAAAGGCAGCCCCAACCCCACAGGGGTACATGATGTTTTTAAAGGCCTGCCCTGAGGTTAATTAGCTTCACAAGTTGGAAACGGGTGAGTGTGAAGAACCTTGACAATTTGAATTCTGGCCCAACCACACTACCTGGTTATCGTAGACTAGGCACTGGCCTGAGCTGGACCTTTTTTTCCTTATCAGTAAAGTGAGGGAATTGGCCCTGGCTGGTGGCTCAGTGGATTGAGTGCCAGTCTGTGAACCAAAAGGTCACCAGTTCAGTTCCTAGTCAGGGCACATGCCTAAGTTGTGGGCCAAGTTCCCAGAAGGGGGCGCTTGAGAGACAAGCACGCATTGATGTTTCCCTCTCCATCTCCCTCCTTTCCCCTCTCTAAAAATAAATATAATCTTAAAAAAAATAAACAAAATGAGGGGATTGGATGCCATGGCACTTGGAGCATAGTAGGGAGTCAGTGAGTGTCCATTGAACAAATAAGGAGTAAATGCTGTCATGTGCTGTGTTTATCCCAGCTTTTTGTTTTGTATTTCCCCCAGATCTCAGAATGTCATATTTCATTTACATCATGTAGAAGTAAGGATTATGTCACAGTTGCTTCTTGGGCCTGTTAATAAGTATGTATTGAGGCCACATTTTGTTCTTTTCTGTGTCCTATGTCACAGAAGAAATACGTCAACAGTAAATTTTAGTTTTATGGGAGGAAAAATTGATGCACACATAACAGACCCTGTTCCAATCGTGGTTCTGAAGTTGTTCAATTGTTTGTCTCTTGTTCTTGGGAAGAGCAGCTCCGAGATAGCCTGAGGCAGCCCTTGCCTATGTATTTCATGTCTCTTGAAGCCTTTATTTCTCAGTAATCTAGGGGTGGCTGGTTTTTCTATACCAGAGAAGGTGTCTCCCTCAGGCCCCCAGGACCACCTCATCCAGCTCCAACAAAGCTTGTGATGCAGCTAAAGGACGGCCACTTATGGTGGGGAACAGTCCACTTCGGCCTTCACCAGTGTTTATCTGCTGATGAAGCAAGGACTCAGGCTCTGTGGGAGGGCTCCGTCTGAGGGGAGTCAAAACTGGGGGGTGGGCTGTGGCCTGGCGACACCAGAGCCACTCAAGGTCTCTGCAGAGAGGGGGGAGAGGCAGGAAAACACCTGTGCCAGTTGGCGGAGGACAGTGTGCATTCTCACTGCAGTGCGAGCCTCACATGGTTGTTAGAGCTCTTTGAGTCCTGGTAATCCATCTGGAAATTGACTCCTAAGGGCTGAACTAAGTTGGGTTTAGCTTCTCTCTGGGAGCTCGAGTACCACAAAGGGAAGTTCTCTCGAGGGAAGGAAATACAGTAGATTCATGCTGAAAGCAAGTAATAAATAAGGGTGACATTCTTCTTTTCACGATTCAGTGGCAGCTTGTGAAACACAATAAAACATTTGACCACAAGCAACGTTTAAGGCAGACTGCGTTGAGTCAGCACGGGCCCTTGGTGCGCTGGCTGGTGCAGCAGGGGTGGCTGAGTGACCCATGTGTCCAGGGCTCTCTGCTCACGCTTCATGCACAACATGGACAGAGTGGTTCAACTTCAATGACGTGAAAAGGTTCTGACAGGCCCAAGGAGTGCTCGTTAGAGTGCTGGCAGTTTGCAGGAGTGTTAAAAGGCCTCTCACCATTAGCTGTGTGGCCTGGTCCGTATTTGCCCAGAAAGAGTGAGACCCAGGCTCACCTTTCTCTTCGGATCAGTCATCATAAATGTCACTGGAGGTCCATTTTGGGAAAACCCATCACCATTCTGATGGGGAAATGGGCACTCTTAGAAAAATTCACAGAAAATTTAAAAAAATTAAGGCATGGGCAATTTCTCATATGATTACTTGCTTGGGCATTAAGTATAACTCGTGTGGAAACACTTCAGGTGTTTGACATGGGTGTGTGATGGCTTGCACACCTGCCACCGCCAATCCAGCAGCCATGTTTTTCTTTTGCCTGCATGCCTCACAGAAAGTGACTTCTTTGAATAAGGGGCCTGGAGAAGTGGAGAAAACCAGGTCTACACTTAATTTATAGTAGAAATAATGTCTTAGGGTGCCAAGGGCAGGGCTGCTGAGAGAGATGCTACACCAGTGGGTGAGGTCCTGGTGGTGGGGTGGGGCGTCCTGGCCGTCACCTTGGGAATCCCAGAAGCTCCACCAATGAGCAGGGAGAAAAGATCCGAGACACGGAGTCCCATTATTGGTGCATTGTCAGCTTAGACTTTTAACGAATAGCAGTTTCTCCTGATGCTAAAAATCAAAGGCTGGATACAAAAAGTTGGAAGGTATTAAAATTATTAAATAAAACCCACTTTTCATGGATTTTTAAAGGGAGATTTAATTTAAGAAGGTGAATTTCAGTTTTCAGTGGCATTAAGCACTTTTGTATTGTGAGGAAATGCACGTAACATGAAGTTTACTCTCCCAACCACACAGAAGCGGCTTGAAGCACATTGGCAGTGCTAGGCAGCCATTGCCATCGTCCACCTTCAGAACTTTATTCCCAATTAAGTGCTTTTAAAGTCCATTGTTTTAAATTCTAGGGAGTTTAGTAGGTCTTCATTAGGGTCATTTATGGGCAGCAGTGCATTGCTCTTTGAAAAATCTTCGAGGTCACTGTTTTATAGTCTCTCTCCTCTTGGGCTAAGGACCAGGGATGCCCCAAGGGGTGTCGATGCCCCTCTGATTCTCCACCAAGAAACTTTATTTATGCAAATCTCTTACCACCCAAATCATAGAACCCAAGGGAAGGGAGGGACCTGAGGACCATCCACCCCCTTGTTTTACAGGCGAAGGAAAGTTTTCACGCTGATCGCCCACCTGCCCGTTCACACATGGACCCCAGGTTGGACTCAGTTTGTCTCGACCTGACTTGCTGAGTGCTTGGCAGAGATAAGATGTGCTTTCGGGGGACTTCTGAACGCTCTCATTCCAGTCTTGACTGTCGTTCCTCTAGGGGCAGTTAGTCATTTTCTCAGCTGCAATTATGGGAAAGAGTCCATTTCTCCTTGGCGTCCCGGTGAAGAAAGAGAAGGTCTGCAATTCCAGGAATCTGATCACAGAGCAAGGGGTCAAATGTAGCATAAATCACTGGGGGTGCTGTCATGAGATGTCAGAAAGGGCTTCTTCGAGCTATGCAGTGACAGCTCGTATCCCTGGACTCCCCCGGTGACACAGCACAAACCCCTACATTCCTCTTGGCCAGTACGAGTCAATCAACAGTGTACACCCACCGTCAGATCATGAGTGCTGCGCACTCACGGAGCTGGATGGCGATTTCTCTGAAAGCTGGGAGCTGGAGGCCTCACAGGGAGCGAGGACTCCAGGCATTGCTGCTATAATCGGACAGCACACACACTCCTGCCCTCAGACCCGCTCTTCACAGATGTGACAGCCTCAGTCTGGCTGCACACTGCCACCTCCTTGGGCAGCAAGCGAGGGCCTGACCCGTGTGCTAACGTCAGCGCTGCAGCCAAGGCCTGTTCTGCGGTTGGCTTAAGGTTCCTACTGAACAAAACTGCTCTGCCTGTCGTGTGTTGTCTACTAACCAGACCGCAAAGCCTGCCTTGCCCGTGGTGGTGACCAGTCTGCGTCGTGTGGGCGGTGGTGTCCTGTGTCGCAGTGAGTGAGTGGTGGGGGGAGAGCCGACTTTGTTTCTGCCTCCGTGTCGTTCTGCAGGGGGACCAGACCGCCTTGCACCGGGCCACAGTGGTGGGGAACACGGAGGTCATCGCCGCGCTCATCCAGGAGGGCTGCGCCCTGGACCGGCAAGACAAGGTGAAGAGGGACATGCCTGCCCGGGGCCCACTGGCAAGATGTTATCACTCGTGGGTTAGCATGATGAAATCAGCCCAGATTTCCTTTGAATGAGTATTTGATATCCTAGGGAAATTTTTAAAAATCCTTTCTCTCATGGCAGCTGTGGGCAACCACATAAGCATAACTTGTAGCAAAAATGAAAGGTCTAGAAGTAATGGCATGTGCTCCTATACACACAATTGCTTTTCCCCACTCCCTGCCCCCCCGCCCTTTTTCCTTCTCCTTCTTTGATAAATGAGCAATTTAATTTTAACTATATTGGAAGAAAAAAATTAGCAAAATCATTTTTTAAGAAATCCCAATGACATATATATTAATCTAGTGTTCCTAAATTATCAAACAATCTTAAAACAGGGAAATTTACAATTTAGTGCAATTCAGCCTGTTTGCTGTATTTTTAAATTTTTTTTAATTTTTATTTTATTGATTATGCTATTACAGTTCTATTCCCCCCTTCATTCCCCTCCACCCTGCATCCCCCCACCCCCACCATTCCTCCCCTTTAGTTTATGACCATGTGTCTCAAGTTCTTTAGATTCTGTATTTCCCATACTATTCTTGCCCTCCCCCCTATCTATTTTCTACCTACCATCTATACTACTTATTTTCTGTACCTTCTCCCTCCTTCTCCTCCTCCCACTCCCCTGTTGCTAACCCTCCATGAGATCTTCATTTCTATGTTGCTGCTCCTGATCTAGCTGTCCTTTTAGTTTGCTTTTATTTTTTATTCTTTTAAAGATTGTATTTATTTTTAGAGAGAGGGGAAGGGAGAGAGAAAGAGAGGGAAAGAAACATCAATGTGAGAGATAAACATCCATTGGTTGCCTCTCACAAGCCCCCAGCCAGGGACCTGGCCCACAACCCAAGCATGTGCCCTGACCGGGAATCAGGAATCGAGCTTGCAACCTTTCACTTTGCAGAGCACAACGCCCAACCCACTGAGCCACACCAGTCAGGGCCTGTTTACTTTTTTAAACAACTTTTTATTCAAACATATACACAGAAAAGTACGCAAACAATAAGTGCCGCTCAGTGAGGTTTGAGCCCATCTGTGTGAGCACTCAGATCCAGACGCAGGGCGTCCCCACAGCCCCTGGCCCCTTCCAGTCACTTCCTTTTGCTTCCCGCTTTGTGCAGTCAGTCCCTTGGGCTGGGCCACCCACTGCTACTTCCTTTTCCAGCATGTCCCACTCCCACTCCCTGGCCTTAGGCACTGTGGTCTTTGAGACCCTAGACTTCCCCTTGTGAGTCCGGCCACATTAGGCCTTGTCTGTCTGTGTGGTCGATTGCAAGTCTAAGCCAGACCCTGGACATAATCCCCACCCCCAGCTGCCTGCCCTGTGCCCAGGCCTGGAGCTCGTGGAGGGTGGTTCTGCCTCTCCTCCCTGCACGTCCCCTCCTCCAAACCCTGACCCTCCATGCCCCACCGAATATCTTTTTTTGTGAGTTAAGCAAATTCATGTTATCTTCAATTGATTGATTTTATTTAAAAGCCACATAGTGAGGAGACTTATTTACAAATCAGTGTTGCACGTTTCTTTGGTGTCCTGAGGCTTTTGGAATTAACTGGGTGAGATTAAAATTTGGGAAGAAAAAGGAGAGGGGGAATCTACCTATTTGGTGCTTGGGTCCTGGAATTTGTGAAGCTGGACCCTGCACTTGCCCAATCTTTGCAGGGTTCTCTCTGGGGCCAGGAGCAGAGCAGAGCCCAAGAGGTGATGGAAGTGGGAAGGAACGGACATTTTCTGTCCTGATGTTGCTTTCTGTTAAATGCAACTGTGCCTTTCTTAACTGGGGTTTCCATAGAGACGGAAGCCCCAATGCCTAAGGCATCCATTGCACACAGGAGTCTAGACTGCATCTGGACTGGTACTTGTTATGTACCATTTCTGGGAGAATGGAGTTCTCCCAGAACTCCACTCAAGTCATTTTTCTGGGCTGTGATGCAGATGAGGAATCCTTGGGAAAGGCTCTGTGGCGTGCCCTGAGAATACACACAGATGTGTTGACTTTAATGAGATCGGCGAGGTCGTGGGTAATGTGCTTTCCCTCTGCGTGCACTCCACAGGACGGGAATACAGCCCTGCACGAGGCATCCTGGCATGGGTTCAGCCAGTCAGTCAAGCTGCTCGTTAAAGCAGGTGCCAACGTGCTTGCCAAAAACAAGGTGAGGCCCTACAGGTGCTAGAAGTCACTCACAGGTGAGGGGGGCTGCGGGCTTTGTTCCCAGGACAGGAGCCTCCTCTCTGGTGCGGGGGGGCTCGGGGGCTGCAGGCTTGTTCGTGCACAGTCTGCGTGGTGAGCAAGAGAACCTCCTGGGGTGGCTTTGGCTTCCGCGGATCTCTCCTGGCTCTCACTGCTTGGCCATTGGTTTATCAGAGCGTGGCTGTCCTCATGGAGACAGGGGAAGGATAATAGCATCCCTTCTCCCTCTTTTCCTCCATCTCCCCACTCCAGTCACTCATCAGGTTTTGCCTGTTTTGCATCTATCCCTCTCCTTCCATGCCCATTATTGATGTGTCCCTGGATTTCAGAAGTGCCACCGGCTGCCCAGTCCCTTCCCCATCCTGCTCTGAAACCTTTCAGGAAAGCTCTTCAACTGGACACTGTCTCGGGGCCTCCCCAGAGTGGCCTCAGCCTACCTCTGGAGCTGCTTTCCTGTGCCTTTTCTAGCATGTGCCTCCTGTGCTGTCAGCTTGGGCTCACTGTCCCCTGCGGCTGCCCCTCCCATAGGAGTAGCCTGTTCCCTGTTTCTGCCTGCAGACCTCCACCCAGGGCCCCCAAGACCTCACTGCCTGGCCACTGCACACAGCTTTGTGCTGTCGGTTAAGTGTTTTTGCACGGTTCTCTCTTGTGTCAGAAGCTCGGGGGAAAGAAGCCAGCCATGTACCATCACCTCCCCAGTGATGCCTGGCTCCCTGCCTGCAGGCTGGTGCCTGCCCACTTCTCCAAGCTGGTACATGGTTGGAAATGTGAGTTGGTTCATTTGTGCCAACTCTGAGAAGTAGGAGGTTCCCAGTTAATGGACAGAGAAGCCTGGGGAGGGGCTAGTATAGTCCTTGACTAACACACATGATTCATTTGGGACTCAGAGCCGGCACCCAGCCCAGGTCTGTCTGTGCAGCCCACTGCCTCCTGGCCTGTGTGAGGCCCCGGGGCATAGTGCAGAGCCCCGAGTTCCCGCTCCAGGTGAAGCAGCAGAGGCTGCTGGAAAGCACAGACGGGTATTGTTTCAGAAGAGGGACTGGGGCATTCTGCACGAGCCACAGCCTCTGGGGGAAATTCTCAAAAGGTGCTCCCACCCCCAGCTTTGCTGAGGTGTAGCTGACAAAGTTATAACATATTTAAAGTGTGTAGAGTGATGCATTGGGTTGGCCAAAAAGTCCGCTGCATTTTTTTCTATAACATAAGACATTTTTCATTTTCACCAATAATTTGATTGATTTGGATATTTGAGTAGGTTGGCTATATCCTGTCATTAGCTTCTAGTGGGTAGAGGCCAGGGCAGCTGCTACACACCTTCCAATGCATAAGACAGCCCCACAACAAAATTTGGCCAAAATGTCAATAATACCAAGAAACTTTGCAAACCACTTTTGACATGTTCAATCCATCACAGCACCTTCTCCATATACTGTACAAGTCTTTTTTCTTTTTTGCATTTCTGTTGTGTGTTTACCTTTTTTAAAAGTAATAAAGTATAACAGCCAAAAATGTTGCGTATTTTCTTCCACCTTTAATATTAAAGTGGCTGTACAAAATTTCATCAATTTTGATAGGTCTTTGAAATGCACACTGATATGTTAGCTGTCACAATTCAGTGTAACAAAATTGTTTTGAATAAAGTTAAAAGCAACTAAGCACTTATTAGAGCCATCTTAGGGGAAAAAAAGTAACAGACTTTTTGGCCAATCGAGTAATTAGGGTGGGAAAAGTACCTGTTAGTCTATCTACCTCGGTCACGTTGTTTTAATATCGCGTTTTGAGGTATAATGTGTATACAGTGAGGTTCATCATAGAAATACTGTCCTATGAGTTTTGACAATTGTATGCAGTTGTGTAGCCACCGCCACAATCAAGATAGAGAAGACTTTCATCACCCCCAAAGTTCCTTTGTGCCCTTTGGTGGCAACCCCCTATCTCCTCCCCCCAGATCCCAGCAACCACCTGTTTGCCTTTCCCCAAACGTCATCTAAATGGAATCACAGTACGTAGCCTTTCGCGTCTCACTTCACTTAGACTAGGGCAGAGGGGGTCACGTGTAAGCCCAGCACTAAGCTTCACTTAGCATGTTTTTTAGATTCCATGTCTATGTTGTTACATGTGTGATTAGTTCATTCACTTCGATTGCTGAGTAATACTCCACAGCATGAATGTACCATATTTTGTTTATTCCTTACTCATAGTTTTCCATTTGCTTGATCCAAATGCTCTTCAGCATAAGTGATACTTCCTTATTGGAACTAAGAGACTTGGTTCCAAGGCTGTGTCACAGAAAGTAAATCTTGGTGTGATATTTCTGGAACCACCAGATTTCTCTTACCAAACACATGTAATGACCCCCTCTGAGACGTCGACTTGGGGACAGTCTCCGGCCTGGGCAGAGGGGGTCACATGTTAGCCCAACACTAAGTCCTTTCACAGGAAACGTGGCGTTTAAAACATGGGCAGATGCTTCTCTTTGGTGACCTAAGCAAGCACTTTCTCTACCTGGGTGCACTTTAAAATCTCCTGAGAAACTTTAGACAAGAAGGAAAACCCCCGAATCTACCCCAATGGCCAGGCCTGGGGTAGCCAGCTGCCCCAGTTTGCTCCAGCCCAAGGGTTTCCCAGAATGCCTCCGACTTCCAGAGCTCAACCCTGAGCAGCCCAGACTCCACCCGCCCGAGTAAATCTGAGTCCCTGGGGTCGCAGGTGTGCGGAGTCTGTTTGAAGGCTCCCCAGGTGATGTACATGGGCAGCAATGGGGTTAATAGCCACGGCACGCACTGAGATCTCGCACTTGTGACCCCCTCCAGTTTCCTGGAGGGAACAGTGAGGCAGAAAGGCTCTGCCCGGGCTGGTGAGAGCCAAGGCTGTGAGAGGGAAGGTAAGTGAACTGGCGACAGGCAGTTTTCCTCTTTTTTTAGTAATTCATTTCTCTTTTCAAAAGGTGAGGAACATAGTGTCCTTGAGTGTGGGCGGGCAGTGCCTGTGGTCCAGGAGGCGTGAACTGGGTGAGGGAATGGCCACGGGCAGGCCATGTCACGGCGCAGAGCCCACACCGCGGCAGTCCTGGCCCAGCCTTTGAGCTCAGCGGAGCAGGCACTAGGTCTCCAGCCTCCTGAGTGCACACTCTCGGCCCAGCCCCGAAGCTCCTCTCATGCTGCTGCCTTTCTGGTTACTTTTCCAGGGGTGAATCAGCAGCCTTGCAGGCCCTACTCTCCTAGTCTCAGAAAGTTCTGTTTATGCATTCTTTCCGCAGGATTGCCCTGGGCCTTATTTGGACCCTTGGCCGTCATTTTGATGTGTCATGTTGAAAGTACAGGGTCTCTAGCTGTTGGTTAAGTGACAGACACAGTTGCCTATGATGTGGGGATCTTTTCCATAGTTCCAATTTGGTTGCTTTAAGAAAAAGATAGAAATGGGCGATGTGAAAAAGGCTGCAGTGTAATTGTAGGCACCTCCAGCCTGCCTGTAGGAGGTGGCCTGCTTTGCCCTCCTTCACTTCACGGGCACAGCATTGTGGCCACAGCTTTGGTTCATGTCGGGTGGGAATGATGAAGCCGTCTCAAGAGGAATGTAACACGTGGACATGCACAGCATTTTACCATTAAGGAAATGCCCTCCTGGGCACTCGGAGCCGAGCCTCACAGCCTCAGCATCATAGGGGCCACATGCCATTTTACAGGTAAGGAATCCAAGGCGGAGGAGAGTAAGAGCCTTGACCCGTGGCTTTCAACTAGTAAGGGGCAAAGCTGGGACTTGGAACCAAGGCTGTGTCGCAGATGTAACTCTGCTGCCTGCTTGGGTTCCAAGTTAGGTGTTCTTACCACTGACAGCCCTGCTGGCTCCGCCAATTAGGGAGCAGGGAACTTGAGCTCTGACCTGTCTTCTGTAAGTGCCGCCCCCTGCCCCCTGCGAGGCCTGCTCCGTGCGGGTCTGCGGAGCACATGTCGCTAACCTATCCTCCCTTCTCTCGCCTCTCTCCAAGGCAGGGAACACGGCCCTGCACCTGGCCTGCCAGAACAGCCACTCCCAGAGCGCACGCGTCCTCCTGCTGGGCGGCTCCCGCGCCGACCTCAAAAATAACGTGGGTGAACAAAGCTGGCTTCTCTCGAGCTCTCTTGTGTCATCTTGGGAAATAACCCTTCAAGCATACTTGAGTGTTAACCTCTAGAAAATAAAAAAGTGAAGTCTCTGGGGACTATCTATAAAGTTTTTTTTTTTTCTTAATTTTCTAAGGGGTCATTTAGGAGTGTGAGAAGGGGAAAGAAGAGACTTGGAAACAGCTTTTCTTCCACCCTGTTCCCCTCACTCCTCAACCTCGATTTGGTTTATCATTCCCTGTGCCCTGTGTTGGTGAATGGATCTAGGCAACCTCTACGTGTCTGGAGAAAGTCCCTGCCCAAGCACTTGCTGTTGGCAGCTACTGGCTGGTGCTTGCCGGGAGGTCGTCCGAGGCTTCATGCCCAGTGTCTACAAAGCAATGACTGAGGCATCCTTGGAATGAGCAGATGGGTCAATAGTTCTGAGGATGCCTGACCTGAGAGGTCATGTGGGCGTCGCTCCTCTCTGCACAGGAAGTCCCATGCCTCAGCTGCTCCACTGCAGACTCTAGCAGGGGTGTCCAACTCATGGCCCACAGGCCGCATTCGGCCCAGGATGGCTATGAATGTGGCCCAACACAAAAATCATAAATTTACTTAAAACCTTTTTTTGCTCACAGTTTTTGTTAGTGTTTGTATATTTACTATGTGGCCCAAGACAATTCTTCTTCCAGTGTGGCCCAGAGATGCCAAAAAGTTGGACACCCCTGCGGACATCTCTTTAGTAAGTGGCCTTAGCTGGGGCCCCCTGGCTGGGGGCGGGCTCATGTAAGGTGATTCTCAGAAAGCCCTGAACCTCAGCTGTGAGCAAGGCTCCTTAATCTAGGTCTAGGGAGAAAGTTGTGCTGAGTGGTCAGCATTTCTAGACAGAGCTAGAGTGAAAATGTTAAGAGATCACCACAATGTTACAACTTTGTCCTCAGTTTTGCTGTTGTCCCTCTGGGGGCCACTTTGGATGTTGAGGAAGGCCTGGATGTTGAGTTTTTCTGGCCACCCTTTGTTACACCCTGTAACTGCTGCTTCATCAGTGACCCAGACTACCTTGCTCTATACGGGATATTGGGGCCTAACTGAAATGGGATGCAACTTGAATTTTTTAGAACACATGTGATGTTACAACTCAGCAATGGCCCCCGCTTCCCTGTCCTCAGATCCACGATGGATCTGCGAAGGGAAGGGCTCATTTCCAAAGCCGTGCTCTTGGTCCTTCTTCAGCATACTCGAGTCTTAGGTTTGTAGGAGAGGACGAGGTCAGTGGATTCTGGGGAAGCAGAGGCTGCCTTGGCTATTGAGAAGGTCTCACCAGGGGCAGGCATCCAGCGTATAAAACCTGGACACAGAGAGACTACACAGCGGGGAATCAGCAGGGCTGCAGACAGCAGCAGAGGGCTGGGAGTCTGGGAGCGCAGCATCCACGGTGAAAGAGATGCTCGTAAGCCTGACACCCTCTAAAGAATATACACTCGCCTGCCAGCTTTTAAATGACATTTTCTTTTGACTTTCACTGTTGTGTTTTGTAGCCACACAGACTGTGCTCAGAGTGTGATTTCTGTCCGCAGGCAGGCGACACCTGTTTGCACGTTGCCGCACGCTATAATCACTTGTCCATCGTTAAGCTCCTCCTCAGTGCTTTCTGTTCTGTCCATGAAAAGAACCAGGTCAGTGCATGTGTCCTCCCCAAGGCTGCCTCCCTCCCACAAGGCTGACTGCCAGGTGTGTTAGCACGAACCGGAGCAGAGGCCGCTGGGAGCCTCTGTCTGCCGGGACGCGGCCAGCGCTGGCCTTCCCACGTGCGGCCCCTAGACAGAGCCTGCCCTTACCATTCCCGTGCCTGTCGCCACATTTGCATATCGAACATTTGCTGGTGATCCTGGGGGTGGGGTATTGTCTGAAATCTGATTTTACAAGGAAACCTGCAAGAACATGGCCTAGTAAATAAGCAAGGGAATGAGGCTTCTCACCACCTGAGTTCTGTGCCTTGCACTGCCAGTTTATGTGAGCTCAGGGAGTCTCTGGTTGCTGTAAAATTGGGCACCTCATCTGTATCTGGGCTGCATGATGGGCTTTTGTAATAAAGCTGTGACTATTACAGTGTTCTGTGGAAATGTGCTAGACTTTCAGTAGTTATTTATACTTTTTAAAGGTCTTGCTATTTATTGATACCAAAGTGATGCATTGTTGGGCTTCACCTGGGTTTGCGTGCAGATATTTGAAATTTAAAACTAGATGGTTATATACCTTATAATGGTAGTTTCTAACCCTGGCTGCCCCTAAGAATTAACAGGGAATTTGAAATATCATTCCTAAATCCTACCTGTTTAAATGACCAGAATGCCCAGGAAATGGCTCGAGTGTGCAGTTAGGAGTGAGAACCACTCACTGGCCCAGCTAAATCACAAAATTGCCCTTCTACGGCCCTCAGTAGCCAGCGATTCTCAACTTTTGTGGCACATTTCAATCACCTGGGAGCTTTGAAAACTCACGGTGCCCAACCCACACTCCAGACCAATTAAATCGGAATGTCTGGGGTGGGGCCCAGGTGTCAGTAGTTTACACAGCTCCCCACCCCCAGCCCACAGCTAAGCTGTTCAGCAAGGAAATAACATCCCGTGGGTACTGGCGACTAAATTTTCATGCTGTCAGGAAAAAAAGTATCAGAGTGCTTTACCTGATCCCCTGATGGTAGAGAATGAGTTGTTACACTTCGCCTGTCTTTGCCTGACTTATTTATATCATTCTGTTTGGAGGGGGGATAAAAACCAGCATTTGCATTTGGAATTGTCCACATCCTCCTGTCATAGCTGATTGTCTGAAAACATTTCTTGTATAAAGAGAACATGAAAACTTAGGCTATTTGGTAACAGGTTGAAAACAGCTGGTGTTAAGACTGATCCTCAGTCACTCCACCCAGCAAAGAACACCGTGAGCCTGCAGAATGATTCCCAGTAGCCCCTCACGTCCCTGCAGGTGCTTGTAGAAATGGCCGTCTTCGTGGCACCCACCCACGCTAGCCCTCAGGAGCCAAGGGCTCTCTGCCTTCGTCCCTGCCTTGGCGGTGGGACCTGGCCCAGAGCTCCGGGATGGCCAGCCTACCAGCTCCTGGCTCCCGGCCATCATCCTGGCTCAGTGTAAGGATGCAGGTCTGACCACTCTCAACAGTCCCAGCCCAGCATCATTCTGTCCCCTGCACAAATTAATCCTGTGATTTCTGGTATCTTCAGTCAAAAAAGACTGATATTTCTCCATCGCTCATTTAGCTCCTCAATCTTTAAGAAGAACCACATAACATTTGAGCCAAGGCCCCTCTATCAGTCTTTAGCAAACCTTAGAAAAGACTCTGAAAAGCTACCCCTGGGGCCATGGGGCAAAAAGCTGGAGGGCTGTGTACCATGCTCAGGTGGGGTTTAGAGGGCTTTCTTCTGATTAATTTCAGGCTGGAGACACAGCACTTCATGTGGCTGCTTCCCTAAATCACAAGAAGGTGGTTAAAATCTTACTGGAGGCTGGAGCAGATGGGACCATCGTTAATAATGTAAGTGGAGCTGCAGCAGTGGTTTCTAAAGCCCTTTCCACCCCTTTCCAGAATGGGGCAAGCTGTTCCTAGCTCACCTCCTGCAGACTCCGAGGGCACCTACCTGGGGCCCTCAGGGGTGGACTTAGGGAGACCCGTGTGAACAAGCCTTGAGGGCTCGTCTTTATGTTCCTAGCGAAAGTCTACACACCCTGATGTGAGAGATCTGGGATGACCAAGACGTGGAGGTTACTGAATACAGATGTGGTCCTCAAAAAAAAAGGCCACGTAGCATCCATCATCCTCAAACTTTTAACTCCTTTCTCTCCAAAATAACCGATCTCAGTCTGCCTCCCCCCCCCCCCCTCCCCTCCCCCCTCCCCTCCCCCTCCCCTCCCCTCCCCCTCCCCCTCCCCTCCCCCCCCTCCCCCCTCCCTCCCTCCCCTCCCTCCCCCTCCCCCTCCCCCTCTCCCCCTCCTCCCCTCCTCCCCCTTCCCTCTCCTCCCTCCTCCTCTCCTCCTCCCCCCCCTCCCCCTCCTCCCTCCTCTTTCCCTCCCCACTCCTCCCCTCCCCATCCCCCTCCCCTCCCCCCCCTCCCCTCCCTCCTCTTTCTCTTTCAGATCCTATAGCAGCCCCGGCTCTGTGGTCTCCGCCCTCCTGAAATGTCACACTCACAGGGGTGGAGTACTTGTGTGAGTGTCTGGGGAGGCCGGGCTGTCAATGCTGCTGAAGGCTCCCGGCTCCAGTTTCCCCCTTCTTCTCCCAGTTGCAGTGCCTGTACTGGGTGATAACTTGGGGCGCCTCTTTCATGATGCCTTGAACACCTTTCCCATCCTTTGAATCCCGCTGTTAACGACTCTTGAATCTCGGCTGAATCTCCCTGGAGCCTCCGCCATAGCTTCCTAATTGGTTTTCACAGTTGAGCTCCTGAGACTCTGGCTGGGCCCCCATCTGCCCTTCCCACTGTCTTCTCCCTTCTTCTCCAGGCAAATTCATTGCTTGGCTGTGTCTTGTAATCCTCTGAGTATCCTCAGCGGGAATCTTCCACCCTGACCTTATGTGACTTTTCCCTTCCCTCATCTCTTTTCCAGAAAGCACACCTCGGTGGGCAGTGCCCTGACCTCTGCCTCCTGGAGCACACAGTGCCCACCTGCTCGGCACTTCCCCTCTCTTGCTGCGTCCTCAGGTGTAACTTGGCTCCTTCGCTGGGAAAAGGCTCAAGAGCAGGGCCTCGTTCTGCGTGTGTTCTGTGAGCAGGTGCAGCTGTGACCGAGTGCGGGGTTGGTGGCCGGTACTCACTTGCTCTCCCCTGTGCCTTTCCTCAGGCAGGCCAGACCCCGCTGGAGGCCGCCCGCTACCACAATAATCCAGAAGTCGCTCTTCTCCTCACTAAAGCTCCCCAGGTAGGATTTATTGCATTTTCCATCGTGTCGATTATGTGGGGCCACAGAAAGTCATGGGGACTCTCTGCTTGCGATCTACTGAAGCCAATTCAAACTAACGTATTAAATAGGAACCCGTGGGTCCGTTAACCAGGCAGCGGGAAGAGTAGGCATCCCTGTGGGCCGTCAGAATACCCAGAGCCGGCGGCTGCGGGCCCATGTTGTCACCGCCAGCCTCCTGGACTGGAGTTCCCCAGGTACTCGGCTGAGAAAAAGTTCCAGTTTAAAACATCACACGAGAGCTTGGGGCAAGTGCCCCCAACGAATGGGGCGAGAGGGCTGCACCCACTTGACCATGTGGTCAAGGGGCATTTTCTAGACAAAGGTGGGAGGGAGGGGCCCGTTCTGAGCAGACAAAGCCGTAAATGTCCACTTAGAGGCAGTTAAGTACAGTATAGTTTTCTTTTCTATTAAATAAGGGTATTTTGGTAACCAGGCCATTTAAAAAGAAGATGATTCAGATCATTTGAGTTGAGTGATAATTTACAGGCCGGTCAGAATTTCAGCACCCTGCAATAACTCGTTTCTTCGTATTACGTTCCGCTGACACATGACTTTTATGGAATTGTGTTGACAATGTGTGTGCCCTCTCGTAGTCACCCTTCGTTCTAACTGGAATACGAAAATGTTCCGCCGTCATCACAATGACTCGTCATAGTAGTATTCTCTCTCTATTGCTGTCTATATTTTCTTGAACACTTTCCTTAATGTAGGACATTCGGGTTATTTTGCAGTGGGGGGTTATTCTGTGTCACAACACAGTAAACACTGACTTGCTTCCACCTTATTCTGGCTACTGTCGCAGGAAGACAAAGTCAGGGAGCCCCAGGAAGATCCTGGACTCAGCTGTGGCCTCACAGCTCGACCCCAGCCAGCCCAGCCTCCTGCATGGCCTTGATTTCACTCGGGTTTTAAAAATGTGCCTGATATAAGCAGTTGCTGGAAATGGTTGAGATTTTTCTCTTTCGCAAAGTTGACCAAGGGGTTGGTCCTCCTCAGTCGCCTGTGGAAGGCCACAGGGCCCCTGACAGGTGCAAGTCAGCACTCCTTCAGGAAGAGGCTCCACCCCTCTCCAGTTATTTACAAAGAAATGGTCAGTGGAATCCACCCGTGAACCCAGATGTAGAAAGATGCCAGTCTCTCGCGGATCAAAAAGTGCAGGGTGCTGTGTAAGTGTCAGAATTCATCGGTTATCTGGCATTTCAGTGCCTGGCGTTTTGATGGACAGTCCTGCACGTGCTCACCACACGAAGACCATCTGGTCTTGCGGGGAGAGGATCCCAGGCGCACACACAGGTGGGCCGCTGACCCACCTGTCGCCTGTGTTCCAGGGCCCGAGGGTCTCAATTCACAGGGAAGGTTTACCACTGCCAGTTGTCCTATGGGGTTGTCCTTTGTGTTTCTATTAAAAAGTGACCTCCGCCAAGTTTTTCCACACCTATATTGAATAGCAAATAGGATAACATTTTATGAAAGTTTATTTTATACAACAGTACATGATAAACCCTATTCTCAAAGAAGGAATGTTGGAATATGAATAAAAGTATATATCTGCTATTCTATTGTTACTGAAGTAGTTCTACTGTTTGTCTGAAATAAGAAATCTCTTTGCCTTGGTTCCTGAATTGACCATGGATTTCGCTGGCTCCCAGCAGTACCAAGCCTATTTTTCCCCAAAGCTTTAAGATCAATATGCCCTGATTCCTGTGAATTGGAAAAGATCAATGACATTTCATTTGGTAAATGTCTGATTTTTCACAGGCTAGTAATATGGTCTGTGGAGTTTTTCTGACTATTATTTTTGGTTTGGGTCCCCTCTAAGTGTCTCTTCTCATTTTTGATTGACATGGTTCAAACATGCTTCTTTCTGAAAGCGAATTCCAGGCTGGTCCTGGTGCTGCGTGCCCTTGTCAGGGTCCGTAGACTGGGTGAGCGAAGGGCACCGGTCACTCCTTCTCATGAGACTTGATGTGCTAGTGCGTCTAAACGTAGCTTCAGAAATGGCTCAGGACAGGGGCTCTCAGACTTTGCTTGAAGAGCCCTTTTGCATTTCAAAATACTTTGGAGGCTTACAAGGAGCTTTGTTTATGTGAGTTTTATCCATCAACAGTTACCATATTTAAAACTGAACTTGAGGAATGTTAAAGATGTTTGTTTGAAAATTAGAAGTCCATTTCGTGTTCATAGAAATGGCATTGTTTTGTGAAAAACTATTTTTGAGAACAAAAATTAGGAAGAGCAGCATCGTTTTACATTTTCACAGGTCTCTGTACCGTCTTACCTAGAAGATAGCGGGATCCGTCTCTCTCCGCATGCAGGCCCCGGTAAATGCCACCGCTCCCTCGTGAGAGAGCAACAGTGAAAAAGGCCACATTGTCTTAATAGTGGGAAAACGGTTTTAATCTCATGGACGTAGCAGTCCCTAGACTTTCAGAACTGCTGGCTTAGGGGACGAGAATGGGGTTTAAAAATCGGCTGTATCCATCAGCAGATACTGTCAGGGGTTTTCCCTTTTCGTGGTAGCCACTGCCCGTAGAGGTTCTTTCTGTGGTAACGGTGTCACCTGAAGACAATGAACATGAGAAGAAAGTCTGAAACAGATGAAAAAGACGATGCTGAACTTCAGAGAGCCCTTATCTATTTATATAAGAGGACAATAAAATGTTCTGTTGCAGAAAAAGTGTGACCCTAAAAAGCATGTTTGCTTTCTGGACCTCTTTGATGAAAGGGGTGAACCCTGGATGTGGGAGTAGGCGGTGGGGGCAGGGGGTGGAGCTGAGCCAGTGGAGGTTTCTAGCAGCTCAAAGTTCTGTACTCTGGTTCAGCAGCCTCTGTCACTTGAGCAGCTAAGTCACCGAGGTGGGCAGGGAGGGGGCTGACAGTGACTGAGGGTCCGCCGTGCATGGCCACCTCCTCTGCCTGGCTTCATCCCAACCGCTCCTGCATTTACGTTTGAGGACACAGAGTTCAGAGGTGTGAGGTAACTTTGCCCAAAGAGCCTACTGCTGGCAGCCGGGTTCTACGCCGGGTCGGTGGGGCCCTGGGCGCCCTCTCCTGTGCCCACCCCACCTCTGCACACTGAAGGGGCCCACCAAATGCCTCCTTAGGGGAAGGAAATTCCTGCCCCGTAGTTGCCACAGTGGATCCTAGATGCACCTCAGTAAGGGTGAATCAAATTGTACACGACTTGGATACGGTTTGACCGGAGAACATCTGATGGGTCGGTTTGGGCCGAGTGTACCAGACAGTGAGTGAGGCCGTGCCGGGCTTGGGACAGCCGCATTGCACAGCTCCAGGGGACGCCATTCATGTCCTAGTCTCTAGTCCATGTGAGCGGCGCCCTCTGAGTTAAGCAGTGCACAACCTGCACACACCTGTGTGGTGGCCCAGGCCTGGCGCATAAATGCCTGTTACTGTCATGGACTGTCAGCCCCTTAAAGTCAGGGACAATGTCCATCTCTGGGTCTCCACAGACCAGGGCGGCATTGCAGGTGGTCTGAGGTGCTTGCCGTGAGTGCTTGGTGTCTCCTGATAGGCTGGAAGGTCCGTGAGATCAGAGTGCCAGGTCCAAGGAATTCTCTCACGCCATTGCTGCGCTGGTGTGTAACGATGCCTCTTGCCTCCTTCAGGTCTTGCGCTTCAGTCGTGGGCGAAGCCTGAGGAAAAAGAGAGAGAGGCTCAAGGAAGAGAGGCGAGCGCAGTCTGTGCCAAGAGATGAGGTGGCACAAAGCAAGGTGGGGGGTAGCCTTCCCGCCCCTTCCCAGCTGCACCTGCTCTCAGAGGGTGGGAACTACCTCCCCGCCTCCTCTGGGTTCTTCTGGTGGCTGCCACGCCCTCTCTGTCTCTTCCTTTCACTGGGGTCCTTCAAACCATTGCCAGTCTGTTCCCTTTGGCGTTGTGCCCTCCACTCCTCCAGGAGTTCAGATTGTGTGCCTGTGTGTGTGTGTGTTGCCCATCTTTCCCTGCACCCTTGTGTGGTTATTGTGTCCAGCCGTGGATCCTTGGCCTTCCCACTGCCACGTGGGCAGCACTACTTCTCGGACACTGTGCCCATAATTGTGTAGAGCATTGCCTTTCTGAGTGCGGTGTCCATGTGTCATCCAGGCCCTTGTTAGAGATGCAAATTTGGGCACCTCACCTCAGACCCATTGGAGCAGAAACTCCAGGGTGGGGCCTGGCCATCTATGTGTGAACAAGCCCCCCGCCCCGGGGGTTCTGGTGCGGGTTACATCTTGAGAACCAGGAGCATAGGCGGCTTTCCTCTCCTTCTGCACACTAGGACAGGTGCTCCCTGGGAGACCACCCAGCACAGGGCGCGAGTGGTGGCGACTAGAGCCCGAGCTGGATTTCAGCTCCCTCTGCCCCGCCGACCCCCAGCTGGGCGCCATGTGCCGCAGACAGCTGGCACCGCTGTAGTGAAGCACGCTTTGTCAGCTCTCCCACGAGGCAGAAGTCTAGGATGTGGAGCAAACTTGGGGCACATAAAGTTTTATACCAAGTACTTATTGTCCTGTCTGCTATTTCACAGTCCTCTCATTGATTTCCAGGGTTAAGGCATTGTAACTCTGATTACGTTCCTGTGTGTGAATTGTACGTATTAATTTATGAAAGTTCTCACAAGGACCAGAAGCATGTTTTTTTTTTTTCCATTTCAGAGGGTTCTCTCTGCTATGAACTGTGAGGGTCCAAGTTCCAAGAATGAGTGGAATGGTTTCTTGTTGAACTACAGAAGACCAGAAATCTCTAATGCTGAAGTGTTTTGTGTGTGATAGGTTCCTGAAATTCATGTATAATTAGACCCAAGATTATATTTAGTTTGGCACCTACTAAGTAAAAGCCAGTTATTCAGCTGACTGCGAAAAATGAGCACGGTCAGTGAGGACCACCAGGCAGTGCCCCCGTGGCTGAAATTTGTCACTGGCAGAGGTTCCCATGGGTCCTGTGGTGGATGGAGTCCTGCACACAGAATTTTGTGCCATGTTAAAAAAAGGCCAAGGGGACAAGTAGAACATGTCTCTGGGCTTTTTTTTCTTTTGTAGGGAAGTGTCTCAGCAGGAGACACCCCCAGTAGTGATCAGGCTGCACCCAGAAAAGAAGAGGCCAGAGAAGATTTCCTGTCGGCCTCCCCAGAGCCCCGGGCGAAGGACAACAGGCAGAGAAAGTCAAGGCCCAAGGTCAGTAAGCGCATGGCCACAGCCCAGAGAGGGCCGGGAAGCTTGGCTGGCGGAGGGCCCTGGGACAGCATCATGCCCAGCAGCTCAAAAGCTCCTTGACTTGGCTGGCTGGTTCAGAGCCAGAGCACGGCATCGAATCTGGTTGACGTCAGACACAGGGTTGTGCTGCCGGATTTCCTTGGACACGTGGTTCTCCGTGTCCTCCGTGTGAGGCGGAGAATGCACGGCAGGGTTCTCCGCCCAAACGTGGATGAGATGGGAGCCGCTGGCCAGGGGCCAGTCTTGCAGTTGTCACAGTGTTGACGGGTGTTGTCTCTTCCTCTCTCCCAGGTGTCAGCTTTTTCTGACCCCATCCCACCTGCAGACCAACAGCCAGGACACCAGAAGAACTTGCACACTCACAGTCACCCCAAAAAGAGGCCCAGGCATCGGTGTTCACCCCCACCCCCTCCCCACGAGTTCAGGGCATACCAGCTCTACACACTGTACCGGGGCAAGGACGGGAAAGTGATGCAGGTACCTGCCCAGTCCTGTCGGGATGTGCGACCCTAGGCCTGCTGCAAGCTTCTCTGCTGAACACCATACCCAAGGGCTGATATTCACTTAGACGTTGGCCTAAGTAGATGTAAGCTTTGGAGAGAAGGCAGAGGCCCACTCCACCTAAACAGTGAGACGCACTCCTGTTGCTTAGGCCCAGGCCACGGAGGGAGGGGTAGTGATGAAGTTTTCTGCACCGCCCTTTGGTGACCAGATTATCCTGAGGGCCCAGAGCAGATAAAAGCAGCCTGAGGACCGGGACCACATGACCTTCTGACTCTTCCTAGTGCCTGATGGACCTGGCACTTGGCCTGTGAGATGCTCCACGGTGTGGACTGGGCTGAGTTGACTCTGTCATCTGTGCCGCCCGCTGCACTGACCGCCCAGGATCGACTCCTTTTTTGTTTGTTTCTTAGGCACCAATAAATGGTTGTCGGTGTGAGCCCCTCATCAACAAGCTGGAGAATCAGCTGGAAGCAACTGTGGAGGAGATCAAAGCGGAGCTGGGGTCAGTTCAGGATAAAATGAACACAAAACTGGGGCACATGGAGAATAAGACCCAGCACCAAGTGAGTGAGTCGCCCAGCCCCCTGGCTTCGCAGCGCTGGCGGGGGGGGGGGGGGAGCATGATGGGGAGGCGCTGAGCACACCTTCAGTGCCGCAGACCCTGCACGGGCATGTGGGGTCCGACAGGGAAGAGGCCTGCCTGTGTGACTGTGCTTGAGCCTGTTTATTTAAATTAAAGGAAAAAAACATGTTTCAAATGCCTGTTTAGAAAAGTAATATATACCTCCTACAGAGCATTTCTTAACATGTGAAAGTTAGAAAGGAAAATAAAACACCTATACACCCACCCTGAATTAAACAGCACTATTAATATTTGGGTTTATTTTCTTCCAGTTTTTTACTATGTCTATGTACTCTATAACCCTTTCCTATTAGGCACAAAAATTAGAATAATTGCGTCTATAGTATATTCCTCTTCCAACTTTCCAAACACAGAGAACCATTGAAGTAACAGTAGAACGAATGCTTCCGCGCCCTCCACCCAGACCCAGCCCAGTGCTGCCGCGTTTGCCCTGCGCCCCTTTCACACGCTTTTTCCTCCCGCTGAACTGACGGGCACTCGGTTGCAGCCCGTCCTGACGCTCGCCTCTGTGCAGAGTGCACTGGCTGAGAGTGAGGACTTCCACCTTCGTAACAAAACACCATCATCACACCTGAAAAAATAAATAACAGTTGCACAATCTCCAGTTCAGAATTTCTCAGTGCTCCCAAGATGGGTTTTTTTCCCCTCAAATTACAAGAAAAAGATGATTTAGAATGTTACAGAGATTAGTAGCAGTGAGCCGGCTGAGCTGAGGAGGTTCAGGAAACAGGTTACAGAAGCGAAAGGAGGGCCCCTGGACCTTAGGAGAGAGAAAGGCAAAGGGGGCGCCTGGGGGGAGGAGAGGGCAAAGGGAAAGGCGTGGCTGTGCTCCAGAGAGGCAGTACCTGTTTGTTCTTTAAATTTTATTGTTCAGTTACAGTTTACATTCAACAGTCTTTGGTATCAGTTTCAGGTGTACAGCACAGTAGTTTTTCAATCTGGCTTTTGTTTCTGTTCCCACCCCAGGACCCAGTGCGTCCTCGGCACGTGCATGCCATCTCTGGGGTCTTGTAATCTAGGACCGTCCTGGATCCCTTCCTCAGCTTTTTGTTCCCTGCAGCAATATCGACTTCTTGGAGTCCAGGGCAATTGTTTTGTAGGGTGTTCTGTGTTCCGGCTTTTTCTTTCCTTTTTTCTCCCCCATAGGAATGTATTTTCCTCAGCATTGAATTATGAATTTTTTTCAAGAATAAATCAAAGTTGAAAAAATGTTAGTGAACACTTATATACCCAGCATCTAGATTTAAACAGTAATATTTTGCTACATCGGCTTTGTCACAGTCACCCATCTACCCACTCCTCTATCTAGCTATCAATTTTCCTTGCATATTTAAGTAAACTATGTTACAGCGGTGTCAGATTTTTAGGACAGTGCAAAGACCTCCCAGAGTTCCCACATAGGCCGCTCCTAGTTTCGGTCTCCCGTTATTAACGTCTTCCGTCACTGGGGTGCGTTTGTCACAACCGATGAAACGGTGTTAATACATTTTTTTGTTAGACTCCCTATTTTACTCAGATTTTCTTAGTTTTTCCATAATATCCTTTTTCTGTTCCAGAGTCTATTACATTTTTCAGTTGTCTTTTCTGCTTAAGCTCCTCCAAGCTGTAATAGCTTCTCAGATTTGCTTTCTGATGACCTTGGCAGTTGCGAGGAGCACCGGTCATGTGTTTTGTAGAATGTCTCTCAGTTTGGGTTTATCTAATATTTTCCTCATGATTCCCTTGGTTTTATGGGTTTTTGCACAAAAGACCACAGAAATCAAGCACCATTCTCAACTAGTTCTATTTTGGTAATGAGTAATAATGTTTCTTATGAGTAATAACATGAACTTCTGCAAATTGGCTGACTTCATAAAATTTATCTTCTTCATAATTAAAAGAATTTGACTTATACTTGATTAAAGAACACTTTTTATTTTTAAAAGATTTTATTTATTTATTTTTAGAAAGAAGGGAAGGGAGGGAAAAATAGAAGGAAAAAAAAATCAATGTATGGTTGCCTGTTGAGCTCCCTGTACTGGGGACCTGGCCCACAACCCAGGCATGTGCCCTGACTGGGAATTGAACCAACGACCCTTTGGTTCACAGTCCCATGCTCATTCCACCGAGCCACACCAGCCAGGGTACACTTTTTATTTTAATTTTGAAAATCTTTTTTATGTAAAGTAACAGATGTGAAAATTTCACAGGAAAGGTAAAATTATACTGATGTTATAGCTATAGGAAAAGATGTTCAATCTTGCTGTAAAAATGCAAATTAGCATTACACGATAGTATTTTTACTTCTCAGATTGCCAAAGATCAAAGAGTTTGATGATATAATATGTGGGTGTGGATGTAGGAGAACAGGAATTCCAACATATTGCAGATAGAAGTGTAAATTGGAGTAGCCCTTAAAATGATAGCAGTAGCCATCAAAATTACAAATGCACATGCTTTTGGGTTCTGCATTCTTTTTAAAATCATTGTTTTTCAATTACAGTTCACATACAATGTTGTGTTATTTTCGGGTGTACACACCAGTGGTCAGACATTATATAACTTCCTACGTGTTCATCATGATACATGTCATACCTACTGACCACATACATAGTTATTAGAATGTTACTGACTGTATTCCCTACGTTGTGCTTTACATCCCCATGGCTATTCTGTGACCATCAATGTGTACTTCTCAATCCCTTCACCTTTTCCACCCACCCCCAGCCCTCCTCCCACCTGGTAATTATCAAAATGTTCTCTGTATCTGTTTTTGTTCTGCTTGTTCATTTATTTGGCTTTTAGATTCAATGGTTGATATGTATTTATTGACATTTTATTGTTTATATTTTTATCTTTTTTCTTATAAAAGACTCTTTAAGATTAAAAATATATATATTTATTTATTTTAAGAGAGAGGGGAAGGGAGGGAGAAAGAGAGGGAGAGAAACATCAGTGTTGTTCTCACACATCCCCCACTGGGCCCGCAACCCAGGCATGTGCCCCGACCCGGATCCAACCCGAGACAGTTTGGCTGACAGGCCCACGCTCAGCCCGCTGAGCCACACCAGCCAGGGTTAAGATTTCATATAACACTGGTTGATGGTGATGAACGCCTTTAGCTTTTTTTTTTTTTTTTAGTCTGGGAAGCTCTTCATATGTCTTTTGACTTTAAATGATAGCTTTGCTGGCTAGAGTAATCTTGGTTGTAGATTCTTGCTTTTTATCACTTTTAATATTTCTTGCCAATCCCTTCTGGCCTGCAAAGTTTCTGTTGGGAAATCCGCTCTGGGGGCTTTACACTTTCATGGGAGCTTTCCTGTAGGTAACTTAACTGCTTTTATCACTGTTTTTAAGATTCTCTCTTTGTATTTAACCTTTGGTATTTTATTTATGATGTGTTGGTGTGGGCCTCTTCGCCTCCATCATGTTTGAGACTCCGTGATTCCTGGACCTGTGTCTATTTCCTTTGCCAAATTAAGGAAGCCATGATCCTACTGGTTTTTACAGGCAGCGGTTACAGAGACTTCTCTTTCTGGCACCGAAACCCTAGGCTGGGAGGCCTGGTGTGGGGCAGGGGCCCCTCGCTCTTCAGAGGGAACCTCTGTGGCAGATGCGGGTGCCTCTGCAGGCACACTCGGGTGTGGGACCAGCTTTTCCCACGTCTCTGCACTCCCACCAGTCTCCATGAGGCGCTTGTTTAAACCCCTAGTTGTAGGACTTCCATTCAGCCAGATTTCAGCTGGTTCTGAGTGATGCTTGTTCTGTAATTTAGTTGTGACTTGGGTTTGTTTGTGGGAAGAGGTGTACTACATTTACTTACGCCGCCATCTTGACCAGAAGCCCACTGGATGTTTTTGAGTTTTTCTCAAAATGTTATTGAACTCGTTCCTCTATCCCTGCATTTCCGTAAAGTTGAAGTTAGGTCTAGAGCGGTGGTTCTCCAAGTGTCGTCTTCAGGGCAGCAGCATCATCTAGGGACTTGTGGGGGGAAAATGCAGAATTTTAGTCCTCAGTACAGATATACTGAATTTAATTGAATTGTGAATAAAATTTAGGGGGTGAGGTCTAGCAACCCATATTTTAACAAGACCTTCAGGTGACACTAGTGCACCAAAAGTTTGAGGACCAGTGGTCTAGATGTTTATTTAGGTTCAGGTTAAACATTTCTTTGGCGAGAATGCTTCATAGTTAATGATGTAAACTTCAAGTCACATCACATCAGGAAGCACATGTCCCAAAGTCCCATTATTAATGATGCTCAGTTTGATCTCTTGGCTCAGCTGGTAACCACTGTCTTACTTATTTAGAGGTACATTTTCCCTTTGAATTAATAACAAATGTATGATAGATGTAATTTTTAAACCCCCAAAGAAAACTTTTAAAGAACTTACAAAATTAGTTTGATATGTTTACTGGGGAAAAAATCCCATTGCAGAACATGTATCATCTTGACACTCTTCAGAGATCTTTTATTCTTGGTCTGGTATATGATCCCATAGGTTTTCTTTTTTTTAAAGATTTTATTTGTTTATCTTTAGAGGGGAAGGGAAGGAGAGAGGGAGAGAGACATCAATGTATGGTTGCCTTCGTGAGTCCCCTGCTGGGAACTGGCCTGCAGGGAACTGGCTTGCAACCCCGGTATGTGCCCTGACTGGGAATTGAACTGCGATTGTCTGGTTTGCAGGCCCACGCTCAATCCACTGAGCTACACCAGCCAGGGCTAGGTTTTCTTTTTTATAGATAGTAATCTATGGGAGTATCACTTTTAAACAGAAATGGAACAATGCTGTGCTTTTTTGGCCACTTATTGTTAAATTTAGTAAGCTGTCTGAGACACATTAAGTACAGTGTAGTTTCTGATGCTGGTGCACCATTTCCTGTGGGAGGCGGGATTCTGGTTACAGCGCCTGCTTTTTTCCTTAGTTTTACATTATGATCATTTCCCCATGCCCTGGCTTCATACTCCAGCACAATAACAGAACATAGTTTATTTAACTGTTCCTTTTTGTTAAGCGTTAAAGTTGCTTATGATGTTATCTGCAGTCACATGATGCTGTGATGAGCATTTATGGGCACAGACTTCTGATTGCTTCCCAGAGTATTTGCTCAGAATTAAAATACCTGAGTGTGGAGTTAAGACTATGTTTACAGCTCTTGGTAATTATTGGCAAACTACGTAAGAAAGAGTTTGTGCCCATTTACATCCTCCCAGCAGTGTCTTGTTTTTGTCTCTACCCTTTGCCAGTGTTTAATGTTATCACGTCTTGAAAGTTTTGGCCAAATTGATAATGGACATTTAATCGTTTAATTTTTACTTATTTGTCCATGAGGTTGAACATTTTTTAATTAAATTTTATTTTTCAGTTAGTTTATATTTAATTTTTTAATTAGTTTCAGGTGTACAGCACAGTGGTTAGATTAACCCTATGCTTTACAAAGTGCTCCCCCAGTATTTCCCGTTGCCACTGGGCACCACACATAGTTACTGCCATGCGTTGACTGCGTTTTCCATGCCGTGCTCCACAGCTCCATCATGGTCCTGTAACAGAAATTTGGACTCTCTTTCCCGTCACTTTTTTTCTCCCAGCCCCCAAGCCATCCCCGCTCTGGCAGCCTTCAGTCTGTTCTGCGTGTCTGTGTCAGTTTCACTTTCATTTGTCCGTTAATTTTGTTTAATTCCACATACGAGTGAAGAGGTTGAACATTTTTAGGGTTTATTTGCTGTTTTCATTTAGTGGAAAGCCTGTTTAAGCCCGTCGTCTCTCAGTATGTTGGTTAAGGCCCTTTAGGGATGAAAACCCACTGCAGCTGGCTGAGCCCAAAGAGGCGTGTGTTGGGCGAGGGCTGTGGTGTCTCGAGGAGGACTGCTCTCTGGTTCAAGGAAGGTGACAGATTGGGGCGTACACTCTGAGTCCTCATTCAGATTGCAAGGAAAGGACGGTGGCCCAGCTGAGTCTGGTGCCCCGGCCTGGACCCGTCCAGCGTGCCAGGAACAAAGCTGTGTGTCCACATGGCTGCTGTAGGCGGAGCCCTCTGTTCAGGGGACGATGAGGTGGGAGAGCAGGCCAGCTGCAGAAAACAGGAGAGCGATTCACAGAAGAACAGAGGACTGAAGAGACAAAGCACAAGGCACTCCCCACATCTCCAGAACTGACGCTACTTTTTTTATTTTTCAAAATCTGCGTGTGGAACCTTTTGCACATCCCTGACAGGAGAGGAGCTGACCAGTGAGCCCTTAGGGACCTGCTGCCCCTCACAAGAGCTTCCCTCGCTTCTCTGGACCTTGTCAGAGCAGAGGAAGTTCAGCTCCCCTGAGTGTTAGGGCCCTGCTGTAAATGCCAAGATGAAGAGGGTTCCCAGAAGGGTATGTGATTGAAAGTTGGTGCCGATTATTTCTTCTCCGAAGCAGTCCCTTTGAATTCTTTCCACAGCCTTTTTCCTACTTGCTTTGACTACCTTTGATGACGCACCAAGAGGATTTGTTCACTGGGAAAGCTGGATAAAAGCCCTGCGTGTTCAGCTTCTTTCACTACCTCTTGGGCAGCCACTAACATTTAAAAGGGGGAGAATAGCTCCATACTTTAAGCAATAGTTTTTCCTTTCCATCCTAGTCATGGATACACTATTCAGAGACCTGTAAAAATTCTCCTCTACTTACAAGGCCTGTATTGGCTCAAGTTTTAGATACACAGTGTATTCATAGTCTCTTAACCCCCTTAAGAGACTTTAACAAGTGGGAAAAAGAAGATTTGGCCTAAATGGAATTCTGCTTAGGACTCTAAAAAGCAAGAGTTCTGTGGCTACTATATGAAACAGAATAGAGTGGGTGGTGAAGGTTTGCTTGCATTCTCCCCACTCCTGTGTGGGCCCAGACCCCCCTCAGGAGCCCATCCTCAGATTACCTCAGTCATGCACTCTCCACCCATTGATTCCTAGATGCGAGTTCTGGACAAGTTGATGGTGGAGAGACTCTCAGCAGAGAGGACGGAGTGCCTGACCCGCCTGCAGCAGCACTCAGACACAGAGAAGCACGAGGGAGAGAAGCGACAGGTGAGAACCAGCATCTGTCAGTCCCTAACTGGTGATTTACTGCACTTCCCAGTAATCAAAGACTGAGACCCGTCCTCGGAAACTTGGAGGCTGAGGTCCCCTAAAAGTGTTTGCATCACATAGCACGTTATTTGCATAACTCTGAAATGAAGTGAATCGGAAAGAACCTGTAGTTCAGTTCATGTTTGTTGCTGAATTTGCCAGCAACAGCTGGAGACTGAAAAGTTCATAGAACATGCTGGGCAAACGTGCTTTCTGCCCAAATCATTTCTGTGTGTTGTGTATTTACTGGGCTGCTGCTCACTTGAACAAGATTGGGTTCCTGCCCTGAGGGTGCGTGGTCTACTCAAGACCACAGACCTAACAGGAGCATTTGCGAGTGTGTGGAAGTTTATGCTCCTAAGTAGGCAGACACGCTTCATTGGGAAGACTTGGGAAGCTTTGGTGTTTGAGTTAAGGGGCTCCATGTGACTTGATGAAGACTATGGACAGTGTCAGCCTGGGTGTCAGGCGAGGCCTGGTGTGTGGAAGGCAGGAGGAGGGGTGTGTGTGGCCTGGAGGCGGGCGGGTTACCCACAACTTCAGGCCTTGTCAGGATGGTATCCTCAACTGTCATAAGTAAAAAGTCCATTCTTGATGCTTTCATACACCATGTATTAAATTCACCTGATCATTTTGTGTGTTTTTTAGCTGTCCTTGGTGGATGAATTAAAAACCTGGTGCATGTTAAAGATTCAACATCTGGAACTGAAGCTTTCTGGAGATTCTAGGGCCCCTCGGGCTAAATCCACACCATCTACTTGCGAGTCCTCTACAGGTAACCCATATGCTGAGAGAGAGCCGCTCCATCCAGAGGTGTGACTGTGTGAATGTGGATTTGCTCCGACTTGTGTTTTTTCTTCCAAACCCAGGTGTGGATCCATCAGTGGTGACCGCAGGTCCCGTGGCAGCTTCAGACAGTTCCCCTCAGGTGGTCAGGCCCAAGGAAAAGGCCCTCAACTCCACTGCTACCCACAGACTCCAGCAGGAGCTGTCTTCCTCAGACTGTACAGGCTCCCGACTGAGGAACGTTAAAGTCCAGACGGCCTCGCTACCTCCGAAGGAGGCAGCGAGAGGCGATCTGCAGGCTGGGCCCTGCATCGACAGAGGCACGCAAACCAAGAAGTCTGCGAAGAGTGGGCAAACAAGGCATCGAGCCCAGCAGCCACCACCCAGCACCACCTGCGGGCAGCCACCACCGGCAACAGACAGCAAGCAGACTGCCTCTCATGTTCGAGACACCTCCCAAGCTCTGGAGATTACACAGTACTTTTTTGAGGCTGTCGCTACCCAGATGGAAAAGTGGTATGAAAGAAAGATTGAAGAAGCACGAAGCCAAGCCAGCCAGAAAGCCCAGCAAGACAAGGCCACACTGAAGGAACATATTAAAAGTTTGGAAGAGGAACTTGCTAAGCTCAGGACTAAGGTGCAGAAGGAAAATTAGGAACTGGAAAGTGGCCCAAGAAAGGATTCTTGAGGATTCCTAGTTTTGCAGCTGCAGAGTAGTTATGCCCAAGGTGTCAATCACTGGGCATGGAGCAGACTTGCCTTTAACAGATCACCAATTTCTAAAATGTGCCAGACATACACGTTTCCTGTGCCCCGAAGTTACGAAGACTTCAACAATTAAACTGAAACCAGGGAAAGCTTGCTTAGTGTCAGGTTTCATTACAAATTTAAAACCTCAATCCAGGTTCATCTGAAGTTCAAAAGCTCAGATGAAGTGAGCCACAGAGAAATTGAATGAGGTGTAAGCTTAAACCCTAAAATTCAGGATGTACAAAATAACATAAAAGCAAGAAAAAAGTTAACCTCTTGTGAACTCCACTAGTCATGCATATAAACACACCTGCTGTGCCTGGATGAGAGTGTCATTCTGGAAAAGCGGTAACAGATGTGCTAAACCCTCTCTCTCAAATGCGTAATTCTCAAAATGCTGACATTTTAATCAGGTGAAAACCTATCAGATTTTGAGGAGAAAGATTTGCATGATGTCACAAGATCCAGTTTAGCTTAGAAGAGAATGTTTCGGCTCTGACTGGCGTGGCCCGGTGTGTTGGGGGCATCGCCCTGCAAACCCAAAGCTTGCTGATTCGATGCCCAGTCAGGGCATGGGCCTGGGGGTGCCCCCAGCTGGGGGGCGAGGGGGAGGCAACTGATCGATGTCCCTCACCCATCAATGTCTCTCTCCCTCCCTCCCTTCTAAAAATAAACATCTTTAAAGAATGTTTTTAAAAGTCAAAGTATTTTTTAAAATAGTTGGGTAACAGCACTGGGAATCTTAATAATGAAAAATTGAAATGTTCAAAACATTTGATCACGGTTTCTGTATTTTCAGCCAAAATATAGAAATACTGTAATCAATTAATCTTTGTGATTTTAAAGCAGATTAATGGGAAAAATCCACATAACAATGATCTGAAACTTCCATCACCTATTCACAATCAAACCAGTTTGTCTCAGAGCACCTTTCTGAGTTTGAGCTTACTGGTCTGTGCTTTGTAAGAAATGAGGCTGTTTCCTAAAAGTATTTCATTTTTAATTGCGTTCCGTCATTAAAAAAAACCTCAAGAGCTTTTCCACTGCTTTGTAGTGACTATGTCAAAGTAAATAATTCAGTAACTCAATTTAGACCCCATCATTCCCAGCTTCACACAGCTCTAAGGATTTTTCTCTGCTCTGTAGAATATAGTAATAAAAGTAGCTTAGGTGTGTTGAATCTTTTAATTTAATTATCTTCCAAACTTCTTGTCCCTTGAAATGTGGGATTGTATTCATCTACAATTCCACATATGCATAGAATCCTCAGTTCCAGTTCTATAAACTCAGGTACTGAGTAACTATTGCCTGTAGTTTTGAATAAAACGTTGCTCATTGAGCCAAAGAGAAAAGAATGACTTCTTGCCATCGAAAAGTATGTTTTTAGCCTCTTTGTTTTTGCCTACCAAAGTGTCTCTCTTTCTTTATAGCAACAATCTGTGGATATACACATTCCCTGTAAATGTCAGTGTGTGTCAGCATTTCAGAACCTGGGCAGGGACTTAGTTTGATGCTCTCAGGCTGATTTTCATTTTTGTGAGTTTGTCTTGTTTCTCGACTACTGTGTAGGTGGATGGTTCTTGCGCCACGACTCTTTGGACTGCTAACTGTAGAGGTTCGTTCTTTCCTCTTTCCATGTTCGAGATGCAATCGCAGACTTCTAGAGCCAGATGGTACCTTCAGGCCAGGAGTGCTTCAGGGGAAAGTATTTTGATTACATAACTCCCACCCACCAGAAGCAGGCACCATCATTGTGAACTAAATATTTTTGTCGAAGTCACAGGGAAGAGACTAGGCAGGAATGAGGAAAGTTGAATGCACCTCATCTGGAGATGACACAGGTCTTGTTTCTCAAAGATGCGAAAACCTACTGTGTAAGAGGCAAGGAAAGAGAACAGGGTCAGTCAGCCCTCCAACTCAAAACAGCCGGCAGCATTTCTCCACTGATGCTCTAGCTCTTCTAACAACTACGCTTTCTGTGTTTTTCTTCCTTAGTGTCAAAAACTCAGCTATAGGTCTGATGTGTATTTTTCCTTGTGCTATCTACTAAAACAAGCAAGTGCCACAAGAATCCTCTTCCAAAGAAGCAAAACTATTAATAACTTATGT
This sequence comes from Artibeus jamaicensis, assembly GCF_021234435.1. Taxonomy (NCBI): domain Eukaryota; kingdom Metazoa; phylum Chordata; class Mammalia; order Chiroptera; family Phyllostomidae; genus Artibeus; species Artibeus jamaicensis. The sequence continues at coordinate 38,236,658 of NW_026521812.1, read as the reverse complement.
GTGTCATATAGGTCATGTTTCAAACTAAGGCTGGAACTTCCAATAGCTGTGGGGAAAGTGGTGTAAAACACAAAGGAAGTACAGCACTGCACTGTGTTTTTGTTAGTGCATTATCGCATCTGAGTAAATATCTGTGATAGACTGAATTATTAGTTCCAACCTTACTTTCAGCTTTGGGAGCCCAAAATAAAGGAAGTGACATTTATACCTTATTTTTTTTTCCAGTCAAGCATTAATACTTGAGAGGTACGTTGTCGTCCATAGAATATTTTTGTAACCTGGAATTCGGGTCTCTTCCGAGCACTAGACGTGGTTCTAAACACTGTGGGTACTAAATTCCCTGTTTAAAACACGGAAGTGTGAATACTGTTTCGCTCACATTTTCATTTGTGCAGCGAACCAAATCTTATGGTTCCGGAAAGAGTGCCTGCACCCAGCCCACTACGCGGTGTTTCCATGAAAGTGTAATTTAAATACATCTGCTTTAAAGTGGAGATCAGGTGAGCTGCATGAAAAATATTTTTTAAAAAGCCTGCTGTAACATGGAAAGACTTCTCAGTGCAAGCTTAAACAAATGTTTTGTTTAAACTGTGGACCTTTTGGAAAATACAGAAGGATAACATTACTTGTAATTTTATGCAGTTAAGATAACATTTTATGACTAACAAATTGTTCCTAAAAGCTAAATATAATAATTCTTCTTGTGATATAAAAACCAACCAATTAAGACTTAAAAGACAAACCAGTCCTGACTGGTGTGGCTCAGTGGGTTGGGTGCCGTCCTGCAAATTGCAAAGGGTCACCAGTTTGATTCCCGGTCAGGGCACATGCCTGGGTTGGGGGCCAGGACCCCTGTGGGGGGCGAGCCAGAGGCAATCGATTGACCTCTCTTTCCCCCTCCCATCCCCTCTCTCTCAAAACCTTTTAAAAAAGACAAAGCAGTTTTTAAAAATGACCTTTTAGAATACATTTTATGAATAGGAAAAAACATTAAAACATAGTTTTGTTATACTTTTATAATTTATTTTCCTATATTGTCAAATATAAATGTGAATATATTTAACACAAAAGCAAAACAGTACAGGAAAGTACTTGTTTTTAATACAAAATAGTGAGTAGAAAGTGATTCACTCTTCGCAGTAAACAAATTAATCCTAAAATAATTCTTCAAATGTTTGACTCAAGGAAAGAAATAGCTTATTGTGATTTCTAGTTTGGCACAGAGTGACAACTTGCTTTTTACCCTGTTTGGATCTTATTCTACATAATCCTACTTCTTTTTTTCAGAGTAGATGTGAGCTGCTTCCATTTGGTTTTTTGCTCGCACGTCCCTGATTCCACACAAGGGAGGAGAGATAACTCAGGTGAGTCCCGGTCTCTGCCCCGAGTGGCTCCTGAGCGTGTCTGCTGGTGTGACCGCAGCCACACAAACACCAGGAAGTGCATGCACCATTTCCCAGGCTGGAAAGTCGCCCTTCTCTGCGGGCACATTCACCGCACTGCCTGTGCCATGAATTTAACATTTCCAACCTGATGGCACACTTAAAAGGGACAGTCAATATGGTCAATAATAAATAGCCACTTCTCATGGGCTAGAAAGCTTCTGTATCTCAGAAAGTTAGTATAAAGATTGACTTATTGTTAGTTCAAATACATAAGCTGAACATTGAAGCTGCTTTAACTTCAGGAACAAACCTTTCACATTCAAACAAGAGTGGTTTAAAAGGAACATACCCAAGAAGGTAATTTGTTGTCAAATCCAAAATGCTGATAAAGAACAGAAACACCAGCAGCTCTATTCTACCAACATCTTAGTAAACAACCGTGGCTTCGGATGTGAGAAGAAATTGCCAAATAAATTTGCTTAGACTAAACAAAAGACTTGGCCTACAATTCAGAGGGAATAGTCGAAGCATGAACGTGAACAAAGTAAACTGTTCCTCAGAGACAAAGGTAAAAGCTTATGTTATAATCTTAGCCTCTGGAAGAAATTAAAGTTTTAGTATTTTACTCACTTTGAAAAACAAATGAAACTCCAAGTTAGGTTTTTTGGGTCTTTGGTATTTGCATCTTGCAAATTCAAACCCCAAGTGTTCCCAGTTTCCCATGTACCCCACTGGCAGGAAGGGCACCACCCAGTCACTGACTTGCTCACCTCCTAAAAGGATGATTTTTAGCTTCCAGATTTTAGGTTTGCTAGAGACAGTCTCTACTTGCATACATATGGCAATTGTGCTACACAAAGAATATTTCTAAACTGTTCTCTCTTCAGAAACTTCACAAATGCTTTTTTCATCAGACGCTTTACAGTAGGTTGACTAACGCAAACTCTAGAAATTGTCGTATTGCAAGCACTCTGCATTAGTAGGTTGCCCTGTGGAAGAGTGTTCAGAATTTGCTCTGTGAGCTCGGAGGCTGTGGGACAGGGAGGTGGACCTGACACACCCCACCATCGGCTCATGCCTCTCCTGTGGTGCGCAGTTCAATACTATATACCAGTTTTCATTCTGCATATTTTCTGTGTCTTTCAGGTGCCGGTCAGATTCTTGGATTAACTTTTTAGATCTGTAGATTAACAGAGTACTTCAGTCTGCAGGACTCACAATTCCAGCCTCATACCATAAACTTGCACTAAATTGTTATACATTTGGTCTCTTTCCAAAATGTCAAGTCCACTTCTTTCTCTGATGGAGTCTTCAAACTCTTCTTTCCTGTCACAGTGGGAGAACCTGAAGCACTGAAGACCCTCCCTAATGACTCTGTCATTCTACGTGGATGTTAAGGTAATTGCATTAGTTTCATCCAGAAATTGCCTGAAAAGTTGCCTTCTCTTATTATGTTCACCTTATGTACAAGGTGATCATTAACACTCTTTCCAACAAAGTCCTAGCTTCCCAGTTGTGGTCTTTGAGAATCAGATCATGACACATCTGAACAACATACCTCAGCAACCTTGAGGGGTGATGGAGGGCTTTTTCAAGAAGGTTCTAGGTCATCTCCTGAGGTCAGTACACCCCCAATCCTACATCTCATTCCGTTTTTGAAAGCAGCTTTATTGAGTTACACAATGTTTATATATCAATAATATCTCAACTTTAGAAAACCAGAAACAACTTTACTGAGGTATAATTCACATACATATAAAATATCCATTTCAATGGTAGTATATTCACAGCATTGGACAAACAACACCAAAATCTACTTACAGGATATTTTCATCACCCTGAAAAGGAAACCCCCTATTGAGTTCCTCTCCATTCCACGAGTTACTCAGAGCCACTAATCCTTCTGCCCAGTCTACATGTTTCCTGTAAAGGGAATTTATACAGGATATGATCTTTCCAGACTGCCTCCTTTAACTTAATATTTCCAAGTTTCATCCCTGTGTAGCATGTATTAGTATTTCACTTTTTATTGCTGAATAATGTTTTATTGTATAGATATACCACATTTTACTCAGTCGTCAGTTGGTGGGCATTTGGATTGTTTCTACTTGTTGGCTATTATGAAATAATGCTATTAACATTTGTATATGTGCTTTCAATTCTCTTGGTTGTAAACCTCATCATAAAATTGCTGAATCAGGGAACTATGTTTACCCTTTTGAGCTACTGACAGTCTGTTTTCCAAAGTGGCTGCACTGCCTTATGTTCCCACCAGCACTGTATGCAGGTTCCGATTTCTCTACATCTTCACTATTACTTGCTACCATCTCCATGTTTAATTATAGCCATTCTGGTGGATGTGCAGTATCTCTCTGTGGTTTTGATTTGCATTTCCTTGATGAATAATGGTGTTGAGTAACTTTTTATGTGCTAGTTGTCCATTTGTTGTACTTTGTACTAGGTTTTGCTTCTTACAAAAACTGCTGACAAATCCAGAAACATTTTCAAAATACAGGTAAGTTTTTCAGTGCTAAGGTAATTATTCTGACACAGTTTTTCTTTGCTCTCTGTGCAATGACATGCTCCATGTTCTGGAGTGTTGACTTTGGGCTGCCCATCCTTAAGCCTAAGCTCCTCCAAACACATGGAAACTGAAAATCTTTCAGAATAATGCCATCATTAAGCTTTTGCTAAAGCAAGTGTTTTCTCTAACTCCTTGAGCTGCATGTTGCCTTGTGTAATCATCATCCGGATTGTATCCTGTAGGAGAAAATGAAATCTGGTCACTGTTTTGCCTAGTTAATCAAGGTACAGCTGTATTACTGCATCTGTTAAAGTCAGAAACCAACACTGAGAATTCAAATGGCTGCATATTAAGAAAGCAAAAGCTGATGATCAGGAGTGCACAGTGTGGGGAGTCACCCTTCCCCAAGGATACAACCACCAGGCTGTAGTAATTATCATCTTCGTGTGTCCGGGGGGATTGGGGAAGGTTAAGAGAAAAGTCAGGTGATGCTAATATAGAATGTAGATATAGCAAAGTTGTAAAATTTTAAATATTTAAAATGCAGACAATCATTAATATTAGACCAATGGTCAAAATATACCATCTCAGTGGCATTTATACTCCAAGATGACCACTAAACGTTTGTAAAAATTCACTGAACAAGCACAAGGGGTCAGAGCCTATGATGGTGGTCTTACCTCTTCAGTGGCATTTTTGTTTCTTTTGAATTCTTCCCGTGCCCAGTCCTTCAGATATTTGCGATCAGAATCAATTGGAACTTGCTGGATTGCTTTCAAAATCCTTCGGTAGAGAAGGAGAACTTGTTGCCTTCTCAAGAACTGAAAAGGGGAGAAGAAATATCAGTTACAACTGCACAACCAACAGCCCAGAGGGCTCTACTTTAGCAAATCAAACTAACCAGATAACTTATCTTAGACATTGGGCAGCTGAGGCGTCAGGGGACCAAGAGATCTACAGCCTATCCAACCTTTTCTGTACAGACAGAAAAGTCCCGGCCAGCTCCCGTCCTCCCCCTCCCCCCCTTCTCTCTTTCCCACACACAGCACTACGAGAAGCCCCGCCCCCTCCAACCCAGGCTGGATACTGGGTGTAGGATCACTGACCCCAGCTGCTCCCCAGACGCATTCCATGGATTGGGCGTAGGGAGCGCTCAGGCCCAGGAAAGAGGCCATAGAAGGCCCATGACAGCGGCTGGTACCTGCTTTAACGTTAGTGTTGCAGTGGGTAAGCGGGAAGCAGCCATGTCCTCCAGAAGTGAAGATTGGCTGGAGCTACAGTGCGCAGGAGCGGAAGTGGAGGAGGAACCAGGGGGTGGGGCGAGCTCGGTTTCCCGGGAGATGGCGTACAGATTGTGCAGATTGCGCGACAGTCTGGTGAGCCCGGGATTTTGGAATCAGGAGCTGTGTAGCTTTGGGCATTTGCAGTTGTCTTAGGCTAAATTTCTCATTAGGTTCTGTGCAATGAATGGAAAGGGATTTAGCACAGCTCTTGATATATGGTTATGAGTTTCATTAAAGGGTTTTTTGGAGGTGAGGGGGGAAATTATAGTGTACTTCTTTTGGGCTTTTAAAATGTGTATAGTTAGAATACCAGAAGTATAAATATTTCTTTTATAATTTGTGTCCTCCTTTGCTTTTTTCAGCGTGGTTGTCTTTTTTATTCTTTTTAGTTAGGAGGCTTTAAATGGCTGCTGCCCTGTTGAGGCTTTAAAAATTTTACATCACCAGCCAGCCAGCCCTCATCTGTGTGTGCCTCAGTTGGCTGAGCGTGTTGGAGCATATGCCAGTGTTGCAGGTTTGGTCCCTGGGTGGGGGCATAGGAACTGATCAGTGATGTTTCTTTTTTTCTCCCTTCTTTCCCCCCCTAAAAATTAAAATTTAAAAATTTAAAATAACTTGGTATCACTAATAACAATGCACATCCCTATGCCTTTATTTCCTCATAATTATCTTGTCCTCCCCATAACACACACAAGTCCTTAGGTTGTATTACTGTGTAAGTGGGGCTAGTGAATCTTTGCCATACTTTTTCCAAGTAGGATTGTTCAAACATGTTCATCTCTTCATTTGATGAACATTTACGAAAATGTTCAATTGCCCATTTACTTGTGTTTTGGAATTTTTGGTGCTCCCTTTTCCTAGACGTGTTCTGGTTACCTAACCTCTCCCCGTGTGTGAAGTGAGGTGACACGCTTCCCTCAGAGCTGTATGTGTAAAGCACTGACAACAGGCAGTGCCACACGTAAGCACTCCAATGATGAGCTTTTCTGAACATTTACCCCATGACTACTTTCTTTTCCCAAAATTAATGTTGATTTTTTCCCTTTAAATATTAGTGAGATTAAACATCCCTACTTTTAGTTATGCTTATTTTGTGACTTGTTGTGACTTTGATCCATTAATGCTGAATAAAATTTTTATTCCCATTTCCTAAGGATAGAAAATTTGCCTATTTTTAATTTTTGTCTTTTATATAGCTTTAAGTCTCCATATAATAAGGTGCTATTTTGAGGCTTTTTAAAAATACTTTTTCATTGTTGTTGAAAATATTTACTCCATCTAGATTTTGATTAATGGTATCATGTGGACGTTAAGTTCTTTTTCAACTGCTAAACTACTATTTTGATACCATTTAATTATTCCTTTTTGGACTTTGTGATGCCCACAGGGTAAAATTCTCTTAGGATTTGAATAATCTGTTCAGGATTATTTATCTGGAACTAATATACTGTTTTTAATTCTTGTTATTATCTGGTAGGAGGACTCTTCTATTTTCTTTTCCCTTTATTTTCGTTGACACCATTACAGATGTCCTCCTTCCCCCTCCCCTCCGCCCACCTCCACCCTGCCTCCATTCTCTCCTTCCCTTTGGCCACACTATTGTCTGCGTCTGTGAGTCTGTGAGTTACGTATCTATGTCCTTTGACTAATCCCTTCACTTTCATCCAGTCCTCCTCTCTGATAGTTGTTACTCTGTTCCATGTATCCATGCCCATGTCTATGTCACTCGTCAGTTTATTTTGTTCATTAGATGCTCCATATAAGATCATACAGTGTCTTTCTCTGACTGGCTTATTTCCCTTAGCATAATAATCTCCAGGTCCATCCATGCTGTTGCAAAAGGTAAGATTTCCTTTTTTTATGGCCAAAGATGTACAACAGCTTTTTTTTTTTTTTAATCCTCACCCAAGGGCATACTTATTGATTTGAGAGAGAAGGGAGGGAGAAAGGGAGAGAAACATCAGTTGCCATTCACACGCACCCCAACCAGGTACCAAACCTGGAATCAAACCTTCAACCTTTTAGTTTATGGAATGATGATTCAACCAACCAAACCACACCTGCCAGGGCTGTACCATGGTGTTTTTGCCACTCATCTGCTGATGGGCACTTAGGTTGTTTCCAGATCTTGGCTGTTGTAGGGGTGCATTTTGGTGTTTCAGAATTCTTTGGACATATTCGCAGAAGTGGAATCCTTGGATCAAAAGGCAGTTCCATTTCTGTGTGAGGAAACGCCATACTATTTTCCACAATGGCTGCACCAGTCTGCGTTGCCACCAGCAGTGCACTAGGCTTCCCCTTTTACCACATCCTCGCCAGCACTTGTTGCTTGCTGATATATTGATGATAGCCATTCTGGCAGGCATGAGGTGAGATCTCATTATCATTTTAATTTGCATCTCCCTGATGGTGACATTAAGCATTTTTTCATGTCTGTGGGCCATCTGTTATGTCCTCTCTGGAGAAGTATCTATTCCAGTTGTTTGCCCATTTTTAAATTGGATTGTTTCCCTGGTATTCAGTTGTATAGAAGTTCTTAATCAGACTATGATTGGCTAATGTTCTCCCATACAGTAGGTTCCCTTTTCATTTTGTTGCAGAAGCCTTTTAGTTTGATGTAGTTCCATTTATTTTTCCCTGTTTTCGCCCTGCCCTAGATTTTTTGGCCAAGAATATCGCTACAAGAAATGTCTGAGCCCTGGCTGGTGTAGCTCAGTGGATTGAGTGCAGGTCCGCGAACCAGAGGATCGTGGTTCTATTCCCAGTCAGGGCACATGCCTGGGTTGCAGGCCAGTTCCCTGCAGGGGCCAGTTCCCAGCAGGGGACGCACTAGAGGCAACCATACATTGATGTTTCTCTCCCTCTTTCCTTCCCCTCTGAAGATTATATAAATAAAATTAAATTAAAAATTTTAAATATATGGGATTTTACTGCCAGTTTTCTGCTAGGATTTTTTTTGGTTTTGAGACTTAAATGTGTTTTATCCACTTTTGAGTTTATGCTTGTGTGGGGTGATCTGGTGGTCTAGTATCATTCTCTTGCATGTACCTGTCCAGTTTTCCCAGCATCGTTTATTGAAGAGACTGTCTTTATTCCATTTTATGCTCTTTCCCGTGTAGTTTCCTTTACAAATCTTATATATTCTTAATTTCTATGTGACCTTTAGAAATGTTTTTTATCATTTCCCTCCAGATCACCTTAGGATCTTTATTAAAACTGAGTGTTCTGAGATACTTTTATCCCTTTCTTTTTGTCCAGCAACAGTCACTTGTGCTGGATACTGTCAGTCCATCTGCGTCCTGCCCTCAGCCTCGCACTCTGGGCAAGACGACACACAAATTCAGGAAAGCCTTACAGATGTCAGGGTTCACAATATGGGAGCTTATTCTTCCCAGAAGGCTCATCTCTAAATGCTTGTCACAAATGCCAGTATGTAAGAAAATTCCAGATGAAGAACTAATGGAATGTTAGCAGGATCCCTGTGGTTTGCTGTGACCAGATAGTGTGGGGTGGGACACAGGAAGAGGAACTGCAAAGGGGCCTCCGGAAGAACTTCTGAAAGATTTCCTTCGATGTTCTGGACAGTGCAAAGTGGTTAGTTTGGGGTACCACTCAATACTGCAGGCTACAGACTTAGAATTTCAGCTGCAGTGCAGTCAGGAGCGGGGAAAGGAAAACAGGGTAAATGTCCAGAAGTCAGTAATGCTGTGGTGCCATCTCACCTGGCATTTTTCTAACTGCACGTGGGGGTAGGTGTTTCTATCTAGCTCTTCGCTGAAGACCATTTTCTGCACTGTTAAATATTTGAGACAGTGAATATAAAAAATCCCAGCTGCAGTGCAGCCAGAGGAGAGAATTTGGAGCAGATGAGATTGGGGTTTGCATGAAGAACGTCAAAGCGGATGTAAAGATTGAGTAGAAGGTGAGTGTGAGAGAGGAAGCATATCCTCGGTACCTTCTAGGTGACTCATGCTTTCACTGAGGGCCCGGGTCTGCCTGACCTCTGCCTTCCTTTCCCCACCGCAGCACAAGCTGAAAACTGCACACTCGGGCCATTGCTTACTGGAGCCGCTGTGCCAGACCCTACGCACTCTTCTGGGAAGCTTTGGTTTGGATGGCCCTGTCAATTAAAGGTGGATACAACACAACACCACATCACTGTCATAATGCTGGTGTCCTTTCCTACCAGATCCAACCCTGCTGGAAGAGTAATGCTCTGCCCAATGAAATCTGAGTGGGAGAGAGGTGTCATTTTGGAGCAGAATCTTTACAAGCCATTGTGTGTTTCTGCCAAGCTGCCACGTTTCCAATACCACAAGGCCAGCCAGCCTGCCAGAGCTCACCATCCACTGCTGTGAAAACAAGAAACCCTCACTGTAAGTAAAGCCACCGATGTTGTGGGGCCCCATCAGACCATATCACCACCCTTTCAACACTCAACTCTTTAGTTCACTGAGAATGGTCACAAGTCATTGCACCAGTGGTATATATATATATATTTTAATAGTTTTCAGATTATAAGATGCATAGCTTTTTAGGATAAAAAATGATGATACAACAGCAAGTACATGCTTAGGACACCTGGTTAAACAATAAGCAATCTGTCTTCGATGACCACCTCAAAAGGGTGGCAAACTTCACAGTGTAACGTGGTAACAGATGCAGAGATAGACACATCATGGCGTGTTGTCTACAAAACAACAGTCTGACAGTCAGAACTTAAATAGAACGTAGCACAGCACAAAGTTTCAAGTATTCAAGCACTGCTTTCTGGCCAAGTAAAAACTGCCTTAAAAAGTATTTTGACTGAGGGAAAAGGCAGATGCAGCCGTTTAGGTCTTTTGGATACAGCCTATGTTTTTCAGAATGAGACTGGCTCAGTCAAGCTTGAAAGCAGTGTGAGGAATGATTCTTGCCCTTAACTGTTAAGAAAAAGAAAAAAAGGAACTAAAGAAATAAATTACTACAACAGCAGGAACTATGGCACCAAAAGAATGAAAGCAAAGGGACAATCATCTTCCCATCATTGCATAGTCTCCCAAAGCAGCAAAATGAGAAGGACCCTGAGAGCCACTCCACCTTCACAGAGCCCAAGGGTCCTCTCTGGTTACCTGAGCTGCCCCGATGTCTGGATGCTTTCTGAGCACACCAACAAGCTTCCCGCCTTTGAAGAGAAGGTAGTTCCTCTCACACGAAGTACAGTAAGAAACAACACACTCAGACTCTGAAAACTGCAGCCGTCTCAGCCACCGGCAGCTCTTAGACATGCACACAGGGGGCTGGGCAAAGCCAAACCTTAGAGTGGGGTCAGAAGCACAGGCCCCCTTTGAACAACAGTGGACAGCTGGGCCCAACCTTCTCTCAGGCACCTGCGGCTCCTTCACTGCCCCAGGTTGGTTATGAGAAGAGCAGCCTAGGCAAATAAGGAGCTTGAGAATTTTCTCTCTGCTCTGAACTCATGTGAAAATATACATTGATAGTTTTTGTAGCTGTTGAGTGGATTCTTAGATAAAATATTTTAGAGCTGCAAGCTCAGAAGCAATTGTCTAAAAAGGAGCACCTGGGCAAGAAAAATGCCATCTTGACTGTGGTTTAAAGTCTCAGCTTTGGACTGCGTTCTTTCTGGTCTACAGGTGGTCAGAAGCTGTCACCAATTCAAACCACTGCCTGAGAGCATCGCTGAGTGTCTCAGGGAGTGCATTCACATCGCGAAGAATTATGTAGAAGGGGAATGGGAACTCCTCCATGTAGGATCGGATTTCAGGCATCTCTCCAGGTCCTTTAAATATTGGTACTTTAATGTCCAAGATAGAATCCTGTCAACAGAAGACATTTGAGATAAAAGTTAAGTCAGTGTCCTTGGTTAGCTCTTCCATGGTCTCTTCGGCTGACATTTTTCAGGTTGCCCATGTGTAATTCCTGCATATGAAAGTGACTTTCATTACTAGTAAAGTAAAACACCATTTTCAAAACTCTTGCTGAGGAAAAAGCAGACCTTTCCAAGCAACCCTTCTAGAACAGGCACCTGAATGGGGGGAGGAAGATACGAAAACCCGGTTTCTCTATGAGGGCGTGTCTCATTCTCAACGTGGAACAATTCACGTTAAGTCTCTCACCTGCCCCGTGGAGATGACGCTTCCCCTGGAGCAGCACTGCCCCGGGCGGGTCTTTCACTTGGTGACTTGTCCTCCTGCCTGGAGCAGGGCACCACTGACACAAGTGACCGGAAAGGGCTTGTCTACATTTCCACGAGGACAGGGCCACTACCACGAGTCGCCAAAAGAAGGAGATGGACTCTGGAGTCAGTCAATCCTGGCTTTCCTACTCATTACTTGTGTTTCCGTCCTTCGCTAAAGCAGGAATGATCCCCACCTCAGTGCGTTATGCCAAATGTAAAGAGCCAGGGACACTGCACCAGGCCATGCTTCAGACAGAACACGCAGGAGAGCATCTCCACTTCATCCTCAGAAAAGTGGCTTTTAGCCATCACTCACCCGTGAACTAGGATTATCCAACACAACAAAAATGACGAAGATGTTCGCGTTCCGGGCAGACTGGACAGCTGCCTGGACTCTGTCTTTACCCTCGAGGAAGAGGCCGCGGCCGTCCGAGACCACCAGGAGGAGCTGTGCGGTGTCTGCAGCAAACAGAGCAGGAAAAGAAGCCATTTTTAACAATAACTCAAAACTACCTAAAGTAAGTTCAGGCTTTTTCTGTACTACCAACACCTGACAGACCCTCTGGAACTGATGAATTCTGGGCCTGAGTCAGGGACTGAACAACACACAGAGCTCCTGTCAGGTATACATCTCCCAATCACGCTGCAGGGAATGTCCCCTTCAGATTAACCTAATTGGAGAGTGACATATGACAACTAAAATACATGTCTTTGGCTATAAAATACAAAAATGCAGTATTGGAGCCATTAGAAGAAAAGTACCCATCAGAACCCCAGAATTGTCTCAATGTTTTGCCAAGGTCTTATATCTGACTTCTGGATTTTTTTTCTTGAAATCAGTTTGAAAACTTAGAAGGGACCATTAAAATGAACAACAAATTAAAATGGTTAGCTATCAGCAAAAGACTGTCGTGTCTGAGGGCAGCTGTTTCTCGAAGAAGTTCACCAAGTCTTGTGAAGCACAGAGGACTAGCTGCGCACTGCAAGTTTCTCCACGGTACAATCAAATAGCCAGATACAGAACCTGTGTTTCAGCCCCGAATCAATCATGGCTGGACTGGCTGGTTTCTGAGTTATGTCCTCCTCTAATTAACTCCACACACATGACTCTCAATCTAGCAAATAAGTACATACTACTTAATATAAGTTAGTGTAATTCCTTCATTGCTTATAAGCCTCTGGGTACAGGTTCAATAAAAGTTTTTGAAACAATGAGTGAAACATTCATGAATGCCTAGTACCTCCATCTCCCATTCCTTTCTTTTCCCGTGGATCGGGCACAGTGAGATGAAGCAAGCAGCTTGCAAACACAGAAAACAGAAAATCGTTTGTCAAAGGTGAAAGATGTAGCTCACCTGGACTGATGTTCTGTGGGAGCTGAGGGGCGGCTGCAAACATGTTGGCTACAGATTCCAGAAACTAAACCAAACCAGAAACAATCAGAAAACTATTCGAACTCTTCCCACGGTCAGAACTAATGTTATTTCTGACACATAAGGAACTGTCAGTAACCGTCTCGGGTCACTGCCCCTTCCAACCACCTGCAGGCAAGGAACACTGCTTGGCATTTACCCTGAGGTACTGGGACCTGCAAATAGTTGTGTTTGAACAAACCCCACCGTGTTCTACCAGACACTCGAAAAGAAACGGTTTGCTGAAGAAGTACCACCCCCCAAATAAAGCAGTAAAAAAGAGGCAATAAACACAAAATGCCCGGTGCAACATAAAGAACTAAATGAGGGCAGGAATCAGGTCATCAGAATTACTGCCCCATGCTGTGTTTTGAACCTATTGGTCATCCTGAGGAAGTCACGGGCTTTAGTTTTATACCATTTCTACTGTAGGCTAAATAGGGGAGAGAAATTGGCCTTAACCCACCTGATAAAAGTGCTGGGAAATGGTTTATTTTTCAAAATGTTCCAAAAAACAAAAAGAAATGAAACAAAAAGAAATGAAACAAAAACACCTCTCAGAAAAATAGGAAAAAAAACCCAAAGCTACAAAGTCAAAATGATCTTTGAGAGACGGAAAAAGAGGTCGGATTACACCGTGTTTAATAACGGGTGCCAAGGACGTTTCCGTCCCCACAGTACACAGGCTGGAGTTCATGACTGTTCTGTACGGTAAATTTTATCACTCCTAATACCACAGTGGGAAGAAGGTGTTCTGAAAATCATTCCTCTCCTAAATGAGAAACTGCAGAAGACATCTGATGTCATTAGCATACCTGAGCAATCTTGGTTTTCTTTTGTTGGAATTTGCAGAGCCGCAGAATCTGGGATCCTGAGTAATCACTGAACTGTTCGTGGAATGGATGTAATAGCTTTACAGACTCTCCAAAACTTAGGGGGGAAAAGCCAAATATAACGGGGTTATTTTTTGTCACATGAACAAAACAACCAGAGGTGGCTGGTTTTCCCAGTGTGAGGAGAAGTGACCCTTACCTACACACCGCTATCTGACCCACTTCCAGAAGGGTGAGAGCATTTCCGATCACAGCCAGAGACTCAAATGCAAGCTGTGAAATAAAGTTAGGGGTTAAAGGAATCAGACTCTCTTCTAGACCAGCGCCTTTCAACCTTTTACACACCAAGATTGCCACTGAAAACATTTTTTTTGGTATGGCCCCTAGGAGAACACCATCACTATGGCTACTCACAACTAGCCCAGAAGCGTTGGTGTCCCTAGGCCCTGGCTAAAACCACAAATGCTGAAATCCAGAACCCGTTACACTTGTGGGAAAGGTCCACTCTAACATCAACCAATAAGTGATTTGGGCCCTGGCTGGTGTGGCTCAGTGGACTGAGCGCCAGCCAGTGAACCAAAGAGTCACTGTTTCGATTCCCCATCAAGGCACATGTCTGTCGTGAGCCAGGTTCCCTGGTGCAGGGCACCGGAGAGGCGACCACATATCGATGTTTCTCTCCCTCTTCTTCCTCCCTTCCCCTCTCTAAAATCTTTTTAAAAAAGTGACCTTGAGACAGTTGGTCCTTAAATTTAAGTTTTCCTTTTTTGACTGCATAAAAAGTAATTTCTTATGGGTAAAAGATATTGAAAACCAATTTATTCTAATCATGCACAAATGATAGCAATTTTAAATTCATTTGATTATGATGATACCTATAGCAACTAACATCTACTGAATACCTATCAAGTGCTAGACATTAAACCAAGCACATCCATTATTTCATTTAGTTTTCATAACAACTCTCGAGTTTGAGGGGGGTACTGTTATAATCCTCATTTTTCAGACTGACTCTTAAGAAGTAATTAGCTGCCCAAAGTCAGGCTGCAGTGAGCGAGTCACACAGTAGTGGGGAGGTGGGATCTGAACCCAAGTTAAACTTCTCCCAGCAGAGCCTATGTATAGATTTTAGGTTGCTCAGTGGCTCATGCTGCGTAACAGCTTCACTGTAAAAAGGAACACACTCTTCAGTATCCATGACATTTAGGGCACCAAAGGTAATTCTATTCAGACCCTTAAACCTTGTTACTACTGATAGAACACGAACTGTAGATAATTTCAGGCATAGAGGAATGTGTGATGCATGTATTTTTTTAAAAAGATACTCCAATACTATGTGTATGGTCTAAAGATTAGTTTAATAGTAAACTGCATTTTGTGGAAAACAATTGATTTACTTATTCTGTAGCTAAACAACAATTTAAAAGACCTATAAACAGTAAGGGGCCAAAGTATTTGAGACATCTTGAAATTGCCCCTGTGAACTAACACAGTATTCACAATCTCAGAAAAGACTAACTGGCATTTCACAGTGTTTTTTCAAGGTCATATTTAAAACGCGATGCCTCATGGGACATGGTTTGGTGTTCGGGAACCTCTCTTTCTTACCTGTTTGGTATGGTTGTCTACCATGCTAGAGGAGTCATCAATAGCCAAACAGATCTGATACTGGCGTTTACTGGGCTTGGTCCTTCGAAGCCAAATCTTGTCTTTTCGAAACTGACTAGCAACGTATGGAATAACCTTCCGCATGTTCAGTCGCTTCCCAGTTCGATAGTCTCCTCTATTAAATGTACCCAAATGGACAAAGATGAGTTAAAAACTGCTCACCCCTTGAGAACTTTCTGAAGGATGAAATCACATTCATAGTACCTTATAACCAATTATACCAAATAACCAGTAACCTAGCACAATGAGGGGTTACTGCGACAGAGGTCTGAGGGCCCAAATCTTGATCAGTAGCTAAAAAAAACTGGTTATGTATGTGGCAGTAATAATTAGGTCCAAAAAACTGGGACTTTTTTAGTTCAGGGTAAAAAAACCCATTTGCACTGACTTGGATTCTCTTTTCTGGTCTCCGTACATGATTTTGTACACGATTCAAAGATCTTCCGCGATCTTTGAAAGATCTAGCGGAGTAACACACAACACGAGTCACCCGACGTGCAGCAGCAGTGTGTGCAGCACACACAAAGGCCTGGCCAACTTTCCAGAGAGAAGGCATCCATACTGAACTTCGCAGAAACTTGTGGCAGATACCAACACGACAGCAGGCTAAGGAACACCACACTGGAGGCTGCACTGCAGAAATGGCAACCCAGAAGCCAGCACAGTAAGTGGGTAAGTGCTGAGCTCAACGAAAAAGGCAACACTGCCATCTTCACAGGGCACTGTGAGCGTGTCCAGCGGAGACTTACTTCAGTTTGGCTGCCTGGGTGGGCTCTAGTATGAGACGAAGCTGCTCACACAGCTGTTGTGAAAGAGGTGCCGTCAGCATCAGGTAACTCTGCCACATCTCGGCGGCAGCCTTTTCCTGCGACAACGGCAACAACATGTAAGTTACTGTGAGAGCAGCAGAGCCAACCAAAGTCATTACAGCAAGACGAAGGTGTGACCCTAAGCAGTAGAAAGTAAATCGCATGAACTTTCTCATCAAAAGCCCTTTTAAAGCTTTTCTTGGCTGCTAATTCACTTAAATAAAAATGTATCTCCCCCACCAAAACCACAATACAGTACAGTTTCAACTAAGGAAGAATGGAACAAGACGGTAAAATATTAGAATTCAGTGCCTTATTCACATCAATTATAGAGGGAGCTGTGAACGGGCAGGAGATCCAGCCACTTAACCACGGGTTCTCAAGGTTGTGTTTCAAAAGCGAAAGCAACGAGTGCAGATCTCCCAAGACACACCCAGCAGCCTGCCCACTTCCTGGACACAAAGCTCCACGACTTTCTTTGCCAACTACAGCAGAGCAGGCACACACATAGGGTAGGAACGATGCTACTAACATACATACACAGCAAGTTTAGAACACAGTCATTAAAAAGAGAACTTCTGCATGATCCACATTACACCGGCTGGCAATGTTCCAGGTGCTCTGAGGATGACGTGGTATCTTTTTGCCATTTTTCAACCACTGTGACATCTATTATATCCATTACAGAGTGACGACAGAAGTTAAAAATCCTATCCGTTTCTCTGTTTTGATTAACCTATAGGTCTAGTGGTACAGCAGGCAGAAAGCAAGGGACAGCCATAGGCTTCAGGAATGTAATTACATTCTCCACATACCTGGTCCCTTTTATAAAGGTTAATGGAGCTAAGAACCTGTAACATTAAGCTTGACTTTAACAAAAGTCAAGATATTGTATGAAAACACCAGTGACTTACTTCTTCTGGGTTTCCAGATTCATGTGGCTGCCACCTCTCCAGCTGTCTCTCCAGCTCCCATCTTAACTCATCGATGTCTTTCACGAAGGGCTGAGAAGAGGAAGAAACCACAGCTGAGAGGCAGCCCAGACTGGAACCGCCAACTCACCTTCCGGCCACCTTCTCCCTGCAGTGTGAACTCCAAGCACGTACCTCTGAGGTACCGACCTTAAGTACAGTAAAAAGATGCCACATAACCATTCTTCCCCTGCTTTCCATTTGTTGAGACAAGATGGATAAAGAGAATTTATTGGGGTGATATTGGTTAATAAAATTATATAGGTTTTAAATATACAGTTCTATAATACATCATCTGGATATTGTGTGAAAAAAGGAAATTTTAACATAAATCCTAGCAAAACAAGACCAAATTCCCATCAATATCAATAATGAAAATTTCTTTGATTAATCTACACTGTCCTTAATTCAAATAATTACCGAAAACTATTATTTGGGTCTTCCTAAATGCATTCATTAAGTCAAAGACTCTTGCTATTTAACCAACACAAACTGTTAACTGTCCTGTAGGCTCCTTATACAGGCATGGTGACAAGAGGGGAGAGAGCCAGACACCCACCGTCCCTGCCAGGTCAGGGCTCAGATCGCCTGCTGTAATCCTGGGATTAACCCTGAGAACAGTGTTTCATCCGCTTGGAGAGCACCGGTCATACCTATGATCCTAAAATTTTGATAAGGATATGATGCCCCCAAACAACCAGATGTTCCATAAAGTTCTATAGACAAAGATTTAAAAAGGAATATACAATGACATTTCGTCAACTTACTAAAGCAGGAACCAGTGAAAGATTTGCCCCTCCCCTAATCACCTCCCCAACCCCACCACTTGTCAACCTTTTAGCACCTGGAAAGTGGTGTCCACAAGGAACTGACGGGCTGTATGGATGGTCGAACCTCGGCTTTTCTCTGGTTCCTCACTCTCTGTCTCCTTGTGGGGTTTGTCTGTTCTCGGGT
Organism: Artibeus jamaicensis; assembly: GCF_021234435.1. NCBI lineage: Eukaryota > Metazoa > Chordata > Mammalia > Chiroptera > Phyllostomidae > Artibeus > Artibeus jamaicensis. The sequence continues at coordinate 38,218,641 of NW_026521812.1, read as the reverse complement.
CTTGGTCTTCATCTGTTTTAACAGTTTTGGTCTCCGTCTCCGTCTCATCGAAGCCTATTTACATACAAAAACATACTTTTACTTACAATAATGTTAACGTAAAGACTGAGCTCTCATGGTTGCCTGTCAATCCTGACAATCAAACTTCGCTCCTTCACTCCTCAACACACCTCTAGATACTTGTTCCTCTGGGTCAATCTGAAACAGTTGTTACCAAATAAATTCTTATTTCCCTAACTTCTCTTTCCCTCCCCATGAAGATGGCTATTCTGAGGCAGGAATAGGGGAGAACATACAAGGGGAGATCCTCTCCCACAAAGCAGAATTTATTTATTCTACATGTTTAAACTTCAGTCACCTTCAAGGTCCTCTCCATTTGATGCAACACACCTACTGAGATGTCTTTTCTACTACTCAAAAAATTTTTTGAATTTAATTTTGATGCCTTTTAGTGCTTCTGCTATTTTTTGTTTCACCTCTTCCACAGTGGTAAAACATTTTCCTTTTGAAGACTTTTTTCATCCAGGGAAACAAAAAAAAAAGTCACTCAGGGCAAGATAGGGTGAATAAGGAAGGTGGGGCTTGACGGTCATTCTTTTTGGTCAAAAACTGAACACTTATGCAGTGTGGGCAGGAATGGTCATAAATCACTCTTCATGAAATGGGCAAACACATTAAAAGCATCTTAAAAAAAATCTACCAAAGCTGAACGCAGCCTCTCACAACAAGGCCAGCTGGTTCATTAATATACATGGGTTTCCAGAACCCTCACCCATGAGGAGGGGAAGCCTGTACTATAAGGGGCCCACCTCCAGAAGACAGTTCTGGGTTTTCTTGGGTTTCCTCATAGTTTACACTGACAGGCCCTGAAGAGCTGTGTCATACTTAAATTATGTAAAACTTTAACAGAAATAAACACGAAAATAAATACAAAGTTCCATTTTATAGATGAAGAAACTGAGACAAAGAAATGCTAAATAATGTGGCTCAAGCTGTGAGTTAAGAGGCAGCTGTGCCTTTCCCACTGCCACGTATCAGCCGGTCAGCCAAAGGCGCTAATGCCCCTGAGAGGGCAGGGAGGAAGGAGGAAAAGCTTCTGAATTTGGCAAGTTCTTTTACATTCGCATTTCTTCATTATTGACAGTTCATTTTTACCCTGCTGATAGTTATTTTTAATGGGTTGAATACATTTAAAAAATAAACTAGTAATAGCTCAAAGTTAACTATTAAAGTAACTATACACAAAGTTTTAATACTTTCTCACATGCACTGTTCCCAATCCATTTCTTTCAATATTTCACATTTTATGCTAATACTGTATATGTTCACATAATCAAAAACATTTCTGTAATATCCAAGAATATACCTTCTTGTCACAACTGAGTAAATGATCTAGTCTCTCGTACATATTTTTAAAAGGCTGATGGACTTTTGTCTGAAACTCGTGTCACCAGTCTCCTTGAAAGTGTCCTGCAATACCACTCCCCCTTTCCACTCCGAATCACAGCGACATTATTACAGGCAAATGAACGTCTAAGCCACGAGTTTAGGACCAGGCCAGACTATGGTACAAGCGAAGCGACCTCAGTTGAGGAGGTCAGGAGGGGTCTGTTCCCTGTAAAACTCACCGGAGCTTGCGGTGGCCCCCGACCTGACCTCCTGCGGCTTCAGCTGCTCTGTGTCTACTGCTCTGAGCTCCTCCTGCTCCTCCGTGTCCATGAGAATATCCTCTATCTCGTCCTCCTCCTGAGCCTTGCTGGAGTCTTTTGCAGATTGTTGCTGTTCCATACTGGCTACATCTGCCAACAAAGTGCACAGACACATAGAAAGCTTAGGTCTTTGCATAACAAAGTATTGTGAGTGGGTGTGGTTTTTGTATTATTCAGTTTCTCACAGTCTACTAATGTTGGCTCTAACCAGCTGTGTGGCTTGGACACAGTGCTTGGCTTGTTCATGCCCAAGATGTCCTACTGACCTACTGATAAAACCACCTATTCTCTACCCCCCACAGAAGCTTATAAGGATGTAGTGTAACTACACATGCAACCACAGAAGTAGGATGTTTAGCTGGGTTTTTACTGCTATGACCAGAGACCGAGCGGCAGTAAACAGGCTGGGCACATGACCCTGAGCAGGTAGTTATGTATGGGTGGGGAAATGGTAGTGGTTAAGAGGATGACATCTGGCACAGAAAGACGAATGTCGACATCCCAGCATCTCAATCTTGGAGAAGTTCTTAAACTTCTTGGGCCTCAGTGTGCTCATCTATCAAATGGAAATATCCTCATTCATGAGATCATTAAAGGAATTCTCTGACCATGTGGCAAACACTCAGAACAGCATCTAGCACTAAGTAAAAGCTCAATAAATGATACCTGTTATTATTACTGCTTTATTTTCCTAATGAGCAGGGATGGAAGAAAAAAAGTAATCTCGGAGCAATTGTTTTTGTTCTATCCTAACGGGTAGATATTATCAACAGTTTATGTATTGGAAACAAAGTGAACCGTCACCAAGAACTAGAAAGAGAAGCAGATGAAGGCCTGAATACCCTCTTACGTGGGTATTTCCCCCTCCCTTTTCGCCTACAGAGAAAACACGAATTTCCAGTTCGCAGTTTCTGCCGCTGCAGGGAGGAACCTCAGGATGACCGTGAAGAAACGTCCAGTACTCCAAGACCCCTGTGCCAGTGCTGGGCCTGGGTACAGCCAACGGTTATCAAGAGTATTTCAAAAACTTATACTAGACCAGAAACACTGAGCATCTGCACTTGGCTATGGATACCTTTAAACCAATTTACATACCTGACAGTTATTAGAGAAGATTTTTAAAAAGTCATTCCCTTGCCTCCTAAGATGAATTTGTAGTAACAGCTAGTGGGCATACAGTCAAACAGAACAAACTCTCACAGAGAGCCCAGTGAGCAAAGAAGCCTCCCCTGCTCCTACCATAGGTCTGTGCATCGTAAGGGTCGCTCCCTTGTTTAATGTGCTCAAACGCAGCGGCGTCCTCCACCTGGGCCTGGGGCTGGGTGGGCTCCTGGTCCACACGGCTGTCTGTGTCCACCGTCCGCAGCCTCTTGTGTACATGCTCACTGTGATCGCCCAGGGAGCGTTCATTGTCCGCACGTCCGGGTTTCCTCTTAAAACTCTGTGGGAGATATGGGGAAATTCACCAGAGCCTTGTAAGAGGACTAAAAAAACCCATAATGTCCATCCATAGGAGGCTGGTTAAGTAAATTAGGTTTGGCCATACAAAAATGCCATTCAGGACTTCCGCCAAGATGGAGACGTAGGTGGAGGAACCACCTTGCCTCTGTGCACAACCAAATCTAAGAACAACTATTTTTAACAACAATCACAACCAAGCCACACGGAAAATCAACAATACGGAGTCCAAAGACAACTAAATGCTCAGCTAAACCGGTAAGAGAAGCGAAACCAGCAGCGGAGCAGGTTAGCAAGAAAAAATTTCTGGGTGGTGCGCGGTGCACAAGCAGCCGAAGGCGCTGATTGCGGGCTGGCTATGGGAGCGCACAGGGAAGAGGCGCGGCTGGCTGTCTCTGTCGGTCGCGCATCTGCCTGCAGAGAAACCAGTGAGAAGGGAAGCCTTCGTGGGGCAGCAGGCTCGCACAATTCCGATCCGATAAACAAGCCCGAGGTGTGTGGTGTGACTGGACGGGCTGGGCTAGAGGAGAGGACCGCCATTGTCCCTCTCTGACCACGCCCCCACACACAGCGTCACAAACCAGCGACCTGGGTCGCCCCGTCCTGGTAAACAACTAAGGCTTCGCTCCGCTTACTTAACAGCACAAATAGACCAAAAATGGCTCTAGAACAACTCAGAGCCCCAGAACCGATAGATCTAAGCGATGAAGAAATAGCCAGTCTTTCAGATGCACAGTTCAAAACACTGGTGATCAGAATGCTCACAGAACTGGTTGATTTTAGTCACAAATTAGAGAAACATATGGAAGCTAAACTAATTGAAATGAATGGTGATGCAAAAGATACCAATAGTAATGGAAAGAAAATTGGGACTCAAATCAAGGGAGAGGACCACAAGGAAGAAAAAAATGATCAAACAGAAAAGAATGAAGAAATAAGAATTCAGAAAAATGAGGAGAAGCTTAGGAACCTCCAGCACATCTTTAAACGTTCCAACATCCGAATTATAGGGGTACCAGAAGGGGGGAAAGGAACAGCCACCAGTGGAAAACTTATTTGAACAAATAATAAAGGAAAATTTCCCCAATCTGGCAAAGGAAATAGACTTCCAGGAAATCCAGGAAGCTCAGAGAGTCCCAAAGAAGTTGGACCCAAGAAGGAACACACCAGGGCACATCATCATTACATTAGCCAAGATTAAGATGAAGGAGAGAATCCTAGAAGCAGCAAGAGCTAAGGGGACAGTCACCTATAGGGGAGTTCCCATCAGACTGTCAGCTGATTTCTCAAAAGAGACCTTGCAGGCAAGAAGGGGCTGGAAAGAGGTATTCCAAGTCATGAAATCCAGAGACCTACAACCAAGATTGCTCTACCCAGCAAAGCTTTCATTTAGAATGGAAGGACGGATAAAGTGCTTCTCAGATAAGACCAAATTCAAGAAGTTCATCATCACCAGGCCCTTATTATATGAAATGTTAAAGGGACTTACCTAAGAAAAAGAAGATAAAAAAGATGAACAGTGAAAGGACAGCAAACTCACAGTTATTAACAACCACACCTAAAACAAAAGCAAACTAAGAGGACAGCTAGATCAGGAGCAGAACCATAGAAATGAAGATCACATGGAGGATTAGCAACAGGGGAGTGGGAGGAGGAGAAGGGGGGAGAAGGTACAGAAAATAAGTAGCATAGACGGTAGGTAGAAAATAGACAGGAGGGAGGGCAAGAATAGTATGGGAAATATAGAATCTAAAAAATTTGAGACACATGTTCATGAACTAAAGGGGGAAATGGCGGGGGAGGGGTATGCAGGGTGGAGGGGAATGGAGGGGGGAATAGAGCAAATGTAATGGCATAATCAATAAAAAAAAAGATTTGCATCATAAAAAAAAATGCCATTCAATGCAACTGTTAGAAGGAATAGGCAGTTCTTTATAAATACATACAAAACAATTTCTGAGTAGCACCTGAATAAAGGCAAGGAAGCAAAGAAACTCTCACATACACATGTACATCCACACGTTACATACACAGAGAAGATCTGAAAGAAGACAAAACTAGTAGCATCGATTTCCGTGGATGGCTTGAGGACAGGTGGAAGTTTTTTTTAGGGAGTTAATTTTTATACACTAATTTTGTGTTATGTGCATAAATGACACCCTATCAAAAAACTTATTTTTTAAACTCAAAAGACTATGGACATTGGAAAGAGTAAAACTGCGTGGTGCTGGGCTGCTTGGCCCCTGGGCTCCGTATCAGGAAGAGGGGGGTGAATGCGCACGCACGTGAACCCTGCAGGGAAGGGTCCCTGTGAACACAGGGAAGACGGCCCGTGACGGGCTCCACAGGGAACGGCCCGAGGTGCCAGTCTGCTGACCAGTGCTGCCATCGTGTCTGGTGGAACAGGGACACAGGAAGGTGGACACTGTGGCCGTTTTTAAATCACTACGTTTAGAGCAATTTTTTCCTACAGGCAGCCTTCACTTTGGTTTAACTGAAGAGTGACAGAGACCTGTGTGTTGCTCCTGGCCTGTTTCTGGGAGGCCAGGCGGGCGATGAAGCTGGACTCGTGGCCCTCTGCCTGGTTCGCGTCCGCAGCTCCGCTCCCGTGTTCCTATGAAATCCAAGCCAGGAAAGGATGAGGATGGAGGAAGCTGTCCAGCACCTGGTTAACCATCCTATGTGGTGTCCCACTTTCTCACTATTGTTCTCCCCTGAGTTAAACACTTGTAGCTGCCCGCCTGCCCTGAAACTCCCCTGTGACTACAGCCTGGCCTGTGGGCAGGAACAGGAGCATCTAGACCCGGACCTGTAACCCTCATGGGAGACTTTGCTTTGTGAGGCTGGTTAGTTCCTTGTTTACAAGAGTGTAGGGGCTCACTCTGAAGGTGGGGGAGACCTCGATTAGAAACCAGGCTTCATCAGCAACCAGCCATGTACCCCTGAGACTGTCATTTAACTGAGGGTTATTAAACTCAAATACAAAATGAAGAAAACAATAATAATATTAACTACCATATATTGCGACTGTGCAAACTTGCTGAAGTAATAAAAATGCTCAGCACCTAATAAGTGCTTGATGAATGGGGTGGAGAGGGTATACAGACATAAATAGCTGTTACTACTGGAGAGAAGTCGGGCTCAGAAAGGCCAGCAGAGCTGTCCGAGTCACCACTGTGGCCGAGGTCCTCTGACTCAGTGCTCTTTTCACAGTACGCTGGCGGCCCAAATGGAGGCCCCGTATAGAACACATCACCCCAGGTCAAAAAAATAAAGAAGTGCTTTGCTTTCTAAATTAAAACATTCAGAAACCTGGAGAACTGTAAGGACGATGGAAGCACTATTAGAGGCCTATTATTGCATGAAGTCTGAATTCTACCTTTCTTTCCTTAGAAGCATTCTAAAAGAAGATAACATAAACCTCATCCTCCCACAGACAACTCCCAGTCTAGTAACTTCCTCATTAAGTCCATCAGTTAAAATCTGAAACAAATATTCTCAGGTTAACTCTGGGAAACATATAAAAATAGGTCTGTGATCATTTTCTCAAGAATGAAAAACGGTCTTTTAGATGTCAACAACAGTTAAACATCACATGTGAACCAACTACTGAGATTTCACAAAGAGAGCCCCTCCCTCCTCCAGAGGGCTGCCTCCCCCGAGGGGCAGCCGCCCGGAGCCCCTCACCTCCTTCCCCTGCTCGCCCTCGGGCGCGGCCCCGGCCAGCTCCACAGCCTGCGCACTCTGCACGTTCTCCACCCCGGTCTGCCCGCACGAGTAACGCTCCTTCCTTTCTGGCGCCTCGGGCACCTGCTCCTCTGGGTCAGAGTTCTCCCCTTCTCCTTCTTCCTCCTCCTGTGGGGAAATCAAACACAGCATTACACGCTCTGGGGTAAGAACATGAGGCGGGGATGAGCCAGGGAAGGTCTTAAACAGAAACTGAAAGCAGCACCACCTGGAGATGCAGAAGTATCCTAAAGGACCTCCTAGTGAGAATAGGATAATCTCTCTTCCCTACTGTTATTTCTAATCCAAGGCAAACCAGACACGCACACTACCTGAGGCTGGAGACCATGGTCCACAGAGACGCCATTCTGTGCATTTTCCTCGGTGGCCTCTGCATCGCTGTCCTTGTCCTCGGGAGACTGCTGCTCCTCTTCCTCTGAGCTTTCTTCGGAATGTTTGTTTGCATCTGTGTTTTGGTCACTGGCCCCTGTGTTCATCTCGTCGTCCTCCTTATCACCCTCACTGGGGCCTTCCTCAGCCTCATGTTGACCCTGATCTTCATTCTGGTCATTGGTCTCTTCATTTATTTCCTCAGCTTCATGACCTCCTTCTTCAGTGTCCATTGGTTCTTCTTTAATTTCCAAAGGGTTCTCTTCTGGGTAAATAAACAAAAAAGCAACACAGAATTAAACAACAACATCATCATTTCTTAAGATGGGATGTAATGACCTAAGCATTACTGTTTTGTTATTTGAACAAGGAATTGGCAAACTCTGGCCCTTCGGTCTAATGCGACCATCTACAATTCTACATGTTTCTCTAAGTCGAATTTGCCTGGAACACAGCCACATCCATCAGGTAGTTCAGTATTTACTCCATCCACCCCACAGAGCTGATGGCTGCTTTCATACTACCTCTGTCACAGCTCATGCCCTGATCTATTGACTATCTGACCTCAGTACAGAAAAATTTTGCCTACCTCTAACCTAAGCCACACTTATATATTACATACAATCGACTGGATGGCGTACTTCTTTAAATAATAAGCAATGTACTAAAAAATCCTAAAAGCTACAACTATAGAAACATTTTATTTTAGAACACAGATAGGAAATGAGAGTCTAATTTTCAATTATGATTGAGAATAATTGGTGGGGATCTTTTTATCATACACAGAAATTACAACATATTCAAATGGATATAATCTTATTTAAAGAAGCTTTGTTTATTTAAAGAACTTTTCTATACTTTGGACACTTCAGAAATCAGTTACTTTGTTAGCAAACAATTCTTTTTTTAATCTATTTTTTAAAATATTTTTTAAAGATTTTATTTATCTTTAGAGGGGAAGGGAATGAGAGAGGGAGAGAAATATCAATGTATGGTTGCCTCTCGTGTGTCCCCTGCTGGGAACTGGCCTGTAACCCAGGCATGTGCCCTGACTGGGAATTGAACTGTGATCCTCTGGTTCGCAGACCCACGCTCAATCCACTGAGCTACACCAGCTATGGTGCAAACAATTCTTTAAAACAATTGTTCCTTAATTTATATATGCAATAGCTTAAAATGAGCCTCGATGTTTCTCTAGGGCAACTGGCTTATTACATTCTCGGTGGATTTTAGTTTTCTTAGTTTTATGCTTGCCTGATTGTTGAACTCAAAGCTGAGGTCACATTCCAAAATTATAAGTTAAAGAAATAGCCTCAGAAGCAATAATTTATACTGTTTAAAAGGTAAACTAGAGAGTTACAGAGCAAAGGGTGTTTTGAGCTTAAAGAAAATCTATATCAATTCCTTAGCCAAATGCTTCTAATTAAGTTCACAAATTTATTTTAAATTATTGAATACTTTAAACATGGAAAACACATTTTACATTTATGAGAACCATAAAACTCCTAAATTTAACAGATATTAACATTCTGCCATATCTGGGCCAAACTTCTGTCTCCTCTTTTTAAGAAATAAATGGTTCTGGATGCAACTGCCTGGATTCTGGAGGCCTTCGCACGTGCTGCTTCCTTAAGTGTCCGAGCCTAACACTATGAACTATTCCTTCCCACGTTTTCGTACATTTGATGTATCCATAAATAATATGTGAACTGTTCCTTCTATTAAACAGTACCTCATTTATTCTTTTGTAACTTGCTATTTTTGTCCCAATATGGGGTTTTCTTTTTTAATTTAATAGCTTTACTAAGTATGTAACAGATGCATTCAGAAGCAGAGTGAAGCTAGGTCACATCTTTCTGTCCCCCTCCCCGCCAGGATGGAGGCCACTAGTATGGCACCTCCTCCAGAGTGCTTCCAACTAACACCAGGCAACACTCCTTACAGAGCCACCCAGGTTGAACAACAGGTGACAAAAGGCACCAGAAAGCTAAGGCATATACCCTATGATCAACTCTTTTTGGGATTCTTCCTTTTCAAGTTCTGTTATAATGACTTCACATTTCAGGCTAAATACACGACATAAGCACAGCAATGAATAAGAGAAATAATCATTTCCTCTGTAAAGCTAAAATGGGCTCTGCAAGAAGCCTGAGTGTGCCCAGGGTTTACATCAATCCATGGGATGGGCCCAGCGATGGCTGTGGGGAGATGAATCCGTGTGTGATGAAGCACCACCCAGGCAGAGCATTAAAACACAGGACTGGAAATGACAGCAGTGAGAGAGGACTGCTGGTTTACAAGCTTTAGGTCTATCAGATGAGAAACACAACAAAGAACATGCAATTTTTGCAAAGTGGAACTGAGCTGACCAAACATGATTTAAGACTGGGCCATGACACTGGCCTGAAGGGAAATCAGTTACTACTCCTTTTCAATGAGTTCCTACTGGTCTCTTTAGGTTATGAAGACACACCTTCTCCTTCATCGTCCGTGTCCTCACCACCTATCTTGTCTTCACTATCTAGGTTCAAATCATCTGGAAGGTCCAAAGCCTCAGGTTCTGGCAGGGGTTCCTGATTGCCATGGTAAGGGTCCACTTCATGCTCATCATATTCCCGCTTTGAAGAGTGGAAAGAATGGGCAAAATAATAAAAATTTATAAAAATTTTTTAAAGTAGCATTCATATATAATTAGCTCTAAGTAATTGTGCAAGAAAATACAATGTTTCTGCCTTAAAATTACTAGCACACATTCTAGTTTTACTAATATTTTTAGAATTTTCATGTTGGAGTTGAAAACTTCACTTTCTGTGCAGCTTCTCCACTGATAGGACTGTGTTACTTGATCTCAAAGAAGAAACAGAAGTTTATGAGAATAAATAAAAGGACCGAAGGCTTAACTTCCAAACTATAGCATGGGCCCAAACAGCATGAAGACCACCTCACTGACAAATAATAGTTAGAAATTTTATGTCCTGTTAAGAGGCTCTGTTACATGTTCTTTTATGATACAATAAGAAAAACTGACAAATAGAAAAAAATGCCTTGAGTCACCCTAAGAGCCACATGGGGCAGTGGCCAAAGAATAGATCAGTTTTAAGCCTCCACTACCTCATCTATTTGTTCATTAATTTTGTCCTGGTCTTGTCCATCCACATCAGCTTCTGCTTCCTCCTCTTTTTCCTTCTTATCATGCTGGTTTTTATCTCTGTTTGACTTCCCAGAATCCAAGGTGTCATCTTTAGCAACGAGTCCACAATCTTCCTAAATGTCAAAGGCAGAAGAAAACACAAAATCATCATTTTTGATCTGAGAAGCTGCTGACACATGTGCCAATTCTACTTAGTATAGCTCTCAGACATGGGTAATTCCTGCCCACTGGGCCTGCCCTATGGAAATACACAGGTGATGGGGCATCGTCCGTGACCTGGAGACAACAGGCTGGGCCGCCCAGAGAGCAGCAGTAACAGCAGCATGTGGGCCGCAGGCTAGGCCAGCCTGTGAGGCGCAGTGTCACAGCCAGCCAGGGGGTTCTAAGAGGGAGCTGGAGAAGTTCAGGGGCCCACAGCAGAAATAAGAACATGTGCACTGAGTTTCCTCAACTTCCCTCCTTCAGAACACCTGGGATGGATGGCTCACATCAGGCTACTCTTTTAGCTCCGAATCAATGAGTAAGATACATAGCAGGAAAAAAAAATGGAAGGAAGAGAAGGAAAACAAAGAAGAGCAGTAAATGACAGGGAGCAGTGGTTGGGGAGACTGTCTCCTCTCAAGCTGGGGACTGTGGGGTGGGAGTCTTTTGAATTACCTCATCCATTCCTGGTCCTGTTTCTTCAGTTTTACTGTCTTCTTCTTCGTCGTCATCTTCATCATCATCATCACCCCAAAGCCTCTCATCTAGTTTGTCAGCTTCCTCTCCATTCAGATCGCCCATCTGTTTGTCCAGGTCTTCGCCCTCACTGTCTGATTTCTCATCCTCCTCTTCTGGAAGGGAAGGCACTGAGCTTAGTTAGGCAGACCCCCAGACCAACCTGGTCCCATGTGTGTCCACTGCTCTGCACGGGCAGGCAGTAAGCCTGGCCTGGGACTTACTGCCTGCTTCCACAGAGCACTCCACTGGCAGGTGCCTTCAGATCTGCTGACGCAGTCCTACTGTGTTTAGCAAATTGTTTGAAGAAACAAGAAAGTCTGCAAAAGGTATGTGAACAAACCACTGGAAGGGTGGCGGCATAGTTACGAGAATGTCCAGTTCTGGTGCTGGGGTCATATTCATTAGGGGACTCAGCAACTACACTGGTTTTCAGTTTGTCTGTAAAATGACAGAGGTGAACTGTAAGATTTCCAAGGTTCCTCCCCTATCCTCAATATACTATAGTTCTATGATTTCATCCAACATCTAAAAGCAATGTATAGCTTAACTGATCAGCATTTTCTTCCCACTATCTTTGCTCAGGGTCTAGTATGTCAAAGGTTATGTACTTTGGGCTGCTTAGACAAGTGTATGCAATTCTACTCTGCAGTCGGCTTGCATTTCTGCAAGAACTTCACTCAGACTAAGACACTGTATCTCAAAATAAGCTTCGGACAGAGATTAAGGGCAATAACTAAATTATGGTACAAACATGACAGATGACAATGTGCTATAAGAGATCATATGCTCAAATTATTGATGTCAAGGGGAATGTCCAGGACGTGTTACACTGTCTATGATTTATGAATATATACCTATGCAATAAATGGAAAGAAATAAACCAAAATTCATTAAGTGGTTTGGGTGATAGGCCTAAGGGGTATCGATTTCACTCCTGCATTTTTGTTCCAAATTGTCTACAAAAAAGGTCTACTTTTTCAAGGTTTCATTTATTATTTTTTAGAGAGAAGGGAAGGAGAAAGAAAGGGAGAGAAACACTGAAGTGAGAAAGAAACATCGATTGGTTGCCTCTCATATGCTCCCAACTGGGACTGAACCTGCAACCCAAGCATGTAAACTGACTGAGAATAGAACTGGCAACCTTTTGCTTTTGTGGGACGATGCCCAACCAATTACGCCACACTGGTCAGGGCAATGTCTAGTATGTTTGAAATTGGGGGTGGGGGTAGAGTTAGTTCTTAAAAAAATACCCCGAACAATTTACCTCTGAGCTAAGAGCCAAGCTCTGCTGAGATGCTCTCCTTTCCCTTTTGGACGTCCCTGAAGGGTGGGACCCACTTGCTGCATCTAGCACACGAGGCAGGCAGCACCTCAGTCAGTGTCTCAGTTTACTCAGGGGAGAATCCCCAAAACTGACCACAGACCTCTACCCCGGTGGACACAGTGATGGCATGTACATAAATGCTGATGTTTTCATTTGTAGTTATGCACAATAGCCAACTTGGTCCAAAAATTCTAATAGGACAATAGGCTCCTCATTGGTAACATGCAATTTCCTGGATAAAAAATTATTTTTCAAAAGCAAATATACAGTGACAGATAATCTCAAACCTTGTTGCTCAAGCTCCCCATCATGCATTTTTCCGTCAAAGTCTTCCGACATCTCAATGGCATTATCCTCGCCCTTAATATCTGATTTTGAGTCAGGGTCTTCTTTATCCTTTTCTTGACCCTTCTGAAATGTATCTTCTGCCTATACGAAAAAATGTATAGAAATCAAACAAACATAACTAATATTTTTTCAGTTCTAAATAGAATACGATTATATAAATGCCAAGATTAATAGTATAAAGCTATCTCTGGGGAGAGAAAAAAAGAACCAAGAGAGATAACCACACAAAACAATTTCTGGTTTGCTTTAAAATTTCTATAGTTAAATTCTAGTTCATGGCATTTGTAATTAGAGAATAGAGAATTCTGTGAATTGTTAAAAAAATCCAGTTACATTTAAAAATACAGGTATGTTCTGTAGGACAAAACAATCCATCAATCTTTTAAAGGTTTTTATTTACTTATTTATCTTTAGAGGGGAAGGGAAGGAGAGAGAGAGAGCGAGAAATATCACTGTGTGGTTGCCTCTCGTGCGTCCCCTGCTGGGAACTGGCCTGCCACCCAGGCGTGTGCCCTGACCAGGAACCAAACCTTGACCTTCTAGTTCATAGGCCCATGCTCCATCCCCTGACCCACACCAGCCAGGGCACAATCCATCAATCTTACTATACCGCCCATATCTTTAATATTTTTGTCACTCTGATCTCTCAAGTAACATACTATGAATGCAACTGTGTTCACTTTTCCATGTAGGAAAACTATGTATTCCTACATACTCTGTGATATTTGGGGCAAGAGTCATGATTGTTATCTCTTTCACTATGAGTGAATTTTAAAAGTTCTTTTTTAAAATACAAAGTAATAAAGTTTTATTAAAAGAATCCTAAGCACAAAATAGTTAAATTTCCCATGATACTACCATCTTCCACTCCCAAAGAAATTATCATCAGTAACATAAGAATGCATCAATTCATCCATGAACACATCATAAATAGCCATGTAAGTATTATGTATCAATACCTACCTTCCAAAATCTTTTTAAATAAAAAAGGAATCATGTTTCACAAACTGTTTTGCAATTTGCTTTTCTAATTTAAAAAATCTTTCAGATCTGTTTCCATATTGATACATATAAATCTATCTCATTCTGTTTAACTTACGGTATTCCTGTACATACTATCTTTGACTCTTATTAACATATATTAGATACTGCCAAATTATTCTCGTAGTTCTTTATTCCTCTTAATGATTTTTTTTGCACTGGGTTAAACTTTTCCCGTTAGGCCTACTTTTTAATTTTTTTTTTCATTAAAAAAGTACTGTCTTGATAAAATTAAATTTGAGAAATAAAGAAAAGCCAAAAGAACAATAACAAAATACACATACCTAAAAAGACAGCTCTATTACATAAAGGCTAGCATTAATTATTCTTTTGGTTTTTAAATTTGTTTCTATTTTTCCCTTCAAAGAGACAGCAGAGGTTTGAATTGGTTTGCTCCTTTATTTTTAATGGCTATAGCCATACCCTAAACAGAAACATATGGCCTGCGAACCGGACGATCACGGTTTGATTCCCAGTCAGGGCACATTTGTGGGTTGCAGGCCAGTTCCCAGCAGGGGCCAGTTCCCAGCAGGGGATGCACCAGAAGCAACCATACATTGATATTTCTCTCCCTCTCTCCTTCCCTTCCCCTCTAAAGATAAATAATAAAATCTTAAAAAAAAAAAAAAACACGGGCACAACAACAAAAAAATTCCCTTACTTCAAGTCAGTGTTGATTAAAATAAGTGACTAACAAAAGTATGCATACCCACAGATAAACATCACTCCCAAGTGAGATAGGCATTATAAAAAGCAACATAATGACCCTGGCTGCTGTAGCTCAGTGGATTGAGCGCAGGCCTGCGAACCAAAGGATCACAGTTCAATTCCCGGTCAGGGCACATGCCTGGGTTGCAGGCCAGTTCCCAGCAGGGGACGCATGAGAGGCAACCATACATTGGTATTTCTCTTCCTCTCTCCTTCCTGATTCCCCTCTAAAGACAAATAAATAAAATCTTAAAAAAAAAAAAGGCAACATAACAATCTTAGTCCAAATCATTTATATATTTCAAAAGCATTCTTGGTTCTGATCAAAAGAGAATACAGATTAAATTATTTCATGCAATCATCAAAATACCCCAAATTAAAAAAAAAATCTTACCTAAGGATATGTTTATTGATTTTAGAAAGGGGGGCAAGGGTGGGGGTGGAGAGAGAGAGAGAGATAAACATCTATCGGCTGCCTCCGATATGTGCCCCGATATGCCCTAACTGGGGGGTCAAACCCTCAACCTTTTGGTGCATGAGACAGCACTCCAACTGGCTAGGATAAAATAGTCAACCTTTGCATCCTTAAATGGACCACTACCAATAATACTCTCCAGAAAAATCATCAGCAATAATCTCCCCATTTAAAATTTAAAATCATTTCCCTCTCAAATTATAACCATAACCAATGACTGAGTTGCAAAGTTTGTTTGTGTGGTCTTTAAACTTTCTATTTACATCTGCTTCCCAAACCCTAGTATTCCTCGAGGTCCACTGATCCCAGGTTGAAAACCATTCACATTTACGTCTGTAATTTACTGAAAAGAAAGGGGAAAGGGAACAATCTTCTGTAACATCTGAACGTATTTCAGACATGTGAAGACCCACCTGTTCTTCATTTTCTATCTTGTCACTCACATCCTTCATGCCCTCACCTTCTCCAATCCCACCTCCCTCATAGTCATGGAACTCAGTTGCTCCCTCGCCTGCTGAATCTTCCATAAATTCTTTGGGCAGGCAAAATCCCTTGAACACAAAAGAGTGAACAGTAAGGTGCAAAAGTAATAAAAACAAGGATTTTCAGTCATACCACATATAAAAAATTTAAACATATCCTTAATTATTTCTCTAGCTCAGTATTTTGAATCTGATGGAAGTACAGTAGACCTCTGGCATTTTCTTCCTTACTGGTAACTGCTATTATGTCTCAAAGCCTGACATGAAATTTAATAGATGAGGTTCTGACTCTGGAGAGGCCTCTGGTGTGTGGTAACCTGTCATGTTTGCCAAGAAGAAATTTGAATAATGTATACTAGGGGAAGCATTTAGGAGCAAATCACTGAAGGAGACCAGTCCTCCCAGTGTCTAAATCCCAGAGGGGCTTTGTTCTTACTCACTTCTCAAATCAGTGAGCCGGAGAAGCATGGAACCCTGGAGGCACAGCAACTTGAATCAGATGCTGCGAGTGGGAGAGTTCATTTCTACTTTAAAAACTGAAATTCTGTGCCATGCTCCTCAAATAAAATGTTAATTTTAACATATTTAAAAATATGCCTTCCCCCCAACTTGCACTTCTAGATCTATTACCTTAGCACCATGTCCAGCCTACTTTCAAGTTCCCTCTGTGCTACTCAGAAAGGGTATGAATCCAATTTAGACACAATAAAATGGAAAGAAAGGCAAACTCACTTTTAGGACATGTATTCTTAGAAAATCAATTAAAAAGACATTTTGGTTAACTTACCTAATTTTCCCATTGAGCTACATTACTGCGAAAGAAATGTATTCGGATGCAGGCGGAATGAGGCCGCACGGGGAGACGCGGACACCCTTCTGGAGGGCACGTCACTACAGCAGCTACACCTGGGACAGCCGCCGGGCTCCTGCTTTTAGCAGAAGCACTTCCACCCCTACACCCCACCCCACAACGCACACAAGCCAGACAGGCCGAACCATTCCAGAACTGTCAGACGTGTGCAACGGTTCACGTGGACAAACCGCCGAGTCCCTGGGCAGCCCCCGATCCCCGGCCCCGTGCCTTGTTCCTCGGCTGCCGTGTGCACGCAGTTTCCCAACAAGAACTGGTGGGTGTGAGGCTGGATCAGCTCTCATCAGACAGAGGAGGCAGATCTGATGCGCTCATTTATTGTGTTACTCAACAAATACACACATCTACCCTCTAGACACGGGGCACGGGCTTGCCTTTCACTCTGTGACCCTTTCCAACATCCCAGATACTGAGAAGAACGAACTGAGAGACCTAGACCTCACCTTCAGTTTGTGAATTCCTATCTCCCTCAGTAAATCTCATGTGTACTGTACTTAGGGAGAAATCTTGGAATACTAAAACAATAAATATATATTGGGGTACTGAATAAATAGATATATATAACTATATTCCATTGAAGTGGGTTATCACAAAAATGCTAATGAATGTAGGCAGATCTCATCTTATAAATGAGGAAACTGAGGCTCAGAGAGGTTTAGTGACTAACTCAAGGAGTGGATACTCCATGATTAGATTATCATCATACTGTGGTGAGTATGTTAGATTTGACTGCCTCCTACTGGGTACAGGGGCTGGACAGATGGATGAATGAATGAATGGCTTCCCTATTAAAGAAAAATGCTCTAACATGAAGAAACCAATTACCATTTCATCATAACCAGATAAAAATGATTTAAATAAAACTTACTGGCCTTAAGTATTCATCTACCCTACAAGTCTAGCTCAGGGTTAACTGAAGACTACTTCAAATTGGGGTCAGGCACAAAAGGGTGTGAAAAGAAAGCAGCAGCCTTCAGAGCAGCAGCCTTTGGGAGTCTAGAGTGCTCATCAGTGGGGGATCTGTAGGTCACAAGACTAGTGGAAAGAGGCTTATTACAAGGGTGCCAGATAAAGCCCTAAATAATCCACAGGAGAACAAATCACCTCCTGCTATCTGTGAAAGTCCAAGATAAAAGCCTGTCAAACAAAACACTACCGGGTCCAGAATGTACCAGCTGCCCCGAATAGTCCTTACCTTCTGGGCAAGCTCCACAAAGACCTGGGCAAGTACAGAGAGCAGCTTTGCAGTGCTGCGATGAGTCGCCAAAGACACGGTCAGGAAGAAGAGGACGAGGTCCGAGTACCTGGAGAGCATGGGCTCCAGGCGCACCAACAAGCAGCAGGACTGGCTGAAAAACTGGGGACGAAGCAGATCAGAAAGGCCGCTCACACTGCCTTAGGGGTGCTAGGTTTTCTTTAGGGGTGCTAGGTTTTCTTTAGGGGTGCTAGGTTTTCTTTGGCATGATAAAAATGGTGACGAAGCCGGTCTGGAGCTAGATAGCAACGATGACTGTCCAGCACTGTGAACTGAATGTACTAAATGTCACTGCTGATAAGGTTTTGTATTTTTAACAGGCCTGCCGATATTTCCTCCTTGTTCATACAAACCCTCATGAAAGCACACTTTAAATTCTCCGTCGCTCAAGTCTCATTTAGTTAACAAGGTTGTTTGTATTTTTTTAAAATAAAATGCTCATGAACAATTTCCACTGGAAATCGAAGCTGACACTGGAGGCAATAATACGAAGTAACATACAGAGACCTACAAAATAAGTTGCCTCTCAGGACTCTCGGATTCAACAACCTCCTCTGCTGGCTTATTGTGAGAGGAATGATATTTGCAGGGCACAACCATCAAGCCTTAGTTGATGGCAGCAACATTTGCCAGTAAACCCTTAGCAAGCAAGCCCTCAGTTTTCAAAGTTTGTTAAAGATGTTTACATGCATCAATAAATCAGCTTCTTAGTGGTTTTGCTGCAGAGCATGCTTTGGGACCACCCACATAAAGCAAGATGGAAACCCACTGTGCCCTTACTCAGCCCACTCCCAACAGCAAGAGGCTAGTAAAGAACAGTTGGTTACCGTGTGCTTTGCTGCTGTGCCATCTTCACCATAGGATTTCAGCCTCTCCAACAGCTCAGAGATGGCAGAAATTACTTTCTGTACATGTAAAGTGCTCACATCAGCCCAGAAGTCTTCCTCTAAGAGTTTTGTTAAATGTCCTGGTTGCAGTCTCTCAAAGCCTGCTTCTTCTTTCATTCACAGAAAAGAACATGATGAATAACCAAAAACAAACCCTTTTCATCCCCATTCATCCAGTCATTATTCCTAACATGCTCTTAAATATTAAGTGACCAAAAAAATCCATGACGCTGAAAAATTAACAAGTATGAAACTAATTTTTGCCTAATTTCCGACATACCTTCCTCTTCTTGTGACCTTGTCTGGTCAGTGCTCTTGTCTGACTTTTTACAGTTTCTTTCTGCTAAGTTCTGGATGGCATAAAGGATAGACCGGATGGCAGTTTCCATTTGCTCTGCAAAGTCTTCCACAAACCCTTCATCCAACATTTGGTTTCCTATTAAGTAATATGGTACAAACAAACAAAAAACCTGATCATTCGCTTCAGGATATTATCAGAAACCTTCACTTGTTACATTAACAAATGGCCTCCTGTAAGCACCTACTATGTATGGGTCAGCCACTGTGCCAAGCTGTGCTGGATACAAAGATATGAATGAGACACAGTCCTTGCCTAAATAAACCTGAAAATTTATTGTCTTGCATTAAAACAATTTTGCTACAAAATGTCAGACACATGAGAACGACAGTTTAGATGGTATGTATAAACACTAACTTAGTCCAAATATCACCCTCAGCTTTCCAGTCTAAGGGAGAACTGTCTGTAACAGCTGAGGGAGCCTGTCCTGTCTCTATACACGTGCGCCACAAAGAAATTGACATGACAATCCAAAGGCGAGGGACTCGAACGAATGTCAGAAAAAAAGTTCAGAGCTGTGTGTGTGTTTCAACGATACCTGTCTGCCTAGAAACCCTGGACAGATAGGTCTAGAATAAAACAGTATGTGTCTCCAGGATAATTTAGGCTTCGTCTACAAGACATCGTTCCTATGCCAGGCTTTTACTCCCTGAGTAGCGGTCCTTACCTCCTTGGGTGCCTGACGTGAGCAGATGTGTCTTCCAGGTAGTAAATTCATCTGTGGCTTTACTGATTTCTCCTCTGATATATTCCAGGCTCTCAACTAATGCCATTTGTTGGTCTGTTTGCTCAGCCTCCCTCCTTGGAAGAATGAACAGGGATTCTAGGCCTTGTAAATGAGATGACACCTGGGACAGGCAACTCAGCCCAGCAGAGCAAACTTCAAAATCTTTCCTGCAACAGAAATACCACAATGTTGAAAGGCACTAACACACCTACACATACAGTGATCCCTCCAACCATGAATATGGAAGCATAGCGTGACTGACTGTATTCAAAGGTTTACAGCTAAGACATACGCCACAAAGCACTATGACTGTCCACTGAAAAATGGAGGACTGAAGCATAAGCCCTTTCATAATTTTACCCCATCACTAAACTCTGAACAAGCACCCAAGCAGACAGAGGAAGAGTAGAGGCATAGGCACACTCACCAAGAATGAAAGAGAGTCTCACAAGACTGCTGCCTAATTCTGTCAACATCAGCTTTCACTGTTTTAATGGTTTTCAGCATCTCTGTTAATCTTGATGTTGACTGTTGCCAAAGCTCATCCTGTTTCCGCATCCGGCAACCACAGGGCAGCTGATTTCCAGGTACTGGGGATGGGTAGCTCAGATCTGATGGGATAAGGTCCTTCACTGCTCTGGAAAGCTGTCCTGGGGTGAGCTCTGGTCCTTCTGGGTCCAGAACAGAAGGCTGACCCTGTGCCTGAGCATCACCTTGGCCTGGAGCGGACCCTGTACCAGGGCAGCACTGGAGGAGCCAGGAGAGCTGCTCAAGCAGGATCTGACTCTGCATGGCCACATGCTGCAGCCTCTCTGTCCACTGCTGCACAGCATCCTGAGGGGGAAAGGCCACAGGGTACAGCGGTGGCCCTGTCAGCCTGCTGTGAATCTCCTGCACACAGCCAAAGAGGTTCCTGTGCAGAGAAAGCCATGGCAAAAACACACGCCACCTTAGTCTGTGTCATCATGTTGTTTTTAACAATAAATCCATTCATTTCTGAACCAAGCACGGGCTTTTTCACGTAACTGAAATAGAGGACTCCTCCAATAGGTAAGAAGTTTACCAGAATGCCTTCCAAAGTGCTCAAACCCATCATTCAGTCTTTCAGAGGTATCAAAACTCAGTGCTTATCACCTGCCCCCTTTACAACCCTCTCACCTCTCAGAGTCATACCAATGCAGTGACTTCAACCATTATTTGTTTTTAAATCTAGCAAATGTAATACACTTATCTAATAAAGCCCTATGAGTGAAACAGAAAATAGCTGATATTGAAGTGGTTAGTCTGGAAATACTGCCTCTTAACCCTCCACAGATGGTAACAGACTTCCCAACCGTTCTCATCTTTTAAGTATCTACTTCTGTTGAGGAGCCTCCATGCATGGCTGGGAACTGAAACGTCGTGGTCCAAAAAGCAGATTCCAATCGGGTCTGTGCCAAGACTGAGACGCCCTGATTATCATGAACAAAAACCCCATCTCTTGACCCATATGGACTATTGACCACACATACACCCTCATTCCAGCCCCAGGTGCAGGGTCAGCCATGGCAATATTTACTGTCTGGCTCAGCCCAGGCCCTTTTCTCTTAGGAGGTGTTGCCAGAACCAGGAAGGAGAGGGACAGCACCAAAAGCCAAAAGAACCCCCACCTGTTTTTTTCAGGCCTCAAATTTCATTTCACAATGGAGAGCAGCACATGCAGCAACTCTGAGCTGACCCACGTAATTCTTCCTAATTCAGGCCACAAACCCAACTAGTCAGCTGGTACCTGAGGAGGATCCACTGCTCAGTCAGTGTAGTCAGGGAGCGCCGCTGCCGGATAAGTATCTTCATCAAATGTGCTGAGAACCCTTTACATCGTTCAATGTTGCCCATACCCATCTCCTGGCAGGAGGAGAAGGAAGCATGCTGAAGGTGTTGCTGGCAATGCCCCCCACCACATGTAGGCACCACCAGAAAGCTACTTCATCCAAAATGCTCAGAGGAAGAATATCAGTTAAGCTTTGGAAGTGCTGTACTCTAGAGGAGGGCAACACACTGATCTTTCTGAGCATCGCTTCTCAAATTATGGTCCCAAGGATCAATGATATTTCATAAACAGGAAATAGATCTAATGCCAAATTGATACCAGTGGTCATTTCTCAATTCATAAGGGGAATCTCAATTTGAATTTTATCTTCTGTAATTTTTCTTACGCATTTGATCCTGCTGGCAAATGCTGAATAATAGAATTTGTCATAAGATGTTCTCTGATTAGGCACAATATTACAGTGATTGTATTGCAAGTTTAATGATGTTCAGCACAAAGCTCAGTCACTTCCACCAACGGGATGCTATTACTTGACAAGGTCTGAGAACGCTGCCATGGGGTCAACAGAGCTGGAGCTCTCCCTGGGCCCCAGGAGGTAGAGGTTCTACCAGTCTAACCTTGGCAGGGGCTTCTAGAGCTGCACTGAGTCTGGCATGCCGTGCAAGAGAGCGATAAAAATACTTCTGGCACCCATCCCACGAAGATGAAATTTCTGTAAGAAGCCTGCAAAAAAAAAAAAAAAAGTGATTTATTTAATTGAAACCACTATTTCCAAACCCAGATCCTAAAGAGTCAGAGATTAATATATTTAGCCTCAACAAAAGCCAAGAGTCTAAATAAATTTACTTCTTTGAGGCACTCACCAGTCCTTAATGCAAAGGATGTATTGTATGATATACTTAGCACTGAAAGTACAGCAGGGTAAACTATAACCACATGGTTTCCTTAATGAAAACTTTATAAATATCTTAGCAATGGAGACTACAGATCTTAAATTCTGATGCCTACAGAAGCCAAGCAGATAATAAATGATTAAGGAGAGCCAAGCACAAAGTGGTACATGGCAAAGACAGCTGGCGTCAGTGTGGAAGAGCAGGAATTGTTATGGACCACAGGGAACTGGAGAGCATGTGTCCTGTCAAGAGAAGGGAGTTACAGTCAACTCTGACCATATGGGAAAGCTAGCCCACCTGGCCAAATCTTCCTGAAAAACTGAAAATACAGAATGTTTATGTAAAATTTATACTTCTTACAATGTTGTGAATTTGAATTTAAAGCACTGAGGCTATTGAGCAAACCAAACACAAATAAATGTATGCCATACCCAGTTCATGCAAATCGTCATTCACAACAACCCGGCTGTAGTTAAAAGAGACAGCTCTGTCTCAGGTTTATAGATTCTCAAAATCAAGAATATATTACAGCTTATAAGAGGCTTATAGATGTGAAACAGCTAAAACTGTGGCTATTCTCTAGCAGATTTTCACTTGTACATTCAAAAGAAGTAAAGAGACCTCAGGAAAATCAAAGAAGCAAAAAAATAATGGGAGAGGCAAATACAAGGAAGAAAGATAAAGGAAGAAAAGAAAATGAGCATTTGCTGAATGCTCACCACAAGGCAGATCCTGAGCCAGGCAGGTATTGCTATCCCCACTTTAGCAAATGAGGACATGGAGGCTTTAATGACTGGTTTCATTTATAATTAAAAAAAAAACCCAAACAAACCTAGAATCAGCCTCCTGAGTGCTGCTGACTATAGACAATGAGCTCCGGAGATCCAATGGGTGAAGATGAAGAATCTCTTGAGGGTTTTTTGAACGGGCCCAGGCGAGACCTTTGCGATACGACAAACCTAGAAAGAAAGAGCGTGTGTTTAAATAAAGCAGCTCAGGAGAGAATGGATGTGCCACGCCCACTTCTGCCTGTTCTGCCACTGCTACTGAAACTCAAGTCCTTAGAACAGCACCACCCAAGAAGCCTGTTAGAAAGCAGATGCTCAGGCCCTGCCCCACACTCACTGAAATAGAACCTACCTTCTGTTTAGACAAGAAAACAGCCAGAGTGACTTGTACATGCATCCAAGTTTGAGAAGCACTGCTCACTAGGCTATGCTTGAAGGGTGGATGCTATACAACATATGATGATGAAAAAAAAAAACATGACTTCTGAGAAACCTCATTATAAAACTGTGGAAGTATTTGGGAATCACAAATGGTTCATATCACAGGATTTCGTGTGTGACTGGAACTCTCAGAATGGCATTTCAAAACCTTGCCTGCCACCTTCTATTCTGCACTGTCTCTAGACAAATCACCCGTGCTGTTTTTCTCCCTAAAAGCTGGTGATTATACTTTATGGGGTTTCAACTGAGAACCTTACCCGTTTTTGCAAGGTGCTTAAAGAGGTCTGCTAACGCTCGCTGCTTCTGCATGAGAATGTGTTTGGCTTCTGACCTCTGCTTCTCCTTCTCTGCGGAGGGCTCCACCTTTAAGCTTTGCAGCTCACTCACAGAGGAAATTACTTCACCTGAGGGAGAAACATGAAAATCCTAAAGACTCATCAATGTATCACAATTACCCAAGACCAAATTATTTCTCCAGCACCATGCTGCCTTCCTGAATACCCAGAGGTATCTGTAACAGTTACCTGCCACAGGCACTACTATGGGCTGACTATACTCACCCCCAACTCATGTTGAAATCCTAAGTCTCAGTACCTCAGAATGTGACTATCTTTTGGAGATAGGGCCTTTAAAGAGATGCTGGTAATTAAGGTAAAATGAGGTTATATGGGTGGGTCCTAATCTAATCTGAGTGGTGTCCTTAAAAGAGTTTAGGACACAGATATAAAAGACATAGTAAGAAAACAGCCATCTGTAAGCCAAATAGGACTCAGAAGAAGTCTAATACTCTGTTCTTGGACTTTCAGCCTTCAGAACTGTGAGAACATTTGTTGTTTAAGCTGTCCAATAGGTGGTACTTTGTTAAGGCAGCACCAGCAAACTGATACAGCCAGCCCAGCCTTCCAGATGAGGGCACGCAACCTCGTGCATTACACTGGTGTCGTTGGGAGGTTAGAGGAGAGAATGCTCTACATCATACAGAGTGGGTGCCCTTTCCAGAAGATGCACATGGGAATGGTATTCCGTTTACACGTATCAGGCTGAGAGAGAAATGCCAATGAGCAATGGATATTAGGCTTCTATTCTAACAAGTCTTCAAATTAAAGAGCTCCCTGATATCGAACCATAACCTAATTGAAAGAGGGCCTGCCTCACTCTGACACCACACACTGTGGGGGAAGTGGTAAGGGGCTGCCAACAAACCACACTGTCTATTAAGCTCTGGAATCCTCTCACCAGCCATTGCTGTTGTATTACAGAGCAAGTTGCAGCTCCAACTCCCCTGAGCAAAAGTGTTCAGGGAGATGAAACTGCTATGCTTATCTGAAGTGAAGAAAGCAAGGGGGCTGTGGATGAATCTTCTTTTTCCTTTATCCAAAGAGAAAACACTGAGAAGTGGGGACAGCTTCGAGACTCTGGGAAATCCATCTCTGAGCCCTTTACTCATGCCCCTACTAACAGGAGCTGTTACAGACAAGGCTGCTTAGAAAATGGCACAACACAGCATGAGTTTACATGAGAGGAGGACAGGATAAAAATTATGATGAAAGTTCATGTAATCCCAGCTGGCTCCTATGTCTGGGCTCTGCTGGTAAATTTTAGCCCACTTCTTTATTCAATTAATTGCTCAACATTATTCAAGATATCAAAAAAAGGACACAGGTGACAAATTCCCAGCCTTCTTGGGCCACTGGGGAAAGAGAGCAAATCCCACCCCTGCCCTGGGCTGCTGGTACCCACCAGTGAACTGATCGAGGCTCTCCACTAGGTGAGGGAGGCGGCTGTCCTTCATCAGTGTCAGGCACATCTTCCTCATTCGTTTTGTGAGCTTTGGCAAGCGATACAGAAGCTCTCCCTCCAAGGGGAAAGGAGCACCCTGACACTGCTCTGGAACTGTGGCCTACGAGACAGAATAGAGGTTAACCTTCCTGCCAACAACAACAGTAACAGCACTAACCTGCATGGGCACTAAATTTAAATGCTGCATCCCTCCGCACACACGAAGCTCAGCAAATATTAAATTTTCTTCTCCCCATCTCTGAAATCTGACAGGAACAAATGTAGCATAACCAAAATTAAAATAGTTACGTACCATAGATGGTTAGAAAACGTACTGCTGCTCCACATGAGATCACGGTAATCAAGGACCCCCCACCCTCACCTCCGGCAGGGCTTCTGTGCCAGCCACAAGGAGACTCCAGTCCTGGCTGCTGAACCCAACAGAGTGACTCGTAATACACGCTGCCTCTGAGGTGCTCTGCTGCAGGGCAGGGCAAACCTGATCTGCCAAACCCTACTTCGACTACCTTCTCTCCTACCCTCCACTTCCTGTTCAAGTACCAAGAGCTCAAATAGTAGATGAAAGGAAAAGCTTTCATCCATAGGAACATATTTTCACTATTGTTTTCCCTGAAGAATCTCTGATATTCCTATGCTGTCATCAATAGCAAGTCAGTTTCTGATCAGCGTGACAGAAGCAGTGAGTTGACAAATACAATGAAAAAAAAAACTCAGCAGCCATCTTATCTGTAGAGTCATATCATGACTAAAGACTCAATTTCTACGGTGCTTTCTGTACTAGTAAAATATTAAGAACAGCTTAAGGATCTCTCCATTGCTAAGTCTATGGGCCCAGAGTGGGAAGGACAGTAAGAGACAAAAATGACTACTCTTTTGAGACATGCCCCTCCCCAAATCCTGGATCTCCGTACACCCAAGGATATACAGCAGGAACAACCAACCTGTAATAGACCTCTTCACTCCAAGTCTCTGTGATGGCTAAATGTTCAGGAATTTTGCGAGCTAGCTAAGAGCTGGCTGAAGAACTGCTGGTACTTAATTTGGCCACAGTGAGAATACTTACACCATGGTCACTGGCAACCACTACAAACTAGCACATCCCTGCACACATTCACTCCTTGTGCAGCTGCTTCAATGGCACATTCCTTCACTGATGCTTCAAATCTTTTGTTGTTGGTAAACGAAATGTTCACAGATAAGCACACTTATTTCCCACAGGCTACTATTATACTTTCAGTGGAGTCAGGCAGACAATACAAATGCTCTATGTTGTACATACAAAGAGGAAGATTTTAAAGGCATTTTTCCTTGACTAGTTCTAAGAACACTCCTTACACAGAAAGCATAAATCCCACCTGACTGTCCAGGAATATGCAGACACCACTCCACAAGCCAGTACCTGCACAGCTGCTGGCCGGGCTAACAGGGTCTCCCTCAGAGCCTTGTTCAGATTCTGAATGGGGGACGCTTCACTAGTGGCTGCTTCTGTTGGCTGCGCCA
The DNA here is from genome assembly GCF_021234435.1 of Artibeus jamaicensis. Lineage (NCBI taxonomy): Eukaryota > Metazoa > Chordata > Mammalia > Chiroptera > Phyllostomidae > Artibeus > Artibeus jamaicensis. Next base: position 38,191,779 of record NW_026521812.1, on the reverse strand, counting down.
GAAAGTCAGACTGTTCCTCTGTGTCACTCTCCATCAGAGATGACCGGCAGGGTTCACTAAGAATAGCTTCAAATTTCTTCATGAACTTAAAGAGGGTCCTGGCCCCAGGTAATAACCAAGATGAGGGGGAAAAAAAATGGACAAAAGTGAGGAAGTGTGAAAATAACATCAATGATATACAAACACATAACTCATCTTTTGCAAAGAGCTCCTTAGACACTCATAATCATATGCTTTTAAAGAAGCACGACAGGTACTGTCACCTCCTTTTCTAGGGAAAAAATCTAAAGCCAGGAATGGTGGGATCACGTTACTCAAGTAAAACCGCTAGTGGGTGGCAGAAGGTTGAACCCTTCCGTAGCACACAGTTTGTTTTACCTCAACGCACACCAATTCAGCCCGCAGGCAGGCTTTGCTCTGGCAGTAGGGGATGGTGTTGAAAAGTCCTTACCCAAACAGTCTAATAGTGTTTTATAGTAAGTTCAAGGCGCCGCTAAGTCAGGCCATTGCAACAATATAGCCTTGCTGCCTACCATTCGAAAATCCTGAGCTTTGGTCACCCCTAAAAGGTTTTAAAAGATGAATTACCTGTGTGTCTTTTCCACGGATTGTTTAATGGACCAGAAGCTGACATCATTCCACTTGGATATTTTAACAAATTCCTGTAAGATAAATGAAGCTCAAGGAATGGTTTTATAAACCCGGTGTCATTCTGTTTCTTTCTAGACCATCTCTTTGCCGAAGACCAGAGGCCACCCCACCCCCAACACAGGACTGTGCGGCTATAAACAAAGGAACCAGTGTTTGTCCAAAGAACTGGAAAAGATTGCTGCTACAATCAACAGGTCGCCCAATACGCACTCCGGCTCATACTGGGGTTGGTGCCACCACCACCAAAGTGTCACAAAGAGAGGGTCCTCCCTCGGCACCACAATGGCACGTGGAGAGTGCTTCTCTGGGGTGGAAGATCAGCTTGGACAAGACCAGGGAGCCAGCACCAGCAGACGCCTGGGGCAGTCCTTTTAAGCAGCCTTTAATAGGGTCACTCCACTAACCACTCACAAACTGAGCCAGGCATCAAGGGAGCCCATGTCACAGAATGTCAACCCTGCCATCCTCCTGCCGTTGCAATGCTCTCCTCCAGTCCCCAGAACCCCTGCCTCGCTGTTAAATGGATAAAAGAACAGAACTAAATAAAAAGGATTTGCTCACTTTGTTTGCCCAAGAGTAATCATGATAGCTGTTCATCTTACCTTAAGTTCTTTTTCTAGGGGGGAACGAAGTTCCACAATTTTGGCCTGGACCCGGTCAAAGAATTGCTTGTAATAATGGTACAAATTCCACAGAACACTGCAAAGTGAATCTGGAAGAAATGAAAAGGAACAAAAACACCACACTTGCTACATGTGCTACTGGCTCCTGGGGGCTTCACACTTCAGAGATGTCCTTTCCTTGTCCCTCTGTAGGCCATGAGTACATTTCACAGGCTCGCCATGGAGCCTGTCTGAATTGAGAAGTTCTCAGAGATGCAGGCTGACATCACTACCCTATTTTTTTCATTTCAGCTTACAGTCAACTTTTTTGTTGCACTTTTTTCCTTAAAGATGGTGTAGTTTACGCAGACATTCTGCTAAACTCACTTTCAAACCTTCTGCAAATCTTTTTGTGAAGTCAGCAGAAACTGAGCCTGTTTTAAGAGACTCGCCCTGAGTGCTCATTCACACACCATCTGCATTCGTTTTACGGTAACAGTGGTATCCAAGTTGCTGTGGTCAGGGATGGTAACTGACAGTCATTTTGTGTGCAGCTGCCTAAAATGCAGCCATGAACCTAACCATGGCCTGGATCAAGCAGAAGCTTCGCAGGACACGCACACTGTCTAGACAGAAAAACTGCTGCCTCAACATGCTAGCTTGAACCCGAGATCTGCATCTGGCAGTTCACCTTCTGCCAGAGTTCGGTCATCAGTCTTCAGTGATAACTAGTCTGCAGTTTACTTTGAATGTTTGTCTCTACATCTAATGTGAATTACATTAAAGTTAAAAAACTAAAAATGTCTTGTTTAAAACCTGGTAGGCAACAAGATATTGGTCTCGTGGAGAATTCAAAGTTTAATCCATTAACAGTGCAGAATAAAAGTAAAGAAAAAAACACAAAGAAAGAAAAAGATATGTATGTATCTCCTTACCTTTTCCTTCAACCTGTGGCATCAGCAAGACATGACAATGGAAAACCAGTAACATCTGAAGTCGAACCTGGAATTCTCCCAGCGAGGATCCTTCAATAAATGCTTGTAATGTGCTGACCAGCAACATCAGGGTCATCTGTTTGTCATCTTCAGAGATTCAAAGAGCAAAACATATATGCCTGCAACCAGCACTCCCTACTCGTAACACACATAAGATCCACTGGAGGAGACACTGAGGCACGCAGTCAAGTAGAGACTACAATTAAAGCGAATCTTGGAAGCAAGGATCGCAGCTAAATTCCAAGCTGATTTAAAACAGCTGTACTCAGGGTGTGTGTCAAATGCACTCACAGCAAATTATGAATTATGAAGTGCTTACTCTAAGTATGAAATGAAATGCTTTTAACTTAAGCACATTAACTGCTACCTACCAAGAAGGTAATTTCATTTTGACTTGTCTCATGGATTTACAGAATAAGGAAACTTCATCTTACGATGAACTCTCTAGACTTAGAACAAGTCACATAACTTCAAGTTATCCTCTGACTTTTGTTACTGAACTTTCTTGGCTGACCTCTCGGGAATCCCATGAAGTCACATGAAGCCTCCTATGTGAAAGCAGGGATGGGATGGGACATGGGTGCAGGTTAATCCCACACTTTGGAGCATGCCAAGTTTAGCTTGAGACTTCTAAATAAGCAGGGGATTTACTGACAGATGTTACCTTCCCGCTCTTCTGTTTGCTCCTGCATGTGCTTCTCAAGCATCTGATAGATGGAGAACCAGTGCTTGGTGGACTTCTCAGTGTGGCGCTTCATGGTATTGTCCAAGGTCACAGACCAGCAGCTGAAACATGAGAGAAGAGGCCACAGAAGCACTTAAGGAAAGCCATTTGAAATGTCTGCAACCACAGAAGCAGAAGCTGAATGGAGATGGAGGAGCCTCCCAGTTTGCTGCCTTGGGACATTATACTATTTTCTGGTCTCTACAAACGGTCATTTTAATGTCTAACTTTTAACTTTGTGATTAATGACTGAAAAGCACATTCTCTAACTGGTCTCCAGCTGTACTATGTAAACAAAGAAACAATCAGAAGACAAATCCCCCTGCAACATAAGGTCAGGAGGGGAGCGTACCACTTACTTCAGTTCCAGTTTACGCCAGCGAATGATCATCTGACTGACAGAATCCAGATGCTTTCGCAGAGACAGAGCTCGACTTGCATTCTCCTCCCAATCCTGAAGAAATGAAGACAAAATTTACTATGGCCATTCTTCACTCCCTAAATCACCTCCTCCCTCAAGAACATCCTGGACTTCTCTTGTGTGGAGACCACTGGGTCCTTAAACGGCCTGTATTCCAATTTACCAGTAGCAGTAATGAGTTTACGTACTGTGTATCCAGCTTCCCATTCTTTCTGGTCACTTAACAGAACCCCAGCAGAGCCACGTTTAAAAGTAGCCAGAAGGCACAGGACTTGGAGACCTGCGCCTGATTTCCTGTTGTGACGCCCTCCAAAGCTCAGGGCCCTGATCTGATTATCAGGGAAGCAGCAGCTATCTCAGAGGCTGAAAGGACCAAGGAGGACTGTGTGCAGGCACTCAGCTGGTCTGAAGGCCCGCATGAAAGTCCTAGCCAGGAGCCCTCAGTCCCTGTGGATGACGCATCCCACCCCCGAGAACAGGTAAAACAGGTAGGATCCTCCCATGCCACCAGAGGTGATGGCTTCCCTCGCAATGATCTGACCCAATCCCAGAAAAAACAAGGTTTATCCTTCCCTAATTCAGACTATAAATTTCTGTCCCTCTAACAATGAAGGTGACACAATATAATCTTTTTTTCAATTGATTACAAACTAAAATGAGGAGGAGAGGGGGAATCGTCATACCTGTGCCTTTGCCAGAAGGATCTCTAAACCATTCAGGAACTTTGAGATGGGGCTGGAAATTGGGAAACTACGAATTCTGTCCATTACAACGAGAAGCTGAAGGGGGGGGCACAGAAATTAGCATATCCCCATGTTAATGTCAATCATCCAAAGTCTCAGGGTACTAAAGAGGCATGAGGCCACATCCTCAGTGCCCGCTCCAAACCAGCCACCCTACCTGCACAAGTGCTGGATGTTCCGGCCAATCCTGCAGCAGCCCACTGACAGCCTCTGAGAAACCCTGAAGCACAGGTTGACAATGTCGTGCTTCTGGGACATTAGGGTGCTGGTAGAAGTCATAGGGCCCAACAGGCTTCAGTACCAGGTCAGAGGTCGCCTCCCCAAAGAGAGTGTTATGGGAGAGAGTGCAGGCCAAAAGCTGGCTGCCCAAGAGTTGGTCATTCAGCTCAACTCCTGTAAAGTTAACAACATCAGGGTAAAGTCAATAGATCCCATTAATTCCACCTATCAGTAAGTTAAAAAGATGTTAGAAACATGCTCAAACATGATGAACCATTAAGAACTAAGGAAGCAAATATTTCAATGCCACCCACCCCAAAGACCTAGAGGACTATACCCTAGTACTTGCAGCAGTCACAGAAATCTGCTAAGTTTCTAGGGTATAGAGAGGAACTTGATACTGCCTAGATGCAATCGAGCAGGAACAAAGTTTGGTTTGATGGATTCAAATTTCCAGTTTTTGTAGCTGATCTTGATAGAGAGAAATGAAATTTAAAGCCTCCTTCCTACTTGCATGGAGTAACTCATGAGGTCATGGAGAAAACAGCAACCAACCATATTCCGTGAGAGAATTTCTGAATTCTGAGGTTGCCCCCAGGAATACATGTTTTCATTTGAAAAGCATGAAGCTATTGGAGGAAAACTGGAAATAATGACAAGACCATTTAGTCTAAGCCCGCACTTTTATTCTCTCAATCCCTTTACCCCAAAGTATTCAAATGATTAAAATTCATCTTCATTGCAGAATTTTACATTTTTCAAATCAGCTTAAGTCCCTAAACTAACAAAATCCTATCAATAAAAACAATCTAAGGAAAACAGGGAGGTAATGGTTTTCATTGTCCAGAACTAGCAAATGACTCCTGTTCACTTTGCTTTCCCAAGAGTATGTTAAAAGGAAACTGCCATACCCATTAGGGGGTAGAAGTGTGCCACAAGAGATGCCCCGGTCTGATAGCAGGAAAGGAACAGGCTGAGGTAATGCTTTGCCTCATGTGGTGGCAGAGTCTGCTGGTACCAGAGGGACCGAGCAAAGCTGAGGCACAGCTGCTGGTGGATCAGCATCACAGCCTGCATGGAGCTGGGGGAGAGGAGGGCAGGGTCTGCGGCTGCCTCCTCCTCTTGTTTATCTGAAGCGCCCTTCTCCTCTAGTGTTGGTTCTACCAAAATATCCGCGAAGTCCTGTAAATAACATTAGAACAATCGAACATTAAAACAAAAAAATGACTCTAATCAGACTAAAAGGAAGGGGGAAATATGGAGTGTGAACAATTAAGAAAATAGGTAGCTACTTATATGCACGAAGAAACAGCAAAAAGACTACAAAACCATTGGAAGGGAGTGCATGCATGTGTTTGTGAGTGTGCTGTATCAAGGGAATTCGTTCCAAAACAAACCCTGACCTTTTCATGCAGTGGGAACTGCTTTCTGAACTCCGATTCCTCCTCCTCCTCCTCGCTCAGGGCTGTCTTAGAGTTCCTGCTCCTGTATCTGTACAGGCTGCTGTCCTGTTCGGCCTTCTCTTGGGCTATGCGTTCCTGTTCATCCCACTCACTGATGATTTCCTGAAAAGCCACACATTCAGGAGGAAGCTTATTTGCTTTTGCTAAGGCACTTACAATTAAAAAACTCAAGACTTATCTCTTAATTTCTCATGGAAACAAAAATACCAGAGTTCAAAAACAAATGAATGTCAACATTCAAGAAACTACTTTCAGGTAATAGACAGCAAATGAGCTTTGTTTTCAAACCATTTGCAGCAACCCAAGTTTCCTAAATCTCCCCTTGCTGCAGCAATAATTTCACAAGTGTAAATGCTTGCTACAGTAAAGCTTTGGGAACTTCCTATCGAGAGTGCATGGTGCTTTGCAGAAAGGTAAGGCTCAGGGTAGAGAGTGTGGGGGTGTGATTCAGACTGTCCTTGGCTGGCACCCCAAGGAGCTGGCTGGCCCTGGGGTGGAGGGAGGTTGAGAGGCAACTATCAGGCAAAACTGAGCCAAGCCTTTTCAGACACTTAAATCCCCTACCACCTCTTAAGATTTTAAGCCCTTACATTAGCAAAAAATCATAAATTAAACCACATACTGATGAGGATTAAGGAAATAAGCATCCACCATTCAGTAAGAAAATTTGTATTAAGCCCTGGCTGGTGTGGCTCAGTGGATTGAGCACCGGCCTGCAAACCAAGGGGTTGCCAGTTTGATTCCCCATCAGGGCACATGCAAGGTTGCAGCGGGGTCCCTAGTGGGGGCACATGAGAGGCAACCACATATTGATGTTTCTCTCCCTCTCTTTCTCCTTCCCTTCTCCCCTAACAACAAATAAAAATCTGAAAAAGAAAATTTGTATTAAAAGCCTAAGCAGTTAATCCCTGTTCCAGCAATTCTGCTTTCTAGAATTTGTACCCAAAGACCTGGTTATAAGACTATTTATGGTGGTGGTATTGGTTTTGCTTCAAAAACAGCAGGAGGAGTACATACAAATATAAATTTTCAATGATAAATTGAATGACTTATGTCATTCTCATATAATAGAAAACTAAGCAGCTGCTAAATACCATGTAAAGAATACCATAATTATGAGGAAAATAAACACCAAGTACTATTAGGTTTGGTTGTTTTTAAAGCAACTTATAAAACAGAATGGACTTTATTACTGGTTTATAGAACACTGATGATTTAAGAACCAATCTCGGGATAGAATTGCTCTCAACCAGAGTGGCTATTTTTTTTTTTAAGATTTTATTTATCTTCAGAGAGAGGGGAAGGGAGGGAAGGAGGGAGAAACATCAATGTGGAGTTGCCTCGTGAGTGCCCCCTATCTGGGACCTGGCCCACAATCCAGGCATGTGCCCTGGCTGGGAACTGAACCTGAGACCCTGTTGTTCACAGGCCAGCACTCAATCTGCTCAGCCAAACCAGCCAGGGCCAGAGTGGCTATTTTATCAGTTAAATATTAGGTCACTACTATATTAAGATTTTTATTTTTAAAAGGTTCTACTACTAAAAAATAAACAATAAACCACTGGCACAAATGAATTAGATTTAGAATGTCATAGATATACATTTACAGATACACATATGCACAACAAATAAGCTAGCCTAGAATGGGGTATACCAATATGTTAACAGTTTGGTAAATTCTAATAATTTTTCCTAATATTTAGTGTTTTAAAATGAGAACAAGTTGCTTTTGTTGGTAAAGGAAAAAATAAAGTCATTTTCACCATATTAATAAAAGTTGATACAATTAAACAGCAAAAAACACCATCAAGTCAAAGGGCAACCAACAATGTACCATGTGTAACAGAGACAAAGAGCTAATATCACTAATGTTTTTAATCTCTTAAAAGCTAAGAAACAAAGCCCCCAAATCTGACAGTTAAATAGGAAAAGAAAAAAACGGACGGTAGACCCCACTCAGTAACCACACTGACTCTATGTACAGTGGGCACCACTAATATCCTGCAGGCACCCTGCTCATGGTCCCAGCCCCTGCAGGAGGAGGCTCACCTGGCACACGTGTCTGAAGAGCTGCAGAGCCCTCTGATCCATCTCTCCCTTGCATAGCACATGGGAGCGCAGGTAAAGAAGGGCATTCATCAGCAGCTGTTCTCGGGTGGGGCAGGGTCTCTGGCCCTTGCCTTCTAGCTCCTTTCCTCCTAAGCGCTTGAGGACCAACTTCCCAAGGCCTCGAAGAACCTCTTCAGACTTTACTGAGCACAAAGCATCTGCATGAGCATAGTAGGTGGGGAAAGCGGGGCCCACTGATGGAAAACCCAACAGAGATGTGGCCAGGAAATCCAGCCTGTCTGCACGGACCACACTGCTGTAGAGTGAGGCATGGACCTCAGATGCCACCAGCCTCATGCCATGTTGCATCTGTAAGATGGATGCCTGCAGTGGGGCCACAGAGTCTGGATACAGTGCATACTCCTCAGCCAGTCGCTTCCTGAACTGGTGGTGAGACTGCTGCCAGGAGGCCTCCTCCTTCAGAAGGTTCTGGACCACCTGGGCAGACCGAGGCACATCCATCTGGAGGGCCTGCAGGAGCCTTGTGAGCAGATCCTGAACGGCAGGGGCCTTGGCGATGCTGCTGACGTAGTGGCTGATCTCCTGCACCAGAGACTCATATCCAGGCAGCTGGGGTCTGAAAGCCTGTTTCTTTGACAGGCTGCATATTAAATTCTCCAGCTGATCAATTCTTTGGTGAAGCGACCTAAAGGCAAATTAGCACAATATGCAAATTCCGTCAAAAGAAGAACAAGAAATCTAGACTGAGCCCTCATGAAAACAGAATGAAGGCGTTTCAGTTACTAAAGAATAATAAGATAACATTGACAATTACAATGAAATGGATTAGAGAGAGCAGTTACCGCACGCCACACACGATGTTAAGCAATTTAGATGGCTAGCTCAAACTCTCATCACAACTCACCAAAGAGCATTATCCTTCTGTTAGGGATATAGACACTGAGTCTTAAAGGCATTAAGTGGACTACTTGCAGTCTAAAGTCCAAGGGCAGAGACAGAACTGGAACTCAGAACCCACTACACTAGCCAGTATTTCCTAAGGCAACAGACCCACACAGTGCACACCATCACACTCAACTTCTCCACGTTGAGAGTAAGTTCTGGTTTCAACACTCTAGGCCCCATGTGAATCCGCACCCTCCTTTCACTGAGTCTATCTTTTCCTGACTATAACCACGGCTTTGGATCTAATTGCTAGTGTAGTTCAGAGATGTATACCATCACCTCTGCTGACATTGTAAATATTTTACAAAGGTCAACCTTAAATGTCTTTTTCAGAAGAAGAGACTATAATCTCCAACACAAATAATTATCACTCTGCTGTGTTACCTGATGTGAGGATGAGAATAACTGATAATGACTTCATCTTCCAGGCCTCTTCCGGTCTGTAGCTGGGAAAAGAGGTTTCGGGTCTTCCACTCACACTGCAGCTGGTGAAACTAATGGAAAGCGAGAAACTGGTCTGCTGTGCCCAGCTAGGACCACGCCCGAAAAAACAATGTCCCGGGGGAGGGCAGAGCAACTGGATAGAAGGAACTTGGGCTCCTGAATGACTCAAGGACAGACAGGGAGCTTTCCTCCTTTCACCTGGACCACCCACCTCAGACTGGTGACATGAAAGAAACTATCTCATTTACAACACTCAATTTCTGAGACTTTGCTATAGCAGCTAGGCCTTTGCCCAATTAATACAATTTTTCTTCTTCAAAATACACAACTAGTTTATCACTATCTTCACGCAGGCAGTTCCTAAGCTTGGTTTATATAGCAAGGGTACACATGTGACCTGAACCTACTTGGTTCTTAACTTTTAGATAACAAATATTGAAAAGTTTAAAACCTGAGGAATACTATACTCTGTCTAAAGAACTGATTCAACTCCAAACATCCAAAACTTAGTTCAGGGAGAGGACGTCTGGACAGTGAGGGCTACAAGTACTTGTAGTGGCAGTGCCTCTGGTGTTACACCATCGTGTCCTCTGCCTGCTGCAGCCTATTGGCAGATACACCAGAATCTCAGGAAGGGCTCCACCCAGTGCCTGAGCCAACTCAAAGGAACCCTCAGAGGAAAACATAGCTTTTAGAACACACTCCTAGGAAGTCACAGGGCAGCTTACACAAAAATCACCCAAAAGTAAGAGGATTAATATACTAAGCAAACCCAGCCAGTCAGAGATGGAGCCCATCCTCCCAACTCTCGTCTCCATACCTCTTCTTTGGCGTATTTGAGCTTGAATTCCCTCTTCACTGCAGGGTCATAGCGTGCCCAGGGAAGCCACGTCTGAATCTGGAGCAGGCCAAGGCTCACCCAGAGGCTCCCGCGCCGGGCTGGCTCAGGCAGGTCCTGCTTACTCTCTCCTTCTCCAAACAGGTGGTGCAGGGAGGTGAGCAAGAGGCATAACAGCTCTTTGGGCAGCACATCCTGTCCAGCCATGTCCCCAAGAGTCTGGCCCACATGCTGGAAGGTCTGGCTGTCCCCAAGCAGCAGATGTTCGCAGTTCTGCATATATTCCTGCCGTTGGGTCTCAGGGAGCAGCTCTGCCAAGCCTGCCAGATGCCGGCACAGCACCAGCCCCTGAAGCCGGGAATCTGTGCACCTGTGGGGACAAGGAAGCACTTAAGGGCTTGCATTTATTGCATTAAACAACAGTCCTTTCTCCCACTATCATTCCTTCAAAAAATGATATAGCAGACTGCACTGCCAATACTAAGGGTTACTTTCTATTATAATTTTAGCTGACTTTCTAAACATCACTCTCTTGAACATGATATGCTTAAAATTGACAGAGGAGCTGGCCAGCTCACTATAGCCTCTGTCATGGGCTGAAAACCTGCTGATCCAGCTAGAAAACACCCTTGCCTTCATGCACCAGAACCAGCCACTGCAGAATCAAGTTCTGACTGAGTGGCTGCATGCTCTGGAGAAGCAAAAGGACCTTTACAGTCTACCAGGGAGGAGGGAATACCTGAACTCTGCTAGTGAAGGGATAGCCATGTTGGTCCAAAGCACTGAGCCAATGTCCTGGAGTTGCTGGGCTCTTTCAACCCACTCTCCCAGGGTGACTTGTGAGGAAGACAGGATGGGGAGGCCGCTCACATCCCAGGGGCTTGCTCTGCAGCTGCTGGTCAGGACTTCAAAGCAGCACTTGGAGAACACGGCTCTACTGAGACTGCCAGGGCCCTGATAGATGAAGAGGAGTCAAATTAATTTAGAAATTAGTTAAAAGAATTTCAACGAGCATCAATGCCACCTTAGAAGGAAGAAAGTGAGTAAGCACAAGGGGTTCAGGTTGCTAGGACCAGATAAACATCAACCAGAGATGGGACCAGGAGGACTGAATGGGGTCAAGTGTTAGCAAGCCTTAAAGGGATGGGAAGCAATTCCAGGAGTGAGGAGCAATGATGCTTCAGTTAGAAGAAAGCCCTGAAACCGGGACGTGAAGAAGACCGTTTCTGCAGCAGAGCTAGGAACATACTGCAGGAAGGTAAGACTCAGAGGCAGGGAAAATAATTCAATGTAAGAGCCAGAGACAAGGTTGCATGCCTGTGCCCCCTGGACTGTCCATCTGGGACACAGTACCCGCCACCCACAGTAGAGCTTGACTAGAGGTGATGGAAGACACTCTACACTCCACGCAACTCTTGGGGACTCATAATGTTTATCGCTGAGAACTTAGAAAAATATTTTTCTATTAAAAAAATAAATTTGGTTAGAGCAACCTAACAGAAAAGACTCCAAAAATAAATTCATATACATTTATGGGAATAAAATATATCATTGAGGTGGCATTTTATATGAGAGTGGAAAGGTTGAATTAGTCAAAAACAGCTCTCTCACACTGTTCTGACATACTGTTTGCATAAAATAAAAAGAATTTCCAAGTCCACTTCAAAAAACGAGATCTCCAGATAAACTTGATTTCAATACAAAACAAAAATAAAAATATAGAAGAAAATATAGGCAAGTGGTTTTTAGCTCTAGGAATAGTTCAAACTTTTTAAAGAGCATGACCCCTAAAAATGTACAAATGATGTATCACAAAACTATATGCTTGAAACCGATATAATGTTATTACTCAATATTGCTCCAATAAATTTAATTAAAAATAATGCTAAAAAGCCCTGGCTGGTGTAGCTCAGTGGATTCAGCACGGGCCTGTGAACAAAAAGATCGCGGTTCAATTCCCCGTCAGGGCACATGCCTGGGTTGCAGGCCAGTTCCCAGCAGGGGCTGCACAAGAAGCAACCATACATTGATATTTCTCTCTCTCCTTCCCTTCCCTTCTAAAGATAAAAAAAAAATTTTCTTAAGTGCTAAAATAAAAAATAAATAAAAAGCATGACACCGAAGCCAGAAATAAAAAGGGATGCATATACTAAAAATAAATAAAATCTTGAGAAGCAATAAAACATAATAGATTTTCAACCATATGTTGGTTAAAGGTTCAATAACTATAATATGTAAAGAGATATCCAATAAAAGTAAAATGATAAATCTTTGTGGTTTTTTTTCCCCCAAAATACACAATTAACATGACTGAAAATTCAGAAAAATAAAAACGGCGATCGAGTCAAATGGTGGTGTAGGGAGACATGGCAACTACAAAATCAAACTGAATGGAAGTCCAACATGTACGGAGTTAAAGAAAACACATCCATCCAGACTGGTAGGAGGGGTGCAGATGCAGAACAGGCTGGTCCCACACCCACACGGATAAAAATTCAGGAGGGGTATCTTGGGAATAAGGAGTCCCAGACACACACCAGGCACCCCCAGCCCAGGGTTCCAATGCCAGGAAAATAAGTTGCCACAAATTCTGGCTGCAAAAACCAGTGGGGATTGAATCAGTGTAAGAAACTGGAGCCCTAAGCAGTTCCTACAAAGAACCCCCACACAGACTCACCTACTCAGACTCACTTCCTCTGAGCTCAAGCACTGGAGTAGCAGCTTGAAAGGGAACCAGTGGTGTACAGGAAAACACTGAAGTGTCTGGCATCAAGGCCAACAGAGGCCAGCAATGTCCCTTTGCTAAACCTTTCCCCCACAATGCCAGGGTGCTTCATCTGAGATGTAATTGAGACAGTCCCAATTATGATGAATGCAAACAGGCCCACTCCAAGACACACCAGAATTAAAATGACAAAAGTTAAAGATAAAGAGAGATTTTTTAAAAGCAGCAAGAGAAAAGTAGTTACTGGAAGGTTGCCATATGGGAGGGAGGGAGGGGGAGAATGGGTGAATAGGTATAACTATTCTATGAATAGTTATAGAATAGCCATGGGGACACTGTAAAGTACAGTATAAGGACATGGAGTAACTAAAGAACTTATATGCATGACCCATGGACATGAAATGGTGGGGGGACTGGCCAAGGGAGGAGGAGGCACTGGGTGGGAGGGTGCAAAGGGGGAAGAATTAGGGCAACTGTAATAGCATAATCAAGAAAAAATAATTTAAAAAAACAATATACCATATTCTGCCATATATAATACACATCTACACTACAGTACTAACTGGCATATCTAATTCACACTATACATGGCAATTAGTACTGCCCACGTCTAATATGCACCCTTATTTTTCCCTCAAACATTTGGGCAAAAAAGTGTGCATTACACATGCAAAATATGGTGCATGTGTAATCATGTTTGATTTCAAAAACAAAGAAGCATAGATTAAAATGAGATTCTTAAAAACTGTAAGTCTGGCAATAATTTAAGTGTTGATAACACCTAGTATGGCAATGTTATGGAGAAACATGTCCTCATATATATAATAAATGAAACTGTGCTCTAATGTGAAGTTCTCCTATGGCTATCCAGGGCTTAGTGATCTCCCTCTTCACAAGCTCCTGGCACATTTAAAGAAGGAAAACAATAACCACTTCCTAGACATTCTGGTAACAGCTACAAGTTTCTTTAACTATGCACACTTTGATTAAGGGTTCATTTCCAGTTCTTGTAACGTATCCACAGAAATAGCAAATCTGATCAAGATTCATACAAAGGTAGCTGATAAACATATGGTTATTACGGGAAAGGGTGGAAAACAAAGGCAAGAAACCTCAAACCTGTGAATAAGAAAGTGATTAAATAAATTTCAACACACATGAAGGATGAAATACCTTTAAAAGAATAAGCTGGAATGACAGGTACTGGCTTTCATAATGTATTACACAAACAAAAAAATGATGTCATTTTTATTTGCTTACATACTTAACATAAAATATATGTAAACAAGATACAAAGGAAAGCGTGATTATTTCCACTGAATTCTACTATATACATATGTATATACACATCAACACATTTATGTACTGTTTAAACGTTTTATATTTAGTGAAGAAGAGTATTTTAATTAGAAAACAAAATACTCCTTTAAGGAGACTTTAATTCAGAATTTCCCAAATCATATGACAGAGTATCTTCTGTGAAGGTAAGCCTATTATTATCCTGTAGAAAATAAAGTATTACAGATACTTAGTTACTGCTTTACACTAGGAGAAAATGTTCATTATGCTACACAAAATAAGCCAGGCAGTGAAAGACAAATACCATATGATCTCACCTTTAACAAGAATCTAATCAACAAAACAAACAAACAAGGAAGCAAAATATAACCAAAGACGCTGAAATAGAGAACAGGCTGACAGTGACCAAAGGGGAGGGGGGAGGGAATTTCAGGGAGGAAAGGGGAAGGGTTTGCAGGAACAAGTATAAAGGACTCATGGACAAAAACAAGGGGGTGGCGGGTGGGCTGGGATGGGAGTAAAAGGCAGAAAACTGCTTGAACAGTTAAAATAAAAAAATTTTAAAAGAACAAAATAATGTTTATTGCTAGATCTACTGTAAAATGTTTTCCGCGATTATCATTTTTACGATTTTTATGTCGACAAACCTTCAGTGTGGGGTCCAAGAGGGACCTGGGCCTCTCCCTCTGCTGCACAGCCGGCAGGGGGCTCCACGTGAGCCAGTACTCTGGGTCTGTGGTCACCGTGCTGCTCCAGAAAGACATGAACGTGGAATTAAATAAATCAGACCACAGAGAGATCATTTCTTCAGCAGACACCTAGAGATAATGGAGTAATTAGTTAAGAAAATATTTGAGAAAGATTTCGTAAATCAAGTTATATGGTCTTGTAAGACCCATCTAAAACTAACACGGGTGTGATGATAGGAATCCTGATGTTGCTAATATTCTGCCACCCTGCCACCCTGGCCATCTTGGTAAAGTCTCTTATCCTGATTATAATTTTATGAAACTAAAAATATATCTTCTTTTGAAAGGCTGCATGAAAAAATATAAGTAAAATATATCACACAATTATAGTGTGGGCAAAACAGATAAATGAATAAAACATTATTTGAAAAACTTAAGATTATACCACTGAAGCTATATTAAATACGGTTTACCAGCATACACGTTCAATAGTTATTCTTGGAGGAAGAGTAAAAAAACACACAATGTATTTTCAAGGAAACAAAATAAAATAAATATTTTAGCTTCTTTCAACTGGAAACTAAATGAATGATTCTGCGTTAAGTTGAGAAATACCCAGGTAATTACTGCAAAAGGTCATTTAAAATTATCCCCTATGAAATTAACTCAGGTGAGAATGAAGTTTGTAACATGCAATTTTGAGATTAAATAAATAAAATGTTCTGCAACCTATCTGCCACAGAAAATCTACTCAGCTCACAGTGTAAAGGCGGTTTATTTCTTTTTGATTTTGTTTTTTACCTTCTGGTGGTGGAGTAAAGACCAAAGATCTCGAAGCTCTTGAGGAGCAACAGGCGTGTGCTTAAGACAAAATGTGATGTGATGACTTATTTCCTCATCTACCTGTGGTTGCTGATTTTTGCTGGACCTGTTCCAAATATAAAGAGGAAGACAAAGTGGTCTGTGGACTATCAATGAACAGGTAGAAAAATGCTATGTGTGAGAATATGAAAACATAAAAGAACTTAGAATACATTTATTTAAATATGAGCAAGCAGTATTAGTGGAAAAATAGCCAGTAACTTTTGAAGGTGAAATGAAGACAAGCAAAGAATGTTCAAGTAGTTTTGGCTTTCCAGAGTGGCAACTGACCTCCTTCTGCTTCAGCAACTATTCTGCCCCAAGACAAGTCTACGCTTTGTTTCCCAAGTAGGATACATAGAATAAACTACCAAGAAAAAGAGTTCCCCCAAGGACAATGGCTTACCTTCTCAGACAAGCCTGTGTCATAAAGTCAGTTGTCACTTTGTACCGCCAAAGCACAGCCAGATACTCCATTGCAGGCCATAACTGAACACTCCTAGTGAGTTGAATTAAGGAGGTAAAGTCTGGCTGGGATCGGGTGGAAGGTTCACTGGGTTTTTGCTCCAGAAAACCAAGAGAAATTCCTCTGGCTTTTAGTTCTACACACTGAGCATTCACAAGATTCTTTAACTCATCTGGACAAAAAGATACATGAGGTATTATTGCATAATAGTCAGTAATACAGGCTCAGATTTCCAAAGCCAGTTAAGTAATAGTGAGCTAAACCAAAGTGCAGTAAACCTGAGTTTTTAATCTGAAATGATGTTAACCCATTTCCTGTTTAGAAAAAAAAAGTGCAACTCACTGCCATTGTTCATGTAAGTTTTTACATGAATACGTTAGTTGAGGCTGAAGCAAATCTGACTGGTTTTCAACTTGGTAATAAAATATAAAAACTGTTCTGGGAGTTACTTCTAAACAGAACTTGCCTCTAACAATAATGTATCCCAGAGTAAGTGCCGCCTATGAGCACTCTTGGGGCAAACAGGAAATGGATTGATACCTACACAGATCTAATGACAGAATTAAACAATATGCATAGCGGGGCAAAAGCAAATTTATAGTTGTAAGTATGTGAAACAGTTTATTCTTGTAGTAGTATTTATTACTGTACTATTTTACTCACAAACAACTTTAAACCTAGTTTTACCCCACCATGTATGTAGTTTAGCTCTATGCCTGACATTTAAATGGTAGTTATAGTATATCCCCCCCCCAAAAAAAATCTAAGGGAAAAATGAAAAACGTACTGGCTACAGGATAGTAGACACACTCTTAAGAGTGTTTTTCAGCAGGCTAGACTCCAGAGACCATTACCTGGGTTGATATCTTCCAGAGTATTAGCTCTGAGGACCAATCCCCAGGCCTGTAGGAGACACTTCTTTAACGTCCATTCAAAAGCAACCGTTTGGAGCCGACTGATGTCCTCTAGCCATCCACTCTCCCCAGGGGCGGCCATATGCTCCCTGATGGCCAAGGCTTTGTTAAGGATGTTCAGTTGTGAAAAACACTCCACCACCAGCTTGTCCTGAAACAATAAAACCCAGGACAGCTTACTATAGAGAAAAGATGTGGTTCTTTTTAGCAACATATTCAAGTCTGAGAAAAAATTTAAACTATTTCCACAATGCTTCTGGAAAACATAGGGTTTATTCCTGTTTGCTGCCAGGAGATTTTTGTGGTAATAAAGTTAAAACTCTTCCTAGCTTTAAATCTCAAGAATAGGTAAAATGATTTTAACATTTAACAAATCAGTTAATATCACCGACCATTTAAAAGGCCAGCTTTGCAGGCAAGGATGAGTCCAACCGAATGGCACTCCTCCCATTCCAGAAGAACTTCAGAAGAAGAGGTCAAATCTTTTTTTACTACAATTCCAAGATGTACCTTAAAAGGAAATGGTCGCCCCAGGAACTTCTGCAACCTCTTTATACCAGTGAAGCCACCAGTTGGGCTCCCCAAGCAATTCTGAATATGTTCTGAGACAGTCTGAACCTCTCTGTAGTACCTTTAGAGGAGGAGAAAAAGAACAAGGGAAAGTAAGGAAAGGGGGAAATGCTGGACAGTAAGAGAAATCGTTTATATTTTATATCTGATTTACATTCACTGGTAGGTCAAGGGAATAAACCAAGTAAAGAAAGAGGAAACAGTTTCAATTCTAAACCACCTTCTCTAACATTATCAGTTCTGTAGATATTGACACTGTTACTCTACACGAGTCTTACTTGTCTTCATGGTTCATCAGGAGCTGGGGGAGCTGACGGACCAAATGTTTTAAAACCCAGTGCCAGTGAAGGGCAAGCAGGGCCAGGCCTGCAACATCCACTTTTACCGTGTCAGCCACAGTCCAAAACCGGTCCCGCCACCGCAGAGCCTCCAATATCTAAAACAAAGTAAACCAGAACTGCTCACAAACAGTTCCCGGAGAAAACACAGGACACGGACTTCAATTATTAACCAACAGTCAATATACATACATGAAAGGCCTACCATTCCACTGGAACATTGTTAGGGACATTAAGGCAATTGGAGAAAGCAAAGATCCTCCTTCCTCCTAGTACCTGGAAGTGCAGAACTACTCTGCTACAGAAAATAAATTATTGGGTTCTATGGTTAAGTGTACAGGTAATTTTATAAGAAACCACCAACTTGTCTTAAAAAGCAGTGGCACTATTTTGTCTTTCAGCCGATTTTGTCTTCCAACCAGAAGTAGGTGAGTTCAAGTTCGCTCCACTTCCTTGCTAGTAATTTTGGCCATTCTAATGGCCTCACTATGAAACCATAGTGACACCTCACTATGGTTTCAATGTCCATTTCCTTGATAGTGAATAACCTTGCAATTTTTCCAGTTCTTAATGGGCAATCATATTATCTTCTGAGAAGCATCTCTTCAAAAATCTTGCTCATTCTTCGATTTGTCTTATTAGTTTGTTTACATAATTTATGTATGATTTCTAAACTGTTGTTCCCAGTGTTTTTGTTTTCATTTTCATTTAGACAGTTAATAGGTTTAGCTATTTTGTATTTAGCCTCCGACCCATTTTGAGATAACTTTTCTATAAAATGTAAGACAGGGATACTCATTTTTTATTTTATTATACAAATTTAGCTGTTTCATCATCATTTGTTGAGTCAACTCTTTTTCCCCAGTAAATGAACTCGTTTTCCCCAGTAAATGGACTTGCGTATTTGACAAAAACAATAACAAATCAATTGACCATTTATGTGAGGATCCATTTCTGAATTCTCATTTTTTTCCCCATTGGTCTATGTTGGGAACCACTCTGCCTGGTTTCAGGAATTGTAACTATCCCCCCCCCCCCATGGCTAAGGATGAGCAAGTGACTTCTGGAATGCAAGCCACAGGAGACAAAAGCTTGTCTCTGGTAGCGAATGTTGCCTCAGTTTCCTCCCTGCCCCCAAAGTATGGTCAGAAGTCAGAAATGGGTAAGACCTCTCAGAGGGGGGGCAACCTAAGCCAGACTCAATCACTTGGGAGGCCATCATGGAAGGACTCGGGGGACTGCAACAAAGAGCAAGAAATGGACCCTTGCCCCCCAGCTAGGTGACATAGCCCGAGCCCCCATGACCTCTGGGAGAAGTGCTTCCTGGCTCTAATCCACTTAAGCCTGAAAACCTATGATGGGGAGGGGTGCAACTCCTTGCCTTGCTAGAGTGGATCCTCCAGGGAAAAATCTGGCATCGCAAAGAATTCCTTAAAAACCTGTGAAACCTACTCTGCTAAGAGTACTTTCATTCATATGTTAAGGGTCCAAGGAAGAAACCCCAAAGTTTCTGCAAAACCCCCTTCCTCACAGACACTGACTCAGACTAAGCCCTCAGATTTCTTTGGAATGTTATCTACTGTTTGGTCCTTGCCGCCCTGTATTCCTGTGTATTACAACCCAATAAAAGCCCCTGGAAGAAGGGGCTCAAGGCCTTTTTCCTTTGAGAAACTGGCCACCTCTCCTCTCCAAGCAGATCATGTCTTGGTAGTGTTTTCTTTCACCCATGGCGGGTGGGGGGACTTTCGGGAAAAGTCGCCCCCACAGGTCTACATGTCTATCCTTATGATGATACCTACCATTTTCATTCAGGCAACTTTTTAATGTAAATTAGGTTACTGTGAGTCTCCAAAATTGCTCTTGTAGTAATGTATTTTTCTAGCAAAACAGTCTCAAGATTAGTGATTCTATTTAGAGTTCCCATGAAGTAAAAGCTATTTTCATAATATCAAATTATTTGTCTTTTTTCTATATTGACATTTGTACCGATGGTACCAAAAAAAAAAATAATAAGCATGATAAACAAACAAACTAGGTATCTGGCAAACACTGTATTCAAAATGAATGAAGTGAATCTGTCAGGTTATAAAAATAATTCAGAGTTCTGCCACCATTAGTAAATTCAAGCTTTTAAGGCAAAGCCTAGAACTTTAAAAAACCGAGACTGTAAAAACTTCCCAATACTGAAAGATTTTTCTGATGAGGTCTGTGATAATTAATGACTGTGACTTTATTGAAAAATGAAATGTGTCAGCATTCAGAACGCCTGACAACTCAGTTAACAGTATTTTCCAAATTACCAACACACGAGCTATAAACACACATCCAAATCCATCCAAAGTGCAAGCTAGGCCAATGGATGTTAATGCATGACATACCTTCAGTGACGCTTTTTCAGATTCTACATTACAAGTAACCTTTATAAAACTACTACTTGTCAAATTGTGGTGTAGTGTCAAAGAAAAATATTCACAATTATATGAAATGGCTACTAAGATACCCCTTTCTTTTCCAACTTCATAACTATGAAGAGGCCAGTTTTTCTTCACAAACCTCAACCCAAAAAATATACTGCAAGAGACTGAATGCAGAAGCAGATGTGAGAATCCAGCTTTCTTCAGTAAAGTCAGAAATTACAAAGACTTAGATTTAAAATGTTGTTCATATTAACATGAAATGAATCTATTACTATGTTTTTCAACAGATTAATAACTATTTTTATATTTCTCAGGTTTGTGTATTAATTTAATAAATATCGATAAATGTAACCAAAGAGTTCTTTGGTGTGTTTAGTAACTTTAAGACAGTAGAGTCTTGAGACCAAAGAGTTTAAGTCGTGCTACTCTAATTTACTGAACTTACTAGTATAATCCAGATTCAAAACTCAAATCTGCATATGGCAGTGATGTCTAGAAAGGCTTAAGTAAATTAAAATGTAACTGTTAAAACTCCAAAGGCAAGCAACACATAACAGATGAGTAAGTTGTAGTACGTACATTTAATGGAATATTACTCAGCAATCTGAATGAACTCTTGATATACAAAACAATGTGAATGCATCTTCAAATAACTATTTTGAGTGAAAGAAGTAAGACAAACGAAAATATATACTGCATAATTTCATTTATAGAAAACACTCTAGTAACAGAAAGGAGATAAGTGGATACCTGACTAGGGGTGGAGATGGGAGAGGAAGGGAACACAAAAGAACATGAGGAAAGGTTGGAGGGTAGTGAGTATATGTACAGCATCTTGACTGTGGTTGACTGTCTCACAGGTATAGTCATATAAAACTTTACACTTCAAATACACTCCATTTGTTATATGTCATAAATAATGTCCTCATAAAGCTTTAAAATGTGCATATATTCTAAACTGTTAAGAACAATTACATTTCTCAAATAGTATCTGAGATAGTAACACTGAAGTCAGTCTCATCCCTAAGAATCTTTGTACCAAGACAAATGTGTAAAATAAAATCAGGTATATTTTTCCTTACCTCATTGACATTGGTATCGGATACTGTTCCCTGGGAGGACTGTAGCCAGAGCAGAATTAATGCATCACAAAATTCAAAAAAAGCTGCAAGATTGACCACAATTTCATGGGGCAGGCTGTGATAGCTCTCTGGATCTTGGAGTTAATGTAAATAAAATAAGAACATTCCATCAGATTTAAATTAATCTCTGGACATTTTCAAAAATCAACTGTAATGTGAAACTTAATATTCCCAGTACAAAGGTCAAAATGAAGCAAATTCTTTGCCTACTATTTATTAAACCTTACAGATCAGGCATATATACATACCTATACATGTTCACAGATATCATAATCAATACAATTTTAAACAAGTATATGTTTAAATGCAAAATAAAAACTAAGTGTATATATGTTTGAATAGAGAGCAGTTATGAGAAGATACAAATGAATATACCATTAATATAAGCAGCTCTAAAAGCTGACATCTACAATTTTTTATGTTCCTATACAGTTTGAATTTTTTCCAACAAGCATGGATCTCTTTTCAATTAAAAAAAAAAAAAAGAAGGGCAGAAAACTGTATTTGAACAATTAAAATAAAAAATTTTTAAAAGGAGGGACACAAGAAAAACCTATGATCAAATACTTAGGAGCATGTACTTTTTGAGCCAATAGACCTAGATTTCAAGTTCTAGCTGTTACTTGCTAGAGATGTGACCTTGACCTCTGTGCCTCCCTTTCCTTTTTCATAACATGGAGCCTACATGGCATGCAGTTGTAAAAAGTAAAGGAACCAAGAACGTGCAAAGAGCAGCTCATCATTAGTACTGAATAAGGGCACATGTTTGAAATCAGGCCAGCAAATTGAAAGGAATCAGTAAAATGGCAACAGCTACTGAGTTCGTCTTTCAACTTTGGCAATATTTTGCAATCAGATATGTCACTGAAGAACACGCAAGGCAGTGGTCTTACCTTTATGGAACTCAAAGGACATTCTCAAGACACTATTTCTTAACCTTTTGCCACCAACAGAAACCAAATTTGCTTCAGTAAAAATTCGTTTTTCCCGGTCAAGATATATGACTGTCCTGAAATGAGATTCAGTAACATAACAAACCATAATTGGTAGATAATATTTTTCAAATCTGCTGAATCCTGAAAATCCTTGAAATACCAATCTTCTTCAACCTGACATTCCTCTCCTGCCTCTACAAAGTCTGGACTGGAGAGAGAGAGAGGCAAAGTGATGACAACTAAGTTGAAGCACAAAGGACAGATGGCTGGAGAAAGCTGTGGCTAGGTAGATGGCCAGGCCTCACTCTGTTGCTCTGCCATGATCTGACAAGCTGTGCTGGGAACCCTTAGAATCAGGCATCACAGAGTTAATCTGTGGTGGCAGAAGTTACCTGGGAAGGTCAGGTGTGAGTTATTGGAAGAGGAAACAAGGGGGTCTGCCTCTAAAGTGCTAGTACATATCACACGCATGAATGCGTTCACTTTGGGAAAACTCATCAAAAGCAAGTATATTCATCACGTGCACTTTTCTATAATGCACATTATACTGCAATTACAACATTATTTTAAAGAATTTACTACAGTGATGGCCAATTTAAAAAACTGCTGGTCAGGCCCTGGCTGGGTAGCTCGGTTGGTTACAGCGTTGTCCCAATATGCCATGGTTGCAGGTTTAAGCCTTAGAGCACATACAAGAATCAACCAATGAATGCATCAATAAGTGGGACAATAAATCAGTATTTCTCTCTCTCCCTTCCCTCTCTCTAAAAATCAATCAAAATTAAAAAAAAGAAACACCGGCTTATACAACAATCAGGTAAATTTAAATATGAGTGTGAATGTAAGCGTGCAGGTACTATGTATGTCCCTAGTATTCGAGAATGTGAAGTGATGTGACGGACCAATGACTAAGGAAAAGACAGCTGAGGAACTGGTAGGTGCAAATGGAAGGAGCTGCAGGGAATCAGCCGAGAAATGTGATTATCTGATTATAAAGAATTAACCAGAAAATAAATCCCACTACTAATGCTAAGCTAGTTTATCTTTTAAAACATCCTATTCAATCACTAAGAGCTTGCAAAAATGATAGGAATTTTGACGTCCCAGTCAGAATTACTTCGCTGAGCACAGAACCCAGAGGAGTAGTGGCAACAGAGGCAATCACGTCCACCCCCACCCCCACTCCTCAGGGTCACAAGATTAAACGCACCTAAGTGGTATTTTACAGAGACTTAGAAAAGATATGCTCTTTGAAGCCAGAATGTACAGTGAGGCAAATGATGCCCAGAACAGCAACCTTCACCTACTTATTTGCAATAGACTCTAAGAGGGTAAAGAGCTGCTCAGACTGGTCCGTTTGTGGATCGAAGTCCATTGAACTTCTAATGATGTCCAAAGCCTGCATATTCCATCGAGGGTCCAAAGGAATCACAAATTCATCTGGTTTAAAAACAAAACATAAGAGTTTTGGACTTAACTCCTCATCTGGCAAATTTCTGTTGACAATTTTAATTTGACCATATTTGGTCCTGATGGGGAAGAGGTGGCACAAAGAAATGCTGGTTTCAGCCCATGGTACTAGAAAAGTAACGTTTAACAGCTTTTATACTATTTCCCTTCTAAATACGAAATTTCTACCAGTCCTGAAAATCCATTCCACTGTAGGATATAAAAGTAATCATTAATGGAACATAAACATTCTAACCAATGCATTCATTCACTTGCGAGATCTCACTATTGGTCAGAAAAAAATCAATGGACTTATTAATTACCCAATCATTTGCCATTAACCACAAGAAAACTAACTTAGATGGCAGAAAATAAATGAATACATGTCGTTCTTTGCTTAAAAGCCGTGTCTTTACAACAAGAGGATGTAAACACCTATTGCTGTTAACACCTCCCTGAGCTCTCTTAGCTTAAACCTGGCCCTTCTATAAAGCAGCAGTGATCAGCCTCTGACACTCTCAGAGGTTGTGGAAATCAGAGGGACAGAGATAAGACCAAACAATGATAACATTAATTTAAAGGTGGTTCAGTAAGATGGGTCAGTGGAGCTGAGAGCTAGAAATCAAATCAGGTATACCTGTTATATTTGGTTGTAATATTTTGATGACATTACTAATCCCAGCTGAGAAAGAAGTTGAGTAAAATTTCCTGAGAGATGCAGCACTGGCCTCCAAATGAATCTGAATTGACTCTGTGGGAAAAGGACATACAAATGTTAGTATCTAAAGCAAGCTGTCCAATAAAAGTCGACAATGACAAAAATGTTCTATAGCTGATCTGTCAGAATAGCCACTGGTCACACGTTAGCGGGTGAAATGTGGGCAGCACAACTAAGGGATTGGGTTTTAGATTTCATTTAATTTTAATTAGTTCATATTTATTTACTTTTTATAGTTATCTGTGGCTAGTAGCTATCACATGGAGCAACACGGATAACAATAATTACACAAATACTCTCTACATGTTTTTAGACAGATCACTCGTACCACGGTAATATAAACATTCAGCAGCTCATCTACGAATTCTCCTGGAGCAAAAAGGCTCATGTAAACACAATTACTTTAGGTTTAGGCAACGAGTTCTACCAACAAATTCTATGTCCTGTTATTTTATAAGCTACACGATGTTGTTACTGTTGCTTTTTCCTCTTTTAGGATGGAGCACCCGGGATTAATAAATCTCTTAGGCACTTTTAGGGGAAATGAATTCACCAAAAGCAGCACCTTTACCAGACAAAATGGCTATATAGCACTGGCAGCACAAAAAGCAGGGTGTTCAAACAAACAGAAAGCAACATACTACAGTTCATTTTCCTTTTGGATCTAATAGAAAGGTGGACAGACTCTAAAATGCCGATCACTACACAAGGAAAAAAGTTTCCTTTGGGACACACCTAAGGGCCGATATGTTCCTTAAATTTTTTAGTGCCTTTTTAAAATAAAGATTTTATTTAATTATTTTTAGAGGTGGAGGAGGGATGGGAAAAGAGAGGGAAAGAAGAATCAATGTGTGGTTATTTCTCTCGCAGCTCCTATTGGGGAGCTGGCCTACAACCCAGGCATGTGCTCTGACTGGGAATCAAACCAGTGACCCTTTGGATTGCAGGCTGGCACTCAATCCACTGAGCCATACCAGCCAGGGCACATTCCTTAATTTTTTTTTAACACTTACAGAGACAATAATGCTAGATCACAAATTTCTGGCTGTGAGATCTCCCATATGTAATACTAGCAACATAGTCACAGAACAATACAGCTGCTGAAGAACTAAACAGTGTAAGTGTACATAAATTCACTCATTACACAAATTAAGCCTTTCTACTCACCAAGCCCCTGTGGTATATTCTTGGCTAGATGATAAAGCCACTTAACTCTAAGCATCCAATCTTGATTGGTTGCTCTTTCTATAAGCAATTTAACAGCCATGGCCAGAACATCTGGTTCATCAATCCAAAGAGAATCCATTTCAACTGAACTGAACTGCAAACTCTCAGGGCTAGAGGACTGCATAATTTTCTCTAAGTCTGGCAAGGTAAGAGGCTGGATCCTGAAATGCAATGGAATAGGCAAAGTCAGTATCGGAATGAACTTTCATTTCACACTTCAAAGAACCAGAAAAATAACTTTACAAATGACAACTCAAAGAGATACTGGGGAAAAGGTGAGTCTCCTATGAAGAGGACAGTTAAAATATATACTGAATGAATAACATGTAGGAAGTAGCAACAAACGAAGCTATGACAGGTGGGTAATAAATGGCCACATAACATTCTGGCCTAGCAGGCTAGGTGACAATCATCACCACCAAAAACAACAAAACAGTGAAGACAGTGGGGACACACAGGCTCAGTGCTCTGCTAACCGTGCCCAGCTGCTCGTCTCCATGCTCATCCTGTTGAGGCAATAGGCTAAGATCTGTCCATCACTTCGTACTGTAAAGAGGTGAGAATCTTCCGTAGCAAAGAGAGCTGAGGGCAGAGAATCTGGCCACAGCCCTAAGGCAAGAATGGAGCTACCCCAGGTTTCATGTGCTTGCAGAGAAGAAACATATTTCTCCAGTAAAGCCTGTGCAACCTGGCAGGAGATAAAAACACATGGTGTGTTATGTGCTATTGCCAAAGAATGTACATTACAAGGTAACTTTTTCTTTTTATGATGGTAAATTCAAGAATGTAATATTTACACTTAACCCACTTTTCAGAAAAATACCTGGATACCAGATCTCTGTGAGATAGTAACTGCTGCAGTCCATTCTCTTAGGTCATTCGAGTTATCATTAACAAAAAAGAAATTTTCTTGTACTAAATACTGTACAGTGTGACAACTTAGAAAGTTGTTTCAAACACTTTGTGATACCTTCTGGTTTGCTGTTGAGTGCTGGGAGTGGACATACGCTTCCCAGCACGCTTCAGAAAAGGCTCTGTCTAAACTCAGCCCTCGCTGCAGGTACTGCACAATGAGTAAGGCCGTCTGAATTAGAGTTGAAACAGATGATGTTGAGGTACCTATAAAGAAGAAACATTGCCATCTATGAGCAATAGGTTCTGCAAAATCTCCAATGAAAATGGATAAATTCCACCTTCACATCAAACTCTGTTCCACCCAGATACTTATTTTAGAGAAAGCCTTCTAAGTGGACTCTAGGGACTCTTGGACTTGCAGCAACATTCCTATTTTTTCCCTCTTATGTGACTTCCCTGCTCTCTCTATAACAGTATCTTGTGGGGAAGTGACCCAGATGACTCATTTACAAGTGTGACAAAATAACCTCAAAAAGGACCAGAGCTTTGAAATCTAACAAACCTTCTTTTGAATTCTAGGTGTCATTATTAACTATTTGGCTTTGATGAGTTACTCAACTCTTCTGAACCTTAACTGTAAAATGGAAACACACGTGTTCCAGAACTAATGTACTAAATAAGCAGCCAACATTGTACCTAACACACAGTACTTATTCAATAAATAAAATTCCATTTATTATTCTTACTACTGTTATTACATTGCTTTTTTTGTACATTGAGACATTTAGAAGAAGTAACATCCCTATGTTTTAAGCAATTCAAAGTTCCCTCTTTATTCCACTCTCAAGGACTCAGTGATGATCCCGAACATCGGCAGAACACTTCCCCAACCTCAGTGCCTAAAGCAGTGTTCTGCAAAAGTGTTGGCCTCCAAACACTCGTGTCAGAATGGCCTGAGAAGCTTCTTTAAACTGAATCCTGTGTTTCACCCACATCTGCTGTTAGGGAAAAAAATAGTACCAGGACGTCTACATTTTTGTGGTGATTTCTATTTCCACGTACACTAAATGTGGGACCTCCTGGACTAACAGTCAAAGGGAATGACAGGAATAAATTCTGCAGAGGCCAGAAGTCAAGCACCTTACCTACAACAGCACTTTGGGTCTCTCTGTGTAGAGCCAAGAGGATGTCACATACACTGTCCCCCACCAACCCAAGGCTGTGCAGCAGAACTTTCAGATCCAGGTCATCCAGGATGTTCCCATCCCCTTCTCCTGAAATATATATTTCAAGTCCACGATTCCTCATAGCTCGGGATATTTCACCATGAACAGGATCCATTGAGAGAAAAAGTCTAGTAATACAGCAATTCAAAGGAAAAAATAAAAATAAAACCCCAGTGCAACCAATGGTACAGCTCAGCAAAAACTGGTGAGGCCAAATCTTATTTGGCTCATCTTCAGGGCACTTATCAAGGCAGACACCACTAATTACAAGTTTGCTACTGTCATCTGTACTCTATCTTCCAGTTCCAAAATGCATCATACAGCAAACCAGTTCTCTAAATCTACTTCCTTTGTAACTTGTATATCCAGTGCACCTTTAATGCTATGTGAGAACTTAAAAATTCTTCCTTTCAGATATTCCCCCAAATCAGGCTGTGGTAATTCATCATTTAACTTACCTATAAATAGCAGAAAAGGAAGCACTAAGTTCTCCTGAAACAATTAGATTCATATATTCAAAGTCCAGGAACACCTCCATCTAACTGACATCTCCAAAACTCAATAGCAATTCCCTGCTGACAATCCCCACACCAAACCCTGACCTTTTGCTAGTCTTTCCTTTCTCAATGAACAGCACCCCCATTTACCCCGTTACTCAAGTCAAACATTTAGATGTCATCCTTGCTCCCTTTTTATCAACCCCACAAGTCCACTGGCAAGTCCCATTCATCTGACCCTTCTAGTATAAGCTATCATTATCTCTTCCTTAAACTACTGCAAAGGCTTTTTTTACCATCTCCCTGCTTCTACCCTTCACCACCAATCCATGGCAGGAAGCAAGCTCTGTGTCCCCAGACCTTGGCAAACAGCAGAACCTCCATAAATAACATTGATTGAACCAATGAGTGAACATATTTATGACTGGGTGTGTCAATACAATAACTAAAAAGGTCCTGCTGAATGTCCTCCGCTTCTAGGGAGGTTGTCAGATTCTTAGGCAGAGACATAAGAGGCATAAATACCTGAAATTGGGATGTGGTGTTATGGTGGGAGTGGATCCATCTATCATTCCTCTCTCACTAACTGTGAGGACACCTCCAGGTTCAAGCAAAGCATTCAAACGATCCAGCACTGAGGGGCTGCACAGAGTTCAAAGGGTGGACAGGTTGACATGCTGCCTTGACCCTACTTGCCTCGAACAAGCCTCCCGCTGCCCCAACTCACATCTTCTTTCAGCATACATCATTCCCCTAGAACTGTGATCTCCTTCCCCAATGGTACCTTGGGTGTGTAGCATTTTCACACCCAAGGTACAGTGTCCAGAGAGCCATACAGAGTAAAACCACAAAATATTTGTTAAATAAATAAAATAAATTAAGAAAAATGACAGCAAGTTCCCTGAACTGTTTTTCTCCCCCCACCACTTCCCAACATTATCAAATTCATTGAAAGGTAATTGGATTTCAACTCAAAAACATTCTAAAAAATGTTCCACATAGAGAAACATATCATATGGACTGCAGTAGCTTCTATTAGGCTGTGTAACTACAATAGTTTTATGCTTGCCCTTTACCTTACTTTGGAATCAAAAGTGAATTACCCTGATGCACATTTACTAAATGTGGGTCCTGTGTCAGATCTTCCATTTCAAAAATCTGCATTTAAGAATGACCAGTACTGGGTCATTCTGATGTTAAATAAAACATCTCAAAGATGGCTGGAAATGCAACCAAATTTTGTTAGCCTTCATCTCAGCTCACTAAAATCTTGCAACTGTCTAATAACCAACTACCATTGTTCACCGCAGGGAGAAGTCTACAGAATATGGCTGAGGATGCACTTCTGGTGGAAAAAAACAGTGGATTAAAAATACCAGACCTACTACCTGAGTTTCTACTCTGATAAGCATATCCCAAATTTGTCAGGCTCACTCGTGATTGGGCAGAAGGTCCTTACTTGCAAAAATTAACGTTGTCCATCAAAAGCCAGTCCCCAGACATCAGAGCCCGAACCAACATGCTGTCAATCCACTCGAACGTGCCATGGCTGCAGCCACTGGACGACTGCCTGAGCTTCGCCCCGAAGCTTCGGGACTCGTCCACAAGTTTGGTGAACTCTGAAATGTCACAGGCACAGCTCTTAATTTCAAACCAGGACAATAAAAACAATTTTAAAAATACTAAAAGTTTATTAAAAGAAGGTCAGAAACTTCTGGCTCAATTTTTTAAAGCTTCATAATAGAGCCAATAGGGTAAAAATTTTTTTTTTTTTGGTTTAAACAAGATAGGTAAGAAAATTAGGTTGGAGGACAGAAAATATGTTTTAATGACTTTCTGAATTATTAGAAGCAATTTGAGGGTGATGGAGAAGATCAATAATCTTTATGTGCTATAATTTTTCAAAAAGCAGATGGGAAATAAAGTCTCCAACATATTATTGCATTTATACCAAATGAATGTGCTGTTAGTTGGCATGACACAATCAATGTCATTAAACCAGGCTTCCTTTATAATGCCCATATGATTACAATACCAACTAGCATTTCTTTATAGTGTACACAGCCCATCCCTAGAAACCTTTCAATTGCTCTTTCTTGTTGCAAACTGTTTTATGACTTTTTCATATCATCAGGTAATATACATTAAATTCCTGCTTCTAGCCATGAGGAAATAATAACATTTAGACTTACCCCCCCATTGGGAACAATTAGAAAACTAGGCAAAATATCTGAAACACCTATGGACTTGGACAACGGTGTTTCAGATATTTCCTCTGAAACTCCGGGATTGATTATGGAAATGAAGGATGGGCTGGGGGGAGAGGGGGAAAAATTGAACAACTCCAACAGCATAAACAATAATAAAAAAAATACGTATGAAACTGCTTTCACACACTGGACAAGAAACAACACAGTGCTGTGATACCTAAGGAAAGCGGATCCACAAAATTAGAGAAGTTATGTTTCCATGTTAAATTCCATGTTAAATTTCTTCCACTTTCTATACAAACTTACTAAACAAATCTTAACTATCAATTTAGGGATCTATTCTTCAGTTTAAAATGCTCAATTTCCTGAGAAATTATTAAAACTTTTTAAAAGGCCAATAAACAGTAAGACCAACTTCACATGCAAGTGACTCATCATTACAGCTGGTTATACACAAAATAAACCACCTGCTCAAAAATGACTTTCTTGGTTGCTTTGTTTAGGAGTACCAATTGTGGATACTCTACAACAGCTTCAGTTTACTTCCTAAGACAAAAATTTTCAATTGCTGAGCATTAATCATTATTTTAAAAAATTATGGACATTGCATTTACAAATATATTACCTATAAAGGAACGTTATATGAACAATGGTAAGTACCTGATACACACAACCTAACACACACACACACACACCTGCCTTGGAGTACAAGTTAATTTTATTGTTGAGTCGCTGCATAAGTAATAATACTGCTTCCAGCTTGTTGACAATCTCCACTGTGACTCTTTTACCATCTTCTCCAAGACATTTGGGCTTGTATGTCAGAAGAAAATGACTCCAGGCCCGCAGGACTACTTCTGCATCATCAGCACTGATAAGGAGGCTGTCTCTTAACAGTGCCCTTATGGTGCTCTCCACTTTCTCTACCAGCTGCTTCCAAGGCCGTATAAGGTCAACCTGAAATATCCAAAGCATATGAATTCATAACAGCTATTTGCCAGTCAAAAAATACTGCTTCTTATAGTTACTACCAACACAGAAGACTGTCAATCAGACCATTTACCTGCTCAAATCCACCCAGAAGCTCCGTAGTATCCATTGCACTGTTCATAGCCATGACCTTTAACGTGTGACCAGTAAGTTGTGCCAGGAGTTGGACCAGACTGGTCTTGCCCACAGAGGCTGGACCCACAAGGATGACCATCCAGCTCATCTGCACACACTTCATAACTGACTCCAGGGACTGCAATGACTGGTGCAGAAGTGATAAAGGATGGCGGGACAGGGGAGTAGCATAGCCACCACGGGAAAGAACTGAGTAGCCCAGCTGAAAAGACATGCCAGTGAGACTTCACAAGTGTGCCTAGTAGTACGAGCAGAAGAAATAAAAAAAATGTAAAAGAAGAGAGGATTATCCAGGTCTCCTCACCTGAACATCATAGGGAGTGATATGAAATAGTCTGGTTCCCATGTATGGGTTCGAATGTGAACTAAACACTTCCTTAAATACAGCAATGACCTAGAAGAAGAGGGTACAATCAACACACAAATCACTCCACCAAATTCTGAGTCAAACCTTCTAGAATACACACTTCTTAAAAGGCACACAGCAATTTAAGTCACTATATTGTGTGAAAACTAGTCACGATAAACCCTTTAACCTTTAGAATTTTCTCTTATAAAAAGGATAGATTACATTTAATTCTTCAAAATGAAAGCAAACTGAAGCTCAGAAAAAAGCGGTAACATAATTCTCAAACTATCTGAGATTCCAGTAATAATGTACCATACATTAAAATAAAGCCATGGGATAATACAGCATATCTAGAGATGAAAAGAGAAATTTATGCCCTGGCTGCATTGGGAGCATCCTATGCACCAAAGGATCGTGGGTTTGATTCCTGGTCAGGGCACGTATGAGAGGCAATGGATCGATGTTTCTGTCTCCCTCCTCTCTCCAAAAATAAAAAAAATTAAAAAATCAATAAATATAACTTCAGGTGAAGATTAAAAGAAGAAAAAAGTTTGCTTTCATCATTCAAAATATACAACCTAAAAGAAGACAGAAGAGAACAGCAATATGACTATTGTGAAGAACAATGACTATTTCTTAAGTATGTACTATGTACCAGACATTATAATGGTGCTTTAAAAGAGATTATTTCAGAATCTCATGCCTTGCAAAATAGGTGTTATCTCTGTTTTACAGATATGAATAACAAGATTCATGAGAGTTATATGATCTGCTCATAGTTAGCGGCTGACTTTAAATCTAAGGCAGTCTAACTCCAAAAGCTCTATGTTATCCTTCTAAACACTTTCATAAAATAAAAGCCAAAGTTATTTCTCTAACTGATTTTTTCCAGCTAGCCCCTTCTTAGTAGGAATACTGCTAGAAAACTTTCTATTAGCCTTGTTTCTTTTTTGGATTCCTTTAAAAAATCTACAAGGAGTTGGTGTAAGGGTGGGAAAAGGGGGCGAGGGCAATAAAAAACACCAATATAGGCCACAGCAGCAGGAAAATTCCAGCCATGCAAAGTATTTTCATCAAGTTGCTTATTCTAGCAAAGTGGCAAACACTTATAAAAATAACTGGCCACTAGACTAAGTCAGAAAATAAAAGCAATGGTATTGTAAGTAAAGGGGAAATAATATACAGAACAGTGACTACTGTTAATAATACTGTATTGCCTATTTGAAAGCTGCTAAGAGTCATCCTAAAAGTTTTCATCAAAAGAAAAAAAAAAATTTGTGCTGTATGACAGATGTTAACTAGACTTATTGTGATGATCATTTTGCAATGTACACAAATATCAAATCACTGTTAGACACCTGAAATTAATATAATATTATATGTCCTTTATACCTTAAGATACATACACAACTAGAGTTTGGAAAACATTAAGGGGGAAAAACAAGATAAAATCATAACCAACGTCAAACATTTACTATGGGTCAACAGGCAGTATAGGAGAAAGTGCTCTTTGTCACCTACCCCTGGGTTCAGGCAATTTCTGGTTTTATGTATTATCCACTCTGAAGTGTATAATCTCCTCTCCCAATAATCTATCAGAGGTGAAATCATAAATACTTTCACAATCTACCATGGTGGTTTTACTTAGTTTTTTAAAGTCATATTCAATGTACCTGAACCCTTACAGCTTTTATAGCCTTTCTCCTCCTATTACTGTCTCTTAACATTTTTTCTTCTTCAGAAAAACCTATCTGGTCAATCACAACAACTCTGCACTGGGGGAGTGTTGGGAACCTTGCACAGCCTGTAGTGTCACACCATCTAACCAACATCACTCACCCAACCACTGGCCAGTGTCTGGCCACAACGCACTGTACCTAGTAAGAGAATGAAAAATTTAAAATACTAGCTAATGGTACATGAATTGTGGAACAATAAAGTTATTAAAGGAATGCTACCTGAACATTCTGTCCTAATATAATGACTGAAAGCCACTACTCAATAAATGAGTTGTTAACATCTGACTAGATTCTGAACACCACATAGGACTCTGGGCACTTAGCAGAAAAAAAGGTGTATGAAAGCCACGTGTACTATGGGATGGTCACAGCTTCACATTTCAAGGAGGAGATTACTGCTTTCTAATGCACGGATCTGTGCATTAACTAGTTTTTAAGCAGCTGTGATGTGGCAGAAGAAATAGCACAGTGGAAAGGTCTGGGCTGAGAGCTGGCTCTACCACCTGCTACCTGTGAGACTCCACGACTCTGAGCCATGGATCCTCATCTGTAAGAGGCCATGACAGCACCTCCCACCCACAGCTGCTGCAGGTGTTCAGTGAGGCCTGACTTGAAATACCACAAGTAAAATGCACACATCAATCCAATTTATTACACTGGGAATTCAAGTATTATTTTCTACTTATGAAGGGGTATGTTTTTACTTCTATTCAGATGATCTTCTCTTTATATCTATTTGTACTTTATAGACAAAATACTTATAAAAAGAAAACCCTCCTCTCCTACTGGGTATCACGCACCTCCTCCTCCTGCTTCTTCTTCCCTTTGTGTGTGGAAAGATGTTGGAAATCCAGTTCTCTAGTACAGGAAGTGATGCTGTTTTAGGTAAATTTACAATCATGAGGGTTCAGGTGGATAAACAAAGTGTGTACTCCAAAGCAAACTATTCTATACTGTGAGATCCTGAGGTAGGTAGAAGAATCTTCCTCTAACTTCTAAATTTCCAAGTAGATTTACGAGGTTCATATTTTTTGTGAGTATGCCCCTTTTCTCCCTTAGGAAGAAATGAACTTTCAGATGGAAAGAAACACAAAGAGCGAATGTGAAAGTGTGAAACACACCTTTTCTTTGTCTTCCCTGGTTCTCATTCTTTCACCATAGACCAAAAACACATGCTGACCAGGATCATAACAGCCAGGAGACTGGTCAACCAGCATCAACTGACACCAACGGAAAAGGTCCCGGAGGTTGAATTCCCACGGTCCTCCTTTTTGCCCCCACTTCTTCTCAACAGTCACTTCATGATCAATCTAGAAAGAAAATGCCTTTATTGGAAAACATGTCCCGCTACTGGGCACTGCATTAAGTACCATTAATGTATTATAAATGCATACATAATCTGAAATAGAAATTAACAGGCTTGATTCAGATGTCTCCCCTTTTCTAATCCAGACTTGTAAATGTCAGAAATACCCTGTAAACATTAACACTGAAACATACAATAGCAATGAATTACTATAACCCTCAAGTAGCTTCCCTTCCACTGTAAATTTGTACAATTCTATATAATTTATATTAGACTAGTAATTTAGTAGTGTCCCATGTTCAGAAAATAATAGCTCAATTACAGGCAGGAAAATAAAGAACAATTAATACAAATAGGTACTTACCTGGTTGTTGAAAGCAACCATTTTCTTAACAATATTTTTGTCAATGGCTGGAAACAGAGTACTGGCAATGAACTCCATGTCAATTACCGTAAGGGGGTCCACAAAGACCTATAAAATCCAAAAATAACATGGAGAGATGCAACTTTCTCTTTACTAAACACCAGAAATTAGTATCACTTGTGATGTAAAATTTTTACTTATCCAAACAACACCTTAGTTATACATACATATATATAATTTTTCAGATCTAGAGATATCTTTTCCTGCATTTTTAAGATACAGAATCAAATAATCTTTGAAATACAAACCAACTGAGGATTTCTCCTCTTAGCTCAACTCTAATAAAGAGAAAAAGATGCATGCAATGTATTTTTTAAGTATATTTATTTTTTAAAACATCCGACAAAAATTCTGGATGGCAGGCATACCAGCATACACTTTAAAATCTGTTTGACCTTTCAATATGTTTGAAATGTTTCATAATAAACTATTCTTAGAAGATACTTAGCAAATTCTTAATTATCAAGGAGCAGGGACATTAAACAAAGCTAACATGTAAAGCCACTTATAAACCTCTAGCCTAGCCAAACTGTAGAAAACAGATGTTGGAACAAGGGAATATACACACACACAGACACCCTACCGTCTCTGCAAATGTGAATAAAGGCAATAGTATACCAAATCTGAATTATGGTTGACTTCAGAATGGAGAATACAGATTTTTAATTCTTCATGGTAGTTTTCTGTTCTTTCTCCCCTGTCTTTAATTAAAATGCATTGTTTTCATTACAAAATCCTTTTGATGTCTTAATAGACACTTAAAAAGGTCACATGTTGGCCTTAATCCTGAGCACAGTAATAGTATCCTAGAGAGGGCGGTGACCTTACTCTCCCCCAACTGATAATAATACTCCATGTCCTCTGGGGCAGAAGACAAAGGGATTCACATCAGGAGACAAGTGATGATGGGAATCAGTTGCATTAATATTCATCACATAAAGACATGGAATTGAAAACCAAATCATTAAACTGACTGTCTCATTCTCATAGAGAACCTCCTAATAGCTACACACCACCAGTCGTAACACCTCAACACTCTCCCTGTGGTGTCTATGGTAACAGGAAATCTCACCTGAGTGAATCTGTTAAGAAAAGACCTGGGCAAGCCCTTCCTCCCGCCTCCTTGTCTAAAGGGATTTTGACATCCAAAAATCTTCGTCTTTTCATGCTGTACTTGAAAGCTCATCCCTAATTCAGGAATATAGATTTCTCCTCGATGGTCAAAACAAGCATTGAGTCCTTCCAATACAGACTGAGAGGCCAGGTTGAGCTATATGGAGAAGAAAATACATACATGTGTTATATGTGTTGTGTGACTATAACAAAAAGCAAAGAAATAACATGCATGAAAGACAGTGCTATCTTTAAGAGGAGGAAGCTCAAACAATATTGGTTACATTCTATTTCTTGAGTGATGGACTGATGTATATGCATCCTACTACTGTATCATATACATATTAGATTTGATGTATGTAAATTCTCAGTAATCTTTCAGTAAACAAAATAAATGACTGAATTTTTAAAACGTAATTAAAATCTCTAAAATTAAACAGTATCTATTATGTGTACCATATTGACCTTCTTTATAAATAACAGCTTACCAAAAAAAGGCCAATATATAGATATCTCATTTTTGCACTCTGAGATTTTAAAAGATGAGGAAAGATAGCTCTTTACCCACACACAGACAAGTAAATAACTTTCCCAGCTCAAATACTGAATAAATCTCTAAATGAGAGTAAAAGTCATGGTATAAACTACATAAAGTGGATCTACATAGCTGTCTTTCACCAACAATTTTGTGAACAAGAACAAATACAAGACTTTTGTGCCAAAAATGAAAAGAGCTGAATGGAGGTCTCCACAGTGGGTTCAGAGCTCAGGGATGGCATGAATGGGTGGTTTTAGGAAACATGGAAAAACTCAATTGGATCAATAAAATTCAAATGGGCAAAACCCTAACTATGTTAGAATTTCAAATGTCGTATTTACATAAGCACTACAAAGCACAAATTCCACTGGATATTTCCAAACAGGCTAAGTTCTAAAAGCCGCACTGAGGTATGACTGACTGCAAGTCCAGAATGCCTTGTGGTCCCTGGATGAATTTTCACCCACTGGAGTGAAGTCTTAAGCTTTAAAACTAGGCACTCCCTTTTCCTGAAAAATGAATCTTGTATTGCACATCTTTTTCAAAAAAAATTTTGGGAGAGGGAACCCTCTCCTTAATATGTCCCCTAGCAGCTCAGCAGAAAAGGAGTGCCCCTGGGGTGGGGTGGGACGGGAGTAAAAGACAGAAAACTGTACTTGAACAATAATAATTAAATAATTTTTAAAACAACAACAACAATAATAATAAAAGGGGGACAACAACAATAATAATACAAAGGGGAATGTCCCAGCATGTCCTCGGACTTCAGATGAAAGGGGCCCGAACCTGGCGAATGCTGGGGCCTGTGTCACATCTCACCCGTCCCACTTTCACGACTCTAATTGCCTAAGCACCCTACCACTCCCTAGCCCTTTCCTCAATTTACATGGCACATCTCACTCTGACTTGACTCCTTTGGCCACAGACTTAATTTTTAAATTTTTTAAAATCACTTTCTCATATCTCAAGCTACCTGTGTGTCACTGATATTTAGCATTATTCACAGGTCTTATAATGTGCTGTTCTGGTCAATAATATTTACCCAATATACACACATAACACTGATCATTTCCTCGCAATTTCTGTATGTTTCTTCTTAAGACAACTTCCCCCAGTCTCTCTGTTGCACTGGTAAAACATGAGGTGGTTGACACTGTTTGAAAACACCCATGAAATAAGTGCAAAGAGCATACCTGCCAGAGCCTGTAAGAAAACACTAGCTAGGAAGTAGTTTTGTCCTGGAGGCTACTTACAAAAGTAGGAAAGTTTGGAGGTAATACATATAGAGGAGCCTCTAAATGTACCTTCCAATAAATGACTATTTTTATTATTAAAAGAAACCATGGAGGGTTCTTTTCATTTGTCTTTAGGCAATAGCATGACCATCCACTGAGAAATGTCCTAGAGCTACGAAAGGCATGACTGCTCTTCACACATGAGACCCCGTCCACGGCACGATGGACAGTCCCCTCACCTCATCCAACACAACCCAGTGACCAGCCTTCAGAGCCGCCAGCAAGGGGCCATCACGCCAGGCAAACTCTCCTCCCTTGCCACCTTCAACGGGTAGATCTGCTCCGAACAGGTCTGTGATGTCCTTTGAGGGAGAAGTGAGAAAAAGCAAAACTTACATAAAAAATTAACTAGATTCCAAGAGCCAGAATGTAAAATACTACATTCTTGGGCCTTGTGCCTCTCTTCCTTCTTACTCCCAAGACAGAACTAATTAATAATTCCCTCAGCAATCTCCGCCAGGAGCCCAGACACGCCCACAGAACCTTCTCACCACAACGCCCCAGTGTCAATGCCTGGAGCTGGAGCTCCATGTCAGTACTTCTCAGCTGTGGCTGTACCTGGAAGTTAACTGGTGGGCTTTAAAAAGAATATTAAAAACAAAACCCAACAATGCCCACACTCTGCTCCCAGACCCCATTCCAAGAGATTCTCATTTAATTTGTCATCTCTGTTCCACATTTTCATAAGATTGTTTAATGGTTATTTTACTTCTACAAATTTTTATTTTAGAAAGGACTGAAATAAAAAGAGGTTGTATTACAATAAATACTGATGTGGGTGATTCTCAAAAGATGGATTAGAGTAAAACATCCAGAGTATTATTACAGATGTCAGCTATTAATGAATTCAGAAGAAGAATTAGTTTGGAAGATCAAGTTGCTGTGCTCTTTTATAACCAGAAAGTATCTGGGATACTGAAAATGTCGTAACTACTCCTGATTAGGAAACTGTAAACATATGAATGTACTCCCTCTGCCTATGACTTACCGTCTGCTCTGACAAGTTGATTCGAACAAGGTTGTTGCCTGAAGCCTTTGCTAATGCGCCCACCAAACTTGTCTTGCCCACACCAGGGGAGCCCTCCAGGAGAATGGGTTTGTTCAGTTTCATAGCTCTTAAGAGCCTCTGGGCATTCATGGCTGTGGTGGCAGCACTGAGGGCATAGTCGGCAATATTATTCCTGTGCAGGACAGGTCCTTAAGTGGAGGGGAAAAAATCCACAGGTAAGCTGGACATCACCACATAACATATACATACCAACCCAAGACTATAAGGATCCACCAAGTGGACTATCAGTAAATGAAGTAGCATTTGTAGTGTAATGCTCAACTCTATTTCAACATTTCCCCACTTTGGGGCTCATAAAATGCTTTACAGAAAGAGCCAGCAGTTGTGCCTGATGCACAAATCTCTCCATCTCTTATACCTACACACATGCCTACTACAATAGGTCTAGCTGCAAGCACTATCTTTCCTATCACAACCTATACTTGGAAGTACTACAGGTATCTGAACAATTTACCTTTATAAGTAGGTATTTTTCTAAAAGTCAAGTGGAAACTAGGCATGTAGGCCACATGGTTCCAAATTAAACAATCTCATCCAAGGTTTTAGGCTACCAAGATAATTCAGGATGCACCCCCTGCATTTCCCAATTAATCATTCATTT
Source organism: Artibeus jamaicensis (assembly GCF_021234435.1). Taxonomy (NCBI): domain Eukaryota; kingdom Metazoa; phylum Chordata; class Mammalia; order Chiroptera; family Phyllostomidae; genus Artibeus; species Artibeus jamaicensis. Next base: position 38,151,567 of record NW_026521812.1, on the reverse strand, counting down.
GTTCATCCATTCACTCAATCAAGACATTTTCTGAATGTCTATGACTGCTAAGCTACATGTCAGATGCCAGGGACAGGAAAATGGGTGACACCAACTTTCCCTCAAGGATTTACACACCTACTTTTGCAAAAGCTGATAAGGTTCTAGAGTTGGTACATAGGAAAGCTCTTATTTTGAGCACCAAATATTAAACAAATACATGCATTTTTACAAAACAATTTAGCCACAGATTAAGGACTATATTTTCCCCTAATTTTTATATGCTTCTATGTTTTGTGAATGATTGTATGTTTTAGCCATTCAAAAAACTATGGTTATGCCAAATCAGATTCTAACTCAGGTAACTAGTTCGAAAATAATCATGAACATGACACACTAAAACAAAAAGTCAAGTATCTATGATGTACAAGAAGAGAATCCTCATTTATTTAAAAATCACTCTTACCTCTTGATATAAAAAATGGATGAATTCCCCAACGGTTATCTATGCCAGTGAATTCTTTGGTTTTGAATCTGTCATAAATCTTCAATTCATTTCTCTGACATTCAGTAAGTCGGACTACCTTGGAAATTTTCTTGATTAGGAATTTCAGACATTCTTTGCGAGCCAAGAGAGCCGTACCAAACCCAGAGGAAGTGACCCCTAAAAGATAGACAAGTCCATCAAATAACACAACACCAACCTTCACCACTCAGCAGGAGCTCTGGGCAGGTTCCTAGGGAAATGAAGCCCTAGCTGAATGACAGCCGAATCACAACTGCTAATGTAAGCTGTCTTAAGGAAGAAGTCTGGCTTCCCTCTTTCCACAATTTATAGATCATCAATTCAGCAAAGGGTATTCAGGAAGCACTCCAGACACTCCATGATAAATCAGCATGGAGATATGAATAACTAATGTGGTACTACTGATTGTTTTGATTTCTATTTCTAATCTTAATAACTGAAAAGCCAGAACTTAGATACTGAATTTTATGACACTACAATAAATTTAAGACCAACTAAAGGATTCATACCCATTAACTACAAATGACCCTTCATGTTAAGAATTATCCAGTCTTTCAGAAGCGAGGGCATTTCCAAAAGTCTTCTTTCTATTCATAATCATCATTTCATGTTTACTAAGTCCCTTGCCTATAAGCAATGAGAGGTTTTTGGCATATCTTTTCTCAAGATGAGTTAAAAAAAAAAAAAAGGAAAGCCATTTTGAGCCTTGGAAATATTAAAGTAAGTGATTCTATAAAGTAGCTGGGTAAGAGGTCTAGGTTTGCTACATTTTAAAACTCCACTTGGAACCCCTTGTCCCCACCAGCTAATAACATACAACATACCTGAACCTATTCCATCTATGTACACCAAGCATGCAGCATGGACAAGAGATGTCACAGTGGAGAAGGTCTCTGGTCTTTTCAAAGCAGCTTCCTCTGCCATCGTGTTCATGAAGTTAACCCATGACAGGATATCTCTGATACTGACCACACACTTTCGGCCAAATTCCTGGTGGGTCAGCCAGTCAATGAAATCCAGCATCACTTCAGCTACATCAGCCCCTAAGAAACCCGGAAGTAAGTGTGTACTGTTTACAAACACTCTAGAACAGGAGACTTGTTTTCTGGGACCCACAGATGGCCAAAAAGCAACCCTGTGATCCTTGAAATGACAACTACATGCAAATCTTGGGAAATTCACATTAATGTTTTTTCTACAAAGGGGGTTGGTCCATAGCTCTTACTGTATTCCCAAGGGGTTCATGTACAGCATTCCACATATAAGAAATTATACCCTGTAAACTCAAAAAATAATAATGTGGTTCATGTTCAGACACCATTTTGAAGACACAAAGATCTTAGAAAATATACAAATTTTACTATATTACAAAATGACTGTCTGGAATGGGGAATACCACATTTTTAGTGGCACTAAGGCCAGAGTGTTTTTGTTAAATCAAAATTGAGCAAATTACAAAATTCATAAATTTTGTTTCATGATTTAGGTTAAAAGGCTATTCTACTTGTCACAGTTTCATGTTGTAAAATGTTTTGAAATAAAATACTTCTTAAATAGTTATAGATTAAAGCACTGTCGATTAAATTTAGTATAGCATTTTACATATATAACTTCTGAAGTCAATAGTAAACATTTATCTAAAAAGAAAAAATAAATAAAAAGTATAAATACCAAAGGATTTTTTTTAAAAAGAAAACACGATAGGAGGAATTGGGACTGTTATAATATGAAGAGACTACTCAACAACATTCTTAAAGGCTATACTGAGAAATGGTTAGAAGAAAACTAATTGGTCAGAACAAAAAATACTAATTACAAAAAAACCCCACATATCTTTAGAAGGAACTTAAAATGACAGCTCAAAGTGAAAAGTCCAGTAACAATGAGGAAAGAAATTAAATGCTGTTTCAACTAGATATTAAATGAGTACCTGAGTCCACATTTCAGAAGTGAAATAAATTTTAGTTACATCAACAGCTTAATAAAATGGAAAACTTTATCCGCTGTTAGAGAGGAACTGAACCATGACTATTAAACACAAAGAAGATGAAGTAGACGGGTTCATGTATGTATTTTTTACAAAAAATATTAAAGGGTAACATAATATAGAAAACTATGTGATAGATGTAACAAAGAATATTATCCCAAAATAAATAATGATTACTGGTGCAGCTCACTGGGTTGGAGCACTGTCCCATAAACCAAAAAGATCATGGGTTTGATTCCTGCTCAGGGCACAAACCTGGGCTACAGGGTCAGTCCCCAATTGGTACATGTACAAGAGGCAACCAATCGATGTTTCTGTCACATCAATGTTTCTCTCCCTCTCTCTCTTCCTCCTTTTTCCTCTAAAATCAATGAGCATGCCTTCAGGTGAGTATTAAAAAATAAGTCCATGCTGGAAGGATTACCAATGAGGCACATTCACTAAGTTGGTGACAGCATTGCAAATGAGAACATCTTTCTGGAGAGCAAGCTGGGCATAACCAACAGAGGCTGTGACATTCTTCATTCCACTTTTAGAAATACAACTGAGGGTTACATGTATACAAAGCATGGTGACAGATGTTAACTAGACTTAGTGGTGATCATTTCATAACACATAAAAATATGAAGTCACTATACTGTATACTGAAAGTAACACTGTATGTCAATCATACCTCAATAAAAATTTTTAAAAAATATGTATCAAAGCAATCTAGACTCAATTCAAAAAGAACCACCTGCTTTTCCTCCCTGGCCACCTGAAGATCAACCACCATCATTAACGACACAGTAACTATCTGGAGTAGTAAGTCCCTGACCCGTGCTACTTCAGGGAAAACAAATGGTCACTGACAGACATCCTTCACCCTGGGAAGGCAGCAGCACCTAAGACAGAATTTGGAAAAAAAGTAGCCAAAACGTGTAACACCACACCAGATGTCATCTTTGTGTTGGGATTCAGAACCCGGTCTGGTGGTGGCTACCCAACTGGCTTTGGCATGATGAGTCCTTGGATCATGCAGAGAAAAACGAACCTAAACATAGACGTGCAAGACACGCCCTGTTGAGACGACGACCACAAGAGAACAGAAGAAGGGACGTGAGAACAGAAGGAGGTCAGGGACTGCAAAGACCAATGCTGGTGCTGGCAAAAAGAAAAAAACGTTCTTCAGTGACTCTGTTGTGACTGTGCAGATTTTTCATGAGAGAATTAATAAACTAAGAACTCTAAAAAAAAAAGAAAGAGGAAGGAAGGAAGGAAGGAAGGAAGGAAGGAAGGAAGGAAGGAAGGAAGGAAGGAAGGAAGGAAGGAAGGAAGGAAGGAAGGAGAAAACCACATAATAAATATTTTGACTCTTCAACTCTTAATGGTTATCTTAAAAATTGTTAAGTCTAGGTTATAAATTTTAACCTATAGATTTTAACCTTTAACTAGGTTAAATCTAGGTTACAGGTTATAGAAATTTTTTATAATAAAAATTTTTAATAAAGTGAAACAATAAATTAGCTGATGACAATTAAAGAAATACGGTTGAAAGCTCCATAAATATTTTGTAAAGATGAAAAAAACTAAAATCAAACCTAAATTTTCCTCATCTTTAGCTAATACACCTTCTATAAAGATGTTCTAAGCCCTGGCTGGTGTAGCTCAGTGGACTGAGTGCGGGCTGTGAACCAAAGGGTTGCAACATTCAATTCCCAGTCAGGGCACATGCCTGGGTTGCCTGCCAGGTCCCCACTGGGGGCCACATGAGAGGCAACCACACACTAATGTTTCTTTTCCTCTCTTTCTCCCTGCTACTCTCTAGGAATAAATAAATAAAGTCTTTTATTTAAAGTTCTATAAACAGGTGAAACAATGAGGAAACTAGAATTTAATAACCCTAGTGAAGGAGGCAATGGGAAAAAGGGGCATTTTAATAGATAGTACTAAGCTAATATATATTTTTTAGATCTAGTTTGTTCCTATTTCTCTATCTTCCCTCCTCCTTATAACAGACCATGCGTACATACGGCAAATGCCCTACATCATACTTCTCACTTCCAGCATACAGATGCTCCGTCCCATTTCCACCACCACCACCTGAACACTCTCACCTTTACGATCTATTCTGCCCAGAGACAATCCTGGACGAAGATTACTGCTGATAATCTGTTTTAAATCTTCACGGTTTGTGCTCTGAGGGCACCATATTTCGGTAAACCGGTTCCTTAAGGCAGGAGACAGCTGTAAGAAACACAAGCTGCAATATGAATGCAGTACTTATTTAAAAAGCTAGGAAACAAATCCTTTTAAAAATTGTTAGCTGTGAGCCTGGTCAAGTGCCAGACACTTCTTTTACTACCTCTATTACTAGATACAATTAAATGAAGACCTATTTTGTCCTGGCTCCCTCTAAATGTCATCTCTTTACTCTCTACAACAGCTTCCAAGTCAGTATTGCCATCACTTTCTTGACAGACATGGCACAGAAGTTCACAGTAGTGCATGGTGTAACTGGTACAAACAGGATTCCAGCCCCAGTGGGCAATTCCCTACCTTGAACACCTTCCCCTAAGCCAGGCCCCTCCTTTACTTTACCTGCAATTACTTAACCAATGTTTTAGAGAAAATAATTCTACCTTCCCACAGGCAGAGCTGTCTGAAGTAGAAGAAAACTGCTTTTATGTAGCTCAGAGAGGGCAGGATTATGAGGTATATATTTTACCTCTTGTATTACAAAGAATTGTGCAGCCCCTCTGGTCTTAAGGCCCCTGACCTCAGTCTGAATTTTTACTCTTCCCATTGGTCAGTTAACCTCCATTCACAAATGTCTGCAATGACGCATGTTATGTAATTACCACTTTCCTTTTACTTTACAATAAAGTCCTTTCAATTGTCTATCTAGCCTACCACAGCAAAACCAGGAGCAATGATTGTACTCAGAGCAGCTAAGACCCAGGGAATACATGAGTGTTTTTTGTAGCCAGCCTACACAAGGAGTGCCTTTGGTCTTCAGAATCCTACCTTGCTCTGCTTGCTAGTTATGCAAAATAAAAGTTGGCAATCTTTGGCTAAGAAAAACATAAGCTAACCTGATAGGCAAGTTAACATACATAACCTTGAAATCATATCCCCTGTCATTTACACTCGCCAAAGAACTAGTTTTCACATTTTGTTTGAAACTGTAGTGTATTTTATTTCTTCTCTTCAGAACATTTCTTGAAGCACAATGATATAATCTTTTATCTTATGTTACTGAGAAAAATTAGGCCCGAAATATCATGTATGCATTTAAATTTAAGCACCCACCAAGTTACCAGAAACCTGAATTGCTTTCACTCACAACCAATTGCTGGTTCTTCTCATCATCCCTGACCTGCTACCACACTACCCTTTTCCAAACTGTAAAAGGCTAGGGTCCCACGCACAACACTGAGAGGCCTCAAGAGCCTGAAAGCCATGGAGCTTGAGTGTAAGATCCTGGCCCAATCCTAACACTACCTTTTGCAGAGAAGAAAACACCTCCACCCTTTTTTTTTTTAAAAAGTCTGACAGCGACCCACAGAACCCTGACCAAAGAGAGGTAGTCCACCTGCAAAACCAAAAGAGGTTCTTGGCTGTGACTTTTTAATACTTTAAAATAATTCATAAAGCCCTGGCTGGCATAGCTCAGTGGACTGAACGCGGGCCTGCAAATCAAAGGGTCGCTGGTTCCCAGTCAGGGCACATGCCTTGGTTGGAAGCCAGGTCCCTGTGGGGGGTTATGTGAGAAACAACCACACACTGATGTTTCTCTCCCTCTCTTTCTCCTTCCCTTCCCCTCTCTCTAAAAACAAATAAAATCTTAAAAATAAAAAAAATCCAACTCATTCATAAAGCCATACTCATGTGTAAGAGAATAAAGCCTAGTGAAAATAAAGCCCAGTAGCACAGCTTGAGATTAAATTTTAGTTTCAAATTTTCGCATCCATAAAAGTAGAAAAGTAACTTTATTACACAGCTCTTGGGAAAATTATTATACTAATGTATATAAAGACCTGGGCAAAGTGAATGGAGCACTGAAATTTCAGGCACGTACACAAAGTGAGATGTCAAATAAGGAAAGGTTTATCTGTCTGAAATATTTATCAATCTTTTAATAATCCTAAATTATCTTTCTGGATTCTTACCTTTTACCCAGGTTTTACCCAACATAAAAATTCTAAATGCATTTTTACATACTGCATTTAAGGGTGCCAATGAGCTATGGTCAAAAAGTTAAAATAAATTATGCTTTAAGAACATGGTTTTACCTCTTTTTTTCCAAAGTCACCCCCAGGATTCATGGTTGCTAAGATACGGAATTTTTTCCCAGCAGTCAACAGCTCTACTTCATTATCCTTGTCCTCTAGGCTGCCTTTTTCTGCTAATACCAGAGACTTTTCTACTTCAAGGACACTAAATGACAGGAAAAAAATGGAGAATATATTATTAGAAAAGGCTTATGTGTTCTTCCTATTTTATGGCTTCAAGGTTATTTAACAAGGAAAAAGAAAGTTCCCTCTTCTGCTGAGCTTTCATGTTAGTTAATGGTTTCCTACCACACATTTTAAAAAGACTCATTATCTCAATTCCTGTGTGATGGAACAGTATTTCCGATCAAAACAAAAAGAATTCATTTTTTCCACATATGTCCTTATTAAGGAAAGCATTTGTTTTAAAAATGAACCTTGCATGTAAATGTTCATGGCAGCATTATTCATAAATGCAGAAACAACGCCAAACAACCAAGTGGTGAATGGATACATCCACACAAAGAAATACTATTAGAAGAAACAAACTACTATAGCCTACAACACAGATAAACCTCAGAACATTATTGCACAATGAAAAAAAAGGGCCACTTATACAAAATGTCCTGAAAAGACAAATCCAGAGCAGAAAGATTAGTAGCAAGAGGTGGCACCAGAGATAAACTGTAAATGGGCACAAGGGATGGTAATGGGAAATGCTGTCACACTGTATTGTGATGGCTGCAAAACAGTGAATTTACTAACATTCACTGAATTATACATTTCAAGTAAGTCATTTTATGATATGTGAATTATACCTCAATAAAGAGTGAAAAATAGGTAGTATCAAGATTCATATAGGTCTGAGGTTATGAGAGGCCTTACAGCCATAATATCGAGAATGCAGATTCTAATACTTTCTAAAAAATCAAGACAATGGCTATAAGATTTGCCATAAAAAGAATTTTAACTTAGGCTCATTTGTTGCAACCTAGCCATCCCAGAGTCCCATCTTTCTGATTACTGACAGCAAAATAGAAAACCTAGGCCTCTTAAATGAGATTCTGCATGCTGAAGCCAAAAGAGAGTAGTCACTCATTATCATTTTCAAGCATTTACTAGTCATAAAAATTAATATCTATAAAAATTAATATCTATAAAAACAAGATCAGCAAAACCGAACATAGGGAATATACCTGTTGAGTCTTTCCAGGACCGAGTCATCAGCCAGAGAGATCTCATCCAAGAGGAAAAAGCTATCCTCCTTCATGGCCAGGACCAGAGGCCCATCCTGCCACTCAAAGAGTCTTGATGTATCAATTTCTTCCTACAATTCAGAAACGTAGAAGGTGAAATTAAAGGGTGACTGTCCACAAGACAACGCACATGTAGCTAGCTGGTGTCTGGTGGAGGGAAGTGATCATTCGTCAGAAAGCACGAGGGGGATTCCCCTCAAAATAAATGGGGTAATCTTGTGGAGGGCAGGCCCCTAGTAGTACTGGTTTCCCTCACTAGGCGAATATTCTAGAAACCTACCTGTATCAGTGCACCAGCTGGCAATGTTGTGAGAGGCTATGTTCAGTTTCAGTGAATTTTTTTTGAAAACTCTTTCAACATCTTTGCCCATGTCATGATGGGTACCTATGAGAGCACATGCCTACAGCGCAGTTTTGGTTTTTGACCCAAAACAGCATGAACCCTGTGCCCTACCCTTCCTATTCCCCCCCATCTCGCCCCAAGAGATAGTTCTTGTTCCTCTGGAGAAAAAAAAAAAGTCCTCAAAGGAAAACACTTTGGTGATGTGGAAGACATGAAACAAAATTTGGCCTAAGTACTAAAAGGCATCAAAATCAACAAGTTCAAAAACTGCTTTCAACAGTGAAAAAAAGTCTTGATAAGTGTATTGCATTAAATGGAGAGTAGTTTGAAGGTGACTAAAGTTCAAACATGTAAGAATGCACAATGGGGCTTGGGGGGCCCTAAAGGACTGAGAACAAGGGACAGATCCTGTACAACAGGATGCTCATGGGGCCCCTTGCAGACCAGTGAAAACCTGGAGACATAAAAAGTCCGGAATCAAACACCCTGCCATGCACAAAACTGATTCATGCACAGAGTTTAACTCAGTTCTTTAAATGAATGTCCTCATTTACTACTGGACAAACCTTGTCCTTTGACTTCTGTCTCACTGGCCGCAGTCCCCCCAGGAAGTCCGATGTCTCCATGTGTAAGTGGCAGTTGACTGAGTATAATTTCTGATTTGCCAAGGCTGCAAACACCTGACAAATGGTAGTTTTCCCACACCTGTCAGAGATACACACCAGATTATGAAGGAGCATGAATTCTAAATACACACCCACCAACAGCCCAGTCAACAAAGGAGAGGAGCTCTGGTGAGAGCCTCACTGCAGCAGCAGCAGACACTACTGGCCAACATGCGTCTGCACCCCTAGCCTGGAGTGCACTTACCCAAAACACCAGCACCCTGACATGTTCCAGAATGGCACAATGGTGTACGAATTCCACTCTTTCCTACTTCTACCAACCACCACCAAGCAGTGGGAATGAAAGCCAATCCTTACAGACTTTCAAGACATAGTTCATGTGCTACTTTCCTCTATATGTCTACAGGATATCCTATAGATAGGATGGGATTCTATCTCTCACAGAGCCTATAGAATAGGATCCTATATATCTGTAGGATATACAGAATAAAAAACTACACAGAAAAAAAATAGTCCCAGTTATAATGATAGAAGACAACATTCTCTTCCATCACAAAGGTCTGAAGGTAGAGGGAAGTAAATTACAGATCTCTTATGCTTCTTAAAAAGGGAAAAAAGAGGGAAGAAACAAAAGGAAAAAACAGACTTCCACCAAGATGGAGGCATAGGTGGAGAAGCCGTGCTTTCTCACACAACCAAGTTTAGAGACAACAAAATACTAGCAACAGAAAACACAGCCAGAACACAGAAAATTGAACTTTTCGGAAGTCAGATAACAACAAATTCTTCAGCCTGACCGGTAAGAGGGGTTGCACAGGAAAACTCGGTCAGACGGACTCATGCGCTTGGATCCCAGGCCTGGGGTTGCAACGGGCAGACCCAGTGAGCAACCCACTGAGCGACCAGCGGACCTAGCAAGGGTGCAAGGCGGTAGGTTGACTGTGATGGCGTATTCCTGAGCGGTTAGACCAGGGAGAGAGTGGGCGGTGAGAGGGGACCGAGCAGGCCCCAGCAGCGAGAGGCAGCAGAGGGGGCCACCATTTCCCGCTCTGACGCCACATCCACATACAGCTTCATAACCCAGCGACCTGGGTGGCCCCGCCCTGGTGAACAACTAAGGCTCCACTCCTCAAAATTAATGGGCATGAACAGACCAAAAATGGCTCAAGAAGATCTCAAAGCCCCAGAGCCCATAAATCTAAGCAATAAAGAAATAGCAAAACTTTCAGATGCACAGTTCAAAACAATGGTGATCAGGATGCTCACAGAACTGGTTGATTTTGGTCACAAATTAGAGGAACACATGAAGGCTAAACTAATTGAAATAAAGAGAATTGCACAGGAAACTAACAGTGATGAAGAGGAAACTGGGACTCAAATCAAGGGAGTGAACCAGAAGGAAGAAAATAATGGCCAAATGGGAAAATATGAAGAAACAAGAATTCAAAAAAATGAGAAGAGACTTAGGAACCTCCAGGACATCTTTAAATGCTCCAACATCTGAATTATAGGGGTACCAGAAGGGGGAAAGAAACAGCCACCAGTGGAAAACTTATTTGAACAAATAATAAAGGAGAATTTTCCCAATCTGGCAAAGGAAATAGACTTCCAGGAAATCCAGAAATCTCAGAGAGTCCCAAAGAAGTTGGACCCAAGAAGGAACACACCAAGGCACATCATAATTATATTGGCCAAGATTAAAATGAAGGAGAGGATCCTAGAAGCAGCAAGAGATAAGGGAACAGTTACCTACAAAGGGGTTCCCATCAGACTGTCAGCAGATTTCTCAAAAGAGACCTTACAGGCAAGAAGGAGCTGGAAAGAGGTATTCCAAGTCATGAAATCCAAAGACCTACAACCAAGATTGCTCTATCCAGCAAAACTTTCATTCAGAATGGAAGGACAGATAAAGTGCTTCTCAGATGGATAAGGTCAAGTTCAAGGAGTTCATCATCACCCAGCCCTTATTATATGAAATGTTAAAGGGACTTATCGAAGAAAAAGAAGATAAAAAAACATGAACAGTGAAAGGACAGCAAACTCACAGTTATTAACAACCACACCTGAAACAAAAGCAAACTAAAAGGACAGCTAGATCAGGAGCAGAAACATAGAAATGAAGATCTCATGGAGGGTTAGCAATAGGGGAGTGGGAGGAGGAGAAGGGGGGAGAAGGTACAGAAAATAAGTAACACAGACAGTAGGTAGAAAATAAATAGGGGGTCAAGAATAGTATGGGAAATATAGAATCTAAAGAACTTGAGACACATGGTCATAAACTAAAGGGGGGGAACGGTGGGGGAGGGGTGTGCAGGGTGGAGGGGAATGAAGGGGGGGAATAGAACTGTAATGGCATAATCAATAAAAATTTTTTTCAAAAAAGGAAAAAACAAAAATTGTTTTCCTTATGAGTCCTTCCGAGATAACTCAAGTAATGCTATGGAACTGAACGGAACCCTCATAACCAGTTATTGTCACAGAGCTTTACCCAGTGTCTCCGACCAACAGCACTGGTTCACTGAATTCCAACGCTCTTCCCACAAGCATCGCCTGTCTCCGCATGCTCTCGGTCCACACGATATGGTTGAACTTGGACTCCAATGTGGACATCTGAGTAGACAATTTACCTATCAAAATAGAATAAATACTTAAGGTTCTAATATGAGTATGCCCAACTCATTCTCCTCTGGATATTTTGGCCAACTCACCCAGCAATTTTAGGACATTTTCTTTGGAGAAGAGGGATTGAGGACACAACTTTTTCTTGAAATGTTTTTCAAGGACTTCTTGAATCACTTCAACCTCCTCCTGCTTCCTGACACGGCCTGCCAGCAGCATATAACCTTAAAAAAATAAAAATGAGGAACCATCAAGTGTCAGGACCAAGGGATATTGAGAATACAAAGCAGTGGCCAACTCTCATTAGCTGCTGCTGAAGGGAAAGAAATCCGAAGATCTACTTTGGAAAACTGGGAGATCTTACTACAACTAACCATGTCCCTGAGCTATGCTCTAGCAACATTACTTCTAAGTAGACTCAAACACAAATAAACACATGTGTGTATAGCAAATGACATATACAGCAATAATCAGAGCAGCTTTATTCATAATAGCAAAAAAGTAGAAAGGATCCAAATGTCCATTAACACGAGAATGGCTAAATATATTATGGTATCTCCATACACAGGGTTATAGCACAATAATATTTAAAAAATGAAGTCCTGATACACGTAACGGCGTGGCTGTAGGTCACATCAGAGTGAATGGAAAGAAGCCAGACCCAGAGTACATACTTTATCATACTCTTTAGATGAAGCCCAAGCACAGGTAAAATCGATCAGTGGCGATCAATCATCAAAGCACTGGTTACTTCCTGGGGAGATAAGGCTAGCAAGAGCTATAAAAGACTCTTCTGTGGTACTAGAAATTCTAAATCTTGGCTTAGGCAGTGACTCATGTAAGTACATACATATGTAAAAATACACAGAGCTGTACATGAAATGACACAGTGCTTCACCCCAATTTACTATGTTATATTTCATTTGAAAAGGTTTTTTTAGTATGTTCCTCCTAGCTGTTATTTACCAGGAAAGAAGAGAAATGACAATTCTTATGGGTTAGTTTTACTTACTCTCCATGCTAACTTCCCCATTAATGATTCATCAGCACCTTTCAAATCAGAACATTCTGAAACACTTTCTATCCTATCATAAAGAAGAACACATAAATTCTTCCCACAGATTAAACCAGCATGACCAATCCTGCGTCTCAGGTGACATCACTGCCTTCTCTCAGAACCCCAACATTATCTGACCTTTCAGCTTTCTATGACTCTAAGGCACAGCATGACTCTTCCCAGTCACTACATTGCAGACAAGTGGTCCAAAATGCACCACCAACCACCTGACTTAGTTCCTAAAGGTATTGTGCCCATAGCCTGACTCCCAGGGTGGCCACCTGAAGGAAGTAATAAGAAAACCTTAGAAACCAAAACACATTAGCACAGAGGCCTGCAGAAATAGTAATACTTAGAAAAGCAGCTGGGACTTGAGGGAGAAAGACTCAGTTCCTGAAATACCTAGTAAAATGTGCATATGGATCACGATCTGGGCAAGGTTTGTTTTAATTAGAAAGTGTACTATTTGACATTACTTCGTGGTTTGAGAGCATTTGATTAAAAGCATACCATCATTGGCTAAATGCTGTAGCCAGTCATAATCCTTTTCAGTCTGTTCAGCCAACCTGTACCTCTCAGCCCATCGAAACAAGTCACGAAGGGTGATGAAGCCCTGCTTTCCAGCAAACACTGATGAACTTCTACGGTAGGACTATTAACAAACCAAAACAAATGAAAAGGGACAATGTCAAGCATAGGGTAAAACACATAAGATTCTTAACAAATTTAAGTTCTCATAAAAATTATTCATTCCACTGAGATTAAACTTTTAAAATGTAAAAGGATATAATTATTTGAAGAAAAATGCAAACTCATGTAAAAAAATGTAAATAAACAATGGAATTCCATTTCATATGCCATACAGAAAAAGATCATGAATACAAATGTAGGCAAACATGCAGGAAAAGTAATCTCATAATGTGGGACCATAGAAGTAAAAACATTTATTATTATTAGGTTTCTGAAAGGTAACTTAACAGTGTAAAATTCTGATAAAGAACACTTTTAACCCTATAATTAATTAATGGGATATTCTGGAGAAACAAAGAGAAGAAAAAAAGATAACTGTAACTTTTCCAGAGTTGACAAAGGTTTGCCACACAAAAAGTGTCTTTCATAAGGGAGGACGTCCCCCATCCCACCAAAAGAAATTTATTTCTAAAAATTGTGCATTATAAAAAATTGTGTTCAGTCATCTTCAGAAGTTCTGTCCATTTGATAAAATACACCTATCAAGATATGTTTTTCCATTGTTCAAAACAGTTTTTGGAGTGGTCAACTTTGTTCCTTCTGTTACTGTTTGTTCCACCTCTTCCACATCGGCAAAATGTTTCCCTTTGAGGGCTTTTAAACCAAGAAAGTGAGGCAGGAGGTCACGCAGTATTTTGGTCAAAAACTGAACACTCAGCAGAGTGGGCAGGAGTGCTCATAAATCCCCCATCATGAAATGGGAAAAGATGTTGAAAGAATCTTCAAAAAGAGTTCACTGAAACCAAACGCAGCCTCTCACAACACCACCAGCTGGTACATGGATATAGATGGGCTCCTAGAACACTCACCTGAGGGAAGCCTGTACTACAAGGTGCCTGCCCTACATTTTCGTTTGGGGTTTTTTTTGGTCCCCCCTCATAGTTATGTCCATTCAAGGAACATATCCATTTAAAACACTAAATTTTAGTGTGTTTATGTCAAACTCTAATCTAAACAAATGTTCCAATATTATCCACAAATAGGAAACTATCATCACATATAACATCAGAAATTTTTTAACATAGTAAACTGATTTACAAAACAAAACCAAAAAATACTAATGAGATGCATTTTAAGACAAGATCCTTATTGTGAAAATAAATAAACGAATAAACAGATGAACTGCGTTTTTACCTAAGGAACCTAGATCACCAAGTCTAATGAACACATTCCATTAAAAGTAAGTGGAATGCCCTGGCTGGGTAGCTCAGCTGGTCAGAGCACTGCCCCAATACATCAAGGCTGTGTGTCCAATCCCTACTCAGGGCGCATTCAAGAATCAACCAATGAATGCATAAGTAAGAGGAACGACAAATCAATGTCTGACTGTCTCTTCCCTCCTTCCTTTCTCTCTGTACCTAAAATCAATAAATTTAAAAAAGAAACAAACTACGTTAAGGGATGGAAAGATGAAATACCTGAAGGTCCAGCATGACTCTAACCAGCTTGCTGCAGTAAGAGGGTGGCAAACTACACCGCTTATGCAAGATTGTTTCCAACTCAGAACTTGGCAGTTCATCAAAGTGCAATTCTACAAACCGGTTCCTGAAGGCTCTAGAAAGCATCTAGGAAAGGCAGAGTGAAAAAACATGATAAAATGGGCCTTTTCAGTTAATTTCCCAAATAGAGCCTCTGCTATTCACTACAAAAAGAAAAACCCTTCAAAAGTGATAAAAAAATCTCATCTTCCAAGGAAGATTTACTCCTCGACGCAATAACAAATGGGAACAAGGGGACAAATGCCACACACCTTTCTGCCTCCATAAAGTCCTGGGGGATTCTGGGTAGCAAAGAGCATAAATCGAGGGTGTGCTTTAACAACTTCTTGAGTTTCTGTTATGAGCAATTCACGGTTATCATCTAACAGTCTGTTCAGTGCTTCTAACACATCAGTAGGAGCCAAATTCAATTCATCTAAAATAATCCAGTAGCCCTTTCTCATAGCATCAATAAGAACACCTTGGAGGAAATAAACACTGAGAATTAGTGCACAAAGTAGTCCAAAGTTTTATACAAATCAACAAATCCTAGATTTATCAGGAAATTTCAAAGCAAATTACTCTCCATAGCTATTCATGCCCCAAAATAATTTGTGATGTTGAATATCAAAGTACAATTTTCAATTAAAAGTCCTTTTTATTTTATACAGGGGGCCAAGGCTGACAAATAACACATTTCCAACTTATGTTTCCCCCTGCAGTTTAATTTCATTTACAGCATCACAGTCTCTCATAACATCCAGCATCCCTCTGGCTCAATGCTCTTTTGAGTATCCAGGAAGTGAAGCAGGAGTTCAACTACCCTCTTCAAAACTTGCCCTAGTCCTGACTACAGCTGACAAGATTCTAGGGGAGCCCAAAGGAAACTGGACCCCTAACCATCACTCCTAAAACATGCGGCTTAAGGAGAGAGAAAAACCAGCTGTAATGGCAGCAGTCCACGTGCCTCACCTGGAAAGGATAAAGATTACTTGGGGAAATAGGTCTAAAAGAATGAACAACTGCACTCATGAAACAGTAACAACCCTACCTTCTTTAAACACAAGCTTCCCTGAGGAGTCAGATGTGTAACAGCCAATGTACTCTTGAATATCCGTGTGCTCGTGATTGTTAATACGCACACAGTGGTTACCAGTAGCTGCAGCTAGCCACCGGATCAGGCTTGTTTTACCAACCGATGTCTCTCCTTGAATCAGCACTGGGTATGTTCTTTAAAAGATCAACCAACAAAGCAATTAAAAAAAACACACACACATAAAAACCAGAATTCAAGAAATGTTAAAAAAGAATAACTATGTCATTTCATGTCATCATAAAAGAACATTTTTATATACCTATGCATTACTAATGCAGTATTTCTTTTTCTTTAAATTATTTTATTGTTGTTCAATTACAGTTGTCTACATTTACCTCCCCAATCCCCCCCCACCCCAGCCATCCCCACCTCCCTCCCTTGCTTCCACCCCCGCCACTGGTTTTGTCCATGTGTCCTTTATAGTCACTCCTGAATAATGCAGTATTTAATCCCGAAGAAATTTCTATGTAAAAGTGGTTCCTGAGAAAATACTAAGGAAAAATCTCTTGTACTACTTGTGAGAAATAGTAAGTGGGACTTGCTGTTATTCACTTAACAAATAACAGGTAATGAGTATTCATCAACGAACTACTGAAAAGCAACCTTAAAGATGACCAAAATCATGTGCATCCATATGGCTTCCACTATGGCACAACCAGAAACAATGATTTGTGCCAGGAGAAAGGTGACAGTTCATTTAGCCAATAAATAACAATAAACCACTTTGAAAGGTAAGGAAGGAAGACTAGAATGTCACCAATGTCTAAGATAATACAACTTCAGAGCAGCAAGAGGAAAGTCCCACATACCCCGCAGAGACCACTCGGACTATATCTCTCAGGTTCAGCTTGACAGAAGATGTGAGAATGTATGTCTCTTCTATTTTAGGTTCCTTGTCTCCCACCGAAATCCAATAGCCTTCAACCTGGATAAGCCGGCCTCCTTTTGGTTCGGGAATAGGCTGAAAAGACACAAAAGTTAAAGCAATACCCACAGTGCCGTGACAACTAGGGCACTCCTTCAGAGAGGAGTGACAGTAAGAGAAGTTGTCACCAAGAATGCTGCCTTGTTCTGATGCTTTCAACATCAAAACCCATGGATGACATATGGATGACATAAAATCACTTTGAGAAATAAGACAAAATAATGACGTAGAAGTTTTCAAATTTAGGTGGGAGTAGGTGAATTTGGGGGAAAACTTGAATCAAAATAATTTCTCAGTTTATGATTTGGTTCTCTTCTCTTACCTACCAACTCCCACTCTGAAGAAGTATTTTGGTAAACAACATGTGTTTTATATAAACCACATTCCCCCAAACAGAACCAGCACTATACTAAGTGAGGAGGACTTTGCACTATTTCATCTAGATCCCCTGAAAGACTCTGAAAATGAAAGCCACTCCTCAGAGAAACTACCACATATAACGCTGCTGTGTGGGATGTGCTGCTGCGCATTACGCACACCCATGTGCGATTCACACCCACATTTTTGGCACAAACTTTCAGAAAAAAAAATCTTTCGTTTAAATTTTTGATTCAATTTTTATTTATTTAAATTTAGAAACAAAACCAATTGTAGTTTTCCACAGTATTATTTTGCATGGATATTGTTATTGTTGTCTAGCTATACTTTTAATGCATAAGCATAAACAAGAGAAATAAAAACACTTATATAGATGCAGAATTAATACTATCTGTGTATAATGCCACCCTTTTGTCTCAAAAATTTTGGCAAGAAAGTGCACACTGTATGGCAAAATACGGTAATCTAGAATCTTCATAATCTTTTGAAGATAACCATATCTTCATAATCTTTTGAAGGTATGGTGAAAGTTACTGATTTATACAAAATTCCTATTTTTATAGATCAAGATGCTCAAATAGTGGTCCAATCTATAGCTACGAAAAAGTGCTCTTCTAGAACACTTATTCCCCTGACTTGAAGATATATCTAGTTAGACTAAGAATGGAAGCTACAAGAACATTCCTATGAGATAGTCCATAATGTAAAATGATATCATTTACATTAGATACACACTAGGATTCACCTTGACAAATGTACAAACACATACATATATCAGAATTTAGATGGAAAGGACTATCTATAGCGTTTAAATCTCCAAAGAGTAGGAATATTGGGGATTTTTACCATCTACTGTTTCATTTTTTTTTAAACAATGGGAACTTATTTTTTTTTAAGATTTTATTTACTTTATCTTTTAGAGAGGAAGGGAAGGAGAGAAGGAGAGAAATATCAGTGTGTGGTTGTCTCTTGTGAGTCCCCTGCTGGGAACTGGCCTGCAACCCAGGCATGTGCCCTGACTGGGAATCGAACCACGATCGTGTGGTTCGTAGGCCCGTGCTCAATCCACTGAGCTATGCCAGCCAAGGGCTACTGTTTAATTTCTCTGAAACAGAATTATAATTAGAAAATTTTGTAAAAAATCAAACAGTTCAAAATTTGATAATTCAACCTTTCATTTGTTAAACAAGTCAAAAACAAAAAACAAACATACCTGCTTCAGCAGACTTTTAACACTGCCAGAAACAATGTGTTGACAAATAAGCTTCTGAACTACTGGGTGTGATGCCCTGTCGAGCTGTGTTAGGAAGCCCAAACAAAAGCCCTAGGAAAGACCCAGAAATGCAGAACACCAATTACTCTTCTGCAGCGACAGATTCCCAGAACAATTTTTACTAGGATACCACAGTAGAAAAAAGGTCAGGGTAGCTCTGGTATACAACGTTCTGGGCCTGACTAAATGGAAAGCACAAGCAAACCTGGACTATGCACCCTACTCCCTTCCTCCCCATGGTGAGCCATTCACCAAGCTCCATTCAAACCCAGACTTCGGAAACACCTCATAGAGCGAGCGCTGGATGCTGCTACAGGGATTGGAGGCTGCAAATCTCAGGGCCCTGCAGAGAGTCCGAAGGCTGTAGTGAGGTCTATGGCCTGTCCCATCCACCAATGTTGTCCCAGATTCTTTCCGCACATCTCTGTAGAAGCTACAAAGAGGATGCAATTTAGGTGACTTTACTCATTATTCCGCTATTGTTCCCAAAAGCCATTTTTACGGTAGGCAGCGAAGCTTACATTCAACTTTCTAGAGCATGCACCAAATCTCTCATTCTTCCTTAAAATCTATTTTTCACACACTCAGAGGTATGGTTTCAAAATATAAGTGAAGATCTAACAGTTTTCTTTAAAGATAGGAATAGGAGAGGGAAAAAATAATTTTTCAAAGAAAAGATACTGAGATGTGAGAGACCTTTAATTAGAATACACTGAGTCCAAACACAGTATTCCAGAGTCAGTTCTAATATGAAGGGCAAATCCACAATGGGGATGAATAAGCACACAGAAAAAACAAAATCACAGTGTTTTAAAAGGCTATGGATATAATCAAGGACAAAACATTAAAAAGCATGAAGATGTCACTATCAATAATAATTGGTGACCAATTACTACTATTCTTACCACACACTTTAGAAGTTAGAAGATGACAAGATGGAAGAAGTTCAGATTGAAATAAAGAAATTTATGACCAGCTACCCTAAATCAAGTATAACCAAGTATGTGACACAGTGAAATCCAGGTTCTGGTCCAAACGAGCTTTGGCTTGCCTCTGTATATCCTAACTACACATTCTTTCTTTTGTTAGTTAAAGACCAAGGGAGTTCATAAGGTTCCAAATTCTAGTCTAAGTAATAATCCTTCCCTCAGTTTTCTCCAGTTAGGAGGGAAAAAAGGAAAAGTAATATGAACGAGGCGCACACTTTTATGTTCAGAGGAAAGGTTAATAAGGAAACCAAAAAATACCTACTTTATGATTCCTTGCACTGTGCTTTTGTTCACACTCAGTCCTTTCAAATAATCCACAATAAGGATTTGTAAGTCTTCTTTACTTTCCAGTTCTTCTACATAAAGTTCTGTGAACCTGTAAAACAATCATTACTACATAATCATTTTTCTGAAGTTAAGACAAATATTCGGACAAGAAAAAAATGAAAAACAAAAAGTTATGTGAACTCATTTTAACTGTTTCTAGTGTAAAACATAATAGTTATTTAACTTACAATACAGATTGACCATAACAAAATAAAAAATGTAACTATTACCAAAAAATCTACCATTATTTCTTCTTTGAAATGAGTCTTCTACTTACAGTCCTTGCAAGAAACGGTTATGAAAATAAGACTTATCTACCCTAATTTTCAGGTGTTTTTGATGGTAAGTACATGTAATAAAAAAATACATGCAACAAAAAGCCCCCTTACCATGAAAAATAGAATAGCTGTATCAAAGGAAATACACAGTTGTAGTTTGTAAAATTTTCCTAATAAGCTTTTATTACTAGTATAATTTTAACACTTTTAAAACTTAAAATTCATCAAGAGTTACCAATAATAAATAAGGTCATTTATCTTCCCCCAAGAGCTACATACATAAAACACCAATAACTAAGCACCTTCCTCATGTCAATCAGTGCTTAATGATGAAAACTGAAATGTACAAAACCTTTTACAAATCATTAGCCATATCTAAGAGGACTCTGTTTCTGACAGACACTTGTACTATTATACTGTTGTATCATTATGTGAAGTTTTTCTAATAGCTACAGGCTATCTGAAGAAGGAAAGATTTCTGTTCTCAACAATGATCCATTAAGTGTCATACTACCAACCCAAAAGACAAGTTTTCCAGTATTCTGGAATACTCCATATTTGCACCACCTACAGAAAGTAAAGGAATATAACAAATAAGGAAGATTACCAGTGATCAAGAAATTTCTAGCATTGTTACAGGGTTTGGTTATGTTAATATTACCAACAATAAAAAAGGAGAACTTTAAACAAGTGTCCAGGAACCACGCCATGTCCCCTCACCTGTTTCTAATTCCTGGTGGAAGATTTCTTTTGCCCACATCAGTTGCTGGATTCATACAGGCAAATAAACGAAAGTCGGGATGACGAACCAATGGTTCTGTTAAGAGAAAATTATAAATTCTTGAGAACTTGTTAATCAAGTAAGCCATGAGCCACAGGCCCCGAAGGGATAACTATCTAACTACACAGGACCCCAGGCCAAACAACCCTGCCTCAGGCTCAGCAAGGTTGCTGTTGGCTGGTCAAACCATCCTTCCTCTGAAACCCTAAATGTGTCAGTTTCCAGACCTGTGTACACACTTAATCTTACACTGCTGTTCTATCATCTTTTATAGATATGGTTGTTCACTGTCATTTATGTTTTATTACCTATTCACCAGCATATATTTTTCCACTAATTGTGCATGCCTATTATCTACTACCTAAGTGTGCCCTGACAAATTATATTCTTTGAATTCCCCATACTACCTAACAATATGACTTTTATAAAAAGTAAATACTTATGGAATAAACAAATCCAACTGGGAAGCCTATGTATTCCACCTAATAGATTCTCACTCTAAAGAGGCCAATAGACCTGGCCGCAAGTCAGACTCCAAGGGGATCAAGCCTACCTGTGTCCCCTCGATCCAGCAACACCAGAGAGCCAGAGGAGCCTTCAAGTAAACCACTGAGGCATTCTAATGTTTCTGGAGCAGCCAAATTAATTTCATCCAACAAGATCCACTCTCCTTTCTTTATGGCCTGAGCTAATGTACCCTAGAAGATAAAGAAAAATGGTAAGATCCATTTCAAACAAGGACACACTCACTGAAAAGTTACAAGCAGGGTTAGAAAATAGAGGCAAGGCCAAAACTCTCCAAATGGCTGCTAGCTGACTGCCAGAGTTAAGACCAAATTAACTTTTTATGTCTAAAAGGATCAAGGGAATAACTGTGAGCCTAAGAGTGAGATGCAATAAACTAGATCATCTCACTGTAAGGATGCTGAAGGTAAATGATAAAAACATATTTACATGTTTAAAGGTACCCAAATGGTTATTAAAAACACCCAAAATAAATACAGGGTCAAGCTATGAATATAACAGATAAATGAGTAAATTAAAGATGTATAGAAGTTGTAATAGGCAGCCTTTCCCAGCTGCTGAAGAATATCAAAATGAATCTTCCCTAGCTTTACTCTAGTAAAGAGTTCTAGTCCAATAGTAATAAAAATCTTAATGTCGACATCAACAAGCTGAATTGTTTTACTATTATTAAGTCGCTTTGTACTTTTATTTTCATAGTGATCCTGACAAAGAGTCTTCTACAAATTTAATTTTAAAAAAGAACAAATGTATTAAACAACAGTATAATGTTAAATCATGAAATAGGTATAAATTCTACTTTGAGAGCACTTGACATTTTAATGAGCTATTTTAGAAATAATCACATAAAGCCCTGGCTGGCGTAGCTCAGTGGATTGAGCGCGGGCCTGTGAACCAGAGTATCGCGGTTCGATTCCCAGTCAGGGCACATGCCTGGGTTGCAGGCCAGTTCCCAGCAGGGGACTCAAGAGAGGCAACCACACATTGATGTTTCTCTCCCAATCTTTCTCCTTCCCTTCCCCTCTCTCTAAAAATAAATAAATAAAATATTTAAAAAAAAAGAAATAATCACATAAGACAAGCACTGATGACCCCACTTCCCACACTCATGGACTCACAGCTGAGTGACTTTCTCTTCTACCCAAACACCATTTCAAGTAAGACCCCTACCTCCCTTAGAATTTGATCTAAGGAATATCACAGAAACAATTTTTTTTTAAACAGAAAATTTTAAATCTTAGGTCATGAATATTTAATTACACTGATCTTTCCTACAGGGTCACAGGACAGAAAAGAGTAGAGCTACCCACGCACTGGGATGAAAAATGGGGCCTAACATGAGCGGAGCCTGCTAGTGCGCTTGCTCTGGCTCTCACACGCACACAGCAAGGAAACCAGGAGTTCCCTCGCTGTCCTCAACAGCCATCTATACAAACAACAGTGCTCATCAAAACTTTGTGATTTCTACAAAGAACATCTTTCAAAACCTTCCCCCATATTATTTCATTAAGTATTTAAGTCTTGAACATGAAAAGAATACAAAACAGAAACCTGCATAAAACTTGC
The DNA here is from genome assembly GCF_021234435.1 of Artibeus jamaicensis. Taxonomy (NCBI): domain Eukaryota; kingdom Metazoa; phylum Chordata; class Mammalia; order Chiroptera; family Phyllostomidae; genus Artibeus; species Artibeus jamaicensis. Next base: position 38,128,555 of record NW_026521812.1, on the reverse strand, counting down.
ATTTTGATTCAAATCAATTGTCCCTTAACTTTAATAACTAAAGCAAAATACCTCTACAAAGGCAAACAACAGGGCATTTTCAGTCATTTTCATCTGCTGTTGGGCATGGTTGAGTCTAAGACCAAATGCTTCCCATTTCTCTTTTAGGAGTAACCCTAGAAAAAATAAAGACAAGAATGTAACACCTTTCAAATTGTAATATTATAAACACACAAAAACATAAAATTAACAAAACACATAAAAATCAAACATATTAGAAGTATATTTTTTTAAAAGCCCAGACACTTACTAAGTGCTAACTACTATACTAGTTAATTCATTCAAATGCATATGTACAGGCATTAATTAACCAATTCATTCTTCACAACACCCATTTGAAGTAGGTACTCTTATTTCCATTTCAGAGAAGACAAAGCACAGAGAAGATAACTAAGCTACCAAAGGCCCCTTGGCTGTGGAATCCAGTGTTTTGGAATTAATCATTTCCTAAAAAAATACAGCTGACCAGTATAGTGGTGCCTATACATCACCACACCAAACCAATGATCCTTACGGAAATCATGTCTAGAATCCCAGGAGCAGCAATACTTCAAAATTAGTCACGTTTGCCCTAAGTCTTAGAAAGAGCCAATTTGCATCACTTCATTCCCCCACCAACCTTTTTCTTACTCCACTAACCTGGCCCCAGCCTCATGCCCTCTCACTAGCAGCCTGGGTCACATTCTCACCAGTTTCGCTCTCTTTTCCATCCTTGCTGACAGCAGACTTCTGCACGTGCTGCATTAGTCGGAGAAGATCATGCCATCGTTTCTGCCTGTAACAGGTCTGAATGTGCCCCAAGAACGTAAAGTTTTGCTTCTTGGAAAATGTCTGGGCAAAGAGTTCCTCAAATGCCTCCCTTAAGGGTAGCCAAATAAGCTTATGGTCCACTGGTTTGTACCTAAAACAAACAGGAAATGTGATTCACAAACTACTGAAGCTAACAGAGCATAAAAACAGTAACTTAGAGAACAGGAAAAAGTCTACGATTTCATTTACTCAAAATCAGAAATAATACAAAAATACTTAAATCTGTTACAGTTTGAAATTATCATGCAGAAAAAGGGTCTACACTAAAGGTAAAAACTAGCATTAGGTAAATGTTAAAAAAAAATTGAAATTCTTACTTGGGCACTGAAAAGCATGTCATTTATTTTACTAATGTTTAAATGACATTAGTCATGTATAGGACTTAATGACAAAACATTTTTATTAAGATCAAAAAATTTTCAGGATATCATAGAGTAAGAAAAACAACACCTGCAAGCGATTTACTCAAGCACCGTGAACTCAGTTCATGCCTTCTCAATTGAGGGGGAGGGCAGCTATTGCTTCCAAAGAGATAAATACTGGTAAAAATAATCTTAGATATTACAAAAGTCTGTGACCCTCCACAGCTCAACTTTTTATTCCACTGAATTTTAGATTCTCTATTATTCCTTAGCATTTAACTTCTCTGATTGGGACATTAGGAAATTCATTTAAATTAAATTTTAATTTAACAGCTGGGAGTGGGAGGAAGTCAATAATTAAAAGAGTCAAGAAACACTTCTCTAGCTAAAAAGTACGTTGCCTGAGCAGCACTAATTGTTCCTGGAAAATCAATCTCAAGTATGTAATTTTTCACAGCCTAAGATACTAAATATTACAATTCAAGAATGATGATATAAAATTTATTTCCAAGAAAAACAATCTGAGAACTGAAATGATACCAAAGCATGTTTCAGAACAGTCAAACACAGTAGAGAGCTCATAGATCCTATTTACTCCTCCTCCTGTAAAGGAGAACCAATGTCCTGATACTGAGAATCTGTATCAAAGAGTCTGATTCCAGAAAGGAAAAGTGTAAACTTCACACTCATTTTCACTTCCCAGTAAGCACTGGTCATTAGTAAAGGCATTTCTTTACTCCTTATATTCAACAAAAATTTACTCAGTACTTGTCATGTGTTAGGCACTGAATAAACACCACTGCAAGGTCCTGCCCCTCCACCATTTACAACCTAACCAATGCAGAGCTAAAGGAAGGATATCGTGTCAGAGAACCGCCAACACAGATTGTGATGGGTTTTCTTTACAGGCCAAAATAAAGCCTTTGTATTATATTCAAAATGGACTAAGAAGTATATAGGGGTACTTGGGGGAGGGGGTATTTAAGGAAGAGACTGATGTGATGTGGTCTACATTTTAAAGGATCATTGTAACTACTCAATGGAAGACACTGCAAGGAAAGCAGTGAAAGCGAAGATGACAGATCCATACTCTGGACCAGGCAAAAGAAGATGAACTAACTGGAAAGACAAGAGAAGTGGTAAGAAATTAAAATACACGTTATCTAAATAAAACTGTTAGTCTTAAAGATGATGCTATAAAGGGGATTCAAAGCTAAGTGAGGCAGAATAATAATTAAGAACACAGATGTTCAAGGTGGATTGCCTGGGTTCAAATCACAGACCAGCCACTACACCTTGAACAAGGTACTCAATCTCTGTGTGCCTCAGTTCTCTCCTGTATAAAACGGAGATAATTAACAGTCTGTGCCTCATGGCTGTTAAGAAGGCCAAGTGGGTTAACACAAGTAAAAGGTTCCATTTAGTACCTGGCACATGAATGAAAATATTAGTTAGCTTTATGAAAAAAAATTTTTTAAGAGTTACCTGTTATAATCATGATTATTAACTATATCAGTGTACTGAATTCATGAGTGAAAGAAGTGGCTTGATATTTCAGATTAGACTGAGTTCCTGAAAAGTCCATTCATTTAAAGCTCAGCATAGTGGCTGAAACAGTTAAGTCAATATACATTTCAAGTGATTAAAAATGAGCAAACACACATACATTTCACAAAAGAAAAAACAAAAACAAAATGAACTATGACACAAATCTCAACGGGAACCAACCCAACACATGGGAGAGCTGGCAACTCAAACTATGAAGCATTACACAGCAGGGTTTCCCAAGTGTCTTCTGCAGAGAAAAGATGTTTCAAGAGCAACCTAAAGGGGCGGGAGGGGGCAGCGGTCCTAGGATTCCTAGCCCCCATGGAAAGTAATTCAAGTTCTATTGGGTTGGCCAAAAAGTTTATTTGGTTTTCCCCCCATAAGATGACTCTGGTAGTGCTTAGTTGTGTTTAACTTCATTCCAAACAATTCTGTTAGACTGTACTATGACAGCTGTTGTATCAGCGTGTATTTTTTAAAAAACTTATCAACACTGGTGAGTTTTTGTGTGGCCATTTTCATAATGAAGATGGAGAAAATATGCAACATTTCTGACATATCATACTTTACTATTTCAAGAAAGGTAAAAACGCAACTGAAACACAAGAAAAGATTTGTGCAGTGTGTGGAGAAAGTGCTGTGACAGGTCAAAATTGGTTTGTGAAGTTTCCTGCCGGAGATCTCCCACTGGACGTGTGCTCCACGGTCAGGTAGACCAGTTGAAGTTGATAGCCATCAAATCAAGACATTAACTGAGAACAGTCAGTGCTACACCACACAGGAGATAGATGACATACTCAGAATATCCAACTCAATGAAGTTATTGATGAAAATGAAAAATGTATCCTTATTTTATGGAAAAAAAATACGGACTTTTTGGCCAACCCAATACCTGTTACATACAGAGAGATTGCACACGGGCATTCATTTGAAAATGTCACAAAAGAAAATGACTCTCCAAAATTATAATGTGTGAAAGAACATGAAGTGTAAAAGCAACCCAAAACAGTATGCGATGCTGAGTAACTGAAACGATGAACACTTCTCTGCACCTCAGGGTCAGGATCCCCAGATTGTGCGCATGCACGTCTGGCCTGCTCCCCCCTGTGCATTGTCCCTTACAGATCGTTCTATGGGGGGGGGGGGGGGTGTTGCTGGCGAGGAGGAGGATGGCAGGGGCTGCCATTTTCTTTCTATGAGACCTTTAATTTTCCTATTTTTTCTTTCCTTTACTACTGCCAAATTCTCCAAGGGCCCCTTCCTTTTCACTGTGCCTCTCCTTCTCCCTCAGAGGGTGTCCCTCCCAATGCTCTTTCCTACAGTCGGTGCTGTGAAGCTACTCTGCATTTTGCCACTTTCTAGACTTTCTCTTTCTGAAATGATATCAAGCCCTCTGCTTCCTCCCCTCTTTTCGGAGTCACATAGGCTCTCTCTACCCTAAACTCTATTCGAATTTGGTTTAGTTCTCTACTCACGGGTAATTTGAAGGTTTATGTGCTGCCTACCAGAAACTCACTTCAAATATAATAACAAATGAGTTAAGAATTAAGTGAAGGAAAAGATACACCACATTAGCAATAAAAAAAAAAGGGGGGGAATACATTAACAAAGATCAGAGCCATTCTGTAGCCACGTAGTTTAATGGTCTTTTTTATAAAGTGTCTTTAGCCTTAATAATTTTTAAAAAAACAATGTGAAAGATGCAGATTTACAAACTAATGAATAGACCTAAAGGTCTATTAATTTCTTCTATTATTCTGTTACCACAGTATTTTATACATGCAAAATATGTCTAATGAGTTATAAAATATAATGAAATTGATGAAAATAACCATATAGCCCAAGAATGGAACTATACCCTTTTTCTATCTTCTTCCCCTGACTATTCCTGAATTTTGTTTTCTACTTCCATGCCTTTTAAAAATAATTTTTGTCTTCCTATCTTATGTACAAGGATTTTTAAGCAAAGGAGTCATCCATACACTATATATTAAAATGATTTGATTTATATCATTTTCCATTAACACAAAAGTATAGAGAACATAGCATATTCCCAACCACCCAAAAATTGAGGTGTATGTAACTTTTCTTGCAATAACTGATGTTAGCCTAATAACAAGGAAAAATGAATATATATTCTTTTTACCAAGTTGGCACCAACCCAAAATTTCAGTTACCACATTAATTATAACCTTTTTTGTATTATTAACTAATTATATCAGGACACAAATGGGTTCCTACGTACTTGGCTATGTTTAAAACTATTTGCAATGGCTGATATAACACTAACACTTTTTAAAAGAGACATACCTAGTCCATGTTCAATTACTGTAAGATTAATGGCATCTGTGTTAGGGATACTTAACAGTAGAATACTAATGAAAAAATACATAGATATAGAATAGACATAACACAGTATGACAGACATGCCTAGTTAAATAACAAATTCCATATAGTAGTAAGAACAGGATGCCAAGTATCTCAATGAAAAAATGAGGGAATTAAGTGTCAATTAACTAAACGGAACTAAAACAAAAACAAGGTAGATCACTGGGGAAAAATAACAAAGTAGAACTAAGAGTAGGAGAGATAAGCCTCAGCTAATTAATTTTAAGCCAGAATGTATATTTAAAAGCTTTAATTGAGTACAAAATTAATAATATGTGTGGAGCCAAATATAAGCAATGGGTTGGGAAGGTAAGCTAAGGAACAGCACCAACTGAAGCAGGACTCCAAGGTACTGATAGTGCAATGCCCAGAGCAATGAGGAATGAGCGACAAAGAAAGAGTGAAAATAAAAATACTGCTACAGCATGTCCTCAAAAAAAGAGATAAGTGAAAAGCTTTATATCAGATGCCATAAAGAGCAAAATGAACAATAAATTGTTATTTTATGACTTTCAGGATTTTTAAAAGCAATTATTTAGACTAAGTAGGACAGATCCTAATGTCGCTCAACATAAGGTATGCCAACAGTATCCATCAGCATTGCAGCCTTCAGACCAAACTAAAATTTTTCGTGAAACTAACATATTCAAAAACACCAACAGGGAAGGAGGCATTTTAATGACCACAGTGGAGCCCATGTGCAACATTTAATCAAGCAGAGAGCTGCTTAATGTTTCAAAGACAATCTAAATGTGTCAGAATATAGCTAGAACAGAGTGTGACTTAGATAGGCAACCGCACACAAAAATATTAGTTGATCACATACTTTTCTTCCTTCCCCCTCCCCATCAGCATGATCTTTGAGAGCCAGAACCTCAAGTGTTCTTTAAAATGAAGGGAAACATTGATACACACAGGAAGTCTTCAATAAATTCCAATAAATACCCTGCTGAGGTGGGGTGGGGGTACAAGAATTTGAACATTTTTCCAAGGCTAGTTTTGAGCTTTGTAGGAGAACAGTATTTCCTATGTCAAGCAGTGAACACAAAATAAGAGAAAAAATGGAAGCCACACTTACCCTCCAAGTAAGTCTGCAGTGTCACTCTGTTGATTCATATTGACGACCCTCAAACGGTGGCCTTTATAAAAGAAAGGGCAAAAGGTCATTCCAAAAATGTAAAAACTGGTAAAATCCAGTGTGATCCTTAAGGATGTGTAGACAAGGGCATAGGGCAAAACTTTAAATGAGCATTTCCTGATTCTCTCGCTTTGCTTTTCGGATTCAAAAATTGCACCTATGCCAAGGAGATATGTATAACATGATTCACTGTGTATTACTGTTCTGGAATCAGATAACTGAAAGCAACAAAATTCCTTCAGTAAGTCAATGTCTATAAATTAGAATGAAATAAAATGTCCAGTGTGTAATGTCACTTAGCCATTAGAACAGAAACGAGGCAGTTGTTTTTAAAGATGTCCAATGTGCTTAACTAAATGTAATACACAAAGCATAATCCCTTTTCTTTCAAAACAAAATCAAATCTATATGCAAATGTATTTGCAGACCATAGAGTAGAACTAAAAACAGTCAATGCCAATCCATTAACAGTGGTTATTGCTAGGAAAAGTGGAGTGGTAGCACTTTATTTTAAACTCCAGTATTTTTTTAACTTTATTTTCAGGGGAGAAGAAAGGCAGTCAATGTGAAATGTTTATTTCCTGGGGTGCTTGGCCCCTAGGAGTTACCTGTAATGTGAGCCAAGTACTGTACGGTAGAGGTTTTACCAGTCCCAGTCTCTCCCACCAGCAATACGGGCTCTCCTTTGCTAACGCACACCGCAAGCTGTTCGATAAGAACAGAGGAAGGTCTTGTGGCAGCAAAAGTGAACTTCTGCCTGGGAAGGGGAAAGTAAGAAAACAATTAAGAGAAAGACCCAAGCTTCTCTTAGTGTTGCTTTGAGGAACCAGATTTTCTAGACTCAACAAACAAGAATGAGAAGACAACTCAGAGTAACTGTCTTCATGCTGTAACAGATATCCTTACAACAACATATAAAATGCAGAACTCATTCATTCAACAAACACTGAGTACACACTCTGACGATTCAAACCACCAGTAAGATAAGACATTATCTGTACTAGCTATATCACCTTGAGCAAATTACTTAACCTCACTTAGCCTCAGTTTCCGCACCTGTAAAATTTGGAAAGTAACAGTTACTAGTTGTAGTGGGTTGAATAGCCTTCCTCCCAAATGTATCTAGTTTCAGAGAAGATACTTTGGGAAAACACTGCTCCATGCCATCCCGTGCCCTGGGGAGATCACATTCAGATACACGTGCAGCTCGAAGGTGCTGCTGCTGCTGCACTAAGCCTGCCATTAAGCTCCCAACAACTCCACAGTTCTCGTACTAGTCGGGAACCCTCTTTACCTCTGTACGTGAACAGCCTCACTCTGTTTCCGTAGAAGCCGCACTCGACCCACTTGCACATCTAGCTCGTTGATCACAATTTCTGGTTTATAGAGTTGACAGAAAAATTCAGCCTATGGGAAGGGAAAGATTTTATCTGAGTAACATTTTGTATACTCTTCAAACATCTCCTCAGCCATCAGGCTTACTGTGCCCCTCTAATTAGCCTTTTACTAAGAAGCACTTTGCACTTCCAAGAAAGGCAAGTTAGCTTTTAACGACTTTGTCTTTTCATTTTCTAAATTTCTAACGTTTTTAAAAACACTGGCCATGAATGTTTCCCTGTGATGGTACTTTTTATTCATGCAAATAAGTCTACTTAGAGGTCTACCTAAATCTAGAACACAATGACATACTAGTACTTCAATAGAGCGAATAGAAACTCTCCCCCTAAAAGATATGAAAAAAAAAATCAAAGAGACTTTTCTTCAGCTATGCCTCCTTCTAGTTTAAGTTTCTAACATAAGCCCTGGCAGGGTAGCTCAGCTGGTTAGAGCGTCAGCCCAATGCACCAAGGTTGTGGGTTCAATCCCCAGTCAGGGCGCATACAAGAATCGACCAATGAACGTATCAGTAAGTGGAACACCAAGTCAATGTTTCTCTCCCCCCACCCCCTCTAAAATAAATAATTTTTTTTTAAAAACTGAATTTCTAACATAATGCAGGAAACAGTGACTTGAGTAAACCCTGGTACATCTAACCACAAAGCAGAAAGAGAAGCTGTGACAGATGCTCCAGGACATCTACCCAGCTGCCATCTCTTTCTCACACTTGTTAACCCAGAGAACCCAGATTTTTATCAGGTTTGGGTAGGATGAAAGGGACAAAGTACTCGGGAAAGCTGAACCCCTATTCAACCAAAAGGAATGAATACTGATCAGTCAAAGCCAGTGGTGGTAGTTTGATTTCTCTCGCCTACTTCAATTTACTGTTTAAACTCCTTTAAGGAGGTGTTCTGTTACTTGCAGCCAAAACCAGCCCAACAGTTTCAACACCTAAGGAGCACCTCTAACTATTTCAGTTCCTGACACAAGGCTTTTTGAATAACCATTTATTTGGGAATGCCAGATATACCTGCCTCACAATAGGTCCCAGACACTTGTACAGTTACCACTACCATGGCTAAAAAGTTCTCTCCTCCAAATACATGTATTTTGATAGAAAACAAGAATGGCAAAATATTAATGTCAGCAATGAAGTAGTGTATATACAAATGTTCATTGAATATCATCCTTTTCAACTTTTCCGAGGTCTGGAGAAAATATTAACTTAAAAAGCTGGAGCCCTGGCTGGTGTGGCTCTGTGGACTGAGTGCCAGCCTGTGAACTGAAAAGTCACCTGTTTGATTCCCAGTCAGGGCACATGCATGGGATGTGAGCCAGGCCTCCAGTTGGGGCATGCAAGAGGCAACCAATCACTGGATCTCTCCTCTCTTTCTCTTCCCCTTCCCCGCTAAAATAGATAAAATCTTTAAAAAAAAAAAAAGTAAAATAAAAAGCTGGGGGAAAATCTGCACTGGCCAGTATGGCTCAGTGGATTACACATCATACTGCAAACTGAAAGGTCGCCAGTTCAATTCCCAGTCATGCTTGGGTTGCAGTTCAGGTGCCAGGTTGGGGCCTTGTAAAAGGCAACTAATCAATGTTTCTTTTGCATGTCAATGTTTCACTCCCTCTCTCTCCCTCCCATCCCCTCACTCTGAAAATAAATAAATACAGTTTTTAAAATTTAGGCTGGAAAAAATCTACTGTGCATAAAACGATAAAGGTGTTCCTAAGGCACAGTTCCAGCCCTGAGCCCATAACCTGCAGAATAACATCCTAACAGTGGAGACTAAGGCATGCATGTGCCACAGGGCACTCGCTTTCAGAATGTGGAACACATGGAAAACTATTCATCTAGAGGTGGCGAGAGCTTTATGGCCATGAGAGGCAGCACGGAAAGTACCAACTTTGACAGAGGTAGCAATTATGGCAAAAGCTGTTCGCAGTAAGGACCCAATACTAGCAAGTAAGCTAAAAATTCCAACTTGCTTTCAACAGGAAAATAAAAATAGCATACCTTTTTCTTGGAAATGTTCAATCTGCTTCCAATGACTTCTGCCATTTTCAGTTTGCTTGTATGCTTAGAAAGCATTGCTGTGAAACAGTCCAGAGCCTATTAAAATAAACATCCGACTGGTTTTACAAGCCGACTGGTTTGTAAAATATTTCATTAATAACAGGGTGTCACTACCCTGCCACCAAAGGGAGAAACATAAAATCCAGCAGGAACATATCTGCAAGTCTAACAATACAAATAAGATACCAACACTCTAGCCTCAAGGACTTTGCCATAACAAAGGTAGGACACAAGTGTAAAGGCTTTACTACTAATATACAGATCATTTAGGGGAGAAAAAAAACACCTCATTCAGGGAAAAATAACACTAAGTGTCATCAGGTATATGGTCCATGGAGGAACTGACTGTCAGAAAGCAGAAGTAACACCAAAACATTACTTTCCAGCTATGGAGGGAAACTCCTGCTGTGCAATAAAGTGATCCCAGTGTCCTTACTCTAACCCAGTACTCAGCCACAGTGACTACTGATAAGCCAACCAGATATGTGTCTTCTGATGCAATGAAATATAAAGTACATATGACCAAAAATGGATTCTGCCCCCCAAAAGTTCAATTTAGCCCTGGCTGGTGGTATGGCTCAGTGGATTGAGTGCTGGCCTGACAACCAAAGGGTTGGTGGTTCTATTCCCTGCCCGGGTTGTGGGCCAGGTCCCCAGAAGGAGGCACAAGAGACACAACCACACACTGATGTTTCTCTCCCTCTCTTCCTCCCTCCTTTCCCCTCCGTCTAAAATTATATAAATAAAAAAAATTTTTAAAGGTCAATTTAAATACTTCAAGCATTGTTAAATTTCTATTTATAGGAAAGACAACATAAAATGACAAGGGAAAGGACACCATCAATGTGGCAAAATAAAGAATATATAGCAGGTCGTCAAGTAGTATCATTTTGCTCAACATCATTTCATTATGTTGAGATGAGGAAAAAAGGCATCAATTCCAGGTGGAGCCACAGTCTGTGTGCTTTGCACAGTCTCCCCATGTCTATGTGGTTTTTCTCTGGGTACTGCGGTTTTCTCCCACGTCCCAAAGACGTGTATTTTAGTAAATGTCCCAGTTTGACTGCATGTGGGCATGTATGCGAATGCACCCTGTCATGGAAAGGTGTCCTGTCCATGAACCCTGAGATACTGGGAGAAGCCACCAGTGACCCTGACCTGGAATAAGTGGGTTAGAAAATAATTCTCTTGCTTGCTTTCTTAAATGTATGTATAGCTCACATTTATTTCAGTTTTTAATATTAGAAGTATTTGAGGTCTTTACTTAGAAGTTTGTGACCAGAAATATGCCGTAGGAACTTAACTCTTATTTTATCAATTAGCCTACAGTCATTTGTTTTGTTCTCTGTTGTTGTAGTTCCCAAAACCTATCTATGACATTGAGTGAGGACTTGGTGTATCTGGTTCTGCCACCACCAAGTACATTATATTTTATCAATAAACTTCATGCAAACATTTAAAAAAGAGAGAATTTATCTGGTCTTTGTCCCCAATTCCTGGCACAAAGCTTCAAAAAGCCTTGGAATTACAAGTAAGGAATATTATTCTTAGAGTCTCTTTGGACCATACCTGAGTTTATTACGCTCAACAGTGAATTTTATGGTAAGCGAATTACATTATCAATAAAGTGGTTTTATACACAAATACACAAAGCTGACTTTGAATGGGCCCTTAGATAGCTTAAGGGTGGGGTTGGCCAGGCCAGAAAGACGAAGGTCTGATTGGAGGGCTGAAACTTTCAGCTACACCTCCAAATTTTGGAGAAGGGAGAGGGACTGGAGACTGAGCTCACACATGGCCAATAACATAAGACCCCAGTAAACAAAGATTGGAGAGCTTCCTGGTTGTTGGTCATAGTGATGTACCAGGAAGGTGGCACACCCTGACTCCCACAGGAACAGATGCTCCTCTGCCTGAGACCTGGTAAGATCTTGCCCTATGCACATCTTCCATCTGACTGTTTGTGAATTATACCTTCCATATTAAACCTGTAATGTGCACCACGCTGTGCTTTCGGCGAATTCTGTAAGTCAATTATGAATCTGACGTGGTCATGGGAACCCCTGCACTTACAGCAAGGTCACAACTGTGGGTGCGCCACAAGACTTGCAGCTGGAGTCTGAAGTGGGGGCAGTCTCGTGGAGGACTGAGCCCTTGAACCTATCCAATGGGGTCGCCAGTAACTCCAGGTAGTCAGTATCAGAACTGGACTGAATTACAGAACCCTAATAAAAAAGTAACCAGATAAAGCCAGAAGGTGGGACATTCTGCAAAACAACTGGCCTGATGTCTTCACCATGGTAATGTCCTTAAAGGGAGGATTCGGATACACTAAGAGTTCTTAAGCCTATACATGAAGAAAAAGATCTGGAACATATACCAAACTCTTAACAATGCTGGGGAATCTCTGGATAGGGGAATATATTTTATCATTTCGCTTTCCTATATTTTCCTATTTTCAACAGTACACAATACTGACTCATGCTACATACAGTCAACATGAATTAACTGAGAAAATAAAGTGAATTTTTAAAAAAGATACAGAAAGGTCACATACTGTACAATTTCATGGATATGAAATGTTCAGAATCAGCAAACCTGCAGACAGGAGGTAGACAGTGGGTTGGCAGCGGTTACAGAAAGGGAAAAATAGGGATGACGGCTAATGAGTACAAGGTTTACTTTGGGGTAATGTAAAGGCTCTAAAATTAGACGCTAGTGAGAACCATCACCACTAGCACAATTCTATGAATATACTAAAAAAAAAAACACTGTATTGTACACTGTAAAAGAGTGAATTTTTAAAAAAATATTTTATTTATTTGTTTTTAGAGAGAGGGAAAGGAAAGGAGAAAGAGTGGGAGAGAAACATCAATGTGTGGTTGCCTCTCATGTGTCCCTTACTGGGGACCTGGCCTGCAACCCAGGCATGTGCCCTGACTGGGAATGGAACCAGCAACCCCTTGCTTCACAGGCTCATGCTCAATCCACTGAGCTCTATCAGCCGGGGCTAAAAGAGTGAATTTTATGGTAAGCGAATTACATTATCAATAAAGTGGTTTTATACACAAATACACAATGCCATCCTAAAATAGAGAGTAAAAATTAGAGAACTCCTACCGATGCTGCAGTTTTATTTAAAAGTACAAAGCAAGGTCACCTGTAAGAAACACAACAAATGCGGGATAACGGGAAGAGTGTGCTGCAGAGAAGAATGAGATTAAAAGACTGGCACACCACATGTCAGAGTTCAGCTGAGCTTAAGTATGCACTCCACATGAGGTCTCTTTCTACTCACAGTTAACTTTACCAAACACAAAGATACTGCAAACCAAACTGGGTCACTATACTCTCTCCTCAGTCCCAACTGACAGAAACCAGAACACTTTATAATCAAAATGGGCCAATGTTTTAAGACCACACAAATCTTCAGGCAGTCACTTTTACTCTTAAGCAGTAGGGAACAAATCTGTGATCTTATTAAATATGGCAGAGCTATAATTCAATAGGGTTTCCTTCCCACACGACACACTTTTCCCCAAGCCCAGCATACAAGGTTACACTTTGCAACCCCCACATAAATTTCTCTGGACTAAAATTAAAAGGCCCTACTGAGGCCAAGTAGAGAAATATAAATCTATCATACAGACTAAGAAGTTACGTGCAAGAATAAATATGCCCCAGTTGGTGTGGCTCTGCCCTGGCTGGTGTGGCTCAGTGGACTGAGTGCCAACCTGTGAACCAAAGGATGGCCAGTTGGATTCCCAGTCAGGGCACAGGCCTGGGTTGCAGACCAGGACCCCAGCTGCGGGTGTGTGAGAGGCAACACCCACTGATATTTCTCTCCCTCTCTTTCTCCCTTCCTTTCCCTCTCTCTAAAAATAAATAAATAAAATGTTTTTTTAATCCTAGAATAAATATTAAACATCCTAGAAATACTTTATATTTCATAATATTATCATCATCTGGGAGGTGTTTTTTTTTTTCATTTTACCTTCAATTTCAGTACCTATTTTATTCTACCTAAAATTATTCTTATTTGTATTAAGTAGTTTCAAAAACCATAAAACATTATGCCCACTTAGTTTTAAGGCAAATTAGTTCAATTTTAACTAGCTAAGGATAATAAACAATACCTACTCTGGTAGCAGTCAAGAGACAGAAAATAACAATGGAAATCAGCAGCCTAATAGAGAACAGAGAAAACAAGCAAGAAGACTGTATCTTACCTCTTGAAAAATGTTTAATGATGCTGATGAAGACAGGCTATCAAAGCTATGGGCAATCCTATTACACCAATTCAGAAGATCCCTTTAAAAAAAGAAAAGAAAAAAAGCCGAGAAATAAAAGACCATAGGCTAAGACATCAAAGGCATTAGTTTATGTGGTCCACTTAAGTTTGGGCATACCTGGCAATGAAATCTCTCCATGTTTTTGGCAATGGGAAGATAAGTGTCAGAGGAAAGAATAAGTGAATGGCCCCAGTCCCTGCACCTACCAGGAAATGACTTACCACTCATTTCTCCTCATCCATGCCAGACGACACAGCAGGGGAGTGGGGGCAAATCTCAGGGCAAACGGAGGGAAGCTGTTCGTTTCTAATTCTCAATTCTCAAAGGGCAAGTCAACAATGGAGAATAGGGAGAGAAGGCACAGAACTCACCATATACAGGAAAATCCAAGGGTCTTATTTAAGCCTACAAGTGTCACAAAAGGATAACCAGGGAAAAAACTGTAACTATTCCCGACTTTGCCTTTAAGTTATTTTTCAAAGTAAAAATAATACTGCCTTTACAAGGCTTCCTAACCAGTAACTATAAACGTGAAAAAAGGATTTGACACCATGCAGCTGCCCAGAACTCTTCATTTCAAATGTGACCTCTTGTAAGCATTTAGTGTAGCTGGTAAGAACCTTTGAGAGAAGCAGTTTTTAAAACACGGACTGAAAAAAGTGTTTCCTCCAGTACCTTAGAGACAATTCTCTCCCCTCAAGACTTAGTCTTTTGTTTTCTCTTCTGGCTTCTGACACTTCCTGAGGCGCCTCTTCACATCCAACAGAACCATCACTCCCGGGGTTATGGTTCTCTCCCGTAAGCTGGATGTAAATGTCAAGCAGGTGCTCAGTTGCTGCCAAGAGACTGGGGTATCTGTTCTGAAGAACCTGACAGAGTGAGGGGAAAAAAGCAAAGAAAATTTAGCAGCAGACACACTGATTTTTAAAAGCACATGTAAACTGCTCCTGACACTAGTAAACCAAAAAAACCATGCATCTCTATGAATTTGTCATTTTTACCAAGAATAAGAACTTCTACCCTTACCCTCTCTGTCCCTTCTCCCTTTCTTTCCCATTCAAAGACCCTGAATTTTTTTTCTACCCAAAACTCAGCTGTCCAGCTAATTTCATAATGTAACGCAGCTTAAAATGCAAAAGCCAGATGACGAGGTCTCTCCCAGCAACACATACACCCAAGTCCCAGGAATTACTCACTAGGGAATCCCAAGTACTATTTACTGATTGTAAATACAACTCTACTAACATTCACCAGGTCATTTTTCAGCCAAAAAGCAAATTGGAAGTAGTCAACTAGAAAAACCTAACCTTTTAAAACAGACCACAGTAAAAAGATCTAGGTGTCACCCCGGCTGGCGTAGCTCAGTGGATTGAGCGTGGGCCTGTGAACCAAAGGATCATGGTTCGATTCCCAGTCAGGGCACATGCCTGGGTTGCAGGCCGGTTCCCAGAAAGGGACACACGGGAGGCAACCATACACTGATATTTCTCTCCCTCTCTCCTTCCCTTCCCCTCTAAAGACAAATAAATAAATTAAAAGTTAAAAAAAAAAGATCTAGGTGTCAAGTACTGATAAAAAGCAGCTGATCTTTTAAAAGCATACGATAAAATTTAAAAAGCAAGAGATCTCATCCTGCTCACTACAATAACTATAGAGAATATTTTGCAGTATAATACTTAGTGTTCATAATAATGATTCTAAGGTTTTATAATATAAAACTGTTCAACCAAATCTATTTGAGTATGTATATATTAGAAATATAATCATCCAATACATTTAATTTAGCTTGAAAAGTATACTGTGATTCCAATTTGTATATGGATAATCCACATATTTGATATATATTAAATCATTTCAAGTTGTATATCTCACAGATTTTATTTCTTTACACCTTGTTTTATTGGAGGGTTTTACAACAAATATTGCCGAAAACATACTTCAGGCGGATTAAAATTAAATAAGGAAAGAAGGAAATAATAAAATTAACAAATACAATTTAATAGTTACACATGTGGGTCTTTTAAAATTCAGAATATACATTTTTGTGTGGGTGTTCCCCATACAAAACTGTATTTAAAACTGATTATATATTTATGACCTTGTTGCCACAAAAAAATAAACTATTTCTATCACCCCTGAAATAGAAAGCTCCCTGGTGTTCCTTTTATAATCAATCCCTTCCCCCACCCCCTGCCTCTGGTCCCTACGGTTTTGTTTTTAAGTCTGTCATTTTTATGAAATCATACAGGTTGTGGTGAGCAGCTCAGGTTCCTGAGCACGTTTTTGAGATTCGTCCAGACATTACGGCATGCATCAGCAGGTTCATTCCTTTTTACTGCTGAGTAGTGATTTCATTATATAAGTATATATACTTATGATGAAGATAAAAAAGCTATTTTTACTTGGAAAATAAAAAAAACTTTGTGAAGTCTAACACTATAGTAAAAACTCAGCTACCAATCATTTCCTACCTTAGCCAAAAGATGTCTTTTGTTATTATAAAATAAATTTTTAAACAAAATATCATTTAATAAACTAATCTGCCATGATATGGCTCTGTTATCAAATGATATGCATTTGGGAGATTCATTCCTTTGATGAACATTTATTAAGTACCTACTTTATATGAGGCACTGTTCCAGAGAAAGAAAAACAAAACAAATAAGGAATGGAGCCCACCCTTAAGTAACCTTTTCTGGCAAAAGCAAATATGCAAGCAAATCAAGCTTCCAGCACAACAGTCAGCCCTGCTTGGGAGACCCAAGAAGGTTTTCATGGAAAAGTTGCACCTGGCAGAGGTCACCAATGGCTGCCAGTGGGCACCGCCCCCATGCAAAGCAGGTCATGTAAGGTACCAGCAATTAAGGTATCTGGGCAAATGTAAGGTATACAGAGGAGACAAGGCTTGAGAAACTGCCATGGGTATGTTCCTGGTATGCACTTGGTATGAGACTAGCACTACATAAGTAACTCATTTTTTAAAGTATAATTTGGCATTTCAGCAAGAAAGAAATAATCTTTCTAAACATAGGACGACTGGGGTAAGTACAAACAGAAATGCAGTTCCTCGTGTGCCCTATGAGGTGAGCACAGGAGATCATTTTATTTTCTCAGTAATACACACATGGGTTTGGTTTTTGTTGTTTTTTTTACCAGCAGTCATTTACTCAGGAGAGGGTTATGAGCATTTATTACCAAGTCCAGAAGCTTAAAAATAACAAGTGAGCTTCTCAAAGTCAACTATCTATACATGACACCAATCATTTATGTGAAGGGATGAATGATCCCATTGCACTTCCTATGAGCAGAATGCCTCACTGCTTTGCATGACAAGAACAAAAAGTTAAGTTCTGACCCGAACTTAAAGAACAAAATACAAAAACTAAGAAAAGAGTAGCTGTCAAATGTTCTCATCCTTTTAATCCTCAATAAATCACACCTAAATATGAACTTCAGTTCTCTCCTTTAAAGAACATACTGGAATTTAAATCTGAATATTAAACATCTGATATCTACAATTGCAAAAGAAAGAGCTGCATTATGATAGAGCCATAAAACAAACATTTACAAAGCCCAGCACTTGAGTGATGGTGGTGACACAAAGTTACCGGAGGAGCTTACAGTCAAGGGCAGCAAATAAGGACCTATCAGACACAGAAATACACAGCTAGGAACTAGAGTGAGGTGAGAAACTATCAAGTGCAAAATAGGCTATAGAATTATAAAATCACACTGGCAGGCAGGGCTTCTTAGAGATTACATGAGCAAGCTTTTTCTAGTTTTTTTGTGAACTAGATACCTTGAAAACCCTGCTAATAAACATCTAAAATGCTAGACAAAATATTTGGAAAGATTGTCTCATGTCACTTACCTAAAAACTGACACTAAGAAAGAGCAAAGCACGCTTCTTCCAATGCCTAAATAATCCCTGACAATGCTTTATTTACCACTCTCCAAGATAAAGCACTGGAGAATGGGAAGCTTTCCAAGAGAAGAGGTAGATACAAAGGGAGGTGACGGTTTAGCAGAATAAAGTGAAGTACTGCTTAACAATCAAGGATAACCAGCGATACTACAAAGTGAATCATAAAATCCATAAAACCATTCATCTCGAGTGTCCGGAGGACTTCCGCCAAGATGGAGGTATAGGTGGATGTGCCGTGCCTTCTCACACAACCAAGTTTAGGGACAACTAAATATTAGCAACAGAAAACGCAACCAGAACACAGAAAATTGAACTTTTCGGAAGTCCGTTAACAACAAATTCTTCAGCCTGACCGGTAAGGGGCAAAACCAGCGGCTGGTGAGGGGTTGCACAGGAGGACTCAGTCAGACGGACTCAGGCGCGGAATCCAGACGCGCGAATCCAGGCGCAGGGTTGGACCTAGTGAGCGACCGAGCGAGCCACCAGGTGAGCGACTGTGGAGGAGACAGGGGGGAAGCGGTGCTGCGTGTTGACTGTGGTCGCCTATTTGTGCTCGAGCGGACAGGCGAGGGAGTGGGCGGTTGCGGCAGTAGAGGGCGCCGCCATTTCCCCGCTCTGATCCCCGCTCTGACCACGCCCCCACATACAGCGTCACAACCCAGTGACCTGGGAGTCCAAGGCGCCGCTTCTCACACTTAAAGGGCCAGAACAGACCAAAAATGTCGCAAATTCTCAAAGTCCCTGAGCCCATAGATCTAAGCGATGAAGAAATAGCAAAACTCTCAAACGCACAGTTTAAAACACTGGTGATCAGGATCCTCACAGAACTGGTTGATTATAGCCACAAATTAGAGAAACATATGAAGGCGAAACTAATTCAATAGCGATGAAAAGGAAACTGGGACTCAAATCAATGGAGTGGACCAGAAGAAAGCAAATAATGGCCAAACAGAAAAGAGCGAAGAAGCAAGAATTCAAAGAAATGAGGAGAGTCTTAGGAACCTCCAGGACATCTTTAAACGCTCCAATATCCGAATTATAGGGGTACCAGAAGGGGGAAAGGAACAGCCACCAGTGGAAAACTTATTTGAACAAATAATAAAGGAGAATTTCCCCAATCTGGCAAAGGAAATAGACTTCAGGGAAATCCAGGAAGCTCAGAGAGTCCCAAAGAAGTTGGACCCAAGAAGGAACACACCAAGGCACATCATCATTACATTAGGCAAAATTATAATGAAGGAGAGAATCCTAGAAGCAGCAAGAGCTAAGGGGATAGTCACCTACAAAGGAGTTCCCAACAGACTGTAAGCAGATTTCTCAAAAAAGACCTTACAAGCAAGAAGGGGCTGGAAAGAGGTATTTCAAGTCATGAAATCCAAAGACCTACAACC
This sequence comes from Artibeus jamaicensis, assembly GCF_021234435.1. Taxonomy (NCBI): domain Eukaryota; kingdom Metazoa; phylum Chordata; class Mammalia; order Chiroptera; family Phyllostomidae; genus Artibeus; species Artibeus jamaicensis. The sequence goes on along the minus strand of NW_026521812.1, from coordinate 38,109,208 downwards.
AAGATTGCTCTATCCAGCAAAACTTTCATTTAGAATGGAAGGACAGATAAGGTGCTTCTCAGATAAGATCAAATTCAAGGAGTTCATCGTCACCAAGCCCTTATTATATGAAATGTTAAAGGGACTTATCTAAGAAAAAGAAGTTAAAGAAACATGAACAGTGAAAGGACAACAAACTCACAGTATTAACAACCACACCTAAAACGAAAGCAAACTAAAAGGACAGCTAGATCAGGAGTGGAAACATAGAAATGAAGATCTCAAGGAGGGTTAGCAACAGGGGAGTGGGAGGAGGAGATGGGGGGAGAAGGTACAGAAAATAAGTAGCACAGACAGTAGATAGAAAATAGATGGGGGGGGCAAGAATAGCATGGGAAATATAGAATCTAAAGGACTTGAGACACATGGTCATAAACTAAAGGGGGGTAATGGTGGGGATGGGGGGTAGGGTGGAGGGGAATGAAGGGGGAATAGAACAACGGTAACAGCATAATCAATTAAAAAATAAATAAATAAATAAATAAATAAACCATTCATCTCGATTTTCATTAACATCAGGGTCAAAATGTGCACTGAAGTGTTAAATGTAAAGGATAATTAAGTTACAAGTCAACTTAGTAGAAAGATTGTTTGGGGACAACTGGGGCAACAAATATGGTCTCAGAATTAAATGGTACCAAGGAATTACTGTTTTCGCTGGGTACAGTAATGTTACTGTGATAATATATGAAAATACCCTTATATTTTGGGAGATACATGAAAGTATTTGGAGATAAAATGTTATGGGGTTTGCTCTTAAATATATTACCAAATAAAAAAATACTAGATAAAGTTAATACAGTAAAATGTTAGCATATTGCACTTCCAGCCAAGATGGAGGCCAGGTAGACACACTGTGCCTCTTCACACAACCAAAATAAGGACAACCACCATTTAGAAATAAAATAACCAGAACTGACAGAAAATTGAACTGTAAGTCGGACAACAAAGGAGATAAAATAGACACATTCATCCAGCTGGGTAGGTGGGGCAAAGTCAGGCAGTCAGGTGGAGAGGTGTCAAGGCACCCCGCACCCCGGGCAAGCAAGACAGCAGCGGGCAGACCCTGGGCGCTGAGTGGCAATAGGCAGACCCAGCGAAGCAGTGACTGTGAGGCAAGGCACTGCATGCAAGGTGGCTAGATGACCAGGTGGTCCCACATTCGTGTGTAGAATAACCAGGCGAAACTGGGGAAATGAGACCACGCAACCCAGGTCCTGGCACCAGAAAATAAAGCCTAAAAGCACCAAATGAAAATACCTGTGGGGGTGGAGGTGCTGGGAGAGGCTCCCAGACTCACAGGAGAGTTTGTTAGAGAGACCCACAGGGTTCTAGAAAGTACACAAGCCCACTCACACGGAACCAGCACCAGTAGGGCCCAGTTTGCTTGGGAGAAGCAGCAGAAGGGACTGAAATCCAGAAGAGAGTGGAGCAAGTGCTATTTTTCCCTCTCTGATCCTGCCCCCACATACAGCATCACAACCCAGCCACTGGGTTGACCCACCCTGGTGAACACCAGGTGTTCATACTTAACAGGAGCGAACAGACCAAAACATTATGGCTCAAACAGAAGAACAAATCAAAGATCCAGAGTCAATACTTCTAAGCAACCAAGAAGTAGCCAATCTATCAGATGCACAGTTCAAATACTGGTAATCAGGATGCTCACAGAACTGGCTGATTTTGGTCGCAAATAAGATGAAAAAATGAAGGCTACACTAAGTGAAATGAATGAAAATGCACAGGGAACCAATAGTGATGGGAAGAAAACTGGGACTCAAATCAATGGAGTGGACCAGAAGGAAGAAAGAACAACCAACAGAAAAGGATGAAGAAACAAGAATTCAAAAAAAAATGAGAGGCTTAGGAACCTCCAACACATCTCTAAATGCTCCAACATCCGAATTATAGGGATACCGGAAGGGGAGGAGGAACAGCCACAAGTGGAACACTTATTTGAACAAATAATGAAGGAGAACTTCCCCAATCTGGCAAAGGAAATAGACTTCCAGGAAGTCCAGGAAGCTTAGAGAGTCCCAAAGAAGTTGGACCCAAGGATGAACACACCAAGGCACATCCTAAGTACATTAGCTAAGATTGAAATGAAGGAGAGAATCCTATAAGCAGCAAGAGATAAGGGGACAGTCACTTACAAAGGAGTTCCCATCAGCTGATTTCTCAAAAGAGACCTTGCAGGCAAGAAGGGCTTTTCATGACTTTACAAGTTGTGAAAGGCAAGGACCTACATCCAAGATTGCTCTATCCAGCAAAGCTTTCATTTACAATGGCAGGGCAGATAAAATGCTTCTCAGATAAGGCAAAGTTAAAGGAGTTCATTATCACCAAGTACTTCTTTTATGAAATGTGAAAGAGACTTATCTAAGAAAAAGATAAAAAACATGTACAGCAAAATGACAGCAAACTCACAATGATTAACAACCACACCTAAAACAAGAACAAAAACAAACTAAGCAAACAACTAGAAGTGGGAGGAGGAGAGGGGGGAAAAGGAACAGAATAAGTAGAATAGATGGTAGCTACAAAATAGACAGGGGGAGGGCAAGAGTAGTGTGGGAAATGTAGAAGCTAAAGAATTTAAGACACATGGACATGAAGTAAAGGGGGGAATGTGGATGGGAGATGGTGTGCAGGGTGAAGGGGAATGAAGAGGGAGAAATGGGACAACTGTAATAGGATAATCAATAAAATATATTTTTAAAAATGTTAGCATATTAACTTTTAACACCTTAGGTTAATGAATATTTGGGGGATTTATTACATTACTTCCTCTATATTTAAGTCTGGAACTTTTAATAATGAAAAGCAAAAAAGAAAAGTATCAGTATTTTCTAATAACCACATACCTCACTCAGTTCTGTCTTATCCATGTTATCCAGGTGAATTTTGGTCCAATATTTGTCTAGCAGTGTAGCATGACTATTTAGTGGTCGATACCAATTTCCTCCACAACTCAAGAGTCTGTGTTTTAAAATAAAAAAAAGAGTCACACAAAATTCCCAATTTTAATCTTGAATTACAGCCCTGGTTATCTCTTGCTAGACATTGTCTCACATATAATAGAACTCACATCCCTTCTGGTACCAGATACCACTATGTTCGGCTTCTAGGGCAGAAAACAAATTAAAGGCTGTCAACTGACCTAAGTTTGAATCTTTTCTAAGGGGGCGTAAAACAGCTTTAATCAAGTGATTTTCAAGTCACTGCAAATGATTGTATTAGGTATTCAGATCTCAACAACATGCTTCTCTTCCTTAGGTCCTAATTTCAGGAAAGAGAAAGGCCTACAGCATTCAAGTCCACTGCTTATTCCCAAAAGCAACATATCCAAAATCATTAAAAAATTTCTGGAGAAGGAATACTCATGAAACATATACTCCGGGCAAGCCACAAACTTAAACCAAAGCCGTATGATTTAAGCCTCACAACTGGCCCAAGGGGAGCGTTCTCTTCTTTTCTCCTAACACGTAAGGGAGAGAACAGTGCCCTGGCTCACTCAACCATGAACACAAATGGCAGAGCCAAGAACTGAATTCGAGTTTGCCTGACATCTTTCTATGATGTTCCAGGACTTTCTGGGGAATGTACCTAGCAAAAAATAACCACTACCTCTTTAAGTAAAATCAGGCTCTATTAAAACTAACAGGACCTTGCAAGGTGTTTCTTGAGAACTGTTAGGTTAGTGCCACATCCCGTGTAGGAATGACTATCCACTGAGGTATAATAAACACTAATATAATCAGTAAACATAATGTGACCTTAGTGTCACTCCTGGGAATTTAAACAGCTTGGAGAAGCTGTAAAGGTCTAGACTAGCAGCAGGAAGTAAACCACTGCCTTTGTGTTATTATAAACCGCAAACAGGAACATATACTAAGTTTGCTTAGGTATCAGTCTCTTGTTGATGCTTATATTCAACTGAAATCTGTATGCCATTATCACCATCATCCTGGTCAGCCACTAGTTGGGCACTTACTATGTGGCAGGTCTTAATGCAAGTTGTTTCACTTCAACTTTACAACTTAAGTTGTAAAGTAGGTACTGCAACCAGACAAACAAGATACACATACAGGTACAAAGTAATAGCAGCTGGACTCAAACCCAGAGCTATCTGTAATAGTCTCACCTCTGGTAATTTTTGAAAGCATGAAAAGAAGGTAAAGTTTTTTTAACTGTTTACTTATTCATAAATCGGGGGGCAAACCCCTTATTTTCTAAATTAATTATCTCCATTAAAAGTAGTTGGGAATGAGCAGGATGGATCTGTCATCAGTTCTAACTAACCTTGCTTAAAGTCAGCCCAGAGAACTCTATTCCAGGACTTCTGGACCCAGCACTCCAGCATGTAGACTTATGAGGAAGAGGCTCCACAGTGGGAATAGAAAGGTTAATGCAACATACCTTCTGGTTGCAAAGAACTGAAATCCAGGAGCCACTTTTAGACAGTCACCTCGGCCAGGAATCAAGAGCTCTCCATTCTCCAAGAGAGGGATCAGTACAGAAACCTAAATCACAAAACCCACCAATAAAGCTATTAGGACAAAGTAATAAAACAAAACAAAAACCAAATAAAAAACACTCGCTCTCCAAATAATGAACATTGAAAGAAACTCCAGTTCTTATAGCATGAACTGGGATCAAAGGGCAGGTGAGTGAAGCTGGGCCACCTACACTCCAGCAGAACAATTTATTCATTCAACACTCATCTAGCGCCTGCTATGGACCAGAACCAAGCAAAACACTAAAAATCCAGACATGACTGAGGCTTTACACCTAGTGTCTAATGGGAGATAGTCACGCAAAGCACCAGACGGCAGGACCAGTGTGACTCCAGGGATGTACAAAGCAACAGTGGAGAGAGCGAGTGGCTGTAAATCAGCATGGAGTGGTGAAGAAGCAGGGCAATGAAGCTGTCCCAGAGGAAATGGCACTCGGTCTTAAAGTAGGAGCAGGAAATTAGCCAGGTTTGGTGGGAGTGAAATGCACATTACACTCTAGGCAAAATATTCAAATGGATAAAAAATATATATATCGAAGAGTGGGGCATGAGGGGATTCAGTTATGGTTAGGGCAGAATGCGCATATGAAGTAGTGGAAAAATGCAAGGCTTCTAGATAGATGAGAAAGGGCCTCCTGTGTTAAGGAATTTGAGTTTTTTCATGAGTTATGGAGAGGATTTTAGCCTGTCAGAAAACATTACATTTTTTATTTTAGAAAACCAACTGTGTAACACCATAGAAGAGAAACTAAATGGAAATAGCCTGGAGCAAAAGATGTGAAACAGAACACTAGTCAGGTAAGAAAGGTTAAGAGAAACAAAAGCAAGAAAAGGAAAAAAAAAAAAAGAAGAAGCCCTGTGCTAAGGCAGTAGGACAGGAGAAAAGAGAATAGAGAGATGGGGAAAAAGTCTAAGCAATGTAACACTGAATGAGAGACTAGAAGAGAGAGACATCAAACTTCTGGCTTGGTAACCGCAGAACAGAAAAGGCTGTTTTGTGTTTCGAGGAAGAGCAGACAAATTCCATTTTGGACAACTTGAACTTGCACAGGCTTAGGAACATCCAACTAGAGATATTTCAAGAAAAGTGTGGACTACACATATGCATCTAAAGGTTTTGTGGACCGCTCTGCCTGGTTTCAGGAACTGTAACTACCCCTGTGGCTAAGGATGAACGAGTGATCTCCAGAATGCAAGCCACAGGAGACAAAGCTCGTCTCTGGTAGCAAGTGCTGCCTCAGTTTCCTCTCCCTGCCCCCAAAGCATGGTCGGATGGTCAGACAGGTGAAACCCCTCTGAGGAGGGGCAACCTAGGCCAGACACGATCACTTGGGAGGCCACCATGGAAAAACTCGGGGGGCTGCAACAAAGAGGAAGCAATGGACCCTTGCCCCCCAGCTATTCTGACATAGCCATGGCCTCTGGGAGAAGTGTTTCCTGGCTCTAATCCACTTAAGCCTGAATACCTGATGCAAAGGGGTGCAGCTCCTTGAGGGGAAAATCTGACATCACAAAGAATTCCTGAAAAACCTGGGAAACCTGCTCTGCTAAGAGTGCTTTCATTCATATGTTAAGGGTCCAAGCAGGAAACCCTAAAGTTTCTGCAAAACTTCCTTCCTGACAGACACTGACTCAGACTAAGCCCTCAGATTTCTTTGAAATGTTATCTACTGTTTGATCCTTGCCACCTGTATTCCTATTACAACCCAATAAAGGCCCCTGGAGTAAGGGGTTCACCACCTTTTCCCCCCCGTGAGAAACTGGCCACTGCTCAAGGCCCTTCCCTTTTGAGGGACTGGCCACCTCTCCTCCCAAGCAGATCATGTCTTGGTAGTGTTTTCTTTCAACTGTGGTGGGCAGGGGGACTTGCGGGAAAAGTCACCCCCACATAAAGAAACCTGAGTTCATAGGGGAAGTTTGAAAAGAAACAAAAAGCCAATAAAGAGGGTTCAAAAACATCGGACATAACTTTCATTATTTCATTCATGGCTAAAAACTGAAAAGAAAGCCCAAAATAACATAGGGGCAACTGCAAGATAACTCCATAATTTAAAACTAAAAAATTTATTAATTAAAAAATCAACCTGAAGGAGAGCTGTAAAAGCTGCCTTAAAATACTGACTTGGCCAAAAAGTTCTTTTTCCCCTGAAAGATGGCTCTAGTAGCAATTGTCTTTAACTTCACTCAAAACAATTTTGTTAGATTAGACTACACTGTGACAGCTGTCATATTGGCATGCATTTAAAAAAATGTCAAAACTGGTGAATTTTTTTGTAGCCATTTTAATATTGAAGATGGGAGGGAAAAAGTAATCTTTTCAGCATATTAGGCTTTATTATTTCAAGAAAGGTAAAAGACGCAACTGAAATGCATAAAAAATTTGTGTAGTATTTGGAGAAGGTGCTGTGACAGATCAAATGTAGCCCTGCCTGGTGTGGGCTCAGTGGACTTAGTACCAGCCTGCGAACCAAAGGGTTGCCAGTTCGCTTCCCAGTCAGGGCACATGCCAGGCCAGGCTCAGCTGCAGGCCAGGTCCCTGACTGGGGGTGTGCAAGAGGCAACTATGCATTGATGTTTATCTCCCTCTTTCTCCCTCCCTTTCCCTTTCTCTAAAAATAAATAAAACCCTTTTTTAAAAAAGTGTCAAAAGTGGTTTGTGAAGTTTCATGCTGCAGATTTCTCTCTGGGCAATGCTCCACAATTGGTTGGGTACACCAGATGAGGGTGACAGCAACCAAATCGAGATGTTAATTGAGAACAATCCACACTATACAATCTGGGAGATGGATGACATACTCAAAATATCCAAATCAATAAAGTTACTGGTGAAAATGAAAAGCGTGTCTTTTGTTTTCTGGAAAAACCACACGGACTTTTTAGCCAATCCAATATTAGGTGAGTCCTGACTGGTGTGGCTCAGCAGCTTGGGTGTTTTTCTGAAAACCAAAAGGTCACCATTTCGACTCCCAGTCGGGACACGTGTCTGGGTAGCAGGCCGGGTGTCCAGTTGAGGGTGTGTCAGAGGCAACCAATAGATGTTTCTGTCCCTTTTTTTCCTCTTCTCTAAAAATAAATAAATAAAATCTGGCCTGGCAGGTATGGATCAGTGCACTGAGCGCCAAACTACAGACCAAAGGGCCACCAGTTCAATTCCCAGTGAGGGCACAAGGCCAGGTTGCAGGCTGGGTCCCCAGTTGGGGGCAGGTAAGAGGCAACTTTGATCAGTGTTTCTCTCCCTTTCTCATTTCTTTCCCTTCTTTATAAAATTAATAAAGTACTTTTAATAAGTAAAAGATTTTAAAAACTTAGCTGAGAAGTTCTGGAAACAACTAAATAATAATCAAGGAATCCAGGCATGTTTTCTAAGTAAACACATCTTCACTATAATGATAACTGTGTTTAAATCAACTGAGTAACACAACTTCTGAAAACTTCTATTAACAGAAGGGGAACTATCTGCACAAAATGTAGCTCAAAGTACAGGAATTTTCTGATGTTTAGCAGACACTGCCAAAAGAAGATCAAGACAGACATCTTCAGTTACCACAGGCCTTGAATCTTACTCATCAAAGAATTTCCTCAGCTCAACTTTTGTAAAATTGGTCACATATTCAACTACTAAATGAAACAGTACAAGCGAAATTGTATCAATTTTCTATCAAGTAAGAAATCACCAAGTAATTCAGGAGCTCAAACCAGATTAGGAAGGCAATTGTGAATGATTTTCTTACAACATATCTCTAATCAAACACCTATGTTTAAATCATTCCCTAGAATCACTACTAACAAAATGCTCTTCAAAGACAGAAAATTAGCGATTAATTAGAGAAACCACATACCACATCTAAGGGGGCATAGTCAATATCCTCCAATAGGATCCAGTGTCCCTTTGTGGCCGCCTGTGTCAGGGTGCCAGGCTGCCACACAAACTCTCCCGGGACATCTGTGCAGCGATACATTCCCAGCAGCATCTGCAGAAAGAGGATAAAGTAACTACTCAAATCACACAATCACATACCTGAGATGCCAGTGCTATATGGTTTGATTAATTCCATTAAACTTCTATAGGGATATAAGCAAGCACTTGTGGTTTTTAGAGCTTGGTTTCATCAGTTATGAAAGACCAGTAACTATTCTCATAAACCCTTAGAGAAACAGTATTTTAATGCAAATATTTACAAGCATGCTAATCCCAATTACCTTACTGTCGGTCTGATCTCCAAGCTGGACTTTGAGAAGCTGAGGAGGCTTCTTTCTACCTGTCATTGCAGCTAAGTGTTCAACTAAGGAAGTTTTGCCGCATCCTATGGGTCCTTCCAACAACACAGCATTCTGAGAAGCCACAGCCATAGCCAGGGTCTGAAGATTTTTGCAGACTGACTCAACCAGCACATAAGACCTAAAGGTCAGCTCCTGTTCACGAGAAGAATTCCAATTACTAGCCTAAGGAGGCAAGGGAGAAATAAAAGGCATGTCAAAAATGTGTCCTTTATCCAAAAGGCACAGATTGATTACATTTATACAACAATGCTTCCACTGACCTTTACATAAACCTCTACCAATAAATTAGTAGTATCAGAAGCATATAACAGTAAGTATGTTATTCAAAGTAAGATTCTAACCTTTTTATTTTCTTTCTTTCTCCCTCAACCCCTGCCTTGGCAGGAGGAAGGAAAAAATTCACTAACAAATTTAAGAAAAAGTCTTCCAAAGTTTAGAAAGCCAAAAAAGGTAACACACAGGGGATGGGACATAGCACGACTGGATTATTTTATCTATTTTCCTTCCTCCTGCCATATTCTAGGATTTCACATTTAAGATCAAGAATGTACACAACAGCCCTGGCTGGTGTAGATCGGTGGATTGAGCACGGGCCTGGGAACCAGAGCATCGAGGTTCAATTCCCAGTCAGGGCACATGCCTAGATTGCACGCCAGTTCCCAGCAGGGGATGCAGGAGAGGCAATAATACACTGATATTTCTCTCCCTCTCTCCTTTGCTTCCCCACTAAAGATAAATAAATAAAATCTTAAAGAAAAAAAAACAGGAATGTACACAACAATCCTAGCTGGGCAACTCAGTTGGTTAGAGCATTGTCCCAACATACCAAGGCTGCAGTGTTCATTTCTCAGTGAGGGCACATGCAAAAATCAACCAATGAATGAATAAATAAGTGAAACAAATTAAAGTTACTCTTTCTCAAAAAAAAAAAAGTACACAATACATTTCTAAGACAATCAGGTAAATGTGGACACAGAATACATTTTATATTATAAAATTATTAAAGTTTTATCAGGTATAATAATATGGGTTTTTAAGTGCTTTTCTTCTATATATATGTATTAAAATATTTAGATACAAACCATCTGGGAGTTGCTTTAAAAATAATATGGTACAGAGTAAGTATGCAGAAATATAAATGAAACATAATTGATCATGCATTTATAATCACTGAAGATGACTGATAAGCAGATACACAGGGATCATTACATCATTTCTATTTTGGAATGTGTTTGACATTTTCCACTAAAAAAAGTTAAAAATTTAAAATAATGTACCCGGTATATTTTACTGGTACAGAGTTTCAGTTTTCCAAGATAAGAAGTTCTGGAGTTTGCAAAACAATGTGAATATACTTAACACCACAAACATATACACTTAAAAATGTTCAGGATGATAAATGTTATGTGTATTGTACCACAATTAAAAACAATTTTGCCTTCGCTGGTATGGCTCAGTGGGTTGAGTGCTGGCCTGCGACTGAAATGGTTGCCGGTTCAATAACCAGTCACAACACATGTCTGTTGCAGGCCAGGTTCCCAGCTGGGGGCGTTCGAGAGGCAACTGATTAATGCTTCTCTTGCACATCGATGTTTCTCCTCCCTTGCTCTCTCTCTAGAAATAAATAAATAAAACAATTTTTAAAATATTTTATTTATTTATTTAAGTAATAATGTGCATAATATAATACAAGGAAAAATGATCTCTTGAAAAAGTAAAATGATTAACTTTTAAGGAATAGTAATTTTCCAAACATGGCCACTCACCTAAAGATATGTGAGGACGAAATACAATGCAGGACTGAAAGTTCTTTGCAACTTTCTGAAGACTGATTACTCTAGGAATTTAGCAGGTGGGCTGGGCCATAGTACCATTCTGCACCCTACCCTGGTGTCCTGCCACTGCTGCCCAGCAATAAGCCCATCCCAACCAGAACCCTTCACTATATTAAAATTCTAACGCTCCAAACACATCTATATTAGGAGTGTGGTTAAAGAGGGGAGGAAGGTGTTTTAGTGAATGGAGTGAATCACAGGGGCTCTGGAAGTGCTGGTGCCTTAGTGCTGGTTACACAGGTATATTCAGTTTATGTATAATCACTTAAGACACGTGCTTTTTTATATGTATACTGTACTTCATTTTTTTAAATTGTACTACCCAATGACAAACCTAAGGTTCAAGGAATGACCCAGAACTTGTTCCAAGGTGAAAAACTGAGTAAGTCTGACCAAAATGCCAACTGATTAAAGACTTCTGGGGGTACAGAAAGTGACTGGCTCCCAATGGTTCCAGATTATGAACTACGAACCTTTCCAAAGTATGGTCTGGAGCCACATTCTTGGAAAGGTCATTTCATACTGCAGGGGGAAGCTCTGTACAGATTCCAGCCTTCCCCACCACAAAGAGAAAACTCTCATAAAAAGAGGCGGCTGGGACTGAGACCTGGGCCTAGCTCTGTGTCTGCCAAAGCACCAAGGGTGTCTGAGCAAGTCTGCCTGCCTCTGTTTTACATAAATATCATAACACAACACACACCACCCAACTTCACACAGCTGTCGCAGCGAATAATAGAGAGGACATATGAAAGTGCTTTGCTAAAGGTGAGAGCATCATACCAGCATTGTTACTGTTTCTAATTTAACATTAAAGAGGAACAAAAAGAAAATAAGATAGGCAGAGCCCTGAGTAAATTTCTCTTAATCTATCTTCTGTAAATGGAATAGCAATATGGCAAACTCGATTTGGCTCGGCTCTGCGCTGTAAGTGTTTAGGAGGGAGAAAGGAACACACACCCTTCCTACGGATGCCAACATACCTGCTCTCCAAGGGTTGATGGCTGCCCTGGCAGCACCACACCACAGACAGCGGTCACCCTGGAGGACAGGTCAGCTGAAACAAGGTGTCCCTGTAAGTACTGCAGTTCCTTCTCCTTACGCCACAGAGAAGCTTCTGGATTGGCTAAAACCAAGGCCTTCTCCAAGTCCTGTAGCTGGGCCTCTTCCAGTAACCTGAGTGAAATGAGGATCTCATCAATGACTTCAATCCAGAGTGAAGCTGCATCAACACCTCCAGAAATATTCCCGCTTACCTCAACCTGAAATGGATGAGTTCCTCACTATTAAAAATCTTCTTAAGGAATGATAATTTGTGCTCTTCATTCATACAAGTTACCACAGCAAGACAATGGGCTGTGTACCTGGAGAAAATCAAAGTATATAAACTTACGGCCTGTGGATGATTCTAAAGAAAAAAGAAAACTTGCTAGCCAACTGAGGGGTAAGAAAAGAAAATCTTACAGAATTAACATAACACATTTAAGTGAAAATATCAATCAGGCATAATGAATTCATTTACAGAACATGAAAAAGGTGAAACTCCACTCACATCATCTCATTTTCCTCTCATGTGATTATAGATTAAAGAAAGGGAGTAAGAACACAAAAGGCACCAGCACAAAGATAACAAACATTAAATGGTTTCCTTCCCCTCCTTATGCACACAATTCTACATTCCCTCTACCATTCCCACACTAGAAGCAAAGGAAAAATGCAACAGCTACGTACCAGCGGACCAAGGTGTCATGGCTTCTGAGGAGAGGAACACACACACTCCAGTCCCAGAGCTCCCGGAACACGGACTGCTCATGCTGCAAAAACTTGTACGCGGCTTCCATTAGGTCCCGGAGCTTCATCCTCCTGCGCCCATAGCGGACTGGATTAGCATCTGAACTCTCTAGGAAGAGTCTTTGAAAGACTGGAGAAGTGTCCTTGAAATACCTCAGGGCAAACCTTCAAGAAGAAAGCAGTTTTCATTTGTTGGTGAGGATATCAATGTATATATCTCCACTTTGAGACAGGACAGCAGAACCTAACAGGAACTCCCAAAGGTCTGAGAGAAGAGACAAAGTCTAAAGCCACCTAGTCCTGAGATTATACCCGTTCTAGTTCAGGAACCAGGATCACAGCATGAGATATCTAAGTGCTTACTACTGAAAATGCATTAACTCTCAACAAACATTTTCTGACTTCTCACTAAGAGCCAGACACTGTTAAATCCTGGAGATACAAAACCAAAAGGATACTTTCCTTGAGGAACTTGCTTTCTGTAAATGGGTATCTTCCTTTTCCCCACTTACAGACACAATGAGAAGGGCACAGATACAAAAAGAACAGAACCAAGGCCACTGTAATCAAAACAGCCTGGTACCGGCATAAAAACACATAAAAACAGGCACATAGACCGATGGAACAGAACAGAGAGCCCAGAAATTATCCAACTCTCTACAGTCAATTAATATTCGACAAAGGGGGCAGTAATATAAAATGGAGTAAAGATAGCCTCTTCAACAAATGGTGTTGGGAGAACTGGACAGAAAAATGTCCAAGTACAAAAAAAATGAAACTTGAGCACTGACTTACACCATACACCAAAATAAATTCAAGGTGGATAAAAGACTTCAGTATAAGCCGTGACACCATTAAAGTCCTAGAGGAGAACATCGGCAGGAAAATCTCAAGATATTTCACGCAAGACTTCTGCCAAGATGGAGGCATAGGTGGATGTTGCCGTGCCTTCTCACACAACCAAGTTTAGAGACAACTAAATATTAGCAACAGAAAACACAGCCAGAACACGGAAAATTGAACTTTTCAGAAGTCCGTTAACAACAAATTCTTCAGCCTGACCGGTAAGGGGCGAAACCAGCGGCTGGTGAAGTGGGATTGCACAGGAGGTCTCGGTCAGCCGGACTCAGGCGCGGAATCCAGACACGCGGAATCCAGGCGCAGGGTTGGACCTAGTGAGCGACCGAGCGAGCCACCCGGCGAGCGACCTCAGGGGAGACAGCGGGGGAGCGGTGCTGTGTGTTGACTGTGGTCGCGCATTTGTGCGCAGGCGGACGGGCGAGGGAGTGGGCGGTTGGACCGGGGCCCAGCGGGTCCCCGCAGCAAGCGGCAGTGGAGGGCGCCGCCATTTCCCCGCTCTGACCCCACCTCCACATACAGCGTCATAACCCAGCGACTCTGAGTGGCCCGGCCCAGGTGAACCACCTAAGACGCTAATCCTCACCCAGCTGTGAGAAACAGCAGAGGGAGTCGCCATTTCCCCGCTCTGACCACGCCCCCACATACAGCGTCACAACCCAGCGACCTGGGAGTCCAAGGCACCGCTTCTCACACTTAAAGGGCCAGAACAGACCAAAAATGTTGCAAGATCTCAAAGACCCAGAGCCCACAGATCTAAGCGATGAAGAAATAGCAAAACTCTCAGACGCACAGTTTAAAACACTGGTGATCAGGATCCTCACAGAACTGGTTGATTATACCGACAAATTAGACAAATATATAAAGGCGAAACTAATTGAAATGAACGGAATTGCACAGGACACCAATAGCAATGAAAAGGAAACTGGGACTCAAATCAATGGAGTGGACCAGAAGCAAGCAAATAATGGCCAAACAGAAAATAGTCAAGAAGCAAGAATTCAAAGAAATGAGGAGAGTCTTAGGAACCTCCAGGACATCTTTAAACGCTCCAACATCCGAATTATACGGGTACCAGAAGGGGGAAAGGAACAGCCACCAGTGGAAAACTTATTTGAACAAATAATAAAGGAGAATTTCCCCAATCTGGCAAAGGAAATAGACTTCCAAGAAATCCAGGAAGCTCAGAGAGTCCCAAAGAAGTTGGACCCAAGAAGGAACACACCAAGGCACATCATAATTACATTAGCCAAAATTAAAATTAAGGAGAGAATCCTAGAAGCAGCAAGAGCTAAGGGGACAGTCACCTACAAAGGAGTTCCCATCAGACTATAAGCAGATTTCTCAAAAGAGACCTTACAGGCAAGAAGGGGCTGGAAAGAGGTATTCCAAGTCATGAAATCCAAAGACCTACAACCAAGATTGCTCTATCCAGCAAAACTTTCATTTAGAATGGAAGGACAGATAAGGTGCTTCTCAGATAAGATCAAATTCAAGGAGTTCATCATCACCAAGCCCTTATTATATGAAATGTTAAAGGGACTTATCTAAGAAAAAGAAGTTAAAGAAACATGAACAGTGAAAGGACAACAAACTCACAATTAACAACCACACCTAAAACGAAAGCAAACTAAAAGGACAGCTAGATCAGGAGTGGAAACATAGAAATGAAGATCTCAAGGAGGGTTAGCAACAGGGGAGTGGGAGGAGGAGAAGGGGGGAGAAGGTACAGAAAATAAGTAGCATAGACAGTAGATAGAAAATAGACGGGGGGCAAGAATAGCATGGGAAATATAGAATCTAAAGGAATTGAGACACATGCTCATAAACTAAAGGGGGGGTAATGGTGGGGATGGGGGGTAGGGTGGAGGGGAATGAAGGGGGAATAGAACAACTGTAACAGCATAATCAATAAAAAAAATAATAAAACAAGAGCTCAAATATGAAAAGCAAAATCTGTTTAAGAAAAAATATCTCAGTTTTAAGATAATTCATAGAAGAAAAATGGCTAATTGACAGTAACAGGTTTTGGTCTTACTGCTAATAGTAGAAGAAATGCAAATTAAAATGACAATATATATATATATATATCAAAAAAAAAAGATATTTCACGCAGCAACATTTTTACGGATATGTCCCCTAGAGCAAGGAATATCAAGGAAAGAATAAACAAATGGGATCTCATCAAAATAAAAAGCTTCTACATAGCTAAAGAAAACAGTATTAAATTAGCAAGACAACCAACTGTATGGGAAAACATATTTGCCAATGCTATCTCAGACAAAGGTTTAATCTCCAAAATATACAAAGAACTTACATGACTCCAGTCGAAGACACCCAACCCAATTAAAAAATGGGAAAAGGACTTGAACAGACACTTCACCAAGGAGGACACACAGAGGATCCAGAGACACATGAAAAGATGCTCAATATCACTAGCCATCAGAGAGATGCAAATTAAAACCACAATGAGATACCACTTTACACCAGTCAGAATGGCCATCATAAACAAAGCAACAAACAACAAATGTTAGAGAGGTTGTGGGGAAAAGGGGACCCTAGTTCACTGTTGGTGGGATTGCAGACTGGTGCAACCATTATGGAAAACAGTATGGAATTTTCTCAGAAAAATAAAAATCGACCTGCCTCTTGACCCAGCAATTTCACTGCTAGGATTATATCCTAAGAATCCTAAAACATCAATTTCAAAGAACCTATGCACCATAATGTTCATAGCAGCACAATTTACAATAACCAAGAGTTGGAAGCAACCTAGGTGCCCGTCAGTAAATGAATGGATCAAAAAATTGTGGTACATATACACAATGGAATTCTATGCAGCAGAGAGAAAGAAGGAGCTACTACCCTTTGCAACAACATGGATGGAACTGGAAAGCATTATGCTGAGTGAAATAGGCCAGGTGTTGAAAGACAAATACCATATGATCTCACCTTTAACAGGAAGCTAAACAACAAAACAAACAAGCAAGCAGAATAAAAACAAAGACACTGAAATAGAGACCAAGGGGACAGTGACCAGAGGGGAGAGGGAATGAAATTTAAGGGGAAAAACGGGGAGGGATTTGGAGTAACAAGTATGAAGGACACAAGGACAAGAACTAAAGGGGGTGGAAATGGGAGGGAGGTGGGGAGCACGGGGTGGGGTGGGCTGGGATGGGAGAAATAGACAGAAAACTGTACTTGAAAAATAAGTAAATAAAAATTAAAAAAAAAAAAAGTAACAGAACCTGGGGGAGTTTAGAAGAGAAACCTTACAGTAACCAGAGGGGAGCTGAGAGAAGGATAATGGGGAAAATAGGGGGAAGGGATGTTCTGCATACAAAGGACACATGGACAAAGCCAAAAGGGTTAGGTTCAAGGGTGGGAGCATCACGGGAGAAATTGGAGACAATTGTACTTGAACAACAATAAAAAAAATTATTTAAAAAAAGAAGAGAAAACTTGTTTGAATTTTAAAAAATGAAGAGGAGCCCTGACTGGTGTAGCTCAGCAGATTGAGTTTGGGCCTGAGAACCAAAGGGTCATGGGTTTGATTCCCAGTCAGGGCATATGCATAGGTTGCAGGCCAGTCCCCAGTAGGGGGGTATGTAAAAGCCAACCACATATTGATGTTTCTCTCCCTCCCTTACCTTCTCTCCAAAAATAAATAAAATTTTTAAAAAATGAAAAGGAGATCCTCATGAAACAAAAGGCAGTAAGATGAGAAAAGAACAAAAGGATACAAGACATATGAAAAATAATTAACAAAACAACAGTAAGTCCTTCCCTATCAGTAATTACTTTAACTACAAATGATTTAAACTTTCAATCAAAGGACGTAGACTGGTTGAATGAGTAATTTTTTAAAAAGCTCAAACTATATGCCATCTGTAAGAAACTCAATCTGGATCTAAGGGCACACGGGTTAAAAGCGAAGAAATAAAAAAAATCTATGCAAATGGTACTAAAAGGGAGCAAGGCAGAGCAGCTGTATTAACACCAAACGAGACGCACTTTCAATAAAAAACCATTAAAAGAGACAAAGAACAGTATTACAGAAGGATAAGGGTCAATTCACCAAGATGATACAACAATTTCAAATGTTTTTGCAGCAAACATCGAAGCTCCTACATACATGAAGCCAACTTTTGATAGAATTGACAGAAGAATTGACAGGAGAAATGCACAGTGACACAACAGTAACAGGAGACTTTAACACCTGCTTTCCAATGATGGATGAAACAATGAGGTAAAAGATCACTCAGATAACAGAAGCTTTAAACAACACTACACACCAACTGAACCTAGCAGTCATATAGAGAACATTCAACCGAACGAACGACAGCAGAATATACATTCTCCTCTCTTGTACATAGAACATCCCCAGGACAGACCACATATTCTGACACAAAACAAGTATCAGCAAATTTTGAAATATTGGAATTACACAAAATGTCCTTTCTTATCCCAATGTAACAAAACTAGAAATCCACAGCGGAGGTTTTCCTCCTCTTCTAAATAGCACTGTTCCCCTCCCCCATTTCTTCCCCCACAGGTGTGCATCTCCTAAACTCTAAAGGAGCCCGTCGGCCTTGCGAACCTGTGGAGCAATGGGCAGTGGCAGCTCATCCTGCGCTAATCCCCAGAACCTGTCTCCAAGACCCCCTTTTCCCTGAATTCTCAGGGAGCCAAAGCAGTCCCGCCTCTTTCCTGTTACTTCTGTCCTAAACTCTTCCTTGTTTCACTCTCCTTGGCTTTAATAAACGTACTCTCAAAATAAAAAATAAAAATTAAAAAAAAAGAAATCCATGACAGAAGGAAAATGGGAACATCTTTAAATATGTGGAAATTAAACAACAAAAACACTCTCGAAAAACCATTGGGTCAAAAAAGTCACAAAGAGAAATTAGGAAATACCTTGACACAAGTGAAAAGAAAACCACAAAATACAAAAACCTACGTGATGCAGCAGAAGTGGTGCTAAAAGAAAATTTTATAGCTATAAATGTGTACATTAAAAAAAATGTCAACAACTTCGGCCAAGATGGAGGCATAGGTGAAAACATTTTGCTTCCTTGCACAACCAAATCTAAAAACAACAAAGTTTTAACAACAATAAACGCAACCAAACCACAGAAAATCGAACAATACGGAGTCCGAAAACAACGAAACACTCAGCTAAACTGGTGAGAGGGGCGAAGCCAGCAGCGGAGCGGGCCGGGCACCATGCAGGCAGCCAAGGGCACGATCCCAGGTGTGGGGTAGCTACGGGAGGACCCAGGGAAGGCGCAGCACAGCGGACTGTCTGCAGTCGCGCATTTGCACGCATATAAACCAGTGAAGAGACCTGCTTTGAGACAGACCGCACAGGCCCTGGCACAGGGCAGCAGGCTCGCACATTTGCCCTCAGATAAACAGGCAGGGGTGAGCAGTAAGGCGGACCCGGCGAGCAGAGAGGACCGCCATTGCTCCCTCTCTGACCCTGCCCCCACATACAGCATCATAACCCAGCGAGCTGGGTAACCCCGCCCCGGTGAACACTTAAGACACCTCTCCTCATACATAACAGGCACAAACAGTTCAAACCATGGCTCAAGAACAACTCAGAGCCCCAGAGCCAATACTTCTAAGCAACCAAGAAATAGCCAAACTATCAGATGCACAGTTCAAAACACTGGTGATCAGGATGCTCACAGAACTGGTTGATTTTGGTCACAAATTAGAAGAACAAATGAAGGCTAAGCTAATTGAAATGAAGGGAAATGCACAGGAAACCAATAGTAACGGAAAGGAAACTGGAACTCAAATCAAGGGAGCAGACCAAAAGGAAGAAAAAAAATGACCAAACAGAAAAATATGAAGAAACAAGAATTTGAAAAAATGAGAAGAGGCTTAGGAACCTCCAGGACATCTTTAAATGCTCCAACATCTGAATTATAGGAGTACCAGAAGGGGAAAAGGAACAGTCACGAGTGGAAACCTTATTTGAACAAATAATAAAGGAGAATTTCCCCAATCTGGCAAAGGAAATAGACTTCCAGGAAATCCAGGAAGCTCAGAGAGTCCCAAAGAAGTTGGACCCAAGAAGGAACACACTAAGGCACATCATCATTACATTAGACAAGATTCAAATGAAGGAGAGAATCCTAGAAGCAGCAGGACATAAGGGGACAGTCACCTACAAAGGAGTTCCCATTAGACTGTCAGGGGATTTCTCAAAAGAGACCTTACAGGCAAGAAGGGGCTGGAAGAAGTATTCCAAGTCATGAAAACCAAAGACCTACAACCAAGATTGCTCTATCCAGCAAAGCTGTCATTCACAATGAAAGGGCAGATAAAGTGCTTCTCAGATAAGATCAAATTCAAGGAGTTCATCTTCACCAAGCCCTTATTATATGAAATGTTAAAGGGACATATCTAAGAAAAAGGAATTAAAAAATATGAAGTGAAAGGACAGCAAACTCACAGTTATTAACAACCACACCTAGAACGAAAGCAAACTAAGAGGATAGCTAGATCAGGAGCAGAACCATAGAAATGAAGATCACATGGAGGGTTAGCAACAGGGGAGTGGGAGGAGAAGGTACAGAAAATAAGTAGCACAAACAGTAGATAGAAAATAGATAGGGGGGAGGGTAAGAATAGTAGGGGAAATATAGAATCTAAAGAACTCGAGACACGTGTTCATGAACTAAAGGGGGGAATGGGGTGTGCAGGGTGGAGGGGAATGAAGGGGGGAAATAGAACTGTAATGGCATAATCAATAACATATACTTAAAAAGAAATCTCAACAACCTAACTTTACATCTCAAGTAACTAGAAAAAAAAAATCAAACCCAAAACTAGTAGAAAAAAGGAAATAAACACAGCAGAGAAAGAAAATAGAAAAACAACAGTTTAAAAAAATGAACAAAATTAAGCGTCGGTTTTTGAAAACAGCAAGAAAAGTGATAAACTCTTAGATTAACTAGGAGAAAAAGAAGACTACTAAAAACAGAAATAAAAAAGGTTACACTACTAGGCAGGCCACAAAAATTAAACAGACTGTAAGTGAATATTGTGAATGAATACATGTCAACAAAATGAATAACCTAAGATAAATGGATTAATTCTTAAAAACACACAACTTCCCAACAGTGAATCATAAAGAAACAGAAAATCTGAACTGACCAATAAAGAAGTTAGGAGACTGAATCAATAATCAAAATCTTCCCACAGGGAAAAGCCCAAGATATTCACTGGAGAATTGTACCAAGCATTTAAAGTGAACACCTATCTTCTTCAAAGTCTTCCAGAAAGTTGAAGAGGAGAGAACACTTCCAAGTTCTTTCCATGAGGACAGCACTGCCCTGATGTAGAAAAGTCAGACAGATTCTACAAAAGCCCTGGCTGATGCAGCTCAGTGATTGAGCACCAGCCTGAGAACCAAACGGTTGCTGGTTTGATTCCCAGTTAGGGCACATGTCTGGGTTGCAGGCCAGATATCCAGTTGTGGGCATGCGGAGGCAACCACACATTGATGTTTCTCTTCCTCTTTTTGTCACTCTCTTTCTCTCTCTCTAGAAATAAATGAATAAATAAAATCTTTTTTAAAAAAGCAAATGAAAATGTCCTCTGGTGAGTATAAAGAAAAGGTTTTAAAAAATGCTGTCAGAATAAATAAAATAATTCTCAGAGAGGGTGAAAAGTCTACGATTAAATGCAATGTATTACCTTTACAGCATTTCTGAATACAATTTTGAAACACAGACATATAAAGGTATAATTACTTTTGGTCCCTCATCCTGCTCTATGTCAGCATGATTTCAACGTGACTATTCACAGGCATATACTGCCCTACACACAGAGCATGCTCTACCACAGAATTCTATCTGCTGTTGTTCACAACTGAGCACAGATGTTGATCTACATGCCCAAAATGAACTAGCAGCAAATGCAGACCTGAAGACAAGAAATTAACCCAATACAATCCAAATGAACTTGGGTGACTCTTTTCTAGAATCATTAGCTACAAAATATACTGTTCAGATCAAGTTCTGCATAAGTCAGTCAACAAATACTTGAATGGTTCCAAACAGGATGAGTAGGCCAAGGACAATGCAGAAAGATACCTGGGCTTTGGGAGCAACCAACCTAAGAATGAATTTCTGCTTTGCCACTTTCCAGCAAGTTATTTAACAGCTCTGAGCTTCAGTCTTCTCATTTGCAAAATGGGATTAGCACCTAACCTGAGGGTTGGAGACAGTGTCTATGAAATGCAAGAGTAGTTGTGCTGGTAGTCCTCATCACTAGTGAAAGGCATCTTCATTTGCTTGCCATATTGAGAGGAATGCGCATCAAAGGGACTTGCAAGAACAAGGAAAAAAAGGATGGTGTGACTCAGTGGATTAAAAGCTGTTCCCGGGCTGGTCACTGGTTCTGTTCAGGCCACTTGTTCGGTTTTGGACGTGGTGTATGCCTGGGTTGTATGCCAGGTCCCCTGTTGGGGGCACACAAAAGTCAGTTGATGGATGTTTTTCTCTCACATCTATGTTTCTCTCCCTTTCTCTCTCCCTTCCCCTCTCTATAAAAATAAATAAAATCTTAAAAAGAAAAACTACACGAAGGGGAGAAGATATAAAGGAGGAACAAACTAAAAAAAGCAAAGAACTAAAAGATGCAAAATGTAAATTGAAGTACAATCATAACTTAAAAATAAGGTTACACTCTTGAGAGAACACTAAGGGGAAAAATTCAACACATAATATACGAGGGCGGAATAAAAAAAACAAGAATTTATTTATAAAAACTTGTGTATTTATTCTTACATCTTTAAACTTCAGTCACCTTCAAAGCACTCTCCATTTGATGCAATTCAATTCATCCATTGAGACTTTTCCCCACTGCTCAAAATTTTGAAAAGATTTTATTTACTTATAGAGAGGAGAAGGGAAGGAGAAAGAGAGAAAGAAACATCAGTGTGTGGTTGCCTCTCACGCACTGGGGTCCTGGACCACAACCCAGGCATGTGCCCAACTGGGAATCGGACCAGTGACCCTTTGGTTCACAGGCCAGCACTCAATCCATTCAGCTACACCAGCCAGGGCTCAAAACAGTTTCTGAACTTGTCAGTTTTGATGCCTTTTAAGTGGTTCTGCCATTCTTTGTTTCACCTCTTCTACATCAGCAAAATTATTTCCCTCAGGAGAATAGGAAGGGTGGGGCATAAGGGTGATGGTGTTTTTGGTCAGAAACTGCTGAACACGCAGAGCAGTGTGGACAGATGCACTCGTAAATCACCATCATGAAGTGGGCAAAAGCACTGAAAGTCTTCAAAAGAAGCTGAATGCAGCCTCTCACACCACCACCAGCTGGTACACTGATACAGATGGGTTCCTGAAACACTTATGGGTGGTGGAAGGGTGGCAGGGGGAGCCTGTACTATACATACAAGGGGCCTGCCCTCCACAAGATAATCCTGGTTTGGTTCCCCTCATATTAACCATCCGAAACCATCTATTTAGTGGAAGAAATCTGGTAACACGAGTTCGGTCAAGGTTAAGAATGGAACATTAAAAACAAAACTAGATGACTTTTTAAAATAGAACCTTGAAATGTAAGTAATATATCCAAATAAAGAAAGCATCAACAGACTAGAAGTGTTCTCACAGCCTTGACAAAGAACGTGCAAAAGGTAAAAAAAAAAAAAAAAAAATGTGTTCAAGAACACTATATGCAAAACAGTAATAAAATGGTAATTATGAGAAATGAAGGATGTGTTTATAAATAACCTTAATGTGGTAAACATTTCACATATGTGTATTAAATCACCACACTTTTTAAACTTACACAATGTTATATGTCAATCATATCTCAGTAAGTGGGGGTAGGCAGTGATGAACACCTGGCTTAAATAAAGAAAAAAAAAGAAGTATCGGGTTAAGGCTACCACAGTATCTCATAAAAAGCCCAAACAGGTTGCAGCCGGGTGTCAGAAAGAAGTGTGAACCCAGAAATAAGTGGTATTAGGGCATCAGGACCCCAGGGAGCTTCAGTGGGTCCCTCCTGTTCAAGTCCTAGATTTTCATCCCCATCCCATTCTCTTCTCTTCATTCTTCCCCCACTATCTGTCACAACACAAACTCTTCATTTCTAAGAGGATAACACTCTCATTTTAATGATTTACATGCTTCCCTTAAATATTTGGCTCAGGCCTCTATTAACATATTGTATTCAACTGTTCAAATACAGGACCCCATTATATTTGACTTTACTAACCCCTGTGATGTGACCTAGTGCTTAAAAGAAAAAACTTCTATATTTATGTACTAAATAAGTAGTTGCGTTTTATATAAATGTATTATATTAGGTATGGCCCTGGCTGGTGTGGCTCAGTTGTCTGGAGCATCATTCTGTGAACTGAAAGGTCATTGTGGGTTTGATGCCCAGTCAGGGCACAAGTCCAGGTTGCAGGTTCAGCCCCCAGTTGGGGCACGTGCTGCAAGCACCAAGTGATGCTCCTCTCACACTCATGTTTCTCTATCTCTCCCCCTCACTCACTTTTCCTTTCTCTAAAATCAATAATAAGCCC
This sequence comes from Artibeus jamaicensis, assembly GCF_021234435.1. Classification (NCBI taxonomy): domain Eukaryota; kingdom Metazoa; phylum Chordata; class Mammalia; order Chiroptera; family Phyllostomidae; genus Artibeus; species Artibeus jamaicensis. The sequence continues at coordinate 38,085,321 of NW_026521812.1, read as the reverse complement.
TGGCTGGTGTAGCTCAGTGGATTGAGCACAGGTCTGCGAACCAGAGGATCGAGGTTCAATTCCCAGTCAGGGCACATGCCTGGGTTGCAGGCCAGTCCCCTGCAGGCCAGTTCTCAGCAGGGGATGCACTAGAGGCAACCATACATTGATGTTTCTCTCCCTCTCTCCTTCCCCTCTAAACATAAATAAATAAAATCTTAAAAATAAATAAATAAATAAATAAAAATCAATAATAAGCATGTTCTTGGGTGAAGATTAAAAATATATATTAAAAAATATGTATGAGTTATATTCCAAAGATATTAGGTATATTTCCTCTACAGAAACTCGAGGCACATTTAAATAACCAGCTATAGTTCTTAAAACAAAAATCAAAATCCCATTCCACATCAATACCTATAGTTCATTTCACACCTTGCACTGACTCACCATTTACACACAACTTTTTTTTTCCTTGTTTTTAAGTTACTCTATCACAGGCACCTTTGTAAGCTGCGTTATATTATTTTTGGAACAAAGTAGGTACATAAATAAAACATAAAATATACTGCCTTGGAAAAATGTTAATAAAAAGTAGTAGGTATGTGCCTCACATTCATTTAGTAAGACCATAAAATTTGAAGACGATGGGAGACCAGATGTAGCTAATCCATCATTTTAATGATTCCACAGCACTCACGATAAGGCTTTAAGAGAAGCTGGCATTCAAGTTACCCACGTCAGTCCTACAGGACTGACTAGCATACCTTGTGATACAGTACCACAGTCAAATATACCTAAATGATTACCAAGACACCATTATCCCAACACTTAATCAACCCACACCACATATTCCTGATTACCATGTATGACGGTGATCTTTACTTTGCTATGTATTTTCTACTTTTGTTAAACCAGGCCTATTTTTCCCTCCCATGTTAGAAAAGCTCATAAAAATTATACTTTTCCCCAAAGTATAATTTCCTTTTCACTCATTCAAGGACCAGTCTAGAGGTTATAGTTCCAAGAAACCCAAGTGTACTTACTTAATGTGTTGATGAAGACTAAAAAATGAAATGGATACAAGAGATGCTCCTATTAGTACAAAGCATAACATTATTCATGTTGAGTAAATACTCTTTATCTTCCCAAAGAAAAAACCCTTGACACTCATTTTCCTGCCTCTTCTGGCTATTCTACACAAACCACATTTTACTATCAATTTAAAAGAGAAAATCAAGTGTGGCGGCACATGCCTGTAGTTCCAGACACTTCAGAAGCTGAGGCAGGAGAACTGTCTCAGCCCAGAAGTTCTGGGCTGTATGTAATGTGTTATGCACTAAGTTCAGCATCAATATGATAGCCGCTTGAGAATGGGGAAATTACCATGTTGTCTAAGGAGTGGTGAAGCAGCCCAGGCTGAAAATGAAGCAAGTTAAAAAAGAAGTACATTACAATCTAGTTCTAACATAACTTTTTACCATAGTGATTTGGAGGGACTTATAGAAAGCCAAGAAAGCCAGAGATCTTCTAACCCACCTCCTTTAGCAACAAATCGAGTCCACGTGAAGTGAATGCTGTAAAAGCCTTGGTTAAAACATATTTAAATATGCCTCATATGAGACTTACGCCAAGATGGAGGCATAGGTGGAGACGCCGTGCTTTCTCACACACCCAAATTTACAGACAACAAAATATTAGCAACAGAAAACACAGCCAGAACACAGCCAGAAAATTGAACTTTTTGGAAGTCTGATAACAACGAATTCTTCAGCCTGACTGGTAAGAGGGGCAAAGCCAGCAGTTGGTGGAGCGGGATTGCACAGGAAAACTCGGTCAGACGGACTCAGGCCTGTGGATCCCAGGCGTGGGGTTGCAACGGATGGAACCAGTGAGCGACTGGTGGACCCAGTGAGGGTGCACAGCAGTGGGTTGACTGTGGTCGCGCATTCATGCGCAGATAGACCAGCGAGGGAGTGGACGGTGAGACCTAGCAGGCCCCGGTGGCGAGAGGCAGCAGAGGGGGCCACCATTTCCCTGCTCTGACACCACACCCACATACAGCATCACAACCCAGCAACCTGGGTGGCCCCACCCTGGTGAACACTTAAGGTTCTGCTCCTCATACTTAACAGGCACGAACAGACCAAAATGGCTCAAGAAGATCTCAAGGCCCCAGAGCCCATAACTCTAAGTGACGAAGAAATAGCAAAACTTTCAGATGCACAGTTCAAAACACTGGTGATCAGGATGCTCACAGAACTGGTTGATTTTGGTCACAAATTAGAGGAACAAATGAAGGCTAAACTAATTGAAATGAAGGGACTTGCACAGGAAACCAATAGTGAGGAAAAGGAAATGGACTCAAATCAAGGGAGTGAACCAGAACAAAGAAAAAAATGGCCAAACAAAAAAATATGAAGAAACAAGAATTCAAAAAAATGAGGAGAGGATTAGGAACCTCCAGGACATCTTTAAATGCTCCAACATATGAATTATAGGGGTACCAGAAGGGGGAAAGGCACAGCCACCAGTGGAAAACTTATTTGAACAAATAATAAAGGAGAATTTCCCCAATCTGGCAAAGGAAACAGACTTCCAGGAAATCCAGGAAGCTCAGAGAGTCCCAAAGAAGTTGGACCCAAGAAGGAACACACCAAGGCACATCATCATTACATTAGCCAAGATTCAAATGAAGGAGAGAATCCTAGAAGCAGCAAGACATAAGGGGACAGTCACCTACAAAGGAGTCCCCATCAGACTGTCAGAGGATTTCTCAAAAGAGACCTTACAGGCAAGAAGGGGCTGGAAAGTATTCCAAGTCATGAAATCCAAAGACCTACAACCAAGATTACTCTATCCAGCAAAACTTTCATTCAGAATGGAAGGGCAGATAAAGTGCTTCTCAGATAAGATCAAATTCAAGGAGCTCATCATCACCAAGCCCTTATTATATGAAATGTTAAAGGGACTTACCTAAGGAAAAGGAGATAAAAAATATGAAGTGAAAGGACAGCAAACTTAGTTATTAACAACCACACCTGAAACAAAAGCAAACTAAAAGGACAGCTAGATCAGGAGCAGAAACATAGAAATGAAGATCACGTGGAGGGTTAGCAACAGGGGAGTGGGAGAAGGAGAAGTGGGGAGAAGGTACAGAAAATAAGTAGCATAGACAGTAGAAAGAAAATAGATAGGGGGGCAAGAATAGTATGGGAAATATAGAATCTAAAGAACTTGAGACACATGGTCATAAACTAAAGGGGGGATGGTGGGGGTAGGCAGTGCAGGGTGGAGGGGAATAAAGGGGGGAACAGAACAACTATAATGGCATAATCAATAAAATTTAAAAAAAAAAAAGCCTATACTCAAGTCTTGCCAGATGATATAATCCTTCAGGGCAGGGAACATATCTTGGCCATATCTTTCTCTGTCTCGGTGGCCAAGGCATAAAAGAAACCTAGCAAATGGTCACTGAAATGAGCTGGATAAACAGATTTTCTGTGATTATTTTTATAAGAAGTACCACTTATCTCTTTCCTTTCTGCATTTTTCCTCTTCCATTTTAGCTCAGACTCCTCCTAACTTCCCAGGAGAGAACAGGTTCTACCACCTCAAGGAGAAACATGAAGAATAAAACTGTTACTTACGGAAGGACATCAGGATGGCTACCAACGAGTTTACTCATTGACACACAGAGTCGTTCATGAAGATCATGGTTGATTTGGCCTCCAGTTTTAATGGCTTCAGCATTCCTTTCCAGCAAATCCAAAAGGATAGGGCGCAGTTGGCGACCAATCAGCACAGTATAGTCCTTATCCAGAAGCAACTGTGCTAAAGTATTCAGGATACACTGGCGATCTTGAGGCGTCCATACCTGAAATAAAAGCCAAACAAAAGACCCATGTGACACTGTAAACAATATTTGCACTGCTGCAGAAGAGCAAAGAGCTTTAGCTTGGAATCAAAACAACCAAGATTTTATAAATAAATTTATCTTATAAAACACAGTGGGGGGGGTCATGATAGAGAATTATAGTTACTTTCACGTAAAGACTGTTACAAACAAGTATCAGACTACTGGGGTTTAAGGTAAAAGAACTGACACCAATTCTATGTATTTATTGGGTTGGCCAAAATGTCTGTTTAGTTTTTTTCCACAAAATAAAATACACATGTTCATTTTCACCAATAACTATTGATATGGACATTCTTAGTATGTTGGCTGTTTTCCATGTGGTATAATATTGATTATTCTAAATTAATGTATCAATTTGATCACTATAACCTTTAACTGGTCTACCCTACTGAGGAGCGTCATCCAGTGAGAAATCTCCAGCATGAAACTTTGCAAGCTACTTTAGATACATTTGATCTGTCACAGCACCTTCTCCATACACTGCACAAATGAATCTTTTTTTGTGTTTCAGTTGCATTTTTAACTTTCTTGAAATAATAAAGCATAATATGCCAAAAATGTTGCATATTTTCTTCCATCTTCAATATTAAAATGACTATACAAAACCACCAATTTTGATAAGTATTTTTTTAAATGCACGTTGGTATGATAGCTGTCACAATACAATCTAACAAAATTATTTCAAATGAAATTCAAGACAACTAAGCACTACTGAAGCCATCTTACAGGAAAAAAAACAAACAAACTTTTTGGCCAACCCAATAAAAAACTACACAGCTTCTCTGAAAAATAATCTAAGTTTCAAGATCTCAACACTCTGCTGAAGAATCTAGTGTTTCCCCCAGCCCCTCTGCTCTTAAAGGAAAATACAGGAATTAAAGGAAAACAGAAAGACTTCAGTTAGTATGCAAAACTGACAACTCTCTTGAAGAAAGCATGAAGGAAAAAATTCCTGCAAATAAATAAGGCTATCCCTACAAAGGCTCTGGCCTCTAATAAATAAACACAACAGATCCAAAGTGTACAAGCACACTTTGACATGCAAGATGGAACAGACCACAAAATTCTAGTGCCTGGGCTCAAAATGTCCATGAGTGTGACAGGGAAAACTGTCAAATGTGTACAGGGCTCATGGTGCTAGTACATACGTATGTACAACCCCTGCTGCTGCCCAAAGCGACATACCCTCTGACCCAGCAAGTCCCACACGATAAACGTATCCTAAGGAGTTTCACACCAAAACACTTAATCTATTAGAATACAGTTTGATGACAAATTAAATACCATATGCAAAAACATAATAATTTTTTCCAAAGTTATCAATCTGAAAAGACGAGGTCACCTTACACCTGAGTCTTACAAAGTCTCCCAAATTATTGGGCATTCTTTCATAAAAACACCTAATTTTGAACAAAGCACTGATGGAGAAAGGCTGTTATCATGAAACAATTTCTATCGGTATCAGTTCTGTTGTTTACAGGGGGCCACACACACAATTTCATAAAATTAGAGGCAAGGGAATTTAACAGACTTGGTCATGATATACAGAGGCATGACCTCACATTTCAACTGCTGAAGTGTCCCTATAAATAAGTCCTCTAGCCCTGGCTGGGTAGCTCAGTAGATTGAGTGTGGGCCTTCGACCAAAGGACTGTGGTTCAATTCCCAGTCAGGGCACATGCCTGGGTTGTAGGCCAGTTCCCAGCAGGGGACGCACGAGAGCCAATCATACATTAATATTTCTCTCCCTTTCTACTTCCCTTCCCTTCTAAAGATAAATAAATGGGGGAGGGGGGGAGAACTTAAAAAAATAGTATTTTTTTAAAAAGCAGTCTTGTAGGACTGAGCCCTTAACCTGTGGGATCTGATGCAGGTACAGGTGTAAAGTGTTACACCTGAATTAAATTGTAGCACCTGGTGCCTGAGAACTGTTTGGTGATGTTTGGAAAACCCACGCATTGGAATCAGAGTCAGAATTGGTAGAAGAAATGAAGAAACAGATTCGATACTGAGAAAGTACAATCAGAACTTGGCTACATGTGAAGAAAAGAATGAAGTGTTGAAGACCCTAAATTCTCTATAATACATTCTCTATAATACTGGATAGACAGGGTGGTGTCAACAACCTACATGAAGAACACAGAGGAGGTACAATCCTAAAAAATTCTTAACCCATATCCCAAACTCAAATGAGAACCGGTATTTCAAAAATCTTTACTTGCCAATAAAATAATTGTTTCCAAAAACTGGAGAAAATGGAATGGCAATATAATCAATTCTTCCCTGAAATGGAAAGAAACAAATCTGAAAACATGTCTGAGGAGGTCAGAATTTGCAAAGAAAAATAAGGCAAAGGGGTCCAAATCTCCTTAATTCAACTCACCTTCCTAGTACCTTTTGAGTCCAGTAGACTACACCAGTGGTTCTCACACCAGTGTCAGATTCTCTAAAACCTCATCTAGTAAAGGCTACAAACCATTTCCCCACCCTACTTCCAATACATAAACACCAATTTTGCATCCACACAGTGGTGTAGAATCATAAATTCCCTGTTGCTGGTCCATGATCCCTAGATTCAGAACCACTACTCTAAATTCTAAAGCCCAGTTCTATTGTCGAAAAATACCTCTAGCAACAACAATACATAATTCAGGAGCCTGTCACAGACTCAGCTCATTTAAATTGATTATCTTTCCTTACTCCAGCCCACCAAAAACCAGTTTTCTCTCTGGAACTCCCCATTTGTGTGATTCCCTTCACTGGGGCTCACAGGCAAGAAACTCCAGGGCTGTACTTCTCACTCCATTTTCCTTTTTGCTTCAACGTTTAATTAGCTGTCCTCCAAGCAGAAATGCCTCGCATGTTAGTTCCTTGAAGCTCCAGACCCAAAATACTGCCACAGCTTCACAGCAATGGGATATGTGTAGGCAGTGCATTTGTGACTAAGTTCTAGATACTGGAATCAGAAAAAAAAATCTATTTTGATGAAGCTCACAGATACTGGGCGTGGGGAAGAATAAAATTAAAATGCGAAGTGAAAAGAAATGTGTGATAAGGGTCCAAAACTCAGACTGAGGCGAGTGAGGGTCAAAGAGAAAAGTCTCTCAAGAGGCCAAAGACCCACACCCCCTCCCCAAAATCTAATCTACCTCATAGTTACTATGGTTAGTATCATGCAGCCAGCACTCACTGTCATGCTTTTTCCTTCAGTTGTTCTGTTTCTGAACAGTTCCAAAAATAACTTAAATTCCAAGGGGGCAGAGACGCGGATTTACTTATCAGTCTTCACACAAAACCACACTGTGCCTTAGGCACAGCAGGAACACAATCAATACTTGTCACTCGGCCGAAAAGGCAAAAAAAAAGAAAAATATTCACCCAAACGAACAGAGGTGGCTCCAACAGGACACTTAGGTAAAACACCTGGCAAAAGGGCACACTTCACACCTCGATAACAGAAAAACCAACCACATTTCTTTCCGAAGGCCATGTCTTTGCCACACGGGGCCAGAACGCTCCATGGGGATCAGCGGAGAGAGAATGGGAAGGCTCCCCCTAATTAATTAGTTAAAAGGTACTTTCTAGACCCCTCAAACCCGCGCGGACACCTCCACCACTGGCCAGCCCACAGGAGGGGGGACCAGGGTGACAAACGCGGCTTCTCTCTCCTGGCAAAGCACGGTGTCTCCGCTCAGGGCCGCGGGGCACGCGCGAAGGAGGTGGACGGGGTCGGCCAGGCATTTTCCCTCTTGCTCTGGTTCTTACCTGCTTGGCCAAGAACCTGCCCAGCTCGCTGCGGCTCTTTTCGTTCCTGGCAGCGATTAAACGCAGCGGCGCGGCAGCCACTTCCAGCAAAAGGTGCTCCATGACCGCGGGTCCTCTACCGCCAGCGGCCACCAGCGTGCCCCGCTCCACGTTCGGAGCCCCGGAGCTACCACAAACTACGCCCCCGAGGAAAAGCAGCCGGCGTAAAGCACTGGGAATGCTACAGCCCACGTGGGGAAGCACGCGGCGCCTCACGTCATCACCTCGCGACCAGAACCGCCGACGCAAGGCTACCGACCCCGCCCCCTCGACAGAGGAAACGCGTGACGTCACTGCGCGCCAGTTCTGGGCGGGATTTTGGAGAATAAATTGCTTGTTCCAGCTGGATCCACAGCATAGTGATGGGAAGTCAGGAAACTACTCCCTGTAGGAGAACTAGACAGAACGTTCCACCAGGATGGAGAAGAGATGGAGACCCCAGGGGCGTGTAGTTCTCAACTCATCGTACTTCCCTCCGCTTCAACAGGCAAAAAGAGTAGGAAAGAAAGGCAGATTCGTCCGGCCCGGACCCAACAATTCTTAGCTTTGGAAATTCTGCACAAGTGTATCAGTAACACCATATCCAGCAATTATTAACTGAATTATAGGAAATAGGTGTTCAGTTGGGGAACGTTTAAATAAGGTATGGTATGGGCGTTATAAAATATTCTGAAATTGTTTTAAAAAGTGTGGAAAAGTACAATAAACTTAAAAGTAGGTTGACCTGAACTTCAAGAACAAACCAAAATAATAATAAAGTCAGGCTAATGACTGCCTTTGGGGCTATTGACTGCAAAGGGGCCTAAGGGAACCTCCTAGGGTGATGGAAAGGTTTCATCATCTTGTTCTGGGTGGTAGTGGTTATGATCGTAGATGAAAGCAAAATATCAAACAACTGCGCCCAAGACTTATACACTTCGTGTGAGTTATACCGCTAACGTGTTTTAAAAAGGGGTAGATGTACTGATACGATCATTTAGGATGCTATGACTCAACCTTTTAAAAATGTATTTGGATTTGAATTTTTTTCTAGGGTTTGAATGTTGGCTTCTGGGGGAACTCAAACTCAAGTGCAGAACTCCAAAATGAATGAATTTTTTAAATGGAGTAGAAAATATTTCCAAATAAATAACATTTTTTAAATTCTAAGAAGATTGAGAGGCCTCCCTGAGGACGTAGAAAAATTTATGAAAATGACCAAAACTGAGAACTTAATTATTTTTCCCGCGGTGTCTCCCATGTACATATGTATGTGAAGCATGCATGTTTATAAAATGTGTTTTTCTCTTATTAAGCTGTCTTATATAACAGGGGTCTCAGCCAAAAATATAGGAGGGCAGAGGGAAAATTATTTTTCTTCCCTACACACACTTTCTCAGGAATCTGTTGAGAGGGGTGTCATTTATATGAGGGTAACAGAAAGAAGACCACATGGGATCTAGAAAATGAGATTCAAGACAAAAGTGTGGAAAAGAATTCTCAGGATGACTGTTGAGAGAAATCCCAAGACTTTAGCTGGGCAGCAGCAGGAACATTAAGGGCTCTGGAGTAACTACACTGATAGATCAGATCAGTGATTACCAGGTTTGGGAGTGGAAGAGAGGAATGACTGAAACGACCATGAGGCATCATATTTGGGTGATGGAAATGTTCTAAAACTGTATTGTAGTAATGGTGGCACAAATCTATAAATTCACTAAAGTAGTTGAGTTGCATACTTATAATGGGTGAGTTTTATGGTATGTAAATTATACCTCAAGAAAGCTCTAAAACTAATGATAATAAGCAAGAAAGAAGTTGTATAAATGAAACAAGATTGGCAGATATTGAGAATTATTGAAATTCAATGTCAGGTAAGGGTAGTTAATTGAACTCTCTGCTTTTGTATTTTTGAAATTTTCAATAATAAAAGAAAATAATTCTATTTTAAGACTCCTAGGGTCATTCAAAAGGAGTTGGGTGCTAAAGGGTAGCAGAATGTGCCATCCCAAAATATGCCACTTAAGCATTAAAATTCAGGACATGTCACTTTGGTATATTGGTTATTTTAAGCTACAGTCACTTTAGAAAAAGCAGATGCAGGAAGTGCTGTTCAATCATCCCTCCTTTTTCTACCTTAAAAATGGGTCATAAAATTGCTCATGAGAAAAGCACTCTTCCTGAACCTGGAATAAAAACATCCTTATCACCTGAGACTGGTAGTCAACACTAAAATAGGTCTGTACAAACAAACTCACTAAAATAGCCCTTAACTTCCACTAGTTTTACTGCCATACATCTCCTAGTCACTTCCCTAAAATTTACTAGCTTAAACCCCTTTTGTCTTGTCATTTCTTCATAATTTATTGCTGGTCTATAAGGCACATAAGCTTTCCTGAGCTGAAGGCAACTGAAAAGAAATGGAGTCAAAAGCTCTCTGCCCTCTACTTACTTGCCTAAAAGCAGGACCTGAATTTTTAAAAGTGTCCACCCTCCCCTCTCTACCAGGGAGGACAAATCTACACCCTAATCAGCCCAGAGGCAGCATTAGAGAAAACTACATAACCTTGCTAAAACTAGCCCTTATCTACCGTTAGTTCCCCCATACATTTGCCTTCTCACAATTTATCACTAGAGAAGCTCAAAGTTTTTTTCTTTGTTTTGTCATGTCTCTGAGAATTTATTGTTCTTTTTTTAAACATCACAAATAGAACTTTTTAAATTGATTTGAGAGAGAGGAAGGAAGAGAAACATTGAATTGTTGATCCACTTATTTATGCATTCATTTATTGATTCTTGTGTGTACCCTGGCCAGAGACCAGACCCACAACTTTGGTGTATCAGGATGACACTCTAAACCAACTGATCTACCTGCACAAGACACAAATAGGACTTTTTATTTGTCACCACTAAGTGAATTTTTTAAAACTATATTTTATTGATTATGCCATTACAGTTGTCCTACTTCCCCCCTTCATTCCCCTCCACCCTGCACACCCCCGCCCCCACCATTCTCCCCCCTTTAGTTTATGTCCACATGTCACAAGTTCTTTAGATTCTATATTTCCCATACTACTCTTGCCCTCCCCTTGTCTATTTTCTACCTACCATCTATGCTACTTATTCTCTGCACCTTCTCCCCCCTTTTCCTCCTCCCACTACCCTGTAGCTAACCCTCCACGTGATCTCCATTTCTATGGTTCTGCTCTTGATCTAGCTGTCCTCTTAGTTTGCTTTCGTTCTAGGTGTGATTGTTAATAACTGTGAGTTTGCTGTCCTTTCACTGTTCATCTTTTTTATCTTCTTTTTCTTAGATAAGTCCCTTTAACATTTCATAGAATAAGGGCTTGGTGATGATGAACTCCTTGAACTTGACCTTATCCATCTGAGAAGCACTTTATCTGCCCTTCCATTGTAAATGAAAGTTTTGCTGCATAGAGCAATCTTGGATGTAGGTCTTTGGATTTCATGACTTGGAATACTTCTTTCCAGCCCCTTCTTGCCTGTAAGGTCTCTTTTGAGAAGTCTGCTGACAGTCTGATGGGAACTCCTTTGTAGGTGACTGTCCCCTTATGTCTTGCTGCTTCTAGGATTCTCTTCTTCATTTGAATCTTGGCTAATGTAATGATGATGTGCCTTGGTGTGTTCCTTCTTGGGTCCAACTTCTTTGGGACTCTCTGAGCTTCCTGGATTTCCTGGAAGTCTATTTCCTTTGCCAGATTGGGGAAATTCTCCTTTATTATTTGTTCAAATAAGTTTTCCACTGGTGGCTGTTCCTCTTCCCCTTTTGGTACCCCTATAATTTGAATGTTGGAATGTTAAAGATGTCCTGGAAGTTCCTAAGTCTCTCCTCATTTTTTTTGAATTCTTGTTTCTTCATTCTTTTCTGTTTTGTCATTTTTTTCTTCCTTCTGGTCTGCTCCCTTGATTTGAGTCCCAGTTTTGTTTCCATCACTATTGGTTTCCTGTGCATTTCCCTTCATTTCAATTAGCTTAGCCTTCATTTGTTCCTCTAATTTGTGACCAAAATCAACCAGTTCTGTGAGCATCCTGATCACCATTGTTTTGAACTGTGCCTCTGATAGGTTGGCTATTTCTTGGTTGCTTAGAAGTATTGGCTCTGGGGCTTTGAGTTGTTCTTGAGCCATACTGTTTTGGTCTGTTTTAGCCTGTTAAGTATGAGGGGCGGAGCCCTAAGTGTTAACCAGGGCAGGGAGACCCAGGTCGCTGGTTTGCAACGCTGTATGTGGGGGTTGGGTCAGAGAGGGGCAATAGCGGTCCCCTCTGCTGCTTCCTGTAAGCTGCTGGGGCCTGCTTGGTCTGTCTCACTGCTGGCTCCTTCGCCTGGTTTATCTGCACTAATGTGTGGCTGCAGTCAGCCCGCTGCCCTGCGCCCTCACTGGGTCTGCCCATTGCCACCCTACGCCTGGGATCTGCCAACCACCGCCTGCGCACCTGGAACAGTCTGGCTGATTTTTCCTGCGCAACCCCACTCTGCCAGTCATTGGCTCTGCTCCTCTTACCAGTCTGGCTGAGGAGCCAGTTGTTGGACTTCCGTACAACTCAATTTTCTGTGTTTTGGTTGCATTTTTGTTACTAAAACTTTGTCGTCTTTAAACTTGGTTGTGCGAGGAAGTACAGTGTTTCCACCTACGCCTCCATCTTGGCCAAAGTCCCCATTAAGTGAATTTTAAACAGATTCTTGGGCAGGGGTGGGGGGCTCAATTGTCAGTTCATTCAACTAACTTCACCTGTCTCATTCCCAGTAGCTTTTCCAGAACTGCTACATTCACAGTGAAGCTCCATCAGTTTTTCCCATTCAAACCTGGGCTTCTTCAGCATTTTGACTTTTCTAACAAAGACAACATGAGGCAGATAAATAGATTGGCAAGCCTTTTCTATGTCTTTTCCAATGCCATCTGGAATCAATTAGCCTACTACTTTTAAGTCACTTGCCTGCACCTCTTTGCTCATGATTTTCAGCATGTTCTTTCAGATTTGGCAAACCTGTTGATGCAGGTGTTCAGAATCTGAGTGTTGCATTTTTTAGTAACCAATGCAGAACAGATGAAGCAAAAAACCATCAGTAGTCTTGACATCAATGTGAGCTTCAGTCACGGTCTGTTATTTTTTGACTGTGGAGCACATTTTGTCACAGGTAAGATCCATTCCAGGGAAATTAAGCAGTTTTCGCCCTAAATATTTCCAGTAGTTGGATTGAATTTTCTTCTTCTTCTTTTTTTTTTTTTAGATTTTATTTCTTAGAGGGGAAAGGAGGGAGGAAGAGAGGGAGAGAAGCCTTGATGTGCAAGCGAAACATTGATCAGTTGCCTCTCACATGCCTTCAATTGGGGACCTGTCCTAAGATTCAGACATGTACCTGACCAGGAGTTGAACTGGTGACCTACCAGGTCTCAGGCTGGCACTCAAGCCACTGAGCCACACTAGGCAGGGCAGCTTGAATTTTCCAAATGCAATTTAATCATTCTGTCCATCAGGTAGGCTTACTTGAAAAACATGACCCTTGACACCATAAGATGTGGTTTTGGTTCCTTGAGTTCTCGTGACTAGTGTTTTTCCCATACTTGTTATGTTGAACACCATCTGGTTGTTAACCAAAAGATTAGTAAGCTTTTATGGCTTACCAACCTTAGAAATTGGATCAACCATTTTATTCTTGGCAATGGTGCTTCTCAGAGAACCAAGAGGATTATTGTTCTTTTTTAAACATGCTATATAAGTCAAAGTTCTAAACACATCTCTGAGTTACTTATTGCTGAGTGCTCTCCCGTGTATGTGTGATACACATTAATAAACTTTTGTTTGTTTATTCTCTTGTTAATCTGTCTTTTGTTAGCCTAATGTACTAAGCCTAAGCCTGAGAGCCCAAAGTGGGTAAAGGAAAAAGATTTCTTTCCCTTCCATACAGTACCAATTCAAAAAGGTACCAACTGCCCAAATGGTAAAATTTGAGCTTCTATAAGGCCAACAATTGTAATGAATTGAATTCTGTTATATATATTTAAATCCATGAATATATAATATTATTCATGGAAATCAGTTATCTTCAGAGAACAAGAAATAAATCTTGAAAGCTTGTAAATAAAAGTAAGATACCAAAAATATATCTTTCCATTTATTTATTTATTTAAATATATTTTATTGATTATGCCACTATAGGTGTCCCATTTCCCCCCTTCATTCCCCTCCATCCTGCACACCCCTTCCCCCCACATTTTCCCCCTTTAGTTCATGTCCATGTGTCATATAAGTTCTTTAGCTTCTACATTTTCCACACTACTCTTGCCCTCTCCCTATTTTCTTCCCACCGTTTATGCTTCTTATTCTCTGTACATTCTCCCTGCTTCTTCTCCTCCCACTCCCCTGTTGCTGACCCTCCATGTGATCTCCATTTCTGCGACTCCACTCCTGATGTAGCTGTCAGGATACAGCTGACTCCCTGATGTAGCTTAGTTTGCTTTTGTTCTAGGTATGGTTGTTAATAACTGTGAGTTTGCTGTCCTTTCACTGTTCATCTTTTTTATCTTCTTTTTCTTAGATAAGTCCCTTTAACATTTCATAAAAAGTGCTTGGTGATAATGAACTCCTTTAACTTGACCTTATCCATCTGAGAAGCGCTTTATCTGCCCTTCCATTGTAAATGAGAGCTTTGCTGGATAGAGCAATCTTGGATGTAGGTCTTTGGATTTCATGACTTGGAATACCTCTTTCCAGCCCCTTCTTGCCTGTAAGGTCTCTTTTGAGAAATCCGCTCTGACAGTCTGGTGGGAACTCCTTTGTAGGTGACTGTCCCCTTATCTCTTGCTGCTTCTAGGATTCTCTCCTTCATTTGAATCTTGGCTAATATAATGATGATGTGCCTTGGTGTGTTTGTTCTTGGGTCCAACTTCTTTGGGACTCTCTGAGCTTCCTGGATTTCCTGGAAGTCTATTTCCTTGATTGGGGAAGTTCTCTCTTATTATTTGTTCAAATAAGTGTTCCACTTGTGGCTGTTCCTCTTTCCCTTCTGGTACCCCTATAATTCGAATGTTGGAATGTTAAAGATGCGTTGGAGGTTCCTAAGCCTCTCCTCATTTTTTAAAATTCTTGTTTCTTCATTCTTTTCTGTTTGGTTGTTTCTTTCTTCATTCTGGTCCAGTCCCTTGATTTGAGTCCTAGTTTTGTTTCCATCACTATTGGTTCGCTGTGCATTTTCCTTCATTTCACTTAGTGCAGCCTTCATTTTTTCATCTAATGGGCGACCAAAATCAACCAGTTCCGTGAGCATCCTGATCACCAGTGTTTGATCTGTGCATCTGATAGGTTGGCTATTTCTTGGTTGCTTAGAAGTATTGGCTCTGAGGCTTTGATTTGTTCTTCTGTTTGAGCCATAATGTTTTAAAGGTCTGTTCATGCCTGTTAAGTATGAGAGGTAGGGCCTTAGGTGTTCACCAGGGGCAACCCAGTTGCTGGGTTTGTGACACTATATGTTGGGGTGGGATCAGAGAGGGAACAATGGCACTTGCTCAGGTCTCGGATTTCAGTCCCCTCTGCTGCTTCCCACAAGCAAATTGGGCCCTTCTGGTGCTGGGTCCTGGGCAGGTGGGCTTGTGTACATTGTAGACCTCTGTGTCTCTCCAACGAACTCTCCTGTGAGTCCAGGAGCCTCTCCCAGTACGTCAACCCCCAAAAGTTTTTTTCAATTGGTGCTTTTAGGCTTTATTTCCTATTGCTTGGGCCCTGGGTTGCATGGTCTGTCTCACTGCCCTTTTTTTTTGCCTGGTTTATCTGCACACAAATGTGTGTCCACAGTCAGCCAACCACCTTGCGTGTCTCACTGGGTGTGCTCATTTCCTTTCCACATTCAGTTCTGCCAACCCACGCCTCCTCCTGCCAGGACCCCTTTCTGCCGGTTGCCAACTCTGCCTTTCTTACCGGTCTGGATGAATAGTTTGTCGTTGTCAGACTTCGGTACAGTACAATTTTCTGTCTGTTCTGGTTGTGTTTTTGTTTCTAAATATTTGTTGTCCTTAGATTTGGTTGTGCAAGGAGATACATAGGTGGAGGCATATTTCCACCTATGCCTTCATCTTGGCCAGAGGTCCTTATTTATTTTTTAAAATATTTTATTTATTTATTTTTAGAGAGCAGGGAAGGGAAGGAGAAAGAGAGGGGGAAAAACATCAATGTGAGGTTGTCTCTTGCATACCTCCTACTTGGGACCTGGCCCTCAGCCCAGGCATGTACCCAGGTTTGGAATCAAACCAGCAACCCTTTGGTTCACAGGACAGTGCTCAATCCACTGAACCACACCAGCCAGGGCTATCTTGCCTTTTATATATGAATTGTATCACTGGGTAGCCAAATACAAGGTAAATGTCTCTTCATAAAAATATTCCAGCTGAAATGAAAAAGAATTAATAGAATTAGAATATTATCATTTCCAACCCCCAATTAATTAACTTGTTGAGGTATTAAGTATGAATGGCTGTTAAAAGAAACATTAGGTGGCTTCTGAAGGAAGAACTTAATACCAACTACTGTCTTGTCAAAAAGGAATAAATCTCTGGACCCATTGCCAACTTGTAGAAAATAGGACAGAGGAATATATTAAACTGCACCATAAATATGTAATCAGGGGTAAACATTCTTACTTCTCCCAAGCACTCTTCTTTAACCTCCAGGATTGCTATAAAAAAGTTGTTGGTGATTGAGCAAAACAGAGACAACCAAAAAAAAAAAATTACTGGTGCTTCATTAGGATATCATGTGAATTTGATAGAGTGCTGAACCAGCATCTGAAGACCTGAACCATTGAATGTACTTTTACCATTTAAGTAGCTGTGTGATCTAGGTTAAGCAACTTCACTTTTCTAGGTCTTGTTTTTTTTCTAGAAGTTCTGATTTTGTATGTGTCTCCCAAAGGTAATAAAAACTTCTGGCCCTGACAAATGTGGCTCAGTTGGGTGTTGTCCTGCAGAGCAAAAAGTCACTGGTTTGATTCCCTATGAGGGCACGTGCCTGGGTTGCAGGTTGGGTCCTTGGGCAGGGTGCATACAAGAGGCAATGACTAATGTTTTTCTCTCTCACATCGATGTTTCTCTCTCTTTCTCCCTCCTGTCCCGTCTTTAAAATTAAATAAATAAAATCTTTTTAAAAACTTCTGCAATACAGGAAGTGCCTTATTTTTCCTTGTATCTCACACAGCACTAACATACTGTGTTCATACACAGTAGGCATTTAAGAATGTTCAATCCGCCCTGGCTGGTGTAGCTCAGTGGATTGAGCGCGGACCTGCAAACCAAAGAATCACAGTTCGATTCCCAGTCAGGGCACATACCTGGGTTGCAGGCCAGTTCCCAGCAGGGGACGTACGAGAGGCAACCATACATTGATATTTCTCTCCCTCTCTCCTTCCCTTCCCATCTAAAGATAAATAAGCAAAATCTAAAAAAAAAAAAAAATATATTCAATCCATCCAAGTATCTAGATGACTGAGAAAACCAGTAATAATTTACTTAATTAAATCTCTTGTGCAAATTATAAAAGAAATATATTTGTTGAGAAACTAGTGTCCTGCCTGATTTCTCTATCTACTTATAAAAGGGCAAATGCAAATTAAGAGGCTATTCTCCCTGTTGAAAATAAGGGAAGAAACTCCTCTCCCTCTTTCACTTGTCCCTTTTCTTTCAGAATTCCTTTTGTTCTCCGTCTGAAATGTATGCAAATCTTTTTACAATAGCCTTTCCCCAGTTTCACAACTGTAGGAATTTTTCCTCAAGGACCTGGGAGCCATCTCTTTGGAATGAAATCATCATCAAGGAAGATACTTCCCAACTGTGCAATTTCTGTGGAGGAGAGAGGCCTAGCTTTTCACCTGACTCTAAATTACAAAACCTATGTAGTGTAATGTTTATATCCACTTGGCTATTGTTAATTAAACAAAGAAGCCATCAGCCTGAGGTAGCTAGCTCTAACGCATAGATGGCCTTCCTAAGCAAACCAAAATCTAAGCTTGTAAATGCCTGAAGGTTAGAAGATCAAAAACACTAAATACAATTGATCATTGCCCGCACTGGTGTGGCTCAGTTCATTTGGCTGGATGTGGCCCCACAGAGCAAAAGGTCACATGTTCATCTTTGTTAAGGGCACATGCCTGGATTGCAGGTTCAGATCCCGGTCAGGTCAGGTACATGATGCAAACTTTCACATCAATGTTTCTCTCCCTCTCTCTAAAATAAATAAAATATTTTTAAAAAGTCATTCACTGAGCCCTGGCTGGTGAGGGAGTCTGTGGGGCTTTCCCAGCAGGGGATGAAAAAGTTAAAAAAAAAAAAAAAAGTCATTCACTAAGAGCCAGCTAGCCTTTAATTTATAGCCAGTCAGTCCTAGCTGGGTAGCTCAGTTGGTTGGAGCATCGTCCTGATGCACAGGGGTTGTGGTACAATCCCCCAGTGGGGGTACATGCAAGGGTCATTCAATGGGTGGAAGAACGAATTGCTGTTTCTCTCCCTCTCCCTCCTTTCTTCTCTCTGTAAAATCAATAAAAATTAAAAAATAATTTATAGCCAATCGAACACTTTCCTTTCTTTCTCTGTATAAGTCTTACCCCTGGCTCCTGTCTGGGGAGCACTCTGAACCATTACCGGTTTGATGCTGTCCAATGGGAATTGATTTTTTCTTAAACAAACTTAAAATTTAGTATGCCTCAGTTTATTTTTTAACACTACATAAAAGGGTGAGCTTTCTTCCTGCCTCTGCAGTCTCCTAAGGGGATTGTCTGTGATGTACTTCACAGTCTGGTTTAATGCTTATTCAATAATGGTTTTCTTTCACTTCTACCTTATATAGATTTTCAGCATTGGGAGGAGGTGAGGAGGTATTGTTTTTAATTATATTTTCCCTAACAACCGTGATTTTATACATAAAATAAGCTGTAAAAGAAGCAAAACACATTGAAAATTAGAAGAAATTAAGCCTTTCTCATTATTATTTTAACAAATTTCTTACTAAATTATCAGTTCCTTCCATAAATATTGATTACCTCTTTTTTACAGTTAGTTTATTCAATACATACTATGACCTTTCATATGGAATAGTAAATACCAATAAGGGGCCCCCAAAATTCTCTTTCTCTCTCAAGACTTCCTGTTTCCACAACTGTTACTAATTCTGAGTCAATGTACATTTAACACTCTGCCAGACACACTGTTTCTAGCAGGTTCTGGGAGTATAGAGGTGATAGATGGACCCCTGTCATTACAGGATTCACAGTCTCATGTTGAAGGTGGATACCTAAGGGACACTGTCAGACAGGCCTGTACTAGGGAGATAGAGACAGGGCACTATGAAAGTACAAGTGGGAAAAGTGGCCAACTCAACCTAAGAAATAGGAAGAACTTCTGGAGAAGGTGAGATGGGAGGTCAGGCTTGAAAGTGACATAATAAATTTCACTGAAGGTTTAGAGAAACTTCAAAGCAATTACACACTCCAGTGTCCAGAGGAAGAAGAAAAAGTAACTAAACCCTTCATGGAGACCCTCACTGCTCTCCTTGCTCTTATCTCACAATCAGCCCCTTCTCTGCTGTGCTCTGAGAAAGGCCTCTATGCTGTGTCTTTCAAGAAAACTCCATCCCCTTCCCACAGAAATGGGCCTCACCTATCATCTGGTCTCTTTCCAAAATATCCAGAAGTTCCAACACATATGAACACCCAGGCATTCCTTAAATTTCAACTTCTTTAACCAATACCCTCCATTTATTATTGTTGAAAACAAGACTACAAGCCAAAAATTGATCAGCTACAGTAATCCCCAAGTCACCAAACCAAGACTTAATTACAGCTTCTGCTCCCCCAGAAACAGAACCTTAGACCAATCAATCATGAATTGTCTGATCAGCATTAGGTAATCTGCCTGAATAACTTTTGCCATCCCCTGAAGGAAAGTAATCTTGCAATAACCAATTGATTTGTTGCTGAGTATAACTTCCTTGTTTCTGTTCCTTCCTGTCTATAAAAGTCTTTATTTTGTATACCTCCTCAAAGCTGTTTTATCTGCTAGATTAGGTTCTGCTCAATTCAAATTGATTTTCACTCAAATAAAGTCTCAAAAATTTTAATATGCCTCAGTTAATCTTTTAATATTATCGATGTTACCATTGATTAGTTTTGCCTGGTTTTGAACTTCATATAAATGAAATCATATGGTATATTATCTTGTGTCTGGCTTATAACAACTTATTTTTCATGTCTTTTATTGGTGAACATGTGGGTTGTTCCTGTTCATGAATGTTACGAATAAAGCTTCTATGAATGTTGTGGTACATGCCTCTTGATGTGCAAAAACACATGTAGTCTTGGGGATGTAATCAAGGGTGGAATTCCTGGGTGATGGAGTGGGCACATTAAACATATACTGTGGCAAATAATGTCAAATAGTTTTCCAAAATGGTTGTAATGATTTATGTTATCATTAGAAAAATGCGGGAGTTTCACCCTGGCTGGTAAGGCTTAGTGGATTGAGTGCCAGCCTGTGAACTGAAGGGTCACCAGTTCAATTCCCAGTCAGGGCACATGCCTGGGTTGCCTGTAGGTCCCCAGCAGGGGTTATGCAAGAGGCAACCCATCCATGTATGTCTCACACATTGATGTTTCCCTCTCTTTCTCCCTGCCTTCCCCTTTCTCTAAAAATAAATAAATAAAATCTTTACAAGAAAAGAAAAACGTGGAAGTGTCAGTTCCTCCATATCTTTTGTAACACTTGTTATTTTCAGACGTTTAATTTTAGTCAGTCCGGTGGGCTTTTGGAGGTATCTCATGGTTTGAATTTGCATTTCCCTGATGAGCAGAGATGTCAGCAGGTTTTCAAATGTTTAATACTCATGTGGATATGGTTTTTTTGTGAAAAAAATTTTTTGCTCATTTAAAGAAAAAGTGGGCTCTCTGTTTATTTGTGAGTGTGGCTTTTTTCTTTTGTTGGGGGGGTAGGATATCCTGGATATAACTTTTTGTCAGATATATGAATTACAAATATTTTCCCCTGGTGGAAAGCCAGGACTTTTTTCACAGAAAGATGTACCAATTCGTAATTTTTGCAAACAGTTTCACAGGGTTCCAGTTACCAGACTCAGTTATAAGCACTTGCTCTTGGGCATGTCCTAGTTATATTTTGAAGACTTCCTTACTTTCTAGTACAACAGGTATTCCAGGATCATCTTTTTTACCCTCCTGCCCCACTCCTGGATCATCCATATCTCTAAGTAGTTCCATTATATAAGCAACAGTATCTAGGGACTAAGACCTGGACACTATGAGCACTCATCGTTATTGGGGTATCACTGCTTCCAGGCCCTTTCAGGGAACAGAAGTAGAAAATATGAATATATGCACACACAATATACATGTATGTATATAGATCTATGTATTCAAACCATTAAGTTCATACTGATAACCTTTAGTGCAATCTGAAAATTACAGGATTTTACCTTGCCTTCCTCCACTCTGTATTTGTATCATCCTTTTCCATTGTGAGAACTCTGGCTCCCACAATACTCAATACATTTCTTTACTTCTCAATTTTTATAATACATGCAATATGATTTCAGAGTTCCTATATTCATACTACTATAAATAAACAACTGACTAAATGGAAATTAAGATTTGTAGGTTTTTAAAATCTGTTTATTTGTTTTTGTTTTGGACTGAGGATATATAGTCAAACTACTATTTTTCAAATTTTCTTGTATTAGTGCCTTTTTTTCTTTTTAGGTGGATATAAACCAATGCAAAAAAAAAAAGCAATGCAGATAACTTCATTGGTTTGTTTGTTATAGACCTTTCATTTTAAGTTTAAAAGTAAGTGAAATTGACTAATGTTATTAAAAATATTAGACAGTTGGAAAGAACTTGAGGTTCACTACCTGTTTAAGTACTTAGGGATGCTTTACTTGTCAGGGTTTTTATGTTTGTCCTACCAGTATTTAAACCATTTTTTAAAAAGATCAAATGTGTTACATTTACAAATGGAGTTTAAAAATTGAAGGAAATTTAATTAATTATACTGTGTAAGTGGTAGTGGTTATTAATTTAAGTTTATCAAACATGGTTTTCCTTCTCTGGCTTTCCGTTCTCCCATTTTATGTAACAATTTTAATAAAACTCTACGTTATTTTGTTTTGTTAATACCACTACTATACCAGTTATCTAATGCTGTGGAAAAGATTACTTCATTTTGTAATAATACTTTATTGATTATGCTACTACACTTGTCCCAATTTTTTCCCCTGTCCCCCACTCCACCGAGCTCCCCCTACCCATTCCCTCCGGCAATCCCCATACCGTTGTTCCTGTCCATGGGTCATACATGTATGTTCTTTGGCCATTCCCTTTCTTACACTGTACTTTACATTCCTATGGCTATTCTGTAACTACCTATTTGTATATCTTAATCACCTCTTCACCCATTCCCTCACATCCCCCTCCCATCTGGCACACATCAAAATGCTCTCTGTATCCATGATTCTGTCTTTCTTCTTGTTTGCTTAGTTTGATTTTTAGATTCAATTGTTGGTTGATAGATATGTATTTATTGCCATTTTATTGTTCATAGTTTTGATTTTCTTCTTTTTTTGTAAATAAGTCCTTTTATTATTTCATATAATAATGGTTTGGTAATGATAAACTCCGTTAGTTTTTTCTTGTCTGGGAAGCTGTTTATCTGCTTCCTGATTCTAAACGATATCTTTGCTGTGTAGAGCAATCTTGACTG
Source organism: Artibeus jamaicensis (assembly GCF_021234435.1). Lineage (NCBI taxonomy): Eukaryota > Metazoa > Chordata > Mammalia > Chiroptera > Phyllostomidae > Artibeus > Artibeus jamaicensis. The sequence continues at coordinate 38,062,872 of NW_026521812.1, read as the reverse complement.
TAGGCCCCTGCTTTTCATGATTTTGAATATTTCTTGCCAATTTCTTCTTGCCCAGAGAGTTTCTTTTGAGAAATCGGCTGTCAGTCTTATGGGAACTCCCCTGTAGGTAACTAAGTGTTTTTCTCTTGATAGTTTTAGGGTTCTCTCCTTATCTTTAACCTTTTGCATTTTAATTATGACATGCCTTAGAGTGGGCCTCTTTGCATCCATCATAATTGGGACTCTCTGTGCTTCCTGGACTTGCCTTTCTATTTCCTTAACCAACTTAAAGAAGTTTTCTTTCATTATTTTTTTTCAAATAGACTTCCAATTTCTTGCTCTTTCTCTTCTCGTTCAGGCACCTCTATAATGCGAATATCAGAATGCTTGAAGTAGTCCCAGAGGCTGCTTATACTATCATTGTTTTTTGGATTCTTTTCTTTTCTTGTCATTCTAATTGCTTGTTTTTTGCTTCTTTATGTTCCAAACCATTGATTTGATTCTTGGCTTCATCCATTATAATATTTTGCTGTAAATTGTTCTTTACTTTAGCTAGTGTATCCTTAGTTTTTGGCTGGATCTTTTTTTATGCTGTTGAGGTTCTCACTAAGTTCCTTGAGCATCTTTATGACTAGCATTTTGAACTCTGTGTCTAATAGATTGCTTATCTCCATCTTGTTTAGTTGTTTTTCTGGAGTTTTGATTGTTCTTTCATTTGGGCCATGTTTCTTTGTCTCCTCATTTTGGGAGCCTCCCTATGTTTGTTTCTATGTATTAGGTAGATCTGCTCTGACTCTCTGTCTTGGTATTGTGGCCTAACATAAAAGGTGTCCTATAGGATCCAATGGCACAGCCTCCTGTATTACCCAAGCTGGGTACTCGATATGCCCCCTTCATGTGTGCTGAGTACACCCTGGTCTTGTAGTTGAGCCTTGATTGCTGTTAGCAATCAAGGGAGAGAGGGATTTACTCAGGCCAATCAACTGCAAGGACTGGCTGTGACCACTGGCCACCAACCTTCACCCTCTGTGGAGGATCGGCTGTGCAGAAGCAGGATGGTGGTGTTACAACGAGGTCTGTAGCTGTCCACTGGAAGCACAGGCTTTGGGGTTTCCTGGCTAATGCAGGCCAAGGTCTGCCCCAGGCCACCCTGAATGAGCTATAAGGCAATCTGAGATGGCAGCTGTTTGTTCTGGGCTTTGTAGATTCCCAGGCAAAGCTCAGCTAAGAATCTAGGCTGGCTAGTGCCAAGCCTGGGGCCACTTAGCAAGTGGTATGGAGGGCTAGGTGCTCAGAGGCCAGCTGTTTCTTGTTTGAGAGGATTTAGGAAGTTGTGAAGTGTGAGCCAAGACTAGCCATTTATGTAGAAAACTACTATTAACAGTTTGGGTGGGTCCATAAGTTGGGTGGGACAGAGTCTCGGGGGATCATCAGGGTGGGATTAACAGTGTTAGCCAGGTTGATAGAACCTCAGATATGGCACCTGCCTGCTGACTCTGTGGCTCTATTGGGGGTGGGTTCAAAAGGTGACAATGGCCTCTGCCCACCTTTCTGTCTAGGAAAAAGCTATCCCCCAGCTCTCACCTTGATGCTAGATACTTCAGTTCCTCCCTGCATGCCACTGGTGTCTTTCAAGTTACTACCCAATGCTGGAGCTCAGAGGAAATGAGTGTAAGTCCATGTGTGGGTTCTTCAGGAGGAATTGCTTGGGACTCTAGAACTTTCTTCAACTGACTCAATTCCCACTGTTTTTTGCAAACAGGAGTTATGGGAACTTATCCTCTTGGCACTGGAACCCTGGGCTGGGATGCCTGGTGTGGGGCTAGGTCTCCTCACTCCCGAGATATCTCTTCTGAATTTTTATCCACCACACGTGGGTGTGGGGGCCAGCCCATTCTGCATCCCTGACCTTCTTATCACCCAGGATGGATGTGATTTCTTCAATTCTATTGTTGTTGGACTTCCATTCAACTTAATTTCTGATGGTTCTGGGTGATGGTTGGTCTACACTTTAGTTGTAATTTTGATGTGGTTGTGCAAGAATGCAAGCCTTGTTTACCTATACTGCCATCTTGACCAGAAGAACAAATTAAGACATAATGACTGCAAATGCCAACTATTCTATAGTGTTTTACAATTTGCGGGGTCTGAAATTTGAGCAGGGCTTAGCTGGCAATTCTGCTTCATGAGGTCATTCAGGGGAAGGGCTGTTTTTAACAGTTCAAGATGTCTCGTGTCTTGGTGGCAATGGCTTGAAGGCTGGACTCAGCTAAAACTGTAAACTGAAAGTTGGAATGCCTACATGGTATATTGGGGCAGAGAGAGAGACAGAGAGGGAGGCCCAAGAAGGCTATATAGAACTGCAAAGGTTTTTATTTTCTAGTCTTGGAAGTCCAAGAACATCTCTCACCTTGCATTCTACAGTCAAGCAAATCACTAAAGCCAGCTCAGATTCAAGGTGTTGTAAATTAGACTCCACTTCTCAACAGATGAGTAGCAAAGAACTTTCAACTTCCATCTTTATCCATCACAACTATTTATACTCTTTGAGATTCTAACAGAATTTTCTAGAGCACTTTTATCTAAATTATTTGCATAAACATTAAAAAAATTATCACAGGAAATGTTAACCCTATCCACTAGTACTTGCATTCAGAGTACAGAATATCTTACACTTGCTCTTTTAGATATACCCCCCTTCTTCTAAATCCTGCTCTCTGCCCTTAGGGATTGACCTATTGACACAAGGGGGGTGGTCCCACTAGGTGATCTCCCTTTTAGTGGGAAACATATTAAGAAATAATGATCTGGGTCTTAGGTGTGTTGGTGATGTATTGCTACTGGGGTGTTATTGCATCCAGACCCTTTAAGGAACAAATAAGAAATATGTATTTTTTTAAATCATGAGTTCAGCCTCTTTTTCTGGCTGGAACCATGAAGGGTGCAATAGAGAAGAAGGTTCCTGCTGTGCCAGAAGCTCTTAGGAAAAAGCAAAGGAATTTCGCGAGTTGAAGATCAAGTACGTGAAAAGGATATTTGTCACCCTGGCTGGTGTGGCTCAGTGGGTTGAGCGCAGGCCTGTGAACCAAAGGATTATGGTTCGATTCCCAGTCAGGGCACGTGCCTAGGTTGCAGGCCAGTTCCCAGCAGAGGACACATGAGAGGCAACCATACGTTGATATTTCTCTCCCTCGCTCCTTACCTTCCTCTATAAAGATAAATAAATAAAATATTTTTTTAAAAAAGGATATTTGTCCAAAGGATGCTTTGAAAGGCAAGAAGGCGACATAATCATTAAAAAAAAAAAAAGCTAAGCATTATCACAAAGAATATAGGCAGATGTATATAGATCTGAGATCCAAATGGCTAGGGTGGTAAGAAAAGCTGGCAACTTCTATGTACCCACAGAACCCAAACCATCATTTGTCATCAGGATCAGAAGTATTAATAGTGTGAGCCCAAAGTTCCAACAGGTGCTGCAGCTTCTTCACCTTTGCCATATCTTCAATGGCACCTTTGTTAAGCTCAACAAGACTGAGGACTGTGGAACCATATATGGCATGGGGGTACCCAATCCTGAAATCAGTGAATGAATTGATCCACAAGTGTGGTTGGCAAAATCAACAAAAAGCGAATTGCCCTGATGGGCAAATATATTGTTGTTTGATCGCTTCATTAAAATGGCATGATCTGCATGGAGGATCTGATTCATGAGATCTCCACAGCTGGAAAACACTTCAAAAAGCAAAAACTACTTGTGGGCCTTCAAATTACCTTCTTCACGAGGTGAAATGAAAAACAATGACCACCCATTTTGTAGAAGGTGGAGATGCTGGCCACAGGCAAGACCAGATCAACAGGCTTATTAGAAGAATAAACTAAGGTATCCACCATGGTTATTTTAATAATCTGATAAATTAATAAACAGTGGCTGTTTTCAAATTGAAAAAAATCATGGTTTCATGTTGACATTTCCAATTCACAGAATAGTACCTCCCTAATCTAACAATTATTTCTACTCCCTAATCTTTTTATTCCCACTTTTGTGGGAATAAAATAGTTAACAATTAACAATTAACACGATGATGTTAAGAATGAGGGGATTTGTGATCTCTGCTCTGGTGCAGTGGTTGTGTTTTGAGGGGTGGAGGGGTAGAAAAAAAAGAAAACCACTTTGATATTCCAAAGGTATATTATCAAGTATGCCATCTTTGATGCAAAAAGACAATAGACAGGATTGATTAAGGAGACTGACCTTTGTTAGGAAAAATACTGGCTCAGGATATGACTACCTGCTATGAACTGCTTTTAGTTGGAAAATTTTAATTTCAGACCATCCTATGTAGTTACTTCAGGTCTCTGAGTTCATAAGGCAGCCATGTGGCCTCCCACGAGCTTGTCAGATTTAATATGTGGCCTCCTTTTCATCCACAATGTGAAGTATTTAAGAGTATACCAATAAAATGAGAGACTTTGTTAATGACTTCAATAATAAGGTCACTCTTTTCCAGAAGATAATTTTTGGAGAAAACTTTACTTGTTTTTGTAGTATATATGCTATGCTCTCAATAAACATTTTTTGATGAGTGTTATGCTGAAAGCCAACATTCAATCAATTGCTAAGTTTTGCCAATTTTATCTCCTAAATATTCTAAATCTATCCCCTTTCTTACCTACCATCTTATTGAGATCCTCATTTTCTGTAGCCTGGATCATTTCAGAACCCTCCTTCTCAAAGCCAAAGGATCTTAATTGTGCAAATCGGATCATGACAACCTTAAGCTTAAAATCCTTCAGTAGTCCCTATGCCTCAACACTTAAAGGTAAATTCTAAGCTCTTTGACATTTACATGGCCTTTCAAGATCTGACTCCTGCATCCCTTTCCAGTCTTTCGGCTCCAGCAACAATGAATGCCTTGTGATTTCAACCTTTTACTTTTTCCTAGTCTCCATTTCCTGGGACACCTGTCTAACTTTTTAGTAGCTAAAATGATTGGGGGATAATCTAGCAAGCCAGTGTTCTCCCAAAACATTCTTCCTAATGGGGAACTTAAAAAATTTTTTTTACAGACAAACCCTGCCTCAGGTCTATTTGCATAAACACCATAGGAGGACCCCAGCACCAGGGGCACATCAGTCCTTCTGTCCTCACATTGGCAGACAAAAGCCTCTATTATGGAGCCTTCGCAGGGGCCTAGGCACATCTGGGAGCCTGAGACTGAGCCTGAGCCTGAGCTAGAGCCTGAGCCGTGGCTGCATCTGTAGCCTGGGGCTAGGCTTGGGCCTTGGCCTTTGGCTGGCAGAGCAGGAGACCCTTGGCCATGTGGGCACCAGCATGTTTCCTGAGCTTGGGTTAAGCAATGTAAACAAGTCGACCGAGTTTGCGGCTGTCCCGTTTGGGATCTTGGGCTTGACTTCCTTAGGCTTGACCAGGGCTTTGATAGCCTCAGCATGTGCGCTCATGGCATTGACGTTGTTGACCTGCATCTTCTTCAGGCCCTTCTTGTTGTGCTTCTTGGCAAAGCACATGTTCCTCAGGCACTTGGGGTCTACCCTTGAGAGATTCCTATCTTTGTGATTGGAGTTTCTTGATGCTGTTTCTGTGCCATTTTGGGGACCAGTTCTCTGTGGTGTGGTTCTTGGCCATCTCTGCAACCAAGCCCACGGGTCTTGAAGCACCTGGGACTGGAAGAGAACTTTTTCAAAAATTTATAAATATGTACTAAGTTGAGCCCTGCCAGTTTAGTTCATTTGGTTAGAGCATCCTCCACATACACACTAAAGTTTTGGGTTCAATCCACAGTCAGGGCATATACAAGAAGGCATGAAAGAATGTAAAAATAAGTGGACCAGAGGGGAAGGGAAGGGGGAGAAAGGGAGAAAGGGAAGGGTCTACTCAAGAAACATGTATGAATGACCCATGGACACTGACCACAGGGTCGGGATAGATTGAGGTAGAAGGTGCAGGTGGGCATGGTGGTGGAGAGCAATGGGAAAAAATTGGGACAACTGAAATAGAACAATTAAATTAAATTAAATTAAATTAAATTAAATTAAATTAAAAGTATGTATAAAAAAAAAAAAAGTGGGCCCTGGCTGGTGTGGCTCAGTGGATTGAGTGCCTGACTGTGAACCAAAAGGTTGCTGGTTCAATTCCCAGTCAGGGCACATGCCTGGGTTGCCGGCCTGGTCCCCAGTGGTGGGGTGCTTGAGAAACAACCACACATTGATGTTTCTCTCCCTTTCTCACTGTCTAAAAAATAATTAATTAAATAATAACAAAAATAGGTGGAACCGCAAATCGATGTTTTTTTTTCTTTCTCCCTTCTCCCCCTCTATAAAAAAATCAATAAATAAAAATTTTAAGCAAAATACCCTGACTGGTGTAGGTCAGTTGTTTGGATGTCTTCCTGCAAAGGGAAAGGTTGCCTCTTTGATTCTCTGTCGGCCCACGTGCCTGGGTTGCAGGCCCGGGTTCTGTTGCGGGCCTGCGAGAGGCAAGGGATAGATGTTTCTCTCCGTTTCTCCCTCCCTTCCCCTCTCTCTAAAAATAAGTTCATTAAAAATAAATATGTGGTAAGTTGATATGACAGTCGCCAAGTTGTCAAAACGGACAAATTAAAGGAGATGGCTAGGAATCAAGATCCCTAGTTGAAGTGGCAGAGAAAGTTGCCTTTGTTACTTCCTCTCCAGCCAACGGCACAGGCTCCGCCTACAGGGGCTAGACCCTATGGGCACCTCTTATTCCTGCAGGTTCTGTCAGATTACTCGAGTGTTCTACTCTCTAAAAAGCTCTCCTCTTCCCCATCCCTACCTCCACCCCCGCCACTGGACTGGCATCCTTCCTCAGAACTCCCAACACTCTGGCTAAGTTGTTTGCCTCTCACCCAGCACAGTATCTGTGGGCAAGGAACAGTGCTAATTCATCGTTATCCAGGCAGCGTCCAGTACTCTCTGCCTAGCACGTGGGACACTCAATAGAATTTATGGAATGAAGGACTAAATAAATCACAAGGCCTTCCCAGAGCTTACTTTCCCTTTCCCATTAAGGGTTTTTCCCTGACCCCGCCCCTACCTTAGTTGAGGTCCCACCCCTTCCGCAGTGAAGCTTCACTCCGTTTCCTTCTCCGCCCTCTGAGGCCCCGCCCCTTTTCCCACTGGCTTACACCGCAGGCTACTGGAGTTTGGCGCCAACCGCGTTTTTTTTTTTTTTCCCCTCTGCCGAAGGCGGGAACTAGTTAAGTGCGCCGGGACGTGCTTTGCGTCTAGTCTGATTGGCCAGAGACGCTCAGTCCCTCCTCCGCGGCCTGGTTGCGCTCTGGCATTGGCAGAGATGCCAGAGAGACCTCGCTGTTCCGAAAGGATTCCGGGCTGTCTTGGGTCTGGCAGGGTGCGTAAGTTGCTGCCAAAGTCAACCCAGTACGGGCTGCTGAGGAAGGAGCTGCATGGCAAGGTAGTGCCTCCAGCGGAGGCCGGCGGTGTCCGGGGAGCCAGTGAGTCGAAGAGAGGAGCAGAGTCGGTGAGGGCTGGGCGCGCCTGATGTCCGGGGCCCGCAGGTAGTCGGGTTCCCGTCGCCCTCGGTTCTGGGTCTTGGCTTTCACTCCGTCCATTTGGTCCTTGGAGAGGGTCCAGGTGGTGCTGGGGGCGAGCGCACGTAGGAATTGCTCTTTCGGCCGCACTTTCCGCCCCTCCCCCAATCCCCCTCAAAACAGTCTCGTCTTGGAAGGTGCTCTTCAAGGCTTTCTGAAGGGATCCTTTGGATTTTCCTAAATGTAAGGTGATCGTTGATGTTGGTTGTTTCCGAGACTGTTTCGGCCCAGAGAAGTTTCTTAATGTCCTGTGCTTCAGAGAGCAGGTTGACTCTGATTCTTCCATGGTCTTTCCTAGGTTCTTCTCTGGTCTTTTCCACTCTTTACAGCCAGCTCCAAATCTTTCACCTCTAAAGGCCCCTTCCCCATCTCACTCAGCGCCTCCTTGGAAGAGGACAGAGACATCTAGGGCACGAATTCCCTCCTTTCCTACTACAGTTATCTTCTAGCGTTTCTTGCCATTTTACAACTAGGTGTCTCCATTGGAAAGAAAAATTATGCTTATTAATGATTATTTTCGATTTTGTCATCTGGCTTTGCAGAGAGAGCTAGGATCCAGTCCCAGATTTGCCACTTACCAGCTGTTTGACTTTGGGGTATGTTTCTTAGTCATCTGTATCTGCTTACTAATCTGTATAAAGGGAAAAAGAATAGTAGTATATATCAGAGGACTTGTGGAGGATTTAAAGTAATTTAATAATGCATTTAGAATATTTAGATCAGCATCTGGCACATAGTGTTCGGTATATGTAGTGTTTGTTGTTATTTTCCTCTTACGTATTCTTCAGGGATCTTGCTGTGTTAGATTTATTTTTTCCCATGAGCCTAAAAATACACTCTCCTCTCTCCTCTGGCTTTTTTCAGTTTTTCTCTAAAAATGCTTATTTCATTCCCTCTTTTTTTCTTTTTTAAAGAAAACTTCCTTCAGATTCTTTTTTTAAAAAAAACTTTTTACGTATTTATCTTTAGAGGGAAGGGAAGGAGAGAGAGATAGAGAGAAATATCAATTTATGGTTGCCTCTCATGTGTTCCCTGCTGGGAACTGGCCTGCAACCCAGGCATGTGCCCTGAGTGGGAATCGAACCAGTGACCCTTTGCTTCACAGGCCCGCACTCAATCCACTGAGCTACACCAGCCAGGGCCTTTAGATTCTTTTTAACAGGTATCACAAAACTCTAGGTGATCCTTCTCTCATCTGCTTCAACTTCATATCTGAATTTATTGAAATTGTTTCTCAAAAGATTGAGCCTGCAACTCTTTCATCATGTTTCTCAGTGTTTAAGATGTCGCTTCTGTAATTTTCATACATATAACATTCCTGTCAGTAGCAGTTCTCATTGTATATTGAGATCCTCAATTGGAGGAAGGGGAGAGCAAGTGTGCAAAAGCCCCTCTTTCTCTTCCCAGGAGATCTGATACATAATCCTTTCTCTTTTCCTTCCTTCCTTTCTAAGATAGTCATTAGCCTTTGTGATTCCAAGAAAGTAAACTCAACAGTAACAGTTACATCTTATCTTCTATACTGTGTCCTACAGTTTCCAGCTGTGCATGAGACATTTTAACCTGGATGTCCTACAGATAGTTCAGCATATCTTCTTTGGTTCTCAGTTTTTCAGTTAAGTGTATGAATACTTTGTTATCAAAGTTAGGAACCTCAGAGTTGTCTTTTAATAAATTGGGAATTTCACTAGTATTTTTTTTTAATTGTTATTACTGCCAACCTGTCAGGCCCTGTGCTGAGAGCTGGGGATGCAGTGGTAAATAGAGCAGAGTAGAGTGTAACAGTCTGTTCTGGTCTCCGTGTAACTTATAGTCCAGTGGGTGGGATGGAAATTTTTCCGGGAATACCACAAAAAATGTAATCATAAGCTGATTAGATTCCCAGCTTCATCTATTATACTGTTGATTCCCTGAAAATTATTTTTTATTTGTTAGTGTATCCTTTATTTCTGACTGGTTCTTTGTTTTAGTTTTCATGTCCTATTTTATGGTGTAAGTTTTCTCTAAGTTCATCTACTCTTGCCCTCAGTTCATTGAGCATTCTTATAACCAGTGTTTTGAACCCCGCATCTAGTAGGCTACTTGTCTCCATTTTTTTTTTTTTTAGAGTTCTATTTCTTCACTTAGGACATGTTTCTTTGTCTCCTTATTTTGGCGGCCTCCCTGTGTTTGTTTCTATGTGTTAAGTGCAGTTGCTATGTCCCCTGGGCTTGGTAGTGTTGCGTATGTAGTAGGTGTCTTGTAGGGTCCAGTGACACAGCCTCCCCATTCAACCAAGCTAGGCATTCCAGGTGCACCCTTCCTCCCTGTCACCCTGTGTGGGCTGTGTACCCTCTCCTGTTGTAGTTGAGTCTTGATTGCTGTTGACACATCAGTGGGAGGGATCACCCCCAGCTCGATTGGCTGTAAGAACTGGCCACAACCACTATGGAGGATCAGCTGTGCAGAGGCCTGCCCCATGGAGCAGGACTTACTTCAGTGGGGCTCTGGTATCCATTGAATCTTCCCCTTGAGTGTGTCACTTGTGGAGGTGGTTGGGTGGTGCTTTAATGTGATTTGAAGATGTCCAGCAGGTGTGCTGGCTCTGGGGCCTCCCAGATGTGCAGGCCAAGGTCAGCTGCCTCTGGTGCATGGGACCACTCAGCATGAGCTACAAAGTGATCTGCAGGTGGCTGCTACTTATGCTGGGCTTGGAGGTATCCAGGAGAGGCCAAGCTGTGAACCAAGGTCGGCTGTACCTAGTGCCAGGCCCGGCCAGATAATACTTGTTTGTGAGGTTTTTAGGAAAGTCTGAAGCATAAGTCAGGACAGGCCATGGGTATGGAAAAGCCACTGGAAATAGCTTGGGTGGGCCTACAAAGTCAGGTGGGGCAGAATTTCAGGGAATCACCAGAGCAGGGCTAACTGTATGAGCCAGGTTGATAGACACCCAGGTATGGCACCCACTGGCTAGCTCTCTGGGGGAAGGACCCAGGACAGTGGCCTCGCTAGCACTTCTGTCTGGGAGAAAGGTGCCCCTGCAGCTCTTACTCTGATGTCGGACAGTTCCCTTCCTCCCTGTGTGTCCCTGGTGCCTTTGAGCTGCTGCCCCAGAGCTGGAGCTCAGAGCTAGTGAGTCCAACCAAGTAAGTCTGCGTGTGGGCCCTTTTAAGAGGAACTGCCTGGGACTCCATAAGCACTGTGTCTCCCTCAGCCACAATCCTCACTGAATTTTACAGCCGGAAGTTATGGAGACTTCTCTTCCTGGCACAGAACCTTGGACAGGAGGGTCTGGTGTGGGGCTCGGACTCCTTGCTCCTGAGGGGGGGAACCTATCTGCACCAGAGATATCCCTCCCAATTTTTGTCTGCCATACATTGGTGTGGGACTGACCTGTTTCTTCTCTGCTTCTTCTGCAAGTCTCAGTGTGGCTGCTTCTTTATATCCTTACTTGTAGGACTTCCATTCTGCTAGATTCGGCTGGTTCTGATTGATGATTGTTTTGTAGTTTAGTTGTAATTTTGATGCGGTTGTGGGAGGAGGTGAGTACCACCTTTACCTACACCACCATCTTGACCAGAAGCCCCAGTCTAACTCTGAAGATAGCATAATGGAAGGTAGAATGAAGAAGGATTGAGGCTGTGGATTTGTGGAGACAAGAAAATAGGGACACAGCATCAACGATTGTGGCTGTAGAAGAAATGGCAGATTTTATGTGAAATAATTGTGATGGCAGATGGAATGGCTCTGGTTCATTGCCTTGTGTTTGGGGTCCCTTACCACCCTAACCCCTAAAAAAAGATTGAAGAAAAACCATGTTTAAGCCATTGAAAGACAAAGGCTGTTGTTATACTGTGATAGGGGAGTGTTGGGCATCTAGAGAAGGGTACCATCATATAAAGGACTAGATTCCTTCAGGTTTTGCTGCGTTTAATTAATGGCACAAAACTTTAACATCCTGGGAAGAATGCTGTCTGAACCAACATAATTTCTATATTATACTGATATCACTTTTTTATTTATCAATAATGAATGCACAGACTTGCATTGTAGAAACATGCTGTGGTGGTACAGAATCAGTTGTGTAGCTGAATGTAGTAGGTAAGGGGAGCAGTGTGAGGAAAAGTATTGATAAACATTTCTGGAAAAGGTTTTGGGTTCTGTGCTAGGAAAGCTTAACTTGCTAATGTTATTTTGGATGGCTCTTTAAGTTTTCTGACCTGGGAATGAAACACAGGATAGACAAAAACAGGATTAATTTTTGCTTCAGTGTGGAAAAGGATGAGAGGAAAAAGATAATGGTAGTATGGAAACTAGCTAGGAGACTTTTATAATAATTTAAGTGAGAAATAATTGTATCAAACTGGAATGGAGAGGGTAGGGAATGAAAAACAAACAGTATATACCTCACTTTTATTTAAAGGAATAACAAATTGTATCTCTTGTGGTAGATCCATGACCTTTGTTTTTGGTATGAATCCAGGGATTGGAGTTTTGGCTTCTTTCTTGCATAAAACATACCCATGACATTATTTATGGTTTCTAGCACTTTCTTTTTTACTTTTTATTTTATTGATTATGGCATTACAGTTGTTCTATTCCCCCCTTCATTCCTCTTCACCCTGTGCCCCCCACCCCCACCATTCCCCCCCTTTAGTTTATGACCATGTGTCTCAAGTTCTTTAGATTCTATATTTCCCATACTATTCTTGCCCTCCCCCTATCTATTTTCTACCTACTGTCTATGCTACTTATTTTCTGTACCTTCTCCCCTCTTCTCCTCCTCCCGCTCCCCTGTTCTAACCCTCCATGAGATCTTCATTTCTATGTTTCTGCTCCTGATCTAGCTGTCTTTTTAGTTTGCTTTTGTTTTAGGTATGGTTGTTAATAACTGTGAGTTTGCTGTCCTTTCACTGTTCATCTTTTTTATCTTCTTTTTCTTCGATAAGTCCCTTTAACATTTCATATAAGAAGGGCTTGGTGATGATGAACTCCTTGAACTTGACTTTATCCATCTGAGAAGCACTTTATCTGCCCTTTCATTCTAAATGAAAGTTTTGCTGGATAGAGTAATCTTGGTTGTAGGTCTTTGGATTTCATGACTTGGAATACCTCTTTCCAGCCCCTTCTTGTCTATAAGGTCTCTTTTGAGAAATCCTCTGACAGTCTGATGGGAACTCCTTTGTAGGTGACTGTCCCCTTATGTCTTGCTGCTGCTAGGATTCTCTCCTTCATTTGAATTTGGCTAATGTAAAGATGATGTGCCTTGGTGTGTTCCTTCTTGGGTCCAACTTCTTTGGGACTCTCTGAGCTTCCTGGATTTCCTGGAAGTCTATTTCCTTTGCCAGAATGGGGAAATTCTCCTTTATTATTTGTTCAAATAAGTTTTCCACTGGTGGCTGTTCCTTTCCCCCTTCTGGTACCCCTATAATTTGGATGTTGGAGCGTTTAAAGATGTCCTGGAGGTTCCTAAGTCTCTTCTCATTTTTTTGAATTCTTGTTTCTTCATATTTTCCTATTTGGCCATTTTTTTCCTTCCTTCTGGTTCACTCCATTGATTTGAGTCCCAGTTTCCTTTTCATCACTATTGGTTTCCTTTGCAAGTCCCTTCATTTCAATTAGTTTAGCCTTCATGTGTTCCTCTAATTTGTGACTAAAATCAACCAGTTCTGTGAGCATTCTGATCACCAGTGTTTTGAACTGTGCATCTGAAAGTTTTGCTATTTCTTCGTCACTTAGAGTTATGGGCTCTGGGGCTTTGAGATCTTCTTGAGCCATTTTTGGTCTGTTTGCGCCCCTTAAGTATGAGGAGCGGAGCCTTAGGGGCGGGGTGGGGCCACCAGGGTGGGGGTCGCTGGTTTGTGATGCTGTATGTGGGGGCGGGGTCAGAGCAGGGAAATGGCGGCCTTCTCTGCTGCCTCCTGCCGCTGGGGCCTGCTCGGTCCCTGTCTCACTGCCCACTCCCTCACTGGTCTATCTGCGCAGGAATGCGCCACCATAGTCGACCTACCACCCTGCGCCCTTGCTGGGTCCACTGGTCGTTCACTGGGTCCGTCCTCTGCAACCCCGCTCCTCCAGCTGCTGGCTTCACCCCTCTTACTGGTCAGGCTGAAGCATTCGTTGTTATCAGACTTTCGAAAAGTTCAATTTTCTGTGTTCTGGCTGTGTTTTCTGTTGCTAATATTTTGTTGTCTCTAAACTTGGTTGTGTGAGAAAGCACGGTGTCTCCACCTATTCCTCCATCTTGGCGGAAGTCCTCTAGCACTTTTTTTTATTAAAGTGGAGTAAAATACTTATTAATCAATCTGAGTATAGACTAGATTTTCCTGTCCATTATTTTTGGTTATCTCATGCTCGCTTGATTTGATAAAGCAATTGTGTTATGTGTCTTGCTATTTATCTTTGAGTTTTTCCAAAACATTTAGCCTAATTTTCACTGGAAAATAACTCCCTTTGGTAATGTGATGTTTTGTTATATTATTACTTAGAAAAATAAGGAAACAGGCATAATTGGATTTGGTAACAAATGCACCTGGCTGTTGGTGAGTGTGTATTTCAATTGGTAGGAGTAGAAGTGTGTAGGCACAGTTACACTTAATAACCTCAGGTAGGCATAGTTCATTGATCATAGGCAACATCCATCAAGTTTAGCTAGCATGATGGAGAATTTTAGATGTTAGTTAATGTCAGATAAGTCAGATCTTTTGTTTTATTTTACTGTTTTGGATTCTTATGTTGCTTTCACTCTTGCCACTGCAAATAGCGCTTCATTAAATATTTCTGTACAGTCCTCACTGGTGTGGCTCTCAGTTGGTTGGGTGTCACCTTGCAAAGTGAAAGGCCACCAGGGTTCAATTTTTGGTCAGGGCACATGCTAGATTAGGGATCAGTCCTGGTGGGGGCAAGTGCTAGAGGCAGCCGATCCACATTTCTCTCTCTCATCAATGTTGATCTCTCTTACATCTGTGTTTCTCTCTTTCTCCCTCCCATCCTCTCTCTCTAAAAAGATTAATAAAATTAAAAATATTTTTGTACAAAACATTTTTGTAACTGTGCGCTTGTATATTGTCAAATTACTAGATATAAAATGGTTAGGTCAAAGCGTATTTGCATTTAAAAACTTGGTAGCTATGATCAAAGCGCCTCCATAGAGTTTGTACCAGTATACACTTGAGTGATGTATGAGAGCACTTGTTTTCCCACACTTTTACCAACCTAGCATAGTATCAAACTCTTTGGTTTTTGCCTGTTGTACTATCTTATTGATGAAAACATGTATGCCTTGCATCCCCAAGACTTACCCCCAGGTTTGCTGATTTGCTAAGAGGACTCACAAAATTCACCATATAGTTGTACTTATTTGGTATTATAGCTGGCTTATTTTAGTATAAACATTAGTTTGTATTTGGTCTATTTTTGAAAAATTAATATTGTTTATTTTGTGACATGGCTTACCCTTATTATCAAGATTAATATTTTTGTCTTACAGTTTTAGCTTTTGGAAAATGTTAGGTTTTTTTTTTGTAATGATCATGAACTCATTCATTTCAATTTTTTAGTATGTGTGTTGCTGAAGTGAGAATAATAGTGAGCTCATTCAGCGTGTTCAAATTTGAAAGTTGCTTTTAAATTTTTTTTAAAGATTTGTATTTATTTATTTTTAGAGAGAGGAGAGGGAGGGAAAAAGAGGGAGAAAAACATCAAAGTGTGAGAGAAACATTGATTGATTGGTTGATTGCCCCTCACATGCATCCTGACTGGGGGACAGGGTGGGTGGGGAACCAGGGAACTGAACCCATAACCCAGGCATCTGCCCTCACTGGGAAACCAACCAGTGAATTTTTAGCTTTGCAGGGCAACACCCAAACAACTGAGCACACCCATGATGTCTGACAGTTACTTTTTAACTTAAAGCTAGGTTTATTCTTTGAATTGTGAGATTGATTTTTAACAGTAGAAAATCTTGATGTTTAATATTTTAGATGGCAACTATCAAAAGGAAATAGGACCATGGCAGCAGATGATGACAATGGTGATGGAACAAGTTTATTTGATGTCTTCTCTGGTAAGAGCTCATTTTCTTTCTTTTTTTAAAAATATTTTATTTATTTATCTTTATTTTTTTATTTTTATTTTATTTTTATTATTTTTTATTTTATTGATTATGCCATTACAGTTGTTCTATTCCCCCTTCATTCCCCTCCACCCTGCACCCCCCGCCCCACCATTTCCCCCCTTTAGTTTATGACCATGTGTCTCAAGTTCTTTAGATTCTATATTTCCCATACTATTCTTGCCCCCCCCATCTATTTTCTACCTACCATCTATGCTACTTATTTTCTGTACCTTCTTCCCCCTTCTCCTCCTACCACCCTGCTGTTGCTAACCCTCCATGAGATCTTCATTTCTATGTTTCTGCTCCTGATCTAGCTGTCCTTTTAGTTTGCTTTTGTTTTAGGTATGGTTGTTAACTGTGAGTTTGCTGTCCTTTCACTGTTCATCTCTTTTATCTTCTTTTTCTTAGGTAGGTCCCTTTAACATTTCATATAAGAAGGGCTTGGTGATGATGAACTCCTTGAATTTGATCTTATCTGAGAAGCACTTTATCTGCCCTTTCTTCTAAATGAAAGTTTTGCTGGATAGAGTAATCTTGGTTGTAGGTCTTTGGATTTCATGACTTGGAATACCTCTTCCAGCTCCTTCTTGCCTATAAGGTCTCTTTTGAGAAATCCTCTGACAGTCTGATGGGAACTCCTTTGTAGGTGACTGTCCCCTTATGTCTTGCTGCTGCTAGGATTCTCTCCTTCATTTGAATTTGGCTAATGTAATGATGATGTGCCTTGGTGTGTTTGTTCTTGGGTCCAACTTCTTTGGGACTCTCTGAGCTTCCTGGATTTCTATCCAGGAAGTCTATTTCCTTTGCCAGAATGGGGAAATTCTCCTTTATTATTTGTTCAAATAAGTTTTCCACTGGTGGCTGTTCCTTTCCCCCTTCTGGTACCCCTATAATTTGGATGTTGGAGCGTTTAAAGATGTCCTGGAGGTTCCTAAGTCTCTTCTCATTTTTTTGAATTCTTGTTTCTTCATATTTTCCTATTTGGCCATTTTTTCCTTCCTTCTGGTTCACTCCATTGATTTGAGTCCCAGTTTCCTTTTCATCACTATTGGTTTCCTTTGCAAGTCCCTTCATTTCAATTAGTTTAGCCTTCATGTGTTCCTCTAATTTGTGACTAAAATCAACCAGTTCTGTGAGCATCCTGATCACCAGTGTTTTGAACTGTGCATCTGAAAGTTTTGCTATTTCTTCGTCACTTAGAGTTATGGGCTCTGGGGCTTTGAGATCTTGAGCTATTTTTGGTCTGTTTGTGCCCCTTAAGTATGAGGAGTGGAGACTTAGGTGTTCACTAGGGTAGGGTCGCTCAGGTCGCTGGATTGTGACGCTGTATATGAGGGCGGCATCAGAGTGGGCAAATAGCAGCTCCTTCTGCTGCCTCCTGCCGCTGGGGCCTGCTCGGTCCCTGTCTCACTGCCCACTCCCTCACTGGCCTATCTGCGCACGAATGAGGGACCACAGTCAACCTGCCACCCTGTACCCTTGCTGGGTATTCTGGTTGCTCACTGGGTCGCTCACTGGGTCTGCCCGTTGCAACCCCATGCCCGGGATCCACACGCCTGAGTTTGTTTGACCGAGTTTTCCTGTGCAACCCTGCTCTGCCAGCTGCTGGCTTCGCCCCTCTTACTGGTCAGGCTGAAGAATTTGTTGTTATCAGACTTCCAAAAAGTTCAATTTGCTGTTTTCTGTTGGTAATATTTTGTGGTCTCTAAACTTGGTTGTGTGAGAAAGCGTGGCATCTCCACCTATGCCTCCATGTTGGCGGAAGTCTATTTATTTATCTTTAGAAGGGAAGGGAAGGAGAAAGGGAGAGAAACATCAATGCATGGCTGCCTCTCGTGCATCCCCCACCGGGAACCGGCCTACAACCCAGGCATGTGCCCTAACTGGGAACCGAACCGCAATCCTCTGGTTCTCAGGCCCGCACTCAGTCGACTGAGCTACACCAGCCAGGGCAAGAGCTCATTTTCACTATCTTTCTCAATTTATTTACAAAATCATTTACTTGCTCTTATTGAAAACACTGTCATTATCAACTTTTTCTCCTCACAGATAAATGAATTAATATAATGAAATGCCCAGCAAATAAGAAGTGCCCAGTAAATGTGAACCTTTTTGTTATATGCTTTCAAGTTAAAAAAAAAAAAAAATATATATATATATATATATATATATATATATTTATTGATTTTAGAGAAAGAGAAAAGGAGAGAGAGAGAAACACTGATTTGTTGTTCAGCTTGTTTATGACCTCACTGATTGAGTCTTATATATGCTCTAACTGGGGATTGAACCCACTACCTTGGCTTATCAGGATGATGCTCTAAGCAACTGAACTACCTGGCTAGGGCTCAAGCCTCTTAAATATAATGAGTTAACAACTACTGCAAAAGACAACCAAGACTTGGTAGTAAAATCAGCTCATAAAATAAAAATATTTTAAGTAAGATGTGGAATGTAAACTTTCAGATTCTGATGTAACATTTACTAGTTCTTTTGTCTTAATTGTGATTATACTATGACAACATTAAATTTTTTGATATTATAAATGTATATTTGTTGACTAGAATTACGATTACTATGTGATAGAATGAAAAGGATGTTGTAAAACATGTCTAGTAGAATTCTATTTTTGCTTAAACATCTTTTTTAGAGTTAATATTCATAGGTATGGAAGGATTCACACAAAATATAGTCAAATAACCACTCTGGGCAGTATTAATTTGTTTTTTGGTGTTAATTTTTTGCTGATGTAGTTTCAGATTATTATGCTGCTGTGTATTTTTTCTTTGAAATATTTTAAACCAACAGAAAAATTAAAAGTATAATAAATATAATGAGCACCTCTACTTTTTATGTAGTTTCACAAATGGTTAACTTTTACTATATTTGCAACTTTTATTATTTTGAAGGACAAAAGTACATTGTTAATCTCATTTGCTGGAAATAGCTGTTTTTATTTTTAGTATATTTGTTTGGAAATAATTTCCAGCTTGCACAAAAGTTGCAAGAATAAGAACATGTAAAGAACCCTTTGCCTGGTTATGCCAGTGGCTTTATTACCATGTACACACACTCTCTTTCATTCTTGAGAAAAATGTGGATTGGTTACCTCTTGCACACCCCCAAATGGAGCTGTGGCCCACAACCCAGGCGTGTGCCTTGACCAGGAATCAGACTGGCAACCTTTTGCTTCACAGGCAGGCACTGAATCCACTGAGCTGCACCATCCAGGTCCATATTGTCATTTTAAACACACACACACACACACACAATTTTTTCCCGACCCATTTGAAATTAAGTTGCATAAATCATGGTCCTTTATTCCCAAATACTTCAGTGTATTTTCTATAAGAAAAAGTTGGGCCCTGGCTGGTATAGCTCAGTGGATTGAGCACCGGCTTGCAAACCAAAAGGTTGCTGGCTTGCTTCCCAGTCAGGGCACATGCCTGGGTTGCAGATTTGGCCCTTGGTGGGGGCATGTGTGAGGGGCAACTGAGGGATGTTCCTCTCTTACATTAATGTTTCTCTCTCTCTTTCCCTCCCTCTAAGAATAAATAAATAAAATCTTTAAAAAAGAAAAAATTTCACTAAGTGAAAAAAATTAGTTTTAACTAGTTTTTAATTTTCTTGCAGCATCTCCTCTTAAAAATAATGATGAAGGTTCTTTGGACATATATGCTGGGTTGGACAGTGCTGTTTCTGGTATGTTAAGTTCTATAATACAATAGTTTAATTTTGTTCAGTCTATTGAAAGTGTTTCTTTTGTTACTGATTTTAGAGTAACTCATAGATCTTGAAAAATCTGCCCATTATTTTGAAATGATTACACTTAGGTCATCATTTTCTTGCACAAAGCTTGATCAGTAAGACACATCGACACTTAGGTTTGTTGTTCACCTAGGTCTCAGATTTAACTGGACCTTTTGCAAAAATATTTTGTGTCATTGAAATACAACTGGTGGTCTTTTCTGTACATGTATTACTACTCATACTGTCACAGGTTACGTGATACCAGAACTTTTGAAAAGGATAATTACTATAAATATTTTCAGATGTATTAGTAAGAATGTGATATGCAGAGTCTCATTATCTATCCAAATTGGAAACCTTTTCCATCATCAAATCTGTCAAAACTTGGAACAGATATTGTCTTCACATCCGACCTGTTAACACAAACACTTTAGGTTAGTTGGTTTTCCAATGCTCGTCTGTGAAACCATTATAGATAGGGATGGAATGCAGGAGATGGAGAAACATATAGCTTGTTGAACTGTGATAGATACAGTGTCCAAAATCTTAACACATTATTTTTTTCACCTTTATTGTGATATAATTGAGATAAAATTGTAAAGTTTAAGGTGTACAGTGTGTTAATTTGATATATTTGTATATTGTAAAATGATTGCCACCATAGAGTTGGCTAACACCTGCATCACATTACATAATTACCATTTTGTTTTTGTGGTGAGGACATTAAGATCTATTATCTTAGCAACTTTCAGTTATATAGTATGGTATTATTAACTCTAATAACTATGTGTAATAGCTCACCAGAACTTACTCATCTTATAGCTGGAAGTTTGTACTTTCATCAACATCTCTTTTCCTCGACTCCAAACCACCATTCTAGTCTTTGTTTCTGTGCATTTGGCTTTTTGAGATTCCACATGTAAGTTATAGCATACAGTATGTGTCTTTTTGTGACTTATTTCACTTAGTATAATGCCCTCAAGTTCCATCAGTGTTGTCACAGATGACAAAATGTCCTTCTTTCTCATGAAAATAATAATCCAGTGTGGTGTGTACACACACACACCGACACATCTTTACCCATTTATCCATTGTTGGACGTTTAGGTTATTTCTATAGCTTGGCTATTGTAAATAATGCCACAGTGAACATATAGAGTGCAGATACCTCTTTTATTTCTTTTTGATACATACCAAGAACTCGGATTGCTGGATCATGTAATAGTTCTGCTTTTAATTTTTTCTTTTCCATACTAGCTCTACCAGTTTATATTCCTACTAACAGTGTTCAAGGATTCCCCTTTTCTCTACATCCTTGCCAATACTTGTTGTCTCTTGTCTTTTTAATGATAATTGTTCTAACAGGCATGAGGTGATACATCATTGTGATTTTTATTGTTTTTCTTTGGTGATTAATGATGTTGAGCATCATTTTATGTACCTTTTGGCCATATTGTATGTCTGGAAAAATATCCAGTGCCTTTGCCCATTTTTTAGTGAGTTTTTTGTTGCTGTTTGGCTTTTGTGAATTCTTTATGTATTTTGGGTATTAAACTTTATCAGATACGTAATTTGCAAATATTCTCTCCCATTTGGTAGGTTTCCTCTTTGTTTTGTTGATGGTTTCCTTTGCAGTGCAGAAACTTTTTAATTTGATATAGTTTTATTTGTTTATTTTTGCTTTTGGTGTCAAATCCAGAAAAATCATTGCTAAGACCAATGTCAAGGAGCTTCCCCTCTATGTTTTTCCCCTAGGAGATTAATGGTTTCTGGTTTTACATTCAAGTCTTTAATTCACTTTGAGTTGATTTTTGTGTATTGTGTAAGATAGGAACCCAGTTTTATTCTTTTGCATGTGGCTGTTCTGTTTTCCTAACACCATTTGTTGGAGAGACTATTCTTTTCCTATTGTATAGTCTTGGTTTCTTTGTCATAAATTAATTGATCGTGTGTGGATTTATTTCTGGGCTGCCCATTTTGTTCCATCGATCTCTATATATTTTTTATGCCAATACATACAGTTTTGATGACTTGAGGTTTATATTATACAGAGTCCAGCAGAAGTAAGGCCTGCTTGAGTGTGGTTGGTAGGGTAATAATATGGATATAATTATTTATAGTTTTAGTATGAACATTTCACCTAAAATGTCATATGGTATGCTTGAGTGTGATTGTTATGTTATAGAATTACATGTTTATGACTTTGTAATAAAAGATTCTGTAATAAAAAAGGGGTGTTATTTGTACTGGACCATGAGTTTGAAATAAGAAATCGTGATGCCTCCAGCTTTGATCTTTCTCAGGATTGCTCTAGCTATTTGCAGTCTTTGTGGTTGCATACAAATTTTAGGATTGTTGTATTTCTGTGAAAAATGACATTGGGATTAGAGTTTTGCATTAAATATGGAAATACATATTTTAATGTAAGGGTTTTTGTTTGTTTGTTTTAGACAGTCCTTCCAAATCCTGTGTACCATCCAGAAATTGTTTGGATTTATATGAAGAAATTCTTACTGAAGAAGGAACTGCAAAGGAGGCAACATATAATGATGTATGGGTTGCCAGAATTATTAAGGATGATTCTTTTACTCTTTTGTAGCTCTTTATAGGCATTTGCTTAGTGTTGGACAAACATTCTTTGTTTGGAAAGTAACTCTTAGACTAAAAGAACATCTAAGTCAGTTTCTGCCTTCAGATCTGCTTTTTAAAACAATTTTTTCTGAATGTTTATCTAAATCTAGTCATAACTTTGCTTGATTATATTTAACTGTCTAAATATGTAAAACCTCAACAGGAAATCAGTGTGATATAGCATTTTATCTTTTCATGATTTATGTTGTTATAAAATGTCCTAAGACTTAAATCAGAAATTTCTTTCTGCCTTATTTAAATTCAAGGTTTGGACAGTGAATGTAAAACCAAACAAAATAAATTATTATTTTTTTTAATTTTTAAATTTTTATTGAAATTATAAAATGTTATTAGGGTAACATTGGTTAATAAAATTATATAGGTTTCAAGTGTGCAGTTCTATAATACATCATCTGTATATTGTATTACGTGTTCACCATCCAAAGTCATGTCCCCTCATGGGGGATCACTATTTATCCCCCCATTACTTTTGCCTTTCTCACCCCATTTCCCTCTTGTAATCATACTGTTAGGTATGTGTTTAAGGTGAACTTTAAAAACCAGTAATCTTACTAAATATCTGTTAGTAGAAATAGACCTCATCTACCCTTTTATTGGGTTGCTTTGCAAAATTTTAAATATTTTGAAATGCCATTTAAACTAAGAAAATAATTTAGAATGATGCTTAATCTTTTTTATATCTTACAGTTGCAAGTAAAATATGGAAAATGTCAGCTACAAATGAAAGAACTAATGAAAAAGTTTAAGGAAATACAGACACAGGTACCATGATAGTAAATATTTTATTTTTCCCTATTTTAAAATCAAAATTTAGTTAAAACTTTTTGTTAGAAATTGAAATGCCAAAGTGTTGGCAGTTTATATAAGGGAACTTTCAGCTAATCTGATAAAACATGCATAATTTCCCATACAATTGATACAGGAAACTGCTTGTTTTGTTAAGTGACGATGACATAAAAGATCTGTTAGCTGGTTAACCAGATAAATAATAGAAAATTCGTAGAGATGAGATTGGGTGGTTTAAAAGATAATGGTTTGATGATCAAAAATTTAGAACGGCTATTGTGGTGAAATGGCAATACTGTCAGAATTTTTGCCAGAGGGATTTTGTGATCATGCTACAAAAAATCAGGAATGTCATTTATCTTGTTCTGATTTTTATGTTTTGGTAAACTTTTTCCTTTCTCCCCAAGAACCAGTCAATCTAGATTCATCCTTTGTTCTCCTGAGAATTAGTATACTGTTGCAAATTAAAGCTAAGTTGTTAAATATAGATTTTTAGTCTTTTTATTTTCAGTTTTCAAGATAGTGACCCAGGGAGAATTTTGTTGTTAATTTTAGGTTTCTGGGTTTTTTTTTTTTTTAATTAATTTAAATTTTGATTTCTATTTTAAGTAGTTTCATTTTAAATGGCCTTTCTCTGGTGCCATTTATCTTTTCTGAATCTTAGCTTCCCCATATACTTTTTTGAGAATTACATAAGATAAAATATGTGATGCCTGGCATTAGTTTAAATTCAGTAATCATTAGGTGTCATAAGTAGTAGCTTAGCCCTGCCTGGTGTAGCTCAGTGGATTGAGCATGGGTCTGCGAACCAGAGGATGGCGGTTCGATTTCCAGTCAGGGCACATGCTTGGGTTGCAGGCCAGTTCCCAGCAGGAGACCCACGGGAGGCAACCATACATTGATATTCTCTCCCTTTCTCTTTCCCTTCCCCTCTAAAGATAAATAAATAAAATCTTTAAAAAAATAATGAGTAGTAGCTTAATAATTGTGTAGATACATATTTTATTAAATATATTATATGATGTTTAGAATTTCAGCTTAAAAAATGAAAACCAGTCCCTTAAGAAGAATATTTCAGCACTTATCAAAACTGCTAGAATGGAAATAAGCCGCAAGGATGAAGAAATAAGTCATCTTCATCAAAGGTATAATTGAGTGGCATGGATCTGTAAATTACATGGTTGTTGATATGTGGATATTCTCAACTTCGGAAAGATAGAAAAATCATGTCTTTTATTAAATATGTAAGGTTTTACTATGAGTGACTAATGGTAAATAAGATTATTAAATAGAATATTGTCACATACTTCTCTCTGAATATATTTTATTTTCTAATACACTGGACTCTGTCTGGTACTCTGCTGTTTAGAAGATGATGGTGTATATATTACAGATTCTTTTAGGCCCCCACCAAATTACTGAAGTATCAGGAATGCATCTGTGCTCCTATCGCCTATCAATAGAGAACCCTGAAACTATCTCTTGATTCTATATTCTTTTCCCTCTCAAATGGATTTTCTATTTATTTCTCTCTCTCTCTTTTTTTTTTTTTTTTTTTGGTTGGGGCAGTTTTCTTCTCCAGAGGATTTCATCGCTCTCTTTTCCTTCGTAGTCAAATCTCCAAAACAGTTATCTAAACTTTATGTCTCCATTTTCTATTTCTACTAACTGTTGAACCCAGTACACACTGACTTCTGTTCCCACTGGTCCACTGAAATGGCTGTCATGTGGTTAACAGTGACTACCACTAAATATATCACATATACTTTTTAAATACGTCAAATAGTTTTGAGTTCTCATTTTAACTTATCCTCCTTACATGCTGTTTGACACAGTTGACTCTCCTGTCTTGAAGTAATTCTCTCCCTTTGGCTTTCATTATTCTCAGTTTTCTTCCTAAGTTGAGGTTTGTTCTTCTGTACTTGGCTAAGTTGGAATTCCTCAAAGCTCAAATCTATGTCCTTTCCTTTCTCTATCAGTATTTTCTTGTGAGGTAATTTTACATGCTGCATCAGTTTCATTTATATGTAGATAACTACTTCACATTGGTATACAGTTTTCAAAATTAACTTATCCAAAACTGAATTTATGAGCAAATCTCTTCTGTTGAGCTTAATGGCTTTCCCATTATTTATTCAGCTGGTGCAAGCTAGAGACTTACATGTAGAATGACCCTATAATTTATTGTCCAAACCAGAACACTTTTGAGAATAGAAGGGCGTGCTATTAATACTTACACTGAGATTGCTCGGCAAACTGGGGAACACAGTCACCCTGCCTGCGTAGGAGTTGTCATTAACACTTACCTCTTGATCATCCCTCACGTCCAAGTCTGTTGATTTGTGTTCTGTTGATTTTTATGTTTTTATAATCTCTCAGATCATTTATTTCTTTCCATTTCTACTATTGTTGCTGTCCATCATCTCTCATCTGAATTGGCAGTAGTCTTTGTGCTGGTATTTGTATCCATTCTTGCTCTAGAATTATGTCTCTCAATATTAAAGTTATTGGACACTTGTAAAGCATAAGACTACATCTCATTATCACACAACCATCACATCTTACTCCCTTTCTTGATTAAAACACATTAATGGCTTATTATTCCTAGGATAAAAGATCATAAATCTTCACTTGGCCCGTGAGGCTCTTCACAGTATAGTCCCAAAGTACTTCTCATTCCTTGACTTCAGTGTATACCTTTGCCCTAGGTGTTGTTGCTCTGGTATATCTCTGGCATTCTTTCAGTTTCTTGGCAGTACCATGAGCTCTGCCTTTGCGTGGACTGTTTATACTGCCTAGAATGCTCTTCTCCATCTGTTAAATATGTACTCATCCTCAGGACTTACCATAAGCATCCTTTTTACAGGGGATATTTGTCTATTCTCCCTTACTAGGTCAAATCTCTCTTTTGTAGCTTCATGTACACTTACAGTTTTTAAAATCGTAAATGGGGTTACTTGATTAGTATCGTTTTCTTCCACTAAGCTGTAAGCCTTGTGGGAGTAGGGACCATGTCTGTGTCTTCACCATTTTATTAAGCACCTAGCATAGTGCCTGGTACATGGTAGGTACTCAATAAATGAGTGAAGAATGAATGAAGACAGTCCTATGCATGGACTTGATAAAGCACCTAGTCCTTTGAAAAGGAAGATGGTTCTGTGTGTTTACTAATCTAAAACCCACTAAAGCAACTAATAAAAGATTGGTTCTTTAGTGTAGGGGAAATTTTATATATATTTGAAGCTTTTAGGGGATGAGTATGATGTTTGAACAGATGAAAAGAGACTGGGTGAATAAATGATGAGAGTTATGCCATTAGATTGTTTGACATGGTTATAAATATTCTGTCAAAAATTTGCACTTTTAAATTGTGAGCTATAACTGGGATTCTAATGGTAAATGTGTATGTATTATTTGGATGAAACTTCATGTTTAATAGAAAAATTGGAAATATAATTTAAGGTGAAAATTTAAGAGTGTAAATTCTGGAAAGTGTTAAATGTGAAGTTTCATTTAAAAATAAAACTTTTTAACTATTTAGTATGGAGTTGTACTATGTGTTATGAGCTCTGTAGGCTTGGACTATCTTCAGGAGCTTATAGTTGAATAAATAGGATGTATATTACACAAGCATGTCCTTTGTTGAATATGAGTTCCTTGTCGGTCCCTGAGTTTTAAAATGTACCACGTGTGATTAAAGTTTGGATTACTAAAAAGCAATGACTTTTTTTTCTTATTTTCTATTTCTTTATAGATTGTCTGAGTTTCCACATTTTCGAAATAATCGTAAAACTGCACGAACATCAGATACAGTTAAAACAAAAGATCTTACATCCAGATCTTGCCATTTGGATGATTGTGCAAAAACTGATCACAGAGTGAAATGTGATGCTTCTAAAGATGGACATCATAGCACTTCACTGCCAAACATCGAAAAGGAAGTAAAATTGCATTTGGAAAAAAAGAGCACTTTGCATTTGCCTACCTCCAATGAAAAACACTGCACCAATGGCATTTGGTCACGTTCTCATTATCAGGTTGGTGAGGGTAGCTCAAATGAGGATAATAGAAGAGGGAGAAAAGATGTTGGATATAGCCAATATAGTAGAGGAACTGATAGAATACGAAAAGACTTAAACACTAGTAGTGGTGATGGTGAACCAAGGAATATAGAGGCTAGTCAAAGGCTACAAGGACGTCCTGAGAAATACAGTAAAGGTGAACCAAAGATAGAAAGCAAAAATTCAAAGTTTAAAAGTAACACAGATTTGGATTATAAAAATGAACGTTTTGGCTGTTCCTGGCAGAAAGAGACCTTCAGAGAGAGATCACATACTCGAGTAGAATCTCAAAGTGACAGAAAACTACAAAGGCAAAATGAAAGATTACAAAATACAAATAAAAAAGAATATAAATCACAAGACAAAGAAGAAAGAAAAGTTGATCAAAAACCGAAATCAATAGTAAAAGACCATGATTATTGGAGAAGATCTGAACGAGCATCTTTTCCTTATTCCAAGAAAGATATAAAATCTCATAATTCAAGTAAATATCATCTAGAAGAGAGAAGAGAAAGGGAAGATGGTAAAAGAGACAGGGGTGTGAGTAATCATAGTTTTCAAGAAGGAAGATGTTCATCCTCTCTTTCAACCAGTAGAACTCACAAACACATTGACTCTAAGGAAGTTAATGCTATGCACCAACGGGAAAATACACCTTTAGAAGCAGAAAGGCATAGAACTGAAGATAAGAGGAAAAGAGAACAAGAAAGCAAAGAAGAAAACAGGTATATGAGAAATGAAAAAAGAACACCTACAGGACATTTGCAGAAGATTAACAAGGAAACCAAGAAAACCACTGCTGATTTAAAGAGACCGAGTGGACCAAAAAATGATAAAGGTGAAGTCTCATTGGGTGTTTCTGAAGGCCTAGATAACAAAGACCTTGCAATTAAAGCTGAAAGTGGTCCAAATGAAACAAAAAACAAAGACTTAAAGTTGAGTTTTATGGAAAAGTTGAACTTAACTCTTTCTCCTGCTAAAAAGCAGCCTATTCCTCAGGATAATCAGCATAAAATAACCAATACTCCACAGCCCAGTGACATGTGTGATTTGGAGTCCTTGGTGCAGGATAAAACAGTGACATGTGTTCCCTCTGTCAGTGAACATAGTGCAGAGGAAACCAAATTAAAGTCATTGGAACCAAAAGATGCTGTTGCAGCAGCAGCACCTGAACCTAGAACTGGAATTCCAAAAACGAAAATGGAAGAAGAAAATAGTTTGTTAGTTAAGTCTGTTGAGGATACTGTGCATTGTGTCTTGCCCATTTGTGGTACAGAGACCTCTTCAGCACCTGTGGAAATGGAACAAACAGAGTCTTTGTTTCCATCATCAATAGAAATGGAACAAACCATTCATGGTGCAAGGGCAGCAGTTCCAGTGATAATGGACATATTACAGACAAATGTTTCTCAAAACTTTGACTTGGAATTAGATACCAAAAGAAATGATGGTTTAAATTCTTGTAATATTTCTGAAGATATGGAAATGAAGGAGGCTTTTTCAACAAAAGTGGCCGAATCCAGTGAAAGCATTTTACAGCCTTCAATTGAAAAAGCTGGTGTTTTGCCTGAAGTTGTTTCAGAAGTTGATGATCCAAAGTTGGAGCCTTCTGTTGAAGATACATCACTGGTTGAGAATAAGTCTTGTCATTTGGAGCCTTGCTTATTACCTAAAGAGACTCTAGAATCTTCACTCCAGCACACTGAGTTAACGGACCACAGAATGGAAATTGGTGAAACAAACTCAGTATATCAGGATGAGAACTCAGTTCTGAGCATTGACCTTAATCACCTGAGACCTATTCCAGAAGTCATTAGTCCCCTGAATAGTCCAGTGAGACCTGTGGCAAAAGTACTTAGACTGGAAAGCCCTTCTCGAGTTCCATTATATAATAGCCATAAAGGTAATTGTTTATATTATTTTTAATAACATCTTTTTGGGAGAATGTAATATACATAAGCAAGATGAAGTAGTACTTTTTTGATAACACATTCAGACTCCCATTGTTAACTGCAAATTGAGCCTTAAGTCTAAATTTAGGTAGTTCTTTTTTATTTATTTTTTAAAATATTTTAGTTATTTATTTTTAGAGAGAGGGGAAGGGAAGGAGAAAGAGTGGGAGAGAAACATCAACGTGTGGTTGCCTCTCGTGAGTCCCCTGCTGGGAACTGGCCTGCAACCCAGGCATGTGCCCTGACTGGGAATCGAACCGCGATACTCTGGTTCGCAGGCCTGCGCTCAATCCACTGAGCTACGCCAGCCAGGGCTTAAATTTAGGTAGTTCTTTTTAAAAAAATATTTTATTTATTTATTTTTAGAGGAGAAAGAGAGGGACAGAAATATCATTGTGTGGTTGACTCATACATGAGACCCACTGGGGACTTGGCCTGCAACCCAGGCATTTGCTGTGTTGGGGAATTGAACTGGAGACCCCTTGGTTCTCAGCTGGCACTGAATTCACTGAGCCACACCTGCCAGGGCCTGAGTACTTTTTATTTATACAGAAAATAGTAGCTGGGGAGTAGTAGGACAGATTATTTTAAATATGTCTTGCTTGTTTTCAGATATATTTTTATTATTCAAAAGCCATCACCAGATGGTATTGAGTACATGATACTGCTAACCTGAGTAAAGAAAGGTATCTGAACTATTGGTAGATGGTTATCCAAATAACCAAACTCTACCTTGTAACTGTTGTTAAAAACCTTCTGAGCACCTTCTGAGAACAGTAAAGACCAATGACATGAATAAGTGTTAGGCATTAACATTTTGTTGAAGGAAAAAAGTTATTAAAATAATGAAATGCCTCTTTAATTTTTTGTTGTATTTAGTATGGAAATGTTAAATGACTAAGATTCAGTGGTCATATGACTACAATATACTTTTTCTGTCCCACAGATGTATTTCCACCAAATTCAGCTAATTCTGCCTCCAAGAGTCAGTCTGACCTCAACAAGGAAAATCAGAAACCAGTTTGCAAATCTGTCAAGTTTACAGAAGTAGACTCCCATAAGAATTCACCTTTAGATGAATTAGAAGAAGGAGAAATTATAAGCGACAGTGAAAACTCTAAGCAACAAAAAAATTTTGAAGAAAGTGCCAAACCTAGGGTTTCTACTGAAATGCAGAACAGAAGAACTAGCCCAGGAAGTAGGAAAAGTACTGGACATTTGGGTAAGGACAAAAGGGAAAAATCTATAAAAACTCAGCAGACAAAAAGGAAATGGAGTAAAAGACAAAGTGAATCCAGTAGATCTTCAAAAACAGAGAAGAAAGATAAGACAGTGAGCACCTCTGTCCTGGAAAAAATAGTTCCAATTATCGCTGTACCCTCTTCTGTACGAGAGGTTATGCACATGTTACGAATGATAAGAAAACATGTAAGAAAAAACTATATGAAATTCAAGGTAAAATTTCCACTGAAACAATTTCATAGAATTATTGAGTCAGCAATTTTGAGTTTTACATCACTCATTAAACACCTTGACTTATCCAAAATCTCTAAGGCAGTGACTACTTTACAGAAGAATCTTTGTGATGTTATAGAATCCAAACTTAAGCAAGTTAAAAAGAATGGCATAGTGGATCGTTTATTTGAACAGCAACTACCGGATATGAAAAAAAAAGCATGGAAATTTGTAGATGAACAACTTGATTATTTATTTGCAAAGCTTAAAAAAATCTTAATAAAATACTGTGATTTCACAAACTTTGGTAGTGACAGTGATGAAGGGAAATTTGAAAAAAATAAAGAGAAAACAGAATATTCAAATTGTCAGAAGAGGAATATGGTCAACTCCAGCAAAGAAATGCTGAAAGAGAAATCCTCAAAATTAGAAGGTTCTATTTATAATAGATCTTCACTGGGATGTAAAAAGTCTGAGGAAAAACGTCAAGACCAAAATAACTCCGGTGTAAACACAGTAAAGCATGATATTAAAAAAAACTGTAACACTTGCTTTGATAATATTAGGTGCTCTCAATCTGAAGAGCACTCCTTGGAACTAAACTGTCTGAACATCCCAAAGCCAGGAAAAATGGAAGGTAGCACAATAGAGGATACACAGACTTCCCAGCAGGCAGCTTTGAAGCCAGAACGTTGTTTTGAGATTCTTACTGAACAGCAAGCATCTAGCCTCACTTTTAATTTAGTGAGTGATGCACAGATGGGTGAAATATTTAAAAGTTTGTTGCAAGGTTCTGATCTTTTGGACAACAGTGTTAATTGTAATGAAAAAAGTGAGTGGGAGTTAAAGACTCCAGAGAAACAGCTGCTAGAAAGTCTTAAGTGTGAATCTATACCAGCTTGTACAACAGAAGAACTGGTTTCTGATGTAGTTTCTCCATGTCCTAAAATGATCAGTGATGATAATTGGTCTTTATTATCATCTGAGAAAGGTCCATCTCTGTCTTCAGGGCTTTCGTTGCCAGTTCATCCAGATGTGTTGGATGAAAGTTGTATGTTTGAAGTGTCCACTAACATAGCTTTAAATAAAGATAATGTATGTAGTTCAGAAAAGAGCAAGCCCGGCATTTCTTCCATACTTCTTGAAGATCTAGCAGTATCTTTAACAGTGCCATCACCTCTGAAGTCAGATGGTCATCTCAGTTTCTTAAAGCCTGAAGTTTTATCTAGTTCAACTCCTGAAGAAGTTATTAGTGCCCATTTTAGTGAAGATGCCTTACTTGAGGAAGAAGATGCATCTGAACAAGATATTCACTTAGCTTTGGAGTCTGATAATTCAAGCAGTAAATCAAGTTGTTCATCATGGACAAGTCGGTCTGTTACTCCAGGCTTTCAGTACCACCCTAATCTACCCATGCATGCTGTCATAATGGAAAAGTCCAATGATCATTTCATTGTGAAAATACGGCACACGGCACCATCTGCCTCTACTAGTCTTACACAGAATGTGGTGGCTAATGAGTCGTTGGCCTCTTTGCCCAGAGTGAGAAAGGAAGCTGATGCAGCAGAGAAGGAATGTATTTCAACTCAGGACACAGTTTTTAAATCTGTGGAGGAATTGAAACATTCCAATGAAAATGTTGACAGCAACAAATTAGCTCATGAAGAGCAGGGCTGTATGATACAAACACAGGTTCCTGATATATATGAATTCCTGAAAGATGCTTCAGGTAAAGTGGGTCATAGTAATGAAGTGGCTGATAAATGCTTGAAGTTGCATCAAGTATGGGAACCAAAAGTTCCCGAAAGCATTGCAGGATTGCCTTTGATGGAAGACATTCCACATTCTGTTGAGAGCCATCTTCCAAACACATACGTAGACCTCACAAAAGATCCAGTCACTGAGACTAAAAACTTGGGGGAGTTTATAGATGTAGCAGTTTTAAACATGAATCAGTTGAGATGTTCTGGAAGCAGTTTGGATCAGAATGCTCAAATCTTAGACACTGTGCAGCCTGATACTGTAGATGCTTTTATTGACTTGACACAAGATGTTTCAAGTGAGAGTAAAAGTGAAGATAACCATTCTGCTTTAGCAGTTGGACACTTGGGGTGTCAGGTGTTTTGTGTAGATGAAGATAACTATAAGGAAGAAAAGGTGCAAGTGGCAAGCAAGCCTTCAGAATGCATGGTTGAGGAAGCTTATATTGATTTGACTTCAGACTCTCCTAATGCATGTGAAGTAAAAAAGGATTTAAGATCAGAACCAGCATCAAATTCTGATAGTTCAGAGTTGCCTGCAACTTTGGATAATGCTCACAAAAAGAGAAAAAACCTTTCTAATCTAAATCATTCTTGCCAGAAAAAACAGAGAAAGGAAACAGACTTAACCAATAAGGAAAAGACCAAGAAAATTACCCAGAATTCTGGTGAGAATGGTGAAGATCACCAAAGAAAAGCCAGTAAGAAAAAGGCCCCTGCAGTGACTAAAGATCCCTCATTGATAAAGACAAGCCCGGGCATTAAGGACCCATCAGCAGCATCTGGCACTTCTCCTGTAAACCTTTCTGCGAAGAATATCATTAAAAAGAAAGGAGAAATTGTAGTTTCATGGACAAGGTAAGGATCTTATGAGACATTTAGATCACCAGGAAATTTTGAGAGGCCAGAAATCTGTTCTTTCATGTCGTCATAGTTATATCCTATCCTGAAATAAGGAAAGTGAGCACTTCAAAAGTAGCCAAAATTAATAGAGGACATGTTCTGGGATAATATAGCAATGCCTCTTAACCAGGGATGTGTATTAGCACCACGGATAGAACTTTTCATCAATGCAAAGTGGGTTTTAACTTCACTTTTTTAATTAAAAAAGAATACTTTTATTTGTAAATAATTGGTGTAATCACATTTTAGAAAGGAAGAATGACAGGTGATGAAATAGGGCAAAAAGCCTGAGCCTTTATAATTTGAGTTTTTCTCTAAATTAAGAATTTCAAAAAAGTTTTGTAAACAGGTTGTACTTTTGACTTTTATGTGAACTTTTTAAGAAATGCAGATTTAAAGACCTCATTTGAGACATAAGCTTAGCCACATTTGGGAGCCATTGGACTCAGTGGTTCATGATCTTCCAACTTAACTAGAATGCATAAGGAAGAAAGCTGAATTTCGTTGAAGTTCAGGTAACAGCATAGTAAAATCTCAGAGATTGTAATAAAAGACACAGGGAATTTGATGGTTTAGATTCTATTTTACGTTCTTTTGCTTATTGAGTCTGTAATGTTTGGGCTCCTGTTTTTAAAGTAAAATTAAAAATGTATATTTTGTCATTAGAATAATCAGTATGTTTATAAAATTTTGTAAATACATATGAGCTTAGAGATAAAAATCATCCATAACCATATTTCTCAGAGATGATCATTGTCCATGTTGTGATGTGCACTTTCTTTTTTCTGTGGGTTGTAATAAAAATGTCACCTCCTATTAGTGGACATTAAGGCAGTGGAAATTTTGTTAGCTTTCTGCTGTAATCTACAAAAGCTAAATAACATTTTCCCTCCTTAGAAATGATGACCGGGAAATTTTAATGGAGTGTCAGAAAAGTGGGCCATCAATGAAAACATTTTCTTATGTAGCTGCCAAGTTGAATAAAAACTCATCTCAGGTAACTTTGCAAGTTCTATATCTCTAGTTTCACAGATGTTACTAGTCTGTTTTTTAAAAGATTTTATTTATTTATTTTTAGAGGGGAAGGGAGGGAGACAGAAAGAGAAAAACATCGATGTGCAATAGAAACATTGATTGTTTACCTCATGGGCACCCCAGTTGGGAACTGGGCCTGCAACCCAGGCATGTGCCGTGACTGGGAATTGAACCAGTGATTCTCTACCAATGAGCCATGCCAGTTAGGGCTAGATGTTATACTCTAAATACCTAGACTTCATTTTTAACATGTTTAAAATATATAGATACGTCTTTAAAAGTATGGCTTTTCATGTGGGACTGTTAAAAATTTGGTGATTGTGGAAGAAAAATTTTGTTTTTTTCTTTCGTCTTACCAATTTGATCTCAAATAATTTTGTAATGTTACTTGTTTAAGAAGGTTAATATTGAGACTTTGGGTGATGAACACAATACAATATACAGATGTATTATGGAATTATATACTTGAAACCTATATAATTTTATTAACCAGTGTCATTCCAATTAAAAAAGTTGAATATTGAAAGTTAAACTAGCAATCACCTCTAGTATGAAGATACGTATTTTTCTAGACGTTACTTTATTATTGACAGTAACTTTCTTTAGATGTTTTATGAAAATAGCCGTTACAGGTTTTTTAAAATTCTTATTGAAATATTTATAATTAACACTCACTTTTAACTTTCCAGGTCTCAGAAAGATTCCAGCAGCTATTGAAGCTCTTTGAAAAGTCAAAATGCAGGTAGTTAATGGTTATACTACAGGAGACTCGTAAAATAAATATTAGCTACTGTACCTTCAGTTAATGGCCTATTAGTCATTGAAGATGTGAGTAGTGGGTGAGAGACATCCGCTTGATTTCCTGCTTCATTCACAGCTTGGAGGATGATTGCTCGTAGTAATCTTCTAAGGTCACCACATCCACAGGACGTGCTCAGTTGCAGTTTACATCATCATGGCATTCCTCATTAACCTCTGACTGCCGATGAGTCTAAGGTGGGGGGAAGTCCCATTTGATGATTAATAAGAAAATTTTTTATAAGTGAAAAATAAATGTTCTTGAATAACAATGTGTTTCACAGGTAATGAATTCTGTGCACTCATAATTTAATATTTTTTGCATACATTAAAAAAACTTTATATTTTAAATTAGTGCTAAAATAGTTTGAAATATAAAATAGACATCCATAAACATTATATCCATTGTCATCTGAAGAGATGACATGATTTACCATGTAAAATTATTAATAATGTTGACAGAGATGTTTCCTCAGTTTTTTAGGGCCGTTTTCGTACAGGTTTGTTAGGGTAACAATGTTTATCAGCAGGATTTCTTTGTAAGAAGTCAGTTGCTTACATATTCGGACTTCACGTAAGAAAAATTGTAGATTTTTAACAACACTTTTTCAGTCAATTCGTAGTCATAATTATTTAAATGCAAAACACCCAGTTTTAAATTAAATTAAGTTCAAATTAAATCTAATTGGAATAGAAACCATATTTGGCCATAGACCTCAGTGTGAACAGGTTCTTAATATATTTGAGTTATAAATCTATTTCTAGACTGGATATATCTTTTACATAGACATTTTATATATAAATGTCTATATGTAATGTAATTTCAAAAGTAATGTAAGTGTCAAAAGTAATTTGAAAGGAAACTTAATTTCAGTATCCTCTCAGAACAGCTAGTTTGTTAATGAGATCTTCAGAAGATATTTGGTAGTTTATTGTGAAGTTAAAATTCTATTTATATAATTCAGAATGTGAGATTTAATAATAGGGAATTAGAAAAAAAAAGCTTAGTCTAAAGAACCTTTAAAAATAGTTTAAGGCAACAATGACATGATTATTTTTCAGATTTGCGGTGCTTTAAAATTTTTACTACCTTTAAGAAATTAAACCAAATTTTTTGTTTTACCTGAATGTTATCTTAAAATATGACTTCCATTCTCTTATGAAGATGATGTACATTCATGGAAGAATTAACTTGTATTTGGAAGCGATGCTCATTAGTTTAAAATTTCCAAATTTCATTACAAATCTTTTATTGAATTTGATACTTGAGATTTTATTTGCTTGTGTGATAGCATAATTAACGTGTTATTTCATTCCTGGTTTGTCTCTTAACTGACTTTCCCCCCCAAGTACTATAGTCTCATTAAATTGTTTTCAAAATCAAAGTGTAATGATCAAGTTTCCAAACTTATTCCATAAAAAGCTTCAGCATCAATATTAACTACATGGAACCCATTCAAAAGAATAACATTTATGAAATGGTCATATAAAAGTAAAATCATAACTTTAGCATTTTCTT
Source organism: Artibeus jamaicensis (assembly GCF_021234435.1). NCBI lineage: Eukaryota > Metazoa > Chordata > Mammalia > Chiroptera > Phyllostomidae > Artibeus > Artibeus jamaicensis. Next base: position 38,026,539 of record NW_026521812.1, on the reverse strand, counting down.
AAATTACAGATAAGCTGAATTCCAGGGAGTCTAAATTGATAATGCTTACTGCACAGGAGCTTGGAGTTCCTCATGTTCTAAATGAGGGAGCAGAGGGCAATTTCATGACATTTGCTCACTAGATAACTTATATTTGCTATAACTTGCTGACTCTTTAATCTCAAGTCAGTTTGTTCTAGTCATCAGTCTGATTTGCTTATTGGTTACTGGTCAAGATACTTATTTTTAAACAGGTTATAACTTGTTATTAAGATAAAAGCAACAACAATATAATATTGAAACCTTAGTTTTGATATTTCAAAGAAATGAGTTTTTTCTAGATATTTAAAAATAGTTTTGTAGCATTAAAAATTAACCATTATGTACCTTGTTTTCATATATTTTTATTTGCTTTTCTAATTGCCTCTCATTTTGGTAAATTGTAAAGTAATTTAAATAGTGTATCTGTAAATATGTATACTTAAAATGATGTAAAATACTTTGTGTGTATCTGTGTTTGTGTGTATCATACACATAAATGGCTTTGCCTAGCCAAGAATTTTTTTTATCTGTATAAAACTTTTTGTATAAAGTTTGCTTTGGATATCAGTAATGTACAAATAAAACCATGTAAAGTTCTGTTATAGTTTTGATCAGAACTAATTTTTTAGTGTGTTTGGATAAGAACGAAAAAAAGATAAAAATCCCGGGGGACATGGGAAGCTATTGTGAAATGGTTCTAGGTAGGGGTGTGGGTTGCTGAATTTCAGTGAGTAGTTTCATTAGAGAAAACCAGTTGCCTCTTATCTGCTTTCTCAGCACAGCTTCTAAAACTGTGAACCAGACCTTGCTGCAGGAGCCTTCACAGATAACATCAGGGCAGCACAGGAAGCCCTTTTGGAGAAAATAAGTAAAGATTAATACCTTGAGCATTATTGTTTGTTCTTCCCTCTCCAGATTCATAGAACTGGTGGGTTATTATCTAGGCCCAAGACTCCAGAAGTGCCTTAGGAAATTGCCATTTCTCCTGTGGTGTCTGAAGGGGAAGCCCTCATCTGAAAGACATCTGGTAGAGAACAAACTAAAATAATTAACTGGTTTCGTAGTGCCTCTGCTGTCCACCCTATTGCTTATTTTCTTAACTCTCTTTGAACCTCTAACATAGCCTAGAGGCCTGGCCCTCAGTTCTTGCCCAGTGTGTAATGTGACTCAGAAGGGCCTATACCACCAGGTTAAATGAGTTCACAAGCCAAAGTAAAGGGACAACTTAAGGTGCCAGTGATTCAAAGGAAAACAAGACCATCAGGAATTAAAAATAAAGCCAATAAACGCAGTCCTGGCTGGTGTAACGAGGTTGATTGGGTGTCTTTCTGTAAACCGCAAGGTCACTGGTTCAATTCATGGTTGGGGCACATGACTGGGTTGCAGGTTTGGTCCCCAGTTGGGGCACATGCAGGATGTAACTGATGTTTCTCTCCCTCTCCTTCTCCCTTCCTTTTCCTCTATCTAAAATTAATAAAATATAAAAATTTAAGCCAATAAACATTTTTTTTTAAAAAGGAAGATTTTGGTAATGTGACACAAGAATAAGAAATAATAAATAAACTATAAATATAAAAAGTTTAAAAGAACAGTGAAATGCAATAAAAATGGATAAAACTGAAGAATGAATTAGTGAGTTGGAAATTCAGATTGAGAAACTGGAAAGGAAAAAAAAATAACCAAATAGTAAATATGAATGCATATTTAAGTGAGATGATGGACAGAAGATGTGCCAGTGTTCAGGTAACAATGGAGGTCCAGAAGAGGAAACAAAAGATTGAAGGGCCATAGAATGCTCAAAGAGACAGAGAATGAAGTACCACTATCTAGTCATACAGTGAAATTAAGAGTATCAAAAACAATGAGCCCTGATAAGCATAGCTCAATGGGCTGGGTGTCATACCACAAACTGAAAGGTTTCTGGTTTGATTCCTGGTCAGGGCACATGCTTGGGTTTTGGGCCAGGTCCCCAGTTGGGGGCGTGAGAGGGCAACTAATCACTGTTTCTCTTATACATCATGTTTCTCTCCTTTTCCCTTCTCCCTAAAAATAAATAAATCTTAAAAAAAGTATCAGAAGATAATGAGAAAAATATTAAAAGCTTTTAAACAGTAAATTAGATTGATCTCAGTCTTTTCAAGAGCAATACTAGCTGTAAGAAAGTATTTTTGAAGTACTGGACCTAATATTTTACATCGGTTTATATTGTTACTCAAATATAAGGGCTTAAAAATACTAAGATTTACCATTCGGAGATCCATGTTGTAAACAGTTTTTGAGAAAACACTTAAAAAGAAGTCCAGGGGATAAAAGAGCTAGGGGTTAAGAGTGGTGAGATATTTTGGTAACGGGTGTATAGGAGGAGAAAGATGAAAAAGGAAGTATACTAATAATTAACCAGAATTATAAAAATATCAACATGATGAAGGTCAAGGGACCGTAAGAATGTTAAAGTTCTTGCCTTGTTAGGATGAAGTTATAGATATAAAAATGTTGAGCTTTTAGAAATGAAGTATGTCACTCAGAAAAGTGCACAAAGTTGGTGTAGCCACTGTGGAAAGCAGTATACAGATACCTCAAAAAACTAAAAATGGATCTGCCTTTTGACTCAGTGATCCCACCTCTGGGAATATGTCTGAAGGAACTCAAAACACTAATTTTGAAAGAATGTAAGCACCACTATGTTCATTGCAGTGTTACTTAAAATCACCAAGATTTGGAAGCAGCCCATGTGTCCATCAATAGAAGAGTGGATAAAATAACTATGGGACATTGACACAATGGAATACTACTTGGCCAAAAAAGAAAATTTTACCAGATACCGCATGATTTCACGGATAATGTGGGATGTAATGAAGACACAACAAGGAAAATGGGGACAGTCTCATTGATGAGGAGCAGGATGAAAGCTAGTAGGGGTGGGGAGGTGAGGGGGTGGAGGGACTGAGCAAAAAGGAAAAAGGTCCATGGTCATGTCGTTCAGTGGGTTGGGCATTGTCCTGCAAACTGGAACGTCACTGGTTTGATTCCTGGTCCGGGTGCATGCCTGGGTTGTGGGTTCAGTCTTGGTCTGGGCACGTACGAGAGGCAACCAATCGATGTTTATTTCTCTCCCTCACTTCCCCTCTCTCTAAAATAAATAAGTAAATAAATGAATAAAAATCTTTTTAAAGGAAGATCATGAGTGAGCAGGAAGCACAATGAGAAGAGTCGAAAGTGGATCTGAAGGACAAAGAGAAGCTACTCTGTCATTTCCTTTGTTTCTGTCTGCAGAGATGGCGGGAACATTTCCAGGACTAACACAAGGCAGAGAGGTAAGGGAACTGGGTCTGGATTATCTGAAGATGGGGTACCTTGTCCCTCAAAAATTGAGAGATTCTGAAAAAGACAAATAAATAGAAATCCCAAGTTTTCAAGAAAAAAAAGATTATGAATGGATGTTTATTTTTATCAATAATTTCTCCCTTTATTTTGTGAATATGGTATATCACACTGGTTTTTAAGAAATACTATGTGAGCTTTGTAATCTCAGAATAAGCCTAATGTTGATGTGTTATATCCTTTTTATAGAATGTTAGAGTTGGTTTGCTAATGCTTTGTTTAGGATAATCTGCATTTTTTTTTTGAAGAGATTGACCTAGAAATGTTCTTAAGACATGACAAAAATCATGTCAGATTTCATTATCCAGGTTGTTAGGCTAGCTTCATAAAATGAAGTTCTTTTTTATTTCTATTCTCTGTAAGAGGTACATACACGATGGGAACTTTTTTTTTTGTTTGTTTTGTGGGGGTGGAAGGGAGAAAGGGAGAGAAGCATCGATTGGTTACCCCTCATATGTGCCCTGACAGGGACCGAACTTGCAACTTAGGCATGTGCCCTTACCAGGAATTGAACTGGTGACCTTTTGCTTTGCAGGATGACACCCAACTAACTAATTGAACCACACCGGTCCAGGTTGAAATGAGGTTTTTTTTGGAAGAGAAAATGTGTAAAATGTCATAATGGCATTTCTCCTGGAAACCCCTTATTTTCCCATTGAAGGTGCCTTTGAGTCTCCTTAGCAGATGAGACAAGGGACTTGACACAAATGAGCTTTCCTCTTCAGCTGTTGCTCCCATTTACATGACTTTCTCTCCCTTTAGTGTTATGTTGGCTTTCACGACCCTAAATGCTTTACAGACGCTCTGTAGAAGACGAACAGCCCCTCTTCCATCACCAGGTGAATGAGGCGGCGCGGTGCCTATCGGTCCCATTGACTAGCACAGAGGCAGCAGCTAGTGGAACAGGCATGCGCGTGCATCTTCATCTTTTGCTTTTCTATCCCGGGGCAGTTATTCTCTCTAACATTTCTGTTCCCTTCTGCCTGTCCAAGTGTGTCTTGGGCATGTCAGTGACTCTGTCCTACATTCAGCATAACTTTGTGAGAGTGGCAGTGGGAATGTTGAAAAATCTTGTTCTCTGCGGCAGCGGTTCTCACCCCTTAGTGTGCTGATGCCCGCGGAGAGCTTGGGGTGAAGCTATAGGAGAGTCACCTACTCTGTGCCTCTGTCGCTTTCAGATTCTCTGCGTAGCAAAAAATGTTCTTGAGCCGTCTGTGTCAGCCTAATAGAAAATCACTAGACCATGTGATCTACAGACAGGCACAGCCCCCCCCCCCTCACCCCCCGTGGTCCAAAAATGCTTCATCTTGTTTAGATGCTCCTCTTCCCAGCACAGCATGGTGTGCAGGAACACTGGGGGCTGGATTGTCCCTCCATTATTACTTGTTCACATTTGATGAAGCTAGACTCACCCGAGGCAGCTCTTGATGAAATCGGACATGACCCATTGATCTGTGACATCCATTCCTAGAGCGATTCATTGACAGATCATTGTAATCATTCCCAAATGATAAAGGAAAATTCTCATTTGTTTCACTTTTCACTTTCAAATATGATACACCAGGACTGGCTGCAGCATGGTGTCAGTTAGAAAAAAATAATGCAAGAGAATTGCAAAACACCAAAGGCCATGTTGACCTCGGGAGAGGACTAGGGTAGACTCCATCGGTCGAAACTACTGTGCTCATTCTGGACTGGGCCCCGCGGCCAGCTGAGCAGACGCTTTATATCTGCAGCCAGCAGCCGCTGCCCCACGAAGTAGCCACTCATGGTCCCTCTTTCAGGTTGTCTGAGCCCAGTCATTTTTGTGGTCCACCTGTAAGGTAAGTGGTAAATATGTGGGTTTTCTTGTTTATAGAACTATAGGAAATCCCTGTGGGGATTGAAACATAAGATGTAATATAGAATTTGAGAAAGAAACACCAGCTTTTTACATTGGAAATGCTAAATTAGTATTGGATAATAAAGGAAAATTCAACAATATTTCTAGGAACTATAGTCGTTTAATGGTAAAAAGTAGTTATTTTTAGTAAACAGGAATATTTGTCTAAAGGATCTGGCCTTTGCATGCCACTATGAATGACTGTATTTCTGTTTTTCATGTTGGCCTAGTTCTCTTTTACTTGGTGTTTAAAAGTAATAATTTTCCATTTTTAAGGAATAGTGGCAAAAGGAAGCATTAAATAATTTAAGTCAAGTAGAGAATAAGTTAATGACATGAGTTAGCTTTTTCACCTTAGAGTTTTTATATAAAATAGAAGCTCTAGATTTTTTTCAGTGTTAAAGTTATTTTGTAACAAAGAATAATGGCCAGCAGTTTTTAAGTGAATGACTATGGTAAATGAACTGAACTCTGTGAGGGATGAGAGGACTTAGTAAATTCTTGCTTCAGTTAGTGAGGTACGAGTCCAAAATTTTTAAATCCAATTTTTATTTGGGAGTACTTTATATGACTACATTGTTAATTTTTGAATTTAAAGCAATTTACAAGTACATGGGGTAAAATATAAAAGAGAGAATCTATTTTTAAATTTTATTTTAAACATTGTTTATATACATGTATGCACATACAGGTATACATTTACATAGATGGGTTGCCTGGGATCAAAATCTGTCACGCTGCTTTAGAAGAAGAGTCATTTTCTTTTTGTCTCTCCCTTCTTCCTCCAAACTCCCCCCTCCTTTCTCGTCACCTCCCACCGGCCTCCAGGAACCTACAGCAACTTCCTGGTGTGTGTCCTTCTGTTCTTTTCCCTCCACGCTCATGTAGTCACATGCACATACATCATATATATGCACACATAATTTTGTACACTTGCACGATTTCCTTTCACTCAGTGATATACAGTCTCACGTTGAACCTGTGGATCACCTGATTTGGGGAGAATTGGCTGGCGTCTTCACAAAGAGTCACTGAGGGTGTGAATCCATGAGTGTGGCATATCCCACTATCACTATATTTAAATAGTGGTATGTGCATGGGTGTTTGGCATTGGCAACTGTTCTCTTCTTGAAGCTCCATCCTGCTTTGGTTTCAGCGGCGTGACCCTCATGTTCTCCCCCTTTCTCTCTTGGGCCATTTCCTATTTTCATTTGTAGACTTTTTTTCCCATGGTATTTCTCAGGTTTCTGGCATTGCCTCGCTTTTCTTTCTAGTCCCAGAGTGATCTCATCTCCCTATTCAGGACTGTTCACAAATGTTTAAATGTTTATATCTGGTTTAGCACTGTTTTGTCGTTGTTGTTCTCTGGAGCCAAGTGCTTTCTGGACATGGCCACTTAACATTTTTTTGAATTTTATTTTTCAATGACAGGTGACATTCAGTGTTATTTTATATTGGTTTCAGGTGCACAGCATTGTGGTTAGATAATCATAATTTACAAAGTGCTCCCCCGATTCTTCAAGTGTCCACCTAGAACCATATGCAGTTGTTACAACATTTTTGACCACATTCCCTTTGCTGGACTTTGCATCCTTGTGACTATTTTGTGATGATCAATCTGTACTTCTCGATCCCTTTGCCTTTTTCACCCACCCCCAACCTCTCCCCTCTGAGTCTGTTTTTTTTTTGTTATTGGTTTATTTTGTTCTTTAGATTCTGCATATAAGTGAAATTGTGTGGTATTTGTCTTTCTCTGTCTGCCCAACTTCAACTTAGAATGATACCCTCTAGATCCACCCATCCTGTCACAAATGGTAACATTCCATTCTTTTTTATGGCCATTTCCACTTCTGCCATTTAGTTTTGTTGGGTAAAAAATCTGTGTTTTTTCCACTTATAATTTCTGTCATTGATGTGCTTAAAACGCCTTTCTCTACTTCAAGATGGTAAAATATGCTTTTACGTTTTATTTTAATACTTTCACAGTTTACTTTTTTTAGATTTAATACTTCACTCCACCCAGAATTTATACAAGATGGGGAAAAAGTAGGTCTACACTTGTTCATATAGAAAATAATACAATAATTAATAATACAAGAACAAACTCTGTTTTGCATACTCACCACTGTACACCTACTTTTGCCCAACCCTGTATTTGTGTTTGCAGGTAAGCAGGAAAATTTTTAATGTTTTTGCTCTTGTGATTTTTGACTTGATACTCATTTGCTTGTTTTTATTGTCCATTTTATATGTTCGTGGGAGTGCTAAGTACTGGGAGGGCGGGGCCAGGTATATCGTGTTCATCGTTGAATTTCCTCACACCTGGTAGGTGCTATTAAGATTTTAGTAAATATCGAAGGAATAAATTACGGAAGGAGACAATTGTTTCATTATTTGTTTTAACATAATAACACTTTCCTATTTGTCCTCCATATATTTTATATTTGGAAGTCTTCCACATCTTATGAGATTTTAACCTACCAAGTATTTTAACCTCATTGAACCTTGAAAAACATTAATTTTTTTCAGGATAAACCAAATAACTTGTTCATGTCAGCTATACCTTGATTCTTTTCCAAATTCAAGGCTTGCTAGAGAAGCAATTTATATTCACCTCTAAGATAGCAAACTTCCATGAAAACATGCTTTTGGGTGTAATGTTATGTTTTACTGCTGTTATTGATTCTGCGCCTTCTGAGTCTTTACTGCTGTTCCATGCCAGTTTCTGAGGGTTTATTTGACTGATTTCTGCTTTCCTTGTACTTTTAGTCTTGCGGTGGGAGCCATGGATAATACATAATGAGGACTTTTGTTTTTCTGTTGATGATTACTCCAGTGAGAAGAATGAGTTTTAAAGTGAAAAGACAATTCAGTCCACTATCATTGATTGACGCTGTCTCTATGCAAAGACCAAAATGCTATAGATAGTCCCTGTGTATTATATCTTGCACATTTTTTTTCTCTTGAAGGACACACTTTCGAAGGAAAGGGGACATAAGACAACCATCACACAACTCACTTTAATTACAGTGCCATGGTAAGACTTATTAAAGATCATGGAGGCTGTATGGTAAATGGGGCATCTCAGATGGGTTGACAAGTGAGCAAAATTGTGGGATGGGGGGCACTACATAAATATGAGGGCCAATGAATATGCTAAAATGACAGTCAACTTTGTGTGGGAGAGAAAGGATAGGAAGAAAATTGGATCAGATTGAGGAAGGCCTTTAGTCCCCCCCCCCCCCCCACCCAATGGATATTCTTTGAACCATTCTATCTCATCAAGCATGGGCCACAAATATTAGGGCTGGAAAACCTTTCATAGTTTTATTGAAACAAAAAAAAGGACCTGCTGTTTTGCTGAGCCTGAGTCTTTATATGTTATATCCATGGGTGTTATTAACCTCCACCTTTGTATTTTTTATTTTTTATTTCAGACGTTAGTCTTCTTACCATGGGGGATTGGAACTTACTGGGTGGCATTCTCGAGGAAGTTCACTCTCACTCAACCATAGTGGGGAAAATCTGGCTGACCATCCTCTTCATTTTCCGAATGCTGGTACTTGGCGTGGCAGCTGAAGATGTCTGGGATGATGAACAGTCAGCATTTGCCTGCAACACCCAGCAGCCAGGTTGCAACAATATCTGTTACGACAATGCATTTCCTATCTCTTTGATCAGGTTCTGGGTCTTACAGATCATCTTCGTGTCCTCTCCCTCTCTGGTGTATATGGGCCATGCCCTTTACAGACTCAGGGCCTTCGAAAAGGAGCGACAGAGGAAAAAGTCACACCTTAGAGCCCACATGGAGAATCCGGGGCTTGAATTGGAGGAGCAACAAAGGATAGATCGACAGCTGAGGAAGTTAGAGGAACAGAAGAGGATCCACAAAGTCCCTCTGAAAGGATGTCTACTGCGTACTTATGTCTTACACATCTTGATCAGATCTGTGCTGGAAGTAGGGTTTATGATAGGCCAGTATGTTCTCTATGGGTTTCAAATGCACTCCCTCTACAAATGCGCTCAACCTCCATGCCCCAATGCAGTGGACTGCTTTGTATCCAGGCCCACAGAGAAGACCATTTTCATGCTCTTTATGCATAGCATCGCAGCCATCTCTTTGTTCCTTAATGTACTAGAAATATTCCACCTTGGAATCAGGAAAATCATGAGGGCACTTTATGACAAGCCAGGCACTGACGGCGTTGAGGATGAAAGGGGCCCTCCGTTTCATTTGAAAAAATATTCAGTGACCCAACAGTGTATGATTTGCTCCCCCTTGTCTGAAAGAATCTCTGTACTCCAAGCCAACAGTCAGCAACAAGTCACCCAAGTGACTGTGCCGAAGTCTAAAACCTTGTGGCAAATCCCACAGGCCAGGCAACTGGAGGTAGACACCGGCGGTGGTAAAAATGACTGGGCTGAGAGGGATCAGCACAGCGGACAGCTCCACGTCCACAGCCCCTGTCTGTGGGATGATTGCGTTAGAATTCAGCACCCGGGACAGCAACCAGATCACTCCTCCTCTGGCACACAGAAAAGGTCCCAGTCCTGGCTAGGTATGCCGATGGCTCCAAGGCATTGTCCATCCTATGCAATAGGAACCAGGGAGCAGTCTCAGGACTCGCAGCCCTCAGGGGAGCCTCTCACAGATTTGCACAGTCACTGCAGAGACAGTGATGGCAGCCTGAGAGAGAGTGGGGTCTGGACAGACAGACCTCGCTCAGGCAGTAGAAAGGCCAGCTTTCTGTCCAGATTGCTGTCTGAAAAAGGAGAGCTTCACAGTGACTCAGGAAGCTCCGGTACTCGGCATAGCTCTCACGTAGACTCTCCACACCAGGAAAACAGCCCCTCGCTTCTGCCTTCAGCCACTGGGCACAGAACCTCAATGGTAAGTAAAGACAGGCTGACTGATCCAGGAACTGCTGCAAGAGGTGTTCCACTTGGGCCCCTTCTTAGCCTCCTCTCTCCTCTTTTGTGGTGTGTGTACCTTTGTGTTGAGAGAGAGGGAGAGGAGGCGAGGGAGGTTAATTTGTGGAGAGTTATATGAATTCATTCAATAAATTCAGTTAAATTCAATTCATAACATAAGCTTAATTGAAAACTTACTTTATATCAATCTGACTTTTAGATGCTGGTGTGTGAATGGATAAGATGCCATCTATGCCATCAAAGGGCTCAGAATCTGGGTGGGAAATGTAGAGAGGCAAACACGTAAATGTGATTAAGTGTAAGGTGCATGTTGGGGGTTTGGGCAAAGGAGGGAGTTGTTACCTTTTTGGATGGGTCAGAAACCTTCACTTTTTTTTTTTATTTTTTCAGTTGCAGTTGACATTTAATATTATATTAGCCTTAAGTGTACAGCATAGTGGTTAGACATTTATATAACTTACAAAGTGATTGCCTCTGATAAGTCTGGTGCCCACCTGGCACTGACATAGTCATTACAATGTATTAACTCTGTTCCCTACGCTGTGCCTTACACCCCCATGACTCTTTTGTAACTGCTAATTAGTACTTATTAATCCCTTCACTTTTTTACCCAACCCCCCCAATCTGGCAACCATCCATTTGTTCTCTGTGTCTATAAGTTTGTTTCTGTTTTGTTTGTTCATTTGTTTTTTTTTTTAAATAAGTGAAGTCATATGGTATTTGACTTATTTCACTCAGCATAATACCCTCTAGGTTCATCCATGCTGTCACAAATGGTCAGGTTTCTTTATTTTTTATGACCACGTAATATTCCATTGCATCTGTGTACCACAGTTTCTAAAAGCTTCACAGTTGAAGCGCCTTGAACTGAGTCTTCAAGGATGTGAGGAGTTCTCTAGACCTAGTGAACTAGGGTACCTGGGAGTGGCCATCCCAGTCAAGGGGGCAGTGCAGACAAAGCCTTGAGGTGTGGCACGGCTGGGCTCTCTGGGGACTCAAGTCTGGCTGGGCCGCAGGGTGGTAGGAGGGCTGTGCAGACAGGGAGGCTGGAGAAGGGAGATGGGGGCCTTGAGCGCAGGCGATGGGGACTGAAAAGGGACGTGCAGCAGAGCAGTGGCTGGGTCAGAGCTGCACGTCAGGGAGCTCTTCCCGCCACGGTGTGGGGGACGGACCAGAGGAGGGTCGTCGGTAACCTTGAGTTGCCCTCGTCTCACCAAGGAAGGAGGGGTACTCCATTGTTTTAACAGCTCTGGGGTTTAAAAGTCATATACGAATATTTGGGGACATATTTCACAAAGACTAAAATCAATATCATATTGATTTTAATTCTGTTCTCTGAAAAGCCACTGTGGAATAAACATTCTGTGACCACTGTAAGACATAATGGGTATTTATTGTGAATTCTTTTCAATTCTGGGAAAAAGAATGACACTTTACCCACTGCTCCTAACAGTTGTTTATCATGAAAAAAAAAACAAAACTCTTCCAAGTTTAGAATGAGGACTTCCCCATTAAACTCACTTGCTTGAGGTCACACACCTGCTTTTTCCTTTGATTCATTCTTTGTGTTAATAATAAGTCCCTCTAACTCAGTTTCATATCTCCTATGAATTTAGAGATATTTTGCTAGTGCAGTAAAGCCATAACTCAAGGATGAATCATCCTACCTGGATTTTTCCTAAAACGCTTCTCTCAAACTGATACTCATTTCTTGTTAGTGACCAGTCATCTACCTAGGAGACCGAGCTTAGAATTGATGTGTGGGCCTTTGGGCCCCTGTGCCAAACTGCAGCTGGCTTCTCAACTCTGGCTACAAATTACAGTCATCTGGGAACTTAAAAATTTTTTTTTGCCTGCCCAGGATCCATCAGTCCCAAAGAAACCAGAATCTTGGGGGATGGGAGGCAGGATCAGTATTTTTTCACCTCCCACGGCGATGGCAATGTGCAGCCAAGGCTGAGAACCACTTTTTAGAGTAACCTTGCAGGTGTCTCCTGCTTCTTATCTGCATTTGCGGAGTCGAGAAGACAGTGTTTGGTTCTCAGGCCCACACTCCATCCACTGAGCTGTACCAGCCAGGGCTCTAGGAGACCATTTTTATTGTGTTCCCTTTCTTGTAACTCCTTCCATGGGGGAGGAGGCCTTGTATGGGCAGAGAGTGAGGGAGAGACAGCAATGTTTAGTTGAGGTGGATTTTAAAAATTCTTCAGATTACCTTTTGGGAGAGAAGTTAGCCATGCTCAGGAGTCTTGAGCAGTGATGTTCAGCTGGGGTGCCACAAGAATTCATTATTACTAATGTTTCAAATATTTATTTAATATTTATCTATTATTAGAGAGAGGGGAAGGGAGCGAGAAGGAGAGGGAGAGAGACATAATGGGCAAGAGAAACATCGATTGATTGCCTCTTGCACACCCCCAGCTGGGGACCTGGCCCTCAACCCAGGCATGTGGCCTGACCAGGAATCTAACTGGTGACCTTTTGATTTGCAGGATGATGCTCCACCCACTGAGCCACACTAGTCAGGGCCACATTAAGTTTTTAAGCCTGCAATACCTGACTAATTAGGGGCTAACCTCCTTTCCCTTAGATTGTCAAATAAAAAAAAAGTGACAACAGCCAACACGACAATTGCCATCTGGTGTGAATGAGTCAACATTATACTTATTTTTTTGTCTGATCAGCAAAAAGTATATTTTTTGGTGTGCCGCCGAATTTTAGCCATTAGTTTATGTGTGCTGTTGAGATGAAGAAGGATGAAAATCACCAGCCTAGATAAAAGAAGATAAAATGATAGACTCTAATTTTTATCTTCCTCTTTCTTCCCTGTATTTTATGTTCCTAAGAATGGTGAGCAGTGCCTTTGGCCACTGAGCTTATGGTCACTTTTCCCTCTTACGGAGTCGACAGGCCACTTGGCTCCCCACATGCTGGGAAGTCTCGGGACTGAGGCCGAGGCTGCCAGGGCCGAGTGCGGGGGCTGGGCTGGCACGTCAAGCTTCTTGTAAACAGAGGGATCTTCAGCGGAAATTAGTGCAGCAGACAGGGTTAGGGCCACCCGCTTTTTATATATAGACTGTGAACTGGTTTTTACACTGTTTTAGGTCCTATATGGTAGAATTTTAGGGCTCAATCAGACTTTCCAGCCTCCAGAACTGTGAAAAATAATGTTTTTTTTTTTTTTTTAAATTAAAAAAAAAAAGGGTGGGGGGAGAGAGAGAGAGAGAGACAGGGAGAGAGAGAGAATGAATGTTGCTTCCCTGTATGTGCTCTGACCAGGACTGGGACTGAACCAGCAACCTCTCAGTTTAAGGGACAATGCTCCTGTCTATGGTACTTTGTTATAGCAGCCTGAACGGACTAAGGCAAGGGGTAAGCGTGCAGTCGGGGATCAGCTAGGAGGCTTGCAGTGGCCCAGGCAGAAAAAAGTGTGTTAGAGCACGGGTACCACCATCGATAGTTTGGAAGAACAGGGCGTACCCCCCTCCTTATTTACTGTTTTTCAAGTTCAAGTAATTCATGTTCATTGAAAGACATTCAAGCAATATAAAAGAACATGGGGTAAAATATGAACTTGACCATGAGAGGGTTCACCTCTTTTCATTCTGTCTCCTGGAGTCAGTTCCCCCTTCTTTCCCCAAAGACAACTGCTGTGAACAGTGTGAGCTGTGTCCCCCATCCTTCCTTGGTGCATTCTGGATCTGTCTGTGGGGACAAATATGTGTGCCCACATATCTGTTATTTGTTTTTAAAAATATAAACGTGATCACACTGAAGAGATGTCTCTGCGGTTTGCTTTTGCTCAAATCTCGGGGATAGGTCTCGGGGACCTTTCCACGGCAGCATCCATGGCGCTGCCTCAGTGTGAATGTTAACTCAGGCCTTCCCACTGTGTGGATGCGCCATGAGGGCTCAACGGCCATTCAGCCAGGCTAACTTTTTTCCTACTGCAGAGTCTCAGTGACTGTTTCATGCATGTAGCTTTGAAGGGTACCCGGAAGTGGAATTATTGGTTGTAAAGGGCTTGCATCTTTTACTCGGTGACGGATGCTTCAATCATCGCGCAGGAAGACTGACACCAGTGCATCCCCTTCCTTCTGAGCACAGCGGCGCCCTTTCTCCACACTCTTGCCACCAGCAGACACCGTCTCCCCCGATCCAGTCTAATGAACTAAAAATGTTTCCCTTGTTTTACTTACTTATCTATTTATTGTTTGCTTGTTTCCCCCCTTGTTTTAATTCACATTACTGTGATTACAAGTAAGTTTGTTAATATGTTTATTTGCCACCTGTATTTTTTTAAAGACTTTTTATTTTACTTTTAGAGAGAGGGCAAGGAAGGGAGAGAGGGGGAAAGAGAAACACTGATGTGGGAGAACAACATCGGTCAGTTGGCTCTAGCACGCCCCCAACTGGCGACGTGGCCCATGTCCAGGCACTTGCCCTGACAGGAAATCGGACCTGTGAGCTTTTGGTTCGAAGGCCAACACTAGATCCACTGAGTTACACCAGCCAGGGTGCCATCCGTATTTTTTTTCTTACCCGAAGACATTTTTTTCATTGCTTTTAGGGGAGAAAGGGGCGAGGGGGAGAGAGAAACTGAGAGAGAGAGAGGAAGAGAGAGAGAGAGAGAAATATCAATTGGTTTTCTCTTGCAGGCTCCCGGACCAGGAATCAAACCCACAACCTTTTGGTATACAGAACGATGCTCCAGCCAACCAACTGAGCCATACTGGCCAGGAGGCCATCTATATTTTTACCATGATTGTCCTTGCCTATTTTTCTGCTGGAATATTCGGATTTCTAGGAAATGTTATGTAGTGTTACATTAACTTTTTTCTATATATAGTAAGAATTTCAGTCTGCTTGTCTATTTATGGCATTCTAAACTTTTTACTATATTAAGTCTAAAATCTCTGTTGCTTCTAAGTTCTTTGGCTCATTTGGGAAGGTCTTTTTTGACTCAGCATTATTAATGAGTTATCAGATAGGTGTTAGAGGATGAGTTGTTATAATTTATTGAACTCCTTGGCTGAGAAGTTCTATGTAATATATCAGTTACCAAAGGAGGAAGAGACACACACTTTATCGAGGGCCCGGCTGTGGTCTAGACCCTGCCACGGGCTTCTTCACCTCTCTGACCTGACCCGAGCTTTTTCTCCAGTATCTTTTTGCTGCCATTTGCTCTGCTTGGGCAAGGAATCCTAAGTTTAGCATATTTTTAGGATTAAGGAGAGATCATTACAAAATGGATCATTCCACATTTGGCTCAGTTTTCTCTTCCACATTTTACAATGCCAGAAATCTGGCTATTTGTAGAGTGGGCAAAGATGGAGCTAGGAAAATTTGGCTTTTTAGTTTGGGCCCTGGATCTTTGGCAAAACGCCACCTGGAGAAAGAGGAGGAGGTGGCAGGTGGGATTTAGGCAATGGAACCTCCCGAATGGTGCTCCTCTGGGGCAGTGCAGGGAGAATTGTCTCCTGCAGCTGGTTGTGATGGGTCCTTGGTGGTTGTGCCAAACGGAGAGTCCCAAGTGGGTGGGCAGGACTGACTTTCGCAAGCCTTTTGAGTCTCCTTTGTTTTGTTTCCTATCTCTTTCAGAACATGCTTCTAGAACTTTCATCCGTCATGAAAAAATAATGCATGCCTCAGGCCAGAAAATGGGACCTTGGGGCACCTGGCGTCTGCAGCAGAACAGTTGTACCTGGTCAGCTTACCCCGCGGGAAGAACTGTAGGAACCGTCCCCTCCAGAGAAACGCCCAGCCAGCAGTGGGTGTGTGCAGGGAGCTCCCAGCTGTGCTCACCCACTGCCGGGGCTGGGGCCAGCCTCGCACAGCGCCCGCTGGCCTCTGTCCGTGCAGGTTCCACGTGCCAGCGGGGGTCAGGCAGGGAGGAAGTGGGCACCGTGGGAAAAGTCTAGGAGGAAGAGCTGCTGTCGTCCCGAGGGGAGAAGGACTGGGATGCGGCCACCACCTGTTCCCCACCCAGCAGCCCAGGGGGACATGTTGCTAAGAGGCCACCGCTGCTGTGCTGCGGCAGCAGCGGCAGCAGCGGCAACAGTTGGGACACTTGAGCCTGCTCTGTGTCTGTGAAGGAGACGTTGATGAGAAACTTTCCTTTTTTTTTCTCTTTCATTAGTTCATTTCTTAGGGATGAACCAGCTGGATTTTTGTCCATAAATGCCATGGCATAAAATACTGACTAGCCCTGTTCTGTGTGGCTCAGTTGGTTGGGTGTCATCCTGCAAACTGAGATTGTGGGTTAGATTCCCAGTCAGGGCACATGCCTAGGTTGTAGGTTCAGTCCTGTCAGGGAATATACAGAAGGCAACCAATTGATGTTTCTCTCTCACATTGATGTTTCTCTCCCTTTCTTTCTCCCACCTTTTCCCTCTCTCTAAAATTGAAAGAATACATGTTTTTGGGTGAAGATTAAGAAAACAAATTAAAAAAATATTGGTTATAATCCTGGCAAACATGAACACTGCATGAAAAGTTGTACCTGCAGTGTACAACTTTTTATTTATTATATTCTTTATTCTTCTGCGGGGTTGTCAGTGGGGGTGCCGTGACCGTGGGCCCGCTACCCCGCAGGACCTCGTTCTGGACTTCTGGGGAGTGATCGCCTCTCTCACGGTCTCACACTGCCAGAGGTCCTGCCATCCAGCAAAGGTGCATCAAAAAGCACTTAATGTTTCTTTTAAGAAATGATTGTATTTATTTATTTTTAGAGAGAGGGGAAGGGAGGGAGAAAGAGAGGGAGAAAAACATCAGTGTGTGGTTGTCTCTCACACACCCCCTACTGGTGACCCAGCCCGCAACCCAGACACACGCGCTGATTGGGAATTGAACCTATGACCCTTTAGTTTGCCAGCTGCCATGCAAGCCCCTGAGCCATACCACCTGAGGCCACTTAGTGCTTCTTATGGAGCACAGAGAAACAGCCACGGCCATGAGATATGCACTAATTAGCCCATCATTAGGCTGACTGGCACTGTCTGAGTTCTGAGAGCCATAAAGGTGCGCTCAGTTCCCATGGAAGAGCCATTTAGCTTCTTCATGCTCCACCCCATAGCCATACTGTCCTCTAGTCTGGTCACACACCTCGTGATAAAGGCTCCACTTTGGTGCAGTGTCAGAAAGCTCTGCATCATCTATGTCCTGTGAGATAAAACCCAATCTCGTCAGCCTGGCACACACAAAGCTCTATGCGCTGGCCCCTGCCTCTGACCTTGCTCTCCATCTCTTGCACCTTAACAGCTGCTTGCAGCTCTCGCTCCCCGCTGTGCTTGCCCACAGAGTGGTGGGATGCTGGACAGCCTCCACCCACCGCATGCCTGCCTTTTGGGGACACCTTGCTTATGGAGGCAGTTTCAGGAGCTCCTTCTCAGCCAGGCCTCCAGCCATCATGCTTTTCTTTCTAACAGCCCTGTAATTATAGAACAGGTACTTTTTTTTGTTATAAAATTTTCATATTTTGTTTAAAAAGGCACACACTAGATGCAATTTATTTCTAGGAAGCACCTTCTGACCGTCTGAGGTGAGCTCCCCTGAACTGGGACAGTCTTCTGCCCTTGGACTGGGACTCTCTTCATCGGCCCTATGGTTCTCAGAAGTATACCACCGGCTTTTCTGGGTCTCCAGCTTGCAAAATGTAGACTGTGGGACTTTTCAGCTTCTATAATTGTGTGAGCCAATTATATATGATGCCTCATATATATCACCATCTCTTTGTCTCTCTATATTTTCTCTTCTCAATGTTTTCTATTGGTTCCGTCTCTCTGGGGAACTCTAACTGCTTGGGCAACTGCCTGGATGGGACTGGTCTATCCTTGTAGCCCAAATGGCTCCTGAGTCCATTTGCAGCCATGGAAACGAGTGTGGCGATGTGAAGAAGCATGACCTGGTCCACGGTGAGTTGGTAGAAGAGCCAGTGAAGACCAGGTGGAAACGCCACTGGGCCCAAGCCCCGACAGGTGCTATTTTAGGGGGTATGCCGTATTCCAGGTGCTAAGGGCCTATTACCTATACGTTGTACAACTGCACAAAGTTTTTGTTCATCTCCGTGGTTTTTTTTTTAGATCAGAGAAGGCTCAAAGAAATTAAGTACTTTGCCCCATAGCCAAAGGTTACACAGCTGAAATGGATGCTGTGCAGCTGGAATTCTAACCCAGGTCTCTCTGCTCCAAGGCGATGTTCCTTCCAGGAAGCCCTGCGCTCTCTCTCTCTGGTCTACAACAATCAGCAGGCCCTGGGCAATGATTTATTTGCACAGCTGTCTGCCTGACTAGCCTGTGAAAGCTTTAAGGATAAGGCCTGTGCATTTAAAATCTTGGATGCACAACATGTAACCCGGGGTTGAACGAATGTTTGTTTATGAGTGGAGGCCCAAGGCAATACCTTACCCCACCACTTCCAATACTCCAGTCTTTATTCCTTGGTCACCGGGTGCTGTCATGTCTTGTCAATGGGTTTATTACACGAGATTCTCTCAGAAGCCCATGTAGCATCACTTAAAACATTTTTTTGTAATTTAAATTGCTTTCACCCTCAAAAGCCTTTATAGGTCATCAACTGCATGGCATAAAGAGAGGTTCAAAAAAAAGCTTGAAAGCATTCAGTGTAAAATGTAGCATTTCCCATAAATTCTGGCATGTCTCTGAAGGTTTCCATCCACTGCTTTAGGACAAGGGTCACTGCCACAGGGATGCACCTGTCATCAAGGGGAGAGAGTGAGAGCTGATCATGAAGAACCCACCATGCCTCTTTCTGGTTGACTAAGCAGGCCAGGGGGCAGGTGTATGCTGGGCTCTGTAGGAGCCAGAGGTGGGGGTGGGGACAGAAGGTGTCATGCTCTTGAGTCAAATGAAGGGAAAGGCACTTGCATAATGGGATGGGAAGTGGGTGGCTTGCTCCATCTGCCTGGGCCTTGATTCTCCCGACAGCAGGAAGTATCACGTTCATGTAAACAGAGAGGCCATGGCGCCCAGCAGGGAGAACTGGACACCGGTCCCACTCTGGGCACTGTCACAAGCTGCTGTAAAACTTCAAGCACAATCTTGCTAATGCATCCTAATGGGTGGGGGGAGGTGCTGGGCTAGAAGAGTGAACATCCTAGAACTATTTCAAAGAATAGCACAGTTACTTCCAAATACATGCAACAGAAGGGCTGGCGGGGTGGCGGGGACTGGTGTAGGGGTCGCCAGTGTGAGAATCCCCGTGCCTAGAGGTGAATAGGGCGCGCCCCAGGTGCACACTCAGAGTGGGGAGGAAGTGGGTGCTGCCCATTGGGGCCGGACGCTGTCTGAGTGCCTCCCCTCCGCGGGACCTACAGCTTTATTCTGTACCCAACAACGACGGTCATTTCTGCGACAAGCACCACGCCGCGGGGGTGGGGGGGCAAATCTGTCAGTTCTAAGGGGCCAGGTTTTCCTACAGAAAATTTTGGGACCATGATACACCTGTGTTTTCCAGAGTGGACTGAATGACTTCATGTCTTCAGGCAGAAGACTGTGTTTTTCACCTTTCATGTCTAGAATGTTATGACTGTGGTGTTTCCAGAACAGTACACATTCGCAAATCTCATTACGCGTTCCCTGGAATCACCTCCCCACCCCCACCCGGGGGACTCATTAGGGTGCTCTCGGAGATTCCCTAAGGGGGCATAATTCAGAGATTTTTCATTTCAGCTTTCCCACCCGATGCATGGGGCGCGGCCACGTTCTCGGGGAAGCCCAGACCTGGCCCGCAGCGCCTCCCCGGACATCCGTGAATCCCTGATTCACAGCCTCGCGGGCAGCTCAGCCAACCGCTCCCCGGTCAAGGGCGACTCACGCTTGTCTGGCCCGCCCGCCGTTCAGTATCTTGTTTTCCCTTGATGTCGAAATCCAAGACTAAACTACCAAATATACATTTTTTTCGTTCAGTTGTATTTACTCCCTAGCCACAATTCTAAACTCCTCGCTCTCCCCTCACTGTACCTTCTTGGTGTGGATTGAATGCCCTTTTCCTCCCTTCCTTTCCTTCAGAAGCTTTTCGCCAGAGGAAATTGTAGATCCACACACCTTGGTGAGAAACCATACCCTTCCCGCAGCGCCCCCAGTGGTTACTACGGCCACTGCACCACACCCAAACCAGCAAATGGGTTTTATCTGCTCTCATAGGCGCTAGGGATCTTTAAAATTCAGAGTTGAGGAGCCACATTAGCATTATCGCATTTTTGAGATTTCTAATCGGATTAATTAGGTAGCAGGCAAAGGGTCCAAAGTAGGTGCAATATGGCTTCTCTGGGAGAAAAGATGTCCTGAGGCCACCAGCTGTGCGACCTGAACACAGGGACCCGGAGTGGAGAGACTCAGCTTACAATGTGTAACGGTGTGTCTTTATTTCATCAACAGAAATGGTGTCTAGACAAAATTCAGTTAACACTAGCAATTCAACTGAGTGAAAATTTTTTGCACAATAGTGTATTTACAACAAATAAATGAAAATTCATTAGTTCATAGCAACGCGCTTTTTTCCCCCAAAAGGTAAAAATTCTTAGTTACAGAGAATAAGCATCAACAGCCATTTTCATTTTTACAATAAAAACCACAAGGAAAACCACAATCACTTAGGGAAAAAAAAAAGACAAGCCTAAGAACTAGTACAATAAAATGATGCACTGAATTAAGTTATATTAATCGCATAGAATCTGTGTAAAAAGTATGTAGAAAAACACCTGATGTAACCTGTTACAGTCGTTGACCAGTTATGAGAGGTACAGAGGGTTATACAGGTAGATATGTGTGAAAACTGTCCGTATTGTTCAACCTGGGGAGGAAGAGGAGAGGGGCTGGAGCCCCTTGCATACACTGAGAAGACCCTGTTTTGAATATGGCCTCTGGAGTTTGTAAGGCATATATTAGAGGTGCACTTGCATCAGACTGGTTCTGGAACAAATTCTCACAGGCCCTTTGGGCCCCACAAGAAAAGGTGGTGTCTAACCAGCACCTGAAGCTCCCGAATGCATCTGGAATCTTCCTGATCATGCACTAGAAGTGGCAGGTCTTTTACGTCAGAGTGTGAATGGGCACCCCAACATTCACACATGCAAAATGCATCGCTGGGGCTCAAGTACAGGTCACCCCTCTGCCTCCAGACATGTTTTGGTAGAAGACTTAGCATCAATCTGTGGGAAAAGCCCTCTTCGTCCAAGTCCCTTCACTCTTTCCTGATACACATGTCCGATCGCCCGCACGAGAGCATTTGGCACTGAATGCGAGTCTACCTGAAATGAACGGTCTTGGTGCACTTCTGCTTCTAGGAGGGCCACTGTGTCAGCTGAGGTCAATAAACTGGAAGGAAAATGTAAGTCAGAGTTGCTTGTCCATTGCTCAATAGTGAAATGCGCACACCACGCCACAACATTAAGTCAAAGCTACAAAAGTGGGCCTGTGTAACCAAGTGGGTATTCTTCACCAATGGCAGCATCATTTCCATATTACAGTTAAAATACACCGATAGTCATTTGATATAAATATTATCTCCCAGAGCGGAGTGTAGGAAAATACTATACACTTACTTTTCTTTGCAAGAAATGTTTTGCACCGTCGGTTGAATAATTTATCCTTAGTCTGCCACAATAGGTCTTTTCTATGTACAAATACTATTTGCACACACTATTTGTGTACAAATGTGTTCTATTCTGCAGCATCAGTACTTGATGCCTGGGTCATGAGGTGGCTCGGGCAGTATTAAAAACATGCAGCTTGAACACAGAACGTTTCCATGCACACAGACTTCCTGCCCGGGCACCCACTCCTCGCAGGGCACCGCACTGTGCATGCACTTGCCAGAGACTGAACCTACAACGACACCCTCAATTTGGGGAAGAAGCACTAACTCGTGATCCAGTGAACAGCTTTATTGTTTAAGAAAAAAAAAACAGCCATGTTCTTTAGAGTTTATTTACAGTGGTGAGGACAATACTTGATTCTTGCTTCCTTCTAGATCTACAGCCCTTCCCAAACTAAGCACTAGTGGAGCAGTTTGAAGTCATTTCCTAAGCAGCTCCCAGTTTAAATGGGGTCTAACGCATGGAGCTAGGTAGCCAGAAACGGTTTGGAAAGCGCATGGCAGACTTCCCTCATTTTGAGAGGGTTCTGCTGCTGTACAGCAAGTGGTCATCTCACAGGGGCAGGAACTGGTGGTTTCTTAACAAGGTGTATAACTTCCACACCTTAGTTCGTTTCCTCTACTTTAACAGCAATGATAAAGTATTAAAAGAGTATATGTAGGTTTAGACCTCTTGACAATCGCACTGAACTCCCCATTGTGGCCACCTGACTTTGAGCAGTCCCCGCGGGCAAGTCCTCCAGCGGCTCCCTGCCCTCCTTTTCAAGAAGCGGCAGTTGGCGTACTAATTGCTAGCCATTCCTTTTTTTTTTTTACTTCCTTGGGAAATCAATACAAGGATTAAATCCAAAATCATAGTGCATCTTGTAAGCAGCATACTTTTAGAAAGACAGTGAATAAATTACTTGTACGATATACAAAATAACATTTTCTACTGCAGCCTCAGCTCTGACGCCTGAGTCATTGTCAGCGAACCAGGAAGAGAAGGAGGAGGGCCTAGTCACTTCGCCAGCTTTTTTTTTTTTGCAACTGTTTTGTTCCAGAATCAGTATGTAATGAAGTCAGATTATTCAAGGCACCCCCAGATAACGCAGAGAGACGACACATACGGCAAAGCGCTCGCCTGCCCACAGCCTGACCGACCTGAACGAAGCGAGGTTGTTGGGGACACATGCAGAGCAAAGGTGATCCAAGGGGAGGACTAGACTCGGGCGACGTTACCTCGTCACAGGGCCCCTTCACAGCCCCTGCCCCAACAGCCCATGCCAATCCCAGACGTCCCGAGACCCACCCAGGCTGTCGTATTGTGGCTGCGGGGTCCTTTGTTTGGTCAGGAAGACCCTAAAGAACAGAACTGGACGTCTCCATGCTGTGCAAATACTGCCCCTGCGGTTAACTTGCTTTTCCTTCTCATAAGAGGCATGGGCTTCACTAACGGGTCCCGGGGAAAGGAATCAGGCTGATTTTAAAATTCCACTTGAGGCACCTGGGATTCTGGTCCCCAGCTAGTCCTCCCTCTGAATTAACCCAGAAAAAATTTAGACAAACACATAGTTTAGAGCAGTAACAGACACAGACAGATCACATTGCACAAAACCAGTCAATGTTCATGGTGGATAGTGAACAAAATCGTAGCAATTTAGTAAAAATTGCTAAGAAATCGAAAGAGTTTTTCAAGAAGTCTTTTTAACCAGTTCCCACGACAGGGGTTCGGTTGGGAGAGGAACACAAGGGAGGTGGGGGCTGGAAGACTGAAGATGTGGACTGAGAGGGAGAGAGAGAGCGAGCCCCTCGAACCCAGACGTGGCTGCCGCACCGGCGTGTGCAGACAGAACCACACGAACGGGGGGTGGGGGGGTGGAATGTGGTCAGGACTACCAGCTGCACATGAGTTGTGACCAGGGAAAATCATGCCAACAAGTTGGTGTGGACCTGGTTATGACACGAGCAGAAAACATTCCTTTTTGAAAAGAGGAGGTCACTTAAAAAAGGCAACGAGAGAGGTGAAAAACCAAAGGACTGTTGGCTGACCCTACCATAACACACGCCTGTGATGGATCACGTGATCCGCACGGAGTCTGTAGGGGAGCCGGCACCGGTGTCCCACTGAGGCCACCTCCCGGTGCAGCGCAGGACGGGTCTAGTGGGCCAGGGAAGTCCGGCAGCCGCAGCAGTGACGGCGGCTCCACCACAGGCATGCACGGGCACACACACACACACACACACACAGACACACACACACACAAACAACGAACACCCAGAGGCAGGTTTTAAAAGTGGAGCTAGTTTAAAAAAGAAAAGCCTTTTAAAAAAGAAAATATCCTACCGCATGAACCAACAGATTTCTGGCAATCATACATATTTAAACATTTAGCGCTAATATTTGTACAGAAAAAGTTAATAATACTAAAACATGTTACTATGGTTTCACTTTTCGCCTACATCATATACTAATTCCCTCTTTTACATGCAGCTTTAATATTGTCCAAATGATGGCACAAATAAAGAAACAAAGTCACCCATCAAGTCCCACTGCCCACCACCCCATCCCCACGTCAAACCCTTGGGGCTCTTCCCACAGCCAGGCTGGAGGCCCGCTGGAGGGGGGCTGACATCTCCTCCTCTGTGGCCGCAGGACCTCAGGGACCTCAGCACGCCTTCTGTAAACGTGGCCAGAGGCCAACTCGCCCCCTGGGCCAAGGGAAGCTGCTCTCCGCAGGTTGCAAGCCAACCAGTTTTGCAGCAAGAGAAGAAATTATCACCAGGTGCAGGCGGGCGTGTGTGTGGTGGGGGAGGGGCAAGGAGGGCTCTTGGCCATGTCCTGTCCGAAGCCTCAGAATGAAATCTGCCTTGGAACAAGAGACTGGCGGAAAACCTCAGAATTCAACTCAAAACATCTGGAGAAGAAAGGGAGGAAAAATGCTTTTGCCTGCGTCGGGGACAGACCTCAGGCTCACTTCTGCCCTGTTCTCTCCCACTCTGGGTGAGCTGCACTGACCCAGGACCGCCACTTAACGGGGCAGGGCCTTGGGGCTGCCGTTCAAATCCCCTCAGGCGCCATCTCCTGGGAGCTCCGGTCCTGGTCAGCCAAGTCCTTCAAAGCACAAGGTCTTACTTCACTACACTTCCAGGAGCAAGTGAGGCCTGACGACGAGTTGAAATGAGTGGGACTTCCTCCCTGGGGGAGAACGTGGTTCTGACTTGATTTCTAGGAGTCAATGCCTGCTGAGTTGTGGTACAGAACCATGGATTCCTACTGCTTTGATGTACTTCCTAGTGCGGCGCCCAAACTCTCTCCCCACTTAGGAATCTGAACATCCAGCGTCAACTCTGAACTCTCTATGGGCATTTCAGCTTCGCTTAGGGGAGAGGTGGGGAGGAGGTGAAATATAAAAATATTCAAGCAGATTATTGTCGACACATCCTAGGATGAATTCATTATTTGGCAAGATTGTTTTTCCTACATAATTATCACCTGAGTGGTTTTTAATTAGCTAAAATGTTCTACTTTTAAACTAAAAGTAAAGAATATACAGTATACTTGAGTTATACTGAAGTCACAACTTCATTTAAGAAAATAGGTTTGACCCAAAACTCAGTGCAAGTGGCAAAGTTGACCGTGACCGTACAGCGACTGCAAAAACCAACCAACCAACCAACCATGACACTCAAGGGCGCCCTCCGGCAGGGCCGAAACCAGGCTGCGCAGATGGATGCGGCCGCCGAAATGAAACCTTAACAGAAAAGCTTCCAACACTGAATTCTGTCCATAAATAAGTAGAAACTGAAGTTGAACTGTGAAGCGAGAAAATGGACCATGTTAATAGTTACCGAGCTAGTTCTAGCATCAGAGACAATGGAAGCGGAATGTTGGAACCTGTTTGTGAATGAGAAAGGAAGTTTCCAGTTTTAATGAGAAAATCGAGGCATGCAGGACTTTTGCATATGGAGATATATATATATATTTTATATATATTATATATAGTATGTACAGTCTAGCTATAAAACTTTGATGTGTATAGAAGCTGTCTTCCATGAAAAAATTGAACATTCAGAAGAAATTCCTGAGATAGGGTTTGTGACATGGGCCACTGAGAAAACAATCTGTGGTTGGGTCCCAGAGGTGTTGCAGTCTATCCCTGTTAAGATTGAAATTAACCCACAGACAGACAGTGTCATCACTGTTGTCTTTCCTTGCCGGGGCAAGGGGTAGCACCATTGCGAAGGTAACTATATATCACTCCTGCGTGAAGAGAGGAGGGAATACTCAGAATCAGTATTGCTGCTAAGAAACGCTGTAGTGTGCACCAAATTCCTTCTCGGTTCTTCCAGACAACAGGTGAACAGCGCCCCCTGGGTGGGAGAGGCGTGAGAGCGGGGAGGCAGGCCCGGTCACTAGGTGTAATCTTTCCTGGGCTGTTCGTCAGTCGTACACTTATCAGTCATTTCCTGGCAGAAGTCCACGGTCACCGTTTGGGTCCTGGGTTCGAGAGGAGGTCCTCTCTCTGAGAAGGTTCCTGGGTCAGTGCCTTCCAGCCTCCGGGCAGAAGTACAATTCTCTGAGGCGTTGCTGGGGGCCCAGGGGGGCCCGGGGGGAGCCGCGCCCTGCTCCAAACAGCAGGGTGCAGTTTCCCCCACCGCGCACTGGGGGGCGGCAAGGTTCTGCTCCATGCCTAAGGGCGCGGGGCTGACACTGGAGGCTGCGGGGAGACCCACGGGTCTGAGGACAGGACAGTACCGGTGCAGGGCCTGGATCTGCTCGGGGCTCTGGATGTCGCGGCAGACTTCCTGGGAGAGGCAGGAGAAGTTGTCCAGCAGCTCCCCCATGCAGGCTTTCAGCTGGTTCCTCTCTGACAACAGCTTCTCTTTCTCGCACACCTGGACATCAGAGAGACAAGAGAGGGCCTGGTCAGGCCTGACTGGGGGACGCAAGACCTCGTTTCTGGGGCTTTTGCTTCTGCATCCTACATTATGGTCCGGAATGGCTAAGTCAGGATCTAGACACTTGAAATACACCTACCCGGGGAGCCTGGGCACGCCCGCCCGCCACGGCACCTAGCCCAGCAGCCCCTCCAGATGCCCCACTGATCCTGGCCCCTTCCCTGTGGCGGCTCTTCATCCCTCTCAGTGGCCTGGTCAGGTGACCAGCAAAATCACCACCAGCCAGAAAACTGCTGGGAGTCCAGGTTCCAGTTTCTTGGAATTTGGAGTTTTTAGAGAATCAACAGGAAAACTCCTGGTTCCTCACCTTGTAGCTGAAAATCTCCCCAGATGTATTAAGGTGCCATTTTTGGAGGTCAAAATTAATTGACCAAGGCAAAACCGTGGAGACAGTGAACAGATCAGTGGTTGCCAGGGAGGGACGTGGGGTGGGTGGGCGGAGGGAGGGGTGAGCAGGGAGAACACAGAGCACACGCCCACACCCACAGCGCGCAGCCGAGAGTGGGCCCTCACGTAACGGTGGGCTTCGGGTGATGATGCCGTGTCAACACACGGGTAACAGGTGTAACAGGCATTGTAGCTGATGGGGAAGGCTGTGAGTGTGTAGGGGCACGGAGCATATGGGAACTCCGTGTTTTCCATTCAATTTGGCCATGAACCTAAAACTTCTTTAAAGAAGAAAGTGTATGAAACAGGAAAATGAAAAACAGTGGACCACTGGCAACTCCATACGGTTCAATGGAACGTCAGCAGGCTCTCCGGCCGTGGCAGCCAACAGACTGAACACCCCGCCGCTCCCTGCACCTGGAGGCCAGCAGTGCGGCCCGAGGGCCACTCCCCCTGGACGCCAAAGGCGCAGGCAGAGCTGCGGAGACAGAGGTTCTGAGGTGTTATCCTGAAAGAAAATCCCGCGTAGGCTCTTGGGATTTTCCAATCCATCTCTCCCTCAGAGAGAGGAACTTAGAGGGGAGACCGGTTAAAGTCTTCCCACCACTAAGTGTGTGAGGAGAGAGGACGGGGAGGCTGCAGGAGGGCACCCAATGAAATGGGGGGGGGGCTGGACATCTGCAGCAGTGGGCAGTGAGGCCTCTCCAGCTTTGCCCTGGGGAGCAGGAGGTGTGAAGAGAGGATGGGAGGGGAAGTGAAGGGGGCGGGGAGGGAGGGGAGCAGATCCCAGCAGGCCTCTCCCACGCGGTTGCCGGGAGCTGGAGCCGCAGGGCTGTGGCGCGGATGCAGCCCTGCAGGCGGCGCCGGCATGTGTGTCAGAGACGGAGCTTTATATGGGGAAAGGGCACCTGCTAAAATATTTATAAATTTTTCAAGAAAACATGTTTTAAAAATGAAAAATAAACAGATGTACAAGTGTAACTTGAGAGAAATACATTATGCAAGTTTGCAAAAGCTGCATGGTGTGCGGGGAGTGGGGAGTGAGACGTGGGTGTGGGGATGTGTGGGCGGGACCAGAGTCACCCACGCTGCAGCCAGCCTGCCGCTCAGACCGGGCATGCGGGTGTGGGGAGGCGGCACCCCGGCCAGAGTGCGGCAGGCAAGAAACCAAGGACATCCAGGCTGTGCAAGCTGGAGCTTCTGGGCTGTAGCCTAGAAGTCTGCAGAGCGAGAGGCTACACCACCCAGCCCCGGGGAGGAACCTGTCTTACACTCTGCCACAGCGTTGGCTTAGCCACTGACTCTTGTCCTGGGCCACTTCTGAGGGTGAAGAAAAGGAAAGGCTGTGTGCGACAGGGTTCTGGCCTGTTGCAGGAAAGGCGGCCTCCATCAGGACAGGCTCAGATGCACGAGGCTGGCTGCATAATGATGAGCACGTCATGCTCATTCAGCACTGAAGGGCAGAGTGTTACTTAAGGGGTTTCCAAAAAAGTGGGGGGAGAACATGGAGATGCCCCCTTGCTTTCCCAACTGAGCGATATCAGCAAAGCGCTTTAGACTTGTGTGTGCCTTAGACTTCATTATTTGTTTAGTGTCATACGGTCACTGGAGAAGAAGGCTAACTACAGAAATCATGCATTTCTCCAATAAGGGTGAGGAGAGTTAGCTGGCCACCTACAGAAGAGCAGAGGGCCACAGACCCTTGGGCCGTAGACGTGTGCCCGAGACCTTGATGATTTGTACTTGAGGGCTCGGCCCTGCCTGGCTCCCTGCCGAAGCCCACACTCACCAGTGGCCACGTTGTGCTTTCTTAATGTGGCTTAAATTAGAGCACGGTCTTGCTGTTGTTAAAACAACATTAAAGAAAAATTGGAAAGAAAGAAGGAATTCATAATCCCATGACCCATTCGCAATTTCCAACAAAGTTTAGGGCAGCAGACATTTCCTGAGAGGCTTCGATGAGTCTGCACTGATCACGTAACTGCACGTCATGAGAAACCTGCAGTCTCGGGCCGCGGGCTGGGGAGGCGGACACACACACAACGAAGACTAACGTGATGGGCGCGGGGCCAGAGGTCAGATCACTGCTCCAGGGGCCGGTGCGCAGCCTCCCCAGGGACTCAGGAAAGGGCCTTCCTGGGGAGGCGAATAGAATAAGACTTCCTGGCCCTGGCTGGTGTGGCTCAGTGGATTGATTGCTGGCCTGTAAACCAAAGGGTCACAGGTTCAATTCCCAGTCAGGGCACATGTCTGGATTGCTGGCTACTCCCCCAGTAGGGGGCATGTGAGAGGCAACCACACAGTGATGTTTCTCTCCTTCTCTTTCGCCCTCCCTTCCCCTCTCTCTAAAAATAAATAAAATATCTAAAAAAAAGACTTCCTGGAGAGTCTTAAAGAATAAAGGACAGAGTGAGAGAAGACAACAGTGGAGGGGTGTCCAAGGCAGCAGAGAAACAGAGGCACACGCACAGAAGTATAGAGAGTTGGAGATGGCAGAGGAAGGGCAAACAGTCTGATTTTATTAGAGGTCAAGTTCCGGGGAGGGAGTGGGAGGATGCTGGAGGGCAGCTGCACACTGACTCACGGAGAGTGCGTGTGTCTTGCTAAGGAGTGGGACTTTATTTTGTAGGTGACAGGAGCAACTGATGATGGGCAGGTTTTTCCTGCTTTGTGGGTGTTAATTAAATGAAAACTAAAAAGACCCTGGGGTCCAGGATCATCTCAATAACATGTAGCATTTATTCATGCTTTTCAAACATCCCATTTTCCTCTTTCTCAGCCTGGCATGAGGAAATGCACTCACCGGGAGGCAAAGGGTGAGTACATTCCCACTTCTCCTGCTGTCTTCGGCGAGGAAAGTGGATCATGACTGCATTATGCGGCCTCCCTCCTCATTTCTCACAGACACGGCACCCAAGCTGAGTTCCCAGTCTGTGGCCAGCAGAAAGGCTGAGCTGAATGAGGTTGCACTGGTTGCCTTCCAAGCTACAGTCAGAAGCAAGGTCACCTGGATTTACTTCTATAGCTTGAGGTTGCTTATTAAGGAGAAGTGGGCACAGAGCTCCCAGTGAGGGGAGCTTGGGGGATGGGAACTCGTTCCCTGAGACAAATACTTGCAGGCAGAAGGAAGACTTGGCAGACTCTTTGAGGCACAACTGCAAAATCAAAGATCCTGGGGCTGTGAAGGACTGCAAAAGATACCTGCAAGGGCAGGGAAGAGGCAAGCGTCCTACCTGTAAGCTCCACTCTTCCATGGGAGGCCAGAGAAAGAAACAGTAAAAACACAAGATTTGGGCCCTGGCTGGGTGGCTCAACCAGTTGGAGCATTGTTCTGTGCACCAAAAGGTCGCAGGTTCGATCCTGGTCAGGGCAGAAACCTAGGTTGTGGATAGATGATTCTCTCTCTCCCTCCCTCCTTCCTCTCTCTCTAAAATCAGTAAGTATATCCTTGGGTGAGGATTAAAAAAAAACAACACAAGATTTGGAATCAGCAGTGGGGAGTTACTAATCCCTCTGTACTCTTGTGTCCGCCTCTGTAAATGAAGATAACATAGTACTTAAATCTTAGGGTGTGGTGTGAGGATTAAATGCGATCATCTACAAAAACACTTTAGAGTAATCCCTTGTCCATGCATGCAATAAATGTTAGCTACTAGTACGTGCAGAATAGAAAATAAAACAGAACTATCTCTACATAAAACATTGACATGTAATTACACACACACAGACACACCCATTGCAGATAGAAAGCTATTATATTTGTTAAAAGACTTGTTTAAAAATAAACCCAAACATCCCTGAATGGTGACCCTTCTCTCTATTTCTTTAACCTTCACGACTGTAACTTTGCATCAGCCCCGGTCCCTCCAGGCTGCTGATAGCAATGGGCAGGCCAACTCACCAGTTTGCGGATTTCACATTCTAAATTCTGAATACAGTCCAGTTTCCTCTTGCGGCAGCGCTGGGCTGCGATGCGGTTCTTGCTGCGCCGCCGAACGTCATGAATAAACTCTAACTGTTCTGAGGTTAGTTTGTGCATCTTAATCATCATCTGGAAATCGTTCCTCGGAAGGTCTGTGATTTGATCTACAGGAAAGGGAAGTTTGACCTGAAACCGAGAATAACAAATAATGATTCTGGTAGCTGGATTCTAGTTTTAATTCTGGCAGACACGATATCAACACATGGTAAAACCTCCTTTTTAAGATGACCAAGGAGTACGGAAACTATCGAAAGCAAGCTCTGATTATTTCCAGGTTCAAGTGTAAATAAGATGTAATGGTCAGATAATCAGAAAGAAAGTGATCACACAAATTATACTGTGGTTATTGTCCCTCAGGTTTTTGAAGCAAGCAGCACGGAAAATGTTGGAAAATGTGACTTCTTCGTTGCTACAGCACTTGTATAGCAAGGGCTCTCTAGTCAGTTGAAACCTACTTCCACTGAGCCTCAACTCAATAAAGTGACTATTTATTGAAAGAGATGACCCAAAGAATGACCTAAAACACCACACACCTTGTAGATGCTGGAAAGATGGAACAATCAGCACAATGCTTACACGGCATACAGTAGAGGGACACGGAGATGACCAGGACAGGCTATACCAGCATGGACCAGGAGTTAGAGCTGGGCTTTTGTCCTTCCTACAAAATGTGAGACCTCAGAGAAGTTACTTTACTTCTTCAGGTCTCGATTTCCTCATCTGCAAAATGGCCAAGATTTTTTTAGCCTCACAGTGCTCTTCAAGGGTCAGGTGCTTCGCACAGTCTTTTCCCAGCCATTCCACCTCACATTCTCTTTTACAACATGATATGGACCTTCTTCCATCAAGAGGATGCACGTTCCCGCCTCAACCGATACAGCGCAGCAGGCCCAGCAGTGTGTGCAACTCGGGGGGTGAGGTCGCCCAGGGGCTCGCAGCTTCCTCCGAGGCCTCCCAGCTTGCTCTTTCTGGAGGAAACCAGCTCTGCCTCCAGGACACTGCAGCGGCCCTGTGGAGAGGCCCAGGGGAGAAGGCCTGAGGCCTCCAGCCCACAGCCAGCATCGCCACGCCAGGCATGGGAACGAGCCACCCTGGGCCCAGTCAAAGCTTCAAATGACTGAAGCCCCAGCCAGCATCTGACTTCCACATCATGAGGTTCCTGAGCCAGACGTGCTCGGATGGGGTGCATCTGAGTCCCTGACCCACAAAACAGTGGGAGATATTAAATGCTTTCTGCTGTTTTAAGCCACAAAGTTGGGGTGATAGACACTGTTATCAGCAGCATTCCTACTTTCCCACTCTTGACAAATCAAGGCGAGTCATCATTACCCAAAGAGAGGGCACTAGTCTCTCGAGGGACAGAGCTGTGTACTCCCTATATTGTTAGAACGCTTACAACCCTGCGGCGGTCTGAAATACTTGGACCACAGCCGTCTTGGCCTCCTTCGCACCCGAGGTAAACACTGGCTGCCTGCCCCTTGCAGCAGTGTGACACTACCCTCTCCAAGACCCTCACTCATGATGCAGGGGCTTTGGGGTTCAGTTCTGGTTCAGTTTCAGAAGCTCCTGGAAAAGGAAGGTTGCACGTTGCTCTGCCAAGAGATGTGTTTCCCAGCACAGACCGCTTGCTTCTTGCTTACATCAGCAGCTGCCTTAGAAGGACCAGCAGATGGCGCCCAAAACCTACACCTTCTTCAAGTGCCAGCCTAGCGCTGTCCAATGCAAACAACGCCAGCTGCATTTGCGATTCTGAATTTTCTAGTAGCCACTGATTAACAGAATTAAAAGAAGTGAAAACAGGTGAAGTTAATTTTATTAATATAGTCCATTGAACCCTATATAGCCCAAATATTTTCAACATGGAATATAAAATTATTGTGATATTTTACTACATTTTCAAAGTCTGAGGAGTATCTTACGCCTCCAACACATCACCAACCAGTTCTAAGGCTCAATAGCCACATGTGGTGTGTGGCTATGGTATGGCCAGCATGGCTCTAGTGGACTGAAGAAATGGGCTCAAGTGAACCTGAGGAATCAGAAAAACAGGCAGGTGGGTCTGAGTTTAATTGGTCAAACTAGATGTGTATGAAGAAACCAAGTCTTCATTACTATCCAGAAGCTGCAGTATCGTGTGTGTGGTATTCACGGGAAGGAGATGAAGCTATTTCATCCCGAGCGCAGGCTTTTTCTTTGATTGCATCAGATGCAGGCACACACCAGTCCAGGTCCTGGCATTTCTGACTAGCTAGCCCCTGTGCACAGAGGCAATCCTGCTGAACTATCTGTCACTGGCTGTGCTATGGCTCAGTGAAATGGCCTTGTCAGGTTACTTCATAGCTCTGAGCCTGCTGGACGTGGCATTTGCTGAAGCCTCCCAGTGGGTGCTCTGATTCAACTCACGCATGGTGAACTCTGTCCCACGACACCTGTGAAACTTCAGCCCAAGAGCGCAAGACTGCAGCGCCACATGTCACACCAATCTCAGCTGAGCTCAGTCCTGCTCCGACTGCTGAAGACAGGCAGCCAGGACAAACAGCTCCTTGTTATGGGCCCGGGGAAGGGCTTTGTCCATGAGGCTGTGTTTGCACAGGGCTTATACTGATATGAAAGAATGTTTGATTTCCCTTTACACCCACTGGATAACAAACAGACACTCAGATCCTGGACGGTGCCTAAATAACACAGAGGTCTGTCTGTCAGGGACACGGATGTTTCCACACCAGGCAGAAGCCTTGTTTGCACAGCAGACATTGCAGCACTTCTGGGCCCTGTGGCGTCTCCCCTTCTGCTGACAACAAAGCCATTCTGCTTCTGCTCCAAATTGGGTTTACTTGTTTCAGAAAGAACATATACCGATCGTTC
Organism: Artibeus jamaicensis; assembly: GCF_021234435.1. Classification (NCBI taxonomy): domain Eukaryota; kingdom Metazoa; phylum Chordata; class Mammalia; order Chiroptera; family Phyllostomidae; genus Artibeus; species Artibeus jamaicensis. Next base: position 37,992,532 of record NW_026521812.1, on the reverse strand, counting down.
AGGCCACAGGGAAAGTCAAAAGGCCTTTCACACCGAGAGTTACTATATTCCAAAGCGCCCAGGCGGTGAATATAAAACACTAGGGAAATAGGACAGAAGTTGACAGGAAAGAGGAAAAATCAACAATGCTGGTTTCAAAGTCCCTGAAGCAAAAGGCCACATAACATTTCAGCAGAGCTGTTGCAACTCCAGCTAGTTTTTAAAGAGGTCAAAGGAAAAGAAAATAGTCAGCTGCAGACTTTCCGCAATGCGGAAAAAAACAACAACAAAAGAAAACCCAGCCACCCTTGTTTCTTTCTAAAAGGCTCTGTTACCCCTCTAGCAAGGGAGAACCGCCACTGACTACCAAGAGGCAGTCCCGGAGTGTTCTTGGGAAGGCGCAGTGGGAATGAACCACGCTGCTCGTTCTTTCTGCAGAAGTTAAGTTCCAGGCCACTGGGCACGGCCTCTTCCGGAGCTGGGAGCGTGTTCCAGTCTCAGGCTCACAGGCTCCCCAACACCCTTCAAACGGGCTGAAGAGTCAGCTCCTGCTACTCGGCCTGGATGTGTTGAAACACATCAAGGAGGCCCTTCTCCCTTTCTTCCAGTGAATTCTTATAATTCTAATACAGCTGCAATTTATTGTCCTTCCACACACCTATCTTCCAAGATTTAACTGCTCAGGTGGTATGGCAATCACTCACTGGGCTCTCATAAATAGTGCAAACACCCAACTCAACAAGATGAAGATCCTGCCGACCGCCGCCACCCTGTCTGAATGGCCGGCCTGCGGCTACATTCAGCTGACTGCACGCACAGGAGACTGAGCTCCTAAGGCCGTGCAGGCTGCACAGAAGGGGAGCGGCCCCTGAGATGGAGGGCGCTGATCTCTCTTCAGGCTCTGGGTAGTGGTGTAGCTGCTGCCCAAGATTTGGTTCTCTGGACTCTGAGAGTCAGGGCAGACACTGAGCCAGCAAGCCGAGGGCCAACGGGCACCCGGAGCCGGCCAGAGCCACACTTGCACACTCTGTCCTTATGGATTTGACCCAGCCCCCAAGCAGGGCCCGCACGCCTCTCCTCCTCCTCGGCACCACGGGAAGAACAGGGCAGAGGAGGTTTTTTTCAGCCCAGAACCTACAGTGGCTGGCTAAGTGGGAACCAGGAACTGGTTCCTCAGTCTGCGGAACTGAGTGGCCATGCCGTGTGCTGAGTGGCCTCTGGCCCCAGAGGCGGGCACAGGGGGGAGAATGCTGTGTGGCATCTAGAAGGTGAACGCAACCTAGGCAGTCCTCCTCGAGGGCCTGCGAGGGAACGCCAGCGCCTCCCTCACCAAACACAAGTCACCTGCCCCATTTCCCTCCCCTGCCAACAGCTACCCAGCTTCCTCAGCCAGTACATCCCTCTCTCCCAGGTAAACAGAAATATCACTTAAAAAACTATATGAAAGCCCTGGCTGGTGTGGCTCAGTTGGTTGGAGTGTCGTCCCCATACATCAAAAGGTTGGGGGTTCGATTCCCAGTCAGAGCACCTGTCTAGGTTGTGGGTTCAATTCCTGGTCAGAGTGAGTATAGGAGGCAACCAATCGAGTTTTCTCTCTCTTTCCCTTCCTCTCTCTCAAATCACTAAACATATTAAAATTAAAAAAAATCACCTGAGCAATATAGCTTCTTGCAGAAAATTTCAATATGAGACAAAAGAGGGGAAAACGATCCTCACCCCCAATAATACTCCCTTGCTCTGGTGGACTTCCCTCCATCTTCGTCTCCTCTGAACCCCTCACAGGGTCTTAGTCAGATGTGCTGCAATCAACTCAGGGTGTCTCTCAACACGCCTCCCCTGCCTGATCTCTGGTTGGCTGGGTGGGGGCTCTCGGAGGAGGAGGTCAGAGATAAAATGTTGCAGAAACAAGCCTCTGTTTCCTCTAGGAATCCCAGTGGGAGCTGGTGTGTGAGTCGTCTCTGCTGTCTCCGTCCTTGGTTTCAGTACCGTGTGCTGAGTAGAAGCCACGGGAATCGAACCTACTCAGTGTCCCGAGGCCCTGATGGCGCTGCCAGCTCTCCAGGGCCTCTAACACCTACTCGTCCGAGACCCTCAGCCCCCCCGTGAGTTCTCTGGGGAGGAAGCACGATGCCCAGCAGGGCTCATGGTTCCAGGGCTGCCGGCCTGGGGGCAGCCAGCTCGAGCGTTGCAGCTGCCAATGACAGCGTGGCCTCTCCCAGACTAGGAAATGTTTCCTGCACAACTGTCCTTCCCCCTGGAGTCTCATGGCGCAGTTCCCAGGACAAATGCAGGACCCCTGGGATTTAGCTGGGACACTGCAGTTACTTAGCTGTGTGACCCCAGGCAAGCCTCCCTTCTCTCTGTCCTGAAGTTCTCGGTCTGTGAGTCAGAGGGAGATAATACCTGCCCTGACAGTCTCACGGGCTTGCTCTGAGGACTAAAATTGGATAACAGATGGAGAAAGTGCTTTGGAAAGTCTGAACTGCCTTAGAGATACGAAGTGTTAGTATTAGTAACATTATTACTTGATAGAATTCTTTCTCTGTCACATGGTTTCTTCCTCTACGCATGAAGCACACTTCGCAATTCCAGATGCCGAGAGCGGCTTTCTACACAGCACGAAAAGTTGTTTTAATGAGAAACCTGGCCGGCATCTATGCTGCCCAGCAAGGTCGTCTTTTTAGTGAGTAGACCAGTTGCAGGTATTTTGAAAAGATGCTTGGTTAAACAAACCACAAAGACAACTGTAAAAATTTTACATATGGCGTGTCTGGAAGTCAGCATTCCGGTGAGAGAGGCAGAGTCGGACACAGCTCTTCTAGGCTGTTCCACTTCAGGGTTTGCAGGGACCTTGGCTCTCCTGCCCTGGGCCCTTCACAAACACATGTGAGTACACGCACTCACTCGCACACTTTTATCCCTCTCGACGTGGAACACGTTGCTGGGGCAAAGCCCGGCTCACCGACACCTCTGGCTGTCTTCCTCGTGCTGCCTCACTAAAAGTCACGACGAATGAGAAGTGCCTGGGGTGCAACGCGGTCTCGCCAAGACACTTACTACTTGCAGAAATACCTGTGACTTCTCTCTAGTTTTCAAATTCTAAAAAATGCACCTGAAAACCAAAACCAGATGCTACTTCACACCCACCAGAATGGCCACAGTAAAAAAAGGTGGACCACAATGAATGTTGGCAGGGAGGCGGAGCACTCTGACCCCTCACACACTGCTGGTGGGATGTAAAACAGGGCAGTTACCCTGGAAAACAGTCTGATAATTCCTAAAAAGGTCAGACAGAGTTATCACATGATTCAGCAATTCCCCTCCTAGGTACGTAACGTAGAGAACTGAAAACACGTCTACAGAAAAACTCGTACACAAGTGCTCACAGCAGCATTAGTGGTAAGAGTCAAAAAGCGTAAAAAATCCAAATGTCTCTAAACTGATGGCTGGGTCGCCGAAGTGGGGCCCGTCTGCACAGCGGAGCATCGCGGAGCGATAAGAAGCAACCACGCACCAGTGCACAACATACCGGGCGGGCACATCAGGGGCGAGAATGAACCCTGAAAACACGATGTTCAGTGAAAGAAGCCAGACCCGAAAGGCCGCCACGTGTAAGATTTCACGACATAAAACATCCAGAATATGCGACTGGACAGAGATGGAGGCAGAACAGCGGTTTCCTGGAGCTGGGGGGGGGGCAGTGAGGGCGGCCGTGGAGGGGGCGGCGCTGGTTTCAGGGGCAGAAAAATGTCCTGGAATGAGAGTGATGGCGGCCACAGAATTCTGTAAACCACTGAAAACCCTTGGCTTGTTCACTTTAACGGTGTGATTTTACAGTGTATGAATTACATCTCAATTTAAAGAAATGAACCTGTGTGAGATATACATAGTAAAAGCCAAACATTATAGAAACACATAGGAATGGAACTCCCCCTGTACTTCTCCCCAGCTCTGCCTCCAATTCTGAAGCAAACTAAGCCCTCGTTATACACGCTGTCTTGTTATTTTTGTCACTTCATATGATGTATTCATTTTTCATCATTGGAAGAAAAAAATTTCCAAACTGACTTCTTAAGTAAATAGCAAACCCAGAAGTTATTTTAAAAAGGATGGATAACAATTACAAAAAACCTAACATTTTCTATGGCAGAAAAAGATATGACTATGGAAAAAGATACCATAAAGAAAAACACTAAACAAATACAGAAAACATTCACCAGAAAGGGTTAATATTCCTGTATCACACATTAAAGATGCTATAAATTGATTTGAAGACAAACAACACGGAAGAAAAATGGACAAAGACATCAAGCTCCTCAGTGGGCACCAGACAGGAAAACAGACTGGCAACAAGCACGGCTGGCAAGAACCGGGGCGCTGCGGGGGGGGGGGGGAGGACGCGCGAGTCGCTGCGGCCTTCGGGGGAGTGGTTAGGTTATTTTGTGAATGAGCATAACCTTTAACCCACTGGAGGAACTAACTCATAACAATAAAATCACCACTACTAAATACATTCACAAAAATGTTTATTGCAGCAAATGTTTGTAAGATGGAAAAACTGGGAACAACTGGGATGGCTGTTGAGAGATGACAGCTGGATAGCTTGTGATTTCAGGCCCCGTGGCTGTGAAGGCCGCCCTCTGTGACTGACCTAGAGGCATGGACACAGTGGTAGTGATGTAAAGAAGCAGTAGCTGAGTAAATACAGTAAATTCTATTAAAATAAAGCCCAAACCTCTAGGGATGTGATTATATGTTTGTAAGTTGTAGGTACAGAGACAGCCTGTTAAATTTGGTACGTTAGGAGCTGGGTATGCTATTTGGTTATTTAAGAAAGGAATTTTAAACGACTGTTGATTAAGGACAATATTGTGCTAATTTCAGCTTTCTTCAGAGCTAGAGAATAGTTAAAAAGAATGAGAAAGGTCAATGTTGATGAGACGGGAGAGTTAACAGGGTCAAACTTGAACACCTTACAGAATATAAGATGTGCCAACACTTCTTTTGATCTAACGTCTGGCTCTCACCGAAGTCAGTCTGAAGTACTGGACAGGTGGCTAACTGGAGCTGAGCACTCTTTTTGGTTTCTGACCCTGGTCTGTCCTGGGGGTTCACGTGGAACGGAAGTTACCTGGATCTTATACAAGAGCAGACTGGGGCAGAATCAGCCCAGTAGATGTCGGATTCTTCTGGATCAGTTCAGGAAACTGAGCTGTGATTCACGTTGTCAGGAGTTTGCCTGCACCAGTGTTACTGGGGACACACTTCCACCAGGGCCAACGGGGCTCCTGTGAGCTACTTACGGGCTCAGAGAGGAGCAGTGGCGCTGAGTCCTGAGACCGTTCCTGGACCTAACTCCTTCCCTCTGGGAGAACTGGACTGCAAGCAGGGAAAAGCCTTAGCTCTCCTCTATCAGTCCTACGCAGTGTCCTGCTGAGGGAGGGAAGCGTGCCATTTCTGAAATGGTACTCAGCTTTGGTAAGATATACAGAAAGCCCATTTTTAAAAGACAGGCATTGTAGAAAGTAATGGTATTTTTCAGGGAGAGATCAGTCCTGCTTATGACTATTTCTGTATGTTGAATGAGTCCTCCTCTGAACCGAGTCACGGAGAACTGGAAAGGTCTAAGGCAGACGAATGGTATGGCCTGAAGACAGGGAAAACCGTGGACTCTTGTTGGGGTGACTTAGGTCCAAGAGGTGACTTTAAGCTGACTTCTGGGATAGCAGAGGGACAAAAGAAGATCTGTCTGAAACAGGCAGCTCCTCGGGCACGTGCAAACATAAAAACACAGTTCCTTTGGCTTAATGGCAGGGCTCCTCTTGAGGGAGACACAAAAACAAAACAAAGGTTTGGAGGCATGTTTTTGGTGACATCAATCCTTGGCACGATAAATCATTATGCCAATGAGCCAGACCCAGGGACTGGGCTTCTGCCTCAGGGATGCTTATGGAAAGTTTCAGGGAAAAAAGACACCCTCACAAAAGTTGTGACTGGAGGGAAAGACGCCAGGGAGGAAAGAGAGAGCATGACCTTTGCCGTTTTCCCAAACCTTCACCCTCTCAGGTCGGACACACAGACACACATGCGCCTCTGCCTGGCACAAGCCTCCATCCCAAACCTGAGTGGATATGGTGCACCTGAGCAGAAATACCTCCCACTCACATTTTCTTTATAATTTCTTTCAACTAAATTAAACCTTGTTTTCCTCCTTTTTTTTTTTTTTTTTTGGCCAGGCCAAAAGGAGAGAGGGACCAGGCTAACCAGCAAAACAAGGAAGTGACCTCGGGGCATGTCTGCATTTGGCACAAGGGAGCTCTGGAATCTCTTCAAAACATGCCTGAACGAAAACCTCAGGGGCTTCTCCCCAATCTCGCAGAGACGAGATAAGCCCTCCGTGGCTCTGTGAAAAGCCACCTCACCCACGTGGCACTTCTGCTGCCTGGTTAGGTTACCATCTCCGCTTTACTGGAGGCTGAGATCCGGGGAGTGCAGACAGGCACGCAGCCTGATGAGGACCACGCTGTGTTTTCCCCTGTGTCTGTCGGATAAGCAGCTCTGAGGGGGGACCTCTCGCTGGACTCACTCACTCCGGCTCCCGGGGCAGGTCTGAGACAGCCGGCAGTCTCAGGTTGCTTCCTTATCAATGGGCTCAGCAGTGCCGACCGTGACCCAGACTCCCTCGTATCTTTGCCTCGGAGGTGATGGGGGAGGGGGGCTGTATGGGGCGTCCCTCGTCTCCCTCCTTAGCCACGTGAGTTTTGTTGACGACGCGGCTGGTGTCACTCCTGCTCCCTCTCCCAGCACTGATGAGACGTGGATGGGGCCTTTCAGAATTTTTACCTATAAAGTACTTTGCTTCCAGGGTGCACAGAGACTGGCATTCAACCGCGCTGCTCCCCCAAATAACTTCTCACTCTTTGTAGGGAGGTTGGGAAACAGTGTTACGCCGTTTTGTGTGACTGATTAGGGTGCTTCTGCAGTGACCCTGAGACCAGAACGAATGGGCAGCTGCCTGTGAACATCACTATGGACACGGGATGGCCCCAGGGTCTCCAGGGTCTTTAAGGAAAACTTAAAGGTGCCGGAAAACCACCCGTTTAGTGTGGACCTATCTAGCCTCAATTTTGGAAGTGTTTCTGTATTTCCCTCACATGGAAGGGGTGAGCAGCAAGGATGGAGGCGATGAGCACAGCACCTTACAGAGCGGATGCAGGAGGAGGCGGCGGCGGGGCCGTGGCGGTCTGAAGCACCTGAGCCTGCTTTCACGCGGCGTACTTGTTCACCCAGCAGCCGGCCTCTGCTAGCTGAGTGTTACATCTAGATCAAACTTCAAGTGCTTTCTAGGACCAAAGTGGTTAACTTGCAATCACCTTAAAGCACCCTGCCTCCATAAGTAGGGGAGGGCAGTCCCTTTACTGTAACCTTTAATGTTGGCAAATAAGAACAATCTGTGAGTGCTGGCGAGGGAGGCAGGGAAAGTCCAGATAAAGGACTGGGGGAGTGGATGACATGCTTGAATTTACGTGGGTTCCCTACCTCCTGGCCCCTGTCCTGCACAGGACACGACTCACTGTCTGCTTCCGAGAACGATCCGGATTCGTCACTGGAGTTGGTTCCGTAAGACTGCTCACATTTAATTTGGGGTCGGACTTGGTTGTACATTCCATCTCCCATCAGGCCTGGTTCCTGATGTTCTGTGGCAAGGAATCTGGCTCCCTGGGAACAGGGTGAGGAGGAGAACTCGCAGAGAGGGAGGCTGCAGGGTGAGCCCCCGCTCCCATCCTCTGCGTAGGAATAGGAGGAGCACGAGCTGGAAGTCCTGGTCCTGGTCTCCAGGGGGGGCGATCGAGGGCAGACCTTGATTGGCACCGGGCAGCTAGTGTTGGACCGCATCCTTCCTGGCAAGTGGTCAGCCATCAGCCCACCGTGGGAGTAGGCCTGTGAGCTGGGCAGGGACTGGACAGCCCCCACCCACAGACCCTTTGGCACCGGCTCAGAGAGGTCTTTGTCCAAACTGCTTACCCCAGAATACGAATGCACCGAAGTGCTCACTTGGTCGCAAGCGCTCGAGGAGAAGATCACACTTCTCCGGTCCAGCTCTCCTTCTTGTTTACAGAGAGCCTCCACCCCGGGGCCCTTGAGGGGCGACCCCATTGTGAAGTTGGACGCATCCTTCTGGCCCACATGGGCCTGTCCATAATTCCCTGTGAAAGGGACATAGTCCGTTTTAAGGTCACCCTGAGTGATGCCCTTGTCGAAAGGGCACGCGGAACTCCTGGCATAGTGCTGCTGAGATGTACTGGGCAGGCCAGACAGCTCTGCACTTTTCGTTATGCTGAACAGAGACCTTAGGCAGGAGGGAGAGGACACACTCCTGGACCTCTCCAGGAAGGCGACCCCGGGATGGGGAACAGGGGCGGGCGCGGGGCTGGGCTGCTTCGGGGCCATTTCCACATCCCCTGCTCTGTCCTTGATGTCGGGCTCATCTCCGGACAAGCAGAGCGTGATGCTCTCTTCCTCGTTCTCTTCACTGGGCGGCTCACTTTTAATTTGTCCCATGGCAAGCGCCGGTTTGAGGCTGTTGCCGGAGTTATCTTCACTGAATGTGCTTGCAAAACCTGAGGTACTGTGGGATGATGCATTGTAGACATTCTTGGTACATGCAAGCTGGTATTTCTTGTATCGGGGGTACTGCGTTAACGCGTCCTTTTCGGAGCTCTCCTTGTTGTCTGTTGGCCCATCGGACTCGGGCAGCAAAGCTTCCTCCTTCTGTGCTACTGGGATGGCAGTGGCCTCGAAGCTGATGGGGTGCGGAAGTGTCTGGTCCCTGGGGCAGGCCATCTTGGCTGTCTCTGAATCCATCGTCTCCTCCTCTTCCTCCTCCTCCTCTCCCGCCGAGTTCTCATGGTCCTCGTGAGGGCGTGGGCAAGCCGAGTCCTTCCGGCACACGAACAGGCCATCGTCGCTGTTCAGGAGCTGGGTCTGCAGGAAGCTGAAGCAGGAGTCCTCCAGGTTGTGCATGCGTAGGAACTCAGCACAGCGGATGACCTCGCGGATATTTTCTCTGCTGAGTAACAGCTTGGCAGTGTAGGCAAACTGCAACAGTGGCCCAAAGCCCCTGGCCGTGACCTGCAAAACAAACAGGGAAATTGCCATGAAGTTACCATCAGCACTGCTTTTGTCCTGAACCCCTCAACTGAAGCAAGATAACCAGACAGTGCTAATGTCCTAGAACAAAGACTGCAAAGGAGCAGTTAATCGGTACGGGGTCAGCAATGACTCTGCTTCCATAATTAGTGCCTGTCTTGTGCATACCCCTGCTTGATTTCATCAGGGCACACGGAATTGAAAATCACCAGGGTCAAGTGGCTAAACAAGATGACAACAGGTTCAGTGTTTACACTAATGAAATATCCTGGCAAAAAGGCACAGTAACAATGGGACGCCTATTAATTTCCCTCCCAATCAGTGCTGTTGAGAGCCATTGTGCACCAGGAGTGCGGGACACTTCCTCCAGCTCCCTGGAGCCCAAGAAAGCAGTATAGTTTTCTTGTGAACCACACAACTGGCAATACGGCCCTGTTAAAAAATGAAAGCCTGTAGGGTTTAAAAATAGTTTCCCCCTCCCCCACCTAAAAGTTAAAAAGAGACGTTAAAAGCAACTCCTATTTTGTTCATTCATCATGGTTTCTAGTTGGGATTTTTCAATTAGCATGTCATCCCTGATCTTACAATGACACCAGAGATGATGACAATCCAAAGCAGTGTTCTCAAGAAGAAACTGATGCCTCGCCCATACAGAATGGGGTTACAGACCTAAATAAACTGGCTGTCATTTGAATGGTTGAAGCTGCTGAGTGGCGCAGGACGCAGGCTAGTCCTGCTCTAATTATAAGCGGCAGCTTTGCCGTGCAGCTGTCTTCTCTCCTGGTAAATCTTCAGGGGCTAAGTCTACTGTCATGTGCTGCTCATCCATTACAGTTCACACAGATTGAAAATGTGCTATTTATGCACAGCTTGTGCATACGCATGCACACACAGAGAGAATAACTTAGACAATTAGAAATACACTGCCTAAGGCCAGTTGTTTTTTTCTGATGGAAGTGGATTAAACTTGCTGGTGTTTGGGGCGGGCTTTCTTACTCTCTATGCAAAGCCACACATCCTCTAGGTTTTTGCAAGCACTGATGACCCCATAGGGAGGGGAGGCAGGTCTATAAATTAGAAATCAGGTAAAAAATAAAAAGCAATAATCATGGGGTCCTTGCTGGAAGCTACTGTACAAGTGATTTAAAAATATTTGCTAGGGGAGTAAGTACAGAGCAAGGTGAACTGGGAGGCTTTGTGTCTGACATACCACATGCCTTAAATTCACCACAGCACACAGACCCAAAACTGCTGTGAGGACTGGTATCCGCTGTTCACGTCTCAACTTGGACATCAGCTTCTCAGGGAGCCCTCTCCAAACTTCCCAGGAAGAAGGAGTGGCACCATCCTCTCGGCCCCCATGGCCACAGGGAGGAAATACTGTAGTTCTCCAGGGCAACACTGATTTCATATCGCTACATTCTTTCTGGTAAGGGACATTTCTTAGATACGTAACTGAATGGGATTTTAATTGTTAAGAATTTTGAAGTATTAGACTTCCGGCCAAGATGGAGGTGCTGGTAGATAGATGTACTCTGCCTCCTCACACAACCAAAAGAAGGACAACAACAATTTAAAGACAAAAAAATTACCAGAACCGTCAGAAAACCGAACTGTATGGAAGTCCGACACCAAGGAGTTAAGGAAGAAACATTCATCTGGACTGGTAGGAGGGGCTGAGATGAGTAGCCATGGTGGAGAGGCCGCACGCAGCAAGGCAGTGGCTGGACGACTGGGTGGTCCCACATTTGCGTGTGGATTAACACAGAGGAACAACTAGGAAGTGAGAGACGGTGCAACCCAGAGTTCCAGAGTGGGGAAATAAAGCCTCAAAACCTCTGTCTGTAAAAACCTGTGGGGGTTGCAGCAGTGGGAGAAACTCCCAGCCTACAGGGAGAGGTCACTAGAGAGACCCACAGGGTCCTAGAATGCACACAAACCCACATACCCAGGAATCAGCACCAGAAGGGCCCAATTTGCTTGTGGGAAGTGGGGGAAATGACTGAAAGACAGCCAAGAGCAGAGCAGGTGGCACTGTTCCCTCTTGGACCCCTGCCCGACATTCACCAGCCACAAAGCAGCAATGTGGGTTGCCTGCCCTGGTGAATACCTAAGGCTCTGCCCTTCACTATGTAACAGGCATGCTGAGACAAAATAAAATGGCTCAAATGAAAGAATAGATTGAAGCTCCAGAAAAAATACAACTAAGTGATGAAGAGATAGCCAACCCATCAGATGCAGAGTTCAAAACGCTGGAATTCAGGCTGCTCACAGAAATGGTTGAGCATGGTTGCAAAATAGAGGAAAATGTGAAGGCTGTGCAAATAAAGGAAAATGTACAGGGAACCAATAGTGAAGGGAAGGAAACTGGAACTCAAATCAACAATTTGGAGCAGAAAGAAGAAATAAACATTCAACCAGAACAGAATGAAGAAATGAGAATACAAAAAAGTAAGCAGAGGCTCAGGAACATCCAGGATAGCTTTAAATGTTCCAATATCCAAATCACCTTAGGGGTGCCAGAAGGTGAAGAGGTTGAGCAAGAAATTGAAAACTTATTTGAAAACATAATGAAGAAGAAATTCCCTAATATGGAGAAGGAAATAGACTGCCAGGTAGTCCAGGAGGCTCAGAGAGTCCCAAAGAAGTTGGACCCAAGGAAGCACACACCAAGGCACATCATAATTACATTACCCAAGATTAAAGATAAGGAGAGAATCTTAAAAGCAACAAAAGAAAAGAAGACAGTTACCTACAAAGGAGTTCTCATAAGACTAGACTATCAGCTGACTTCTCAAAAAAAAAAACAAAACCTTACAGGCAAGAAGGTGCTGGGAAGATGTATTCAAAGGCATGACAGGCAAGGACCTGCATCCAAGATTGCTCTATCTGGCAAAGCTTTCATTTAGAATTGAAGGGCAGATAAAGTGCTTCCCAGATAAGGTCAAGTTAAAGAAGTCCATCATCACCAAGCCCTTATTTAATGAAATGTTAAAGGGACTTATCTAAGAAAAAGAAGATCAAAACTATGAACAGTAAAATGACAACAAACTTACAACTATCAACAACTGAACCTAAAAAACAAAAATAAAAACAAACTAAGCAAACAACTAGAACAGAAACAGATTCATAGAAATGGAGATCACATGGAGGGTTATCAGTGGGGAGGAGGAGGAAGGAGAATGGGGGAAACGGTACAGGGAATAAGCAGTATAAATGGTATGTCCAAAATAGACGAGAGGTTAAGAGTAGCATAGGAAATGGAGAAGCCAGAAAACTTAAATATATGACCCACAGACATGAACTAAGGTGTGGGGGGACTGGAGGGTGGAGGGAGTGTAGGGAGGAGGGAATAAAGGGGAGAAAAAAAGGGACAGCTGTAATAGCATAATCAAAAAATACATTTAAAAATAAAAGAATTCTGAAGTATCTAAATAAAATTTCAAAAATAAAAAAGTTCTCTGTCAGTTGATGAGTCCTGAGATATTTGAATAAAAAAAGAAATACAACAAAACCATGACAGTCAGACCCACACTGGAGTTGTACAAGGGCAATCACTGCCACCTCACTGTTGCTATACTTGGTCGGGTCCATTTCTACCATAAGATAGCAAGGTCATTTGGATCAGGGATCGTTTCATTTCTCATTGTAACTCTGCATCTAGCTGGGGTCTGACAGCATAAATGCCTGAGAAGAGCTTGCATAGTACTGACCATGTCAAAAGTCTAACTGTGCCTCTCACCTACAATTACAGTGTGTAGAGGGTGACAACAGTATTTGCTAAGTGTTCTTTTAAATTACTTTGGAGCAAGGCATTGTGTAAGCCAACATGCCAAGTCAATCAACCAATCCAAGGCAAGCAAGAGTCCTTATTGTCCAGTTCCCTCGTACTAGTATTAAAAAGGAGCTCATCTAATGTACACTTTTGTGGCCTACTAAGCTGGCATCGTAATAGTTTCAACAAATGTAGTACTTACTGTATCTGTCTTATGGACATTTCTCTCAGGAACCTTTAAAAGGGATGCAAGGCAAGAAAGGGTGTATTTGTAAGTAACTCAAGGTGATGAGAATGCTGCAGGGTCCTCATTGTGACGGAGCCCACCACAAAGAGAGGGATGGAAGCATCAAGGTAGCATATGCAAGCATCTTCTGCTCTGCTCCTCGGCAATCTGCCGGTTGCTGAGAGGCTGATACACATTTTGAGTTTTGGCAGATGCGTTATGGGAAATGGGGAAAACTCATCTCAATGCTTTTCTGTACAGACCTCCTCATATTCTCATCCTTACCACCATTTCTTTTTTATTTTTTAAAAGAGTTTGTTTGTTTTTTGAGAGAGGAGAAGGGAAGGAGAGAGAGGGAGAGAAACATCAATGTACGGTTGCCTCTCACGTGCCCCCTGCTGGGGGCCTGGCCTGCAACCTAGGCGTGTGCCCTGACTGGGAATCAAACTGCAACCCTTTGGCTCACAGGCCTGTGCTCAGTGCACTGAGCCACACCAGCCAGGGCCATTTCTTTTTTATTTTAATGCTCTTAAGTCTCCGCAGTCCCCACTACTGTGCCCCACTGTGGCTACTTTTAAAGACAATTCTTAAATAAGCCAGAGACACCCCTGGGGATCACTGGATCAGGCCTGGGCATCACCATTTGCCACATGGCTGCAAGGAGCTGGAGAAAGCTTCTCCACTCAGGTAAGAGCTGACACTAAATGTGTGCACTGGACACCCCAAATCAAATCACCAATCCTCCTGGACTCAGGAGACATGATGAGCTTGAAATGACCATCAGATGGCCATGAAAGAGTCATGAATAAAAACAGAGTTGTAAACTGTCCTTCAAGCCCGAGGTCAAAGGATGTGGTGCTGCTCTCACCAAGAAATTTCGAGTCATGGCTAGCTCTTCCCTCACATGAGTTTAATCCTGCTTTGTCATGTTCAATTGCTCAGCTTTTGTGTGCAGGGCTCTGTCTAGTGAGTGAGTTATTCACCAAGCACCTCCTGGGGCCCAGCACTATGCTATTGGTTCTTGCAGTGCCCTGCATGACAGGCATGATTGCCCTTAAGTTACAGACCACGAAAGTGACAGAAAGATGAGGGAATTCATCCAAGGTCACAGAACTGGGATTTCAATCCTAATGCTCTGAGGAATGGCTAAGAACAAGACTCAGCCTTATGCTCAAGAAACCTACAATTTAGCTTTGTAAAAGAGGTATTAGACAATGAAACGTTAGTTATTAAGTCACACTGTAAGTCAGTGATAGAAGGGTACTCATGGAATCACATAATTAATTGTCAACTGAGAAATCCAAACCAGCTCAGGAAAAGGGGAAACTGCTGAGGTCTGGGGGGAATCCCTTGAACGCTCATAAAAGGACACCTGGAGTGTGATGAATTCCCCCCGTCTATGTCTGCTCTAGGGCAAGAGTTGCTTTGCTGCCGTGGGTACCTTCTGAACTGCCACAGGTGTCCCTCTCAGGAACCCCCTACCAGGTGTCTCTGGCATTTTCAGGACAGCGGTGATACCTCCAAACACACAAGACAGAGAGCAAGTGCCTGTTGCACCTCCACGTCCGTGTTAAAACAGGCAGAGGCTTTCTTGACATTGGTTGAGCTCCATCTTGAGTAGGCTACACTGTCTTCACATTTTCAGGAATCATTAAATTCACTCATTGTACTCGTCAAGCAAATATCCAGGCACCAATGCAAAGCTATAAGCTCTATGTTATAGTTTATAAGCTATAAGCTCTATGAAACTGTGGCCAGAAGTCAGCATTGTTATTTACTTTCTGTTTTAACAAGTAAGGCTCTGATAATGGGAAAACATAAGAAGAGGTGGGTGGTGGAGAAACTCACACAAAACTAATGACCCATAGAAATGTTATTTAAAAAGGTAATGATCATGAAGTTAGAGTGGAATGCAGTGACTAGAAATAGCACACCAGTTTTATCTCACTGATGGTAATGGAACTGAGTTCCACTGCTCTGAGGGAAGACGACCTATTCAGGCTAAACCCCCTGGTCAGGGATGGCCTCAGGGCATGATAAACAAACACAAAATACAATATTAGTGACGACTTGGGATAACAGTCTTGCATTTTGAATGAAGTATTTTTGGATGAAACACTTTGAAGAATATTTTTTTGTCACGCTTAAACACATGACTGCCTGGTTCCATAAGGTGACTTAGAGGAGGCTGAAGCACATATGGGGGGTAGAAAGGATTGTGCCATGTGGGACTAAGTAAGTGGAAGGTCAGAAGTAACACTCCCTTTGCTCTTGGTTGCTCCCAAGGCGGCAATGACCTCATCTAGGAGTTGGCACATACAAAGCAAGTGGCACTGACCTTCCGGTTTCAGGCCTGAAAGATATCAGGTCAGATCACCAAAGTCACGCATGATGGTCTGAGTCTACATGCTGATGGTGTGTTGGAAACGTGACCCACTGAAATCATGACCCTAATGCGGTATTCCCTTGGGTCTGATGTATCATCTCTATGCCGTTAATGTAAGGAGGATGGACTGATGAGAACTTAACTGGCAGACAGTACATTTGGGTGCCGGAGGCAGAGCTGGGAAGCTCACTCTCAGGAGGTGCCCCGTGTGCTGCTGGACAGAGCCCATGATCGGGACTTTCTAAGCTACATCTTTCTGGACTATTACATGAATCAGGCAATTGGCCTTCAGATGTACATTGAAAAGAGTGAGCATTTTTATGAGACTGGGAACGGCATTCCCTTCTTAAGCCATGTGATCAAGAGCTCCTCAGTTGGTTCTGGCAGTGTATTCATGCGGCTGTAGCAGTGAGCCATCTGCAGAAGGCTGATCGGATGAGTCAGGTGATCTGGTGACTGCTCCCTAGGAGAGGGGAGGCACACTTCTCAACATCCCTTAATCCATCCTTACAAAGCATGGAACCTTTCATCCTCAGCAACACCACGCACACATCCCCAATGAAGTTGGATCTCTTCTACACTGCAGGAACTGGGAAGATGAAGGAAAGAGGCTATGTTGATGGGCTTTTGAAAACACTGTGGCCACTGACCACCCCTCTGGGTTGACTTTTTGCACAGCAAGGCACTCGTCACATAGAGAAAACACTGGTGACAACTCACTCTTCCTTCTCACCCCCAATGCACTGCACCTCCTGTAGGATGAAGACTGAATTAGCAATGAGCCATCATTTCTAATCTGAATTTACTATAATTTATATCCATATTATTATACTTTTCTCCCCAAAGCAGCATGCTATACAAGCATACTATGCTCAGGATGTATTTGTTAAATTGATTTCACTATTTCAATGAAGCTTCTGGTCACTTTAACATTTTTAGTTAAAGATAGAGCAAGAAAAAACTATCTTGTTTCCTTTCTTAAAGTAACAGCAGACAAACTAAATCAACATTCAAGTTGATGTATGTGTAGATAAGTCAATGTGGGTGCCTGAGCGATCACACCTGTCATGTGCTCACGGTACGGATCTGGCCCTTTCAACACACACACACACACACACACACACACTCTCTCTCTCTCTCTCTCTCTCTGCTGCCTAGCCTCTGCAGTTGAAATGGGCTCTCTGGTTTCAATGGGGGTGATGGCATCTTAGGGCAGAGGTCAAACAGTGGAGCCACTCCATTTGAACGAAACTCCGAAGGCTAGCCAGCGGTGTAGGTCAGTGGCGAGTGGCAGGACCATGGGTATCTTCAACTGAAATGTGTGGTCAGCCCAGTGAGGTACTTTTGGATTGGTTAAAAAAAGGAAAACAAGGTAGGTTAAGCAAAGAACTGACTTCAGTCCTCATGATTAAGAGGCACAATTTGAGACTCCCTGAAGCTCACTCCTTGGATCACTGTAGGAAGGATCCTACAATAGCTCATATTTTTCCTGTCATTTTTCCTGTCACAAGGGTTTGCAGAATGTACATCTTGCAGTTTCTTATAAGTTATGAACTAAATACAGATTTTTTAATTGAAAAAAAAACTAAAATTACTCCAAAATTGTTTAGGTTAGAACAAAATCTATCCATCCACCCATCTCTATGTACTAAAATAGCATTACTTTAATACAAAGGAAAATCTAAATAGCTCTGACCAGCTACTAACTTTACATTCTATCACTTAATCTAATTTTAGTCTGACATTATAAACTCACAAACTGCTTTTTTTGCTATTGTCTCTAGGCCTCAAGTCCAATCTGCTTATGCTTCCTCTCGTGATGCTGGGGCTGGGAGTTGATGAACTGCGGTTCCCTGGCTCCTTTGCTGGTTGACTCGTTACTGGATTCTGCCAAGCGGGGCGCTGACAGAAGGAGATCAGAGAGGAAAGGAGCAGCTCTGGTTCCTTCTGTTTCCTTCTTTATTTCTTTTGTGTTGTGGAAGTGGCTGCACCCCAGTTTCGTGCTGGAGTGTCTGGAAGGGGCTCTCTCCTGCACAGGTGCAGCTCCTGGGGCATCAGCCCCTCCCTCCGCGCTCACAGGTCCCTTCTGTCCCCTCCTGCCCCAGCAGTGGTAGCTGCTTCCCGCAGCCATTAATCACTGGTTAACTCTTCTTCCCCTTTCTGTTCTTCCAGTCTTCCAACACCTGTGTAACCAATTCCCTGTTTTATATCCCCTCTGCTTGAAACACCTGGCATGGTTTCTGTTTCCCTGACTCAATCGTCATCCATTTTTCAATCAAGGACGCCAAAAAAGGTGAAGCCCACAAAGTCCAGAAAGGTGATGGGATTTTCCCAAAGTTACACAGCTGGTCAGCCAGGGCCTACCTCGTTTTCTGACTGCTCCCCCCTTCCTGTCTGTTGCTGTTTCTCTGAAGTGAACCAGAAAAGAAATGGCATTTCATATGGAAAGACATCACTGTGAGCTTTATTACACTCTCTAAAATATTCAGTTTTATATAGCTCTATCCAGAGGAGTCTGGCCAACTGGAAGTGGTACTTCCCTGGGTATGTAGAAGGGCGAATCTCACGCTTGATTCTCTCACCATTTACAGTGTTCAGAATCAGTGCCTAGATTCCTCTTGAAGACTGAAGATGATTGCTAAGCCTCTCTCTTGCCCTGCAAATCCCAGGAAGCCCTTTTATCACCTGGGAACTTGATAAATTAGCAGGATCAGCTCAGCATCAGCCCTTAGGATCTAGAAGACATCAAAGCAGAAATGCCGTTCTCCTGGGCAGCCATGTGGCACCACTGTTTGTTCCCAATTACAAAGGCAGCCTGATAAAGCTGTTTTGAGGGAATGGCCATGTGTTCCCTGTCTGTGTCAGCTCAGAGCTGTCGTGGGGCTGCACAACTGCTGGAGCTGCTTCCGAGGCATTTCTTTGGTTGTCTCAAGGCTGATGAGAACAGTGAAGGGGAAGCAAAGAGTCGTTGTCTTTCCTGAGAACTAGCCATACCACGACCCTTCGGAACCTTCATTTCAATTGGGTGGTTTTTACCCCCCCTTCTCAGCTCCCTCATCTGTGGCCTAAGTAATTTTCTCAGTCAGGTATAGATGGTTATATTTTCCAGGTAAGTGATGGGCAGAAGTTATACACATGACACCAATGTAAGGTACTATATTCATATTTACTCTAAAAGCATGAAAAGTAGAAAACCTCCCTTCTGAAAGATTATATAATGAACTTCATGGAATAATTTTTAAAAACTCAATTTCGGTATAAGTGTAGATCCTAAAATAGGTATAAGGTGGTAGTAACTTTTTACATTTTTCAGAGTAAAATGAAAGTGAAAAGCATCCCACTCACCAGTAAGAAAGTAGTAAAACATGCATCTAGATTTACAGTTTCATCTGAAAAACTGCCTCCAACAGAAAATTATTTTTCAAAAGATTGAAAAAATTACCTAATTTCCATTTTAAATGACCCTCTCCCCATTCAGGAAACCAGTGATCTTCCCAGACCAAAATTTTCTCGAGTCAAGGTTTGACTTTACCTCCTCGATCCCTCTACTCATTTCAAACCAACCATCAACCACTTGACCTTCCACCAGAAACACAAAACATGTTTAAGGTTTCTAGTGATGAGTTCAGTCCCTCATCGGAACCTCCTAATGGTTCTTCACATCAAGCCAAAAATTCCCACCCCTGAGACTGAAGTACCCTCCTCTGAACCATTCTGAGTCTGCGTACATCCCCAGCAGGAAATCTGGACTGAGTCAGTGTTCCAGGCATTGGGACAGAGGACAGAACTATCACCTGCTTCCCTTTCATTCCTATTTTCTAGGACTACCAACTAAGATTTATTCAATTGTTACTCATTACTCACAGTGCTGTGAATTACCATGCCTGAGCTTTTCTTTCAGCACGTGCTACTGATAAACCATTGTAACCCTGCAAAAAATGATTTTTTGATCCAAGAGGGTATACTTGTCTAATTATTCAGGTTATACAAATTGCTCTTCAAACTTTTAAGATTCACTTTCTTCCTTGTTTTTGAAAACCATGATGCTCTTTTCTGATGTACAGACTTCTGATGCTTTCCTGGAGTCCACAATTCCTCAAAGATATTGACCCTAACAAACTCTACCCTAATCATGTCTAATTCTGTCCTGTAGTTTGGGGGCTTTACTTCATCCAGTTTGGGTGCTTCAATGTTTTCCTTTTGTTCTTCTATCTAAGATTTCCATTTTTTTTGTAGAAGTTTTTCTCACTTTTTCACCTGATGGACATGAAAAAAGCTTCATGAGCCGAGATTCGGCAATGATTTTGTGGACGTGACACCAAAGCACAGGCCACAAAGGCACAGACGAACAGATGAGTGGCCCTCTGCCCAGCTTACAGACTTCCACGCACCACGGGACCCAACGGGGTGAAAGGGCAACTTAGGAACAGGAGAAAACCCTTTCAAATCATTTATCTGATAAGGGGCTAAAACCCAGAATGTATACGGAACTCCCACAATTCAACAACCAAATTATCAAATAACCAAAAAATTGGCAAAGGATTGAGTGGAATGACATCTTTCTCTAAAGAAGATATAAAATAGCTGACAAGCATATGAAGAGATGCTCAACATGAATAATCATCAGAGGAATGGGACTTAAAATCACCATGAAATATCACCTGGTTAAGACGGCTACTACAGAAATAAACAGTAAGTGCTGGCAAGGATGTGCAGAAATTAGAAGCCTTTGCCCTGCTGGGAGGCTGTAAAATGTGGCAACTGCTATGGAAGAGTAATGTGGACATTCCTCAGAAAATTAAAGATAGAACTACCATGTGTGCAGCCATGTATCTTTTGGTTATATGTTCAAAAGAATCAAAGCAGGGCCTGGAAGAGAGGTGTGCACACTCGTGTTCGCAGCAGCACTGTCTGCAGTGGCTGAGAAGTGGAGGCAGCCCAGGAGTCCACCCACGGACGAGTGAACTTAAAAATGTGGTGTACACACCTGTGGAACTTGTGCAGCTTTCAAAAGGAAAGAAATCCTGTCACGTGCTACCACATGGATACACCTCGAGGTCTTCTGCTAAGCGAGGCCACAAAAAGACAAATACTGTATGATTCCACTTACATAAGGCATCTAAAGTAGTCAAATTCATAGATGCAGAAAGCAGAATGGTGGTTACCAGGGACAGTATCTCTTTCACGATGCTAAGGACGCTCTCCTGTGTACCTTTGTCAATTCCTTGTAGTTAGTCACTGTTACTAGGACCAAAATAACAGTTCTACCTTTGAAGGTGAAATTACCAATAAAGCAAATCAGTACCATTCTCACAGGTACTTTGTATTAGTTAAAGAGAATTCTGGTAGCTGTTCACCAGAATAGTTGAAGTTCTGCATCATGCCCCTCCTTTGCTCTAATTTTGCAGATGGCAATAGGAATATGGAACCTGTAACTGCCCTCACTGTACAACCCCAAATGAGCTCCGATACCAGTGTCGATGCTGCTCCTCTCTCTTCTGCTCTCCTTCGACCCCTCTTCTGAGGGCCCTGCCCTTATGCTTTGGGACTTGCCACAGAGCTTCTGTACACTCACTGCTGCTCTGCTCTTCCTCCCGGTGGTGACATTTTCATTTTAATACCGAACTCCTTCTTGCAGCCATATTTCAGGGGGATAGCCTTTTGCTTATCAGGTTACTTGGGTTACCTAAGAAATTCTCTTTATTACCTTGGCAATAATCTCCAATTTAATTCTTTAATTACTCCTGCTTTGCCCATTAATGGAAAGACACTGGAGAGTAGAAGTATTACTTCTGTATTTCCCTTCTCCTTGGTTTATCCAGCTAGTCACCGAACATTTTACACTTTCGTATCACCGTCAAACCTGCTTGCTTCCCCAGTAATTGGTGGCATGAGTTTGGCTGGATACTCATCTCCCCCCCCCCCCAGCCCCTTCTGTTTAAAGCACGTGCCTGGTGCACTGTGGGTTCCCAGTAACTATTAGCTGAACTGACTTGAACTAACCCTAGTGATGCCTGCTGGGCAAGCAGACAATTTGAATCCTTTTTTCATATGACAATCCATCACATATTTGAAGACATCTGTCTGTCCGGTTAGGGATTTTTTTTTCCTTCAGTGACCGTGACCAGAGGGGAGAAGGAAGGGAAGTTAAGGGGAAAAAGGGGGAGGGATTTGGAGGAAAGGGGGGGGGGGGGGGGGGTGGGGGGGGGGGGGGGATGGGAAGCTTGAAACTTAAGTCATATTTTCTATCTGAAATCAAAACTGAAGAACTGACAGATAACATATCTCTTATGGAAACGTTATTTTCTTTCTGACCTCTGGAAGCGAGCGGGTTTACCCTCCACTAGTACTCCCGTGGCTGTCAGGACTCAGTGCCAGCAGGGAAGGACCACTGGTCCTTAGTGGGGAAGGCAGTCCGACCTCCAGAACTTGAAAAACTGCTATTTCCCCTTTCATTTGCACAGTCGAAATAAACAGGGGCGTGCCAAGGAAATGTAGATAATACGCTTGAAGGGTTTTCGAGGCACAAACACTAAAATTTCTAAGATGTGTATCATCTCCTCTGGCAGAGAGCCTTCCTTTACAGTGGGAGTGGGTGTTACTGTGCCTCACAGAATGACAAAGCACAGATTTTGCCTTATAGGCATGGTTCGTACGGCAGCAATAATACTATTTCTACGATCTTTAGTTTCCTTCTTCAAAGTCCTTTACTAACTAACCACCACGTAACAGAAGCTGAGACTGGGTGACCCAAGGCTGTGCAGTGAGTTGGGATAAGTGCAAACACCGAAATCACACCTTTTGCTAAAGGTACCGTACGGCTCTGATTTCTCCTCCCTTCTCCTGTTTCCACAGTGAGTCTGCCAATGGGGAAGAGTTAACGCTGACACAATGCGGGCACCATCTGTGCTCTGTTAGGATTTAAACCGCGGCCTTCAACACAATGGCCCCATGTGTGAAATGGACAATGGCTGCCAGGGAGCTGTGGGCTGGCAGACAAAACGTTAGGGTCCGCAGCAATCTGGGCTGCAGCAATCATTACGACATGAAACCTACGCTCCTGGTCTGTCCCTCGACTACTGCCCCTCCCCTCCCCCTGAGTTCTAATCTTTCCTGTAGGTGATTTGGCTGGTGGAGGGAGGGAATGAAGAGGGTGCCGAAGCTCTCCATCAGCATGGCCACAGCTACCATTTTTGTCTAGATCTATCGGGCTCTTGTCTTGCAGCCTTCCACAGCCTTTCCCAGGAATCAGGGCTGCGGGCCTGCAAACAACATCAATGGATACTGGGAACCAGTCTACCCTGGGACAACTTCAGAGTTCTGTTTTTGACGATGGTGTCATCTCTGGCAGCATTGCTGCTGAAGAAGGTTAGGCAGAAGCTTCCAACAAAGGGTGGTAGTGTCCAGTTTCTGTGCAGCTGAAACACGATTTTCACGCTCAGAAGATTGTGATGAAGGGCTGTAAGTCACAGGTGCATCCAGATGGCTGCTCTGGGCCATCTCCTTTTAATGTGGCTTGAACTGTTATCAAAGTCCTGTTTCTTTATAGCTCATAACTAAGAAAACATTCTATGTAAAGATATCCAAGCATCCTGAAAGAGAACTTTTGGGTTTGGACAAATACCAAATCTCAGGAACACCAAGTGCTCCTGTTTTGGGTGAATCAAACTATTTCTGAACATACCTTTAAGATGGTAGTTAAGGTAACTACAGTACCCAAGGGTGATTCAGTTTTGACGGAATCCTAGTCACTGAAGTGGGAAATCAGAAACCTAACAAACCTAACAAAGCCCCTCCAGCCTCTTCCACCGTGAGGGCAGGAAGCATTCGGCTCCCGGGAGGACGATCCCGGGAGCTCGTCCACAGCAGATTACCAGCAGCTTTCCAGAACAGCACGCTTTGGAGACCTCCGCTAAGCCGGCACCTGTCTGAAGGCCACTGCCATTTCTTTCTTTAACAAGCACAGGAGGCCAGGGCCTAAGAACGTCTAGGTAGAATCACCACTGTGGTAAAATACCGAGACTCAAAGCAAAAGGGAAAACTATCATTTCTTAGCTCATGACTCCTCTCCTCTGTGTTGACACCATCTCTCCTCTCTCCTGCACCTTGATCTTTCCAGGTCGTTAATCACAGGGAGGCTTTGGGGGAAGGTTCCTGACAGGGGCTATGTTTCAGGCAGCAATTCCCTGCTTCAGAGATCGAACTTAATTCTCTCCTGTCTGACCTCCCAGATTTCCCCCACGCGCTCCTTTTTATTCTCATCTCAAGCTGTCCTCTTGAGCCATTCTGCCAGCCTTTCTCCTGCCTTCCGGGTTTGCTCAAGCTGTGCTCGCTGCCTGGATGCAGCCTTTGCTTTGCTTCACCAGTTCCAACTGCACCTGGGACGTCTGTGGCCAGCACTGTGGAATGTAAAAGCCAGGGGCAACCCTTGCAAAGGAGGCGGTAATTAAACTGGACACCCACACCCCCTGGACAATAGCTGCTGCTTATACATCACCGATCTTGGCTTTCCTTCACATGAGTGCTGTTTTGTTTTGTTATCTGAATTTTGTGCCTTTCTTGATTAGAAATTCCTGAAAGTCAAGGATCAAGTCTTATACTTTCCCTTGTTATCTACATGTATTTTTATTAAATTTGTTAAACAGCTGCATTGTGAAGGAGCATTTGTTAGTTATTTTTAGAAGGCAATGTTACGCATTTTGAAAGAATGAACAAAGGTCACATTTTCAAGTCAACCAAATACTACAGCATTCAAGTAAGATTAAACGATAGGAAATCATTAGATCACAGAGAAGTGCTAGGCTCATGAATCTTTTTGTGTGTATACTAGGTATCTTGCGTAAACAAGCCACTACTAATTAATCAATCCAAAAATACTGACTTAAGCATTTGCTATGTTGGGTACTTAGGTGAATTTGAAAGAAGCAAAAAATAATATTACACACACACACACACGTGTGTGAAAACTATATATATATAGTTCTACCCTGGAGAAACTCACCATGTCTTAGTGAGTTTCATGTCATAGCGAACAGCTGAACGCTAAACTCTACGCTGCTGAGAACCCTGGGGCAACAGCAGCGGAGGGAGGACAGTGGCACGCAAAACCCACATGGGTCAGCCTCTGCCCTGCAAATCCTGGGGTCCACTCAAAACGGCCTCATGGGTTTCCAGGTAAGGATCGTCCATACACACTCAGCATTTAACACCCTTCTCTGCCTGAGAGAAACCAGTGCCCTCTCCCTCCATCTAAACGAAACTTCAACTGAACCTCATGAGGGGGACTGCCTTGGTGCAGAAACCAATGCTCCACCGGAAGAGGCCAAGAGTGCACAGAAAGCCACAGAGAAAACCACTCGGACACCGTTGCCGAGGGAGCTGCAGGACGGAGGGCACAGCACTGCAGGCAGGGTTGAACGTGAAGGCTAGGACAGGTCAGTGGGTGAGTGAGACTGATTCTGCCGTAGCCTGCTAGTGAGAGTAACAGAATTTTATACTTGGGGGTAAAATTCTAGACCAGCTTGAGAAAAAGCAAAATTGCCCTGGCTAGTGTAGCTCAGTGGATTGGGCATGGGCTGTGAACCAAAGGGTCATGGTTCGATTCCCAGTCAGGGCACATGCCTGGTTGTGGGCCTGGTCCCCAGTGGGGGCCATGTGAGAGGCAACCACACACTGATGCTTGTCTCCCTCTTTCTCCTTCCCTTCCCTTCCCCTCTCTTTAAATAAAAATTAAAAAATTAATAAAAAGCAAAATTGAAATCCTCTTTTACACTAAAGAAGGAGAAAATGACATAGCTAGCAAGAAAGTCAAATGGGAAAAAAAGAATATAAGGTAAATAGGTAAAATTATGAAATGTCTAAGAAACAAATGCAACAAGAGAAAGAAGGTGGGCAAAGTCGGAACTCAGAGGTTCCTCCAGGGGGCCGGGGGGTGCAGCTGGTTGGAGCATCATTCCATACACCGAAAGGCTGTGGGGTTGATTCCCGGTCAGGGCGCCTGCTAGGTCGTGGCTTCAGTCCCTGCTGTGGATGAATATGAGAGGCAGCCAATCGATGTTTCTCTCTCTCTCTCTCTCTCTCTCTCTCTCTCTCGAATTAATGAACACATCCTCAAGTGATTTAAAAAAAGGTCTCTCCAGGAGATACCAGGGGCCGAGAAAGCCACATGAAGTCTGGCCTTGTTCTCGGGGGCCATCATACCTGCTCTATCCTGTGCCCTGAAGCCAGGCCCCTCCCAGCCAGCTGCGAAGACCATTCTGCATCCTTTACTCTTGGTGGGAAGAGAGTCTGGTGCGCTGCTCACCACGGTCAGAGCGCAGACACCAGAACACTCTGTCTGGCATATGGAGGGAACAGAATGTCAGAGGGGCTTTTCCTCCCCTGACCAGATAATTAGGTAATGAACACTGTTAAGGGACAGGGCGCATCCTGTGAGAATCTGTGTACCTCCAGGGAGGCATATTTCCAAAAGTGTACTATCAAGTGGTTTTTATTATACGTATACTTTTTCTGGAGAGCATTTCATTTCTCAAAAAGGATGCCAGGCACGTTTCTCTGCTGTGCCAGTATGGCCCTTTTCCACTTCGTCAAGCTGGACGGCAAACAAGGAAGAAGTGAGTCTGTTTCTGGTCCCCCATGGATCTTACAATGAGCCCCCTGTGGTGCTGGCTGGCTCCTTTGTTCCCACGCCAGGCCCCCACCTGAGGGGTGGAAGCGGGGCACAATTCTCGGAACACAGTCTGGCTGCAGGACAGAAAAGACCAGGAGAGGGAGCACGAGAACACAGCATATTCATGTATCTGGGTCACAGGGCAAGCCATAGGAAGAGCCAAACACGAGAAGCACATCGCCTCAAAAAATACACGTGGAATCTGAATGCTGTACTTTTTAGGGGAAAATAAGGAATTTGAAACCTGTTTGTTCACCACAGAGAATAAAGTTTTAGTTGATTATATTTGACGGCAGACCTATAAACCATTTTATTTGTTCTTAGTTTGTCCTGGATGATAACATAACTTTATGAACTGTTAAATCTGTCAGTGATGAATAACACTTTATAGCTAGCCACTTCCCCTAGTCGTTTTCACTCACCTTCACCATGCAGTAATATGGGAACAGGTGCATCGAAACAGCACCCGTGCAGCCCCAGGTACAGACCAGTGGATCTCAGCTGCACTGCAGTGCTTGGCTGGGTTAAGTGAGTGAGGCCAGCCAGTCTCCCCACAAGGAATTTACTATACGGGGGTTTGCTTGTGACCACCTCTGCAATATAGGGTACACTTTATTCCTTCAACAAATGGCATATTGACCCCCTCTATGGCTCCACAGAGTCTTAGGTGCTGGGGGGATGAACAATAAATAAGGAGGAATGGGTGCCTGGTCTGAGAAGTTCTAGGCAGATGGGACCGAGAAGGGCCAACACAGCATGGTAAGGGCTGTAATGGGGGTGGAACCGGGGGAGTATGGGTGCACAGCCAACACCGAGGGAGCGACATGAAAGCTGAAGCCCGAGTAAGGATTAGCCAGGTATTGGGTGGGAGCGGGTGGGAGCGGGAAGCAAAAGAATGTGTAAAGACAAACGAGAGGGCTCAGCACACAATGTGGTGTCGCACTGGGGTGGCTGCAGGTGACGCTGGAGAGGTGAGCAGGGGGAAGGCGAGAAAGGCCATTCCAGGTCACGGGGAGGGGGCTGGCCAGCAGTGGGCAGCCACTGGAGTCAGTCAAGCAGGAGAAGACTGGGGAGATTCCTCCGGCTGTGTCTGGGGCACGAGCTGGGCAGGGAGCATGCGGCTCACAGATGTCCAGGCAAGAACCGACTGCGGCCTGAACGCAGGCTGTGGCAGTGGAAGAAAGATGCAAACAGACCAAAAAAGCCATTGGGAGGAAGAGTTGGTAATGTGTGAGAACACAGGGCAATATAAGACTGAGGAAGATTTTAAAAAGGTCACACTGCTTCTAACTAATTAACCAAAGCTATAACTTGGATACCACAGTGGTGCAAATACGGTTCCGGTTGGAAGCAATGTGGGACACTTTACTGAGTGACTGTTACAACAGGAATCATGTAAAGGTTCACAGGAGTAACTAAGGCAGTTCGGGCTTCAGAGACATTCATTACTGAGGAGGATGTGGCTTAGAATTTGGCAGCCAAGAGCTTTCTTTAAGGGAAGATGGCCATCGATGCCAGTCAGTTCTTTCAGGCACTGCATGATGGATGTAGGATTGATCAAAAGCAAACTTGCCCAGTAAGTCCTTCTGGTCTGGCAAGGAGAAAGAGGTGAAAGTTCTTACAGAATGTGAAGAGTCCGTTTAAAAAAATGAATGGGCAAATAAATAGACTAGTATAATAGGAGATGACTTATGGAAAATACCTGCAGTCACACGTGGGCAAAGGCAGAGAAAAGACAACTTTCTCCCAAGCCCTGTTCTTAATTTTGATAATGACTGTGGAGCAACCGACCAGCTCTGTGGCTGGGATCTCTACTTGGAACTCTCTAAGCTTCTTTCATCATCACCTGAGAGAACTTCAAACTTCAAAGTAGAGTTTCTGACTCTGACCCTCCTGCCTCCCTCTTACAAGAACTCATGGTTACATTGGATCCAACGGGATAACCCAAGACAATCTCAAGATCCTTCAGTGAGTCACATCTGCAAAATTCCTCTTGCCATGAAGGTAACATATTCACAGGGGTTGGGGGGATTCAGACGGGGACCTCTTTAGGTGGGCGTTACTCTGCCTACTACACTGGGTTCTCATAAACAAAATCATTAGCTGGTTTCTTAGATGTGTCTTACGACTTCAGTGCCTCAAATGTGAGACCCCAGGCAAAGGCAGGTCCTTATGTGAGTCACGGTGACCTAGGTGTTAAGGTCTTCAGGTGAATAAGTGGCCTGCACTGGGGAGCCATTGATGGGTAAAATGAAGAAAAAGGATGAAAATTTATTTCGGGTATTTTTTCTTTGCTATCAGTTTACTTTTTCAGCATCTTTTCCACTATTTCCTGTGTACAGGAACACGTCTAGTGCTGGAGTCATGGTCACTTCTGTGTGGCACAGAGAGACCTTGAACAAGGGCTGGAGATACTTGCTGTCTCCAAATCTGCAGCTTAGTGGCTTGTGGCCCTGGGTCTCGTTTTCCCACCCGATAAAAACACAGGCATGTGCATGTTTAGTGAATGTTACTTCTGTCGTCTCTGAGGCAAGGGGTTAAGAACATGGGCTCTGGATCAGGCTGTCCAGGCTCATGTCCAGGCTCCTTGACTTAGTAGCTGACCTCTGAGCAAGTTAATGGACCTCTCCCACCTCAGTGACTGCACTTGGCAGATGAAGATAACAACAGACGTCCCAAAGTGTCAATAAGTTAAACATGTAAAGTGCATGGAACAGCGCCTGGCACCTGGTGAGTGCTCAGTAAAGGTGAATGAAGGTGATATATCATCACCATCACTGTACTTGACACAAAGGATATACAAAAGGTGAAATACAACCCTTTTCCTTAGTGCTGGGTCAGATGATTTTTAAGACCAAGGTTTTATGATTCCCAGTATACTACAGAAGAAAAAAACCTCCCTTGGCATTCTTACTTCCCATGCATTGTGCTGTGTTAGCAAGATCTTTTAATGTTTCTCCTTGCTGCCAATTAAGGGTACCAAGTCAAAGCTGATAGGTAAAAATTATTGTCCCATTATCACCTGTTGGCCTCACTAATAAATCTCAGCTTAATGAAGCATATCTGTCTTTTTAGTATAACAGGGTATAATCCAAACCAGAGGGACATGAGCTTTAGCTTGTTTACAGCAGCAGTACCTTAAGAAAACTCAGTGCAGCCCTGGCTGGTGTGGCTCAGTGGATTGAGTGCCAACCTGCAAACCAAAGGGTCACCAGTTTGATTCCCAGTCAGGGCACATCCCTCGGTTGTGGGCCAGGTCCCTAGTGGAGACTGCATGAGAGTCAACCTCACATTGATGTTTCTCTCCCTCTCTCCTTCCCTTCCCTTCTCTCTGAAAATAAAATATTAAAAAAGGAAGCTCAGTGCATCACCACATGCCTAGAAATGCAAATGCTGTAATTTTCTTGGATCTAAGATCACTTCCAAACAGTGAGTGCATACACAGCTATACTCTTGGTAGCTTTTAGAGCAAGTCCTACGAGGTCCAAGAAGTCAATTTTGAGAGTAGGGCTTTCAAATAGCTCTCTTCCACTTGAAAGCTGAAGTGTGGAAAATGGAGTGGATGTATGTTTTACTGAGTCGGCAATAGAAAGCAGAGTACACTCACAGCTGTAGCAAGCCAGGATGAATTTACACAGTGAATTTTAAATCAGGCTCAAAATTGGCTTAAGTTATCCATTGAAAAAAATTCCATTGATTTTGGGCTTCCTGATGATGTTTTCTGAGTGAGGCAGACGCTAGACTGAGAGCCAAGCAGACTTCTTTATTTTCAAAAGAATCTGAAGAGGCAGATTTTGCTAATGGAATACAGGAACAAAAATGAATATTATAATTCTACTTGTTAGCAACTATCTCCGCATTAAACTTGACTGAAGTAGTTCTGTCCTAGTGGCTGATATTCTTCTACCTTATTATTGCCTTTTTAGATAGATTTTAACAACTCATTCCCCACCTTGTTTTCCCTCTTTTCTCTCCTCTATTTCAACACTTCTATAAAACCTGCTTTTCCATTAAAAAAAAAGAACTCTGCAAGTTTATTGATCTTTGTTCTTCTGAAACTAAAACTTTGTTATTTTGCTCAAATTATTTTCATATTTTCTTGACACACAGTAGGTGCTCAACAGAGTCAATTTCTTCCTTCTTCTTTCTCTGCTTGACCCCTATTGGTAATATATTTTTTTTCCTTCAGTCTTTACTTTACCAACCACTTGCTAATGACTGGCTCCGAGAACCTCCTTCAGACTTTACATCACTTATTGGGAATCTCAGCACAAACTGAGATGACTCTCACAGGACATCTTGGACATGAAAAGGTTTCACAGAAAAACCAAGTCCCACTTAACAAAAATGAAGCACTTATGTCTCCTTTCAGACCTGGTGGCAGAAGGGAGACATCAGCTTTCAGAGGTCACGGTGAAATACTTGACATGTGAAATGTTTTTCTTCCTTTGGTCTGCTTGTTTCATAATACAGTTGATGGGTTTCATCAGAAAAAAAGGCCAATTCACTTGATCAAACATGGTTTCAGCAACAGACACACATATATACAAATGCTCACACTCTCCCAGTTTTAACAACACTGAATCTAATTTAGAACAACAATGGCTAGGAAATGAGTAGTTAATACTTAAACCCACCCTTAATTCATCCTGTCATGACTGAGTATCACTTCTCCCATAGCAAGCAGATCACCCACTGTTCTGAGCCTACTGGATGGAGAATGAAATGGGCTACAACATCGCTGTGTCAGAATGGAGGGAATCAGGGATGAGCCTTGAGAACAGGTTTGGGTGCTCTTTGTGTCTGAGAGTGGGAAGCAGGGCAGGAGGGCAAGAAAGGAAGACAAACTAAAAAGAGTGAGAAAGCAGGCACATTTGCCTATTCCTACGGAAGGCATCTTTCTAAGGTGGGGATCCTGACAGCAGCTGGGGCTATCAGCGGTCTAAACTCTCAAACAAACTTGAAAGAATACTCGAACGACAATGACCACAGCGGGTAAAATACTGCAGTCTTATGCTTTCCCACACAACTGTGCACATGGGCAGAAAAAGGGGGGCTTCTTCTCTACTTGGCTGAAGTGCCCCTTGGTTTGCTTATTTTAGGGACGATTTGAATTATTTGTTCTTCCAACATTACAGGGCATGTTCCCACTGAAACGGAACAGTCACACTTTATTTCTTTATCATGAATCACTGTTTTAATTGGTAACCTAGCCCCCATAACTTTCACTCAATGGTGGAATAAATAAAATCTGTTCCCAGATGGAAGGATCTGTGGAGCTAACTCAGGGCAAAGACACATTTAAGGAGGGAATCACCCTCATCTCCTCTGATGCCTTCTTGGTTGTGGGGCAGGTAGAGTCACAGAGAAAAAGCACAGCAAAAAGCAAAATTACTAACTTGCCTCTCCTACAATATTTCCAATTCATCAGAAAGAGGTCTACTCTCTGAATAAATTCATTTTTCTTCAAGGCTTCCTCATGATAGGACCAGGCCTTGCCAATAAATAATACCCTCATGCTATCATTCATCTATAAACTTATAATGCCATTATTTTTTCATTTTCACAATTTGGGACATTCTGTCATGCAGCAAGCAGTCGCCGCGCTGACACCTGCACTGCTGTGCACGGCGAGCCGCCTTCTTGGCCTGTTTGCAGCGAGTGCGCCTTTGGAAGAGAAGAGCGACACTGCGAAATTCTCGGATTCAGGAACTAAATGCATGTGTTCATTACTAGGACATTTATAATTTGTGAAACAATACCTATTTGAGCCTAAAACACGAGCAGAAGGTGAGCTATTATCTTAATCCTAAATTCTACTATTATGATACCGACATTGCAGATGTTCTGCGCCGACAGGAAAGTCTGAGCGGTTTGAATTTGCCAGCTCGGATTAACAACCACTCATCTCGAATTGTGCTGGTTCTGGTTCAGTGACTGAAATGGGTAAAAAAAACGTCATTTTATTCTTTCCTTATGAAAGAGACATTGGCTTTGCAATAATACATTTCTTTTTTTTTAAAAAGTCCCTTTGAAAGGGAGAATACTAAAAATGGTGTAAGAAGCACTAGAGAAGAATAGAAATTCATTTTAAAGCAGTGTACCATGTACAAATGCTGTCTTACAAATAGGATTATTTAATTTAAACCTTAGATCTGTCAAGCTCCATTACTTCAAATGGAGCCTGTCGCTTCTTGAGTTCATTATACATCGAGATTATATTACAATTTCTGTTAGGTTAAGTCACTGCTAAAATACAAGGCAGTTAAAAAAATTACACAGCAGTGTTAGTAAGTAGAGCAAAGTCACTGCTGTGCTCGGAAAGGCAAAAAGCCGTCTTGCTAAATGAGGATCCAAGCTGTCCTGCACCAAGACTGTTACTAATAAATAAAAGGCCTCTGGGAAAAGTGCTGAGCGCACGCTGGATCTATTTTCAGCTTGCATCAGCAGCTGCTGCCCCTGGGATCACATCGCTACGCATACTCTACACCATATGTAATCACTCCAGTGCTGCAACCACTAAGATAATGAAAGAGCATGGCATAAATCTATACTTGAGTGGAATGCTAAATGAGAAAAATAATACAAAAAGGGGGAAATAAACTGCATTTTCAAGTCATTAGGAAGAAAGACTTTGACATATGAAGTGTTGCAACCATTAATAGCACTTATCATATAGAGTGGAGACAAAGAGACAAATTAATCAAACTGACAGAACTGGGACATTTTATGCTAATGCAGGCTCCTGGGTTTTAGTCTCTAGTCCTCTGCGTCTGGAAAACTGATACCATTACGGGGCAGGAAATTGCATGAATAACATGCAACAGATCATAAAAATTCACACACCGACTGCAGAACATGCCACAAGCTCTGTAAAAACAAGGATGGAAACCTCAACAGAGAAACTACCAGCAAGTAACAAATGCAAATAAGTCCAGGAATCTCTCCCATTCATGCACCGTAATTAACTGTAGGCTTCTCACTCATAATTACAGAGGTGAAACGGAAGCTTAAATAGCCAACTCTGCAGTTAGCCAGAGAAGGCTGCCTGGGATCCTCATTCAAGGTTATTTGCCATCAGCCGAGGCGAGTGCCACTCCAACCTAAATTTACTGGCTTGGTTTTGTTAACTTAGGAAAAAAATGCACAATAAACATAAAAACATTTAGTGAAGACTTTAAAAGGGAGGAGGGTGAGAAATAAATTGATAATGCAAAGAAAAGATAAACAAAAGTCGCCATGTATGTTTATACAAGTGGTAGAAATAAGGAGAATCACATATTGAAAGCATTTTTATAAAACACATGCTGTCTACAACTTACAAACAGCTTCCACATTATGAACAAGATGTACTTAAGGGTGAATGGTGGGCATGTCCTCGTGAAGACTCAGCGAGGACTGCCCTTTGTTCTCCACTGTGAAGCCCTAGGTGGTTGGTGGAGGCAGATTCACCAGCTCGTTCACGTCAATCTATGGAGAGAAATGACTGCAGCCCTAAAATCTCCAGCCCTCCCTGGAAGAAGCTCATGTATCCTTGAGACTGAGAGGGGATGGGTTCTCCAGCTGGAACTCCAAAGAATTTTCTCCTAAAAAATTATCAGCATCAAGAGTAGTTAGGTGTGGCTAAAAAAGTACATCAGAACTGGAAGCCAGTGGTATCACCTTTTCTGGCATCCAGGCCTCTGGGGCTCAATGAGGTGGTTGCAATCCTCCCTCTCATTCTCATCTAATACACATTATGTATTTTTCTGCCTCCAGAACTTTTCTAAAGGATACCCTTCCTTTATTGGACAAATGCTAACCAAATGTGTCCAACATTGGCATTGTTCTGGAGAGTCAATTTGCAGATTAGAAATAACATCACCACCACTCAGAGGTCTTGCACAAGGATCTTACTACACAAATGAGGAAATGACAAGCAATAATTCAATTACAATACAATATAAAAGCTGCTATGACAGACATATAGAGAAGGTGCTACAGGTATACAGTGCGGGGACATTAACTTGCACTGGCCTTTCCCACCTATGGAAATCCTACCCATACCCCCTGTCTTACATGAAGTCTTCTCTCATTAGGACGATCCACTACCCCTTTGTATTTCATGGCCCTGCATCTACTCCCAGACTGTAGAATTCATTTCCTTTTGTCTTTGCATAATGATTAACAGCTGTCCACTGAATACATTTAAAACAATGAAAGGGGACATAGATACGAGATTTGGGAGATGGTTGAGGAAAGTAGCCATAGTACATATCCTGTTTCCAGGAAAAAACACACTCTGAGTTCAAACAACTCATTTCTTAACAAACTTCTGAAGTGCAATTTATCCAAGCTGTTGGTCCTAGCCTTTGTGGCTTAGACAGTGGACCACCAAAAATACAGCCTGCATCTGCATGGACCAGTGCATGAGATGTTCAGGTAGTGCAGATGTGAAGTGAAGATCCTTCTACAGTCAGGTAACTTGCACAAGAAGACAAATGTTTCAGGGAGGACTCCTGCCCCACCCCAGGCTTGGTACAATGAAAAGTGAGAAGCACACCTGGTCTTGTATGTGAACATGGGGTTACATTTGGCTGTCTGCAGCACCACAGATAAGTGTTTTTAAGCACCCCAGGCTGATCTGTTATTATGATCATCACCGTCAGGTTAGGTTAGGGTGGGCACAGGCGTGGGTCTGGGAACACAGCTAGGTCCCTTACTACCAGATCCCAAGTCTGGGTGGCTACACTGCAGAGGAAGGAGAAGGGTCAGATGCATTTCTTCCTCACTGCTCTCGAGCCCTGAGGACACTGGCCTGCAAACGCAGGCCCTGGGTGCGCATGTGTTAGTCGCCCTGCTGTGCACCCGCAGGCCCCACTGGCCTCTGCAGCAGGCGTCGTCGGGCCCTGGGCTTGTACTGCTGCTGCTTCTTTTCTGTAAAGCCCGTAAGACTTTGGTTCCCTAATGTCACAGGACTTTAAAATATATTGACGTTTTGTATAATTTTAGCATACTTACCATTTTACTCTCTTGTTATCAATACAATCAGGCATCATACTATCGACTGTCAGTGGGCCCACTCATTTTCAGTATCCTTACCAGTGACTGGGGTTGCTGTGGCCTTAGCCTTTGTGTGATGTCTGAATTGGAATTAAAATTTAAAGATGACAAACGGTATAAATTCTGTTTAGGCTTAATTAATGTAAATGTTTTGGGAAGAAAAAAGATATACCAAGAGCAGTATAGAAAAAAATTATATTCGCTTACATATGCGGAAAGCCAATGGCTTGAGAGCGACCCCTGTTTTTAAATATGGTGGGAAAGAGGACACGTTCTCCATGAGGGAGAGTACTGGGGAACAGGATGGTGAAGCCTGCCAAGTCATGTTTGGGTGCCCTGAAGAGATACGCATTTATTTAAATCATTTATAGCCATGATCCCTTATGTTAATAAGTACATTAAACTCTGAGAAATAAAATGATATATACATTGGATAGGAGGTCAGAGTTAAGGAAGTCTTAATAAGTGGGTTTTGTACTATGAGAAAATCATTCTAGTGGTAACTTAATAACTATTTTCAGTATGAATCCCTGTAAAAATTTGGGATCTGGGGCATGGCCTGGGACTCTGAAATAAAGGCCAAGTTTTGCCTTTCCCCTAGGTAGCTGGTCCCTACAGAAAGCATGGGGTTTGATAGGCTGGCATTGAGCTGACGGCACTTGACAGGGTCATACAGAGCTCTGTGTCTGTGGGTGGTGATTCCGAGTGTGAAGATACCAGGTTTGCTACAACATGGGGACTGAAGACAGGCGAATGGCAGGGGGGAAGGAGGGAAGGCGGTGCTTCTGTGGGACTCAGGTTGCTACAGATGTTTCTTAATGGAAGGGCTACAGGTGCTGCAGAGGCTGTGAGTTCTGGGAGGTCAGTTCATGGAGAAAAGAGTCTAAATTTATTGCTAGGATAGAAGTCCAGAGGCAGGTGATGAAAATACAGAGCAGGGAAGATGAGAAAAGGGATAAAGAGCTACAATGGCAAAGTGGGAGGTGGTCTTGGGCGAATGGGGAGGGGGGAGGTAGCCACTGGATCTAGAAAGGCAGAGACAGAATGAAAATACAGGGGGGATCCCCCCAAAATGGAATTATCTTCTGGAGGGTGGACCCCTTGTAGTATAGGCTCCCCCCATTAGCTGAGTGTTTTAGGAACCCATCTGTATCAGTGTACTAGCTGGTGTTGTTGTGAGAGGCTGTGTTCAGCTTCAGTGAATTTGTTTTGAAGACTCTTTTCAATGGTGATTTACGAGCGCATCTGCCTGCACTGCCTGTTCAGCAGTTTTTGATAAAACACTGGCATGACCCCCATGCCCCACACTACCTATTCAACCAATATCACACCAGAGACATTTTTTTTTGTTTCCCTCAGAGGAAAAAAGTCCTCAAAATGAAACAATTTGCTGATGTGGAAAAGGTGAAACAAAACCTGGCAGAAGAACTAAAAGGCAACAAAATCGATGAGTTTAGAAACTGTTTAGAGCGGTTGAAGAACCGTATCAATAGGTGTACTGCATCACATGGAGAGTAGGTGATGGAAGTTTAAACATGTAAGAATAAATATACAATTTTTTATAAACAAATCCTGTTTTGGGGGGTCCCCCCTTTGTATATAAAGAACTTCCTGGCAACAGCACTACTGAATCATAACAAGCTACAAGAAGGAGGTTATATAGGTATCAGCTTTTCCAGAGTTTTTTTTTAATGATGAGAGAGATAAAAGTCTTTAGGGGTCATTTAGGTTCTGCTTTGGACTGAGGTGTAGAGTCTGATGCCTTATTGTTTTCTTTTTCTGACAGGCACATATCAGAACTGTAATTGAACATATCCGTGCCTTTCAGAGAGCCACTGGGAGACAGCTCCGGTGTGCAAGCTGAATGGGACTTTACGGGTTAGACGGCACATGTTTTTTAATTTTATCCTTTGTTCCCCTCACAGCTTGTAAGTGAAATGTTGCGATTCTTTTTCTCGTTTTCTACGAAACTGTGGTTTGGAGAGCTTAAGCGACATGCCCAAGGTTACGGGCTTGAGTCCTCACCGGTCATGTGGGATCTCCCCCATGTCACTACAGCCATTCTAACAAACTAGCTCTAACACATTTTTAAAACTGAATTCCTTGGGGTTACACTGGCTAGTAAAATTATATAGGCTTAAGGTGTACAATGCTATTATATATCATCTGCACATTGTATGGTCTAACATACTTTCCTTTTTTCATTCCTCCTAAAATGTTTTATCCATTTTGATTATTACCCTTACATATTTTGAGGAAAAGGCGTGGGCATTGTGCATTGTAAGAGCTGAAAACGAAGACCGAGAAGGCAGGGCCTACAGAACAAACCCAGGCCTTGGATTCCCTCACCACCCCGCCAACCTTCGTCTATCCCCTTTAGTTTGATTTTCTTCCAACTGCGTATGCTGAGAGCTTCAGCTTAACTGTGTGGGAGATATTCTAAGTGTGTATGGGAAATCTCCAACCTTCTCCTCCTTTTTTAAGTGGGGCCCAAAATATACCATAAAGAAGTTTGCTTGTGAAAAACACAAAGAAGCCCCCTGGGCTCTAAGGACAGACGGCATACACAGCAGCCCGGATACTTGGAACCCGCACTCTAGACCTGCATTGCCCAGTATGGTAGTTACTAGCCACACGTGACTCTTTAAATTTAAAGGAATTATGATTAAATAAAACTAAAAATTCAGTCACAGAAGCCATCTTCCAAGTGCTTAATAGCCACATGTGGCTAGTGGCTGCCATACTGGGCAACACAGAATGTCATTTCCTTCATCACAGAATATGATATTGTGCAACACTGATTTAGAGGAAGAAGCAGGTAATAAACAATTAGATTAGCTAATAAATGTATAATAAAAGTTATGATGCAATTTAGGTCTTTCCTGTTTTTCTTCAGTCTATCACTTTCTTTTCTAAGAAACATGCCTTATTCTGTGTCTTTATTACCTCTTGCCTAGACCCTTGGAGCAACCTGGCCACTGGCTCTTCCTCCATGCACTCTTCCTTTGTATGGCTGCCTGGTTCACCTTCTTACTGACAATCATTTTATCTCCCTGCTTCCTGCAGAATAAAACTCAATCCCCTCAGCATGGCATGAAGGCTCTTTATGATTGGGCTCAACAGACCTGTCCTGTCTCTCCCTACTCTACACTATAGCAACAGAAAATAGGGTTGTTGATGTTGAATGCATTGCCCTTCATATCTATCCTTTGGAAGAGCATCTAAATGACAAGGATGAACATGCCAGCCAAGCGGATAGGCCTTCTTTAGAACTTCACTGAGTCGGAAGATGAGAAGGAGGGAGAAGAGCAGAGGTGTGGTTACAGAGAACTGAAACAGAAGCATACATGATCTAGTCCTGAAGAAATTCTGCAACACGAAGCAGGAGTCAGGGAGAGCGTTGTTCTCCATCTGCACCGTGAGGAGGATACAGAAACAGGTGAGGTGGTGGGACAGCTGCTTAGGGACCCGAGCAGGACAGCTAGGCTACTCTGGGAGAAATCCGCAAATCAGATGACCGGGAATGGCTGGTTGAAAGAAACACACACGCACACAAACAAAAATCGTTCTCATCCTAATGTACTTAACACAAAAAGCCTGTTCCTATATTTTATACAAAACTTAGGAAAATAGGGATGACCCTGCATTCCCAATAAAATGCCATTGTGGCTTTCTTTGAATAGAGATTGTACAAGACAGGACTAGTGGACAGACAAAGTACTGAATTATGGAGCAGTGCTGAACTATAGTCACTTGAACCCACATCACATCTAAAATATTTTTTCTAATGCAACTCATTTTCTTCTTCACCTAAATTTAGCTTATAAAGAAACTTGTCCTAAGTAACACTACCTGGGAACTCTCAGGTTCACTTTTTCTAATATGTATTAAAATGAACACAGTGATTTTGAAAAAAAAAAGTTCTTCATATACTGCTTGAAATCATTTCACTTCATGGTGTGCTACACATACTCATATTTTGGGAATGCTGAGATTTAGGAGCCTGAACAATTATTCCGGCTAAGGGCTAAGGTGGCAGACACTGAGATGTGGCCTTGCAGGTTTTCTGGTCTGAAACACGGGGACAGAGCTGAGTGTGACTCTCCTGCTGGGGGTGGGTGCTCTACAGAGCAAAGCACCGTGTTTCCCCTGTATAATGCGCACCTACGTTTTTGGCCAAAACTTTCAGGGGAAAAATCTTTTGATTTTTAACTCAATCATTTATTTGTTTACATTTATATTCAGATGCTTGTTTTTTGTATAAAGAAATTTTAGCATTTATTTTTTTAACATATTATGGTGCAAGAAATTTTATGTAACAAATAATTACAAAACACAAAAACAGATACAAGGTATTTCAGGTACTATCCATATATAATGTGCATCTTAATTTTTCCTTCAAAAATTTGGGCAAAGAAGTGTGCATAATCATAGTAAAATATGCATATATTTTATCTCCCTACAAAGTGGCAAAGTGTTTATAGATGTGAAGTGTTATTATTTTCATTATTTTATTTTTATTTATTATTTAAAAATACTATTTTATTATCCAGAGCTGATTCTCTTTTTTCTGATGCATTAGTTACTGGTCTACAATAACATCATTATCTTACTGGGGCTTGTGAGAACTAATGGATTAATGTTCACAAGGAGCACAGAACTTTTCCAATGTCTATGGTAGTTCTCAGTCCTTTGTAGGGATCTAACACCCGAG
Source organism: Artibeus jamaicensis (assembly GCF_021234435.1). Taxonomy (NCBI): domain Eukaryota; kingdom Metazoa; phylum Chordata; class Mammalia; order Chiroptera; family Phyllostomidae; genus Artibeus; species Artibeus jamaicensis. The sequence continues at coordinate 37,952,591 of NW_026521812.1, read as the reverse complement.
AAGGGGGCCACCAGGGAGACTCACTGGCAGCAATGGGTTCCTGAGGAAGCTAATGGGGTCCAGGATGGGGCGGGGGGCTCAGGGGCCCTGGCAAGTTCACTTGGATTAGCCTCCACAGGGACTCAGCTGGGCAGCACCTCTACAGCTGTCAGAGGCTGTGTTCTTGCAAAAAGGGGAGAAGAACCTAACTCCCCAAATGCAGGGGGTTTCTGTAACTCTTCTGCCATTTTTCGCTCCCCTCTTCAGTGCAGTTGGGCTCTTAGAAAACCGGTGTCACAGCACTTCAGCAAGAAGCAGGTATTTGAAAGCCCCTCTAACAGCTGCTAATGGTTGTCGAGGAGCAGGCAAGACCCCAGGGCTGGAGGGAAGGGAGCCAAAAATAACTCCACAGCAGCATTTTCAGGATTTAATCATTTCTGATGCAGAAAAGGAACTCTACAAATTAAAGTACAGCTCTATGAAAATAGCGAAGGGGCTGCAGGGTCGAGGGCTGCTGGGCCGATGCTGACGTGCCCAGTCCTTTTACAGCAGGACTTGGGGCCCTTTCTCAGAAACCTGGTATCTGAGAGAGAAGGAAACAGGAAAATGGAAAGACAAGGTAAGGGAGATTGATGCTGATGGTCAACTGCACTCAGGCCCCCACATGCAGGGGGATGGGCCGTTAGTGCCTGGGTTGTAACACTGGGGGAGCTTTGCGAGGATGGCTCTTTTTGTGTGGTGTGTGTGTTTAATGTGTTTCATTCTGTGGGACTCACAAGCCCATATGATGGTCGAGTTACCACTTTAGGCGTCTTTCTCCTAAGGAACCACCCCCACCACAACTCAGCCTTGCCTGGATGGGGTCGCCTCCTACTGCATTGCTACTCAACTTGCTTTGTCTCTAATAGAGGTTTGTGGCACTGTAGGCCTCAGGGACTCAAAGTTTTTATTTTTTAATAATACCCAACTTCCATTTCTGGTTTTGAATGAAATTCTAGCCTTATTGGCTATTTTCCCGAGAATTGTGGAGACTTCTTGTTTCTTTTCATTTTTATACTGTGTACATAACAGAGCACTTCCCCCAGGATCTTCCCTGTCACTCAGTCCAGACGTGCACGTGGCCCTTGTAAATCTTTCCACTTACTCTCCAAGAGTTCTGATGCTCTTCGTGAGTAAGACTATGTCTTTGAATAGTGTTTCCATCTGAATCGTACACTTGATCTCTCTGGGTTTGGCAAACAAACCATCACCCACTTAGAACCTAGACAGGAAGGTGGCAGATGATTCATGCTTCATTAGGAACAAGTCATGCCAAAGTAACTTCATTTCTGGTTTTGACGGGATTATGGCTCAGTGTAAATAGCATCCCAGGATTTTAGCAAGGCAGCTGACATCTCTTAGGCCTCTTAGATTAATTTGAAAAAAAATGGGGTCTGAAAGATAGTAAAATTAAGCAGTCAGTTACTGGATGATAGATTAATGTCAACTTCAACCTGATGAAAAGTTTCTGATAATGAGACCCATCCTCTGTCATGATTAACTTCTATCCCTGACTTGGAAAAGGTCCAGGCAGCAAGCTGGTGAGACACTCTAGGAGACAGAACCAAGACTCTAAAAGATGACCACAGGCTGACATTATGGGGTAAATGTATAAGGATGCAATTTAACAAAAATTAGATGTCAGATCCTGTACTGGGATTTAAAAAGTCAACTTTGTAAGGACAGGATGGGAGAATCCTGACTCAAGCAGATGGGCCAGTATGTGATATAGTTGTCAGGAAATTTAACACAGTCCTGGGCTACACCAAGAGATGCACAGTGTAGAGATGGGGTCCTATCTTCACTCTACCTTCAGTGTTCATGTCACATGGAGACCCTTGTACTTTGTGGTTTGTTAAGAGTAGGCCTGACCAGCAAGAACCATGGTGAGTACTGAATCCATGTCCCAGGGAACGTGTGGAACGAGGAATGTTAAACCTTGAAAAAGGAAGTTTTAAAGGCTCATGCAAGGGTTGTTTTCAGAGTGCTAATGAGCTATCACAAAAAGATGAGATAACATTTGTTCTCTTCCACTGTAGAGGGTATAAATAATATCATAGTGAAAATTTAAGGGAAGGTAGATTTCTCCTAAAAATGAGGAATAATTTTCTGGTAATCACAATTGTATAAAATGGAAGGGGCTTTGAGGTGGTGGTGAGCTCCCCATCACTGAAAGAGTTCCAGCAGAGGCTGAAGTAGTATCTATGTCATTATTGTAAAAGGATTCCAAATTAGATGGGGTAGATGAGATGTAACACGCCTTTTTTTAAACTTCAATTCTTGACATGCCTTATTTCCTACCACAATAAATGAGATTATTTATGGTTTTTAGTATTGCTTAACACTTTGTAAAAAAATTGACAAGGAAGAGCCCTGGCTAGTGTGGCTCAGTGGACTGAGTGCCGGCCTGTGAACTTAGGTTGCCGGTTTGATTCCCAGACAGGGCACATTCCTGAGTTGCAGGACAGGTCCCCAGTTGGGGGTATGTGACAGGCAACCAATCGATGTATCTATCACACATAGATGTTTCTCTCCCTCTCCTTCTTCTGCTTGTCCCTTCTCTCTAAAAATAAATAAATAAAATCTTTTAAAAAATTGACGAGGAAGAAAGACAAGGTTGATAGTATTTTCTTTTACTCTGGAAACCAGTAGCAAAATATATGGACTTGTGAGTTGGCACAACAAACAGAGCTTTCTTGAACTTCCCCATGTCTCCTATAAGTCTACGAATGACACATCTTTCAAGCTATTTTAGTTTGGAATGCTGGCCTACTTCAACCGGTCTGCTGAGATTACAAACAATTTGTAGAGAACACTGGGAGCCTTGATAGGATGTAATGGAAGGCAGTATTAAAAAATATAAGGAGTCAGTGATTTCCTAAGTATGTAAGTTTTCAAAGGCCATCATAACCTACTCAACAAAAATTCAACTGTACAGTTGCAGAAACTTGAAATTAAACGAATGCAGACTCTGCAGTCTGAGCTTTGAGACCTTCATACAGGCACTATTTCCAGGCAAGCTTTGCCTTTGCTGAACAAGGAAGCCCTTTCTCTCCAGACCTGCCGGGGGAGCTGGTGTCAGTCCCATGGATCCACCGTTTTGTTTGAATGGGTAGCAGCACGCCCCGTCTTGTGTTTTCCTGGACCTGATATAACAGCAGCCATTTAAGAATATCATCAAGGTTGTACACGCCCTGCCATTCTATACACCCTAAAATGGCAGGTGAAAATAGTCCAAAGCCTTTCCTCCCTAATAATCTCTTGGACAGATTTTAGAACTGATCCAGGTAACGTCAAAACCTTTACTAATGAGTGCAAAAGAAACAAGAAGATATGACTATAAGTAGAAGAGATGAAGGGCACAAGTCAATGGACAAGTGAGATGAGGGTGAAGGACATACTCTAAACCACGGCAATGAGCACTGTGATTTACCCACGGTCGATATTCAATAAATACCTATAATTTACCAAGAATGGTCAGAACTTAGGACATTACATAGCTATAGCAGCAATTTGAGGCAAAGGCGAAAGAGATGCTCGTGCAATTACGGCAGCACCTAGGTTCCTGGAGGTCACTCTGTTTCTTGTGCTGACGGTTGGGACCTGACTCTGGATTGGAATATTCTGGATCATTCTTCCAGGTCTGTAATCTTGTTATCTAATCAGTGATTCTAACTCCAACTCTAGACACAAAGTTGGGGTGAACAACTGAAGCAAGGCTTCGTGGTGAGAAGCTGGCACTGTAGGGACCTTCTCTTGACAGTGACCCCTGATCACAGATGGCCGTGCTGGTGCAGAAGCTGCCCTCCAGCTCTGTAAGATGGAGTGTGAAACAAAGCCTTGGATGGTGAGATAATCACGATCTTTCAGAAGTCTTCTTTAACTCAAAGCAAGTTACAATTACAAATATATCATACATTTTTACTTCTAAAAAGGACTGAAGTGAATCCTAAGATATACAAAAATAATCTCCTGACAGAGATGGAGGAAACAATGGAAGCCAGACTACATAGGACCCAGGGAATTACACAGTTCAACAACTGGTTACAAAAGGGGCCCAAGTGTCTAAGCACAAAAGAGGCCAAATTTCAGGAACTTTTGGACCAAAAGACAATATTGTATATTCAGTAAAAACAATAGGAGCTAGAATAGAAACCTGCCTCCAAATAGAGCTGAATTAGATGGCTGCTTTGATATTAAATCTAGCAGAGGACTGCCCTGTGGAAGCGCTGGGTAACTCAAGGATGATTTTGAAGCCTTTTTCTTGTAATGATAATAATAATCACTCATGGAAGACCGACACAATATATCTGCTGAAGGCTGGAATGCATACACACACATCATACTTTTGTGTATCCAGCAAAATCATAGGGAGATGGATGAGAGAAATATCTACAGTTATAGCAAAAGCCTCACCCATGGGCTGTGTCTTTGCTAGGTCCTAAGGCATTCTACAGTTTAGAACTTCTGTAGAAGCATTCTACACTTTAGAACTCCTTTCAAGGGAGCAATGCCATTAAAGTGGCTTTTAAAAATTGTGGTAAAAAACGTAACATAAAACTTACCATTTCAACCATTTTTAAGTGCACAGTTCAGTTGTGAAGTATATCCAGGTAACTGTGAAATGGATACCCAGAAATTTTTCATCTTGAAAATCTATAGCTCTGTAACCATTACACAACTCCTTTCCCCCTAACCCCCAGCCCCCGGTCACTAGCATTCTATTTCTGTTTCTGTGCATTTGACGACTGTGGATGTGTCATATAAGTGTGATCACACAGTGTTTGTCCTTTTGTGACTGGCTGACTTGACTAACGTGCCTTTTAAAACAAACCCAGGGAGGTGGGAAGGGAGGGAGGAGGGAGAGATCAGATCCCCCTCCCGCCTGTGTCTGGTGCCGGCCGGAAAGGGAAGCCTCCTTGGAGTTCCCTGAGGCCAGACTGCAGTTGGCAAGACGCAGCACAGCTGCAGAGGAATGGTTCTCCTGGCAGCGTAGGTTCAAGGATCATCATCTCCATCAACAAGTGTCTACTGGGGAAGTTCTCATTTCAAGGACACTCTCTGAAGGCCACAGAACCTCAGCAATTCTTCGAGAATTCTCATGAAAAGGTCTCAGCATCTTTCTGGGGGAGGAAGAATCTGAATAAATAAGGCCTCATTATTTTAAGAGCAGCTTCTGTAGGAATCTTGGAGGGAGAGCTGAAGAGGCAATGGAATGTGAATGAATAGTCTCAAAGCTGCCAGGGCCTGCTCTTGAGGAACGAGCTATGCTTAGAATGTGTATCCCTCATGGACACAGGCGTGGAGCATAGAAGGAAGGGAAATTTGGGCTCAAAACTGAAAGGCAGTCTGTGAAATTTAGTCACATGTCAAAAGGGTCATTGGCAAAAAATGTCTGGGAACCACTGTACACTCTGCCTGAACCTTGCAGGGCCACTCCCACCAGCACTGCCTCACGATGCTGTGTCCCTGTGGACAGGCCGCATCTGCAGCACAATCCCTCCTTCCCACCCAAACTCCACCCAGCACCCAGAACAAGGGAGGCCTGCTGCAGAAGCTCTGTGTGGGAGTGAGACTCTTAGAGGCAGAAATCAGTGCAAATTGGGAGTTAACCTTTTCATCTGAGCTGACAGAGCTCAACTTACCATTAGGTTAATTTATGAACGAAAAAAAATTGGTGAAAAGGTTTATACAAGGCAATCCTAATTATCTTTTCACAAGCCTGTTCTGAAATTCTCAGAACTTTAAAGCTTTTGCCTTTTACCTCTGCCTGACCGCTGCTCGCCCCCTGGTCTGGCCATCCACCCACCCAACCCCTGTCCTCTCTCAAACCTGCTCCTTGGGGCATCTTTCTTTCTCACCTCAGCTCATGGCTACACCCATCCTTCTGGTTCTTTGGGCCAAAAACCTCAGTCATCTTGGATTCATTCCTTCTCTCATATCCCACTTTCAATCAGTTAGTGAGAAATTCTGGCAGCTTCATCTTCAAAATAGAGTCCAAATCCAAACCCTTGCATTCCTTCCCTGCTTCTGCCCTTCTATAAAATACCTCTCACTTGCAGGAGACGCTTAACTGCTTTGCCCTTGCCCCTTCAAGGTCTGTTCTCAACCCAGCATCCAGATCCATCCTTTAGAAAGATAAGTTGGATTATGTCACTGTCTTACCCGAAACCCTCTAAAAGATTCTTATTTCACTGAGTAAAGGCCAAAGTCATTCAAATGCCCCATCAAGTCCTATGTGATCTTTCTTCTCCCGATACCCCAGCTCGAGCCCTGGACTCTGTTGGTATGCTGCCTGCTTTATGAGTCCTCTCTGAACTACCATCCAACTTCTGTCCCTCACTACCTATTCTTTTCCATGTGTCCTTTTCCTCTATAAACTCATCACCAACTTACGTATACGTGAACAGATAGTGCAGCTCAGTGCAAGTCTCTCTCCTTCTCCTCTCTCTGTCTCCTTTGGGGAAGCCTTCTTTGGCCACCTAGTGTCATTTCTCTCAGTGACCGTGTATCCCATCGCCCTGTTTTATTTCTCTTGTAGCACTTTCACAATAAAGTCATCTTGTCTTCTTATCTGATTTAGTACAGGGCTGGGCACAGAGCTGGTGCTCAGTAACTACTGCTTGAATGAATGGAGCACCTTCATGATGATCTAATACCATTATTTCTTTTCCCCAACAATTTATCTTGAAAATTTCAATGCACACCAAAGATGAAAGAAACGTACATCCATACAGCTTTAATTTGGATTCACCAACTATTCAATTTTACTAAATTTGTGTTCTCTTTTTAATATTTATATCTATCTATACATGTGCACACACAAACACACACTGTGTACATTTTTTCAGAACCATTTGAAAGTAAATCATGATATTTTACCCTTAAATACTTCAGCATGTATCCCTTGGAAACAAGATCATTCTACATAATCAAAATATTATTTTAAGACCCAAGAAAAGTAAAGTAGACACAATATTATGAACTGCTGTACAGTATCCATGAAGATTCTCTAAATTGCTCCAACGATGTCCATTACAGATTTGTCCTCAACCTGGGAGCCCACCCGGAATCTCTTATTTCACTTGTTCTCATTTCGTTTCCTTTACTCTACCACAGTCTCTACTCATTTTGTCTTTCTTGACAGGGCGATAGGGACATTACCGAAAGGTTCTGTCCACTGTCTTGAAGAGTGTCCCATAGAGGATGTCTGATCACAGTACTGTGTTCAAAAGTGAACTTAATTTATTCTTTTATTCTGTGTGTTTAGGCAGCCAATTTAATATACAACGAGTTCACTTTTTCTGTTTGTTTTAAATTTTAAGATTTGCTGCTTTTCATCATTTTGATTAAATTTTAATTTGTGAACTACGTAAAACACCTCACTGGTTCCAAAGCCAACACAGAAGGGACACATTTGGAAAGTCACTCCCCCTTCAGATTCTCACTTTGTTTCCCTCACCTTCCAAAGGCCTCCTTTTTCATATTTTATCTCTTCAGATTCTTTTTATAAAATGTGCACAAATGTGTATGTGTATGTCTACTTATAAATTATAGATATACGTTTATACATTTTAAATGTTTCCCTTTGTTTCTTGTACAAAAAGAAGCATACCATATAGAGCATATGTACTCTCCTGCCTCTTATTTTTGCCTCTAAAACATATACTAGTAATCATTCCACATCAGCTCACAGAGGTCTTTCATTCTTTATGGCTGTAGCCACACAGTTGTGTGATTGTACATATATGTAGGTGACCTTGCACATGTATTTTAGTGGGCTGGTATGGACTAACTGTGTTCCTCAAATTCATGTTGAAATTTGAATCTCCAGTGTGACTCTATTTGGAGATGGAGACTCTAAGGAGGTAGTGAAGATTAAACAATATAAGGGTGAAGCCTTGACTTGCTAGAACTAGTGTCCTACGAGAAAAGGAAGAGACGCCATTGCTGTCTCTCTCTGCACAGGAGGAAGGCCACGTGCGGGCGGTGAGAAGGCTGCTAGGTCCTACATGGCAGAAAGGGAGGCCTCGGCAGAAAACAACTTTGGTGGCAGCTCCATCTTGGACTTTCAGCCTCCAGAACTGTGAGAAAGTAAATTTCTGTGGTTTAAACCACCAAAGTCCGTGGTATTTTGTTACGGCAGCCTGACAAGACTAGTATGTGGGTATTAGAAGAGTTAAATACTGTAGGTCGTCCACGAAAACAAACTAAAGATTGATTTAAGCCCTGGATGGTGTGGCTCAGTGGACTGAATGCTGGTCTACAAACCGAAGGTCACTGGTTCAATTCCCAGTCAGGGTGCATGCCTCAGTTGCAGGTCGGGTCCCCATTCCAGGGTGTTCAAGAGGCAACAGATCAATGTTTCTCTCCCTCTCTTTCTCCCTTCCTTCCCCTCTCTCTAAAAATTAAATAAAATCTTTAAAAATATTTTAAAAATTGATATAAGAGAAAATCACTTAAAAAATCTATTAAAAAAGATATTTCTGGAGGCTCCTGAGGAGGAAGTAAGGAAGTACCCGCACTCCGCTGACCACGGAGTAGGCAACAGTTTGCATTAAATCGTTTTAAAGACCAGCGTGAGCCTCCCAGGTGCAGATCCATCAGAGCATCACTTTCTATTTTGACTCATTCTCTGAAATCGCAATCACACGTGTCAGTTGTCTTCTTCCAGACTTCGGGCACGAAGGAGGGAAATCCCCTCGCTGCTGCAGGGCCCCTGGTGAACGGCCCCTCTGATTCAGGGGAAATGGGAGAGGAAGGACAGCAGTGCGAGTTCTAGGGACCCCCGGGTCCAGACTTCCCAGGATCCAGAGGCGACTTTACGGCATCCTTTTAAAAGAACCCTTTTTTTTTCTAAAAGATTTTATTTATTTATCTTTAGAGGGGAAGGGAAGGAAAGAGGGAGAGAAATATCAATGTATGGTTGCCTCTGGTGCACTCCCTGCTAGGGACTGGCCCGCGACCCAGGCACGTGCCCTGACTGGGAATCGAACCATGATAGTGTGGTTCACAGGCCCGTGCTCAATCTACTGAGCTACACCAGCCAGAACCAAAAAAACCTCTTTTTTCAATTAGAGTTTACATTCAACATTATTTTGCATTAGTTTCAGGTGATGGTGTCCTCTTTTAATAAAGCCTGGTTAAGGAAGGAAGCAGCCTTTTTACTATTGGTTTAAAAAAAGTCATCATTCATCTCATTAATATAAAAACATGTCCTTATTACTGAACATCCTGACATATCCTTAAAGAAGCAGCTACTTAGAGATACTCTGTACACAACTAGAGTCTGAAGTAAATTCCAAGCTTATTGAGTGACTTCCTAAAGCATACATTTATAAATATTTATAAATGTTTTAAAATACCCCTGAAAGAACTCTCCTTTTCTTCAGTACTCACTGTATACCAGGTGACAGGAAAGGACACTCCCCACACCCCCTACTTCCTTTATAATCACACAAGATTTGACTAGATGGTGAGAATTTCCTTCTCTACCTGGGGATTCATAGGATTGGACACTTGGAAAATATGTGAACTATTTACGCTGAAATGAACACCAGTAATTTGTAGAGATGGAATGGCAAAAGCATTTGTAGGTTTCAACGACGCAGGGAAATTTAAATAGGAAAAAAGGCCTTAAAGTTTTAGTAAGGAAGAACTAAGAGAAATCTATTCCCTTTCTTGCTTTTTGGATTGATTTTCATTTAACTGGTGAGACTGTGCATACAAGTTGGTTCAGCTCACGTTAAGAACTTGAGCACCTGAGACAGGAGAAAGGGGAGCCCTAAGCTGGACGAAAGGTCCAGGAAGCATGAGGGCAGTGCTGGCATTTTCGTGGAGAAAACCAATGAGGCCACAGAACCTGTGAAATCACACATAAAGCCATACTTAGAATCTTATTTTTCCAGAATTATGCTGCATACTTCATCTGGCCTTCCTTCCCTCCCCTCTATCCATGGAACTGTTCAAATAACCCTTTTATTATTAGAGAAACATAATAATGTACCCTGTAGGAATCTGGGAAACGCAGACAAGGAAAACAAAATATAGCACATTCCCACCATTCACGGATCACCACTCTTAACAGTTCAGCACATGTCCTTATGGCTCTTTACACACATATTCTCTCTCTCTCTCTCTCTCACACACACACACACACACACACTCACTCACTCACTCACTCACTCACAGCTGTATTTTATTTTTAACCAAACCGAGATCATACTGGGCAAATTATTCCTCAGTTTGCCTTTTCTGATGATCACCATCTTTCCATTTCAGAAAAATTGCTTCTGATGCCCAGATCACATCTGAAATTCTCCAATTCCAACCCTGCTTCCCCAAAGTCCTTTATAACTGGTTTTAGTACTATGCACTGCCTCTGGTTTTTAAATCCCTTAACTTTTGTTTAATTTAGCTTGTTCCATTTATATGACACTGGCTCATTAAAGCAATCAGGCCACAGTCCTGCAGAACAACCCACCCTGTGGACCACTGCTTCCTTATGGTGTCCTTAAGCTTGTTTCTCTAATCCTTGATTTTCCTCTAACTAGATGTTACATCAAAAGGCTTTACAAAGTCGTTATACACTGAATGCATTCTTGGGCATATTGTGTGTTTTATGAATATGTGCATCAGAAGACATCTGACACCTGGTTGACCAACCAGGAGTGATGCTCAGAGCTGCCTGGGTTAGTGTGAAGACGTGTGTGTGTGTGTGTGTGTGTGTGTGTGTGGTGTAACTGCGTCTCTGTGTGCTGCTTTGCTGCTCCACTAATGCCCATCATACATTCACCATAATAGTTTTACGTGATCATCTCTGTCTGAATCTATTCCCGACATTTCAAAATGTGTGGCACTGGATTACAAATAACCTTGAGGCAAGGGCTTTGTCCTCTAGAAATTTAGCATCTCTTTGCAGGTTCTTGTACCTCTCTGTGCTAAGGGCTGATGCTCACAATATCACTGAGGAGGTGTACTCCTTAGAAGGTAATTTAGAGAGCATCTCTACACATGTGTCCTCAGTCTGATAAAAATGTTGGAGCTTCAGTATTCCCCAAACGAATGAAGATCAACTTAAAACCAGCAATCTGGAGTAAACCTCGCTCTTCACCGAAGAACTGGCAATGGGAGTGGAAGTGTTAGAGCTCGGTCTCAGCCCTGCCATCGCCTGGGGGCTGGTCTGTCTCCCATGTGTTCCTTCAGTTCTGCGCTCTCAGTGCCTTGGGTACACACACAGCACTGCAGATTCGGATCAAGGCTCGATGGCCTCTTTCCCCACACGTGTGTTCTCACACTCAATTTTAGGGTCTCTGAAAGGCACCGTCATTCTCACAGTTCCTCTGCTCATGCCAGGATTAGGGTGCATCTCCTGGCTGTGCCCTCTGTCTGAAGCAGTTGACTGATCCATCTGTCCAGCATTCCACCACTAGCCAAATATTCCTTAATTTGTTTTTCAGCATGTTACTTCACAATGTGTGAGTGAATTCCCATTGCTTATTTGATCAAGACTAAATTCTTTTGTCTAAATTTTATTCTTTCACAGGAAGGCTCCAGGTAATCTGACCATATTTTGAATCACTGTCCCATATTACCATTGGTGCTCATCGAAGCTGGCTCCTTCGTGCTCTTTGAGTGCTTCATTTTGGGCCTTCGTCATACGCGTGTCTTCTCCTGTAGGAGCTCTCCCCACGTGTTCCTTGGGAAAGTCTTATCCACCAAGTTTTAGATGGTCTAAGCTTTATGGGGGAGATGGAAGGAAAACCAACCTCTCCCCGAGCTGAACCTTTGCAGTGCAAACAGCAGCCAACACAACTTGGCATCTATGATGAATGCTCTTGAATTGTGCACCTTTGATTTCTACAGTTTTGTCTTGATTCTTCAACTACATTGTAAGCCCTTGGAAAGAAATGGTCTTGCTTTGTATTTCTAATTAATACCCCAAAGAAGGTGTCATGTGTTGCATTCCTCTGATTCAGTGAAGTGCTGTATGTACTTAAGCCATCTTGGCTTTTTCAGTTTTAAACACACACACACACTAAATAATTCCTTTGAAGGTAATTCTATATTTTTTGTACCTTACTCCAGGGTCTAGTATCTTACAGAGTTATAAAATTTTCCTCTAATATAGCTGAAATCCCTCAATGCAGCTGGGACACTACTTCTTCTGTTAGTGAATGAGAACACCTGGTCAACAACTACTAAAACAGCCCCAAGTAGGAGGCATGCAGATACTCTGTTAAATAGGACTTTGAATGGTCGTTGTGTTTCTCTACGTGAACATCTTGTAAATCTGATGGATTTAGCTCATCCCTTCCCCACCCCCAAAGCCCCAGATTTACAAAATGTGTGTGTCAAATATCTTCTTTGAGAACCCTGCTAATTTCCCCAAACCATGAAGGTCTTATCCCGAATCTAGGTGTTTCATGGTTTTTATCTTCCCATTTTCCTATTTGTAGGGCACAGTTCAATGCCTGGGCTTCCACAGCTCCATTTGGCAGAAAGAGCACTCACCCACAGTCTAAGGTGTTCGCTGGGAAGCAGGACCACGTCTCTCGTGGTACTGCAGTGCCCATCTTTGCGTGCCAAGACCCCTGAGGGTCCTACCTTTTAGCATACATTTTCCTGGACTTTGAGTAACTTTCTTGTTTTTCCCACCCTTCTCCTTTTGTAACGAATAAATCAAGAAAGCTGGATGAGTTGTGAGGGTGCAGAGGGCCTCTTTTGACAGATCTTTGAAGTGACTTGCATGCACAGCTCCTTCCTAGCTGTGTCAACACCGTGGCTCGGCAGCCCTGTGCGGCCACTGCTCTCTCAACAGCTGTTCACTCCCTTCCAGCTGCAGGGGACGCCCTCCGGGGATGATATCATCTATCATCTTACTTCTTTTAGGAAGAATAATCTTTCATTTGGTTTTGCAATAAAGAATTTAAAAAATCCATAGAATTAAAAGTTAGGCAGCTATATAAGAATCAGGAAAAAGTGAGTAGCAATGACACAGAACACTATCCTTTCTAAAGCAGAAGAGAAAATGCAATAGTTGTTTACTTCAACAACCTGGAGGCCTGTAAATGTGACCTTCTGCATCCTTCCTTTGATTTTCTTCTAAACACAGGAATGTTTTGTTGGCTAAATCCCAGTAATTTTTTTTCACCCCCGGCCAACTTTTGGCTTGCTTGGAAACAGCTGCCAGGCAGTCAAAAAATGTGCTCACATTGGAGGCCTGGCTCCATCCCACCCAGGGAGCTGAATGCCTTAACTTTTTCACACGTAGTCTTTGCCGGGCTGCACACAGGAGTCCACCTCAGATGGCAGTGCTCACCGAATCACCAGTCGGCCTGGAGTCAGTATCAACAGCAGTTAGAAAGACTGTCAACATATTTTAGGAGTCTATGGCAAAGTGGTACATTTTACTACACACAGCTAGTGAACAGAAAAAAGAACACGTCTGAAATATTAGGAAACCCAAAGTGCCAGTACTTAATTGCTTCACTCCTGAAAGCAAAAAACAGCCCAGCCCTTTATCTAGACTGTGTTTTGGTTAAGAACCCAAACAAACAAGACTATAAACAAAGTTATTAACTGATGACTGCCAATGATTTTATTTTACTTTCTTTGTGCCTCCAAGAACAGCCTTTCCTACTGACAAACATGCACCACTCTAATGTCTGGATATAATCCATTTTATTAAGAAATTCCTGAATCAATTTCCTGGTTTATAGCTTGTCCAACCACGACTCCAGGTGTTCTCACCATAAAAAGGGTCTCTTTCAAAGGCCACTGCTCGTCTAACTGCACATGCACACGAAATATCACGGACACCCCGACAATGGAGCTGAAACCTGAAGCAGTTTGGTGACATTCCAAGTTTTTAATGGAATGTGAATCCATTAAGATTATTAGGTGACTTTACTGATATCCTCAAATTTGTGCCAAGTGTGAAAGCTGCCAAAGAAAAGACGGAATAAAAACCAACCCTTGGATTCCAGCTCTGGGTATTTTGGTGTGGAAACTGTATTTTCTTGTAACTCATTTAAAACACACACACCATGCTTTCACTGTTTAATTGCAGTCTCAGTTTTCAGGAAGCAGAGAGAAATGAGATACATAATCAATGTTTCTCTTCTGTTCGGCGTTCAGCCTAAATGGTCCTGCACTTTTACTGGAGAAGGAGGGCAGGTAATGCCTGTTAACAAGAACTGATTCTAAGAAGCACTGGCTCAAGTGAAATACTACTGCATCACCAGTGACTCAACCAGCTACTCGGGGGTGATCACTCTGCGATGGTGGAGCCACACTAATTGGACAATGGCTTGCTGCCAGCTCCTGTTGGCATGACCTACAATACCCTTGGCTGACAGCCACTGGGTCTCTCTATCACACTTTTTTCTTGTCATCTGGATGGGAAGTGGAAATAATTTTTAAGAATCCTCCCAAGTGCTCTTTAACTTCTTATCATGAATTGAAAGTTTAATTAAGTTCCCTGTTAAAGGCCGAGGTTCTATGATTCAATACAACAAAATAATAGTTATGATTATTGATCAAGTGAGGAACTTTACAGCTCTGAACTTTGCCTTTCAAGTTATTCTTAATTTTAATTGAAACAGTTAGGAAACTCCAAAACAGGGGAAAGAAAGAAATGTAAGGGACATTTAATTCATACACAGAGACGAGGTTTAAAATGAATAGATTTACTGGTAACTAAAATTTAATGCAAACAATTGTGCTGTCAAAGGCTTTGTTACAAGTCCATTTAAAATGTTTATAATTGTGGCTGTCTTTCATTATATAGGGGTAAATAGGTATAGTGAAGGAATCCTTAAAAATGGCTTTGAAATCAGGTCACTCAAAAATAATTTTTAGATATGTCTTAGCCTGTGCCTATTCAACTCCTTCTACTATGCCAAAATAGGAACATTTCAACATAAGTTTCTTTAAATAGGATTTACTGGCCTCAGGATTTAAAAACTGTAAGAGGTTTGGAAACAGCTTATGCATTTCAGTTTTAAAATTAGCTAGCGCCGTGGCTATTTCCACACCAGATCTCCCTCCCTCTGCATCAGCACCACCGAACAGCCTTCGGAGATGGAACCACAATAGGATTAGCTCCTCTCTTCACGGCTCTGCGTTTTTCACCCCCATGTGAGACCGAGGCCCAGATTTCAGGGCTGGAAGTCACCTTTGCGTTACTATAAATAAGTTTGCCTTTAGGCATTTCAAAATTATCAGCACGACTCTAGGACTTGAAAACTTCTTACTTGCCAGCAAGTAGTTACCTGGAATATTTTGACTTATTATTTATTTGCTTTTTTTCATCTGCTGCCAAGTCTCACTAATGCAACTTGGAAAATTGCACCATAGCTTTTAATGAGGATTCTGAGGTAAGAGTCATTTCATCAGACGAGACTGTGCTTTCCTTTTATGGGAATAATAATACCTACTGTTTATATAGCACCATCCTTCCAAGAAGTTTAACATATCACATTTCATTAATCAAAACAGCAGCCATGGAAGCCAAGCTGGTAACCAGTATTGTTATTCCCTGCATACTCATTGAAGTTGAGGTCATTAAATGTAAAATACATTGTTTCAAAACCCTAAAATCTTCTGAAATGGTTAGACAGCAGTGAGCTGCATCTTGTACAATCTGCCTATATTCTAGGTTAGCAAAGAGTGATTCTACAGTATTTAACTGTCATCTCCTGCGAACTCTTGTAAGACCCTTTCTGAAAAGTCAGGGAATATTCACAAAGAGAAGGGAGCTTGAGCTCACTCGCCTTCTGAAGTTGTGTGGTTCTCTCCCTTCCCAGCCACTGTGCCTTTCTTTTCCGAGTACAACCGAATTGGTCTCCCCTTTCCCGAGTACAATTGAATTGGTCTTTGCCCTAGACCTGTTCCCCAAGGACGTACTCAGTGAAATCACAAATGGCTCCCAAACTGCTGGACAGTCAGTGTTCAGCCTGTATCTAGTTGACTACCAGCATCATTTGACATCATTTGACTCTCCTTCCTTGAAATACTTACTTTTCCTGGCTTCCAGCACACTATACTTTTTGTTTCCTATTCTACCTCAATAGTTGTTCTATCTTGGTCGACTCTGCTGGTTCCTCTTCATCTCCCTGACTTCTTAGTTCTTGAAAGCCCAAGGCTCAATCCTGGAATCTGTTTTTCTTTTCTTCTTCTACCTACACTTATTCCCCTGGTAATCGTACCCTGTCTTGTGGCTTTCAATATCCTCAATACTCTGGTATTAAAACTCCTATTTCCAGATTAGATTTCTCCCATGAATTCTAGGCATGCATCCTCCTGTGTACTAGATATCTCTGCTTAGATTTCACAGGCATCTCAAGCTTCATATGCACACAAATGGAACTCCTAATTCTACTTCCACCTCCTCAAACCTACTTCTCCCAGTCTTCACCAATTTTAGTTCACGGCAACACCATTCTTCCAACAGCTCAAGCCCCAAAACTTCAAGTGATCCTTAACCCCTCTCTTTCTCTCCCATCCTATGTCCAATCTGTAAGAAAATCCCATAAGCTCTGCCTTCAAAATATCAGCAGAGTCTGACACTGATCACCACTCTACTGCTATTGCTCTGGTCTAGGCCATCATGCCATGCCTGGGTTGTTGATGTATTAAGTGCTTTCCTTACTTCTCCCCTTGTTCTCTTCCCACCTATTGTCACACAGCAGTCAAAATGATCTTCTGTGAGACCCTCCCATGGCCTCTCAGATCATTCCGAGGAAAGGTAATGTGCCCAAAGGTGCACAGCCTGGCCCTGTTACCTCTGATGTGCTTCCTCCCACTGTGCTGCTTGCTCACTCTGCTCCTGTGTGTCCGACATGCCAGGCCCAGGCCAGCCTCTGGGCTTCCTCCTTGCTGTTCCTTCTGCCTCAACCGCTTTCCCTCCAGACGTCCACACCGGCTGGCTCTGCCACCTCCTTCAAGTCTCTGCTCAAAAGTTATCCTCCAACAGGCCATTCCTGACCACCCCATTTAAACTTGCAATACTGTACCCTGACATCCCTTAACCCCCTTCTCTGTTTTATTTTCCTTAATGGCATCTAACAAAGTACATGCCATATTTATTTATTTTGTGTCTCTCCTCGTCCTCCCCCACTGGAAAGTAAGCTCTGTTCTGTTTACTAGGTTCACCTAGCACCTAGAACAATGCCTCCTGGTACATAGCAGGACCTTGACAAATATTTGCTGAATAAATGAATAATGAGTGAGGAAACAGAAGCCCCAAGAGCTTGACTGGCTTGCTCAAGACCTTACATGCAGTTAGTGCCAAGGTCCAGACCGTGGTTTTCTGAGTCACTCATTACTGATACTCCTTAGATCTCAAAATTTGCCTATTACTCTTCTTTCGAGTTTTGTCTAGGTGGTAAATGGGTGAGGCCAAAGAGCAGGCTCTGTGCTCTGGGGTGGTGAGTGTTCTGTTCTTATCTCGGGCATGCCATTTCCCAAAGACCTCACCCACTGCTTCCTACCAACTCTCACCTCCCACAGTTAAACCCCGGCTCAGAGTAATGCTGGCACCCTGTGCTGTAGCGTTAAGTAGTATTTCATACTGAAAAGGCTGTTTGAAGACAATCATGACCGTCTTACTACTTCTTTAAAAGACTGGACCTAAGCCATCCCAGGGACATTAACAGTTTTCATATCCTCTAAAAACTTTCAGACAAGAAAATTCCATAATTTCCTCTATGCTTGGCAGCACTACTGCAGAAATATTCTTTATTGCACCCTGTGGTTCAGACCTAACAATGAATGCCTTTTCTTCAGAATCCTTCTGGGTCAGCTGTCTTTTCTGTTTAGCTCTGGAAATAACAAGATCTGCCCTAAAATGTTCACAGAGAGAGAGAGAGAGAGAGAGAGAGAGAGAGAGAGAGAGAGAGAGAGGAAGCTAGCAAAAGACAGAGCTAGAGAGTGAGTGAGCAGAAGTCTGAAATACATTTATACCTAAGAAAGCATAAGGTCCACCTGAATGGGCCATACTCACCCGTACCTGATAGCTGTTCTCTGCAAGAAGCCTTCCACTGTCTAGATGGTGAGAGGGCATGGGAAACACACCCAGAGACAGGTGGTGGAGCCTTGGCAATAACCTCCCTCCCCCAGTTTAAAATATTTATTTATTTTAGACAAAAATGTGTATATCTGAGGTATGGAATGATGTTTTCATATATCTATAAACTGTGATCATCACAAACTAATTAATACCTTGAGCACTTCCCATGGTTATTATTACTATTATTATTGTTATTTTGTGGTGAGAACAATTGAGATCTATTCTCTTAGCAAATCACGAGTATGTAACACATTATTAACCACAGTTACCATGTTGTACACTAGGCTTCCAGAACTTATTCATCTTATAACTGAAAGTTGGTGTCCTTTCCTCAACATCTCCCCTTTTGCCCTACTCACCACCCCTGGCCTCTGGTACCAACCACTGCACTCTATCTGTTACCTGAGTCTGACCTTTTTTAGATGCCACATACAAGTGAGATCATGCAATATTTGTCTTTTTATGTCTGGCTTTTTTTACTTGGCATAATGACCTCTAGGTTTACCCATGTTGCTGCAAAAAGCAGGATTTCCTTGTTTTTAAAGATGGAGTAATACTGCATTGCATGAATGTGTGTACATATTCAACATATAGCATTTTCTTTTTCCAGTCATATCTTAACAGACATTTAGGTGGTTTCCACCTCTTGGCTATTGTGAATAACACTGCAGTGAACACAGAGTACAGACATCTCTTCAAGATAATGATTTATTTCTTCCAGATATATAACTAGAAGTTAGATTGCTGGATCTCATGGTAGTTCTATTTTTAATTTTTTGAGGAACCTCCAAACCCTTTCCACAGTGGCTGTATCAATTTACATTCCCACCAACAGTGCACCAGGGATCCCCTTTCTCCACATCCTTGCCAACACTTGTTATCTTTTGACTCTTTGATGTTAGACCTTGGCAATAACCTCTTAACAGCTGCTCATCCCTTGGTATTCGGGGAGCCAAGCAGCCCCATAGGTATGGGGCTGAATGGCAAACCCACTCTTGGCTCTATGTCTTCTAAGGAAGCACGCCCCGTTCTGGCCCTCCACACTCAACACACAAGAATGAACTTTGTGATTGTGATGCACTTCCAGTGTGAACAGCATCCAGCCCCAAATGGTTTGTGTGACTACAGCTAAGGAGGTGTTTGTTGAGCCAACTTCAGTACTAATGAGCAGTGGGATAATGGCCTTGCAATGCTTGGCACATCAACTACTTTCTCTTCATCTCTTAGCAAAAAATACACTTACTAATTATAAATTAAATTATCTGTGTTATTGAACAAAAGTACCATGTACACTGCCTTCTTTTCTGCTCTTTGCTGACGCACACTCCTTGATATGTTTTTCAATGGGGGGCCAACACCCAAGTCAGGTAACTTCTGGGGACTGTCACTCCATTTTAGGGAAAAAAAAAAAAAGCAAGACAATTCAATTACGCCTTGGCTTCAGGAAGGAGGTCTCTATTTCTGTGTCTCCCCCTTCCAGTTAAGAGGCCACACTGGCACTGGGCTCTAATTTGCTGGTAACCCTGCCGCCCATCACTACTCGCCCATCACTACTCGGGATTTTAGGGTGGAACCGTACAACTGAACAGGGCTGGAAGCCAGAGTGGGGTGTGGCCTGAACTGACCGAGCAGGGGAGCAGGAGTGCTGCGGTCTGTACGGGAAGTCTCACAGTCCAGGGAGGAGCTCTCGTGTTTGGCCATGCTGGCCCACAAGAAATTCAATGGCTGTCTGGCCAGGGAGTGCAGAGGTGGGCCAAGTGTGAATGAGACTGGGGCAGGGCCAGAAGCTGATTTAAATGCGGTAACAGAATTACAACGAGGTTTGAAGATTTCCAAGGGACTAATCAAATGCTTATTCTTACATCATATGAACCACATGCCAGTTAGTTCCAGGAAGCTACTTTCCAAGGTAGTGTTTGGGACTTTTGTTTATTCACCACTTAATTCAAATTCTATGAAGTCATTTACTGAGCTAAGAGGGACAATGACCATAGAGCCTTCAAGGACATTTCAGTGTGTACACAGCGAGGAGAGGAAAACAATGCCCAGTACCTGGGGCCCCAGGAGGGTGCTCTGAGCAGGGGGCAGGGCTCCTGGAGGGAGGCCTTAGAAACAGCTGCAGACCCACAAAGGAACATGCACTGGGGCTGGCGTGCATGCCCCATCAGCAAGTTACTAAAAGCTGGGATACTGACAGTAGGAGTTCACATTTCATAGGGAGAAATAAGTAGTTACGTCTGGAGGTTTCAGGTACACGAGCAACTGGAATGTTTCAATGGTTTGGAAATGTAGATGATGTAGGGATAGCAATCATTTTACACAGCTAGGAAGAAAGAAAACCAACAAACATATCACGAGGCCCCACTTTACTGGAACACAATCAGAAAGGTCAAATGGCAGATTTTGGGGTAATGACTCTTACTTTACAGAGTCTGATGCCAAGGAAATAAGAGACTGTGGGGGATTTGATCTAAAAAGCAGCTTTTAGTTCAGGCTGTATGCATTTACATTTCAGTTTCCTTTAAATTTTACTGCCTTGGCATTGCATAATCACAAATAATTCAAGGATGTCAGAATTTTAGGGGGTTTTACGGAGAGAAACTGGGGCTCACTGAGGTTAAATCAGGATCCCAGAGGTAAGTGGGGGCCGGCCAGGGCTTTGGGCACCTGGTGCAGGGAGTCTTAGGATGGGGCCGACAGGGAAGAAAAACTAATTACACGAAATCTGACTTTGACCTGTGAATATATCTGAATATAATCTAATTTTGTTGAAAATCAGTAAAAAAACATAAGTGAGGTGGCTCTCAAAGAGATACAGATAATAAATGAACTGTAAGCTTCACACCTCTCCCCAACAACATTTTGGATAATGAAAAATTTCCAAATATTTCCAGGAAATTATAGAGTTGGACAACTCAATAATTCAAAAGACAGTCTTGCTCCCCATCTAGAGAGAAAGGAAGGGTCTTGCATCTGACAAATGTTTTCTGTGGGACAGGGATGATACTGGGAACTTCTATACTTATTATCATCGCACCTAAGATGGGTATTCACCGCCCCCCCCCCCAGGCAGATGAGGAAAATCCAGCTCCAGTCACGGGGTCACACCACAGCTGCCACCCTTAGCCTTCCCACATTACTCGGCAAGGCCATAAACTTCCCTACCTATCCCGGCCCCAGTTACACTACCTTCAGCTGATTTGTCCTTGGGCTTCCAGTATGGGGACTGTTCTAGTTACCTACTTGTAAGTGCTGCGAGGAGTAGTAAGGAGCCTTTTATGTGGGTCCTCACTTTGTCATCTGGCCACTCTCCTGCTCTGCAGGAGTCACAGCAGATGTTGCTTAATAAGGGACAGGATCTGGTGTCCCCCTCTGAAAACCATGTCCTACTCACCCATCAACTTGCTTTTTATGTTGGATTTGGATGCCTTTCTGTGCAGCAGGTGCTTGCCCCACAAACTCCTCCTGTCTTCTACATATTCTCTTTATTCATCTATGTCATTTGCCACACCTCTGGAGACATTGGGCTTTGCGAGCTTGGGATTTAATGCTAGCTGTACTCGTTAGAACCTCACACCGGGCAGATGAGGGTCTTTGTTTTCTCCTAGGGTTTCTGCTCAGTGGATCACTGCACCGCTCTGGGACAGCCGGCAGTGGTGGGCCCAGTGTTGCACATTCTGCTGGTGCACTGGAAATAATTCTGGTCCTGAATACAAAGTCCAAGGCTGCTCAGTGTTACCCTTGGTCCCATGAAAATGGAGGGGAGTCAGGATGATGGAAGAGGAGAAACTGTATATCCAGTTCAAAGGGTGACCCATTTGAAGCCTGTCATTGTGAAGCCCATTATGAAGCCCATTGTGAATTTCTGCAGCTCAAATCACCCAACTGAATATCATCTCTGGACATACAGGTCCAGCTACCAGTGTCCTCAATGAACAGAAATGACTCACTAAAGTAATTAAGAAACCTGAATAGGGTATTTCAACAATGGTGAGAAGAGCCAAGTTTACACTTCTTAGAATCTACTATATTAACTGAAAATTACTGCTTGCTTTTACTTTTCCCCCAAGCAAGGTAGGTGCTGTGAATACTCTCATTCTTTAACTCTCAGGGGAAATCAAGTGCTCCTTCAATCATTTGAAACAGAAAAATCATAGCAACAGTCCCAGTGATTCAGATCCCACATGCAGGACTGTACCAAACTTTGGCTGAACTACTCAAAACCGGAAGACTAAGTGAACTAGAAACTATGAGTGACTGTGAGCCACAGGTGGGGTTCGGTTCCCTTCAAGAAAGATGCTCTGTTCAGACTCATGTCTCCAAGACTTCACACGCATCAAATCGAAACTGGCTATGACAAACTTAATGTGTGGGTAACTTGGACATCAGCCCCTGAGTGGCGATGTGGCACTGGGTCCACTGTCATATTCACCCAATTGTCTACAAGTCAATATGCCTCCATTAGCAACACACAATCAAATTAAACAACTGTACCTCCTCAGGCAAGCTGACCACCAAGTCATTTTTCGTCTGTCCAACCAGTGCCTGCCAGAAGTATTCACTGCATGCAGCTAGCACAGCCCGGTGGGCCCGGAACTCCTTTCTCTCCACGATCAGAGTCACGTCACAGAGAATATCCTTTTTCCGCTGGTCATTGAGGCCCAGGAGGATGTTGGTGCAGTGGACTGTGGACTCATACACATACATGGGGGAGTCAGGCTTCTCATCCACAGACATGCCGTTCACACCCTGAAAGAAAGAGAGGACGGGTCACCACTGTCTGAGTCACGAGTGAAGGTGAGAAAGAACTTCATGGTTCCTCAGTCTCACTGCCATGAGCCGGGCAGAATGGGGCAGAAGTGCTTATTAGCATATTCACGCTCAGTTCAGTGAGCTCAGGAAACATACTGGAAAGTCATGTTTTATGGCTGACTGTATCCTTTCCGTTCAGTGTGTCCTTTCACCCCATGGAAAAAAACCTAGGTCTTTTAATGGAACACCCCAAACATTTAAAATACACATACTTTAAAACTTGGTAGTTTGATCTCGTTGGCTGACTGAAAAGAAACTTTCACGCATACACAGTCCCAATTAATTTGAGCTTTGTGTTAAGTGAAAATGAGTCATTTTTAAGTATTTGTAATGCTTTCTTGATTTAAATACATGTAAGCTGCTAAGTTGAAATCTGGCTAAGATACCACATATCTAATCACAATACATAATTTAACAAGTGATCTAAACTGTCTGTGTACTAGAGTTGGTATAGCCAGCTATTGCAATTGACCCTGGCCACTTCGAGACCAAGTACAACCAACACAATGCTACTGCTGCTCATGAAAAGCTGTTGAAAAGAAGTGGAATTGTTCTGTCATTATCCCAGCAGACTTGATGTACATCCACTTTAAGTGAACACAATATATCACAATAGAAGTCATAAAACAGATGTATTCAATAGTGAAGATTGCCTTTACAAAAACGGTTCTTTGCTTTAAAAATGGTTCACTGACATAGTTAAAAAAACAGTATCTGTAATTAATTTAGATGACATAGTTTTTAAAATAAAGTTTACTACTAGTATGAAATCCAACAGTTTTACTTTCTTATTTAATTTTTACAGCTTTCAGATACAGTCAACCATATATATTTATGGTGCGCAGTTGGATATATTTTGGCATATGTTTGCAACTGTGAAACCATCATCACAATCAAGACTGAACACATCCTTTATCAGTGGAATTCTTCTGCTACCCCTATTAGTCCTTCCTTTGCACCTCTCTGTGCCCCTCCCCCTGAAACCACAGGTCTGTTCTGGCTCTGTATATTGGTTGTCATTTTATATGTTTTATATAGACAGAGTCACAGATTATATCCTTTTATGTCTGGCTTCTTTTACCCAGCATAGCTATTTTGTGATTCATCCATGTTGTGTGCATCAACTGTGTGTTCCTTTATTGCTGAGCAGTGTCCTACTGCATGGATGAAGTGCAATTTTTCATCTGTTCATCTATTGATGAATGATTGGGTGCTTCCAGTCTGTGGCTATTACAAATAAAGCTGCCACAGATTATTGTATAAATCTTTGTATGACCATATCCTTTCAGTCCTTTTGTGTAAATATCTAGGGCAGAATAGAAGAATCATTTGCTCTGTGTAAGTCTAACTTTTAAAGAAACGGCCCCTGTTTTCTAAAGGGGCCGTACCTTGTACCGTTTCATATTTTCAGCAGCAGTGTATGAGAGTTCCAGTTCTTTCATATCCTTGCCACCACTTGGTGTCATCTGTCTTTCTAATTTTGGCCATTCTAACGGGCACACTGTTAGATCTCTTTGTGGTTTAATTTGCTTTTCTCTAATAGAGTGAAAATGTTGAGCATCTTTTATGTGTTTATTCATCTATGTATCTTCTGTGGAAAGATGTTTGTTCAGATTCTTTGCTTATTTTTTTTATTGTTTTGTTTTCTTATTATAGACGTGCCTCATTTATGATGCTTCACTTTATTGCACGTTAAAGATGTGTTTTTTAAAAAATTGAAGGCAAGAACTTCTACCAGCAAAAAGACCATGACTTGCTTTACTGAGACACTTACTTTATTGCAGTGGCCTGAAACCAAGCCTGCGCCATCTCTGACATAAGCCTCTATTGAGTTTGGACACCTCTTTATACATTCTGAATAGAAATCCTTGATCAGATATGTGATTTCCAAATGTTTTTTATTTTTTCATTTTATTTTTTAATTGTATTTTTTCCATTACCATTTAGTCCCCTTATACCTCCCCTCTGGAACCCCTGCCACTGTCACCCATGTCCTTAAGTCCCTTTTCCTTTTTGCTCAATCCTTTCACCCCCTTCCCCCCTCCTTAGCTGTCATCCTGCTCTCTATGAATGTCTCTATTTAGTTTCTTCATTAGATTCCACATATAAGTGAAATCATATAATATCTGTCTTTCTCTTACTGGCTTATTTCACTTAGTATAATGTTCTCCAGGTCCATTCATACTATCACAAAGGGTAAACTTTTTTTTTTTTTTTTACAGCTGAGTAGTATTCTATTGTGTAAATGTCCCATAGTTGTTTTATCCACTTTTCTACTGATGGACACTTGGGGGGCTGCTTTCATGTCTTGGTGACTATAAATAATGCTGCAATAAATATAGGAGTGGTTATGTTCTTTTGAATTAGTGTTTTGGGTTCCTTTGAATGTATTCCCAGAAGTGGGATTGCTGGGTCAAAAGGCAGATCCATTTTTAATTTTTTGATGTATCTCCATACTGTTTTCTACAGTGGCTGCACTAGCCTGCATTCCCACCAATAGTGCAAAAGAGTTCCCCGTTCTTTTTATCCTTGCCAGCACTTGCTATTTGTTGACTTATTGATGAGAGCCATTCTGACAGGTGTGAGATGATATCTCACTGTGGTTTTAATTTACATCTCTCTGATGATGAGTGACACTGAACATCATTCCATATGTCTATTGGCCATCTGTATGCCCTCTGGAGAAGTGTCTACACAGGTTCTTTGCCCATTTTTCAAGTGGGTTGTTTTTTGGTGTTGAGTTTTGTAAACTCTTTATAAATTTAGGGTATTAACACTTTATCAGATGTATTGGTAGATAGGTTCTCCCATTCTGTGGGTTTAAAAAATTTTGTTAATGTCTTCCTTTGTTGTGCAAAAACTTAGTTTGATGCAGTCCCATTGTTTATTTTTCCTTTTGCTTCCCTTGCCTGGGGAGATAGATCTAATAAAATATTGCCACGAGCAATGTCTGAGATTTTGCTACCTATGTTTTCTTCTAGGATTTTTATAGTTTCAGGTCTAACATTTAACTCTTTAGTTCACTTTGAATTTATTCTTGTGTGTGATGTAAGAAGGTGGTCTGCTTTCAATTTTCTGCACTTATCTGTCCAATTTTCCCAGTACCATTTATTGAATAGACTATCTTCAGCTCATTGTATGTGGTTGCTTCCTCTGTCAAATATTTTATTGACTATAAAGGTGTGAGTTTATTTCTGGGCTTTCTATTCTGTTTCATTGATCTATGTGTCTGTTTTTATGCCAATACCATGCTGTTTTGATTACCATGGCCTTATAGTATAGTTTGATATTAGGTAGCATGATTCCTCCAACTTTGTTTTTCTTTCTCAGGATCACTGTTGCTATGCAGGGCCTTTTGTAGTTCCACATAAACTTTTGGATATTTATTCTAGTTCTGTGAAATGTGTCATCAGACTCTTGATAGGAATTGCATAGGTGGCTTTGGGTAGTATGGGCAGTTTAATGATGTTAATTCTTCCTATCCATGAACATGGTATGTGCTTCTACTTATTTGTATCTTCTCCATTTTCTTTCCTGTTTTATAATTTTCCAAGTAAGGTCTTTGACATCCTTGGTTAAATTTATTCCTAGATCTATTTTATTCTTTTTGAAACAACTGTAATTGGAATTATTTTTTTCACTTCCCTTCCTGTTAGTTTGTTATTGGCATATAAAAATGCAACTTATCTCTGAATATTAATTTTGTATCCTGTTACTTTGCTGAATTCATTGATTAGTTCAAGTAGTTTCTTGGTGGAATCTTTGGGGTTTTCTATGTACAGTATCATGTCATCTGCAAATAAAGACAGTTTTACTTTTTCCATTCCAATTTGGATGACTTTTATTTCTTCTTCTTCTCTGACTTCTGTAGCTAGGACTTCTCTGACTTCTGTAGCTAGGACTATGTTGAATAAGAAGGGTGAAAGTGGACATCCCTGTCTTGTTCCTGATCTTAAGGGGAACACTTGTAGTTTTTGCCCATTGAGTATGATGCTGGCAGTGGGTCTGTCACTTATGGCCTTTATTATGTTTGGTATGTTTCCTCTATTCCCACTTTGCTGAGAGTTTTTAATCATAAAAGGGTGCATGATGCTTTTTAAAAAAAGTGCTTTTTCTGTATCTATTGATATGATCGTGTGATTTTTATCCTTCATTTTGTTAATGCAATGAATCACATTTATTGATTTGTGAATGTTGTACCAACCTTGCATTCTTAGAATAAATCCCACTTGATCATGATGTATGATCTTTTTGATACATTGCTGTGTTTGGTTTGCTAATGTTCCAAATCTTTTCTAAACCATGGCTTCTCTTTTCATTCTCTTAATGGTGTTTTTCAGACACAGGAAGTTTTCATTTGATGAAGTCCAACTCAGCAATTTTTTCTTTTATGAATCATATTTGTGGTATGTATCTAAAAATATCTTTGCCTAAACCAAGGTTATATCTTTTGTCAAATTTACACCTACATATTAACATTTTAATGTAATTATAAATAGTTTGGCTTTTAGATTTAAATTTCTGATTTTTTATTTCTAGTATACAAAAATATAAATGATTTTTGTATATTGATCTTGTATCCTGCAGCTTTGCCTAACTTGCTTATTCATTCTCATGGCCTTTTTGTTTTGGTAGATTCCATAGATTTTCTATGTAGATGGTTATGCTGTCTATAAATGAAGATATTTTACTTCCATTTTTCTAATCTGGATGATTTCAAGGTCTTTTTCTTGCCTTAATGCATTGGCTAGATGCATCAGTACTGCATTGTACCTGTAGTACAATGTTGACCATAAGTGGTAAGAACAAGCATACTTACCTTGTTCCTAACATTAGGGGAAATGTATTCAGCCTGTCACTGTTATTTATGATGGTAGCTACAGGTATTTTATAGATGGGCCTATTGAGTTGCAGAAGTTTCTTTCTATTCCTCATTTGCTGAAAGTTTTTTAAAAATTAGGAATGTGTGAATGGGTGCTGGATTTTGACAAATGCTTTTCTGCATGTATTAAGATAATTACACAGTTTTTCTTTTTTTAAAGGTGTGTTAATAAGGTAAACAATGTTGACTTATTTTTTAATGTTACACCAATCTTGCATTTCTAGGATAACCTTCACTTAATCTTAATTTATTCGCATTTTTACAAGTTGTTGGATTCTATTTCTTAACATTTTGTTAGCCGACAGCACTCAAAACTGTGGGGGTGGGGTGGGGGCAATCAATGTTTTAGGACGTAAATGGTGTGCATAATTCATAAGAAGCAGCAGGTTTCTAAAAGACATCTCATTTTTCTAGTTCATTTATTAAGGTACCTACACCAATAAGAGAGAACCTTACTGTAAAAGATACAAAGCTGTAAGTTTTTTGGTGAAACACAAAATTAAATAAAATCAAAAGAGAAATGGAAGTGAGGTGCAGTGGAAAGAGGAGTGGACCAGTGATCTAGGTCTTTTGGTCCAGTTCTGACACTGACTAGCTTTGAGGATTTTGGATAAACCACTTTTCTCTGGACCTGTTTCCATGTCTGTAAAACGAGAAGTCTATACTAGAAGACCAGCCAGCTTCATACAAATCTACAAATCTGAGTCTCAGAGTCTATAAAACAAATAATCTAATTGATCATAGGGAGTGGGATATTGCCCTTTTAGTTGAGAGAAGTTAGCTTTCTGTGATCTTACAAAGAGCAATTATGTAGCCTCTTTCATAGTTGATATTGCAGAGATGGCTGCAGAGAACAGGGTGGACAATATAAAAGAAGAAACTAGGACCCAAATCCCTGGCTCCTGTAGATGCCAAGTTAGGAAGAACTGTTGCTCTAGATGATGGTATCCCTGAGCAAATGGGGGGAACAACTCCATTAAAGTGAAATTACCTTTAGGAAATGGGAAATCCAAATCTAGGAGGATATTTTGGCACAATATGTGGAACTGATGCTACGGACTCCTCTAGTCCTGGATATGCTGGCCCAGAGGTTTGTTCTGGGAACCATGGCTGACCAAGGGAGCAAATACTAAAAGAATATGTCACCTGGAACTCAGGGTGGAGTTCCACTGAAGTCCAAGTAAGGGCCTGACGACTGTCCAGGTGCACTGGACAAGGATCTGGCCACCAGGGAGGAGCAGTGAGTTATGAACAGTGGTGAAGACAAAGGCTCTCAGAGTCAGCTCATAAGCAAGATGCTCCCTTTCTGGCTCTAGGAAAGCTGCAGCGGCGGAGGGGCTTAAGAAAAGAATCCATATCCTAATATGAGGGCAAGTTTGGGAAAATAAGGCAGGTGTGGTAATACGTGCACCCTGAATTACTGAAGCAGGCTATGATAATTACATGAATGTGGATGTCTGTTTTTTGGACTAAACCTTCCAGGGAGTTTTAGAAGACATTTAAAAACAGATCTGTTCATCAAATGTTATAATCTAAATCCTATTATTTCCAGGAAGCTTTTAGCTAGACTTTAACCTGACTGAGGCTGTTCTTGATTTTATTACATTATTCCTGGATAATCCTTCCCTATGCTATGCCAGCACCACTCTATTCCTCTTTGCCTTCACATTCCTATTGGATCTCATCATTTTCCTTCCTGTTGGCCCCTTTTCAAGCATAACGGGACATACTGTCTCTTCTTCTTTTAGAAATTTAGAAATCAGCCAGCCCTCCCCATCCTTTGATTATCATGGGTGCTCTTCTAGGAACTCCTCCAATTTGTCTGTTTTTGACTGACTAATGCCAACCTGAAATCTGTTTCTCCTATCACTGCATTATGTTCCATTCAGTTTTCTTTTTTTTCGCATGCCTTACTAATATTCATTAAACAACATTTTGCCCCTATTGCAGCAACTTCTCTAGTCTTTAGCAGGATCCACAGGATCTAAGAACGAGATACTTTATAGTGAGTAACAGAGCCCAGAATAGCACATATGAATCTAACAGTCAGTCTTCATGTTACACATTAGACACTACGTTAAAGTGTGCAGGCATCAGCTGAAATCAGATGGTAAGGAAGCTTTCCAAAGGTTCTGATTTGGGTTTTGGCTGGATCTTATTCTTCTTTTTGTAGGCCAAAAAACCCCAGCTGCACATGGACATATACATATACCCCAATCATCTTATCATATGGTTTAGAAGTAAAAGTTAGTTACTATTATTTTATCATACTGTGTTCTTCTCCTCAAAAAGCTACCCAGAAGACTTTCAGGACTTCCAGTCAAGATGGAGGCATAGTTAGACACACTTTGCCTCCTCATGCAACCACAAAGAGAATCACAACTATATCTCAAAACAAACAATAATGAGAACTGTCAGAAAATCAAGCTGTATGGAAGTCCAACCACCAAGGATATAAAGAAGCCACATTCATGCAGACGGATAAGAGAGGCAGAGTTGCAAAGACTGGCCGAGAGGTGTGGAAATGCAGTGTGGCACGTGGAAAGGCAGTGGCGAAATGGGTGGTCACAAACTCACATGTAGTAGATAAAATTCAGGAGGGATACCTTGGTAGCAAGCAATCCCAGTCCAGGCCACACTGCACAGCACAGGGTTCCAGCGCCAGGAAGATAGATCCACATAACTTCTGGCTGTAGGGGTTTGGGAGGCAGAAGAAACTGCCAGATTTCCAGGAGAGTCCATTTAAAAGGCCTGCACAGAATTAGAACATATGCACACCCACCCACTCTGGAATTCACCACCAAGGCAACAGCTGGAAGGGCACCAGTTGCATACAAGAAGTTGGTGAAGTGACTGGAAACATGGAGCATTCCAGGCAAACCTGCAGAAGCCAAGCAGTGGGACTGTCCTCCCTTGGAGTCCTCCCCCACACAGAACCACCTAAGCAGTGAAGTGATTGCCCTGCCCAAACAATTACCTAAGACTCCACCCCACACAATTTACAGGTGCCTTTTCTAAGGGAGTCAAAGAAGTTCTTCTACCTAATACATAGAAATAAACACAGGAAGGCTGTTGAATTGAGCAGCCAAAAATTATGGCCCAAATGAAAGAACACAACAAAACTTTAAAAAAGAACTAAATAAAATGGAAATAACTAATCTATCAAATGCAGAGTTCAAAACACTGGTGATCAGGATGCTCAAAGAACTCACTGAGTATGGCAAAAACATAAGGGAAGAAGTGAAGGTTACACTAAGTAAAATAAAGAAAAATCTACAGAGAACCAACAGTGGAATGGAGGAGGCTGAGAATCAAAACAACCGTTTGGAACACAAGGGAGGAAAAAAAGCATTCAATCAGAAAAGCAAGAAGAAAAAAGAATTAAACAAACAAACAAACAAAGATAGGCTTAGGAACCTCTGGGACAACTTTAAACATACCAATATCTGAACCACTGAGATGCCAGAAGAAGAAGAGAAAGAACAAGAAATTGAAAACTTATTTGAAGAAATAATCAAAGAAAACTTCCCTAATTTGGCAAAGGAAATAGAGATATAAGTCCAGAAAGCAAAGAGAGTCCCAAATAAGTTGGCTGCAAAGAGGACCACACCAAGACAAATCATAATTAAAATGCCAAAGGTTAAATGTAAAGAGAGAATCTTAAAAGCAATGAAAGAAAAGCATAGAGTTACCTACAAAGGAGTTCCCATAAGATTGTCAGCTGATTTCACAAAATAAACTTTGTAAACAAGAAAGGACTAGCAAGAAGTATTTGAAGTGATGAAAAGCAAGGGCCTAAACTCTAGATTACTAAGTTACTCTACCCAGCAAGGCTATCATTTAGAGTGGAAAGGCAGATAAAGTGCTTCCCAGATAAGGTAAAACTAAAGGAGTTCATCATCACCAAGCCCTTATTACATGAAATGTTAAAGGGACTTATCTAAGAAAAAGAAGATCAAAAGGGAAATGATTCACAACTATCAACAACTGAGGCACATTTTACACAATGGAATTCTATGCAGCAGAAGGAAAGAAGGAACTCCTACCCTTTGTGACAGCATGGATGGAACTGGAAAGCATTATGCTAAGCGAAATAAGCCAGGTGGTAAAAGACAAATACCATATGACCTCACCTTTAACAAGGATCTAATCAACAAAATAAACAAACAAGCAAAACATAACCAAAGACAGTGAAATTGAGAACAGGCTAACAGTGACCAGAGGGGAGAGGGGAGGGAATTTGAGGGGAAGGGGGGAAGGTTTGGAAGGAACTAGTATAAAGGACATATGGACAATAACAAGGGGAGGGGTGGAGATGGGAGGGAGGTGGGGAGGGCTAGAGGGGTGGGCTGAGATAGGGGTAAAGGGCAGAAAACTGTACTTGAACAACAATTAAAATAAAAAAGTAAGCAAACAGTCCAGGAACAGAATCACAGATATGAAGATTATTTGCAGGGTTATCAGCTGGGAGGGGGAAGGGGGAGAAAGGAGGAAAAGATGCAAGGATTAAGAAGTACAAATTGGTGGGTACAAAATAGACAGCGGCAAGTTAAGACTAATATAGGAAATGGAGAAGACAAACAACTTACATGTATGACCTGTGGGCATGAACTAAGTGGTGGTGGTGGGGGTTTGCTGAAGGGAAGGCAAGTACCAGGCAGAAGAGGGCAAAGAGGGAAAAACTGGGACAGCTGTAATAGCATAATCAATAAAATGTATTATTTTAAGAAGCTACATATACCACAACTCTTACCAGTAAAAGACAGAGTAATAATGAAGGCAAACTCACTTATTAACTTACTCATTCACTCTTCATTCATTTTTAGGTCATATTCAGAAATTAAATATCTAATAGTTGTGAAGTAAAAGTATAAATCAAAGAACTAAAAAAAGAAAAAAATCTACAGTGGGAAATCTGAAAAGCTGTAATTCACAAAAGAGTAGAATGTTAAGTTTTTCAGACAACCTGTCATGTCTAGAATGTTTCAGATGAAAAGAAATGAATACCTCTTGCAGGTAATGAGAAAGACCAAATTATAAACCATTTCACTTGAAATTTCAACCACATTTCCTCTAGAAAGAGTGCATTGAGTAAATACTTCTGTGAATCAAGCACTAAATTATTTAGTAATTGCTTAGTAAACTTCTGACCTTCTTAAGCATGCTTTTTAAGAAAGTTATTTATATGAAATGGTAAGGTGTAGTTTTTATAAAAGAAAGTTACCAAGTCTATAGAAATTTTAGCATTCACAGTGCCATTAAAACTACTACATTATTGCCTTTGGATTGGAAACACTTTGCAATGGCATCAAGACCCAAACTTCTTACTTAGAGTGGAAAGCAATCCACTTTCAGTATTTTCAAATGGAAAACTGCAGTGCCTGTCACTTAACGTCTCTAATGCTTTAGAGAGCTAAAGTCAGGGCCTGACACAGAGCAGCTAAAGCAAGCCATGTTCTTTATTTACTCGAACACTCCATCTGCGTGTGTACTAGTCAGTTCCAAGGGAACTGAAATTTAAGGCTGTTGTTAGGAGGAAGCACTTGTGATTGTATCATCAAACCCTTAATAGCTCGGAATGATTCTTGTGCTTCAATATAAACTTCCATTTTCCTTGAACTTTCAGGAGGAAGTTCAATTTACTGACATAGTTTGTGACCATGTTTTTTACTACACACTCAAAAAATATTAAAAAAAATTAGGGACCATTATAATAGGCCCTGATTTTTGGTAATTTTTGTTGTTGATGTTTCACTTGTTCTTTTTTGAAAAAAAATTTAAAAGATATTTATTTATTTATTTTTAGAGACAGCAGAATGGAGGGAGACAGAGAGGGAGAGAAATACCAATGTGTGAGAGAAGCAGTCATTAGTGCCTCTCACAGGCCCCTAATGGGGCACCTGGCCTGCAACCCAGGCATGTGCCCTGAATGGGAATCAAATGCCCGACCTTTTGGTTCACAGGTCAGCACTGAATCCACTGAGCCATGCTAGCCAGGGCTCACTTGTTTTTTTAAACAGATAAAAAAAATCCAAACTTCCAAAATATCCCATAGTAAAATAGTGACAACTACCAGCACTTATAAGTGTACACTACATGAAGACTCAGGATGTGACAGAGGCTGAGCTAGAAGAAATATTAGACCGTTGGTAGCAGACTGTATGCATTAATCTAAAGGTAATTAAGAATTAAAGATGTACTGCACATTCATCAAACTGCAAAGCATTAGAGAGTTTGGCAGTATCAAGTGTTTGTGAAGATGTCAAATAGCAGGACTCTCAAGCACTGATGGTTGGTTCAACCTCTTAGGAAAACAGTTTGGCATTATCTGGCAAAGTTGAAGAAGGGTACAGATTATGGCCCTGTAATTACATTCCTAGGTTACACTCAAGAGATACTCCTGTATGTCTGCAACTGAAACTCTATACGAGTGTTCACAGCAGCACCATTCAGCACAACTCCCAGCTGGAAACAACACAATGTCCGTCAGCAGTAGAATGAGTAAATGCACTCTGGTGTATTCATGTCAAGAAAGAATACTAAGCAAATTTGCGCCACATGCAACAACATGAATGAATCTCACAAACCTAGTATTGGATACTGAGCCAGAGAAGCAAGACACGAAATAAGAACACACAACTGACTTTGAATTATATTAAGTTAAAAAATGGGCAAAATTTAAATACCTGGAGACACACACGTAGATGGTAAAACTACACAGACCAGACTCAGAGGTTCCGTCTGTGGGGAGAGCGCTGTTGTGGGAACGCAGCATGAGGGCCCTCAGGGGCGCTGTCACAGGTCCTATCTCTTTTTTTAAAAAAAGATTTTATTTATTTATTCTTAGAGAGAGGGGAAGGGAAACAGAAAGAGAGGGAAAGAAACTACAATGTGTGGTTGCCTCTCACGGGTCCCCTGCTGGGAACTGGCTGCAACCCAGGCATGTGCCCTGACTGGGAATCGAACTGCCACCCTTTGGTTCTCAGCCCGCACTCAGTCCCCTGAGCTACACCAGCCAGGGCAACGTTCTATTTCTTGACATCAGCGATAGGCAGATGGGTGTTCAGTTTGTGTTAGATTATATATCAGTCTTACACATTTTTTGTATCTGCATTCTGTTTTATAGTTAAAAAATACTCAGCTACCCCTACGTTAAAATTGTAGGAAAGGGTTAACACCTGAAGTAATCTGCCTGTGCTTCAGTGACCTAATTACAAAGGTCCTGGGGTGAACTTTGGTTTTAAATGAAAACACATACCCACAACTGATAGCCTACAATTTAAGGTCAAAAGGGTCCTTAACGGCAATCAAATCTAACCAAATCTAAGTGGAAGGTTTTAAATCAGAAACTGAAAAATTGGGCAGACTGTGGGACAAAGCCTTTTGGGAGGTGGTAAGAAATCTGAGCCCAGGCTTTTGCTAAAACTCTTCTCCGAGATCCGTGTTTCATCTGTGAAAACCAAGTCACTCCAGTGCACTTCCACTTCCTCATCACAAAATGAGGAAATGCACTGGGTGACCTGGCAATGTTTCTCTAGTTCTAATTTTTATGGTTCTATGAAAGTACAGAAATTTAGGAAAAATCTGAAACATGAGCTTCTCTAATGACAGTTCTTGAGAAGGCTTTTTTTAAGAAGTTAGAGATGCTCAAAAATAATACAGCTAGCTGGGAAGGAAAAATGCCATCACATAATTTTTGGGAAAGATGAAGAAAAAAGGAAAACCTTCCCAATGACAGTTTGAACTTTTCTCCCTTGTAAATAAAGTCAACTCGAAGGAAAGATGAATCAAGGACTAATTTTCTCATGTCAGCGTAACAGAGTACTCAGACGTACAGGTCAGCACCGTGTTCTCCAGGCTGCCCCACCCCCAAAAGTGCTCCGCCTGGCAGGACAGGTTCTCACAAGCTGTCTCACATATGTGGCTACAGAATCACGAGGGGTCCATCCTCTCTCCTGTCTGAGTCTCCACTCGGTGACATCCGGCAAGATCACACTGTTTTGGGGCCAGAGGGAAGGCCACGGATTGGGCTTCACAACAACATGTGTACACACTGTCATGCCAGATGAAAGAAGGACGTGCTTTGAAATCACTGGGTGAAATGGACTCCATGCCAGGTCGCCTAAGATCCGTGATTACTGCTAGTGGAAGTTGGGTGATGGTGGCGGTGTGGGTGTAGACAACAAAGCAGGGAGGACAGGGAGACTGTGGAATTTGGGACTGGCAGATTTGTGATCATCTACCCTGCTCTACTTTTCTATATTTTGATGCTTGCTTTTGGTTCTTTTATGGTAATCCCCAAGGTAAGAGTATAGTCAAAACCCTCATTTATTCTGCTGAGGTAGCCCCTTTTCTCTCTTGGGTGAGTTTTTTTTTCTATCTTGTCATTCCCAGTTTGTCTTGGATGCTACCTCTTTGTATCTATGTTCTCCATTTATATTCATTTCTCATACATCAATCTCTGCTTCCTATTAGCATTTGCTTCTTGCCTATTATAAGTTAGAGGACAGAGAAAAGTCATTTCTTTTCTACATTTTTCTTTATCAGGGCATCTGAAATATTCTTTCCCAGGGTCCCCTCGCCCCTCCTCCCAGCCAGAGGAATATTACCCTAGAGCTCCATGTTGCTAATGTGAGAAGAAATGATGAACAGTGATTAGGAGGCTAAATGAGGGTGGTGGAACCTATTTACTTCATTAAGGTTCCTTCAGGGAAAATGCAAGGACAGGGAACTGAGAGAGAAGGGTTAATACTAAAAGAATAAAAGATCCATTTGACTCAGAGCAATCTTCAGTCTGCCTGGATTCCATCAGACGCCCTTCTCCATGGGGAAATCAGTAGAGAAATGACATGCAAAGTGCGCCATAAAGCATCTGAGTCAAACCAGAGGGAGGATGACTCAACGGATCATTTTACATTTTAATAGAAGGCACTGCAGATTTGTACCTAGTGCACAGTTCAACACAGGGCGCGTGTCCCCTCCCCAAAACTCCATTGGGTGGGAGGGGAGTTCCCAGAACCTGACAGAAATTATTCTGTTTTAGAAAAGAACCAAGTCAAAACTCACAACAGAGAATCAAAGAGTAAGAAAAGACAACAGATAGTCAAATGCAGAAAAATGGGGAGATTGCAAGTCTGTCTAATTTCAACTTCAGCATTACTGTCAAACCTATGACTGTCAAAAGCTGAACTCAGCCATGACTGGACTTCAGATCTGACTGCGAGTGGGCAGGAAGGGGGAGGGAAAGAGGAAAGGAAAGAGAAAGAAAAAAGGGAGGAGACAAGAAAGAATAGAACATATAAGTGTTTTTTTTTAAGATTTTATTTATTTATCCTTAGAGGGGAAGGGAAAGAGAGAAATATCAATGTATGGTTGCCTCTCGTGAGTCCCCTGCTGGGAACTGGCCTGCAACCCAGGCATGTGCCCTGACTGGGGATTGAATTGCGATCGTGTGGTTCCCAAGCCGCGCTCAATCCACTGAGCTATACCAGCCAGGGCCTAAGTGTTATACTTAAACAATTTTGCTCCTTAAATTAGCTTTAAAAGACTTTACTGTGCAATTACTGTCAGAAGTTTACCCATAAGGTCGGTGACAATGCTAGGCTTGAATGTCCATGCAAAGTCAAGAAACAGTATTAGCAACGCCATTGTTCTC
Source organism: Artibeus jamaicensis (assembly GCF_021234435.1). Classification (NCBI taxonomy): domain Eukaryota; kingdom Metazoa; phylum Chordata; class Mammalia; order Chiroptera; family Phyllostomidae; genus Artibeus; species Artibeus jamaicensis. The sequence continues at coordinate 37,915,151 of NW_026521812.1, read as the reverse complement.
AGCTGCTTTCTGGGCTAGTTATTGCTTACAGGTGATGACATGCAGACCTGGCCAACGGTAGACTCACCTGACCAGGAATTATGCTGCTAAAGACTGGATTATCAAACCTAACTCCTTCGTGGGGGGTGACCTCCAACTTCCACAGAAACATCTGCCTGTACATAAGAATATCTACAGTTATGTGGCTGTCCATCCTTCTGATCTCTGTCAGTGCCTGTCCTGCTTCCTGAGAGGGCATGCTGCTTCGAGGTGGGAGAGAAAACAGAAGCGAGTCACTGAGGTTTGGCAGAAATACAGCTTTCACAGAAGAGGTTATTTTATAAAAGTTCTATCTTCACCCGATGACTTTTTTCATTGCTTTCAGAGATAAAGGGAGAGAGAGATAAACACCAACGTGAGAGAGAACCACCAATCGGTTGTCTCCCGCACACACCTGGACCAGGGATGGCGTGTGTCTGGACAGCAGATTGTACATGCTCCACTAGAGATTGAACCTGCAACCTAGGTATGTGCCCTAACTGGGAACCAAACCTGCAACCTTTGGCCACGGGACGATGCTCCAACCAACTGAGCCACACTGGCCAGGGCCAGAGAGGTTCCTAATAACAGGAAACCTGCTTCCTTCATGTATTGGGGTCTTTTGGACGACATGGTTCTGTTCTGAAATACCCTCTCTGCAGGAATGCAAGCTGGGATAGGTGAAGTTTAGGTTGCAAGATGATTCACCGGATAACTAGAACAATCAAAACTCAGCACCCAAGGCAGGCAGGCAGCACCTAATTGGGGCAGAAAAGTCATCCAGCTCAAGGGGCCTTTAGGGAAATGTTCTGGGAAAGGCTTGTATATGTCTGCTGAAGCCCGGGGAACCCTCACTCTTGTTTTTCCATTTAAAAGTGATTAAAACCATGAGGCTAACCCATCGGTCGGCAGTTTGTTAAATCCCACATCAGGTAATAAAAGCACTTGGACCATCTGTCACCATACAGGAGATCAAATGGAGCTGGAATATTAGCACACACGTGAAACGGCCTCCTGGGAGTATGGGGAAAGGCAGGAGGTCAGTGAGGGGACACTGGGTGGAGGGGAAGGGAGGGGAGGATGTGCTTGAAGACTTACAAGTCCCTGTCCTGTCCTTGGCAGCTTCTCAGCATAATGACTGTTATCAAAAGGCAGGGACACTAATGCTTGCCGACAGTGATTATGCTGTTTAAAATATAAATCCTTTTATATGCCTACACTATACCACCACTCACACACACCATTTGTATGCCACAAGATATGATTCAGATAATGCAAAGTATATTAAAGAAAGGATTATTTAGGGGGGAGAAAACACTTGTTCTGAATGGTCCGGAAGGGGTGCGACAAGGCCAGCCCTCTGACCAGGTGGCACTGGACAAGCACAGAAAAGCACCAGTGCTTTTCCACAGTGCACCCACTCCCCATCTCTCCTCCCATCACCAGACGGAGCGGCCTCTGTGCGAGTCCCTGCTCTCCCACTTCCTAGCTGTAGGGCTTGGAGGACATTCGTTAGACTCTGGAAGCTCTGGTCTTTCCATCTGCAAAATGGCTACGTGAAGATTAAATGAGACGAAGCAAAAGGTATTCAGGATGGTCTTTGTTTTACAGCTCACACTCCACAAATAAAAGCCACTGTTAGGAAAAGAAAGTTAACTTCTTTGTGTATTACATTAATTTGTAGTTCTGCGCAGATGGAGAGTTTCTTATATTGAGCAAACCTGGGCTGCATGAAGAATGAGGTATGTCTTTGTTTGCTAGGTTCTCCTGCTAAACTTAGGGAGAGGCCAAGTTGCTTGACTTCCGTCCATGGACTGTGAGAAAATTAAGGGACAATGTGTGAATCTGGTGCTTTCTGGCAAGTTGGCAATGACACCATGGCAGCCTTCCCTCAGTAATACCCCACATTCATCATGAAGGTCAAATAAGGCAGAGGACCTGAGAGCTTGCTGAGAAGTTTAAAGTACTTGCATCAAGAACCATCCTCACCACCATCTGACTAATTCTACACATACTTATATTGAGAATGTCTGCTCTTATGGGCACTTAACCCTGATAATTTCTCTTTCATGTCAAGAGAAGGCATCTGGCAGATAGGGTACTTGTATTGCTTCTCATCTATAACATTTCCTAAAAGATTCTATCCCCTCACATTTACTGAATGTGTGGCTTTGAATAGTCTACCTTCCTATTGCAAGCTTTCCCTGTTTCCTCTCTGCTACCTTTGCCTCTGTTTCATATAAGTCAGAACCCTCTTTCATGGTTGAGAGGCAGTGTGGGTGCCGCGCTGACAAGCCACGCTGCGGAGCAGACCTGCTGGCATCCGCGCACTGACTGCTATGCCCCTCGCACTATGCAAGCTTTCTGTAATAAGGTTTCTGTATCTGTAATTCAGTTGTTATGAGGAGTAAGCACAAATAGGCTAAGTGCTGTAACCATTCCTAGAGTGTGGTAAGCACTCACTAAATACTGTCTACAGTATGGTATACAGAGACAGTGGAGTTGTAATGGTTGAGAACCAGGCTCTGGAACAAGGCTGCCTGACTTTGAATCCTGACTCACTAGCTGCAAAATCTCTGGCAAGACAATGTTTGTGTGCAACTTGTACAAAACAGGTACAATAGAGCGTGCCCACATGGGAGGGTCGGGAGGATTAAAGCACTACACGGCTTTGTTTATTGGTTCATTAATTCACTCATTCAACATACAGTGTTCAATAAAATTAGCTCTTATTTCTCAACCATACCACCCTTTTCCATTCACTTTAAAAAATATTTTTATTGATTATGCCATTACAGTTGTCCCACTTCCTCCTCTTCATTCCCCTCTACCCTGCACACCCCTCCTCCCACATTCCTCCCTTTAGTTCATGTCCATGTGTCTTAAGTTCTTTAGCTTCTACATTTCCCACACTACTCTTGCCCTCCCCCTATCTATTTTCTTCCCACCGTCTATGCTACTTATTCTCTGTATCTTCTCCCCACTTCTCCTCCTCCCACTCCCCTGTTGCTAACCCTCCATGTGATCTTCATTTCTATGGTTCACTCCTGATCTAGCTGTCCTCTTAGTTTGCTTTTGTTCTAGGTGTGGTTGTTAATAACTGTGAATTTGCTGTCCTTTCACTGTTCATATTTTTTATCTCCTTTTCCTTAGGTAAGTCCCTTTAACATTTCATATAATCAGGGCTTGGTGATGATGAACTCCTTGAACTTGACCTTATCTGAGAAGCACTTTATCTGCCCTTCCATTGTAAATGAAAAGCTTAGCTGGATAGAGCAATCTTGGATGTAGGTCCTTGCCTTTCATGACTTGGAATACTTCTTTCTAGCCCCTTCTTGCCTGTAAGGTGTTTTCTGAGAAATCAATCAGCTGACAGTCTGATGGGAACTCCTTTGTAGGTGACTGTCCCCTTATCTCTTGCTGCTTCTAGAATTCTCTCCTTCCTTTGAATCTTGGCTAATGTAATTATGATGTGCCTTAGTATGTTCCTCCTTGGGTCCACCTTCTTTGGGATTCTCTGAGCTTCCTGGACTTCCTGGAAGTCTATTTTTTTGCTAGATTGGGGAAGTTCTTCTTTGTTATTTGTTCAAATAACTTTTCCACTTGTTGCTCTTCCTCTTCCCCTTCTGGTACCCCTATAATTTGGATGTTGGAACGTTTAAAGATGTGTTAGAGGTTCCTAAGCCTCTCCTCATTTTTTTTTGAATTCTTGTTTCTTCATTCTTTTCTGTTTGGTTGTTGCTTTCTTCCTTCTGGTCCACCCCATTGATTTGAGTCCCAGTTTTCTTTCCATCACTATTGGTTCCCCATGCATTTTGCTTCATTTCACTTAGTGTAGCCTTCATTCTTTCATGTAATTTGCGATCAAAATCAACCAGTTCTGTGAACATCCTGATCACCAGGTGTTTGAACTGTGTATCTGATAGGTTGGCTATCTCTTGGTTGCTAAGAAGTATTGGCTCTGGGGTTGTGATCTGTTCTTCTGCTTGAGCCATAATGTTTTGGTCTGTTCACACCTGTTAAGTATGAGGGGCGGAGCCTTAGGTGTTCACCAGGGAGGGTCAACCCAGTGGCTGGGTTGTGATGCTGTATGTGGGGGCAGGGTCAGAGAGGGAGCAATAGCACTTGTTACACTCCCTCGAATTTCAGTCCCCTCTGCTGCTTCCCACAAGCTAATTGGGTCCTTCTGGTTCTGGTTCCCGGTGTGTATGTTCTAGGACCCTGTGGGTCTCTCCAATGAACTCTCCTGTGAGGCTGGGAGTCTCTCCTGGCACCTCAACCCCTGAAAGTTTTTTTTAATTGGTGCTTTTAGGCTTTATTTCAGTTGCTATGGCCCTGGGTTGGGTGGTCTGTCTAACTTCTAACTGGGATACAGTTTGTCTGCAGATGAATGTGTGTCTGCAGTCAGCCAGCCACCTTGTGTGTCTTACTGGGTTTCCTTGTTTCCTCCCCCCACCAGGTCTGCTAGTCACCGCCTTTTCCTGCTGATACCCCTTTCCGCCAGCTGCCAACTCCGCCCCTCTTACTGGTCTGGATGAATGGTTCGTTTTTTGTCAGACTTCGGTACAGTTTAATTTTGTCTGTTCTGGTTGTGTTTTTGTTTCTAAATCTTTGTTGTCCTTAAATTTGGTTGTGTGAGGTACAATATTTCTACCTACACCTCCATTTTGGCCAGAAGACTCCATTCCCTTTTTAATCCAAGATTGCCAATGACTTGTCCTTTTTTCACATTGAAATCCCCTGCTTTCCCTGCCTACATAACTCAGACTCTCCCAGCCACTTTCCTGTCTCCTGGTATTACAACAGTTTCCAAGGCATGTGGATTTAGTGTAACTGGAGCGGGGCTGGAAATGTGTATTTTAACCTCCACGGTAGCTGATCCAAGGCAGCCCTACAAACCAGGAATGCCTGTCCTGCCACTTCCTGGAGCTTGATGACATGGCCATTTAAGTTCTCTGTGCCCTCATATGAGAAAGGAAGAGAAAACCTGCCTTCCAAGAGATTGTTTTGATTAAAGGTGATGGCTCATACTCTGACCTCCTTCAGGTCTTTGCTCAGATGTTGCCTTCTCAGTAAGGGCTCCTTGCCCACCCTATTTAAACCCCAACCCCAGCCTCCTGCCTGCACACTACCCTCCTTCCCTGCTTTCTGTCACTTTTGTTTCCGCTGAGATCTCCTTCAAGCCTCTTCTCACATCTTCCTTTGCTCTCTGGAGCTGCCTATCTTTTCTGGGCTGCCAGGTCTCCTTGCCTATCCATTTATCCATAGAAAATTTAGTCTATTGTGAGCACCACGAATGCTAGAGGAAACTAATGATATACCCTCCAAGATACGCAACCAAGATAATGGGAAGGTACAAAAGCTATAGGAAAAGCTTAAGACTGACACAATGAAAGAAAAGCTAACATTTGTAGAGTTCCTCAGTGCAAGGGTCTTAAATGTGCTTTATTTCCGAAGCTTTCTAGGCTCAACTATTCACAAACAGTGAGGCATATTCTTTATCTATTGGTCCTGTACATTGTGGGTCCTTGCAGAGTATAATTTAGCTGCTCTATCCTGGTAAAAGCCTCCTTACTCCTGAAAGATGGCTGTGATTCCCTCCCCCTATGTTGGCAGCCTCCCATCTCAAACTGACAGACAGAGGCCAGTCATGCCCTCCACTTCAGCAGCACCTGAGCCTCCCAGCCCTCAGGACCTCCAACTGCATCCTCAGGACAATGCTTCTAGAGTATGACCAAGCTCAGCAGGACCAATGCCCTGGCCTCTGTGCCTCTGGGACCACACATGGCTTGGGAGGGCCTGGGATTCAGAGAAGATGATAGGAGGGAGGTTTCTGATCTTCATTCCAAAATCATACGAGCATGAAGGGCACTGAATAACTCTCCCTGAAATGCTACATAATGTGCCTTAGTTCCATTCACCGTGGTTTGAGGACAAACTCCTCTTGGGTAATTTACAATTTGGAATTGTAAGACACTGGAGCCGACACAACCAATGCAAAAAGAAATCGCCCATGATCTTCCTGGGAAAGTGGAGGTGCATCTGCACTGCAATCCTCAGGAACAATCTCTTGTGGATGGCTTTCTGATCAGCTTAGAAAAGGACTGATTGAAAAACAGCATATGCATTTTAAAGTTCCCTATAACAATGCCTTCAAAATTCTCTGGAAGGAAAAAATATGTTCACCTGTTTTTTTTAAGTATATGTTTCTAAAGAAGACACTTGAAAACCAGAATAAAGCACCATCCTTCTTGAAAAAAAATCAAATAAAATGGCACAGCAGAAGTTCACATAAAATGCCCAACAATGTTTCTTTTCAACAGAACCCAGGCTGAGTGAAAGACATTCTTGGATTCTGAGCACTGGCTGGTTACCTAGGTTGCAAAGGACATGGGGAGAGACTCACACCAGGAATTCTTAGTTAGAATGCCAGTCAAGGAAAAGTTCATAATCCTTTCAGATTTTAAATTCTGTGTGGCTGTGAGGGGGGAAACCATTTACTATTTGGGAGAATTGGAAAAGAAGATTAGACCAGACTTTGTCCATAAAGATGTGCTCCACTCTGGACTACGCTCATCAAAGGCAGAGGGAAATGGCTTTTCAGGCTATAGCACTCTTACTCTCTTTCTGAAACAGTGGTTTTATGGAGGCTGTTCGCTGTTTCATTAGCACGGAAACTGATGCACAGAGAAGCACACCAACTGTATCTGGTACATTAACCTGATGTTCATAACAATGTCTGATTACTTAAAACTGACCAGATATGCAATCTATTAAGATTTCTTAATTATTTGTATGTGTTCACAGTTACTGCTTTCTTTAAAAAAAACATGAAAGGCTTAATGATTAATGTACTAATTTCAAAAGCTTTCTCATACAGACTAGACTAGACTTGTGGTCTTTACAGAATGATCATTACTTAGTTAATGAACTCAGCACACTGAAAATTTTTCAGTCACCTGAAACTCTCAAGTATTGTGTGAATTTTTGGCCAATTAATTATCAATTACAACATCATAAAACATTAGCACAAAAATAGGAATAATGAAATTTAATTATACATTATTCTTCTGAGTTGCTGCAAATACTATAAAAGACTGATTCTGATTAATAATTCATTCAGCAATAAAGTATCAGGAAAGATAATTATGCAGTGCCACAATTCTCACACTGATTTCTATAATTACAGATTACAACAGTGTTAGCAATTTAAAAGGTTAGAGAGCTGTGGTAATTTGCTATGTCATCCTCAGTTATATTAGTGTCTCTCTTTGAGCACCAAAGATAATTGAAAATATAATAATGGACCAAATCAGATTGCTTGCCCATGTTCTGCTCACCTAAAATACCACCAACTTGAGTACATTAGTAAAGTCAAGTCCTTGATAATTAACCTCTTATGTTAAGTAGCCCCACTATTCACATTTGGTTACAGGAGATGGAAGGGAGAAAATATGTAGGTATTATGCTGAAATGTGCGCATGTAGAAACATAAACTGTAGAAAAGATACCACATGGATACAACTAAATTTGGTATTCAATTTATATCTGGTGTGACTATGAATACACGTGTATGTATATCTGCATAATTACCCCTCAAAAATTAGACCTACCAAGTGACCCACATAATGGAAGTTGAGTGTCTTTGGCAACACAGTTGAGTAAACAGCACATGAGGAAATTCAAATTTTATACAATTACCCTCTCTGGGTTGTTTATATGAGGCCCAGAAGAAGTCCAGCCACTGTTAATATAAGGAGAACAGTTTGCATGACATCGATGTAACCTGGCAGCCAAGGAGAGTGGACTGGAATGTGCACGGGTGAACAATGATAACTTCACTGTACTAGTCAGTGGGGGCAGAAGACACTGTTGAGTGAGCATGGGTACTGTGTGGCCATCACATTCAAAGTGACTAAGTGAGTAGAGCAACAAATCTGCATCAGAGTTTTTGTTAAGCTTGAATATTCCTCTGCAGGAACTATACAGATGATTCAGAAGGTGACACCTATGGGCTACTGGTGATTGGCAGCTTCATTGTGACAATGCTCCTACTCATGCATCACATCTCATGCAGAGTTTTTGGTGAAACATCAAATCACCCAGGTAACTCAGCCCCTCTACAGCTCAGATTTCGTGCCCTGCAACTTCTGGCTTTTCCTAAAACTAAAATCACCTTTGAAGGGGAAAAGATTTCAGACCTTTGGTGAGATTCAGGAAAATACAATGGGGATAGCTGATGGTGACTGGGAGAACTGTGTGAGGTTCCAAGGTGCCTACTTTGAAGGGGACTGGGGCATCACTGTCCTATGTACAATGTTTTTTGTGTATTGTATCTTCTTCAATAAATGTCTCTATTTTTCATAGTGAATGGATGGATACCTTCTGGACAGATTTCATATACTGTGACACAACAAACTACTCTTATATTTGGGGATGAAAATAGACTCATCCTACTAGAAATACTTATTCTGTTCTGCTTTCATTCCTTGGGGAAAAATACCTGGCTAGCAACTCTTACCTCTTCCCACAATCAGTATTTAAATAAAAATTTCATTGGGGATAAGTCCACATAAACCAAACATACAGTTTCACAATAAAAAAAACATTTTCTTCTCTGCTTTTCTGGATATTTTTTTAAAGAGATGCACTGTTAACACACTGTGGCTTTTCCCTCCTGAATGCTTTAAAAATCTAACTAACTTCATGACTGACTGATATAGAAAAACAGATGGAAAATTCATTGGGACTAAAGCTGTAAGCCTTATTTAAATAAATACCTAGCAGAAATTTCTGTGTGTCCTGTTGGGACTGGAGATTCCTCCTCCTGGAGTTTGCCAGGGTCTAGATTCAAGATTTCATTACAGCTGGCCCCCCAAAGATATAGGGAGTCAGGGTCAAAAAAGCAAGGTTCCATTCTAATGCTAGAAGAAACTTATAGATAGATCATCTGATGGAATTTGCTCCCTTTACAAATATGAAAATTTAGGCTTAAGGAGAATGATTTACTCAAGATGCCAGAACTATTTAGAATAGAAACAGAAGAACCCAAGAGTTTCCGACTGTCGGGCTTCTACTACACTATATTCAAGAAAATACAGAAAGAGGAGGTATGGCTTAGCACACGGAGACAGTTTTCTTCCAAAATTAAGTCCTTTTATTTACATTTAATTTCCAAAAGGGGGATAAGGATACAATAAGGGGAGGGTGGAGGAAAAAAATAAGAGAACATCACAGAATTTCAGCTCCTCATGTCTTTCTTCGAGTATAGATAAAATGGGGTTCCTTTGCATCATGAGCACGACTATAAAACAAGGCATCGTTTTCAATGGGGCTGCATCAGCTTTCTTCCTGGGCCACAAGTAGGTGGCTGGTATAAGATTGTGTTGTATGATGCCAATGTCCTTTCCCCCTTTTTAAGTACTTCCTTTTCAAAGCCTTCCTCCAGGTAGGGCACTCAAACAGGCCCCCTGCATATTTCTGTGAATCTGTTGATAGATTTGCTGGGAGACTCTTAGCAGGCCACACTGTTCCCTGTTTTAAGTAGTAGACATTCAAACTTGTGACAGGGAATAAAACTGGCGAATAGACTTTGGTCCCACATTTGCAAGGTCCTGTATGGTCCTGAACTTTGAATTTTTTGAACACTTTGTTATGAAAGATTTCACACTTATAGAAAAGTACAAAGAATCTTACGGTGGACACCATATGTTCACATTTAGATTCTACAATTAATATTTTACTATGTTTATTTCATTACACATCTATCCATCTATACCCATCCCTCTATTTATCTGTCAATATATCTTACCGTTTCTGTGCATATCATTTGCTAGAATTCTAGGTTTGCTTATAGTTCTTTTCTTTTGGGGAAGAACTTACATGAGATGAAATGTACACACTGGGTTTTGATAAAGATATATCTGATCCTTATCAAGCTATAAACTATAACTACTCTGGAAAGACATCCCATCCCAGTCATTCCCCGCTGCCCAAGGCAACCACTTGTTATGATGTTTTCTAACACAGACTAGTTTTGCCTGCCCTAGAATGGCTGAACTTTGAAACTATTAAAGGCCTCAGTCAACAGTTAAATGGCTAAATGTTGTTCTGCTTTTCTTCCTTCAGTCGACAAAATACTTATTGAGCACCCAAAAGAAGCCCCCCACACAGGAAGCCAGTGACAACAAAATAATCATTGCATTAAATTAAGAAAATAACTTTAATGGTGGTGAGAACTGTGGAACTAATTATACCTCAAGGGCAACTCAAGTGCCCAACCAAAAGGGAAGCCACATACCACACCCTGTGTCTGTTACTCATTTGGAAACTTGCTGACTCTTTGACAGAAAAATGAAACCCATCCCTATGCCCAGAAAAAAATGAAGGCTCTACAGGATTCTTGGAATAAATCTGAATATGAGGATGCTTTCGAAAAAAGCCTCTCTTCAGACCAACACCACTGCTCTACAGGAAGATGAATGGTCTTACTGCACCAACCCTACCCGTAAAGACAAGCCCCCTAGTTTTACAGAACTGTACAAACACGAAGGAGGCTACCAAAGGAGCCAGAAGGCTTCTCATGCATTTTCTTTTGATCTCACTATTGGCAGTCAGCGGATTAGACCCTTATTTTCCAGCTGCTACATGATTGTCACGACAATGACACCCTTGATAGACAGAGAATTGGGTTGCTTCTCTCTGCAAGAGCTTAACAATGGCACACATTACAAACCAGTCACTAAAATGGGATTAAAACATTCTTCTATAGCAACTCCAAACCTCTTTAAAAATTTTTCATTAACCCTTGTTATGGATTGATTATATAGCCCCCAGCCTCACCTACCTCTAAAGAGAAAGTGAAGCCTTAACCTCTGGTACCTTAGAATGTGACATTATTTGGAAATAGGGTCAATGCAGATGTATTAATTAAGATGAGGTCGTATTGGCATTGGGTGTACCCCTAATCCAATATAACTGGTGTTTTTATAAAAGGAACTCCATGTAAGGCAGAAGAGACAGAGGGAGAACACCATGTGGAGTTGGAGGCAGAGATGAGAATGATGCATCTATAAGCCAAGGAATGCCAGGGATCAATGGCCACCACCAGAAGCTAGAAGGAAGGGTTCTTCCCTCTAGACTTCAGAGGAAACATGACCCTGGCGATACTGTGATTTTGAACTTCCAGCAGCCAGAACTGTGAGACAATAATTTTCTGTCTTTGAAGCCACCCAATTTGTGGCACTTTGTTACTGCAGCCCTAGGAGATGAATACAACCGTAAAAAAGATTTCCCCAGAAAGTGGATCAACTTAATTAAAAAAATTAAGTCTTTGATCCACTTATAATTTATCTTGAACTCTCAATAAAGTTTATTCTTTCCAGACAGCTATAATCTTCCCAGCAACATTTATTGAACAATTCAGTTTTACTACACTAATCTGAGATGACTTTTTAAATGTAAATTAAATTTCAAATGTATTTGAGATTATTTCTGGACTCCATATGTACTATCGACCTATCTAATTAATGCCCTAATTAAAATAAATAAATATATTTGTTATATAATTTAAGTCTAAAGAGCAAGTCTCTCATTGTTTTAAAGTTCTTGATTATCCTTTTTAAAAATATTCTTTCTGGTACTTCCGGCCAAGATGGAGGAGTAGGTAGACACACTGTGCCTCCTCACACAAGCAAAATAAGGACAACAAACATTTAGAAACAAAAAAGCATCCAGTACTGACAGAAAAATGAACTGTATGGAAATCTGACAACCAAGGAGATAAAGTAAACACATTCATCCACACCGGTGGGAGGGGCAGAGTCTGTCAGCTGGGAGGAAGGGGTCACAGCAAAAAAGGCAGCAGCTGGTGGACCTGGATGTGCAAGGTGGTGGTGGGTGGACCCAGTGAGGAGGCAGATTGTGGAGGGGTGCGGTGCACAAGGTGGCTGGCTGACCGGATGGTCCCACATTTGAGCACAGATAAACCAGGCAAAACTGGGGAGCAAGACAGTCATCACAATCCAGGAGCCCAATAATGGGAAATAAAGCCTCAAAACACAGATTAAAAACACCTGTTGTGGGTTGAGGTGCAGGGAGAGACTCCCAACCTCACAGGAGAGTTCGTTGGAGAGACCCACAGGGTCTTAGGCTGTCCACAAGCCCAACCACCCATGAATCAGCACCAGAAGGGCCCAGTTTGCTTAAGGGAAGTGGGGGAAGTGACTGAAATCTGGCAGAGAGTAAAGCAAGCTGCACTGTTCCCTCTCAGACCCCTCCCCTACATACACTGTCACACTCAGCAACTGGATTGACCTGCCTGGGCAACCAAAGGCTCCGCTCCTCATACTTAACAGGCACATCAAGACAAAAAAATGGCCCAAATGGAAGAACACATCAAAGCTCCAGAAAAAATACAACTAAGCAATGAAGAGATAGCCAACCTATCTGATGTACAGTTCAAAGCAGTGGTGATCAGGATGCTCACAGAATTGGTTAAATTTGTTCTCAAATTAGATGAAAAAATGAAGGCTATGCTAAGTGAAATAAAGAAAAATGTACAGAGAACCAATAATGATGGGAAGGAAACTGTGACTCAAATCAATGGAGTGGACCAGAAGAAAGAAAGCAACAACCAAACAGAAAAGAATGAAGAAACAAGAATTCAAATAAATGAGGAGAGGCTTAGGAACCTCTAACACATCTTTAAACGTTCCAACATCCAAATTATAGGGGTACCAGCAGGGGAAGAGGAACAGCAACAAGTGGGAAAGTTATTTGAACAAACAATGAAGGAGAACTTCCCCAACCTGGCAAAGGAAATAGACTTCCAGGAAGTCCAGGAAGCTCAGAGAATCCCAAAGAAGGTGGACCCAGGGAGGAACATATCAAGGCACATCATAATTACATTAGCCAAGATTCAAAGGAAGGAGAGAATTCTAGAAGCAGCAAGAGATAAGGGGACAGTCACCTACAAAGGAGTCCCCATCAGACTGTCAGCGGATTTCTCAAAAGAGACCTTACAGGCAAGAAGGGGCTGGAAAGAAATATTCCAAGTCATGAAATCCAAAGACCTGCAGCCAAGATTGCTCTATCCAGCAAAGCTTTCATTTAAAGTGGAAGGACAGATAAAGTGCTTCTCAGATAGGATCAAATTCAAGGAGTTCCTCATCACCAAGCCCTTATTATATGAAATGTTAAGGGGACTCATCTAAGAAAAAGAAGATAAAAAACAGTAAAGTAAAATGTACAGTAAAATGACAGCAAACTCACAGTTATTAACAACCACACCTAAAACAAGAACAAAAACAAACTAAGCAAACAACTAGAACAGGAACAGAATCACAGAAATGGAGACCACATGGAGGGTTAGCAATAGGTGAGTGGGAGGAGGAGAGAGGGGGAAAAGGAACAGAGAATAAGTAGCATAGATGGTAGACAGAAAATAGGGGGAGGGTAAGAATAGTATGGTAAATGTAGAAGCTAAAGAACTTATAAGTATGACACATGGACACAAACTAAAGGGGGGAAATGTGGATGGGAGAGGGTATGCAGGGTAGAGGGGAGTGAAGGGGGGGAAATGGGACAACTATAATAGTATAATCAATACAATATATTAAAAATATTCTTTCTTAAAAATCCTTACCTGAGAACATGCTCATTAATTATTATTTATTATTGTTTTTTTAGAGATGGGGAAGGCAGACGGGAGAGGGAGGGAGAGAAACAATGATATATGAGAGAAACATCAGTCTGTTGCCTCTTGTATGCGTCCTGTCCAGGGACCGAACTCAAACTGAGGCATGTGCCCTGACCGGGAATCTAACCTGCAACCTTTCGGTTTACAGGACGACACTCCAGCCAACTGAGCCACACTGGCCAGGGTTAATTCTTGATTATTCTTTCTAAATTTTTTTCACATGAACTTTAGTATCAGCTTGTTTGGTTACAAACAATTCAATCATTATTCCTACTGGGATCATGTTAAATTTGTAATGTTGTGATTTTCTACTCAAGAACATGGATTGCCTTTTCGTTTATTCATGTTTTTTCATTTTTCTCTTCTGCATCTCAGGGAATTAACAAAGCTTCATTCATTTATAGGAAGAAAGATTTCTATCTTACAGATTCGTTGTTAGGCTTAATATCTGTATTTATATATACATAATGTACTCATGAATATATTTATGTTCATATTTGGATTTTTCTGTTGCTGCTATAAATAGAACCTTTTCCCCATTATATCTTCTAACTAGCTATTGATTGTATATGAGGAAGTATGCTCATTTTTCCATAATAAATTGGTACTCAGCCACCTTACTGAGTTCTGTATTGTTTATAACAATTTTCCAGTTGATTCATACAAACAAGCATACAATGCACATATATAATCACAGCACCTCAACATTTTATGCTTTTAGTTTCAACAATGGGCATTCTTGTCTTAATTTTTTCTGACATAACATGGCTTCTAGTATTTCCCTACCAAGCGTGATGCTCGATTTGTGGTGAGGTACATATGTTTTATCATAGCTGTTAAGGAGGTATCTATCACTTCGTATTTTATAAAGTGTTCTTGAATGGAAAATGGATGTTGAATTACATCAATATCTTTGTAGCTTCTATGTAGGTGATCAAATGAGTTTTCTATAAAGATCTATTAATATGGTCAGTTATGTTAATAGATTTACCAATAGCATACCATCCTTGCTCCCTTGGAATGAACCTCATTGGGTCATGGTGTGTTGCTTTTTTGAAAATTCTCTGAGACTCTGCTTGCTAATATTTTATTTAGAATTATACAATAGTGTCTTTCTATTGTACTTTTTCTGATTTTCCTTCTCTTTGGAAGTCATGGTAGGTCAATTATATTTTCTTAGACAACGAGGCATTCCACCTGGGTTTTCAAAAGTATTTGTGAAAAAGGGGTCAGATGAGTTGAGTAAAAAAGACCCCATGACTGCTTTGTAATATACTTTATATTCACTTTATTTTTATTATTTCCCCTAGTTTCATCAATCAATTTAAGTCAAGTTTGCTGTATTTTTTCAAGTAATGTGCTTCCTCTATTTGTTAATTAATTTTTCAGTTTTTGAATATATGGTTTTCTGGTTTAAATTTATTAGCTTCTTCCTTATGGTATTCTTAGCCTTGTTTTATTGTTCTTTTTCTAAATTTTTTAAGTTAGATGCTTTACTCACTTATTTCTCTTTTTCTTATTTACCAAAATAAGTATTTGAAGCCATTACTTTTTTCTGGCCACTGCTTTAGCTGCATCTCCTGGATACTGGTTGGTTTTAGGTAGCAGATTATTATGTAAACATAATGATCATACCTAAATAAATTTTAGAAATTGACCATTGCAAAGGCAGAAGGAAAGACCGTTAAAGGAATTCAACAGTGAGTTTGTTGTAACATGAAGAATAATTCTCTGACACACATTCATGGTGTAGTGACCATGTGCCAGGCACAGTCCTGGACTCTGTGAGAACAATGAGGTACAGGAAGGGGTCCCTCTTTTTCCACTTCAAGGGAATAACCTCACACATGAACACAATCATATACTGTAATACCACAGAACCGTAGAATAAGGTATACCAGTATAAAGAGGATACAAATTTTGACATGAAAATAATTCCCTCCTTCTGCTCAAAACATATGCATTAATAATCTTTAATAGGCATTCATTTAATTGACCAAAGTTGCTCTTCCAGTTTTAACTTAAAAAGTAGCTCATAATGACAATGATAGTTTTTGTGATTAGAAGCTGATTTGGAATATATTTGGAAGGTAGAGCTGATGGGATTTGCTGAAGGATTAGATGTGGGGTGTGAGAGAATAAAAAGTTAAGGACAGCTCTGAGAATTTCATCATCAGCAATCACATGAATGGAGTGTCATTTACTAAAAGGGAAAACTCCAGAGGAGGGTGATATTTGAGGGCTGGCACTGAAATAAAATTTACTTCCTGATGGCACATCTATCTAAACTCATCTCATTCAGCAACTCTCATAAGCTGGTCATATTCAAGATCTTTGTCCTACCACAGCTCTATGCTGTTGCCACACCTGAAGTGCACTTCCCACTCTTCTGTTGGTAAACATCTGCTCATCCTTCAAGAACAATCTCAAATGTCAGTTCCTCTGGTTACCTTCCTGACTCCTACAGGCACAGTTGGGAGATTCTGGCTGGAGCTTCCCAGTATGGGAGCCTTATCAAGACCACAGCATTGCTTTTGTGTCTGCCGCTGTCGCCCAGGGCAAGTCCCCCAAGGACAGAAATCATGTGCCTTTTTTCTTTTCCCCATAGCATAATGCCTGAACCAAAGATGTCTGGTCAATAAATGTTTTCATTTGCTCAAAGAAAATTGACTGAGTGTCTACCAAGTATGGCACATGATGTCAGGCACTGTTCTGGGTGACTGAGGGTACAATAATAAACACAGCAAAGTCATCCTGTCAAGGAGCTTACATTTTATTGGAGGGGATGGCAATACACAAACAGATCTATAAGAGAATGTGCTGCAGAGAACAAAATAAGAGGGTAAGAGAACTGAAGGATGAGAACTGAGAATGTGGTCATAAAAGGTCTCATTTAAGCAGATTCTAAATGAAATGAGAGTAAAATATGTAGGTGTCTTGGAGAAGAGCCTTCCTGGTAGGCAAACAGCTAGCTATGGACCAGAGTAGGCTGCAAGAGAGTTAGGACAGCGAAGGGCCTGCCTTCAGGGTGGGAGTCTGGGTGTTATTCTAAGTGCTAAGGGAAGACGCCGTAGGCAAGTGATAAGATCTGATTATTATTTCTAAAAGATTACTTTGATTTCTATGTGGGAAATGGGTCGTTGTGGGTCAGACTGGAAGCATGCTGGGAGGTTCCTGAAGCAGTCTAGGTGAGCAATAAAGATGGAGCAGACTAGGGAGGGAGAAGTGGTGACCAATGGCTGGACTTGGCATATATTTGGAAGGTAGAGCTGATGGGCTTTGCTAATGGATTGGATGTTGGATGTGAGAAAATGACTTAAGGATGGCTTCTAGGATTGCAGCTTAAATGACTAGCTGAATGGGGTGTCCTTTGCTGAAATGGGCAACCCCAGGGAAGAAACAAGTTTTAGGGGGTAGGGGAGAAAAAAAAAACATTGGCTTAGATGTGCTAAGTTTGAGGAGCCTATTAGCCAGAGCTATGGATATACACATTTCATAAGCAGCTAAACACAAAACTTAAGATTCAGGGCCAAGTTGATGCCAGAGATATAAATTTGGGAGTCATCAGTATGGAGATAGTACTTAAAAGCCACAGGACTGGATGAGATCACTGAAGGAGTGATTTCATATGGGTTGAATGAATGAATAAGCAAGTTTATGTTCAGGAAGAAAGACATTAACAGGTTCATATAATCTGACCATAAAGATCAGACAGAGAAATAATATACAGAGGGATGAGAGGACACAGGATGGATTTTTCTTTCTGTCTAGGTGGCCAATTCAGACTTTTAGACTTTCACGAGAGCATTTATGTCAAATCATCTGGGGGACAAAGTGGACAATAGGACTCTGGGGCAAGTTTCCATTGCTCAGCGTGTGGACAAGGCGTGGCAGCCTTCTTCAGGCTGCTTGGGAACTAAGCGGCTCCCTGGAAGAGTGCTCTATCCTAGCACGTGGCACAGGCTGAAATCCCCAAGTGTGAGCCCTTCTGGAAAGAAAAGAAACTAACAGATCTACACAATGTGTTTCAAATTAGAAAGTGGGAAAAGATCACAAATCCAGTATCTGTAGACTACCTCTATGTGCGCCACGTTATCTCCACTGAAGGAACAGACAGGCCCGCTTCCACAGCTAAAGGTAAAATAATGTTTGCCATAAGCCCAGGAAAAGTTCTGCAGAATCTGAGATAGTTAAGCTGTATTTCTTAGAAGTCAAAAGCAGGTCAGTGGGTCCACCAAATTCTTTTGGTTACTTCAAATATTGTATTGCCCAATACTAATAGCTTTTCAGGCCAACAGAAATATAATTACATTAAAACAACACCAAAAGAGTGATGATGTAAGAGATATCTACTGTAAAATGTATTTCTTTTGCATATTTTCTAAAAGTAATATTACATTCCAAATACACAGAGTTTTCTCTGCCTCTTTAAAATTTTTTTCATCATGAGACATAGATTTTATTTATTTTTAGAGAGAGGAGAAGGGAAGGAGAAAGAGAGGGAAAGAAACATCAGTGTATGGTTGCCTCTCCTGTGTCCCCTACTGGGGACCTGGTTTGCAACCCAGGCATGTACTCTATACTGGGACTCGAACCAGTGACCCTTTGAGCACAGGCCCATGCTCAATCCACTGAGCTATGCTAGACAATGGATTCTTTTTGACTTTTTTGATCTCCATTCACTCCCATAGTGTTCCAGGCTTTTCTCACTTAAAAGTTGTTTGCACTTTGCTCATATCTGCTCCTCCACTCCACTGTGATCACAGATATTTCTTCTATCTCTGTATAATCTCAAAATAGGAACTAAAGACCCAAAATGAAGTCTTATTAAGTGTTCTATCTACATCCCAAAGAGTGAAACTTTGTTCTGGAATTATTATTGACTGCCAGTGAGAGTTATTCTGCTCTAAGCTGCTCAAACTACACAAATCACTGTGCTGATTTGGGGGTGCCTTGAAACAGACAAACTGAAACACTCAAAGAAGGGCAAAGTTGTATGGAACTTAGAACAGACAGAAAGATTCAGTCACTGATGTATCTAGCAAACATTTGCTGAGTATCTACCACGTGCCAGCCACTTTACTAGGTGCTGGGCCACAGATACAAGCTTCTGGAGCACATAATATAGTAGTTGACCAGGTAAAGTGATACCAAGCTGTAAGGGCTGTTGCAGAGGCTTTTTAGCATTAGGCCTAAATGGGACCCTTCCCAGCAACGACGATGCTTGAGCTGAATTCTAAATGACAAAGTAGGACTTATCTACCTATGGGGAGGCAGAGAGAAAGATCAACTAGAATTTTCAAGGAAGAGTCAACCAATATTTGTGGATTCCTAATTCTGTTTTCCCTCCTAAGCTTGGAGCTAGGTAAACAAAGATGAGTAAGACAACATAGCAATTATTTCCAAATTTCTAAAGAGTTATGTAGAACAAACATCAGACTTTTCTGTGTGCCCTTTGAGTGACATCAAGATACTGTGGCAGCTGAAGAGTAGATTTGACAGGCTGTTTTGGATGTTTTATCCACTGATCTGCACATAGACCTTTGTGAAAAAGATCAGCTTTACGGGCAATCAGAAACAGGCTGACCAGAAGTATTAGAATCTCTCCAGTTAGGTCTACAATTTAGCTTAGGAATGATTATTAGTGGGAAACAAGAAAACCTGAGTATCAGGTAACTGAGCCTTTTAACATTAATAGGAAAATATGAGCCTGACTATTAGCATCTCCAGGCAGGGATGGTCTGTGCCAGCAGCTACACGCCACTAGGTTGGGCACAGCCCCACGTATTTATGGCTTGATGCTTCCCCTTCAGAAGTTAGAGACCCCTTAAACCCTGGCAGGGATCTCAACAGACAGTAAAGAAAAAAAAAAGGATTAATATACCTCTATAATGGATCAAACAAAGTCCCAAGAGAAGTAGATACTATAGAGAGGAGAGATGTACACAATATTCACTGGGTAAAGACTCTCCATGGTGGGTGTGTGATGGGAGTGGGAGACACGTGCAGTCGGCGAGTGGTTTCCTGACACGCCTGCTAATTTCATACAACAAACTACAGACGCTGTGCTGCTAGTGGGGATGAGCCCAAGAAGAATGAGACAGATCTCGAGGGAATATGAGTTAAAAACGCAAGAAAACAACCTGATTAGAATATCCCTTTGTGTACTTTGCAAATGTTTCACCTATTTTGCTTAGGAAGTGATTGCGTGACTGTGTTTTATACCATAATTACAAGAATGAAGGGAACAGTGAAGCTAAACCATACTTTTAAGACCAAGTAAGTCATTAGCAGAGGCCAAGTCCAGGCCTTGACAACTGGTTGTGTTGTTTCCACAAATCATTGTCCTCCGGGTGCTTTGAGGAAGTTGCTGGAGCGAGGGCAGGGGAAGGGCCTGCAGCACAGCTGTTGGGTGCTACTCTGGCAGGCTGCTTTCCCATGGCGGTGAGGATCCTTTGTCAGCTAGAAATACCTAGGGTGCATGCATGGTCCACGCTAGGAGAGACGGAGGCTGGCAACGGCTCTTCCAATGTCATCAGCCCTCTTTCCTCCCTGTGTCTCCTGAATGTCTGTGCTCTTCTGTGATGGAACTCCCTACCCTGCACCTCATTTCCAAAACCACTTCTCCCTCCCCTCTCTGCTTCTCACCAATCTCTGTGGTGAAGGTGAGCACCCTGGAGTGTTTAGAGTTAAAGCTAGTTTTCAGAAAGTTGTGACTTACTTATGTTTCTAGGAGCATTTATATTCTAACTGAGGGGAATTAAGTTTATAGATAGCTGTGGACTTTCAAATGAGTGGAAAGGAAGGGCCCCCTGCAGTGCCTACTGCAGTCACATCCCTAACGCCTGCAGGGGAGCTGCCCCTGAGTTCTTGCGGGCACACTTTAAACACAGACCTTGGACAGAACATTGGCACTCCACCTTATTTTTTAAAAATTACAGATCTCAGTGCTAGCAAACACAGGGAACTGATTGTCAAAGGTATTTCTTGTTGTCTAACGGGCTAGCCTAGAAACACTCTCAAAAGTCTCTTGGTAAATCTTTCCTCGGTATTAAAGACTTCACATAACATGTGAAGCAAACAGAGCATCTGTCTAGAGAGTAGGAGGCCTGACTCATACTCCATGTTCTACTGCTGACTCCTGTGTGATCCCTAGATATCTGACCATAGCTTCTCTTTGGCGTAATCGACGAAGTAAAGATATGCTACCTGCGGTTAGTCCAAACCCAAGTCTCTGTGCTGACACACACGTTGTCAAGTTATTGTGGACTTGTTCCAGCCAGGAACCGGGGCACAGGGGAGATCTTCAGTGTGAACATAATACAAGAACTGCATGGCTCATTTGCCACTGCTACAGTTCCTATGAAAGATCCTAAGAACTCTGGGGCAAAAGACTGAAGAAATACAGTGGTTTCCCGGGAATTGAAGGTTGAGGTAAACATTTCTTAAATGTGCAAAGAAGTTAATTTTGAAAATCTGCTGCTCATTTGTTATAACTTCAGAGTTTCAATTTTAATTATTTTAAAAATTCCCTGTAACAAACACACTTTCTGAATGACTACTGCCTCATCATTTGGCAGCCGATTCTTGAAACCTTGGCACTCTGAGAAATGCTTAATGAGTGTGTCTTAATGTTGCATCCATTGAGTTACTGAATCACTGGGGAGGATGCTGGGGGATACAGATTTAATTCTGGGCTCTCACGCTTATCAGACCTTTAGATTTGGAATAGTTCTTGTTGACCTTCAGGTGCTTCTTCTACAAAAAGGGCTAAGTACCCAGCTTTCAGGGTTCTTGTGAGGACTGAGTTACTACATGTAAAATGAAGAACTCAAAAGTTCCCTCTGTTTTATCTGTCGAATCTAGAGTGAAAGCTAAAAGGCAATTTTAGTGAGAAATGATGAGAACCCAGCTCCCTGTGCACCATCTCAACCTGAGTCAATCATTCCTCAAGCATTTATTGAGTGCTTAGGTGCCAAATACTACTTTAGGTCTGGAGACACAATTATTGTATTGAACACACCAGATGAAGTACCTACATGCTTGGGTTTCATATTCCAGTCAGGGGGGATGCAATAAACACATACATAAATGAACCATAAGCGATCAAGTAGTGATAAGTGCTCTGATAAAAACAGAATGGGGTGATACACTGGGGAGTCACTGGGCATTACGTAGGACGGTTCTCTCTGAGGTCATGACATTTCAATTGAGATCTGAAGGGCTCCGAGGAGAAAGCCACATGAAGGTCTGTGGCAACTGCTCTCAGTGTGGTCTGTGGAACCCCTGGGGATCCCAAAGACCCTTTCAGGAAGTCGATGAAGTCAATACTATTTTCGTGAGCCTACTAAGATGCTGTTTGTTTTTCGCCCAGGTTGACATTCACAGAGATGGTGTAAAGGTAATGGCGGCTAAATGGCTGGTGCCTCAGCATGAAGCAGGGCAGTGGCAGCAACTGGTCCAGCTCATCGCCACCACACACTCACAGTCACACAAATGCTAGTTTCACTCAGGGATGAGCTCGATCGCGCCGGAAGAATAATTATTTGTATTAAATTTATATTAAATCTCAGCATCTGGGTACACATCATTTTAACATTGTGTGACAAATATGCATCAAGTATTTTTGATGCATACTGAGGTATAATTGTTCTCCAGGAAAAACATTTGTGGGATTGTCTGAGTTGCAAGTTGAACAAGTTACTTTCATTGAACATCATTTTTACTCGAAAGAATGCCCAATGAACTATGGCTATTCATATTTAGGTATCTGGCAGATCCTTTTTTGAAAATGATAAAGGTGAGCTGTCACTTCAAGGAAAAAAAATGGTGGAATTTGTTGCCAGTGTTAAAATGCAATGCTTCTAAAAACCAGATTTTTGGAACATGTGTATCTGCTACTATGAAATTGACAGCTTCTGAAAACTTAGAACTTTCCTGCTGAGCTTGGTGGTAATATTTACATGTAATTTTTTTTGGACACTGTAAAGCGAAATGTGTCACCATTTTGAAGATCTGTATAACTCAGTGAACCACAATTTTCCAAGTAACCAATCATAGCCTTAAAAATCCTGAACAGAGCCATTCGATATGCTAGGCAGACCAATGAATGTGATGGAGTATGAAGTTCATTCATATGATATAGTTTTAGATTCTGCATTGCAACTAACCTTTGGGAAGTAACTATTTGCAAATATTGAAATATCAGAGAAGAGTATCTCCAATTATTTGGAAAAAAAATTTTAAAGCCATTCTTCTTGCTAATTTTTTTTGTCTTGAAAGGTACAGTTTTTTTTCATAAAGATGTTATTTATGTTAATATGTAGATTAATTATTGTTATTTTTACATTAACTAACACTTTAGATGTTCAATTTTAATTCTTAATAAGCTAAACATAGATAGATAAAACCCAAAGAAACAAAAGCTCTTTGGGGGTTCTCAGTAATTTTTATGAGTATAAAGGGATCCAGCAACCAAAATTTTGAAAACCACTGGTCTGAGAATAAGGCAGATTAACCAATAAAGTTTTAGTTTCATTAGGTTTTACACAGATTTCATTACATTTATTTTCAAGTACTTAATTTTTTTGTTATTATAAATAATAACTTTTTAAAACTTACTTTTCTCTGTTACTTGTGTATAAAAAGGCAACTAATTTTTGTATATTTTCCAGGCATTTTGCTAAGATTTCTAATTATGTTTTGTACATCAGTCTTTAATAGTCCAGTGGTTGGCAAATTATGAGCCACAGGCCAAAACAGTGCCACCAATTTTTAAAAATAAAATTTTACTGGAACAGAGCCACATCCACTCATTCATGGAGTAGTGTGTATAGTTTCTTTCACACCGCCATAGCAGAGTTGAATGAAAGCGACTAGAGTGCTCACAGAGCAAAGAACTGACTACCTGCCTCTTTACAAAACTCTGTATTATGAACCCCGTCCAAAGAATCAACTTTGGCTTTGTTGATCCCCTATATGATTTCTTTATTTTCAATTTAATTAATTTCTGTTCCCATCTTTATTCATCCCCCTTCCCTTGTCTTTCTCTACCTTCTCAAAGTTAGCTTATTCATGTTCACTTTTTTCTTTTCTGGTAAAAGCAACTGAGGCTATCCATTTTCCTCTAAGTACAACTTTCACTGCATCCCACAGGTTTTGATGCACAACATTTTCATTATCATTCAATTCTAAGTATTTAGAAAATTTCCATTATGATATCTTTGATCAATGAGTTATTTAGAAATGTTTTTTAAATGTCCAAATATAAGGGAAATTTTGGGGGAGTTTATCTTTTAGTTGTTACTTCTAATTTAATTGTAACATGATCAGAGAATGTGGTCATTATTTTTCTTGGAAATCTGGTGACACTTGTTTTATGGCTTAGATGAGGTCAATTTTTATGAATCTTTTTTTGTGCAGATTACATGTATTGAAAACTTTAGTGCAAGGTTCCTCATGCCCATGAATCAAGCCAGTTAATTGTGTGGCCTAAACTATATTTTTTCTGATTATTTGTTGTCTGCTTGACCAAGCAATAACTTGGAGAAACATGAAACTTCCCTACAGTTTTATCAATTTTCTTTTTTTAATATTTGGAGGCTATTTTAGATTTATTATCCCTTTCCAGTGAATCAAAACTTTTACCACTATCTAGTGCTCTCTCTATACCTAATAATGGTTGTTTGTTTTGGTCTTTGACTGATATCAATAGAGCTACTCTAGGTTTCTTTTGATTAGTATTTGCTGGAACATATTTTTCCATTCCTTTAATTTGTCCTTTCATGTTGGGGTGTCTTTCCTGATACTGTACAGTTAAATCATTATTATTTTTTAAATATTAATTTTACTATATCTTTTAGTCAGAAAGTTTAGCTATGTTGTGATTGCTAATATATATGCATTTGTTTCTATAACCTTACTTCTGCTTTCTATTTGTCCTGAATTTTCTATGCTTCATTTTTAAAATGTTATTGTTGTTCAAATACAGTTGTCTGCTTTCCCCCCACCAACTCTGCCCCTATGTTTTATTTTTGTTTTTAAATTTGCTTGACTTTTTAAAAAAGATTTTATTTATTTATTTTTAGAGAGAGGGAAAGGGTCAGAGAAAAAGAGGGAGAGAAACATCGATGAGAGAGAGAAACACTAACTGGTTGCCTCTCACACACACCCAAACTGGGAAATGAGCCTGCAACTCAGGCATGTGCCTTGATCAGGAATTGAACTAGCAACCTTTCGCTTTGTGGGACAATGCCCAACCAACTGAGCCATACCAGTCAGGGCTAAATTTACTTGCCTTTAAAATAACTGGTTTGGAAGTTGTATACTATTTCTATTCTTTTAAGTTGCTATTCTTAGAATCTTAAATTAGTATTATAATCTCCTTCAGAACAATAAAAGGACCTTTTAATGCTAACTCTGATATCTCCTTCTTCACATATTAGAGCTTTACCCAATACTACAGTTTATCTTTCCCCCTATATTAGCCATTACTATTTTAAAGGAACAATATTTGTTTAGATTTACCTAGATGTTTAGCAATTTCTTTGCTTATCATTTCTTACTGTATTTCAGACTTCTCTTTTGCTGTCCCTGCCCCTCACTCTAAAGTATATCTTTTGAAGTTCCTTCAATGTAAGTCTGCTGCAGGTAAACTCTCTAAGGGTTTCCTCTTATGAAAACAGTATTTCACTCTCAGTTTTGTAAGTTATTTTTTGCTGCGTACTCAACTTAAGTTGAAAATTATCTTCTCTCAGAATCTTGAAAATATTATCTCAATGTCCTGGCTTCAATTACTGCTGTTGAGAAGTCTTCTGTCAGTCTAATTATTGTTCCTGAGTGGGTATTACCTGTGTTTTCTCTACAGCTGCTTTTAAAAGAACTTTGTCCTCCGACAGCTACAGTCCCACTACACTGTAAAAGGTTATGTATACTTTTAAAAATGTGTCTGCTTTGTATACACTGCTCCCTTTATCTTTGGATCCATACCTCCCATCTTAGTTGAGAGAAATCTCAGTCATATATTCTCCATCGCATCACTGCCATCCTGCGTATTCTTTCCCCGTGAGACTCTGAGTCAGCCCGGTCGGCCTCCTGTTCTGCCCGCCATACTCTTAACCCCTCTTCCTTGTAGCTCCATATCCTGGTTTATTTGTGCTCTACTGTATGCAACTACTTTAGTTCTGTTTTCCAGTTCATGAATTCATCCATTACAAATGAGCATATCCACTAAATTTTTCATTAATTAAATTTTTTTTCATGTATTCAAGTTCTCCTTGGTTCTTTTTCAGAAGTGTCTGGGAATTTTGATAGCCCATTATTGCAGGCTAATTTTTGTATTTTATTTTTATCTTAAACTTTTTTATTTATAGAGATAGTCTTTTAAAAAATCTGATAATTCAAACATCTAAAGTCTTTGGTGGGAAAAGGTATTCAATGCATTTAGCTGCTTGTGCTGATTTTCACTCGTGTTTTTTTTTCCCCCTTCTTTGACAATCTTTGTTTGAGAGCTCATAAGATCTTAATATGTGAAAAACCTGGCAGCCTAAGTTCTGTTTTGGATGTGTTATGTTTGAAATGATTATCCAGCATCCGAGTGAATACGTTAAGTACACCACTGGACACATGAGTCTACCAATATTCAGGGACATATAACTGGGGCAGTGAGTACCGTGAAGTTCTGGGAAAAGAGGAGGTACCATGTGATTGTATGGAGCGAGAAAAGATGGGGTTCAGGACTGTGCCAAAGGTCATGCCACTTCAGACACTGAGTGGAGGGGGAGACAGCAGTGGTGAATGAGAATGAGCAAAATCCAGAAGTTTCTGTCGTGCAGGTCCAGAGAATACCGGGTTTTAGGAAGCCTGCTGAATGCTGTTGAGAAGCTGAGAAAGCAAAGGGACAAGGAGGTCATCTGCGGCTTTGAAATGAACAGTTTTGGTGGCGGAGTAGGGTCAGATGAGGGAGTAGAGATAATGTCTGTAGATAAGAAGTTCAAGACATTTGCGTGAAAGGGAGCAGTAAAGTGAGGTAGAAGCTAGTAGAGGACAATGTGGCATCAGAAAGCGTTTTTGTTTTTTGTTCTTTTTGAGAATAAAATCTTACCATTTGCAGGGCATGGATGGACCTAGAAAGTATTATGCTAAGAGACATAAGTTAATCAGATAAAGACAAATACTATATGATTTCACTTATATGTGAAATCTAAAGAACAAGAACAACAAAACAAACAAAATTAGAACAGACTCATAGGTAGAGAGAACAGACTGATGACTGTCAGAAGATGGTGGGGTTTGGGGCCTGGGTGAAAGAGGTAAGAGATTAGGAAGTGCACAGTGGTAGTTACAAAATAGTCACAGGGATGCAAAGGACAGCACAGGGAACATGGTCAGTAATATTGTATTAACTGAGTGTGGGGTACTGGAAATATCAGGGGAAACACTATAAAGTATAGGATTGTCTAACCACAATACAGTACACCTGAAACTAACACAAAATAATATTGAATGTAAACTGTAATGGAAATATGAAATTTAAAAATATGTATAACAAAGTGAGACACTAATCATACAGTTGAAAAGGGGGATATTTTC
This sequence comes from Artibeus jamaicensis, assembly GCF_021234435.1. Taxonomy (NCBI): domain Eukaryota; kingdom Metazoa; phylum Chordata; class Mammalia; order Chiroptera; family Phyllostomidae; genus Artibeus; species Artibeus jamaicensis. The sequence continues at coordinate 37,887,844 of NW_026521812.1, read as the reverse complement.
AGGAGCAACATTTTTGAAAAGGCCAGGGGCCTAAAAGTGTTTTAAAATGTGACCTGGACCTGGTGTGTGGCATGAAGCATACATATAATCTACAGGACAGAAAGGCCGGCAGTGGGTGGTGTTGTTATTGACATGGAAACTGTGTAATCTTAATTACAGTCAAGGTCTCACGAAGGGCACCATATCCTATCTTCAAATTTACCCATGTCACAGCAGCCGTGGTAGGGGCTAGATGACATATCTGATAATCACAACCCAAAGTTGCTTGTGGTAGTTAAGAAAGCTGGAGATTAACTCAATCACAGTGCTGAAGGGGCCTTAAGGGATTTTCTAATGTGGTATCCTACCCAGTTCGGGCAAGTGAACCCTAAAGGCTTAGGATGAACAGACGCTTCATGGTGGTGTCCCTTGGATCTAACATCATGCAATGTGTCCGACACCATTAGAACTCAGTTTCTTCTTGTTTTGTGCTTAGAGGTCATAGAGTATAGCTGAACTGTTATTTTCTTCACCAAAAAAAAAAAAAAAAAGAGAGAGAGAGAGAGAAACCAAACCAAACCTAAACCCTTAAGTATCTGAAGACAGAAATTAATTTCACCTTTTCTGCTCCAAGTGAAACAACCTCACTCTCTTTACTATTCCTGCGCAGATCTTATTGTGTATCCTTTGGCTAATCTTCTCAACTTTTTTCCCTCTCTCCAACTGCTTTTTTAAAAGTGCAGTGACCAGAAATAGACAAGCCACTGAAATAAAGTCTGAGTAATCCTGAGAACAGTGGGGGATTTCAACACATCTCCCTTGGATGGGTGGAATGCTGAACTGACTCTGCCAAGACTTGACCACATTCCAGTTCCTGCTGATCTGGGGAGACTCTTCCACTTGTGCTTTTCTTCTTTTACCTAGCAATTTGAATGAAATGAAAATACAACTAGACATATATAGGAAAGTGTGCCCGTTCATGAAAATCGGCTCGATAATATCTCTACATAAGTCAAAATCTGCACAGACAGGTCTTTCTAAAGTGTATCAAACCTCTAAATTTATTAATAAAAAATGCTTTCCCTCTTAACAGTATATTCCAGAGAGTGCTTCTTAGAATCCAAAAGGAAGTATTCAGATAAAGTAATAAAGTGAAGAGTTGGTTTCAGAAAGCCTTCTACTATTTTGAGGCTAATGGATGCCTGAGAAACTCCTATGGGTGTGTGTGAGAGAGACTCTGCCTGGTAATTACTACCCAAGACAATCTAAGCATCCAGACATCATTCTAATTTTTGCTAAACAGCATGAAATATCACATCACATTACATTAACTTATGTCAAGTAACAGGATGTTCCTGGGGTAGTATGACAAAACAATACAGTTGGGAGAAACAAATTGAAAGGCCAACTGATGTGCATACAATTTGAAAAGAAAAGGAAATAAAAGAAAAGAAAAGAAAAGGAAAGAAAAGAAAGGTAGATGTTGATAATTAGACCCAGAGCTGACTTCAGGGTTTTGATATCCACAGGTGACTTTAGAAAGGCAGCTATGTTCCAACCACACTATTTGGCTTTCTTATTTTTGTTAGTTTTATTCTGAATAAGTATTGTAGTCTCTTTGAACTTTAAATTTTTTCCCCTGTAAAATGGGAGTAACACTACCCACCCTGCCTCTCTTGTGTGGCCGTTGTGAGACTCGAAGTCCCAGCACATTTAGGAGTTTTAGAAATATTTAATTGTACACTTGTATCTATATAAGTTTGATTTAATTTTCTGTATTGCTTTGTTCCACAATGTTTATTTTCCCATACAACAGCATTTTAGAAATTAGGACATATTTTAAAACTGATAGTTTATTATACTTTAATTAGTATTTTTTTCTTTCTTAGTGGTGCCTATTTAAATCAATGGCCTCTTAGAAATATGGCAGATAAAAATGTTTGGAAATGGTAAAGTGTTATGTAGATCTCAGGTATTCATTTACTCATTAACAAGCTTTTACTACTAAAAGTCTTTCTTGTGCATAGCATTCATAAGAAAATGAAAATGAATAAGACCTGATCCCTAATCTGAAGGAGGGTGAGATGCATCAGGTGGATGAGTCAGGATACTCCAAATGCCAAAAACTAAGTGGTACGTCTCTGGCACCCCTTGAGTGCAGAAGAGGAAATAACTTCCCATCCGGGCAACCAAGGAGGCAGCATGGAGGAGGTGGCACCTAGGCCTGGCCTTAACAGGTGGGTAGTCCTCAAAAGGCACATTTGGGAATGGACAAAAGAATGCACAGTGAATATTCAGAGAATGGAAAGGAATCTAGACAAGTTTAGGGACTGTGTCAAGGTGCTGGCTCAGGATCTAAGTGTCTGAGCTCTTTGGTGGATGGACAAGGCTTTTGAGTAAGGAGCAGACTGAGAAACATGGCGCATTAGGGAGATCAGCTGGTTGGTGATGTTCAGAAGAAAGGGGGAGGAGGAGGGTGGAAGCGGGGGCATCCTAAAGCAGGCCTTGTGTAGGCTTGAGAGTCCAGATATTGGGTGAATAGTGAGCGCAGAAATAAGACAACAAAGAGATGGAAGAGTCATAGTTAAATACTAAAGATCCTTAACAGGAATGTTAGTGAGAAGTCCATTTCTTAGCTAGACAGGAAGGACACACAGGGTTGACGTTTGGCTGCGTGCTCCCTGAGGACAGGACCGCGCGTTTTGTTCATTATTGTAACCCAGGGTCTATGGCAGCACCTGGCGTAGTTACGTAATGACTTCTTGTCATCCTCCCTTCCTCCAAAGATTCCATTTATGCTTTTAATTAAATTCTACCACGTGCTCAACATGGAGCACTGGGGATGGAGGTCAGAGGACTGGCGGTTAGGAAGGAGTGAGCCGGTGTGAAGAGCTGCTTTCCAAACTGCCTGCAATGATTCCCTGCTTTACCACAGGCTCCTGGTGGTCCCCCCGACAGACTCTGGGCTTGCCCATAGGGCTTTCTTTTACCGAAGGGACAACAAATGTGTGATAAAATCAGAGACCTGAAAAGTGCTTGCATGTTGGGGCCTGCCCTCGCTTGCCACTATGGAATCCTGACCCCATCCCCTAAAGAATTCCAGGCAGGCCTCCTGGAAAAAGAGAGACCAGGTAGCACAGAGATGAACCACCCCAGGTGAGGCCTCCCCAGACCACCCGCCTGCCAGCTGCTGAACAGGTGAGGCTGTCCCAGAGCCGGGTCAGCAGACTTCTTCTTGGTCGTGAGTACTTTAGGCCTGTGGGCCATATGACCTCCTTCACAGCCACTCACATCTGCTGCTGTAGTATGAAAGTACTACATGGGTGTGGCCACGTTCTAAACACAACTTATTTTTAAAAACAGGTGGCAGTCCTATGGACTAGTTTGTCTACCTCTATCCTGGGTTACTCAGCCCCAGTCAAGCCAGTTCAAAGAGGAAGAACTACACAGCCAACTCACACAACTCACACAACTGTGAAAAAGAGATGCTTGTTAAGCCATTACGTTGGTGGGGGGGCGGTACTCTGTTGCACAGCAAGTGCAAGCGGGTAACTCTGGTATAGAACATACATGGCATAGGTCTTGTTTCACCTACGCCACTTAAAATCCACCTGTGGAAGTAGGACCAATGGACAGGACTCACTTAACGACGTAAGTAGTGTGTGATTACATGTCAAAATGCACGATTCAGGATAATCAGTATTATAAAGGCTTATAAAATAGAAAAAACCTGGACAAAAAAATCGACTTGAGCAGCTCTTAATGGGTAGGTAGAATGTGACAGCTACCCAAACAATCGTTTTCTTTTCATTTAAATTTTTGATGCCGCCTGCCTTTGTGTGTACACACTTCAACAGACTGCGAGGGCAGAGTGAGGCGGCCTGGCTTTGTTTTTCCCACGTTCGCAGCGCCCAGCAGTGCTTGTTCGCAGCCAGGTTCGAAGTGCCTGCAGGCGGACACATGGAAGGACATTTACGTGGAAAAACTAAGCAGCACAACTGGAGGGAGAGGGGAGAATTTGTGTGCTCCGTTCGAGAGAGGAAACCAATGGCTGAGTGAGACTGGGTGGGGGTGTGGTGGAGGATGCAGCTGGACACGTGATTCGGGACTGGGGGGGTGAGGTGACGAGGCAAAGGAAAGGACCCTGAGAGTCAGTCACGGCAGTTTGAATGAAATGTTACTGGGGCAAAGTGACGAAGTTGGTCTTTAGGAAGACTCGTTTTGTGGCAGAGAGTGGTTGGATTCTGGGCAAGGATAATCGGTTGGACAATCTAGTGACTCAAGAACAAGGAAACAGACTAGCTCAGGAGCCAGTGGGAATAGTTAGGAGGTACTGATGCTTACTCCCTGATGGAAGCTTGTGTCACAGCAAAAACAGCAGAAGAAAGAGAGGACATCTCAGGCATGTTCCCATGCCACATTTACTGTGTACAAGGAATGAAGTTATGTATTATGAGCACAAAATCAATAGATCTACGCGACACTGGGACCAAGCTACCTAAGGCCCAGGACCCCTCTCTATGCAAGGGGAAGCAAAACACAACCGGGGATTATGAGTGAGGCGGCTGCTAGTGCGGGCAGTGCCCAGGCTTTGCAGTGACGCAGACGGTGCTCTGCCTGGCTCCACCCTTCCCAGCTGGAGATCCTGGCCAAATCCCGAATGTCACCAATAATGGTGTTTTACTTTTCAGGTTGGGGTCAGAATTACAGAAAGGGCAATGACCTACATAGCACCATGCCCTGAATAGTGTGGGTGCGGCTTGATCATCAGCCTAATGAAAGCACCGTGTACCAGGGAGCACGAGTGTTGTAATTGTGCAGAGAAAGGAAGATCTCTCTTGGCCGGGACAATCACTCTGGACTTGTGAGAACAGCAGTTTTTTGGTAGTAAAAACGGAATCTGATTTTGAGAAGTGGGGGAAGGGGAGGCTGTTCCAGGGAAAGAGTGTGACATGTGGAAGGCACAGAGATGAAAGGCGAAGCCCATCCTTGGAATGTGCAGGGATCGAGCTTGGCTGTTGCGAGGTGTGAGTGAGCCGGGAAGCAGACCAGACTTGGATGGCAGAGTGGCCTGAATGCCAGGGTGAGGAGTCTGGACGTTACTGGGTGAGCAATGAGGTGCTGCTGAAGAATCCTGAGCAGGCAAATGAGGTGATCAACGTGATGGTTAAGACAGATTAAACCGAGGGCGGCACGCGGAGCGATGTGGAGGCAACAAAGACGAATGCAAGCTCAGGCGTGAGGTAATGCGTGCCCATTCCAGAGGGTGGCGAGAGCTGTGGCGAGAAGGGATGTGCAAGGAACAGCAGAGAAAGAACGGACCGCACCTGGTGAACAGTGAGGCTGGGCTGGGGGAAGGCAAGAACTGATGTTCACTATGAAACACAAATGCCCATTCTCTCAGCCAGACTTCTGCTCAGCTTTCTTTGCTGTGTGCCAGGTACTTGCAAATGGTGGCTCCACACATACGCCTGAGACAGGGTTCCCTCTTCAGTCTGGGGGTAGGGGTCATAGACACACAGCTTGTCCGATGCACTATGGTATAAAATGTGTGCGTCTGACATGGGCACAGTGGTGGCACACAGGGGCTCATCAGAGAAGAACACAAGTATTTCTGCTTTGGGGAATCTCCCACAGTCTAGTGTCTGGAGGGAGGCTAGGTTAGGGGTGACCTCACAGAGGAGGTGGCCTGCCAGATGTGCCAGGTGGATGAGGTGGAGAGGGTCCAAGACGGCAGCAAGGGCATGAAGCTGTGAAACCACAGGGTACACAGAAAAACCTCAAGGAGTTTGGTGTGGCCAAAGGGCAAGGTGTGTGTACCTATAGCTCCTACTCCCTAGTGTAAGTCATCTCTCTCTCTGAAACACCGGTCTCTCTTGAATGCCTCACACAGATTCCCACCTCTGCCCTCCCTCGGTAGATTTCCCACCTAAGTGCCCCTCCTCCCTAAAGCTCTGGTTTTATTTGCGCATCCAGGAGACACCCACTGAACCGAGGCGAAGGGCTAAGCCCTGGAAACTTAGCCATGAAGATGGAGCGCAGGAGACGAAACCAGAGAAACGCAGGGCCAGACACACAGGAGGTCCTAGGAGACTATGGGCTGTGTTAAAATGTTTAGAACATATGGGTTCCTACTTGTGTTTTAGAAAGATCACCTGGCTTCTTTGTGAACAACAGATGAGAAGAGGAGGAAAAGGCTGGAGATAAGATGGTCAGCCGGTGCAGGGCTGAGGAAGTGGGGCATGGACCAGAGGGCTTCCCGGGAGTACTGATGGGCTGGAGACGGCCTGGACACAGAGCATGTAGTGGGGAGGACTCACGGGCTTGTCTGATATGTGCACATGGAGCGACTGTTCATGACAGGAAACGGGAGGGTCCAACCACAAGATCTAGTCTAGCGGATTGAACAGGAAATCCCAGGGGAACCTGCAGTAGGCAGTTTGGTGTAAGGAACTGGAGAGAAGTCAGACCTGGAGACAAGATACAGTCAAGTCCTTGGCACTTAGGTGGTAGCTGAAACTCGGCAGGCAGCTACAGAAGACCAACCTTTACGAGGGAGGAGAGAGGAAGAGGAACTAACTCCAAAGAAAACGACTAGACTAGGAAGCAGGCTGGGAAGAACGCTTTCAAACCAGCAATGTCTGTTCTTACATGGTACCCGTCTTTGACCTGGAAGTCTGGCTGCGTTTTATTCTCAATGCAACCTTTAGCACGGATTGTGTCCTGGAGCCTTTCATGAGTCTCCACCACCCAGGAAACATTAGATTTAAGACAAAGGTTAGAAAAATGAAAGGATAAGACAAGTGACAAGAGCTGATTGTGCTTTCATACTTCTTGTTTCAAGGTGATAACAACACTTAAATAATAGAAAATAAATTCTTTGCATTTCTTTATCATTGTTTTTCTGTACTCTAATGATTGTTGGCTTCTTGTGTTTCATCTTCCTTCTCAGATTGTGGGGCTCCTGGGGCTCAGACTATATGGTACTCATCATTCTGGCTTCAGAGCACCTAGTAGGACTTGACACAGTCATTCAGCAAGTATTTATTAAGCACCTACTATAGACCAAGTTTCTATAGTAGCTCTAGGCCCTAGGTATACATCAGAGAATTTAACAAATAGTTCTGCACTAATGGTGTTTTTATTCTAGTGGAGAATGAGGGAATCTAGCAAATCCATAAATAAGCATAATAATGTCAGTCGTTAAATCACTGTACCATCAAGGGTGCTGAGTAAAAGAAGGTTCTCTGACCTAATTAATCCAACAAAAGGGGACCCTAACCACACATGGAAACAGGCGCTCTGGCGGCCACGTTTCCTGTGCGGGGAGAGTTTCTCGAAATCTTTCTGCATTCACTTTGCTCTCCGAGCATACACAAAATCACTTTTCTTACTATGTTCTAGAACTCTTCCTGAAGTCAGCATTTTTGGTCAGCATTCTGTATTCAGCACCTTCATTTTCCAAGCGTGTTTGTATAAAATCTCTTCTCACGTGACTGTCAGGATAACCCAGGGGTGCACATGAGGCAGGCATTTCTCCCCCCCCCCCCACCACGAAGACACTGAGGCTGGGGGTGGGGTGAGCAAAGCAACTGGCTGCTGTGCAGCATAGGCTGACCCACTCGGTCAAGGCCCCAAAGAAACACTAGGGCCAGCAAGAGAAGGGAAGAAATAGATTGTTCTCTTCTTTTTTCTTGCAAGGAAAAAATTCCTTTTCTGACTGAGAAGTCAGAAATGACTAGAGGGGTAAAACTGCATTCTTCTGCTAAATAAAAAGCAACATAACTTAGTGTGAGAAAAAGCAAGGAAAATGTGTGTGCTGGGGAATGCCCCCAAGAACCATGTGTGGCTTCCATTTTGACTTCTCCATGAAGGAGGGGAATAAGCACCACTGCCCTGTACATTTCGGCTAGATTCCGTGTGCAGCGCTGTTTGCCTGGATTCTCACTGCAATCATTCAACTGCACACAGAGCGCGTACCAATACACACCCCTGACACCATATAGAGTGCGATTTCCTTCCTTCCCTCGACTGCCTTGCCTCTTTCATTCTCTCCCTCCCTCTACCTCCCAGCTCTTCCTGTCACTCCCACATTCACTGAGCTGGGCCCTGTGAGGATTACTGGGAACGCAGATGCACAGATGAAATGAGTCACTGTTTCAGCTGCTCAGATAGCAGCGGAGACGGGAGAGGGGCTGAGCACAGGGACCCCATCACTCACCTAGTGTCTGCCCAGGACTTCACGCTGGGTCTCAGACAAGGACCTGTTTCCTGAACATCTGATGGATGATGGACGGATGGAGAGAGAGACGAGGTGTCTGATTCTGGACGGCAGCATTCCAATTTCTGACTCAGTAAAGGGTTGAAACTTCCCTTCCCTAGTCCATTGCTTTTTCTGTGTCAGCAACCCCCCTTCAGTGGGAGAGGATGGGAACAAGAGAAGCAAATTGGCACTGGAGCTCTTTATTTAGCAATTTGCTCTGTCTGAGTTAATGTATGGGTTGGATTCCCTGTGAATGACATTCTCCTGACTTCGGTGACGTCATAAAGATGCTCAGCCGCTGTGTTTGGCAAGCTAACAACTAAAAACCCATGGGATGGAAGAATGGGAAAGTATTAACATTAAAAAGGAAAAAAAACTTGAAGCAAATTCAGAAGAAAATGAGAAAGACCTCACCGTGTTTCCACCCAAATCTATATAAAACCTCATTTTAAGCCAAAAAAGCCCCCAACAACTGAAAATAGTATTTTATACTTTGTGCTCATCAGAATAATCCTACCCAGAATGCACAAAAAAAGGCCAAGGAGGAAATTAGCTAGAGAAAAGGAAGAGTGTTAGAAGAGATGGACGTGCAGGAGGAAGAAAAAAAGAGTAAAGGCGACGTGGTGAGATGTCAGGGCCACAGGAGAGGGGTCGGAGCGTCAGCTCAGGGCTCGGCAGCAGGGAAAGGGGAGCCTTCTGAGGGCCTCAGCAGCAGAGGCAGGTGAGACCGATACCCTTTTTCTCGTCTCCCAGCTCCAGAGGATAAACTGAGGCTGACAACTGTGAACACCCACTCTGGGGCAGGCCCAGTGCTGGGTGCTTTTAGACGTAACACCTTAGTTGTCCAGCTCACAGCAATCCTGCAAGGACGGCAAGTGTGTCCTCTGTCCTGGCGACAACACTGAAGGCAGAGGCTCCAGAAAAGTACCTACCCATGGGCAACACGGTGCTGTCCACCAAGGACTCCTTTACCTTTGTTAAGCCTCAAGACAACTGTGAAGTGAACAATACTGTTTCCATTTTGCATGTCAAGAGATGGAGGCTTTGAGGCTTTGAGGGAGCCACTCATATTCACACAGCCAGAGAGAGGCCGGGATGCACGTGAGCAGGGACACAATCCAGCATCCTGTCCACTGTACTGACTCCTGAGGAGGTCGCCAGCTCCCTTCCCCATCCTCACTTCCAATTTCAGCCTATAGCTTGTGAGCACGTGAGGGCTCAGTACCAGGCCAACCAGGTACCACACAGAGGCTGGGGCTGACATCCCACTGTCATCCTGACTGTGAGTCTGCACAGAATGGAGACTCTGAGCCTTAACCCTAACGGAGGGGTTCTCTGTCTGTGTTTCTAAGCAATGTGCAGTCGTGTCTGTAACAGCTCCCAGAGGGCCCTGAAAGTTAATGATTCTTATTCTAGCAACAGGGGTTCTATTTCACCAAGTGGGACCACTGGTTCTGTGGAAAGCTAGCTCTAGCTGCAAGAAAATTCTTGTTCTGAGCCCAAATCTCTTTCTTTGTAACTTCTACCTTTTGGTTCTGCTTTTTCTAGAACAACAGTCTTCCATATATCTAAATATAGTTGTTATCTCCACTTCTTTTTCTCTTCTTGGGGCTAACTTTCCTGCATTCCTCCAACCTTTGGTTATAGGACACTCCCCAATGGCCTCTCCATTCCTGATCCCTGTTCATGAAGCATTCAAGTTTATCTAGTTCTTTGGTCAAATTTACTGTCAAAAATGGATTCTAATACTCCTAACATGCTCTAAGTACTGTAGAGTCCAATGAAGACATTACTGCTCCTCTGGGCATGAGACTCCACTGTCACAATTTAGATGTTAGCTTTTTCAGCAACCACTTTGTGGGGCAGAAAGAGAAATAAGCCAGCTCTTGCAGTACGGGGCAAGGTAAGTGCTTTGAGGGAGGGGGCCCTGTACTATGGGATCACAGAGGTGGGGCAGCTAATTCTGCCTGAAAGGAGCAAAGGTGGTTTCTTGGAGGAGATGATGCTTGACTAACTCAGAGTAAGTTAACCAGCTGGAGACGGTGAAAGAGCTTTCCAGGTACATGAAAAAGATTTTGCAAAGATGAGCTGTCAGAAGAGAATATGGAAGTTATGCCCCCATCCCCTTTTTTCCTCTTTTCAATTCCTTTCTTCAGTTGTTCTCTAGCTTTGCTTCCCTTTCTGATGTTCTTTTCTGTCAAGGGCTGGGATATGCTATGTTCTCCTATTTTAAGAATTATCCACTGCAGGGAGTTTAAAGTTATTCATATAACACCAAGTACTCCAAGTATTAAGTGAGCATTGAATAGACAAATGCACTGGCAACATTATTGTTGTAAGTATTTTGAACTTGCTCCCCTTTCTGGAGACTGTATCTCTACCTCAGTGTGTGATGGGAGTAGAAAGGCAGGTGGTGCCCTACGTATTAGAAGGCAGCCCAGGGTTCTCCAGAGCCGGGCTGGGCCAGGTACTCAGGCAGAACTGCAAGGGGTCAGAGGTCTTCACCCCTTTATTGCCTGGTCCGTTTTTCGCTTCAATGGCTCTAGATAGCAGTCTTTGAAAAGGCATTTCAGGATCTGCAACTTCGTGTTCCTAATTCTTACCGAGGAGGCAGCGTTTCTTAGGCTGGACAGCAGGCAGACTGGGAGCCTCACCTTTGCAGGGAGTCCAAGACACTCACCACGTGATAACTCACCCACGTGTTAATTTCCTTCCACTTGTCCCTTCTCTGCCTTCAGTCTCTCTGTCCATCAACACCCTCCTCTGGAAAAGTGTGTAATAACTCAAGGCTTCCCTTAAACCTCTGACAGGTGAACAGTGAGAAACACCTTGTTGCACAAATCCATGCTATCAAAGGACAGAGAACAGAACCTTCAGTAAAGAACCCTAAACATCCCACCAGAAAGTCCCAAACAACCCTGAAAAGTGAGAATAAAACTACCAAAAGCTGACAGAGGGTAACAAGCATTATTTCCAACCCACATTCGTCCTTCTAAAAAAAGCCAACCAACTACTGAAAAAAACCCTGAAATGTATGAAATCTAACATCATTAACATATTTCCTGTCCTCGCAGAGCTTATAAAAAATGTTTCTGAGCTTTTCCCTGGCTCATTTACCACGATGAGAAGAAGCAAAAAGGAAATGCAACAGATGGGACTACCATCCTCTCTCACAGTAATTTATCTTTGCTTGAGGTGGCCTGGGCGAGATTTCAAACGTTTTTCAGATGTCCCAGTAGCTTATTCCTGCTCAAGAACAATGAAGATGAGGCTCCTTTAAAAAGCTGCAGGTTATAAGCCATGTTTACTACTAGCTGTTTTTGTTGTTTCTAAAAGAGCGCACCTCAGCTTCCCTCTGGCGCCCCCCCCCCACAACCGACACCTCAAGGATCTGATCTGGTGCTGATTTCAAACTGACAGGTGGCACATGCATAATTAAAGATGACCTAACACAGAATGCTCTCATTCCTGGCATATTATCAGACACTTAAGCAAAGCAATTATCAGTAGGCAATCTTTTCTGTCAACAGAGATGGAGATAAAACATTTCTTCAATTAGGAAGATTCTGCAAGAATGCTGTATATATACCCATCAGCAACTACTTTAAAATCTTTAGAGTTTAATACTAAGTCAGTTCAATGAAGTGCCTTTGGCCAGTTAAATCACGGTTTTTCTCACCCTACTTTTCCTGGAAGGTCACGTTTTAAACAGAATCATCAAAATAGGAACAATTTGGGGGCATTGTCAGCAATCCTGGTCCAAGCTGACAAGAAATTCTCTGCATTCTTCTGTCATAGCCCTGCTGGGGTTTGCAAATATACCAAGCCTTTCATAAAGGCTCAAAGCAAAAAAGGGTAGGGTTCAAAATAAAGCATTAGATTCAATTAAAATTTCCCTTCAGAGCAGATTCTTCCCTCCCTTGGCTCCACCAATGTCTGAGCATTTACAGAATTATCATCATGCTTTAAAACTTCATCTTAAATCTAAGTGATTGAAAGGAATTTTTTCCAGTTTGAAGAAATAAATACTATTCAAATGAAGAAGGGTCTTGACAAAATGATGAATTCCCCATTTCAGGTGAGGAGAGAAGAGGCAGGGAACTTCTCGACAGAGTACTGTTGTTTTTTTTTAATAAATTATAGTGCCGTAGACTATATAAATGAATGCATTTTAGCTTTCCTTAAAACAGAAATTGCTTTAACGTTAACGCGAGACAAGTGATTTTCTTTTCTTTTTCAAAGGGTGGTTTACATGTTAATGGGTTTTTGAAGCCCCTGTGAAAACTGCCTTCCATGAGACAGAGAGCTTCCCAGTGTTTGCGGGGCACATTTTGCCACATTTCACAAGAGGTCTTATTGTTTAAATTCTTACATCCTTATGTCATATGTGAACAAACGACCTTATTGTTCATTTGAACATGTCTTTATAGGCTCTCTGGTGCTAGAGCTCGTGTTGTTGTTTGCATTTTTCCCCCCATCAAGTCAGAACAAAAGTCTCTTTTTCTGCAGCACTGGGACCTCGGGGAACATGGCAGCAGCAGTTGTCAGCTGGAAACACCATAGTGACAATGTCAGTGAAGTGCTCGTGTTAATGGGATGACTTCTGACAAGTAAATCAAGGTGTACAGAAAAGTTTCTCTGTCCCGCAGACTTGAAGGTAATGTGGAAGAGCAGCCCTGCGCAGGACGGCAAAGCCCCCTCCGGGTGGGAAGGCTCTTTCAAAGAGGTGGGGCTGCTGGGTAACAGGGCCCGGTCCCTTCCAAAGTGTGTTTGGTTTGGAGGACGCTCCATTCAGAAATGGAAGGGAAAAACACGGCAGTCGCTGGGGAAAACACAATCGGGCAGAGAGGTGGTGGTGATGGTGGAATCATTAATGGGAGATCGGGCAAGACTCAAAGCTCAAGTTCATTACATTTCTCAGAACTAAGAATAGCTTCTGAATGAGCAATCACAATTCTCCATAGGCCTATTTCTCCTACGGAGCTCCCCTGTCTCCCTTTCCAATTTTATCGTTAAGTCCGACATGAGGAGGTAAGCAGGAACAAAGGGCCCTCTACAGAGTGGAGGAACAGCCAAACCCTTTCCATTTTATCTGCTGTAAGTTCCTGCCCTCCGGATTCAAGTCAGAAAAACTGCAAGTCCTATTTCATCAGCACGCTGCATCAAGAAGCCAGGTCAGAGAAATGTGTGGCGTGTACTCTACCGTGGCAAACAACAGAACCCATGTAGCTTCCCAACTGATGTCACGGATAAAAAGAAAATAGAAAATACAAGGCATATACTACTAACGAAATGAACGTAATTAAAAAGGGAAAAATTCTGGTGACTTTATTCACGGAGAGACACTCATCTGCCAGAAAGCTCAGAGTCCCAGCCTTTTTGCGTAACTAAATAAAGCAAACTCTATAAACATAATCTTCCTGTGCTAAGGATGGCACGTGTCACTAAGACATTTAGCACCATGCATTTTGTGCCTCCTCATTATTCTAACATTGTCAGCTAACAATTTAAAGGTAATGGTACCTTACATAAACCAGAAACATCAACCATCTCTTTGCCCATCAAGGTTTTCCCTGTCTTCTCTCACAACTGCTTTCCCAGTATCTTGGTTTTACTAAGCTTCATGCTTGGATGAATAAAATAAGACTGTAACTATGGCTACAAAATAAAGACTAAGTTATGATGCCCTGACGTGAATAGAGTATTGTTTCGGTCGGAATTAAAGTCACTTCCAAGTTATCATTGTCTCTGCTATCTATCTGTGTCCTCTCTTCCAGAAAGGCTGCTCCAAGCCTGCTATCGGGGCCCTTGCTGAGACATTTGGCGGATCCGTGTGTTCTCCCTGCTAACAGATTATCAGAGATGCTTCTCAGGTCTATTTCACGGAGGACAAAGTGTAACACATATGTAAGGAAGTCAGGATGGATGTTGTTTCGAATCTCCATTCATTCGGGAGAGGATGTTTACTTTCTAGTTAAGAAGCGACCATGACTAATTCCAGGGTACTTGGTAGTGGCTTTTTCAAGAACTGGCTTTGGCTGTCAAACTGGACAAAGGGGACTAACACCTTCAGTGAGCTAGATGGCAGGGGTGCAATCGATACTCTGATTTTCTTTCCCTAATGCTGTCTCAGAGATGGTATAACACAACAACTGAAAAGGTGGCCTCACTTCAATGTGGGGGTAAAAGAAAAAAGAAATGAAAACAAGTAGTTTTTTCTGCACAAATTACAGTCTAGGAATCAACTGCTTTTTACTTTGAGCTCTTCCACAAAATAAAATGTTACACACTGGTACCACTTAGGAAATGGAAGGTGAGGAGTGGAAACAAGTGACCAGGGAGGATTAAAGAAACAAATGTTCTTATTAGGGCAGGGACTGAAAAGAAACAGTGTTACACAGGGGATGACGGTCACAGTCTGACCGCGTATGCTGGATCCTCCCAGAAAGAAAAGGAAAGAGGGGCCAGCTCATGGTGAACATCTAGTATCACCCAGCCACAAGTAACGAGTGAGAATCCAATACTAACCAGTTTATACAAACCAACTTACATTTATTCCCTGTGGTCAACTGTAACCTACACCCCAAGTGGACATGATGTGCTTTCCCATGTACACATTTGTAACCTCGGAAAATTAATTAACAAAGAACGGTGCAGAATAGCCAGGTGTGATGGAAACCACTGACTTCCACCCTTGCAGCCAGTTGCGCTGTAATACCTTCTGCCTGGTGCTGACAGGCTTCTCCTTCCTCCTCTCATTCCGACACAATGCCTTCAGGTCTGTCTAAGTAATGTAATTTACTGGAGTGGAATTCCCTCGGTACCCTGTGCAGCACTTGGTGACAGTATCATTTATACTCCACCGTGTCGGGGCCCGACACTGATACATCGGCCTTCATCCCTCATTCACAGCAGCGCGTGCGATTTCACCTTCCGCTGTGCCCTTCTGTGGTGTGCGTGTGCAAATTTACTCCGTTCAGCCCTAATTACAAACCTGGGTTGAAATGCTCTCATTAGATTTATATTCCTCACTCCAAATGTCAATCTTATTGAAAATTTCGATTTTCCCAAGGATTCATCCATTAGCAATAAACTCTAAAGCATTCCATGACTGAGTGCATTAAGCCAGCAATACGGACAGGCACTTACATCATTAGAGTAAATCTCCATTGCAAATGCTTTACATTATTCAACCAAAGGAATAATGAGGCTGGCCCAGCGGTACCCTCCAATTGCACACGAAGGGTAGGTTAAAACGGGCTGTTATATAGGAAGAAGCACGCGGTGCATCAATGCAATGAATTTCAGAATCTCTGTCATTCCGTAGGAAGACGTGGCAGGAAACCACAGCCAGAGTCTAATTTATCACCTTCTTTCACCTATGACTGCTACAGAAACTTCAGTTTGTGGACAAGCACAACGAGGCAGGCAGAGAAAATGGGCAGCGAGTGTGTGTGTTCACAGAGGGGCCGGGAGCTGTGTGGTGACTCCGGGAGCTGTGATCCGCCCAGAATGATCTGCTCTACTGAAAAGCATTCCCCCGTTTTGCTCAACGGAAAAAAAAATGGAAAAAAAACAGCCTTGTTTGGATACATTGAGAGAACCTGGGTACCACTGTAATAGAAGGCAGATCTTACTGGCAGAGCTGACCTGAGAAACATCTCTACCAAGCTCATGGGTCCTAATGTTAAAAACCCAGGAAATTCGATGATCATGCCAATACATAAATTACAAGTTGTATCTGTGACTGGGATTGCAGGACAGATTATAAAAAAAAATTGGAGAGAAGTTAAAAAAAACACCTAGCAGAATATATCAATTGATAAAACCAAGCCATCAGTTTCGTAGATGTACCATGTCTTAATTCCTTGGCTTATGGGTCTAATTTATCACTTCTTGTCAGATCCCAGGTGAGGCAAAGTCAAGGTACAGTCATAATTTCTTTTTTAATTTGATAAATGAAGAAACTGCATCCAGGAAGGTCATGGAGGAGGCTGAGAGAGGAGTGTGATCTGAACTCTTAGCACCTAATTCTAAAGGTTAACCAAAAAAGTTAAGTGATGTCAGCAACTATGACCGTATTATGAAACACACACTGTATCTGCTTTTCAATGGAAAGTTTTGGCAGGCAGAAAAAGACTTCTAAAAGGGCATGTAATAATTTGCAGAAATAATAAAAAGTAAATGAAGCAATAATTGTTTTCTGCTGGTCAGCCCCTGGATTGATCAGTAACCAGAACGATAACAGATGCAATATTTTCCATAAGGAAATACACTACCACGGAAGCTAACTGCTCCTGAAGCTTTACCCACTCCCACCTGAAATATTTAAAACCTTACTTGATTACAACATTAGTGCTTTCTCTTTCATAATGCACATCACCAGACACCACAATTAACATGCACAGATGTTAGACCTGAAATATCCATGTTTAAATAAAAAACATAGTGAAAAAACAAAAACTGAATATGCACAACATAGTACTGATCTCAAAAGAAAAGAGAGGTTTACACTGATTTAATAGCAGAATTAAAAAATGACCCCCCAGATAGCATCAGTAATAAATGAAAAACCCAGATACTCTGTCAATGGCCTTTAGCCTTCTGACTGAGAAACAGTGAGCAAGAAGCTGATCCTGTGTCCACTTAATTCCTTAATTACAAAATTTGTACCCCAAGCACAGAGGGGATGAAAGCCCCAGATGCCCTGAAATTCCCTGACACGTTCTTATGATGCAGGAACAAGAATACCACCACCATCATTTCACTGAGCGCTACCTCTGTGGTTCATCTATGTTATCTCGCTTGGTCTTCACAACCATCCTATGACGTAGGTACTATCCCTGTTGCTGTTTTCTAATAAAGACATCCAGGCTTAGCAGAGGAGAGGTGAAGTAAGCAGACAAGGTCAACAGACAGCAGCTGAGCTACTCATGGATCCTGAGTCCTCCTCCTTCCTCCCAAGGCTCTCGTTTCCCATGAACCACCGAGCCTCACTGTCTGCCACAGAGGGCGAGGCTAGAGAGAGATGTGATTCGAAGTTTCCAATTTCCAGAGGTTTCTGGAATGATTGCCCTCTTGACTCATCTTATGTTACACATTTCATTAAACCAAAAGGCTCAGAACACTTGCAGCCCTTCGTATTCTCTGGAAATGCCATAGCCATGCCGCCAGTGGAATGGGGACAGCACCAGCACCGGGATTACGAAGGTGCAAATTTCCCTGTGAATGCTGACACCATCTTTCTCTGGTGTTTCTTTTAGCCACAAACTGACAGGCTGTCACTTACTGTGGTTGCAGTAGACTCAGCAGTCAGATGAAAGGGAGTTTTTACTTGGTTAACTGCCCCTCCGACATCTGTGTCCATGGAGGGTACGCACTCATTCTTGTCCACCACCCCCCAACACAGCCCACCGCTTCAGTTCTCTGGAAGCAAAAGAGTTTTCCAATCTTTCAGCAACAGCAGTAAGAAATCCTTCCCGTGCTGTTCTGAGTCAACAAGAAGCAACTTTCTAACAATGAGCCCAGAAGATGGATGTTGTAAAACAGCATTTCAAACAAGGCAATTGCTTTAGGAAAAAAAAAGATTCAAGGATTCTATCACTTTTTTTTTCAATCTTCCATCAACACAATTTGTTTATGCATGAGTTGTGCCTTTCTTCCTTCAGGAGGGGAAACTGCTGATAAACTATCACATGTAGACAAACAGCGCAAAAACCTGGCTGCCTTTTGCTATTTAGACAGACACACATTTCTTTCCCAATGTACCACTTACCAGACAGATGCAAAGATGTGGGCAGGCCAGTCATCAGAATTAACAGAGTGATTGTGCTTGCACTACATATTCTGATTTGTATGAATCTTATTTTTAGCCATGCACAAAGGGCAATAAACGGAAAATCTTATTCTAACCGCTACTTTTTCTGGGCCACCCACACTGCTCCACCTACCGCACAGGTTCACAAATGTAAAAAACCCAACCCAGGCTTTGTCCTAACAAGGGATGCAAAGTGGCTAAAATGTGTGACATTTTTTCCAGTTAGTGTTTGTACTTTCATTCTTTTTCTGTATCAGGACTTTCAGGGAAAACAGCGTTGACTTATCTACGGGCATTTTCAAAGACTCCACATCAGCGCGCCGCTCAGCGCACAGCCGGCAGGAGCTGCGGGGCACCTGCACCAGCCCGCCTGGGGCCACATGTCAACAACTCTCAGCAAAGATATGCACCCCAAAAGGTTTCTGTCAATTCATGAAGAGGATACCTGCAACATTTTGTCTGGAAACGATGACAGTGCTTGAAAAGTTCTGCAAATCAACAAAAGTGGCATCGGAAGCAAATGTATCTGAAACAGCAGGCTGCCAGGGACGATTCTGCCAACACTAGGTTGGCACCCCGTCCTAAGCCTGCTTTGAGTTCGCCGTGGTACGCTGCTCCCCGGGGTACAGAGCCCCCTTGTCATCGCCATCCTTCCCTTCTGTGCATTTCTTTCTGCTCTGTCCAGTCACACCTACCCCCCACACTGCAACTCACCCAGCATTAACTCCCACATGGCTGTCGCTGCCAACAGAGAAGCTGATATTGAGAGATAAGCACCTTGACAGTACATAAGGAAAAAAAAAGGATGAAGATATTTTCTAGGGGAACAGAGAAGAAAAGTCTCTTTAGACTTTTACTGAAAAGTTAAGTTATTAAGGTCCCAGGGTACCAATGAAAAGGCTGTTCCTCTGAGCCCCCTTTGCAAAACAGCACACATATGCAGGGAATGATTAAGAGTTAGAAGTCAGCTCAATAAGACAATGAAGACACAAAAGGAGTCGACCCTGAGAACAGCATCTTTACCTGTGTGCTTGCTCATTATCCAGAAACTAGAGGAAGTGTCCTGTCATCCTCTGGTAGTTAACACACACCCAGGAGAGCTGACACCTTCCGACAACGCAGAGTTCTAGAGCAGCGCTGACGAGCTGTGTCAGAAAACCTTTTTCAGGGTCTGGTCCACTGTCGTCAGAACTTCTGACTGGTGTTGTAACAAGGGTAATTAAGTGTCATGAAAAAGTGGGTCATACACCACTGAGATACAACCACACCGCCCCCAAACTAGACTCCAAATGACTGTGCTATGACAAGGTGGGAGGGGTCTGAACACAGCGAAAGCAAAACTTTTATGTGGTGAGGAGCATTTTAGTTTTCACTGGCTTAGGTTAGAGAAAGTTAATTTCAATGTCAACTACAAACCAACTAACTTTGAGGGTGTTCCTGAAATCTTACGACAAATGCTGGTTGTTAATGTAACGGGAAATTCAGATACAATGTGATAAACAGTCCAAGGGACAGTCTCAGACTTAAATGACACGGCTAGCACCAAAGAGCGAACACCGTGACTCAGTGCAGCAAGGAGGTCAGATCGAAACCAAAGACAGAGAACCAAATTCTCATTATCCACATTAGCATCTCCTGCTGCACAGGATCAAAGTACTGCACACCACTTCCCCACACCTGGGCATCTGACACGGTCGAGGATATTTATCAAGGTGCCCACGGACTGCTGTAGAAAAGCCAAAATGCAGTTATCTGAATTGAACATGTTTGTTCTTTTGTGACTCAAGGGACACAGAAACATTGATTCAGGTCAGTACAAACCGAGTGCCTACTACATACAAGGACACAGAGGACGTGAAGGGACACAGAGAGAGGAACCTAGAGAACCTGCTTTCAAAGAACCTGCCAGATAAAAGTAATTTTTAAAACAGTATCTCTTCTAGCAGCTGCTTACTATACACTTCATCTGGGTTTTCTTTCGGTGCACAAAGCCCTTCCTAACCTTGGCTAAGTGTTAGGACTCATCCTGATCCAAAGTCCCAGCACTCTTCAAAGGAAAGCAGAGAGGTACCAGTGCAACCCAAGGAACACCAGGAATCAGAGGAGACCCTTCTCTGAAGGGGGAGGAAGGATGCGAAGTGGAAGGAAAACTCTCTGGTTCATGCATGTTGAAGGGACAGATTTGAATCACGTTTTGTTACCATTAGGTATAAAATTGGAATTTTACTGGAGTCCATACTGTTTAGATTATGGATGGGGAATGGGGGAATCTGGCTAATCAACCTTTTGCATTTCTGCCAAATTGCCTTATAGTATATTGATTACAAATTTTTAAATAACTGGAAGGCTATCAGTTGACCAGACACTACATAATTGAATCTTTATTTATGATTCCAGAGGCCCACTAGGATCTTATAGGTCTACTTAATAATCACCTTTAGTGATAGAATGTTCTTAGAAATGGAAATAACCAGTTAATAGCAATTTCCAGTTGATAAACATATACTGGTGAATCCACACAGGTATCTGTTCTGACAAGAGTTGATTAATGTAATCTGAAGAGAGGAAAAAAAAAGCAACTAGATTACTGTCCTAGAAAATGATGTCTAAAGTCATCATTCCTAAACTCCACTAACCTGTGGGATATAACCTGTCCTGAGGACAGATGGTCCTTAAACACCGTTATTTGGTTCAATGTCCTTCCCTTACAACACTGACGAGATGTTATAGGAACTTAACTCGTTTATGTCAATTAGCCTGTAGTAAAATTGGTTTCGTTATACAAAGTCTTGCTGTAAGTCACAGACCCTGTGGATGACATTAAGTAAGGACTTACTGTACTGCTTCTAAATTTGGAATTAAGTTGATTAATTGAAAAAAGTCTGCAACAATACACAAAAGAATTAGTTAACCTGTAGACTGTATCTGTGTAGCTGAAATATTGGTAATCTATTTTCTTTATTCTATTCTTTTATAAATTATGTATAACAAACATTGCTTTTACAATCAGCAAAATAAAAGTACTTCTGTTTTGATAAAAGGAACTAATTATTCTCTGGTTCTGCTCTTTTTAGTAATTAAGGGCACTTAATACATAGGACTCAGTTTAATAATCTGCCTTAGTGACGAATCAGACATGAGATACAGCAATAATCTGCTAGAAACAATAGATTACATCTCCTAGTCAAGCACTAGAAGGACTCTAAAATCCTGGTACACTGCAGAGCCTTGCAAATACTGTTTGGGAGCCGAAGAGGAGAAACCCTCTTCCTCGTTGTGACCCACGGCTGTGCACTCAGTAGCTGCAGTGAAGCTCCTGCGCCTGGGCCCTAGGTCCCACAGGAGGTCCCCTGGAACAGTGTCAGTCCCTGGGTTAAGTCACAGCTCAGAGAGAGGTGTGACTTTACTAGTGACAGGTGTATCCAAAAAAGGAGCACACAAATAATTTCTTAAAAAAAACAGCAGACTGGAAATTATGGGAGTAAGCTCATAAGCAGCTGATGGTGGTCGGTAAGAGGCTTCACAGTGTGCACGGCTGTTCATCTGGAGACTCACAGGGAACATTATTGGAACTTTTTGCTTTATGTATTAATGTATATTACCATACCATATATCATTCCCATTTGTACAATTACTGTATAGGCACAAAATAAAAATTAATTTTGATGGTGCCTTGAGCAGAACACAATCATGAAACAATGCTACAAATACTTATATCTCAGATTTCTCAACAAGCCCAACAGCATGGACTCCGAAACCACCCCACTGGTTCCCCAGTGATGGTGGGGCCCACACACACATGTATTCTGTAGACCACTCTTAATATCACAACTTTTCAAGGGCCTCCAAACTCAATAAACATTATAAACATTAAAAAATTTTCTGAAATTTAAAGGTGGTAAAAGTCAAAACTTGGACAGTTTCTCAAGAATAATAAAAATGGTGTGTATTTTTCCATCCTAAGTCAACATTTTTAAGATTATTAAAGCACGAAAAGGGGTGCAATAAAACCTCAGTGAACTAGACATTTGAGGACAAGAAGATTTTTTTGTTTGTTTGTTTCAATTTTCTGGTTCATTGACAGACAGCTGGAAAGTGCTTCCATGTTAAAAATCTTCCCAAAGCAGTTTTTTTTCCCAATTATAAAACTTTTAACCATTCTACAACTATCCTCCAGGGTACAGTTATTCTCTACCTTTACTAAACCAAAACTATCTTGTTTTCTGAATCTTTATCTCTGAAAAAGGGAAGTGGGATGTGTGGGGTAGGGTGGGGTGTGTGGGAGGGGGCAGGGTGGGGGCGGGGTGGGAAGTAGGAAGGGTAGTTAATTCAGGGTTCTGGTTAGTTGGGTTCCAGGTACTCAGCCATCACTAATCATGAATTCAGTGCCTGGAACCAGTACATCCGATTCCTGGGAAACACGAGAGCCTTAAGGAAAGCCCCCAAGGGTCTGTCCTTGTCGGTATTCTCCACCTCATGTCATCTCTCTGGGTGACTGCCGGACCGCTGCTCTTCCCTAGCAGAAACAGGTGTCAGTGTGTCCATCCAAAGTCATGGGCTGAATTAATTTTGATTAGATTCTATGTCCATGTCATTTCAACTCAAGTGTAGGGCACATGTGGATGTCAAGGAGAAACAAGCATTTACTTTTCTCCCTCTGAGACTTGCTGACTTGGATTTTCTTTTCTATAAAAACCTCTAGTTTCAGTTTTTATGATATCTTAGCAGCTACTTATGGCAACTGACTTTGAAACCTTCAACGCTCTGCCCTGTTCTCCATCACCTAAGTGAAGAGTATGGAGAGTTTATTTCTAGGCAGGTTTGGCAAGTCTGGGGTGGGAATGAGGGGACTAATTATATATATTATATAATACATAATTTATATCATTTATATAAACAATCTCATATAAGTAATATTGTGCATAAATATATACATAATATATTTATGAAATATACTATTTGAAACATAATATGAAATATAATATAAACATTATATATTATATAGCTTATATTTATATAATATATAAATGTATTTATAAATATATTATATATATAATTCTAACTTTGATGACTAACTTTACCTTTATTTTGGATATACCTGTTCCTTAGGCCAAATACACACATATCTGTACACATGTATGTGTGTGTATATAGTACATACACACATGCATGTAAATAATCTTCACGTCTTAAGGAGAAAGTGAGAGACTTCAGGATGGGTTTCTGAGCTCTTTGAAACTATGGACACGTAAGCACTGCTTTTCACAAATGACAGCCCTGGTCAGACCCAGAGGCAGGGCCTGAAAGTTGCTAAAGGAGCCTGAAGAGAAACCTCAGCTACCAAGTCCCATGATCACTCTCCACGGCCAGCTTTCTGGAAACACAGAATAAAAAGAAAGATCCCAAAATCTAAAGACTGAACGGACGACACTAAAGGGTTCAATACTGCACATTCCTCACAGGACTGCAGGTCACTCACCAAATTATTCTGCAATTTGTGAACACAGGAATACCCAATTCTCCTGAGATCTGGTGATAGGTGGATAAATTATACTTCATTTGAGGGATTATAATAATTTGAGGTTCTTCCAGAGGAGAGCTATGTGCTATTAATTTTCTCTCAAAGTTTTCATTTTCTTTCTTTCTTTTAAAGTTTTTTTATTTTTAAAAAATTTTATTTAGTTATTTTTCAAGTACAGTTTTTTGTCTATTTCTCTCATCCCAGCCCCCCTGCCCTGTGCTCCCCACCTCCCTCCCATTTCTACCCCCCTTAGTTCTCACCCCTGTTCTTCCTATTTGTTCCTCCAAATCCCTCCCCCTTTTTCCCCTTAACTTCCCTTCCCTCTCCCCTCTGGTCACTGTCTCCTTGTTCTCTATTTCAGTTTCTTTGTTTTTATTTTGCTTGCTTGTTTGTTTTGTTGTGATATTTGTCTTTCAACACCTGGCCTATTTCACTCAGCATAATGCTTTCCAGTTCCATCCATGTTGTTTCAAAGGGTAGTAGCTCCTTCTTTCTCTCTGCTGCATAGAATTCCATGGTGTATATGTACCACAATTTTTTGATCCATTCATTTACTGACGGGCACCTAGGTTGTTTCCAACTCTTGGCTGTTGTAAATTGCGCTGCTATGAACATTGTGGTGCATAGGTTCTTTGAAATTGATGTTTTAGGATTCTTAGGATATAATCCTAGCAGTGGAATTGCTGGGTCAAAAGGCAGGTAGATTTTTATTTCTACTGGGCTCCAATCTGGCTCCGGCCTCCACGTCCGCCTCCACTGATGAAGACCAGGTCTGTGCCCCAGCTCTGCACATGGCCCTGCCACACCATGTGCCCCAAGCCCTGCACGGGGACTTGCTGAGGGGCACATGGTGCTGACACGCCGGCACAGCCCCACTGCTGGAGCACAGGTGGGTGCACTGTGCCTCCGTCACAGTGGAGTGGCTCTCCTACATGGGTCAAGGGCGTACTGGCAGAGATTACAGTTGTTTGTGGCATTTCCCCAGGTAGTTTCTGGAAAATGTGCCCTTGCTGACAGGAAACCCATTCCTAAGGCTGAAGTAGAACATTCTGCAGATCCCTCACCCTGGCCCAGAAGCACGCCAAGGACAGTAGGGGAGTTGAGGGAGATGTGAGGGACATGGCCATCCATTCTTACACCACCCTCACAGTCAAGCACTGGTTGTTACTCTGCACAGCGTTCTTGGAAGGGGAGCTCTGGTATTCAGTTTTTTTAACTGTGTTAAAATATACATAACATAACTTTTACCTTTTTGGCCATTTTTAAGAGTATAGCCCAGTGGCATTAAGTACATTCACGCTGTTGTACAACCATGACCACCATCCTTCCCCAGGAGTTTTTCATCTTCCCAGAGTGAAACGCTGTGCCCACTGAACACTAACTCCCTGTTCCTCTCCATTCCTAGGCCCTGGCAACCATCGTGCTCCTCTCAGACTATGGATCTGACTATTCTAGGGACCTCATGTAAGTGGAGTCATACAGTATTTGTCCTTTGGTCCGGCTTATTTCCCTGAGTATCTTCAAGGTTCATCCATTCTGTAACCCGTATCAGAATTTCATCTTTTGAAGGTTGAATAATATTCCACAGTATGCACATACCATATTTTCTTTGTCCATTCATCTGTTGCTAGGCAGGTGGGCTGCTCCTAACTACTGACTATTGCGGACAATGCTGCTAGGAACATGGGTATACGAACACGTTTAAATACCAGTTTTCACTTCTTTTACCTATATACCTGGAAGTGAAGTTGCTGGATCATGTGGTAACTTTAGGTTTTAATTTCTGAGGAACTGTTGTGCTATTCGGTATTCGGTTATTATTTTATTAATGAACTTTGTTTCAGTGCAGTTTTAGGTTTACGGCAAAACTGAGGGGAAAGTGCATGTGGTTCCCACAGACCCCTGGCCCCCACACATGCACACCATTTTACAGAGTTGCTCTAAGCACCAGGTGACTTCAGTGCTTCACCTGAGGGGCAGGTGAGCCAGGTCCTGCCGGAGCCTGAAGCCCTGATTACCTGAGGCATCACAGAAGCCTTTTCCCTTTCCTGGCCTGTAGTTGTAAAAGTGACATCAAAGGTCGTCCTGTGGGAACACCTGATGTACAAATGTGGACACTCTCAGACGACGAAGGAGGAGGGGGTTTAACAAGCACCAGATCCACCCCACTTCTCTCCCTCCGCGGGGAGGACACTTTATAAACGCAAAACCTTCTTTCCCAGAATGCTGTGCAGAACAACAGTGCTTGACAGAGACGTTCTACTTTGTGAGGGTAGCATAAGAATAGATAATTATGTCACTCACAACTGCATCAGCCCTACTGCTGGCCCTGTTACCCTTTGGGCAGCCCCTGAAGATGGCTTTGGATTAATTCCTTATAGCGCTCTTTCATTCCCTATCACTTTTGGTCTTATCTTCCTGGTTTTGTGATTTCTATTTTAAACATATGCACTTAAATCTATCTCCAGGATTTTTCGCTCTGTTAATTTTATGCAATGGATATACTCTCATTAATACACAACTATTTGGAAATTGCTTTATTAACAGTGATTATTCTCAATTCCAGAGAATCCTAACAAAAGCACTGCAAGTTCTAAGTGATATTTTGAATGATAACACTTACCATATCCAAGAAAAATGCTATCAATCACAGGGCTTATCCACAGATTTAAAATGCCCAGAAGTTTCTCAAACATTGCCTGGACAGAATTGCTCATGTTATTTTTACACTCACATCATCTCAATGAAACAAAAGAAAAAATGTTTAAAATTCCTACAATGAAAGCTTAGAAATATACATAATGCATAATAGTCACAGGCACATATGTACATTTACATGAACGCTCACACAGATCCAAGTGTGTATTTATTAAGCCAAACTCTTCTCTTTTTTTCTATCAACATGGAATAAGTTATTGTTGTCCTCAGTGGAGAGGTGACTGGCTTATTCCAAAGGTGAAGTGACAACATGCTGATCCTCAGGGCATGTCAGGACCGAGGACTCACAACCCCACCAGACCTGAGCTAGCTGACGTGGTCTTGTTTTTTTTAAAGGTACCTCCCTTCTCACACGTGTTTTGTAAAAGCAAGGCACGTTTAAGTGTGTGAGGGGAGACAGAGTATGATGACTCACTTTGAAAGGAAGCAATATATTTCCCACTCCAAGAAAACAAAAATGTTCCCTGTTAAGTATATCTAAAAGTACAATGAGCACACTTGGGAAGAAACTGTTGCTGTCATTTCAGCCTAATAACAGCGCTGTTAGTCACCCCTGTTGAAAACCAAGGGCGATGAATGACTGGTACTCGTGACTCTGGAGTAAAATTGTCAGAATAACGGCATTTCCTTGGCCGGACTTCAAATGTGACGGTGATGAGAGCACCTTCAGATTCTCTCTTCTGAAAGATGAGTCAAGTGCCTCACTAAATATATTAACTGAGTGATGTTCAATATTGAACATTTAATATTTGAACACAGTTCTACCTTGAGCACTCCTCCTTTCAGTCACATGAGCTAACGCAGTGATTCTCACAGTGGGCTCCCTGTGGACCAGCTCTGTCAGTATCACCTGGACACTTGTTGAACAACAAATTCCCAGCCACCCCGACCTGCTGAATCAAAACCTCTGGGCACAGGGCCCAGCAAGCTGCACTGTAACAAGCCCCCTGGATGATTCTGAGGCAAGCTCCAGTTTAAGAACCACCAATATGCAGAATCTAACCCCAGCTCTGTTCCTTGATTCTAATTCTCAAGACACTTTGTTTAAAGAAAAGTTATTCACGTGTGTTTAAGCTATTTGTTATTATCACCTAAGAAAATTCTTAGCATAGTTTTGTTTGAGAAAAGAAACCCTCATCAAAACTTACATGTAATTTTTCCAGGTTCTGTGCTGGCTTCGAGTCTTAGGATGCAGGGAACTGGACGAAGGGAGAGATGAGAAGGCTACAGCAATCCATTCAGACATGGACCCCAAAGCTTTGTGGGGCAACCTGGGGGCAGGTCAGTGAGTGTCCACCTGATTGGGGAGGAAGAGTTGTCCATTAGCAGAGTGAACCTTGCATGTTAACGTCCCCCTCTCCTGCTACCCTGTTCCTCCTTGCACCCTGCTTTTCTGACCTCTGAGCTGACTTACTGTGCCTCTGGCTATGTGCTTCTTGACCCGTCCACATAAACAGAACATGATAAAACAGCCCATGGTATTAATGCCTGGGCTCAACCCCAGTGGCAGCCCTATTCCCTGAGTACTACCTCTGGGCGAGCATCCCTCACTGCGTGCTGTCCTGAGCCCCAGAGCTGCTTGGAGACAAATCAATTTCTCCTTTATTTCATATCATGAGTGTTTTCTTTCAACAAATCAGAACACCTTGGTTTAAAAGACACATGTGGCTGTACTGACAAGGCAACAGAGGAAGCACATGATAAGTTTGAGAATTCTGACTGAAATGAGATGATTCTCGGATTGCCTCAAATCTATCTGTCTGTCTATCTATCTAGCTAGCTATCTAGCTAGCTAGCTATATGCCCCAGGCACGAACCAGCTCTGGCCACCAATGCAGGCAACAAGCCAGGATGAACTAAGGACTGTACGACTGCTTTGCCCCTGACCGATGTAAGAGCAACACCTCCAATCAGGTGTGTCCTCGCCCATTGCCAGGGGGTCAAATATGTTTATTTTTAAACTAATATTACTTCAGTTTTTGATGCTAAATGAATGCATGCCTATTATAGAATGCTTGGAAAATATGAAAAGGCATAAAGATCAACTCTTAACTTTGACACTGATAAATCGTTAGTGATATTTTATTGTATAGGTCCATAATCCCTACACTGAAACTTCTGGGCCAGCTGTATTTCAGAATTCAGCACTGTTTGGATTGTAGGGAGTATAACCATGGCAGTATTTATCACAGAACACCCCATCAGAGTCTGGAGCAGCACTCCACAAACACATTAAGTATTCCTCGGGCAAAAAAAAAAGATGCAGATTCCCATCGAGTCAAATAAAATAGAGCCTCACATTAGTTCAGGTCAAACTTTTCTACCAAAGAAATGACCAAAAAGCCCTTTCTATTTTTGAAACCTTTTGGATTCAGAATCAGGGATAGGGGATTGTTGGATCAGATTCTCTTTTCACACACACAAAACACTCGGAGTTTTGTCTCTAACTTTTCACTCACTCTCATAGGAATGTGAGCATTTTCCCATGTTAATGTTGCTGTTCCCTTAAAAACATGCTTTTCAGTGTCTATGTAACATGACACCCTGTAAAAAAGGGCTGTGTTTATTTAGCTATTTCTCTCATTTTTGGAATTATGAAAAGCTGTACCAATTTAAACTTCTGCCGTAGCGTGAGTGCTGGTTAATTGTTTAATTGCCAACTTGATCACAGACAAGAAAAAAAACACACCCACACTTTACACATCTTACAGTTCTAATCAGGGACAATGGTATTAGATTTTATTTTTGTTTTTCTTCTACAGAAGACAGTGAGCCATTTTTCACAAGGTAAGAGAGTGATGAGATGAATGTAAATTTATTGTCCACTTGAACCTCATCAGACCAGACCGAGTCAGACCCAGGCAGTGGGAGAGCGGCCCCCACTCTCGGTCTGGGGTTTTCACCTGGGGGAGGGTGTGAGCAGGTATGGAGATAATTCGCACACTGTCCTCCGAAGAGGAACAACTGGCTGCCAGTTACTTGCGGCCTGATAAATTCTGTTTCTGGACAACTACTGAGGCCTGGCGTTTCCCTTCCTTTTGGTGTTTTCCTATTTCTTGACAGTTCGCTGTGTGGCCAGCAGAGAGTGGAAAGAGCTGTGGAGACCAAAATTTCGTCAGACAGGCTCGCAGAAATGGCTCTGGTGTGAGTGTCTTGCGTGCATTATCTCATTTAATGCTGAGGGCACGGGTACAAAAACTGGTGCCCGCAGAGTCTGAAAGTGTGTGCACGCTCACCAGCCCTCTCCCACCCTAACACGCTGGGCAGAATCAGAGGTTTGGGATTGCAAAGATCTATTCAAGCCTAGTGTTTTAAATGATCCCAAGATATTTCAATGACTCGATGATTTCCATTCTGCCTATAAATCTTAAATTTTTGTCAGTGACCGCTATAGCATCTTTGCGAAGCAGGGGAAAATGGCATAAATAAAATTAAAAAATAATTCTAGATAATAGTGAACACTTTGAAGGTTCCATATTGCCAGGAGGGAGGTTGTATCTCAGAGAACAGCAGGGAGTTGAGAGTCCATTATTTAACAGGACACACAGAGAAGACATGAAGACACATACATAATACATACTTTAAAAACCAAGTAACACACAAACACAATCTTCCCAAATGTATTATAAATTAGTAATACTAAATCAGGGCTCACAACCCCAAGTTCCTTTCTATTTATAGCTATTCAAAATTTTTTTCTCTTTTCCCTTTACATGTATTTAACCTTAAAGGATAATTGGTATAGAGAATGCCATGATTTTTATAAGCTAATAAAAGAATATTGAAGAGGTGTTTATTATATAGAATGAAATAATTTCATTCTTTCCCTTATCTATAAACTCAATTTCTGCACAGTAGAATATAGCATATAGTATAAAATGGCTGAAGTAGGAAGAGAAAAAGGGAGATGTGAAAAAATTTCAATCTTATTTTGGAAGGAAGTTAAAATGATCTTCCCAACAATCTTATCTGAAAGTTAGGTATATCTCTATCAAAGTTAACAAAAGACAAAAGGTTATCAAACACGAACCATCTCCTTCTCTGTGGCTCCTCTTTATAATTTAAATAGTGTTCCTCTATAATTAGGTGTCAAGTGGGTAGATGGGCTTCTAGAAGAATTTTCTTTGCCACAATCAGATGATCACATGTACGGTTTATTGTCTAAGTACATGAGAGCTACCGGGTGTGAAAAACACAGTGGCGACAGAGGAAGTGACCCCTCAAAGAACATACTTTGTTTTTCCAAAGGGCCTCATTACTTGTGGGGGTGGGGGGTACACAAAAGCAAACCACCAGTAATAACAGAAATGATCGCCAGAACAGAACCTCTTCAGACACTCAAACTACACAAGTAGCATTTCTAAAGCTAATCACAAATTTGGATTCTCTCATTTTAAAAATATACTTCCAAGCAGCCCACTTCTGTTTTAATGCTGAACCAAAGTCTGTGCAATTGGCACATTATCAAAGGAAAAAAAAAGCATTTCTTGAACAAAGTTATCATTTTCAATGTCACTAAATCTTCAACTGCAAAAATACCACAATCTGAAAACTAGTAAGGCCATGTGGTTATGTTATGTTACATTTACAAGAGTTTTATAGTTTCCCAAGCTCTAAGAGACACAGGTCTCTGTGACTCCCAGTAGCTTTGTTCTTTTGGGCAGGTCATTCACTGCCTCTAATACAGTTCACAGGTCCCCGTACGGATTAATCGAGAAGGCAGACAAGAGAAGTTTTGTAAACTTAAGACATACATAAAATGTCAGGTATCATTATTCTTTTTCCTAAGAACTACGTGAGGCATAAAGCCATTAATCCTCCTTTCACAGTTATGGAAATTGACAACAGCCAAAAAATAAAAACAAAACCACAAAACTCTGAGTGACTCTCTATGACTTGATTTCTGCAGTAAATCGAGTAGGATGGATGACATGACTTTAACATCTTCTTGAGGCCAATGGTTCTGTGATCTGGGACTCGGTAGTGATGGGGCAGTCTGAAGAAGGACTCTCAGGAAGCAGTCTCTCCTGGAGGCCAAGCCACCAGGAGGCCAAGGGCAGCACGCACCAATCTGAGGCCTGCAGCACTAGAGCACGGTCCTTGAGCAGCCTTCTACTCTGACGAATGAAATGGGCGTCAACTAACTCATTTGTCCGATTAAGGGGAGGTTGGGGGCAACCTATGCAAATGGCCAGGGCTCCTGAAGCATAGGAAGCATCCACATGACAAGCTTAAAACAGCAGCTCTTTATTAATTAATAGAGATATTTCATTTTTCTAACAACTGGTGTACTGAAATAATTATATGAGGTCGGTCCAGAAAAAGTTCAGCCACTGTTAATATAACGAGAATGGTTTGCATGACATCAATGTAACCTGGCAGCCAAGGAGAGTGGATTGGAGTGCACATGCACGAACAATGATGACTTCACTGTACTAGTCAGAGAGGATAGCAGATGCTGTTGAGTGAGCATGTGTGCTGTGGGGCCATCGCATTCAAAATGACTGAGTGAGTAGAGCAACAAATCTGCATCAAATTTTTTGTTGAGCTTGAACATTCTTCCACAGAAACTATCCAGATGATTCAGAAGGCCATATCTATGGGCAACGGGTGATTGGCAGCTTCATTGTGACAATGCTCCCTCTCATGTATCACATCTTGTGCAGAGTTTTTTGGTGAAACATCAAGTCATCCAGGTGACTCAGCCCCCTTTTACAGCCCAGATTTGGCACCCTGCGACTTTTGGCTTTTCCCCAAACTAAAATCATCTTTGAAAGGGAAGAGATTTCAGACCATTGATGAGTTTCAGGGAAGTACAAATGGGGACAGCTGATGGTGATTGGGAGAACTGTGTGAGGTCCCAAGGTGCCTACATTGAAGGAGACTGAAGTATCATTGTTCTATGTACAATGTTTCTTGTATATTGTATCTTCTTCAATAAATGTCCCTATTTTTCATAGTGCATGGCTGGATACCTTCTGGATGGACCTTGTATAGTACTAGAAAGTCAGTGGGACTAACTGACAGCCCCACTGTGACTTGGCTATAAGTGTCAAAGAGACAGCCACCTCTGTGGGCCACCCACACTTCTCAACTGAGCTCCCGCAGTGTCGTGAGAGAGATGTAACAGGGCTACTCTGTGCACTTTTAATAAGACGGGGGCTACTAACTTGGGCCTTACTGACGATGTTGTCCCAGTGATCACAGAACCTCCCATGATGAGGAGAATGCTCACTATCAAGCTGTCCAGGATGGCAGCCACCAGCCGCATGTGGCTGTTGAGCACTTAGAAGGTGCCTAGTGAGACTGAGGCACTGACTTTTAAATTTTAATCAATTTAAGTTCAAATAGCCACTTTTTAGTGGTTCCTTTACTGGGCAGTGCAGCTCTCTGTGGGCTGCATCACATACTAGTTTTCTTGGACGTATTTCAGACCCCAGAAGCCCATGGGACAATAGCCACTCATTCAACAAGTATTTACCGACCTCCTGCAGGGTACTGGGCACCATTTATCTATCTCAAAACAATGATGAAGAAGACGGCCACAGACATCTTGCCTTCATGGTGTTTCACAGCTAGACTGATTTCCAAAGACCTCACAAAAGCTCACAAAAGCTCAAAGTGTTTTACCAGACTGCTCTTAGGAAAAGGTGGGTGAGGAAGAGATATGGTAACGCTACACTAAGCATGAAAGTACCACTTTTTCATTTCTTCATATTTACTGTTAGAAAAGCCAGGGGAAAGTTTAAAAAAGAGATAGCTGAGTGGTCACTATTCACTCACTCACAAGTAAAATAGCACACCCCAAATATGAGAAATTATCTGTAATTTCCTCTTTCAAAAATTTAAATTTACTGAAAAGAAAAAGTTGGTGGGACCTGCATTCTTAAGCTAAGAAAAAAGTAAATGGTATTTAATTGCAGCAACAGTCATAAAACATCTAAGTGTGTCTCCAGCTGCAGCAGTGGGTGCAGGAGTGTTTGTACCAATTAGCCGTGAAATGATCAGGTTTGCTGGGAGGTACTTCTGGTATAAGTTGGGTTGATTGCATTCTTTATATCCCCACAACTCAACTCTTAGCTAAGATTTTTTAGTGGCTTTAATGGAATTTGATGAGCAAAGCCCTATTTGCTTTTCCCCAGGAAATGATAGGTGGAGGTATTTTTATCTACATCACAAATCTAATATCAACAACATAATTTCTAAGAAATATAAGAGTGGTTTGGTTTAATGCTTTTCCAATTTCCAATATTACTTCTTGTGAATTTCTCTTTCCTATTCTAATCCCCTCTTCCTAACTTGCTGGGATTTAAAGCAATACAGATAAGAAGACAAAATATTCAGAATTGGTTCATGTGCTTGTCTGAACCTGAGTTTCAGGTCTGCTTAAATATAAAAGTCCAGGGGAATCATGCTCTAGGATACAGTGGGGGTTTTTTGTTTTAGTTTTTTTTAAAGATTTTATTTATTTACTTTCAGAGAGTGGAAAGGCGGGAGAATGAAAGGAAGAGAAACATCACTGTGTGGTTGCCTCTCATGTGACCCCCCCTGGAGGATCTGGCCTGCAACCCAGGCATGTGCCCCAACTAGGAATTGAATGGGTGACTCTTTGGTTCACAGGCTGGCACTCAATCCACTGAGCCACACCAGCCACGGTGGACACAGAGTTTTTAAGCTAATTCTCTCCCCTGTATTTTATATTATTACTTGAGGCAAAAGCTTCACCAAGGAAAACAAGCTGACTTTGCTCAGCATCACAACAGGGCTGTACCTGGATGACACTGCTGAGCCAATCTAACTTCCTAGCTTCAAAATGCCATGCTGGCCTCCCTGCCCGAAGTTACACTACTGGTTTTTAAGGCTAATAAATGACTCTCGCACATCTCCCCTCACCCCAGCACACACACACACATATGCACACACTCCATCACTTTTTCTCCTTTGGACTGAGTAGAAAGGTAAATTACAGTGGTCAGAAAACAAAATCAGTGTTCAAAACTTAGTTCAAAAAATACAAATTGCATTTAGAGACTATCATCTGCTAGAAAAGGTCAAATTTCAAGTGTTCTGCTGGTCCCATGCTGTATAAAAATATTACTAAAAATTTGGTGACAGCTTTAGTAATAAACACGCCGTGGGTGGCCCCGGAGCCCTTATTCATATTCAGAACCAGGGACTGAAGCGCTTACACACCACTCTATGGCCAGAGAGCTTTAAAACAAAGGGGGTTAACTGACGTTATTTTTTTGGAAACTACAGAGACAAAATTTTTTAAAATCTACATTTCAAGCAATTTAAATAGTCTCTGTATGGCAGAGACATTTGAATCACAGTCTGTGGCTTTTGTGTTTTGTTCTACTGGCATGGGAAGGTGGTGCAAGGAAATGTGCTCTTTCTTTTTTCTACAACAGAAAGAACTTGGGGGGAGACTCGGCCATTTCAGACAGGATGGGGAAAATGAAGATAAAACACCTCTGAAAGTTTCCACTTACACATTTCAGGTGCCAGGACAAAGTTATTCTATTAGGTGGAGAACCACAGCTAGAGAAGTCGCTTCTTTGATATTCAAGGTGTTTAAATTCCCCAAATACAGTGAAGACCGTGTTCGGATTTTTTGCCTACTTTGTAACAGGATGATGCAATCAGAACTACTTGCCATCAGATAATTCAGAGAGAAAAAAAGCTAAAAAGAAACAAGTGCTGAAAACAGACAACCTGAAATTGATTTTTGAGTTTCTACAGAGTTCATGTCATAAAAATGTAACACTGGCCCGTATTCATTAATATTATTTCCATTTACTGAAACTTCTATGTGCTAGGAACCCTGCTAGGAATTGTGCAGGTATTATTAGCCCATGGGGTGGATGAGAGAACCATGGCTCATAGGGGCCAATGCCCAAGGTCACATTCATGCAAAGGGGACGACATGCAGCTGAGTCCATGTCTGCCTGACCCTAAAGGCCACCTTTTTCCTGTGCTACACTGCCACCCACTAGAATTTGGGTGACTACATCTCTCTCCCCAAAGAAAACATAACCTCTTTTATATATGCTGCCAGTAAAATGTCAAGTAAAGCGATAAAGCTTCAGGTTCTACAGCAATTTAATTATTTGTGTAGAAAGAATTGATTAGCTTGTTAGTACTAAAATGATTATATTTCATGAAGTATATTACAATTAAAATTTTTTTAATGCAGTTTCTTAAAAAAAAGGTACTACCAGGTATCTTATTAAATATGACCCAGATCATTCTCTGAAGGCAAATTAGAAGCACAGACACCTGCCTTAGCCACAGAATATGGCAATGAAAACACAGTAGCAGGTACGTCACGCTGGTCCCAGTCTTTGAAGAGCATCACCATTCCTGCAATGCCCAAGCAGAAAATGCCTGAAGTAGGTTCTAATGTGTCATTTTATTCAAAATACCGCATTTTCTACCATTATGTCAAAGACCATGCATGAAATCATGCAGAGAGTGACCAAGTTTGTTTGCAGGCGTGCAGATGGGCATGCGTTGGAGAGGCCGCCTGACAACTGGTGAAGGGCAGTTTCTTGAGAACTCAGATGGGCTTGGCCTGGGCTCTGCAGGGCTCTCCATATGTGACAGCTTTGCCTCCCTGTGTGCTTCATCTATTAGTCAGGAAACTTGCAAATTCCTGCTCCTTTGTGGGGAGCTGCACATGCCTGCCAGCCTTGTCTGCCAGGGGCAGGTGCCCCCTGACTTCGAGGTTGCCCAGGTGGGTCCCATACAAGGCAAGTTGCTGCTGGATTGTCCCCATGTAAGGCCAGAGGGGTCTGCACTGAGCCTACCACTGCAGCAAGGGTGAAAGCTGCAAGCCTGGCCAAAGAGCTTGAAGACATGCGGGCATGTGGTGTCTGAGAAGTGTGAAGCCCCATTTACGGAAAAGGCACTACCCTGCTGTCCAGCCCAAACGGTAGAAGTTGTCTTTGATATTCCTCCCTCCTTCCCTTCTAACATCTGAGCCATCAGGAGGTGCTTTGATTCTACCTTCAACTTCTATCTCACATCTGTCCACCCCTCCCTGTATCTATTGCCATCACCATCATTTCTCATCACCTGGCTCACTGTACCACCAGAGTAATTGGCCTCTATGTCTGCAATTCTCTCCTGGAATCAAGGGTCCCCAAGACCACCCCAGGTCAGATGACTCCCTGGGAGACTCACATAAGGACCTAATGTGCATGAAAGGTTTTGTTGGACAAAATGCAACCCCCTCCCCCAAAGTTTATTTCTACCTGCCTTTTCGTTCGATCCATACTCACAGCTATGATTTATTACAGCCAGCTTGAACCCTGACTGGAGACTCTGGCCACACACCTGCCCTCGCCCTCCCCTCCAGCTGCCATCTCCCCACAAGACTGCTTCTCCCGCACAGGCTCTGCTTCCTGCTGCGTCTTCCTCACATGACAAACTCGGCTTTTCTCTCTGGATTCACAGTCTCCACGTTCCTGCCACCATCTGCCTTGTATAAAAATCAATCATGCTTCATCTTGCTGTGGTCACACACCCTTCAGAGACTCTGGGGCTGCAGCCCTGAGTGCCGCTGTACCCACGACCACGTGGCACCGTCACCTCCAGTCTTACAGCCATCCCTCACCCAGCCCGGTGTCACCCTCCAGGCTCCTCCTGTCCTAGCCCTCTGTTCCAGATCACCTCAGTCCCTTCTCTTCCTCGTTCCCGTCGCCAAACTCATGGCTGATTCTTGGTAGGCTGAAGAAGAGAAAGAATGGGGAGCAGAGCAGAGTGCAAGTCCAAAGCAGCAGAAGCTGCTATGGAAGGGGCTGTGTTTGTCCACATGAATTTTATATTGTTTTGCAGACCTTAAAAAAATTTTTTTTTTTGTAATCCACAGATCAGCAGAACTGAAAGGTCCTTGGAGACCAATGGGTCCAACCTCCCCATTTTACTAATAAGATGTGAGGAAAGGAAGGCAGAAAGGAGAACGCACTTACTGAGGGCTTAACATCTGCTCGGGACACACAGTCTCAGGTCCCAGGGCCAGTGGGTGCAGAGCTGGGACCACGGAGCAGTTAAATGAGAATTTTCATCCCACACGTTTTTGCCTGTTATGTACACATTCATATCACACATAGGAAAGGGCTTGACATTTAACACACAAAGGTAACTGGAATTCCCATCTCAAAAGGAAAATGTTTTTTTTCCCTCTGTTATTATCCAATACATTTTCTATTGTGGTCAAATACGCGAAACCGAAAACTTATCCTTTTAACCACCTTCTAGTGTAGAGTTCAGTGGGGTGAGAGACTCGCGCTCTCTTGTGGGGCCCCACCACTACCCAACCCTGCACACTTCTAATGTTTTCTGAACCGTAAATCCAAAATAAGACTGGAGGATCCCTCCCCTACAAAAAAAAAAAAGGAAGGAAAAGACAGGCAGGAAATAAACTTTTGTAGGGCTGACATTTTATCTAACACAACCTTTCACACATGGTATGTTCTCTGTGACACAGTCTCCATTATTCCCCCAGTCTTGAAACCGGGACTCTCAGAATGCTGGTCACCAGGTAAAAAGGTAGCTTTCGTGGTTTCTCTAGGATCTGCATCACTGTATCAGCTTACAGAAATGTTACACAAAGCAGGGCAACACAACTTGCCATGCCTCCTGCATAAAAAGATAAGTGAAGCAGTGTTCTTGGAAAGACAGGCATTCACCAACGTACTACATCTGGACGAAGCTGTCCCCGCCGCTCCAGTCTGTTTCTAAGCAGGGCTTAAAAATGTTGGCACCGAGCACAAAGAACGTCCCTTGGCTATTCAGCATTTAGTTCAACTCCACAATATATTTAGCAAGATTTTTTTCCCTTTCCCTTCTCAGTTTAATGACCTCAAATGTACCAACATCCTGTCTTACCTAATCCCCTAACAAGTTCTATCAAATGCCAGGACAGAATCAGACAGCACTGCAGGCAGTGAGATCATTTGCTAAGAATTCATTTTTATTCCAAAAATTAGGAGTGCCAGACCATTTAACACAATCTATCACAGAGCCAGAAAATTAGCCTGGCATCTGAAGAGAAACATCTAAACTCATTTTTAAAAACCTTTCTCCCATCATAGCCCTTCAACAACCTGATGACTCTCTCCAGAAAGAGATGCACAGACACAAACCCCTTTAACATAAAAGAAAGGGTCTAGGGATCCTTAAAAGCCAGTGAATCCACGAATCCCTAAGAGTCTGCGAACCCAGGTTAAAAGCCCCTGCTGTGAATGAGCTCCAACAAGAGTTCCCTTGCCCATGGGCCCCTGTGCCGTAGACTCCTGGCCCCTGGAGCATTGCAGGGTGACATTTCCTGGTGTCGCTTTAGTGCCTGGATGTGAAATGACTTTCCTTGTTTTGGCTTTAGGAACGTCCCCACCTGGCTTCTGCCCAAACTTACTGTGAACACGGCTGTGCCTTTGACCAAGTCAGCCGGCTGCTCTGGTAGCACTGAGCTTTCTCTCCAGTCTATGATGTGCTCACACTACCCTGATGGTCTTGGGTTCTGCTATTTAATTTGCTGTCATGGACCATGCTGCCCCCCCCCCCCCGTCCTTTCCATGCTGCCCTTTCCTTGTTGGCCTTTCATGGGACTCTCATAATTTAAAAAATGAACATTAACATTTTTCTTTCCACGAGTAACAATCTCCAAGTCTGTATTTAAGTCCTTTGCTTTTTCACCGAAAGCATCCTTTAACCTTTCGCACCTTTGCCCCTTGGAATAATATGCCCATCGCTGTAAGCAGCAGGCCCTGGGGCCTCTGTCCGGCCGGACACTGGGTTCCTGCCTCAGGAGCAGTGGGAAGCGAACAGCCTAAAGTCAGACAGACCCGGTCCCATCCCAGCTTACCAGCTGACTGACTCTGGCCAACTGATTTAAATGAAAACTCAATTTCCTACTATGGAAAAATAGATATGATAATACCAGCCTTTAGAGTTTTTTTAAAGGATGACTGAGTGACTTGACATATACACGGTTTCCGTGACGGAGAAGGCTTGTACGTGGTGATTCCCACTTTTCCCCTCTCTGGCTCTTCACTCATGGCATTCGGTGTACATTCTACACTTCAGAAGCAACCCTTGCTACTCTCCACTAGGACTACGTACGTTTCAAGTCTTAGGTATGTACCGTTTAAAACAGGTTTGTTGAGATATAATTCAGTGGTTTTTAGTACATTCACAGAGTTGTGCAACCATCACCACCACCACCATCTAATTGCCCAATGTCTTCATCCCACAAACAAGAAACCCCACACCCATTCGAAGTTACTCTTCATTCCCCTCCCTCGCCCTCAACAATCACTAGTCTACTTTCCGTCTCTACGAACTGGCTTATACTCCACCTTTCATATAAATGGAATCATATACTGTGCAGCCTTTTCCATCTAGCTTCATTTACTTCACACGATATTTTTAGGGTTCATCCATGTTGTACTATGTATCATTTCCTTCCTTTTTTATGGCTGACCAATAACCCATTGTATGCATATATCACATTCCATTTATCTATTCATCTGCTGATGGACAGTTGGGTTGTTACTACTTTTTGGCCATCAGAATGATGTTGCTATGAGCACTTAAGTACAGCTGGTGTATGTGGACATATGTTTTCAATTCTCTGGGACATACTGTACACTTTGGAGTGGACTTGCTGGGTGTAATGACTAATTTTATGCATCAATTTGGTTAAGCCGTGATGTCCAGATATTTGATCAAATGTGTCTGGATGTTGCTGTGAAGGTATTTTTCACATGAGATTAGTATTTATGTCAGCAGATTTGTCAGCAGTAAAACAGATTACCCTCAATTATGTGGGTGGCCCTCATTCAATCAGCTGAAGACCTTAAGGAAAAAGACTAACCTCTTCTAAGGAAGAGGGAATTCCGACAGCCGACTGCCTCTTAACTTGAACTGCAACATCAGCTCTTCCCTGGGTCTTTAGTCTTGCCGACCTACCCTGCATACTGTGGGCCTGCCAATTCCTTAAAATAAATCTCTCTGTTTATATACACACACCCTAGTGGTTCTGTTCCTCTGGAGAACCTGACCAATACACCAGGTAGTATGGTAACTATATTTAACATTTTGAGGAGCTCCCAAACTGTTTTCCCAAAAAGCTGCACCATGTTGCAGTCCTAGCAGTACTACATTATGGTTCAGATCACTCTACATTCTCAACAACTGCTATCAGTCTTTTTGTTTTTAGCCACCTTGGTTGGGGGGAAAGTGGTATTTCACTGGAGTTTTGATTTGCGTTTCCCTAATGGCTAGTGATGTTAAGCATCTTTTCATGCACTTATTAGCCACTTATATATCTCTTTTTTCAGAAATACCTATTTTGATCCTTTTCCCATTATTATTATTAATATTTTGATTTGTTGATTTTATAGAGAGAGAAGTGGGAGACGGAAATGGAGAGAAGGAGGGAGGGAGGGAAAGAGAGACAGACAGACAGACATTGATTTGTTGTTGAAAAGACCATTCTTTTTCTATGAAATCACTCTGGCACCCTTGTTGAAAAACTGACTACAAAGTTTATTTCTGGACTCTCAATTTGATTTATTGCCTATCCTACAACAACTCTATCTTGACTTCAAAACTCTGTAGTACATTTTGAAGTCAGAAAGTTCTCCAACTTTGATCTTCTGTTTCAAGTTTGATTTAGCTATTTGGAGACCCTTAAATTTCCATATGAATTATAAAATTAGCCTGTTGATTTCTACAAAAAAGCTAGCTGGGATTTTGGGGATTGTGTTAAATATCTATGTTGATCAGTTTGGTGGTATTGCCATCTTGACAATACTATCTTCCAATCTAGTGGATGTCTTTCCATTTCTTTAGGTCTTCTTAATTTCTTTCCATAGTGTTCTGTAGCTTTCAGTGGATGAGTCTTGAACTTTTAAAATTTATTCCCAAGAGTTTCATTCTTTTTGATACTATTGTAATAGTTGTTTTCTCAATTTGCAGAGTGTTTCACTGCTCGTGTATGCCATAAAATTAGTTTTTGTATATCAGCCTTTTATCCTGCACCCTCACTGAACTTGTCGGCTCTCACAAGTTTTGTGTGTATGTTTTGTGGATTGGAGTTTTAAGTATTTTAAAGTATTCTAAAGCACAGGTAAATCCCAGAACATAAACTGAGCAACTAAATTGCACTGCAAACACCAGGAGACCATTCTACTAGCTCCTTTTCCCTTGGTGCTGGAGGATGGTCTTTCTTGCTTCTGGGTGTCCGTCTCAGTGGCATTCCTACTCTCACTGACGCCTCTACAGCAACCTGGAGATGGAAGTTCCTGAGACCCCAGGACAGGTGGTATAACACAACCTTTTTTTTACAAACAAGTGTTATAACGACACTTCTTTATAAGGTCAGGTTCTCAGCCTATTCCTTTAGATCTATGTAAGTGGGAATTGTAGGTAAGGATGTTACAGGGTCTGACCTCACAATTATCAAAGTAACAAAATGTAAAG
This sequence comes from Artibeus jamaicensis, assembly GCF_021234435.1. Lineage (NCBI taxonomy): Eukaryota > Metazoa > Chordata > Mammalia > Chiroptera > Phyllostomidae > Artibeus > Artibeus jamaicensis. The sequence goes on along the minus strand of NW_026521812.1, from coordinate 37,846,057 downwards.
TTTTATTTTATGGGAAACCACATGCTAAGGGACTTTTGAACCTTCCTGTCAGCAGAGACTTCTCATGGGTTTTCAGGTTAGATACTCATTCTATCTCTTCACCTCAGGGCACACTTGCAGTGTACATTACTTTGAGGGAGAGTGGTGGTTCTTTTCACAAAAACTGCTACACTCGACACAAATTATATATATATTTCACTTGATCATATTTTGCTTCAGGTTTGAAAACTGACTTCCAGCCAGCCAGCATTCAGAGACCTACTTTGCATCTTCGTCCATGAGTCACTGATTTAAGCATGTGTTTGCCCAGAATACCCAGGCATGTGAAAGTATCAAAATATCACACTTTGATTGATTCAGAAAGCTATTTTCTACCACCGCGCAGTCTGAGTTTCTGTGCTGTGTGTGACTAACCAGGGAGGTGTGGGGACAGAGAGCCAGGAGGCGCCGTGTGGAAGACCTTGTCCCTCCTTCTTAGGCACCAGATCCCGACATAAAAACCCCCGTTCCCCATGGCAAAGCAGGTCGGCATGATGCTCGTCTGAGCACAGTCTGGGTATCGGAGTCATCTTTTGAAGGGATCCTGGTATTTCGGTTTGACAAAAATCGAGAAACATTTTAGAAAGAAAATCGGATTTGTGTGTAAATGAAGAATATTCCTGAAAAGAAACTCTGTTACGAAACTGAAATCTGGAGACCGCGGTGGTGCTAAGTTGAGTCATCAGTTCCCTTTACACCCTAATAATTGACGGCACTTTGATCACGATGACTGCTCTGGGTGATGCTTTGTTGTTTGCTTTTTTAAGTACTTCCTTGTGTAAACAGGTTGTCTCACTATCGTCTTGCAAGCATGTTTACATTTGGGGGATCGTGGGGAACATCTGTTAGAAACAGATTTCATGCTTTTCTGTCAACTTAGGGAAATCTGAATCATATTTCTTGTAGTACAGAAAAGCTACAGGAGAGTTAAATGAGGTTCTACCGGAAGGGGGCTTGATGGGATATTTGGATTGCTCTTCGTGTGTGTGCTTAGGAATTTGGCTGTACGGGCAGCAGCGTCCACAGGCCCCTGTAGTGTGAGACACAGTAGGGGAAGGGGAGGACAGGGGACAGGAAAGAAGGGTCGAGGTGGCCAACAGCTCTCCCTACAACACCCTGTTCCAGCTCAGAACTGCAAGAAGCCTGTGACAAAGCTGGCCCTCTGAAATGTCATCATGTCAAGGTAGAAGGATGGAACGTATTTCATGCAATCCATTTGTTAGCTTGGTTTATAAAGTTTTTCTCCTTATACATATGCACATGAGCTCCATTTGTACCTCTGCTTTGAGCTGCACGAATCTAAAAGCCAGGCCTTCCTGGGGGTCATCTAGCTCAGGGCTGTGCGGCCAGCCCACAGACTAGGTGGGCACCTGTGGACTATGTGCCCACATGCTGCAGACACTGATCCTCTGGGTGAGGAAGTGTAGGTGGCTGCAAAGGGGCTTTCGGAATACGCAACAAAGGTTTCCTTCGCTGTTGTTCTGGGGAGACTACGCTGAAATGAAATAGTCAAATTTTTCCCCATCTAGGTGCTCTGTAGCCAAATACATCAGGGTCTTGCTAGGGGTTAACTAACCAAATTTTAACTTAAAAAATCATCTAATTCTTTCATCTCCTGTGGTTTCTTTTTCCCATACATACTTTGTGACACATTCATCAGCAGCTAGTTTAACAACTTGAGGGCACCAGAGCGAACCAAACCAACAGCAGTCAGACACGCCAAGGACCAAACATAGCCAGAAAGAGAGATACCAAAGGACACCAGACTGAACTGGATAAATAGTTAAGTAGCTGTACTTCAAATACACAAATATGATTCATTTTTAAAAGCCCACACATGTTACACCCACTTTCAGGAGTTTCCCAAAGTAATTGAAAACTATTTGATGTTGCTTCCTGTTTTTCAGTCCTTTTATCTGTTGATGGGGGTGGCAAGGCTACTGTTACCAACTGAACAAGAAGAAAAGTGAAGGATGGAGCAAGTTTCCCAGTTTTAGTCATCAAAATTTGCTTTAAAAGTCCTCATTTTTAGACTGAAAATTTGGGGCTCTAAGCTTCAAAGTAAGATTTATCTCACATTATAACTTACAACTACATCAACTTTTGGGGGGAATTAATGAAATTCTTGCATCAACTACGGGTTTCCTGTTCTCTCCAAAGCTCCCTACTAAATCAAGTGACCTTGAGAAGAGAAAGAAGAAAACGGGGCTGAGACTCCCTGGCCTTGGTCTTTTAGTCAATCCATTTCCCTTTTCTTTCTGGAGATGGGAAATGACTAGAAGACCTTTCATGTTCTGAAGCCAAAGTCTCAGGAACTCTGGAGTATTTCAGAACTAGTTATTCACTAAAGTTATCCTCAGGTACCAGCAGAAGCTCCGGAGAAGTGGCTACCTCTTTTATTTGGCTGCAATTGCTCATTATGTTAATCAAGTAGATGGTCAATGAAAAGTAAACCTACACTCTCCATGACTTAAACACCAACAAATACCACAACAAGGTGAAAAGTATTTTCAGGGGTGGCTAGTACACCCCATCATCAAAGGCTTAGCCACAAAGTGGTTGATTCCGACTGGACACCTCCAATGAGAAGAAAGGTACTATCTCTCAAGTAGCCAAAGCCATTTGGGGGAACTGTGTGCACGATTTCATTGCAAATACCATCAGTGAGTTCTCTCTGAGGCAAGTTCATTTTGCGAACTCTCTCTGAGGCTACACCTCCATGTAGCCTCCACACACTGGTCTGCCCTCCAGCGGAGCCAGGGCATGGATTACACCCCCACACGTGGTGGGGAGTCATCACGGCTTCCTCTCCTCATACCCCAAGTCTTTCCCCAGGTTCCAGTTCCTCCGCATGTCACTTGGGGCATGGTTTCAAGTTCTCACACCATCATTGTCTTAAGCCATTGTTCTTTGAAAAGAAAAAAAAAAGCTCTAAACTTAAAAATAACCATTTAAATCTAATAACCACACAATAGCCAGCAATACATTCACCCATACAGCCATCAAAATGTGATCCCAAACACAGCCTAATGTTAACAGTGAGGAATAGGCAGAATAATCCAATACCTTCTTAGTCCTGCAATACAAATCGCAATTTCACTGATGTTCTGGGTATCTCTCTGATATCAATGACTAGGATTGAGTTTGTAGGAAATAAACCCTACAAGGATTTTTCATATATTGCTATTGCATTTTATTTCCCACATTCTCTATTTATAAAGCTGATTTTGGGGGGGAGGGGTACAACCGTGTGTTGACACTAATTCCTATTATTCAGCATCAACTCTCTCTGGTCAAGTTCCCTGTTTTTCCTCTTCCTTTGTTTATCCACTCAGTGGCAAAAGAACACATGAAAGAGAACTGTGCTCAAGAGATGTTTTAAATCATGAAATTGTATCAGGCTTACAAAGCAGTGGACAGTCAGGACGAAAACTAGCTCGGTACACAAGATCTTTAAGAATTGACTCAGTATATTCTGTATTGAATCCTGCTCGGTCAGTTCCGAGAGGAAGCTCAGAATAAATATTTGCCATATTTACTTATTTCTTCTACCGAGAACTGTCTAAGACAACAGGATGTTTAACGATGAAACAGATTTCAGGAATTCTGCTCTGCGCAGCCTCCTGCCCATGGGTTATGAGGACTGATACAAGATCCAGCTTCATAATGAAACCAGACACAGCTCACTTCCTCTTTTTGTGAAACCACCCCCTCACCTGCGGGATGTCTTGAGATGACACAGAGTTAAGTCATGTATCACTAACCTGAGATACTTAAGGGAATGACTGGCAATCATTATCATCAACAATATTTAAAATACCCTCCTGGGAAGATGGACAGCATTTGCTTAGGATAAAAAATTGCTCTAAGCTTACCTGCTCCAACTACTGGTCCCTACAGTCTTGAGAAACATTTCAACCCCAGAGCTGTTTCCTTTTCTAATCAACATAATGAGGAGAGGTCAAGAAGTGTCAAGAAGCGCCCATAGATGAGTGGACAACTGGGTTACATGTCCATCCATCTCTCATTACCGAAAGTGCACAACCAAAGAAATTACTGAGTACTCTTTGTGATATTCCCGCCACCTCCCCACCCCCTGGCTCTTGGGAGATCAGGGAGAGGAGGCCAATCCAATACCCAACCTGGTTGCCAGGTGGGCTGTCTCCTTCCTGCAGCCTGGAGGAAGAAAACCAGAGGCTGGGGTGGTGGAGAATGGCTGCCATCTCTCCAGACACGTGAAGGAAAAACTCCAAATACAAACCCCAACAAACAAACATAGTACCTAGATCTTTCTTATCTCAGAGCCCTTCAAAGAAATTTCTTACATTTTGGCTGTTTTGTACTGTCAACCTCTTTATTGGGGGCACAGGAATGATCTGCCCCATCCTCGGGCTTCCTGTTTGCTCAGCCTCCTCCTATCAGGAATCAATCCCTATTCTTGAGCTATGGCCCATCCCTCCTCCCTCACTGAAGGAATTTGTTCCTGCATTTATCCTCACTCTCTGTGTGGGGACTTCTTTCTCTCCACACAGAGAAAGCAATTTCTTTCTCTCTCCTGGACCATTGGCATAAAGGCATTTTAAAAACATTCATCTCTAAACCCCTTCTTGATCCCGTAATTCCTCCAGGTACCACCCCTTTTCTCTGATCCTCTGAAGAGTTGTTGCCACTATTTCCTCATTTGTCTTTCCTCGGAAAGAGAAAAGCACCAGGCATTTCTCTTTCCAAACCTTGGACTTTTTGTCTTTGAACTGTATATCCAACATGCATCTCAAATATAGCATGGTTGAAACAGAATTCTAGTCCCGCCCGGCAAACGCATCCTTCAGGTGTAAGATTAGAGAGCACTTCCCCGGGGAACGTTTTCTGAACCTCCCTGCCTGGGCTAGGTTTACTTCTTTTGCAATTTTACAGCATCCTATACTTGTGTAAAAATAGCCCATGTTTTTCTATGCTGGTTACTTACTTATGTCCCCTCCACTCACTTGTAAACTCCTCAGGGCAAGGACTATGCTCACCTGTCCATCACTGTGCCCTCGCACCTAGCATGTTACCTAAGACACAATGGATGCTCAATAATAATGTGAAATTAGCCAACAGATGAATGAATATTTGAATCCCATCAAAGTCAAAAGAAATAATTCTAGAGAGTATATGCAGTTAGCTTTGACTTTTCTCTTTAATGTTTTTAATTCTTCCTGATTCCTGCACTTTCTTTTCAGCTTTGTAGTTTCACTTATATTTTAAATCAACATGTATCTCTCCGTTATTTTCTTTTCCAGACCAATCCAGAATAAACGAGTTTTCCTTATCTTAGCTAAGGTTAGGCTCTTTTCTTCTAAAGTCTTGTCACCTTCACTTTCTTCTACTTCATCTCATGTTTGCAAGCATCTATAATTATTACCCTGAAGTGTTTATTGCTAACTATAATAGTTTTCTTTTATGATTAATTATATGGCTATGTTTAAGGACAGTTAAGTCTAATGGACAAAGTAAATTTCCTTAGAGCAATTAAACTGGAAGCTAATAAGCTTTAACACAAAGCCACCTCCTGTGGACCTCTTCTAGGAGTGTAATGCTAACCCAGAAAGCTGAAGAAGAGCCATCTATTATTTGCACCAAGGGAATAGGGAAAGTGGCTTTACACAGCTGCTTCTCTTTGCTATTGACTAGCTGTTCCTTCTCCGTGGAGAATGCAGACGAGATGAAAGGACAATGATATTCTATGAGTACATAATTCTTTCAAGCAAATGGATTGCAAATTAGGAAAAATTACTCTCCAGTGATTAAAAGAGTTTTCTAGGAGCCAATGTTATTGCATCCAAGTACTTCACTAATGCCACTGGGGGAGTTTATTCCTTTGAAAGCTCTAGCTCCATAGCTGATAAGAGTGGTGGTAATTTCATCGTATCTGTATTTACCTATTGTTAATACAGGCACATCAATGATCAGTACACGTGAGCTGTGATTATCCTGTTAATGTCCATATATTCTCATGAACTCAAGAGATATGCGTTTGATGAGTGGAAAAGCCTTAGTCATGGGGAGACCAATATGCATGCTTAAGACAAGCTGACACCATCAAGCCAACAGGGTCACTCTAAGTATCTACAGTAAGAGTGGAATGAGCAAAGGCTCATGTGTTCTTCACACGTATGCAAACCGGCAGCGGCACCGCATGGTCATCTAGCATGTGGGCTCTGGGGCCCAACCAGACCTGCCTTTGGATCCAGGCTCTGCCATTTATGGCCTATAAGGTATCTAGGAAAAGTTACATAACTCTTCTATATCCAGTACTATAAAAAGGGAATAACACTACTTACCAGACAGAGGTGTGTGTGTGTGTGTGTGTGTGTGTGTGTGTGTGTGTGTGTGTGTGAGGGGGGGATTAAAAGAGATAATACACATAAAATGAAATTTGAGTGCAGTCCCCAGTACACAGGAAATGTCCGGAATATTTCAGCAACACTAAATATTCTATGGCATGTTTTATTTCCCTTTGTACAACCATGAGACACGACATCATATACAATGTAAAAACTTTATGCACACAGAAGGCTTTATGTGACACTTGTGAGCTTCCACGTGTGTCTGACACCTGGGAACGCATCCCTGCACGCTGTAGGAACTGTTTGAACCTGTACCTGCCATGCACATACAGCTACACCTCCCCATGGTGACGGAGCCACCATCCCTCCAGGGTTTCCTGTGGGCCCAGCCCATACTGCCTTTGGGTAATTATGTTAGTTTCGATCAGTAACTAAAATATGAAGACTTAATGAAGGATATAAGGATAATTCAGAGATGCCAAAAGTCAACTTAAACTCTGATATCATATCCAAATTACATCATTTAAAATATGGTACACATTATAGAGAAATGCATAATGACAGTTCAACCTACCACTGATTTGTGATGTAGGCTGACTGAGTTATCAATTTACATTAAAAGGTTGAAATTTGAATACAAGGAATAGATAAGTAGCTGCAGAAACAATCTTCTAAAAAGATATAATATTATCCAGCAGCTGGAAAAGTAATTATTTATTAAAAATATTCAGAATTTAATATTATATAATAATGTAAAAGTTGCTAGAAGGATATAATTAACATTTGCTGAAGAATCTTAGTGGGTTAAAATGTTTTAAATAAAACAAATATTTAGTTGTTGGCAAATAACCTCTTAAAATATAGTGTTCACTCACCTTGAAAACTACTAAGGTGAACATTTCCAGATAATTATGAAGCCATGTTGAAAATTCCCAGACATGTATGTGAGAACATTTTTTATTTGCCTACCACTGAAACACTGTCAAAGTCAGGGAGTTGTTCATCTTGCTTTATGTTATTTGTCACACTCTGCCTGTCACTAGAAAAACGGGTCTTGCTCAGGTACGGGGAACATCAAGGACTCAGAAAAAGCAGGAAAGTGCTCGGAGATCCTGATGTAATAGAAAGATACACGAGGAAGAGTCAGGGGACCTGGCTATAACACCTTTTGTCTTTTTTAAAGCTGTGTGACCTTTCTCCTTCTCCCATTCATTCAATCATTTATTCATTCACCTATTAGAGGTACTGGGGATATCAATGAACAAGAGAGACATGCCCCTAACAGAGTTTATTCAATAAGGCCTTCTTAGCACCCTAAAAATGGGGGTCAAACCAAAAACGCAATGAGGAATTGAAACCAGATGTCACAATAGAAAGCCCACACTGGTCCCCACTCTCATAGCGCGAACAGTCTTTCAGTCTGTTTCTTTATCCATAGTACAAGAATAGAAACGCCTGCTTTCTCTACCTCAGTACGGGTCAAACTGTGAGCACTCGATATGTTACACAAATTTGAAATACAAGAAAAAACACTATCTTATTAGAATAAACCATTAGAAAAACCAATTCTCTTTGGTTCAAGATTTTCAGAGCAAAGCTTGCCTTTTTCGCAGTATTTTCATTGATGTATTTATTGGCCCTTCAGAAGAAGTCAAATATCTGCGTAACTATAAACCTCTTTTGAATATCTTGAGTCTTGGTGAAGATTTTAATAACTCTAAGTGGATCCCCTATGTTTGGGAGAGCTGTACAAATCATTCTAATATGATGTGCTTCTTGACTAGGTTTTCACCTATGAGTTTCTGGGAGTGGTTCAGAATATATCCAGCAGAAAGTTCCTAACTGAAGGACCATAATGGCCTGGGTGGATTAATCAGCCTTCTCCATCTCCTCTATAAAATATATGGACCAACACTGTGGTCAGTGAGTGCCGGACGCTGCTCCCTGGTACTCCAGATGAAAATTGCATGCTTAAACTTCTAATCCAGCTGTCCTTGTTACTGTAATTACATAACTTAATTAAACAGTACATTGGCCAGTGAAATACAAATGTGAAAATAAAGTTATTTTTCTGAAAATTTAGTGAAGTAAAGGACATGAAAGAAGCAAGTTGTTGAAGAAAATTTGCTACCGAATCAGACACAAATAAGTTAACTGTGAAAGACTGGTGAATAATAAAAATTTTAAATGATTTTGTAGTCAGACTGTATTGCAAGTGTCTTTAAAAATTCAATTTGAAGAGAAATGGAAGTCATACAGTAAAGTGAATAAAAAAAATGACATAGAACTTCTGATCAGCAGACCCAAACTCCAAGAAAACGCCTTGGGCTCACATCCAAAGACTGACAAATAACTGTTCATCTGTAGCTTTAAGTCCAAATGTTATCTAGGCTATGTAGTATCTTCTTTTCAAAAAAATTATTCATCCTTTAATGGACTTTATAACTAAGCAGAAAACACGCAGCCCCAGCCAGGTTAGCTAAGAGGACTATACAACCAGCCACAAATCCAGGCATCCCTAAAAATACGGAGTTTCATCTTTTTTGTTTTTCTGATTTTTTTATTGTCTGACTTTTCTCAATAGTCATTCATTGCTTATTTAATTAAAATATTTTTATATAAGTTTTAGGTATCATGGAGCAAACAGCCTTTGTATATTTGAGGGAAGAAAAGGTAAAATATTTTTCACTCACTTGGTGCTTACATTGTAATTTGGCATTTTGCAACCCTATTTCTGGGAGAAATACTCATTATTTTTAAGATTGGGTTATTTGTAAGGTTGGGTTAATTGGGCTTCAATTAAGATGGACCTCCCACATAACAAAAGCTGGACTTTTCCAGTGCCAAGGTCGATTCTGGGGCAGCAGAACCCCACCACGTGTGAACAGGTTCCCTTTTAGTAACCCGGTTCTCCTTCTGTGTGTTTTGGGAAATGACACACGTCCAGGTGAAGCACATCGCTGGCCGAACTCGCGTCCTCGCCTGGCTGTCGGGGGCTATGACTCAAAGCGCCTCACTGGGGATGCCCAGGGGCTGCGCATGACCAGATACTGGCAAAACATTTTTGAGAAACCTCCTCCTCAGATGAAAATACCCCTGTGAGAAACCTGTTGCATGTACTGAACAGGAATCAAATCAGTAAAACAACCAAAAAAGCCAAGTTTGTGCCGTTAGCAGTATCAAACACAGGGTGCCCTCCCTTATCAGAAAAATAGTAACAAAAAGCTTTACAGGACAGGACTGCCTGAAAGCAGGAACATGGGATACATGGCAAACCTTGTTTTAACCTTTACTTTTTCTCTCTCTGCCTGTGGGCTGGGTTGGGGAAAACCGGCCCTGAGTCTGCTCAAAGCCCAGTTAAACACAGCCAACAGACTTATGGTGATATTCCTCTAAAATTTTTATTGAGACATTACTTTTATCCCTCAGTAAACATGTCTCTAATTTCCGCATCCCAGGAAAGCGTGGGCAAAGAATGAATGATAGATCAAATGTCCGTCACAGTGCAGGCAGGGCGCGTGGGTGTGATCAGAGAGCACTGGGTGTGACTGGCTCCCCCAGACTCTCTGGTGCCTGGGAGACTGCTGGACAAGGAGGGACAGAACCAGGACCGAATCCCAAGTCCCCTGTGCAAGGCAGCTGCATTGCTGGTGTAGACATGGGGACTGCCCACAGCAACCATTTGATTTTTTTTTTCATGGAATAACTTCCTATAGCTGTGCCTAAAAAAAGGGAAATAAAACCAAAAGCTCAACCTTGCAAAATAAAATGGTAAATCCAGAATGTGTTGCTCAACTTCAGAACTGTTGTTGAATTGCTTAGCAGGTACAGTGTGTTGCACTGTGGTCCCAAGAAGATATGTCTAAGTCCTTGATGCCAAAAGATGTGAATGTAACCTTATTTGGAAAAGGAGTCTTTGCAGATGTAATAAATTGAGGGTCTTGAGATAAAATCATCCTGGATTAACCGGGTGGGCCCTAAATCTAACGATAGTTCTTGTAAGAGACGAGAGGAGACACGCGAGAAGACCGAGGCAGAGCTCGGAGGAATGTCGCCACACAGCACGGAACCCCCGGAGTCTACCCAGAAGCCAGACAAGGGGAGGAAGAAATCTTCCCTAAAGGCTTAGGAGAAAGGTGAGACACCTTGATCTCAGACTGCGAGAGAATACATTTCTGCTGCTTAAGTCACCAAGTTTGTGGTGACCTGTTACAGCAGGCCTAGGACAGTAACTCAGAAAGCTGGCATCAGGGGGCTGGTGGGAAAACTTCGAGAAACATCCACTGAAGGTAGAAGTCCTTTGTATGGACACCAAAATCATGACCCCCCACCGCCACCCCCATCCCAAGTACAATGACTCTGAAGGGAGAAGGAAGCAGGAAAGAGAACGCCTCCTCTAAATATATGCTGGGGCCCAAAATTTGACAGATAAGAATCTGAAGGCTGGATCAGTGGCCAAACCTAGTCTGTGTCAGAATCACTTGGGGTACTTTAAAAGTCCTGATTTCTCCCCTTGAGGATGGCTGAATCTGAATTTCTGGGGCTCAGGCTTCAGAATCTGTATTTTTCAAAAGTTTCTCGTGATTCTGATGATCTATTCTCCTAAAAAATGACTGGCCTAGGTGGTCTGTTCCTCCCTGAAATGTTCGAGGAGTAAGTCTGAAGACATTTCTCCAAGGGAGACATACGGACAGCCCACAGACACATGAAAAGGTGCTCAGCATCACTAATCATCACAGAGATGCACACTATAACCACGAGGAGGTATCACCGCACACCTGTCAGAATGGCCATCATTGATAAACCAACAAACAAGTGCAGGCGAGGATGTGGAGAAAGGGGAACCCTTTTGCACTGTTGGTGGGAATGCAGACAGGTGCAGCCACTGCAGAAAGCAGTATGCGGATACCTCAAAAATTAAAAAATGGACCTGCCTTTTGACCCAGCGATCCCACCAAAACACTTGTTTAAAAATCAGTTATATGGTTTATGCAAAGCCAGTGTAGATATAGCAGAAAGTATTAAGCAACACAGAAAAACACAACGATGAAAGTAAAAACTGCCCAGATTTACCATCTGTGGAGCCCTCTATGAATTTATCCCCAGCATATTTAGTTATACACAGATGTAGGTAGGTATACAAACCATTCAACTCAAATACAATACTGGGGAAACTGTGAACAGTTCGGGATCTCAGGTCCTTCCCAATCCTCCTCAGTAGGAATCTGCATTGTCACTTAAGCACTTGAGAAACACTGGCTTAATATAACTGACAACATACTATTTCCCTTGTTCTGTAAGCTTTTTCCACACATCAAGGTATCACAAGCATCTGTTATCCCTTGGTTGGCAATAAAAATAGACCTCCAGGGATACATGGTATTCTTTTTAATCCCCACCCAAGGATATATTTATTGATGAGGGAGGGAGAGAGGGGAAAAGAGAGAGAGAGAGAGAGAGAGAGAGAGACATCGACTGGTTAACTCCTATATATGTGCCCCAACTGGGAATTGAACCCACAACCATTTGGTGTACAGGATAACGATCCAACCAAGTGATCCACCCAGCCAGAGCTAGCTACATGGTCTTCTTTTAGGTACCAGAATTTATTTATTTACTCAGACACATTTTGATGATTTCCATTTTTTCCCCACTATTGCAAATGACACTGACATAAGAATCCTTGAGAATTCATCTTTCAAATGAATTTCAGGCAAATCCCTCGAAGTGTGTTTGGTAAGTCGAATGACAGGCACACTTCCAATTTGGGTAGATAATGCCGGAATGCCCTCCCCAAATTCCGCACAGCATGCATAACCACAGACTTCTTACCGAGGCTGGCTTCCTCACACCCCTGCCAACATAAAAGTTTTCCCAGTAATTTTAACCTCTGCCTATCTGGACGATTCATTGATATCTTTCCTGCATTTTTCTAAAAAACTATCACAAAGCCCAATTCTTTTCATACATTTATTGGCCATGTGTATTTCTGTGAACTGTCTGGAGTAATTTTAGTCGTTTAAAATAACACAGAAGAATCTGCAGAATAAGAGCTTAGAAATACAGTTTAATCACAATGAAAAGACATGAGGAAGAAAAAAAGAAGGAGAGGAGAAGAAATGTGCCATAAAAAGGATAATCAAAAGATGAGTGTGTGTGTTTATTTATAGACACTGGTTCCAGCAATCCAGTGATTAGGCAAATTAATGCAGCTGTGTATGATCACCGCTCCGGGATCAGCCCCCACATCCTTTTCAAACGATGCCACCTGTCATTTAAGTAGTTTGCATTTGCCTTTTATGTTACATACATTTCATGATGATTCCCATTTTAAAAACATCATCAGTTAACTCTTTGAAGGCTGGCATAACATGGATTCCTTTCTAGTATCTCTCTTGTTAGGAATGAGAGAGCAGAGCTCTCTCCTGGGCTGGCAGGAGAAATAGCATGTTTGCCTTTGAAAAGGAACACCCTTCTCCAAACGTTCACTTTTTTTAGTGAACAGCTGTATCTGTTTCACTGGGTGCAAAGCTGGTTCCCGGCTCGGAATCAGCAGAAAGCATAGATGTGTACTGGCAGGACATCAGTGGCACGTGCAGACCGTGCCTCACTCCACGCCCTGGGCCACCTCAGGCCTGCTCTGTCACCGAGGCACCCTCCACGGGCTCCACACCTTGCACACGGACCCTCTCGACCTAACAAGTGGCCGGGGTCTTCTCACAGGGCCCCCGGAATCACTTTCAACCTAAAGATGACTCCATATGAGCGAAAACCTACCTTACCCACCCCTGCCATCCTCTGCTGGCTAGAGCCTCCTTTGTGAATGGAGATGAATCAGTCACCTTCATTTACTGAGCATTCCCACATATGGCAAGAGCCGTGTGCCAGGTGTTGAGGAGGAGGCTGCGGAGGAATGGAGGAGACAGGGAGGGAAAGTCTCCAGACTCCCCTTTGCAATCTGCGGGATGTGAACAGGCTAAACAAGGTCTTACTCAACACGTTTCAGTATATGAGAACAGGACCTGAAGAGAGGAGTTTTAGGATAAAAAGATAAGACTGACCTTCGGTAGCAGGTCCTACCTATGTAAGCACATGAAGCACACAAACCTTACCAGGCTAAAACAGATTTCCGTAGCTGCCAGAAGGGGAATGTTATGCACAGTAGATTCTCCCAGTTTGTAAGGGACAGAGAACCCTGGAACCCATCTGGAAAATGTGGGTCAGACCCGGGAAGCTCAGTGTTAGTGTCACGTGATTCCTCTCTGTGCTCCTGTCGGGCACGGAGCGGCAGGGTGGGCCTGCCACGGTCGTGAGGGGTGGGCTTTGCTGTTTGGATCAGGGATGCAGAGAAGAGAAAGAATGGAGACCTTTAAACAAAAAGAAATGAGAGTGAAAATGAATTATATGTATGATATTATGTATATATGTCATTTCATATATATACATAATCTCGCCCAGAGTGAAGTAACTGTTTTCACTGCGTGAATAAAGCCCCGTTGAATATGGAACCTCACACTACTAATAAGATGTAAAAGTGTGAGAAGTACGTCCCTCGAGTCGGTGTGTTTGGCGCACATGTTGTGTGTCTTTGTGTCTTGCTCTTCATGGTGATATTTTCTTTAACAATTTAAGGACAAAAATACTGTGGACCATAAATTCTAGAACCAGTTCTAAAATAGAAGTGGCCAGATGCCTGGTGCTTTCGGCAGACTCTCAATTCAACACTTCAAGGCTATCCTCTAGTATGACTGAAAATCTAAGCCTAGTGGTCCAAAGAAAAGACTGGGCTGCAAACTGGGCACCGTGGCACATTTCTGCTCATCACAACCCAGCCGACTTGACTTGTCAGGAGGAGGCATCTTCTGTTTAGTTCCCCCTTACAGGGGGGACGGCAAGCTGTCGACAACTCCTGCTGTACAAAGAGTTGTTCACACTGCAAAAGTGTTTACTGCTCACAAGTGACGCTCAAAATTAATTCACAGCAGCAACACCAGCAGAAAGCTTTGACAGACTGTCTTATGTGTTGACACAGTTACAAGTTGTTAGATAAAAAAAGTAACATACTTTCCCTCTTTTCCAGCCCGCACATACAAAAGTTGCGGCAGAGTGAGATCCGTGAACCAAGATTGTGAATGCCATCCTGCAGGTGAACATTTCCAGTTCTGGGGTCTCGCGGTTTCTCGAGAAGAACACGGACCCCAGTTGGGAGGGCAAGTGAGGTGGTGAGCCTCTCACTCAGCCTCAGTTACAACTGGTCACAGTGGTTGTTTTCCTTTCAAGAGCACTTCCCTCGGGGTGAGCCTCAGGCGCCAGGGTGGGAAGTGGGGTGGGGCTGGTTTTGTACCTCCTCAGTGACAAAAGGTTGCCAGTAGAGCAGCTTTCACAAGACACAAATAACTGATCTCCCCATTCCTTTGAAAACAACCCCTTTACTTTAGTTTCTGGGAAGCTGGGAAGCTTGCTTGCTCAGAAATGACTTACACTAAATAGAACAAAGAATACAGTGTTATTTAATTATCTCAAATCACTTGAGATAATTAGAGTAAAAAAAAAGGAAGGCAGGTGGGAGAGCAAATATTTGGCTTTCTCTGGAAGATGTTTTGCAGTGGCTCTGGCTCAGCTCCGTGCTGTGCTGTGTAGCAAAGGTGCTGTGTTGGAAGGTTCCTGTTGAGCAGAGCGTCCTCTCTGCGAGGAGCCATGCGCCTTGGAAAACAAAGGCTACTGTTTAACACTGTAACTGCGCTTCCAGGATCAGAAGTTGTTACTCATGTCAGAGCTGGGCAGTGCAAGAGCTCTTTACTTAGGCTACATTCAAGTTAACTATTGAAAATAAAGTTAGTGTAGAGCCAACCCTGATGAACACTATAAATCAGGCGAACTCACTGACTTCCCATGGGCTTTTCTATCTTCACTACCCTAGGAGCTCTTTCCTCACCCCTTCCCTGGCCCATACTTCTCCCTCCCTGTCTTCATCATCAAACTTCCCTTACATTTGGTGGTAGGAAGAAAGCAGTGGAAAGAATCCACATCAAAATACAGTGACTGCTGTGGAAGGCAGTCAGGGCCACAGGGCTTTTGGGGGTTTCCCAGAGTGCTCCTTGAGTTGATGGAACTCCTGCTGCTGTGATGAGATGCAGTGAGAAGTCTTCAAACCTTGAGGACAGAAGAGATTGGGCAGTACCTCTAAACCTAGAACAGAGGAATTCTGCCTTTCCTGTATAGCCCAGAGTCCGGTACTCAGGTGTTCATCTGCAGCCAGCAGGAGAGTCAGCTGGACCAGAAAGCTGTGGATTAGCAAGGACTGGCCCCACCAAAGACAGCGCAGCTGACGTAGCACTAGCATTCCTGCCGCATTTCCTCCGTGCTGGGCATTGCGTGGTTGCTGAAACACACGTGGTGTCATCCAATGCTCTGCAGGCTAGAGAGTCAGCACTTCTGTTATTTCTATTTTCCAAGGTGGAAACTGAGGTTTAAAGAGGTTAGATGACCTGGTTAAGACTGCAAGAGCCAACAAGAGCTGCAGTAGTGGGATTAAAAGGCAGCTGAGTCTGGAACCAGTGCCCTTCTGTCCCGCCTCCAGGGGCTTCATCCCAATCTGAGCCCTCTATTGTGAACAGCCAGCAGGCCTTATCGAAGAAACAAGAGGCTTTTCTCACATGAATGAGGGACAGGAAGAAGAACATGGGATTTGAATGGATCGGGTTAGGATCCTGGCCCTACTACTTGCTAGCTTTATAACCTGGGGCAAATCTCTGAACTTTTATTTTCTCATCACTAAAATTACCTGATAGTACCTGGCTCACAGAGTTGTTTGTGAGTCCTGTATAAGGCAATACACTTGAAGAATGTTTTCGGAAACATGTCATTATTATCATTAATATTCCTTTAGTGGGAAGAATGTTCCTGAGAACAGAAAACTGACCTCCACACAGGTACCAACTGGCCTGACCTGAAACACCCAAGAGCAGGTGCTCAGGCTGGTCACTGGGGAAAAGGAAGCAGAAGCGGGTTATGACGGGCATTTCTGGCAACAATGAAGCCTGACCCTAGAACACAATGCACAAAGACGGATTCTGTAATAAGTGGATGACAAAGGTTAATGAACACTCCGTGAATTCAGAGAAGGTGATTCTTCCCACAACCACAACCCGCTTCAAGACCTGAGTGTCAGCTGGTGAACCAGAGGATGAGGCATCACTGTCTCGTTGACGAGTATACTTGCGCCTGTGCGCAATGCAGACTGGGTTCAAAAGACAGGGTCGCCTTTGTGCAGTCCATTCCTCGTTTTGTAATGACTCCAAAACGCAATAGCTTCTCTCAGAGCAGTTCGAAGATGTAAACCTGCTGAAACCTAGGGGCAGCCATCAGGGCACTAAGCATTTTCTGCTAATGGCCCGAAGCTCAGCGAGCACTCTGGAATAGATCAGCGAGCTCCAGAAGGACAGTCTGTGGCTATTAATCTAACCCTTTGTTATGAAGAGTCTCTATTCTTTTTCTACACATGAGCTCACCCTTCAAGCCACCGCATTTGTGGCTGTTTTGGGGAGGGTTGAACTAAAGTTTAAAGCATTACATCATTGTAAACAAACAGTCACATGTAGCGTGACTCTGTGGAAAATACAGCAATTCACTTTTGTGGTGCTGGTTCCACTGCAAGAACAGGGAACCTAAATGATGAGGTCAGTGGGCCAGCTGCCACACAAAGGGGAATGCCAAGTCCACGCACACAGAGCAAGCTGCCTTGGCTCACCACGGAAAAATGAAGCTCGTTATTGTTATAGCAGCCTAACAAAAGTCATTGCTTTCCTAAGTTAAATGGAAACAGAGCTTTTAGAGACTGCTTCTCCTTGGCATTACATATTCATGCCAGGAGGTCAAGAGGCCGCTTACCCTCACTGAAGATGGACATGACCACATTCAGGTTTGTTTCATTTAGATGACATGTAGGCACATTGCAGGCTAATAAAATGTAAGTGAAAATATGCTACTATGACTTAGCGGCAAGAATGGATGCAATATAGGGGTGGGTGGTGACAGAGAAAGGGATCTAAATCCCAGATGCCTCACCCAGTCAAACAGGGTGAACCACGGCCTCCTGTCAAGTGGTCATGGCCTCCAGTTGCGAGCAATGGGTGGACAGGTGTGTGTGTACTGTTCTGCAGGTCAACCTGACTGGGTCTTGTCTGTTTCTTCCTAAGGCAGACATTATTATTCCAGTGTGCAACAGAACTGGTCATAACCCCTATACATTTTATTTAAAATATTTTTAAGCAATTCTACTGGAGGTATTAGAACCAGGCCACTTATCACCTTTCTAAGGCCATCAATCATTTCTGCAGGTATTCAGACTTGGAGCCCCTGGGCCTTCCCTGATTTCTCTCTCTCTCATTCTGTCCTGACTCCATCAATATTCATATTCGGCATTCACCCAAGTCTCACTGATTACGCCTTTGATATGTGCCGAGACTTTATCTTCAACTCTCTGTTCCTACTGTCGCCATTTTTGCAGAGGGTTCTCCCTCCAGCTCCTATACCCATGGCTACCCCATTCTGAAAGGTCTCATGCCTTAAGTTTCTTCTGTCCCTGTCAAGGACATTGCCACCAAGTCACTTTAATGACCTTCCAGGGCTTCTAGGGGGCAACTCAAGCTCAGCTTGTATCCATAGCCCTCAACAACTTAGCACCATACTGCCTTTCTGATCCTGCACACCTCTCCCCTGACCCCACCGACATCCATGCCTTTGCACTCAAGCATTTCCTACCCCAAACGCCCCCTTCTTCCTTCTGTCTGGCGACCACTAAGGCCCAGGTGAGACCTGTGTCCTCCGGGAAGACAGCCATGGCCACTCTGTGAGAACATGCAGCCCTGATCCTGGTCCTCACTTGGTGAGAACCAGTGTACCTCTTTGTGACCTTTCTTGCAGCAGTTACTGCTTTTAGTGCCACTCAAATTGGTAAATGTCTCCTCTCTTCAACTAGACTTATCACAGCTCCAAGAATATATTTTCTATTTCTTTGCATCATCTCTGCCCACTCACCCTTAATCCTTCTCCTCTTCCTTCACAACCCATGTAGCTACTACAACATATAAGGACTCCTTTTTATCTATGCCCCGAGGAGAAATCAGGAGGGAACCTAAACAAAATGTAAGAGTAAACAGCAGAAACATAACTGGTCCCCTCTGGGTGGATGACACAACAGTTGAATAAACCCAGACTTATTGTGACAGCAGAATTTGCTGTCAGCAAATCTGCAACACTGCCAAACACCCTCACCTAGTAATAACTCTTGGGTTGACATATAATTTAGTATGTAAGGGGGAGAGAGGAGGAAATAAAAGAATTCCTCTACAGAAATGCATTTCCTCCTAAACTCTTTAAACACATGCCTTCACTTTTTAACCAGCTTTTATTTATAAATACTTCATGTTGTAGAAAATTCTTTTGACAATGCACATCACCACTCTGTCTGGGGTCAGTATCAACCCAGGCTCGAAGCTGACAGGGAGAGAGACGAGGGCGGCTGTTCTGCAGAAGGAGGGTTGGGCAGGAGTCCTCCCTGGACGATGGAGTAAAATGAAGCACCTGGTGGGGTTGCGACTGCAGGATGTACAGTTCAGGTGCTCTGGGCCCCAGTGCCACGTCGCTCTGGGACAGCAGTAATAATACGGCAGGACAGGCAGTGCACAGAAGAATCATCTGAATGGCAACCATCTCCAGAAGGGTGGCCTCCAAAGTAAAGCTCTTCACATTGCAGAGCCCAGATATTCTAAACTGAAAGGATGCGGTGGGGTTTTCTAGGTAAGCTGGTGTTTATGTCTGAATTGAGAGTTGTGTGCTCTGGCTGAATGGAGGCCATGTGCAAAGAACTAGTAGTTGCTTTAGTCAAGGCCTTTGAGGAAGAAGAAAAGGGCTTGGCCAATTGTTTACCATCAAAATGTAGGGTGGCCTGTGGAGGTCTGGGGCCTTGGTTTCCAGCCATCGGTTGTTGGGACACATGGTAGATGAAGACACTGAGTGGGGGGGTATGAGGTGTGGATCACACAGATCCAGGTCTTAGCAGTGGTTCTGAGATTTATACTTTCAGACTAATTTCCACAGCATCCTTCCTTCTGTATCCTTTGCCTCCTTCTCAGGCAGCATGCTGTGGCTACCTTTTTGCAAGAATGACAATGAACTTAAGGAATGAAAGCCACCGAGGCAGCCTTGCCTTCCTTGAAAGTAGTTTTCTCATCCGACAAAAACTTCCCTTGCTGTTGCTGTCATTGTGCTCTAACTTGACACAGCCAACAGTCCCCTTCGCTTCTTCATCACAAGCACAGTGAAGCTCTGTCTCCTCCTGCGGCCTCTGCCCAGCCATCTACCTCTCACACCTCGAGAGTCTGCACCCGGGGAGCTCAGAAAGGGATGCTTCTGCATCAGTGACCCAAGGCTACGGTCCCTCCTTCAACCACCAGCAGAGTTTTACTGAATGTTTGATGTTGATTAGAATTCTGGTCACGACCTTTAAAACAGGATTAAACGCTATGATTAAGATTACTAGGAGCCTCACATTCTCTTACATTAATCCTCCTCACATGTCTTCCTGTGATCACTAAGCATTTGTGAGCTGACTCAGGGCTCCTTGCAAGGAACGCTGACAGTGCACAGAGCTCCAAGACGGGCTACCACCTTTTACACCGCCACTGGTCCGCGACCCCTCTGCTGGGGCTTCTTGCCTTTGCTACTGCCAGTGGGTAATCCCTAACCTTCGCCTGGGCTGCCCCTTGCCTTCTACTGCTCTGCCCCTTCTGTTCTCTCTCTCATCACTTGGCCCAAGCTTCCCGAATTTCTCAAAAACTAGTTACCCATCTAGGATCATCCCTCGTCAGTAAGGCTCTCCTTCCCCGTTACCAGTCGGCCCTGCAAGCACAATCCCAGGCTGTCAATCTGCACTACACTTGGATGTGTTTCATCACCTACCTTACTTTCTTATGTATTTTTTAAAACTTTCAGCATCAGTTCCATTATAGATAAATAGGACTGCTGAAATAGGCAACTGTTATGTGAGCGTGGCCCTGTGGTAAGAGGCTGGCTTTAGAGTCTGAGAGTCCTGGTTTGCAATCCTCATAAACGGCAGCAGCAGCTACAGTACCTTTGACAAGTCACTTAACTCTTCTTGGTCTCAGCTGCCACACCTGCAAAATGGGGACAGCAACTCCTACCTCCTATGTTGATTCTGGTAGGGATTCAATATATAAAAATGCCTTACACATAGAAAGCACCCTAGAAACGTCCCTTCCCGGACCTACTCCTTCCCTCCCCCTACACAGACCACCCAGCAGATGGGCTGCGGGAAACAGGAGCGGGGGCATCGCTGCAACATTAAGCAAAGCTGATAATACTTAACAGATTAACCACAAATGGCACTCTGTACTACAAGGCCTGGTCTATTATAAAAATCTAGAGATTTAAGATTGCCCCAGCTGGTGTGGCTCAGTTGGCTGGGCATCACCCTGCAAACTGAAAGGTCCCCAGTTTGATACCCGGTGAGGGCACATGCCTGGGCTGCAGGTGTGGTCCCCGGTCAGGGTGCGCATGGAAGGCAACAGATTGGTGTTTCTCTCTCACATCAATGTTTCTCTTCCTCTCTTTCTCCCTCCCTTCCCCTCTCTCTAAAATCAAATTTAAAAAAAAAGAGGATAAGGTAACAAAATTAGCTCTATAGCAGGGGTGTCAAACTTATTTTCACCAGGGGCCACATCAGCCTTGTAGCTGCCCTTCAAAGGGCCAAATGTAATTTTAGGACTTTATACATGTAACTACTCCTTAACTGTTAAGGAGTTGAAATGACATTCGGCCCTTTGAAGGCAACTGCAAGGCCGACGTGGCCCCTGGTGAAGATGAGTGTGACGCCCCTGGTCTACAGGTACAGCAGGAAGCAGGAGAAAGAGGTTGCCGAACGGGAATTCAACAACCAGGCCCACAACAAAACGAGCACTAAGCCATGTTATTATCACTTTAGAAAAAAGTGTCCTATGAAGAAACAGGATATAAGGAAACTAGTGTGTAAGAAAAGCTCGGCCTTACGTGCAGGGCTGACACCATGCAAACACCTGGACCAGGTTCCCATTTTACACTTGAAGAGTAACCCACCCTGTTCTGAAAGGGCGGCAGCTCCAGTGTGCCCGGCCACCCTGTGACTTAGTGCCACACACATCACACACACACACACACACACACACACACACACACAGCCTGTGGAATGAAGCCTGGAAGAGGACAGCGAGCCACAGACAGGCTCGCCTCACCTCGCCTCGCCTCCACCTACCTGCTCCTTTCAAACTCAAGACGCAGTGTTACCTAAGAAATACTCTCACTCTCGTCTATGCAACTCTTCCTTTCCCACAAGGCAAGTGGAGTAAATTACTCAAGTGCAGTTCTCTCTGAACTACGTGCTGTCTGAGAGGTAAACCACTCTTTGCAAATCCCCATGCAGACAGCTCAGATGTTTTCTGCTGGAGCAAGAAAAAGCATGTGTGTTTGAGTGAAATGTGAACATTTTCAACTGTTTAAAGATGCCATATATGTATTAGCTTGAACTTCAAAGAAGGAAATTCTGAGAAAATTGGAAATTAGGGTGGGTAAGGAGAACTGGATTGAAACCATGTCTTTGTTCCTTTCCAGAAAAACAATGGGAACCAAACCAGCCTCCAGGCCTTCTTTTCTTTTTCTTTCTTTCTTTTTTTTTTTTACTACTTGCCACACTTTTGAAAATATCTTCTACATAGTTTCATCTCTGGACAAACAGATTCTTATTCAAGTTTGTGGTTCAAAACTACTCCATGAGCTCATTTTTCTATGATTTGTTGGACATTTTTATGTGGCTTTTACTGAGAACAGTTTAAAGTGAATTATCTTTGAGAAGCCTGTGGGATTCTATAATTCTCTGGTGCTCTTCCCAGTCAGGGTGATTTATTCCACGGCAATTCTAAACCAGGGAGGACTTGGTGCCCTGACTTCTAATAAGCTTTGGCTGCCGTCTTGCAAAGCCAGGCAGTGTGGGACAGTGGGAAGGGCAAAGGGTCTAGGCTTAAATCTACTCGGTGTAACCGGCAAATGATTTGACTTCTCTGGGACCCAGGGTTTGTAACTGTAAAACATAAGAGGTGGCGATGCCTTCTCAGACTCTCCTAGCCCTACCACTCTGTGATGTCAGGACGTCTATTCATGTTGCACATATGAATATAAGCAATGAAGCCCAGGACACATTTTCTCATAACCGAAGTTTCATTCTAGATTTAATCAAAAAGACAAACAGGAGAAACACAGACATGAATGGGGCAGAGAGAGTCAGTTTAAATCACCAGGGACAAACAAACAAACATAAAAATGAGTAGACAAATACAAGAATCTTATAAAGAATATAAGAAAAAAGGATCTATGTAAGTCTTTCCCTTGAAAAATCACGACCCCAGCTTGGAGACTATATGCCAGTATGAATAACTGAAGCGAACGCATTAGATACACTACAGGACACTTCCTGGGAGCTAGAACATAACACACTGAGGAAGCATTTTCTAGGCTTCCCCTCCAGCACTCCGAACTCCTTGCCACTAAACAGTAACACTCCACAGCTCTATCAGGAAATGAAACACACACACTGAAGTAGGACAGGGTAAACACGTATCATAACCCACTTCGATGTCTGTGTTAATTCATGCACCACATGTTTTAGTAATAAGAAAGGAAGGGTGGGAGGAATGGTGGGGCGAAGTTATCAATCCCGCCGACCTCGAGGAGGATGAGCCCCGATGGGAGGCGGGTCTGCACCTTCTGCAGGAATAACGTTTCCACTCCAACGGCCTTCCCTGCACGCACTTCGCAAGATGAATAAACAGGATGTGCCCACTCAATTTCCTTGTTTGCTCTCAAGGTGGCTTCACAGCAAAAGAGGCATCAAAGGCCTTTACTGCTATGTCACCAGATTTTTAAAAGTCTGTTTCCAGCAATACTGTGTGTCTACGGCTGAACTCTGCACTTCTCAGATCTTCTCTCCTGTCTCTACCCTTTCTTTCTCTGTCCTGTCTGATTTACTCTTTGCCGTGTTTCTCACGATTCGGTTTTATAATATTTAGCGTTCCATGTAAAATGTTGTGTGCCCTGAGCTGTTCGGTGAGCACCTAGCCAACACTCACAGATGACACGTGCGAGGAAAGGAAAGGCGAAGGTAGAGAAATGCAGCCTGCAGCTCATTTACATCCAGAGTGACGGACAGGTGAGGATGCTCAGGCGCACTGCAGAGCGACACTGTCGGCAACAGAGAGGCTGCGGCCCCGTGTCCCAGGAGGCCACTGCCTCTCCACTGTTTGACAGAGCTCCTTGTTAGTTCTGTAAATGAACCTCCTGCCCTTTTCGGGGCGGGGGGGGGGGAATGGGGACAGGAGGGGACATTCAGCCAACTAACAGGCCTCAAATAGTATCTGTAAATAAGCAGGGGAAATGGGATTGTGTAACTTGGTGTTGGATGATGTCCTCATCTTCCATATGAACATTGCCCGTGTACTTCCACATGGGTGGGGTCCCTTATAGTTGATGAGACAAGAAAAAAATGAATACAGGAAAGAGAACAGGGAGCTGGAAGGCCGTCAAATTGGTAATATCATTGTTTTGGACGAGATTAAGCCAGACTCCAGGTAACAGAGACACCTTCCTGCTTCTCAAACTGGGGCTTAAATAGCAGAAGTTTATCTCTCTTTCATATAAAAGAAGTTGGAGGTAGCAGTCCAGGACTATATGGAGGTTCCTTGTTCACCAGGACCCAAGCTCTTTCCAGCTTTCCTTTCCATCAGTCCTACAATGCAGTCGTTCTCCTCCAAGTCCAAAATGATGCTGATGCTCCAGCCATCACACTTAGGCTCCAAGAAACAAGATGGAGGAAGGGGTGAAGAAGGTGTGGTCCATCCCTTTTAAGACATCCTTGAATTCACACACACACCTCTTTGTACAGCTCGTTGACTATAGCCTGGTCATACAGTCAGAAAGGCTGGGAAAGATGCCCTGTGCTGGCAGCACTGCTGCTTTTGGTTAGCGGCTCAATTATAACAGGGATTCTGTTTAACTGATGAGTAGGAAGGCTCTGCGGTGTCCAAGCAGCAGTCTCCGACCTAATGAAGGCTTTGCAAGCTGCCTTATTTTCTGAGGCCGTATAATATAAAAACTAACAACACATGTAACAAGTGGAAATAAAAAAGAGCACTATTCTAGTAAAGTACTATAACAGTGATCTACTGAATTTATGAAAAATTACACGGATTCTCTATCTCGTAAGACTCAGTGATGTTTGTTAATGATTTAATGTCATTCACAGAAAAGGGGTAACATATTACATGGTGCTTCAGAGACACCTCACTGACCCCAGCGATAGCAAATGTATCCAATCAATATGTTTGGACAATGAAAGAGACATGAAATCCTCTAACCTGTTTTTAATAGTAATACCATAGCATGAGGCTGAGGAAAGAGAGAGATGGTACAAACATCTTGGACAGCAATAAAATGATCTTGCTAAAGAGTTACTCAGAATTAATTAAGATGCTGTCTCCAGGGGACAATAATTGAATAATTCCCTAAGATGTAATAAAAGTGTTACTGGTTGGTGCAACCTGGCAATTTATGCTAAATACCTTAAAATTCTGCAAGGCCCTGACCTAGCAATTCTACATATGGACATTTAACTTAAGAAAAATAGCTATAGATATTGGCTAGTGTAGATAGTGATTTATCTATACAACTATTCATTGAGGTTACTTATAACATTACATGAGTGAAAAAACACCTTCAGTATGTAACAAGAGAGGACTAGTTAAATAAATCCTGGTGCATCTACTCTAATGCAGCCATTACAAATGATATGATTAAGAAAATTAAGCCATAGCAAATGCCCATAATTATATAAAGTATATACAAATAGGTTATAAACACGGCATATAATGTCATTCTGCTTTTTTGTTTAAAAACCAAAGTACATATATACCACATATACCTGAATAAAAGGTAGCCTCAAATAAAAGATAGCCCATTTGACCAATGAGAATATAACTCCTCCCCACCAAAAAAAAAACCCAAAACAAAAACAGTTTTGCTAACTTGAGTTTCTCAACTCTTAGCAATGTGATGAAATAAATATTTATCTTTCTATATTTAATTTGGATTTATATTTTAAATTACATTTCTACAAAATAATAGATTGATCTGTAAATAATTTTGGAATCTTATGAAAAACTTTATCCCAATGTTTCACGTTCATCTCCAATGTCTTCATCATTGTAAGAATCTCTTCCAAGTCACCTAACACCTCTCATTGTCAGAGACAGAGTCTTCGACTTAGTGTACAGATGCTGTCATTGGAAATCTGATCCTAAGCAAGAAATACCCATCTGCATCGCATTAAAAAGCTGGCATTATCATTTGATTTGCATGTGATCTCTACTGTGTAACCACTTAATGCATTGCTCTTGAAAGTGCTCTTTTAAAAAGACTTGTTCTTGCTGACATCCAACCCAGGCTGTGAGGTCTCAGGCGGAATGGCTACATTTATTTTGAATTTCATTGCTTATTTTTAGAGTAATTCCACTGGGTAACTTATACAAGCACCTGTACTAACACTTGTACTGAGGTGATTTCAGGATAATGCATCTTTGCCCAACATTCAGACATACTTTGTGCACACAGAGATTTTAAAAGATTTAGAAGGACAGTATCTACACAGTTACTCCTGAGTAGGGAGATGATTCAGAGAGATTTACACTTTCTTTTGTTTGTGCTCCATACTTTTTAAAATTCATTCAGTGAACAAGAATGCCTATTATAATTAGGAAACTGTATTAGATATAAAAAAAGAAGCAAATGAGGAGACACGTAAATAACACAGGACAAGAGCCGAGGCAAGCCAAGCCAGCCATGGGTGTCATTGAAGGTATTCCAGCTCAAAAATAATTCCTTACTGACCTGAAATTTGTCACTCTTTTGGGTGACGGCCACTGCAAGTTAGTTAAAATGTAGATGTGTTTTCTAGAAAAGTAACTCATTCATCAACCAACCCATTCCATTCACAGCAGATTCATTTCTCATATTCATTTCGGTGACTGAACAGAGTCCTCAGGGAATGAGTCAGGGACAGGTCAGTTTTATGTGAAGAAAGATGGTCAGAAAGGCCAGGTACCAGACATTCCTCCTCTCCTACGTCCCACAGTCTTGGCAGCCGGGGAACTGGGGGATAAGACTGAGGCGGCACAAAGAAGAATAACAATAATCAGCAGCACTGAGAGGCAGTGTAGTTCACAGTTAAGCGCATAGCTTCCTGAACCTGCAAGCCTGGTTCAAATCCCACCTCTGCACATTCTCAGGTGTGCTACATCGGGAAGTTACTGTCTCTCTGTGCCTCAGTTTCCCCCGTTAGTGGGGTAAAGACAATATCTGTATCTACCTCATAATTATTGTTAGGTCTAAGTAAGATCACGTGAGACACTCGGTCAAGTCATTATTTCACGCCAGGGAAAACATTCAGTTCTTAGACCACCATTATCTCAGTTACTCTCCCAACAATCCTGCTAGGTAAGCACAACTGTGCCTGCTTTACAGACGCAGAGACGGGGCACTGGGAAGTGCAGTAACTTGCAGAAGTTTGCATAGCTAGTAAATGGAGAACGTGAGCTCCTTTTTTTAAATCCTCACCCAAGGGCATTTTTTAAATTGATTTTAGAGGGAGAGGGAGTGGGGGAAGAAGAGGGGGAGCAAGGAGAGGGAGAGAAACTTCGATGTGAGAGGGAAACATCGATCAGTTGCTTCCCATATGTGCCCTGACCAGGGATTGAACCTGCAGCCTAGGTATGTGCCCTGACTGGGAATTGAACCTGCAACCTTTTAGTGTATGGGACGATGCTTCACCCAACTGGAACACCCGGCCAGGGAAGAATGGGAGTTCTTTGAAAGCTGCGGTCATCCTTGCTTCCTCCTGGCCTCATTCCTGACACGGAATATGCTGCGATTCCTCTTAATTTTGCTCCCTCCTTTCTCCATGGACTGCTGTCCTTGGACCCTCTTCAGCTACCCCAGGATTCCTCCCCTCAGTTTCTCCAGGCTTGAGAGAACATCCTGCACAGGACAGGACAGCTAGAGGGCCCTTTTAAAGCCTAGATCTGATGTAACTTCACTGCTTACAAACGGCGGAAATCCCCCCGCCCTGCTGGCCAACAGGAGAATAGCCGAAGCCTTCCAACCTTTTGCAATCGGGAACCATCTCTCTAACGCTTCCCTCTGAGGCATCCTGGGGCTTGCTCATGCTGTCTACAATGCCCCGTGGAACAGCTGAAACGCTGCCCTCTTTCATAGGCCCTGACTGAGGGTGAACCCTGCTGGTTGGTCAACAAATACTGAAAACCTGCTATGTGCCAATCACTGTCTGTCCCCAATCCCGCTCAATGCTCATAATTGCTTACCCCTCAGCATGCCTCATGAATCTGCTATGGCATTAATATGTACTTTATATAATTGTTTTTTAAAAGATTTTATTTATCTTTAGAGGGGAAGGGAAGGAGAGAGGGAGAGAAATATCAGTGTATGGTTGCTTCTCTTGCATCCCCCGCTGGGAACTGGCCTGCAACCCAGGCATGCGCCCTGACTGGGAATGGAACTGCAATATTCTGGTTCGCAGGCCCGCGCTCAATCCACTGAGCTACACCAGCCAGGGCTATATAATTCTTTATTCTGTTATAATAAGAGTCCTTAGAGAAAGGGACCCTGTCTTATCTAGCTTTATATTTTCTGTGTCCTGCACAGCACTTGGCACACTAAGCACTCAGCCAATCTGCACTGGATGAATTTTGTCCTGAAGAGTCTTCATGCTGGAAAATAATCACCTATAAGTACATGGGAAACTCTAATTAGAAGTATGGAGATGATTCATTGAAAGATAATATTTTCCCTCCATTGAAAAAATTTATACCTAGGGCTTGCTTGCCTTTTGGAAAAACCCCATTTGTGACTTATGTACAACACAAAGAAAGGTCTATGTATTTAGCTTTGAACCCCTAAGACATTTTACAGTGCTGGTATTCAACACGCGCTCAGTATACAGGGTCCAGCAGAAGTAATGCCATCAAGTGTGGTTGGTAAGGTACATGAATGTCTTGCATGAGATGGACAGCAATTTGAACTTTTCACCTAAAATGTCATATGGTGCACTTGAGTGTGATATTGTTATGTTACAGAATTACATGCTTATGATTTTGTCATAAAAGATTTTTATGTAATAAAAAGGGGTGTTATTTGTGCTGGACCCTGTATACTGAGGCTTGGAAGACAGGAAGAAAGGAGGGATGAAGGGAGGGAGGGGAGAAAGAAGGAAGGAAGGGAGAAGGGAGGGAGGAGAAAAATGAAAGGAGGTAGGTACATTATCCCAAGGGAGGTAAGGCACAGGCAGCTGCTAGCAAATGTGGGTGTGACCCCAAAGGAGAAAGCAGCATTGGGACAGGAAGGGCAGATCCTGGCTGGGCCTCCAGTACCTGGGGCAGGTTTCACCCCTCAGGTTCGGGAAAGTACCTCTGGAACACCACTGCTCCCCAATGGCAGGTCCGAGAGACTCAAACGCTGAGGCTGACACTGATCGGGTAAGCCCCACTGAAGAGAGTTATCAAACCAACTTCTTCAAATATTCTAGAAGCATGCATAAATAAATCAATGATTCTTCCTGACACACCCCATTTGGCGAGCTAAGTCTCCTATTCACCTTCAAGGCAGGTGAGCAAACATATGCTTTTGCAAAGAAACAAAAAGAAACTTATGTTGAAACTTCCCAGAGACCATCCTCAGTTGTAAAGCACTTCTGGCCAATAACCAACCAGGAGTTTTACTAACCAGAGAAATAAAGAAGGAAGCAGCAATGCCCTCGCAGACTGAAATCACTGATAAAAATGGATGTACCACACAGAAATCATGACCCCCCTGCCCACTCCTGCACTGACCCCCCCCCACCCCCACCACACACACTAAGACACAATGGTGATTCAAGGTACAAATTCAGGGGAAGAAGATTAAATTAGACAATGTCTGTGGGAGTAATGAGGGCCTTCTCTCTGACACATAGAGGGTCCTCTTTAACTGTTTTTAAAATAAAATAAAAAAGACAACAAAGGAAAGAACAGCTCACCTAATCTATACTTGGAATTTTTCAAATTACTCATAAAAGCACTTAAAAAATTCCAGAAAGACAGACTATGCAACCCCTGTCAAAATAGTATGAAGTGCTGAAACACAGACAAAAATTTGATAATTAACTGCTACTAGCTCAGATGAAAATGTCTGCGGTGTTGTTTAAGTGCTTGGGTGATAGAAAGCATTTGAAGATAAACTTAGGAAGATGGGGGGGCGGGAAGTGAAGAGGAGAGGTGTTTACAAAAGTAACACACAGTCAGCTTTTTAGAAAACTAGTTCAAATAAAAACTTTTTAAGTGCTTAAAACATGAACAAAGCTCCCTCGGAATGATGAAAAATGCTAGGGAAGGTACCTGAAGGTCCCTTGAGGGTCCCTTTCTGCTGGTATATCCTTTAAAAAATGCAAGGAGTGACAGTCTCCTAAACATGATGGATGTGCCAGGCTGTTAAATCAAGCCATTCATATTAAAATATGTGAATTCATCATTAAGTCTCTCTCTGACTAATTTAGACCTTTTGACCCACTCAGCTGCAAGGAATGGTAATGCCAAGAAAGAACCATGTCATCTTCCCAAAGAACATGAATGGATTTGCACAGAGAGGGAAAACACCCGGGTTTAAGCAAGATAAGATCAGGTATGGAAGGCAGCTGGGGAGAAACTGGGAGAAATGACAATGTTCTTGGGCGACTGGCTAAGCTGTTTTGGGACATTTTGTCTTTGACATCCAACAAATTTTCAATTGCGAAATTTCAGCAGTATAATCAATAACATATTAAACTGCTGTAAAGTTTTTACATTAAATTCCATGTACAGACTTATGTGCATAGAAGAATCCCGAAGAGTCGAAGGATTAAGAATTTTCTTAAAAGATTAAAGAAAAGGATAGTGAATTTAAAGTTCAATTTTACTATGTTGGAATTGATATTCTTGCATCACCGTGTACAACCAACAAAGACCCCCAGAAACATAGAAGTGGTGTTGTAACACTGTGTTCCTAAGTCATGGTGTACTGACCCAGGTCATGACTGTGCGTGTGTGTGTGTGTGTGTGTGTGTGTGTGTGTGTGTGGTCCTTGTTTCCCAGTGGGATCAGCCTTCCAGAACTGAGTCAAGGGCTTTGAACACAGGCTCTGATTTTTGTCAATGACACAGTGTGAACATTTTTAGAATGAGCTATATATAAAGGCAGAAGTGTTTAAAATGGCCTTAACCAGATCATGATCCAAAGCTGACGATGAAGCTATGACCTTGTTCTAAACTAGATGGCCATACGTACTTAAACACACAACTGGTTTCAATACAAAAAGAAATTAACTGAAAAACTGGTAGATGAATAATTTCGACTCCAATGATCGAATACCTTAATCCACCCAGGTAAACCACTTCTGAGTTCTGTTAGTTGTTTTTTATGTGCTCAGGATATGTGCTAGAGTTGAGATTTACTTAAAGACTGGATAATGTTGAATTCACCACTTGTCTTCTAAAGATAGTCTGAGAGTGAGTAACAAAGAATGATGTATAAAACTAACTCAAAACAAGTATTTTGGGAATAAAAATTAAAAAAAACTACTCACATCAGAGTTTAAAGTCAATGACCGTAGAAGAAATAAAAAGGCCTACAATAGCCTCCAAAAGATATAAGTCAAAGAGAACACATCATAGCTCATTACCAGTTTCACATTTTTACTTTAAAAAATAGAAAAAATTTTTTTTCCTAAAGGGGTAGAATATGACAGAAATGGTAAATACCAAACCCAGAGAAAAGAGGAAGTCAGTCCCTTACTTAGAAATGAGTGACTTGCTATATGTGGGATTAAAAATTGCCATAAGAATGGGGCAGTAATAAAAATAAATTATTTCCCTTTTTGCAAAGCATGCGAGGGTAGGAAATTGACCCAAACTGCCAGAGAAATGAGGAAGCACCCTTTTCACACTATCCTCGGAACGCAATTTCATAATTTATCCCTTCCTCAGATGCCCTTTCTGCCACGTCCCTGCTCTCTGCTCTTGAGAGATGTCCTCTCACCAAGCTCCTCAATTAAATTATCTCATGTTTTTCTCTGATCTGCTGTTAACAGCCTGTCACATCACTACACCGTGAGCCTTCCCACAAGCTGCTGCAACAGCACACTGAAGAGCTGTTCAGCTGCTCATTGGTGTCCCAGCTTCATGGTCCAGAGAGAGCATGTGCTTTTCTGCCAAGCGACCCTAAGGAGTATACGTATTTATGTCCTTAACCAATTATTAAATGTGGTATGACTAACCTATGGAAGCAGCAATTTATGTCCCAGGTAGTCAATTAAGAAAAATAAAAAGTGTGCTTGTGTTCATCCTGTTGGATAAAAAGAACAGGCAATTTTCTCCTGAGTCCTTGGAAAAGAATCAAGTTGTGCAGTTACCATGAGCACTCTGCTTTTTATCTTTTCATTTCTGAAAAATAAATATAATGGATGATCCTTTGGGTCTGTAAGACATCTTTTACAAAACAGTATTTCAAGAAAACTTTATAGAATATTCAATCCAGAACAGCATGAGTTATCCAGAACAGTGATACAAGGAACCTATACAACAAATTAAAGCATTACATCAAAAGGCCAATAACAGACAAAAGAAAAAATATTGTTGCACAATGAGTAAAGAGACGCAGATGAGATTCTCCAGTTTGATGAGACAGAGGCGCAGAAAGGTTCTTCCCAGAGGGTCAATACTTCCCAGAAACAGTGCATTCATTGATTTAAAGGTGGCAATTTAGAGGGGGCAAAGGAAGCTAGCAGCTGATAAAAAAGAATTTTGCAGGAGCCAGGGAGATGCCCTATGCAAAAAGATTTTAAAAACATGGGGGACTTGGAACAGATCCACACACAAGTAGGGAAAAGCACTAGTTGTTTTTTCCCCCCTCTCTCTCTGCCTCCCCCCCCCCCCCCAAGTAGGACTACTGATCCCACTGGGAACCAAGTGTGCCCTGAGGGGTAGAAATAAATAGATTCATCCTTCCAGCGGGTAACATGTGACAATATGGTACCAAAAACCTTAAAAATGTGCATGCCTTTCGATGTGGCAATTCCATTTCAAGGTTGTGTAAAAAGATATATGCAGGAGGAGGCTGTCTGCCAGTCTCTTTGTCATGTTCTGCCTTGTTTACGACAGTGGGGGAGAGAGCAGGAACCACCTAGGTGTCCAGTAATAAACCATATTATATTCATACGTGGCACTCGAGAGAGGCACTTGTAATGATGCTGGTGTAGAGGAACTTTTAGTGATGTGGGAAATTGTTCTTTTTTTAATTTTATTTAGTTATTTTTCAAGTACAGTTTTTTTGTCTATTTCTCCCATACCAGCCTCCCCTGCCCCTTGCTCCCCACCTCCCTCCCATTTCCACCCCCTTTAGTTCTTGTCCTTGTGTCATTCATACTTGTTCCTCCAAATCCCTCCCCTTTTTCCCCTTAAATTTCATTCCCTCTCCCCTCTGGTCACTGTCCCCTTGGTCTCTATTTCAGTGTCTTTGTTTTTATTCTGCTTGCTTGTTTGTTTTGTTGTTTAGCTTCCTGTTAAAGGTGAGATCATATGGTATTTGTCTTTCAACACCTGGTCTATTTCACTCAGCATAATGCTTTCCAGTTCCATCCATGTTGTTGCAAAGGGCAGTAGCTCCTTCTTTCTCTCTGCTGCATAGAATTCCATTGTGTATATGTACCACAATGTTTTGATCCATTCATTTACTGACGGGCACCTAGGTTGCTTCCAACTCTTGGCTATTGTAAATTGTGCTGCTACGAACATTGTGGTGCATAGGTTCTTTGAAATTGATGTTGTAGGATTCTTAGGATATAATCCCAGCAGTGGAATTGCTGGGTCAAAAGGCAGGTGGATTTTTATTTTTCTGAGAAAATTCCATACTGTTTTCCATAATGGTTGTACCAGTCTGCAATCGTGATGTGGGAAATTTTTCAAGAAGTTAGGACATTTAAGAAGTATGTTATCAAGAAATGAGAATTTAATGATTAAGTTTTTGTTTCACACATGTACGCACTCAGGATTGTAAGGTGCATTCAAGAGGTATGCAGTAGTTTCTAGGAATGTTAACATTATGAGTACTTTGCTTTTTTCCCATAACCTGCTTATTTTTAAAAGTATCTTTAATAAAAAGGTATTTTTTTTTTGTTAAAAAGAAAAGCCAGACATTTTTTAAAAGAACAAACTCGGGTGGCAGTCTTACATACAGAAACCTATCAAACACCAGGGCTGGCAGGGCCTTCAACAACGTGAGCCACCTCCTTCGGCTGAAGGCAAGGAACCAAATGTGTGCAGAACAGGAAGGCTCTGACCTGAGAAATGCTCAGGAGAAGAATTAAGGCAGTCGTGGCAAGAGAGGGAAGAGAGGCTGGCTGTTCAAGGCTGCTCCAGCAGGGCTGAGCAGGTCAGCGCGATGGAAGTGATGAGCATGTGTGATTTGGGAGCAGAAGCTAGACAGAGTTGAGAGTTCCAAGGGATATTCAAAGTTGCCTACAATATAGTCCCAATTTTTCTTTGTAGTTTTATCCTCATTTAGTATCTAAGACTTAGCAGTAACTCAGGCTACTGCATTAGTTCAGGTCTGCTGAGAAGCAGGCACTAATATGGGGTTAGATGTACACAACCACATATTAGACTTTGCAATGATAATAGAAACTTAAGAAAAGTAGCAGACTACAGCTATGGTTGTGGGCAGGGACAAAACATTTTCCAGCATCTTCACATAAGACTCATGTTAACGCATAGAGTCATCTAAATAACTTAGAAAATACCAGTATTCCCCATTTTACAGATAAGACACTGAACTTAAAGTAACTAACACTGGTCACAAATCTAGCATGTAGTAGACCTGTGATGCACTCTCATGATGGACCACAAAGTCCTTCCTATTTCTACCATGTTACGCATTGCCTCCTGGGTTTTCTCTCCTGAGAGAAATAGCTTAAATTGTACAGTTTATATCAACTGAGGCATCTGGAGTTTCAATCGCATTAAAAATCTCAACCGATGAGTCAATAATGTGGGGATGCCCACAGTAAAACCTGGCCCAAACTAACTATTCCAAGTGATATATTCATAGAACTGGAAAGGCCAGCTCACCTTGAGCATGGCAAGAGAATAGAGAAGGGAAAGAGTGATATTTCAGATATCCTTTTTTTCTGGATAGATAGGCACACAAACGTCCTTTTATCTTGTCCTTACAGATAATAAGAATCGTCTGCTCCTTTCCTTTTTAACACATACTCAAGAGTTCCAATCAGCACTATCCTTGAACTACCAGGGGTCCTCAGCTGCAGCATTAACAGTAACCTTATTTAAGAGCAGTGTTATCCTGGCTATTATTTGGAGGGGAACATTATAGCAGGCACTGCATTACCTCTTCTCTTTTGGCCTGGGAAATGCACAGAAGAAATTCCAGACCCCATCAGATGGGGAGTCTTAACCACCGATCAGCTACTTGCAGAAACTAAGGCATGATCACTCTCCTTCAGCCCTGAAGTACTTTTCTTATTGCAGGGTTGGTAAAAACATGAGGTCTCCTTCTTGTCCCTTTCTTATTGTTCTGATTATGTCACAGGAGTCTGTTTAGGACCACAACCCCCTCTGTGGTTATCCCTGCCTAGCGATCAGCAACCAAACCTACGGGCTTACTTAAAAGTAGGTTTTATCAGTACGACAGGCTTTTTTGGAAAAAAATAGACTATAATTTTGCAATCACCTTTGTATTAGTTACTTAGTACTTTAGATTAGGTGCCACTTCTAAATGGTAGTCACTAGCCACATGTGACTATTCAAATTTAAATGGAATAAAGTTAAAAATACAGTCCCTCAGTCACTGAGGTGCATTAGTCATATCAGGTGCTAATAACCACAGGTGGTTAGTGGCTCCTGTATTGGACAGCACAGATATAAAACATTCCTGCCATGGCAGAAAGGTCTAGAGGACAATGCAACCCAAGACCAATAGGTAAACACATTCAGAAACACCTGAGTTCTTATGTGCCGGGCACTGTTCTAAACTTTTGGAATGTATTAACTCATTTAATCTTCACTATGGATCCATGAGTGACGTAGGGCTTTTACTGTTCCCATATCACAGATGAGGAAACTGAGGCATTACATAATCTCTGATTGCTCTGTCCCGTCATATCCAAACTCACAGACCTTCCCTCTGCAGTGCCTCACATACCCATGCCAGAGTCTGTCCCTTAGACTCTTAAAGGGCATCTGATGTGCCCTCCTAACTGGTCTCCCTGACTCAGCTATCCTCTCCTATCCTCAGCAGAACCAAATAATTAATAATTATTCAAACAGATGAACCCTCGATGGAGCCTCACCGTCTACTGAATTAAGGTCAAATTCTTCAAAGCAGTTTTCAAAGTTGCCTACAATACAGTCCCAAATTTTCTTTGTAGTTGTATCCTCATTTAGTATCTAAGACTTAGCAGTAACTCAGGCTACTGCATTAGTTCAGGTCTGCTGAGAGGCAGGCACTAATATGGGGTTAGATGTACACAAGATTTCTTGGGGATGGGGCAGGGGTAGGCAGGAAAAGTCTGCAGACAAAGATGTAGGTCTGGCCCTGTGTGAAAGAGGAAGGAAGGTGAGTAGGATGTTTTACAGTGCAGCGCAGTTCTAAGAAAAGTTCAGCCCTGCCAATAAGCAGTCCTTGAGGCAAAGTGTCTCAGGGGAGAACCCCCTGTCTTGCTGGAATGGGCATGTCTCAGCACCCTCACTGTGCATAATTCCTGGCTGGGAGTGGCCCCTGGGAAGTGTGGCCATGGTGCCCAAGTGGGGTGAGTCCAGAGGGGTCACAGCTGGGACATCAGTCAGTTGTGCTCCCGAAAGCAGGAGAGCTGAGTGGCACATTTTCACAGCCCCCACAGTCATTGTATAGTAGGCCATTCAACTGGGACTCATTTAAGAGCAGAAGAGGGCGCTACTAATAATGATGCTGGGACACCAGGCTGTAGCAGGGGCCTTCCTATGCATCCAAGAGCTCACTCAGAGTTCATCAGCACAGATCTTCCCACTCTCTGGCATTCCTTCAGTCTGAAACTCCAACTGTGGCTACAAAAATCTTAGGTAGGTTTTAACACTGATCTCAAATGTCACTTTCTGAGTGTCATCTTCTCCATGGAACTTCTTCATGTGTACCTTTCTGGAAATTCTGGTCCTATTCCGATGATATATTTTAATTAATTTTGAACTACCTAATTTCTGCAGTTTAGTCTTCCCTTTGGTGGCCAGCACAATGTCCCGCACATAAAAAATGGCGCCCACAGAGGCAGGCACACTCCTAACTCCACAGAGTGTGCAACGTCAACTTTCCTAAGGCTTTTCTGCTGTAAACAAATACATACATCATCTTGTATTTCTCAAATGCAATTTTTCTATGTCTTTATAGTTCAGAGAATTCAAATATCAGCCAACCTTGGTGAATGAATTCTTTCACAATTTGCTAATTACTTTGTCCTTCTGCTGAAAGCCCACACTGAATTGAATTACTTCAACTTTGCTTCAAAAGACGACTAACAAATTGCTGAATATGATTTGCACTTGAAACAATAAAACTATTAACGGCATTTTAGCAAGAATACCCATTATTCTCTTTGCAGCAATAAATCAGCATTTTATCTGCTATAAATGGCTTGGTCAGTGTCAAACAGCTCTAGAATAAATCTTTTCGCCTTTCTGCTTCTGCTGTCTGATAAAAAATGGAGGCAGAAGGCAACCCTGGGTTCTGCATTCCAGGCCTATCATTTTCATGCTTCACGGCTCTGTGATTTATTTCCAGTGATAAACCCCTTGTCCTACACTGACCGGTGTTCACACATGTCCAAATATGCACAGGAAGACACAGGTACGTCTTCAGCACTAACTCCAGAACAAAGGGGTTTTCAGATGAACAGTTCAGGGACCACATATAGTAGAATTTTGATGCCTATCACAGATTTTAGAAATGGGGCAGCTGTAAAATGAGGAGAAATGTTCTAATATTCAGACTATTTTTTTCAGCCCCACCTCAGGTATGGTTGTAAATACCACATGGTCAACAGATAGGCTGTCGAGTTATCCTCTGAAGATGAAGCTATTCTACCTTCATGGTTCTGAATAATATACCCAATGTGTTCTGCAATGTGCCTAATAAGTTCTACTTTAAAAAATCCCTTGCACTGAAATCTTATTGGCTCTATGACTTATTTTTTTGTACTTCTGAACATAGCACAATATAACAAAGGTACCTGATGAATATTTAAGTGATGAGTTAACAGATAAATTTTTTCACTAAGTCTGCTTAAGTCATATTTGTTCACTGCATTATTCATTCATCAAGACTAAATACTACCATCCATGCCATTCACATTTATTACAAACTGGTCCCTGTTCTCTATTTTAAAATTTACTGATATTTGGGAGTTATGTTTACTGTTAGCTATACTGCTAACATTTCAAATATCTGGAGGACTTCATAAATGTTATTATGGATAATGGTGATGAGCTGTTTTTAATATCCTAGGTAAAATGAGAGAAAATAGAGTTAAGCTATAGCATGAAAGATTTCAGTTAGATAAGAAAGTGCTGTGACATCAATCTAATTAAACGCTAGAGTGGATTAATGAGGCAAGTAATGAAATCTTTCTCAGAAGTCTTTAAAAATAAGATGAAATCTCATCAATACACACACTATTATGTGTGTCCCATATAAAAACAGGTGAAATTTGCTCCAGTATTCTTTGAAAGACAGGTATATTTGTTAAAAATATCAAAAATAATATAATTTTTTGGAATATGGGTATATTACATAAAATATTCATATCAATTCATAATCAACGACAGCAATCAAACAGCAAAGAAATGATTTCTAGTTCTTGTTTCTCATTTACTTTGTGACTTTGGGCCAGATATTTGCTTCAAAGATCCAGATTCTTTTCCAACTGAAAAGGAATAATTCTGTTTCTAAGTACCTCTTATTCACAGTATAGCCCACCTAACTTTGCTGAGTAGTTATATCCTGAATAAATAAGCAATAAAAGTATTACTGCTAATTACCTTGGTTCCTACAGTTTGTTTCAATACTAAATCCTTATTCATTGTCTTGAAGTAAGTTGTTAGCATATATAAAGAAAAATATTTATCATCCTTGTAACCAAGGATAAAGGGCACAGAAGCAGGAATATCCCAACCATGTCAAAAAAGTCAACTTTTAGGAGAAGGGCAGTAAACAGTGTCTTACCACTAGGAGTGGAAGCAATCTGGAAGGTCATTTGGAAACTAATCTTCTCCCTTTACAGATGAGGAAACAGGCCTGGGGAGAGTGTGTGGCTTTCCCAAAGTCACTCCATTGTAGATGACAGAAGCACACTGCACAATTCAGAATAATGAGTGGCAGGCTCAGAGCCAGACCCTGCAATGAGCCGGGGTAGCTGCCCATTCCCTCTGGAAGACTGTCTTTCTAAGTGCTCCAGGCTTGTCCCCATGGCTCTCCACGCCCTCTGAAAATGGTGACAGGGAACAACTGGTAAGGAATGGAAGGACATCTGCCAATGCTCAAAACGCATTTGTTGTGAGGAATAAAAGCAAAAATAAATAAATGGGACTACATCAAAATAAAAAGCTTTAAAGGGAGCTATCAACATAATAAAAAGATAATCCATTGAATGGGAGATATTTGCAAACAACATGTCCAAAAAGGGGTCAATATCCAAAACATATAAAGAACTCATACAACTCAACATCAAAAACACAGTCCAATTAACAAATGGGCAGAGGACCTCAAGACATTTCTGCAAAGAGGGCATGTATTCCCAAGACACAGCTAACAGACATATGAAAAGAGGTTGAATCACAAAACATCAGGGAAATGCAAATCAAAACCAAAATGAGGTATCACCTCACACATGTCAGAAAGGCTATTATAATAAAAATCAATAAACAACAAGTGTTGGTCAGAATGTGGAGAAAAGGAAACCCTACTGCATTGTTGGTGAGATTGTAAATTTGTGCAGGCACTACAGAAAACAGTACAGAGGTTCCTCAAAAAATAAATTAAATAGTAAATAAATTTAAAATAGAACTCCCATAAAACCCAGCAATTCCACTTTTGGGTATTTATACAAAGAAAAAGAAAACACTGATTCGAAAAGATATCTGCACTACTATGTCCACTGCATTATTTACAATAGTTAAGACATGGAAGCAACCTAGGTGTCCACTGGTAGATGGGATGAATCAGATGCGGTGTATGTACGGTGCACACATGTACACACGTGTAGCACATGCACGCAATAGAATATCACTCGGCCATAAAGAAGAATGAAAACTTGCCATTTGAGACAACATAGATGGACCTAGAGGGTAATATGCTAAGTGAAATAAGTAAGAGAGACAGAAATCACTTATATGTGGTATCTAAAAAAACAAAACAAATGAACAGAAACAGATTCATAGTTACAGAGAACAAACTGATGTTTGCCAGAGGGAAGGGAGTGGGGAAACAGGTGAAAAAGGTTAAAGGAAATAAGAGATACAAACTCTTACTTATAAAATAAATAAGTCACCAGGATATAATATATAGCACAGGGAATATAGTCAATAATTTTATCATAAGTTTGTATGAGACAGAGGGTAGCTAGACTTATCATGGTGATCACATCATAAGGTACATAAATGTGAAATCACTATGTTGTACACCTGAAACTAACAGAATATTGTGTCAACTATACTTTAATCAAAAGGTATTCATTCTGATGTCTCTAGCTCCAGTCTACCTTTTGGATAACACTGTACACGGTTTGGATAACAGTTCTGGGCAGGAGGCAAAACAAGTTATCTTGACATGGTCTAGCCCCTAGAGAGCAACTGGCTGAGAGCCTCTAGTTTAGAGGTTCAGGCAATGGGAGGAGCCACGCACTGCCCCTCCTAAGGTTACTTCAGGGAGAAAATACAAGTGGAATGCAGAAAAGGGAGGACAGACAAGACAGCTGGGGAGAGGGCACATAGGTACAAAACTCCAGATTTCAAAGGAGGGCTTATCTGCACGCTGCAGGCGGGGGCAGAAGTGGGCACTGCAGGAGGAGAGCGTGGGACCATACTCACAGTGCTGTTTGGGTGGGGCTGTTGGCGGTCTGCAGTTTACATGGATACAAGGAACTCCATGCCTAAGACACGAGAGCTCCAAACGACTACTAAAACACAAAATACATGTGTAAAGGGGAGAATTACCCACAACATTAGGTTTTTCTACATGGCTAGACCAGCAGGGTTGCAAAATCCATCACTGTTACAGGCTGGAAAGGCAACCAGGGGAGCCTTCTGAGAACTTTTAGAGGAAACATTTTGGATGAACCTTTTGGTCTGGTAAGACGGCTAGTTCTATTTAACTAAAAGCACATGGCAGCAGGTGTCACAGATATACTCCATTGGAAGACTACATAAAATGAATACTATTTTTAGAAAAAGGGAAACTCACAATAGATAACCTGAAAATGGCTGATGAGGGCTCAGGCACCGTCTTGTGCTTTCTTAAGCATTTAGCAATCAGGTTTAGCCTTGAGCGGCACTGCTTTTATTTCAGGCAATATTTAATTTATGCCAATGATTCATCTGCGATATCAAAACATTACGACATTCTATGAAAACAACAACAACAAAAGGCTAGAAATATAGGAGGCTTACTTTGATCACCTGATTTAAAACTGCAACCTCTCCCCACCCCCAAACAACACTCCCCTTACCCTGCTCTATATTTTGCTTCCCTTTTCATAGCAGTTATCACCTTCTAACATACTATTATTTGCTTATTTATTTATTGCTTATTGTTTGTTCCCCCCAGTAGAATATAAGCTCCCATAGGGCAGGAATTTTTAGTTTTGTTCGCAAATGTATCCCATGCATCTAGAACAACGTATGACACACAGTGCGTGTGCAAAAAAGTTGGCTGTCTGAATCAGAGCAAGATGTGAACCAGTACTATACACAAAGCACTTTTCTAAGAAACAATGAAGTTGCCTCATCACTAACTACAAGGAATTTTTTTTCAATAGAAATCAGGGAGTTAAAAAAAAAAAACACTTGAATCCAGGGGTCAGCAGGGGAGGCCTGCAATCAGAAGAAGCAGAGATTCACGCTGAAGATTCCAGGGGAACCGATCTCTCTGTATGTGGGAGGCCCACACCATAGGCTGCTTCTGCACATTGTTGGGGATAGGGAGGGAGACTGAGGCAGTTACTGAGCAGTGGGAAAAGATGCTTCACAGGAGTTTGTCTTTGGCAGCCTTGTAATATTACTATTTTTGTACAGAGCTTCCCCAGGCAAGAGAAACACTTTCGTAGCATCATACCCTAAGTCTGTAACAACACTTTGAGGCATTTAGGATTTTTCTCTGAATGTCAGAGACTATGTTACCTGCCCGAGGCAGTGGGCCAAAGGGAATCATTCCTGTCTTGGTTTAAGAAGGCAAGTACAAATTCAGTACTTTTTCACATGGCATGGCCAAAAGTAATGCTCTCAAAGGCTGCTGACCTAGTTGCCCACCTCCTGTGGTTTCCTGCACAGGGAGATCAAGTGAGTAATGAGAACTCCGAAGTCTCTGCCACCAGAAAAGTAGGCATTTCAGGTGGTATTTATTTAAGGCCCTGCATTTGTTAGGTTACAGTGGAGGTCTGTGAAAAAGGCAGGCAGCAGACACGTAGCCTAGATTTATGGGGCACATGCAAAGCTCTGCCTTAACACAAAATGCTAAGAAACAAAACTATTCACTGCATGGGAGAACATATTTTGCCAGTGATACATTTGAAAAGGGGTTAAAGTCTAAAATATATAAAGAAGGTACACCATTCAATGCCAAAATAACCAAATAATACAATTGAAAAATGGGCAAAGGACCTCAATAGACACTTCTCCAAAGAGGACACACAGATGGCCAACACACATATGAAGAGATGCTCAACATCACTAATCATCAGAGAGATGCAAATTTAAACCACAATGAGATATCACCTCCCACCTATCAATGGCCATCATCAATAAATCAACAAACAAGTGCCAGCCAGGATATGGAGAAGAGGGAACCCTCATACACTGTTGGTGGGGATGCAGACTGGTGCAACCACTGTGGAAAACAGTATAGGGTTTCCTCAAAAAATTAAAAAATGGAATTGCCTTATGACGCAGCAATTCCACTTCTGGGAATATATCTGAAGAAAGACAAAATACTAATTCAAAAGAATATATGCACCCCTATGTTCATTGCAACATTACTTACAATTGCCAAGATTTGGAAGCAGCTTAAGGGTCCATCAGTAGCTAAGAGGGTAAAAAAGCTGTGGTACACTTATATAGTGGAATACCTGGCCATAAAAAACAAGAAAACCTTACCATTTATGACAGCATGAATGGACCGGGAGAACACTATGCCAAGTAAAGTAGGCCAGTCAGAGAAAGACAAATACTATGTGATTTCACTCATATGAGGAATCTAATGAACAAAATCAACTAACAAAATAGAGAATAGACAGACAGCTGTCGGAGGAGAGAGGGGTTGTGGGGCTAAATGCAAAATATAAATGGATTAAGCACAAAACCCCAAAACAAACACACCAAAAACTTCATAGACACAGACAACAGTATGATGATGCCCAGAGGGAAAGGGTAGAAGAGAGTACAGGGAGGATAACTGGTGATGGAAGGAGACCTGACTTGGGTGGTGAACACACAATACAATACACATGATGTATTACAGAATTGTACCACTTCAACCTATATATAGGTCAATGTTATAATAACTTCAATTATAGTAACTTCAACCCTAATAACTTCAATTAAATATATATATATTTTTAAAAGAAGAAACAAAACTCTGCTGTGCACAAACTGTTTGATAACAATGGAGACAGAGGGACCTAAAACGTAACTCACCAAAACCCAGAAAAGACATGGGACGCATGGAATGGGCAGGTCTTGAGGATCTCATCTCCACACAAAGAGAAATTGTGCAGTATCCAGAAAAAAGAGATGTTATGGTAGCTTGGGAGAATGAACAACCACAGGGGATGAATCAGCTCAGCGTCTGAAAACACCTACGGGTTCTGTCAAACCTGCCTGCACTCTTCAAGAGCTTCAAGGCTCACAAACAGGAAATTGCTGGGTATGACGACCTGACTCTCAACCTCCCGAGAAAAGAGCTTGCCCCCAAAAGTTATGAACAAAGTGTGGAGCCAAAGGGTGAGAGGTGAAGAAGAATGTGAGTTCAAGTTCAGGGGATGTGGCATTGAGTAGGAGGAAACAATTTTCAAACATATAGAAATTATTTTGGATTTTAGCA
This sequence comes from Artibeus jamaicensis, assembly GCF_021234435.1. NCBI lineage: Eukaryota > Metazoa > Chordata > Mammalia > Chiroptera > Phyllostomidae > Artibeus > Artibeus jamaicensis. The sequence goes on along the minus strand of NW_026521812.1, from coordinate 37,802,157 downwards.
TTGGGCTTAATACTGGTCAACATCTTCACTAACACTTCAAAGAAATGAAGAGAGAGAAAACTGAATTACCAAGGGACTTGTGAAGACAGGAGATTAAGTTGTTCATTTATTCATGTGTTCATTCATTCATGACATTCTGTATCAGGATATTTTCAGAAACAGAAAACTCTTAATTGATCTAAACAAATAAGAGGATTTATTGTCTCGAACAAACAGTTGCTAGACATAGTGCTGTCCCAGGGCTGCTTTATTTAGCGGCTCAGCGACATCATTAAGGCCCCAGATGCTCTTCACCTTTGATTTGATTAGACTAACCACCCCCCTGGATCAGGGATGGGTTGGAGCCAGTTGCACTAGAGCAGCTGGAAGTGAGTAAATACTTCAACCAAACCAGGGTGTGCTAGCAAGAAAGGGGCCGATGCACACTGCGTGGCTCACCAGAGATATCTGTAGATGGTCACTCAACAATAGTCACTGTGACCTGCTACATGTCCATTCCTGTGCTGGTCACTGGAAACACAAAGACAAGAAACTGCTTGCTTATAGAAGCTTCAAGAATAATGGGAGAGACAGATATTGATGAGATAACCATGCCAATAAAGATAAGACTGAAACTGTAATAAGTGCTATGTTTTAAAGGTATTCAATGCTATGAAAGCATAATAGGGAAACCTAGATAGATTGGGGAGTGGGGGAGGAAAATTGTCCCTGAAGAAGGGACACTGGAGCTTTTGGGATGGGAGACGGAGAAACATTTCAGACGGAGGGAGCACATGGAGTGGCCAAGTGAAAGGATGGCACATCCAAAAACTGTCCCCAGGTAGGACAGAAGGGTGAGCTTGGAGCAAGATGAAGCCGAAGAGTTACCCAGGAGCCAGATCACATGAGTTGTATATAATGGAAGAAAATATTAACAAATTTTTTTAAAACTTTAAATCTTAGACCTTTTGTCACATGAGGTTTGACATAAAACAGAGCTCTAAAATGTCTTAGCACACAAATGCACTGAGGATATTAAATGGTCATTCCATGTCCTTTCAAAATGAATACTTCTAGTCACCTCCCTTACAGTGTCCCACAGGAAGAAAGGCTGGGCCATGGGGGTGAAGAGGCAAAACTTGGACGTACCTGAAGCCTGGGCTGAAAGATGAAGCCACATATTTGTAACTGACTAGGACAAGAAGGAAATAATTAAAGAGGCCAAGAAAGGAGAAGAATGCAGAGGAAGACAGCGGCTTTCAGACAGGGTGGGCTGGGATCAGGGGCCTGGATGTGGGATTGATGGTGGGGAGTAACTAGATGTGGGAGGTTGAGCTGGGAGATGTGGGAAGACTCAGGAACACAGTGGATGGAGGGACCCTGCTGAGGGGCAGTTTTACCACCACCCCACACCTTCAAAGGAGAGTCTAGCGTTTACTCTCTTCCCGTGTTCTGGGGAGGTAACAGCAGTGAGAACACAGAGCTCAGTCTACCTGTATGTTTTTGGGGATGTGCTTGTTTACTTAGCAAGAGATTACACAAAATTTATTCAAGAAAAAAATGCCACAGAGTCCTCTCTTGGCAAATGAAAATACACTTTAGGAATAAACAAGACTACCACTTCCTCATGGGCTGAAAAATATTACCTCTTACTCTGATTTCTTATCATTATAAACTAACTCATAATCTCTCAGTAGCTGAGTATAAATGGTCTAATTAACCATCCTGTGCCCTTCAAATACTTAAGAATTTCCATGGTGACTAACCATGCATTTCTTCTGCCACATGGATGAGCATGTAACTAAATGAGCTCTCATCTTCCAAAGCAGACATTTAAAGTGTGACAAAGTCATCTCTGAGAAGCTTGGCTCTTTTGAATGAGATAACTAATTACCGGGTGAAAAGGCAGCCTTTTCCCCACTGGGAAATCAACTATGTGGTCTAGTGGAATGAAAGGCATGGACCATGGCAAATCAGGTCTGCAAAAACAGTAAACAAAACAAGCCACAGCACAATTAACACATGTGGATGAAGCAAAACAGCACCAGCCACACAGCTGATTTGATTTTAAGAAAACTGAATCCGTTTCAGGGAGAAAGGCAAAAAAGTCAAAATGCACACAGGTATACAAAAAAGAAAAAGGAAAAAAAAAAGAAAAGAAACATAATACCCTGTAAGTACAGTAAAACTCATACACACAGACCCCATACACTACACAAATTACTTCATTTGAATTATCCTACAAAATTAGGAAATGTCCTTACACATATACGTATTTTATTGCTCAGGAATACAACCCATGTGTCCTTCAGAATCCCGACTCCTAACAAACACAAAGCATTGAACCATGGAGATGGTCCTTTCAAAATAGGGATCTAACCTATTTTCTCTAGATCAGAGGTGGCTAGTAACTGAGAGCCCGTAGACACTGTAGTAACACAGAGAAAAGGAAATTGATGATGAAAGCAAATTTAATTCAATGAGCTAGTGATATTATGATGTACAAAACTGGGAAGGCAAGAGAGGCCAAAAGCACACACGCACTGCCCACTTTGTTCCTTTTTAGTTCTATTAAGTTGCATATATATCTATTTGAGATTTTTACTGCAAGAGGCATAAAAGTTGACAAAAGACTATCCGAATGGAATGTTGGTCACTGGGTTAACTGTCAAGCACAAAAAGAATCATAATTTTTTTCAACGAGCTTTCGAACAAAGTGTGCATGCTCTTGACATCTGCGGATGAGCTACAGTTTCCTCTTCAACAAAGCTTCTCTAAATTAAACATAAGCTTGTTTTTGGTATCTGCAAAATACATGTGGATAAAATTCAAAGTTTTAGAAAGGGAGTTGCCATAGAAACACACAACTCCCTAAAAGAGCAATCCATCGTCTCTTAAGGGAACCTGTCATTACATTTATTCAGTGTCTGTGTGTGCGAGTGAGGCCACAGACAAAGCATAAAGGACAGTCAGCAGACACATGCTGGACAAATACACAAATTAAACAAGTACTTTAAGTAAGGGGTGATGAGCCCCATTGTTGCATGTGTGTCAGGGGTGGGGGGATGGAATCATGTGAGCTGAACCCTGTGAGAGCGCTGAAATGCAGCCATCACAAAAAGATCTATTTAAAACAGTTCTGCAACAATCTGGGCATTGCGCACAGTTATCACTAAGGACTGTTTTCTGCAAATTCTTTTAAAATGTAGATGTAAGTACTAGAAGCAACCCTTACAAAAATAGCTTTATTTTTAGTAGGAGAGTAGACTCAAGCTTAAAAAAAAAAACCCAACAGAAACCCTAAGTGGGCATAAATGGGAATTGTGTACTGCAGACTTTTCAAATGCATGGTGTCAGTATACCTAAGACAAACAGCCCCTCTTTATTAGCAACTTTTATGCAGCCTTCCAAAAAAGGCCACCGGAGTTTCAGCCAGACTACAGTTCTTCAGACTTGGTCCCTCTAGAGACAAAGGAGCCCCAGGGAGACAACAGCTACTAGGAGTTTGGAACCAAATGACTTTCTTTAGGGAAGAATTTCTGCTCTAGGGCTTTCCCTAGAAGAGGCCAAATAATCACAAGCCCGTTGAGAATGCTATTGCCTTAAATGGGAGGAAACAAAATAGATATTTTTAAAGGGGCTGTGCCCTTGCAAATCCTACAGTGAAAGTTTGGGATTAAAAAATGTTAAAGCCATCAACAGTCATGATTTGGATAAAGATGTGATTTTTTTTTCTGTAGTTGCATTTATCTGATCAGTACTAATGATTTGCAAATCTTATTAATGACCATAATAATAATATTTTTCCTAATGAAACACAAGCATTTGTTAACATTAAATATTTAATCTCTGTTAGGTAAATTACAGCTACAGTTAACTAAACCTTACAAATGGCCAGACCAATACCACCCGCCTCATGATTTACGCTAGATCACAGATGTTTAACTTCTAATTTTATTTTAAATAAATACAAATAATAAAGTATACACAAGCTTATTTGTATATATGACTATAAAAAGTATCATGATTAGGCATAGCTACACAACTAATTAAAAAGTCATTTAAGGGCTGCCTTGAAAACCAGTCAAGTGAAATCTAGGTGACATGGGCCTAGTATCATCAGTTGGCATTATTCAAAAAAAAAAATCAGAATGCTTAAAGCCTCACCTTTCCATTGCTAAATGTAATAGATGAAAACCCAGCAGGGGTTGGTGGACCACAGACATGACAGGTCCCTCCGGAACCATTGGAAGACATCACGTAACTAGGCAATGGCACCAACTAGCATCTGGGTGGTAGTTACAGGTCTGAATATGTGTATTGGAAGAAGTGGAGCATCTGGCCAGATGAATTTACTCTACTTGTATTGCCCATATGAGTACTCTGTCTTCTACTAGCCCTTTAAGACCTAGGCCAACCAGGAGTTCCTAGGGAAGCTTCTCCGAGCGCTGGGCTGAGCTTAGGGACTCTGCTCCAAAATACCCCCTGAATCTCCACTACAGCACATCCTCACTGATTTTCAGACTCTGGCTTTTTTGAATGCTTCCTAATTCAATCGTAAACTCAAAGGCAGTCTCCCTATCTGTCTTGTTCATCTTTGGTGCTCAGAATTGGTGGAGCTCAATAAATGTTTGCTGAATACACAGATGAGTGTAAGCACTAGATTTATTTAAATTACTAATGGTCTTATCTATCAGATAATTTATTAATTTGGTGAAGGTCTGCTAAAAAATGGTGCGGGTTAAAAGAAATAATGTTCCTCATTATCTCAAAATATTCAGAGACCAGAGATCTGTCCATCAACATGGATTTTAATTTCGTTAAGAAAATAAAGAATGACCTTGATATTCTATCCTTAAACCCAGGAGGCTAAGGCACTGTTCACATATCACTGATACTGCCCCTTCTTTTATCTTGCAGGAACAATGTTCTGGGCATGACAGATGAGGGTCACACTACTACAGTGCACTCTTTGGCACATGTCTCTTAACTCTATAGAAATGCCCTGTGTTCTGAAAGCAGATCTATATAGTTGGTTTTCTAAAAACAATGAAAGAGAACCATGTTGATCAAGTAAAAATCACTGAGTAGGCCTTCAAATTCTCTAAAATCCTGAAGTTTATCTTTTCTAAGCGTACTAGTCACAAAGGCAAAAACTCACCCCTCTCTTGACACAGTCAACTTCTCTAAAGATGTCACGGACACACACAGAAGACTCTGGGCATTGAAAAGGAAATGCCATGTGGCAGTAGTCACATGGAGACTCACAGCAAATCTGACAGCCTCCCTCTACACACAGGGACAGGTTCTTCACCCTGCATGTGCTCAAAAAACACACCATGGTGGTCTTTTTACTTCGGACATGAGTGAAAATTGCTTCTTGGTTCTATGTATTAAAGGCATAGGCAAAAACAATGAAGTGATGAGTATTTACAATACAGACCTCATTTTTTTATACCAAAATTTCTCAAGAGATTTTTCTGCTTTAAGCAGGATCATCCTACTTATTAACATTTATTCCACTAATTTTTACTTCAATTTGAAGAGTAAACAGTGTGAAGGCCTAGAAGAACCTATTCATCTTTTCAGAATCAGCTAGCTAAGCATTAATTTTTCAGACAGCTTTAATCTAGAGTTCTATTTTAATAGAACTATTTACAAATTTCTAAAATTGAATTGCTTAAAAATTTTATAAATCAAGATCAAAGACAGATGTTCATCTTTAAAAACAGTAATATAAATCACCATCCGGTAAAATAATGAAAACCCTTGCCATTCATGACACTCAGGAATGACTCTGTCCGCACGCCTTGGTTTCCTAGAAAGCTGAAGAGCTCAGAGTTTTCTTAAAATAGAAATATTTCCCAAGTACATCATATATCTTTATATCTCCATGACCAGAGCCTAAAAATATGCTTTTTCCTTGATAAGTAATAATTGAATAAATAACTTGATAAGTAATACCAGCTCACATGTGTAAATTGAATGCAGTTTACAATGTGAAACATGTATAATCACAGACTAACATATATGCGCCGTGGAGCATGGAACAGAAAGGATGCCATTTGACCTTCACAGTACCCTGAAATCTGTCCTCTCAAAAAAAACCTGCCAATGTCAAGTTCTATTTCGCTCATTTGTCTCTTCCTCATGGAGGCAGAAAGAAGGCTTTGCACTGCAGTGTGGCTTTCCGGGGAGTACAATGTCGTTTTGAAAAATGGCACAGTTAGTGCACCAAAGGCTGAAGCTTCCTGACAAGCGGCCATCCTGTCCTCTAAGTGGGATCTGCCTGGACGCTGCTGTCGGAGGGCACTGGCCTCGGAGGCTCTCAAGAGCTCCAGGCCAGTTTGCACTTTCCCAGCTTCCTTACTGGCATTAAGTTTATTCCATGGTTGGGGAGGAGAACACCTTTGCTCAGTCCTCAAGTCCTGAGTTCCCACGGCTGGAAGTTCTCCAGTGCTTCCCTTCTTTCTGCCGAGGTGTTCTTGTGAACTGTTGGTAGAAAGAGACTGGCATAATTTCTCGGAAAAGGCAATTTGGCATTTTCTCTCTCTTTCTGGATATCAAAGTGTAAGAACGTGGTATCAATTCTTTGACCCAGCAAACTGCTTTCTAGGAATCTAGCCTAAGGAATTATTAGATATATAAACAAAAATGTGCAAGAGGTTGACCATGCCATTGACTATAAAAGTAAAGTTCTCCTAAACTTCTAATACTAGGGGATTGATGAATAAAATAATGGAGCCAAACAATGGAAAACTATACTGCCATTAAAATATTTAAATAATGAGGTTGACTACATTAACTGAAACATGAAGATTTCCATTTATATGTATTTTATTGTTACATTAAAAGGTTTCAAAAACATGTGCAGTACACATAGGAAAAAGCCTGAGAGGATATAAACTAGAGATTCCCAAATGATTCTGGAAGCTCTTACAGTCTCATAATTTTTTGACAGTGCCTCTAGGCCAAAACAATAAACTGTTAGGTCCAAACAACTTAATAAATATTTATGTCCCAATGAATTAGTACCTATTTGAAAATAATGACACACATAAATGAACAGTACTATCTTTTCCTTATCTCCCCAGAACTTAGTAATGGAACCTGAGCACCTGTGGGGCCTGTGGGCGTGCCTAACTTTGTATCTTGGGATCAGATTGGACATGATTACCCCCCATTTCCTGTTCTACAGTGGTTTGTACATGGTACTCACTTTTTATCACTAACAACTCAGCAATATAGAAAACCCGCTTTTGCAAAGGAATGCAGTATGATTTGATGTTGAAACTGTGAACTACCTCCAGTGAGGTGTTGGACAGATGTGCTTCCCTTGATGATGAAAAATATCCTGTGGCAACTTTGAGGATTTGCTGTGGTGCCCGAGCACCTTGGCACTCAGCCTGGGAATGGCAACCACCTAACAACATTAACGGCTGCTTTCTTTCAGGTTATGAGTGATTATTTTTTTTAAAAAAGATCGTCTGAGCCTTTCTCAATAAACATATTACTTTTTACAATGAGAAAAACCATTAAACTGATTTACATATTTCCAAGTTTTTTTTTTCCTTTAGCTTAAACAACATTTATTTCTCACTGTTCTGGAGGCTTAGAAGTCTAAGATCAAGATCCCAGACAATAGGTGTCTGCTGAGGACTCCTCAGCATGAACAACATTAAAAATGGAAAGTCCTGCATGACGCCTTAATCATAGAAAATCCACTCCTAAAAAACCTTGTGCAATTAACTCTCATTATTCTGACTGAGCCGTTCTTTGGTGCACAGACAGGGTCTCTGAAGTCACCAGTGTCGGGCCCCTAACCCAGACATTCACCCTACTTCCTGCGGGTGGCCACTACAATTGTTGGACAATGGACTCTCTGTCCCTCTGCTGATGTGCTTCTAAAAAAGCATGGTCATGCCCTCGTGGGAACAGAGCTGCAAGTGGCCCTTTGCTCTTGGTCTGTAGAACTTCAGTCTCCAGATTCACGGTCATCCTTTTAAAATAGTGCCTGCTGCTTTTCACCCCGTGTCCACTGCTGTGGTCTTTGAAGGTCTCCACTGTTCTTTGTTCCCTTCTGGTTACTTCAGCCATTTGTCAGTTTTTGCACCAAAGAAATGAATGGCTTTTTTAAAGTTCACCAATTGGGACTTTCAGAACCAACCAAGCAAGTTAAGTATAACAGATATTTCGTCCCTTTGGTATTTAGTTGTGGGTGAGAATTTTGTTTGTATTATTCCTTATGGGAGTAGGTGGCCTGAAACATGTTCTAGTTTAGAGCTATTTTTAAAACGTGAGGACTTAAAAGTTTTGGCAATGAAGTTTTATTGTGATCGATATTTACTTGCTTGCTAAAGAAGTAGCTAAGGAATTGTTTTAAAAGTTATTTTTCCAACCTAGGGCTGTCCATAAATATAACAACCTTTACAAATTTAAGTTTAGAATTAAAAATGCTACAGTACTAGAATGTTTAAAGTAATTTTTTGCTTAAACTTTAATTGGAATGGTCCCTAACAGCCTTAAATATATTCTTTTTTAAATGAAGAAAAATAAGATCTCCCATTTCCCCCTTTACCTGCATAATTGTTCTCTACAACACTTACACCTTTTAACATACTATATACTTTACCTATTTATCTGGTTGTCTATCTCCTCCAGCTAGAATGTAAGCTCAGTAGGGGCAGGATTATTGTCTGTTTTAATCAAGGCTTTATTGCTTCACCCAAAACTGCACGTCAAAATGTAGGGTTCAACAAGTATTTGCTGAAAAGTAAGAATGAGTGACTAATTCTCAAACACCTTTTATAATCCCATTTTAGAGGACCAAAAGAGAGAGGATCTTTAAAAAATTAACACTAATGTTCATGCAAACCAACTACTACTTTTTTTCTACGGGAAAACCAGAGTCAACCTTTGATTACACTAAAATCCAAAAATTGCAAAGATCTAACTAATTTATTATTTCAACTTTCAAATATGGGAAATCCATACAGAATGCCTAAAAATGCTAGGGTAAGTATTAAAAACATTTTAAAACATTTATGGCTGAAGTGCAAGAAAGTAACAGCAATTGTTATAGGTCATAAGTGACGAGAAGACTAGAAGCCAGGGAGGTAACTCTGGAGGTATCAGCCAACCCTCGGTGGGGGTTTTAAAAGACAAGTAGTTTAAAGGAGAGGGGACAAGCCTAATGCCCACACAGGGTGTGAGTGTTGAAGCCAATACGACTGAAAGATGAAATCCTTGGTGGGTAAATTAAAAAAAAATCCCTGGGAACAGGAGAAAGAAAGGCTAAGCTTTAGCAATGGAAGAAAAGGGAAAAAAGAAAAAGGTTTTCCCAGAAAATTCCAAGGCCACTCTTACACTGTTTGGGATCAGAAATTGCATATCCTCCCCAAACACAAACATTTAGGTGGCAGGGCCCCCAGACACAAGGCAGATGCAAATACAAAGCCTTTCTAGAAAAAATGAACTTTAAATCCAAGCCTTAAAGGGATTCTCATACATAGAGTTACAAGTAATTGAGTTCACAACCAAAAATCAAAAAACGCAGAAACAAGTAAGCTGCTATGAACATGAGTAAGAAAAAAACAAACTAAGGAATTGAATCCTCAATGACTGCAGATATTGGATGTATCGGATATAGAATAAAAAACATACATGTTTAATGTGTTTAAAGAAAGAAAATAGGGTATTGTTTTTTCAAAAATAAGGTACAAAAGATAAATAGGCAGATTTGGGAAAGAACCAAAAATAACTTCTAGAAATAAACAAAATAATAGTATAATTTTAATTAGAGATTTGATGGGTGAGTCCATTACCAAATTAAATATAACTGAAAGGGAATTAGTTATTTGATAAATAGATATACAGAAATTATATATAATCTTGTACGGAGATGGAAAAAATGTGAAAATAGAAAGATTAAAAGTTATAGAGGGTGGAATATGAAGGAAAATATAGAAAATGAGGGAAGGACATCATTAGAAGTGATTAGACTTGAGATTTTCCACAAATATCAATCATCAAAAAATTCAAGAAGCCAAGTGAATTCCAAGAATGCAAAATATAAAATAAATCCTCACCCAGATAAAGCTTGGTAAAACTGCAGAACACCATCATCAAAAAGATCTTCACAACAGCCAGAGGGGAAATACAGATTGCCTTCAAGTGACTTATAATTAGACTGATAACTGATTTCTAAATGAACGAGAAATCTGGGGAAGAGGTATTTAAAACATTGAGAGAAAATAATACTAAACATGGATCTGTGTATTCAGCAAAACTGCCTTTCACTAACAATGGAAAATAAAGGCTTTTTCAGTCAAACAAAAATAAGGAAGTTTATTTCCAAAAACATTTATTAAAGAAACTTGAGAAAAAGGTAAAGTGATTTCGGATGAAAGAAAGAATGGTGAGCAAAGAAAACAGTAAACATATAACTAAATTGAAATAAACATGGACTACATAAAACAAATGTTGACTGCATACAAATTGTAATAATCTCTAATATAAAAAAATAAGATGAAACTGAAAACTGAATAACAATGGCATACTAAGTTGAAAGAGAATGCTCAGAATTAAGGAATTCTAAGATTCCTGGACTGCTAGGGAGAAAAGAGAAGACACTGTATAATGTAAGACTTTGTTCGTTACATCAGGTGCGACCATCTCAAGGGGAAGCACTGAAGGGGAACAGTGTGTACAACTACCACACTTGTAGAAGAAAAAAAATGGAATTATAAAAGCAAAAACAGAGCAAACCTCATTCAACCTAGATGAAGGCAAAAATAAATAAATAAATAAATAAAACAGAAAAAGTAGTACAAAGAGAAAGTAAAATACAAAATGGTCAAAATGAATACAGTCAGTTTCTTTTCCTTGCCTCTGGACCCCAGAAACATTATTATTTTTGTTTGGCTGAAAATGCAAATGTAATCAATGTAAGCTACTAAATAGAAATTGACTACATTTTCTGGTTAAAAGACAGACTGTCTGATTGAATTAGAAAACAGAAAGCATGTCCATACAAACGCTTGAATGTGAATGTTCATGGCAGCTTTATTCATAATAGCACAAAACTGGCAACAACCAAACTGTCCATCAACTGATGAATGGTTAAACAAATTGTGATATATCCATACCACAATTTAGTATCAATGCAATGATACTCAGAAGTAAAAAGGAATGAATGACACATGTTACAACATGGGTGAATCTCAATGCTAAGTGAAATAAGTCGAACATGGATGACTCCATATTGTGTGATCCCACTTACACGACATTCTAGAGAAAACAATACTACAGTGATGAAAAGCAGATCAGTGGTTTCTGGGGGCCAGAGGCGAAGGGAAGAAACTGACTGTGAAAGGGCATGAGGAACTTTCTGATGTGACGGAAATGATCTACATCTTTATTGTGGTAGTGGTTACATGACTGTATACACTTGTCAAAATTCATCACAGTGTACACTTAAAATGTGTGACTTTTACTGTACATAAATTATACCTTTACAAAGCTAATGAGAAAGATACGGTTAAGTAATTTACAAAGGACAAATCTAAAACCTTTTGTGTTCTTGAAATAAGAACTAGAGAAAGATATTTGTAGGCAAATACTAACCCAGAAATCTGCTTTAGCTAAATTAAACATGTATAAAATTAACTTTAGGCAATGAGAATAAGAGGGTTATGGTATATTAATAAAATATTTAATTTACCAAGAAAACATTGTAACACTATGTGCCTAACAACACCTTCAACACATATAAAACCAAAGTTCACAGACCCTCAGGGAGAAACTGACCATAAAACCATCTTATATGTGAACCTAAATGCAAAAGTATTTAACAAAATATTATTAATTCAAATACAGTAATTCATAAAGAAAAAGTACATGCCTAAGTTTAAGTAATTTCCATAATACAAAGTTGCTTCAATATCAATCAATGTTATTTATCCCATTAGTAGATCAAAGGAGAAAAACATAGGATAATCTCAACGGTGCAGAATAGGCATTCAATAAAATGCAACAATCATTCATGACTGAAACTCTTAGTAAAAAGGAAGAGAGTGAAACTTCCTCATATTAGGAAGGTAAGTAACATATAGATTGGAAAGGAAAAAAACAAAGCTACTACTTGTTATAAATGATAAAATAATTTAAATTAAAAACCATAAAGAATTTATAAATTATTTGCATTAATAAGGAGGCCTGTACGGTTACCACATACATGGTAAAATGCAGGGTTTTCAGCAGCAAAATGACTAAATCAATTCAAATTGATTGTCAATTTGAATTGACAATCAATTCAAATAAATACAATAAAACAAGATACAGTAATGAGAATGAGTTAACTAAAGTTATATATATTAACATGGCTAAATCACAGAACATAATGTCTTAGCAGGAATAAGTGAAAAATATCAGTATGATTTTATTTATATAAAGGTTAAAATAATTTAGTATATTGTTTAGGGATACCAAATGGAAGAAAAACCAGAGAGTGATTAACTCAAAATCCAGGAAAGTTGTCGGGAAGAGTAGAATTCTATAGGAGAGAGGTGCACATAAGTTTTAATAGTAGTGATAATATATATTCTTGAGATGAGAGTAGAAATGTGGATGTCTCCTTTATTTTGTGCTATAAAACATACCAATATACTATACATTCTTTCTATATGTATGGTATACTTCCTAATTTAAGGAAGTAAATGAACCTGAATGAACTTCGTTGCAATATGTATTTTTAAAGCATTGTATTGTAATATTATTTTAAGTTGAAAAACACAGGGATTTAGAAAGTTATTTTCTATATTAAAGTTTTAAAATTAATATTTATTTTTTTCTAATTCATTATAGAAGTTTAGAGTCCTTATTCATGCAATGATTTTTCTAAAACACTGAAATCCTAAGAAACTCTCTTGATAGATTTCTTTTTCTGGATTAACTATTTTATTTTAGTTTAGTTTTTATTGAGGTAGAATTTACATATAACATCATTATAGTTTCAGGTATATAATGTAATGACTCAATATTTATATATATTGTGAAATTATCACCAGTCTTTTGATAGGTCTTAAAGGTACACAGCAAAATAACTGTGTTGTCATAACTGCCTGCATAAGACAGAAGAAAAACAACAAATAAACAAATGCTAAGGAAAGAACATTCACTGATAAGAAATGCCCCAAAGGCTTGAATTACTATACTGAAAATGTCTTTTCAGTGGAAAAGACCTAATCCCTTCTTTTAAAAGATAATTCTTTAAAAGGAAAATTTTGCTCAGGTAAAAACAACGAGCTGATCAATGTGAGAAAGAGTTGAATATATTTTCCCTTCTCGTGTTTTTGAATTGCCAATATAATTAAAATGATATTTATGATATAGCCATCTGGATACTCCACAGAAAATATCCCAAATGGTATTCACTATCTACCCATCAGAATCAGCTTTGGGTGATGGGGTCTAGTCACCCAAGCCACACCCACGCCCTCATCATCTCCCACCTGCCCTCACACTGCCCTTTCTCCAATTCATCCTCTGCTCGTCTGCAGAGCAATCTTTATAGAATACAAACAGTACCACATAACTCCCCAGCTTAGAAGTCTTTCAGTATTGCCCCATATTCACACAGATAGCCTCTCAGCCACTTAGAACATGGTCCTGTCTGTACTGCCCTTTCTGGCTTCTCTGCCTGGACCCTTTAGACTACTGCATTGTAAGTCAACTGCAGCTCTACTGTAATATGAACGTTTTAATTAATGTTAATATTGAAATACTGTTTTGTGGGTCCATACATTAGAAAACTGTCTGTTCTAGATTACTGTATGCTCTTTTCTCAAAAAATCCTGCCCTGCCTGCCTCAAAGTTATTATCCATCTTCAAAAACCTGTGAAACGTGTCCATTCTGAAGGCTTCCCAACCCACTCTAGTCTGCACTCCTTAAGCTGCTATCACCACATTGAACACATGCCGATTTATTTATCTGTAATCTGCCTTCCCAACTACACTGCAAGCTGCTTGAGTGCAGGGATGGTACCTTATTTTTCTTTATATCTCCAGGACATAGCACAGCACCTGGCCGATCAACAGCTTCCGTCCACGGAGCCTCCACTGCATTCTAGGCCTCACACCACGCTTTCCACATTATCACAATGAGTTTCCACGAAGCTCAGTGAACTACCTGTTACCCCTTTTTTACAAATGAGGAAATTGAAATGCAGGGGCTACCATCCCCTAGTTAGTCTGTGGTGGAACTCTGATGAGAACTTGGCTCCTGGACCCCACTGCCTACATTAACATGGATGAAACGCGAAGCAGGTGGTATGGAATCGCACCCAATGCACGCCCTGGGCTGACGGTGGGAAGTGTGTGTAGAGTCCTGAGGAGGCGACGGGGCCTGTGAGACCTCTGGTTCCGTCACGGGTTAACTGCAGCTCAGGGCTGTCCCAGGCTTTCTCTGGGCCTCACTTTCTTTCCTAGGCAGGACCCCATTAACAGGATCCACATCACATACTTGCTCTTAAGAACTTCTAAAGCTGTAAGAGTCTTATGCGTCATAAATCCAGGTAATCTTCCTAGTTATTAATGGGCTTGAAACATCTTTCTTTACTGAAAACGGTTTCTGAAGAGAGGCTAGAGAAGAGTACAAGAAGCCACTGAAGCCATTTTTGGGTAGGCTCAGGAAAATACCCACTTTTCTTCTCAGCCAAGGTCAGGCTTCTGCAATCTCCTTTTCCCTAAGCGCTGCAGACCAGAACAGCAGCACACCAACAAGCGGTTGGCCAAAGACACACTTTCTGTAACCACTCTTCACAGAAGAGAAAATGAACAACCTTGTGTTTAAATAATGTGCAGGGTGTGATACCAACTGAACCTCCACCCTCCTTCCTGGGGAAATGCAAAGTTAGCTGTGGCCTTTCACAAACCTCGGAGAGGATGAAATGTCAGCTGTAGCTCTGAATTTCCTGGCTCCATTCCACTTACCACACCACCTTGCTGTTATCTAAAATGACATTTTAGATATTAATATGCCACATCTAAACATCATCTCTCACTCAGACATCATGTTACAAACAAACAGCTGAATTCCACAGCTGTTCTTGCTAAAAACTAAAAGATTCTTAACGTTTTTGAAGGGCAAAAATCTGTTTGTTCACAGATGTCTCTAAAGCCACATTTATGGGGCTTGTCTATTAGCTGTTGTGAGTAAACGCTAACTACACTTGTTGCTTGTGTTTACACACACTATTGGTTTTAAGTGGCCACTCCTTCCCATCTCCCCCAAAAGGCAGCTAAGAAAACAATGTTCACTTGGAGGAAGAGAAACTAAAATTCTTTTTGCTGTTCCTCTCAATCAAACCCCTGCAGGAACAAAAGTATTCACTGTGGTTTATATATGTGTCACTCAAAAAGGGGCATTTAGAAATGCCATGAGCCTTCCTGTAACTTCACTTCTACTGAAGGAGCTGTGTGCATCAATACTTGCTTTGGGCACAAAATGCAGAGCAGCTAAATGGCATCTAGGCAATAGTGTAGGTAAAAATTATTTTTCAAAGATGCACCCTGCCCCTTGTGTTCCTGGGAGACACTGTTGGATAAAGGCATGTTTTCATCAGCAGGGGCTCACCAGGGGGCTGGACCGTACACGCACATTCATGGGCTGAGCCCTTGCGGTGAGCTACGTGCTATGTCAGAAGGTTTACATTTATGATTCCCTAAAGTAGCCTAAGGATGTGGGTATATCCTCCCCATTTTACAGATAAGGAACTGAGTGCTATGGGAACCACCCCAAACCACACACTAAGTTTGCAAAACTGGACTTTGAACAGTCAGTCAGACTAGGATATGTAACACAGTTCTTTAAGGGAACCAATGAAACAGAGGTTCATTCTTTCACAACCCTTGGAATATACACTCTATGGGGGGGGTTCTAAATTCTTTTTTTATAATATTAGAAGAAACTGATCACTGATAAAGTATAACCATCAAATCATAATAAAGAGCTCAATGATCAAGCAAGTAACTCCAAACTAAAATTAAGGCATTACAAAAATAAAAAATAAATTATGATCCTTAAAAGAGGCCAGGGACGCAAAAATTTAGGAAAATAAACGTATTTCAACTACCGCCCTCTCCTGGTAGCACAACCAAAGATACGTATCCTTCTCTTAATCAATTTAGAAAAAGATTTTCATCTAACTTATTTACCAAAACCAAAATGTAGGTAAAGAAAGACTGTAAGGGGGATTCTTCAAGACAAGACTTGGTTCTAGACTCGAGTCGAGTAGTTCCTACCTGGGTAGGTATGAGAAACCACTCAGCATCTCTGTGCCTTCATTTTGTCATCAGTAAAATGGGAATAATAATATCTACTCTGCCTCCCTCAAAGGCCATTGTGAGCATCAAAAAAGATAATGTAAGTGAATGCTTTTTTTCAAATACTCTAAAAACCTAAGGCAGTTTTTTAAAAATCAACTAAAGCCACTTACAGCAACATTCATTAAAATTAAAATTACCTGTTATTCAATGGTGCAGTCCCATTCCTAGAATCAATGCTATGGAAATACCAGTACTTGTTTGCAAGGGCTTGTATCATAGCTACAATGCTGATGATGGAGAAAAATGAGGACCAAGGTACACATCCATCAATAGAGTAGATTGTGGGATCAATTATAATAATTATTCTATAAAATATTATGCAGACAGTAAAAAGAATGAACTAGGCTTTATCAATTGAATGAAGAGATTTCAGTATGATTTTTTGGGAAAAAAGATATAAAAAGAAATGTAACAGGGAGTCCTAAAAGTCTTAGAGCATTTTTAAACTTGAATGATTTCAGAAGTATAAACGCTACATACTTACAAAACAACATTTCAAAGGTTAATCATTTAACATTTTAAAATACTGATGTTTCTTATTAAAAGTCAACATGACAGAAGCCGTGTGCACAAAAATTATGAGTAAAATTTTTAATTCAAAATTCACAAAAGTAAGTACGAAATAAATGTATTACATGTTCAAATGTTTCTTTTGTAAGTGCATAGTAATTGTACTTCTGAAGTACTTGCACTGATGCTTTGTGAATACCTCAAATAATATGCTTTCATTTTTGTAAAACAAAATGACAATCCCCCACTCCCAGTTATATGCTGGTGTGTGTATGTTTGCATAATTGTACATTTATATGACAGATTATATAAACATGGGAAAAATATGATAGGGTACCTGGGCAGTAAAAATGGGAGGGGGCAGGAAAGGAGAGTGATACAGGCAAAAAAAGTTTAAAAGAAAAAAAGGAACTAATTTCCGGTCAAGATGGAGGGATAGCTAAACACAGCTTACCTCCTTGCACAACCACAGCAAAAATTACAACTAGACTACAAAAGAAGTATCACCCAGAATTGTCAGAAAATTGAGCTGTGTGGAAGTCCAAAAACCAAGGATTTAAAGAAGTCACATTCATCCTGATGGGTGGGAGGGACAGAGGTGCGGAGAGGCGATGGTGCAGAACTAGCAGTCCCACACCCAGGTGTGGTGGATAAAAAATGGGAGGGATGCCTCGGGAGTGAGGGATCCCAGCCCTGCACCAGGCCACCAGCCCAGGGTTCCAGTGCCAGGAAGATATGTCACCATTACTTCTGGCTATAATAACAAGTGGGAGACTGGGGAGGCAAAAAAATCTGCAGGATTTTCAGGTATCTCCTCTTAACAGGCCTGCAACAGACTTAAGACTTACACAGACTCACTCCTTCTGGGCTTCAGCACTGGGGCAGCAGCTGGAGGGGCACCAGTGGCATACAGGGAGAAATTTAAGTGTCTGGCATTAGGGTGAGTGCCAGGGGGCAGCTTCCTCCTAGACAAAACTCCAGAGGCCAGGCAATGGCCATTGTCCCTTTGCTGAGCCCTACCCTAGCTGTACAGAGCCATAGAGCAGAGGGAAACACCACATTGGGGACTCCATTGACAGGTTTCACACAGGGTTCCCCACCCTGGTGATTACGTAAGGCTCTGCCCCATCCGACTTATGGGTGCTCTTTTCTATAATAGGCCACACTAAAAAGACAGGGAGTCAAAGCAGCTCTATTTAATACACAGAAACCAACACAGGGAGGCTGCCAAAATGAGAAGGCAAAGCAATATGGCCCAAATGAAAGAACAGAACAAAACTCCAGAAAAAAAAAACTACATGAAATGGATGGAGATAAGCAATCTTTCAGATACAGAGTTCAAATCATTACTTATTAGGATGCTCAAGGAACTCACTGGGCACTTCAACAGAATACAAAAGACCCAGGCAAAAATGAAGATTACACTAAGTGAAATATAGAAAAATTTACAGGGAACCAACAGTTGAGTAGATGAAGCCTTGAATCAAATCAATGATTTAGAACACAAGGAAGAAAAAAAAACATTCAATCAGAACAGCAAGAAGAAAGAAGATGCCCCCGAAAAACAAGGACAGACTAAGGAGCCTCTGGGACAACTTCGAACATAATAACAGTCACATCACAGGAATGCTGGAAAGAGAAGAGAAAGAGCAATAAGTCAAAAACTTATTTGAAAAAATAATGAAAGAAAATTTCCCTAATTTGGTGAAGGAAATAGACATGTAAGTCCAAGAAGCAGAGAGATTCCTAAACAAGATGAACCCAAAGAGGACCACACCAAGATACATCATAATTAAAATATGAAAGGTTAAAGATCAAGAGGGAATCTTAAAAGTATCAAGAGAAAAGCAGATAATTACCTACAAAGGAGTTCCTATAAGACTGTCAGCTGATTTCTCAAAGGGAACTTTGCAGGCTAGGGACTAGCCTGCAAAAGAAGATGGGACTAGCAGGAAGTACCAAAGCGATGAAAAACAATGACCCATATCCAAGATTGTTCTGTCCAGCAAAACTATCATTTAGAATGGAAGGGCAGATAAAGTGCTACCCAGACAAGGTAATGCTAAAAGAGTTCGACATCACTAAGCCATTATTGTATGAAATGTTAAAGGGACTTATTTAAGAAAAAGAAGGTCAAAACTATGTACGTTAAAATTGCCAATAAAGTCACAACTATCAATAACTGAATCTAAGAAACAAACTAAGGAAACAAATAGAACAGAAACAGATTCAGAGATAAGGAGATCATTTGGAGGGTTATCAGTTGGAAGGGGGAAGAAGGAGAATGAGGAAAAGGTGCAGGGATTAAAAAGTACAAATTGGTAGGTACAGAATACACAGGGGTATGCTAAGAACAGTATGGAAAATGGAGAAGCCAAAGAGCTTATAAGCATGACTCACAAACTAAGTGGCGGAGTGCTGCCTGAGGGATTGGGGGTAACAGCTGGAGGAGACAAAGTGGGAAAAATTAGGACAACTGTAATAGCACAATCAATAAAATATATTAAAAAATACAAATATAAAAATAAGACCAAAAAAAGAATAAAAGAACTAAAAATGTATGCTACTATTACACTTAGGCACTCCTAAAAAATCACTTGTATTATATAGATATATGAAACTATATATTTAATTTTTTAAAAAAGGAAAGGAAAGAAACTTGCCCCACATCCCACATTAAGTGAACACCAGAAGAGCCAGAACTTATAACTGAGTCTCTTTGAATATGAAGCCTGGGCTCTGAGCTGCTCTGTGGTCCCTGCAACTGGCAGGGTAATTACACTCTGATCCTCCACGGCTGCTGACCATGTTCACAAGACTCACCAGCCCTGCTCCCAGCAGCTTCAAGATGAGGCTCCAGACCATTACTCATGGACCTGTGGAGCTCTTTTTGAAACACTGAAGATGCTGTAGATAGAGCTTAGTCACGAGTCTTGGTTGATGCTGACAGCAATCTCTGTTCTATAGGCATATAATTTTAATCACCACTGCAAGGAAATTCTTATTGACCTTTTCATCTCTGAATCAAAAACATCATTTTTCCCTCTCTCAAGTAAATTAAAAGTGGAAACATCTTGACAATCCCCAAATGAGCACTGTGATTCCTTCTTCTAGGCCTTTCACATACTATCCCTTCTATTTGGAATGCCTTTCCTCTTTTTCTCCGTCTGGGAAACTCCTCTGCATTCAAGATGCAGCTCAAATGTCACTTTCTCCATCAGTGTTTTCCCACCTTTCCCAGGCACAACTGCTTCACCCTCTACACGCCCACACCAGTTAGGATAAGCATCTCTCAGCAGTTCTCACCTTTGATTATGGGTTTATCACTATACCATTTCTCACCCTCACTTTGCCCTGTGGCCAGTGTGATGCTTGGCACATCAGAGGCCTTCAATAGAATACCAGTTCTAAGGAACTGTGATGTCAAGAACCTATTTATTTACAAGGCGAATAAGTAATAGGTCCACCATGCAGGCAAATCAACATCCAATTTTCTATGTATAGGGTCAAGAAGCCCTTGCCTTTAAATACTATCTACATCTTTACCAGGTAAAATGATACGACTCATACAAGTGTTCCCTCCTTCTCGCCTTTTCCCAACTCAGCAACAGCAGGACAAGCTACTAAAAGTTTTGAAAACCCTTTCAAGTGTTAGCTTTTGGTGTGAAACTGCAGCTGGAGTGTGAAGTGTGCGTATGCATGTGTAAGTATACACATACAAAATGCCTCTACACC
The DNA here is from genome assembly GCF_021234435.1 of Artibeus jamaicensis. Taxonomy (NCBI): domain Eukaryota; kingdom Metazoa; phylum Chordata; class Mammalia; order Chiroptera; family Phyllostomidae; genus Artibeus; species Artibeus jamaicensis. The sequence continues at coordinate 37,781,547 of NW_026521812.1, read as the reverse complement.
AATTCAGAGCAACCTTTACCTCTTAAAGTGTGAAATTATTTACTGATGTTTGTATGACGCTTTGAATGTCTTCACTCTCAGAGATAATATCTGATCTGTGATATGAAGCAAATGGCAAATCAATCAGCCTGTATGTGTTGACACTGATTTTGTAGTAGATCATTTGCTGAGCTTGTGCCCTGATTACATGTCCATACCTGAAAAAGCTGGCTGACTATGCATCCCTGCTGTGAGAAGCAAGATCAGTGAAATGCAAACATACTTAATAACATGAATATCCTTTATTATCTAGCATAGATTTAAGCAAGCCAAAAAGATTTATTTTTAAATTAAAAAAATTGTATTTAATCTTTATTACATTTTTTTCCACTACCATTTAGTCTCCGTATATCCTCCTCCTCCTGCCAAAATGCTTTAACAAATATGAGTCATTCTTGTCAATAAAAGTTAACAGTATCCCAGCTAAGAAAGTGGTCATTTATTTGTTCCTACTTCCATCCATAAAAGTGGGAAAAGCATTGGGCAAATCTATCTTCTGTCATCCTTAGATTTTAGGAGGATATGTTCAAACAGATGAAACTGATGTACTGAAGTAACTCATCGTACTCTCCAGCTTCTCCTGACCAGCTCCCAGGGCTCTGGGTGCCGCCTGTAATCAAGGGTGTTTGGCTGAGTTCTGCCAGCTGTCAAGGTTTGAAAAGTCCAGCTAGGTAGTGAACGATGGCTAGATTTCATTCCAAGACTTCACATAATCCATGAAGCGATTAAGCATGTACCTCATGGTCTCCCACAGGAGTTTCAAAGGTGCCTCAGTCTATTAAGAGACTAAATTCAGTGTGGCTTGAGGGGAAACAAACATTTAACCATGAGAGATTGCAGAGGACATCTCTGTCAGTGTCTGTGCTAGGAAAGGAATGTTGACAAATTTCTTTTTTGGTCCACATAACTTATATAACTATAACTTCTCTCTTTGCCTGTCTTTCTGAAATTATAAAGGACTCTTATGAGTTGTTTATATGAAACTGAGAACCCTGACCCATAGGCAAGGTATTCCTGGAACTGCTGAAATAGCAAGCATGATAATGATATCATTTTGGAAAGTGCCAGGCAAGAAAGCTCTGATTAACCACTGAAACATGCTCAGTGGAGACATTTGTAAAGAGAATAAATGTCACTTTAGCATCTCCTCTTTATCTACGCTCCCCCTTCCTGATGTGCTGTTATTCTTGTGAATATTTCCTCTTTAGATTCCTGCATATAAGGAAGGTCATTGGATGTAAGGGAGTATATGTTCTTGGGAAAAAATAAGATAAGTGCTTGCAGAAGATAATGGAAAGATTCTGAACCTTGTCCAATATTCATAAGCAATCTTACTACTTTGCATAACCTCTCTCCATCTGCCTTTTCACATTCCCTTCCTACCACTTAGGCAGACCGGGCCTTCTATTCTGACGCTCGTTCTCTACAAGAAACAGAAGGGGCATGAGGAAGAGAGGGTTCCTGGGAAAAGTGGGAGGCCTGGGTGAGTTTTCTGAAAGGGGAATTTTCAGGGTGATGAGACAACTCTTCCAAATTGAGCCCCAATCCAGAGGGCACATGGATTCTCCAGAAGGAAGGGACTGGTCTCAATCCCTCCTTGGAAACCCCTTCAGTCTCCACCTGCTTCTAAGGTGCTTCAAGAAACATCAGTTTAGGCTTGAAGGAACATGAGCTTAAGTAGTTGTTTACAGTATGGCTAAGAGGGTGGCAATCAGAGAGTTGGTGACTTTTTTTACAAGTAACACCAATCCTTTTCACAGTGTTTGGGCCAACATCTCTTTCCACTTGCGAGCATGAGAGAATTAGTGAGTGAGTTAGCTCAGTGTCACTGGCAGTATAGGCTGGGCTCTTCAGACATGGAAGGAGTTAAGAGTACCCACTTAGCTTCCAGAAGCTGAAGTCAGCCGGAATGAATGGTATGTAGCTGGGCAGTTTTCCAAACCCCACGCCGTGGCTGCATATCAGGAAGACTGCTATAAACAAATGTGCATGTGTGCGTGGAGCCTGATAAGTCAATGAGGGAGGATGAACACGAACAGCGACCCAGCCTGAGGAAACATGCAGAGCCGGGTGAGTTTCCACCTGAGGTGAATAATAGTTCTGTTTTTGAAACAGGTCTGGAAGGGCTGGTGAACAATTCAGAATGAGCCTTTGACTTATACATTAAATGACTGTTTCAAGGGACCAGAGCTGGATTCCCAACTTTCAGATAATCCTAATATTATAACAACACCACTAAAATTATGTTTTAGAAAATATTTAATAGGAATCCATACAAAAATATACTAAGTGAAAAAAGCACAATTAAAGTGCATACATAGAAAACTCAATTGTAAAATATAAAGACATATGTTAAAAGATGCATTAAAGACTTCTGGCCAAGATGGAAGTGCAGGCAGATATACTTTGCTTCCTCACACAACCAAAAGAAGGACAACAACAAATTTAAAAAACAAAAAATAACCAGAACTGTCAGAAAATTGAACTGTATAGAAGTCCGACAACCGAGGAATTAAAGAAGAAACATGCATCCAGACCCGCAGGAAGGGCGCGGACAGGCAGCTGGGTGGAGAGGACTCGTGGCAAGGTGGAGGACCAGGATGGGCGAGGCAGTAGCTGGAGGACCCAGCAGTCCCACATTTGCATGCAGATAAAGTGGGAGGCACAACTGGGGAGTGAGACAGACCGCACAACTCAGGGTTCCAGCGTTGAGAAATAAAGCCTCAAAGCCTCTGAATGTAAAAAACCTGGAGGGGCGGGGTTGGGGCAGTGGGAGAAACTCCCAGACTCATAGGATAGTTTGCTGGAGAGACCCACAAGGTCCTAGAACATACACAAACCCTGGGAATCAGCACCAGAAGGGCCCACTTTTCTTGTGGGTAGCCAAGGAAGTGAGGTGAAAGCCAGCCGAGAGCCAAGCAAGCAGTACTGTTCCCTCCTGGACCCCTCCCCCACATACAGTGCCACAATGCAGCAACATTGTGGCCTGCCCTGGCAAATACCTCCACCTCTTATCACCTAAAAGGTATGCCAGACAAAAACATTACGGCCCAAATGAAAACACATCAAAGCTCCAAAAATAGAACTAAGTGATGAAGAGATAGCCAACCTATCAGATGCAGAGTTCAAAACTCTGGTATTCAGGATGCTCACAGAAATGGTTGAGTATGGTTGCAAAATAGAGGAAGAAGTGAAGGTTATGAAAAGTGAATTAAAGGAAAATGTACAAGGAACCAACAGTGAAGAGAAGGAAACCAGGACTCAAATCAACAATTTGGAGCAGAAGAAAGAAAGAAATATTCAACCAGAACAGAATGAAGAAACAAGAATTCAAAAAAAATGAGAGGCTTAGGAACTTCCGGGACAATTTTAAATGTTCCAACATTTGAATCGCAGGGGTGCCAAAAGGAGAAGAGGAAAAGCAAGAAATTGAAACTTATTTGAACAAATAATAAAGAAGAACTTCTCCAATCTGGCAAAAGAGACGGACTTCCAGAAGTCCAGGCAGCTCACAGAGTTCCAAACAAGTTGGACCAAAGGAAGCACACACCAAGGCACATCATCATTACATTACCCAAGATTAAAGATAAGGAGGGAATCTTAAAAGCAGCAAGAGGAAAGGAGACAGTTACCTACAAAGGAGTTCCCATAAGACTATCAGCTGATTTCTCAAAAGAGACCTTGCAGGCAAGAAGGGGCTGGAAAGAAGTATTCAAAGTCATGAAAGGCAAGGACCTACATCCAAGATTGCTCTATCCAGCAAAGCTATCATTGAGAATGGAAGGGCAGATAAAGTCCTTCCCAGATAAGGTCAAGTTAAAGGAGTTCATCATCACCAAGCCTTATTGTATGAAATGTTAAGGGGTCTTATGTAAGAAAAAGAAGATAAAAAATATGAACAGTAAAATGACAACAAACTCACAACTATCAACAACTGAACCTAACCAAAAACAAAACCAAACAACTAGAACAGGAACAGAATCACAGAAATGGAGATCACATGGAGGCTTATCAATGGTGAGGGGGATGGGGGAATACGGGGAAAAGGTACAGGGAATAAGAAGCATAAATGGTAGGGACAGAACAGACAGGGGAGGTTAAGAATAGTATGGGAAATAGAGAAGCCAAAGAACTTATATGTACCACCCATGGACATGGACTAAGGTGCAGGAATGCTGGTGGGAAAAGGGGGCACAGGGCAGTGGGGAATAATGGGGAGAAAAAAATGGGACAACTGTAGTAACATAATCAATAAGATCTATTTTAAAAAGATGCATTAAAAATGACACTAAAATATAACACTGGATATTTTTCTCTGGGTGGTGGAATTATATGTGATTTTTAAAAATTTATACTTTCTAATTTTTCTCAAATGAACTTGTATTGGTTTGATAGTAAACACACACACACACACACACACACACACACATTATTTAATTAAAAAATTTTTTCATGTATAAACTGACATGGATTACCCAAGGCTGGGTTACTTGGGTTGAGGAAGACTGGAAAGGCACAAAGTAGATCCATCCATAATACTTGTAAAATGTAAACACGAATTTGTCTTCACGTCTATACACATTAAGTATCTTCTGTCTTACATTTAAACTCCCAGAGAGCAAAGGCTGTCTCTAATTCTGTGCGATGTTAGGCTTAATTAAAAATGCAGACAGAACATAATTTTTCTGATGATTATGCAAATGCACCTGGTTCTTGTTCACTCTGGTAGCCAGCTTGGAAAATTCTTAGTGTCGCTGATGCCTGGATAGGGACAGAGAATAAGAACACACATCCTTTTCTCCTTTTCAAAGCCCCTTTTAGAACTACTTTTAATGCAGCATACACATTCACAGAGAAGACTGGCCCTCTACAATACTTCAAGTAAAGAGGGAAACAGTACTGTACCTTTCCCTGTTCTAGCCCACTTCAGTGTCACATAACGGATATCATGCTAAGGATTAGTTTAGAGTTTGAATCCCACATTGATTCAACTGCTGGACTCACTACTGACTCAGCTCCTGGAATTAATATAAAGTAGAGACACAAAAGAGTTGTTCCACTTCAGAAACAAAACCAAACTCAAACAGCCCTAAGTCAAACCACTTGGCGTACGGCACTGGGGGTGTAACCAATGAAAAACACTCGGTGTTTTTTAGACCCTTTAAAACAGTTCCCAACGCTTCCCCAAATATCATCAATGTTACTGTAATACTGTCAAGATGTACCCTGCTATTTATGTACAGTAGCTTTAAAGTTTTTTTTAAGTGCAGTAGCTGCAAGAAGATATTGATACAATGGATTGTCAGTATTTGGAGCTGATCTCCTTACTAGAAATTTATAATTGCGCAATATCTCAAACTGGGCCCAGATAGGTCAGTTCCTCTCACGGTTATCATGAAATAGGCAGGCAAATATGAAGTCCCAGGCGCTTATTAAATTGAAACAGAGAAGTCACTTTTGAGAACTCTGTCATCATCCCTTCCCCACCCACCACAATGGCTAACATTTACCGAGTGTTCACCAGATGCTGTGGTAAGTGTTTATGGGCATGATCCAACACAATCCTCAGGAGTCCTGGGAGGTGTTTTAATCAGTGTTGTAGAAATGACAGGTTTAGGGGAGAGGTTAGGGAGCTTGCCCAAGGTGTCACACTTCCTGTGTGGCAGAATGAGGATTTGAACGCAGGGTGCGAAATCTTAACCATTAACTTAACCACATATTGACTTCAAGAAGCTAATGAAGTGTGAAATCAAAAGCAACGGATAAACACAATTATGCCACTTTTAATTTGAGTCTGTCATATATACATACTTGGTCTTCTCTATATTAAGCACAATGTCGTATAAAAAAAAGATTAAAAATTCTGCCAACAAAAACCTCCTGAGGGAAACTAAGATCATTCATTAAAGTAATGACTCAAGTCTCTTATTGAGAACACGGCAATACTGAGGCTTGGGTGTGGTTACCTGAGATATCTGGAGGAAACCTAGAGGCAAAATTTACCGAATTTTCTATTGCACAATAGAATCTGTGTGTGGAAAGCACCCCCTAAACGGAAGTATCTGTCAAAGTAAAAATAAACCCAGTTAACAACATCTGAAAAATATATTGTGAGTGGGATTCATTTCTCTCATCTGTTGCAGTACATGCATATATTTAGGGTTTGGGTCCTGCTTTTAAAAAACCCCACAACTATTCAACCTAATCTACAGAACCCAACAGGGAATAACACCCATTTTGTGGGAATGCAGCAGAGGAGGCCAGCTGAGTGTTCCCACTAGTCTCTGCTGGGGGGTTTACTCCTGCCAACTCACAGGCTGCCCAGAGGCCAGGCCACTGAGGACTCAGCTTGGCAGGAAAGAGAAACTGCCTGCCTCTCTTCACACAGAGATGGCTCATTCCACCCAAAGTCATTAAAGCCAGACTGACAGATAATGTGGAATGCTTACTTATCAAATACAACTTCTGACCAGTTTTATGTCCCCCAAGAGCATAATGGCACCTGATTATTATTATTTTTAATTGAAACATTTACTGAAAGCCTACCACAGGGTAGGATTTTGCTACAGACTTTCACATCAGGGATTCCATCTAACTCTTACAGCACGCCTTTCAAGTTTCTTTTGCATACATGTTAGAGCCCAGGATTCAGCCATCGAGGAGCGGCAGAGCTCTCAGCAGAGACCGATCCCCAGGGCTGAGGCCAGAGGACTCGCTGTTGGGGAAATGTTAAATTCAGAAGTGCTGGCCGGGCCAAGTACTCCTAGGTGGGTGGGACCAAACCCATGGACTTCGAAGCTACTGGCAGCATATAGCTGCCAACCAGTCTGCAAAAACCGGGGACAAGTTCTATAGTTTTCAGGCCCCCCAACTCCCTTTGGGGGCTGCCACAGGGAAGCCGGCTGTTTGCTTCTGATGTTAATTCTGATGTCACAATTTTTTAAATGTTAAGCCTTGTTAAATTCATTTTGATTTTTGTTGATGAGATATTAAAAAAATGAGTAGACAAACCATAGATTTGTCTGAGTGCCGATTACCTTCTGGGAATTTTACACATAGCTAATCTCAACCATTTTTATGTTGATGTCTGAGAGTTTCAGTTTCAAGTGATGATATTTTCTGCCACTGTTCCTTGAAATTCAAATTTTGAGGGTGTTCATTATGTGGTACCTAGGCACTAATTTATTTATATCTATTAAAAATACATACGTAAATATACGTGATTCAAAACCATGTGCCATACCGTGAACTCACTCATGACTAAGAGACACTGAAAAATTGTAAACCTATCCTAGTAAAAACTAAGTCAAAGAATACAGTTAATAATATTTTACAGCACTTTCATATACCTGCTGAAACATTTGATAGTTACTTCATAATACCAATTTAGCTTAGACAACTCTAAAAAGTGACTTATAATCATGAAAGTTTTATCTTAAATATCTATAATAAGGCCTGTTGGTACTAAAATGAAGAAAAAGAATGCAACCAAAGAAGGTTCTCTGAGCATATTTTTAGCATTAACAAATAAATAAAGTAAAATCACTTTCGAAAGACTACCTCTGAATACTTTTGCCTGCTCTGACTTTGAATTGAGCGCTGGGCCTAAAGAATAAATCTTAGTAGTGATTGTTCATAGTGATTTTGAAGACAAATAATACTATTGTATTTTACCATGATTATTCTATTTTTACAAAGTCTCCAAAGAAAACAGAGCCAAGATGCTTAAGCTTTAAACAAAGTAGAAAGTAAATGGTTGTAACACCCGCCCCCACACACACACATTTATGTTAAGGAGTCAAAAGCAAAATTTTTTAATCCACCAAAAGAAAAAGAGAAATATAATTTTTGGAGAGAAGTAATAATGTAGGCAAACATCATGAGTCTTTGAAAGGCATATCTAAGCACCCAAGAAACAGTGTTTTTGTTTGTTTTAATGGAACTGGGATTTTCTGGAGAGTAGGGCGTGTTTCAATACAGTGAATGTCTGAGTCACATTCAGGGGTGGCCTTCCATAGATTCAAACGGAAAAACACAACAGGGGTTGCTACTTAATTCTTTTTCTTTCCTACCAAAAGGGGGAGGTGCTAGAGTGCTTTTCTCATTCTCTCATCTGTTGATTTGCTGAGCAATTGGGCCCTCGCTCCAGGCTGCTTAACCTGCTGAGCCAGGCCACACGTGAGAGGGCTGTCTGGCAGGACTGCATGCACGCTCACCACGCTCACCACGCTCACCACGCTGCAGGCTCGGGAGCCAGAGCACCAAAGCAGGAGCCCCTCCGTCCACCACCTCACCTCTGAGCCTCCTTCACTGTGGGAATCCATCTGTTAACTCTGATATCCTTTGGTTACTAACATTCCAACTATACGAGCCTCTAAATATGAAATATTTATGAAATAATTATTTAGAAGTGTGAAATATTTTTCTTTAAAAATTTTTATTTTTCAATTACAGTTTGCATTCACTATTATTTTGAGGAGTACAGCATAGTGATTAGACAACAATATACTTTACAAAGTGTTCCCCCTAATATTTCAAGTAGCCACCTGGCACTGTACAATGATTCTTACAGTGTATTGACTGTATTCCCTATGCTGTACTTCCTATCCCCATGACTGTTCTGTATCTACCAATTTGAACTTCCTAACCCTTTCACCTTTCTCACCCAGCCCCCGAACCCCCATTCCCTCTGGCAATCACATCTGATTTCTGTATCTGTGATCTGTTTCTATTTTATTTGTTCATTTACTTTGTTTTTGAATCCACGTATAAGTGAAATCAGATGGTAGTTCTCTTTGTCTGATTTACTTCACTTAGCATAATACCCTCTAGGTCCATCCATGCATGCTGTTGTAAATGGTAAGATTTCATTCTTTTTTATGGCCAATAATAATCCACTGTATATAATATGTACCATGCCTTTTTTACCCACTCGTATATTGATGGGCACTTGTGTTGCTTCCATACCTTGGCTATTGTAAATAACACTGCAGTGAACATAAGGGTACATACATTCTTCCAAATTAGTGTTTTGGGTAAGAAACTGCTATTTGAGGTGATTCTTTACACTAACATTGCAGATAACTACAAGAAATGTTTAGGCCTGAAAAAAAGGTTTATTTATCACCAATATGTGATTCATTTCTAACTGGTTGACTTTCTGCTTATCTGCTAATAATGGAATTTTGTCATCAGCCACAGACATTTACTGAACATTTACTATACACGGAGCACTCAGAGAACAGAGAAGCAGTTTTCTGTGACAAAAACACTCCAAGTTTCCCTTACATATCATACTGCAGAAAGAGAAAGAATGCATTCATTTGCTCACCTAGCCTGCCCATGATAGCCTCTGCATAATAAAATTTATAAAGAACTATATAGTGCTGGAGTCTCTACAGACTTCAGAAATAACCTGGCCTATTGTGTGTGTATGTGTGTGTGTGCTGAAGCCCTGGAAAATGTGATCTAATAAGCTATCCACCATTCTCTGCAGAAAAATACACAGGCACACCAAACACTAGACTCAACTCCTACCATAGTATAGACACCCACAGGAACCAAGCCAAGTAAGACACTCAGCTAACAACCCCCAAACTACTCCCACTGCTTCACCACACACATGGAGGCACTACGTTTCCAACAGGTTATGTGACTTGGCCACAGTCACAGAGCAGAAACTATAAACAGAGTAAACGGGATAAGGCTGAGAACGAATGCAGGCACCTCTCAAAACTTAAACCATCCTTTTCATCTGAAGTCAGGCTTATCATGTCACTAGGAAAGGTGAAAAGGTGAAATGGTTTGAGATGAATGTACCTTTTTTTTATTCTAGGGTTCTAGCTGAGCTTCTCACTAAAAATAGACAGGTTTTCTTTATCTTGCCTTCATACCTATGGTTTAGGGCGGCCACTTTTCTCTTTGCCTCAGCAAATCAATAAAATCTGCAAAACTTGGGCACGTTCAGAAAGGGGGCAAGTGTGAGAATATGAATAAGAAACCAGTTTTCAGGAACCTAACTTGAGTTCTAAAGAATTCTAAGTTAGTCACGTATGGATGTTTGAGAAGTATTCTGAATCACAGATTGCTCATTTATTTAGGAAGTGGTGGCCTACTAAAGTGTTAGCAAGTTTTAGAGACCTGCTTTAACAACTAGAACTCATTTCCAACTACCACATTAATCTGCAAAGAGTCTGTTCTTTTGAGAACTAAAACATTCACCCTGGATGTTGCATTTACTTTTGGCTTACCAAATTCTTTTAATATATTTCAAATTCAATTCAGTAAACATTCTCACATGAGGCAATGTGACAGAGTGAAAATATACATGGGTTTTGGAGTCAACAGCATCTGAATTCAAATACTGGACCTTCTGTATCCAGATATGTGGTACGGGGGGCTCACTATTTGAGCATCTCTGAGTTCCTGCACTTGTAAAGTGGGAATAACACCAACTACTTTGCAAGTTGCCTGTGAAAATTAGCAATAATAAAGTCTATTGTAAAAGGAGCTTGTGCAATGTCTGGCAAACATAAAGCACTCAGAGCAATGGTAACAGCTCCAGTACAGGCATAACTGGAAATTACTGTGGGTTTGGTTGCAGCCCATTGCAATAAAGCAAACACACTATCATAATACAGTGAGTCACACGAGTGTTTTGTTTCCCAATGCAGGGGGAAGTTGTGTTTACACTGTACTGTAGTCTATTTAGTGGGCAGTAGCATTATGTCTAAAAAACAGTGCACATACCTTAATTTAAAAATATTTTCTTGCTACAAATGTTAATCCTCACCTGGGCCCATTGGGGAAATGGTGCCGAAGGACAAGCTGGACGCAGGGTGGCCACACACCTTCCACGTGTAAAAAACATAGGAGCTGGGAAGTGCAATAAAGTGCAGTGCAATAAAACGAGGTGTGCCTCTATGGTTACTTATCAAGTTTCTACAAACGGTAAACTTCATCCTACACCCTTCTCCAAAACCAGAATTCATACCATCTAACTGGCTGAGGATTTAATTCATTCTTAAAAATGACTCAAATACTTGGTTTAGTTTATTTTGACACATTAAAAACTATAACCACTGGAAATTGAAAGGCCACTGCTCAAATGACTATTTTTAATACTGTCAGGGTTTTTTTTGAATGAAAGGAAACCTATAGTACCATTAATGGGTTTTAGGTCATTAGATAACATGAATGTTATTTAAAGTAATAGAACAATAAAACAGCCAGCGAATGATTTCTTGACATGGAACTTCATGACTAAAATCTCAAATTAAATATTATGGTTCAGTATTAATGTGTTTTCACACTACCTACCCAGTTTTCAGACTGCACCTACTTATCCTTTTCAAATTGCTATCACTATCTTTTTCATGAGAAATTTCTTACAAATTACTCTAAGCCAAAAATTTACAGTGGAAATTTTTTTCCTGAGTCCCTTTTTAAAAGAAACCTATTCAATAGGCAAATCTAAATAATTTTTAGCAGTTCTAAATGTAGAGAATTCATGACTTCTTACTGTAATTGAAAAGGAACATACAAAGCAATTACTTAGTCACTTATAAAACCCACATTCAACTTACGAAATAATGACTAACCTGATAAGAAAGACAAGACTTTTATAATGAAATACTGAAGTCTAGCCACTTGAGATAAGCACAGCAGGTTATACAATTGTCCTCTGCATTCATAATTTCCCTCTCCTGGATATATATAATTTTTTCAGTAATAATAGAACATGTTACAAAAAAGTTACTGTGCTGTAGGAAATTAATTCCAACCATGAGCTAAATTCTGGGTGGAGAATAAAGCCTCATTAATTTGGATTTCACTGATTTCATAAGGATAAAAAGTGCCCATCAATAGTGTAAGTAAAATTCTCTTGACAATATATCGGATTTTTCAGAAAACAAAACAGTAAGCCTTAGGCGGTCATTTACATATAAACACTTAAAAGTGTTAATAGAAAAGCACTCCCAGTCATGCTAGAATGGGATTTTTGAACTTGGATACTCTGTGATGGGCATTCTTAGGAACACTAGCAGACACCAGATACACAGGGCACCTTCTCCTTGGAAGACAGAATAACTGCTGTGTGCATGCAGGGATCTGGAGACATTTAGCAGTCACTGCGCAACCAGGCATGACATTTCCCAGGCCTCTTGCATTCGGGTAGTGCCACGTGGTTCTCACTGATGGAATATGAAGAAGAAAGGTGTTGAGTCACTTCAGGCCTATGGTGATTAAGGAGTGTGCCTTCTTCATGCTCACTCTTCCTCCTCCCACCAGTCTGATGCAGACAATCAGAAGCCTCAAAAGAAGGCATCTGGGTTGCATCGTGTCCCCCTGCCCACTAAATTCCCGTGTGGAAGTCCTAACCCTCAGCACCTCAGAAAGTGATCTTATTTACAACAGCTGTAGGAACATTACAGGTGTAATTAGTTAAGATGAGGTCATAGTGGAATAAGGTGGGCCTTAATCCAGCATCATCGGTATCCTTACAAAAAGGGGAAATTTGGACCCAGACAAGAACAGTGGGGAGACGAGGTAAAGAGACAAGGAGAAGACCACCATCTGCAAGCCAAGGAGAGAGGCCTGGAACAGCTGCTCTCCCACGTCTCACAGAAGGAACCAACCCTGCCCAACTCAGGTCTTAGACTTCTAGTCCCTGGGCCCGTGAGAGAGAACACTTCTGTCATCTAAGGTGCCCAGCCTGTAGCCCTTTGTGACAGCAGCCTGGACACCTTCTGTAGGTGGTCAGGCCAGAAGGTGACGGAGCCTAAGTTCAGGATTCCCAAATAACTCCTGAGTGAATGCACTTCGCTGATTAGAAAGATCTACCCTGGGCTGACACTTTAGCAATAAAGTGAGCTTTCATTGTGGCAAACCACGAGGGGACTTATTTGCTCTAACAGCTAAATTACCTAACATAAGATTTAATTAAGCAATTTACCTGGAAAGTAATTTTTAAAGTTGTTTTACGTGAAGAAGAAGAAACATGGACAAAACACAATGTGACATCCCTGTAAATTTTTAGGATAAAAAGAAACTTCATGGAAAATCTGAGTTTACAGAAAACTATTTTAGGGTGATTATTCTAAATCCTCCCCAGGATAAAAATTTACTCTCCTCTTCCAGCAGAAGTAGAATTTCCTCAAGAATTTTAAATAAGCTATTATGTCTAGGTTGCTATACATTGCTTAAATCATGCTAATTCACTTAAAATTTTTTTTTTGCAAATTCAGAGGAGCATTTCTCCCAAGTGACTCAAATGTGTAAAGTTTTACTTGGGTTCTAAGGACAAGAATACTGTAATATGAGGCCACAGCTTTTTCCAAGGTTCTCAGTTACTATTATTTTAATCAGTCTGAGAGTAGTCACTGTGTGACACCTTCTGACCTCAAATGCAGACAGAAGAAGTACTTCTTTCATGGCGGGGTAATTAATATGGAATCAACACACCAGTTTCTTTTTTCTTTTTTTGGTAATTCTCACCCAAGGATATGTTTATTGATTTTAGAAAGAGGAAGAGGGAAAAAAAGGGGGAGAAAGGGAAGAGGAGGGGGGAGTAAGAAAGAGAGAGAGACAGACAGACAGACATCAAATTGAGAGAGAAACATGTACTGGTTGCCTCCAGGATGCACACGGACTGGGGATCAAACCCGAAGCCCAGGACCGTGCCCTGACCCAGATCAAACCTACACTAGGTGCATGGGACCAAATGATCCAGACAACTGAGGCATCCAGCCAGGGCCCATTTTCCATTTTTTGATTTTCTTTTTCGCATGATGAAAAAGGTAAAGGACAGATATCCCAACTAAGACATAGGGTTTGTAATTCAAAATACCTCAAAAGCTGAGCTGGCAGCTGGTTTGCCTGTTTATAGAAAAGCTGAGATGATTCAGGCTGAGCTCACAGCTCAATTTAGATCCCAGCATCTGGATTCAAAACACATGTGAGATGTGGCAGCAGGCTTCCAAGTCAGGACTGATCCAAGGAGACCAGAGACCAGTCACCAAAACAATTGCAAATGGAGGAAGTGCCTGAGGGTGCAAGAAATCTCAAAGGTGTTTGCGAGACACAGCCACGTTCAGCCCACTCCAGCTGCTGGGTAAGATCAGCATTTCTTGCAGCCAGCAGATTTTGGGGAGGCCAAGGGCAAGGTGGCCTCAGGATGACACTGAACACTTCCCTAGTCGGCTTTGTCAGTGAGAAAACATCCGTCACCAATGACTTCTTTTCTGAAGCAGCTATTGTTCAGATTAAACTATGGGAATCTGGTAATAAAATGAAAAACCTTAGAAAGCACACACTTCCTGCTAAAATGGGTACTTAACTGTGCTTTGTTTCAAAGAGAAAAACTGGAGTAATGGAAGAGGGGATTTTTTTAATGCCTTTTTTTTCTTGGTAAGAAGAAATCACAGCTACAGTAACTATAATATACGCTACACACTAAAATAAAAAAGGGGGAGGGATAGCAGCACAAAGTCTTCCCAGCTCAATTTTACCTCCATCAGAATTCACCTTGCTCCTTTCCTTAATTTTCCTCGGATGTGCTATATCCAGAACACTGGCAATTTTGTAGCTACGGGTTTTATGCGCAAGAAAAAAACCCCTTCCCTGGCTGCTTTTCCTCACCTTCCCCCTCCCGGGTCTCTCTTCCTCCCTCCTTGTCTCTTTGTTGTGAATGTCAGGCTGTCAGCGTCACAGTGTGACATGATTTGAGTTTCTGACATTACACCAAGAAGCAGACAGAGAGCAGGAGAACAGGAGAGCAGGTAGAGGGGACAGACAGGCGTCAGGGTGCGCAGCCATTTCAAGAAGTCAAGGAAAAAAAAATGAAGCCCAACCTCCTTCTCTGAGGTTCCTTGAGTACAAGGCAACTTATAAATCACCCCAGATTGTTCTCATTTATCCAATTAGTCTGTTTTCCTACTCCTGTGGAGATTCCCTAAGGGGTGGATCAAAATTCTGTGAGATCAAAGTCAGTGGCTCCAGTAACAGATAAGACAGAATTCGTGATTCAGCAGATTCTAAGGCTGTGATGTGTGACAATCGGCCCACTTTGGGAAGATAGCACCAGTCCATTTTGAGTATCGATTCACTGCACTTTGTCACTCTAATGATGTTATCTCATTAAAAGAGATAAATGCCCCACTGTTCTTCCAAGAGCATCTGCTTCTTACTCCTCTCTTTTTTCCAACAGCATGGCTCTCAGCAGCAGCACATTAAAATCAAATCGAAATCCAATGCAAGGCTTGGTGACAGAGCTGCTTACCAAGGCTTCTTTTTCATTGCTTATTCTGCTCTCGACCCCCTCCCAGCTCCCCCACAACTGATCCAAGATGTCATCCATAGAAACAAGCAATATAAAGAAACAGATGCACAAAGAAATCATAATAGGAAGCATTTACTGAGGGCCTACTATGTGGAGCTCCACTGATTCAACTTTAGCTTTTACCAGGACTTTGCGAGGTAAACTCAATAGTCCCTACACTGCAAATGAGGAAATGGAGTTTGATGTTAAGGTGACCACCCAAAATTACATAGGTAATGAGAGGCTGAGCCACAGTTTGAACAAGGGCCCATCCAAAACAAGGTTTTTTTCACCCATTTGTATTCAGGGAACAAATAAGTAAATATGATCGCAACTTGATTAGAATAGGTGAAAAAATATAAAAGAAGGTGGCAATTATTCTTTAGCCTGCTAAAACCCAAGAACATAATGCTATAGGCAGAGGAATGGTTTTGTTTCAAACAGATTTCTTATTAAATAAAAAGGTAGCAATTTCCATAATGAATGTTTTATACATTATTCCTTTGTGTATCAGGCCTCAAAAGTACACATTATTAAAGTCTATTAAAGTCTGTATTTAGCAGCATTACTAATGTGCCTTTTGGGAAAATTATTACAATGAAACTGCATCAGTCTTTCACAAAATTTCAATTGTTTAATATTCCTCTTCTGATCTTCTATACACATGTCTATTTTTAGCTATAATCAGACCTCATCCGAAATGCCACAGTCCCAGCCTAGGGCTGTCACAACAAATTGTTTATGAGCTGGATTTAAGACACAACAAGAGGCACAGGAATTGCTAATTTTGACCAAACCTTTCTTTCTTTTTTTCCATAACTCACTGCAGTTTTCCTACTGTTCTAATTAACAAGTGCTCTTCGCTCACTATGACATGTGATGACACTTTACTTTTCTGGGTAGCATTGGTTATCTTAATTAATTGCTTACATTTATATCTAACTGAGACTAGCCTCTCAAGATAATGCCGCTTTATTCATAAAGTCTGAAGGTGGTGAGACTTTTTTTATTCCCTAAAAAAAGAAAGCCAAATAAACCAGAACGTATAAGTTGTGACTAATCAAATCTAAATGTTTTCATTTAAACCTAAACATTGTCATTTATAAGAGACTAGAAATACGTCTTCTGAACATTAACTGAGGAATTTCTGCAAAGTATATACTTTTAATACCCTACAGAGGCATCTTTATCTAGTACACTTATTACTTTTATCACACTTTTTAAAATAAAGCCAATGATGCACATTTATTCAAAAGCACAATGTTCTGTGAAAATATCTTATTAAAGCCAATAATAGGCTTATTTTACAAAGACAAAAAATAATAGGTAGCTGGGAAGAATACCAGAAAACAGGTAGAAGTTATAAGGCTTTTGTATCACAAAAGGGAAGAGGAAAAGGCAATTTAAATTATTAGATACCCAAATTAAAAAGCTGGGTTGGAAGTAATCTCTCAGTTAGGTACTCCCCTTCATACACACAATTTCACTGTTTGAGATAGGTTTCCAAAATCAAGCCAGTCAAGTGGGTTATTAATATTCTAAACACGGACAAGCCACAGATTAACTAAGTAACCAGTCATGTTTCCCATCACCAATTCACTGAACAGGATGTAACTTTATTGTATCACTAAGAACTACACATTGAGAGAAACGGGGCAGAGCTGAGGATTGGAAAACAAACGTACTGCTCTGCATGATGCACACAGGCCAGAATCCACCGGCCTCTTGGTTGCAGGGTCCCAGCTAGAACTAGCATCAGGGAAAGAGGTCGCAGCACACATCACATGTGTGTGTGAGCCAAAGGGCTCCTCCGATTATGCCGTGTGGCCGTGCAGGCTACGTTAATACAGTGATATAGAATGAGAACCCACCAGTTCAGTCAACATTCAATTCAGGCTCCACATGATGGCCGGCATGAGACGGTTGTCAATTTAAAAAATGCAAAACTTGTTTTAGTCAAGAAAATCCTAGACACACCTCTTTAAATCCTCAAGAAATAAGAACAAGATTTCTAAACCAACAATCACAATGTGTGTGAAGTGCTACTAAAAAGAATAAAGTGGGACCAAGTATCTTCTTTCTTCTAAGTGAAACCTGTTTTATGGTCAGTAGCTGTGACCACATTTCAAAGAGCTTATCATGGTTTACAACCAGGTCTCTCAGATGTGAAATTATACAACAGGCATGTCAAAACGTATCCCTTCTGTTGCTCTGGGGCCATTATGGTCTTAAGCCTAAAGTCCGGCCTTTCTACACTGAAGCCTTGATTTATGTCCTACCTGTTCAGGTTCTCCTTCATCTTTTCTGGCGTGATCGGAAGCTGTTAAGTTAGGCCACTGACACCTTCCCCCTCATCAAGGAGCTGCCATGTCCGTGTGAATACTGTAGGGAGTACACAGGGTCTCGGGGCTAGAACTGACTTCCAGGTGCTCCAGCACAATATTTATCCAATGCTCAAATTCTCTGTACAGGAAGGTTCAGATTTTTCAATTTCCACCGTGGCTCATGAAGACTGCTTCTCAGAAGTAGGTATCAACCACTGCTCCATCATGAGCTTCTCTGAGATTCAGAGACTAACCCAAATGTGTTTATGGTTGAGCAGAAAGGAAGAGAAGACTTGGGCTGACACAGAAGCATTGATGTTGCTTCCATTGTAGAAATAACTGTATAAAGAGATAATTCTACGTATTTTAGGAAGCAGTTCTCAAATAGCATGTATCTGTTTTCTGTGCATTTACACACACAAATACTACACAAGTTGTATACATGCATGCATTTTAAAGACAAATGAGCATACTTCTATTCAGTTCATTCTTGTCTTCTCCCTACTCAATGCCAAACGGACAATCTACTGGACTGCATGATGAGTTTTGTTTTAAATCTGCACTCCCATGCCTCTCAGAGGCAACTATACTCCTGTTTTCTTCCTAAAACTTCACTGAATTTCCCAGTGTGATACCTATGGATGAGACTGGAGGTCTATCTAACTCTGCCATCTCCATCCGCCCCACACTCAGTGGAACTGGATTTATATGTAACACAGGTGCTACACTGGCCTTATGCCAAAAATGTTCCACCTATTTTCACAAACTCTACAAAAAGGAAGTTTAAAAAAATAAGGACAAAGGCCAGTTTTTCCTGAAAGGCGCAGAGGTGCTACCTGCAGGGCTCTCCCTGCTCTGGGCCCAGGGCCGGCTTCCTAGACTGAGGACCACCACGCACAGGATGCAGGTGCAGCCCAGCTCAGGGCTCCTCAGACTTCTGTCTCGGGACAGACCTAAAAATGGCTGCAGACTGTAAGGAGCTCCTGTTCATATCAGTTACTGCTGTCGGTGTTTACCATTTAAAAAACTAAAACCAGGAAATTTCGGAACACAGGCACACACACCAACAGCCTTCACGGAAGTAGTGCCATTGCACGGAATGTCGCCTCTTGAAAAGTTGTACTGTACACTTGAGACAGTGGGAAAGGCAAACGACGTCTTGGTGTTATTAGAAAAAACAGTGGGCTTGCAGGTGTCCACAGAATGGACTCCCAAATCATAGTGTGAGAATCACAGGTTTAATCTCGTACACATTGTGGAATGTCTTTAAACAGCTGAGAGACTTTAAGTTTTTTGGGTTGATGAATAAAGGACAGTCATCTTTTTCTAGAGCATTTCTCTACTCATTCCTGCCCCCAAATCATTAGCACACCGACACGGTCCTTTTTAGTGATGCATCGAACAGGACCCCCCGAGTCCGAACCTCTGTTTTAACTAAAGGCTTCGTCTCTTTTCTCCATCTACCCACTAAATATCTTCATCTAGCTTCACCTCAAATATGAAACAGCCGAAATGCTTCTTTCCTGACTGTTGATCATATACACAAATACTTACTGCAGAAAAGTTGGAAACAGAAAAATATTTTCTTAAAAAAAGAAATGCATCCCTCGTACCCACCCTCTGAGGAAAGCACTGCCAGCACTCTGGGCAATGTTCTTCCAGTCTTTTTATCATGTGTATTTTAAAAATATAGGAAAGCTCCTATCTTAAAGATAATTTAATGTTTTTTTTTAAAATATGACTTTAGCATGAAAAATACGAGAACTGATCATGCTCTTAGCATGTGGATGTGTATCTGCAATCTTGTTTTTTCTGTGAGGAGATAATCTTTTAAAAAGTGACAGTGATCAAAATATACATATTGTTATGTGACTAGCCATTTCACAATATCTTTAGACATCTTTTTATGGCATTCAGAATCCCTCCATCCCTCCTTGGTATTTTTACTGTATGGCTGTAACAGAGTGATTACCTTTTAAAAACTACTATTATAACAATATGTGATGAATATCTTAGTGAAACTTTTATATACATTCACTGAAATTTCATTTCAGTAGCTGTTCTAGAAGTGAAGTTTCTGAGTCGAAAGGTGAAACGTGTCCCTTCACCATGTAGGAGAAGCTAGTGCTCCCATCCCTCCCTTCTCTGAGTACGTCTCACAAAGCCCCAGCAGCCGTACATGGGCTGGAAAGCCGTCTCCTCGTTTTAATGTGCGTTTCTTTAGCAACTGTCAAGGTAGCATATTTTCTTATGTGTTATTTACTGACCATATTTCTTCCTTTTTTGGTTTTATTGTTCTATTCTTTGCACATTTTCTATTAGAATAATCATCCTTACCGTATTAAGTGTAAAAACTCTCAATAAACTACCTCAGTTAACTCTGTCCTGTATGTGGTAAACACTGCCTTGTTTTGTCTTTTGTCTTTGAGGGTAGTTCAGAATGTCTTTTGATGGAGAGAAATTTTCAGGTTTGACATACATCTTCTTTTATAATTTTTGCCACCAGAAATTAACAAGGCTTTCTTTATTCCAAGATCATTTAATACTTATTTATATTTTCTCCCATGGCGCTAGTTTTTGAAGTGTGATATTTCTTCAAAATCTGCCCCAAGGAGTGTGTGGCCATGGCCTTCAGAAAAACAAGAGTGGAGGTTCATTAAATGTCACTTGGCTATTTGGTGAAACTACCACGAGTGTCCTAGGAAGGGGAAGAGAGAGATTTTATATGTTTATTCTCCACCAACTCCTTATACCACATCCAGCAGCTTTGCTAACTTGCTCTTTCTGTGATGGAAGTTTGAAATGGCAGAAATGTTAACATTAGGTTTATGTTTACATATTAAACCTCTGGGATGTGATGACTCCTCTCACCTTGGCCAGAATGGAAGCTTCAAATGGCAAAGACCTTGGTTTTCTCCACTGATGTGTTACAAGCACAGTGCCTGGTACATAGCATGTACGTGGTAAACGTGTTGGAGAAACTGATCTTTAATCAAGTAGAGTTAGGTGTACGCTACATGTTAGGGTGGAGAGCCAGGGGCAATGAGTTCTGGGCTTCACTGCCTCTAAGGGTGGGCAAAGCAAAAAGAGGAAAAAACCTTCTAAATGAAGGCAGAAAGTAAATTTCAGTTTTACTTTTTAGTTGACTGTAGAGATACTGATCTGAGTGTAAAGGTGAAAGTGCCTCAAATGTGGCAGCAGGGTATGGAGCCAAAGGCTGGAAAACAGTCAGAGGAAAAATAATCTGTTGGACAGAGAGTAGGCAAAACTGTGACATTCCCCCACCAAGAGAAATAAGAGACACTACTCTACTCCATTGGATGCTATGGCATTTGTCCAAAGCCATAGCAATCTGATCTGGCTTTATTTGAACATAACAAGGAAGAAACAGTTTTCAGGAAGGTTCATTTTCTTTGTGGGGAGAGGAAGAGGCGCATTCCATTTGATAATGAAAAAATCAATTAGTTTTTCAATCGGATGAAGGTCTTCATGAATTCAAGGCAGAGAACGAATGGCATGTGATATGCTTTCATGAAAACGAGGACTGTGTTGGAAAAAGGTTAGGATCCTACTTCTCAGGCTGCTGTTGGGAAGAGGGATTTCCCAAGAACACTGTTCCTGCTAGTGTGGGTTTCTGATTTCACATCGTGGTATGTAGTAGGTGTACAGCATCCTGCCCAATCTGCCTCTACTAAACGCCATCCTATCCAACCTGCCTCCCATAAAGCCCTCTCTTTTTAGCATAATAGCATATGGATAACACAAATAAACCCAAACAACCCTTCTTACTAGCAAAAAACTTATATTACATATACAATATAGTACATTTACACATATTAACAAGGGCATGACCAAGAAAGTGGAAAGATGAAAACTTTTGACAGAATCTAAAGTTACATCCTAATTATAAAGTTTTCTATCACTTTAAAGATTGGAAAGTCAGCTTTTTGTAAAAAGATCTAAGGAAAGTATGAAAGTTGGAAAGACGGTCCTCAAGTCTGCATAAGGGCCAGGGGGAAAGAGTACCCTGGGAAAATTTGTGCACCATGCTTTCTTTAACATGTACAGCTGGAACATAAAGCCCAGCCAAGCCTCTTTACAAGATTAAAAAGGTGAATCCACTCTGTGTCAACCTGATGTGTTGGAAAACAAACTGACACATTCCATCACACTGACACGTTCCATGTGCTCTCGCCTTAGGGAATGACACGAGATTCGTGGGAAGCACTGTGCCCAGAGAATGCCCTCACTTCCGTCTTCTGCCAGCGCTCATGCACTGGCATGCCAGGTGTCTGAGGGCTGCAACGGCACCCCTTCCTGGTGTGGCCTCAGATTCCAGAAAAGACAGAAGTTCAAGGAATCAAGACCCTGCCTGGCGGACAGCAATTCACTTACCACCAGGTTATGTTGGCCAAACTGCCAATCCTGGGCCAGGGGGGCCACTCCTCTATTGTCTAAAGGTGTCACCTCTGAGTGTCCCAAAAGAGAACTGCTGACACCTGTGGTCAGAGGTGCCCTGGCACTTCACAGGAATCAATAACCCTGACCCCTAGAATGTTGCGACTACCCTCCATCCCGGCACCTCCTGATCGAGGGCCCCACCGGCTAGCTAGGGTCTGGGGAGGAAGGAGAGTGATTACAGTGTATATCCTAGGAAGTAGAAAGTGCACACTTCAAATGTCTCCAGCTTTCTAGGAACAAATCTCCTTAGAAAATCAATCACACCCCCCAAAATACTTTCAACATTCTCACTTACATATCCTAATTGATGAAGTGATTCTTTAATTTTATTTATACCAAGAAGATCTGTTCCCTTCCCAGAGGGTGACCTATTCTGTGTTTTATGCCAAGAAATCCACAAGGAAAAATGCTGACCTATGATGGTGAGACATCATGCATAATCACTACATTGAATTAAAATACTGCAATATAAAATAAAGCGCTCGCTGGGCCACTCAGGCAGGGCGTAGCTTCCCAAGCCACAGACACACCTACTGAGACACGTGAAATTTCTAAGGAGTCTGGTTCCCAGCTCTGTGTCAGGAGCCAAACTATGACATCAGGTCTTGAGCTGCCCCGGAGAAACTTAGGGCAGGGCTGTCATCGCAAACTGTGCTTGCCAGTCGCAGACTTCCCAGAGTGTCTCAGCTTTTCAGTATACCGAACTCCAACAGGAGCCGAGGTCTGCACTGACTGCCTCCCTCCCCACGCTCACAGCATGACTTTCCAGTGTTCCAAAAGCTCACTTCTCAAAGACTGTTTAAAGGTAAGTATTTAAACCAGCATTGTGGGGCCTGGGGGAGGGGGTGGTGTTTAAGCACAAGGTTTCCTTCTCTTTGGCTTGGCTCAGCTAAATGAAAACCTCTCGAAAAATAATTGCTTATTTTTTTCCTGATCTCTTCAGGTGGCGTAAAGCAGCAGCCTCTGCGTAGGCCAAACAAATGGCTACGGGAAAAATTTCCACTGCAAAGGGTTGCTTAGTACAAGAATCTCAATAAGGTTAATGGGCTTTCTAAAAGCCTAGGGTTTCCATAATACCTTTTCAGACCAACCATGCAAACACACTGTCCAACTCTGTCACAACCCAGAGACAAAGTGATAACTGAGCTCTTTCTGCAGGCCTCCAGGACTGTCTTTCCCGTTTGACATCCTTCAGTGGCTCTCAGAATGGGACCCTTCCCTCCTTCTCCAGCTCAGATCTGCCATCTTCCACCCACTCAGTTCTCACCCAGGGCTGTGTTCGGGGGACATTTTTGGTTATCGCCACTGAAGTAAGGAGAGGAGGAGGCTACTAAACGCACTTCGGTGCAGAGCACAGCTTCTCAGACACAGAGAATTACCTGGTCCAAACGTCAACAGCATCAAGGTTGAGGAGTCCTGCCCCACATGTACCAAACTCTTTGTTGTTCTCAAAACAGTCAGACATTCTCATTTGTGTCTCATTTGTTCCTTCACCTGGGATGCCCTGCCCTACTTCTAAGTTTAAGAAATGACCATTTACCACCTAGGTTCCAACTCAACGTGTTGCCTCCCCTATCCTGTCTTTCCCAGATACCCCAGAGTCAGGTGTTCCTTCTTTGGAGCTTCCAGAGCTCTGGTACATGCTTCAGTAGAACATTAGCGACACTGCCCCCAAATTATGTCACTTGCTGAAAGCCTCATTCACCATTTATCTCCAGAGTGCCCATCTGGTGATCATTTGCTGCTTGCTGAGCCAATCAGAAAGTAAATAAATGGAAATGCTACATATGCACCAAAGACTTTCTGGTAATACTGACGAAGGGATAACAATGTGCCCCACATCAAAATACAACAGCAGCCCCAACTGGCATAGATCAGTGGATTGAGCACAGGCCTGAGAACCAAAGGATCTCGGTTCGATTCCCAGTCAGGGCACATGCCTGGGTTGCAGGCCAGTTCCCAGCAGGGGACACATGAGAGGCAACCACACATTGATGTTTCTCTCCCTATCTCCTTCCCTTCCCCTCTAAAAATAAATAAATAAAAATCTTAAAAAAAACATAACAGCAAATGCTTATAATGTGGACCGGCGCATATATTGACGACTGATGCACATGTTAACTCATTTCATCATTAGGACAACCCTATGAGGTAAGTACCACTAACATCACCATTTTACAGATGGGGAAACTGAGGCACGGTGAAGTTAAGACACTTTCCCAGGGTCACCAGAGCTAGCATCTGAAAGAGCCGATATTTAAACCAGGTAGTCTGGTTCCAGAGCCTTAATCCTCCTATACTCACATCAAGACAGTGGTACTGATAACCAACATTTTGGCAACTCAGAGGCCTCAGGCAAATACAAGTGACACCTCCAAAGGGCTGTACCATCACAGAGTGGCCACCAGCTCCTTGGACCCTGACTAGAAACATTGCTTTCTGGGGTCACATGGCTCTCCAACCTCTGGAATGCTTTGGGCAGGAGAGGCAATGTCCTTACACACAAAAAGACACTATGTAGCCAGAAAACATCATGGTACCATAAAGAAGACCTAAGTGTGATTCCTCAAAGTACCTCTTACCTTGTTCATGCTGCAGGGACTGAAGCGAGGGATCAGACATGTCACAATGCGAGGTTGTTCTCGAAGAGTCTCTTGTTCCTGCAGACCTCAGTTGCTGAAGCAGGCAGCTGCACTGCAAACGCAGAGAAAAAGGAAATCCATAAGCTGGGCTTCAGCAGACACAGAGCCGTCCTGTGTGCAATGCAGCCTTCTGCCATGATGGCAATGCTCCATGTCCGCTCCGGCCACTATGGAAACCACTAGCCATACTTGGTACTGAGTACCTGAAATGTGGCTAGTATGACTGAGAACTGCATTTTTATTTCGTGTAATTTTAGTGGAATTTAAAGCTAATAGTCACATGTGGTTAGTGGCTCCCATATTGGATGGTGCGGGTCTAGAGAGTCAAATCAAGTCTCAAGGCCGTGGACATGGGGCATGTCTGTGACCGAGGAAAGGGTGCATGTCATGTGCTCAGTGACTGCAGACACACAGGGACAAGAACGCTCAATCACTCAGTAACTGTTCTGTGAGCACTTACTAGGTGCTTGGCACTGAGGACACAGTCATCAATAAGCCAGAGAGGTCAGTTATTTAAGTTTCTAGTTCAGGCTTTGACTTCCTTAGGAAGGGCAGAACCAGCCTGTGAGCTTCACCTACTGTGTGTCCGACCTCAATGCCTTCCCTGCTGCCTACAAAGCCTAAAGGAACAGACAGGCATTTGCTGGAGCCTGACTATACCACTGCCAGGATTCACAGACAACAGAATCTTTCACAGAATCTGCTCCTTGGGAGGCAGTGTCCCAGAAGGGAATTCAGCAGGTCAGTGTTCCAAGGGCCAGTGAACCAGATGCTCCAACACCCTCTTCAAATGGAATAAGGGGCCATGTTTTTATCCATGCTGTTGGTTCATTAGGAGGATTTTTTTAATTTACTCGAATTAAATTTTAGAGTAAAATGGTTATTGTATGGTTCTAGGGTTCTTAATTTGTCAAATATTAAAGAAAAATGAAAACTATCTTTGACAATTTAACTAGATTTATAGCCACTTTCCTTTGAAAAATATTTATGGGTGGATTTGGGAAGGGAATAAACATTGAAAAAAGGCCTTACAATCACCTTATTTCTGTGTTTTTTTCAGATTGCATCTACAAAACATTCATATATCTGAACCTTTCCATAAAGACTGCAATTAGAGGTTTAAATGGAACTGCGGTGCTTTAAAAAATGTACTATTTTTAATGATATAATAACAATATAGAAAATGTTCTATAGGAAAAGGAAAAGAGACTCATAATCACACTAGCCCACTATAGCCACCTTTAGGTCTTAGCAACCAGCCTTTGTCTATTGGAGAAGGGACAGGCCCGGATACATCTGCTAACTAAGTCAAGGACACAGAAAGGTCAAAGGCTGTGTTCCCATATTAATATCTTTCACCATTAAGAAAATAATTTTGTGGTTTATATTTTCAAAAGATAAACTTCTACTCCATATATTACTATTTTATGAACATAATATTATTAAAGTCTTTTTATAAATGAGAAGACAGGATCAGGAAATTGCAGATCACCCCCTGGCTATTTGAGACACATAGATTCCAAAGAAAATATCTTATTCAGTCACAGTAATAACATTTTATTTTATTTTTTCAATGTTTTCTCTTTATTTTTTCTTTTAATTAATTTTATTTAGTTATTTTTCAAGTACAGTTTTTTTGTCTATTTCTCCCATTCCAGCCTCCCCCGCCCCTTGCTCCCCACCTCCCTCCCATTTCCACCCCCCTTAGTTCTCGTCCCTGTGTCCTTCCTATTTGTTCCTCCGAATCCCTCCCCCTTTTTCCCCTTAACTTCCCTTCCTTCTCCCCTCTGGTCACTGTCCCCTTGTTCTCTATTTCAGTGTCTTTGTTTTTATTTTGCTTGCTTGTTTGTTTTGTTGTTTAGCTTCCTGTTAAAGGTGAGATCATATGGTATTTGTCTTTCAGCACCTGAGTAATAACATTTTAAACAATGAAGTACAACATGGAGAGACCCTGGAATTCTACCTTTGTAGCCTAAATACATCCAAACACCCCCTTATGCACACAATGCCATTGCTTCAAAGTCAAGAAAATTCAATATCTAATTCTAACCGATCTTAAAATGACTGACAAAAAATTATGCTTTTACTCTTACATTTCCAAAAGTAGATGCTAATGAATTTCTGTGTTTTAAAGTAGAACTCTATACACATTGTTTCCTTTTAAATATATATATATTTGATCCATTTAAAAGCTATCATTTAGCACTTAACTGGGAAGTTTGTCCAAACACCTTGCAAAGATGCCTGATGTCAGAATTCCATTCAAATGTACACACTGGTATCAACACAGGAAAGGTGGGCACAAGTAGATAATAAACAGACAAGGATTCTTGAAGATAATTTCCCCAAGGAAGTTCCACCCAGCTCCAATGATGTCACAATCCCCATCCCCTCAGAACAGGGATATACAGTTTCACTAAATTATGGATCCTTCTCTGTACCCTCCAGGCCACCCAAGTGTTCTCAGGTCATTTTCATGTACATTGGTCCTATGGCAAAGTCAAGACGGAAAAAAACCACCTCAGGCTAATTTTGAGGCAAATATTAGGTCACATATAAAGTTCTTAATAAACATTGTGAATATTCTTTCTCTGCTCTCACAGAGTCTAAGATGATGTAGGCACTAATGTAGGATCTTCAAAACTATGCTGATTATTATTGCAGACTACCTTTGGTTTTTTTAAAGAAAAAGCTTTTAATGTCCAGGATTGTAAACATTTTAAAGAATATTAAGAATGTCTTACAGCTGTATAGTGTTCTAAGTTTTACAATACATTTTATATTAATACTGTCATTTAGTATTGATATCAATCTGAGTGGTAGTTTTCTTAATTAGGAAACTAGATGCAAAGAGGAAAAAGAGTTCTTAGTCATGTGGAGTAGACATTGGGCTAGATATGTCTTCATTTTAAGATACCGCAGAACTAAAAAATGTACAAAGACCACAGATTAAAATTCTCCCCCAATAAAACACACACACAGAGACCACCATTAACAGAAACACCTCAGTGAACAGATGACAGTTTTAGAAATTGGGTCAGTTCACTTCTGGACAGCAACCAAGTAGGCTGGCCTTGTTCTACCAAGTACTTTCAGTCTCCTTTGAAATAGAGAGAACCTGGTTGTTGTGCAGCCAATTTGGTTTATGAAGAAGCTTAGAGAAATCCACAGCTTAAAAAAAGAGACTGCTTCTTTAAAGCATTAAGAGAAAAGATATCCGAGTTACCTTGGTGGAATTATGGAAGTTTTTTTTATTATTCTGTTTTTCAATGTTTCTTTTATAAAGTTGAATTATTCTGATACAAACTAACAAAAAACAAGTACAGATGCCTTTAAAGGCTGCCCAGAGAAAGTCTGTTCCATGAGCTACCACACGACTCCCACATAGTTGATCCTAATGTAGTTGCTTCATTGGGCAACGAGGCCAATGGTCAACCTTAGGCTTATAGAAGGTTAATGAAATGCAATTCATCTTTCCAGGTGGGTAGAAGTGTGGGTAAGAAGGAAGGTGGAAACAGGCTAGTGTAAGAAAAGACCAAGGAGAGAATGAAAAGATGAAGGCTACCAAGAAAGGAGAACACCAAAGGGCAGGTAAGCAAACAGATACCTAGAGACAGTTCGGTGTTGTGGACGAGTGCCCCTCCGCAGCCAGGTCCTCACTACGGAAGGGATGGAGAGATTCGGTCTTCTCATGACGGCACCACATCCTACGGCTTGTCGACATCATACACTCTCATGGACAGGGTGTCAGCAAGGAGTCAAGACTGGGCCTACCTGTTTCACCACTATTTATTTACCGTCAACCTCCACCTACCACAGGGAAAAGTCTATTTTACCTGGATCACTGCTAATGCAGTACAGAGGTATAAGCCAACTTCATTCTCCTTACTTTAAAGAAAACCTTAAAGTTGTCAAAGAGCTGTTTTATTTGAGTGTGGATTGTGTTATTTCTTGGCCCTTGAAAATGCAACTAATACTTATTGCCTATATGGAATAAAATATAATGAGCTGAGCTTTTCTCCCCACTCCAAACCCCCACTCCCTTCCAAGATTCATTCTAGAAGACTGCTGTAATACAATTAAAAGCTGGGTAGCTTAGGCAGACCTATGGGAGACAGACCAACAGAAGTGAGGTCAGTCCTCACAACATTAAAGGTCTTCCTGGCTTTTAGATATAATGTCCCCAGAGGTCAGTCTGTGGAGAGGTCTCTTGTCAGCCCCCTCCCACCACCAAATCCAGCAGCCTAAGCAGAGGTCCTACACATGAGGGAAAGGGCTTGTAGGGAAGAAATAAGTAAAGCCATAAAAAGATGAAAGGAGAGAAATGAGGAGATTTCTCTCTCTTTGGAGAGAAAAGGAGAAAAGGCAAGAATGACAAGAATCTAGAGGAAATTCTCTAAGTCGAGGATTTAGGAGCTTAGGAAATCAGATGAACAGTTGAGAGAAATAACCCTAATATCCTCCACCCTGTTTTTATGGGTTGGAGTAATCCACCGTCTCTGAGGTTAAATCCTGCCAACCCTCACTTGGAATCCTTGTGCAAGACTGGATGAACGTAAGACCATTGTAATTACTGCCAGGCCAATTCCTCTCTTCCACAGCAAGGGGCGTGGTGCCCCTTACTGAAGGATCCAAAGGTAAAGCAACAACTGGGCTCCTGTCTCCCACCTCAAAGGCACACAACCCCTCCCAAGGGATGGCTCCTTCCCTTTCTTCCTGAAGAAGAGCTGGGGGGGGGGGGGCAGAGTGCAGCTCTTTGAGGAGCTTCTTGCAGGTCCTTCTCCACCCCCAAAGTTAGAGCAGATGTGTGGCTCTGGGGCTCCGGGACCTCCGTACTCTCACCGCCCCCTCCCCCATGTGGGTAGCCAACAGGCCATAACATGGTTCTGCCCCCCAAAAACTGAATGATGACTGCCATTCTGCCTTGCTTCCCGCGCCCTGCCTTCACAGCATGGCATGGAAAACAGACAGCCCAGCCAGCAGGACCAGCATATCTTCCCATCAAGCGTCATCAACGCCTTCTTTCCTAAGCATAGGTGAGGCAATCTGGAAATTAGAATTTTAAATATGTAACTGGCATATGAATTATGGTTCAATAGGAAACTGTGATAAGAAAGAGGAAATGAGAAGACTGTAAATTACAAAGAGACATACAGCTGGGACACAAAAAATTTTGCCCTGAGACCCAGATGGGGAGGAATGGAAGCCAGGGAAGGGCCGATAGTGCCAAGCAGTAGAGGTCACTGCTTTCAAGTCACTACTTCTGGCACACATGCTGGGAGTTTCCCTTACTTGGTCAAATCGTAAGTCAGGACAGCTAACCTTTAGATTCTTGGCTATTGCTCTTGAAAAGGTCACTATCAGTCTCCCAGTGTTTTAGGAGTATCTTAATTAAAGGCACACACAGAAGAGCTACCAAGAGGGTACCTGGTTCAACCCATTTCTCTTGCCTGGGTGACCATGTGAGTCAGAGGACACAAACTCGGATGCCTATGGGGGTCAGAGAAGAACAAGATGAGTGACAGGTCAGGTCAGAGAGGACAAGGAGGAGTGGAGGGGCCTGGGGTGTCGGCCACTCAACTGTATCTCCAGGGAAGAAGGAACAAGGCACATGTTCCCAGAGCTTTTAATAGTCAAGAAAGCCAGAAAATAGAAAGAATATGTAAAATCATTGGCTTTTTAAATGTTGGCCATTGACATTAATGCTCTGGAAATCAGCAGTGGTTGTACTTGGTTGGCCACTCTCCTATACACCTTTTTTGTTACGAGATGGATTCTTTGTTTCTTTATTCCACAGAGTGAGCTCTCCCAGCCTACCTCCTGGCCTTTCCGGCCTCACTGCTGCGGTTTCACAGGGCACAGCAAATGCAGGGGGAAACGTGGAGCAAGCAGGGCGTGGGAGCCACATCAGTGGGTCTGAATATCGACTTGGCCGGTCTCTTGGCCTATGATTTCAACAACTTACTAACCCTCTCTGAGTCTCTACTCCTCTATCCATAAAATTGGGGAAAATTCTTTACACCTCCTAAGATTATTTTGAAGAATAATTGAAGTAAAATGAAGAAAGCACTTGATGAAGTGTTCAAAAGACATGAAGTGCTTCCCCTCTTCCTATTCTCCCATCACCATTCAGCACAACCTCGTTCTGTTTGTAGGTGCATGTAGGTGTTTACCTCCCAGTCACCCTATGGGATCGTGAGTATTTCAAATGAAGAGATCTTGTCTGTTTTATGCCCAAATGACAAGCACCTATCCCACTGCCTTAGACACAGTAGGCTCTCAATATATGCAAAATTTAATTATGATGTGTTATGAAGTAGATATTTGTGTGTGGCCCCCCCAAATTCAAATGTTGCCTTTATACTTCTTCCTCGTGTGATATTTGGAGGCAGCATGTTTGGGAAGTAATTAGGTTTAGGTGAGGTCATGAATGCGGACCCTCCATGATAGGATTGGCCTTTAAGATACCAGAGCATGTAACCTTCTCTCTCTCTCTCCCCTGCCTCCACCACAAGGATGCAGCCAAAAGGTAGCTGTCTGCAAGAGAGCCCTTGCTAGGAAGCCAACTGGCCAGCATCTTGACATTAGACTTCCCAGCCCCGCGAACTGTGAGGAACTATTGTTTAAGACACCCAGTCTACACTATTATATTATAGTAGCCTGAGCTGACTTATGTGTTTAGGAGGTTTTTTCTTAAATCTGGCACCAGTTGAGCCCATTTCTTCTCATTCTATCCTCATGATGTCTTAACATCAATTTGTAATATCTGCTCCTCATTTGGCAAGGATATTTTGAGGCCAAATGAGAAAAACAGGTCCAAATTAAGAATAAAATGCCGAAGAGTTTTCTCGTGAGAAGTATGGCACCACTTTTAGGTCAGCAGGGTACTATTTGTATACTCTTTGCATGCCTCAGAAGAAAAAAATAAACGTAAGAGATTTCATCACTCTGTTAATAAATAAATAAATAAAAGTCGTGCTTCAATTTTAGCATCCTCAAGCAATGTCTGCCAACAGTGCGTGTCGCTGCATGGGGTGTCCTTGGTGGCCATCCAGAGCTCTAGGCAATCCCCAACCATTTGTCCACTTTGGACGGAAAAGGCTGAATTGCATTCATCTAGGACAAAGGTTTACCAACCATGCCTGACTGAGCCGGGTTTCTTTGATTTTATGCTGAAAGACTTCCACAGACCTTCAAACAATTTCAGCTTCCCTCACCCTTGGAGGGTTTGCTGAACAATCCAGGCAAACACATTTCCTGTGATTTGCTGAGAAGCTAAAATAACTCAACAGAAAGCCCAGTTAGAGAGTAACTTCAGAATGACCCACTGAAAAGGAAGCAATGACAAGGGAAATCACTAGGAAGGTATCTTTCTTTAAAGAAGCTCAAGGGGACCAGCTATTTCTCCAATAAAAGCTTTCCAATTACAGAATTCAAATATTCTCAAGAATACCTTGAGGACAGGCTGTAATGAGGGACAGTTGCATTACTGGGGCCTACTGCTTACAACTGAAGCTCATCTGCTTAGTAAGCTAGAGTGGGTGTAATGCCTTGTTCCTCGGGGAAGAAACTTTCTTTTTTTTTCTTTTTTTTTTTATTGATTATGCCATTACATTTGCTCTATTCCCCCCTCCCTTCCCCTCCACCCTGCATACCCCTCCCCCACCATTTCCCCCTTTAGTTCATGAACATGTGTCTCAAATTCTTTAGATTCTGTATTTCCCCCTACTATTCTTACCCTCCCCCCTATCTATTTTCTATCTACTGTCTATACTACTTATTTTCTGTACCTTCTCCCCCCTTCCCCTCCTCCCACTCCCCTGTTGCTAACCCTCCATGTGATCTTCATTTCTATGGTTCTGCTCCTGATCTAGCTATCCTCTTAGTTTGCTTTTGTTTTAGGTGTGGTTCTTAATAACTGTGAGTTTGCTGTCCTTTCACTGTTCATCTTTTTTATCTTCTTTTTCTTAGGTAAGTCCCTTTAACATTTCATATAGTAAGGGCTTGGTGATGATGAACTCCTTGAATTTGGTCTTATCTGAGAAGCACTTTATCTGTCCTTCCATTCTAAATGAAAGTTTTGCTGGGTAGAGCAATCTTGGTTGTAGATCTTTGGTTTTCATGACTTGGAATACCTCTGTCCAGCCCCTTCTTGCCTGTAAGGTCTCTTTTGAGAAATCAGCTGACAGTCTGATGGGAACTCCTTTGTAGGTGACTGTCCCCTTAGCTCTTGCTGCTTCTAGGATTCTCTCCTTCATTTTAATCTTGGCTAATGTAATTATGATGTGCCTTGGTGTGTTCCTTCTAGGGTCCAACTTCTTTGGGACTCTCTGAGCTTCCTGGATTTCTCGGAAGTCTATTTCCTTTGCCATCTTGGGGAAATTCTCCTTTATTATTTGTTCAAATAATTTTTCAACTGGTGGTTGTGCCTTTCCCCTTCTGGTACCCCCTATAATTCGGATGTTGGAACGTTTAAAGATGTCCTGGAGGTTCCTAAGCTTTTCCTCATTTTTCTGAATTCTTATTTCTTCATTCCTTTCTGTTTGATCATTTTTTTCTTCCGTCTGGTCCTCTCCCTTGATTTGAGTCCCAATTTTCTTTCCATTACTATTGGTATCTTTTGTATCAGCATTCATTTCAATTAATTTAGCTTCCATATGTTTCTCTAATTTGTGACTAAAATCCACCAGTTCTGTAAGGATCCTTATAACCAGTGTTTTGAACTGTGCATCTGAAAGACTGGCTATTTCTTCATCACTTAGGTCTATCAGTTCTGGGGCTCTCAGTTGTTCTAGAGCCATTGTTGGTTTATTCGTACTGTGAAGTGAGCGGAGCGAAGCCTTAGTTGTTTACCAGGACGGGGCGACCCAGGTCGCTGGTTTGTGACGCTGTGTGTGGGGGCAGGGTCAGAGAGGGAGCAATGGCGTTCCTCTCCTCTAGCCCAGCGCATCCAGTCACTCAAACGCCTCGGGCTTGCTTATCCGATCCTAATTTTGCGAGCCTGCTGCACCGCGCGGGTTTCCCTTCTCACTGGTTTCTCCGCACGTAAATGCGCGCGACCGACCGACCCACCGCGCCTCTTCCCTGTGCGCTCCGGCAGCCAGCTCGCTGGCAATCAGTGCCCTCGGTTGCCTGCGCGCACCGCGCACCGCCCCGGGAATTTTTTCTTGCTAACCTGCTCCGCTGCTGGCCTCGCTCCTCGTACCCCTCGTACCGGTCCAGCCGAGTATCTAGTTGTCCTTTGGACTCCGTATTGTCGATTTTCCGTGTGGCTTGGTTGTGACTGCTGTTAAAAATAGTTGTTCTTAGATTTGGTTGTGCACAGAGGCGAGGTGGACCCTCCACCTACTTCTCCATCTTGGCCAGAAACTTTCATTAATCCACAGAAAAAAGCTCAATTTGGCATGATGGAGCCCTGTTGAAATTCATTTCAGGGATTCACTTTTATTTCTGCTTTCCTGAGAGTCAATTCTGTTTACTTGACCCTTGAACAATAAAGTAGTTAGTGGTACCAACCCACTGCACAATAAAAAATCCACGCACAACTTTTAATCCCCCCAAAGTCAACTACTAATACACTAATATTGACCAAAAGCCTTATGATAACACAGTAGTCCATTAACACATATTTTTTATGTTATATGTATTATATACTGTCTTCTTACAATAAAGTAAGCTAGAGAAAAGAAAATGTTAAGAAAAATCATAAGAGGAAACACATTTATGGTACTGTCTATATTTACTGAAACACATTTACATATAAGTTGACCCACAGAGTTCAAACTTGTGTTGTTCAAGGGTCAACTGTTCTTCCAATACCAGCCTCTCCTTAGTGTGGCTTGTTCTTTTTGAGGGTGTACCACACCTTGGGTTGTTAACTTCTCCACATGGACCTAGTGTTTGCTTCTACCAGGGCCCTAGAGCTCTCAGGGCTCTCAAACCAGTTTTGCATCTATGCCAAACTAACTGAAGTTCCCACATTGTGCAGACAACACAACGATGGACCCCAGAGGCAAAAATGCCACCTTGGATTTCCATCTCCCCACCCCCAGGCCCCAAACGTACACACTCAAAGCCCCACACGGACTCTGGGGGAAATTCTTTGTGCCCGCTTTTGGCAAATGGTTCCTGGGTAAATATAAACACCACAGCCCCTAGAACCTACAGCCTGTGCAAGCTTTGAATCACTCATGAACCAGTGGCCTCACTATCTTCTGGCAGTAGGCAATTTCCCTCTCCTGCTTATTGGGCTCACTATTTCCAATTTTTATCCAACATACCTAAAAATTGGGGGCAGGGGGTAGAAGCTGGCCAAGCTATACCAGCTCAATACACGATTCCGCCAGAAATGTCCTGTTTTCGGTTCCCTAAATGTCCAGGTTTGGGTTTCCTAAATTCTGCCATATTTAGGGTCCTGTATGTGACCATTTAGCTATAATTCAGGCTGGGGGAAGAAATATGTTCTTTGTAGCCTATGCTATATTGTTGTGACTCGAACCGTAACTCTTCCTCGTGACAGAGGGCTGCTGGGTCAGGAAGGGTACCTGAGGACCGTACCCCTCAGCAGTGCAGGCAGTTACCCCAAAGAAGCAGTCACCTCCCTGCACGAGGCCACATTTTCTGCACACAACTTAGTCTGTCCTCAGTTCTGAGGAAAGAACTTTGCCTGACATTAACTTCTCCGTGATTGGGAATTGGATGGCTGCACACTGATGTTTTGGTAGCCTCAGAGAGGCAAAGATGGCAAGGAATGAAACAAGGGCACAACCACCCACCACGTCACCACCGTGCTCTGCAGAGTTGCTGCGTGCCAACAGCAGCCAGGAGAACAGCCACCGAAACCAGCTCCGGCGGCTGACCTGGAGGCCTTGTCCCTGGGGTTGCCTCTGATCTCATTATGGCAGTCGACACTAGTCCTCTCAAAACAAACAGAGGAAATTTATGCCTGCCTTAGCCTGGGGAGAGCTCTACATTCCTTGTTTAACGAGAGTTCCAGCTTCTGAGACCACAGCCACTCAGATGGAGAGGATGTCTGCTTTGTTCCAAAGAAAGGACTGTCATCGCTGCCCTTCCCTCTTCCTGGGGCCGATAGGAAGGTGGGGAGCCTGGAGGGAGTTGCTGCACTTGTGGGCTAGGCTCTCTGCCCCGTCCCTGAAGAGACATTCCCTTTCTTCTTATGTCAACATCCCCGGCTCAGTCAGTGGGGCCATTTCCTCTTCCACAGCTCTGGGAAAGTCACTACAATGTGGCTGTGAAGGTTTCCACCTGCTGAGGCCAGAATTCCGACCACAGCCTGATCTGTGTAACAAAATGCTAGGCCTCCTGGTGGGGAAAAAAATTTCCCCCAAATACCCTGGCTTGACTGAGCCTTGGGAAACTTCACCTAATTTGGAGTTCCCGCTTTTAGGATAAACAGTAGGAGCGAAATGTTATTTTATACCCTTTAATTCAATCTCAGAAGTAACCGACTGCCCAACTCATGAGGTAGCTAGAGAGTGAACCTCCAAACCAAAATAGGATAGTGCAGTGGTTCTGAGCCAGGGCCTGTTTGGCTCCTCCAGGGGGCATGCACAGGGTATGGAGACAATTTTGGTTGCCACAGCAGAGGGAGGGAGCTACTGGCATCGAGTGGGCAGAGGCCAGGGATGCTGCTAAATATCCTACCATGTACAGGACCGCCCCCATAGCAATTATCTGGTCCAAAATGTCAACAGTGCGGAGAAACCCCGGTGTCAAGAGAGAACACTCAAGGATGTGGGTAGGTTTAAAATAATGGCAACTCTTATCACATTACAATGATGTTGACATGCAACCGAAATGTACACCATCAACAACCACAAAACTTTATCAGCTCTCTCCTCAAGTAAAACAAATAAAAGCTATAAACAAGTAACTCCACAGAGCAGGACGATTAGAGCCTGTCTGGAAAGCTCCGGAGCAGCTTCGGCATCGGACTGCGTCCCCAGCACCACCATGAGTGTCGTGCGTATTCCAAGTACAGGTGTGATCGGAGTGCTTATATCACAATGCAGTGATGAGTATTAACAGAAGGAATGTATGAGCGAAGTTTCATAATTACTAAAACTGAACATGTAGCCTGAGTAGATCTAGGTCTGGAAAAAAAGGCAAAAATGTCTCGACTTTTACAGTACTAACCGAGTATGACGGACCGGGGCTGATGTTGACCTACATTTCAGGGAGGCTAAGAAATTTTGCATACATAAATGCAGAAGTGCAGAAATGTATTATAGTGAAAATAATCACGGTGTATGTTTTGAAACAGTCCCCAATCTAATTTTCTGTACCAGTTTGAATATATTCCATTTCTTCTACATAGCATATTTTCTGTGCATTTGGTGTGAAGCTGGACACATAGCTAACACAGTCACTATTCTCATGTACTCCTTCATTCCAGCAAAAGAAGAAAGTCCCCATCCAAGCAGTTAATGCGTGTAAGCAAATTTGAGGAAAGAGAAGAAAACAAGAACTTCATGAATGAGCAGGAGGCAGTTTTTTAAAGGACTGTTTGAAAGGCTTGTATAAACAGTAAACAAAGCTGACTCACTAAATGCTAATACTGTTTATCCTGATGCAAGGCTTGGTTTTTCTTTTTCTTTCTTTCTTTTTTTTATTTTAATGTCCCAGAAGCTAGAGGAAAATGAATACTGTGTAGGGAAAAATGATACCTTCCTTGGCATTTCAAAGCCATTGCTCAATTCCTCTGGAGCAAGGAAGTCTTAGTAATGACTTTATTTTACCTACCGCAATTATGGTACACCTCGAAGTAATTCTCTGTAATACCCCACTTTCCTCCCTCCACTCAAGTCCTGCTAAATAATCTCTGGAAACCATTAACCAAGAGTCCTTTTCCAAGTTTCCTCTCCTCCCTCCGCTGCTGCCTCAGTCATGCTGGAGTCAGGACAAAGCAAACTTGTATTACATCACAGAGCAAACTCATTTTCTATAAACCATCCCCTTGGTAGTTTACGGCTACTGGAACCCAAGGCTGTCAACACTGTGGTCTTTGTGTAGTGGGTGTTGTTTAAAAAAATTTGTTCGAAAAGTTTGCCCACACCCCCTTCCTCTTTTGAATACAGGCAAGTAGTTCAGGGCGCCTCTCCAGCCCGGCTCCACCCCGCTGTGTAAACTAGACATTACCTTATACACAAATGAATCTACGGCATTCCTCAGTCTAGCTGCCTCGCTGCAAATTCCTACGCTCCCCAGCAGCCAGGCAGCACACACTCCCCCTGGCTTCCCCTCCTCTTTCCTCTTCCCCACCCCCCCCTTTTTTTTTTAAATTTCCACTGCCTCACTGTGTTTTTGTGTAAATGATCTCACATGACTCAACAAATCCATCTGCCTGAAGCAGGCCAAGTCTGGAGCCCTCCCAGGAGGGAGGAGAAGAATTGCTTTGTGGAAAGGACCTGGAGCTCTGCCCTTTCTCTGGCTCGAATTACCCGCCTGTCAGGCCTGACGGATTTGGCTAAAAATAAAAGGAAGCAGGCCGTGAAAAGCAGATGAATGGGCTCAGCAGTTCCTTAGATAACATGGGCCTGCTGTTGCCCAAAGCTCCCCAAACAGAAACTTCAAATGTAGGGCTTGTGATGCGGTGATGTGGCTTCCAGGTGAAAAGGGCTGTCAAGTCCACTAGCGTGGGGGAACGTGGCCTGTGTTTTAGATTTGCTTCAAAACGTGTGTGTGTGTGTGTGTGTGTGTGTGTGTGTGTGTGTGTGTGTGCTCGAGAGAGAGACAGAGAGAGAGAGTGTGCTGACTCTCATTTAAAAAGGTTCTCAGAAAACAGTTCAGTGGAGTGAAGGCTTGGCTGGTTAAAAAAAATCTTGTTTTCACTACAAAATTACCCCTCTCCCTACCTCCCAACACCAGACATTTTAAGCCTCCCTATGATGTCAGTTCTGCATTCAGAGCCAGCAAAGAGCTAAAAGTCCTTCTTGTAAGTGTATGCCCAGCACCCGCAGTGGGTATTAAGCACTTAGGTTGGCAATGTAATGACACACTGTAACAATCTGTAATATGAAGCAGTCAGCAAAGCCCTGGCTCTGAAAGCTATTTCTCCCGACCATTAACCATATGTTTGGCTCCTCAGATAGCCAAGCGGGTGTTCCAGCTTACCATCTGGTTTCTATCCACACAAGCAACTGCAAAGCACAGACTATCTCCCTCTGGAATTGCGTGCTTCTTTTTCTCTTTTCCATTCTTCCCGTCCCCTTTCCTCCTCCCAGCTTCTTGGTTCCCTCTGCTAGAGAATTCCCTGCCATTCATCACGTGCAAAGAAAACTTTACCTGACAGGGCAGCAGCGGAGCCATTAAGAATGCACAGCTGTACTGTAAACACGCCAGAAGGTCCTTGCAGCAACACAGTCTCTACCCTCTTCCTCACCTCCTATTGAGTGCTGACACTTGATCTAGTGTGTTAAAAATAGGTACATTCTTGACAGATCTGGGGTTGTCGTGGTGCCCTTCACACTCACTTCACATTCTGGGTGGGTGTGGGGCTTTAACACGCGCACACACGCGCACACACCCCCCCCCCAAGTTTGCCTCTGCATTCAATCTGCATGACATCAGTCTCACACAGAAGACACACCAACTGCAAACAACGGAGTTGACTGAAGGAATCTATTCCCTTTTCTGCCCTAAAGGATTTGATCCCAAGTGTGTTTTTCTTTCTTCTTCTTTTTTCCTAAAGAGCTCAAACTGAAAGAGGTGACACTTTAGAATAAGACCATACAGCCATTTTCACAAACTGAGAATTTGCAAAACCTAAGCTTATTTACATTTGCATTTTAACAGTGTACAGTAATGATGGAACATGCCATTCATAGGATTTTCTTACAATGTCTTCAAAATATTCATCCCAGATTATCTCCTTTACAGGATTTCAGGTACTTTTACAACTTCTGAAAAATGTGTAAAGAAATATGTGATAAACTGAATTTAGGTAATATTTTCCTTCCATCCCCACAAGAATTCTATGTGTATCACTAGCCCAATTTACTGAATTAAATTAAAGCGAATTCACTCCCATGCCTTAAAATAACAGCTTGTTTCTCACATACCAAGAACGAAAGGAAGAATATCATTAAAAAGTGATTAAGCAAAATGTCAGGTCTTATCAGCGAGGCCAAGCTGGGAGGCTCTGTCAGGGGACCTCTGTTTGTTCAGGAAGGCCACTACCTGTGCGAGTCTCTGTCACCCGCTGCCCTGGTCCATCCTCACTTCCGTGACCTCAGACATATCTTTTGTTAGCTACTCCTGCCAATAATGAACATTAAATTCTGCTGCATGTAAGTTTTAGAGAATACCAAAAAAGGAACTTTTAGATTTCAGAAAACTTGGGAAACTGTCTACAGAAGACAGGTTCAATTAAATGCCATTTTTGACCTCTAAATCATAGTACAAACTTAGGATTATATTACATGTTGTCAGAGTATCATTAATAAAAAGAAAGAAAACTGATCAATTCAAAATATCAACATCTGCATTGTTTACCTGGCTCTTTAAAAGCACTATAGAATCCATGCATGAAAAAGGTGTTTACCTTTTCCTCCACTGGCCCAATTACACTAGATCCCTAGGGATGGGGCCTGGTGTGAGGGTTTTTGGAAGCTGCCTGGTTGCATCTATAGTGCAGCCAGAATTGAGAAGTCTCGCTCTATTTGAACTCGTGTGATACTAGAAACCACCTCATCAAAAACAAAATGAAACCTTTGAAATGAAAATGTGAATGAGATTTAGGATTTAGAACAGTGGATTTCAAACTTGTTTATAACTGGAGTCTTCAAACAAAAGCTTGTGTGAAATACCTATGAACAAAGGAGTAAAAGTGGTCATTCATACTGTCGTTTTATACTTCCGGTCTGCACCATAACCATGGATTTCATAAACTCAGACGGGTAAGATGAGTCAGCTAGGGAGAACAAAGAAGCCACGCTACTGAATGCAAAAGCAGGGAACTGGGCTGTGAGCGGGAGGTCCAGCGATGCCCCCCTCAGCACCCAGTTTTCTCCACGGCCGGTGGTGGTTCAGATGATTGGGGCTGGTTTCATGTAAAAAACAGCAGCTTGTGCAGTGGGATGAAATTAATTCACATATTGATATTAATTCACATATTAATTTAATGAATGTCAATTAAATGTCCAGTACACAGCAGCTCCTGTCCTCGGGGTCATCAGAGGAGCCAGTTGCATACTTTTCCTTCGAGAAGTCTAGTTAAGCGGACACCTCAGGACAGGACAGCAAGGCGAGCACAATAATGGAAGGCTGGAGAGCTTGCTAGGGGAGAAGCAGCTAGTTCTGTCTGAGAAAACAGGCACCACTTCACCAGCACGGGACATGCAAGCCAGGTTCTACACATCTGAGTGGGGTTCCATAGCTAACCAAGAAAGAGAAGGATACTTCAGAAAGAAGGCACAGAATGTGGGAAAAAAAAACCCTCACTATAAACAGGCCTGGTAAGTTCTCGGGATAATGACATATTCTGAGGAGGGCAGGCAGGACTGGGATATGAGGTTGAAGAGGTAACAAGCCAGGTGACGAGAAACATTCACTGTCATGATACAGCTTAGACCAGTGCTGACCAACAGAAATATAAGATGAATCATCATTTTGAATGAATTTGATGAATTCATTCAAAATTCATCATTTTGATGAATTTTCTCATAGCCGCATTAAAAAAGTAAAAAGAAATAATGTTATTTAAACCAATATATCTAAGATGTTACCCTTTCAACAGTGGGATCAATATAAAAATGATAGGTATTTTACATTTTCATACTAAGTCTTTAAAATAGGATGTTGGTTTGACACCCATATGACAAATTCCAATGTGGACCAGCCACATGCTGGATACTATGCTGGGCAGCACAGGCTGCCCCCTTCCCCTGCAGGCAGTAGGACCAAAGGACTTGCTGGGATTTGTTTGTTAAGCAGACAAGTGCAGCAACTTGTGAGAAGAAGAGGAAGGATGGATGGGAGCAGGAGGAGGGCTGCGGGCTGCTTCCACGGTCCAGACGAGGGATGCAGAGGAGGAGGAGGAGCCAGGGCATGGCCCCAGGATGGCACAGAAAGGTCAAAGTGAAGAGATAGTTCTAGAAAGAATTCAGAAAACTTAAAAGGACTATACCTGAGGGATGGAGAAGGAATCACGGAACCACTGAATATGTTTTTAATGCTAAAAGCTGTGCTTAGTGTGAAAGTTAGTGGTTGTGTATTTAATAGGAGGCTGCACTGTTCCTTTCGCGCGTGCTCCCCTCTGCTGCGGAGTGCAGTGTCATGTAATAAACACGTGCTGAGTACCCACCACGCGCCAGGCACAGCCAGGCACTGGCACAAATGAGACACATGTCTTCCTTTTAAGGAGATCCATTCAAGTGCGGGAGACAGAACAACAGACTACAGGAAAGTTTAAGTGCATTACTGGATGGATGTGAAAGGTCTACAGAATGCTCCACAAAGCATAACTATTTCCTATAATACATTCAGTGACACTTCTGAGATAGCAGGGAGTGCAGCTTTAAGAGAGTCGTGGGCTTAATAACTGACCTAAAACAGATGCTTTACTTCCGTAGTTGATTTACTTCTGTAGGTGTTTTTGGTTGCACTGTATTAAAATCCTGACAGTCGTGGGTAACTACAGGTATCACTCTTTGTCTGAATTGCAGATCTCTAAACTCAGGAACCAAACAGATTCAGACAAATTCAGATAAAAGTCTTGCTGTCATGCTTCTTATCTACTATTTGAACCTCAGAAGTCAAGTTGACCAAATAATGCTATATACTTTGCTATTTGAGCTCACTTTGGGAAATTTCCATATCCAAATTCTGGAAATGAGTGCATTGGAATAGAAGGGATATTTATACCGGAGTTAATAAGAGTTTTTTTTCTAATTTTTCATTTACTAATTTTTTTAGAAAGAGAGAGATGAAAAAAAGAGAAAGAGAGAGAAATGTCTATTTGTTGTTCCACTTATTTCTGCATTCATTGGTTGCTTCCTGTATGTGCCCTGGCCGGGGATCAAACCTGCAATCTTGGTGTATCAGGACAACACTCTAACCAACTGAGCTACCTAGCCAGGGTGATAACAGTTCTTTAGTGATTGATTTTATAACCTCATGACATGCCTCAAACTAACCCAAGACTCAAAAAAATGCTGTAGTTAAACCCTTCTAAATTTCATTTTTAATCACTAATGATAATGTGGCAACTACTTGACTTCAACAATCAGTCAAGGAGCAACCAAAACGTAAAGTGGGTATACAGGACCCTAGAACGAAATGTGTTGCTGAGTTATGTGTGCTGTGTGTTCACTTGCTGCACAGTGGCCATCAGTCT
The DNA here is from genome assembly GCF_021234435.1 of Artibeus jamaicensis. NCBI lineage: Eukaryota > Metazoa > Chordata > Mammalia > Chiroptera > Phyllostomidae > Artibeus > Artibeus jamaicensis. Next base: position 37,738,407 of record NW_026521812.1, on the reverse strand, counting down.
GCATAGAAGCCTCCATCCAGCAAGGCTCCCAAATCCCGCCTGGCGTGTGACTGAGCATGCTGAACATGTCTGACAGGAGGAATTGGCTTGTTCCATTTCTCATCATGCTGGAGGCCGAAAAACACTGCTACGGCACTTCTTTATTGATGACTCATTTATGAGAAGTTCAAATATATAAGCCGGGATAGCCAAAAACACTTAGTAATTTCACTGTTAACTTGATAGTCCAATTCAATGCATTCGTGGTCCCAATGTGTTAAAATTTGATACATAACATGTTCAAGCATGCGTATGTTTTTTATTATGGTTATAAAAATCATTTGAAATATATTAAAAATGAAATGCAAATGAAGTGTTTGCAGAGTCCCTCAAGTATCTCCAGGGCACTACTGCAGACCAGAGTTTGAAGTCCCCTGGCTTAGGGCTTTTAAGGTCAAAATTTAAGTCTAAGAGCAAAATTTAAGTCTGAGAGCACCCGCTATTTAAAGATTATCAAGTCTTTCCCAAACTTTGGCTGAGGGCAGATAGATCCCCTCGTTATCCTAAAAGCAGTGAAGCTGAGACTCAAGACTGCAGAAAGTGTTTTAAGATTTCTCTAGTAAGCTAGAACTCAAGACACTGGAGCCCAGATCTGAGGTACATTATCCATTTCCCAATGTTGTTCATTCACCAATTCACTCAACATTTACTGATCACCTGTTATGTGCCAGGCATTAGTGAAGAACATAGATAAAAATCTCCTATGGTCATGAAATTTAGAGTCCAGTGGGGCGGGGGCAGGCCAGAGACAGACAATAAACACAAACCATAAACATAATAAATAAGTTATTTTTGTTATAAGGTGACAGGTGCACTGAAAAAAAAATGACTGCAGACAGAAGGCCGAAAATGGGGTGGAAAAAGGCTGTAATTTTAAATAGGATGGTCAGGGTGGGGGAGGAGGTGGAAGTGGATCTCAGTGACTTATAGGAGGTGAGAGGTAAACCAAGTGGAGGTGAGTTAGAGCAGTGGGTCTCAAAGTGGACCACAGCATCACCTCAAAACTCATTCCTGGCTCAGAAAAGCTAGAGTGGGACCCGACAAGCCGTCCAGGTGATTCCAACGCACACTGACGTTGCACACTGACGTTGGAGAACCGCTGCCCTACAGGAGAGGTCCTAAGGCTGGGGCAGGTCTGGAGGTGAGAATAGGAGGAGAGGGGTGGGGATAGGAAAGAGGGGCCAAGGGCAGACAGAGCACAGACAAGTCTCAGGTCACAGTGAGCTTTTCCTCCAAGTGAAATGGGTAGCCATGGAGGGTTTCCGGGCACAGAAGCTACAAGGCCCGATTTGTATTTTAAAAGGTTCCTCCTGGCTATTCTGTTGAGTAGAAACACTGCATTATTTGCCTCAGCAGAATACTCCTTAAATTTTAAATTCCACTTTGGGCAGGGGCCTGCTGCTAAATGTTGAAAAACAGGCTTTGATGGCAGAGAGCTACCATCAAAACACTTTTGGAGTGTTTGCTGCTTTCCATGGTGTAAATACTCCCACCCTGGTTGATTCCATAATTCCCGCATGACTTACTAAACACGGAGTTGTGAAGAGATGCACACAGTCAACTCAAAGCACCGACTTCAGGTCCCAAGGTCACTGCTACCATTGAAAACATTGGGAAATAATGGGGAACTTTGTAAATTTGACTAAAAATGTTAATGTTATTTCAGAAGTCAATAGAAACGTAGTGTATTCTACAGGCATATTACTGCTAATCAAATACAGATCCCAATTCCTGAAAATTTAACATAAAGACAATATATTATTAACTTTATTTAAATAAAACCTCATTAGCATTAATCCCGAAATTCCTTTGCTCAAAAATCTATTTAGCTTTTAACTAGGTTTTCTTTCACTGTATTTTTCCTCCTACTACAATTAACATTTTGTGTCCTCAAAAAGTACACACGGACTAAGATCTGTCATGCAGAATATGCAGGGCTGCAAAACTCCAAGAGCTCACATGAATACTGGGCAGGCCACCAAGCAGTGTATGTGTTTACAAGAACAAAAGTTTGCATTTATCTGCAGATGCAGTGAAGTTCGGATAAGGCCTTCATCCATTTGATCTGCTGAGAAATCTCCTTAGCTAACGGGATGGCCCTATTTCTATCAGGACAGATTGCAGTTTGTAAAAAATATTTTGGAAGTATGAAGAAAAAGCCTCTAAAAACCCCTGGTAAACAAAGTGTTTGCCACTATCAGAAATATGCTCCACACATTCTCCAGTCTACATTCCCCCTCCGCCTGCCGTGCCCCACCCACACTCAGACCCCAGCCAGCCAGATCAGCAAATATGCACAAACTTGGACTCCCGTAAAACAATGGGGTCTTTCAGGCCTTACAGTCTTCTGAAGAAACAGGCTGGAACGTCATGGGAAAAATTAGGAAATATCGGAGGAAAACAGCTCACAAAATGAGGGGTGGAACCACTTGCTCACATGTTCTAATTCCCGAACAAAGAAAAACAACCGTGACAGCCCCCTTCCTGCTCTGACCCTTGCACTTCAAAAGACAGGCTTCCTAACCCCCTCTTCTTTGCTTGGGGATTACAGCAAAAAGATGTAGAGGAGACTTCAGAATGAGAAATTTTTAAACCTAAAAGGAGAAAGAATTTCAAAAGCCTCTCCCTCAAGAAAAACACAATACCCAATCCCAACGACCTGCCTTGTCCATGATCCATAACACCAAGACAATTACAGACCAGCTGGATTTCAACAACCACACAAAGGAAAACAGAAGCTCCCTCTAATATGCCTTTTTTGATTTTTCATTCTTCCAGAGTATTCTTGTTTTGGGTCTCACACAGCTAGCTCCCCCTCAGCAACCCTTCCTTCTTACCTGTCATACCCAGTTTATACCTTTGAAAGCAGCCTCCCTGGCCTATAGTCCTGCAACGCTCCATTCTCTGTCTCCCAGCCTATGCCAAGCATTCTTCCATGTTACAAATTACTTGTGCCCGCCTTCTCCACCGAGCACCTCTTTCACCTTAAAATTCTCAGTTTAAGACTTGGTAACTACTACAAAATGAATTTCTAAATTAATCAAGTATATTTGCAACCTTGTCAACAAATTTACCCTTCTGCTTTAATAATCTAACTATATTTTCCAGTTGATTAAATTAATCTGTTTTTCTAAACTCCCTGAGGATTATGTCTGAGTCTCCCAACTTCCCACTATTTCTATCTGTAAGATTTTATCAACTGCTAAGCATTACAGGCATGTCAGCTACCTCCCAACTGTGAAATCTGATGGTCAATGGGCTTGGGAAAAGATCCATAAATAGTTTATTATTATGCAGGGATGTCCAACCCATAGCCCATGGGCCACCTGTGGCCCAGGATGGCTATGAATGTGGTCCAACACAAAATCATAAATTTACTTAAAACATTTTGAGATTGTTTTGTTTTCGTTGGTGTTTGTGTATGTAATACGCAGCCCAAGACAACTCTTCTTCTTCCAGTATGGTCCTGACACACCAAAAGGCTGGATACCCCTGGACTATATGGCATTACGTGGAAGAGAGTCTGTTTTTCTCTTGGAAGTAAAAGGCAACATATATTAAAATGATAAATGTGCCTTAAAAGGTAAAACCATTAAAAAAGAAATATATCACATACTGAAAATAAAAGTCTAACGAGGCTGAAACCTTACAAAGGTATCACACAGACACATCACCTGTATCACTTGAAGTGCCTAAGCCTAAGAACAACCTTTGGGGAGCAACCATCATTGGACATGGAGGGAGAATTCTGAGTCAGGTAGTGAACCAATTAATAACGCAGGCTAAAATGCAAAAGAGGATGGTGGTGAGACACTGACAGAGAGGTGAAAAGTGAACTCAGTCCACAGAGGTCAATACACCTGTGACCTTACAGACCAAGTTCTTAAACCACCGATTCAAATTGTGCTATGCATCAGAATCATGTGCTTTTAAATATCCCATTGCCCAGGGTCACATACTAGTAAAATCAGAATGTCTAAGGTGAGAGCCAGGCGTCCATGATTTTTGAAGCTGCCTGAGTGATTGCAATGTGCATCAAAGTTTCAGAACCACTGTCCTAGACTGTACTGGTGGGAGGTTTCAACTCAGTGAGGAAAGAGCACAATAACTTATCATTAAAAATTGTGATGATGATGAGTTAACTCTGATACTTTTAAGTGAGAAATCACTACTTTGGTTCCAGTAAGTCTCTTCTCTGATTATCATAATGTGGTCTATTACACAGTCTTTAAAAGACCCTAAACTCATCTGTGCCTTTGGGATTTAAAGTAGGAAAGGGAACAGGGCATGATGGGAGGTATAAGCCCTGATAACAACAATAATAACTGCAATGTAGGTCATTGTGCTGTCAAGGTTCTGGGCTTTCAAGAAAGCAGCCTGGGCACAAGGCCCAGGCTGGTCATCTACTGGCTGTGGGGCAATAGACAACTACCCAGCGCAGAACCCAGTGTTCGGTCTGAAGCAGTGGCTCCCAACCCTCACTGCTGTTAGCATACCCAGGTACAGGCTGCAACCCAGGTAATCTGACTGATGATGAGTGGGACCCTGGGATCCACATATTTTAAAAGCTCCCTAGGTGAATGTTATCGCCACACAGGTGTGCCAAACCACCAGCAGGAAGATTATGAGAAAGGGCTCTCAGGCTCTACCACTTCATCAAATCCCTGCTTTATCAGTTCCTAGCTATGACTCAGTTTCCTTATTTGTAGAAACAGAGCTAATTAATAACATCTCCTTCGTTGGGATGCTTACCTGACAATTCATTTATCTACCTCGCTGGGTTATTGTGAGGTTTCAATAAAGCACCTGGCACATAGCAAGTGCTCAATTTTATACACTGTGTCACATACTTACACATATGCATGTTTTTTGTAAGAATTAAGTGGCATTATGTATATAAAATGATTAGCACTGTCCTCCATGTAGAAATGTTCAGCAGGTATCAGCTACACTGATGCTGATGTCAGTGGTAGCAGGGAACCTCGCTGGAACTGGCTGTCTTCTGTCTGGGACTTCATCCTCTCCTTCATTGCAGCACTGCAGCCTTTGCTTCAGAAATAAAACCTAAAATGTTATGGGGACAGGGAGGAATCCTTGAACTCACTCTGAATTATTAGGGGTTCCCACTAACCATGGAAGGGTGGTTCTACTGCAAAGTAAAGATGAAAATGTGGGCTTAATGGCAAAGACACGTGGTGACGGGCCCTGCCGCACATGATGATGAATAGCAGAGCTCGACAGCAGAAGAAACTCAATCAACCCCCTCGTTTCCTGGGGGAACCCAGATTTGAAGCGTGTTTTGTCCCTAATCACACCGTTAGTGGCAGAACTGGGATCAGACTTAGGAACCAAGCTCTTCAGTTTCCAGGTGCTTCCGCTGCTCCCACTGAATGTCCCTGTTGAGCAGCCCGTCTGAGAGGCACGATGCTGTCACACAAGAGATGTGGTACTTATGGCCAAGGCCAATGTGAGGGCTGAGGAATGTGGTGCCCAGTTTTCCAACCACTTCCTTTCTTACTCTGCCCAATTCTCTTCCATGGTCCAAATTCCACACCCTGCAGGCCATTTCCGGCTGAGGCAGAGGATAAGGAACAGTAGAAAGCAGCTGTGGTTTACTTTGCGGCCAAATTACTTTCTGGGGCATGTTCGGTTCCAATTTTATAACATAAAACAATTATAAAAAGAGTTTAATTTCCCAAATTTTCACTTACCTGTAACTGTTCAGGGCTGTACACATACATAGTAAGGGATACTTGCATATTTTTTATTCACCGACCAAGGACAGGAAATCGGTCTTTCACGGATTAAGTCTTGGACCAGCCCATCTGAATATTCTCACTGACAAATGTGATCTTGCCTAGGTTTTGCAGAATTAAATATTCCCTCAATGCTAGTTCTACTTGACTTTAGCAACATGACCAAACTAAAAATTCAAATACCATTTAGTAAAGGAAAAACATTCACATTCTGTTACCAATCACCCCTCCATTTTTAATCCGGTGGCCTTGGGCTGACATAATCCAAAAGATTACAAAGCAACATCCCGATGAGTTGTCATGGTAACCCCCAGATGTCATATATTCCAAGCCCCAGGGCTGTAAATTCTCATTTTTAGTCTACTCTACTCATATCCTACTATTTCATGTGTAACAACCAACTAAAATGCAATTTGATATGTCAGTTGCCAAACACAGTAGAACATGCCACTTGCTATTATAGCCAATAATGAAAGATTTCTAATTGCTTCTGTTTGCAAAGATATAGCAAATCACTGTGTATTCTAAGTCATTGGGCTGATCCTCAAAGAGAGGCTATTTATAGCCAGACTTCCTCCACTTTTACTTACTTTGTCAATATTTGAGAGCCTTGGAGATGAAAAGAGCTCTAGTGAAAGCTGGGCATTATTATTTTCTGAACAGGAGAAAATGCACTGATCTTTAAACTTTCCATAGACACAGTATATTTGATCCCAAAGAGAAAAAAATGCACGTACATGCTTGCACACACACACAAACCCTCACTGTGGTCCAAGACCTTTAAGGGTACAAATATAGAACAGGGTATCTTGCGAGATTTCCAATTCTTTATAACTAGAGAAGAGAGAAATATGTATGATTGAACTTCAGGTAGTCCAAACATCTTATTTTAATCAGAGATTCTGTTATGGGTTGAATTGTATTCTCCCCACCCCCCCAAATTCATATGTTGGAACCCTAAACCAAGTACCTTAGAATGTGACTGACTTTGGAGGCAGGGACTTTAGAGAGGTATTTAAAGTTAAATGAGGTCACTAGAGTTGGCCCTAATCCAATATGACTGGTGTTCTTATAAGAAGAGGAGATTAGGATATAAACACACACAAAGGGAAGCTCACATGATCTTCAGCCGTTTACAAGCCAGGAGAGAGGACCTCAGGGGAAAAAAAATTAACCCTGCTGACATCTTTGAGCCTGTAGAACTGTGAGAAAATAAAATTCTGTTATTTAAGCCATCCAGTCTCTGGTACTTTGTTATGACAGCTTTAGCAAATGAATATAAGTTTCCACTCTTTTCACACCCTATATAAGTTCAGGAGTGGCCTTTATCTTGGGTATAATAGGCCCAAGTCTACCTCTACAGATCTGTCCTCTGCTTGCCTTCCTTCGGCTGTGGGCCAGGTGGGGTTCACTATAAACATACAGAGGCACCAGCTGAATTCCAAGACAGTTGGGAGATCTATTAGAAGGCTAATACAGAGAGATCCCTTTTGAAATTCCCATTAGCTGAAAAAGCATTAAAATCACCTCTGTAAATAGCAAAACTGGAGCAACTTCTGGAGTTGTGTGTTTATGTTTATTTTCCCTGCTTATCATTTAGAAGAAATACTCATGAGAAAAAGAATGTCCAGAACATAAACAACAGGTCAAAAGAGAAATGAAGAGACATGGATAATACACAAACCAGATTATTAATCCTGAAACAATCCAGAAGCAGACATGTGAATAAATCACACCATGTGGGGTTTTCTTAACCCTAAAAATAAACAATGTGGAGAGATGTACAGAGGGCTGCATGTCAACAGCTTTAAACCAACACATGTATAGAGTTGCAAACTATTGTTTTTGCTAAAATTCTAAGAGAACTTTTCTCTTTTTGGGTTTTGAAAATCACCTTACACTATATTTCCTTTTTCATCTACACAATAGCTGCCAGAGAGTGCAAAACCATACTTACGGCCTGTCTCTAGCAAGTCCACAAGTGATCTTCTTGATATCTTTTATTTCCTAGCCTCGTTTTCCTACTTTTTGTTATCAGCTTTAATAGGATATGTCTTTGGAGTCAAATTATATCTTTTTGCAATAATGGGGGGTATCAGTAAATAGATAGCCTTTATTAAGCATTAAATATTTGTAGTACTTGTGTTCCAGAGCACCTCTTTGATCCGTGAGATGTGAGATTTTATGCTCAGAAGAAAATTTGTTTCAGTTCATGGAGAAACTGAAATAACATCAATTTCTCATACCTGTTTTAATCACAATTTGAATTTATAGGCTAAAATAGCAAAGAGCCCTGTTAGAAAGCTGAGATCACAATGAGGTAAGAAGGCACCTTTTTGTATTTGGGAGCTTGCACTCACGATGGTGTCCAGCACCCAGAGACACATACATTCCCCGTGGTCAAATCTTTTAGACTACCATCCAATCCTTTCTTCCATGTGAGAGTGTTACCATGGCAGCTCCACGCCAAAGCCTGCCCTGGGTACAGGTCTTCAGCCTGCTCAGGTGGATCCTGTCTGCTTCCATCTGCCTGTGTACATGGGCTGCCAGCCCAGCTCTACCTGCAGGAAAATCCACTTGACTATTTACAGTGCTGGCCTGGAACTACACAGGTCGGGGTTTGCATTTTGCATCCTCCATTGGCTGTGTGATCCTGGACAAGATATTAAACACTCTCTGAGTCTTAGGTGCCTCATCGGAAAATTGGGATAATAAAGAAAGACCCTCTTGGGATTTACATGAGGATTAAATAAAACAACATAGTATGTAGGATCCTAAATACAATGTCTGGCACACCACAGTCAACATTCAATAAACATCAGCTATTATCATTATCATAATCATTCTTTAAAGAATGATTGGTGGCCAGTACAACCTCCTGGTCTTTATATCTCCTGAACCCATCAACAGGCTAATGTGAAAGCTCTCCAGGATCATTCCATTTCTGTGAGGTCAGAGGGGGGGCCAGCCACAGTCCTGTGGACCAGGCAGGAGGCGCCACCCCTGAGCAGAAAGAGCGAGAACCATCAACCCTCTGGTTTGCAATTATCACTCACTCCATGCACAGGATTTACATGTTCAGAGGTTGAGTGTTTAAAGAACGAAGTTGAGAGTTTTCCTGTTAGTCTGAAGAGTCTGTGTTCTTCAGGCTTTTGTGGGCAGAGTGACAGAATGAGAACACTCTGAGCTCCTTATCACCCTCTTCATCGGCAATGCCAATGCCTGCACCCAGGTCTTCTGGGCTGTGCGGATTGGGGAGCTGATGAGGTAGTTACATTTCCTGGAAATACAGGCAGCAGTTTCCTGTGGCTTCCTCTGTTTTTGATGTAGAGATGAGCACACGTAAAAACTAAACACATCAAGGATCAGAGCTTCAGTCAGCGGTGGTACAAATGCTGTAAAACACTGTCATTTCCTCATAAACAGATTCAGAAGTGAAAGGTATAGACCATCTCCCAAAGAACAATCTACCTACTAAGAAACTACACAGTAGGGCTGCGAGGTGACAGGGAGAGAGAGAGCACTGTCCTCCATGCCTGTCTGTATATCTATGACCTGCCTCTTGTGTTGATGAACATTTCCATAGACGGAGATGCAAATGAACAAGAGCCAAATCTTCCACAAAGGCTAATGTTTTGCATGAACCTTAGCTTGAAAAGCTCTGGTCTGGTCACAGGGCTTCAACATACATTTCTCTAGAATTTGGGATCCGGTCAGGAAAAGTTCACTCCCTTAAGTGGAAAGTAGTAAAATGGTTAAATGCACGTCACTGTTTACAAAACTATCCGAAAGGACAGTTTAGGATTAAATAAAGCAATGCACAAGACATCTGAGTAATAGTCAGGTTCACAAAAGGTAACTATACTGTGTCGTTAGAACCAACATAAAACAAAGAAAATGATATCTCAGTCAGCGATACCATGACATGCTGAAGAAGGAGTGCGGGACGGAAGTGAGGGCTGCATAGGGTTCATACAAATCAGAGCAGACATGAGATGGTCTTGGAGATGGGCAGCCTAGTTCCACGTTCCACCTTTGCCATTCATCAACTGAGAGACCTTGGGCAAGTTACTGAACCTCTCAAAACTTCTGCTTCCTCTGTGATTTTTGTTATTCCATCACTGGCACCCCTTTCTGTATGAAGGGTACCCTTCTACAGTAGAATTACCCATCACCACAGCCCACCACATAGCACAGACAGCTCAGTCATAGAATACACCTCATTTGCAGTAGCTGCCATGAGAATTAAAAGTAATTTAAAGTCAACACAAGAAACGCTGGTTGCATTCATAGAAATATACATCATCATAGATGCTGGAATCTGACTGCATGGGTTCAAAGCCTAGCTCTATTCACAAGGTCCCTCTGAGGTAAAATGCTCAATATCTTTGTTCTAAGTTTCCACATCTGTAAAAATGGAGCTAATAGTAGTAACTACATCACAGGGTTGTGAGGACTGAGTAGATGTATATAAAGCATTTTAAACAGTGCGACATATGTAGTAAACATTCAATAAATGTTAGTTACGGTGATTATAATGGTAGAGCTGTTCTTAATGCTATTAAGAATGGTGTGAAAGTCACTGATGTAGAGAGAAATGCTCTTTATAAGGAGAATCATTCTTTTAAACAATCCAGCTTGATGGAAAATCCCTTAAAGACAATTAGGAAGAACCTAATTACTCATATGAGAATTTAGCAAGCTTTTGTATTTGGCCTCCTGAATGGACCTACTGACCAAGGGATGTGGCCTGAGCAAATGATCCACGTCCAGAGATCACCTTCTTTTTGCTGCCAAGAAATACAAGAGCTTCTAAGTTATGGATCAATCATCATAAGTTTAATTATAAGTCAATTCCTATAAGTCACATCTCTCAAGAAGAACTAACAAAACTTTTTGTTTATCCAGTGGCCATCCCCAAGGGCTATGTCTGTATGAGTACCATTCTGAATAACCAGCCAGCCTCACTCTTATTGAAACCCATATTAAGTGCAACTCAGGCCTATTTTATGGACTAATAAAGCTTCTTATTCACTTCTGCTTTATGTATAATATAGCCACTCATTCATTCATATAATAAACTTTTATTAAGTACTCACTATGTGTCAGGTGTTGGGCTAGGAACTGAATAAACAAACACATCGAAGAAACAGTCTTCAAGATGTTTAGGCTAGTAAGAAAGGTAAGTCAACTAACCACTAGAAAAATAGTGCAGGGAGAGAGAGGTATCTGAGGCAGAAGAGCTCAGGCTTGCAGAGAGGAACCAGAGAGAATTCATGTATTCAACACAAAGAACTGGGAAAGTAAAGGTTTGTCTAGAGCACAGAGGGATTAGAGGAGGAAAGAGAAGTAGGCTGGAAAATATGGAGGTCTCAGACATTCTGACCTATTCTCAGTGTCATGCAAAGGAGTGTGTTCTGCTAAGAAAAGGTCTTTGCAAGGTCATTAAAAGACTCAGTTTTACCATTAGAAAGGTCATTCTTGATGGCTGTATAGAAAATGAGCAAAGGGTCTATATGTGAAAACTAGGAGGCTTTACCTGGAAGAGAGATGGTAAAGAGGTTTACCTGGAAGAGAGATGGTTAAACCTGCACACAGAAGAAATAAAGGAGGGAGTGAAAAAGAGAGACTCTGAGGTTGCAGAAAATGGTAGACCCCGGATTCTGTGAAGCTATCCTAATTCAGCTCACTGGACAGGACAATCAACCTGTCAGTGTTCAGATACTTCTTAAAGGAACTGAGACTACAGATCAAAACTGAAGACCACATGTGCTTACCCACTGTCAGTGGGATTTGTGAAACTGCAAAGCCATCATTGTCCATGACCTAGGAATGCCAAAGCCCTTGCTTTTGGAGCCTAGAAGAATCTCACACAGCAGAGAAAAGGCTCTTAAGTTAAAGGGCCTTTACCACACTCACTTTAGCTTCCTCCCAGTATAAAACAGTGGAAAGGCAGGGAAAGACAACGTGTACTAAATCCCACAGTTCCATCTAGTCATCCCTTCTCTGAAAGTAATGAGAGGTTATTATGACTAATTGTGTCTAACAGGCTCAGAGACATCCTGGCTTCTCTGCCATCCTTGTGGGCTAGGTGAGATTCCCCTATTGTTGGGCCAGCACAGTTTATTTCCTCAGTAGCTATTTCTTGCCACTTTACCTTGCAAAATGTCTTCCCTTTGAATTTAACCAAATAAATGCCCTAAGCCCTGTCATAATGTTAATATTCTTGTGGAGCATACTTTTACATCACAAGAAAAATATTTACTTCTAGTCAAGAAGGAGGCATAGGTAAACATGGCTTGCCTACTTGCACAACCACAGCAAAAATTACAACTGAACTACAAAATAACTATTACCCAGAACTGTCAGAAAATTGAGCTGTATGGAAATCTGACAATGAAGGAATGCAAAAAGTCACATTCATTCAGACAGGTAGGAGGGGTGGAGATGAAGAGACAAGGAGACAGGGAACGATGGTCCTATATCCATGTGTGGTAAATAAAAATCAGGAAGGCTATCTCAGGAGCAAGGGATCCCAGCCCCACACCAGACCACTAAGCCCAGGGTTCCAGTGCCAGGAAGATAAGTCCCCATGACTTCTGGCTGTAAAAACCAAAGGTGGTTGGGGCAATGGAAGAAACTGTGGGATTCTCAATTGTTTCTTCTTAAAAGGCCCACAGCAGACTTAAGACTTACACAGACTCACTCCCTCTGGGCTTCAGCACTGGGGCAGCAGCTAGAAGGGCACCGATGGCATACAGGGAGAAATTTAAGTGTCTGGCATTAGGGTGAGTGCTGAGTGCCAGGGGGCAGCTTCCTCCTAGACAAAACTCCAGAGGCCAGGCAGTGGCCATTGTCCCTTTGCTGAGCCCTCCCTTACACAGAGCCACAGGGCAGAGGGAGACACCACATTGGGGACTCCATTGACATGGTTCACACAGGGTTCCCCACCCTGGTGATTACCTAAGGCTCTGCCCCATCCGACTTATGGGTGCACTTTTCTACAATAGGCCACATTAAAAAGACAGGGAGTCAAAGCAGCTCTACCTAATACATAGAAACCAACACAGGGAGGCTGCCAAAATGAGAAGACAAAGAAATATGGCCCAAATGAAAGAACAGAACAAAACTCCAGAGAAAGAACTACACAAAATAAAGATAAGCGAACTTTCATATGCAGAGTTCAAAACATTACTTATTAGGATGCTCAAGGAACTCACTAGGTACTTCAACAACATACAAAAGACCCAGGCAAAAATAAAGATTACACTAAGTGAACTAAAGAAAAATTTACAGGGAACCAACAGTTGAGTGAATGAAGCCGAGAATCAAATCAATGACTTGGAACACAAGGAAGAAAAAACATTAAATCAGAACAACAAGAGGAAAGAACCCCATTACCCCCAAAACAAGGACAGACTAAAAAGCCTCTAGGACAACTTCAAACATAACAACACTCACATCATAGGAATGCTGGAAAGAGAACATAAAGAGCAAAAAATCAAAGTTACTTGAAAAAATAATGAAAGAAAACTCCCTTAATTTGGTGAAGGAAATAGATATACAAGTCCGAGAAGCACAAAGAGTCCCAAACAAGATGGATGCTAAGAAGATCACACCAAGACACATCATAATTAAAATGCCAAAAGTTAAAGAGAGAATCTTAAAGTAGCAGAGAAAAGCAGGTAAGTTATCTACAAGAGTTCCCATAAGACTGTCAGCTGATTTCTCAGAAGGACCTTTGCAGGCTAGAAGGGACTGGCAAGAAGTATTCAAAGGGATGAAGAGCAAGGACCTACACTCTGAATTGCTCTATCCAGCAAAGCTATCATTTGAAATTGAAGGGCAGATAAAGTGTTTCTCAGACAAGGTAAATCTAAAAGGAGTTCATCACCAGCCATTATTATATAAAATTTTTTAAAGGAATTTATTTAAGAAAAAAAAGAAGACCAAAACTATGAATGTTAAAATGGTAGTAAACTCACAACTATAAACAACTGAATCTAAAAATCTGCTTAGTTTGCTTACAAAGTAAGGAAACAAATAGAACAGAAACAGAATCATAGATATGGAGAGCATCTGGAGGTTACCGGCTGGGAGGGAAAAGGGGGAGAATGGGGAAAAGGTGCAGGGATTAAAAAGTACAAATTGGTAGGTACAGAATAGGCACAGGGATCTTAGGAACAGTGTAGAAAATGAAGTAGCCAAAGAACTTACATGCATGGCCTATAGATATGAACTAAGGGGGGTGGATTGCTGGTGGGAACGGGGGTACTAGGTGGAAGTGGGCAAAGGAGTAAAAGTTGGGACAACTATAATAGCATAATCAAAATATATTTAAAAAGTAAAAAAAGAAAACTATCTGACCACATCTGGTCAGATGCTTGTTTCGTGACACTTCAGGCCTTTGAGACAGGTGGGAATGTTCTCAAAATAAATCAACATTTATTTTAAGTATAAAATGCAATGAAATCTGTCCTGTGCCATTGGTTATATTGTAGTCAGCTTTTCTGAATGCACCTGTTAGGAAATACTGAAAATTCTCTAAATAAATAGTAAGTGGTCACTTGCACTGTACTTACCACATACAACCTTTGACAAGAAAGAATGGCCACAAGGAGGGTTAATTAAACCCAGGTCAAAACTCCATCGAGGTGGTGGCCCATGGCCTGGGAGTAACCAAGACAGTGGTGGAAGAGGGATAAAGGAGAACATCAAACACTGCGTGCAGGGCCTTGTAGGGCAGCCAAATGATTTTTAATTTTAAAGGGACACTGGTCATTCTAGAAATCAGCATGTACTAAATCCCACAGTTCCATACATAAATACCTGAAAATATTTAGAAAGCAAGATTAATCTCTTTTTTTGGGAAATCAATACTTACCTGTGGTATTAGTTTAAACTAAACTTATAAAATAATAGACTTGTCCCTTAGCCAAATAGATTTATGTATAATAATGAAGCCATTCTATAGGAGTCTAAGTGAATTTTAGAAGTCTCATATCACCACTGAAAAACATATACATACACCTGTATCCTCCCCTATATATCTCTACCCACCTACCTCTCTCCCTAGCTACATTAGCGAAGTAAATTTTATGAATTCCCTGAAACTCTCAGAGAGAAATTATGGGAAGACACACATGGGCTGGACACATTTCAGTAGTGGTTACCATAGAAACAAGTTGGTAGGTTTCATTTTTGAAATCGTGCCTTTTGATAAAATATACATACAAGAACGCATCTAACGATGTACACCTGAAATTATGTTTTAAACTAGCTCTACTTTTAGGTTACTACTATCCATAAAGAAAAAAATTAATTCTTAATAAGCTGACTTTTAAAAGTGTTTCTCTGCCTTCCCACTGTTTCATACTGGGAAGAAGCTAAAGTGAGGGTGGTGAAGACATACAAACAGGAATCTAAGGAAACCAGTTTGATCTCGCTTGGGAGAGGCTCCTGGTAGTTTGCAAACAATTGGTGCTAACTGATTAGACAGCAACTCTGGTAAATTGCTCTTAATTAAACTAATACTTATATGTCGCTTTTCTATGACAAGATAGCTCTTTCTCACCATCTAAGAAATGACGACGTTTCCTCCTTGAGGAAGTAAGAGCTGTAATATTGCCATATGTGGAGCTCACCGGGTGCCTTCTTCTCATTTATATTTAATATGTACTTGATGTGTGCCTTAGACCCCTAAAAAGCACGTGCCGCACTTCCTATTTTGAAAATTTATAAAAAAACATACATTTTTATACAAGATCAGAACTGCAAAGTTAAACAACCATGGACTCAAATGCCATCTTTGAAGCATAAGGAACAGCAGGTTACTTGCTGCACTAAATTTTCCTGACTGAAAGCCACCGGGGTGTTTGCTGATCAGTCCTGTAATGATACTTGGATTACAATCAACAGTCTGCTCAGTATGTACGGGGTGTGCCCGAAACAGCCTCATAGCTGCTCGACCTGGGATCTGAGACATCCACGAGCCACAAACCCTGCGACCTTTCAAACTGGGGTTAGTGGATTTAGTTTTCTGCAAGCAGAGAACATCCTGGCATTAAACCAAAAACCTCAATCCCCTTAAAACAATGAATTTGACAACAATTCTGACTTTCAGACATAAGAAGTAAATCACATTAACAGCTGAGAAGAGGCCATGAACTTTCTGTTTGAAGGTCAACTAGAAAAGAAAACAGGCGAAAGATCAACTGAAAATGTCATGGGTGAACCCGAGCCAGGTCCTGGCTCTAGAATTACAGCAAGGTCCCAAGAAACAGGAAAGAACACAGCCTCTCTGGAAAGCATTATGGTTCTCTATTTTGCTTTGAAAACTGTATATATTTCAATATAATCTCTGGCAATAAGCATATGTTTATAGCTATATATGACTAAGATATAAATCTTTCCTATATGACTAAGAGATAAACCTTATTTTTATATGACTAAGAGGTGATGATTATCTCCAGTGAACTCAAGGGTCACGTTTTTTTCCTATGACAAATACAAATAAATATATATGTATACGTGTATGTGTATTGTGACTTTTTTAAAGTTCTAAAAACCACCACATAAACATTAGTGAAAACAGTGAGATGACTGGAAGGACAAATATACGACTCAATCCCAGAGCACACCTGTGCTACTACTTCAGATTTGCGAAGTAAAAGGAAGACATAAAAATTAATCTTACAGGTCACAGGCATGTCCTGACCTTTAAATGTTCAACATATACTAGCTGTTTACTAAGTCGAAAATGTTTCAATTCAAAACATTTTGAACTAAATAAAAAATATTGTTTTTTTCAATATTGTAATTTTTATTAAACGGCCTAAGACATGGTAATATTCTTGAAAGTTTATAAAAATGTAAAGTTGGTTGCAAAGTAATTCTAACACTACATGAAGAATGTTTTATGCTTTGAGAAGGTCAACTACTACATTCAAGATTTTTAATTTAAATAAGATGAATGTTAAATATAATTTATGTGACAATAAATTTTTCAAACATTTTGAAAATATTTGCTTTCATATAGAATTAAATCTATAATATTTAGTCAGGATTTTGAAAAATACCCTGCTACTGTCTGCTTTACAAAATTCTTATATTAAGAAAAAGAACACAGGTAAAGCAATAGTTGCTCCTCTTCCTTCACTGTACTACAACTTTACAAGAAATCACAAATTCAATCTTTAATATTCATCACAAAATAAGAAAGCAAACTGACTTTCAAAACCACAGCTCACGTGAAATCAAACATGAACCCTCAGCACGCAGGGGAATAAGTCTGTGGATTAGCAAAAGTGAGCTCTGACGGCCACATTCGCTTTACCCTGCCAGGGGCCAGGTCCCTATCTCCTGCATCACCAACACTGGCAGGCTACAAAAGACAACCAAATGTTAATACTGCCTCCAGCCCAACATAATTAAGAGGCTAAATCTGCTAACTCCCACTAAAATAATATCATGCTATTTCCCAAGCCAAGCAGGTTACAGTTGAACTCTATCACTGTTCTCTATAAAACTAGAAATGAACAGTTCACTAAATGTATATATGGTTTCCATATAACATATACTATAATTATATGTGTATAAATAATGATACTATATCACTTAATAAAAAATTGAGTACTGAGATGACACTTCCTAATGGCAGCAACTGGTCTGTGGGATGGAATTAATCTCCCATGGCTAAAATCAACCAAGCCCTGATACCTGATCACTTAAATGGTACCAACTTCTCCAAATGACTCCCATTCTCACCTACTCCCACAGGTGGCTGGGGGGGCAGGTTTCAACAGAGAGTCAGTCTCATTCTTGTTAGCCTAGTGGTCAAATGCATGGGTATGGATCTTCTCATCTACAAAATGGGAATTTGAGGTTTAAAACACAGACAAAAACAAAACATTTAGCACAATGCTAAAAGCACAATAGCTACTAGCCCCATTTTCAACCGCAATTCCTATTTGCTATCAAAAGCCAGGAGGAACCCAGCTAAAGCTAGGGTCAGTAGAAAAGAGGGGCGGGGTGTGGGCGGGAAGAAGGGAGTCTGTCAATCATGCAGTGGGCAGCTCTCCTGCTTTCAACCTGCCCCTCACAACTTGCAATGACTGCCAACGAGAATTGCCAAACTTGCTTTTTATTCTTTTAACTACCCATTATCAGCTAAAGGTTAATGAAATAAAATGTAAGATAAATGAAAAACATTTTTTTAGCAACTGGAGTTATGAGGGGAGCAGGGAGGGGGGTGCCTTATATAACAGAAGTTATACCCAGGATGTTGGGTATATTATTCTGTTGAAGCTGACTATGATCTATTTTTTAAATTTTATTTTAGTGCATTATTATTAATAGACTTTATTCTTTAGCAGTTTTAGGTTTATAAGAAAATTGAGCAGAAAGGTCGCCCTCTTCCCAGTGTCTCCTGTTATATACATCTTGAATTAGTTTGGTGCATTTGTAGCAACTAATGAATCAATATTGATACACTATTTCTATCTAAAATTCATAGTTTACTTTAGGGTTCACTCTTAATTGTGTTTCCTTAATTTACTGATTTGAGAGAGAGAAGAAAAGAGTGGAACAAATCGACTTTTTGTTCCACTTACGCATTCATCGGTTGATTCTTGTATGTGTCCCAATGGAAGGTTGAACCTGAAACTCAGCTATGTGCCCCGACCAGGAAGCCAGCCCCTAGTCTGGTTTACGGGAAAATACTCCAACCAGCTGAGCCACGCCAGCCAGGGCTGTTTTAGTATCATTTTCAATGAAACCTCAACCAACTGTAGTTGAGATTTTGGAGAAAGTATTTAACGTTTAAGAGAGTGAAAACCACTTCGATTTACTGAATTGTTGTTTTGTTACTGTTTTGGTTTTAGACCATAACAGTTTCGTCCTGCTAGCAGAACACTGGAGACATTTTTTGATGAGTACCATGGTCTTTGCATATTGTTCATCCCTTACTTCTACACCTGTCCTAATATTACGGTGTAACTGAACTTTCCCCCATGAACTTTAGAGTCCGGCACCACTGGGAAAGAACTCTATGAATTTAGAAAAAATAAGGATTGGTCCCCAAAAAGCAAATTTCTTCCTTTAGCGTTTAAATAGTTTTCTTTGTCATGAACAAATTTACTACTGGAACAGGACAACAACCGCCCCCCCCCAAAAAAAACCCTCCAGAAGCCATCTTCCTACAATGTAGCAAAATTTCATTCACTGAAATAACTGAATTGAGGCATGATAAAACTCAGTTTTAGGAAACTTAAAAAGAAATGGCTTTATTACTTTCATGTAAATATAGATAACATTTACTAAGTACTTACTATGTAGCAGATGGTATTCTAAGGTCTTCACATATATTACTTCAATTAGCCTTCAAAGTCACCCCATGAGGTCATTACTATTATCTCTTCCATTTCACAGAATCAGAAGTTTAAGCTCAGGAAAGGCAAGCGAGGGCTCTGGTGTAATCTCTCCAACCTCTTTCCCAGGAGCCCCGGGGTAACAGCTGGGCCCCAATCCTCGTGGATAGACACTGCTGCCTACTCAGGCCAGTACCAGTGGCTTCTGGAGTCTCCACATGTGCACACTGCTCACCTGTCAGGACCCCGCTCTCCATGCACACAACTGTGCACACACACATAACCACGCCCACGTGTGTACCCTGGGCTCTTCTCACAGATGCTGCCTGTGCTCTGGGGTCCACCACCTGGTACTGCATCTGAAACATCCCTTATTCTCCCCACTGGACCTGACTCCCCTGCTCTCCCCTAGAAGCTGTTCTTATCTCCCCTTGGGCTCTCATTGATCTGCACAGGTTCCTTCCAACTCCAGGTAATCTTCCTCAACAGGCTGAAATTAATTAAACAAGAACGATGAAGGATAAACAATGCCTAAAATAAGTTTTTCTTTAAAAAGAGATTTTAGTGATTTTTAACAAACTGCTAAAAATTAAGTAGTGAAAATGTCTCTTTAAAATATAATGCATTTCCCAAAGTAAGCGGACATTTCTAAACTGGCTGAAAGTAACCGTTCTCTTAGGTAAGTATATCTTTTATGCATATTCATTTGCATTAGTCACTGGTTCAGCTACCCCCATTCTTATACAGATGAGCTTCAGACCTCGATATGAGGTGACCAGAAATAATCTGAATTTGAAATGTCTGAAATTTTTTAAAAATTAGTATTTTTTTGAAAAGGAGGTGGAAATAGAAAGAGTTGACTAAGACCTGTGAAGGTTTGCTCATCGGGAGTCCATTTGAAAGGTCTCCAGGCCTAGATCCTCACTCCGTGACAGGAGGCTGGCGGTTACAGAATAAGGAGGCGCAAAGAGGTGAATGGTGTCAGGCAGAGACGCTGTGAAAGGAAGAGAAGTGGGAAAGAAGTGACAGAAGTTAAACTGGAGTGACAAATTGGTAGGCTGAGTCTGAGTGAACGTGGCTGGAACAGGATGAGCAGAGAGGGTCCTTCACTCGGCCCGGAAGGCTGAGACCCAGGAACAGCTGAGTGAAACGTGTATGAGCCCCAGGGTTCTGACTTCACTGTTTCTCTGTGTCTCTACCACACTCTTTTGCCCTTCCAATAATTTGCACAAAATAGGTATAAAGCAGAGCAAATTATTGTATTTTTGTTAGTGTAATGTGTATAATGCAGATGTTCGATTTCTAAAAGTTATAATAAAATGCCCACTTTAATTATAATTGTCCCACTTTTGCTATTACTGTCATCCATGGAAAACAATTCCCTCCTCCTTATCTGGAAACCTGTGGTTCATCCTTCAATTTTCTGCTCAGAATTCTTCAGGACAGGTCTCGACAAGTGTGCAGACAAAAGGAAAAGTGTGTTACACTGGTGGCGAGCCCCCTCTGCCTCCCCAGTCCCTCCCTACTGACCACCTGAAGTGGTGCGGTGCATGAACTGACACAGATTCACCTGAAACCAAACAGCACAATCTCTTACAAAATACGGATGGAAAACACCATTTACTTAGTTTATTTTTTGTAGGGCTACTTCCAACTCAAGAAAAATGGGTACTTAATAAAATTCACATGTACAAAGATGAGCTAGATGATAGAAATACATTTATTGAAGGACTGTGTGAAGTAAAAGGTGACTTTTATAGTATAATCTGATTTATAAAATCGTATTTCATAACCAACTTTCTAGGAGCACAGATACTCCATAAAGCGGGGTACCTCTGCTTAAACACCAATACGGCAACTAAACAGAGTTTTATCAGGAAAATGAAAATTTACAGTGAAATTGTTAGGTATATAGCATGTATTAGTAATCAAAAGAAACTTAACATTCAAGTTCTATGAAAGTTCCCCTTCAATACATATAAAAGCAGCCTGGGCTGGTGTAGCTCAGTGGATTGATCACAGGCCTACAATCCAAACAACCACGATTCGATTCCCAGTCAGGGCATATGCCTGGGTTACAGGCCAGTTCCAAGCAGGGACGCATGAGAGGCAACCATACACTGATATTTCTCTCCCTCTCTCCTTCCCTTCCCCTCTAAAGATAAATAAATAAAAAAAATCTTTTTAAAAAGCATACTCGCTAATTTAGGATATCTATTAAGAGTCAAGTTTTTAAATTAAATTTATTGAGTAACAGTGGTTGGTTAATAAGATTTTATAAGTTTCTAACACATTGTCTGCATATTGTACCGTGTGCTCATCACCCAAAGTTTAGTCTTCTTTCATCAGTATGTATTCAAGCCCCTTTATCCTTTCCAAACTTCCCTGCCCTTTTCCCCCCTTGAGCAAGGAGTCAAGTTTTTGATATTATAAGTGTGAAAAGGGCTTTGAAATTTAGATTACCATAAAAATGTTTTTACTGAATTTGCTTTTATGACGAATACTAAAGACCATGTATAAGTTATTGACCTGCATGCTACTGCTAGAACAAGAACATGGATACAGTTTAAAAGCCAGAGACTTTATTATTCTCGCTTGAAGAGGACTATTACAGTGCATCAGGCATTCAGTGTATTTAGGCAAGTACTAATTTATTGATAGCTATCGAACAGCGATACTAATATCATTACTGCGTCATTTGAGGTCATTAAAATCATCCTTTCCCAAACTCAGAGGAATTGTTCATCCTCTCAAGTATAGCCCCTACCTACTTTTCCAGTCTGAGATCTTCCTACTCTCACCATCAACTACCTTGTGCTTCAAAAAGGCTACCCGGGTATTACAAAAGGCAATCAAAACATGGGGCTTGTTGACGAAGGAGAGAAAAAGATAACTAAATAAACAATCCAGAGGTATATATGCAATTGAAATTCTAATAAGGGCTAAGAAAAATAGAAGAGGGGAAAGTAGGGACACCTGAGGGTGTTTGTTGAGAGTGGTGGGGATCAGGAAGGCTTTGCAGAGGAAGTGATATTAAGATGAGACTGAAGGATGAGCAACAGTTAGCAAAGCGAAGTGGGGATGGAGCGGGCATTTCAGGTAGGAGGAACAGCCTCCGAGAAGAGTCTGGCCCCTGGTGAGGGTGGCTGGTGTGAGCTTAGTGAAGGGAAAAGGCCCAGTGAGACTGGAGAGCCTGGCTGGGGACAGGCAGGCAGAACCACGTAGGCTCCCAGGAAGATGCTGTCCTCTTTGTGCTCACTCAAGGGCAGATGAGGAACAGGATGAGCTGACTGCTCCACCACTTCCCTGTCCTCAGGGCCCAGACCATGGAACTGCCTTTTATTCAGTGTCCGTTCCTCTTTGAGCATGGAATTAAAAGGAAATTGAAAAACAAAAACCCAGGAAGAGTTTACACGCTTTCCTGCTCTCAGAGAATTCAAACACAAAAATATTAACAACTCAGATACAATGGAGGCCTTTGAGAGGATTGATGGTCTCCATTTCAGAGGTAAACTGGCTTGTGGCATGGGAAAGAATGACTAGGTAAGATCATTTTCCTTGATCACTTTTCAGAAAGACTCATAACGGAATCACAATGGAAATGACTCAACATGCCACCTTCTGGAAGATGGGCTACTGTCTCCGCCGTGGGAACCGAGTCTGAGTTTGCCACATACCAGCTGAAAGGAGAGATGCACTCCTGCTCCTGGTTTCTGCCAGGTGCTCTCAGCAGGTGACATGGCTCCCTATCCTCTTCCTCCCAGGACTGCAAAGGCCATGGCAATGCAGAGTCCCCTTTACCTGGGAGATGGAAGTGAACCTCTTGTGTAAGCCACATTTCATGCTTGCTACCCCATGGTAATTGCTAAATATAAATAAAATATCACTGAAATATTTTAATATCATAAATATGAATATGAAACCTTAGAAGGTTAACTAATAAAAAAGTATAACAATGAGTCTTTTATCCAAAGCAAATAAACCCCAACAAAATTTTATATTATCTATCCCAACAGAATATATAACTTAAACAAAAACTCCACAGAATAAGATACTTTATTTTGTAAGTGGTAGGTTTTTAAATGACAGAAATATTCTTCCTTCCTTTCTCTCTACCTACAGATTTGGGGCCAGTGATAGACAATGTTCAATTGACAGTCTTAAAAAAAAACAACTCAAAAAAAGGTGATATATACACTCTCAGTGGAAAAGGTAGTGTTCCACCAATTTTGGGAGATAATGATCTATACCTGAACTTTTGACTTCTAAAAGAAAGAACAAGATGATTCACATATGCCTAAGGAAAAAAGTAGGTCTAGAGGCCAGATCTGAAAGAAAGTAAAAAAGGCTTGAATCCTGTTCCAATTTTAGACAAATGATTTCACATAGTCTTTTCCTTTCACCATGTCTACACTCACTATTTTTTCCCAGTTTAAGAAAAGTAGACCAACCAAACTCACAGTTTATAAATAGTTAAAAAATATTTATTTTAAATATCAGTTCACCTTATGGAAGGAGTTAGTTTCCCATGTATATTTAAGACCAGTTGTAAAAATGGATTAACTGTTTAAGAAGTGATTTTTCAAAAACGCACTTACAATGTCAAATAAAACCTCACTGTTCTCCATCCATCCATCCATCATCCATTTATTCCACAAATATTGATGGAGCTCTGCTATGGGCCAGGCACTGCTTTTGACACTCACGATACAGCAGTGAGCAGAAAAGGGTGACCTCCCTACCCCGACATGAAGCTTGCGTTCTCGTGTCATGCCCAGGGAGCTGTGGAACTGACTGGGAAGGAAAAAGCCTTGAAAAAAAATTTCAGTTTTGCAAGATGAAAAAGTTCTAGCCAGTTGTAACACAACAATGTAAATACAATTAACACCACTGAACTGTACACTTAAAAATGTTAAGACTTTACATTGTGGTTTTTTTACCACAATTAAAAAAAACTAAAATGAAATAAATTCTAAAAAGGTCAAAAATAAATGCAGCCAATACTTCCTGAGTATTTACCATGAACTGGGTTCTACTCCAATCACAGTTTTGTCTCACTTAACCCTTAGCATGCAGGCACTTTATTCTCCCTATTTTACAGAGGGGTATGCTGAGGCAAAGAGGGGTTAAGTGACTTACCCAAGATCACACATCCAGGGGATGGGGCTGAGATATAAATCTAAGTCATCTGAAACCAGCAACCTGTCTCCAAACTATGTATAAAAGGCTTCAAAAATAAGCAATACTATTTTCAATTGGAACTACAGTTAATAGTATGCAAATAGTAATAATAGCACAGTAATAGTAAGAGTAACTGTAATCACCTGTTTTCATTCTTTAATTTGGTTTTCAAAATCTTGATGATTTCTAACCCAACTTTCTGCCCTTCTGATGATTATTTTTCCTAAAAGCTTAAGCATTAAACAAACTACTTTCAATCATTTTTTATTTTAGCCATAATATTCTTTTCCTACAAATGGAAAAAAAATCACACAGGATGGTTTTTTTTTAAAACAGACATTACTGAAACTGTAAATATTTTTAGCCCTTTGTACTTTTCATCCAGCACTTGGCTGACATAATATAGAAACATTTTAAAATAGCCCTTCAGTACTCTGAATATCATTAAATAGTGTAGCACATACCCAGCACCTGCCTGGCTCGCCTTAATCAACACTATTTTGCTAGTCATATAAAAAAAGAAAACTCTTTCGGTTTCAGAATTTCTCCCTTAAAAACCAAATATACCACCAGGGCATTTTGTGCTAGGTTGCCCCCTCTCTTTCTAACTTAGAAGGTGACACCTGGGCTAAGTCATGGGTTACTACAAGATGCCACTTTCCCCCACCCAGCACGTGAGAAAACCTCCCGACAGAAGCCTTTGTAACAGCTGCTGGGACTCGAATGAGAAGTTAATTCTGTTCTACCATTTATGGATGAGAGATAAGAGTACACGTGGTGTCAGTCTGCACTGATATGGGAAGGTGACAGTGGTGACCCAGGACGTACCCTCTGACCTGTTTTCCCAGGGATAGGAAAGTAAAATCCATAAATTTCAAAAGGACATAAAGAAGGGGAAAAGAGGGAAGGAGGGAAAATAATTTATTTAGAATTACTATGTTCTAATACTTTGTGCTTAGTATTATCAAACTTCCAACGGCAGTGTGAACAGCACTATGTTGTGACAAAACCGAAGTAGCCAGCCTGGACAAACAGAAACCTCACTATATTTTAAAGTCCAAATAACATGAGGAACTGGTTTTAAGACTGCCCAGGTATTGTTATTTAATAATACAAAGATTAACACAACTGAGTGCCAAACGGCTTTTTCTTTCCAGTCAAATTTGATGAAGACTTTTATAACATCACTTACCATAACCAAAATTCTTTGGAACATGAGGAGGTCTCTGACCCAAACCAAAGAGAAGTGGTTAAAAACATCTATGTTAAAAAGACTCAGTAAAGGCAGAGCTTTAGTGTAAATATATAATGTCTTGTCTAAATAAGACACTTTCAAAAGTGAAAGGGGATGTCAATTAATCAGGACACAGGAATAAACAAGGACAGTCTTGGGCAAACCAAGACTTCCAGTCATCCATCTACAGCCGTGAGCCCCCAAAGGAAGGGTTATAACCCAGTTCCAGGGGAAACCATTTTGTTTCCTTTGACAGTTTTATGTCTCCCAAGATGTATGAAGCAATGCTGTGAAATATAAATTTCCTACTTAGCTTATTTGTTAAAAAATCTCTTTCCTTAGGGCCCTAGCCAGGTAGCTCAGTGGGCTGGAGCATCGTCCTGATACACCAACCTCGTAGGTTCAATCTCCAGTCAGGACACATATAGGAATCAACCAATGAATGCATAAATAAGTGGAATGACATACTGATGTTTCTCTCTCTTTCTCTCTCTCCCTTCCCCTCTCTCTTTCAAATCAATTTTTTTAAATCACTTACTTTAGAAGTAAAATTTGGAATTATCAGAAAGCATGCCTTCTTCTATGTCATTTACCTTCCCCAGGAATCAACAGAAAGACTCCCTCCAAAGCAAAAGCAAGTTGGTACTGTCTTGGAGAGAGGTTGGCATTTAACTCATTTTTGTCAATGACTGAAACAGAGATCCAAAAACACTGGTATGAAAACACGATTCTAGGGATGCCCAAAACAGGATTCCAAAAGTTCTTGCAAGGTATAGAATGTATGGGAAAATATATTTGCCAATGATATCTTGGACAAGGGTTTGATCTCCAAAATATGTAAAGAACTCACATGACTCCACTCCAGAGAAGACAAACAATCCAATTAAAAAATGGGCAAAGCACATAAACAGACACTTCTCCAAGGAGGACATGCAGAGGGCTCAGGGACATATGAAAGGATGCTCAGCATCACTACCCCTCAGAGAAATGCAAATTAAGACCACAGTGAGATACCACTTCACACCAGTCAGAATGGCTATCATCAACAAATCAAAAAGCAACAAGTACTGGTAAGGCTGTACAGAAAAGGGAACCCTAGTGCTCTATTAGTGGGAATGCAGACTGGTGCAGCCATTGTGAAAAACTGTATGGAATTTCCCAAAAAAGCTATATATGGAACTGCCTTTTGACCTGGCAATTCCACTGCTGGCATTATACTCTAAGAATCCCAAAACACCAATTCAAAAGAACCTATGCACCGCAATGTTCATAGTAGCACAATTTACAATAGCCAAGTGCTGGAAGCAACCTAAGTGCCCATCAGTAAATGAGTGGATCAAAAAACTATGGTACATTTACACAATGGAATACTATGCAGCAGGAAGAAAGGAGCTCCTACCCTTTGCGAAAGCATGGATGGAACTGGAGAGCATTATACAACATGAAATAAGCCAGGTGGTGAAAGACAAATACTATATGATCTCATCTATAAGTGAAACCTAATCAACAAGACAAACAAGCAAGCAAAATATAACCAGAGACATTGAAAAAAAGGACAAACTGACAGTAACCAGAGGGGAAGGGGGAGGGAGATAACGTGGGAAAGAAGAGGAAGGGAAGGAACCTGTATAAAGGACCCATGGACAAAGCCAAAGTGAGGAAGGATTGAGTGTAGGTGGTGGGTGGTGGGGGAGGGTGGGAGAAAGTGGTGGTGGGAAAATGGAGACAAGTATATTTGAACAATAAAAATCTAAAAAAAGAAAAAAAGAATGGACCAAAATGTACACAGTTGAGTGTACTGGGATTCAATACAAGGCTCTTCACGGTCCGTCCATAGGGGCCCAGTGGCTTCCTGACTCAATAAAGGCAGTGTGATAGGGCTGCTAAAATACCCTCTTTGGTTGCACTGTCCTCAAGGCCAGAGAAGTCCAAAAGTCCCACCACACTTAGCTTCCTGTCAAACTACTCATGGAGAACAGCTTTACATTTTGTCCACTATATTTTAAGGAAGCTTCTCACAAAATGGAAAATGTGCAGAGGAAGGAGATGAAATGATGAAGGAACTCTCCTCTGAGGAATACTGAAGGAAAGTGAGCATAACTAGCTTGGGAAAAGAAGACTTACAGAAATCATGGTGCTGTCTTTATTTAAATAACTGAAGATGTGCCATGCGAATCGATAATTAGTCTTATTTGCTATGCAGAAATTAGAATCCCTTAGAGGAGGCATCTGCATTTGATGGCATTGAACCTGAAGATGATTAAGGTCTTGCCCACTCTAACAGTCTATAGTTGCATGGGAGAGAAGTGCCACAGTCTTTATGAAGTCAAACACCAAAAACTGGCCTGGAATTGCACCAACAGATTCTTTTCATCAGATATTGCAGAGTTCTTTTCTAGCCAAGCTAGTGAATGAAAGGGCAGCACAAACTGAAATAAGGGTGTCAAAGCATTTTTATATATCTTATGGATGAGTCTCTAAGTATTACAAGGAATAAACACAACAGTAGTTATCCCTTGTATTTCATATTTGATCTGAAATTGACCATACAGAAGCCCTAGTCATCACAAAGGACTTCAACAAACACAATGTGTACATACAAACACAATGTGTACATAAATAAAACCATCACTGCAAACTATTTTTAGAAGCTATCATTGCACAAGTTGCTTTTAACACACAAAGAATTCTTATTCCAAAAGACTGTTTGTACACAGAACTGCAATATATCTTTACTTTGTCCTATTGTTTCGCATCCTACAAAAATAGTTTTTGAATACCTACATCATAACAATTTAACTGCAGGTAATTTAGCAACAAATCACAACCAGCTAAAAGAGCTTAAGTAAAAGAATTCTGGGGCCAGAAATAAAACCAAAAAGATAAGACATATTAGAAAAATATATTGAGAAGAGCAAATCAACAGACTGTAATCTCAATATCTAGCACAGAGCCTGGCAAACAGTTGGTAAATAGAAATAAATGCTTCCTCCTGACAGACTCAATTAAATACAGACCATAATTTGCCCATGAAAAAATAACTGAGTCTTCCTAGATCTTTTCTAAATTATTTGAAAATATTCACTAAAAAGAAAGAAAACTGATACATTAAAGCATGCTGATAAGCAGCAGACTGACCTGTTGTTCTGTGGGAGCAGGGACAAAACACTCTGCTGTGTATAAGCCCGGGACCATGCAATCAATGGCGTAATGTCCTGGTACACTTAGTAGAGGAAGGGTGATTTCACGCCAGTTTTTAATTAATTGCTCTTCACCTCTTTGAAGTCACAATATGTTTGGCTTTAAGAGTATAAAAAACAACTTAGAAGAGAAAGGGTATTTCTTATACTGAGTGTCTGTTTCCTCTTGGACTTTTATCCTATAAGAAACAACTACAACAGCAAAACAATGAAAAAAAACCAGAACCAGCAAAAATCTATGTGCTGGTAGATTAACAGAACAGTGGCAAATTGATCCAGTCTAGCTGTATGAAGAAGTCTCCTGTCAATTCATTATCTTCCACTTACAGGTATTTTACTATCTTTTAAAAGGACTGAAGGAGCTATTATAATGTTTCAAACTTAAAACTATTCTCTTGAGCATTAATATACATTATAGAGCCAAGCAAAATCTCAATTTGCCTCCATTAACACTCTAAAAGAAGTCAAGATTGTAAAAATAGTGAGTTCCCAATCAATTGACTGACTTTTATTCTATATCCAACCCATATTAAGTGGGTGGGTACAGAATTCAAACTTTAGAACCATATTGTACCCCCTCATTGAGCCCCATAAATAATACAAATTATATTCCTATAATTAATAGAGATGCAAGAAATCAATACAGACCATTACCCCCCTTCTAACACACTATTTGAGGATTTAAAAAAATACTTTATATTCCTTATGTGATTTGTGGCCACACACAAGACTTATTTTCCAAACTGAACCAAAATGTGTTTCCTACTGCCTCTCCAAAATCATCAAAATTCATTCATTTTTATTCAACAATTATTTATTAAAGTTTTAGTTTATGCAAGACACTGTGGTAAGGGCAAGTGGTACTAGATATTTGCAGTCCTATTATCAACAAGTTTTAAATCTAGTGGGTAAAAGACTCATTCACAAGCATCCACTCTACAAGGCATCTAAGTGGCATGTGAATGGTGAAATCAGATCCACGGGGGCCCAAAGGCAAAGGGGTGCTCAGCTGTAGTAAATGAGGAGAAAAAGTGAAGGAGGTACCATGTGAATTGGGCATGAAAGGACAGGATGTCCAGGATTTTGATTGGCAAGACTAAAGGGAAGAACTGAGGGATGGAGAAAAAAGCCAACTTTAAGCAGAGGAAACACCATGAGCCTAACTAAGCAAAGCAAAACCTGCAGTGAGTACCTCGTACTACCAGAAGAGCAGGTAAGTAATGTTCCTAGCTAGAAGCAGGGCTCATTTTTCCATGTTGGAGAAAGGTGCAAGACAAATGGTTCATCTGAAGGATCAGTGATTTCACAGGGTCTGAAAGATAAACCTTCCTCTTTCTTTTAGTCATACTTTCTGACTGAGCACTCAGCTTCAAAGGAAACTTCAAGGAAGAGGCAAATCCTGGCCAGCTGTCCAGGTGTGGGACTCAAATCAGGGACCCAGAGAAGAACATAGGTGTGACAAGGCCTTTTTCTATCCTTAGGTTTTCCTCTTCCCCACAGATCATTCCTTTTAAGGCTTCTTTTTATTGGCCTCCTTCTTAAATGTCCCTTCCTAGAACTTCTGTCATTGCTTCTCTCTGCTCTCCATCTCTCACCCCTCAGTCTCATGACTTAATTGAGTACCCATACACTGATGACATCACCCATGTGGTCACCCAAACCTGGAACTTGGGAGTTGTCTCCAATTATTTCCTCTCTTTCAAGTTCCGAGGATTCTACTTAACTGGCTCTCCCCAGCACTGTCTCCTAATCTCCACACCTTTTGTTTCATCACCTTGCTTGTGGATTTCTGTAGGAGCACAGTAACTGGTCCTCTGGCCTGATTCCATCCCCCTTTTGTCATATCTCTACATAACAGTAAGACAATATTTCTAAAGCACAAATTTGATCAGGAAATGTCTTCGATTAAAATTCCAGAAGTGGTTCCTCACCACCTACAGGATAAAGACCAATCTCCTTAGAATAGTATAGGAGATCCTTCACCATGAGGCTCCCAACTACCATATTTTGCCATGTATAATGCACACTTTTTTAGGGGAAAATAAGGATATGCATTATACATGGGTAGTTCCAATTCTGTAGTGTTTAATCCTTTTATTTATGCTTATGCATTAAAAGTATAACTCTAGAAAGCTATAACAATATCTGTATGCAAAATAATACCCTGGAATATGATAACCGGTTTTGTTTCTAAATATAAATATATAAAAACACTGAATTATAAATTAAAATGCAAGGTTTTTTCCTGAAAGTTTGGGCCAAAAGTGTGGGTGCACATTATACATGGCAAAATATGATATGTTTTAGCCTGTCCTTCCCCCACTGCTCTCTCCATGAACCCACACTCCAGTCATATTGAACTATCTGATTTTACACCTTGTGATACGTGTTTTGTGCTTCTATGGCTTTGCACATACCCTTTACCTTGAATGTTCCTTCCACTATCCTTGTCCTACTGGTGGAATTTACTACACATTCTTTCAGTATTCAGCGTGGGATTCATCTGTTTAGTGATGTCTTTATTGACTAACTCACCTTGCTGTGGGGCCCCTTCTCATCCCCAAATTCCCACCCTAGACCCCTCAAGTGGCCCCTGTACAGTTTATATCTATTCATGGCACCTGCTACATTTATTCCCAGGGCAGAAATTTTATCCTGTTCCTTTTTGAACAGCATTAACACAAAGTTGGCACTTAATGAATGATTACTGGCTGAAAGAATGAAGGATGAACAAATCCAATCTTCCATCTTGAGTTTGGCATGAAAAAAAACATGTCTCTTAAAAACAAAATTCTCACAGACTGGACAAAAAGCATTATGATGCTAATCAACATTATAGGCATGCACTGGTGGCCAAGTTCAAGCAGTGACATCTTCAATTTACATGTGAAAGGTAAGCACTTGGCATCAGAGAAGATTAAAATATTCTACATAAGATTGCCACAAAGATAGCTCAAGGGCGATCATCCCAAGGGACATGCATTCATTCTTAGTAATTGTATAAACCAGAGTTCACGCTCCACACAGAACTTTCTAACACAAATTGGAAACAGGAGACTGTTAAGCTAGGCAAAAGAAAAGCATGGCTTTGATACACAAGAAACCACATGTGCATTTTACACTAAATGCTGCTGTAACTTGTTCAGAGAACACAGTACAAAAATTATTCTAAAAGTTATAGCTTGTAAATTTGATATGTAAATAGGGATTTAAAATTAGAAATCTCCATGGCCACTGAATACTAAAAGAGTTTTTTTAAGAAAGGAAATGAAAGATAAAATACATAGTTTTAAACTCTCTGGGATGTAGCTCCCACATGTCTGATCAGTGGGAGGCGAGTTTCCACATTCAGTGCACTGAGTAAATGTAAGAGTTTACTGAAAGTGGACCTTTTCATGAAAAATCATGGGCCCAACATTTCTATGACATATACTGCTATTCAGAGGAAACACACTTTCTTCTCATTCTTGACACAATGCATGATGAACTTAACAGGAGTGGGCAAAGGGAGGTTTGCAGTTGTCAGTATGTGAAATAGTTTTTCTTGTCTTAGCAGTTATTAGTTATTATACATACTATTGATGTGCATGATAACTGTAAACCTACTTTTGCCCACCCTGTACTCATGAGACTGCTTAACATGGTTTCCATCCCAAAGTTTAGTGAAAATAGCTTTTATTTAATTTGAAAAAAAAAAACCTAAACATAGTTCTTGTAAAATATTAAATTTTGCTAAAGATAGATGTTCTCAGGGAAATAGTCCAAAAAATCTTTTAATTTATTTAATGTTCTATGAGCTAATGGTATCAAGAAAGTGTATATCTTTGTTTTAAAATACACAAATCAGTGGTGCTTATACATATCATCCGCTCAGCTGAGGCCCTGATGTTCTGGTTTGTAAGAGCAGCATTTTCCTGGAACTGACTCCCAAGGCCTAAATCTGCAAAAAGCCTGTGATGACATGCAGCTTAACATTTTGCCAGGCTGGTAACATTACTTCTCAAAATAGTGTCCTAATATATCGGCTTTTACTCTAACCTAAACAAAATGTCAGGAGAGGACTTCCAATGTTTACTCCTACTATCCATTAGGAAATGGTTTTGACTGTAATAACTGAGGGCCCCACGTTCTCAATGCAATGGCACCAGCGAATTCCCTTGAAAATTTGCTCATAACCACAAGTCTAAGTAGATGTGGCTTCTCAGGTTTTATAATGATGACGCTAAGGAAATTCATTTGCAGGCTAAGAAGCTTATAACCCTGGCCAAAACACTAAATGGTTTCAGAAATCCAGGAGAAATTCCTTGAACCAAATAAATATTTGGGGGAAATGTACATCAACTGGGTGGTTCATAGACGCATAAAATTTATTCTTTAACAAATCAAATTGGAATACTAATGATCTCCCTACATTTCTCCTTATATTTTTCAAGTTCATTCTCAGCACTGCTCAGTGTCTGCTCTTTGCCCCTTTGTCTGCAGTTTTCAATTAAGAATGCCTTTATAATAGTACTGTGGTTATGTAAGAAAATGTTCATATTCTTCAGAGATGACGCTGAAGCATTTAGGGGTAAAAATGTCACAAGCTCTGCAACTTACTTTCAATGGTTCTAAAAAAATCATAAACCCTTCCCCCAACACTTATACACAAAACTAGACATAGAGAGATAAAATAACAAGTGTTAATAATTGGTGAAGTAAACTTAGGGTGTATAAGTGTTACTTACATAGACTTTCATCTTCCCTCTAGGTTTGAATTTTTCAAAAGAAAAAAGTTTTAAAATAATTACTTCAATCAATACCATCTTTTCAAATTGTAAATGCATGATTCATGAGTATCACAAATGTAAAATTTGAAGGACCTCATGCTACAGAAATGTCAGGACCAACAAAAAACATATTTGATGTCTTCTACAGGCACAACCTCGATTCGATTTGCGTGTTGTGGAAGTGGCTGTGATTTGAATATGAGATGGAGGTGAAAAAGAATGATGAACACATTCACAATCCAACCATTTTCCTCTGAAAGCTCCAGAAAGTGGAGGCTGCAGGGTCTCCTGGTCTCCCCCTCCCAGGTTCACTCTCCTTTCCAGCGTATACCAGGGGCTCCTGGGAAATGTCTGGGAGATCTGTAAGGGTTTGAGGGACATCGAACAAATCTGCCAAATAAATAACTGCATGTTAGACCTATTAATTTAAAAATATGAGTGTTATAAATATTCTTAAGTGCGTTCAAAATTTTAGCTGAGTCTAATATGCTTTTTCAAATATTTACGTGCAAATCTTATGCAAGCAATCTGTTATTCTAGTCAGTATATATTTGGTCTGAGAAATAAAAGATTGTAACTAAAGACATGTTTTATTTCTGACAAAACATGAACTATCTTTCTCCTTCAATTATACCAGCACCAGTAACAAGATGCATTTAAACATTCCCCTCATCAGGCAAGACGGAGTGGTTTACTTCAACTTCACGGAGTATGCCATCACACAGTCTGAGAGGCAGGCTGGCAGAATTCTTTCCCCTTCAACTATTTTTTCTAAAATCACTTTCCAATGTCCTAAAACAGGATTCTGAAATAGCAGCACCCAAACAGTACTCAAAACAGGGTACTAAATGATCAGTTTGAAGGCCAAGTCTTGTGTCAGCTTCCAAAGAGAGATAATTTGATATAAATACAACTTTCTTTAATGTAATTGTGCTACTATGATGCTAATTCCTAACTCATACATCAGGATCTTTGCTAGAGTCTATCTATCCTGAATATGGTTGTCTTTTAATTAGCCTGATGTTATGGTAATGACACAAAGCTTCAGAGCAACTCATACCCACATGAAGTCTACCACCTCGAGCTGACTGGATGGCTTGTAATCAACTCAATGGCATTTTCCCAATGAGAAACACTAACTGCAATATATCTTTCTATCTATCTACACTGAGTGTTTACTTATGTGGCAGGCATGGTGCTAGGAACCAGTCTATGCCTATCAGCTCATTTTACTCTCATTACTGCTCTGTGAGGTAGGTCAGGTTATGGACATTAGAGAGGACAAAACAGGAAGCTCTGAGAAGAGAAAGCAACGTTTAGGAGCACTACCATGTAGCAGTGTAACAGTGTTCCCTACACATTATCCTAGTTAACTCTCTTTACAACCTCAAGACCTCAGCCTCAGTAACCCCATTTTACAGAGAAGAAAACTGGAAGGTACCTAAGTTGACTGAGATCGATGAGTTGGGAACAGAATACACTTAAGTCAAGTACAACATGGGCACAATTCCTTCCTTCGGTCACATTCCACAAGCTCCAAGCCAGATGTTGAAGGCCAAGGCACCCACCACAGAGGGAACAGCTGTGAATATCGCCTCCTACTCACTGAACCCAGTAAGGCTAAAGCAACCCAGTGCCCAGATGGGGAAAATAACCAACCATGCCCTAGGGTGGAAAGTAAGTTCCTTTTTAAAATGCAGAGGCTATGATCAATTGGGAAGTTTGGTATTGCAGGTTAAGCTAGATCTTAAAGCCAAATGAACACTAGTCCTGGGTGTGACTTGAAGAACCAGCCTTGCACAGATCCTGTGAATAACCAATCACCAAGAGAGAAGGAAGCTTTAGAAGAACCCCTGACAGGCTCTTCTCAGCTGCCTTCCTTCTTGTCCTTCATACCTCCCTCTGTATGACTAACTGGGCATCTCAATTTACATGTGTGACTATTCACAATAGTCAAAAGATGGAAACTACTCAAATGTCTATCTACTGATGAATCAATAAACAAATTGTGGTATATTTGTGGCATACAATGGAATATTTATCCACTCATAAGAACGGCTAAAGTACTGATAGATGCTACAGTGTGGATGAACCTCAAAAACATTATGCTAAATGAAAGAAGCCAAACTCAAAAACCCCCACATATTATGTTTCTATATGAAATATCCAGAAAAGGTAAATCCATAGAAGCAAAAAGCAGATCAGTGGTTTCCAGAGCATAAAGAATTAGGGGAATGAGAAATGACTGCTTAATGGGTATGGGGTTTTCTTTGGGGTAATGAAAGTGTTTTTAAGCTAGACACAGGTAATGGTTGCAACTCTAAATTGATAGTGTAAGGGATTTAATTTTATGTTATATAAATTTACTTCAATAAAAAATGTACGTGTATGAGTGCACACTCGTTGGGCAGTCTTGAATGCGACATACAGTGTGCCAAGCCATGAAGATACCCCACACCCTGGGCTCTTTTTACATCACACGCAAATAGACACACGGATTTCCTGTAAGTCAGCTGATTTTGAAGAAAAAAATGTTAGAGAAAGAAAATGAGAACTAAGTCACCTCAAAGAAAAACAAAATTTGACACTGTACCTGTCATCTTCCTATCTCTTCTATCCCACTAAAACAAACACACATAAATGCCAGTCACTGTGCTTTGTTCCCTCAAAATTAAATAGAAAGACCCAGTAGGCTTTTCAAAGATATGAAAAGAGGCAAAATTGTTCTGGTAACCAGAGATATTCAGCCTGAAACAACTAGGGATCACTTTTCATGGATTGGAGTAAGAAAAATTGTTTTTAAAGTTTCATAATCAGTATTTATTTATAAAGTATATTTTATTAATTATGCTATTACAGTTGTCCCATTCCCCCCCTTTATTTTTCTTTGCCCTGTTCCCCCTCCCACCAGCATTCTACCTTTTAGTTCACATCCATGGGTCATACATGTAAGTTCTTTGGCTTCTACATTTCCTACTGTTCTTAACCTCCCCCTGCCTATTCTGTACCTACTAATTATGCTTCTTATTCCCTGTAACTTTTTTCCCGTTATCCCTGCTCCTCCTCCCTACAGATAACCCTCTATGTGATCTCCATTTCTCTGATTCTGTTCCTGTTCTAGTTGTTTGCTTAGTTTGTTTTGTTTAGGTTCAGTTTTTGATAGTTGTGAGTTTGTAGTCATTTTACTGTTCATAGTTGTGATCTTCTGTTTACTGGATAAGTCCCTTTAACATTTCATACAATAAAGGTTTGGTGATGATGAACTCCTTTAACTTGACCTTATCTGGGAAGCACTTTATCTGCCCTTCCATTCTAAATGATAGCTTTGCTGCATAAAGTAATCTTAGGTGTAGGTCCTTTCCTTTCATGACTTTGAATACTTCTTTCCAGCCCCTTCTTTGTCTGCAAGGTTCCTTTTGAGAAATCAGCTGATAGTTGTATGGGAACTCCTTTGTAGGTAATTGTCTCCTTTCCTCTTACTGCTTTTAAGAGTCCCTCCTTGTCTTTAATCTTGGGTAATGTAATGATGATGTGCCTTGGTGTGTGCTTCTTTTGGTCCAACTTCTTTGGGACTCCCTGAGCTTCCTGAACTTCCTGGAAGTCTATTTCCTTTGCCAGATTGGGAAGTTCCTCATTATTTGTTCAAATAAGTTTTCAATTTCTTGTTCTTCCTCTTCTCCTTCTGGCACCACTATGAGCTGGTTGTTGGAACATTTAAAGTCCTGGAGATTCCTAAGCCTCTAGTTTTATTTTAAATTCTTGTTTCTTTATTCTGTTCTGGTCGAATGCTGATTTCTTCTTACTGCTCCAAACCACTGATTTGAATCCCATTTTCCTTCCCTTCACTGTTGGTTCCCTGTATATTTTTATTTATTTCATTTTGCAGAGCCTTCACTTTTTCCTCTATTTTTGCAACCATACTCAACCATTTCTGTGAGCATCCTGAATACCAGTGTTTTGAACTATGCATCTGATAGGTTGGCTATCTCTTCATTGCTTAGTTCTTTATCTGGAGTTTTGATCTGTTCTTTCATTTGGGCCATATTTATTTGTCTCTGTTCACCTGTTACGTTGTAAGGGGCGGAGCCTTAAGTATTCACCAGAGTGGGACAACCCACTGAGGCTGTATTGTGGTGCTATATGTGGGACAGAGATCTGAGAGGGAACAAAGCTGCTTGCTCAGCTCTTGTCTGGCTTTCAGTCACTTTCCCCACTACCCACAAGCAAGTTGGGCCCTTCTGGTGCTGATTCCTGGGTGGGTGGCTTTGTGTGCATTCCAGGACCCCGTGGGTCTCTCCAACAAACTCTCTTGTGAGGTTGGGAGTTTCTTCCACCACCGTAACCCCCACAGGTTTTTACAGCTAGAGGTTCTGAGGCTTTCCTTCTCCTGCACTAGAACCCTGGGTTGTGTGGTCTGTCTCACCTGCAAATGTGGGACTACCTGCTCTGCTAGCCACTGCCTTGCCATGCATCCTGCCCACCCCGGCTGCCTGTCTCTGCCCCTCCTACTAGTCTGAATGAATGTTTCTTCTTTAAACTCCTTGGTTGTGGGACTTCCATATAGTTTGACTTTCTGGCAGTTCTGGTTATTTTTTGGTTTTAAATTTCTTATTGTCCTTTTGGTTGTGCAAGGAGGCAAAGTGTACCTACTTACACCTCCATCTTGGCCAGAAGTTCTGGAGTAGGAAAATTAAAAAAAAATCCTAATAACCTAGCTGTGGTGAGGCAACCAGGTACTTCATATTTTGCTGGTGAGACTCTGTATTGATGCAAATTTTTTGAAATGTTGTCTGTCATTATCCTTGACTCAGCTTTTAGGAATCTATCCTTCAAATATCAAAGTACATACATAAAATATATGTATAAGAAATTTCACAGCAATGTGGTGGGGAGTAGTAAAAACCTAGAATGTTCCTGAATGCCCATCATCTGAGAAATGATTAAATAAACTATGGTACAATTGTAAGCATAATAGTCATTAGATTTATATTTTTAAAAGGCATTAGATTTTAGCCCTGGCAAGTGTGGCTCAGTTGGTTGGAGTGTCATAGACTGAAAAGTTGCATGTTCAATTCCTGGTTGGGGCACATACACAGATTTTGGGTTTAATCTCCAGTTGGGGTACATACAAGAAGGCAACCGATCAACGTCTGTCGTGCTCTTCTCTGTCTCACCTCCTCCCTTTCCCTCTCTCTAAAAGCTGTGAAAAAATGGCCTCAGGTGAGCATTTTTTTAAAGACATTAGATTTGTATTTGTTGATAAGGAAAGTGCTGTGACAAACTATTAAGTAAAAAATAAAATTGTACAGTAATGTTTATGATTCCATTTTTATAGGAGAAAACATTACTGTATATATGTATATATGTTTGTATATATATAGTATATACAAAGCAAAGAAAAAGTAATCTGAGAAGTGGGAAGAAAGACAATGAACTTTTATTATATTCATCTTTATACTGTTTGAAGTATTACAACAATCACATACTGTCCTGATTTTTTTAGAGTAGAAAAAGTTTAAATAAATAGCATTTTTCTGCATTTGACTTATATGAGTGATAAACATATATGCAAGACATATGGTGACCCCCCAAAAATACATCTTTTGAGGCATATCCTTCAGTTGATTGAGATTCATGTTCAGGCCCCTAAACTCTATTCTGTCCAGACACTGGGACTCAAAGTGGGACCTGCAGACCAATCCCAGACCCAGTCCAGAGACTGGGAGCAGATATTTAGAGACATGACAGC
The DNA here is from genome assembly GCF_021234435.1 of Artibeus jamaicensis. NCBI lineage: Eukaryota > Metazoa > Chordata > Mammalia > Chiroptera > Phyllostomidae > Artibeus > Artibeus jamaicensis. The sequence goes on along the minus strand of NW_026521812.1, from coordinate 37,699,112 downwards.
AGTGCCAAAGTAATTTTACGTCCATTAAATATAATAATTTAAATTTTTTAACCAGGCTTATGTCTTTATGACTTTTTAATTTTATTTTTCTACTAATTAACTTTTATTGTTTTATAAACTTATCAGTCTATGTCTGTAACAAAATAGAGAAGCAGAATTTTAAATAATGAGAGCTGATGTTCATAATAACAAAACATTGCAATATAAGATATTTAGGAACTTTAATAGGAATATTAAATTTTATTAAATACATTTGAACTATGTTAATATAGTCAAATATAAAAATACACCAAATAGATTGGAAGAAAACTTCCTGGTAATTGGACAGATTTCTTACTACTCTGAGTAAATGATTAAGCTGGTTCTTTTGTTAGGAACAATGAACTCCACATCTTATCTACAGTGAAGACTGGAGAATAAATGAAAGCCCAGACAACTCCAGAAACCAACGACTGAGGGTCAACCTAAGACACTTTAATTCTTGCCAAAACTGTAAATAAGACATGAAGATAACTGGACTTTTATTTTCCTCCCCTCTCATACTTCTGAGTCAAGATGCTCATGATGACAGAAGACAGAAAATAAGATGACAGAAGACAGAAAATAAGAAAGCGAAGCAAGGGGACAGGTGGGGTAGGAGGTGGGGTCTGACTTTCCTGAGTTGACTCTCTGTAAGTTTCACTTACTGGTACTCTACGCTGGGGAACGGGGTGGGGCTGGGGAGAGGAAGAGCCTACATCCTCCGAAGTCTTCAGAGTTTTCTACAGGGCGACCTATTTTCTAAAATCAGAATGCACCAAGTTATTGTTACCAAGAAAAACTAGCTGAAACAATAAAGAACCAAATAGGTTTCTAGTCAAAAGCTAAAATAAAAAATATGATCATTTGTAAATGCAAATTTCTTCTTTCCTCCCTAAAATGTTTAAACTAATGCTATAATGTGAGGTGCATTTCCAAATCTGTCAGCTTAAGTAAAAATAACTGAGTGCCCCTGTGGTGTACAATGCTTTACATTTCACAGCCGTGGGTTTTCACCAAAGGGTAAGCAGGCATTGGGAGATCTCTGACACATTTTGGTATTTTGAGGATTTTTGGGAAGTTAGAAACATTTTTTTCCATATCGGTTGGACTTTACATGACAAAGAAACCCTAAAATAAAAAGGTAACCTGTGTATAGTGGTGCTCAATACTGTTTGGATTCCTTGTAACAATCAGTGTATTTAAAAAGAGGCTCACCCTCTTTTTAAAGGGTAGCTCAGTTGATTAGAGCGTCACCCCAATACTCCAAGGTTGCAGGTTTGATCCCTGGTCAGGGTACACGTAAGAATCAACCAATGAATGCATAAATAGACAGAATAACAAATCAGTGTTTCTCTCTTTCCTCCTCTACCTTCCTCTCTAAAATCAGTAAATAAAAAAATTAAAAAGAGACTTAGAAACAAACGAGCCTATGACCCTGGGAGACTGGGAAGCTATATGAACTTCTGAAGCATGGTTCAAAACTGATGGTCTTCCTTACCTCTGCTTCAAGGGCTCATTAACTAGACCCCAAAATAATGTCTTCAAAATGATGTGTACATTAGGTGGTAACCAATTAAACACCTCCACAGTCAAAACCTGGGAGCTACATAAATGAATGAAATACATGACAAAGGGGTTCAATTCCCAGTCAGGGCACATGCCTGGGTTGCAGGCCAGTTCCCTGCAGGCCAGTCAGTTCCCAGCAGGGGACGCACAAAAGGCAACCATACATTGATGTTTCTCTCCCTCTCTCCTTCGCCTCTAAAGATAAATAAATAAATAAAATCTTTTTAAAAAGTGTATTAGATAACGTAGCTCAGTATAAGTCACTACAGTATCAGTCCACTAAATGGTATTTACTAAGCTCCTACTCTTGCTCGGCACTGCACCACCTACAAACTTAGCATTTAGAAAATCCCATGAGGAAGAACTCGGCAACACCAAAATCCATAGTCCAGTTGGATTTCACCTCCCCAATCCACCAGCCTACTGTGCAGGGAACAAATGGCCTCCCCTCCATCAAATCTCACGGGCCCTTTCACTCTTTATTCCTCTGGACTTCTCTGCAGCATTGGACACTTCAGCAGCTTTTTTATTTTCTCTTTTAATTATCCTCTCTCCCCTGGTTAGCTGCTTTTCTATTCCCTTCATGGTTCCTCGCTCCTTTTTCCTTCCTCTGCTTGACCAAGGGCACTTCCCAAGGCCATGAGTCAGTCAGTCTCTCTCTCTCTCATAAAAATCACTCATTTGATCTCTCCTTCCAAATCATCCCCACCCTTTCTCAACTCTCCCATATTTTCAACTCCCCAGTAATAATAAAGTTTTTTCTAGTACGTGGTGCCTCTACTAAATATGCCTCCCCATATTAAACTATTCAAAAGCCTCCATTTCTTGCCCTTGTGCTATTGCCCCACAACAAAAGAGCTTCTCTCTTGACCTCATTCATGTCTTCAATAGCAGCAGCATCCTCCCAAATCTTACAGCCCTGTTCTTCACCTTCAATTCCAATCATTCAAGCCTTGTTGATTCTTTAACTCTTGCCTCTATCTGTTGCTACCCACTTGCCCTGACCCGACCCTCTTTAGCTCAGAGTAACCGCTTCTCTTTTTTCCTGTTTCCTCTTTTCAAACTGGCCAGCTTGCTGCTGCCATTCTGACCTTTCAGTCATCACCCCTGCCATTCTGATCATCCCGTCACTCTCCCCAGCCATTCAAGAACCCTCATCACCACCCACATCTCTTAGTAACCGGGGGTAAGTAGAGCAGAGTCACCAAAAGCTCAGGCTCTGGAGCCTGACGGCCGGGCTTTGAACCCCAGGGACGCCACTGACTGGCTGTGTGCCTCAGTCTCCTGACCCCTGAAACAGAGTTGACAATAACACAGTATCCCCTCTGAGGGCTGCTGTGGATATGGGATTCATTAAAAGGTGTTCTGAATTTGGAATAGTTCTGGTTTAGTGTTACATTTTGATGGGCCCCAGCTGGACTGGCCTATCCAGTGCCTCCGAAGTGTGTGTGCCCATACTCCCTTTGTTATCACAACTGCCCTCATTCACCTTTCATTGTCAGGGAGACCCTTCATCCTCCTGGCAGCTCTATACAAACTCTACCCATGAAGGATCAGGTCTCTTTCCAAACTGGCAAACTTGCTGCTGCCACTTGGATCTTTCAATCATCACCTCTGGCATTTTTATCTTTTCCTGCCCAGCCAAGGGGTCTTCTCTGGTGACTCCCACTGTGCCCTGTTGCTCCTGCCTGTGAACTTCTATAATACTTACTGCATGTCCCCAGTCAGGCTGTTCTTTAAGTTACCACGTGTAAGAGGTGGCCCACTCACTAGAGATAGTATTGGTGTTACAGCCGGCAGCCTGATTCTTTCTTTACAATGGGTTCCCCTAAGTCAGTGCTTAATGTCTCTCAGCCTCAGCTTCTTGCTCTGAAAAAGTTATAATATTATCTCATTAATACGGTTTTCTCCAAAGCTGAGTGAGATCATGTAAAGCTTCTATCCCTTCATGAGGCATATTAGCACACACTGGTTCCCTTCCAGTGAGACTGTAAACCCTCCGAGGGCCGCTCACGCTTCTCCCAGCTCCAAGGACAGCGCAGTGCAGAAATGAAAAAGACATGCGGGTGAAGGGCGGGCCAAGCAAATGAACTCATTCCCAGTCTAATGATTTTATGACAATATTCTGAAATGGGCTTTTCCATGTCATAAAATGCAAATCATAAAATGCCTTTTAACATATTCAATTTGCCAAGAACATAAACAGATTTTATTTTTGCTCTGATGAGGGAATATATTATCCACCTAACCTTTACCTCTTATGTAAGATTTTTTAGATAGAAGTCATTTTTTTTTTCAAAATTCAGAAAGTCCATGGCAAAAGAAGAAAAAGTAATTGGAACACAAAGTAATTTGAAAGATTTTTCATACCTAAAAAGGGAATTTTTAACCACAACCTTAGTCATAAACCTTCAACAGGCAAATCAGAAGCAGTGAAAGATAAGTACCCAGGAGAGAATGAGATTCAAGTGCGTCTCGGGTTCAGGCAGTGGGTTACAGCACTCACAAGACTAGCTGCCGGAAGTGGGTGCTGTACCTTTATCACGGCCGCCCCCACCTGACCACCTGTAGCAGCCTCAGAGGAAGCAGACAACCCCCACACACTTTCCAGCTGCATCTTTGAGCCACAAAGTACGCACACATAATCAGCCAACGTATAAAACTATATCAGAAGCATCAATGTGAACAGGGGAAAATCTTCGGCTGCTGATGAGTAACCTGTGTTATTTAGATTCTGTCACCAAGACCAGAAGTTAAGCTAAGGGGAGACCCCTCTAAACACACCCACACAACCCTGATAACCGGCTACACAGTGCATGATCTCAACATGAAATATTTGGGGCGCTTAAAAGGCTGAAGCAGCAAATCCTTTGGTAGAAGGTAGGGGGCCCAGGGTGGGTACTTTGGAGGCTGTAGTTCTCCTCCCCCTGGTGTTCAATGACAAATGAAAATATGTCACCGGATCCAACAGCAGGGAGGACTGTTTCTGCCTTAGAATCAGGCCAGACAAAGAATAGAGCCACGGCCCCGTGATCCCACATTGTCCTTCAAGAGAAAAGGCTGGATCTCACTGAATGAATGTAATTCACACATTCGGAGCAGTATTCTTTGAGGGGACTGCTTCAGAAAGTCACATTATTTAAGTCCAGTGGAGAAAAAAATAAAGTAAAAGCAACAGCTTTCAAGTATTTTTAAAACTTTGCTTTGTTCCACCTGAGTAATATTTTAATCGTCATTTTAAGCAGTTAAATTAAAATGCACCTGCACTGTAAATCATGAGAGAACACACCTGCTCTTCAAATATAACCTAAAAATAATTTGATTCCTCCTCCCATGCCCTGATTTTATATTTAATTTGGAAAGCAAGAAAAAACTTGAATAAGCCTGAATTTTGACCCACAACTTATAATCCTAAAGAAGTCATTAACAGAAATGAAAGAAAACGAGACTTCTCGAAATATACCCATAACCCAAAATGCAGCCAGTATTTGGAGGGTGGAGCAAACACACTGACGTCCCAACAACGAGGAGGAGGGACTCTCTATAAATGCAAGGGACATCTGCCACAGCAATGCAGGCACAAAACTTCCAAGTCTCTAAGAGCTATGTCCTACTTTAATGTAATGTTCTCCACTATAAAGTAATTTTAATTCACCACTAACAATAGCAATGGTGTTCTCTGTCTACTGAGGCCAGACAGACCATCCGAGTATTCACCCCTGGTCTGCACTTTCCATGTGGCTTGCCTAGGGCCACCTCCAGTCAGAGCCAGAAAAACTGGAAGATTTCTTCCTCTGCCCAGTGTGCTTAAAATCGGTGGCTCGTATAACTCTGAATATAAAACACACATCTTTAAATGATCATCTTTAAAGTTAATAAGCTACAAAGGTAGGCATGAAGTCTTCTGTATTGGCATATCCTAGAACTACACTTCAGTCAGGCAGGACTGTGGCTGGATAAATAAATGGTGCCTTAATGTTTCTTCTTTTTTAACACAGGTTAGGGAACCTACAATGGCTTTCTTTGCAAGAACGCAAATTCAATTGCCTGCACATTACCCTAGGCAAAAGAGAAAGGGATGGGGGAAAGTTCAGTAAAATACTGAAAACTGTATCTTTCACTTAGCACTGGGATGCAATTTCCAACCATTTACCCCCACCTCCATTTCTTCACCCCCCAATAAATACACACAGGTTTTCACCCCTTATTCTACACACAGTGGTGTCTCAACAACAATCTCATCTTAGTTTTTCTCTATCGTTTGCCAGAATTTCTCTTGGAGAAAAAAAGTGTAACTGTGAGAGAAATCTGAGTGATACAAATTCAGTACAAATATACCTCATTTTGTTGTATCCTTGCTTCACTGTGCTATGCAGGTGTTGTGCTCTTTCTCACAAATTGAGGGCAAACCCTCCACCAGCAAACAGATTATGAATACTGGCTTTAAGTGGTCTGGAGCCCACCAAACCCATGGTTATCTCCAAAGCATGCCTGTATTTCAGTATTTTACCCTTTTCAAACTTTATCTTAATGAAGGAGTTTACTATTTCTCTTCATTCTCCCTTCTGAAAGTGTGTGAAGGCAGTAAAATTCCTTCTCCTTGTATCTTGTTGTGATGGCTGCCTTAATACTTATTTTGGTACAGTATCTGAGGTATCAAAAGGGGAACTTTTACTTCTTCCCTTCAAAAGAGTATCACAAAACTAAATTTCAGCCTTATCTACCAAACAATTTAATAATTAAGCTGCTTTTGTAATTCTTGCCCCACAAAAATACATGTTTGTTTACCCAAACATGTTCTAGAATATTCAACAGCAGTGCTATTCATAATGGCCAAAACAACCTGATAACTACACAAATAGATAAATATTGGTACATTACCATCATGGAATACAATTTAGTGCTGAGGATCAAAAATCAACCATTATATGCAACAATACAAATGAATTTCACAAACATATTATTGAATGAAAAAGCCAGACCCAAAACAGTGCATGCTATATGACTCAGTTTATCTCAAGTTCAAAAACGGGCAAAGTAAACCTATGCTTTTAGAAGTCAGAGCAGTGATCAGCATGAGAGGGGTAGTTAAAAGGGGAGCACGAGAGCTTCCTGGGCTAGTGCTAGAAATGTTCCAGTTATATCAGTGTTCACTTGGTAAAAATTCATCACTATGATGAATGTATGTGATGTGTACACTTTTCCCAATGTACAATATAATTAAATTTGAAAGTTAAATGAAATGAAATTAGCTGTTTCTCTCAAGAAATAGATTTATAGGTGTGAAAATCAGACTGGCTCAGCATAGTAAAATGGAGCTAAAGAGCTGGACTCAGATTCAAGATTTTACCATTAATTATACAATCTTGGCTTCTCTGGCTTTCACTCCTATAAAATGAAGCAAACAGCAAAGATTAAATGACATAACAGTGCATTTTTTAGCAAAAAAGGATATACAAATGCTTATCACAATTGCCTGAAATATGCTCTTTTTGTGGTTCAGGAAAGCAAGCATCTCTGAAAGTAGGGCAAAGGTGCAGACCGAGATTTCTTCTTCAAGTGAATGGATCTGTCCGTGGCATCTCATTTCCAAAACTCTCAGTGAAGTTCTGATCTTATCTTCTCTGAAAGCTCTTAATCACTCCACACCTTAGAGTCCAGACCAACAATTCCGAATAGAAATGTCATGAGAGCCACATATGTAATTTGAAATTTTCTAGTAGCTATATTTTTATATAATAAGCAAGTACAAATTATATTTTTACCTAACCCTTATGTGCAAAGTATTACTAGTATGTAATACTTTTGTAACCAACCTGAAAAAATGTTAAATTAATATTTTGTCCTTTTTTGTATACTAAATCTTTGAACTCAGTGTGTATTTCACACCCACAGCCCATCTCTATATGGACTAGCCACATTTCAAGTCTCAAAAGCCACATCACATGTAGTTAGTGGCTACCATATTGGATAGCACAGGCTGGAGTCTAACTGGAATATGTGATTTCAAACCATTCTGGGAAAAAAGCCTAAGATCAGGTAAACCCTACAGGAATATATAAAAATCTTCCTAAACCACGCTCTTAAGAGTTGAATATACTTAAATTTTCAACAGCTATGAGATTAAATTCAACACCAATCTCCTAGTTACTCAATATTCAAAATGGTGATCTAATCATCTAAAATTTGGTAAGATGCTATGATTATTAAAAATAAATTTATAAGTTATCAAAGTTTTTGGACATTGAGACTGTCTTATTTATGTCCTTCCCAGAATACTCAGCCCCCAGCTTTGTACACAGAAAGTGCTCTGCATATATTTAAGGTGAATGAGTGAGCAAATAAATTAAGCAAGTCTCACCTTTGACAGGAAGCTAAAGAATAAAACAAACAAGCAAACAGAATAAAAACAAAGACACTGAAATAGAGAACAAGTGGGCAGCGACCAGAGGGGAGAGGGAAGGGAACTTAAGGGGAAAAAGGGGGGAGGGATTTTGAGGAACAAGTATGAAAGACACAGAGATGAGGACTGGGGGGGGGGGGGGATTGGGAGGGAGGGGGGAGACCGGGCGGGGGTGGGATGGGAGAAATAGATAAAAAAAATGTACTTGAAAAGTAACTAAATAAAATTTAATTAAAAAAAAAAAGCAAGTCAACAAGCTGGCAGAAGAAAATCTAGCCTTCTCTACCTTACAGCCAGTTACTGATATGATGGAGCAGTTTACTTGTTAATAATCATTTATGAATTAAGAAATCAAAACTTGAAGAACCTCACTAATGCAGAATTAAGATTTTTTTAAGGGTCAGCCCTAGAAAAGGAGGTGAAACCCTGCCTAACTAATATTAAAACAATTACAATGCACAAAAGGTATTAAAATGTCTGTAATACTTTTACTATTTTATAAAGCCATTTGTCAACATTACCTCATCTAGATGACATACATACACCAAATATTATTGAAGGCCCTTGTCAAAGTAAAGTTTCTTTGCCCTATATGCCAAAAGAAAATATATCTGGAAACATGTGCTTAAACCAAATAACTCATAGTTACATGGCCTTAAAGAACACCTTTTATTCATAAAAAGTTTTCCAACTCATTTTTGCCATATTTTATATCTGGCTGTAAGTCATTTAAGAACTTCCTTATTTTGGAATTTTATGACTATCATGTTAAGTACTAGTTTTACCATGGACATCAAAAGAATAAGTGACTAATTACATAAAGGGGGAAATATGAAATGAATCATAAATTCCATCTGAACTTAATCAGTTAAAAGGACAAGTAGCAAAATATTTAAGGAGAGAAGAGATGAGCTCAAGTTAGTCATGGTATTTTGAGAGGAAAAAGCTACAAACTATTTTACTTGCCTGAGCGCAGATGTAAAATCTAAAAGATAAGGGCCACTGTGGAGAATTACTAAAATGTACTCAGACTTCAAAGGTTCCCATAAGGTCAAAATATGGAATATGTACAAGCAAAAAGAAAAAACAGGCTAAATATAAAATCAATGCATTATGAGATGTTTTTATTATTTAAATGTCTCTTTTGACTATTCTTAACAGGTTTTCAAAGTCTTAATATACTCTGGAAACTTTAAGAATAGAAGAGAAAGAAAATGAAGAAATTGATACAATTTTAAAACAAGAATCTAGTCCTATACTAAAAAGCAAAAATACTGTTATGTTTTAATTGCTATAAGCTGCCCAAATACATAAGAAACCTAACTTTGACTTTAGGGAGAAAATGGACAAATCCACTTCAGACTAATTGAGCAACAAATACTTGCTTGGGTTTATGTATACATAACATATTCAGGCATTTTACTTTTAAAAAAGGTGTAATTGCTATGACTGACATACAGTATTTTTTTAGTTTCAGGTGGACAACATAGTGATTTGATATGTGTATACCTGGGGGTGGAGAAAAGTAGGTTTATGATTGTTCGTATGGAAAAAGTACAAAAAATAATGAATAATAAAAGAATAAACTCTGTTTCACACACTCACGACTGTCAACCTACCTTTGCCCACACTTGTGTTGCACAATGATCGCCACAGGGAGTCCAGCAGACATCTGTCACCACACACAGTTATCAATTTATTTCTTCTTGTGCTCTGAGAACTTTTAAGACCTACTCTCTTGGCAACTTTCAAATATACAATACAGTATTATTGACAGGCGTTTTAAACTGATAATGTTACATATGAACTGGTAATTATCAGTCTACTACATAAACTCACTGAGTCCTAAGAATTATAAAAAGGAATCTTAGAAACATTTAGCCCAGTGCTTCTCAAACTTTAACATGCGTGTGAGTCCCTAGGGGATCCTGATAAACTGCAGACTGTCATTCAGTGGGTGTGGGGTGGGCCTGAGTCTCTGCATTCGAACAAGCTCCAGGTTATACTGATGCTGCTGGTCCAGGGACCACGTGTCAGATAGCAAGGCTCTTATCAAGCCCAAGGGAGGCCCCACGGCCTCTGCTTAGAGCAGGAGCAAAACCTGTCTCCACTATAGACAATGAAGGGATCTAGTTGTGGAGCAACAAGAAAAGTTTGTTTCCTTGTCCAATGATGGAAGACACCCTTTACCTCCCTGCATCTTTTCTTTTCTGTGTTAAACATCCCCACCTCCTTGGCCAGGTTCCAGATCCCTAAACATTGATCACAGAGGATGCTCCTTCCTTGGTTAACATCTTCCTTCCCCAAATAGTCCCTTGGTACGAATGCAGTATTTCATATACGTGACAACCAGGCCGGAGAACAGTTGAACAAGACCACTGCACTGCCCGATTAAAGAGGACATCTCTGTTCATGTGGCTCTAAGGAGGCACCAGTTTCCATAAGAACCAGAGAGCCCTGCTGCACCAGTGCTTACAATTATGTGCAGGAACTGGCACCAAACGGATGTGCAAATTCTGTACTTGAACAATTTTTTTTAATTCATCAGATGTGGAGATTTACATTTATTCCTGTAAAATGTCATCTTACTGTTTTGGGCTTTACAATTACCCTGAGGTAATTTTCAAATAACAGCTCAAATAGGAAATATTTTCAGAAAATAGCTCACAAAAACCTTAAAAATGTATTAACTAATAGGTCAGACATACACACAGGTGCAAAAAACACGTGCAGCTTTAAGAAATAATTTTGAACAACCCTTGGGACTGCTTTTCAGGTTGGAAATAAAACACTGCCAGGAACTTGGAAAGCACCTAATGAACCCCTTCCCATCATACCTCACTCAGTCACCTCCAGGGATCACCGCTCTACTGGTCTTCTTGTGACAATCATGCTCTAAATTTTCTTTATAAGTTTACCATCTATATATACATCCTAAACAGCACTTTTAGTTTTGGATGCTTTTGAACTTTCCATAAATAGAATCATACTGTGTACATTTTCTTCTGTGTCTGGCTTATTTCATTCAATATCCATACTAATGCATGCATTTTTATTTGTTTAACAAATACTTAAAAGAAGGTATTATGTGCTGGTCACTCTTCTAAGCATGTTGCAAATATTAATTCATTTAATCCTCCTAACAACCCTATCAGGTAGATATTCTTATTTTCTCTCAGGCAGAATCCTTGCCTTAACCACCAAGCACACTGCCTCTCCAACCCTCCTCCATGTGGCATTGATATTCCGGTGCATACATTTAGCAAATTGGGACTGTTTCCAGTTTTTAATGTATAAACAATGCTTCTTTGAACATCCCTGTCCATGTTTCTTTAAGCACATGAGTAAGAAATTTTCCTACACACACACACACACACACACACACACACAAGTAAGACCACTGAGTTGTAAACTAACAGCAGGTTGAACTTGCATTAGGTAATGACAAACTCTTTTCCAATGTAATTGTATCAAGTTATACTCCTATATGCTATGTCCAAAAACTCCGATCCATATACAAATACAACCTTATCAACATGTGTCAGATTTTTAAATTTCTGCCAATCCAAAGACTATGTATAAGTTATTATGATTTTGATTTACATGTGTTTGACTATTAAATTAGCCAGCTGAATTTCTTTTATGAAGTGTTTAAGTATGTGAATGCACAGTATCATTTTTTTATTGAGTTCTCTGGCTTTTTCTTATTGATTTATACTTGTTCTTTATATATTCTGGACCAACCCCATACATGTGCCACAAATATCAACTGATTTGGGCTTGTTTTCTTACTCTTCATGTTTTAGTGAGTTCTATTCACAATTTTCTTTCAAATAATGAAAGTGAAGGACTCCTCATACATTTAAAACCTTCCATCCCACTCTAAAAGAATTTCATAGGCCTACACTTAACAGTCCTCATCCCCTCCATTCACTGCATCTTAAGAATGGTCAAGGGCTATTATGCTGACAATGATCAATACAGAGAGTACGGCTGATGAATCTGACATCTATAAATCACGAAGGGTATCAGCTAGGAAATAAAGGACCATTTCAGTAAATCCCACAATATTTTGAGGACAATATAGATCTAACTCCTTTTAAAGCTCTGCTGACTCCGAGCCTTGCTGACTCTTTTCTCCCAACCCCTCCAACATTCACTCACCTTCCCCATTCACCCTGGCATTCGAGCACACACTGCCATGCATCGCACTTCAAATGCTTCATGTCCTTCTATGAATCGTCTCCAGGACAAAATAACAACTTCCCTATAGACAGTGACCATTACACTGGTATGGTTTTCTGCACATTGTATTCTGTGCCTAGCAGGGTTCTCTGCAAAGAGCGAGTCCTCAATAAGTAATTACTGATTTGTCCAAGAAGTAATAGTAGGATATAATAAAAGAACTTTAGAGTTAATGTATATAACTCATGCATCAGGACACTGTACAAAATAAAAACATAAACTGGTTCAAAAGATATTAATCTAAAGTTCAGTATGAAGAAAACATTGGTAAAAAATATACCTGAAATGGTAGGATAGGAACAGATTGTAAGAAGCTTTAAATGTTCTGCCAAGGAGTTGTTTAGATTTCAGTGGGCAGCAAGAAGCCATAGGTGATTTTTAAAGAGGGAGAGTCAGTGAATCCATCCATCCATCCATCCATCCAACAAATACATATTTATTGAGCACCCACTCAGTGCCAGACAGTGGAAACAATGATTCTTGAACTCCTGCAGCTTAAGTCACAGTGAAAGAGACAGATAATCAACAAGTGAGCAACATACATAGCATGTCAGAAGGTAATGAAATCTACAAAGAAAAGACAGGAGAGGAAAGGGGTGGGGCTCCTGGGACGGAGAGCAGTCCCTCAACTCCACAGGGGAGCCAGGGAAGGCCCCACTGAGGGGGCCTGGGGAAGAAGTTACTCCTCACTGTGTCCCGCGGGTTCTCTTGTCTGTTCTCTTATCTGTTCCCAAGGACCTAGCTGGCTATTGGAACATTTTACTAGCCAAAGGCAAAGGGCAGTCCAAAGATCCCAGTCCTCCCTCACACCTTGAGTTCTGGGCCTCCTTCTCCCTCTCCTCAGTCACCCCACCCCCACCCCCGCCCCGGCCATGCAGGTGCATTTCTGACCCTCAGGATCTCCAACACCAGGCTGAGTACAAGAACCATCTCAACGTCTTGTCTTCCTGTAGTAATGCCCTTCAGCCTGGCCTTCTCCCCTTACTGGCCTCTGAAGTTGGGGCCTCCTTGGGCCCTCTCCTGATTCCTCAAATCCAGCCTCCTTCCCAGGATGCATTCTGTCTCAGGCCGGAAGCCACTTCCGGCTTTCCTTCCGATTTCTTTCCCACCTGAATGACCCCTTCCGGAAACTGGCTGCCAGCAGGGATGGCAAAAGGAGCACCTGATGCCATTGTGGGGGCGTCTCCATGAGCAAGACACCAGGGTCAAAAGGGGCAGCGTGTGGGTGCACGCATATGTATGTCTAGTGAGTGCGTGCCAGTGTGCGTGTGCGCCCAGGTCTGCCCAAGAACCGAGTGAGAAAGCAGTGTGGGCAGGCAGGCAGGAGTCACCAGAATCTACGAGGACAAATGAGAAGAGGCAAGTGTTCACACAGAGAAAAAAATTGCAAACATTTGCCAAGAGGGAAAGGAAAAGACCCTCTAGGAAAGAAACTCTCTTAGGTAGCAAGACACAAGGGTAAAAGAGTAACAGAGAAGGATGAGCATGAAAAACCCCAAATGCTGAGAAGGTGGCAGGACACCACACACATACACACGAACCCATCTAAAACAAAGTGTAAAAAAGACAAGACTGACGTGAATTTGAACTAATAAAAGTCTGCCAACAAATGTCCCCGATCTGAGAGGCAAAAGGAGGAGTGACCTTACTCAAGTGAAGAGTCTGCAACCTAGAGAAACTCGGCCTCTGGAGGAAACCGAAAGTGACTCTTTACACACATAGGGGAGCCCACCTCTTACAGAACCAGCTCCTGTCCTCCTGGTACTGACTGATTCATTTTCATGCAAACAGGGAATCCAAAGTGTACAGTTCTGATTGGTCCAAATATTATGGCCCTGATTGGTCAGAATCAAGTATTCCGATTTGTTGGTATGGACACAAATGGGGATACAGTTGTGCAGTTCTGACTGGAAGGGGCGATCTCAGCCCACCAGTTGAAAGGCAATCCCCAAAACTCCTTTACAAAAGGCAGGGACACAGCGCAGGAGGCTGGGCAGCTCCGTCCCTGGCGTTTCCCTGAGGGGCAGTGCATGTGAGAGGCCTCCACCAGCAGTGGCCATGAATTTGCGCCCACTTAACTACAAGAAGTCCTTCTTGACAAATATATTCTTTCTCGGGGTCCACTCTTCTAATTTTCAATTTCCCTTTAAAGCATTTATTTCCCAGATCAAGGCTAACATAGCAAGCAAGGGAGAAAGGCCTCTGGCTCTAGTAGCTAGGAAACAAATAACAGAACATTGCTAAAGATGAAGTGTTTAGGAAAAAAAAGCTATATAAATGTAAATGTAGACAGTCTCATATTCTAGAAATTCAGCTTCTTTCACCACAGAATGCAAAAAGGAAAGGCTCTTGGGTACAGAGCTAAGATAGTGATCTTGAATGGTTTGGCCAAACTGCAGGGAAAAAAACAACAAACCAACACTAAACAAACCAAAACAAAAACAAAAAAACAAGAATGCTCCCATACAGACATGCAAGTAAACAAGCTGCAAAAATAGGAGCATACATCCCAACTCCCTGTGATGCTTGGGGTCTCTAGGCGGCCCCCCACCCTCCCACCCCCCGCCCCCGCAGTGGAAACCAGACAGCACCCTCCTTCCTCTGATAACTGCCCCTTCTCCACGGTGCCTTTTCCTCTGACTCGCATTTTCTGTCAGCCTTCCTCTTGGAATCCTTTCACGGTGACTCACGGGGCAAGAGGGCTAGTCAGCAATACCACAGGCCTCCGCAATAGATGCCGTGTGGGAGGCGGGCAGCTCAGCGGACTGTCGTCTGTACCGGTTTTTTCCTTTCTCTGTTCAGGGAGGATCTGCTTTTCAGCCACATTTCCCTCAAAACACATCCCTGTCAGGAGATGCTTACTGCACAGATTTCTAAACGATGAAATGATCTGAATTTGGCTACTTAGTCATAACGAAACTAAAAACAGTAAGATGAAAAAACAATAGTGTGATCATCACACCTACAAAAAACAACTTTATACTTGGGTGAAATCAAGAGATCAGGAAAAAAAATGCTTAAACTAATATTTTCCAACCTTTCACTAACAGCCAGGGCTGAAACCACATGTTTTGAAGGTCTTGCACTGTGTTATTATTAGAAGTCACAATTCTATTGATACTGATGAGTCATTTGTATCGGCGGAAACCAAGAACTTCCATCAACATCATGTTACACACAGTCACTGTGGCTTGGCTTTTTCTTTATTACTGGTCAAAGCTGCTGCAGAATGCTTATTGAAGCCAAAAAAGGAGGAGCTCTCCTTAGGGTACACGAAGCTTCTTTTCCCTAGCGATCTCACTTCTCAAGATAGTTTAGAATGATTTAATCAACCCATAATTACTAAATGAAGTTTATTTAGAAATCTCGAAAAAGTTACATTTCACACCTACAGATGAGAATAAGCAGAAGTGAACTACAAAAACAAATGGCGAAACCATCTCTGAAAACACATACCAGCTTTAAAAGGATCTGAGGTCAGGTGTGTGTTTGTTTTCCTTAACCTGAGTAACATGCAACAGACACCAACAAAATCTGTCATTACTTAAGGACTGGAGCCACACAAAGCAATGTCGGGCTAGCCCTCTCGGCACCCGCTCTGGCTCTGCTCCTTCCCCACTCAAGGCACTGGCTCCTCGCTGAGGGAGAAGCGGGTCAGGTTTCGGTTACACCAAGAAAGCCGACGTTTAAAAGGTTCATGAAAGTTCCTTCTGGTGCTAAGGAGAAAATAACAGCAAATTCCCTTTCCCTCATTGTCTCCTCTTTCCCTCTCCACCTTAAAGAGTTCCAGAAATTTAAAATGATTAAGAACCAGTTTTCCCGAGGGATTCCCAGAATTGCTGATTCTAACGTAGCCTCTAGAAAGGTGAAAATATGCCGTTTTCTACTCTGCAACCAGAAGGCTGTGTTTGGCAGCTGGAAGAAGAAGGGAACTCATCTCAGCAGTGAGCACAGCTCTGAAAATAGCCTTCCAGCAGCTAGACTGCCCGCTGCTCTCCTAAGGCAGCACTGGCACTGTGGGCAGTTGACAGTGAGGCCAGCTGAGCACTGCAACAGCCGCATGAGTCAGCAAACGCTGGTAGGAAACTGCTGACAGACTAAATTACTCTTGCATACAGAAGGTGCACACACCTACCGGGCAAAAACAAAAACAAGGTACATGCAAATTAGCAAGCAGGAACCTCACTACCCTTGCAGTTGCTATTTGCCAAGGTTAAACCAAAAATATAATCTATGCCACCGCTTCAGAAGTAGTACTAGCAACGAATAGTAATTAATAGTGGTAATAAACAACTTACTCTCAGTGTTGTGATGTGTGGAACAGCTGCATTCAAATCTCACAAGCTAGTTAATTTTAACTGGTTTTAATTTTAACTGGATTTAACTGCTTTTCCTCCCTTTTGAAAAAAATCAAAATAGTTGCCATATTGACCACAAGAACCGGTAACAGACAAGCACAGTTCCTGTTTTTCAGAGGGGACTTACTTTTAAACCCACAATATCAAGATGCTTAACATAAGTGGAAATTTCAACTTTATTGTTTGATGTGGGAGACATAAACCTGTACACTGATTCAGACCCCACAAACGTTATGGAGTAGTCACACCTCAGGCTTCATCCCTATGCATCTTTCATTTTTTGTTCTCATTTAATACATGACCCCAAAATCTACAGGGAGACAGGTCGTCTGGAACTGAAGATACCTTTTCCTGCAGAAACAATGTCATGCCAGTGATGTGACGTTCCGGGACATGCCCCGAAACTATCTCAAATTTAAACTATGAGTGAGAGGTTAAATTTGCAAATTAAAAAGAAAACATAATACTATAACAATAGTTCCAAAACTAAAGAAAACACTCTTGATTGACTGTGCTTGAGAAAATGTCTAAATAGAGGAAGATGAGGGTACGCTCTTGTAAATAAGACCTGTGGACTTCATCTTTAACTTCCCTCTGGTTCCTTTAATATGGTTTAATGGTCAATTCCACTTTAAAATGCATGGCATGCCCTGACTTTGCCATATCACTAGAAAAATCTTTATCAGTGGTGAGTACTGACTTTTTTCCTCTCCCCAAACTGATCAGAATTTAGAAGAGAAACGAGGAGGGGAGAAGGGTTACAAAGAGGAGGTACTAAAGAGGGAGGAACAAAAAGAAATGGAGTCAGGCAGGCAGGAAGGCATGGGGTATTCAACTACAAAGATAGAGGAAAAGTAGGAAGGGAGAGAAGTCCCATACTGGATACCACACTCCCAGAGAAGGGAGACTCTTCACATCCATCAAGATGCTCAGTGATCTGACCCCACAGCAAAGAAAGAATGAGAGGTAGAGCGTCCATCGGACAGTTCCAGAGACTAGCACTAGATGGCGCCATCAACTCAACATAGCATGGTTACGGGGGAACTTGAGGTGAGGGAAGGGTAGTATGGGAGGCAGTTTAGACTCCCCACAGCTAGGTATTATTTAGCGGGCAACACCTCTATCTAAAATAAGCATCGTTTTATTAATCAGTCAACCTCTACAGATGTCCAGATGTTACCACCATCCATAGGATGGGGCGTGTCAATTTTGAAATAAATTTATCAAGTCAGTTTTAATCAATAAAACTGTGGGGTGAGGAGACAGGTGAATGAGAGCCACTATTCTGTTTTCTCCTTTTACTTTTGAAATTCAAGATTTAAGCATAATAGAGTATTTCAGGTTCACTGCTACTGACTAACCTACAAAAATTTCTAGTTATAGACCAAGTGACTTGCCCTTGAAGCTCTGTTTAAATGTCAAATAACACACAATCTTGCTCTTTAGGTTTATGTGATCAGATCCAGTGTCTGGCAAGAGGAAGGTGATGCTCACTAACAAATATGCAATTATATTAAAAATCATCTGCCCTTTATATTTTTATTAGGCAGTGGTCTATATCTTCTAATCTGTTTGTCTATATTCTACGTCCGGGGCTGAACTGATCAACAGCCCTCTCTCCACTCAGAAATTCCCTCCCATCCCCAGTGTGTGAAATCCTACTATGCCCATTTTTAGGATTTTTTTTCCTTTGGCTTTGTCTCCTATGAATATGCTGATGCTTCACAAAGAAGTAATGCACTAAGAATGCTCAGTTATTTATACCTTAGTAAAAATTTTCTCACAAAATCTTTTCCTGAGATTGGTTTTGAAAGAGAAGGAGGGCACTAGTTAAGGGCACTGGGTGATCAAAGGCAGTGAAGCACAGAATGAAAAAGCAAGGACAGAAAGAGGTCATGGGCATAACGGACAGCAAGCCTTGCCTGGCCTCTTCCCAAGGCAGCAAGTCGTCATCCCTGACGCTGATCTTCCCAAGAATACGTGTGAAAATTGGGAGTTAAATCTAAGTATGTCTACATTTTTCTCTTGCCGAATGGGTAATAATATCCTTTACAGTTAATTTCATTTTTTTTCACAGTTTGACTCTTCAGGGCCCATTCATTTGCATAATATGGAATCTTGAACCCATGCAGATATTCCACTAAATCAATGCAAGTAATTCTCATACTAAATCAGCAGCTTTAATTTACGCTCATCATTGTTTGCATAGATATCTTTATACACGCATCTGCTTGATTTTTTTTTGAATCACTTAAAACTTCCAACAGTGACACACTAAGTATCTTTCTATTTTGCCGTCTCCAAAAGGTGAACTAAATACTGAAAAATAAGTGTGGTACACTCATACACTTGATCTTTTCCCAAAATGAGCTACAAACAGACACTTGGTTTTCCAGCAGCTCCCAAGAATAATGCCTCTTGACTAAAGAAGACAACTTGGGTGTCATCTGGCCCAGGGCAGGGCTGAGTCGGCATTCCAAACAGTGACCCTGCAAACTTGAGGTAACTGGGGTTACTGCCAAAGCTGAGTCCTCTAAAACCATTCAGATCTCTGGTTGAGAGTTGCAACATGCTAATCTGGCAAGATAATCGCTTCCTGAAATTGACTAGAATGAGAGCAAAGGTCACCTGCTTTTATCTGTTACTAGGGGCTAATACTTCTAATTAGGAGCTCTAAAAGAATTGGATCTGAATGAAATTCTTCCTCAGCAGTAGAATAATCAACCTATTATAGGAAGTTTCTTTCATCTTTTCCTACCTCATCAGAAAAAAAACCTAAAAAGCTAAAAACAAATTCTTCCCATAACAGGGGGCCAGGAGCCTGAGCTACCGGAAAACCCTGGGGACAGAGCCATGGGACTCATGTTCTATGCTCAGTTCTCCTTTTGTCTTTACATATCATCACTTCCACTTTCTGATCCCCAAATGGTGACTCCGACCTGAGGAATGCCGTTTTAGAAAGTGGGCCGTGTTAAAGACAGGAGACATATTCCCTCAATTCACTGAGAAATTACTTTTCAGTTTCATCTTTCGGATAGACATCAACAAAATATCCAATATTTGGTGACTAGGCCTGTATTTCCACTTCTGAGAACCACTGGAGAGCATTCCCACCTCCAGTGAAGAAGAAAGGAAAAGGGGGCGGAGCGGCGTGATGGTTAGGAGAACAAGCTCTACTAGTGTCAGACACTGAGTTTCCAACCCCAGCTCTACCTACCACTCATTAGCTGGGCAATGTTTGTGCCTTGGCTCCTAATGATCACACCTAGCTCTGGGTTGTCACCAGGACTGAATAAATTAATATGAGTAACACACAGGAAGCTCCAAACACAGGTTAGATATTGTCGAAGAAAAAAAATACAGGCATTTTAGTTATAGCACAGTCAGTGGACAAGCACCACCATATGATTACACTCATATGTGGAATCTAATGAACTGAACTGACAAGCAAAATAGAGACAGACTCATACATGGAGAGCAGGCTGACAGCTCTGGAGAGGGCTGAGCGGGTGGAGGGACCGAGGGAATAAAACAAAAAAGAAAAGTACTCGCAGACGGACAACACTGTCTAATTGCGGGGCGGGGGTGGAGGTGAAAGAGGGCATGGGGGATAAAGAGTGGTGTGGCTCAGTGGATTGAGTGCCCGCCTGCGAACCAAAAGGTCGGCAGTTTGATTCTCAGTTAGGGCACGCGCCTGGGTTGTGGGCGGGTCCCCAGTTGGGGGAGAGCAAAAGGCAATCAATGGATGTATCTCTCACACATCACATGTTTCTCTCCTTCTCTCCCTCCCTTCCCCTCTCTCTAAAAATAAATAAATAAGATTTTTAAAAAGGTAAATGGTGATGAAAATAAGATAAAAGCTTCCTGTACTTAAATAAACAGGCACTGTCAACACTCCTGAATTGTGCTAAGGATAGCCTAAATAATTGCTCTTGGTCTTCGGATGCTGGAGACCTTCCTGCTCTGGGGTAGGCAGGGCCTTCAGGCGGGAGCTGGACTCGCATTTTCACTGAAGATCCTTGCCTAAGTCCCACACATGCCAGCCAACTGGGAGGAAATGTCTGTGTAGCTTCTAATCATTCAAACATTGTCAAAACGACCCCAAATATGTTCAAAATAAGAATGCTAACTTGCATTTTTTCCAAGTTTGCAACTGAACAGTATTCTTGGCAATTAACAATTCTGTTTCTATCAGGCTCTAAAAACACAGGTAAATAAATCAATTCTGGACTCTGTATACAAGAACCATTATTTGCCAAAATGGCCCATGGGGTTATATCATGGTTTATGCAACACTCCAAAGGGCCAAAGCCAGTATTGAATTAATAGGGTTAGGAGGCTGGGGAGAAGGAGGAAGCCCCAAGTTTCAGATGGACTCTGATGGCAGTTCACTCTACAATTCCTTGGGGAGGACTATCCCAACCTCCCACCAGGTCACATTCACCTACTAGACTCTCTGCTGCCCCGAAACCTTTCCTTCAGAGAACATGCAATGGGTTACCCGTTGCTTTTTGATTGATGGCCTCCCTCCTGCCAGCTGACAGGCTTCATGAGGCAGGGACCAGGACGGGTGTGCTCCCCACTAGCACCATGACTGATCAGCTAGCACCATGCCTGCCACGTAAGGCATATTCAGTATGTTTATTTAGTGAATGAATGAGGGATCTGCCTATAAAGAAAGGCATTTCTGACGTGTGGCCCATTTTGTGGTAGCCATAAACTTCTGCTGTTTACGAAAATACAGGGTGGGAAGAAAAATAAAAATTGCCAATAATCTGTGGATATTGTTACAGTAAGGAAACTTGCTGAGCCTGCACCTTCTCCTTAATTCCTACTTACAAAATGGAAATAAGCATGCTGGGCTCTCTCCTCTTTAAACTCCAAAGTGGGAGTCTAAGCCTCTTATGGGTTAGACATGCAGAGTCCTGAGGAAACTCCTGGAGCATCTGCACAAAGGGATGGGTGAAGAGAAGGACGGTGCAAGACTGGAGTCGGTAGAGGACTTGGACAATCTAAAAGCTTGCTTCTGAAATTAACCTGGAGCCAGCTGCAGGCTCAGGAGCAAATGAAGACAATTACTAGAAGTATGGGAGGACTGGACAGTGGAGGATTTAAGTGCTTGGGAAAGAAGAAAATGAAAACCGACAAGGATGGGAGGGAGCTTGTAACTAAGAGGCAGCTCTCAGGGGCGTCAGCAGCGTGTCCTGCAGCCTTCCGGAGAGGAACAAAAGGGTCAGGGAGGAAAATGACACATCTCAGAACCAAAGGACAATTTATTATCAGGCTACGGAACAAAAGACAAGTTAACCAGGGAATGTGCTGGAGAAATGGTGATTATGAAGTCACTGGGGAGAACTGAGACATTTTGGCTGTAATGCCAATGACTACAATGAACGAGCACGTGAAATGCTTTCAGATGGGGGAGATTTATTATTTTGGAAAAAATAGCTCAGGGAAAAACAAAAGCGAAATTCCTGCCTGACTTTTGAAGCAGTGCCACTAGTAGGACAAGGTTCAATTCCCATATTCTTTAGAAAAGAAATGGCCCTTGAAAGGACATACTGGTGATTCTGCGGCTACTTCCATCTTCAGGGAAACTGAGGGGCATGCCAGTGGTAAGATTAGGTTTCAGTTTCAGGTAGAGTGACATTCGAAATTAACGAGAGGAAGGGAGGGAGAGAGAGAGAAAAAAAAGAGGAAGAAAAAGAGTGAAAAAGAAAAAAGTAAAAGAAAAAAAACCTTGAATTGACAAAGAAGGAACTACTTTTCTATTAAATGTCACCCCAGACAACCCCTGCCCCACCCAATAAAAGGTGGGTAATATTCTGGGCAATCTTAACGACTTTACAAAATGTTTAGTTCACATCAGGTTTCAGTTGGGACTTGAAAATTTTGTAAATATTTACATAAAATGTAAAGGGGGGACAGGAATAGGTCATACACTGTCACTCGTTAAACAGAAGCAACTTTCCATTGCTGCTGAGGCCTTGGGGCTGCTTTTCCAAACAGAGCCCCAAGCGTGCCAAAACTGATCTGCTTTTCCAAGGCAATGCCATTTTTTTCAGTGAGCCCTGACTTCTGAACTGCAAGTGTCTCTGATAGTGTCATATGTCACTGGAGCTTCTTCAACATCCAGATAGGGAGAGGAGAGGAACAGGGGGGTGGAAGTGGGGTTTGCTGCCTGAATCACAGGCTTTGACAAATCTGTCCCATCTTCTATTGTTTTTCGTTTCTTGCACGTGCGGGCAGGGACCACGTTCACTATATGCTATGTTCCCGACCCAACACCCAGTCATCGCCTCAGGAATAGATTATGTACATAGGATGGCAGAATGACCCTTCGAGGATTACATGGTGTCCATGGTGTTAATTTTTTGGCCTTTCAATGTGTATCCTCCATTAAAACGAAAGCTATCAATCCTTGAGTGGAACTCCATGTTGATTTCAAGTTTTACTTTTCTCCTATCATTCAATTTCCCCAACAGCTCTGACCTGTAACCCATTCATTTGGTGGAGACTCCCAAATCATCTCCTATGGGCCAGGCCTTTAGAAAACAGCCAAATTCAGAAACATCAAACAATAAGATGTATTAGCTCATTCAGTAGGAAAACCTGCAGGCCAGTTCTAGCTCTGACAAGTTCTCATCCAATACCTAAAACATCTTGAGCTAATATTTAAAAATCAGGATATTCCACATAAAAATCCATATATCCAGGTTCCCTTGGAAAACCCAGACGATGTGGCAACACAAAGCCAATATTCCCACCCATTCCCTTCTCACAAAAAAGAAGCTGGGACAAAGTAGCAGTAACCTGCCACTCCACCCTGTGCCTCCCTCCCTCACAAGTACCAGTGAAAAATAAAAATGAAGGGCTCCATGTGCAATAATTATTAAAGATTTCAAGGAGACAACAGCTGGAGACAAAACTAAATGTGAGGTCCTTCTGAGCAGATGGGGGGGGGCCCCTTGTGCAAAGGTGCAGATCATATGCCCATGAAACTGGCCCTGCTCCCTGCCCCTTCACCAAACGGGAAAGATATTTATTTATCTAAGTCTTCTGTCTTTCATTCAGCACCAAGCCAGCGTTTACACCAAGCCAGATACCACAGCCCCTGAGACCTGAGGGGCAAAAAGTAGGGCAGTGGAGCCCCGCACAGCTGAGCTAGGGAACCACTGGGATCTCTCTCTTCCCTTGTTAAGGTTGGATCCACACCAGGGACACTAAGCATGAGTTAATCCAAGGAAAATTAAACTGCTCCCAACAATACAGATTGGTTTGAGCCCTTCTGTTGGCATCACAGGAGTCTTGATCACAGATTCTAAGGAAGAGCTCACAGCGCTAATGAATAAGTCCTGTCGGCTGTGCAGACAGTGGGCCCACAAGTGAGGAGCTGGTCTAGGGGAGATTTGAACATGAATTTGACCATCTGGCTCTCTGTGACTCACTTTGATCACAAAATGAATTGCAACAAATTGAAGAGCACATGGCCAGAGTTAATTGTCTCATCTGTAATCTGAACCTACTTTTAAGCAGTTATTATTACCCTCTATCAGGTGGAAACGTTTCCTACCATCACTGCAAAGTGCATTTTCCTGATGAACTGTAATGGATCATTAAATTCCATATCTGAATAACAATACTCTGCACTTATGCAGTGCCTTTCATCCAGGGATTTCAAGGCAGTTTGCAAATAATTAAGCCCCTCATCTCACACAGCAGCCAGAGGTGAGGGACTGGAAGGGACTTGCCTGGAGACACTGAGTTAAAGGCATAATTCGAAAGAAAGACTAAATGGCGTCCTCCCAGGCACTAGTAACACTGAAAAGTGAACTGGCGGGGAAGTGGAATCCAGATTTCCTCCCTCACCTGCTGCCTTACTTCTTCTCCACGGCAGATCCTCACATGCAACACAAAAGAAGTACTAACAGGGGTGGCTCATAACTTAGTGATGAGTTCAGACATACATATATATGAGGAGGCTGTTTCTCGATATAATCCTGGCATATACAATACAAACTGACATTTCAATCCACCTGCAGAATCGACAGATACCAGAAGAATTAACTCAACACGTTTGATTACCAAATGGCAAACCCAAAGCCTTCCAAAATCCTAAATGAAAATGCTGCTCTGCACAAGTATGTTTTAAAAGTACTTTATCCCATAATTGTGTATTCCATTTCTGGGACCCCATATGAATAATTTTCAAGTTTCCGGAAGAGCACAAATATAATGGAAGTGGGCAATCAATGTGTGTGTTTTTTTTTAACCAGAACACTAAAAGGAAAAATCATTTCAGCCACTCAGAGTTTTGTGGTGAAATTATAAACTTCTGAAAAACTGAATTTATAATGGAAATGCTGACAGACCTTTCACTGGAACAGTCTGAATGCAACACTGTAATTTAGCAATCTCGCTTACAGACTAAAGACTAATTCTAACAAGATGTCATTTTGACTCACGTTTATTATTACCTGCAAGCATGAAAACTGCCGTCTACTCCAGAGCTCCTGGAGAACCAGGGTGGGGCGAGCTCACATTCTAAACAAGACTTTTTCTGCTTTACCGAAATAGCTCTCTCCGCTGAAGGAGTGGCGGCCTTTCATGCGCAGCTCCTTTCATGCCAGCCGGAGCCTTCGCAGCTAGACATGCCTTTCCTACATGTTACATTTTAATGATCTGAGACAACCGTTATCAGAGTTAACATCTCTAATTTTACTCTAAACAGACAAAAGCAAAATATCTCATTAGGCATCATCTCTGCCAAGGTTCCCACTAGGCAGAAAAGAATTTTTATCTAAAGTAATTACCCTTTTTAGTTAAATACACTCAACAGATTCAATACACACACTCAACAGATTCAATATACACAGAGAGTAAAAGACTGTAACACTAGACAGAGAAAGTGAAAACCCAGGAACTCCGCGTCTCGCTATCCGCGGGTCCACCAGGAGTCTGTGGCTCAGTCGGGGGTGGGGCGCCCTCGTCCCTCTTGTTTGCCAGGGTCCACGGGTACCCACGGCCGAGAGCTTCTCTGGCCACAGACTAAACCATCCTGACAGCGGCTGGGCCGGAACTTTCCCCAAGTTGTCAAACTCGCCCACACACCAAAGGGTGCTGGGGATACCCCGCGTACCCACAATCCCCGAAGCCAGGGGTGCGCAGCCCTTTCATACACACACACCTGGCCCTGCCTGCTTCCTCCCACAGTCCGAGTTCCTGCAAATCCTCGGCCAGCCCGAGGTCACCGAGATGCTCACTAGAGTCCCCTCTCGCGGGCAGCCGGGGTAGTCCACGAGCGCCGCCCGCCGCCTCTCCGTCAGCGCTAGGCTCCTGAGCACCTACTAGGTGCGAGAACTACAAAACCCACGGGGCTCTTCTGCATGGGGAGGTGGAGAGGTGTTCCCTAGGTAAACTCCTTTCCTTAGCCTGAGCCTCTGGGGTTTGGAGAATGAAGTGTGGGAGGGAGAAGAGGGTGTATATTGCACTTTGATTTCATGCAGAATCTTTGGGAAAGGGATATGCAAGTTTTTGCCCAGTGACAGCACGAGCCCCTTGGTTTACCTTCCTAGGGACGCATTCCGATAACCGGTCACTGGCTAATAAGGATTCCATCCAGCGTGCAGCCCGAGGTCTGTGCTGCGAGGCCCCAACCTGCCTCTCCTCGGGACTCTCAACTTGGGCTTTGATGCCCCACCAGTCCCGGAGGCTCTGGCTACCAGGCGGCGACTGACAGCTGAGCGCAAAAGCGTGGTGGCCGCGGTCCTCACGGAGCAGCCCTGGGCACGCAAGCGGCAAGCAGGTGGGAGGCCGTCCGGTCCCGCGCGGAGATCCTGGGCTGGGGGCCGGGGCGCCGGGCCTCGCTGGGCCGGGAGCAGGGCCGCGGGTCTGACAGCTGCTCCCGCCCGGGCGGACGCGCGCCTCACTCCAGCCCGCCCTCCGCACGCCTGACTTATTACCCTCCGCTCCTCCTCCCCCTACTGTTCCAAAACACCCGTCGACGCGAACGAAATACAATGCCGCCTCACCCGCCGTAAACAGCCTGGCGAGAGGGCGCACATTCGCCTCGGCGCGTCCGCCCGCTCGGCTCCCACCGCCTTCCCGTTCCTAGAAAATGCCATAAAAGCGGGCAGGGCTCTCGGCCGTCGGCTGCGCGCCGGGCGATCGAGGCTCCCTTCCAGCGCCGCTTCCCCACGCCTCCCCGCACACCCACCGTCCCCTTAAACTTGCCCCGACACCCCGCCCAGCGCCTTGGCCCGGGACCGGGGACTCACCTCACCAGAGAACTTTGCGTCCTTTCCCTCCTCCTCGTCTCTGCGTCTCCTCAGCCCACAGCCCCCGGGAGGAGGCCGGCGCGGTGGGCGGTTCGGGGGTCACCGAAAGCTCCAGGAGAGGACGCGCATCACATGGCAGCTCGTTCCCAGCTCCCCGAGTGTGGCGTGAAGGGGGAGGGGAAGGGTCGAAGGGAGGCCGGGAAAAAGCGAGAGCCCGGCGGCAGCGGGAGTGGGCAGGAGGGTGGCGAGGGCGGTGGCGGGCGCTCGCGTTAGCGCTGCTGCGATCGGAGCCCGGGCTTGCACGGTCGCTGCGGCGGCTGCTGCTGCTGAGGCGGCGGCGGCTCGGCGCTGTTTGCTCCGCGCGGCGCGGCTCGCGCTCTCCCCGGAACGCCCACACTCTCAATCGCTACATTGTTGACATTCGGCGCTGACGTCACCCGCTCCCCATTCACAATAACTTTACGGGAGCCGGGCAGCGCACCTCCCCGGCCGCTGGGGCGCCGTACGCCTGGCGACTAGCGTAAGCCGCTCCGCGAATGGCGCTCCGGGGGCTGGGGCCGGGGCGGGGGGCGGGGGCGGGCACGCGCGCTCCGCCGCCTCGCGGGAGGGGGCGCGCCTCACACCGCTGCGGCCGGCGCTCTCCGGGCTTTGTGCGGCCGCGCGCCGGTAGAGCCCGGTGCTCCGGGCCCAGCTATCGCCTGGCTCCGTCCGGCCCGGCTCTGGACTTGCAGGGGCCTTGAAATGCAAGGGCTGGGGTCCGGTGGAGTGCAGAGTGTGGCGAGGGCTGCCAGTGTGTCACGTAGGAAGGGGGCAGAGTCCCGGACACTACACCCAGAAAGGGGAGCCAGACCTCCAGACCGGGTGTTACTGAGTTGTCCTGCGTTCCCCAGGAGGGGCATGAAAAGATGCAACACAAGCCCCCACAAAGCTGACCCTTTTGGGTGGGGGTGGGTCGAAGAAGAGAAGCCCTGACCCAGTGTTGATGTTGACCTTTCAATCCTTTCAGAGGGTCTCGGCTTGTCCCACTGAAGGAGATTGTAAGCCCCACACCAGAGTTTTAGAAGGGGCACACGCAGTTGCGAAGCATAAATGAAAAGCCAGTCTCCCCAGCTTCGGACCCAGCTTCGGACCCAGCTCCGACTGGGTTCCAGACTCTCTTCTGCCTCTCTGGAGGGTGCCAGGGTGCTGCTGCACTTTCAGGCCATCGTGTGGCTGTCCTGTCAGAAGAAAGCTTGATGGTGGTTAAGATTTTACAGAAAGTAATTAGGACTTAGACTGAACGAACATTTGCAATAAAAGAAGGATGTGTTAGTGTAGTGCTGGTGCCTGCAAATTTACCCTTGCCAAGGCCAGGAAATTCTGCCACGTTTCCCTGAACACCTATAATGTGGTCCCCTTGTGTACAGGCAGTATTCCATATTATTACATGTGGTGCTGATTTTTAATGAATATTATAAAACTTTGGCTCGCTCTACTGAGGAGAGGATCATAAATCCCCCCCTCCCCCGTAAAATGGGCACTGGCATATGCTGAGGAAGCAGTGAAGTGTTGCGCTGGGAGTCTTGTGGTATCAGCCAGAGTGCTGCTCTGAACCACCTTCGTTTGAAGGCAGGATTTTGAAAGGCCCCATTTTGAATGTCTGTGTGGAAAGGCTAAGCAATGGTGGAAAGGAAGCTGCTGAATGGCCAAGCTCGTTTATCTGATAGCAATGTAAAACCTCCTCTTGTAGAGCCACACTGGGAGATTTTTCTTCACCAGCCTCCCCAGTTCTCAGGGGAGGAAAAATCTCAGGTTCTCCTGACTTTGGGTCTGTTGCCCTTTTTGATGAAACACCCTGCTTCTGAGGTCCCTGGCTGGCCACCTGACAAGGACAGAGAATTCTGACCGACCCCTGGTCTGCCCTGGTGAGGCCATTTCTTATAATGGCATGAATGGTGAGATTTCTGTATTCCTCATTCTTCTAAGTACATGAGTATCAATGTGATAACTTTACACATTTTAATAAGCATCACTACATGCTTTTCTCACAAGAACCTGGCTTGAGAAGATCCCTATGAGGGTCACATAAGTTCATTTCTTTTCAAGCAGGCCATGGCTGCCTGGCTGTGAGTTGAGCTGGGCACATCAGTGTTGGGGCCCAGGGGGTAGGGGCAGAGGTGCTTCTGCAAGCTGGTCTTGCCACCTTGTTTCTGGTCCCTAATGGATATAACAAAGATTATGTGGTCATTTCAATTCATCTGCTTGCAAAGACTCAAACCAGAGCTTTTTTAGTTTGGACTTCTCAAGTATGAGATGGGACAACAATTAAAGATGAAAAAATCCTACTGCACCTATGATAGGTTGTACTATCTAATCATTCAAGGAGCTGAGTTAGAACTAGTTGCACTCTAAGCACACGTCCAGGACTGCAACTGTGCACCTCTGCGGCTGGGGAGGTGATGCAATCTTTGACTTAGGGAGACTTGAAGTGCAATAGGAGTTAATTATTTCATTTTACTCTCAATAGTTTAGAAGTGGATTGAGTTAAATCCTGTAAAAAACGTATTTAGAATTATATTAAATTAGGGTGGTACGTCAAGTACTAGACACTGTTTTAACGGTACGACCACAGAGGTGAGTCTGTGGTTGCCCTTAGCCTCCTAATTGAGAGTATTTGCTGGCCATTCCCTGGGTTTGTGATCTTCTGGGCACTTCAGGCATTTACAACGTGAAACATATTTAGGTCCTTCCCTCTGTGCATTCATGGCAGTCACTTGAGTAGAGGTCAACTTATTTCCTATTCTGGTACCATTCAGCCTTCTCCGATATACTTTTTCTTTTCCTACCTAATTGTATGAAGTCCAGAATATGGGCTTCATCATGATACATTTCTAAGCAGGACATGATTTCCAGGATAATAACTTCGTGTCATAGCATTGAAGTCAGTAAAGTTGTGTCTATAAATTACCTTGATTTTACAAAATAAAACAGGAAAAAAAAATAATGTATCCTGGAGACAAAAAGGTGAGAAAAAGAAAACAAAAGAAGCAAGCAGTCCTGGGGTCTTCGGTTTCCTTGTCAGCCAACACCCTGTTACCGGACCTGATGACGGGTTTTCTTGGGCAGAACAGTAGGCAGAATTTTAAATCTGGTGCCTCGAGTAAGACATAGTGGGGCAAAGTTAACATCCAATGAGAAAGGACAGCGTGGGATGTGTGGAGGGAGAACGCCAACGCCCGGAGGAGCCAACATACTGCAGGAAGTTCTGCCAGGAAGAAACTGAATTTTATTCATTGGGCAAATTCCTCAGCATTATAGCTAAGGTTTTTTATTTCAAAACCAGATGTTTTAAAGTGTGCCTAAACCATAAAATCTCAGCTAGTACTACACAGGTGACACTTGGGAGAACAGATGAAATTTGAATAGCTTCGAGGGGTGATTTGTTCAACAATTGTTGGGCCACCTATTGTGTAGCAGGTACTGTTCTATAAGCTGGGATTGGAATTCTTCTTTTAGTGATGAGAGTGGGATGAGGAGGGACACAGACAATAAGCCTTTTCTTCCTTTCTTTCTATCTATCTATCTATCTATCTATCTATCTATCATCTATCTATCTAGTGTGGTATCATATACCATATAGAGTATAGAGGTAAACCGTGCTATTAAAGCAAAGTAGGAAAAGAGCTCAGGAGTAATGAATGGGTGGGGCCATTCTTAGATAGGGTGGTTGTGTCAGGGAAGACATCCCTGATGAGAGGACATTTGAGCAGAGGTAGAAATGAAGCAAAGGAACAAGTTCTGCAGCTACATTGGGGAAACGCTTTACACATTTGAAGAAGAGTAAGTGCAGAGGCTCTGAGGTAGAGTGGACTTGGCATGGACCAGGGACAGCAGAGGGGCCACTGTGTCTGATGGAGAAAAGCAGGAGATGCTGCCAGAGGGATATCCAACAGACTTACAGTTTAGGGGGAAATGGAAGACATTTCTAGGGGTTTCTGCAGAGAAAGGACATGACCTGACCTTGACTCCTGAAAGATCATCCTGTTTGCTAAGTGGAAGAGAATACAAGAGTGGAAGCACAGAGACCTGGTAGAGGATATCGAGATAAATTAAGAGGTGATGGTAATTTGGACTCCAATGATAACTGTAAACGGAATCTAGATATATATTCAGAATAAACTACAAGACTTATTTATTCAATTGTGAAATGTAAGAGAAAGAGGAATCAAAGGAAATGATGGATTTTTGCCTGAAGAGCTGATTGGTGGAGTTCTACTTACTGATATGAGGAAGGCTACAGGAGGAGCAGGTTTGTGGAGAAAGAGCAGGTGTTTGGGTTTGGATATAGTACATTTCTGATGCCCACCAGACATGTAAGTTGAGTAGGCGATTAGAGCTGGGAATCTGAACTTCAGGAGAGAGGTCCAGACTAGAGATAGATATCTGTGTCATCAGCATAGAGAATCTGAGTATGTGGGTGGGGAAGAGATTGAGGATCGAGATCTGGGGCACTCTAATATTTGGAGGACAGAAGATGAAGAAAATGAAGAAGGTCTAGCCAAGGTGGCTGAGAAACAGCAACCAGTGAGAGAGACGAGGAGAGGGGAGTGTAGCTTCCTGGGGCCCCGTAAAAAAGAACATTTTCAGAAGTGTGGTATAATTGGCTGTCAGTGCTGCTGGTGCGTCAAATAAAATGAGAACACATCGGTGATTTTTAAATTTGCCTTAAAAGAGAGGAGTGGTAGGGACTAAATCTGGCTGGAATGGGTTTGAAAGAGAGAGAGAGAGGGAGAGGAAGAGGAAGAGGAAGAGGAGGTGTAGAACTCTCTTTAGAGGAGCTTTGCTATGAAAGAAAAAATGGGGAAATGGGTAGAGGGTCATGATGACAAATTAGAGCTCACTGGTGAGAATAATCCTGTTAAGAGGGAAAACCATTGATATAAAAGGGGATGACTTCTGGAGTGAAGTTCTTGAGTCAGCTAGTGGGTCTTATTTACAGGATAGGGCCACTTCATCCTGATCAACAGGAGGGAAGTTATGGCGGGGATGTATGGGGTGGGGGGTGGCTAGATATCGGTGGTGGGAAATGTGGGGTGTCAGCGTCTGAGTGATTTTGTTTTCTTAGTGGACTAAGAAGTGAGATCAGCAGCTGGTAGTGGAGGAGGGAAGGCTGTGAGAGAGAGAGAAGGTGTGGACCAGTGCAGGGTCACGTAGCAGGGCTGCGGGGCAGCACAGAGGATATTCAAGGGTTACTCCTCGAGTCTACAGGCGTGCCCCTGCCAAGCAAAGTGATTTCTCATTGTACAAAATCTCACATAAGTTTTGGAAAAGAATTGGTGTATTCCAAACTACAGAGCATTGTAACTTTCTAGTGTAACTAGGATGATGCAAAATTTTTACTTTTAGCTCTTGTTAAATTGAGCTGGCAACCCTTTGAACTGCTTTTCTCTCTTATTTGTTCCATCCTTATCTCTCCCAAAGATCCACCAGTTCCTAAGAGAGCCTTTGGAAATAGTATTTAACAGGAAAGGATGTTCTCACATCACTATCTGTGGTGATATAGCCCAAGAACTGCTTCTACGATGAAGAATATATACCACTACGATCTAAATATTTAAGTGATATAAAAGAAACTAATTTTTAATATGCACCATTGAACATCTGTTGTACTGATGAGAAAATATTGGATCCTATCCTCAATGAACTTAATTAAACAAATTCTAAGTGGTAGTCAAAACTAACATAAATGAACCAATTGAAAATACAATAATTTTATATTTACTTTTATTAATTATTTAATGAATCTCTCATAGTTAATAACACAATTATTTACATAGAAATTATATTTACTGGAATTTATACTAATTAAACAATTGAGAATGTACAGAATTTCTTTGCGTGTCTTGGCAAAAGGAAAATGGAACAGTCTAAATGCCTTATAGGAGAGGATTGCCTGCATAAATGGTGCTTCATATATCAAACTGAATGCCATGGATTCATCAAAAATGATGTTAGAGAAATATGTGTGTGGGTATGTTAATGGTTTACTGAACATTTTAAAAACAATTTGCAAAACAGCATGAATTCATTTGTGGAAAATTGTCTAAGCATGCATAGAAAAAAGTCTGGGAGGATATACACAGTGTAAAAGTGGTCCTCTCAAGATGAAGAGCTTATGAGTGGTTCTTCTTTTTGCTTAACTGGTTTTTAAATTTTTTTCTCTAATATAAATGTATTACTTCTGTAATAAAGAAAGCCAATAAAAGTTATAAAATTCAAGATGTGTGTAATTAAACTCTAATAAGTACTTAAGTGTGGTAGGTGTTAAGAGGGAAAAAAATTTATGAGGGTTGGAACAGCCAGGAAAGGTTTCACTGAGAAGGTGGAATTTGAGTTAAATGTCAAAGCTGGGAAGGATTCAGACAGGAGGAAAAGTGGCTGGACATTCAATGTAAAAGGGCCCCCAGAGGCTGGACTTTGCTCTGATCAAAGCATCCAAGTATTGGAGAGTTGGGCAAGAGCAAGACATTATGGCACCAGGAAAGGTAGGAGAGAAGTGGAAGGTATGGGTGCCCCTGCCTTCGGGCTAGGCGGGAACACTGAAGTACTACAGCAAGGAAGGGCCCTTGTTATGGTGATTCGTTTTTTCAAAATACAAGGGTTTCATTCCCTTCCCCTCCTGTTGGCAGAGACCTTGTATCTGTTAGAAAACGGCCATTTTCCTGTCTGTCTTCGTTTTTTCAGACATCCCTTGAGCACACACGGACTATGTCCAAGTGCTGTTCTAGCCTCTGGAGACAGAACATGCCCATCAGGTTCCTCAGCTCCAGGAGCCTCGCAGGGAAGTTGGGCCAGTAGACAAGTCTTCACTGCACACTAAGGACCCAAACAGAAGAACAAAGGGCACTCAAAAACTTATCAGCCTGAGAGACTTGGGGATGGCTTCCCAGAGGAGGTGACAGCTGAGCTAGATTCTGAAGGATGAAGAGATTTTATTAGAAGTAAGGGTGGGGAGTTCATTCTAGGCACAAAAATTGGAGTAGCAAAAGTGCAGGAATTGTACATGGTTAGCAGTAACAGCCAGTAGCAGAATACGGAACTAGAAAGTTTGACGTGGGCCAGAAGCATGAAGAGTTAAGTTATCCATTGGGTTTAATGCCCCTTGAACTTTTCCTGGGAAGTGCTCTAAATGGCAGAAAAGACAGAATGCCAATCAGCTAAGAATCCAGAACATGGCCCCATATTGCCTTCTCTAAGCACAAAATGTCTTTGAATTCTAGTGTTATATATTAAAAATACAACTGAACTTCTGTTGTGCTCTATAATGCATATGAGTTGATTTTACTGAAAAACCTTTTTTTAACAATCTGTGACCCTCAGGATTAAAAATTCCTCTACTCTACTCAAAATCTTTGATTAAAATGGATTGCAGGGAAATACTCTGAGTTTATCTTGTGCTGTCACAGCTCCCCAAAGACATGGAGGACACCTGAAAGCCTGGCTGAATGTCTGCCTGCCTGCCTGCTTGTCCTTCCTTCCTTCCTTCCTTCCTTCCTTCCTTCCTTCCTTCCTTCCTTCCTTCCTTCCTTCCTTCCTTCCTTCCTTCCTTCCTTCCTTCCTTCCCTCCTTCCAAGTTATAGTGACAATGAGTTATCAGTTTTGTCCATCAAATTGCCAAAATTTTACTTAATTTTTATTCCCATCCCTATGTACCCCCTGCCCTTTAGCAACCATCAGTTTGAGCTCTATGTGTATGGGTCTGTTTCTGTTTTGTTTATTCATTTATTTTTATTTATTTATTTATTTAGATTCCACATATAAGTGGTATTTGAACATTTCTCACTTAGCAGAGTACCATCTAGGTCCATCCACGTTATTGCAAATCGCAAGATTTTGTTCTTATTTCATTGTATGTATACCACATCTTCTTTATCCAGTTATCTATTCATGGACATCTAGGTTGCATCCATATCTTGGCAATTGCTAGTAATGCTGCAATGAACATAAGATGTGTGTATTTTGCAAATTGGTATTTTTGCTTTTTTTCAGATAAATACCCAGAAGTGGAATTGCTGGATTGTATAGAAGCTCTATTTTTAACTTTTTGAGGATTCTCCATACTGTTTTCCACAGTGGCTGCACTAATTTACAATCCCACCAACAGTGTATGAGAGTTTCCTTTTCCTCACATCCCCACCAACACTTGTTATTTGTTGATTTATTAATGACAGCCATTCTCAAACGTGTTTCATTTTGTGGTTTTAATTTGCATTTCCATGAAGATTAGTGATGTTGAGCATCTTTTCACGTCTGTTGGCCAGCTGTATGTCCTCTCGGGAGAAATGTCTATTTCAGGTCCCTTGCTCATTTTTAAATTGGTTTGGGTTGGGTTTTTTTTTTTTTGCTGTTAAATTGTGTGAGTTATTTATATATTTGGAGTATTAACCCTTTATCAGATGTATCATTTGCAAATATTTTTCTGCCATTCCGCTTGTTGTCTTTTTGTCTTTGTTGGTGGTTTCCTTCACTGTGCAAAGACTGTGAACATGGGTGCAAAAATTCTCAACAAAATATTGGCAAGCCAAATTCAAGAACACAGTAAAAGCATTATACACCTTGACCAAGTGGGATTCACCCAGCATGCAAAGATGGTTCAACATTCATAAATTAATGAATGTGATATATAACATTAACAAACTAAAGCACAAAAACTAAATGATCAACTTAATAGATGCAGACAAAACATGAGACAAAATTCAATATCATTTTATGATAAAAACTCTCAACAAAGTAGGTACAGAAGGAACATATTTCTACATAATAAAGGCCATATATTACAAACCCACAACTGATGTCATACTTAATGGTGAAAAGCTAAAACCCTTTTACCAAAGATTAGGTACAAGACAAGGATGCCCATTACCACTTCTATTCAATATAGTATTGGAAGTTCTAAGCCAAAGCAATCAGACAAGACAAAGAAAAGGCATCCAAAATGCTGTTTTAGGTCAATTAAATAAGAATGGAGACTTGGCTTTGGGATACAGCAATGCGTGCAGAAACCAGTGAAGAGCTTGATGAGAACAGTTTGGGTGGAGCAGCAAGGCAAACACTTGGTGTGAGTGGGTTCGTGAGAAAATAGGAGAGAACTGGAGGCAGCAAATTCAGGTAACTATGTCAGGGAGTATTCCATAAAAAGAGAGGCATGGCAGAGACAAGTTCAAGAAAGCATCTTTAAAAGATGGGAGTAACTACATCATGTTTTTACATATTGGTGGGATAAGTCTGTAGAGTGGGAAATTGATCACACAGGAAAGAGCTGAAAAAATTGTTAGAGAACATCTTGGTGTAAGGGTGAGGTTTGCATGGTGCAGCTTAGTGGGTTGATGTGGTGGTGGGATACCTAGGTCTATGCTTTGATTTCTATATGCTTTTTGCAAATGAAATAAAATTTTTGCTGAACATACTTATATTTTAAGTGTAATGATTAATGATTGTAATGGCCGAGATACTCACTTTGGGATGAAAGGTTCTCTTTAAAGTCTGGAAAGTCCTAATGTTGCTGCTGCTGGTGCTGTAAATATGGAGAGATATGGTATACTAATATTCTGAGGCAGTTTGATGACTTTTCTCCAAATAGATCTTTCTGATACTGCTAAAAAAATCCAAGTTGGAAAGGCAGAAGTAAAACTTTCATTATTTGTAGATGATATGATACTGTATATAGAAAACCCTGAAGACTCCACCAAAAAACTATCAGAACTGATAAATAACTTGAGTAAAGTTGCAGGATACAGGATTAATGTACAGAAATCTGTTGCATTTCTGTACACCAACAACAAATGTTTGGAAAAATTAAGAAAACAATCCTGTTTATAATTGCATCAAAAAGTATAAAATACCTAGGAATAAATTTAACCAAATAGGTGAAAGATCTTGTACCCTGAAAACTATAAGAAATTGAAAAAAGGGGTTGAAAGCCAACTGCATTCTTCTCAGGATTAGAACAACTAATTCTAAAATTTATAGAGAACCACAAAATACCCTGAACAGCCAAAGAAATCTCGAGAAAGAAAAATAGGAGATGTCATGCTCTCTGATATTAAAGTATACTACAAAGCAACAATAATCAAAACAATATGATACTGGCATATAAACAGATACATGGTTTAATGGAATACAATAGCTCAGAAATAGATCCTCACTCTATGGTCAATTAATCCATGACAAGGAGGTAAATTAATCAATGGGGTAAAGAAAATAAGAGGTGTTGGCAAAACTGGACAGGTACATGCCAAAAATGAAATTGGATAACTTTCTTACACCAGATACAAAAATAAACTCAGCTTAGAGTAAAGCATTAAATATTAGACTTGAAACCATAAAACTTCTAGAAGAAAACATAGGCAGCATATTCTTTGAGATCACTTAGCAATAGCTTTTTGGATATATCTCCTTGAGCAAGGAAAACAAAATAAATAAATAAATGAGACCATATCAAACTAAAAAGGTTTTGGATGAATTTTATTGACTGATTCCCAGTTGTCAAAGAGGCATAAACAGATTTGGTTTTAGAAGGACACAACATTAGCTATAGGAAGTGGCTTGAAGAGGCTGGAGACAATATTAGAAATCCAGGGACAAGAGCCCAAACCAAGGCAGTGAGTGAGGCTGGGATTGAGAGGAGGAAGGTGGATTGAGAGACAGATGATCAAGGTTTAGGAGTATTTTGCATGTGGGAGGTGAGAGAGAGAAATTAACAACCAGAGGGAAGAAGCAACTCTGGGACACAGGGGGATACTAAAATCACTCTGGTAAGGGGTGAAGTGAAAAGGAAGGAGAACCAAGGCTAGAACTTGGTGGAACAGCTCACTTGGGGATGGACATGGGAAAGGGGAGAATAGTTCATGAACAAGATGGGAATGGAGCATTCAGGAGGGAAGAAGGTCTGGAGACTGAGAAGTCATGTTGAGCAAGAGAGGGTGCCTGGAAACAGCATCTCATTGCCAGGAAAGGTCTGGCAATGGGAATTCCAGACCCACTGCAGGGAAGAGGGGTGGAGAATGAGTGGGCTAAGTGGGTCCCTGGAGGGATGGACAGAGTCAGTGACATTGAAATGTGAGTGGAGGAACAGGCTGGAGAACAAGGAAGGGAGAAAGCACCTAATAGGAGCACTGGATGTGGAGGAGGAAACAGGGTGAGAATCTGAAACTCCAGACAGGTAGCCATGAGTGGGCAGGAGAAAGGCAGACATTTTGTGTGTGCTTTGAAAATTCAACAGAATGTGGGAAACAGAGGATCATCTAGATTTTTACTACTCTGAGGTGTAGAGAGTACATCTCTACTCTGAAAAATGAATCTTGAGAACTGGATTACAGGAAAATCAAAGCTAGTATGATACTAAATGTTGAAGCTCAGAAATGAGAGGTAAAGAATTTGGGGGGTAAGAGCTAGACTTTTCACCCAGGACACAGGGAAGGAGGGGAGCGAAATAATAGTAGTAGCAGTAGTAACAGTACTTGCTTTTTCTTAAATGAGTAAATAAAATTTAAATGTCTGTCACTTCATTCTGCCCACCTCAAAAAGATGCTTTAGTTAATAAACTGATTATGTTCAGCTATCATCACTTTGCTTAAGAAACTTGAAAAAGTTTGGCTGGGGACAGAAGTAATAGGACAATTTTCAAGTTACTGTGAAAAGAAAGCCTTGATACTTTTATTCTAATAAAAATGTACTTGAAATTAATTTTTTTCTCAACCCAGCTTCTGATTTTTTGAGGGGCAAAGAGCTGAGTTCACTAATTCCATAGCCATTTCCCTAAAGAATATATAAGACTATGCTTACAGTTTCTAATCTATTTTAAAAAAAGAAAACAGACCTGTTTACATGACATAGTTACACAAGGGCATCCAACCTGAACGCTGGTAACAGCTTCGTGTTGGTCAGCACAGCTGTCCGGTCCCCACGTGTGCTCATCCAGCACAGCACCTGCGTGAATGACAGAGCTCTGGGCCTCCTGCCTCTCTATTTTCCCAAGATGCTTCCTCCATAAATCTTCCACAGTACCATACACCGAGGAACTCGTTTCGCTGCCTTTCAGGAGATAGGTGCTTGTGGAAACCCAGAGATTCATGCCCAGGCTCGAACGGGCCCTTTGCTGATTTTGCAGATGCATGAAGACTTTGAGGCTCACGGTGTTTGTTCCAGTTTCACTTCAGCACCTTCTGGGTTTACAGCTTTGCCCAGGTGTGTCGTCACTGCAGGCAAGATTCTGTTGGTAGGTTTCCTTCATCCTTAATTTTCTGAAGCTGGAAAGGGCATGGTCAGGAGGTGGGTTGGTACATGCTGTGTCTCAGGATTGGTGCTGGGCCATGATCCAGAGAAGGGACCTGTATTCCCAGATCTGATGACCAGTTCTTCTTGCTAACCAAAGCAGATGCCAAGCCAGAATGCTTATTTATGGGTTTGTAATAACCACACGTGTTTGTAGTGTAGCCTACTTCACTCCAAGGGAGCAAAGGAACACTAAACATTCTTTTCTCTCAAACTTCCCTTTTTCAAATTCAGTAATAGACAAAATGTTCATTTTCATTTCTGGCCTCTCCTCTGTTACCTATTGCCTCACCTGGGGCTTCATTTTGATCATAGGTGATACCTTTGAAAAATAACTTATAATGAAATAATTTCAAACTTTTTTAGAAGTTGCAAGAGTAATCTACAGAACTCTCATATTGCCTTCACCCAGATATCCCAAAGATTAATATTTTAACATTTGTGTCCTCTCTCTCTACATATATATCCACATATAACATATACTCATTATTACTCTTTTCTCAATATTTGAAAGCAGGTTTTCAACATGAAGCCCCCCAAACCCTAAATGCATCAGAGCATGTTTTCAAAAGGCAGCGACACTGTCCTGCATGGCCATAGCGCAGCACGCAAAGCAGGAGGGTAGCACTGACGTGATGCTGCCATCCAACCCAGAGGCTCTACTCAAATTTCACCAACAATATCTACTTTTCTTTTCTGGTCCAAGTTCAATTCAGGATCATGGATGACCGTATTTAGTCCTCATATCTCTTCAGTTTCCCTCCATCTGGAGCGATTTCCTGCTGATGTCTCCTCAGCGCCCACCCCTGCTGAGTCCGGGGGGCGGGGGAAGGAAGGGGAAAGGAAGCATGACAACACCTCTTTTGACCATCACTTGCTTCAAAGTATTGGTACTAAATTTATTAAGCTGTTTATTTAAGAACTTGTGCAATCTTTATAAGTTATGTCACAAAAAAAACCCAAAAAACAAAACACAGAAGTAACCAGGTAAAAATAAGTGTACCTAGATGATAATTAATAAAACGTCCTAAGTGAAAAAAGATTCCCTCACCTCACAGGACTTCCCAAATACTGTCCTCTGTGCTTGCCTGTTTTCTTCCCCAGAAACACCCTACTCATCCTACTCTTGGCTTAGTGAAGCTTCCCAACCAATCCCCAAGTCGTATCCACTTCGTGTGTACCTTGAACCTGTATCTTATGCAGCATTCATTACAATTGTGTTCCACCATTTTTTTCAAGTAACCCTCACCCAAGGCCTTATTTATTGATTTTAGAGAGAGACAAAGGGAGGGAGAGAGAAAGAGAGAAAGTGGAGGGGTGGAGCAAGAAAGAGAGAGAGAGAGAGAGAGAGAGAGAGAGAGAGAGAGATCAGTTTCCTCCCATAAGCATTGGGAATGGAACCCAAACCTCATGTGTGGCCTGACTTGGAATTACTCTCAAACCCTTTGGTATGTGGGATGATGTTCAATCAAATGAGCTGCCTGGCCTGGCCTCCATTCTTTTTAAATTTATTTTTGAGACTGTGGTAAAATACACAAAACATGAAATTTACCATCTTATTTTTAAGTGTGAAGTTCAGTAACATTAAGTACATTCACAATGTTGTGCAAACATCACCATCATCCATCCTCAGAACTCCCTGCATCTTGTGAAATGGAAACTCTATATGCTTTAAACAACCACACCCCTTTCCCCCTCCTCTCAGCCCCTAGCAACCACTCTTCTACTTTCTTTCTCTATGAATTTGACTACACCAGGTACCAGTTTTTTTCCACATCCTCACTGACACTTGTTATTTTTGTGTTTGTTTTTCGGATAGTAGCCATACTGAGGAGAGTGAGGTAATATCTCATTGTGGTTTTGATTTGCATTTGATGTTGAGCACTTTTTCATGTGCTTGTTGGCCATTTGTATGTCTTCTTTGCAGAAATCTCTATTCAAGTTCTTACCATTTTTTAAACGATTTTATTTATTTTTAGAGAGGGGAAGAGAGGGAAAAAGAGAGAGAGAAAAACATCAGTGTGTGGTTGCCTCTCACGTGGCCCCCCACTGGGAACCTGGCCTGCAACCCAGGCATGTGCCCTGACTGGGAATAGAACCTGTGACACTTTGGTTCCCAGCCCACCCTCAATCCACTGAGCTACACCAGCCAGGGCTCTTACCACTTCTTTATCAGGTTATTTTGTCTTGTTTTAATATATTTTATTGATTATACTATTATAGTTGCCCCATTTTTCTCTCCTTTATTCCCCTCCACCCTGTACTCCACCTCCTACCATCATTCCCCCACCTCGGTTCATGTCCATGGATCATACATATAATTTTTTGGCTTCTCCATTTCCTGTACTATTTTTAACCTCCTCCTGTCTATTTTGTACCTACCATTTATGCTACTTATTCCCTGTACCTTTTCCCTCATTCTCCTTGCTCCCCCTCCCCACTGACAACCCTCAATGTGATCTCCATATTTTTTTGTCTTAGCACACCTATTATGTTGTAAAGGGTGGAGCCTTAGGTATTTGTGGGGCAAGGGGGACAACCCACGTAGCTGTGTTGTGGTACATTGTATGTGGAGGAGGGGTTCAGGAGGGAACAATGCAGCTTGCTCAGGTCTCAGCTAGCTTTCAGTCACTTCTGCCACTACCTATAAGCAAATTGGGCCTTTCTGGTGATGATTCCTTGGTAGGTGGTTTATAGACTTTCTAGGACCCTGTGGGTCTCTCTAATGAACTCTCCTGTAAGGTTGGGAGTTTCTTCGGCTACCACAACCCCACAGGTTTTTCAGTCAGAGGTTTTGAGGTTTTATGAGTTGTGTGTCTGTCTCGCTCCCCAGTTGTTCCTCCCAGTTTATCCACACGCAAACGCAGGACTGCCCGGTCCTCCAGTCACCACCTTGCCACAAGTCCTCTCCACTCTGCCTGCCTGTCTCTGCCCCTCCTACCAGTCTGGATGAATATTTCTCCCTTAACTCCTTGGTTGTTATATGGAAATACAGTTCAATTTTCTGGCAGTTCTGGTTATTTTTTGTTTTTAAATTTGTTGTCCTCTTTTTTTGGTTGTGTGAGGAGGCAAAGTGTATCTACCTATACCTCCATCTTGGCCAGAAGTCCCAGGTTATTATTATTTTTTGAGTTCTAAGAGTTCTTTATATATTCTAAATAATAACCTCTTATTAGATATATGATTTGCAAATACTTATTTCATTCTATAGGTTCCTTTTTAACTCTGTTGATTGTGTCCCTTGATACACAGAAGTTTTACATTTTTATTCAGTCTAATTTCTCTATTCTCATTTTTGTCATCTTTGCTTCTGATATCATATTCAAGAAATCCCTGCCAAATCCAATGTCAAGGAGCTCCCTCCCACAATGTTTATTCTTAGAGTTTTATAATTTTAGCTCTTATGTTTAGGTCTTTGACCATTTTAAATTAATTTTTGTATATGGTATAAAGTCAGGCTTCAGGTTAATTATTTTGCATGTGGATATACAGTTTTCCCAACACTATTTGTTAAAAAGACTGTCCTTGCCTCTTTGAATGGTGTTTATAGCTTTCTCAAGATTCATCTGACCATATGTACAAAGATTTATTTCTGGGTCCTCATTTTATTCCATTGGTTTATATATCTATTTTTATAACAGTACAACATTGTTATGATTACTGTGGCTTGTAGTAAGTTTTGAAATCAAGTAGTGTGAGACTTATAACTTTATTCTTCTTTTGAAGATTGTTTTGGCTCCCTTGAGAGTTCACATGAATTTTAGAATGGACTTTTCCATTTCTGCAAAAAAAAAAACCTTTGAGATTTTGGTATGAATTACATTAAATTTGTAGATCACTTTGGGTAGTATTAGCATCTTAACAATATTAAGTCTTCCAGTCCATGAACACAGGATGTCTTTCCATTTATTTGTACCTTCTTTAATTTATTGCAGCAATGCTTTGTAGTTTTCTAATATACAAGTCTTTGCCTCCTTGGTTACATTTATTCTTATGTATTTTATTCTTTTGATGCTAATTTTTGTATTATTCACTTATTTCCTCTTTTTCTGGGTGGAGTGATTTGTTCAACTGTTATCTCTTTCTTTGAGGCAAGCTTCAGGAGTGTAGAAACAGTGTCTGGTGCTGCTCACAGCTGCACCCCACATTTTTCTTATAGCTGTAGTCACTGAATACATGTTCCATAAAAACTTGTTAATATTTTCTAACAGTGTCATCCTGGTTTAGTAGATTCATTGTCTTTTCTTGTGTATGAATGAAGATTTTGCCCTGTATTTTCAGTCTTAGTGCTTATCATATGCTAAATGTCTTCGTATGTGTTACTTAGTCTCACAACAGCTCAGCGAGGTGGGCATAGAGTTATAATATACCTCATTGAAACTTTGAGTTCTGGAGCCCAACTTCCCAAGTTTAAATGTGATTCTGCCACTTGCAATCTGTGTGACTTTGGACAAATTCTCTCTGTGGCTCAGATTTCTATATAATATGGGATTCCTAATATGCATACCCCTTTGGTTTATCCTGAGGGTTAAGTAAGATATTGTATGCCAATTTATCAGGACTGTATACCAATTCTAAATTTTTACATACCTAATAAAATATCCTCAAAATACAAAAGCAAAACTTTCAAATAAATGAAGAAAAATAGACTAAATAAATAAATAAAATTGACATATGATTTAAGTGCAATTTGTATTAATTTGATTAAAATGTTACAAGTTATAAATTCAAAATTACCACATTAGATGGTTATGACAAGAGGACTGAACATTGGTAACTGAAAATCTTGATACTTTTTGTCATTAGCAAATGAAGGTCCTTCATATATCAAGTTTAATTGAATTACATTACTGAAACATTTAATTGCACAATTAAAAAAGAAAAACATTGTATGCCAGTTGCTTAGCACATAGTAAATGCTTAGCAATTCTTAACTTTGCAACTGTGGGAGCAGAGGTTTAAAGAGGATAAGCTGCCCGTGATCCCTCAAAGGATCCCTAAGTACCTAAGCCCTGCACTAAGGTGCCTCCTGTGTGAATCATCTCCTATAGCTGAGACCAGGCAGTGAGGACACTCACACGCCCCTCAGGGACAAAATATTTGAAGAGTTTGAAAGGAACAGAACCTCCCGAGGATGCAGGGTCCAGAGTGTTCAGAGATGGTCCCTTCATTGTTCAGAAATTCACTTGGGAATCTTGGGAAAGACCGAGGGTACCCTGGGGGGAAATCTGACTCCAAAGACTGAAAGCCTTTACTCAGTAGATCAAGCTGTGTTTCTAGATCTCCAGTGTGGACCAGCCAGATGGCCAGCGTGGTCCAGGCACCATCACAGAGTGGGGAGAGCATTTGGAGAGTGGGCAACTTTATTCCAGG
Organism: Artibeus jamaicensis; assembly: GCF_021234435.1. Classification (NCBI taxonomy): domain Eukaryota; kingdom Metazoa; phylum Chordata; class Mammalia; order Chiroptera; family Phyllostomidae; genus Artibeus; species Artibeus jamaicensis. The sequence goes on along the minus strand of NW_026521812.1, from coordinate 37,654,557 downwards.
CTAGAGGAGGAATCTGGCTCACCTTCCCCTACACACAGATTTTGCTGTCAGCACAGGCACATCACCCTCATCTTTGCCCTGTTTCCAGTGATTCCAGGACTTCGGAGACATTGAAGTGGTCACAAGTTTCAGAAAAGGCCAGGGTCCTAGTCCCAGACCTCCAAGTTCAGGAGAAACAATGACCACTACAATAGCCCATATGCACAGTGGATTCACATAATATCAACAGCTAACATTTGTTTAGCACTCACTGTTTTGGTGCTTTACCTGCAATATTTTATTTTATCCTTGGGTGACCAACTTATCCCAATTTGCCTGGGACTTTTCCAGTTTTATTCTTGAAGTCCAGCATCCTGGGGAGCACTTCAGTCCAGCATCCAGGGAAACCAGAAGGGTTAGTCACCCTGTTTTATCTTTGCAACCACATTGGGAAGTAAAAAATTTGGCACAGAGGAGTAGAGTGCTGTCCTGAAGACACACCCCCAACAAGGGTTTGAACTCATGAAGTCTAGCTCCAGGACCTATTCTCCTTTTCAATAAGCAATGCTGCCCAAACCAGCAAAAGTAGCCTCTGCCAGAAAATGTTTGGGTGAGATCCAGATACCACATGGTTGGAAATTAGTACTGGTGGCAGTGGGGGAAATAGTAAATTGTGCAATATGAAATTTCCCAAAATTAAAAATGTACACTCTTACTTTATTGCTGACAAATACCAAATATTGCTTTCTAGACTCAACTGCTCTCAGATTTGGTGCTTCACTTTATTCTAATTTGGGTTGTGCCTTTTATTTTGGTTGGAGTGGAAAGCAGGAACCAGATTGGCCTTGTGGTGGGCACCTTAAAAACGGGGAGGCTCAAGGTGAGACTGTTTGTCTTTACAGGGCATCTGTCGCACCTCCAGACTCTGTCATCCCTGTGGAACATCACCACTTAGCTGACACCTTATCTGCTGGTCTTCTTTTGCTTCTTTGCTTCCCCCTCCCCCCATTTCTATGCTGTTATTCACTGCGTTTTTGCATCTTTCCCTCTCCTCTTCTCTTCACTCCCAGGAGCACTACCTTGGGAGGGCTACAATCCACTGCACACAGACATAAGTACTTGGTGATCAGCCTCCATCCCTGCACTCACAAGGCTGGGAGTGACCTGGCACAGTGAACGCAAACTGTGACATCCTAAAGACCTGCGTTCTAATCTCTGCTCTACAATTCCTGTGACACCAAGTAACTTTGATGAACTCGCATTCCTCATTGATAAAACTACTATTATAACTCCACTTGTGTAGTCATAAAAGAATGAAAGAGACAGTGTGACAGCAGCCAGCAAAGCATCTTGTGCATCTTTGGTGCTGGATTAAATATACTTTTCTCAGCTCTAGAACTCACGGATATGAACCAGACCAGAGGTGAGCAGCCTGGCACATGCCAGCTGGAGAGGAGTGTGAACCAGTTACCAGGACAGGATGGGGAAGGAGGGATCACAGGACAGGAAAAGGACAAAAGCACCAGTCACAGGTACAACACTTACCAGCGACTTGGTGATTTGCTGGAGGTCAGAGAAATGATGGAGCTCTTTCTACCTTGGATATTTTCATTTTCATATTTAATTAGATTTTCTTTTCAGTTGCAAGAAGTGGAAAATTATTCAAGGAATTGCAAGTAAGGGGTAGAGAAAGTTATTGTAAGAAACATATGGACTCATTTTGAAACTGGAGTTTCAAAGCTGTCAATAGTCTTAGAATCAGACTCTGAAGGGCTGTGTGGTCTCTGCTTTTCTCTGGGTGTCTCTGCTCCATGCTCCTTACTACCAATCAGCTTTTGTAGGGAATCCTGATGGCCCCTTAGCCCCATAAAATGGAATACCTTGAGTACTTTTTCTCTGGATCCATAATTATTTATAGTCACCACTTACCAAGTGGCAGAACCTCAACTCTGCCCCTTCTCATGGTGTGTGTGGAGAGTTTACTCATTTAGCTTCCTTAGTGTTTCCCAGAGAAACAGAACTGGCAGGATCTAGACCCACAGATCTATCTAAGAGGAGATTTATTATAGGGATTGGTCCACGTGCTCATGAAAGCTGAGGAGTCCCGCAGTCTGCTATCTGTAAGCTGGAAAACAAGGAAAGCTGGTAGTATAATTCAGTTCAAGACTAAAGGCCCAAGAACCAGGAGTTCCAATGTCCAGGGGCATCTGGGAGAAGACAGGTGTCCCAGCCGAAGGAGGGAGAAACTCTCCCTTCCTCTGCCCTTTTGTTCTATTCAGGCCCTCAGTGGATTTGGTGGTGCCCACCTGCATCAGGGAGGGTTGTTTTTCCTTAGTCTACTAATTCAAATGCTAACCTCTTCAGAGGTCTTCACAGACATACCCAGAATAATGTTTTACCAGCTACCTGGGACCCATACCCAAACAAGTTGACACATAAGATGAACCATCACAGCGACTGTGGTTTATCCATCCCCCATTCTAGCTGCCACTCTAGCCCTCACTGAGGTTTGCACAGGCCCAAGCTGCTCCACAATGGTGCTGACAAGCCCTACCCTCTGATGCTAGGATACCTGCTCACTTGCTGTGCACACCTTGCTCCTAGGGAAATGTCTTCTCCTAGTCTGCTCTGGTGTAGGTGACCTTAAGATGGGTGCTTACCATGGCAGATGACATGAAGGGAAGGGAGATTATGAATGAGAGCCTGTGGCTTTCAGGTAGAACCTCAGATTGAACCTAAATACACTCTTCTGTCCAAGTACTCAAGCCCTTGTGGCCCTTTCCACCCTACCTTACTGGATTTATTCACTGTCTATGTTTTTTTTTCCACTGAGGCATTCTTAGGTTGCTCCCTGACATGTAGCTTTTATCACTATCTTGCTTCCTTCCCTGACTTCTCAGAGATGCTTGAGCATCTGCAACTCCAGGTAAACTGGACAGTGTAGCTAGATGCTCATTGAGAGGCCCCTGCACATTCTGTGAACATGCAGAGGATTGTTGGGGCTCCCTGTACCTCACATACAAGCCTGACTCTCGGTCTCAGCTTGGGGCCCAGCCAACACACTCCTTATGTCCATAATACCTATTGTCTAATAATTTTAGGAACAAATACCACTCTTTTTTAAGGCTCTGACTCTTCTTTATGACTCACACACATCTTTCCAGCTTAGACTCCTATTGCCTCTTTTCTTATTCACTAGGTCTTTCTTAGCTCAAATTTGTGAGAGAAAAACTCTGATAGACTCCATTGACTTTTAATACAGGCTGAGGACCAGATGACAACTGTCTTGGGTAGGGCAGGGGCACACCCCTGATCCAATCAACCATTTTCAAGTTGGAAGAGGGATGGGGAGAGAGGAAAGGTATCACAAGGAACAAGTCGTAATTATCCACGCCTTTTCCTTCAGCAGCTGATGGGTGCAGTGCATTTTTCTCTATAGAGTTGCTATTGGTGGGCAAATGCAGTGAGCAATATGTCAAATACATTCATGCTTCAAAAACGAGCTGTTTTCTGAAATACTGGCTTGAGACCTCCCTTACATACACATTAAACTTCTAACCCTGGCGTGTTTTACTTTTTCCTTCTCAGGGTATGAAAAGTAAGATAGAGTAGAGGAGTGTTTGGGGGACGTCTTATGACATTACCTAAGTCTACGTTTTGTTGCTTAGATGTTTCTCATGTAGACTTAAGTGCCATGAGATTTCACACGGATAAATAATGGCTCACAACTTCAGAATAATACTGCTGTGTCTTTTTATGCTGCCTTTCATAATAAGACTTCAGCTGCTCTTAAAACAGTAACTAAATACCATTAACATTATTTCCAACACATTAGTAGGAGAAACAGATCTGTAGAACAGTGACATTTTATGATTAAGAACACATTTATTTAAGTGGTTGAGTTGCCTCTATTTGAATATTGCCCACTGCTTCCATAATAATAGCAGAAGTTTTTCACAGATGCTCTTTAATGGGTGACCCCTGCTGCCTCTCTACTAATAGGATAAAATCTTGAATAACATGCCTTGATTTGATGTGTGCTAATTGCCTATCAGAAATGACTCAGTTGTAGCCTATCATTGCTGAGATTCCTAACGAGAGAAAAGTAATTTTTCTCTGGGTGCTTTTGGAAGGAGCATTAATGCCACTAGTCCACTAGTCACATTTAGTATTCCAGAACAGTAATTGTTGTGGCCTGAAAGAGTCAGTGTTGATCCAAAGGGATGCTATGTTCACCCAATGTTCACAGGGAGAATCTGGCCCATATGTATAACAGAACGCAATAAAATTGCTTCACTCTATTAATTTCTTCAAAATCATCAGTAACTCAAAGCAATTGCCGTTCTTTAGCTGAATGCACACATGCTATTCTTCCATTGTAAAAACATCAGACAATCCAGAGCTTACTAATTCAAAATTTTGTGGAATAGTGTGTGTGTGTGTGTTGTGTGACACAATCCTACTGTGTTCGCTATCAGATAAATAAGGTTATATTTTGTACCCTACTCTGTGGTACAATAGTGTCATTTTTGCCTTGAACAGGCTCAAAATACTTTCCAGATAGTTAATTCTATTTGGGGTTAAAGTAATCCACTGGGGAACACTTGGTGGGTGGCAGTTTGGTGACTGAGAGAGTAGAGCCATGAAAGCAGTCACAGTCCCTTTTCTAAGCTCTGGTGTGGCGGGGAAGCTTGTGCTGGGCACAGAGCCGCAGGAGCGCTGCCCACACAGACGTCTCCTGTGACGTGGTAGGTATAAAGAGGGCACGGTGTGCCATCCCCTGGCTTGAACATGAGCACAGGGCTGGGTCAGATGGCACTGGGCAAAGAGCATTCCGGGGCAAAGGGCAGAGTTAAGTGAAATGAAACACTGACTCACTGTGATAAGTACGGTGGGTTGGAATGTTTTACATTTCCTTCCTCTGTCACCATTTATATAATATCCATCTGTAACTGAGAAGTTCAGAGGCATTGCTAGGCACAGGACTCAGAAGATACGGTCTCCGACTTTCTCTTGGCCCGATTTTCCTCTTTGTTGGTTTCATACTCAAGCAAGTGCTTGCTATGTCAAAGCAAAGGAAAGGTAGCCATGAGTAGCTCCAGTCTCTTATAATCCTTGTTGTTCACCATCTCCAGAGAGGGGCAACAACACTTCTCTCTAGTGTCTGTATATCAAACCCTTGATCAGTCCTACTGGGTCATATGGTGTGGACCCATCGTTTAAAAAAGGCTGATAAAAAATGTGATTGGCATATTCCCATTCTTGGAAGAAAGAAGGGTGCCAGGCAACTTCCGGCCAAGATGGAGGTATAGGTAGATACACTTTCTTTCCTTGCCCAACCAAAAGAAGGACAACGACAAATTTAAAAACCACCAGAACTGCCAGAAAATCTAATGGTATAGAGGTCCAACAACCAAGGAGTTAAAGAAGAAACATTCATCCAGACCGGTGGGAGGGCTAGAGACAGGCAGCCAGGGTGAGTGATGCGCTGCAGGGTGGCAGACGGGGCCAGGCGAGGTGGTGGCTGGCAGACTGGGTGGTCCCACATTGCATGGATAACTGGGGAGGAAAACTGGGAGAGAGACAGACTGTACCACCCAGGGTTCCAGGCTGGGTAGCTAAAGCATCAGAACCTTTGGCTCTAAAAACCTGTGGCGGTTGTGGCAGGATAAACTCCCAGACTCAAAGGAAAGTTCACTGGAGAGACCCATGGAGTCCTAACATACACAAACCCACCCACCCAAAAATCAGTACCAGAAGGGCCCAATTTGCTTTTGGGTGGGTGGGGTGGAAATGGCTGAAAGCCTTCTGAGAGCTGAGCAAGCAGGGTTGTTCCCTCTCATACCACCCCCCCACATACAGTGCCACAACGCAGTGAAGTGAGTTGTCCTGCCCTGGTGAATACCTAAGGCTCCACCCATTACAATATAATAGATGTGCTGAGACAAAAAAAAATATGACCCAAATGAAAGAACAGATCAGAACTTCAGAAAAAGAACTAAGTGACCAAAAGATAGCCAACTTATCAGACACAGAGCTTAAAACATTGGTAATCAGGATGCTCACAGAAGTGGTTGAGTATGGATACAAACTAGAGGAAGAAGTGAAAGCTATACAAAGAAAAATAAAGTAAAATGTACAGGGAACCAATAGTGAAGGGAAAGGAAGCAGGACTCAAGCCAACAGTTTGGACCAGAAGGAAGAAATCAACATTCAACCAGAACATAATGAAGAAACAACAATTTTTTAAAAAGGAGGACAAGCTTAGGAACCTCCAGAAAAACTTTAAATGTTCCAACATCCAACTCAGTGGTACCAGAAGGAGAAGAGGAAGACGAAGAAATTGAAAACTTATTTGAACAAATAATGAAGAAGAACTTCCCCAATCTGTCAAAGGAAATAGACTTCCAGGAAGTCCAGGAAGCTCAGAGAGTCACAAAGAAGTTGGGCCCAAGGAAGCACACACCAAGGCACATCATAATTACATTCCCCAAGATTAAACATAAGAAGAGAATCTTTAAAACAGCAAGAGAAAAGAAGGCAGTTACCTACAAAGGAGTTCCTAGAGACTAGCAGCTGATTTCTTAAAAAAAAAAAAAAAAAACCTAACAGGCAAGAAGAGGCTGGAAAGAAATATTCAAAGTCATGAAAGGCAAGACTTACATCCAAGATTGCTCTATCCAGCAAAGCTATTATTTAGAATGGAGGGACACACAAAGTGCTTCCCAGATAAGGTCAAGTTAAAGGAGTTCATATCACCCAGCCCTTATTATATGAAATGTTAAAGGAACTTACCTAAGAAAAAGAAGAACACAGCTATGAAGAGTAAAATGACTACGAACTCACAACTATCAATGACTGAACCTAAAAAAAAAACAAATTAAGCAAATAACTAGAACAGGAACACAATAACAAATAGAGATTACACAAAGGGTTAGCTTTGGGGCAGGGGAAGAAGGAGAATAGGGGAAAAGGTACGAGGAATAAAAAGGATAAATGGTAGGTGCAATATAGATGAGGGGGGTTTAGGAATAGTGTAGGAAATGGGGAAGCCTAAGAACTTATATGTACGAACCATGGACATGAACTAAGGAGCAGGATTACTGGAGGGAGGGGGATACAGGGTAGAGGAGAATAAAGAGGAGAAAAAACTGGGACAACTGTAATAGCTTAATTAATAAAATATACTAAAAAAAGAAGGGTGCCAGGCAGACAGAAATAGCCCATGGCCCCTACAGTTTCCCTGAGGCACTTCTTTTGAGCTGGGATGGGTCTAACTTAGATATGAACTTAGTTTTTGTGAAAGGCCTTCTTGAAGAGGAGCAGTTCCGGCACAGCCTCTTATTCAACCTGTTCATATCCAACCCAAATACTGATCCCCTTCTGCCTGTTCTTTCTAAATGTTCAAGTGTCATGCCGCCTTTGTGGACAATAGTCTTAAAATATGCCAACTTTTATGGGGCAGAGGATCTTGAATGCCAGACATAGATGTTTGTACTTAATTTTTTAAATTCTCAACTGAGGACATTTTTTTTCCATTGCTTTTACAGAGCAAGAAAGGGAGAGAGAGAAACATCGGTGCAATAGAAACCATCAATTTGTTGCATCCTGTACTTGACTGGACTAGGGATTTGTGCTGGGGTGGGGGATCAAACCTTCCAGACCAGGAGTTGCATGTGCTCATGCCAGGACCAAAGATCAAATCTGCAATCTTTCGGTTATGGGATGACGCGCCAATGAAATGAGCCACACCGGCCAGGGCTCCACTTAACTTCTTCATTAACAGGACACCATTGATCATTTTGAGCATGGGGATAAAAAAAATGAACTTTTCACTTTTGGGAGATGGACCTGGAAGCAGTGTGCAGGATGGACTGAGAGAGAAAACAGGTGGTGGGAGAACAAGGTACAAGACACTAATAGTAGTCTAGGCAGAAGGGGAGAGAAAGCACCTGGATGAGGAAGGGCAGAGGGGAAAAAAGGGGATAGGACTGGTGGCTGTTTCACAGACAAAGTCTCACAGCTCTCGGGATCTGTTTTGATGCTGTGGAGCAACAGAGGAGGAAGTAAATTTTAACAATAACCTATGTTCCCAAGTTTTGGATTTGAGGCAGAAAAGGAATGAGATTTGCATTCAATGTATAGCACGCAGTTGGAAATACAGATATGGCATTCAGGAGAGGGGTAAGAGCTGGAAAGAAAACCATGAATACAGTTACAGTTGAAAAAATAGGAATAATGAGATTATGTCCAGAAGACTGCAGAGGTAGAAAGGGGCCAGCTAATGGCACTCGGGTCACTCATTCCAGAAACCTGGGAGTCATCCTTGGTTCCTAGCTCTCCCTTACTTCCCTATATTTGATCTTTTGGTTATACCCGACAATTCTATCTTCAAAATTTATTTTTGATCACTCTTGCCTACCTCCAACCTATGCTCACGTGGCAGTAAAATTATTTTCTTAAAATATGAATTGTGTCATGTCACCCTTAATGACTTCCCATGAAGGTTAGGACACAATTTCGGCATCATGTCCAGGTCTGCGAGGCCTGCATAACCAGGCTCTCACCTCTCTCTGACTCCATGTCATTCTGCCCTTCACTCCCCACCTTCCACCAGGCCCATCGTCTAGTTTCTCAGACCCGTCGAGCTCTCCACCCATTCTGCTCCACAGTCCCTCACCAGCCCTAGTCCTACCTCTTCTCCTCGCCTCCCATCTCTCCAGTGCTCACTTCTATTTCCCATCCCCTTAATCCTCACAAGAACACAGCATTGTTTTTATTGCCTAAAGAATCATTTTGCAATCGCAGACACCTCTGTGGGCACCCCTGCACTGCAGCAGTAACTGAGCGGGATCGAGGTGGATATTCAGAAATCTCTTGAGGAGAAAGGGGAGGGAACTTTTGGACCTGACTCATTCCAGAGCAGCCACAGGAATCACACTATACTTTCCCTTTTAAATGGGTTCTCGTTTTAAAGAACATAATACTAAAAATCGAATTTATTTTTAAAAGAGGGTATACATAATCAATAAAATACATTTAAAAATAATATAATATAAAGATTTTATTTCATCAAAGCAATTTGTTAAATGCATAATCAAATGTGGCTTAAAGTCTATGCTTGTCAGAATTCTCTAGTAAATAAATTCACTAAGAAAAAAAAAAGAGGGTATAAAAGAATCATGTGACAAAAGGCTTCATTTTCAGGTATCCTAAATATTTTTTCTACTAGATTCAAAGTAGATTTTAATTTTATTTTAAATTTTGTTTTATTAACTAGTTTAATTTTATTAAAAGTAAAATGACCTTGTCATTTTATTTTTAACTGGATGTGTAAACACAATCCAGTTCACACGAACTTTCAAGGGCACAGCAATTGCAGAAGATAAAACTTGCATGTATTATTCCTGTGTCATAGACAGTGAAATCGAGGCACAAAGGCTTGCCGAGAATGACAAAGACTCAATAATAAGAGTCAAGGCTAGCATGAGAGTAGTGAGCATGGGATCTTCGCTCAAATCAAAGACTAATCCATTTCCCCAATACTTCCCTCTTAAAATATAGACTAAAGTCCTGCCATTGTTTTCCAATGCAGGCAATGGACTTGAGTACAAAAACCTTCGTGATTTCTTCGTATAGTGTTGGGTAGAGGAGTCTGAGACACTGTTTATTTCCTGCCTTTAGAGCCCCTGTGGACCAGCACCACTGGTTGTGTTGGGCTGCCCACAATGAGGCTGTTTTTGATAATATTTTTGTGTTTTATCCAGTGAGCAACCAGGCAGAGAGGCAGCCCTGGGACAGTTAACTTACATTTTAGCATAATTTCAAAATGTGAATAACAAGTTCTTTTTTTAAATAAAAAAGGAAATGAAATTAAAAACAAGACTTCAATTTAATCTGGGAGACTTGAAATGGCAGGCTTGCCCCCTGTCAATCGCGTTCCAGTTCACCAGGCCTGAACTATCACAGGGGCAGCGCGAGAGTAGGAGAGAGTGTTATTCAACCCCAGCCTCCCTGCACTTGTAGGTTTAATCTGGGCTCCAGAGTTACTTTAAAGGGTTTTTATGTTTCTAGATTTCTGCATATATGAACAAAGATTTTTTTGTAGATACAGATTTATCTGATGTTAATTGAACAGTGTATGATTACAATAGAGGTAATTTATGAGAAAAAAAACCATAAAATTTTGAATCTTTATGTATTAAGCTAAGTGTACACAAGTGGAATTGAGATATAGAACAAACAAACACAACTTCATTGTATTTTGATTTGAGTAAAAAAATTAAAGCTAATGTTTGCTCAGTTTCACAGTATGACAAAAACTTTTCACCTTTCTAACCTGACTGCAGCAGGGAAAAGGGTGATAAATCCCACCCAGGCCACCACTGTAAAGGAAATTGAAGGCCATGGGCACCCAGAATTTATACTAACTGCTAAGAGCTCAAGTGCCAACGGTTACCACCTGCTAAGGTGACTGCATGTTTCCCATCACTCTCAAAAACTAAAAGGGAAAACTCTTTTGGCACATAGAAATCACATTGGTCCTAAAAATGTTTTCAGTCCTACCATGAAAAAAGAAATGGTTTTTGACCAAAGCACTGAATTTTGTCTTTAAACAGATTTAAGTAATTCCAAATGGAAGCACATTTTTTTTTCAAGATTTTCATATCTTGGGTCTGGAAAAATAATCATTACTATTATCCGAGGTAGACATTGGACCAGTACTTCTACTATGTTGTTCATTTGATTTTCACGACAATCCCACAACACAGAGTTTATTACCTCTCTTTTACGATGAATAAAACAACACTTAGAGAGGTTAAATATGTCCAACATCATGGAAGCTAGTAAGTGGCCAGTTCAGTATTTCAATCCTGGCTTCTATGATTTCATACTATTTTTCTTGGAAATGCAGTTTCCCTTGTGTAGTAAGAGAAATCCCATTGCTTTCACTTTTATCTTCAGAGCTCAAGTCTGTATCTTTATCTGTCAGTCTTCTTTAAAAAGGGTGACGAATGAACATGGCCAGCTATGACACTTGACGTTGGCCGTATTAAGGATGGCCGTATTAGATGGCCATGCATTCGTGCTGACGTTGGGTTTCACTTCACCTTGACTTGGGTCTCCCTTCTTACCCCATGTGCACTCAGAAAGTCATTCTATCTTTTTCCTTTTTCTCTCCCTCCTTGAGTTTTCTAAGATGCCATCTACAAAAGGTATGGAAGACTTACGTCCATGAAAAGTTGTGTGCACAATGGATTATAAATATAATAAATTTTAGGCAAAATGTTGTTACTATATTGTAACATAATATTAAGGTGCATGTCATACATTTAAACCTCAGCAAATTTTCACAGTGAACACATCCATATAACTAGCACCCAGATCAACAAATACAATATTACCAGTCAAATTAATGACCTTTCAATACTGAAGATTTTCTTATTTCAAAGTGTATGTAAATAATTTTTTGAAGGTAATAATGCATTTGAAATATATTTTATTATGCCCCACTTTGTTTTATGCATTTCGATTTTCATACTTTATGTTTTCTTAAACCCATGATGCCTTTAAACAGAAGCTCTGTTGAGCAGTACAAACAAACACCAGATGTGAATGCCTTCCCCACTGCAGCCCTGCATCAAAACTCAGCACCATATAGTCCTTAAAGGGCTTCCTCTTGGTTATTAATATAAAAAACTGTCTTCTAACAATAAACATCTGGTACAGACATTTCTGTCACGAACTTAAAAATTTGCTTATCTTCAGTAAGCAATTTCTCTATGAGGCCCTTTCCTTTTTGCTCACCAGGGGGTCCCTAGTTTCACATTCAGAGAAAAGGAAGTTCCCAGGAAAAGCTTGCTGGTTTTATGCTCTGATTTGTAAACATATTCTGAATATGGATTAGCAAACATAATACACAAACCGGTTTATTTTTTCTCCATCCTTTATTGTTAGCTTTCACGTCACCAGTAGCAGATCACTGTTATCCTATTTGACAAAGCAAACATCACTTCTGTTAGAGAATGCGAGGCAGGCCTCCTCGCCAATGGAAGAGTGTGTTTGCTCTCCACATGCTGGGTCCCACACATGAAGAGAGTCTGGTGTGTTTCAGTGATAAGTCACATTGGATGTTACAGATGGCACAAAGCGATGCTTCAAGATGTGAAAAAGTATTGATGGAGCCAAGATTGAAGATTAATAAAACAAGGTGGTTAGGGTGAATAGATGAGTCTGAGTTACATATTTTAGGACAAAAACTGCCCCAAGTTTTCATTGTAATGCTGGTCTCAGAGGAGATTAATTGTCTTGTGCCAAATAGTTTCTTTTATTAGGCAGTTTAAAATTTTTCAAAACTTGTACAAAGAGTGCGCTATTATAGAGACTCCCAAATGTGGTCTACATTAGAATTTCCTGAAAGCCATAATACAAATGCAGATCCTGAGCCCTGCCTAGCCTACTGATGGAGGATCTAAGAGGTAGCAGACCAGACATCTGTTTTTAAAAAGCTCCCCTGGCCCTAGCCAGGTAGCTCCATTGGTTAGAGCGTTATCCTAATACGCCAAGGTTGCAGGTTCAATCCCCTGTTAGGGCATATACAAGAACCAACCAATGAATACACGGAAGAGTGGAATAACAAATGGATGTTTCTCTCTCTCTCAAGTCAATAAAAAAGAAGCTACCTGGTGATTTACTTTTTAATTTAAATTTAATTTTTATTTTTTAAGTTTTATTAAGATAACATTATATTAGTTTAAGGTATACAGCATAATGATTTAATATAGGTATATATTGTGAAATGATGCACTACAATAAGTTTAGTTAACATGATCACCTCACACAGTTACAGTTTTTCGTGTGATGAGAACTTGTAAAATCTACTCTCTTAGCAACTTTAAAATATTCAAAACAGTTGTATACAGTCATGCTCTGTACATTATATCCCCAAGACTTATTTATTTATAACTGGAAGTTCGTACCTTTAGATCCTCTTCACTTACTCCTCCCATCCCCCATCCCTTGCCTCTGGCAACTACCAATCTATTGTGTTTCTATGAGTTAGGTTTTCTTAGATTCCACATGTAAGTGATATCATAGAGTGTTTATCTGTCTCTATGTAACTTATTTCACTCAATAGAATGCCCTCATGTTAAAGGTCCATCCACGTTTTTGCAAATGACAGGATTTCCTTATTTTTATGACTAAATAATATTTCATTAAAAATATATATATATATATATCTCCATTCATCTGTTGATGGACACTGGTTATTTTCATGTCTTGGTTGTTGTAAATAATTCAACAATGAACATAGAGATACAAATATCTCTTTCAGATAGTGATTATATTTCCTTTGGATAAATATTCAGAAGTGGAATTGCTGGATCCTATGGTGGTACTATTTTTAATTTTTTGAGGAAGCTCCATACTGTTGCCCACGGTGGCCGCACCCGTCTGCATTCCCACCAGCAGAGCACAAGTGTCCCCTTTCCTCTGCACCCTCGCCAGCACTTCATTATCTCTTACTCCGCTGGTGATTTTCATGCTCTCCAAAATCTGTAAACTATTCCAATATTGAGATAACCCCACACAATTATTGTAGGAAAGTAAAATTATAGAACCATTGAATTTTAGAATTAAGGAACCGTAGAAATCACTGTTCACAGGAAGAGCTGCAGGCCAGTGGTTAAGCGATTTGTGCCCTACTATCCAGTGATATAATTGGGAAGCCAGAGCAGGAAATAAACGCTCTGGCTCCAAATTTAGAGTTTATAGTGCTTCATCCTCCATCTCTAACTTAAAATAAAATTACATTTGTTTAGATGATCTTTTTGTGCTGTATTTATTCTGTGCACAAAACAAAAATTTAGAATGTGTGGACACAAAGAACAAGGAGTTAATATTTTAGTTATTTCTTTGAAGTCTTCTTGTGTTCTGTGCAAATGTTATTTTGTATATACTTATCACACTCTATATGTAATTTTGTATTCTGCTTAGATTTTTTTTTAAGTTATATTATGGTGAGCTTGGTTTTACAGTAACAATAAGCTCTTAGTGAAAGTATTTCATGTGGAAACCAAGTTTATCTATGTTATAAAAGCCGCAGTGGTTGCTAAGAGAAACTGATACTTTGTTCCCATAGGAACCGTTGTTTTAAAATGAGAAATACAGAATCTCTAGATTCAAAGGATAAAACTTAAGTTTGGCATAGAATGTATTTCACCCTTCCTAGAAAAATGTGAAAATTTCTGTCTTCTAATTGAAATGTATGGTCATCAGGTTACAATCTTCCAAATGGGTGAAAAGGTTCTAGGTGACTATTCGATTTCTCTTTTATTTTCCCCTGTGTTGACGGTGATGCCTGGAGATCATGGTGGGAGGGTAGGGGAATGAAAGTAACCACTGCCCAGTTCCGCTCAGAGCAGAGAAGTTGTTAGGAAAGGCAAACTTGCACCTTCCTTCCGAGAGTATCTAAAGTAGTTGTTAGGAAGGGATTTTTATACCATGATACTCTTGTAGCATTTAGGTACCAGTATAACTTTTTCATCTGTTGGGAACCGCCCTGCCTGGATTCAGGAATTGTAACTGCCTCCCGTGGCTAAGTGAGCAACCTCCGGGATCCGGGCCACAGGAGACAAAGCTTGTCTCTGGCAGCAAGTGCTGCTTCTACTTCTTCCCTTGCCCCCAAAGCATGGTCGATGTCCATGGTGGGTACGACCCCTTAGAGAGGGGCAACCTAGGCCAGACACAACACTTGGGAAACCATCATGGAAGGACTTGGGGGGCTGTGACAAAGAGGGAGCAATGGACCCTTTTCCCCCGGCTATTGTGACATAGCCTGAGTCCCCATTTCCATCCGGGAGGAGTGCTGCCTGGCTCTAATCCACTTAAGCCTAAAAATCTGTGATGGGGAAGGCGGTGCAGCCCTGTGCTGGAAAGGATGGGTATGGGGTAAATCAGGCAAAAGAAAGAATATGTAAAAATCCTGTGAAACCTGCTTTGTTTAGAATGCTCTCATTTAAATGATAAGGGTCCAAGCAAGAAGTTTGTTCCTCAAAGTTTTATGGCTCAATTAGCTATCTGACCCTGAGAATAAGCCCTCACAGTTCTTTGAATTATATTTATTGTTTGATCCTTATTCTTGTGCAAACAACCCCAATAAAAGCCCCTTGAACAGGGGGCTCTTGGCCCTTCCCTTTTGAGGGATCGGCCACCTTTCCTCCCCAAGCAGATCATGTCTTGGAAGTGTTTACTTTCATCCATGGTGGACCAAGGGACTTTGTGGGCAAAGTTGCCCCCACCTCTGGCGCCCGGGATAGGGACCTGAATGGATTCGGGACCTCCTTCATCGACCAGAGGCTTCGAACCACATCACCATGGATGCAGCCTAAGTGGACGGAAATTCATCTCCAGAGGGAACAGGGGCAACTGTTGGTAAGGCCCCTAAGCGTGTTAGAGATAAAAGGGAAGGTTCCTGTTACCACCCCTTGAGTGGTTTTTCTCTCCTCTGAGTCTTGCTTTCTTTCTCCCTCCCAAGCTTACGTTCATCTGGGGGGGGGGGGCGGGAGGGGACGTGTGGGGGACGTGTGGGAAAAGTCACCCTCACATTCATCCAGGCATTGGCTCTTAACTTTAAGTTAATAATTTTGGGTGAGCAAAAAAATTCTGTGACTGGTGATTCTGCTCAGAAACCACCGTTCGGAATGAGGTAGAATTAATAAGAACTGTAGTTGTGAACTCAGTGATTAACGGTGCCGGGAGGCACTCTATTCCCTGGACCCCACGTTAAGGGGCTCTCTTCCATGTTGTATTGCCATGGGCAGTGGACTGACTGCTTTCCCTTCTCTATCTGGCTTTCCATTCCCCTAATGCTATTACTGCATCTCACAACAAATTCCTTGAGTTCCAATTATTGTCCCAAAGTCTGAGAGTACACAAACTCAAGACATACATTGAAAAGCCCAAAGAAAATTAGAATAAGATTTACTGACTTGTACTTCCAAAAGAGATGGAATTATCATCGGAGCAGAAGCAAACACGCTCACAACAGCTGTTCATTCACTTAGTACATGGATGCTACCTGTGTACTCCCTTCCCCTTCCCCCAACAATGAAAGATGTCTCACCCCAGCGTGCAGGAGCGAGGCAGGCAGACAGCTCTCTCTGGCAGCACCGCATCAAGAGGGTAGCTTTGGCTGACAACAGCTGCTTCCCTGAAGATCACAACCCCTTCCCAGGGAAGTCCCCATCCAATGGCAGATACAAGTGAGCCTCTAAAGGCCCCGCCCTCTCACTTCATCCGGAGAGCTCCGAAGGGTGATCCCAGCTTCACGACTGCGCACCAGGTCAGGTAAGGCATTCTGCTGCGACTGCACTGAGGCTTGACTTCCCCGTTTGCCCGACCCTGCTTCTTTGCCTTCCTCAGGCCGTCATGGGGCCACTCCCTAAGAAACCTCCAGCACAGGGATCTCCATCTTTCTTTGTTTCCCTGGGACCCCAACCTGGGGCAGTGTTGAGGTCTATTGGTGATGCAAAAGACACTGTTATGGGTGATGAGGGGTACGGTGGAGACCAAATAAGATTTCAGTTCTTACATTTTATTAGGAAGGAATTTGTATTCTAGACCAACGATAGCAAGCTTTTTCTGTAAAAGGCCAGATAATAAATATTTTAAGCTGTGTGGGCCATATGGTTTCTATCACAACAACTCAACTCTGCCACCGTAGCATGAAAGCAGCCTTAGAAATACATACATGAGTGAACATGTCTGTGTTCCAATAAAACTTTATTTACAAAATAAAAGGTGGGTTAAATTTGGCCCACATGCTATAGTTTGCTGTCCCCTATTCTGGATGGGGAGGAAACAAGGAAACCAATTACTAAGTAAGAAAATATCAGTTGGTGATAAGT
The DNA here is from genome assembly GCF_021234435.1 of Artibeus jamaicensis. Lineage (NCBI taxonomy): Eukaryota > Metazoa > Chordata > Mammalia > Chiroptera > Phyllostomidae > Artibeus > Artibeus jamaicensis. The sequence continues at coordinate 37,637,668 of NW_026521812.1, read as the reverse complement.
ACAAGAAAAGAAATAAACTAGAGTAATATAAAGAAATTATAGTATTTATTTTTAAATTAAAATTTATTTTTAATAAGTAATATTTCATATGGTTCAAAAACCAAAAATATCGAGAGTGTTCATTTACAAGTATTAATATATTTCCTGGTTCACTTTGACACCCAAGAAAATAACTTTATTTATAGCATTTGTTTTTCAATGTTTCTTAATGCAAACACAAAGAACTAGAAATCTTTATCCTTGCCCTGGTTGGTGTGGCTCAGTGGATTGAGTGCAGGCCTGGGAACCAAAGGGTCACTGGATCGATTCCCAGTCAGGGCACATGCTTGGGTTGCTGTCTGGGTTCCTAGTGGGGGAGTGCAATAAGCAACCACACATTGATGTTTTTCTCTCTCTCTTTATCCATCCCTTACCCTCTCTCTAAAAATAAATTTAAAAAAATCTTTTTTAAAAAGGAAATATATATCGTTAGTCCCCTCCCTTTTAGGTAAAGGTTAGCATACAATGTCTCTTGTTCTATACTTTACTGTTATTTACTTACTATGCCCTGGAGGTCTTTTCAGACTTGATATATCCTAGAGATCTCAGAGATCATTCCCACTTGTTTTTCTATAGCTGGGTACTATTTCTAATATGTATAAGGTAGTTTATTTAATCAATTCCCTATCGTATTAGTCAAAATAATGTTTAACTGAATATCTGGGCACTGTGTGTCCCAGTCAAGTTGACACAGAAAATTAACCATCCACATCTATTATGGGCACTTCAGTGGTTTGGGGGTTTTTATTATGAATACCACTGCAACGGATAACCTTGTATTTATATCACTTCATAAGTAGGCAGATGCTTCTATCTGTAGCATAAATTCCCAGAAGTGGGATTATTGGGTCAAAGCAAGTAACTTCGATAGGGATTTCTGTGCTGTCATCCATGAGGTGCCTCTCATCCGTGGTCCCACCAGCAAATGTGAGTGATTGTGTCCTCACAGACGGTCAACACCGACATGACCGAACAGTGGGAACTGACTGTGGGAGGGCGGGAGTGGGGCGGGCAGAGGAGGGCAAAGGGGGGGAGTTGGGACAACTGTACTAGAAGAACACTAAAAAAATGACTAAGAAATTGGGGATTTTTTTGCCAATTCAAAATAGTATCATCACGTAACTTGCATTTAAATGACTCCTTATATGAGTGTGGCTGCCGATTTTTTATATGTTTAAGGACCATTTGTATTTCTTTCTCTGTGAATTTTCTTTGTCTTTGGTTTGGTTTCTATTGGGCTGTTGGACTTTTCTCAATTTCCAGACTCATTAAACATTAAGGGGCTTGGCCCTTTGAGACCCAGATTGCAAATGTTGTCTTAGATCATCATTTGTATTTGTACTTATGTTGTTATTTTTATCCATTTTTACCAGTCTTTTCTTTTCTGGCTTCTGGATTTTGACTGGAGAGGCCTTTGAGGGGCACCTTAGATGGGGCATTCGGGGTTGATAAGCAGACCCCAGCCCTTGTATTTTGGGGAGACATTTATGGAAGAAATGCAAACTACTCGGGGTAGTCCCTGTGGAAAACCAGAATATATACAGTTGAACCCCAATGAAAAAGGGAACTAAAAATAGATTTTGACCCAATGTAGACATTAAGAATGAAATAAAATGAACAATATCAGAGAATCACACACAATGAAAGTCATTATATTGATTCAGGTCTTGAGAAATATGATCTTTTTGAGGGGGGAGCTATGATTTATCCTAATTTCTCCATCTGAGCAGGGAATGTATATATTTGTCATAAGTTTTGACAAATACAACTTGACTTATTTAAAATTAATCTTAAAATCTTGCTGTTTCATCTTCATAAATTGAAAAGCAGGTTTGCTTATGCCGGTAGCCTTTTATAGTACTTGAATAGTGGTCTGACTACTTCCAGAAATGAATAATGGATTAAAAGTACACTTTGCAGCTTACATTAGTTACTTTTGTAATGCAAAATAGAAGCATGATAATGTACTATTCAGCATGCTTTAATATGATTTATACACACACTACACAGCATAAGTAATTCATTTTGCCCTTCACAGTGCATTTCCTGGGTACACGAGCTCATGTTTACTCGTATTTTGTTTCCTAATCAGGCTGTCTAAAAGAGAGAGTCTGAGACTGTGAGTAAGAATCCCACAGCCCACCAGCCCCCCCCCCCCGACTCATTCAATCATTTTAAGCAATACTGTTTGGGGTCTGGGGTTGGGTGTTTGTGAAGAGATTGGATAACATCTTATGGATCCAGCTCAGAAGAAGGGACTGTGGACTAATTACTTCAGGACTGCGAATGGCTTTGAAGTCCAGAATTAAAAAGGCTTACAGTGTAATTATTATATTTTGGGAATCATCCTACTTGGGAAATAACACTCTTCGATGGTCATTTAAGAAGGCAACAGTTCATTTCTGTGCATCTGGGAAGAAATCCTCTACTGCTTCATAAACAGCACCTTGTCACTCTAATTTTTTTTTTTTAATTTGGAAACTGTATTTAGTGAATAGTGTAGGTGATGGCTCTTGAAGTCAGCTGCCTTTAAAGACAATTGCTTTCCATTTTTAGAATGTGCAGATTTGATGGAAGCTTGTGAGTTGGAAGTAGGGGAGAAATTCTAAGAAGCAGACGTGCCCCTGACATTTCTGGGGCCTGGGGCAAAAGTACAAATGGAAGCACACATACCATTTGTTTAAAGGTTTAAATGGTAGAGATCAAGTTAACAGACTGTTAAATAAAATATGTCCTACCTTCTTACCTTCACAAATATATCTGTAATGACCTGGTAGGCCAGGTTTGAATTTTATGTATCTCTGAAGTTCCCAGAAAACTTACCAATTACATCTCTCTTTTTAATCTTCTGTTGCCTGTTGTCCATATGATAGTGACCAGTAAGAGTCTCCAGACCAGAATTTGAACATACACATCCTTGAGATATGTTTTAAACTCTGTACCAGTTTATGATATGCAAATTATGTTTCTTTGTTGATAATGCTGATAGCTATCTCTATGAAAATGGCAATCCATTAGAATAACTGAAACCTTTAAAATAGTGAGACTTGTGTCTGTGATAAATGCTTTGACAAAATTTCATTTCTTTGATGATCTAGATTTTGACCTATTCTATTTCAATTCTTCTGGAAATAAAATTTTCACATCAAACTTCCATTGTAAATTGTAGAATGGGTAAAATATGCAAGTTTTGCACATAAACTTTTTTTGGCCCGCCACATAAACTGTTATTTTAGATTCAAAAGAAGCTTATTGGCCAAATAGATCTAATAATGGGGATGATATAGTAGAAAAATTTATATCCTTAGAGAATGCACCTTAAGCAGTTTTATTTTACAGCTGATATTTTTATTTTTGCTTGGGTACACAATTCTTGTTTGTTAAGACTCCACTTTCTTTGTTCAAATGTAAAATGCATATTGGGAAAATGCTTCAGGGCAATTTGCATAAAAAGTGATGACAAAGAGCAATTAGTACTTCATTATTATGCAGCGAAATGCTACTTTGCTCCAAAGTGACTGTAGTTTCTCCCCCTAACCCCTTTGCAAATCTGGTACGGCATTGTTCTAAAAATAGTACTTAAGAAACCTCTGTTTGTAAATCAGCATCTTTGACTTTCCACCAGAAATCCAGGGGTTGGGGAGAATGCAAACACTAAATAAAGTTATTACCCCAGATCTTTATTATGAAAAACAAGGCACTGGAATTCTGTTAGATAAGACAGGTCAGAAGACTTTAATGTCTCACCAAGTCGGATCCATATTCCATTTTACCCCTTGGGATCAGCACTTAAGGTGAACTCGGATCACAGCTGATGGCAGCATCCCTAAGTCCCCCCACACACTCCCACACACTCAGAAACAGGGCCACGCCACACACAGCTACACTGAAGAAAACAAACAGTCCCGCGATACCTCTAGTTAGGAAGCCTTGATTTCTGAGTACAGATTTTATTACCATGAAATTTCTTTAGGGCAAAAAAGAATTGCATCAAAGAAGCAGTGTGGGGGTGGGGGGCAAACATTGTAAATGTTCACCCATCACCTGTGTTTCTAGGTTCTGTCTGTCTTTAATTTGCCAGGAAATGCTCCCTTTTTCTTTTTGTTTCTCTTGTTGAGCCAATATATTACCTAAAGCTCTGCAAGCCAAAATGTGCCAGCACTTGTGTGTGTGTATGTTTGATAACCAAGTAGTTGGATGGATACTGGCAGGGAGAGAAGGAAACATGGGAAACTAACTACCCAACCTTTGGAAAATGACCTCATGTGGCTGGAGATGGACACGGGTTACAGTATTTTTCACTGGAAGCCCCAAGCAGTCTTGGGGGGTGGGAAGGAGGGAGGAGTTCTCTGTGCTGGAATATCCACACGCCAGACCAGATCCATGCAATTCCTGCAACCACATCTCTGCCTGCAGGGCTCCAGGGTGGCCAACCTCACCTACTTGGTTTGCACACTAAGGGGTCTCTCAATTTTAGGAGACTGGCTGGGTTCAAGGGATTGTATCATCTGCAATTTAGGCTCTGGAACTTGGGGCTGTGTGGTATGTCTCCGAGAGAGAAGGGATGCGGGAAGACCCAGAGACACGTTGCTTTATAAGGAACTTGTTCTGTTGAATGGTCTTCGCCCAGCCCAGATTTTATTTATTATCTCCTCTGTTCCTGTTCTCTTCAGGCCACCAGTGAAAAGACTATAAAGTCACTTAGCTCAATCCATCTTAGGGATACATTGTCTAACCTGGAGGTAATGTCTGATTATTTTATGTACCACCACAGATTTATTATTCATACAATTTTCTATTAATTTTTAATGCATTCGAGTTCCTACTTATTTAACATATAAAGCAATTGGCCAGACATCTTCATAAAGCTATGAAAAGTGGCTTTGCATTACTCTTCCATAGCTCCCCATCTATTAACCAGCTGATGTGACAGTCTTGCCCCTCACTACGGGCAGGACTCTGTCCTTGGGTCTTCCCATGCCTTAGAGGTCCCCATGAGTTGGACTGCTTTCCTCGAAGGAGCCTGCAGTGCCATTTGGGTAGGGCGTCCAAGCCAGATCCGATTCCTTCCCTTCAGGGCACTATTCTGCTCTCTCTCCAGCCTGTAAGATATCGACCAGGTATCCAGAGGAGCTCTAGCAGTTATACTGATGGGATTGTCCTGGAGCCAGGGAGGGGCCGGTTCAGGAGGAACCCTAGTCAGCATATGCTCCCACTAACGCTGACCAGCAAGAGATTTCTTTTGCAAGACTGCATGACATCAAACCTCTAAAATGGTGCTGACATGCTGATTTGGGGTAACTGCCATTCATGAGGAATAAAGAAAACAAATTGGGCAATAAATAAATACTCATTATTCTAAATCTTCATCAATAAATCACTATATATCACATGGGCCCATTTTCTAATAGAATAGTTTATACAGACATGTCTCTCAAAATACACTTTCTTAGGGCTCACACTCCCCAAGGTACCTGCCCTGGGGACCCACTGCAGGTGCTGAATAGAGGCGAACTACCCAAGCAGTGAGAGGGGGGCTGGAGGAGGTAGAGAAGAGCAGGCAGGGAGCCAGGATGATCACGGGGCCAGGGGAGCCGGTGTGGAGAAGTACAAGGACTGTGGACTGAGGGTAACAGGACCTGGGTTCTTGTCCTGGCTCTGCCACTTCCCAGCTTTGTGTCTTTGATCTAGTCTCTGGGTCTCTCTCAGCCTCAGTTTCCTCATCTATAAAACGATGTTTAATAGGCTTATCCTAGACAGAGCTTTCCAAAACCTGGCTTTGTTTAAGAAGACACAGAGAAACTGTTGGAGAAAAAACTATCACTTCTAGGCACACATTCCCCCAATTTTCCCATTTACTTAAGTCTGGGAGTGGGACTTGGGGATCTGTATTTTTGAAAAGCCCCCAGCAGACTAACATACAGCAAGGACTAGTGCTCATTTCTCGTATGAGTTGTCTGGCTCTAACGGTGTGGGACTTTAACGTGGGGCTGAGGTGCTGAAGCCCTTGGTGTGAAGCTGGTGGAATCCATAGAGGAGACAAATGAAAAACATACTTTAATGTGGTGCCAGCGCTGGTGAAATGATAGCTCGTGTCTCACTATGGGCCAGGTGTCATTCTGAATGGTCCATGCACGTGGCCTTGTTCAATCCTCCTATCAGCCCTTTATTATTTGCATTACCCAGATGAGAAAAAGGAATTAGAGAGAGGCGGAATAACTGGCCAAGGTTAAGTGCCCATCTTACTCGCAAATTGGGTAGAAGAGCTGGAGAAGTGTTTTCAAGGTGGGCAGACAAGGAACCCAGTTTGGATGGTTTTGTGATTTGATGCCTGCTTTGTTTTCTTGGCGGTTAAGGTGGTGAGGGCTTTGGGGACGATGAGTGTCTAATTAGCTATGATAGCAAGTTGCTCCGATAGGAATGTCCTGGAGAGATTTGGAGATACCGGCCCTGGAACTGAGATGAGAGGCTGGGCTGCGGGTTATTCATTTGGGAGTCATTACAGAGATGAGAGTTGCGGTTGCGTGAGTGGGAGACTCTCCTAACCTCCAGGACAGAGTAGGCAGAATTTCTTGAGAGAACCAGCTTGGGAGGGAGGGCTCCATGGGCAAAACTCCAGCAACTAAACTCCCGGCCACTGTTGGAAAGCTGTTCTGTTATACAGTTTGGTCAGCAGCTCGGCTCCATATTTTCATTCTTCAGAATGTTCAGATCGATCCGCCCCATCCTCATGATTTACTGAACCTGAATTCTCTAACTGCTCCATTAACTCTTTGGGAAGGTTTCTCCCTGTTAGCACTGACTGGCTCATGATTTTCCATAAAATTTGCCCTTGAGCAAGCAATTCTCTCATCATTCTCACTAGGGAAATTGTCTCACTCCTCCCACCCCCTACTGCCCTCTCTATCCTTCCTCACTTTCTTAAGGGCTCTGTTTCATGAACCTGCATTTTGCCTGCTAATTAGTGTTTTTGAATAAACACGAGCTGTTAAGCTAGGAATCTATGGGGGTTTTGCTCAGGCCAGTTTGTGAGGTCCCGATCCTTTCTGTCAGTTAATATTTCCCTAACTTGTCTATTGAATGCAGTATGTTATTGCCCCCCTGTTAGCGTGGTAGAGACATTTTGGTGTTAACAGCTCCATACGCTGGCCCCACTCTCTACATGCCCAGTCCTGTGTTCACGTTCCTATACTCTGGGTGTTCCTTGTCCTACACGCTGGGCACAGAGGGGTCTGGTGGCCAGAGACCCTATTTTAAAAGGTAGATTCCCTTACAGCGTGCTCCTTTGTTCCAGGGAATGTTTCACGACTCTGATCCTCAGCTTTAGCATCATGAAAAAGCATTTGTCATGCCCCTAATTGCCACAGTGCTACACTAAGCACTTACAAAGAGAGTTTCGCTGCCACATCAGGGCCAGGCCTGATGGCCTGGGTGCAGGGGGAAATCGCACCCTATGACCCTAGCCTTTGTCCAAATGGCCTGCGATCTGACAGAAAAAGATATCTTTCCAGGTATCCCCAGGGATGCCGAGATACCTGGGTAGGGGCATGAAAATAGCAGGACCCACAGCAGGGGTGGTGGTGTAGACAGTCACCTCTGGAAAGAGGAAAGAGGATCACGCTCTTCTATTCTCTGGGAGCCTGAAGGATGTGCTCCGGAGAGGAAACAACAATGGCAAGTAGCATCCTCTTCAACAGTCTGCCAGGGATGGAGCAAATGTTGATTGAAGTCTCTGAAAATCGGAGTGTCAGGTGCTCAGAATGTCCCTGAAGGATGGTCCCAGTCCAGCCTGATGTAGGGACATAAGGCTGAGGACCCATCCTCAGCCCCACACTCCTGCACCATGTGGCACACTAAAACACAGATCATTCCCGTAGGACAGTCCTTAAGGGTGGATGGAGGCTGTGGGGAGATCCCTGTTTTATTTGCTTTGCTCCAGGTCCTAGAAACTTCACTCCTAAGGTGGGTCCAGGTATGTATAGTTAACTACACCTTAAAAGGATTGTTTAAAGTAGAAATTTTATGAAGACCAAAGAATTTGTTGAAAAAGCTTGAGCTTGCTTTCTTTAAGATTGTGCAAAAGTGTGGATTTTAATGTCAGACCATCATCTCTCCTCATACAGGAATTGCTAGAAGCCTCCCTGGTCCTGTCAGATACTCAGGTGTGACCTTATTGTCTGTGTCCCAGGCTTGTCTGCCTGTTAATGTGGACATTTGCTTCTTGTCTCCCCTCCTCCCTCACATCGCTGCCAGAGAGTTCTTGGTATTTGCTTGCTAATGGTGAGCTTTTGGAGCAGATGCTTTGACTATTGGAAACCCGCTCGGTGTGTGGCTGCTCTGGCAGCTGTGTTCTTCCCCACATCAGGGCCACAGGAGGGCAGTTGTAAAGCCCCTTCCTTGCTACCTGGAGTCAGATTTCTGGACTGGGAAGCCCTGGAATACTTTCTGTATTGTGTTGGAAAACATTCCCTGGGCAAGAGGTGTTGAGGGAATTACCATTACTACTCAGTGGCCAATGACAGATGATTTCCAGCAGCTGAAACTTTCCTCTAATGGGTGAGAGCCCCCACACCCACCCAGTGTTCACAGGGATTTTTAATGTGCAGTTCCAGTCTTCTAGGGAAACTTGAAAGATTTATACCTTGGCTAGGACCACAGAATCAGTGGTTCCTGTTCAGCCATGTGGCAGATACCCCACAAAAGTATCAAGTTCATTAACTGGTTTGTCTTTGCCCTCATATAAACATTAGTTTCGGAAGAGCAGGGTGGGGTTGTAGAAGGGAAGGGTGTTATTCCAGAAAGATCCACTACACAGATTTTCTGATTCCTTCCTCTGTGCCTTGTTGGGTGCCAGAATGTTCTACTCTGCTACCACCAGTCCAGGCAGAACTCTTCTGGCTTAAAAATTGACCTCTCTAAAGTTTTCCCCAATGAATTTCTACATAATCTGATGACTTTTGTTTTTAATTTTAAAAATTTGGTTAATATCTTTTTTGGTATTTTTTATTGCCTATGTATTGAATAGTAGCATGTTTATCACACAGTAAACATTGGGTTAGTGCATGCAACTTAATTAGTGATATACCCAATAAACACTATTGATGACACTAGTGAACCTTCAAACTAAACAAGTCATTTTGTGAAGTGAACCATGCTAGTCAAGGAACAACACGCACAGTGAAAAACTAGCTCTCAGTTGTCTTTTTTTGCAGATGTGTAGAAGTGGTATAGTAATTCAGCATTTACCTAGAAATAGATGTTAGTGGAGATGTCACTGCGACTTTGCAGAGAAATACCACCGCATCTGCTAAATCCTTTCATTGGAATTTCTCCTTGCTCTCTAATATGCAGTATGTATCTCTTTTAAGCTTTCAATTAACTTATAGGAAGATCCATGCCTAGGTTATGAAGGCATTTGCTAACAATGACTCCTTGAGAATAAATATGAGATAAGAAAATGTTCTGGAAAGTTCATTATTTGCCTTCCAAGAAAGCCGAGTTTTCAGGGCCCTTAGGAAGGAATGTTGTTCCGAGCCCAGCACCCCACTCAAGGCGTGGCTCAGATGTTTACGAAATCAGTGAATAGACATTTTAGTTTGCTTGGATATCATCTTTTTGGTGCCCAGGAGTGTGATATAGAAGATGATCTCATTTATAACAGAAGAAAAATGATTAAGCCACAGCAAATTTTTGCTGTTATTTTTTAAAATGCCATAATTTAACTGTATAATTAGTAACAATTTAAAATTCGTGTTGGACGTTTTTGGTAAAAATTGCATAGCAATAATAGTACTAGCATATATAATATACTACTATTATACATATAATGTATATATGACCAGCATATATGTGTGTGTGTGTGTAAATAATATGATGTGTTAGGCGTTACTTTTACCTGAATTAGTTCTAAAAGCCACCCTTGGGGTAGGCTCCTTCTGTCCATGGGAAGCTGAGGCACAGAGAAGTTGCGGTTTTCCCAGAGCTAAGTGGTAGAAGTGGGAGTTGAAGCCCAGCACTCCAGCTCGAGAACACGTGCCACTAGTCAGTAATGTATGTAGCCTCACACACTAGTGAGACTTTCCCCATACCAGTGAGTACAGATGGGAGCTGGTTTCATACTCAAGCATAAAATAAATAGTTATCCATCTATCAATTGGCACATCAACAACATGGCAGTGATAAATTGAAAAGGACTAGGGACACCCAAAGTACTTGTTAAGGTCATTTAAAAAATATTAGAACATCAAAAAGAGAAAGGGACAATGGTTGTTTATAATCTGTCAAACCATTAATGTAGGGCAACTAACATTTTTTTTCCTTGTTGAAGATAAAAATCCTAGTAAATGGACAAAAAAGAATTGAGCATCTAGGGAAAGCTTAAATGGTAATCCTCTTAGGAGATAATAACCTGGACACATTGTCCATTATAGGTGAGCTAAAATCACACAATAAGACCTTTGAATTAACTAAGAAGTTAATACATCTTCTTGAACTGATAAATTTCTGGGCTAATGTGATCAGCAAGATGAGACAAAGAGGCTATCAGAACTATCACTTTAGAATTTCATTAGGTGAAAGAGAGTGTCCTTCCTTAGAATTCAGAAGAAAATGTAGTTTTGATAAAAAATCAAGGGCAGCCTGCACCTGATGACTGACAGGTGGGGATGCAAAGGCTCTACCTCTGGGCTTCACTTAGGACAGTAATTACTAGGCTTTAGTAATATATCTGAAGGTAAATAAACACTGAGAATTAGAATCATGATGCTTTTGGAATTTATTTACAAAGTACTTCCCACCCATTATATTGATCTGCTTGCCCCTTCACAAATGTTGTCCATGTTAGCCCCATTTATAGATGGGGAGTAACTTGCTGAAGACACCTGGGTTTGGGGACACTTCTTTCTGATGAACTCCACTTCCTATGCTCAGTCAATGGGCTTGAGCCCATCATTCAAAGAAAACACCAGAAGAGATGTGATGTCTTGTGAAATGGCACATTCTGAAGCCTGTCACCGAGGCAAGGATGAAAGCTCAGAATCAAAGCATCCTCTTCAAAGAAAGGTAAGGTACTTGTTAAATAACTGCTGGCAACTGCTTAAGCACTAAGCATTGTAATTGCAGAGAGCAGGAGTGGAATTAAAAATAGAAAAGTGGATAGGGACAGGACCAGAGACATCATTGTCATTCAAACTTGAATGTCACTTTTTGACAGCATTTGAGCAATTGATTCTTGGTTTTCCACGCTGGGAGTTGAGTAGTCACGCTTTGCTGTGACAGCCCTTGGAGAAGGGAAGGGGAAGGACCCTGTAGGAGCCCTGCCTAAGAGTGGTATAAAGAATGGAGGTTGAGAATTATTATCAGCCCCTGATGCCTCTTTTCCAGTCAAAGTTCCTTTGAAGGCAAAAAATATTAACGCCATGCAAGCTGGCTCCAGTTTACTGAAATGTTAAAGGGAAATCTCACGGACAGGACGTAGAAGCAGACCCTGTTTAGTGAAAGATTGGACCTGAGAAGCAGAAGGCCACCAGGAGCTAAGCACTCTGTCCATTTCCAGGAGCTCTATGATCTCTGTCTTGGAAAACCTCCTCTAGGGACCTCTTAACTAGGCCGGCTTCCTCTGCAAACTCCTCTTGCTGACTTCACCCAACATAGCTGCCAGTCTGACCCCACCTCATCACCTCCGAGCTCCAGCAACCACTACCAAATGGCAACAGTCTATATGTTTCTTCAGGCAAATTTTTATCCGGAAGAGACTTGTCAGGTCATATCATGCTTATCTCACAAAGGAGCGGCTTCTTTGGATCAGGAGAGGGTCATGGGGGACAGAGGGATGCAGAACAGATTCTCTAGAAGGGGGCCAAGGATGGGGCAGACAAGGAAACCTGCTAATTATATCTTGGCTTATCAGGTTTCCATTATGTTCTACACCATGCTCCATGATCTCGTCTAGGATACATAAGAGGTTGGGTGTAATTGTTGCAGTGAATCACTGGGTAGACTGTGGCATCTGCTATAAATGGCTTTCTAATCTGGTTGATATGATAAGGCACAAGCCCAGGAAAAGGAATCGAGTCATACCTGGCAGTGCCTGATGAGCGTCACATGGCTGGCACAGTCACTTGGGGCTTTATAGATTTAAAGAAGGAAGAGATGACCATGTGTCAGGAAGTTCAAGGATTTCCCAGAGCGGTGGGGATGGAAGTGGGGAAGTGATTGGAGAGACTGGGGAATGGGAAGTAATTGGAGAGAATGAGGAGAGAAGAGGCATTCTGGATTCGGGCAGAGGAGGGCACAGTGGGAACGCATGGTGCATGCCCAGGGCACCATGACTAGGCCAACCTATTTTGAGCATGAAGACTGTGATGAAAAGTACTAGAAGGTAAGCTAAGAAAATAGAGAGAACAAAATTGTGTAGGACCTTGAATACCCAGCAAAATGATTGGCATTTTATCCTGAATGTTTTATGAACGGTGTTTGAGCAGGGCATGGCATGGTCGGGGCAAGCTCTACGATGGCCCCTGCAGGAGTGACTCTGGAGGATGCCAGAGATGACCGAGAGGCCTTTATAATGTTGCCAGTAAGATGGGCCAGTAGGCTCACAGAGGGGGGAGATGGAGTCAAAGATATTAGAAAGAGGCCCGGCTGATGTGGCTCAGTGGACTGAGTGCTGACCTGTGAGCCAAAGGGTTACTGTTTCGATTCCCAGTCTAGGGCACGTGCCTGGGCTGCAGGCTGGGCCTCCGGGAGGGGCACATTAGAGGCAATTACACATTGGTGTTTTGCTCCTTCTCTTTCTCCCTCCCTCCCTTCCCCTCACTTTAAAAATAAATAAGTAAAATCTTTAAAATATGGTATTAAAAAGAAAATGGAAGCTCTGCTATTTAAAGTCTCAGTTGCCCATTGATGGTGCACTTACGTGAAGAGACACAGGTTGGGGAAACAGCGGACTGCAGCGGTCGCCTTTAGCTGCCTGCAGCCCAGGTGTCTCCGGCTATAGCCTGTGAGTACAGATGCCACCGCACTAAGATGAGTACCCAGATGAGTACCCAGCCAAGATATAATGAGCAGGTTTCATTGTCAGTAAGGGCTCTGAGCCCCCATGTACACACAGGAAATCCAGTCTTTATAGAATTCCTTGCTTGACCATTCAGGAAAGCCAGCTAAAAAATCTAGTTAATTTAGGCAGAAAATGAGTTCATTTGAATCATCATATTGCTCCTAAATGGATGGGAAGGGTGGGAAAACCAGCTGGGAAAATAACTCAGCCAAGGTCATATCATGGGTTGTGGCTGCCACTGGATCCTCACCATCCACTGCCACAGGCACGAATAAACTCCTTCCAGAGGCAAGTTGCTGACTGCACCCAATTGTCTGAGTCTAGGTCATGTTTCCAAGCTCTGAGTTATAATGAGTTTCAGGAGGGAACCCAGTTCCCCTTTAACTTCTGTGTAGGATACGGCAGTGGGTGTTTCCCACTAGGACCCACACACTAGGTGATATTTTGAGTTAGGAACAGGGTGCAGATGCTAGGCTTCTCCCTCATGTTTTGAAGGGTTCCGAGATGGGGTGTGCATATTGTTACTCTGAGTAACCTTTTCGCTCTCACGACCAGTCAAGGAGTCCAGAGCTATGGTTTTTTCATGGTGACTGTGAGCTCACCCTTTATACATATTTAATGTTTTACCAAGTTTGGCCTTCCAAATTTATCCCACTGCCGTTCACTGTTCCCTCCTGTATTAGTTTTCCTGGCTACCATAACAAAATTCCACGAGCTGAGTGGCTTAAACAACAGATATTTATTTTCTCACAGTTCTAGAGGCTGGAAAGTTCAAGATCAAGGTGCCAGCAAGATAGGTTTCACTCTGAGGCCTCTTCTGTGGGCTTGTAGGCAGCCTCCATCTCTGGCTGTGCTCACAGGACGTCTTCCCTGTGGTGGGGGTGGGGAGAGAGGGTGGTTAGAGAGAGGGGGATAGAAAGCTTCCTTCTTACAAGGTCACTCATTCCACTTAACTTTGATTCCTTCCTTACAGGCCCCGTCTCCAAATACAGCTACACTGGGGGTTAGGGCTTCCACATAGGAATTTCGGAGAGACATAACCACTTAGCACATAACACCTTCTCTACTTCCATACCCATGATCTGTTTATAGAAGTTCTCAAATTTCAGTGTGCCTGAGAGCCACCTTTGCTGCGTCCCACCCCAGAGTTTCTGGTTCAGTGGGGCTGGCATAGGGCCTGAGAATGTGCATTTCTGACCAGTGGCCCAGTGATGCTGCTGCTGATCCAGGGGTCCCACTTTGAGAGCCACTTCCCTAGTGGTAGCTGACATCATCACTTACCTGGATTGTCACTGTGGTTTCTTAAATCTGCTTCCGCTTTTACCTCCACTCACCTCACAGTAGCCAGGGTAATCTTTTAAAAATGTAAATTATTTCATGTTATTCTCCTGCTTAAAACTCTTTAGTGTTGCCCTGGCTGGTGTAGCTCAGTGGATTGAACACCGGCCTGTGAACCAAAGAGTCGCTGGTTAGATTCCTAGTCAGGGCACACGCCTGGGTTTCTGGCCAGGTCCTCAGTGGGGGGCGTGTGAGAGGCAACCACACATTGTTTTTCTTTCTCTCTTTCTCACTCCCTTGACCTCTCTAAAAATAAATAAATCAAATCTTTAAAACAACAACAAAACCACTGACCATCCCTACAGGACTGACAAGGCCCTGAAATATCTAGACTTCGGCCACTCTGGGAACCTACCGAACATCCTAGTCACCACCTGTAGCCACTCCAGCTTCTGTCCTCAGTCCCGAACACGGGCTCCCAGGCCTTGCACTTGGGTTCCTCTAGGCTGCTCCCCCTGCCCCACCTGCAAGAGGAGACTGGCTGGCTCTTTCTCACCCTGGATGGTTAAGCTCAGATGTTATCCGGATCCGGGGACATCTTTGAACACCCTGTCTGAAGTGGCCTTTTGCAGTTTCTCTTTGCTTCCTCACTCTTGTTCTTTCCCTTCATTGTAGTTACCACTATCATGAATTACATTGTTTATTTATTATTTTATTTACTGTGGTCTCCTCCACTAAGATTGTGAACTCCTAGCAGTCAGGGCTCTTGTCTTCACAGCTCCATCCCCAATATTTTGCACAGTATCTGGCACAGTAAGAAGCACTTAGTAAACATCTGTGGAATGAATATGTCTCTGCTCCACACACATCCCTCCGACATGGGCATCGTTCAAGTATTTTTCCTATAAGCCCCAAAGTTCCACATAGATCAGTGGATGCAAATAGATACTTTGGAGAGGAATATCACCCACCTCCAGCTGTCAGAGTCATCCAGTTTGATTCAGCCCAGCTAGGATTTCCCTTATACACGGGACACGGGGCCTGATAAAGGTAAAGGTGATTTTTAGCAAGACTCACCTCCTATTTATATCAGCTCCAACCGCCCGCATCCACTCTCCTCAGCCATCTGTCTGCTTCTGCGAACTGCTCAGAGCCTCTCACTGCAGCACCCATTCAGGCTGACCTGGTCAGCACTGACCTGGCCCAGTGCCAGGCCTTTCTCCTTGTCTCACAACCTCCCTCCCTCTTTCCTCAGTCTCTGAAGACTCTACTGTGTGAGGACAGGTGGTTGGGGAGGGTAAACAGGTTAACTGCTTTAACTTCATTGGCGGTTAAGAGGTTCTAGGGCCCCTTTGATAATGAGGCACATCCAAGCTGCACTAAGTGGGCAACAGGCTATTTATGTACCTGCAGGAATGCAGGTCTTTACATCAGTGTGTACTTGGTTTTGGAGTTTGTGTAAAGATTTAAAATAAATTGAAATAAAAACATTGTTGAAAAATCAGAGTTACAAAAACATGAGAAGTGAAACTTAGGAGATCATGAAAAACAGGTTGTAAAATAGCTTTTGTACTGAGCAGCTGAGAGTGTGACATTTTCTCTTTGATAAAGCGTATAGTTATGCAACGGAAAACATTGCAGTACCAAAAAAGTTTACATACAGAACTCAGACTTGCATTCAGTAACATTCTTGGTCAAGATCAAAATGTGGAATGTTTTTCCATTCAGAAAAGCAGAGTCACTGCGTCTGAGTCATGACCGCCCACTTTTTCCATATGGCTGAGTGCTATTTATTGGCTGAGGTTTACAATTTTCAAAAGACTTTGTAGTTGATGAGTTCTATTTATGGCAGCAATTGAGAAAGGTAAAGAGAGATAGTATTAGGAAGGAAATACTTGGCTTGTTAAAAAAATAGAAATCAACCACTGTAGCAAATATTTTGTAAGAAAAGAAAAGCTGAAATCATGAAAACTGCTGGGCTCCTCATTGCCTCCTCTCCCCACCCAGTAACCGTGAATCCTCCCGACTCTCCCTTTGTCTGACTCTTACAGCAGCATCATCCCCTCTGATATGAAAGTCCAGACCCGAGGCCGGTGCTCGGCTCTGGCCCACGGTTCTCTACCTCATGGGTACTGATCAACCTTCTTAGAACAACATTTTTTTTAAAGATTTTATTTATTTATTTTTAGAGAGAGGGGAACAGAGGGAGAAAGAGACAGAGAAACATTGATGTGAGGGAGAAACATCGATCAGCTGCCTCTAGTACATGCCCTGACCAGGGACTGGCCCCACAACCAGGCGTGTTCCTGACCAAGGATTGAACTGGTGACCTTTCGTTTTGCGACAACACCCAGTGAGCTGAGCCACACTGTTCAGGGTCAGAACGACATTTTGACGGCCCTTCTTCTGTTGGGGACTTGTGTCTGGAGAACCCCACTCTCCAGTCTAACATCGATAACCCGGCATCGCTTTTCAAAAGTGTGGTAAAACATACATAATGCAAAACGTACCATTTTAACAATTTTTAAGTATACGACTAAGTGGCATTAGATATATTCATAATATTATGCAACCATCACCATTATCCATTTTCAGAACTTGTTCTTTATCCCAAACAGAAACTCTGTACTCCGTAAAAAATAACTCTGCTCTCCCCATTCAGGCTCTGGAGGCCTCTTATCTACTTTCTATCTCGATGAACTTGCCTATGTTAGGTATCTCATATAGTATTCGTCCTTTTACTTTTGGCTCATTTCACCCAGCATAATGTTTTTAGGTGTCATCCAGGCTGCAGCATATAGAATTTCCTTCTTTGTTAAGGCTGAATAATATTCTGTTGCATGTGTACACCACATTTTGTTTACCCACTTATCTGTTGATGGACATTTGGGTTGTTTCCACTTTTTGCCCTTAGTGAACGATGCTGCTGTGGACACTGGTGTGCAAGTATGTGCTTGAGCTTGAGTCCCTGCTTTCAGCTCTTCTGGGTCTATACCCACAGGTGACTTGCTGGGTCACATGGCAGTTCTTTGTCTAACTTCTGGAGGAACCACCACATGGTTTCGACATACCTGCATCTTTTGTTCTCACTTTTCTTTTCTGGCACCTGTTCTCCAGGTAGGCTGGTTCCAAGCACATTCCCCAGGGGTTAACCCATCCTGTGTCTTCCCTCAAGCTGAACACACAGCGCTTCTCTTTCCCACCATCATCCAGTCACGCCCTTCAGTATCAAAACAAGCTCTTTCTCCAACGATAGTAAACACCAGCATCTACAATCTGAAAGCGAATGATAAGAACGTGCCTTAAGTCTTCATTTTTCTCTCAAAAAAGCACACACTGCCACATTCTAAAAACCTTCTTTTCCTGTCACTCCTTGTTTCTTTTACAAGAATGGCAATGGCTCCCTAAGAATCTCCCCTTCTTTACTCCTCAGAGTCCAATTCCTCCAACACTTGGGCTTGCTGTTTCTCTCTTCCTTGCACATCACCTGAACCCTTCTTTCTATAGACCGACTGGCCCAGTCAGGTTTTTAAAGTGTGAGCCACATTTTCCCATTACCTGGAAAGCACTTTTGTGTATTATTTCTGTATACATCTTTTTATGGTTTATAAGTTTTTTATCTTAGTCATTTTTGTATTCTTACACAGGCTGTGTCACTTTGGGCTCACTTAGCAACATAGAAATCAACTCAACTGGCTTAAACAAAAACTAGAATATCGGGCCGCATAACTGAAGAGTCCAGGGGTTGGGCTAGCTTCTCCTTGTTCCTACACTTACCTTTGCTCTCCTCTATATGAATAGGTTGATTCTCAGGCTCTTGCTGGGTTCAGATGCCTGCACGGAGATGCTAGCTCCAGTGCCCCAGGCTCTTGGCGGGAGAGAGAGCTTGCTGCCCAGCCAGCTCCAGCAGAACCCTTTGAGTTTCACCGGCTTTGACTAGGTCATGTTCCCATTTCTGAACCAATTAGTCCTTTTTCTTTTTAATGGTTTGTTTTATTCTCATTTAAGAAGGAGGGGGAGAGAGAAAGAGAGATTGATGTGTGAAAGAAACATTGATTGTTTGTCTCCGTACATGCTCTAACTGGGAATTGAACCCACGGTTTGAACCGGCAAACTTTCAGTTTACAGGGCGATACTCCAACCAACTGAGCCCCAGTGGCCAGAGCTAAACCAATCACTCTTGACAAAGAACTCATATGCTGTCTTTGATTGGCAATTCTTGGATCACATGTCACCAACTAAAGTCTAGCAAAACCACAACAGCTGAGCAGGGGGTAGGTGGGGTGGACCCACCAGCAAAAATTGAAGCCATATAAAAAATAGGGTGAATGGGTGCTGGAAGCCAAGAAACAGCCAGTACCTTCCACAAAGGGGGTGCTAAGTAAATTTTTAGCAAATAGAATTGAATTAGTATTCTCTTTAGTGGTCAAAGAATGTACAAGGTTTACTGCTCATCAAATGATAGTTGAAAAGGGGGAGGAAGCTTACATTTGTTGAGCAACTACTGGTACTAGGTGCTGAGCTAAGAGATTCATATAGATTGTCATTTATTTAATCCAAGAAAAATCTGTGATACAGTTGTCATCGTGCTCATTTTACAGGTGAGGAAACTAAGAGTAAAGAGGTTACATAATCTTGCGAGCTTGTGCAGAGCTGAGATTCTAGTCCAGGTCTGTGTGACCCAGTGTCCAGCGCTCTTGTCCAGTAGTTCATGGCCCTGCATTCTGGACTGCTGTTTATCTCTATTCAGAGATCGCTGGGGCTGGAGATTCTCTAGTCTTTCCCTATAGACTATTGTTCCGTGTATAAATCCTAGAAGTGTATAGGAGGGTTAAAAAACTCCTTATTTTTTCATTGTTTTAAGTGGATTGCGTTTCACCCTCTCTGCCTTTTATAGAAAGTGGAAAATCACAGAGCACTGGAAGACAACCTTCATGGATCAGATGGTAGTAATTAAATAGCCACTTAATCTTTTCTTCCTTTCTGAAAAAGGGTTTGATCCCTTTAACCTTTCCTTGGAGAGCCTATTTTAAAATCCTTTGACATAGGATGCATTTTTGCTGAAGCTGTGGACCTTACTTCTCCGCCAGAACACAACTTGAGGCAGCTCTCAGACTCAACGTTTCCCGACCTCCAGAAAAAAACACTCAGCTGTGCTGACATCTGCATTTCCCTCGTGGGAACCTTTGGTAGCTGCCAGACCGGCTCTGCCAATGTGACCCACCCTCTACACACACACACCACGACAACACACATACCAAGAACACACACACCGACCACAGTCAGCACAAACATACACAATAACACACACAAACGCACATCAACATTCCAGGGCTATGTTGAAGCCAAGCAAGGTTTTGCTTTTCAGTGGCAGCTGATGGAATCACCTTCTCCAAACACCTGGGATCTCTCCTCCTGTCTACAGCAGGTTCATGTCATTCTGGCTTTGAAATCCTGGCAATCTAATCACTTTATTTCTTCACTCCCACAGATAAGAGAAGAATGTGATTTGCTGTTTTCAAATTTCAGGAATTGAAGTGAAAATGAGATTTGTTTTCCTGACTTTGTCTTTCTGTGGTCTGGACCATGGAACAATCGGGGTTCAGGTTTAATTGGCCTGTGACCACTGGCCCTGAGGTAAGCTCTTCCAGCTTTCTTCAAACATATCAAAGAATTTTAACAGAAGGGGAAGAAAAAAGAGAAAGCTCTGGATACTGGGTAATGGATGATTTTTTGTGTGAGCTTTCCTACAGTTGCCAGAATTTCTGCAACAAACATAACTTCACTTGGAAATCAGGAAAAATATCAATAAATGTTCAATTTAATTCAAAAATAGTTAAAAAATAAAATGATGGCCAAATCTTTATCAAGCAGATATAAATAAAAAGAAAAGTTGAGTTGCAGTAGTACTTAGACAAAGCAGAAATCATTATAAAGCAATCTTTAGGATAAATGACTCATTTCGGCATTTTATGTTGATAAAAGGTACAATGCAGAATGAAAATATTACAGCGTAAGAGTCATATGAAGAAACATAGCATTAAATATAAAAAACAAAACTTGACAGGAAATCAACAGAAAAAAATTTTCATTAGGATATCTAGACACCAGACTTTGACAATCAAAAAAAAAAGTCACCAAAGTTTGAAATACTATAATCACTAAAGTTGATTTATAGGCAAATATTAAATTTTGTTTCTTAACAACAAATAAGTTTTCTTAAAAGAATTATTTGGAACCCCAAGCAAAACAAACAATACCTAAGGCAACAAAGAAAACTTTGATCTAAAATGCAAAAAATTTGGAAAAAACTCACACAAGTTTATATAAGAATAAAAAGTTAAACCCCTCAGTCACTTAGAAAATTTTAAAATTCTTTATTATTTTATAGAAATTAAATCAAAACTACAATTACAAGCTATTTAGAAAGTAATTAAAATCATAATATTATATACAAGCATTCACGGAATATGGCCAGATCAGTATGATACAGCATGTGGAAGGCCTCATACACTCTCATTATTAAATCAGAAATAATGAAAATAAACTAATCATATGACTAAAAAAATAGAATTAGGAGAATAAAATAAATCCAAACAAGCAGAAATACATAAAGAAGGTAAATATAGCAATTTATGAAACAGAAAATAAGGTATAATTGATTAATTTGTGTTTTTATTTTTTCTTTATTTTTTAATTCAAATCTTTTCTTGTTTGTGCTGCTACAGTGGTCCCAGTTGGTTCCCCTTTGCCCTCTCCACCCAGCCCGCTCCCACCCACTTCTCACAGTCAGTCCCACACCCTTGTCCACGTGCATGGGCCTTTCGTACATGCTCTTGACTGACCCCTTCACACTTTTTCAGTCAGTTCCCATTTCCTCCCTCCTCTCTTACAGCTGTCAGTCTGTTCCATGTTTCTAAGCCTCTGGTTCTGTTTTGCTGATTAGTTTATTTTGTTCCTTAGATTCTACTTATAAGTAAGATCATATGGTATTTATCTTTCACTGACTGGCTTATTTCACTTAGCATAATAGCTTCCAGTTCCATCCATGCCGTCACAAAAGTTAAGAATCCCTTCTTTTGTTTACCACTGTGTAGTATTCCCTTGTGTAAACATACCATAGGTTTTTTTATCCACTCATCTACTGATGGGCACTTGGGTTGTTCCCAAATCTTGACTATTGTAATGTAATGTTGCTATAAATATAGGGGTGCATATATTCTTTAGAATTGGTGTTTTTGGGTTCTTAGAATGTAGTCCCATCTATGTAATCACTGGATCAAAGTGTATTTCCATTTCTAATTTTTTAAGGAAATTCTACACTATTTTCCATAGTGGCTGCAGCAGTTTGCATTCCCACAAACAGCACACTAGGGTTCCCTTTTCTCCTTCTCCTCACCAGCACTTGTTGCTTGTTGGTTTAATGATAGCCATTTTGGCAGGTGTGAAGTGATGTCTCCCTACTAGTGATGCTGAGCATTTTTTCATATGTCTGTGGACCGTTTGTATGTCCTCCTCTTCCTGATGTTGAGTTGAATAAGTTCTTTATATATTTTGGAGAAATTTAAGTGTTTTTAATATTTTAAAGGCTAACAAAATAGAAGTACTTCTCACTATTAAAATCCAGGAGAAGAGAAAATACAAACATATAATGTTAGAAATGAATATGAACATATTGTGAAAGAAAATATTGTATGTTGATCGTGTAAAAATAACTGATAAATGTATGAATTTCTGGAAGTTGATTAAATAAATTATACATATAAAAAACCAGTATGTTGAGAAGGAATTGACAAAGTTATTAAGTAACTCCTCTCAAAAACTGTCTAGGTCCAGGTGGCTGAGCAAAGAATTCTTTTGAAGTTTCAGAAAACATAATTTCTATGTTGTGTAAACCATTCAGGAAGATAAATAAAGTTTGAAATCTACCAAATTTTGTTTATCCATTCACCTGTTAGTGAACATTTAAAAAATAGTGGAACAGCAATTTCACCCCTCAAATCTACAAGGAAAATGAAACACACATCCACACAAGGACTGTATGCAAATGTCCGTAGTAGCATTATTCACAATACTCCCAAACTGAAAACAATTCTAATGCCCTTCAACTGCTGATGAGAGAAACAAAATGCAATGCATCCATACGAAAGAATTCATCAGTACAAATGAATTAAATATTAGATAAAAATGAATTAAATGCATGACATTATAACATGCTAAAACATGAATAAACCTCAAAAACATTGTGCTAAGTAAAAAGGTCAGACATTAAATGCTAAGTGTAAATCCATGTCTATGAAATGCCCAGAAGAGACACATTTATGGAGACATAAAAGGAAGTTTTCTTACCAATAATTGCCTGAGGATAGGAGTGGGATCGGGGATTGACTACAAGAGGGTTCCAGAAAATTTTGAGGAGTGATGGGGACTGTTCTGAAACTGGAATGTCCTAAAATTATTTAAAAATTGGTGATAGTTACAAAACTCTATAAATTTACTGAAAATCTCTGAGTTGTACCTTTATAATGAGATTTTATGGTATGTAAGTTGTATCTCAATAAAATTGTTAAAAATAGCTAGGTAGCAAACAAATAGAAAATAATAGCAATTATACTCAATTAACAGAGGTGAATATCTATCCAATTAATAAAATTTAAAAATTAGTGTGGTAAAGATTCAGTTTGAAGGGTACCATCATGCATAAATTGGGATATAAATTGGTACAATGTGTTTAGAAAACAAAGTGAAAACTGAATTTTCAAAATGTTAATAGGCTTGACTCATTAGTTCCATTTGAAGAATCTATCTCCCCCCAAATAAAGTTGTATTCTATAAAGGGGTGTGCATTACAGAATTCTTTATTATCTAAGTACCAGTTGGAACAACCTGAGTACCCAACATTAGGAAAATGGGTCCATAAATCACAATACACCAAACAATGAAATTCAGATATAAAAATCATATTTTACCAGGCTACTTAAGGACATAGAAGAATGTTCAAGAAATAGTATCAAATGAAAAAGGAAAGTAGGGCCTAAATTCTATACACACACTAATCCTAAATGGAAAAGGAGGTGTCTGTTTATGATCCGAAGGCCTAGGCCAAATGTTGACATTTATTTTCTGGATGGTATAGCTGTGGATAGTGTAATTATCTTCTCAATACTTTTTGTTTTGTTTTATCTAAATTCTTCTTCTTTTTTTTCTGTGTGGAATGGTTGACCTTGAGCCTGCAAGGTAGCACGCTGGCCCCAGATTTCTCCAAGTCCACACTTTTTTGCCTCCAACTCTTACATGTCTAAAGACAGGGAGGCACCAACATGTCTCTGTAAGATGGTTGTTTTACCTAAATTCTTTTAAAAATTTTTATTGTTATTATTTTAAATCATTTTTATTGCTGTTTAAATACAATTATGTCCATTTTCCCACCACCACTTTTCCCCGCCCCACAAATTACCTAAATTCTTGACAATGAGCAAGTACTATTGCTTTATCATTTGCAAATCAGAATTTCTTTTTTAAAAACTGTAAACATTGCCCTGGCTGGCATAGCTCAGTGGATTGAGCGTGGGCCTGCAAACCACACAATCGTGGTTCGATTCCCAGTCAGGGCACATGCCTGGGTTGCAGGCCAGTTCCCGGCAGGGGACTCACAAGTCAACCACACATTGATGTTTCTCTCCTTCTCTCCTTCCCTTCCTCTCTAAAGATAAATAAATAAAATCTTTAAAAAATAAAAAATAAAAATAAAAACTGTAAATATTATAAAAATAACAAAAATGAATGGGATGGAAATGAGTTGCATTGCTCCCTTTCTGTACCAAATACAGCTTTCAAATAGAAAGTACAAGGTCTATGTAACAGTCCTGACTAGTTGAGCTTCCTTTAGGCAATGGTGAACTCCCACTTTTTTCCTCTCATTTCAAGGAGTCTTAGAAGCAACTGAGTCAACTTGGTGTTTGGGGATTTAGGAGCAAGAAGCACTTTCTCACCTTTGAGTGAGGGGCCTTTCACTATGAGCGGTCTAGCTGCACAATGGTCCATAGCTGGCCTCCCGTCTTCAGTGGAAATATCCTGTTGTAAACAGCCAAAGGACCTCTTTCAAAACATCGCATATGTGGAAGACAAACTCTACAACTCAGTGACATCCAGGGTGGTTCCCAGGCCCATGACGTCCAGAAGCCCTGGGCTCTGAAACATAAAAATCTTCCTTTTGGATCCCTTTTCACTGGGAAAATTCAGTCTTTTGTATAAGTAATTCCAGCGTGTGAGCTGAGTTGGAGAGGCAGATAGGAATCAGAGGGGCAAATAGCACAGCCACAGGGAGGGAAATTAGGAGACAGCAGCTAACTGAGCAAAGTCCAAGGCGAGGCAGCCTCAGAGCTAATGAGTGGGGTACGCCAAACCATTCCTCTCTGAAGTCATGTTATTAGCTGTTCCACAAACATTTTCCAACCTAACTTTTTAAATAATTAAACAAATGAAAAAGAAACCAGGTTCTTGTGTAAAAGCTCCTAGGGCTTTGGTCTTTATTACTAATAAACTTACCTCAGCCCCCGCGACGACAGAGGGTGGGAGAAGCCAGCTCAGCTGGTAACAAGGTTTGCCTCCCTGATGAGTGTGCTCATTAGGGAAGCCACTCGGTTTGAAGACCCACTCCAGCCTATCTGATGGTGGGTTTTATTGAAATAATTTTATAAACAAGTCTTCAGACAAGGCTTAGTCCTGATGAATCCACCGAGCTCATTACCACCCTCAGGAAGAAATTTGAAGAGATAAAAATAAAAGTCTAGGATTAAAACAACACTTTCACCTTAGGCGAAACAGTCTCCCAGTGCTTCAGATTTCTCCAGCTATAAAACGAGGATAATGATATTCTCCTCTCCAGCTCGTCAGAGAGCTAATGCGAAGTTCTGGAGAGCGTTCTTGGCAGTTGGGAGGGAAGGTAACACATAAACCTGATTATTTTTAATAGCACAAAGAATATAACGGTGATAAGTAGATGTCTGATCTCTCCAAGACAGGGTAAAAACAATGTAAAGGAAGGCATACATATGGTGTGTGATAAATCAGCCAAATATCTGGAGATTCACCTGGTTTGAGTTAGAAAGCTGTTCTTCCTCCATATTTTCTTAGATATTAGAATTTGCCTTAGATTTTAGGCCAGTGACATTTCACCATAAAATCATTAAATTTATTGGTTGGGGCTGCTGCTACAGAACAAGAGTGACCTTGGAAAAACGTTTTTGCCAGAAAGCCCTTGGGTAGCCATCATGTATTCCCAGGCCGGGAACGATGCCAGAGCAGCCTGGCTCCTCTGCCCCTCGCCGGTTGTCTAAGTCAGCAATTTCCAACCGTGTGCCACAAGAATTTTTTAAACACACCATACCTATTTGGTCAGGGGTGCTGACCTTTTTTCCCTTAGATTGTCAAATTAAAAAAAAATAACAACAGCCAACACAACAATAGCTGCCCAGTGTGAATGAATCAAAATTATAGCTATTTGTTGGTCAGATGGGCAACAAATGTATTTTTGGTGTGCCACAGAGTTTTAGTCATTAGTCTATGTGTGCCGTGCGATGGACAAGGGTGAAAATCGCTTGTCTAAGTCAAAAGGCAGAAGACACTAAAATTCCTATTGAGCACAAGCTACACAAGCTGCACAGAGAGCGATATGCCTGGATTCTAAGATAATTCCACAGAGCCAAACTCAAGAGTCTGCACAGAAGCCTCCCGTTGAAAAAGTGTGAAAGTTTTGGATGGGGCTCAAGAATGATCGGCATATCCCTTTTAGACGGTAAGTGACAGCATCTTCTGCTTCTACCCGGCTTCACATTTTTGCATCAAGCATAAATAGTAAGTGAAGAAATGTAATTCAATACAGAGCTTCACATTCCTGAGATCAGATGAAAGGAATCCTTAGCTCTGAGACACAAAGACTTGGGGGGGGGGGCACGGAGAGAAAAGGCAGAGACTAAAGGAGGGATAGAAAGCAAACTTCAGTTGGAAAATCTCATGTATCCGAGTGGCTGGTTTGAGCTTCACAGAGTTGCCTGGAGCATGTTACCCCAACATTCAATGACTCCACGTCCTATCAGATATGTCATATAAATAATGAAAAAGTTTTGTCTGCTAGGGCCAAGTTCAAATGCATTGAGGGGAGTGTGGGTCACCTGTTTTCAGGCTGGGAGATTTAATGAGGGGGGGGCTCCATGGGTGCGTTGAGAGAGAGACAGACAGACAGACGATGCTCTCCGAGGCATTCAAGGACAGGATCCACCTCCGAAGCTCTGTGTCTACTGCACCCTTCTTCAGGCCCACCTTTCTGGCTCAGGGTATGTCCTGTTCTTATCTGATTCTCCTTTTTCGACTTACGGCTGCCCACACGCACCTGCGAAGGGACTCACGCTGGCCTTCTAGAAAGTGGAGTGTCTTGCTGGTGGGCCCTGTGCCGCAGCCTCTCCTTGGACACAAGGAAGCCGGGGGTGTTTACGATAACAGCGTCGCAGAGTGCAAACGGCCCCCACAGTGGAGCCAGAGGAACCTATGAGATCATTTGGAAAAGCTTGTGAATTCACTGCCATTTGCCTACTTGGCTTTGGATGAAAAGCAAATCTTAAAGCTGCTCAAAATGTGTCTGATTCATCTGTAACTGAGAATGAGACCAATCAGGGATAAGAAGTGAGTAAAATCCTTGTGATCACAGAGCCAAGAGAGCCTATTTTAAAGTACTTAATGCATTTTTTTCTTAAAGATATATACACCAACTGTAATTAAGCTCTCCCTTTCCTTATGATCTTGGCAAGATGTTAAAAAAGAGATAGAGCGAGGGGGCCGACTTGCCAAGTGGATTTTTCTAAGCATTCTCAGCCCTAATTAAAAGTCCTTTGTGCAGGGCCAACCAGCAATCAGATCCCTAATTAGAGTTGAGTAAACTGCCGTGGTGAAACGTGGGTTTCTCTGAACCCAGGAATCTGGGGAGAAAGTCTGTCTCAAAGGGGCCACCTTATGAAGCGCACCCCCGCCCCTGCCCCCGAGTCTTGAAAGACACGTACGCGCTGGGCCACGGCACAACCACGTCCCCATTGAGTCGGCTCCTTCCTTGTCTTGAAATGGCTCCGTGGAATCCTGGGTGTCCTGTTGTCGCCTCTGTTTTGTGTGTCGGCCCAGTGTTATCAGGAGTTGTGGCTTTTAAAGAACCCGTCTTTAGGGGCTGGGATTATGTGGCTTGAGATTTAAGTATATCAAATGCTAGTCTTTCATGGGTTATATCCACATAAAGGAGACCATTCTGCCATTAACTGGATTTCCTTCGGAGGCTTGGGAATCAAAATAGTAGATGCACAAACAGTGCTTACTACATGCCCAACAGCTCTAAGAACTAAATCGTCCACCACGAGGAGCCCAAGTGGCAGATTCTATTGGTTTTCCCACTTCACGAGGGCAACTGAGGCACAGGAAAGTTAAAGAACTCTCTCAAAGTCACATGGAGCCAAGGCTTGCCTGTGGTCAGTCAGGTTCTAGAGTCCGGGCTCGTCCTCACTGCCCTGGAGCCGCTGCACTGCCTCATCGCCTGCCCAAGCACAGGGGGACCCCAATTTGCCTGGCCTCATGCCAAGGGTCAGAGCAGCCCCCCGCTGTAGCTTTCTTCCTGATTACTAAATGGGGCTTTCCAAGATCATATCTCAAATGGAGACCTTCTGAAATGTGGGTCTTGAGTAAAGAGATTACACTGGATATAAAAATAAAGGACAGAGCTCTGGCTGGTGTAGCTCAGTGGATTGAGTGCGGGCCTGCGAACCAGACAATCGCGGTTCGATTCCCAGTCAGGGCACATGACTGGGTTGCAGATCAGTTCCCTGCAGGCCAGTTCCCAGCAGGGGACGCAAAAAAGGCAACCATACATTGATGTTTCTCTCCCTCTTCCCTTCCCCTCTAAAGATAAATAAAAAAAATAAAAATAATAAAGGACGGAACTATTCTTCCTTCCCAGAACTATGGTGAAAGCAACAATGGCATTCTTGTCTCTCCCAGTTAGGGACAGAGCAGCCCAAGCCACAGCACCCAAGGAGGAGCCACAGAAATGATACACACCCTTGGCTTAGCTCTTCCCCCACATAACTCTCCATTTCTTGACTTTTTTTCCAGAAGTGTATACATCCTAAAACGGGGGGAAAGTTTTCATAATTATATATTTTTCATTTTCTCATGTTTTCATTCGAGTCAGATTCATAAGTTTTAAAAGGTAAAGGCTCATAATGGGCTTCCTTCAAATGAGTGTTCGTATCTTAGAAAGAAATATATTTTAATCTATACATTTTTATTTTCAATAAAAAGTATAAGCTGTAAACGTGACAGTGTCAAACTCTTTTAATGTATAATGTGCAGCCGAGTTACGTATGTTGCAGAAGTCTTTCTGTGTATTCCAGGGTGTTGGCTGTTTGCAAGGTGTCTTCTGGGGGAGGCCCAGTAAGATGAGGAGATGACGGCCTGGGAACAAAAGAAGAGGAAGGAGGCAAAGACACCAGCGTAGCTGGAAGTGAGAGGTGGAGAGAAACAAGACTAGAGAGAGAATCGAGGGAAAAGAGAGGTCCCAGGGACAGACTGTTTTCCCAGAGCCACAGGAAAATTCTATGGCTTTTACAGGAAAAAAAAAATAGTTCCTGTGGGACCAAAGGCAGATGAAGGTGTCTAGCTGGTGGGTTGTGTTTCATCCATTGCTGAGACGGGACTCTCCTCGGGCGCCGCTGAGCGGGTGCTGGAGCTCCTGTGTCCAGCTTCCCCGGAGGTACTCAGACATTGCCACCACATCCGTTCACATCCTTCAGCAGGAGGGTCCACAAGGAGGGAAACCCAGGGATCTGCTGGTCGTTTGGCACTTTTCATTGTGTTATAATTGTTTTTATGCCTGCATCCCTCACTTGTCTGTAAACTAGAGCACAAGAGCTGGTCATTATTCAAATTGGTACTTCAGTGTATGGTATGTAGAGGGCCCCCAGTGTTGTTTGTAGATGATTAGGGGTTCACAGCACCAACCACACTGCCCTATAGCATGCCTTTCAGGTAGCAGGCACTTACTAAGTGTTCACTGGTTCATTCAAGTTCCCATACAATGGCAAGTCACATGTTCAAATGTTTAAGTTCTGAAATAACAAAGCACGCAGGGTAGGAAGTCCAAGATCTGAATAAGGACTTTTGTAAGAGCTCCCCCCAAAAAAAAATTAAGAGGAAAATAAAATGCTTGAGAATGATGAACAAATTTACTTCTGAAATACTAAGGAACAAGACAATGTCAAGTATTCAGGATGCCTCCAACTTCATTACCTCCCCACCTTTAAGTTTCTCTCCTCTCTGAGAGTCACTGAGACATCGGGGTTTTGAAAGCAAGTCTGAGGAGCCAGCTCAGATGCCACACCCATACCTGAACACAGGTAAACAGCTTCCATTCATGTGAGTGTTGACATGTGTAATTCATATGCCCCTCAGGCATTATGTGAAGATTGTATATATATTTAGATGATCTAAGCTACAGAAAAATGTAGTTACCTATTATATTAAGAAGTAGTATTCATAACCAGAGACTGATTAGATTTTAAGATTAGTGTTGTGTTGGCGTTTATTCTTCTTTTCCTGTTAAAACATTCTTCAAAGCTATGATCAGACACCAATCCAACCTGGAAGACAACTTGTTACTTTTCTATCTCAGCTTAAGTGCCAATTATATGCCAGGCACTTTGCTGGTTTTTACATTCCTTTACTTATAACTAGAGTTAACTTTTCCTAGTCAGTACATACACCATTTATTCTTGTCTGTGTTCAGAAAATTTGGTTCCATGACTGCCAGATATCTTTTGAAGTAGCATTGTCAAACTGCCCCTCCTTCAGGAGGAGCGCTGAGATGTAGGGTAGGTCAGTTTTGTTCTCTGGATATCAGGATGGGTGTGATTATTCTCCAGTCGAACCCTGTACTCCAGTGCAGGAGGGAATTAAAGGAGGACAAGCCACATTCAATGGCTGAAAGTTTGCTCCAGACCAGGCTGTTAATTTTGCAAAACAAAGGGTGTGCGGCACTCTTTCAAAAATGTCTTTTGAGAGCACAGAGCAGCAAAGAGCCTGGGCAAACAGGATCATAATAAGGAGTCCCTGGGCTCCTTCAGGCTTTACTCATCTGCTGTACCTGCGTGGGCAAAGGGCCGGGATCAGACATGAGTGGCTTCACTAAAGACAGCCGACATTTGTTGAGGACTTGCTATGCCCATGCGCTGACTGGTGCTACGTGCTTGGCGTGGATTATCTCCTTTGTTCCTCAACAGTAATTTCATGGACAAGGTCTAGCAGCAGTCTCGTTTTACCAATAAAGATGCTGAGCCTTAGAAATATCAAGAAACTTGCCCAAGTTCAAATGGCAAATGAGTGTCCTCATTTACTCTGCAATAAAGCTCCTAAAGAAGAAATTTGTATAACACCTGTATAACATTTGATGGTTTATGACCCTTCCTTCACTGGCATCATTTAATTTTACTCTCACCTTATCCTGTGGGATGGGTGGCATTTGTCCTTATTTTGAGGATGTGAAAACAGAAGCAGAGAGAAGTTCTGGGGCTCCCTTTGCTGTCCTTAGGTAGTGAGGGGTCTGACGGGAAGTTAACTGGAGAGTTCCCTAAGGTAGATAGATGGCTGCCTTTCTTGTCCAGGACAAGTTGCCTCAGGAGGATGGAGAACAAGGAGCTATGAGCCAAGCGTCCCTGGCTCCACCACCTTCCATATAACCTGGGGAGTTGTTTCCCCAAGGGTAACATGTCCAGTTCTCAGGGCTCTTTTGAGAGTAAAGAGAGTTTTGTGAGAGTTGTGTATTGCCATGCAAATGCAAGTTATGAGTAATATTATTAAACAGCTACTCTTCAGCTTGTTCTGAAAGCATCCCCATTTAGACCGTATACCTAAGATGTGTCTTTCTCCCTCCTGCATTTGGTAAGTTTATGGAATAGTGCAATACCATTGAAATAAATTAGAGAACTTCTCTTCCATTTCTCTAATATCTTGTATTTTATTGAGGTATAATCAACATATGACACTATATTAGTTTCAGGGATACAACATAATGCTTCCATATTTGTATATATTCTGATATGTTCCCAATAAATCTAGTTGCCATCCATCACCTTATATAAGGAATTTGTTTTTCTTGTGATGAAAAACTTAAGATCTACTCTCTTAGCAACTTACAAATATGCAATATAGTGTTATTAATCACAGTGGACATGGTATATATTATATCCTCATGACATTTTATAACTGAAAGTTTGTACCCTTTGACTCCCTCACCCTTTTTATTTGCCACCCACCCTCTGCCCCACCTCTACCAACCCCAACCTGTTCTCTGTATCTATGACCTTAGTGTGCTTTTGTTTGTTTGTTTGGTTTTTAGATTTTACATATAAATGAGATCATATGACATTTGTCTTTCTCTGTGTGACTTATTTCACTTAGCATGATACCCTCAGTTTCCATCTATACTGTTGCAAATGGCAAACTTCTATTTTTTTTTATGGCTGACTAATATTACATTTTCTTTATTCATTCATCCATCAGTGGACACTTGCATTGTTTCCATATCTTGGCTATTGTAAATAATGCTCCAATGAACATGGGGGTGCTATATCTTTTCCAGTTAGTGTTTTTGTTTTCTTCAGATAAATACCCAGAAATGGAATTGCTGGATCATGTGGTAGTTCCATTTTCAGTTTTTTGAAGAAGCTCCATACTGTTCAATCGTGGCTGCACCAATTTACATTCCTGCCAGCAAGGCATGAGAATTCCCTTTTCTCTACACACTCACCAACACTTATCAGTTTTGTCCTGTCGATCACAGCCATTCTAATAGGTGTGAGGTGATACTGCATGGTGGTTTTGATTCACATTTTCCTGATGATTAGTGAGATTGGGTATCTGTTCATGAACCCACTGGCCAACTGCATATATTTTTGGAAAAATAGATATTCAGGTCCTCTGCCCACTTTTAAAACATATCATTTATTTATTTTTGGAAAGAGAGGAAGGGAAGGAGAAAGAAAGTGAGAGAAACATCAGTGTGTGGTGGCCTCTTGCTCTCCATACTAGAGACTTGGCCCACAACCCAGGCATGTGCCCTGACTGGGAATCAAACCAGCAACCAGGGTTCCAGTAGGTTTGCAGGCTGGCGCTCAATCCAGAACCACACCAGGGCTCCTCTGCCCATTTTTTAATTGGATGACTTGTGGATGCTTTTTTTTTAGTTGTATGAGTTCTTTATGTATTTTGGATACGAACTCCTTATCAGATGTATAATTTGCAAATATTTTCTCCCATTCAGTGGGCTGCCTTTTGATTTTGTTGAAAGTTTTATTTCTCCAATTTCTATTTCCATAATATTGGTACCTACTTATGGAGAATAAAAATTACATAGGGATCGGAAATAGAACAAAGAGAAGGGAAATCAAGAAGAACTGTTCAGATATTAATATTAAAAATTCTATTTAAAAATATTGTAAATATTCAAAATGTTAAATATTTTGGAGAAAAAATTTCATGATTAAAGAACAAAACGTGGTTATATTATGTTGATAGGAAAAGGAGCTCCCAGGCACACTTTTTACAGAAAACATACAAAAACAGGCTCAGAGGTTTATTTGCTTTAAACTTCACTGACAGAAATAACTTTTTGGTGATACAGGCATTGTATTTTTCCCGACAGCATTCAGCATGTCTGGTGATACAAACTGAGTCTGTGGGAGCCTGGCTGGTGACAGGGGTGGGCTCGGCTCCCTGCCCCCTTCCTGGAACAGCATCTGCTTCTTTCCTTATGTTTTCCCCCTGGATTCTTTAGCAAGGCTACTACTAGCTTAGGGAAAAGAGGTTTTTAGCCCACACTTACTGCTGTTTTGAAGTAACAAGGCCACATCCAGCTAAGCTTAAGGTGTGGGAAAGCTGAGCAAAACTGATTATGTTGGGTCTTGATGGCTAGCCAGTTCACACGCTGCTGAGTAATAAGCACAGTTTCTCCTCTCTAAGGCTTCATAGTGAATCCTTAACCCTACCTTAAGAAAGTATTAAAGCAGCCTCAGGAACTCGAGCAACACACAATACACAACGAAAGACCTGGTGTGCTGTAAGCAGCAGGCACGCACTGGTCAAGGAATTAGATTACTCAAGGTGGTGACTCATTCAGCAACTATGTAGTGTTTGCGGTTGAAGAGAAACCTTTGCCAGAGAATGACTAAAATCTATTGGCAGCGTCTTTAAAGGAATCATGACTGGGCCTAAACCAGTGAATACGCAAGTGTGCTTTTTTTCTTCATCTTTTACTGATTCAAGACCAAGAGTAAGAAAACACCATCCCTGTTGACGTCTACTGTTCCAGCATGGTCTCTGGGGCATTCTCAACAGCCGCTCTCAGTGGGGCCGAGTCCAGACACCTACCGCCTCGCTTGGGTGTGGTGTCTTGTGTGTGTGAGTGTGTTTGTGGTGAGCAGAATGAACAAATCAGACTTACACAGATTGTTAGAGACATTTAAAGGAAAACCTAAAAGAGAAAATTTCCGAATTTGGTTTTTGTTTTAGTTTTCTACGGCTGACATAACAAAGCTCTACAAACAGAGTGGCTTAAACAGCAGGCACTTCATTTTCTCAGAGTTCTGGAGGCTAGAAGTCCAAGATCAAGGTGTCGGCAGGGTTGGTTCCGTCTGCGGGATATGAGGAAGAATCCGGGTCATTCCTCTCTCTGGGCTGCTGGTGGTTACTGGTAGTAGTATCACCCTGAGGTTTGCCTTCACCTTCATGGTGTTCTCCCTGCATGTAACTGTCTCCAAATTTCCAGTTTTTTATAAGGACACCAGTCCTATCGGATTAGGGACCACCCTGCTCAAGTATGACCTTAACTACTTTCATCTGCATGACCCTATCTCCAAATAAGATTGCATTCTGAGAGGGAGGAGTGTTGGACTTCACCATAAAAATTCAGGGCATAGAGACATAATTCAACCTATAACAGTTGCCTATCAATCAACCTTAAATAATATATTATAAAAGCAACAGATTCATTTAAAATTCTTTTGTAGTTAATGTTAGTCTCTTTATTAATGCCAGAAAAAATTCAGGAATTTATAAGTTTGAATCTATTTTATATATTCTATATGGAGTGATTACTTAAAAATGAAAGAGACTCTGTAACCCCAAACAAAGTACTTCCACTAAAGAAATAAGTTTTTGAGTTATCTGGTTACAATGCTGTGCAAGTACATTTGTATTTAGGAATACAAACACCACGCAAACAACCCCTATAAACAATAGTGCAAAACATGAAATTTCAATATAACAAAATTGTGTAATGGAGACAAATTTGGTACCTAAAACTTTAAAACTTCATGAGTTTAGCTTTGAGTTTGCCTCAGCTGCTTTTTTCACAAGAATCCTTGAAAAGGGAGCGTTCACCTGTGTGAGCACATTTACGTACAGCCACACCCCAAAGCACAGTGTGCATACTCATGTCAGTACTGTTTCCAACACTTAGACACTCACGTGAATCGGGGTGAATACAGGCTGTTCAGGGGGAGGGGGACACTTCATCACAATGGTTAAACAACAAGGTGATCAGAAGCACAAACCCAAGAGTAAATTGAGTGCTGGGTAAGTTCTGAGTCCCAGGAAGGTGTCAGCCTCCCCGAGTGAGGACCTGTATCTCTGACTCCAAGCTGAAAAGAAGAGTGCATTGGCCCTGAAATTGCGTGACTGGCCAATGCAGTAATCCATTCCATCAGCAGAGACTCATTTCTGTCTATCCAGGAGCTCTGCACATCCATAAGTGAAGTCACAGCCTGTCTCCTGGTTGGATTAGAGGCTTAGTAAGGGAGAGTGGGCACACTTAATACATCCAGTGGATGAAATCACTGGGAAGGTGAGTGAAGCTCTGACCTTTCTTTGTGGGAACTTCTTTTGTTGGGGCCTGGCTCCAAACAGTCCACCATAGCTAAATACTGCTATCGTGTCTCCATTCCTTAGATGGAGATGAATTATGAGCAAATTCATTCATTAAGATCCTGGCTACCCTCTTATTGTCAGTTATAATAGATTGTTAAAGTCTTTTCAGCTCATGGTAGTGCTAACTATAGCAAATTGCTACAAACACAGCTAGATATGCTTCTTCCGAGTGGGCTAGAGACTTAGAATCATAAAATTTTATAGCAGAAGGTGACATTGGAAATCATCTAGTTCAACCTCTCATTTTACAGTTATTGAAATTAAGTGCCACAGAGGTTAAGTCACTTGCTGAAGGTCAGCCACCAGGAAGTGGCAGAACCAGGGTTCAAGCCCATTTCCTGACCCTCCTTTCTCTCATGAAGCTACCATGTATGATAATCCCAGAGCATGTGGGTTGCAAACCAACAAATAACTATCCTAAACAGGCCCTCAGAGAGAATGCTGTCCAATGAATTAGCTATTTGTTTTCTTTCTCTGTGGGCATTGGTCTCTGGTAGATATTTTCAGAGCAGATCCCAGTGACCTCCTTTTAATCTGTGGGCAAATGGTAGGTATTTGTGAAAAGGAAGAAAAGGCAGATCTGCACATGTACCTCATTTTTGCTTTTCCCCATATGATAGTCCTCACAGGATATTATCAAATATTTATGCAGGATGAACAGTTGCCAATATCAACAAGCCATATATTCCATCCTCTCTCATTAAGAGTTAATTTATCAATAGAAGAAATATGGAACTTATTTCAGACTTCTACCACCCACCCAAAAGTAGTTCCATGCTTTGTGTGTAAATAGTCCTTTCTGATTAATTCTGAGATCTTAAGGCTTATGCCCCAAATATTTCACGTCAGTCTAAGAAGAAGCTACATTTTGTACCGCAGAGATTTAGTGCTGCTTCTGCCAGAAGCTGGTGAAGTGTTCTGTTGGCAAGCAGTGTAGGGCTGGGGTCTAAAAGAAATTAATTTGAGTGTATTTGGCTGATTTTAGTAGCATGACCTTTGAGTGTGGGAGCAGCAAGGCCGAGAGGTGGCGGCGGGCCACGCACAGCCCTGGCATTGCTCAGGAAAGCCTCCGCACACCTGCTTCTCATTTCCTCTAGTGATTTCTGGTGATGAAAATTGGAACCGTTGCTATGTATTTTGGGGTCTAGAAGGTCTACACATTTTCTTTCATACAATATGCTCGTAATTAAGTGTATATCTCTGTCTGCAAGAAGACAAGCCCTAAGTGTTCCTGGAAGAATAAAGAAAAATTCTTAAAATGTATTCCCTTAAAAATAGATGTTTTCTTCCCCAATTCCAGCTGGAAGGCTTTGCCATGCGGCATGGCAAAGCCTTCCTACCTGTCTGCTGACATTTTCATCTACAATTCTCTTTACTTTTCTGCACACTGGCTTTGCCCTTCATTAGGGACTTGGATGGCAAAGTGGAATCATAATAGTGGCTTGTTTTAAAGAAGCTGAAGGTTTTCTCAGGAAAGTTGAAAGCATTTGGACGAGCAAGCAACCCTTCCCAAATTCAGTTTTCACTTGGGCTTTTTATTCTCTAGTCACCTCCCAGGCAGCCCTAATGCCTGTGTAAAAAAGGGGGGTGGGGGTGGGTATGTGGCTCAAAAATGCCAGTCGGAGCCTTCCCTAGGGAGCTCTTAGCGTAATTTGTGATGAGTTTAGGGCTGGAATTCGGCCCAGTCCTGAATCAATCCTTAGGTGGTCCTAGCTCTTTTTATCGTGTTGCTAGGGACAGCCTGCCCTTCTTCTTATCATTGTCTGCCTTCAATTGACATTCCGAAGTGCAGCTGTATTGATGATGACTTTCCCCTCCCCTCTCTGGTAGCTACTTGGAATCTCATTGCCGAGGAGTAATAACATGATATATATTCATATGCACATATGCACGAGCTACTGTGCTCAGCATTTGCATTTGCCTACACGTCTGCTGTGCAAGGGTATGCCATACGAGAGAGTCAGCCTCCTCCCCCTCCCTGCCATGTGATGTCTATACATTTGTGAGGAGGAGAGAGAGAAGCCCTTGGATATATGAAGCTGCCTGCAATTTCCTAATGGAATGTGGCAGAAGAGCTTTGCAATAGGACAAGTTCCAGTAAAAAATGTATTCATGGAAGTGCTTCCTCCTCGTGCCTGTCACACATTTGCCCTTTAGAGCACTGAAAAGATTAGTCGTGGAATGGCCCACATTCTCTGTCTGGTCAGCAAAGAATAATGCACTGTTGAAGGAGGGGATAATCGTATAATTTTGTTCCTTTTAAACTGTGCATATGATGGAGGAAGAGGCCAGGTGAATAAGATCCCAAAGGGAAAATGGTCTTGCTATCAATGGCCAAGTCTTCCGATTGGGATTTGGTACTGCAGTTTAGGAGACAGAGTGTTAGGATTGTTCCTTAGGGAGAAAAATCAAAGTTGCCAATGGGATTAGAGGGGAATGGGCTTGAAAAAATAGTAGGCTTTTCCCTCTAGGAGCTGCTGCTGTGTTGGAAGGACCTTCTGAGATGAGGAGTCCTAATCATTCAGAGAGGGCTTCTCTGCCTTCATTCATGCCATGATCTTTTATTGCCCTAGCCTGTTCCTGAATGGACCATTTAAATCACGAGTCTTAAAGAAAACCTTTGCAACCGTCCCCTCCGGTCCCATAGCCACAGTCTCTAGGCTGTGTCTGCCCTCCACCATGGCTTCGGCACGGCTAGGACTGTTGAGATGAATGGATTTCTGGGAAGGAGATTTACGATGGTTACAGAAGCCAACATATGGAGTCCACAGACCCTGGGAACATCTAATTTTCTGCACACAGACTTTTTAACTGAAACTTTATCTACCTAAGGTCCAGGTCCTCAAGTGAATGAGAAAGAAGTTGCTGACTTGGGGAAGCTTTTCTCTAGTTCATCTGGGATATATAATAAGTCTCTTTGATCACATGTATCTGGTTCTGCAGAGACTCCATGGGATGGAGTGCTACAATGTATCTATGCAGCCTAGGGCAGAAAAAGGGCAGGGAAAATATTCCTGAGTAGGAAACTGATTCTCACCTTCTTCAAAAGGACAGTTTTTTTTTACACTTTTTCCCCTCCAAATATAATCTTTAATTGTGTCTGAGCAATTGCTAATGGACATAAAGATAAATGAGGACTACACAGGGTGGGGCAAAAATAGGTTGACAGTTGTTCATGTGGAAAGTAATACAATGATAAATAAATAATAATACAAGAAGGAACTCTGTGCTTCACGTGCTCACCACTGTAAACCTACTCCCCCCCCATCCTGTATTTGTTTAGCGTTCACCTAAAGGATAGAGCCAAAGTAGAAATTCCTTTAGTGTGGACACTTTCAAAGGATTTTAATATTCCCCACAATCACCATCACTCTCCTCATGTGCATGTCTTGCCCTAGGCCACGTGTATGAAACTCGGTGGTTAAACACCTGTTGTGGCGACATTCCAGGTGTCTCAGGGAAGGATTCTGGGAGCTCTAGCAATGGCCATCTAGCCTAGCAGATGGCAGCATGGCTGTGAGAACAGACTGATGATTCTAGAGCTGGTTCATACAAAACAGGCTAGGGAGGGTGGCAGGGGAGGTGCAGCCGCCTCCTGGCATTCGGCAGCTTCTCCACGTGCTGAGCTTTGAACGGCTCCTCCAGGGTGACACCATCCAGCCGTATATGCCTCCTGGAGGGACAGTGGCTTCCTTGCCGGGGGCTGAGGGACCAGAAATGTCATCTTTTGTAAGTGTCTGAAAATGTGAGTCAAAGGAAGAGAAAGCTGTGGCTAAGATTTGTTAATAGAATTGTTCAAATCCTCTACATTTTTATAATTTTTTGTAGTTATTCAATCAGTTGCTATGGGGGGAGATATTAAAATCTCCAACTATGATTGTAGAATTGTCTATTCTCCATTAGTCTACTTTATTTCATGTGTTTTCAGCTCTGTTATTAGGTGCATATACATTTATGATTATGTCTCGCTGCTGAATTATGAGGAGCCCTTCTTTTCTTCTGGAAAACTCTTTGTAATGAAGTCTGCTTTATCTGATATTATTATAGCCCCTCTAGGCTTCCTGCTCTTACTGCTTCCCAGTCAATTCATTTCAACCTATTTAAATCTTTATGTTTAAAGTATATCTCTTATAGGCAATATGTGGTTGAGTTTTACTCTTTGTCCCTTCTGACCATCTCTACTTTTTCATTAAAAGTGTTTAATCCACTTGCATTTAATGGAATCATTGATATGGGTAGATCTAGGTCTACCATTTTTCTATTCATTTTCTGTTTGCACCAACTAACATTGATTATGTATCGTTAGGAAAAGTTACCTAAATCTTGGAAATTGGGAAAGATGGTGGTATGCCCTCTGAAAGTCATCCTAGAAAATTGCTTACCAAGCCCCCCTAAGGCTCAGCTAAAGGTCAGGGGAAGACAACTATTTGACTTACTATTTGCTATCAAGGGAACTAGGGTGCGGAGAGGTTAGTTAACTTGGCGAAGCTCACCCAGGAGTAAGTGTTGGATTTGGAATTTAAAGGCCAAGCCCGTGCATTTGATCACTTTACCATACTGCCTCCCACTGGTTATTGCCTCATTACTGAGTTTATGGACAATTACCAGAGGAAGTAGGGAGGGCCGTTGCTCCCTTCTGCTAGCTGTGGCACCTGCAGATGGCATTTTCCGTTGAAGGGAGGGCAGCTGTGCGGCACCTCAAGGCACACGTGAACCGAGCCCAGGGGTCCCAGGGCAGTGCGGCTCAGCCTGAGTGCACAGAGCCTTTGTTCACTCTGCTGAGCAGGAACTCCTCGTGTGTATCACTGCCTAGCACATGGTTAGATGCATAGAAAAGAAAGGCTGTTTTCAGGAAATATTACTGAGCATTCTGGTGACAGGCGTTTGTTCTTCTGTTTAACAGGAGAGTGGGCTGAGGTGAAAGGAAGAGTAGTAGCATGACCGGCCAGGAAAGCGTACGGATGGAGCAAATGTGAGTAATGTTTCAGCACTTCCTCGTGAAGCAGCATGACCTCCTGCCACCCAGACAGGCTCTTTCTTTAGATTTTTCTTGCTCATTTGCCACAGCTGTTTGTTATTTTCTTAAATGTTAAGCTTTTTATAGCTCTTCAGTTACTTATAAAAAGTATCAGCTATTCAGGCCATACCAGTCCTGGCTCAGTGCTCGTCTAACGAGCGGTGAGAGAGAGCACTGAAGGCACATTTTGGTTGCTTCTATTTTCTCACTGCTCCCCCAGCCCCCACTCTCACAAGTTCCCCTTTGGACTCAAATGACTCCAGATTTTTGGAATTCACTAAAAAGGCGAACCACCAAGTTGGTCTTTGCTACTTAAGAATGATTCATTGCTGACTCACCTCCCTTCCTGTGTTACTGTTGTGGGCTTTCTACCACGGCGTGAAGAGTAGAGGAATGGGCGGCCAGGTGGAACCTCACCCGCAGGTCATTGCCATTCCCAGGGGCTCAGGAGGGACTCAAACCTGTACAGATGCACCTGTGAGCTCTACGATGAAAAAAGCCCTGTGTTTGTCATGAAGAGGGGAAAAAGCCCAGGACGTGGAGTGCCTGCACTGAGTAACGAAGGACCGTCTCTCTTATCTGCAACCACATGGAAGGCAGTGAGGACCAGTTACAGAGGGGATCTTGATAGAATCAGAAGGAAGAAGCTAGAAAGCGCAGTCAAGAATCAGACAACGTTTATGTATTAGAAGAAACTGGACAATCTTTCCTGGGCTTGGAGGCCTGTGCAATGGTGTCCGGGTCAGACAGACATTCCAAACGATGACTTTACAGCACTCAGGAAACTGTGACGATCTTAGTGCAAGAGGATGTCACTGAACACAACATGGGAGAGTCCTCTCAGCAGAGCTAAGTGTGAGGAGGAGCCACATGTGTGTTCTGCATGAAGGGTCTCCATCTGTGAGCCAGAGCTTGGGGGCACGTGGAGGGACTGCGACAGTTGTCACCAGGCCTTTTTAGTTGATTTAATGAATAACTGTCCTCAAGTATGTGTATACTGAAGTGATTGGGAAAATATTGATTTAAATACAATATCACATTATTGGTGCTTTTAAAAATATTTATTTATTTATACCTTAATATAGCTATAGATTAGAAGCTGCTGTTCTAGCAAGTGAGTAGCTTCATACCCAGAATGACTTACAAGGAAATTCCTTAGGAGCCACTGGCCAATTATTTGGGCTGAAGAGGATCAAATTATGGTTTGTTTTTAGGAAACCATGCCCTCATCCCTTCCTTCTTGGTGCTGGAAGAGTTTGAGTCCCCCCTTTAGAAAGGAGGGCAACTTACTCAGCCTGTTGCTTGGGGTGGTTTTGCAGAAACAGGTCTCCGGTAAACACGTTTTTAGGTGAAAATAGACTGACTTCATTCCAAACAGTAGTGACCTGGATTGATCCCGCCTGTCAATCTTGTAAAAGATCTATTTATAGAGCAAATTGAGTAATTATTTCTAGCTCAGAGGATTTTATGTGTACTTCTTGCAGTCTCATGCTTTTAAGGCTTTATATAATAACGATGACTAATATTTATTGAGCACTTAATACCTGCCCGAAACCATTCTAAACCCTTTACATATGTTATCTGAACAAACCTTTGCAGCAGCTATTATTATTTTCATTGTAATCATAAAGACATTACACTCAGAGAGTACAGGCACCTGGCTTCCAGGCACATATGTGGCGCAGCCAGGATTTGAATCCAGACTGTCTGACTTTTGAGCCAACACTCTAAACCACCATACTGTATTCATTTTTATGTCAAAAGTCTGACCCAAAGCTGGGATTTTTTTAAATTATAAATTAACATTTGAAGGGATTCTCTTTTCCCTCATTTAATTTAGGATTTAATTTTCTTTTCTCATTTGGAAAATTACTCTATTGTGTTAAAATATCCATCTAGCTAGATTTTCAAGTATAAAAATTTGTAAAAGACATACCAGTTTTCCTAACTGTATTTAAAAAGCCTCTCATTCCTTGCCCTGGCTGGTGTCACTCAGTGGCTTGAGCACCGGCCTGCAAACCAAAGGGTCACTGGTTCGATTCCCAGTCAGGACACATGCCTGGGGTTGCAGGTCAGGTCCTCAGTAGGGGGCACATCAGAGGCAACCACACATTGATGTTTCTCTCCCTCTCTTTCCCCTCTCTCTAAAAATACATAAATAAAATCTTTAAAAAAAATGAAAACCTCTCCTTCCTTCCTTGAGGACTTTGTCTCAGGGCCCTGTGGTTTACATGTGGGAGTTTGCATTTTCTCTTCTTGGCCTTGGTTCACCCATCTTTGAAGTGAAGCCATCTCTACTCTAAAATTATTGTAAGATATTGTGAATTGAAGATGTGGAAATGGCCAATAGGCTCAAAAGGATACTGAACGTCATCAGCCATGGGGGAAATGCAAATTAGAGTACTGAAATACCACTCCGCTAGGATGGCACAGTGAAAAGAGCTGACAATACCAAGTGCTGG
Organism: Artibeus jamaicensis; assembly: GCF_021234435.1. Taxonomy (NCBI): domain Eukaryota; kingdom Metazoa; phylum Chordata; class Mammalia; order Chiroptera; family Phyllostomidae; genus Artibeus; species Artibeus jamaicensis. Next base: position 37,594,800 of record NW_026521812.1, on the reverse strand, counting down.
TGAAAATGTAGAGCGACTGGAACTCTCACACTTCTGGTGAAAATGCAAAATGGCACAGCCACTTTCAGAAAAACACTTCGGCGATGTCTCATAAAGCTAAATATACACTTACTGTATTATTCATCAGTCCAGTTCTAGGTATTTTCTCATGAGAAATGAAAACTATAACCCACACAAAGACCTGTACATGGTGTTCATAGAAGTTTTGTTCGCAATGGTGTTCAAACTAGAAACAACCCAGCTACTTGTCAGCTGTGAAACGGATGAATTGTGACATATTCATACAAAAGAATACTACTCAGCAATTATAAATACAATAGTGAATAAATAAATACAATCAGTGAATAAATACAAGTAGATCCAACAACATGAATGAATCTCGAAAGCAACACATTGCCCTGGCCGGGGGACCCGTTAGTCAGAGCATGGTTCACGCACCAACAGGTTATGGGTTCGATCCCTGGTCGGGGCACATACGGGAGGCAACTGATCTGTCTCTCTCTCTGTCTCTTCATTTCTTTCTCTCTAAAATTAATAAAACATCTTCTCAGGTGAGTGTTTTTTTAAAGTCCTTTTAAAAAGTAACACACTAAGTGAGAGAAACTGGACAAAATGACTGTGTACTCTGTGATGTTATTTATGCAGACTCTACGCAAGGCAAAACCATAGTGACAGAAGGCAGGTCTGTAGTGGTCAGGGTGGGCTTGGGGGTGAGGCGGGCAGTGACCATAAAGGGAATGAGGAGACTCTGAAGAAGGATCCAATTATCCTCTATCTTGACTGTAGTGGCAGCAATCATGTTTGCCAAAACTCACCAAACCGCACACTTTAAATTACACATCCATAAAGCCAATTAGAAAAAAAAATGTGTGGAGACCTTTGTGATTGAGCTGTATATGAGACAATTACATTTCTAAAACTCTAAGGTTAGCATCTATTGATTTCAACCTAACTCACTTCACCCAATGTTTACTAAGAAGGTTTATGGTCCAAAATGTGTTTTATGTGCCATCTTAAAGTTGAAGTTATTTCTTCAATTGGAAGATCAAGTGGAGTTTTGAATTTAATGTATAAGAAGCGAAAAAAAGGAAAACTGGAATAAATTTGTTCACAATCAAAACAACTCCATGTTGTTCGTTGGTGGCCACACAGTCCTGTGTGGGTCAGCGCGTCTTTCTGTTGGTTGATCCACTGTCACAAAGGGTCAGCTGTCTCGTGGGGGTCAGACCCTATTTAGGGCATTAGAATTTTTATGGTGCTACCTCGGTGACGCAGGAGCCCCCTGCCACTAGCAATGCTCCATGTACATCAGAAGCTGAATCTGAAGAACTAATGGGTACAGTTTAAGGCTAAATTGACTTATGAAAAAAATCAATTTATCTCGTAATTTTTGTCTATGAGAATCAATAAAAATATAGTGTTTTTTAAATCATCATACCCCACCCCCAGAGGCCTAGTGAGCCTCTTCTTCAGTCAAAATTATATTTATTAGGCTTTACTTTGAGCAAGGCATTGTACTAAGTACTATGAGAAATGCAAAGTTGCTTAAGCTATGATGATTGTGGCCCTACTTAGTTAAAATTCTACACTTGGAAATTGGCTAAAATGTCTCTAACATCATGTGAAACACCTATTTTTGGCTATTTCAGGTCCAGGACTTGAAAGATGTGTGTTCTGAAGTCAGGGTGTTTAAAAGTAGCTATGGGGCGCTACAGAGGGAAGGCAGCCCAGGTGAGTCTCCCATCCACCTGCCGCTCTGCCTGGAATGGCAGTTAGAGGACTTTGCATTAAACATTCTCTTTCTTCCAGCTGTGTTCAAAGGCAGATACCCTTGGAAGAAGTGACACGTTAAATTGCAAATTTCTTAATATTAATTAGGATTTTCAGATATCTCTTTTTGGTGAGAGAGGTAGCACTTGTTACTTTTCCACTGAGGGACAGCCTTTATCAACTTTGCTTAATGCCATGCCCAGAAAGGCTTTGCAAGACTTTATTTGCTTTACCTGATACAAGCGAAGGACTGGTACATAGAGAATGGAGTTGCTATTCAAAGTGTGGTCCCAAACTGGTATCAGCGTCATCTGGGAGCTTGCTGGAAATGCAAAATCTCTGCATCCACCCCTGGAATGACTGAGCTAGAATCTGCATTTCAACAAGATCCCCAGGCATCTATCCACATCATAATGTTTCTTCGAAGTTAAGTTTTCTGCTTCTCTCTGCCTACCAGCAGCATGAACATTTAAGGGCTTAAGTCCTTCTGCTGACATATTTTGGGATGCACTAAAGGTCAGTGATCCCTTCTGCCATGGAGAGCCTTGAACCATTCATCAGGTTTCCTCTGAGATCTCACCTGATGTTTACTTACCTCTTGTGGTTCAATGAGCATCTTTGTAAGTAACAGGAAGAAATTACAGGTATGTGAAAAGCTTGTGCACACAGCTAAAAGGGGCTCAGATTATGAGAGCATGCTCTGTGATACTATTTATTAAACATTAAATGCCCTTCCTGTTGGCTTGGAAATGGCTTTTGCATGGCTCTGGTACAAATACATTCTGTAATCTTTTCAAAGCATCTGTTGTTTTGTTCCTACCTGGGTCCTATATGGATGACTGTATTTACTCACTGGGGTGTGTGTGGATTATTTTATTGGCTGAGTCTATGTCTTCCAGGCTGTAGCTGACATCTGAACATAGACTTTTCTCCTTAGCACAGACAATGCACTTGAGGTACAGGTGACTAACATCCTGAAATGGTGCCCCTTCTCTCGAGTCCTTTCAGGGGCTGCTTGTCCATAGAGGTAGCCTGCACCCTTGTTGTAAGAAGTCATTCAGAAACAGGAGTCAGCAGACAAGGCCCTGGAGAAGTCATCTGACCGCCCTGTGCCTTAGTTTTCTGACCTGTAAAATGGAAAGATCAGACCAGATGATGTTTGAGGTCTCATCCAACTCTAAATGAAGGGGAAAAGAAGTAGAGTGGGAATTAGATTGGTGCACCATGAACCCCTTTCTCCTATTTGATCCCCACAACTCTGAAATGGAGTTCCTGTCTTACAGGTGAAGAAATTGAGACCCAGAGAGGGTGCGTGCCTCCCTCAGTTTCAGGAAACTCAGACGGCATGGTCTGCCCTCAGGACTCAAATGCAAGCGTCATGATTTCACCCCCGAGTCCTTTCCCCTAAAGCTCAGCTGTCACCAACTCAGCCCACTGGCTTTGTTTAATAAGGTTTTTTAAGGCTGTGCAAACGTCAGGCAGTCCAAATCTATCAGGTATTGTACTTACTAAAAGAAACAAGCTTAACAGAGTTTCATGCAGGCATACTGCAGGAGAAAACATGTAACAAGTTTGGATTATACATTCTGAAGAGGGCAAGGTACTTTTCTGGACTTGCCTTTTAGTCTCAACATTCCCCTCATATGGTAGACACAGGCAAGTGCTGTTAATGCCATTTCAAAGAGAGGAAAAAGGAGGCAAAACAGTGAGATGAGCTGCCCACAATTTCTCAGTCAGAAGCGGACAGTTGCAGCTGTCCAACGTTTTTGTTGTCTTTCTTCTCATCTAGCTGCTTGTCCTGCCCACCACCATCATACACCCGGTTCTCAGCCCAGCTGTAGCTTCCCTTGCTGGGAGCCCCAGAAGCTGGGGGTGCAGGTGGGGGGATGTGTAAGAAAACGACTGGGGAGGTGCAGAATGGGATGACCCTATGGATGTGCTTCGGTGCTGATAACACAGGAAAGGATCTTTGCATTTCATCTAAAGACATGGTGGGACTTAAATATTTTACCAGGTTCAGTTAAAGCTTCTCAAATTTTTGGCCCTGCTAAAAACAGGTACTTATTTATCTGGAGTGTGATACAAATATAACTTTGTTCTGCATGGATAAAATGCAAAAAAGGCAAGAACAGTTAGCTAGAGTCAGAGCAAATGAGAAAAACAGCTGCTTCCTTTTTTATTTTTATTTTTAATAGTTGTAACACCCAAATAGCACAGAGCGTGATTTAGTGTTATGGTTAAGAATTTGAACATCACACTGTGTTTGCATCTGACCTCTGCCATGTACTAACCTTTTGACCCTGAGGAAGTTATTTCTCAGGTCAGTTTCCTCATCTGTGAAATGTGGGTAATGATGGAAGCTACCATTATGGTAGTTGTGAGGGTTGAATGAATTAATAATTGCCAAGTGCTGATAGCAGAGCCTGGGTGATAGTAGGAACTCAACAAATGTCAACAGTTACTATTCTTGTTATTAGTGAGGAAGAAGGAGGTAAATTTTAATTGAATTTAAACCTAGTACTATGAAATCGAATTTTAACATACCAAGTAAGAAGTATACATCACCAACTGAGAAATTCTATACGGTTCTCCAAATCAAGAAGTGAGTTGTTCATGGGCTGGGAAATAGCCAGTCTATCTAGGATGACCAAACATGGAAGATGATGCAAAGAAATGGGCAATGCAAATAACCCCACATAGGACTAGTGACCTACATTACTATCCACTGTTTTAAGTGATGGGTGGAAACCAACAATCAAGGGCCTTCTTGAAATCCAGAAAAAGAGAAATTAGTTTTAACACACTGGAGAGATACACTATGTTTGGGAACAATAGGTTGTATAGTTATGGGAAGGGTGATTCCCCCATAGCAAATAAATGTTTACTCTGGTTTATACATCCATCTCTAATGCGTACAGACAGTGGGCATCAGTTTTCCTCATCCTAGTTCATCAACTCTTCATGAGCTAATGAGTTCAGGTCCTGGAGCTACCAGCAATTCTCCCTCCAGATTTTGGGAATTCTGAGCACCTACAGCCTGTGGAGTCTGGTCACTGAAGTCATTTTACCTCTTTCTGGTATACCTTTCATAAGATGCCAGAGTTTTAAAGGATCTGGGCTCCTATTTCAGCTCTACCAAAGTCGTTTTATCTATTACTTTTTCTGCTTATGAGAAAAAGAAATGCCGTAGATGCCTTTGTGGGAAAGATGAAGTTACAATAGACCACACTAAAGGTAAATGTAATCGTTTATGGAAAGTTCCTCAGACATGGTGAGAAGTGACAGGGTTTGGAATTGACTGGAAAGTGGTCAAAGGAAGCAAACTTCTCAGCAAATTTTAATGGTATACAATTGCCAGTATCACAGGTGGAATTCCTCCACGGGTCCTATCAAAGCAGTTCTTGGCCACACAAAAAAACTAGTTGCATTGCTTCCCCATCATCCACTGTGTGACGCCTAAAATTATATATATATATATATATTTTCTATAGCTCACCTGTTCACTGTGTGTGGCTCTGATTTTTGGCAGTTCCAAAACATTAAATTGTTCTCAAACAGTTAAAAATTTGCCACCCCTGAAGTGTCGAAAAAATGTGGTACAGGAGGTGACCCAAAGGCGGCACGATGATGACAGTGTCTCCAGGGTAAAGGCAGAGCCACTTCGTTCACGGGCCTGATGGAGAGCTGCCAGTGAGGTGGGGTAGGTCCTAGCGCCTTTACAAGGAAGCACAGCCTGCTGCTAAACAGCAGGTTCCTGCACTGTCTGCCTTCTAATCGTGTCTTCCCTTCCTGGCTGCATGCCCTCAGGCAAGTTACTTAGCCTCTTTGTGTCTTAATTTCCTCATCTGAAAATCAGTTTAAATCTCATTGGTTGTTATAAAGATCAAAGTAGTTAGTGCATTCAGAGTGCCCAGCACAGAGTTACTGGGCACATACCACTTCAGGTTGATTTTTGTCTCAAAATCAGAATCACAGGAATCAGAATTCCACCTGCGATATTGCCATCTTTGGTCCCATCTCCTGAGAGCCCACTGCTGCCGCTGCTCACCTGGGCAGGTAATGACAGCAGGCACCTCCTGTCAGCGAGTCCTCGCTTTCCCCAGGAGCAGCCCTCCTTCTGACTAATTCTTTTGCTTTTTTTCTCTCTCTCTCCTTGCTTTTCCTTCCCCTCTTCCTTTCTCTTTGTCTGTCTCAACTATTTCTCTTGGTGACAATTAATGAATAATTTGTCATACATCTTTTCAGTTTTATGGGTACAGTGATTAACATATGTGTTTATTTGGCTAACTGGTTTTATAATTCAAGAGAATTACAAAGAATCAGGGACCATGAGGTCTATTTGTTTTGCTATAGTACAGATAGCACGGTACTTCATGCCGTATGAACATTTGTATCTCAGAAGCACTAGTATTTGCAACTTGTAAAAGATGGCGGTGGAAAAATAAACTATTTTAAATGAAACTTACCATTTGAAAATATCTACTTCCAAATTTTAAGGGAGCAAACAACTTTTCAAAATAATCAGAGTGTAAAACTGTTATTCATGTTATACCTACAGCAAAAGTAATAAAAAATATTAGTGACAAAAGCCGCATTGCCACATAACTATTGCAGAGGTTGTCGTAAGGACCAGGACAGGTGTAATTTCTCGGAGCTAAAACTGAATTAGTCTGTTCTCCTTTAGCCAGATGTTGGTGTTGGGACAATATACAGCATTGCTCGACAGTGTGAGGCCCCCACCAGGCTAATTTACGGGATTTGGAAAGTTAAGGCCAATCAAGTGATCTGATTGTTTCAACAGTGCTGAAGGTTTTATAATAATCTTCAAGATCAGGGCTGTGCTAGTCTGAACTTCCCCTTTCCCACCTCCACCCCCTGCCTCCTTCTCTGCCTCCAAGCAGTTTTATTCTATTGTGTTTGTCACATTTAAGTTTTGTAGGGGACAGCTGAAGCGGGAGCCTGGGTTTCTGTCCTAGGGTAAGATTATATATGGAAATTCGTGCGGGTCTTTCTGTAATTAGCCTTTGTGCATTTGATGAAACCACTGCTGAGTTGGGAAATGACTGACATCCCTGACTGAGGGGGGTTAGCTGGAAAAGTGTGTTTGTAAGGATGGGGCGAATCACTCAGGGAGCGAGCCCCGGGCAATGTGGCGCCACTTCACCCTTCTTCTGTCTACGGAAACACCTTCATTAGGTCCACAGACTCCAACACTGACATGTAGCTGGATGGCACATTAAAAATGCTTTTTAACCAATGTATTGTGAAATGTACTCGGACAAGACGACTGTATACAGCCCTCCCGATCTGATTATTCAAAGCACTGAAAATGCATAGAGGGCAGTGATAGATGGGGCAGTCCGAGCTCTATGTGATGATCACTTACACAGAGCCAGTGTCTGTGTCCCAGTAACATCTCGCTGATCGGTGAGATAAAAACAGAGGCAGAGACACGTGCAGTTTAGTTTTTTCCCCAGTGCATCCAAGTTGCTAATTTTTAGTTATTGTAAAGAAAATATCAGCTTTCTAGTAGGCAGGAAAATTTTGGCTTGAGTTTAAAAAAAAAAAAAAAGAGAATGAAAAGAGAAGAAAGGTTTTCTTTTTATTTCAGCCTTCATGGAAGGGGTTGCCAAACCATTAACAAGTTAACGTGCAAAATCTCTAGGTGTGAGGCTAAGAGTTATTGTCCTGGCTTAATAGCTGGCCGTGGAGAGTACTTAAAAGTTGTATACCAGACAAGTTCATCCACTGGGGATTGGATTTCATGGGGTGAAGGGCCCTGTGATTAAGAAGGGAAAAGGGATGAGACGGAGAAGTCACCTGGAGAGGAGGTGTAAGGAACATGCAAGACTGGTGACAGCCAAACCATACACACGGGACAATGACAGTCATAGGTTCCCTTTTAGGATGAGTGTTTCTGGATAATGACAGGGTGGAGAGCTTACGATGCTGCCACACACACTTGTTTGCCAGCCTCCAGTCTCAGTCAGTGCCACCAGGAAAACACCATCCGTACTTCTGGTGTGGCGGGAGTTGCCTGGACCTTAGAATTCTTTTGTTGTTGTTGGTGGTGGTGGTTTTGCTCTTTTTAAGGGTGGGAATGCTTTCCTTTCTGTTCTGTATTCTTGTTCATTTTTCCTAATCGTATCTCTCTGTGAGCCTCAGTTTTCCCATACAGAAAATAATATAATAGTTTAGGGAAAAAATAAGTCACTGCCAGGTATAGAAAAGGCATTCACTAAACATCCACTTCTCCTCTCCTCTAAAACTGCCATCAGAGGGAAAACGAACAGGGATTTTTTTAGTGGCACTCAGTCTGGGATTTTAAGCAAAGGGTGTCAAAGCACATCATTTCTCTTCTGGGGCTTGGGGCTCCCAGGAAGCCTTCAGGTGAGCTCCTTGGTTGCCAAGGAAGGGAAGGGTAGAGACAGCAATAGGACCAGCTTTTTACTTCTCCCTCCCAGGACCACTCAGGTGGTCCCCTTACCAACCACCAAGTCCAGGTAAGAGCATGCGACAGTCAAATTTCATCCTGTTTTCAACACAAGACCAGCCACATTTCTAAAGACAATTAAGCCTGGTTCTGGGATCACAAACAGGACACAGTCACCAGGGAGATCTGGCCCAGGCTCTTCTTAGACCTGGGATTGGGCACTTGTTCTGAACTGTCTTCCCGTCTCTTCCTCCATCCATCCTGGGGAGTGGGGGTAGCAGAGGGGTGGGTGTGCAGCTCTAACCGCACATTGGGAGGGGAGTTTCCATGCCAAAGCTATCGTTCCCTAACTCCCATCCCCTGAGAGGTGGGGGTCGTTATTTAATAAACCTCCCCATAGAACCCATAAGCTGGAGAAGGGGAGAGTTCGCTTCACTTCCCTTCTTCTGGTTGAAGGACTGTTTGACTCAAAGATCTCCATCTCGGCAACTTCCTATGCACTGTTCTTATTAAAGCGACGAGCCTGGGTGACTGCTCCAAATAACATGACTTGGAAAACTTCACTTTAAGAAGCCGAAAAATGTGGCCCGCACTGAAAACAATTTAGGTGGCAAGTGACTTGGAGTAATGATCATTGCAGTTTACCACTTCAGACTGGGTGGGAGCTTGCTCGTTCTCCTCTGTTGTTATTCTGTACGGGGGCGAAATCGGGCACGGGCTGTTCTGCGCAGATTCTGAGCTCATGTGGGAAGGGTGGGAGGGTTGGGGTGGGACTGGTGGGTGAACCATGTCATGGGAAAGGAATTATGCCCTGACTGACTTAATTATATGCAAGATTGGTTCAGAAAAGTCATTTCCTTCAATCATTCAGATCAAAAAGTAATTATCTTTGGAACACCCCCCTCTCATTCATAAAAGCACTGACTTCTCTTTCGCACACAGGCTTACCTTGGCTTCCTCTTTTCATGAGCATCCTTTCCCTTCTCTTGAAACTCCATCCTAAAATGGCTAATGCTGACAAAAAAGATGGGGAAAAACCAACCAACCAACCAACCAACCAACCAACCAACCAACCAACAAAACAGCATGTTTCTAGGCCTGCAGCAAATCAAAGTTACCCCAGAAAAATACTGGTTTTCATCCTCCATCGATCAATGAGTATTAATTTTGTGACTGGCCTGATATCAGCTAGAGAGCATACAGGGGAAAAAGATCCACAGCATAAGAGGAGAACTGCACGGAAAAATCGACTCTACATTTCATGAGCAGTTTAAAACCCACTGTGCGCTCAGGAGTAATGGCACCCTGCAGAAATCTAAGATACTGTTTCCAAAATAAGGTAGATGCCGACACACCCTCTCTCGTCGGGGCTGTGTCTTCTTTATCTTTGATCAGTTAGTCAGAACTGCCTGGTGTTGAGAGATGTTCCTGTCTTCATACCCTAATGAAAATAAGCAAATTTCTAAGCACCTGTTCTGAGCCAAGCCTCTGTTTCATCAAGTCCCACGTCTACAGTGCAGGGAACAAGGAGCAGTAGATTCAGGCTGATATTTATCCAGCGTGCATTGGTATAGACATAGCTGTTGTAAAATAGTGCAATGTTTTCCCATTGGCTGGTAAATAACTATGCTCTCTGGGACCACCTGAACATTTCATTCCCTTGGCATAGCAACTAAAGGGTTAACACCTGGCACAGCCGGGACTTCAGGTAAAGGAGCTTGATTGTTTGACAACCCCCCCTCCACTTTCCCTTTAGGTCATTAACTAATTTGAATATCACCCCTGGCTTACATTCTTCATGTTCAAAATGAGAGATCACACTACTTTTCTCACTATTTCAGGAAAAATCTTAAATTTTACAGTGATATCTAGAGTCCTTTGCTCCTTGGGTAAAGAAAGAGCCACTAATTAGATATTACTTCTAGGAATTTGTCTCAGTCGTGCACTTAGCTTCTTTCCTCTTATTCAACTGGGGTTTGATCCTTAGGGACACAGGCATTGATTCAACAATTTAGACCAGATAATTAAAGCGTCAAGGCCTCTGTAAATACAATTCTTCCTCTGTAGCAGTGGAACACTTGGTGTGCATGAATGGTAGGAGAAGATATAAAAACACAAAAGTAGACTGAAAAAATGGAGGTGTCCCTATTCCTTTACATTTTAAGGAGACTTCCAAGTGAAGGCAAATTGTGAAGCACGAAGAAGGACCTAGAGTGGCTGACCTTGGATTTGCTACCTCAGCCAACCTCTGTCTGGTACCACTTGGATCTAGAGCTGGAGGTCAAGTTTGTTCAGGGACCTTCCTAGCTGAATTCTCATGAAAAGGCTAGAGGCTGTGGGGTGTGTAGACAATTTCTTCAGGAACATACTTTACAGTGTTGCTGTTGGCTGTTTGGTTTGTATAAGTTTGCATGTTTGAGTGAATATATAGTGTGTAAGACGAGCTATTCCAAGGGATGGGAACATTTTCTAATATTAAAAGCTAAATGACTTGGAAGTCGAATAAGTAAATGATGACAATAAGAGAGTGGTCATGGTATATGAAAGGGAATACATATGCTTTGAATTTCAAATGAACAGGAGGGAGTGTTAGAGCAGAGCAAACCTTAGACCTAAATGTGGTTCATTCATTGATGGTCTACCAACCAAACAAAAAGGGAAAGCCTATAGCAATTAATGCAGTGTTTTTTCATCTTGAGTAACTTAGGGATCTTTTCAAATACTCTTTCGGAGTCCCAGTATTAACCTAAAATAATGTTACTTAGCCCTGGCTGGTGTGGCTTGCTTGGCTGGAGCATCACCTGTACTCAAAGGTCTTGGACTTGATTCCTGGTCAGGGCACATGATCGGGTTGAGGGTCCATCCCCACTTGGGGCAACTGATTGACAATCCTTTCCTACATCAATGTTTCTATCCCTCTCTCTCTCCTTTCCTCGCTTTCTTTCTAAAAAGTCAATGAGCTTGTCCTCCAATGAGGATTGGAAAAAAGTTATGGTGTTGTTCAGCACATTTTGTGGAGGGGCCAAGGGTAGGAGGTTTCTATATCCCTTCTACCATAAACATTTATTTTATTTTATTTTATTTATCTTTAGAGGGGAAGGGAAGGAGAGAGGGAGAGAAACATCAATGTATGGTTGCCTTTTGTGGGTCCCCTGCTGGGAACTGGCCTGCAACCCAGGCATGTGCCCTGACTGGGAATTGAACCGTGATTGTCTGGTTCGCAGGCTCACGCTCAATCCACTGAGCTATCCCAGCCAGGGCCATAAACATTTTTTAAAAAATGAAATAAAATAATGTTACTTAAGTAAGTTTTAAAAAACGAGACATAAACTCATGCTTAAAGGTCTTATACAATTCCAAAGGGAAATTTACAGATTAAGTACAAATAAAAATAAACATAAAGAAAATTAAATGTACAATGTTAGCTTAATATCAACAGATGAGGTTTTGCTGACAATAAAGTGCCTCTTGCCATAGGAGCACGGTGTTGCCCACAGTGATATGAATTCTTCTGAGTTTAGTATGTCTCTACTGCTGTGAGCTTCTGGGAGGGACTCAATGCTTCCACACTTTTCTCCATTCAAACTCCCCCAAATCAATCACTGTATAACATAGTGGGATAGCCCTTTGACTTCACTTTGTGTGAACACATTGTTTATATACCCAGGCTCCTTTTTTTCTCTCTCAGCTATGAAGGTCAAGTAGTATTACTTGGTGATTATATCATAAAATACCCAGGGAAACACAAACCTTGAAGTCATATGGTATTTCTTGTTAGTAATTAATGAGTAACATTTGTAAAGTACTTACTCTGTTCTAGACACTTTTCTGGGTGCTTTATGTGTTTTAATTCCCGTAACCCTCATTGCTACATTACGCAGTAACCCCATTGTACAGACGAGGAAACTGAGTACTGGGAATTTCCAAGGTCACACAGCTAGTAAGGGACAAAGCCAGGTTACAAATACAGGCAGTCTGTCCTTAAACTGTCTCTTAACCACTGTACTGTATAACCCCTCATAGGCAACAAGAATACACTTATACTCATTTTTCATGAACTATAATAAAACACAAATTTCTCCTAGAGAGCTCTAGGGCCTCTGAAAAATCATCTGCAAGCCCCAGCTTGGAAAACAGTCATTCAATTCTGTATTCTTAAACTCTTTCTATTTCTAGACATAATTGCAATGTAGTGTTCTTTAATTTTTTTAAGTGCAAAAATATGTCCTGATTCTACCCATGATTACTTCAGCTACAGGTATTCTTAAGGCTATAACATTGTATTCATTCATATCTGCAAAAGCCCAAAAAGGATGGCATGTAGACACATTAAAATGCACATATCTATGTAGTCTTAACGAGGACGAGAATTACAGAGAGGCATGGATTGAATCGCATTGCCTTTGATAGGAGTAGTGGTGCGGTGAGTGTTCTGGGGTGAGTCGAATTAAACTCTGCGAGATGCTAGGAGAGGGGTGGTCGGCTGAAATCTTGAAAGAGAAGGCTGGGTGCAGAGACCTGCCCAAACCCACCCTGCCCAGGGGATGGCAGATGGGAGAAAATTCTGGAGACAATGATCAGAAGTTGCAACTCATCTGGGCTTTAACAGAATGTTTTCAGAAATCTGGGAGTAGCAGAGTGGGAAGGTTAAAGAAACAGACATAGAAAAATCACCTTAACCTTTTGCCATTGACTTATATATAAAACTTAAGTAACTTAAATACTGCAGCCATTTGGGTTATTAGTTCAAGTTTATTCCTCACTTGCCCATGCCTTCATCAGGTTCATCCGTTCATCGCTGTTTGCTTGTCTTAGATTGTAAATGAAGTCAAACTGGGGAGCATGTTGAACTCCCTCCACACATCACAATGCTGTAAAAAGATACACTAAAGCACTTTTAAAGGATACATCAGCAAAAATTATTTATTGAGCATCTACCATAGGCAAAGCTCACTGTTAGCTACAGATGAACAGAAGGATGAGTAATTGAAGATTCCTGCCATTAAGACATTTCTGAGGGGAAGATAATAAATGGAACACACGAATGGAACATAGTAAGGCCTCCCACTGATAGCATGGTGGCTAAGCTCTTGGGCTGTAAAGTAGAGCCAATTCAAAGAGCAGCTCTACCCAATGGCTGGGCGCCCTTGGGCAAGCTAGCCCCATTTTCCTCATCTGTAAATGGAGTTGATGATAATGATAGTAGCCATATCGTAGGGTTGTTGTGAAGGCTAACTGAGATGGTACACGCACAATGCTTCGTATGGACCTGTAGCTGCCGAGGCTCTGCTAACAATGAATGTGTCTGACCAGGGGTCTTCCTTTGATTTGCCAGAGTCAGCTCAGCGTGATCTGTAGGAAGGTGAGGGGAGAGGCCTCCAGAGGCAGCACTAGTTGGGTAGTGCCTGGGGTCAGCGTGGGCAGGTACCACTGCCCTCTAGTGGAGACAGTTTTCACAGATTGCTAAGAAAAACCCAAACTATTTGGGTAGTCTCTCGTTGCAACACCCCGTGTTTACAGCCCATCTGAGGTCATTTTTCCTCCTTTCAGATACTTGGGAGCCAGAGGAAATTCTGTTGTCTGCCAGCCTCAGCTCCTTACCTGCTTTTAACTAATATGGAGTCTGGACAGGTATTGATTTTTCTGCTTTTCTCTGACGGCATCATCAGTCATTTTATATTACTGGAGAGTCCATTAGCAATAAAAATAAAGGATGGAAGTTACAAAGACCATTAGAGAAACTTATTCTCTGCATCTGTGGGGTGAGGGAAACGATTAAAAGCACGTCATCTTATAAACATTCTAATAGAGTTATTAGAAAAGTGAATAAACTGAGGATGTGACTATCAAGCGAAGAAATGAAACGCCCCTTAGTAAGCAGTGAACTAGGAGGCAGTGCCCTGCGGTTCCGCGACCTTGTTGTGGGCATGGGGCTCAAATGCTGCATGTGGGTGAGATGAAAAGAACACGAAATGCCAGAATAAAGGAACACTACACAACAGAGCTTCAGCCGCAGGCTCACCCATGAATGCATTTTAGAACTATGATGGCAGAGCCACCATGAGAGAAGGTAGGAGTTTAAATATAAAGGGAAGAGGTGATAATACAACCCTGATTTTGAAACGTAGGCAAGTGAGGGAAACAAAGCCATGTCTCTGCGGGGTTAGGCAGCCACAGGGCAGCTGTGCAGGTGGTCCCCGAAATGCGCTTAGGTCCCTGATGGGGGGCCGAGAGGGGGAGAACAAAGCAGGGGCAGACCTTACGGGATCTGACGCATGTTGTTGACGCTGGGGAACATAACTGATGATGCGGGGGTCCTCACGCTCTCCGGGTTGGTATGAGCCACTGTTGTATGTGAGTGACGAGCAGCGCTCTCGGCACGTGTGGGCACTCAAAACACGCTAATTCCCTTTCTCCTTCCCCCGTGAGTGGGAGAGCGTGTGGGATCTATTGTGAATATTATGAATATAGTGACTATTATGCTGCAATTAACGTAATTTCCTTTTATTTTCATAGTTTCCAAGAATAAGTAGTTTTCACACTAAGAGCTGTTTGGACATCTGTTCTTTTTACTTGAGAATTAACTATATATTAAGTTGTCTGACCCTCTTTGGTCCAGAAAGCAATAAATACTTCCATAGGCCCCTGTTGTAAGTAGCAAAATTTATGTTTTGTTCTTTCATCCTACTCACACAGAAAATTGTTTGGCATCATTCTAGGTTTTTTCTACCTATTATAAAGTTGCTCCGTGGTATGTTTTTTTTTCTGATTGTAATTCATTGCCTATAAGTAGTGTAACAGTAAGGCTGGAAATAATAAGAAAATTTCACAATCCCACTTCTCTAACATCTGAAGTGTTTTCCATGTTCTTCCAATCTTTATGTATATGCATATTTACGTTTTACATAGAATTTGCATTTTGCTTTTTCATTTGATGTTATTTGGTATACATTTTCATGCTGCTTCATGGCAGTCATATTTATCATATTTAATGGTTGTGAAATAGTACATTTAGTTTGTCGTATAACTCATTGAGTCAATTCTCACATTAAAGATATTTTACTATTTTTGCCATTATTAACAATATTATCATTGTTATATAAATAGGCGTTTTCCTCCACAAGTACTTCCTGTGGATAAATTTCTAGGGATATGGTTCCTGTGTATGGGACTGGTTATCTTCCTGAAAGGTTCTATTATTTTATTCTGCCAGGAGCCTCGGATGAGGCTTCCTTGGCTCATGCTCCGACAGCACTTGGTCCTGCTGACAGAATGAATACTCTCTTCCCCCGTCTCGCCTGGGCCCCCTCCTGTCCTGGCTCTCCATCTACCCCTCTAGCTCTTCTTCCTCGGTTTTCTTTGGATGCTCCTCCTCTGCATCTACATTTTTCTTCAAGGTCTCTGTTCCTGGGGCTGAGGCCTGGGCTGTCTGCTCTTCGCATGTTTTTATATTCTCTTTGGAACATCCCGTGCCCCCTGCGGTGGACTTCGATTGCTGCATCGTTGGTCACATACCTTTTTCTGCAGCACTCTCACAGCCAAGTGCTAATGGGCACCTGCTCTCCCTGTCTCTAGTCCTGTTTCCTCAAAACCATCCTTCACACTATACCCAGAGCCAGCTCCCGACATGTCGGCTGGGTCACGTCACCTTCTGCAAAAAACCCCTAATGAAATTTCTGTTGCTCTCAGGAAATACTTAAGATTCCAAAACAAGGATCCCGGACCCTTCGTGGTATGACCCCTGCCTGCTTCTCCGGCCACTCCCTGTCTCCCATTCCCTTGTATGTACTGTGGCTTCCCTTTTATTGTGTGCTTGTCAACACCCTTCTTCCACCTCTTTGTGTAGGTGGCTCCTGCTCATCCTCCAAGGTTGAGAGGCCTCTCCTGGGCACCAGGTAAGTTTAGGTTTCTTTGTTCTATGTTCTTCAAGCTACACTTGCTATACTTTACTGAAGACTGTTTCTGGGTGCATCAATTCCACAACACCTCTGCCCTGTGCATGGGCCAAGTGAGTTCCTAAGTCCAAACAAAGCTCTGAGCACCAGGTGCCTGCAGGAAGAGTCGGTGGGCAGTGGACGCTGGAGGCGGCCGGTGACGTGCTGGCAGCCTCCGCTGCCGTCTATCTCTCACTCTGCTCAAATCTACTCATGCTCCAGGTTTCCCTGTCCTGTCCCTGATTCTGCAAGGTGGTGGCTCACTGCACACTCACCTGGTTTTCTTTTCAATCAAAAAGAAAATTACAATAGCAAGTCTGGCTGGACAGCTCCAGTTCCTGATGCTGCCCCGAGGCATGACTGGTGTTTTCTTCAAGGATGGCAGTTTTGCTGGTCTAGGCGACTCGCCCAGTGGAATAGCCCTGACATTACCCCCTGAGCCTCTTGTTTTTGTCAGCCTCTGATTGCCTCTGGTTATTGTCCTTTTACAGAATAGGAAACACAAATTGCCTAATGGGTCACTTAGATGAGTGACTTAGTTCACTTAGATAGTTGATAAGAGGGCCCCTTCTGCCTTGTATGCAGAGTATCCAAAGTAGATCGTACATCTTGAAGGATGACTTTATTCCAAACCTGGCTGTACCCGGCGGAGATCTGACACCTCGAACAGCATCCAGACTGTACAGCATACAGACTATACAGTGTATGAAAAGTACAAGGGCCCCTGAGGTCATAGGCCATTGTGGTACCTCCTTTGCTGTAACACGGGTTCCTAGGTCTGAGGCAAAAGAATGTGTGATCTCACGTCAACAAGTCAGATAATCAGGGAGCTCTCAGATGGTGGGCCAGCCAAGGTGTGTGGGCAGGGAAGGTGCACCCATACCTGGAACACACATCAGTCTCAGGAAGGACGGATGACTGTCCCACTCTCAGCCTGCATAAAGAGACCTGATATAGTCACCTTATTGTCAAGTGGCTGGTTGGTGTCCTCAAAAAATGGCAACATTGTAGGTCTTTGGTATTGATAATCTGCTGCGAAGAGACCAGACTCTGGGCAGCAAGCGATAGGAGCCAGGTAGATCCTGGTGCTCGGTCTCTCCACCTTCTGCTAATTGCTCTCTCTCCATTCTTTTAGGCACCTGATGATAAACATGCAGAGACGTATGACTTAGTGAGATGCCTCCAGGATTTTTTTCCCCACAAACCAGGTGCTCTTGTCTCCTGATCTCTTTTCAAAATGTACTTTTCTCAGATGTGCTTGGGATCCAAGCCGAACAGATCACACTACTTCAAATAGGCTATAAGAAAAACGTTGGGATCAAACTAAAACTAAAATTAAAACTTTTGGAGGTAGGGGGAGGGGTAGGAGATCTGGCTCAGGAAGAACAAACTGACATACATGGCAGGGAGGAGGGGCAGCTGCCCAAAGAACCTAATTCTGTTCAGTCACTAGTGTGTTGTAAGCCGTTATCTCTGAAGACTGTATCCCTATATTTCTTTTGCAGTGGTTGTGTAATGTTCCGAAGCACGTCACCACAGGAAAATTTCTCCTTTCCTCCCATATTCCCAGTGCCTAACCCAGTGCCCTGCTGAGAGTCCTGAATAAGTGCATATTTGCTGAATGAATGAACGAACGAACGAACGAACGAAGTCTTTGATAGATAAAGGACGCTTTATAGAAATCATTTGAGTAGCAAGCTTCTTCAACCCGTTGAACAAAGGACTTGATTGCAGAACTTTGGGTAGACGCACACTTCAAGGGCATGCTTTCTGATAAAGGAAAGCCTGGTCCTAAATGAATCATGCCTTTCACAGTGTCTGAGTCACCTCGCACCTCACACCACTCCACCTCATCTGATAACTGTCGTTGGCAGATCTGCCCTTTTGCTGGGGATTCCCCTGGGCTCTCACCACTTGCCCTCCCCTGTGTAATGCTGCCGCATCTTGCACGGGGCTGTCAGGCACCCTGATGTAAGCACCCGCAGGGCGGAAATGGGGGGAATGTGAGGGCAAGTTTACAGCAGTGAAACCTCCTGACAATAGGATTTTTGTGGATATCATGCACATTTTACCTCATGATGGTATTTTCTTATGCTGACAGAAAGATAAAGCTAGGCAATAATGGAAAAGTTGATTACTAAGGTGATGCTGAAAAGGAAATCATTCGTATCGATGAAACATTGTCACTATACGGGCTGGCTCAGCCCAGGCATCTGTCTCCGTTCCCCACCCACAGAGGTTATCTTCTAATACACGTGGAGGAGGTGGGGGTTGCCTCATTGCAAACTGTGGCTCCTCTCCTGAGCTTCCTGCTTTACCAGGTGACACAACCAGGGCATGACAAATGGGCTTCCTCACAGCACCTAAGATACGACATAACGAATTGTCTTTGTCTTCATCCAGATAAAAAATATTTACCTGGGCCTTTCTCCTTCAAGAATCTCTATTAAATACAGCAAAAGCAGCAGAGGTCAACTAGAAGATCATTTAGAAAATTCCTAAATAAAAGGTAAGCAAAAATCTGTATATTAGATGCCCCCTATGAACACGTGAGTAAAATCAAAGGCCTTGGCATCTCTGGACAAACAGAAATGCAAAACCTGGGTGTGCAGTGGGAAGCTGACCCTCACTCCGGTGTAGCTCCGGGAAGCTGCGTGAGCCTGGTGAGCCTCGTGGCCTTGCCGGGCCTGGTTGTCTTCCTCTGGTGAATATGTAGTTTGGCTTTCTTTCTCCTCCCTCCCTCCCTTTTTTCTTCCTCTCCTTCTTTTCTTCCTTTCCTCCTTTCTCCCTTAGTCCTTTATTCATTTGTTCATTCCCTCTGTCCTCTTTCTCTTTCCCTTTCTTTTTCTCATGCTCTTTCTCTTTCTCAATATAGGAAGTTTTCTTCAAACCTCTTAAGAGGTCGCTTAAGAAAGGAAAATGAATATATATAAAGAATATTACCATGGCTCTTCCCTGGTTGAATGACGCAGGGGTGGGGGCAGGGGTGGGCGGTCAGAGGAGTGCGTTCCCAGCAGCCCCCGGGGGATGTCTCGGGAACTCCTAGGTCCCAGCTGGACGAGCCTTCAAGCTCAGGCGTGCACGCCGAGCGAACCCTCTGGGCGTGAGGTGCTGCAGCCCTGTCTTCCCCCGTCAGAGAGGAAGGAAGTGTTTCTGGTCAGGAAGACCAAGAGTTTGGGAATATCCATTCCAAGCAGTTTTTAAAATAATTCTGGGTTAATGATTACTAAAAAAAAATATGATACCTTGAGTCTGAGTCCCTATTTTTTAAAAGACTTCTTACAGACTTGACTTGGGATTGCCAGTTGCAGAAAATTATCCTAAACCATTCACCTTCATGATGTAGCTGACCCAAATGGGCAGCATTTCTCAGTACAAACTCCTGTCCTATAAGCTCTCAAAAGAAAAGGAAAAAGAATGAGAAATGGCCCCTGGAGAGATTTCCTTGAGCACATTAAAGGAGATTGCCAGGCCCAGATTAACGGTACCACCCTAGACCTCATTAACAGAAATTAGGCAAAAGCCCAGCTCTGAGGCAGAGCATGCTGTCTGGGAACCAATCCCATCAGCCGCCAGGAGCCGGGCAGCCTCCTCCGTGCTCACATCACCTCTGATTGCCCCATTCTGATGTCCCAGCGTTACAGCTCCCCGCGCCCCGTGATGTGGTGCGTGCTGTCCAATACTCAGGTGCTACCCCGTGGAGAACAGACTTGAGAATCCCGCTCCCACCACGCTCAGGGCCAGGTAGACAGCAGGCACTCAATACACGTCTGTTCAGTCAGTGAAAGGATGAGCGAATGAACTTCCTCATCTCCACCTCTGTTTTGGAGACTTGCTGGTGGAAACCCAGTTCTGCACACCTTTCATTGAACTGAGTTATGAAAAAGGAGGAAAAAGTGACAACACAAGGGAATTCAGGAGCTGACATGAAGAGTGCGAGTTGATTCGCTGCCCCGGTAATTAAGTGTACCCGGTGCCTGCCAGCTTGGCGATGGCAGCGTGCAAATCGCCTGCCCGCAGCGGTTGTGTGGGCGGCCGGCCGCCCTCAGAATGCTGCCGCTGCCTTATCAAGATTTCCAGGCCACGGAAGATTTCTCTGGCGGCGCTGCGGGCATTCCCCAGCCACTAGCCACGGGGCTGCTGCGGCCTGCACTGCAGTCCCCCTTCCTAGCTACCCACAGGCCGCTGTCCTCTCCAGAGTCAAGCATCTTTCCTGCGCTTTCTCGGGGCTGCAACAGCTGCTCCCTGAGCCCCGCTCAGAAGGGGAAAACCTCCTGGGAGGGCCCAGTGGAAACATGAGGCGTTCTCTGGGGTGGCATGGCTTGATGGAGCCTGATTATTTCTGATCGCTGTCACTGGGCCCAGGGCGCAGTGTAAGTCACGAAAGATGTGGCCTCGTTAGTGAGAGTGCAGCGTGTCTGGTGGGGAACAGGGGCGGGGGAGGACCGGCTTTTGCGTGGGCGGTGAGCAAGGTGAGGTCTTTTTTTTTTAAAAAAAAGCGCAATTTGAGATTTCTGCTTTCTCCCTGCACCTCAGTGGCCCATATTGGATAGACAGGTTCCAGAAGATTCCAGAACCTGTGCAGGTAGTGACCCACAGACGCATAGAGAGAGTACGGAGTAAAAACAAAACCAACACGCAAAACAAAGCAAAATGAAACAAAACAAAAACCCAGCAGAAGTCACCAGGTTCTACTCTTCTGAGGTCTGGACCAAAAATCAGATGCAGTCTGATTATCAAAATCTGAATTTGATATTTTAAGACCTCTAGTTTAAGCTCTCACCTGGTCTAGCAAGTCCAGGCAAATGGGTAGCTCCCTGAACAATCTCTGGTTTCCAAAGGTCTGCCTCTCATGCCTCCCTCTTTGAAGCCTCGCTGCATTGTGGCCTCCTGCCAGGGGTGGTCTTCAGCCCTGGCGCTATTTTTGTCTTCCTCTTGATTGGAAGCCTAGACTGCAGACCCTCTGATCCTCTTTTAAAGAAACACAAACGGTTGTTAAACAGAGTTAAACAGCAAACTGCCCTTTGCAAGTGCTGGGAAGACTTTGAGAAAGTGTATCTGTCCCCTCCGCTTGTCTCCCCACTGCACCCTCTCGGTCCCCAGTGCTCCATCGCTGAGCCTGTCCGCTGTCCACACCCTCCCTCCTCTGCCCCGTTGTGTTTCTCTCCTGAGCACCTTCCTCGCCTTTCTCCCTCCACTTCCCCTGTCCACCCTGCCTCCCCTCAAACCCATGGTAGCAAGTGATGCAAGTGTCAATTTTGACACTGTTTATTTATAAACAATGTTGCTCACTTCCTAGAATGAGGCAGGGGAAACTTCTCTATTATTTTTTTAAAGAAAATAAATCTTCAAACCAGACACTTTGTTGTAGTCGTTTATTTCAGTGCTCCCGCCACTGGACCTGGAAAGGGAGTCCACTGGGGAGAAGACCACCTTTCCCTGGCGGGTCTTGGGAGGACAATGTCCTCAATAGGGTTGTCCCTGTATCAGGAGAACTGAGACCGCAGAACAGGTGAAAAGTGTTGGATGTGAACATATGGAGTAGGGATCCATCCCCGAGCATCAGCCTCGTCTAGAAATCACCTCCGGTGGTCTAGGCTAGGCCACTGGACACTTTCCCAATGCGGGGGACCCGGTCCTTAGCACTTCGCTATGGAGAAGACGTTTAGGATTAATTGGGTTCTACCTCCTAGGCTCAGTTCCAAACTGGAATCACTTGTTCCAGCTCTCTGTCTTCCCTACCCATGGTGGGGTTATACTCCTAGACCCTTTGTAGCTGTGTGGGGCCAAGGGACTCTTCCAGCCAGTGACTGTGTGGAAGCATTGCCTGGGACTTCCAGGCTGAGGAACGTGAATGCCAGTGTCAGAGCCTCTGCAGGTCACTGTCCCTCCACCATCGAAACACGGTGGCTGCTTTTAGCCTAGATCCCAGAGAAAGGTCAGTGTAGAATCCAGCTTTTACAGGTAGTGTGAGTGAAAAATACACCTTATTTTTCAGTCATTGAGCTTCTGGCATTGTTACTGCAGCATAAACTAGCCTATGCTGACTACAACACAAGATATAACCGTCTGCCCCGACCTCTTCCCCTGGATCGTAATACCAGGGGTGCCCCAAAGTGCAGAGCAGGAGCAGTATTCGGAGGGAGGCCCCATCAACCTCCAGGTGCAGCATTAGGTTCACTGAAGAGTGGAGAACTTTTGAGTGTGTGTTGAAACAGCTCACTGGTTGGGTTTTGTTTGGAAGGCTCCCAAGTTCCAGAGGTCACAATTCTGAGGTGGCATAGAGGCCTAAGATACTACAGAGACTGACCTCATGCACTGCTGGGTGACGCAGGAGGCCCAGGGGCATGGCTTCGGGCTCCTCAGAGCCTCCTTAGTGCTTTGCCATGCACACCTTGGGTTGTGTGGCCCTCTTTTGTGTTTAAGAGGTGGCATGGGACTGGTGTGTCTGTGTTGGGAGAAGAGGTGCAGAGGGGAGAAGAGGCAGCAGGTCATTTGCTGTGTTGTCTGGTCCATTTGGCTAGTTGGGTACCGCTTGCTGCCCCCGGTCACAGCTTCCCCTTCTTCCCTCCCTCCCTCTCTCTCTCCCCCTTCCCTCCTCTCTTCTCCATCCCTTTTCTTCCTTCCTTTTTTAAATTAAAAAATTATTAATTGAGCACGTGCCACATCTCAGGCTTTGTGTGGGTCCTGGTGATGCCGTGGTGAATAAGGCCATTATGGTCTTGGCTGTCGTGTGACTTCTGCCCTCACAGATCGGCCAGCGATAGTGGGGGCAGAAGCACCCAATAGTATTTCTAGCGTGGGGTAAGCAGTGTTCCCCAATAGTCATGAGTCATTTCAGAGCCACATCGCACACAACAGACCCCCCTTGGGGAGTTCTTTTCTGTCCTAATGACTCTTTATCTCCAGGTAATTATTTATCCCCTCAGAAGAATCATCTCTTATGATCCCTGCTAACCTGTTTTTGGCTGCTTTCCTCATGACCCTTGGCCAGTATCTACCTGCTGCGCTTAATCATTCTGCCTTTTTCTTTTGGTTCATTTTAGCAGGCAGTCCATTTCTGACTGGCATTTCCCCACAGTTTCTGGGCTTCTACAACATCCTCATATCCTCAGCTTTGCAGTGCCCTTGGACTTCACGCCTCATGTCATCCTGATGGAATCCTCAGCCACCCTCCTGGCAGCCAGCTGCCATTAGCTCACCTAACATCTTGGATATCTTGCTGTCATCCTCTCTCTGCCTGTGTGCAGCCGGGGGAACTGGGTAGTGGCAGGCGTCTCTTCAAAACTCACATCCTGCTTGTGTTACAAGCCTGCATTATTAACAAGCCCTCCTTGACGTGGCATGTTCAATATGAGACTGCTACAGGAGACAGTGGCAGCTTCTGGGTCTGGCCCAAGTCTTACAGCTGGAAACAGGAGGGATCTTATCTTTGCTCCTCGAGTTTGGCCCAATTCGAGGCAATGTGTAACGTGAGCCTCCCAGCCTCCCCGCCTCCCCACCAGCTCCCCAGAAGAGACCTCGACTATTCACTCACTTGGCTTTCTCTCCTTCTCCTCCTCGACTGCCAGGTCACTCCCCCTAACAGGTGTTATTTCATAGAGGCTACAGCAAATGACCGCGACTGGAATTCTGGATCTGGTATTTACTACGCTGTGTGATCTTCGGTGTACTATGTAACTTCTCTCCGCCTAAATTTTTTCTTCAGTAAAATGCCCATTACATAGCGCTCAGGTCACGGAGTGTTGACCACAAGATAATCCGCATAAAGCACTTGTCCCTCGTCTGGGTTCTGGGGGCCGAGCAGCGGCGGGCCCAGGACGGCGCTCAGCCCCCAGCCCCCCTCACTTCCTCCCACTCCCAGGCTCACTCATGAGCCGCCTCACAGAGTTCAAACACACAGTCATGTGAGCTTGTTGTACATTAGAAAAGCAGTTGTTAAGATTTCTTTCTTGAATTTTTTGCTTTCAGATCACATTAGGTGACATTTTGCTTCATTTTGCAAAGAAATGTACAATGTACCAACATCATGGAGCCTGGTCTAGTGATAAAATCAACTAGTTTAATGATTTAGTTGTCAACCAAAGAATAATTATACATAAATAGTAATAATAATACACTTTTGTCCAGAACTCCAAATGTAGACATAAGTTTAAAATGTTAGGTTGTTAACATGTTTTACTAATCCTGATACCATAGGAAATAATAATGCTCGACTTTATAACATCTTTGTCAGTAGTTGTTATTTATCCTGATTTAGGAGAGATAAGAACCTATATTTTTGATGATTTTGATCTTTAAGAAAAAAAGTTTTTCAGAGGACTTGTGGCATCTGTTCTCCAACTGGAAACTTCTGGAAATTGAACTGGCTTTATAACCTGGTTTTCTTGTGCGAGGCATTTGAACAAATTTTGGAGGAATATCCAAAAGCCAATGTATATTGGCCTATACTCCTTTAAATCAGGCCTCTTTTATCCCCTTGGAAATCTTTCGCTTTTGAGATCTATCTGTAACTGTATGTGGTTACTCACAGGTAACATGAAGCAAACCTTCCACTGAAAGACAGGCCTTTCAGAGCTTCGCTCCCCCCTTGCCCACCACGGTCTGGAGGGCACCACCTCCACACAGCTTGGGCAGCATCTCCGGGCAGGAAAGCTGACACCAGACTTGACTGAGAGTGGAAGGTGGTTAAAGAAAGGTCAGGTTGGTGGAAACAGCAAGGTAAGGATTCTGAGAGGACGGATGCAAAGAATTGGGGGTGAAAACTGTCTGTTGATGCTTTCCACTGAAGGGTGGATGAGTCTTTTGTGAAGTTCAGGTGGGACAGTCCTGGAAAAGTACAGTCATACCAATGAGGACAGTGAGACAGGAAAGTCATGTGAGTGTAGACAGTAAGGGATAGTTTCAGTTCTCAGGGTCCAGGCTGAGTGTAGGGCAGATGGTTTTGGTTCTCACACCTAAGAGAGAAGCTTTCCTGGGACTGGGGTGCTAGGCACCTCTTTTACCACAGGCTTCGGGTTGCAGGCTTGTTTTGGTTGGGTCAGACTAACCCTGTTTCACCTGGGGATGGCCCACTGTGGCTATAAACAATATCAAGCTCCTGCTAACAAGGAAAAGGAGGGAATGGACATTGGATAGGCAACCAGTCCTGTGTGCCATAGCGGCTAGGGAGAGGGACTGATGGCCAGCAGAGGCCTGCCTTGTAGAGGTCATGGTTCCTCTGAGGCCAGGCGCGGTGGTCAGGCTCTGCCTCAGCACCAGCTGTTCCTTCCTCTAAGCTCAGGGCCCTAACTCCTAGTAACCTAAGACTCACAACTGTTGAATTATAGTCTCTTACTAGCAGGCATGTCCCATCCAGGTTCTGACCATTTGCTCTTTGGTCAGGCCAGCCTGGTACAGATGGTTTTCTCTGTCTCATCACATCTGACCTCATTTAATACCATTTTCCTTCTCTCTTGTCACGTGCCAGCTACACCATATTTTCCTGCCTCTAACACTTCAACTCAGTTCTGCCTCAGGGCCTTTGAACTTGCTGTGTGCCTAGTCCAGAATGTCCTTGCTAGGATTCTTCGCCTGTCTCCCACCATTCAGGTCGCAGCTCAGCAGAGAGGCCTTTGAAACTGGCCTCTCTCCCAAGAGCATGCCACTCCACTGCCCTTCTCTGAAGTGATGTTGTTATTGGTTAACTTACTGATTTGTCTCCACCTTGACTAGAATAGAAAATTCACCAGGGTCCTATCTTGTTTGTCTTCTTCACAACCATAGCCTCAGTTGCTAGAAAGGTTCCAGGATGTAGTTATAATGAAACATCAGAAATGTATAATAGCTAACTTTTTAATTGTTTCCATTGGACCAGGCACTGTTTATAAGACCTTCAATGTATTTTATATTTAATCTCCCTAACAAACCCTATTATCCCAATTTGTCTGAGCCACAAAGAAGGTAAATGAGATTATAGACTTAGAAAGTGGCCGAAGTGGCAGAAATGAAGTGCCCAGTAGATATTTATTACAGTAAAAGACATTAACCTTTTATTTTTCCTTCTTGACATCCCTGTCCAGATGGCATGAGCTGTTCGGTAACACATAAAAATCTCCCGGCACAGATAGTTTACAGGGCCGGGTGCTTCCCTGCCCTTGCCTTATGAATTTTCCAACAGCGTTAGGTCACATTTCCTTCTAAAGTTTTAACACGCAATGATAGCATGAACATCACCCATTTTAAGATTACATAACGGAATTATGTAATTCTAAACTGAACACTATAAGCCCACACCATATCTTACTCTTTAATTTTATATGTGATACACATCACACACATGTTAGAAGCTCTTTTATTACGTCATAAATGCTTATCCTCAGAATTCATCTGCATTAGAAAACAGCACCTGGGACTTTCCACTCTATTCGCAACTAGACAGACCAGCCAAGCAAATAGCTATCTGCGAGCACACTGCCCCGTGATGGTGTCTCAGCCTACTTCCCCTCACCAGTGTGACTTTCATTTAGGCCTCACCCCACCCCTGCTGCTTTCCAGGCTTCTGTCCACCCACCGGGGTGCTGCTTCCTTTGGAAGTTCCCCTTTGCATTCTCTTTCCTCATCACTGGAAGTCCCACTGCTCCCACGCACCCACCTGCTTCCATATGTCTACAGAGCTTATTCACTTAGCAGGAGACATTGCATATTCACCACTTCGCTGTACAGATATTAATTGATGCTCACTGCCCATTATATAGTAGACTTAGGTGTGAAGGAAACATGAATGAGAAAATCAGACGTGGTGTCTGGCCCCCTGAAACTTAGTTTTGCAGGAAAGAGATATCAACCTGAAGTCGTGAGTGTAATGAAGGAAAGTTACAGGGTCGCCTGATGCAAGAGTAAGGCAAGGCTTCTTGGACCTTCTAGCTGAAACCTGAGGGTGATGGCAGTGAACTAGGTGGAGATGGGGAGAGGTTCTGGGCAAAGGGAAGAGTACGTGCCCGGGCCCTAAGGGGAGAGGGAGCGTGCCACTTTTTGAGGAAGTGAGAGGAGGCAGTGACTGAGCTCAGACAGCAAGGCGCAGAGTTCTGAGAGATGAAGTGGGCAGAACCCCACTGAACAGGGCCGTGGGGTTCAGGCTCCTGATTCTGGACACATCCCGTGGGCAATCAGAAGTTTTCAGAAGCATTTAGGCAAAATAGACATGATCTAATTTGTGGAACCCAGATGACCCTAGATTTTTGTCTTGCTCAGTTTGTTGTAACAGGGAGACGAGAGGAGAGCTGTTTGGGGAGGAAAGATTATAATTCAGGATTGATGTGAGCAGCCCAAGATGTCTTCGAGGCATGCAAGTAGACACACTAAGTAGGCAAATGAATGTGTGTGTATGTATATTTCTAAGAAAGACAGACTTATATTACAGGTAAACATTTGAGATGGTGACTGAAGCCATGGGTGTGGCTGAGATTGCCAAGCTAGACATAGAGAATAAAAAGATAAGGGAGACTAGGACCAGTGTTTGATGGATTGTGACATTTAGAGTCTCCTTCACACTTAGTCCATCAAGGACACTGAGAAGGGACAATCAAGCAGGAGGAAAGCCAGGAGAGTGTCATGTCCTAGAGGCTGAATTTGGACCCTTTCAAGCCCATCTTCAATTGATTTAAGAAAAAATAATGGGGGGGGGGGGAATGGGGACATCTGTAATTGATCAACAATTCAAAAAACCTAAAAAGTAAAAAAAAATGCAAGGGAAAAAAGAATGATTCATTGGCTCTTATAACCTAAACTCAGGACTAGTCGGGTGTGCCTGGATCTAAGTGTTCAAACAGGTCCTTAGGAGCATGGCCCTCACCCCACCCCTCAGCTCTGCCTTCTTCTGAATGAGCTTCTTTGCTCAGTGCATCATTCTACGTGGTGGCCTGATTGGGTCATCAGCAGAAGCTCCAGGTTTATGTCCTACGTAAGGTAAAGAAAACACCTCTCTTCTATTGGTTCCAGGAATACACCAGATATTACTGTTCTGACACAGCTGAGGTTATATGCTCATCTCTGAGCAGGGTGCTGGCGTCAGTCCTACCCACACTTCGTGGGCAGAAAGTTCCTCAAAAGAAAATCAGGGTGCTGTCACCCAAAGAAGTAAGAGAAGAAGCTCAGCAGGCAAAATCCTGTCTATTCAGATGCCAAAGGCATAAATATTCCAAGAAGGAAAATACATTCAATAGTATTAAATGCTATTGAGATCAAGCAAGATGGCCACTAAAAATGCCCAGAGGATTTAGCCACCTGAGATGCACTCAAATAGCTCCATCACGAAGTGGGATGTGGTAGGAATCATAATGCAAGTAGGAATGGCCATGTGAACTCAAGAAAAATCACTTAGAACTAAGATAATCTAGGAGGGCTTTATGTAAGAGGTGGCATTTAAGTTAAGCCCTGAGAGATGGGTAATACTGTAAATATTAAAGCCATAGAAGTGGAGGGAGGAAGGGAACCCCAGCTAAATATAGCACAAGCAAAATCATGATGGCAGTGAGTTTGAAGTGTGCTCACAGAGTTGAACAGATCCTATCTGGTCTGAGGGGTGAGGGGGTAACAGAAAGGGACTTTCTTTGTTCAATTTATGAGTTACTCAACTATAACCAACATTTCCTCAGGTTATCAGCCTGATTATGTAAATCAGGGATAGCCATCACTGTAATGGAACTGACTTAGATCCCACCCGGAGATGACCTGCCTATGGTCTTGCCCTTCCTTTTAAGAGATCCCTGAGGTGCCTCCTGTGTGAACTTGGAGGCAGTCTCTTCCTCCCTTTCTCCTTTGAGCTTTGGCCTTTCCCATGACAATCTGAGTAGCCTGGACTTGCAGCACTGATATCACTATTCATGGCTGCCTCTGCCAGTGCCCTGGCCGCCGTCATGGTGAGGATTTGGCTGCTTGTCCTCCTAGCTGCAGTCGAGGAGTGCCCATCTTAGAGCATCACCTCTGCGACAGCAGGTTGGGTGCTTCTCATCTCTCACTCGACTCTAGATCTCATCTTTCCTTTCACTTGTCATTCCAGGAAGCTGACACTGGAAGTGATGACAGGGATGAAGAATTGTGGATAGAAAACAGTTTAGGTGACTCTGCACTGTATATATTCAGATCTCTTCTCATCATTGCTCCCAAAACAGGCTAGTGCTTCCTGAATCTCTAGTTGGCAGTACGTATTCTTCTTCCCCTCAGCACCCTGCCTGGGAATGGTTATTGTTCACCAACAGGTCAGTGGTCTCAGTCTTGGTGGCCAAAAGCTTGCACCTATTCATGTAGTCTGTATCTTGTTCCTGGGCTATTAGGACCTTTCTGCAACTTGGACCCCTGTGGGCCAGGTCCATTGGCCCAGATAGAAAGACTGCAGATTAGAACTGAGCTGATATTTCCCTTACACACCTCCATTCTGTGCTCATTGACACATATCATAAATAATAACATCTTAATGGGGGTCACTGAGACCATTAGAGCAGGGAGCACAATGCACAGGCCATCCTTGGGAAAAGGTTGCACTGGGAACAGGTTTCCCATGAATTCGAGCAGACAGAGCCTGGAAATGGTGACAGGTCCAGGAAGACACACCCTGGACAGGAGGGACTGAGGCAGATGCGGAAAGGCAGGGATGGTTTTAGAAACTCCTTTGGAGGAGGGCCTGAAAACGTGCAGCTTCAGGACACGGAGGCCTCATTTTGGCAGGGGCAGCTGAGCTGGGAACAGGGCTCTGAGCACTCCAGGAGCCTGGGGCAGGGATCCAGGTGTGAATGTGGGGTGGGGCTCCTGCTCCCCATCAGTGTCTGGATCTGGAAGAGCTGGGCCAGACTGCCTGGGATGGCAGTGGACAAGGGGGCAAGTGGAAGTGGACCCCTGCATGAGACAGGGACCCAGTTCGGTGCTGCGCCATGCCTTACTGAAGAAGACTCAAGCTGCCTATTGTAGTGCATGGGTGTCCATGTACCTGGGGGGCCCTGAGGTACCAGGTGTATACCAAGGAAGCCTCATCCTCAGTGACCTTGACCCAGGCCTTCTAGGGAGCGTCTCTGCTGATACTCCCCATTTCTTCTCTCCACTCCGAGGCACTCCTTGGCCTGCCATTTAGTCTCATTTCATTCTTCCTCTTTGTGGAAGTTGGGCCGGCTTTGCCGGGGCCCCCAGAGTGCTGACACAGCCTCACTCATCCACTCTAGGTCAGACGTTTTATACCAGGAGGGCACCTGAATCTCTGGTTGTTTCAGATCCACTTCGCAATGCATGACAGAGGCCCCTGCTGTTACTGTGCCAGCCTTAGAGGGGCGAAGCCTTCCTCCAGGAGAGAGGGACCCTTTTCATAGCCCTGATCTCCAACAAAAGGCAGAGAACTCCTGAGCAGGAAGCCTTTTGACTTCCTGCAGCGCACAAGAAAGGGGCAGGGTGAGGGGGTGGAGGTGAGGCTTGTGCTCAGGGCCTCTCGTGGGGGAGGGAGGACAAGGCCCTGGATTCCTGCCCCAGCTCCTGGGAGACAGACTGGGGAGCGTTGCCTGTGATGGGTCTCTGAATCACTACCACAAACAAACAAGCAAATCATTAGACAACCCTGGTAATTAGAAGGGAAACATAATGATAGTGAAGGTACCTTTCTCCATTCATTCCAAGCATTTTTCTGAGTGTTTATTTTGGGCACAGAGCTATTTTGGGGGGGGGGGAAGCTTGTGTGGGAGAGGAAAGGGAGTTGGTCCAATGTGGCAGCTTGAGAGGGGGAGATGGCTGTCGGGGGATGGGCAGTATTAGTGTTTGGTCTGTGGAAGATGAAACGCCGCTTGGCTCTGTGGGCGGTTCTTTGATCTTTCCAGTAACTGCTAGAGTAGCAATTAGCATCCTTAATGCTGAGGGGAGTCTCTGAGAAACCCTTTAGCCTGCTGATTTAGCTTAGTAGATAAGGAAGAGTGGGTGTCTGTGAGTGTGTGTGTGTGTGTGTGTGTGTGTGTGTGTGTTGAGAAAGAGAGAGATTATTTATTAGATATTTGATGTTTATTCCATAATACAGCTTCATATTTGAGAGGAGAGACCTTCAAAATAAAATTCTTTTGTTGTTCAAAATTTAACATCTGAACACATACGAGGAAGGCACAAAGTCCTAAATTTAGCAGAAAATAAGATTTCTCGAGACTTGTAATCCTGAGTGAAAAATCATATGCTCAAGAGTCCAGTCCAGACTTCTTGTCAGAAACAATTTTCCCCTCAGAGCCTGAGCTCTGGACACTGACTATATTCAAATGTCCGCTGGGTTATTTCCTAGAACTTACCTAAGTTACTTAACCCCTTTAAACCTTAGTTTTCACATTTATGAGATGGGGAGAACCTATAACATGGGGATAAGCTACTGCAGGGGATTGTTTGTGGGTTTAAAAAATAAGTAAATAAAGTAATTCATGTAAAGTGCTACCCCACACAATGGTTGGCACACAGTAGATGTTTAATGGAATAATACTCTTAGAAAATACTTGAAATAAAGTATACATTAGAAGAGAAGTCCATTTTTTCCCTCGGGGGCTGCCGAGTAGGACTAGATGAGGGAATATCTATGGGAAACCACAGATTTTTTTAAAGTACTTTCAATGGCTACTGATATAAAAGTAATGAAACTAAGTGACCATTAGGAACCTCAGCTTCTTAATAAATAGACAGAACTAATAAATTAGACCAGTGCTGTAACACTGACAAAAGAGAGGTGGCCGTGCTGGAGTCCTGGAGAAAGGGAAAGGGGATTCCTGAGCGAGGAAGAGGAAGGGCTGGGCGCTGGTGTCGGGTTCGGGGTACGGAGGGGTGGGCAGGTGCTAACAGTCAGCCCCCACACCTTCCCCTGCTGGGGCTTTGACGGCAGCCCAGACGCCCTACCCTTTGCCGGCCCTGACTCAGCCAGACCTGGAAAGCCCAAAACCTGGGGCCCAACTCCTTCCTCCTCAACCCCAGGCCCCTGTAACCCAGCCCAAGTGCGTTACTCCTCACCAGTCCACCTGCTCCCTGTGGCGCCTCCTGCCTGCAGCCACGGCTCCTCCGCCCACTCGGAGTAGGACCTGCTGGCTTCCTGCACACGGGCCATTTCACTCGCTCAGCCTGGAACTGCACTTTCGCCACGCGGGGCCCAGAGTCTCTCCTGCTTTGCTTCTACTTCTATTTTAATGAGCCAATGGAATAATTTTTATTTTTAAATGACAAAACATTTCAAATAATCATAAAAGTATCTAACACCCGGACTTAACAACTGTTGATAATTGCCTGTGTTTGCTTCAGATCTTTTTCTTGAAGATATAAAAAGTTACATGAGGTAATAGAAATTGTCTCCTTCTCTCTCTCCAGTGCTAACCACTCTGTTAAAATTGGCTCTTGTTTTTCATCCATGCTTTTCTATCTATGACATACGTGTGCATTCACAAACAGCACTTTATTTAATGATGTTTAGGGTATTTAAAATGTTTACATAAGTAGTATTTTGCTACTTACATTTAACATTGTTTCTAAGATTTACCCATTTTGATGCTTGGAGAACTAGTTCCTTTATGTTTTAAATTACTGTATAGTTTTCCATCTAGGAAAGCATTAAAGTATGTTTCTCTTTCTCCATAGATGGACATTAAGGTTGCTTTCAACCTTGCCTGTGACAACAGTGTGATGAAAATGATCTTGTGCACTTGTGTGGTGGCATTCTAGTGAATGTATGGTGTGCAAGCTTTAGCTTTCTGGCTGTTACTAAATTGCTCCCCGGAGTTGCCTACACACCAGCCAGAACTCTCTGGGAATTCTCCCCTCACAGTACTCAGCTGAGTGACTAACATTTTGCTACTGCCTTAGTTTGCATGTCTGACTGTTTTTGTGGGTGAAGATTGCTTTACGTGTTTTCTGACCATTCAGATTTTCCTCTTCTGTGAATCGTTTCCGTATCATCTCTGTTGGGTTTTATCGTCTTTATTAGTAAGAGATCTTCAAGTACTCTGAGCAGTGAGACTTTTCTGGTTAGGTAGGCATTTTGGGATTGCTTGGCAAGAGCAGGGATGATGCCCTTCTCTGTGTTGGACTCAGATTAATTCGTTGGTTCTTTCATAAAGCAGTGAGATACAAATTAACACAGGGGACAGAGGTCAACCCAAAGGTTTTTCCAACAAATTTCTTTTGTTTTGTAACCAAGATGATATTAGATAACAAACAATAGGTATTAACTGCCCTGTGTTCTCAGCTTCTGCTGCTCAAGTTCCTTCTTGTATTTCAAAAGCCTGTATAGTTCAGGGCCAGCCCTCTGCCCGACCCCATCTTAAAAATGATGGGCTAGAAGATGTCATTTGGCGGGCATGACCTTTCAAACATTTTTTAGCCAAAGAGGTGTCCAGATGACCTTTGAATAAATGAAAGTGATTGGCAGAGATGAAAATGCAATTGTAACTATTTTTTTCTTATTAGGAGAACTGAGCAACACTCTATGGAAGCAGATACACACTTTTTCCTGAGTAAAGAGTGAGACGTGAGAGTGACATGCCCCTAGTCTCTCTCCACTTGCATATTGCATGAATTATCTCTTGGGATGAAACGGCGAGGGCTTTGTTTAAGATGCTTCTAGAAATGCTGGTGCCAGTGTTTTATCTCCTCCCAGGTGAAGAAGAATTTTAAGATGAAAAATGTCTGAAAGCCTTGGCATGTAAGGGCAGGATTTTCCAAGGGTTTCTGGCAAACTGATTAGCAAATGTATTCTCCGCCTTTTGGTATTTTTTGTTTCTGGTGTGCTTTCTGGTGCACAAGCAGATGATCTCACACTTTGTGCTTATTCATGCAGGTCCATCCAACGTGTCTCTTTCCCAGGCCTCATTACATGATTATATCAGCCTTACTCCTTCCAGGACCCTGACTAGTCAGCTCAGCCATCTGCCACTGCCCACAAGTCCATGGATATCTTTATCTTAGTTATTCCTCTTTCCATACAAAGTGGATGATGAAATGCACCATCCGAAGCTATTCATCAGAGGGATTTCCCCTTACCACTGTCTTGAGATGCCCTGAGTTGGGCTGTAGTGCACAGGCATTCCATTTTCAGCTTGTACCAACATACCAAGCCGATCCACCATCAATCAGGCCACTCCTTCTCCAAAGTGGCCATAGGGCCCCCTCCCACAAACAATGCCACAGGTGTGAGCTCAGGGAGAGGCAGAAGAATAACAGAAGAAGGAGTCATAGAGGTCTGAGTTGCCTGCTCGTGCAGCATACTTGTGGCCTCATCCTGATATATCGCTCCCGTTTTACAATCGGTTGTTGAGAGCCCATCCAGTTCTAGGCCCTGTCGGATCTACTCTTACCCAGTCTCTGGCTGCATTGGCCAGACATCAGTTTCCACCCAGGGCCCTGGAGCATAGCAGGAGCTCCAAAGGCCCATGCCTGGGGCTGCTGGCTGTGTGGTCTCCTACACTTCACTTCTTACCACTGTAGGTTTTGGTGCCTACTTCTCTCTCAGTCTCTGAACACATTCCTTTCTTTCATTTGGACTCAACTGTGTATTAAATAAATCATTTTTGCTGTATTTCACTAGTACTTCTGGGTGTTTTTGGCAGGAATATGGCCTGAACATGTCAGCTAAATCTACCATATTTACTGGAAATTATACCAATTTGCTTTTTAGAAATCATGATGGTTAGTTCACTGTAGTCACAGAATTTTATGGATAAATTCAGTGGATAACCTCAGACATCATAACAATAAATGCAAAGCAATTTCTCTCCAAGCTTAGAATGCGGTTTCCATTACTTGACACTCGACATGTGAACATTATATTTTCCTTGGTGGTGGAAGGAAACACTCTTTCTAATGGAAACAGTTGGTGTTTACATATTCCTTGTTCCTAAAGGTCACAATATCATTAATGTGACAACATCTTGCTAGAAGCAACTATTCAAGCTACAGCAATATTATGTTGAGCCGTTGCCTGGTGATTAGAGAGAACTTTAAAATGATAAAATACAGAATAAGGCTATAGACATAGAAGCAGTTGAAATTTTCCAGATAATCTTGATAAATGGAGAAAGGAAGCAAATAGGTGCATTTCACTTAGATTTCAGAGAGATGGCTTCCAGTTGCATTTGAGTACCAAACTTAAATCCGCCTCCAGGCACAAGAAAGTGGGGCAGCTGACACTTACATAGCAGATCACACTGGGTTTGGCTGCCCTGACAGCATGACAGAGGTCATATATATGTGTATCTATTTTTTCTTTTCCGTCAGAGATATTCCCTGTGCATAAGGCAAGCAAAGGCACATTTTCACTCATCTACTGGCAGACGTGTCTACAGATGCCATCTTTTACATCCTGCTCCCGCACACAACATAATTATGGGGCCGCGAGGTGAGGGCCAGACCACAATATGCCCAGAGGGGTCCAGAGAGACTGGGGAAGTAGGTGATGCTTGAAAACAGGAAGGAAAAACTGTCATGTAAAGACATGCTGAGAGCAGAGCGGTGGCCAAAATGATCACATGCGAGGCAGTTGCTGAGGCAGGCATCCAAGAAAATTGTATGTGATTCTCATTTTTAACTATCAGATGTGTAGTTTTAGGGTTGAGAAGCTAAAAATAGGCATCATTCCATGCAATCCACTCCCTCTATTTTCTTATAATTAATTCTCAAACAGCTTGTATTTCCCTAGCATCGTGTAAGAGGTACATTAAGGACAATACTTGAAAATGCCCCAGAAATAAAATGGAAAGTTAAAGTCAGATGCTCATATGAGTGATACAGTAATATCTGTTCTACATATGTCAAAGAACGTTCATTGTTTGTTGCTTTCAGGAAGCGTTCAAGTATGATATTCCAAATGCCTCTGTCATGAGGCCTTATTGATTAGAAGTAAAATATGATGCCCATTTGTTTGAAGACTATGTATATTTTATTTAGTTTTATATACAGCATGTAACTTATGATTATATGTGTTTAATATTTTGCCAGGAAATCTCCATATAAAGCAGAGAAATAGAAGCCACACACACATATTTTTTTCTTCTACTTCCTTTACTGCACTTTCTCCTTGTCAAACTGAGTTGGTTTCAATGGTTTGGTCTATTTTCTCTCAATCATTTTTTTACTATTTAAATCTTCCTAGTAAATTTCTAGATCCCTAGTTTTCCCGTGTCTTTATTTTTTCCTCCTCTTTTTGGGCA
The DNA here is from genome assembly GCF_021234435.1 of Artibeus jamaicensis. Taxonomy (NCBI): domain Eukaryota; kingdom Metazoa; phylum Chordata; class Mammalia; order Chiroptera; family Phyllostomidae; genus Artibeus; species Artibeus jamaicensis. The sequence goes on along the minus strand of NW_026521812.1, from coordinate 37,558,489 downwards.
ATGTGTCTACTTTGTTCTCTCTCACTAAGCATTCTGTTGTCACCAGGACTGGTTAAAATAGTTTCCTTTTCCAAGTGGTGATTCTGGGTAACAGTGGGCAGTAGGTCGAAAGCAACTTCAGTATACTTTTCCACCAGAAGCATTGCCTTCTGCATGTGAACTTGGCTACCAACAAACTCAAGTTCTTTATGCTTCCTATTGACCTGGCAACGTACTAGTCATGATTTTATCTCTAAAGAGTCACTGAGAAGCTGTAGCTCATTGGATTATCATCCTTATCACTCAGGAAAAGTTCTCAAGTGTAAATCATAGGGTAGCTAGAGATTCAATTCAATCCCTGTCAAAATCTCTAGGCTTTTTTTAAAAAAGAATTTGACAAGCAGATTCTAAAAACCATATGGAAAGACCAAGGGATTGGAATTGCTAAATCAATTTCAGAAAGAAGGATACAGAGGGGCCACACTTCCTTATTTCAGAACTCAGTATAAAGCTGCAGTGGTCAAGAAAGTGTGCCACTGACGTGACCTGTGTGGCTCAGTTGGCCGGATGTCACCCCGAAGGGTTAAAGGTCCCAGTTGGGAGCCATGCCTGGTTGCAGGTACAGTCCCCAGCTGGGAGAGTGCAACCAGTGTTTCTCTCTCACACTGATGCTTCTCTCCCTGTCTTTCATTCTGCATTCTCCTCTTTGTAAATAAATAAATAGATAAATAAATAAATATTTTTTTAATTAAAAAGAAGAAAATTTCACATTGGTGAAAGGATAGGTATATAAATCAATGCAAGTATAGGGAAACTAAAAATAACCACTGTATAATCAATTGATTTTTTCATAAAGGCACAAAACCAATTTAATAGACAAAGGGTGGTTTTTTCAACAAATGGTGCTGGGACAATTTAACATCATATGCAAAAAAAAATTAACCTTGAGCCATACCATATACCTTATCCAAGAATGATTGAGCTAGGCAACTGAAGTAGTTCTGATGAGTTAGATTTTGTCAGAATGGAAAACTTCTATATGAAAGACACTGTTGAGAATGAAAAGATAAGCCACATATCAAGGGAAATTATTTGCAAAACATACATCTGTCAAAGGACTTGTATCAGAATATAGTAAAAAAACAAAAATAAAACCCCCCAAATTCTTAGGACTTTATAATAAGAAAACAACCAAATAAATGATGGCCAAAAGGTTTGAACAGATACATCACCAAGGTAGATATAGAGGCGACAAAAAGAAAGCACTTGAAAAGAGTCTCATGTCGTTATTTATCACAGAAACGAGCACCTGAGCACCTGCGCTCTCTCGCATCACAGGTGGACATACACAGTGGGGAACCTCTTTGGGAAACAGTTTAGTGTGTTGCTATAAATTTAAACATATACTCACCGTCACACCCAGAAATCCTATTGCTACATATTAACTAAGAGGAATGGAAACTTATATCAACAATGAAACCTGAACATAAATGTTTATACAGGTTTTATCTATAATGGCCAAAAATTGGCAACAAGCCAAATGTCCTTCAGCTGTTGGATGGATAGACAAGCTGTGGTACATCTGAGCAGTGGAGTACTACTCAGGAATAAAAAGGACAATCTACTAATACCTGCAGCAACAGAGACGAATTTTATGTGCATTGTGCTTAGTGCAAGAAGCTGAATGGGTTGTATACAGTATGATGCCATTCATTTGACACTCTAGGAAGGCAAAGGTAGGGCTGTGAAATGGACCAGTGGTTATGGGGGGTCACGGGTGAGAGGAGGAATGACTACAAAGGCACATGAATGGCAATTTGGGGGTGTGCAAAGTGTTCTATATCTTGATTTTGGTCGTGGTTGTGTATGCATGTACACAAATTCATAGAACTGTAAACTAAAAAGAGTGAATTTTACTATATGCAAATTTATATCTTAATTTTTTTTGTTTGGAAAAATTTTTTAAATTAACTTTTTTCCAATTACAGCTGACATACAATATCAATGTGATATTACTATCAGGTGTAAAATTATACCTTAATTTTTAAGAAATAAAAGGGGGCAATAGGTAGAAATGATAATTATTGGAGTGATGAGTTTATGAGGTACAGAATACATTGATCCCTGGTGTTACACATGCTAAGCATGAATGTTTCCACAGTTAAAACTAAAAACAGCAACAACGAAGCAAACCTCTTGGCCTAATAGTCCCCTGTCACCACCACACCACTTCTGGGGGGTCTTTCCCAGAAAAACTTCTTCAAAGAAGTTTTCACTTCCTCCCCTTCCACTCCGGCTTTGGTCCCCATGGCTTTGCCGATTCATGTCAAGGTTCTTGTTAAGATCACCAGTGACCTTCTGACTTCACGTAGCCAAAGCAAGAGGTCATCTACTTGTCTCATTTTACCCCAACTTGTAGCAGCATGTGTCAGTTTCTTTTCTCGGTTTCTGTGACATCATTCATACTCTGTGTTTCTCCCCTGTTCAGGCCTTTTTTGTTTGTTTCATTTGCTGCCTCTCTTTTGCAAAACCTCTAAACTGTGATACATCCGAGGGTTAGGTCCTCACCCCCAGTTCTCTTATATTTACACTCTGTCCCTAGCTGATTTCACTGGAGCCTGTGTCTTTAAGTATTGTCTGTATGTCTGTAGTTCCCAAATCTGCATCTGTGGCCCTCACTGAGAACCTTCAAAGTCATGTATCTAACATCCTTCCTGATACCTTCATTAAAAAGTCTACTAGGCACCACAACATGAAAATGCCTACAGTTGAAATGGTCCCATCCTTATGCCTGTACCCCAGTCTGTACCCCAGTTAAGGGGCTACTTCTACTCCTCTTCTTCCTACTCCTCTCTCCAGCCACTTGAGATAAAAGCAGGAATCATCCCCACGTCCTCCCATGCTCATCTCCTACCCTCCCGTGATTACTCATCTATTTCCAAAACACGGACTGAACGCTTTCAAGTTTCATTTCTACCACTAAGACCCTAATTCAGGCCACCATATTCCGACTGATACTTATTTCTTCTTCCTACTCCTGCCTCTCTTCCTCCTTCTTTGATAAATGTTTATGTCTAATTTAAGTTATAAAATTCATATATAGTTTTACGAATGGTGCCTATAGTACATGAAACTTTAAATTTACATTTCTGTGAAACTACAATACTCTATTCTTTCATTTCTCAGAGTTTTTAAGTACTATTAAGTAAAATAGAGGAATCATAAAAGTGAAGACAGGCAAATATGGAAATACCATGTCTCATTCAAAGTCACGTCTGCATTCCTAACTTTGAAGATGGGGTTTAGTGCCAAGTCCCTGGCAAGAAAGTAAACACTATTTGTTCAGGGAAATGCAATGCTTGAAAACTAATGATATTTGAGCTGGTCGGTGCACATTAAAATTTGAAAGAAACCTTATTATTTAGCTCCGTCAACTGTCTTTAGAGACCCAGAGCTAATCCTAGGAGAGAGAACACTCTCCTCTCAGAATTTGTTTCATTTCATTAGGACTAATTTATTAGGAAACCATTGGGAACCTACTGTGGGAAATTAGCAGATGGACAAAGGAGCAAAATTTTTAAATTAGTGACTTCTAATTTCTTGTTGATGGACCCCCTACCTTATTCTTTATTTGGTCTGGATACAAACTGAAGAAAAAAATCTTTACGTTCTCTTACCTTACTTCTGACGTAATAGAGAGAGCTCTTTTAGTTTCTCTCTCAGGAATTATTTACCAAATGGTCAGTACCTCGGACTCTTCAAATTTTCTAGAATCTCCTGCAATCAGGCACTGCAATTGAATGTGACTGCAGAAGACGACGGAGGTGAGGTCGGAGACCGAGGAATCAGGAAAGCAGCACCGAGCACCAGCCGCTCGCGCTGTGGCTCCCCCGGCGTTGGCTGCGACCACAGGTCAGGGCCGGGGATTCATTAGCGTCAGACTCCGAGGCGTACGAAGCCTCTTGGGCTTCTCATAATTGTCACGTAAACCCTGGGCGATTTCCTCCACCACCTCGTTTTTTTGCACACTAAAAAGGCGGAGTTGAATTTTGATTTTAGCCCTTTTCATTTTAAGTGAAGTAACTTTTATTTTTTCATTTCTAAAGTAACCCAGGATCTTAGCAGTTGTCCTTAATATACAGCTGGTTCTGTGTCTCACATGGGGGTCCTTTCACCTTCTTCCCACCTGCACTTGCCGACCTCCATCTGCCGCTGTTGAACTGAACTCTGCTGACAGTAATCTGAACTACTGGAGCATTCTTGGAATGTGGGTTCTTGTGAACACACTACCCACTACTTTCTTTTTTAGTAAATATCCAAACAGCAAGCAAATATGCCTTATGATTTTACAGATCTTCCCAATGTCTCTGAAAATTAAGATTATGGGCCTCAAATCCTCTTACTACTTACTGGATGAACAATAAGTCCTCTGATATTTTGGATATAACACTTGGAGGAAGGGGGTAGTTTTCCTGATTCTTTCAAGGCTGTGAGTAATTGAAAAAGAAACAGGACTCATCTTCCTAAATCTTTCGAAGTCCCTCTTGGCTTGGTGAATGGAGCTTTGTTGTGTGTTTTGTTTTAACAAAGTAATGTATGCATGTAGTTTAAAAAATCAAATAGTGCTAGAGGGTGATAATAAAATACTACCATATACACTACATAGACCCAACCCAGTCTACAGAGACAATTTTATTAAATACTTTTTTAAAGCTGTTCCTTTGGTATTTACCTGTTCATTTCCTTTAAAAAATATGTGGGTATTGCCACCTCTTGAGACTTAATTATCTTTTTATTTACTATGGTAGATGACGGTTTTAGCTTCATGTAGACTTACTACCCTCCTACTCCCTCATATATCTGTATTATCATTGTTAGTAACATCCATATTTGGTGTTTTCACTTTATAACCATGTAACTATTGTTCACTGCTGAGTCAGAAAGTTACATTCATTTATTTAGAGATAATAATTGTCTCCATTTTTCATTTGCTTCATTTTCTTTCAACTTTATGGATTAGTTTCCCTGTAAGGTCCTCTAGTTTCCTTAGGCTTAAATCATTCGAATAATCTTATTTTCTAGTCTTTATCTGAAACACCCTTAAGAGTTCTTTTCCTCTCTCTGCTCCAATTGGACTGGTTGTTTTCTAGAAGTTTGACATCTGTCACCCTGTGCACGGACAGCCTGAGAGGTATATTAGGGTTCTCCAAAGAAGGACAACCAACAGTGTGTGTGTGTGTGTGTGTGTGTGTGTGTGTGTGAGAGAGAGAGAGAGACAGAGAGAGAGAGAGAGAGAGAGAGAGAGAGATTTTATTTAAAAAGTTGACTTAGACAATTGCGGGGACCAGTAAGTCTAAAGCCCACGGAGCAGGCCAGCGAGCTGCAGACTTCGGGAAGAGATGGTTATGGCAGCTCGAGTCTGGAGGCAGAATTTCCTCTTGCTCAGTCTGTCTCATCTTCTTCTCTGTTTGGGTGGCACCCACCCACATTATCGAGGGGAATCTATTAAAAGTCTACAGTTTAAATGTTAATCTCATTAGAAAAGAAGGAGGAGGAGGAACTTCACCATGGAATCTACACTGGTGTTTGACCAAATATCTGGGTACCTCGGTCTAGTCATGCAGACACATAAAATTGTCACAAGAAGTAACAAGAACACGAGGGCTCATTACCCACACGTTGAGGACACTTTCTGTGGGAGAGGTCCTGTCCTCTCCAGTACCTTACCTCTCCGATGCTGGCCATTTTAGGACAGCCTCAGATGTCTACCTTGTTTCCTCCACCCAGGGAGACCGCCACTGTCTGCTGCTTGGGTTGCACTCCTGGGTGCCAGTGTGGAAAATGCCCTTGGGGAGAAAGCCATGGTGAATGTCAGACATACCTTGTGTGCCCTTCTGCATGGTTGCTGTCCAATGCCTGAGAAGAGTTGTTACTTTTATTCGTTAGGGGTTATACAGCTGTTTATGATAGAAGGATAAGGACAGTATCAGATACCAGAACTAAAGGCATTCTTATCATGCCTTCTAACTGGTCCTGTCTCCCACTCTCACTCCTACAATCTATTTATTCTCCACCCAGAATCAAGTAAGTAAGTAGTCTTGTCAAAATTTAAGTCAGATTGTAACGCTCCCCTGCCCAAACTCTGAAAGCTTCTCATCACAACCAGAAGGAAATTTATACACCCTCCTCACCCTGGCCACGAGCCCAGCACGCCCCGAGCGTTCTCTTTCCCTCCAGTCTCATCTTTGTCTCTCCCTTCCCCTCACCTCCGCCCGGCCACACCAGCCTCTCTCTGCTCCCGGAATGTGCCAAGCTGGCTCCTGCCTTCAGATTTTGAAGATTGTATATCCTGATGTACTCTTTACTTGACATACTTGCTCACCGGGGCTTTGTCCTCATTGTCTCGCAGTTGACTTTCTGCTGTCATTCCCATCTCAGCACAAACCTCACCTTCTCAGAGTCTTCCCGGACCAGATAATTTAAGCAGCCCCCACCCAAGACATGTCCCATCACCCTGCCCCGTTGCAGTCTCTTCGTGGAACTTTATCCACAACTGTTCCTTTGTGAGCAGCTTTCACAAGCTTTTCTTGTTCATTTCTGGGTGTGGGTTCGGTTCCCCTCCACTACAATGTAACTCCAGTGAAAGCAGGAACCTTGCCTGAATTGTATGCTGTGCTATCCTCAGCACTTAAAACAGAGCCTGGGTCATCGGAGATTCTCCATCAAATCAACATTTGTTCAATGAAGGAGTAAACCTGGACAGACAGATCCAGGGCTGGGGACACCTGTCATAACAAGCAGGTTAATTAACAGGAATTTGTTTTGGCTGCCACTTGTATGGCCTCAAATTTGGAAGGAAGCTCTAAAATGCTGCCTTCCTTGGTCTGGCTTCAAGGGAACATTTTTTGGTGCATGTCTGCTCGGTGTGCCCTAGAATTTCGGGGTGCATGCCACGTACCATCACCAGAAGATATGCTAAGAGCTCAGCCTTTGGAGTCAAAAGGCACCTCATATCAATCTTGTTTTGCCACGTTCTAGCTGTGTCCCCCATCTGTGAAACAGGATAATAATATCCTTGTCGCATAAAAGTTTTGTGGAGGTTAAGTTAACTAATGCATGTAAATGACTTAGGATTGTATTTTGGCATTGCATTTGGAATGTTCAAAATATAGTTCATGCTATTATTAAGTAATAATAGTTTATGTGATGGTGGTAGCTATTTTGTGGGATTAGTAGAAATCTTACTAGGGGATGGTATTAGGTGAGGGATGAAGCGCTGTGCCTAAAAGTCACTTTTTTTCAGTATTTCCCCAATAAATCACCCCCTCTAATTACTTCTTGGCATCATACAGTCATAATATTTACAGGGTGGAGCAAAAGAAGTTTTGTAGGTTTTGTATGAAAAATAATACAATAATTAATAAATAATAAGATAAGAATAAACTCTTTGTTGCATACTCACAACTGTAAATCTATTTTGCCCCACTCTGTATCTTGTGCATTGCTATTTAGCTCTTTTTATAAGTTATACTTTTTCTTTTCCTTGAATGTAATTGGTGCTACAAGTCTCCTCTCTTTTAAGAATTTTTAGATGTTTAATTTAATGTGTTCTTTTCTGTCCCAGTTCCCTTTTCCACTAGCCACCATTCTTAAGTAGTTAACATATTACTTAGCTTTAAGTGTCCTTGTGAAATGTGTCTTGTGAGCTTGTACTATCCAATCAGAATGCCATGATGTCTGGGGCCCAGGGAATGTTGCTGTGGGGCTCCCTGGAGAACAACCAGACGGAGCATCTATAGCACCGGGAACCACACTGCTAGTCTTGGCAAATTGTCAAATGCCTACCCTAGGGTTGGTGAAGGTGGATGACTCTGTATCAGTGGAGGTGGTGACAGTGGGGACAGCAAGGCGTGAGGGTCTGTGGACACAGGGCTTGGTCGTAGCCTCATGGTAGGACTGCTGGGCCTCACAGCTGGGACCTCAGACAGTGTGGACTCTGGCTTCCTGTCCATGGAAAGCTGGCAGAGCAGCCACCTGAGTGGACCAGTGGCTGGGGAATCAGGCTTAGAGGTCTCCGTTTGGGTTTCTGGGCCACTGCGATGCAGGGATGATCAAGACTAGTTCATAAACACTTGAAAGCAGCTCTGGAGAAATTCCAGGATATTTAGAGAAAGCTGAGAGCTGTCTTGGAAAAGACTGAAATTCTTGCTAGAAGCAATGGGTGCTTAAAGCCTTTGTGATTTAGGTCTCATAGTGAATATGACCTTTCTTATTATTGTGGGTTGGCGAAAGGGGCACAGTGATTACATAGATAAATACAAGCTTTTAACTCTTTGAGTAAAAGATGCAAGCACAGGGGGAAATTTTCACCCCTGATGGCCAGGACCACAGTGTGCCCATGAACCTGGACCTCTCCTGTGGAGTGTAGTAGTAGATTATCCTGTTTCTTTGTAGTTGGTGGGTTATGTTTCCTCCAGCCACTGTGGTTCATAAAGGGCACTCTGTTCAGAGTTCCTCAGTATGATGGGCCACCTACTGACAGATGCATCACAAAGGCTGCACCCAGGGCTCTGACCATCCCCTTCCTCATCCAGGAAGTCTTGGAGCATCACTCCCATCTCCCCAGCCAGGACCCCCAGCTCAGTGACTGGCCAGGCCCTTCACCAGCCTCTCCTCTCACTGTCAGCTCTGCCCTGCCATCCATCCCCTTCCTGCCATCCATTCTTCTCACATTCAGAGCCCTGTGAACTTGAATGGCAATGAGCTTGAACCACAGACCAGAAGTCTAAATGTCCTGACCACAAAATCTCATAAATTATGATCTTGGTTCTTTTGGAAGTGGTGGACACAGCTTTCTTCACCATAGTCAAGATATGATGGAATTAACCTGTGAGGAATGTGTTGAGGGGATGGAAATGGAGTGGACCAGAGACCTAACAAACTGTTTGCCCCCAGTTTCCAAGACTTTTGCAACCAGTCATGTGCAACAAGTTAGGAAGAAGGAAAGGGAGAGAAAGAAAGACAAAGAAACAGAAGGGCATTTCCCTCTGTCTCCTATTATGGGGCTACTGAAGTTTTAGGGGAGTGAGTTATTATAAACTTCAAGTGTGCACTTGGGAATCTGAGCCTCTGGGAAGCTTTGAGCTGTTCCCATAAAGAGCTGAAAGGAACTGTGACTAGAAACATTCTCTCCACCCAGTAAACTCTGGGACCGAATGAATTGAACGAGATGTCTTTCTGCTTTAATTTTTTCTCCACTTCCTAAGTCCACATTTAAGGGAAAAAAAAAAAACATTTTTTGAGACTATACCAGACTAGTTAATAGAACAGGATAATTCTGGATACAAGGCCTGCAAAATAGGAGAGTATAATGAGAGGCATTTGAATGGATGTCATTGTCTTTTATGAAGCATGCTTTTGTCTCATTGTTTTCATCTAAGACTTCTTGCAAAACAATGGGCTTTGAACGTGCAAGATATGCTGCTTAACTCTTAAAGAGCTGACAGACATCACACCTTTTCAGGGAGGATTGTGACTGGGGCTTCAATCATCCCCTTCCCCACCCTGTGCAGGAGGTGAGACAATTAGAGAGAACAGTGAGCTGACTATCCTACACCCAGTTCCAACCATGTCAGAAGAAACTAAACATATCTTGTGGTCAAACTGTAGAGGCTCCTGCTTCTAACAAGGTGGGCTAACAAGTCGTGTGAGGAAGGTAACATTACCCACAGAAACAACAATGAGACTACAAAATGCCACTGTGTGAGATTTCCTTCATCCGAACAGGCTGAGACCTTTTTCTGATACTACATATTGAGTGAAACCAACAAAGAAAGCCATTTCGCAATATGGCCAGCTTTCGTAGACTGTCATTTCTACCCTGTAAAAATATCAGAATGCATTTTGGCAGAAATTTTTACTGTGATGCCGCTTTTGCTGTTGTTTTCTTCTACTTCCCCATATTTAAGGCTCTGGTGACACAAATGTTAGGGACCATCAGCAGGAATGCTGAGGAACTCTCCCTGGGTCACGTGGTTACTCACGGTAACAAAAATGTATTGACATCCTGAATCAGGGGCTGTTCCAAGCCTCTGCTTCTAATCAATTTTCATTATAGTCTTTTGTTCTCGGAGCTCTCCAGGAAGCCCCCGCAGAGCGGGAAGACAAGGTGACTGCACCCCGACGTGGATGTATGTGGCAGCAGGAGCACATGGAACAACATGGGGACCCCCAAAGTGCCTGCCATGCAGGGTCTTGTCAACTTCGAATGTGTTCGTGTGCGTACAACATTCAACCAGTGTCCGGCGCAGGAGCGGGCTTAATAAATGTTAGCTATTTTTATTAGTAGTAATAGTATTTGCATGTAGCACACACAAATACATCTGCATACACATGTGTACTTTGTGCCAGAAAGGCTTAGATTTGAAATAAGAGCCTGTTTTTTAGCCTTGAAGTGTCCGACAGAGCTTAGAGCCAGACTCGTCCGGACTGCAGCAAGAACCACCTTCTTCTCCTTTTCTTTTTCCATCACAGTGAAATAAACACAACATTAACTTTTCCATTTTAACCTTTCAAGTGTACACTTGAGTGGCATTAAGCACATTCACACTGTTGTGTAACCAGCATTCACATGGCTGTGTAACCATCAACGCCATCCCTTCACCTTTGAACATTTCTAACTCCCCAAACTGAAATTCTGTAGCCATTCAACACTAACTCCCCCCTCCCCGCCCCTCCTCCCCCGTTCTACTCTCTGTCTGTATGAATTTGACGACTCTAAGTACTTCATGTCAGTGGAATCGTACACTGTTTGTCCTTTTATGTCTGGCTTATTTCACTTGGCATACTGTCTTCAAGGTTCATCCCTGTTGGAGCATGTGTCAGAATTTCATTCCTTTTTAAGACTGAATAGGGAGCCTTCGTTTTAAGATTGAAGTATTTTGGGAAGACCATATGGCCATAGCTCACACAGGCAATTATTTTCACTCTCTCTTCTCTCTCCTAGGCCTCATTGTATGAATATTCTAACAAGATGTAATGACGTGGCTTCCCGGTGGTGCTTTTTCTCCAGGAATGGCTTTGCCCTTGAACTTGGGCTCTGGAGTCAGATGGACAGATGTGCATTTGCATCTGCATTCTGCCACTTGAGGAGTCTATTGTCTTGGGCATGCATTAAGGTCAAACCATATGGTATGGCTGATATTTGATCATCTTTTGGATACAAAAATGACAATTTCATATGGCTCAACCTAATTCTATACCTCTTAACTCCTCAGTTATGTTAAGTAAAACAGAGTTAATAATAGTGCTTGCCTCATAGGGTTGCTATGGGAATCGAATGACATAATGTGAGCACAGGGTTTGGTCTGAGCTTGGCCAAGAGGGCGGTGAGCGCTGGGGCTGTGGCAAGGGCTGATGTCGCTACCTCTCTGGGGGACAGAAGCCTCTCCTCACACGTCCAGGCTTTCAGGAGTCTCCTGCTCACCTGTCTGCCTCCCCTCCTGCACCTGATTGATTGTATCTTCATCGGCAGCTCAAGGGCATGAAAGTCGATCTGGAATGAGAGCAATTTTTCTGACACTTCATTTTAGAGGCAGTGAACAAAATAAATACTATTCCCTATCTTCATGGAGTTAATGTTCTAGTCAGGGAGGAGAAAAACAACATTAAGTAAGAAAAATATAGGGTACCTTAGGAAAACCACAGTATGGGAGGGGCATGTGAATTGTCAGGGGGACACTTCAGATAAAAGAGGATACTGTGCCCTTGCTTCCCTGCCTGAAGCAGGTTTGCATGTTGACCTTCCTTCCGGGCCTTCCCTGTATCACTGCCTTCCCTCCCTCCTTCCCTCTCACTCCCTTCCCACTCCCATCTTCCCTTCCTTCTGTACTTCATTCTTTGTCTCTTCCAGTTTGGATCCTGGGCAGCCCTCTTTGTTACTTGAAACTATTTTTCAAGGTGGTTGTATGCCGACCGTACAGGTTCCCTGAATGAGGAATTCGGAGAGCACCTCCGCCTCAGCCCGGTCCATCATGGGCTGCTGCCCCAGCTGCCCTGGCCTGGTGTCCATCATTAACTGGACCATCTTGGGCTTTACCACAGTTCCCTTTGCATTTTACTCTTCTCTGCCCAAAAGTCTCCAAACATCTCCTACCTGAGGCCTCCTATCTCCTTGCCAACCAGTGTCCCTCCCAGTTTTCAGGGAGTCACATGGCCCCCCATTTGCAGTACTTCCTCCTCTGAGCTGTCCTTCTCTCGGGCTCCAGCCAGGCCTGCTACCAGCCAGTCCAGGGTAATTCATGGGAAGGGGTTTTTTTGCCCTTCCCCTCACAATATCCATGAGACTTTCTAGGGCCTTAAAACTATTTTATAAAAAACACAGATAAGCTCACAAAAATTAATTGATTAAAAGATGTATATTTCAATACTACTTTTTTACAGAATATCAGTGGTTTGTCTTTATTTCGAAGCTCATGCTCCAGGTAGGGAGATGTGTCTGTGGGGATGGCAGGGGCAGTAGCTGATGATACTCTGCTTTCCACCCCACGGACCTGCAGGTTGTCCTTGGGTTTGAGATGAATCGTGGTGAGTGGTGGCCCTGGTCCTTGTGATGCCGCCTCTTAGGTTCACCACTGACTCAAGCTTTTGCTTCAAAAATGCTGCCTCATCCCTAATGGCTCAATCAGGAAAATATTATTTTCAGATGTTTTAAATTTGTGCTGCGAGAAACATATGTCTTGCCATATGGAACACAATAGGAGCTAGTTAGGGCCGGAGTGGAAACCAGAAATGGGAGTTCTCTTTCATTCCGTGTTTGAAGTCAGATCTGGCCAGATTTCCCCGACCAGCCATCTCAGCTGTGCTCTGAGTCAGAGTACATGTGCCTCGGAGACAGGCTGTGCGGAAAGGCGACGCCCCCTCGCTCACTAGCCGTGCGTCAGTTAGGAGAGCGGCTGCGGGGCTGCTGCAGCCCCATCTGGAAATCAAGTCACAGGCAACCTCGCAAGTGCTCCAAAGTCATGTGCGCTGCGATAGAGGATGCTAAAACGTGTCAATCTGTACACCACGGTAGTCCAGCGTGAAGGTTTGATCAGCGTAGTTTAACCATTAGTTTTGAAAACAAAGCCCTTACAGTTATAGTAGTAACAGTATTGGACTTCCACATTCAACATGAGAAAGAAAGGAAAGGGAGACTGGGATTTGAATAAGCTTTTGCTTGTTGTCACTGACTCACTCAACATGTGCCTTCTTTGTGTGCGGCCCAGAGCTGGGCTCTGCGGAGGAAAGGTGTGTACGACAAGTCCTGCTCACATATAGAAAAGCCTCTGATCCGCCTTGCTCTTCCCCGGGCCTTTTCTTTCAGGATTGCTTGGTTTCCTTTACCGAGCTGCTCCATGTACCAGGCATTGTGTGACGGGCTAGGAAGCAGGAGACAGGTGGGAAAACAGAGAACTGCCTCCCATGAGCTAAGAGCTGTGCGTTACATAACTGTGGGATGCTAAAGCAGCTCAGTAGAGGTCACAGAGACAGAACAGAAGGTTAGAGGCAGCTTCCCAGAAGGCACAGCACTCAAGTTAATCTGTGAAGTTTACCTGAAGTGTATCACTCGCAGTCTGTTCTGGTGGTGATGCTCGGCTCTGCCCCATGATTCTGTTGCTGGCAGCTGCGCTAACGTCACACTTGCCTTCCCTGAAGCCTGGGGGCCGTGGCGCCATGCGCTTCTAGCCTGGATGCTGCTCCAGTCAACAGAACGCTCAGTTCCCAAGCTGCACCCAAACGGAGCCCCTACTGAATTCCTGTTTCCAGTCTCAGGTGTAGTAGGAATCTCTACTCTCGTCTCATTTGCAGAGCAAAGACATCTGATGAGTTTTAAATCCAAGGAATGGCTACTCCTTCCTAGCTCTGGGCACCAGCTCAGCCCCTTTTGGGTCATTTGGGATCCTCTTCCCCTCCCTCTCATCAGAGGTGACCACTCAGAATCTTAATATGACGGATGTACACTAGAAAAACATCTTTACAGAGTATCAAAGGGACACTGTTACTTCAAAAGGTGTGGTGGCGAATGAGCTGTAGGGATGAGGGCAGAGCCAGGTGGGAGAGGACTCGGACACTAGACTGAAGAGTGTGGACAATAGAAAGCCATTGCTATTCTTGTCCATGAAACTAATATGAAAAAAACAGAGTTTTAGGAAAACAGCTCAACGAGAGGATGTAGGATGGATAGGATAAAGAGACTGGAGGCAGGCAGACAAGCTAGGGCAGTAGTGTAATAGTTCAAGTTTAGTAATGATACTATTGGCCTTGGAAGAGGAAAGAAAGGGTGGAGCAAAGGGAGAAGTGGAAAGACTTGGAGAGGGATGGGAGAGCATGTGATAGAGAAAAACAGCCATCAGTGGTGCTGAGTTCAGGCAGACAACTGACCTGGTTAGTACAGATGGAGGAGCTGCTGTTACTGACTTGCAGTAATACAGGGTGGTTATTCTAAGGCTCTGTGCTAAAAGCATGGCTTGTATGCTGAGTATGACTATATGCTGCAAGATCAGACATTTTTCTTTCTGTTTTCCTTTACTTTTATGTTTCCCTGGCCTTGGGCTGTGGTCCCTGTCCCCTCTGTCCTCAGACGAGCGTACTTACTCTCCATCTGTGCTTTGGGAACAAGCACTAAGGGCTTGGGCCCAGGGACGAGCAAACAAGCAAAAGCAGATCATAACCTGGATATAAAAGGTTTGAGCTTTGAGTGGTCTTGAGTATATGTATTGTAGTAACCCGTGTGGCTTGTTTTAATGTAAAGTTTGAAGGGTAAATTTTTAAAATCCTACTCTTATTTGAAAAGTGGAATCAAAAGAAAAATAATTTCAGGTTCAATCATGGGAAAATCAGTGCTTAAGTCTGGATTCACCAAAGCTTGTTTTGAATGGTCAGATTATTTCACACGTGTGTCCGTGTCGATGGTCAGGACCTTTTAGCCCCTAAATCAGACGGCAGTGGGGTCTCTAACATTCCCTCACTCTGAAACAGCACGAGGGATTCTTGTTGCTCTCTAGGCTGTTTCAAGTTTCTTTCTTCCCATGCCTCGGATAAGGTTCTTCCAGAGCGGGGCTGTGGACCCTCACAGACCTCCAGGTCCAGCTTCATCTGGAAAGGTAAGGCTCCTCGGGGCCAGTCTTTGTGAGGATCTCAGGCCACTGCATAGGGTGCTGTGGGGTGTTGTGTTATGTTCCAAGTGCTTAAAAGTGGAAAACTCAGATCCATCTCAGAGAATCAGCCACATGTTGATAGCGAATGTCTCTGGAATTTCTATCTTTACTGCTAGACCAACATGAAGTCAGTGTTGAAAAAAGCAAGCTTGATATTTTTGCTTCTTTTTCCATTTCAGTTTGGGGTGCTGGTGCTATGTTAATCAAGGCTCATGGGAAATGTCTGGTGCTGGTGCTCAGAGCAGAATAGCTACAGTTGTTCAGAACACGGAGGGCTCCTTGTAAATACTACAAACTAAATTGTTGGGTTAATGTAAAGTTACAGAAATAAAATAGTTGTCTCTTTCCTCATACATTCAGAGTTAATATCCACCCTGCGGAGACAAAAAAAATGAGGAGGAATATGGAGGAAGGCAATGAATGTTCAGCTGGAATGAAAAATAAAGATAGACTACTACGAATAAGCTGATGTTTCCCCCCACCCAGAACTCATTTGGATTAATCTTATAATTAATGCTTTTAATGTTAAATTATAGATTAATGGCCACTTGAAAGCATTTATTAGGTAGGCTTTTCATTCAAGATGGCAGAATGAAACAATTTGAATATACATTCCTATTGCTGTATATTAACATAATGAATTTGAGATGTTCAGTCAACTCCTTTGAGGGAAAGAATAGAAAAAGTGAAGGAGAGAAAAGCAAGTTTCAAGAGGGAAAGTTAAAACAGAGAGCTCTCTTTACCTGGTCAACTATTTCAGGGCAGGAGATAAGACTCCTCATTAAGAGCTAGCATCATAAAAAGTACTTCATCTGAGGAAATTAAATAGAAAGAAGGAAGGGAAAGCAGGAAGCAAGGGGGATGGAAAATGTTTCTCTATATTTCTAATTATTCACTTCATTTCCTGGAAAGGAATGGCTGCTCACCGGTGGGCTGGTCTAGTTTAATATTTACCTCAGAGTACTATTTTATTGCCCGAGCTTTATTAACAGAGTCCAATTGCCAAGAAAAAGTGAATGTGCATTAGAAAAATGTGGACTTTCTCATTACTAGTGGATATGAAGACATTGTCTAAGTTTTTCTCATCACTTTTTCTGAGTGATGAGAGTTTAATTTGAATAGATAATGCAAACCAAAAAAAAAAAACCAACCCAGAAGTATCATGTAGGGCCAGAGAGACAGCTTAAATAACCCTCCTTTTTATTTTTTCTACTTTGCAAAGTCAACTTGAGGTTTATGTAGGAAATAAATTATGTCCTTTGCACTGGACCTCAGATGGTGAAAAATTTCAAACTCCCACACCTCCCTGAATCCTTGCGCTTACTTTCATGTGTCTTGTTAAAACAGTTTCTATGGCCCTGGCTGGTGTAGCTCAGTGGATTGCGTGCTGGCCTGGGAACCAAAGGGTCACCGGTTTGATTTCCAGTTCACGGCACGTGCCTGGGTTGCAGGCTGGGTCCCTGGTGGGAAGTGTGTGAGAGGCAATCACACACTGATGTTTCTCTCCCTCTTTTTCTTCCTCCCTCACTTCTGTCTAAAAATGAATAAATAAAATCTTTATTAAAAAAACAGTTTCTATGAATCCAAGGAGTGACCCTGAGGAGCCTGGTCCCAACAGCAGTGGTTTATAGTTATACACTTGGGGTGGGAAAGGGGAAATTTCCATTTGATCTTTCAGTGCATTTTTTTTCCGAAAGTGACTTTTTAGTAAGAACTCTCTGATGGGGTTGCATTTGACTGACATTATTATTTAAGCCCATTTAGCTGTGAACCTAAGTTGACTATCATTGCGAGCGTGCGTGATGCGTGCGTGTGCGCATGTTGGGCGAGCGGATAGTGGTTTGAGTAGCTGAGCTATTACTGAGGTTCAGTCATAATTACCTTTTCATTGGCCGGACTTAGACAGTAAAAATGGGAGTAATATCTGGCTCTTAATATCTGGCAATAAGATTTGTAAACAAATTGTGACTTCAATCCTTGAAAAGGTATTATTATTGTTAATACTAATTTTAGACAATATACAGGATTAAGAAATTAAGTTCTGAATTCTAACTGCAGTCTTGAACAATACATTTAGCCTTTCTGGAAATGTCTTTATGCAACAAATGCAAGTCATTTTAACCTTATTTGAAAATATATTATTCTACTGGCCATTGAACTTCAGGGGCTAGATAAAGTTAAGCATCATTAGCAAGAAAAGATCACAACCACACAGAAGAAGTAGACATCACTGTGCTCTGCCATCCTGGGGCGGAGCACTGGATTCACACAGAAGAAGCTTATGACCTAACTCCCTGCTTGCTGCGTCTCTTTCCTAAGTAGACATCACCGTGCCCTGCCATCCTGGGGCGGAGCACTGGATTCGCGTCTGTCTACGACCTACACTTCGACAATAACAACGGCATGCTGTGGCTGAGACTCATGTCAGCTGACATGTGACTAACACTCCTAAGTGCTCTAAGGGGTAGTCTCTCATCTCTACTTCGCTTTTGTTCATAAAATCCAGTTAATTGCCTTTGGGTTGAAAGATTGGGCTTGTGGAGGAAGGAGGAGCAGAAGCCGGGTGGAGCTGAAAAAAATGCTGATTTTGGCTTTTGGAAGCAGATGTTCGGATGGTGCAGAGGCTGGGAGATCGGAGTGACAGATACAATGGGGTAAATTTATTACCTTTGGGACCGATAGAGGCTTTGTCAGAAATGGGCAAGATCAGTGTTTCTCAAGCCTTAAGGGGCTGGTCTTAAAATGTCTAAAAATAAGACATTTTTTGGGGGGGCAGGGTGTGCTAGACCAATGCGTGCAAGGATGTGTACAGTCATGCAGCGCAGGTTTTCTGAATGGCCCCTCCTGGCCAGAAAGCTCCTTCTGTGGGTGGATTAAGATGTAATAGCCCCTAAACCCACATTAAAAACCTTGAAGCCAGTCGAGGGTAACAGTTAAAGAGAAGAGCTCTTGAAGTGAGGTCTGGGTTCAAGATGCAGCTTCACTAGTTATGAGCTGTTTCTAGAAAGGTTAACCTCTCTAAAACTCAATTTTCTAATTGGCAAAATAGGGCTAACCAGCTGGTTGTCCAGATGTATTTCTCACTAAGGCTAGGAGAACCCAAGCATCATGCTTGGTCTATCAAATTTACAGATTTCCCACTTATAGGCACCAAGATCCAAGGTGAGTCACACTAAGCATGTTTATTTCCTTTCATCAATATATTCAGGCTTTATTATATTGATTGTAACACTACTTGCTGAGCATATAAATATGGAATATGAGCCTGTTCTCTAATCTAAGATGAGCGTGACCTGGTGCGTTTCAGGGACAAGAAGACTTCTGGCGTGGTTCCAGCAGGGGGATGAAGAGCAATAGAGAGTCAGATCTGAGACCGGCAGGGGTTAGCTCATGCTGTGCTATGTAAGCCACAAAAAGGATTCAAGTTTTATTATAGCATCAGGAATTATTTAGGTGCCTAATGATAGAGTGAAAATAGTAATGAACACTAACGCTTACTAAAGGCTTACCCTATCCTAGGCATGGTGCTAAGGGTTTTATGTATATTTACATTTAATCCTTCCATGAACCATATGCAATAGGCACCATTATCGCCTCCATTTTATAGATGGGTACGTTGAGGCTTAGGAGGTTAATTAAAATGCTCAAGATCACCAGCTGGTAATTAATAAATAGGAAGCAAGATACCACCACACTGTTCCCTTCTGAATCTTCTTCAGCCTACTTCCAGCCATTGTTTCAAAGTGGGTTCGTTTAA
The DNA here is from genome assembly GCF_021234435.1 of Artibeus jamaicensis. Taxonomy (NCBI): domain Eukaryota; kingdom Metazoa; phylum Chordata; class Mammalia; order Chiroptera; family Phyllostomidae; genus Artibeus; species Artibeus jamaicensis. Next base: position 37,539,556 of record NW_026521812.1, on the reverse strand, counting down.
CTTGCAGTGACTACTGCTGGCCACGGAACCTGGAGGCTGCTGGTCACTCTGGCTGCCCTGAGGCGGTGGGTGTGGATGTGAACTCGAAGCAGGCAGAGGTCTTGGCAGTCCTGAGAGAAGCACACACATCTTCTCACCTGGACCATCCTGCCAGCTCTCTCATCTGCACATCTCTGCATGCACAGGGCCCAGATGCCCGTATTTTCTTTATGACTCTAACCTTCCTTCCCTCAGGCCATAGCAAATCACTGCTTTTCATTAGGTGGTGTAATGAGTCCATCTGCCCGGTGGTGCCTCCCAGCAGCATCGCCTCACCGCGCGCATCTGTTCCTCGAATCTGCAGCGAGCAGCACCGACCTCTGAGGGATCGCAGGCACCGGGAGGGACTAGTTTTTTTAATGTCAGAACACATTTCTCCCATTCTCTCTGGCGTAGCTAGCTCCCCTTATGTGGGTTAACAGGAAGAACACAATAATCCTGCGCATTGGGGACAATTTTGAAGGGCAGTCCTATTGACAGGCCTCCTGGAGTGAATGAAAGATGACGACAGGTATGAGTTTTATGGATTGGATCAAGTGTCTCTTTTACAACACATTGTCCTTAGAGTTTCACTGCGGCTCATGAATGTGACTGATACAGGAAATTGTGAAGATCGGTCACCAGCGGGAAGGAGGCCTGCGTGTCTGATTCTGCAGGCCCCATGCTTCATTCACAGGGTTGAAAGAGCCACTCTCTAAATTCAAAGGGAAGCAGCTGCTACAGAAAACTCAAATGACAAATCTGAGCTCCCACTCGGAGTTGGCGGAAGACAGCAGATCAAACTTCTTTTCCAATCCCCAACTTACGACAACCATTGCTATTGTGTGGCTCTTCGGAATTGGCATCTGAAGATATTTCATCAGCAGTGTCAAAACAATGAGGATAAAAATAATCGCTGCCTACTGGGCCCTGCCAGTTATGAGATGCAGGCGTCGTTTCTGGGAAGTATAGACACACATAATGCCATTGTCCTCTCAGTAATTGCCTTGGCCGCCAAGGGTCCTAATGGGGAAGGGGCTTATGAGCTTTGGCTCCCTACAAAAAGGAACTGAAACAAAATATCTATTGTTCTGAGTATAACCAGAATCATCCTCAAGACAGAAAACCCTGGAGTTACACAGGAAAGAGACCTCGTGTCTGGTGAGGGGGAGATTCTCTCTATTACTAGCAGACTTATTTCATTACAGAAATAATATATAGCATTATCAAAATACATAACAAACACCAAACTTCATTCAGCAAGTATTTTTTTGAGCCCGCACTGTTTCAGGCATGGAGAATCCAGCTGCAAATATGACAAAATACCTGGTCTCATGGTCTTACAGTTCAGTGGGGGCACAATAGAGTAAATAAATAAGAGAAATACGGAGTGGTAAGTGCTCCACCTAGAGTTAATATTGGAGGGGTTGGGAGAGGCTAGCAGTGGTCAGTCAGGGGAGGCCTCCACGAGGAGGGGAACTTGAAGCCAATATCTGAAGGCGAAGAAAGAACCACATAAGCAAAGTCGAGAGGAAGAATATTCCAGGTAGAGAAACAGCTTCCAGATTCTAAGATGACAATGAGCTTGGTATGTGTGAGGAAAAGAAGGAAGCCTGGTCTGGTTCAAGCAGCATTGAGAAAAAATGACAGGCTGTGAGATGAGAGGCAGGCCGGGCCAGATCACAGGGGGCTGTATGTGGGGCACAGAAAGGACTGGAAATTACAGATATGTTGGGAACCAACTGGAGGGGCATCAAGCAGGGAAATGACATGATCAGAGATATAAAACATTTTGAAAACTTTTCATTTGCATCTGATTTCAAATGTGAAGAACACTTACGAAAACAGTACAAAGAACTCCTATAAACTGTTATCCAGATTTCCAGTTGCTTACATTTTTGTCCCATTTGTTTACCATTATCTCTGTGTCCACATCCATACAAGTACATATGCATATTTCCTCAAACCACTTGAAAATAAAGTGAAGACGTCATGCTCCTTCAAAACTAAATACTTCAAAATTCTATTTTCTAATAAAAACTCTCTTATATAACTATACAGTACTCTAATGAAAGATTAGAAAATTTAATATTTATATTCTACTATTCTTCTAATTTATGGTCCCTATTGAAATTTCATCCATTGTCCCAATAATGGCCTTTGCAGCTACTTTTCCCCCAGGTCCCCTATCCAATTGAGTATCACGTTTGGTCATGTGTCTTCAGTCTCTTTCTGCCTAGAACAGAATGACACCCTTTCTGTCATTCCTAACCTTGATGTTTTTAAAGAACAAGGCCAGTTATTTTTTTTACAATATGTTTCAGTTTTGGCTTGTCTAGTTTTTCCTTGTGATTAGATTCGGGTTGCGCATCTTTGGCAGAAATCACAGAAACACCACTCTGTCCGTCTCAGTACATGGTATCAGGAGGCATGCGGTTTGGTTTGTCCCAACACCTGCAATTTTGGCTTTGATCACCTGGGTACGGCCGTGCTCCTCAGGTCTCCTTTCTGTAAAGATAGTATTTCTTTCTTCGTAGTTAGTAACTAACGTGAGGACAGCTTCTTCGAGATTGTGTAAATATCTTATTGATCATCAAAGTCTTACTTTTACTAGTTTTAGCAATCATTGATGAATTTCTAAATTCATCACTCCTTCCATATTTATTATTCGGAATCCAACTGCAGGGAAGAGCTTTCCTTTCTCTCCTTTATTGTGTTAAAAGGGAGAGAGTAGGGGGCAAGGGCAAAATGAGGAGACTAGTTAGGAGCTTCTTGCAGGATTCCCCATGAGAGGTGAGAATGGCTGGTCCCAAGGTACGCCAGCAGGGAGTGGGAGAGACTGATAGATTCCGGCTGTGTTTTAGAAGTGAACTTGGGAGGTTGGTTTTGGGGGTGATGCAAAGTTATCCAAGACAGTTTCCAGATTTTTTTTCATGAGCAAGTAGTACCATTTAATGGCACCAGTTGGTGATACCATTTATTGAAAGAGAGAAGATTGATGGAGAAACTTTGGGAGGGAAAATTAAGAATTTTGATTGGCCACAAGTTTGCTTAACATCCATGCAGCAATGCCAAATTACCCAGATGGTCGGTGCAAGGGGTGCAGAGATGATATTTAAAGGCATAACACTGGAGGAGGCTTAGAGAATGGGTGAGGATGTGGAAGAGAAGGGGTCAGAGCACAAACCCTGTGCAACTAACACAGAGATCAGAAAAATGAAGCAGATTTGGTGAAAGCGCCAGGCAAAAGGCAACCAGCTCTGGAAAATCAGAGTGAGTGGGAACCAGAACCGGAGAGTGTGAATAGTCGGGAGGAGGGAGAAAGCAGTAAAGTCTGTTGACATCTGCTGAAAGGCTGAGTTCGATGAGGGCAGGGAATGCACGCTGGATTCTGCACCAGCAAGTGCAGAGGCGCCAGAACCCAGCAGAAGCGGGCCAAGGAGAGAACGGAGATGAGGAAATGGAGGCAGTGCCCGCAAGCATTTCAGCAAGTTTCACTGTGAAGGAGAGCAGAGAGACAGGGTAGTAGCTGTGTGAGAACATAGGGTCAAGGGCGGGTTTTTCATTCTTTTTTCTTTTTTAATGTGGGAGGTATAGGTTCCCACTCTGGTAGAGAGTGAATGCTGAAGAGAGAGACTAATTGAAGGAACAAAGCCCCTGAGATAGGTGGGGGGAGATGTGAGTGGGAGGGCAGTTGGTCCCCAGGGACCGAGCGGCGCGCCTCATCCTTGGTGATGGGAAGGAAACCAATGGGGACACAGGGTGGTATTGTGGTGGTGATGTGATAAGGGAGGCCTTTGGGTTGCTTCAGTGTTCTTGAGGAAGTGTGAGGCAAGGTCATTGGCTCAAATTGGGGAGGGGTGGTGTTGAGAGAGACGTGAAGTAGTCGTGTTGAAGCATGGGAGAGCTAACAGAGGTGGAGTGTGGTAGGGAGTGCTGGGGGCTGATTGGAGATTTGTGGCCATGAATTAGAGTGAAACTAGTCAGCAAAGTTGTGTTAAAAAGAAAGTTATAAAATAATAACATGTGTGCATCACTCCATCATTTTCAAAGCACTTCTCACATGCACTGACTTGTTTAACCGTCAACATCACCCTGGGGAACAAGAGCTTAGCATGAATGAATACCTCTTCTTTATAGATGTGCAAGCTGTAGCTTAAAGAGACTGATGCCCATAAGCAAAGCATCAGACTCCAAAACTTGTGTCCCTTACACCAGCATCTATGGAAGTGACTCCACAGCAAACACAATCACAGACACAAAGGATACCACAGACCCATGACTGCATTTGTTTCTAAAAGATTTCGAAAGCGATGCTATAGCAAAATATGGCTGAAAGGTTTGTTGATGGTGATTTATAATAAAATTATTGTTAAAATTTCTTACAAGTCTGAATGATAAATGGTGCTAACATAGCACAGTGGTCAAGAGGGTGAACTTTGGAGTGAAAATTACTTAGGTTCAAAACTTCTTTACCAGTAGTGGGCTTTGTTGACTTCAGACAAGGAAGTTAATGTTCCAAACTCAGTTTACTCATGTGTGAAATGGCCATGATAACAGTACCCTCCCATACTGGGTTGTGGTAAAAATTAAATTACTTACATGTAAAGAGCATGGCAGTATCTAGTATCAGTTAGGCACGTGAATGTTATACCATTATTATTATTATTAGGGAAATCTAAACATGCAATGTGAGGATGGGCTGCTATAAATTATATCAATAGATGTTATAATGGGAACCCCACCAATTATTTCTCAAAGTTAGGTTGATAAAGAAACTAACCCAGTACTCTATGTAGAGACCTATAATTATTTAGCAGTAACTGTCACTAACTATATTAGAATAGAAGCTTAATTGACAAGACAATTGGTCCATCAAACAATTATTTTGCTGCTGACTAAAACAAAACCAAAAACCTTGGAGACCCATGCTATTTATTTATGCATATAAATGTCTCATTGAGACATCTACACAGGAAATATAAACAAAAATATAACTGACAGAGAAACTACAGATACAATAAAAATGACAAATTCCAAGTAAACATGTTGGGTCAGCAATGCGAGTGATTCTGATCCTACCCTGCGGGTGCTTTACTTCACATGGTGGTGGTAGCATCGCAGAAGACAAGGAGTTCGCCGGCCGCCTTCTCATCGGACCAGCTCTAGGTTGTCCACATGTGAATATGTCTGGCTTAGCAGACTTGCCCCACACTGTCTTACAGAGCTTCTTTCCTGGTTATCCAAGTTATTAAAGTAAGGTCATAATGTAGCAACTCTGGTATTTCTGGCTCCCATGTGGGTTGAATGCTAGTTTATCCAGACTTAGTGTGATACAAACTTAAAAAGGAAGCTTGAGTAACCTACAGTAGAGGATTGTTTACAAATCCTGTACTTTATGCAGCCTGATAATTCTTTTTTTTAATCGTGTGGAATAACTGTTGAATTAAAGTAGCAGAGCTATGCCACACTGCCCATAGGCTAACTTACTAATGACTCTGAGTGGCATTAGTACCTAGGAGACAAGACTTTCTAGGTTTAAGCTCTTGCTAAGGAAGGCTGTAGTGAAGGTTTCACTTGGCCCCGTGCCTCCCAGGGACCTGTGCAGCTTTCAAACTCGGTGGTGCCCTGGCCTCACCTGAGGCGCACAGAGCCGGAATCTCCAAGGTTGGAGTGCAGGCTCCGGCGTGCTGACGAGTTCCACTGTGACTAGGCTGTACACCGTAAAGGTCAAGAATCACATCTAAACCAAACCTCTCAGATTTCATAAGTTACTATGTAAATATATATGTGTGTAATACATTCATAGCTATATACTCATGTTACTACAATGCTTAGGGTTGTTTAATGCCTACAGAGCTTATGCTCCTGAAAGATTGATTAGGAAGTCAAAGTGACTGGATTTTTCTGCTAGGCCAGCAAGGTATCTCAGAAACTTATCACAGGCTGTTTATCAGATAAGAATGTTTTCAGCAGTAAGCAACAGAAAACCCATGAGTCACTTAGACAAATAGAAGGGTATTTTTCTTACAAAACTAAGAAGTCTGAAAGTACATAGCCCAGGGCTGGTGCAGCTACTCACTGATGCCAACAAGAACTTAAGACCTTTTTCCTGTTCTCTTCTGACATCTTCACCGTGGGGCTTATTTATTTCTTCATGGCTACAATACAGCTGCCTCTGCTCCAGGCATCATGTCCACATTCAAGGCAAAAAGAAGGAAAGAAAGAGTGGTACTAGCCATGGCTTTATTAGAAAAGATCATCACTCACATCTCTTTGGCCAGAACTGTGTTTTGTGGTAATCTTTTGTTGCCAGGGAGGTTGAAAAAGTTGCTGTTAGCTTTTCTAGCCTCTCTGGTGCAGGGACAAGGAGGAAAGAGGGTTAGCAATGACCAGCCAATACTGACTGCTATATTTTGCTTATCCACATGCCTAATCCATTAAATCCCCATCAGGGCAAATGTCTTAATACACCCATCTGCATCATTCAGTTTTTATTAAAAATGGCAATAGCAGCTGCAGCTATTATTTATGGACTTACTGTGTGCTAAGCACGATGAGAGCTGATTTTTCTACCTTGCCTCCAATCTGGTTGCAATAACCCTCCCGAGATGAAAATCACTGTCCCTGTTTAACAGACAAGGGAGCAGCCTCCCTGAGGCTCAGAAAGGATAAGTGGTGTGCCCAGGGCTACACACTGGGAAGCGATGGAGTTCGGGTCTGAACTGAGGCTAAAGGACTTATGCTCTTCTCAGTGCAGACACTGCCTCTATCCTTGGATCAGAAATAGCCTACATGATCCACACACACATGAAGGAATATAGATTTTCATAATCACTGCACATTCTTTTTCATAATCACTGCACATAGCAGGCTCCACTGTTACCTACTTGCTGCCCCCTTACAACTCTTTGAAGTCATTCAAGAGAATAAAAGTCGTCCTGTGTGGAAGACATCCCCCAAGTGATGTCCACAACTTACCTCCTGGGACTCTTCGCTGGCCCTGGGCTCATCCCCACCGCAGGACGAATGCCTCGGCAGGTTCCTATTGCCCTCTTTCCAGGAATTCAGCAAGGTCACTGGGGAACATGTGGGCATGCAATCTGAACAGGGGAATTGCTGTGGTCGTGTTGCCTTTCTAATAGAACTAGATTTGACAGTGGCAAGGTCCAGCCTCGGTTCCTGGGGAGACCAGAACTGGGCAGTGATGCTCTGTTAAAGTGAGCAGGGAGTGCCTCACAGCCGTTCAGCACGGGTGGGCCTCTCTGGTTGAGGGCTGACTCACAGGGATGTGTGAGGTGCCAATGTGCAGCGGAGTAACTGACTTCAGTAGCTCCTTCGATGGAATTGTCTGTGCAAAGAGGAGCCAGCTGGACTTGCAAGGCCTTCCTTCTGCTCCAGCAAACCCACAGGGGCATGTCCCTACCAGGTTCACGAAGCCAGAATTCTCAAGCTTTAGATTCCAGCCTCTAATGACCTGTAGGATTCTCTAAAAGGCGTTTGAAGTCCCTGTTGTGTGGCCCCTTAAGCCATCAGAGGTGAGGTGGGGGTGGGGGAAGGTGAGGTGGGATTTATTTCAAACCCTGGAGCCCAGGTAAGCATAATAGGAGCCTGTATCTCAGCAAGCTAGTCAGTGGGTAGAATTGTCTTGAGACTCAAAGGCAAATTAGAAAACATTGTCTTGTTTTTGTCCCTTGCAAATAGTCAGTTTTGCTTGTGATTTTGCATTCATTGCTTACTCTAAGGAGGCAGATCATCAAAGGCAACCCAGGGACAAAGCCCCTTCTGTCTACCAAAGAGCTCCTGGTAGCCTCCGGCTCCCCTGGGTTGGCGCAAGCCCGAATCAGGACTTTCTTTCAGGTAGCCCACTTGTTTATTGTCAAGCTTGGACGACTTCGGTTGTCTACTCCCATAAGAGGCCCCTAAAGATAGACAGCCACAAATACACACTGTTCTTCTTTGGGCCATGCACACAAAGAACATTCTTTGATTCTGTCATCTATCTACCTTACCTGTGGCACCTTCATTCATCGGCAAAGAGTCTCACATGTCAGGCCCCCGGTCCCCCTGCCTACAAACGCTGGTGGTGTGGGAATGTGGTGGGCAACCTTCATAGTCAAAGGTCAGCCTTGAGCTCTGCTGTGACCTCATAGCCAGAGATGAATATATTCTGATTTTAAATTCCAGAAGATTCCTTTCTACATTATTTGGTTCTAATAATGGGGCCCTGGGGTTTCTCAATTCATAAATTTATAAATATTACTCTTCTTCTTTTCCAAGGCTAACAATTCAGATGAGGCCATAAACATCTTAGGAGGGTCCTCTGAGCTAGCCCTCTAGGCTTAAACTCTTAACATTCTCATAGGCTTCTCTCGCAAAGCAGCAGATGACTTGGGGTTTATCAAATTTTCCGTTTCTATTTTTGTCTCCCTCAGAAGGAAATAACCCAAATCTTATGGCTTTTGCCATTATATCATCCCAAATGTCTCATGTCCTATTCCTTTTCACTCCCTTAATTCTTCGTGACTTTTTGCTCTTTTAAGGAGAAACTCCTTAGGGTAGAAATGAGAAACTGGTCTGCTTGTCCTAAAAATGGGCAGCCCTTCCCCAGGAGGCAGAAACGAGCCTGACAGATGGGGATGTGGAACATTATTCTCTGAGTCAGTTTGCATTCAGCAAGTTGCTCTGTGATATCACCATCTCTGTCTTCTTGTCTGGGGCAATCAGCAGGAAATTAGCAGTTCAGTGCCTTTCCATGAATGTGGCAGGATGGGGGACTGGTTTACCACAGACCTCCAACAGGTGAGGTCACCTGAGCAACTCCATCAGATGGGGACTTTTTCTTTTTTAACTTGAATGTTAGCACAGACATGCCAATAGCATGAACATAGGGTCCCTATATCTCTCTAGTCGCAGGTACATGTGAAAAGTCTTTCTAGCTCAAGGCAATTTCCTTTTCTCTGAGAATGACTTTTACCTTCCCATCTCATCTGCCAGAGTAGGCCTCCAGAAACCATACTTGTTTTGGGTGCCCCTGCCTTTCCTAGTAACAGTTGATAAGACCGGGGTGGACACCTGGGCTAAGCTGGACCATTAGAGTTCTCCTTTGTGGATGGAGAAATGCTTTCCTAAGTCTGTCTCTGTGGTGATTGAAATCTTTCCTCCTATCTTATCATCTCACTGGGGTCACTATGCACTATCCCTGGCTGGTGTAACTCAGTTGGTTGTAGCGTCATCCCTTGTACCAAAGGGGTAGATGCCTGGGTTGCGTGTTTCAGCCCCAAGCAGGGCATGTATGGGAGACAGCCCATCAATGTTTCTCTCTCACACTGATGTTTCTCTCTTTTCTTTTCTCTCTCAAAGCAATGAAAAAATGTCCTTGGATGAGGATGAAACCAAAATTAAAGATGCATTCTCCCTGCCTCACCACATGCTCTGGATCGTCCTGCCCTCCTACTGAGCTTTACTTATGTTTCTCCACAATCTTCTCATCTAACATGCCATACCGTATGTGCTCATTGATTGGTTCTGTAGGCTGTGTCTCCTGCCAGAATGCATACTCCAGGAAGGCAGGCTCTGCTTTGTTCACGGATGCCTTCTGAGCACCTAGATCAGTGCCTGGCACACATTCTATCTAATAAATCATAGTTGACTAAATGAATGGGAGCTGTAGCCTGATGTATGGTCTAGAGAAGCACAGAGAGGCAGTGTGTGCAGAGAGAGGGAAGAAACAGACTTACAGGTAGAGGTAAAGGAGAAGAGCTTTGTCTCTGGGTCCCAATCCCTTCTCAAGAAAGGACCAAGCCTGCTTTCTGCCCTTGGGTTTCTGAGTCCTTGGAATAAATTGCTGTTCTTTCCCTTTAAGCTAGCTGCAGTTGATTTCCATGACTTGCATCAAAGGGAGCTCGACTAATTATACAAACAGACAAAAATTCCTAGAGCTTACATTCTGGTAGAGGGAGACAGGCAATGAAAAATAAATGAAATATATAGTATGTCACATAAAGATAAGGACTAGGGAAAATTAAATCAGAAAAGAGTGATCAGGGATTTCTAGGAAATCATTTAAAATTCTTTTTTTAAATTATAGTTTATTGATTATACTACTAGAGTTGTCCCATTTTTTCCCCCTTTGCTCCTCTCCACCCAGCAATCCCTACTCTCTCAAGCAATCCCCACACCATATGTTCATGTCCATGGGTTGTGGGTGTAAGTTCTATGGCTACTCCATTTCCTTATTGTAATTTACATCCCTGTAGCTATTCTGTAACTACCTATTTGTTCTTCTTAATTCCCTCACATATTCACCCATTCTCCCATAGCCCCTCCCATCTATAAACCATCAAATGCTCTCCATATCCATGATTCTGTCTGTGTTCTTGTTTGCTTAGTTTGTTTTTTAGATTCAGTTGTTGGTAGATTTATATATTTTGCCATTTTATTGTTCATAGTTTTGATGTTCTTCTTTTTCTTAAATAAGTCCTTTTAACATTTCATACAATAGTGGTTTGGTGATGATAAACTCCTTTAGTTTTTTCTTGTCTGGGAAGTTCTTTATCTGCCCTTCAATTCTAAATGAGAGCTTTGCTGGGTAAAACTATCTTGGCTATAGGTCCCTGCTTTCCATGACTTTGAATATTTCTTGGCAATCCCTTGTAGCCTGCAAAGTTACTTTTGAGAAATCCACTGACAGTCTTATGGGAAGTCCCCTGTAGGTAACTAACTGCTTTTCTCTTGCTACTTTTAAGATTCTTTCTTTATCTTTAACCTTTGGCATTTTAATTATGATGTGTCTTAGAGTAGACCTCTTTGCACCCATCTTGTTTGAGACTCTCTGTGCTTCCTGGACTTGCATTTCTATTTCCTTCACAAAATAAGGGAATTTTTCTTTCATTTTTATTCGTTTCAAATAAAATTCCAATTTCTTGCTCTTTCTCTTCTCCTTATGGCACCCCATGATGTGAATGTTGGACCTCTTGGAGTTGTCCCAGAGGCTGCTTATACTATGCTCATTTTTTTGGATTCTTTTATCTTCTTATTGTTCCGATTGGTTGTTTTTTGCTCCCTTAAGTTCCATATCATTGGTTTGACTCTTGACTTCCTCCACTCTGTTGTTGTTTCCCTGTAAGTTGTTCTTTATTTCAACTAGTGTATCCTTTGTTTCTGCCTGCATTTTTTTTATGCTGTTGTGGTCCTCACTAAGTTCTTTGAGCATCCTTCTAACCAGTGTTTTGAATTCTGCATCTGATAGATTGTTTATCTTCATTTTGTTTAGTTCTTTTTCTAGAGTTTTCATCTGTTCTTTCATTTGAGCCATATTTTTTTGTCTCCTCACTTTGGCAGTCTCTCTGTGTTTGTTTCTATGTAATAGGTAGAGCTACTATGACTCCCTGTCTTGGTAGCATGGCCTAATGTATTAGGTGTCCTGAAGGGTCCAGTGGCACGGCCTTCCCTCCCTAGCACCAAAGCTGGGTACTTAAGGTACACTCTTCTTGTGGGCTGAGTATATCCTCCTCTTGTAGTTGAACTTTGATTGCTGTTGACAGGTCAATGAGAGGAATTACTTAGGCCAGTCAGCTGCAAGGACTGTTTGTGACCACTGATCACAAACCTCTGCCCTCCGTGGTAGAGAGGTTGTGCAGGGGCAGCTGTGCAGGGGCAGGGTGGTGGTGACCTGGCATGGTCTGTAGTTGTCCACTGAGTGTGCAGGCTCTGGGGTTTCCCAGGTGGTATAAGCTAAGGTCAGCTGCGACCTGTGTTCTGAGCCGTGCTCCTGGGCCATGCTGCCTGAGCTGTAAAGCAACCTGAGGTGGCTTCTCCTTGTGCCGGGCTTAGAGATTCCCAGGAGAAGCTAGTTGTGAATCTAGGCTACCTGCTAGTAGTTCTAGGCCTGGAGCTACTTAGCGAGAGGTTTGGGGTTTGGGGGCTTTCTGAGGCTAGCTGTTGCTTGTTTGAGAGGATTTAGGAGGTTGTGAAGCATGAGCCAAGACCAGCCATTCATACAGAAAAGTCACTGTTAACAGCTTGAATGAGCCTGTAAGTTGGGTGGGATAGAGTTTCAGGGGATCTTCAGGGTGGGTCAGACAGTGTTAGCCAGGTTGATGGAGTCTCAGATATGGCACCAGCTTGCCGGCTCTGTGGCTCTGTTGGAGGAAGGTTCAGAAAACAAACAATGGCCTCTGCCTGCCTTTCTTTCTTGAAAAAAACTGCCTCCCAGCTTCTGTCTTGATTCTAGACACTTCGGTTCCTCCCTGTATGCCATGGTGCCTTTTAAGCTGCTACTCTGGGGCTGGAGCTTGGAGGGAGTGAGTCTGAGTAAGTCCGTGGTGGGTTCTTTAAGAGGAACTGCTTGGGACTCCAGAAGTTTCTTCCACTGACTCAGTCCCCACTGGTTTTTGCAGCCAGAAGTTATGATGACTTATTTTCATGGTATTGGAACTCTATGCTGGGGTCCTGGTATGGGTCTGGGGCTCTTTGCTCCTGAGATAGTCCTCCTAAATTTTTATTCACCACACATAGAGGTGGAACCAGCCCATTCCATTTTTCTGCCCCTCCTACCAGTCTGGATGGATGTGTTTTTTTTTAATTCTGTAGTTGTGAGACTTCCATTCAACTCGATTTCTGATGGTTCCAAATGATGGTTGTTCTCTATTTTAGTTTTAATTTTGATGTGGTTGTATGAGGAGGCAAACCATGGTTACCTATGCCATCATCTTGATTATAGTCAGCACTCTCATTTAAAATTCTAAATAGAGCCTTCTTAAAATTCTCAGGGAAAGCCCCTCCCCCAAGAATGTGATATTTATGCTAAAACCCGAGACAGATGAGAATACAAACTACAATAGTATGTGGGGAGGAGCACTCCAGGCAGGGGGGACAGCAAATACAATGCCTCTGAGACAAGTGTGAGAAAGGTCAAGGACGCCAGTATGGAGGAGCTCAGTATGTAGAGAGGAAGGCAGGAGGACAGACAGGCAAATGGGTGGGGAACAAAGGGCCCTGTGCATTGCCAGAACTTTGACTTTTACCCTGAGTGAGATTAGAAAACCCCTGGGGTTTTCAGTAGAGTTTTAATAGTTTAAAATCCCACTATCTGTTGTAGATCAGTGTGGGGTTGTGGTGGGCAGGGTGGAAGCAGGAATCTCAGAAAAGAGCTACTGCAATAATCCTGGAGAGAGAAGATGACTCTGAACAGTGTGGCAGTGAGGAGGTGGAGAGAAGTGGCTCGATTCCACATACAGGAGGCAGAGCTGGGCCTCCAACACCTAAGACCCCATTCCTTGGACCAGTGCATTGTTTTCTCCGGGCTGTGTGAGAACAGCTGGGCTGTTGATCCACTGTACTCTGCCCAGCCCCAGCCTGCCCCTGCGCACCCCAGCCATGGCCTCTCCTTCGACTGAGTGACACTGAGAGACCCTTTTGCTTTAAAAAGAATAAAGCACCTAGTAATAAATCTAACCAAGAATGTGAAAAGCCTATACCCCTCAAAATTATAAGATACTGAAGAAAGAAATTGAAGAAAATACAAATAAATGGGAGTATATACTATATGCAGGGATGGGAAGAATCACCATTATTAAAATATCCATGCAACTCAAAGCAATCTATAGATTTGACACAATTCCTATCAAGATTCCAATGGCATATTTCATAGAACTAAAACAAATATTTCAAAAATTTATACAGAACCACAAAAGGCCCTGAATAGCAACAGCAATTCTGAGAGAGAAGAACAAAACTGGACAAATGATGCTACCTAGTATCAGACTATATTATAAGGCCACTGTAATTAAAACAGCATGATACTGGCATAAAAACAGACACAGAGATCAATGGAACAGACTACAGAGCAAAGAATCAAACCCACACCTTTATAGTCAATTTTATTAGACGGAGGAAGCAAGCACATACCATGGGCTAAAGATAGTTTCTTCAATAAGTGATGTTGGAAAAATTGTACAGATACATGTAGAAAAATGAAAAGCAACTTCCTTCTTATACCACACACAAGAATAAGTTCAAAATGATTAAAGACCTAAATATTAGACCTGAAATCATAAAAGTCCTAGAAGAAAACATAGGCAGTAAAATCTCAGACATTGCTCATAGCAATATTTTGTCTGCTATATCTCCCTAGGCAAGGGAAACAAAAGAAAAATAAGCAATGGGACTACATAAAACTAAAAAGTTTTTGCACAGCGAAGGAGATCACTAGCAAAATAGAAAGAACACCCATGAAATGGGAGAATATATTTGCCAATACATCTGATAAGGGGTTAATATCCAATATTTATAAATAACTTAAAAACTCTGCAAAAAAAGCAATCCAGGTAAAAAATAGGCAAAGGACCTAAATAGACACTTCTCCTAAGAGGACATAAAGATGGCCAGTAGACATATGAAAAGATGCTCAGTGTCACTAATCATCAGAAAAATGCAAATTAAAACTACAATTAGATATCACCTCACACATGTGAGAATGACCATCATCAATAAATCAACAAACCATAAGTGCTGGCAATGATGTGGAGAAAGAGGAACCCTTCTGCACTGTTGGTGGAATGCAAACTGGTGCAGCCACTGTTGAAAGCAGTATGGAGATACCTCAAAAAATTAAAAATGGCTCCACCTTTTGACCCAATAATCCTAGTCCTGGAAATATAGCCAAGGAAACCCAAAACACTAATTTGAAAAAACATAAACACCCCTATGTTCATGGTAGCCTTATTTACAATCGCCAAGATGTGGGAACAGCATCAGTAGATGTGTAAGACAAGTACACATCTACTATAGGGACATTCACACAATGGAATACTACTTGGCCATAAAAAAGAAGAAAATTTTACTCTTTGGGGTAGTATGGGTGGACGTGGAGAACATTATGCTGAAATAAGTGACACAAGTCATCAGAGAAAGACAAATACCATATGCTTTCACTCCTATGTGAAATCTAATCAACAAACTGAACTAACAGGAAAACAGATACAGACTCATAGATGGAGAGCAAGATGATGGCCAGTGGGGCCAGGGGTGGGGGGCATTTAGGGTGGAGGGATTGATCAAAAAGGGAAGAGGACTCATAGACATGGACAGCAGCATGGTGATTGCGGGGAGGAGGAGGTATAAGGTGGCTAGATGGTTATTAAAATTAATTTATAAGTAAATAAACAAAGTCCTGGTTAATCTGCATTCCTCTCTCAGCTTAAGTCTCCTCAGGGGCTGCGTTCTGAAAGGGGAGCTTTTCCATGTGGCATAGGGAACACAGACCAGGAGCCGTGTTTTCGGACCAGAAAGCTGTGTTTGACTTCGATTCAGATCTCGGTTTTCTCATCTGCAAATGAGGTGCTTGACTTCCAGGCTCACTCTTGGCCCCGTCTTGCTCTAACAGGCTGTAATTCTGCAGATCTGAAGGTGGAGGGAGTTCGTCACTGAACCCAGGTCCAAACCAAAAGCTGCACCGTAAGCCATCAAATACGTAACGCATCATGCTGATGTTGGCTGCAGTGATGCAGGGAGCTGTGCCCTGCCTGGGGCCCTCAGCTGCTGGGCATGAAAACGGCCTGTGGTAAATATGATTAACTGGAAAGAGAACATGTTACAGAACTGAAATCTTAGGTTCCATTTATCTAAAACAAACAAACAAGATGAATAATATACTCCACAGGGTTAGCAAGTATGCTTTTCTGAGAAGAAAGATTGTAGATTTTATTTTTTATTCCTGGAACTATTCTACATTTTCCAAATCTTTTAATATAATTTAATATATGCATATATATGTAAATTTATACACATCCCTAAGTGTGGGCTTTACATCTCTTTTTGTACTTCAATGTCCCCCACTACCCGCTTTGCTCTTCCCACCTTTGCAGTCTTGGTTGCCTCCCTCCCCATAGCCAGAAACAGATTTTCTACAATGAACATTAATTATTACCTTGGCAATGCAGCAATGGGCCGCACACTAATCAATCATTCATTCATTCCTTTAAAAGATGATTCCGAGGCCAATCCTTGAAGCCTCTGCCTGCCGTGGGAATCATCTGGGCTCTGACCTGTTTTGGGTGGGCCAGGAAAAGGTGTGGATGACAGTATTAGAGAGAAGAGCATGGGAATATTTCTGTTATTTGTGTCCTAAATAAGTGTCAAAAACCTCAGCTTGAATAGGGTCATCTGTAAAATGACCAGGCAGCTTTGAGAGAGGAGCTTTAGATTCTCCTACCAGACTAACTCAGGGCAAATTTCCACTGGGCCTACAGGTTGCTAACAAGTAGTTCTTGTGAAGGGACCAGGGAGGCTGCTGAGAGATTGGGCCTGGGGCAAGCCAGTTCCTGAGGCAACCTGCCTTATAATTTGACACAGAAATTGTGGTTGAGAGATCCCCAACTGGTCGCTCAGCCTAGAAAGCAAGGCTGTGGCAGGCAGGCCTTACCAGCCAGGCACAGGATGTCTGAAGGGCCCCAGGAGACCCAGCAGGATGTTGACGGGTCACTTCCTGCTGAGGAGAGTCACCCCGAGACTCGGAGCACTGAGCTCGGGGCTGCCTCAGTCCTTTGAGTCTCCTGGAACACGTGTTGTCATAAATGCCTATATTCACATGCATGTGTCTGTGTATACAGTTTCCTTGAGGACCTCTGACTGGGCCTTTGATGGCGGTGAGAAGAAAGGCTCGTGTGAACTGGGACATATGAATATTGTACGTGAAAGCAGCTCAGATCCCAGGGAGAGGAAGGGCCAGGGAGAAGGTCGGGGCGCCTGGGGCAGACACGCTGAAAACCGTGGAATAACACAGCCTGCTACTGGACAAAGTAGACACAAACACAGACTAAGGCCTTGGTGGACAGTCGTCCTGTCCCCTCTCTTTGCAGGCCAGCAAACTGCTGCCCAGAGCATTACAGACAAAACCCCATTATTCAGCAGCTCTGACCCGGGCACGTGTGCCTGCCTGAGTCTTCAAGTGACAGTGTTTGCTAGGAATAGAGGAATTTAGACCCTCATTCTTCTTTTGTCACAATAAACAAAATGTTATTGGTTTCTCCAAGGCAAATTGTTATGACTCCCTTTACCCTTTCTTTATAAAAAACTTGAGTTTTTCAGTTCAGAAAGAAAATAGATCACACCTTTCTTTGTGTGGGGAAGGGCGGCTGTGTTCCCCCTTAGGCTATTTGTGATACATCTCCAGTGAATTTTCTCCTTAAGGCCTTCAGGGTAGACTCAAAACTTCCATGTAGGGTTCAAGTTTTTCATAGAGGATTGGCCTTATAAACAAGCTCTCAAAACACCTTGAAGGACTTTTTGGGGGTCAACATGCCACAGAGCCGAGATGTTCAGCAGCTGCAGCAGCAAGAGCGCATGTTCACAGACCACGAGTCTCTCTCCTTGAAGGTCACCGAATGTATCAGAGGGCTTTCTCCTTTTTGCTGGCCTACCGGGGTCAGTGGAGGCTGTGTTAACAGTTTTTAAAAAATAATTTATATTCAGAGAAATCGTCTTAATTTGGGCAAATCGCAAGGAAAATCTGCAGGCCAAGGGGAAAGTTGAAACAAAAGGAGCTTAAAAAACACAACTTCAAATAGTGCATACATTAAAATAAGGCAGCTACCAAGATCTTGTGATACCAAACCCTGGTGCACACATTACTAGCAGAGGCTCATTACCATTTGATGGACAGGTGTTCTTCTGAAATGCTGGAAAAACACTGTGTTCTCAAATGGTGATAAAACACCTCTTTACTCTTATTAATTAAAAAAGAAACTATTGAGTTGTCACTGTTTTACTCCCTTAGATGGACCTGTGAAATGGAATTATCACAAACTCCAAACCCTCCTCCCGGTGTCTGGGAAATTTTTTTCGGAGGAAGCATTCCCAGGCTCTCCGACCTCCGACCCTGGCTGACACGGGAAACGTGCGTGTCCTCCTTTATTAAGGAAAACAAAAAGACAGTTTCTCTTTGGAAATAAATAATAGATGGAAAAATCAAGGAAACCACACTTTTGAGCTATTCCTCCTTTTTAGTTTTCACCTGGGTATAGAAATCCATTGACGGCAGCCCACTCCGGTAAGGAGGCAGAAGGGAAAATAGTAAATCTAGGATGCTTGTAATGCAAAAAAAAAAGAAGAAGAAGATTGCATTTCTTCGGCAAAGGAAAGTCCCTGCGTTGCTACCACAGTTCGCGATTCTCCCTCCTCTTTACTTCTGGTTGCCCTCAGGACCTGCGACCTCCGCCAGCCGGGAGGGGTGCGGTGAGCCTGTGCGGCCGTCCATGCCCCACCTCTCCGTCAGCCAATGACCCCAGGATGCACCATCCTGTCTGTGCTGTCCTGTCATCACCTTCATGAACAACAGTGTGTTCTGTTTGAGCATTGTTTTATAAATAGCTTGCTCTAGAAGAGAGAGTGGCCTTTTTAGAAACTTGCTCCTGGCATGAACCAAGATATTTTGTGACTCTCAGCTCTTCTAGACTGCAGTGTGTGTTGGAGAGCCAGGGCGGGAAGCAATGGTTGCTAGGGGAACAATTGAATTGCTGACACAGAGACATACGATGTGACCGAGAACTCTTTTTTCTTCTCCTGCCACACGGAAGAGAAAGCAGATGAGTCAGAGGGAACAGTGGATGGCCCTTTCTGCCCCTTTAGAAAGCTAAAAGCCTATTAGCCTACAGTGAGAGTGTCCAGTGGTGGTTAAGGCTGAGAAAAGCCGAGGCCAGCTGGAAAGTTGGGGGTAAGTTCCTGAATGCTGAGGGTGAAGGTGTGATACAGGGCGAGCTGAAAGGAAAAAGCCACCTGCTAAGGTGACTGACATTAGTAGTTGATGACGAGGTGCAGAAGGCACTTATTCCAGGTAGGTGTGTGTTTCCTTGAACACTGTCTCCTGCTCACTGGGGAGTGGTTTTGAATGGATGGATTCATTCACTCCTGTGCCATCCAGTACAGGATGAGACCCTGTTGCATGTTTAAACACCTTTTGGGGGGATGTCATTTACATGCCTTAAAGTTCATGCATTGTAACGAGGTAGTTGAATGACCGTTTTTAACGTAGCTTTACAGAGTCCTGCCGGCGCTCCTCCAATCCAGGTTTCGGAGGCTGCCATCTCCCTTGTCCACTCCCAGTCCTCCTGCCCCAGCCCCAGGCAACTGCTGATCTGCGCCCTCTCTAGACTGACCTTTTCTAGACATTTTATTTAAATTGCATCACATGATCTATAGTCTTTTGTGTCTGGCTTATTTCATTTCACATAATGTTTTTGAGATTAATCCATGTTGTTCCACGTGTCAGTAGCTTGTTCTTTTCTAAATATTAAGCAATATCCCACTGTACACCTACACCACGTTTTGTTTGCCCAGTCACCAGTAGGTGGACATCTGGGCTTTTTCCAGTTCAGGGCGATCCCGTGGCCATGAACACACACACACAGACCTTCGGATGGACATAGGTTTTCATTCCTCTTGGGTGCATGCCCAGGATAACTATTGGATCACACAGTAACGATTTCTTACCTTTTTAAGGAACCGCCAAAGTGTTTCCAAGGTGGTTTTACTATTTTGCATTCCCATCAGCGATACATGAGGGTCCCAGTTCGTCTGCAGCCATGGTCTACATTTGGCGTTGTCAGTCTGTTCAGTTATGGCCGTTCCGATGGGTGTGGAGTGGCATTTCATTATAATTTTTAAATTGCATCTTTCTAATGACTAAGGATGTTGAGCATCTTTTCACACTCTGAATGTTTTTTATTAGGAAGAACATTCAAAATACTTTTCACTGGAAAATATAAAAAACAAAAAGTGATTGATTAAAGCACATGTTTTATCACTCAGAGTATTTGCTCAACATGCAAGTCCCTCCAGCCTACGGAATCTACGCCTGGAGCAGGAGCCCAGAGACCACACTTTCTAACTGCCCCCACACTGGAATCTGAGAGCCATCTCCCTAAACCCAAGGCCCTTCACCTGCGCTGGTGGCCGTTCACTGACATTTGGGGGACCCTACCACCTGGAAGCCTAAGGAACAAGTAGCCCTGACGAAACATTTGCCCCGAGCATTCTGAACTCAGAGTGTAAACCTTCAGGAAAACCATCTTTCAGATTCCAGATTCTTTTCTCTGAAAATGGAAAAATGAGAATTCACCAGACGCATCGTACATAATCCTTGTGTGCTGTTACTACACAGAGAGTTGCAAGAGCACGGTTCCCCGCTCCTCTCCAAAGGGGGCTAGCACTGAGCGCTCGGCATTCAAACGTGAAACACAGTCTCAGCCGAGTTCACAAAACATTAGCCATTTTCGGCAAGGAAAACTCTGTTTTAGCGTCATTTCCACAAGGAAAGCTTTAATGTTATCATTAGGTTAACTAAAAACTCATTAGCACTTGGCCGTAATTTATCCGCCCCGGGCGGGGAGTCGTGGTCTGGGGTGGATGCAGGTGTCTTAATCGGCGTCACAGCTCCTCCGATACTCACCTGTGCCGGCCGACTGCCCTGAGAGCGGTTGAACACCGCTCTCAGACTCGGGGTTGGTTATCACTGCTAAGTCCTGCTTTATGCAGGACTCTGAGAGTGCTGTTGCTGTTACCCCCAAAACAAGAATGAAACCACCAAGGCCATGGCCAGGCCAGGGAAATTTCTCTTTGAGAGAAAGATGTAGGACTCAGAGGGACACCATGAGGTTAGCTCAAAGTAGAAATTGTTAGTAAAATGGGCAGGAAAGGGTTCCAAGAGCTTAAAGTGGAGGTGGGGCTGATAGTCTGGAATCTTACCGAGAAGCTACTTTTGTTTTCATAAGCGAAAGGCTAAAAAGGAACTCTTCCCATTTGTACTTCAAACTAGTTTAAAACACATTAGGATATGTGTGTGTGTGTACACATATATATCCAGACGCACAACCAACATCCCACCTAGATGCCCTCCCTCTGGCTGCTACTTCTATGCGAATGGCCCTTGGGGGGTGTCCTGGCAGCCGGTGCAGCGCTGTGCTGCTGCATTTCTCCAGGGACACTCAGCGTGCGCACCTGTGATGCCAGGATGGAGCACTGCCCCTCCCCGCAACTCTCTGTGGGGATCTTTCCCTCCAAATGTCTACGCAGAAGCACTGGGAAATAGAACTGCTTTGTGGGAGCCCAGAAATGCAAACATTCATGGCATTACCAGGCACTGCAAATGGGAACCATCAGCAAACCTTTGTGATGAAGGCACGCTGAACGTGAAACAACTTGAGAATAGAGTAAAAATGGACCTATTATTCTTCGACTTAATTAAGTGCGCATAATATACTCAATGTGCTTTTGCCAAACCATATATTTATCTGTGATGTTTGAGATGAGGGAGGGGCCACCCCCGAGCCAGACCCATTCACACCAAGCCCAGAGTGAAAGGAACAATTAGTTCCTTCCAGTGGCCGAGAGCAGGCTCAATTGCACAATATTTGTACACAGGTAAAATGATGCCAATAACACTGAGTTATTTTTTTTGTCATAGTCACAGGTTTTTATAGACATTAGTGATAGAGAAATGGACCGTCTGAAGTAATGCATTTAGTAGTGTGACTTTTTTCCCCCTTTAATTAAGTCCAAATCGTGGACATTCTGTTCCCCATATTTGCCCAGATGGTAAACTGCACACGATGGTTGGAAGTGAGGTTTAAAATTGGCACAGTTAGAATTTCTGTCCTACTAATATAAAAATGTCAAGCGGCCTGTTAATGATTTTACATTTTCAAAAGACCATGCAACTCTTTTCTAACTTGTCTACCCATATATTTTTAAATGTGATCTGTATAGTTATCATTAACAACCACCCTCTAGGGAGTGAGTAACCAGTGACTCAAAACTGTCATCAGAGATTGAAGGGACTGTAGACAGGATCTGGGGACTTCACTCCCTCCCCACAGGGCGGGCGAACCCTGGTCTTCTGACTCCTCATCCGGGCCTGGCCCTGCATCTCTCCAGGGTTGCAGACAGCGGTGGTGGGGAGCCAGGTTGGGCCCATGGCCTGTCCTAGCCCCCCCACCGGCTCTCATTCAGCAGGGACTTCTTGTGGGTGCTGCTTTCTTCTGTCACCTCTCTCTCTGTCTGTCTGTCTCCATCTCTTTCTCTCCATTTGTTTACCCCCTGAGAGTCACCTGCGCTGTAATGCAAATTTTCGCTCTTCTTCCCTAGATAAACTTCTGACCCCTGGGATGCACTAGTTGCAGTGTCTCGTCACTCACATTTATAAAGGTGTTTCTGTTTCAACCTTGAATGTCTCCCATGGTAGGACTCTTTTGGGGCGGGGCAACTTTTAGATTTTGTGAAATTTCAGAATTTCTGAAAAGTTGCAGGAATGGTACAAAGAATTTCCCTGTACCCTTTGCCCAGGTTCTGTAATAGCTAACATTTTCCCACCTTTGCTTTATCATTTCCTCCCAGTGTATGTACATATTTATTACAGTAGGTTTTTCGTCTGACCCATTTGAGAGTAAGTTGCGGAGTAATGACCCTTTGCTCCTATAGTTCAGTGTATATTTGACTATAAAGACTATTGCACTTCAGTGCTGAGAAAAGAAAAAGGAGATAAGCAAAAGCAGGAAATTAAAATCCATCTGGATTCTTACTACCCAGAAATAAATATTTTTGCTGTATGTTCTTCCAATTCTTTTCTATGCATGTAATAAATTTCTTCGCGCAAACATGGCATCATACAAACAGCTCTCGGCTCTGCTCCTGGAGGACGCACAGGGCCCTGTGTCAGCCCAGGTTCAAATCCTGTGTGCACGACTCACTACCTGTGTTCATTTCCTGTGGCTGCCATAACACATCACCACAAAGGGGGTGGCTAACACAGCAGAAATCTCTCCTCTCAGAGCTCAGGAGCCCAGAAGTCTGATACCACAGTGCTGGCAGGATTGGCTCCCTCTGCAGCTACGAGGAAGAATCTGCCCCTTGCCTTTCTCTTCTGGCTTCAGCTGGCTGCCCGCAGCCCTCTGTGCTGCCCGGCTTATAGATGTCCCACTTCCATCTCTGCCTCCGACTCCCAGAGACTTGTGCCCGGGGGCCTGTGGGTCCCAAACCCCTCTCTCCTTTCTCATGTACAAGTGCCTGTCAGTGATGAATCCAGGACGATTTCCTCTTGAGAGTCTTAAGTAATGACCTCTGCAAAGGTCCTGTTTCTAAATAAGGTCACATCCTGAGGTTCCAGGTGGACATTTGGGGGACACTCTGTACTTCACTGTACTAGTACTGTGTTCATGGATCACGAATCCTGCCTCTGTGGGTGTTAAGTTCCTGGGATGTGTTAAGGATTCAATGTGTAAATATACATAAAGCAATTAGCACAGTACCTAGGACATAGTAAGCATTCAATAAATGATAACTATTGATTATGGCAATCGCATGGCTGTAACATAATTTATTCAATCAATAACTTATTGGCTATTTAGTCCCCACCCCACTTCCCTCATTTTTTGTTAAGCTGTTAGTAAACATCCTTTTGACTTTATTTCTGAAACTTTTTTTACATATTCATGATTTTTTTCTTAGCATAATTTCCTTGGTCTGGGTCACACAATTACAAGGCTTTTGATCTAACAGTTCCTTTCTTGGGCTGCATGGTTTTATGACTGATTTTCACGGCTGATACCGGGATATCATCTTTACACTGGAGATCTAACTTGGTCTTCCCCACGTTGCCGTTCCTGGAGAAACCCGCTACGCTAATGGGCTGACGATGTCGGTGCCTTTCTCTAGGCCACTCGCTCCTGATGGGAAGGAGCGCAGCGAGGCCTGAGAAGCCACACGGCAGGGCGCACCTCACTGAGGGCCGAGGCTCGGCGGGGAGGGGCAGGCGTCAAATCTGAAGCAAAGCCGCTGGATTCAGCAAAGCAGCTGTGAACACTCAGGTAAACGGTAAACCACATCTGTGGCAGGAAAACAGCCCACCACAAATAAGAGCCTAAAGCCCCAGCTGACACTTCAGTGTTCACGTCTTAAGATATTGCTCAGCAGTTCAAACGTCCTGATTCAAAGCCCTCACCACACAGAGAGGAACCCGAGAGGCCATCTTTCCGGGGTAACCCTCAGGCCACGGACTGCAGCGGCCTTGCCAGTCCTGCCCCCTTCCTCCTCTTCCTTCTCCTCCTCCTCCTCCTCCTCCGCACAGAGGGGAGGTAGGATATGCAGAGATGGAGAGGCCCCTGTGCTGTGTCCCTTGCCGAAACCAGACTGCTTTGGTTTTCAGTTTTAATCTTGCCGTTCGTTATGTCAGAGCTCAGAGAGGTTCGTATAAATGCACCAACAAACCAAGTCAAGTAAGATGGCTAAAGGCCGGAGCACTAACGGCACTAGCTTTTGACAGTTTACTCCTGACGCAAATGCTCAAACCGTTAGTCAGCTCATTTTGACCACAGTTAGAAAATATTGCCAGTGCAGGTGACCACAAGTGGTATTTGAAAACATCTCGACAGTTTGGGGAGGCCAAACAAAGACACACACACACACACACACACACACACACACACACACAAACACACACACAAACACACACACAAACACACACACACACGGCTTTATTGCTTCTTCCACACACAGCTAGTGTTCTTTGGATAGACATTCTTTTTAAAAAAATAATGACTGGAACAGTTCCAGAAAGTCAAGAAGTTGGAGGTGAGTGGGTCTATCTGAAAAATCTATATTTAGCTTCTCAAAAGGCTTGTGAAAACTTGTTTTTATTTTCTATATTTTGATTGTTGCGGGTTTGCACCCCTAGAGTTTCGTTTTGACTTTTTGGGTTTAAATGAGTTTCAAAATGAAACTTGTCCAATTGTCAAAATTTCCCCCCAAGTTTTCATTTAAAAACTGGAAGCTCTCTTACTCCATAGGTTATGGCTGTTAGTTTTTATCCAGAATTCCCTTCCTCTCCTTCTTGCAAACTCTCTTCCTCCTACTGTTTACTTCTACATTCCCTAACGCCCTGGGAAACAATCAGCAGAGGCCAAGGGAACGTTGATGTAGACGTCCAAAGAGCCAAGCTCATATTCTTGCTCTTGGGTGGCAAAGCAAACCCCAGCAGGTCTATGCCTCAGTTTCCCGATGGAGAAATGGGATGCAAACAAGATCTCCTTTTTATTTTTCAGTGGTGCCATAACCAGAAACCAAGCTGAACTTGTTTGTCAATGAAGGAACAATGTTCCTCCTAAGTACAAGTTGTCATTATAGGGAGGGATTCATCAATCAAGTGTCTGTATAAGCATTTGAAGTTGCCGGGCCTGACATTGGAAGCTACGGAATGAATTGTCTGCCACCCTAGGAGGGAACAGCCTTACGCACATGCATTAATTGGCAAAAAGGTGAGTGAATTATTAAGCCAATCTATGAGGCAATAATAAGGTACATGAGCTAATCGACACTCTATACTTCCTCTACCATGTCATGCAAAATGTTTACTAAGCTACAGCTATATTCAGCTTGTGTCCATTTCCTATTGCTGCTACAACAAATCCTCATAAACTGAATGGCTTTAGCACGACGTAGATTATTACCTGACAGTTCTGGATGTCTGAAGGCCGCCATCAGTTTACCTGGGCTAAAATCATCAGGGCTGTGTACCTCCTGTAGGTCAAGGAGCATCTGTCTCCTGCCTTTTCCAGCTTCTGAAGGCTTGTGGTCCTGCCTCCCTCTGTCCTCTCCTAAGAGCCTTTGTGATCGCACCGGGCCCACCCAGATGATGCAGGACAATCTCCCCGTCCCAATGTCCTCTTCTTTGTCACATCTACATGGGTCCTTCTGTCGTGTAAGGTCACAACAGGTCCGGGCATTAGTATGTGGGCCCCTTTGGTGGGCCCCATTGTTCAGCTTCCCACCAGCTCACTGTAGGTACCAGTGCTTAGAACACACCTACGTGGCAGCAGGCACTTGATTTAAATATACATATATATAATGGGAGAAAAATATGATGCTTGTTCTTGGCAGTTCTGTTCATCAGATGCTTATGGAGCATCTAGTATGAGCCAGACCCTTGGCCCACAGGGCTGTCCTGGAGCACACAGCCCGATGTGCAGATAATCAAAAAGGAAACCGAAAGGAACAAAAGTCAGCCCTGAGTACTGGGAGCCCAGGGGAGCAAGGACGCTGTAAGGTTCTGTCTGTACCTCGCACTTTCTTCCTGTAACTGTTGGCTCTGTCTTCTTTAAGAATTGTTTGAACACATCCCCTTGGTGAATGTAATTTTACTCAGATGTGTTTCTTTGTTTCTGTCCCCCCCCGCCCCGCTTCCGTACTCTTCTGATGCACTGAGTTTCTACTGAGAATTATTAAAAGAATCGATGACTACATCTCTACAGGGCCTCTCCATTTCCACCAGGTGCCCCATCAGAGGAAGCTCAGGTGGCTCAAAGGAGGTCTGCCACACAGCTCAGAAACACAGGATCGGTCAAACGGGTTTCCGGCGCCAGCCTTGGGGAGGCAAGCCCTGTAGCTCACTGCTTTTATGTGTAAATGTATTTCAAATTTCAAACAGTGCCAGTACACATGTGACCTTTCAGAAAATAACCTGTTAGCAAGTTGTAGACTGCCTGCTCATGCACCAGTGCTAGAATCTGAATCTGATCAGGTAAATTACAGGACACCACACGGCTTCAGGCCCTTTAACACCAGCCCTTCTGAATTTCAGAAGGGCTGTGTGGATGCAGGCCTTGTATTCCACGGAGCCAAGTACCAGTCTCCTGTGTCTTCACCAGACCTGGGGCTTTGTGCATCCCCCACCCCTAGCCGTCTGAAACAAAGTTCACTTTAGTGAGCGAGTAGCTGGCATAGAGGAGGTGGGCGACGGCAGGCTGAGGGAGTGCATTCCAGAGCTGCGGCCACCATGCACACAGAGGTGAGCAAGACATGCCTACGTGTCCCTCAGAAGGTGAGGACTGTCTGGTATTTGCAAACCCAGATCCTACCCCCACCTGAGGATATGAGGTTCTTGCAGAAACATATACTTATCGATTTTTGAAAGGTTCATGGGTCCTCTTAGAGTTCGAAGGGATGCCTCTGATGTTCAAACGTATGAGTTAAATTGTGAACACATTTGGTTCAAGTTTAGTCCTGAAAGCTTTTCCTCTAGAGTCTATAGCGTCTCATGTCCTATTAGCTGATAGCATTCCTGAGCATGAACGTTTCTGTGCTGCTGACCTTTTGGTGGTGGATGTTGGAAAAAATACAGAGTGCTAATCCCACACACCTGCTCTCAATTCTGCCCACATGGGTTTGGAGTAGGAGGTTTATTCACCCCAAATATTTCTGCACAATTTTCAAAACCCGCATTTTTCCATGCTAACACATCTCTGCTTGTCAGCACCTATTTGAGTACACACACACACACACACACACACACACACACACACACACATACGGGATTGGAGGTGGGGTTGTTTAGGTGCCTACCATTTATGTTCTCAAAGGGCGGAGTCAGCGAGTGTGAGCTAGAGTGACCACTAGATGGCAGTATATGAAACACTCTTAATGTGAGCAGGTGATCAAAGTTTGAGGACTAGCCAGGGCAGAGGTTCCCAGATTCTGATCTGTAAAATTTTTTAAAAAGAAAACAGAGAGTGCTCCATAGGCTTGTCAAGTTTTTATTTTGCCAGGGAATATAAGATATAATGCAACTCCCACTGCTTCCCAAGAGAAACACTTTAACCATAAAGAAATAAGGAGGACACGATCTCAAAGAGAGGATTGTCTCCTAGATCTAACACATGTAGCATTGTGAAAACCTCACCACATGCCCTTCACTCTCACGGTTGATGCTGACCAGTGGAAGAGTCATGGTGAACAAGCATTTGGGAAATAAACCTAGGGAAAGACTTGTAAGTCCAGATATGTTCCCTGAGCCAAACAAGCTCTTTTACCTCCCACTGTCTTATCTACAAATTGACCCAAAAACCTAAGCAGAATTTTCATTCACAGGCACAAAGGAGCAGCAGGATGGCCATTCAATCAAACTGGATCGGGTAAAACTTGCTAAGAGGTGTGTGTGCACACAGACAGAAGAACAGACAGAAGAACACCAGTACACATGCTGGCTGCATTCTCGCTGAGCCGCCTGCCTCCTCATTCCAGCTGCCTCACTCTTCGCCTGCTCAGGATCAAATCTGACCACCCCTAAGCCTCCCTGGCCCCCGGGACGGGCCCATCTAGCAGAGCCTTGCTGAGCTGGGCCAGCCTGCTGGGCGAGGGCAGTGCCAGCCCAGGCCCCCCAATCTTTGCGTCTTGCTCTGATTTCCCAAGGAATTCTGCATGAGAACCCAGGGCCTGTCTGCACTACCCCTTCCTGTGGCAGAGGTGGGGTGTGACTCTACCTATGCACTGTTTAAAAATGTGCTAAAGACTATATAGTGAGACAAATTGTGGGCTTTCATTTAGAGAGACCCTTACTCAAATTCTAGGGCTTAGGAAATCACTTCACCTCTCTGACCCCCAGGCTCCTCCTCTGAAGATTGGGAGAATAATAACACATGCTCACTACAGTCATCGTGAGATGAAATGAGGTCATCTATAGCACAGTGCTTACTCTGTGTTCAATATGCATTAATTAATATTAATAATAGAATTAGTTTGGGTGCAGGGTGCTCCTTTCTAAGGCAGGCAGGCTGGGTCATACCAAAATATGCCCTTCTTTGCAACGAGAATGCTACACACCATGTTTTGGAAGAAATTTGCTCCCAGCAAATTGCCAACTCCGAGTCTCTGATTTCCTTTTGACAGCACTTACTTTGTAGCTGAAAGTGATTGGGATGTTAGGCAGGCTGAGGATTTGCTTCTGCAGCGCACTGAAGGATACCTAGACTGTATTGCCCAGGTCCCCAGAAGCCCTGTTAACTCAGCCTGCCTAACTTGGCTATTGGATGGCTATTACTTGGCATCCAAAGGTCGGGGAGTCCAGTTGAGCTTTTCTGTCATTCTTAATTCAGAAAAAGGTCTCATAGCAGGTATCTCACCAGCAAATACGCAGCTTCTGATGAGGTTGGAGAGCACAGCGAAAACTCCTGTGCTCTCCACTGCACACACTGAAACTGATACTACGACACTGGAGTTGTGAAATGACTAACTCTGGCCTGGTTAGAAAACCCCTCACTCGTCACGCCCTCGGATAGCTGATGATAAGGCTGTGCTTGTACTGCCACCTAGTGGTTGCAAAGTGCAAGAGTGGATCTGGGAAGGATTCCGGACCCCACAGCCAGACCCAGCTGTGCCGTCATCACCCAGAACCAACATCTCCTTGCTCACGGAGATTTTATAATATGGACATTTTGTTCAGAGCTTTGCAAGCTAATTTACTGATTTAGTTTAATTTTGTCATCCCCTCAAAGCACTGACAACCTTGTGAGAGTCAAACTAGAGGCCGAAGCACCAGCCCTAGAGCCTAAAGGCTCATGATGTGAGTCAGTGCGTCATTAAAAAACTTTTGAAGTGGCTCAAACCTCCCATTTTCTCTTAGAAAAGTGGAAGTTAGCAACACCCAGAGTTGAAGTGGCCGTGAAGTTTGCATGTGCAGTCCCTTTGTGAACGGGACGGAGTCCTCCCCTTTCTAACCCGCTGCCGCCCCTCTGCTCGGGTACTCGCCTCCCCGCCTGTGGTACCCCCACCTCGCCTCAGTGCACCAACCAGCCGGCCTCCTCCTCTCCCCGGGGAAGAAGAGGATCCCTCTCCCTTCGCAGTGCTGGAAAGGGAATACCAACAAAATCAAAACCAAACCAAAAAAACATTGGGAAAGATCCAGCCCAGGAAGCCCAGGACATGCTCACGGAGAGAGTTACCAATCAAAAGAGGCGAGGTGGATCCTGCCATTTACCACCTGCTCCCCCATCTCCCCCACCCCTGCCCACGGACCTCGGCTTTTCTGCATGACCCGGGTGGATGCGTCTTCTGAACAATGTCCTGCCCGGCACGCCGATCTCTGAAATTCTCCCAGTGACTGGATCCTGCAAACCTATTTGCACTCCCCTAACTGAGCCCCCTGCCCTGCCCCCCACCCCGGTGGGCTTGCTGTGGCTCCTTGTGTGTCTGGTGTCCCCAGCTGACGTCTAGGGCAGAGGTCTCCAAACTTGCTTGATTATGCACACTTATCCATAAAATTATTCTGAGCACACACCTCACTATGAATAGTTGAGTATATATGCACTACTATATTAATGTCATGTCTATTATGAAACATACAGTAGCTATCCTAAAAGGATGAGAAATTAATGTGCTCTATGCCCTAGAGTAGGTGCAGCCTCTTCAGGGTCCATAGGTCCATAGGTCTGGACCCTTTCTTTGGTTGTAAGAGCTGTAGTTCAGGTAAAGAGAGGTTGTCTCTCATGAGTGGACACTAGTTAAGAGAAGCTGGACATCCGAGGAGGCCTCTGTCCTGAAGCCCCCACATAAACCCAAGTGAAGGAGACACCTGCCAGGGCAGGGGCAGGTGGGGCAAGGCATGAGGAGGACCCATAATTCTCCTTTCAAATTACACCTTCCTTGGGGATGTCTCAGAAGGAGGGGACCGATGCGGTGGAGAACCCAGGCGCAGAGGCCGCTGGCTTCCCTGCCTTGTCTTATAGAATCCTCTGGTTGTCCTGAGAGGGCTCTCGTCATGATCTGTCGAAGTACAGATGAGCAGCTGTTCCACCAGATACAAGCATTACTTGTTTCCTTACACGCACGGTGTGGTTTAATTACCAAAGCAGCCCTGAGACGCAGGTGAGCCCACGGTGCTGGGACACTGAGGCCAGGAGAGGTCAAGGAGTGCGCTCGAGGCCACACATCTCGTCAGAAGTAGGGCCTGCCCATTTCTAAAGCCTGACTCATCAGACACATTCAGAATAGTCAGCGTTTGACAGGAATATTATATAAAATTGGTTAATGTTTAGGGAATGCCTGATCTTTACAAAGGTGTCACTGCCGCACTCGTTCCTCAAAACCACTGTGAAGGTAGGAGAGAGCTGGTGAACACACGATACGAGAGACAGATGATGGGGTACAGAATTGCACACCTGAAACCTGTATTAGTAACCGATGCCACCCCAATAAGGTTGTGAAAATGTGATGTCTGACCCCAGAGCCAGAAACTAACTTCTACCTCCTTCTCCAAGTCAGTCCCAGACGGCAGCACGTGGCGTCTGCGGGAAGGTCTCCCACAGGCCGTGCTGCCTGTGCGGGGGCTGGGCCCACGGAATGCGTCCTTCAGGTCAGCACAGGGTGGGGCGAAGCTCGGAGACGCCTGCTCAGAGTCTGTGCGAGGATCTGAACTGCAATTTTCTCGCTGCGAATGGAGGGGCTGGTGGCGAATACTCTCTAAGGTGCCCCGTACCTCTAACATCTGTGGTTCTGTAAGACGGACATTTGGGAGCAGAGAATGAGAGAGGTTTGGGAACAAAGCTAATTCCCACACTTCAACACAGAGTCAATTCTGCCCCTTGCCTGGGGGACAGCCCTCACCTTCCAGCTATGTTTTCAAACTCCTAAGCACATGTGGTTTGTTCCTTTTTAAAATCGAGCTAGCACATGGACATCCAATCCTTCATTTAATTTCTGAATCTTAGGGAAATATGCTTTGTTTCTGGAGACTCCTTGGTTTCAGAATGTGGGCTCGTTCCCCTGAACTAACTGCCGTAGGAATGCTGAGCAGTGCTCACAGGCCCTTGTCCTCCCTGGGCGGGTTTCTCCTCGATTCCGCAACAAGTAAACCCGACTGTCATCCCACTGTGGGCTGAGTCCCTGAAACACAGCGTTTGAGAGATGCGTTCAAGGGATCATTTCGAAATCCTTCCTAACAGTAAATTGTCCATAAGCATGCTTTCAGTTAATTTTTAAAACACACAGTGTTGTATATGCTCACAAGGGAATACTTACAAACACAAAAATCTAAGCCTGTTTATAAACTCATGCTTGTTTACTGCCTCCAACCTGTAGCACAGGGCAGTGAATTCTCATTCATCCCCAAGACCATTATCACCTCCCTACCTGAAGGTCAGGCCACATCGCACACCTTTGTTTTTCTACAGCCCTAGTTCAGTGTCTCTGTTGAACTAGATGGGCTTTTAGCAAAGGGGAGTTCACAAGATTGCTCAGTCTGACTGCCGCTAGATAGCTGTAAGGGGCGATATTCCCCAAGGACCTCAGACCTGCCTCCGCGGCTTCCTCACAGAGGGACAGAAGCGAGAGGGGCTCACCGAATCCCCTCTGACGGGTACCCTCTGACGGGTAGCAGGAGGAAACAGTAAGAATTCTGGGGGCCTCTGCAACCAAGTGTTCTGGACACTAGTCCCCGCTCACTTTCTTCACCCCCAAATCAGTACATGGCTTTCACTGCACCTTTAAAATATCACAAATAAGTATGAGGAATCGTTCCACCTCTTTCTGTTTTCATGGCTGGACCACTTAGATTTTAGTCATCTGCCTGCTGGACTATCACTTTTCCAGAAATATAGACCCACCCCAAAGTTTTTTATCTTTGTTTTAACTGCTGTGGCTTTGCTGAGTCAACACGGTTGAACTCAATACAAGTTCAATGTCATTTCCCTCCAGAACCAGCTCATCTTTCTGGACCTGAGATACTGAACAAACGATGCTTGACCTTATCTGAACCCCGTGGATGTGTTTTTTGCCCAAGAAATTTCTGATTTCGCCAGGAGAAGCATCCTCCTGAATAACAAATGATGCGGGTGAGGGGTGAGACCGCCCTCCCCTTGTCCGGGAAGCCCAGGGCATCACGTCCTGTGCGGGGCTGCAGGCAGTGCGACAGCAGTCAGTCCCTTCCTATTTCCCTGCCGCTTGTCAACCCAGAGCCTCTTCTTGTTCTTTCCCAGGAGACTTCGTTCTGCATCTGTGTGATCGAAGTCCCTGCCCAGGTGCCTCCGGGGCCCTTCACAGCAACTGTGTGTCCCTTCAGAATGATGGTGACGTTTTCTAGGATGTAGACATCTGATTGCTGGGACTGCTCCTCATCTTTGCAGTAAACACTGCAAAAAAGCTCCCTGCTCCCTTTTTGATATTGTAGCAGAGCCACACGCTGCTAAACACACTGTGAGACCCGGCCACACATGGACATGTAACCGGGCTTCCTGGGCCCAACCTCCAGGGCACCATCCTCCACCCTAAAAGCAAAAGTTTGTCCTGCGTTCAGTCTCCAGGAGCTTGAAGCTCTCTCTGTGGCTGGAGGTAAGCATCGTTGCTAGGTCCCGCCGACTCCCCTCTCTCTTCCCACCAATCTGTTATCACATGAGCTAGAGGTTCCTGCCTTTAGATTTTATTTAAAGCTCCAGCGATGAAGAGGCTCAAGAGATCATCTGCCTGCTTAGTCACAGCAGCCACTGGACACTTGTGACTATCTAAATTTTAAACTAATTGAAATTAAATAAGAAATTGGAAAACGTGTTTTCTTAGTTACACCGGCCACATCTCAAAGGCTAATGCACACTTGTGGCTGGTGGTTTCCACAGTAGAAGTGCAGGAGTAAGTACAACATCTCCATTGCCACAGAAATTTCTATCAGACTGTGCTGGTAGACAGAAGCACTGATCTTAAAAACAAAGAGATTAGATGCTTCCCCAAGGTCCGTGGTGGAACTATGAATGAAACCCAAGTTTTCCACACTTAAAAGCTACTCCCCTGTTCACTACACTGGAGGAGGTGCCGTTTACAATGCCAGGAAGAGGTTTCTCAGCGGTGTGTTAACACGTCATCACAAGGTGACAGCTAGGACTGTGCAGTCCTCCCTGGAAGAAGCTGGGTCAGGCAGTGTGGAGAGCTAGGCAGGATGAGTCGCGGGAGATGAGGGTCCATTGCGATTCAGCCTGTGTGTCGGGCACACCCAGAGGCGGGGTGTCTGCCACCTGCGTCTGTGTGCCCAGGGCCTGGACCAGGGCTGGGACTCCGTGCACCCAAGGGAAGGCGAGGGGCCGGCAGAGGCACCACTGGCTCTGTGTCAAGCAAAGGGGCGGCCGGGGAAGGCTGGAGGACTCTAACGGGGGTCGTTAACAAGCCGCAGCGTCCCCGTGCCGCCCGGCCCTCTGGCCTGTCTCGCCCTCTAAATTTATGCTCTGCACTCTGGGATCTACGACACCATCTTGGAGCTGTTAACCTTTGCCTTAGTTCCTATCATATGAGACTTGGTGATGAATTTCAACCATTGTGAAAACATAAACTGGGCATAAATTAAAAGTTCTGCTTGGTTTTATTTTGAGTGGCCACAGAGCGGAGCCACGGGAGTGTGGAATAGGAACTCCCATGGGTCTCAGCTCTAGCACTGTTTGAATACAGGCACGTCACTTAACACGGGACCCATATCTTTGAAATGAGAGGATTCTTTGTTGGGATTATCGAGGAAACCGATTCAGGTAATAGCCAAGACAATTATGTGCAAAGCAGAGAACTGTGTGCCAGTGTTTGCTAGTTATTGTATTTATTATGTTCCCTCATTTGTACCCCTTTTGTAGCAATTACAACACTGCATTCTGGGTGGCCATCACCTTAGGTTTACCAGATGTACGCGTTGTGTCAGGTTCAAGGGTTTAATGGATCCGCCCAGCATCCTTATGTGGAGATGATGTAGTCACAGCCTGTGTAGCTTTGTGAGGCAGAAAAGAATAGTTTAATGGCTCAATTAGCTCCTTGAGGAGATACACCGTGCTTAAGATATGCCAAATAAGCAGCATGCCACCTCAGTGGGGAGAAGAGGAGTCAGCCGCCTTCGTGTGAAGACACAGCTTCCTGCGGAGGCAGATGCGGTTCGCATTTTCCTCTTGCTTTTTCCCAGTAGCAGTGCTCAGGGGGGATAAACTTTACTTAACCTAATTAATTTTAATCACAGCTTTCAAATCTCATACTGTGAAAAGAATTACGAACTGGAATACATTAATAGAAGCCATAGTTGATGCTGTAAGCTAATCATGAAACGTGCATTTACATTTTCTGCATGAGTTTGCAATTACCATTAAAATAAAATTTCGTTTGTCCTTTTAAATTACCAAAATGTGAAGAGCAGATTGAGCCAGGCCCATTTTTGTGCTAAATTACTAGAAGAATGTCTAAATTTCCAAGTATCAGATAGCTTCCTTCACTGAGTCGTAGCAAGGAATGGTTTCCAGTCATCTGCTCCAAGCTATTTGTTTTGAAATGATAATCTTTTAAATTAATTGTGCAAATGTCTCACCTGCTTTAACAAGTAGTCCTTTGAGTTTAGTACAGAGAAATTTTATCTTTTATGTGCTTATGTATATCTGTAGGCATCCATCCATCTATCTATACACACAGAGGTGTATTTAGATCTATACACGTAATTTTGCTCCCGGGTTTTATGCAGACTTTGAGGGATGGAGGGTGGAAACTAAACATGACCTGGCTTCTCAAAGGATCTGAAGCAGTTTAGAGGAAACCCAGAGGGTGTAAAATTTTAATAAAATATTAGTTTTCAAATTATAATAGAATGGCGAGACATCTGAAGAGTACCATCATGGCTTCTAAGAGTGCAGGATTCAGCAATTTTTCCCCTCCTTCCCCTCAGGTCATCTCTCTTGGTCCTCAGGTGGGCAGCAGTACAGGTGTGATCATCTCCATTTTACAAAGAAGCCTGAGTGTCAGTGAGGAGCAGAGAGGGGCCTCTGAACTGCAATCTGAGGCTAGTTCGATGGGATGGCTCCTGGCACCTAGCAACAAAATTTCTGGATTATGGTAGCTCAGTGAGGGAACAAGTGGGCATGAGCAGTGACCACATGTGAGTATCTGAATGTCAGTAATGCAAAGTGTTGCGGGTGTGAATGCTCCTCCACAAAACGTTATGAAGCTTCAACTGGTTTGTCTTGATTACCTGGCTGGACTCATTTATGCTTCAGTTTTCCAGAAATATTTCATATCTAAATATGCCTGGGAATGTTCCTGGTATACTGCTGGCTGGTTCTCTAGCAATGCCTTGAAAGCACCCCACAGCGATGATAATGGGAATAGCCGATTTCAGTCGCTGCTGACTGTGTCCGAGACACTGCGTCGTATGCTAGTCCTGCCCACTCAGTGCTCCGTCCTTTTTTCCTCAGGTAAACATTCCATTTCTGCCAAAATTTCTATCCGAGATAGCTGTAAGATACCCAACAACCAGTCGGCCCACCTCTGCGTGTGCCGAGGCCACGAGGGGCCCCCTGGGCCCCCTGGCTGGCCTTCCTGGAGGCAGATCTCCTTCAGGACCAGCCCCCAGGCTACTTCGCCCACAGGTGGTCCAGTTCCAGTTTCCCGGTCTCCTTTACATGCCAACTCCTCTCTACCTGCTTCCTCCTGGCCTAGCACTTTCTTCATTCACGGCTGACTTAGGCCTAGGCCCGGAGTCCAGATCTTGTCTGTTGTTCTAAGGAACAGCAGACAGTGTGCGGTCCCTGAAAGACCTGGGCTTCCAGGTCATGCCGATCTGGGTGTGAGCGGTGGCTCCACAATGTGCCTGCTGGGGGGTCCGGTGGTTGACTGAACTGCTCTGAGCTCCAACTCCCTCAACTGTTAGCTGGGATTTACAATCTGCTTTGCAAGAGCTTTGGGTGAGGATGAAATGTGACATCTTTGTAAAGCAGGAAAACAGTCCCTGGTACTTAGCTAGTGATCTGTGCTCCGAGGCCACGGCTCTGCCTGGATCCTTGCCTGACCTCCTGCTTTCTTTTCTTGTGTCTTTTAGTATCTTACTTAGTTCTTGTCACTGAAGATTTATGGGCCTATTTTCTGAGCTACCGTCAGCCTTATCCTACCATTTCTACCGTCTTCCTCCCCACTTCCACTCTTCAATTCTAGGTTTGCGGGGTCAGCAGGCAGCCATCCCAGACCTGAGGGCCTGGACTCCTGCTGGCTGGATCCTGGGTCCTGGGTGTGAGGAGGCCCCAAACGCGTCTCTCCAGTGATTTCTGCTGTTCACTGAGTCGAGGGCAACGAACCCCTTGTGGTCCCTCTAGGTTGGCAGACAGTCAAGATGGGCAACAGAGCAGAGGTCTCATTACAAAAGCCTGCTCTGTGGACCAGCAGCATCGGCATCACCCAGGAGCTGTTTAGAAATGCAGAAGCCTCAGTCACTGGGCCAGATCGGCACCATGCCAAGGTCTCCAGAGACTCATATGGCCATCAAGTCTTGAGAAGTTTTGGATTAGGCCCCCAGAGGATGAGAGTCCCCTAAACCACCTCTAGAGAAGAATTCGGGTTCTTCTTCCCTGGTCTCAGCGTTGGTGTCCACAGAACCTCCAACAGTTGTATGTTCAAAACATGCATTAAACTCAAATTTATTTGCGTAGGAGTCCATTTTTCTTCTTTCCTGATTATCTAAGCAAACCCTTAAATCTGTCTTCCCAAGAGCCACAGATAATATTGATGCTGCCAGCTTGTTACAGGTTAATTTGCCTGTCCGCAAGCCATCCAGTAGAGTCTCCCAGACCACACCTACTCTGGCCATTTTCTGTTATAGAAACACAATCACACACATGCATGCGAATAGGCATACACACAAATGTAGATGCACACACAGGTGTGGACACGCATCGCGCACGCACACACACCAGAGGCCATGCCGTTTCCCACCCTGGACCTGAGTGTGTGTTGGCCCTTCTTCTGAGATGTCCTTCCTGCCCTCGTTCAGCTGAATCTCAGTCATCCTTTGGTTCGGGTGTTAGCTCAGCCGGAGCCACCACTTCCCCCACAAGGCCCTGGGTGGCCTGGCAGTGTGATGGCCTTTCTGTTGTCACCACATGGCTTCACAGCGTCCTGTTCATGGGCCGACCGAGCCCTGGAAACCCTGAACCCGCGGGGGCAAGGCCCCAGATGTATTTATTCACCTTCGTATCTAACACCCAGCATAGCATCAGGCCCACTGTAGACGCCCCCACGGTGCTCACCGCCCAAGTGAAGAGGAAGAAAGCTTAGCTTGTTCCAGGGGCTTGGCACTTGGTCCTTTGAAGTTTAATCAGAATGAAATGAAATTGCTGCAGACTCCAAGTGTTTGGGGGGAAAACTCTACACAACCTTGCAACCTAAGTGGAAAAAAACAGATCAAAGAGAAATTAGATGGCAATTTGTTTTTTTTAATCTGCAGCAGTATTTTAATTAGAGAATATTCTTCTCATTGATATTCAGAACTCCCAGGGAAATAAGTGTGTTAGAGCGCTCCTCCTGACGTTCCTTCCTCCCACTATGCAGGGCCTGCTGGGCAGCCTTTGTGAGGGAAAGCCCCGTGGAGGCTGCAAAATAACACACGCAGCTCCCACACAGCACTCTGCACTGTGACAATTCAGCTTGTCGCCCTCCGGGCGCAGGGGAGAGAAGGCCGGTGTCATCCACTGAATGCAATGGCTGAGGTAAGAGGCTCTAAGTATAAATGACTCACTCACTTTCACACAGCTGGCGTGGCACACACAGAATTCAGAGTTTCAGATCCTCCTCTCACGTCAAACAGTGGTTTCTTTCCTGCCTCCGAATGTGATCCCTTTCGACACACATGACACCTCAAACCCAAAGACTCTTCATAAGGAGGCAGTTTGGCCTGGGTCGGTGTGTCCCAGACTTTGGGATGTCACACAGTGCTACGGTTGTCGAAACTAAGTTAAGGGTGACTAAGGTTAGAATTGCCAGATTTTTATTTTGTGAACTAGGAATGCTAAGATAGTCTATGGTCAAAATTATGTCCCCAAAGAAAATACATGCTGACGTTGAAAAACAAAAGGGATGATCTCAGGGTGAAGCTCAGTTTTTGAATTGAGTACATTAGCTTTATGAGAAACTCTCCACAGTGTCATGATTCCTCTCCTCTCATAGCAGCCCCCTCAAAACCAGCAACGGCTGGAGTCCTGTTTGGGAGACTCGAGCTTTGCTGATCTTTAATATGCTGGCTCCATGTATTTGGTTGAGACCCCTAAGCCAAGCTTTTGCAGCAGAAAAGTGATTGAGAATCCACTGGCTAGCATTCCATACGGAGGTCTGTCACCTGCCTGCTCCTTACACAAGTGCACGTGATGACATCACTTTTCCAGTGTCACTGTGTAGTGTCTGCTCTACGGTCATTAGAGGAAGAACATGGAAGACTTGAAAACCTCGAAGAGAGCTTCCCTGGCCAGTTTTTCAGGTAAGATTGGGCTAAGCAAAAGTTTTGAGCTGACAATTTTGTTTATTTATTAAAAGGTTTTATTTGTTTATTTTTAGAGAGAGGGCAAGGGAAGGTGAAAGAGAGGGAGAGAGACATTAATATGTAGTTGCTTCTCCAGTGCCCCCTACTGGGGACCCGGCCTGCAACCCAAGCATGTGCCCTGACTGGGAATCGAATCAGTGACCTTTTGGTTTGCAGAGTGGTATTCAATCCACTGAGCTACAGCAGCCACAGCTGAGCTTACAATTTTATCTTGTGATGTAGCCTACTCTTATTTTTGCCTTGTCTACACAAGAAAAAGAAACAAGATAAAACTATAGAGACACTATGAATTTGGGGACTTACATGCTAAGGGGAAATAAACAAACACAAAGCTCTATGTATATCTTGTGGAAATTATGGAGTAAAAGGTCTGAAAATAATTACTGTGAATGGTCAAAGGAGGGGGATTGTGGATATATTTTTCTTTTGCTTTCCAAGTTCTGTTACTGTATTTGTTTTACTTTTAGAATGGAAAGTAATTTGGTAATTATAAAGTTATGAGACAAATTGAAGACCTACACCTGGGGATGTGAATGAAATGTCGTAGGAGCGAATTGCAAAGTAACGAAAGTGTTGTGGCGTGTTGTATTTTCCAAAGATGGCTTAACAATCGCCCTGGCCACACGCACCTCTAACAAAGGGCCCCAACTCTCCTCCCACTGAGCTCTTCCCCTTAAACCTGGACAGACCTCTGTAACGGCTTCGACCTCTTGAGTACAGGACACAGCATGATTTTGAAGCTAGATTGCAAAAACATCATATACGCTTCTGCTCTGCTCTCTTGGAATTCCTTTTTAAATTCAGCCGCATGCCATGAGGAAGTTCAAAGGAGTGGCCCACGCGGAGAGCCCACATGTAGATGTTCTGGTCCATGGCTCAGGTGCAGGCCCAGCATCAACTGCCAGTCACATTAATTATCTGGAAGAAGCCTCCAGATAATTCCAGCTGCAGGCCGAGTCTTCCTAGAGGAGGCCTCAGACACCTGGGGAAGAGACTGCTGTCCCTTCTGTGCCTAGGCCAAAGTCCTGACCCATAGAATCCCCAATTCTAGGTGTGATTAAATGGTTGCTTCATGCCATTAAGATTTGTTACCTGAAGAATAGGTGTGTAGTATAATTCTCTCTTAGTAAAACCAATCAAGAGCAAACCAAAACTCTCTGTACATCTATATGTAAAAAAAATCTATGTATACAACCCTGTACATCTACA
This sequence comes from Artibeus jamaicensis, assembly GCF_021234435.1. Classification (NCBI taxonomy): domain Eukaryota; kingdom Metazoa; phylum Chordata; class Mammalia; order Chiroptera; family Phyllostomidae; genus Artibeus; species Artibeus jamaicensis. The sequence goes on along the minus strand of NW_026521812.1, from coordinate 37,499,202 downwards.
CATGTAATTAAATAAAAAACACGTGTATATATGTATATAACATCGTTCAAGCGTGTTCACTTGTTGTGCATGCACTACCGCCACCGCCCCCTCCAGAACTTTGACATCTCCCCAAACTGGAACGCTGCCCCAGAGTTTCAGCTTCCCTTCCCTACCTGCCTCTGTGAGTCTGACTACTCCAGGGATGTAAGTGATTTGTCCTCTTCATATGCCTGGCTTAGGTCACTTAATGTAAGGTCTTTGTAGGTTTGGCCAGACTGTAGCAGGTGTCAGAGTTTCTTTCTTTTTTAAGGCTGAATAATATTCCACTACATGTACAGACCATTTTATTTATCCATTCATCCATCAATGGACACCTGGGTGGCTTCCACCTGTTAGCTGTTATAATGTTGTCATAAACCCGGGTGCGCAAATATCTGTTCAAGTCCGTTTCCAATTCTTTGGGTACATACCTACAGGGAAATTGCTGGATCGTATGATTATAGTCACTGTTTTTGCTTTTTTGAGGAAGTGCCCCAATGTTTTCTGCAATGGCTGTACCATTATACATTCCCACCAGCAGCGCATAAACGTTCCAGTTTCTCCACATCTTCAACGATACTTGTTCGTTCACTGAATAATATACATCCTAGTGGATGTGAAGTGGTTTCCCTTCAGAGATCTCTGATATCTGATGTTGATTTGCATTTCCCTAATGATTAGTGATGCTGAACATCTTTTTATGAGCTTATTGCTCCTTTGTACATCTTCTTTGAGGAAATAGCTATTTAAATCCTTTGTCCTTTTAAAAATTGGCTTATTTGAGTTTATTAATTTACTTTTGTTTGTCTATACTCTTTTAAACGTGTGTATATAAATATATATACTCATGGCAGAGGCAGAGAAAAACAGGCAGCAGAATGTTACCTCACAGGGTGTGTGTTGGGGAGAGAAGTGAGTCCTCTTTGCCTTGATGTTGTATATGGAGTTTCACTGGTCACTAGGGGTGTCACTGATTAAATAAAGAAAAAAATTTGCACAAATTACCAATGTCATTTTGCTTAAGTATCTCAAAATAGCTGATGTGAGATTTCTTTTTAATAACACAGCCTCCAAAATGAAATAATCTTGAGCTGACCCTCCCTGCAAATTTCACTGGTAAAATTTTAATTATAAGAAGAAAACTTCCCTTTGTTGTTCAAGTAGCAGATCCTTGGCCTATCTTTCTCTGCCTCCCCCCTCCTCCCTTCTGGAAAGATCTCAGACTAGGAGAGGAGCCTGTCTCTCTTTAAAGAGACTATTTGTTTCCATGGTAATGGGCCTCCTACATCTTCAGAGTTGTAACCTGGGAAATTCTATTAAAGGCTTATCCAGGCAGTTGCTTTTGAAATGGATTTAGATATTAGCCATTTCCTTTATTCACCTTTGCTGCCCAGTAATCTTTTGAATTTGGTAATTCTGCTTGTATCAAATAAAAGAAGTAAAATAAAATAATACGAAGCGGGTTATAATTGGTCTGACGTGGCCCACTGGGCACGTTTGCCAGGAACTGTCGTGGGCTGCCACAGCGGAGCCCCTGGGTGGCCGGGATTGTGTGGCTCAGCCCCCTCTCTGCACCGAAGCCCTGCAGCAGAGCCCGGCAACCGAGCAGAACTTCTTGGAGATGCCCTGTGAGGTCAGCAGACAAGAGACAGAAATTACTCTATTGTCAAAAATGACTTCAGTTACTAATGGCTTTCGAGTCTTATCTGTGAGACTCTGGCATGGACACACGGGGTGGATCACAGCTCTGCTGTGAAAACGACTGCAGGGAGGACGCGGCAGGCGAGCGCTGCCCCCCAGGGTATCGCCTCTGCTGGTGCAACTCCACTCACGGATTCTTGGCCTAGACGGTTTGTACTGACCCGGGGTGACCCGGGGATATGCACACCATGTATAGGATTTTTCATCTGCCTGGACCTCAAACAAATGACATTTAAATCAGTTCATAAACAGAAGATATTTCAAAAGCACTTTTTCAACTTAGGAAATTCAACAACTTTACCTGACTATACTGAAAAAGAAAGCATTCTACTGATTTTCTTTTTTAAAAAAGCTAATTGCTGATCAATCTTTTACCTCTAACTCTTGAACAGATATTTTAAGTAAAATATTAATATTTTAAAATATTTAGATTGGGATGGTGAAAGGTCCTGGAGATGGATGTGGTAAGGTTGTACAACAATGTAAATGTACTTAATGCTAATACTGAACTGAACGCTTACAAATGGTAAACTTTGTTATGTGTATGTTACCACAATAAAAATAATACTTAGAATTTTCCAATTGTAAAATAAGAAAGTTTCTGCAATTGCTAAAGAAAGCACATTAAATGTGCTTAATGTAAAAGAAAGAAGAGCGAGCCCTGGCTGATGTGGCTCACTGGATTGAGCGCTGGACTGTGAACCAAAAGGTCGCATGTTCCGAGTCAGGGCACATGCCGGGGTTGCAGGCCAGACCAGGTCCCCTGTAGCGGGTGTGTGAGAGGTGACCACACATTAATGTTTCTCTTTCTCTCTTTCTTCCTCCCTTCTGCTATCTAAAATGAATAGATAAAATCTTTTTTAAAAAGAAGCAGAAAAGCCCTGACTGGTGTAGTTCAGTGGATTGAGCGCGGGCCTGCGAACCAGACAACCTCGGTTCGATTCCCAGTCAGGGCACATGCCAGGTTTCAGGCCGGTTCCCTGCAGGCCAATTCCCAGCAGGGGACGCATGAAAGGCAACCATACATTGATGTTTCTCTCCTTCTCTCCTTCCCTTCCCCTCTAAAGATAAACAAATAAAATCTTTTTTTTAAAAAAAAAGAAGCAGAAAGAAGAAAGAAAAAAAGAAAGCAAAACACAAATGTGAGAGGGTCTCAGGCTCCTAGCTTTCTTCCCCCAACTTATTTCAAGTGTAATTAAAAATAAAAATTTACATATTTAAGGTGTACAATTTGTTTATATATATATATACATCTATATGTGCATATAGATGTGTATATATACATATATGATCACAATTAAGTTAATCGAGCTAATCAAGATATCACATAGTTATGTACTCACCATTTTCTCTCTTGCTTGCTTTTGTTTGTTTTTGGTGACAAGTCTTAAGATCTTCCCCATTAGGAAATTTCAAGTACACAAAACATATTAGTAACTAAAACATAATTAGTCACCATGCGGAACATTGGGTCTCCAGAATGTATTCATCTTTCTCCTGAAGGTTTATGCCCTTGACCAATACCTCCCCCGTTTCCCTTCCTCCATCCCCCCTCCGAGGCCCTGGCGACCACCATTCTCTCTGCTTCCCTGAGTCTATTTTAGGGTCCACATAGAAGAAGATTTTACCTTTTAAGAAAAAGTATACCAAAGGAGCCTATTGTAGATCAAGGAAGACTTCCTGAGGAAGTACAGTTTAGGCTGCGACCCGAAGGCCGAGCAAGAGTTAGCTGGGAGGTGGCTGAGAGCGCGCCACTGGCAGAGGTGAGTGTGGATGGAGCTGAAGGGGAAGGCAGGGCCAGACGAGGTCAGGACTTGTGGGCGCACAGCGTCTCCGATTTACCCCGAATACCATGGGGAACCTTCTTCAGGGTTTTGAACCAAAGACAGTCACCGGCTCAGTGGTGAGCAAGCGTCTCCTCCAGGCTTTTTGTTCACAAAGAGCACAAAATGGAAAACGTTGACATACCTTTTGGTAGGATTTTTTCCCTCCTTTTTTCATGAAATTTCTAGTTCGTTAATCTGAATACTGCTTTTAAAATAAAGACAATATGCATATTATATTTGGAAAACTCTAACGGACATCTAACCCTTAGGTTGCAAGAGCTTGTCAACTTCTTCCCGGACAACAGACCCTCGGCTTCTAAAGGCTCCAGTGTTCGAGTTCCGGTGCCGACCTGGTCCTTCGGTTCTGAGTGTGTGGCGGGCGCCGGGGGACTTTGGCTCCGGGTGCAGTTGGAGGTCAAAATCCTCTCCTCTGCACATGCTTTGGCCGCGTGACTTGCGGTTTTGGTTTCCCATCTTTGAAAAGTAACTCAGTATCTCATTAAACAGAACAGGACCATTTCTGAGCTGGCTCTATGGTTAAAATATTATTTACAAATCTGGTTAAACAGAAAAAAATGAATTGAGAGTGGGGGGGTGAGGCAGCGGCTGTTCATTTTGTAGGCAATAAATTTGAAGTCGATGTGCATGTGTTACCTTAAAAAATTGAAGTCCATCTTCAAAATGCATTGTCAGAGTCAGGCACGTTGTTGAAATACTTGCTGAGCTACACTCGTGTTCTGCTTTTCCGCACTGAGTCTTTCTGCCTTCCCCCGGATCTGTGGCCAGGGCCACTGCGGACGCGCTCTCCAATTATGGCCCTTTAGGAGCTGAGCCTGCAGGCAGAAGTGAAGGAGGCAGCAGCATTTCAGGGCTTGGTTTGCCCTCGTTAAACAGAGCCAAGGTCTGAGGAGTTCTAGTTAAACTCAAAGTGTGATTGAAGGAGGGGGAGGGGCCAGGCGAAGAGGAGAAACTCATTCCGGTAGCAGCGTGTCTTGTCCCACACTAGTGCTTCCATGGCAATGACCAGCCCTGCTCACCCACCATCGGGGGAATTACCATATGTAGATATGAAATTCGGGCTTACAGAAGGTCCTCAAGTGCTCAAAGTGACTAGTGTGAAACTTAATCTTCAGGGATTGGTACTCATGCCAGGTTAATAACTGAAAGGATATTCCTTAAATGACTCATTTTATGTGTACCTTGATGGTTTCATACAAATAATCACTACAATTTATGGTGATTAGAGTATCAAGTTCAATTTCCTCATTTCTTCGGAGGCAGCTTTTCTCTCCGTGTCCCTCAGGTTTAATCCAGCAAGATTTACACTGGGTCATCTGTTGGATCTGGGAATGCTACCCTGGCATTTCTTCCGAGAGAGGTCCCATTATGCTGGCTTTGCAAACACATCCCTGATGCACAGCAGGCAATTTGGTCCAAATCCAGGGCTGTCCCTGCAGTCCTAGAGTCCTCCATGGAGTTTGAGGTCCGTATTTGTTCGCACATTTAGTGATTCCTAAATTAAGGTAACGTTTTAGAGGGGACTAAAGAATTTGTTAACATTGTCAGTGTAAATGAGGACTTACAATCTCTTCTGAAGGGAGGAGTAAACAAACACACATTCAATTCTATTTCCCCCCAATACTTAGATTCATTCTTCTCATCAACACCTGAAGTATAGGAGCATAGGTGACAGAAGAAATGAATTAGCCCTAGTGGAGGATGTGGAAGGTAACATCCACAATACTGTGCTTACTCAATGAGAGACCTAGGCCGAGCCTCCAGCCTCTCTCCCCAGTCTCCCAACAGCAAGGTGCCATCAAGCCAGGACCAGAACTGGCCTGCCAGCTGGTCTTGTTCCTCCAGAAGTGCCATTTCCTCACATGGCCAGCTGCAAGTCTCCCAGTTTCTGGCTCCAAAGCAAAGCTTCTTTGATGACTGCAGCTCCTTCCCTGCATTCAGGAGCAACTTGACAAATGCTGATGCAAGCAAAGCAGAAATGCACTTGTTGCCATTATATCAGAGCTGGCACGCCTACCTGACAATTACAGATCCTGAGAACCGGAGATTGTCCTGTCAGTGAGTCTGACCCTGTCCCCATCACTGCGGTTTTCCTTTTCCTTTTTCTTCCTTTTCTTTTTTTTTTAATGATTTTATTTTTTTATTTTTTATTGATTATGCTGTTACAGTTGTTCTATTCCCCCCTTCATTCCCCTCTACCTTACCCCCCGTCCCCACCATTACCCCCCCTTTAGTTTATGACCATGTGTCTCAAGTTCTTTAGATTCTATATTTCTCATGCTATTCTTGCCCCCCCCATCAATTTTCTATCTACTGTCTGTGCTACTTATTTTCTGTACCCTCTCCCCCCTTCTCCTCCTCCCACTCCCCTGTTGCTAACCCTCCTTGAGATCTTCATTTCTATGTTTCCACTCCTGATCTAGCTGTCCTTTTAGTTTGCTTTTGTTTTAGGTGTGGTTGTTAAGAACTGTGAGTTTGTTGTCATTTCACTGTTCATGTTTCTTTAACTTCTTTTTCTTAGATAAGTCCCTTTAACATTTCATATAATAAGGGCTTGGTGATGATGAACTCCTTGAATTTGATCTTATCTGAGAAGGACTTTATCTGTCCTTCCATTCTAAATGAAAGTTTTGCTGGATAGAGTAATCTTGGTTGTAGGTCTTTGGATTTCATGACTTGGAATACCTCTTTCCAGCCCCTTCTTGCCTGTAAGTTCTCTTTTGAGAAATCCACTGACAGTGTGATGGGGACTCCTTTGTAGGTGACTGTCCCCTTAGCTCTTGCTGCTTCTAGGATTCTCTCCTTCATTTTAATTTTGGCTAATGTAATGATGATGTGCCTTGGTGTGTTCCTTCTTGGGTCCAACTTCTTTGGGACTCTCTGAGCTTCCTGGATTTCCTGGAAGTCTATTTCCTTTGCCAGATTGGGGAAATTCTCCTTTATTATTTGTTCAAATAAGTTTTCCACTGGTGGCTGTGCCTTTCCCCCTTCTGGTACCCCTATAATTCGGATGTTGCAGCGTTTAAAGATGTCCTGAAGGTTCCTAAGACTCTCCTCATTTCTTTGAATTCTTGCTTTTTGACTCTTTTCTGTTTGGCCATTATTTGCTTTCTTCTGGTTTACTCCATTGATTTGAGTCCCAGTTTCCTTTTCATTGCTATTGGTGTCCTGTGCAATTCCATTCATTTCAATTAGTTTCGCCTTCATATATTTGTCTAATTTGTGGCTATAATCAACCAGTTCTGTGAGGATCCTGATCACCAGTGTTTTAAACTGTACGTCTGAGAGTTTTGCTATTTCTTCATCGCTTAGATTTATAGGCTCTGGGGCTTTAAGATCTTCTTGAGCCATTTTTGGTCTGTTCGTGCTCTTTAAGTGTGAGGAGCGGCGCCTTGGACTCCCAGGTCGCTGGGTTGTGACGCTGTATGTGGGGGCGTGGTCAGAGCGGGGAAATGGCGGCCACCTCTGCTGTTTCCCGCCGCTGGGTGAGGAGGAGCGCCTTAGGTGGTTCACCAGGGCCGGGCCACTCAGGGTCGCTGGGTTATTACGCTGTATGTGGAGGTGGGGTCAGAGCAGGGAAATGGCGGCGCCCTCCCTGCCGCTTGCTGTGGGGACCCGCTGGGTTCCCGTCCAATCGCCCACTCCCTTGCTTGTCTGTCGGCGCACAAATGCGCGACCACAGTCAACCCGCAGCCCTGATCCCTCGCTGTTTCCCCCTCGGTCGCTGGCTTCGTTGCTCGCTCGGTCCCTCACTATGTCCAACCCTGCACCTGGATTCTGCGCACCTGAGTCCATCTGACCGAGTTTTCCTGTGCAATCCTGCTCCACCAGCTGCTGGTTTCGCCCCTTACTGGTCAGGCTGAAGAATTTGTTGTTAACAGACTTCCGAAAAGTTCAATTTTCTGTGTTCTGGCTGTGTTTTCTGTTGCTAATATTTAGTTGTCTCTAAACTTGGTTGTGTGAGAAGGCACGGCGTTTCCACCTATGCCTCCATCTTGGTGGAAGTTTTCCCTTTTCTTTATATGTATAAAAAATCACTAAAAATATACCTATTCACAAGGGAGAAATGAAAGGAACATATGCATGTGTTGTTGAGATCAGTTTGTAAAGAGCAGTCCTATGAGATGAAAGGTGTGCAACCCCGTGTTCACTGCAGCGTGTTCACAACAGCCGAGGTTTGGAAGAAGCCCACATCTCGTGGAGATGAGTGGACAAAACAGCCGTGGTACACTTGCACAGTGGAATACTACTAGGATATAAAGAAGAAGGAGATCTTACCTTTTGTGACAGTATGGATGGATTTGGAGAGCACTATGCCAGGTGAAATGAGCCATCAGAGAAAGGTAAGTACCACATGATTTCACTCATATGTAGAATCTAATGAGCAAACTGAACTAACGGAAAACAGACACAGACTCAGGCACAGAGAACAGACCGACAGCTATCAGAGGGGAGGGAGTTGGAGGGCTGGGTGAAATAGGTGAAGGGATGAAGCAAACAAAAAACAACTCGCAGACACGTAGCAGTATGGCGATTACCAGAGGGGACGGGGGAACAAATGGTGATGGGGGGAGACCTGACTTGGAGTGGTGAACACACAATACAGTATACAGATGATGTAGTGTACAGAATTGTACACCTGACACCTATATAATTTTATTAACCAGTGGCACTCCAATCAATTCAATTAAAAAGTCATGTTTTAATGGATAACAAAATGCCTCAATCCTAATAGACAGCAGAATAATAGAATTTGAAACAAAGGTAAAGGAAATCTCTTAAGTAACAAATACTTAATTCTTCCTAGCCCCATTTGGCTGTTTTTAAGGGTAAAATAGAACATCACCAAAGCACTGTGTCTGAGTGGGGGCATATTTCACTGTTTCATTTCAACGAAAGCGCCTCTCGCTCACCCAGGGGAGCAGCCTGCTTGTGCACTGCGGACCAACCGCCCCCACACTCGTCACAGTGGCAGGCTGTTAGCTGAGGGGAATGGTAGGTTGTTCAGATTCTAAATGAAGTTCTAAGGAGCAATTACAGGTAGAGCGATGTTTAAACATTTCAAGCAGCAAAACTGGCTCAGGTACTAGCTTGTTTAGGCAGGGAAGAAACATAAGGGCAGATTTCCTGTGTTTTCTGATTTATAGACCTACTCAAAGAGTACGTCTTTTCTATCAGCCTTAAGATAGTCACCGAAGCTGGCAGCATTTAGTTTTAAGTGTGGTTGTTTTCATGCTGACACTGGGAAAGACAGACTCATCTGCTGCCTCCTGAGTGTGAGAATGGTTAAGAAAGAATGAATGAATTCTCAAGGGACAGGAAGAAATGTTTGGAATTGGGGAACCTCTCAGGATCTTGACTACATTGGTTTCACAGGTGTATACATTTTGCCAAAACTGAAATTGTACACCTAAATATGTGCAATACAAATAATACCTCAGCTGTTGAGCATTTATTGCTTAAGAGCTTTAAAACCTTTTGTCTAGTTCAAAACTAATTTACTGTAATTAATTTAATTATGGTAATTAAACGACCACTCCCAAGTCCATTAGATTTCTGACTGAAATTACATAAAACAAATAATTTATATGTACATCTAGCTACATAAATATTTGACCATGTTTTCCAGTTTAGGGAAATGTTAAATTCATGTTTTGCTCCGTGTTATTCGTGATGGTCCTGGTCTCTTTAGTGCCTCCCATGTCCTGTGACATGTTTTCTCTAGTGTTTTATGGTATTAGTGTGATTTTTAAAAATCTCCTTTCTACTTTTAATTATTGATATTATAGAGAAACACCACTGATTTCGATTCATATCACATATGGGCAGTATCAAATTCTCTAATTCTAATAGAATTTAAGTAGAATTTTGTAAACTTTCTATACAATTTTACATTCTGCAATTAAAGACAGTCTTATTTCTTAATTGCTAGTGTTTATACTAATTATTCTATTTGGGGCTCCTTTTTCATTAATTAAAACTTAGAAAATGTTGAATGAAGATAGTGCATCTCTACTTTGCTTCAGATTTAATTAAAATGTATCAGATTTAATTAAAATGACAGTCATCTATTTAGTATGCTGTTGGTTTAGATAAATGGTTTATATTAAGCTTGGGAAATTACATTTTAATCCCTCTATGTTATTTGTAACTATTATCAAGTGTCCTCTAGGCATCTATTGATATAACTGTACAGTTCCTTTAAAGTATTTATATAATGAATTACACTGAGATTAAAAAATGTTCTTCTTCTTATAAATCTTACTTCTTGATTGGTGCAGCCACTGTGGAAAGCAGTATAGAGAGATCTCAAAAAATTAAAAATAGATCTGTCTTTTGGCCCAGTGATCCCCCTTCTGGGAATACATCTGAAGAAATCCAAAACACTAATTCCAAAGAACATAAGCACCCCTATGTTCATTTCAGCATTATTTGCAATTGTCAAGATATGGAAGCAGCCCAAGTGTCTATCAGTAGATGAGTGAATACAAAAACTATGTGACATTTACACAATGGAATACTACTTGGCCATAAAAAGGAAAAATTTACCCTTTGCGACAGTATGGATGGACCTGGAGAACATTACACTAAGTGAAATAAGCCAGTCAGAGAAAGACAGATACCATATGATTTCACTCATATGTGGAATCTAATGAACACACTGAACTAACAAGGAACACGGGGACAGACTCAGAGATGGAGATCAGATGACAGCTAGTCGGGGGGAGGTTGGGAGGTGGAGGGACTGAGCACAAAGGAAAAGGGACTCATGGGCATGGACAACAGTGTGGTGATAGCTGGGGGCACGGGGTAGAAGGGGACTACATGGTAATGGAAAAATACGATGAGGATTAAAACAAATAAAAATAAAATAAATTGGAAAAATCCTACTATTTGGTGTATACATTTTTAAAATATTTTGAAGCATTCAATTTGGACAGATTAATACAACGATACCAGAAGTATATCATACTTTAATTTTTTAAATTTATCGATTGATCTTAGAGAGGGGAAGGGGGAGATGTATATGTAGAGAGAGACATTATTTTGTTGTTCCACTTATGTATGCATCCAGTGGTTCTTTCTTTTAGGTGCCCTCGCCAGGGATTGAACCCTCAACCTTGGTGTATTGAGACAATGCTCTAACCAATGAGCTACCTGGCCAGGCTGTACCATGCTTCGTAATGGCTATGTAGTATTACATGGTGTAGCTCTACTGTAGTTTAACCTGATGACTAATGCCTACTTAGGTTGCCCCGTTTACTCAATGCTATGATAAATATAATTGTATAGTACACCTCTAAAATGATTTCTGATTTCACCTTTCCTTTCTTTGCTTCCTCCTTAGGGACTGAGTGGTGGAAAAGACAAAGTTCATATATTCAAAACTCTTTGATTTTTCTGTTATTCAGGTATCCCTTCTTACATAGAAAGGCAGTTTTTTTGTTGTTGTTTTTACCTCAGCCTCCACTTATATAAACACATTTTGAGTTGGTTTTCCACTGTGTTTGGAAGTTCTGTCTCTGTGTCTTTCCTAATCTTATCCTTACTCCGTGCTCTTACTTTTTGTGAATGCCTGGGATATGGCAGATTTCATCTTTCTCTGACTCAGTAAGTGAGAGGAAGCAAAGTGGGGAAACCTCTGGGACTGGATAGAAAGTAAAATGATAGACACATGCTTCTTTGACACGAATGGGTACAGGACAGTGAACAGCCAACAGGTACCTCACTGACAACGAGGGGATTTGCTGTGTCTGCTCTGCACTAGCTGTGCTCCAAGGAAATTACCTTGACACTCCAAGAGTATGTTATCGTAGGTGCGAAAAGACAACAGATGGGCTGTGTGGATTCAAGGTGGACTTTCGTCAGGGAGGATTCTAACCTAGGACATGACTAGCTGTTATAAACTGCTTTTGGTTAGTGAGATTTAATTTTAGTCCATCCTTTGTGGTTATTTTAGGTCTCGGAGTTAAAAGGCTGCCACGCAGGCCTCCCCTGCGCTGGCCAGGGTTAGTGTGTGGCCCCTTTTCATCTCTCCACAGTGACCTTCCCTCCTGGTTATTTCTACTGGGCAACATACGATAAAAAAAAAGGAAAGAACTTCCGGGAAGGACAAAATCCCCAGGGCCAACACCTGAACATTAACCATCGCACTTTTGTTTTCTTTTATAGTCCTTGTTGGAATTGCTCCATTCAGTGGCATTAGTATTTCATTTCCATTAAAGACCAAATAGTTTCTAGAATGACCTTAGGACCTTAGCTCTCTTTTATTAAATCCATAAGAAAATGCATTACAAGTTCTAAACTGAGACTTTTGTATGCCTTGGGGCTTGGGAGACCTGGGTTCGAACTGAGTCTGTCATTTATTAGCTGGGCAAGTTTTCAAACATCTTTGGGCTTCAGATTCTCTGAAGTAAGGACAACATTTGAGAAATACCTGGAACAGTACACTCTCAGGAAATGTTAATTCTGTTGTTTCTTTCCAATAGTATCTCTAAGCTTGTTGAATTTTTCCTCTTATGGCTAATTATTTTCTCATTATAATGGATTGTTTTAACAAAGTTCATTTTTTAATTTTTTCACCTATTTCGTCCAGCCCCCAAGAAGCCTCTCCTCTGACAGCTGTCCAGACTGTTCTGTCTCGGAGGCTGTACCTTGTTGGTTTACGTTCTTCCAGATTCCACGTGCAAGTGAAATCATGCCAGCCAAGGTTTCTATTCATTTATTCATTCACTCAAGATGAAATTGAAACTTGTTTCCTAAGGTGGACTGTCTGTTATTGAATATAAGTTACTCCAAGTCTCGTTCCCAACTAGTGTTCCAACTAAAATGCTACAACTTCACATTGTGAAGTTACAACTTCACATTGTACATCAGTTACACACTCGGGAAAATCTTTTAACTATTGTACAACATAGTGGTCAGGTTTCAATACTAATGAGAATGCAAATTACATCTGCATTCTTGTGGGAGGCCAACTTTTCCTGTTTCTCTTTTTACTGCGAAGGAAGGGTGGAGTCAGAGGAAATCAGAGGAGGCAGTGACCTAGCTTCTTACCCACTCGGTCAGGCTCGTCTGCTGCAACAGACACATGCCAGCATCCCTGGAGGCAGGGTGGCTATGTGGCGTGCCAGGGTAAACAGAGGTCAGCCTATGCTCTTCACATCGCAGACTAACAGTGGCCACAGAATCCACTTCCGTGAGACTCTGCTGAAAACAGATGATGGAAAGGCAGACTCAGTACAAGCCTTAACCTTAGGAGCCTCTTTTCACCTCTGTGAAATGGGACTACCTTCTAACTATCATGTGACTCAAATGAGCATGTAACTTGGCATTAGTAACAGCAGCTTGGGTTACAGTAGGTGTTCAATAAAAATTGGTAACAGGAATTGGTTAATGAACAGCTAGATTTACTAAAACGAAGGTAGAGTTTGTGAAAGAGAGAGAGAGAGAGAGAGAGTGTGTAGCACACACCTATGTGGTGGTTGGAGGGCTAGTAGGTTGACAAATGAATATAATACTTAATATAACTTACATAGATAACAAAAAATAACCTTTAAATTAGAAGAATCACTTAACAATGCACGCCATGCTGTACTTCCTACAAAGTAGTACTTGCTGAGATTGTGAAGAGCACCCATGTAACCAAAATCGTGAATGGCAGATGATGTGTAAACTCTCCAACCAGCCGGCCCCTCCAAAATCATGGTCATCTCACAACAGTGTCACACTACAGGAATGCCGACTCCGGAGTTCGCGTTCCCCTTTGTGTAAGGTGGGAGCACGCCACTGGAGCAGTGCTCCTCACAGCTCATTTGCTGATGTAAACCACTCACCATCTTTAGGAACAAGTTTAGAATAAAAACCTGAGTTTTATTACAAACAAAAATAAATAAAAAACCTTCCTTCAATTATCCAGTATGCACAAGGATTTCTGTATTCATCATTTTACATAAAATGTTCTAAATGATCGAAGACGAACTCCTTACTATTTGAAGAGAGGAACTGACTGCTGAAAGTCACACATCTACAGAAAGAAACACGTTTTGCAGGCATGGCCTGTGACCTCTGGCTACAGGCAGGAACTGAAACTAGAAACATCAAAGAAACTTGGAGGGGAAAAAAAGACATTCAATACCCTAGAACACATCAGCAAAAACAGTCTAACATTTATATAAACAACACTTAAACAAATCTCTTCAATAAGCTATACTGCTAGAAGGTAATTTTTTTAATAATTTATTTAAAAAATTAAAAAATGTTTTAAATTACAGCTTACATTCTATATTTTGTATTAGTTTTGGGTATATAACATGTTGGTTAGACAATCACATACTTTACAAAGTGGTCCCCCCAATATGCCCAGCACCCACCAGGCACCACAGTTATTACGAATTATTGGCTCTATTTCCTATGCTGTACTTTACATCCCCATGACTGTTCTATGACTACCAGTATGTACTCCATCCCTTCACCTTTTACCCAGCTCCTCCCCCCACCCTGGCAATCATGCATCTGTTCTCTGTATCTATAAGTCCATTTCTGTTTGTTCATTTATATTATTTATATTGTTCTTTAGATTCCACATATAAATGAGATTATACGGTATTTTTCTTTTTCTGACTTATTTCACTTGGGCTAATGCCCTCTAGGTCCATCCATGCTGTTGCAAATAAGATTTCTTTTTTTTATGGCTGTTTATTATTCATATTTCAAATATGAATAATAATACTGATATGGTGCTAATAAACTCCTTTTAGCCTTTTCTTTCTGGGAAGCTCTTTAGCTGTCCTTTAATTTTACATGATAGTGTTGCTGGGCAGAGTAATCTTGGTTGTAGGTCCTTGCTTTTCATCACTTTGAATATTTTGTGCCAATCTCTTCCGACCTGCTAAGTTTCTGTTCAGATATCTGCTAAAAGTCTTATGGGAGTCCCTTGAAGGTAACTGACTGCTCTTCTTTTGTTGCTTTTAAGATTCTCTTCGTCTTTAATCTTTGGCATTTTACTTATGATGTGCTTTGGTGTAAACCTCTTTGGCTTTGTTTTGTTTGGGCCTTTGCGCTTCCTGGACTTCTACAGTTTTTCCCTTCCTTGGGTTAGGGCAGTTTTCCATTACCATCTTTTCAAATGTTTTCAATTTCTTCCTCTCTCTCTTCTCTTCTTGGTAACCCTGTGATGTGAATGTTGGTATGCTTAAAGGTGTTCCAGAAGCTCCTTACATTATCTTCATTTTGGGGGGATTCTTTTTTCTTCTTGCTGTTCTGACTGGGTGTTTTCTGCTTCTTTATATTCCAAATTGCTGATTTGATTTTGTTCCATCTACTCTAGTGTTGATTACTTATAATTTATTCTTCACTCTAATCAGTGTAGCCTTCATTTTGAACTGGTTCTTTTTTATGGTTTTCGTGCCCTTTTTTAACGCTAATTTTTATTTGATTCAAAAAAGTACTTTTATGGTTTAGGCATACTTCCCTCTAGATTAGGTAAAAGCTTTGTTTCTTTTCCTGGAGGCAAGAAGCTTTGTTCAGGGACTATTTATGAATTTCTTAGACTTGGGGCTTCTAGCTAGTTATTTGTTATTTTGGCCCCCAAACAAGGGTCAAAATAAATGGTAAAACCAGAATTAATTTTTAAAAATTGGCTCCCTGATAACATCTCTCTTTGAATGTTTGATGGGTGAGGACACTGGTGAAACTGGCTGTGGACTTCAGCAGTCACTGCAGTCCTCTTCTCTGAGCATCTATGATAGTCAGGTCTTACGAAGTATGAGCTTAGCAACACAACTATTTAAAAACCAAGTAAGGCTGAAGTGCACCTGTACCCAGGACAATTATAGTGAAAATCTCCAGGAACTTACTGTAGACAAACAAGCAAGCGTGCAAAAGCCTTTTTCACATTTGGCACCATGACTTAAAAACACTATTCCCGTTTACCTATTTGCATATTTTTATGAAGTGACTGCATGTAATAATTATAATAAAAAAATTTCCCTCTAAGTATGTAGAGCAAAACCACATTGATGATTAAGAAGTAAAATCAAAATCTAAACCCTAATGGAAAAGTCGAGCCTTAGCAGCCATGCTTGGGTACCTCATGGTTTTCCGGGATAATGAGAAAAGTCCCCCAGCGCTGACTGGGCCCCTCTCCGTGGAGTGACAGATTTCTATGCGAGCAGCACTGCTATGGCCCAGTTACGCTTCCCTTTCCTCTACAGTTACTTCTGTGCCAGTTTTATTTTACTATTAATATGTTGAAGCCCAGTATTACTTTCAGCTAAATAAATCAAATTATTTGGAAATGATAACCCTCCTTTTGTTTAAATGACGTGATAGTAGACATTTAATAGCAGATTTTGAAGAAGCTAAAAATGACACAGTGTAGTACAAACTGTCCTTTACCTTTATTGCTTGTATACACAAAGAATACATTATAAAACTCAGTGGGAGAAGGAAAAAAATAACAAAGAAAAAGTTACCTGCTTTAGCATTTTTAAGAATAGTTTGATAACTTCTTAGATTAACTTGCTTATCTGAAATTGAGCAAAACTACAATACAATCATGATATAATTTTAAGAATCATAGCAATTATGCTTTCAGTTTTATTTTTTCTTGAAAAACATTAATGTTATAAAAATGAGGTTGATGACATCCTTATTTAAAAGACACCTTGTACTGGTATCAAAATATGATTTATTTTAATACCAACTGAAAAAAATAGATCTCATATAGTCTATTACTTCAATGAAGTTTTATTATTACTTTTATTTTCAAAGTTGGTAGCAAAGTTATTTTTAACAATATAAACTTTCTCTTTATAAGTGTTGAAATTCCCTTAAAAGTACTGAAAGGCAGCAGGCATTCTAGGAAGGGCTTGCTACGAAAATCACTTATTCCAATATTGATAAATAGGATACTTGATGAATTTATAATTACTTTAACTTCCTTACTAACATTTCCTGATTTGCCAGGTTTTTTACCCATTTGGTATCATTAAAGTATCTAAGTCCAAGCCATTTTTCTGGAGCCATTACTTCCATTATTTCTCCTCAGTTTTTCAAATATATAGTAAAATGTTCCAATAATCACTGCAGGAAGGAATGATCATGTAAGTTGGATAGTGCTGATTTACTTTATAATTTCGTTTAAAAGCTATCAGTATTAGAGTCATAAAGGCTTTACAGTTTCAACACACATACATGCCATTACAGAATTAAACATCTTTATACCCTATAGAAAGGGTTCCACTTTGTTAATGTATCATAGTCAAATTTCAGTCTAATGAAATACACTTTCATTAAATACAGCAGCCACCACTTACCTTTAAATATTTTGTAGACGAAACTAAGTTCAGTACTGATCCAAGGATTCTGGAACAGAAGCCCTCACTCCCAACTATCCCTTATAAAGGTTCTGCATTTTTAAAACGCACCACCAATTATTTTAGATTTATCATACCCTGTTTTTAACCTGGTATATACCATTTCTTTTGAAAAAGATTTATTTTTTGAGATGAGATACAAGAACAAAATCATTCTTGAGGTTCCACCTCGAAAAAAAGATGTTTGCACATAGCAGCTATAGTCTGACACCCCCGTGTTCGCTGGGCTAGCCTTCACACAAAGAGCATGCACGTACAGCCACGGTTCACGAGTCTGCTTTGAAGTTGGGAACTGCTGCTTATTCAAGTCACAGATGCCCTCAGATAACGCAAGGAGACAGTTGAATTGTATGTCCACCATGAGAAAAGGAAAATTAATGATGACACAAAGTAGCAAATATAGGCAGCTGGCATTCAGAACACGCCAAAAAGCTAACACTCTTGATTGTCATTATCAGGGCTTTTCTTTCCTTAAAAAAAAAAAAAAAGTCTTTCTTTGCATATTTTAAAATTTAACGGTCCCAGAGAATCATGAAGTGCCTTGTCGTTTTTGCTGCTGACTTCTGATGACCTCTAGTTGTTTTTTGCATTGCTGGTAGTAGGTAGAAAGGCTTTTGTTTTCATCTAAGAGCTTTTTATGTTCCTGTACCAGACGGGATGTATTTTGCTGGTCCTTTTCATCCTGGTCCAGTTCGGCAACTAGTTCTTGCCTAAAAACAAATACCAATAATGAGATATTCTACACAATGGAAAAGATTCGTACCTTAACAGCGGCCGATGAAAGCTCAATGATTTAGAGTTTTTATTCTGGGTCGATCGTTGTCATCTTAAGTGTGGCACTCAAACTTATTTACGTGCTGGAATGTAAACTATTAATCACTCTTCTGGTGTAACCATACAAATACAATCTTTTTAGTAAGTAACTATACTTAGATAATTAGTGAAAACAGATACAATGGTGTAACACAAGTTTCAGAACATTTCCTCTGATATTCTTTTCGACAAAGAAGAATAAAAGACTAGGAAGGGCTTCATCTGATTACAGGACAAATAACCTGGAATTTTTATTGTTAACATTGTGCTTTTATACTCATGTACTTATGTTTTGAAATCGTAATCCTATTTAAGTAAAGTGTAAAGTGGTAGCTAACAGAACATTTGCCAGGTAATTAAAATGTATATGTTATCAACTTAAATCTCTTTCCTATTTTAAAACAGTAAGAATAATATAAAGTACCACTTTTAAATTATTCAAGTTTGCAAACACTTTCAGGAAACACCCTGAGTCTTTTATAACCTGATGAACTTTTAAAAGTCCATTTATTTGGGGGATGTTAAGTAGTAGCTCTTGAAATGAAGCCACTGGATATACTTAAATATTTCATAAAAAGTCCTCAAAATGATTTCCTAGTAATATTTCTCAGTTAAAGAAAGTATTTAAAATTGATTAAAACTATGATAGTTTCACATCCCTCAAGTTACTATTCGGTTTTCTTGCACAGAACTTCTCTCTCAAATAATTAAAATATGGAAGAAGGCTCTGGCTGGTGTAGCTCAGAGGACTGAGAACCAAAGGATCGCCAGTTCAATTCCCAGTCAGGGCACATGCCTGGGCTGTGAACCAGGTCCCCAGTGGGGGCCACATGAGAGACAACCACACAGTGATGTTTCTCTCCCTCTCTCTCTCCCTCCCTTATTTATTTATTTATAAATAAATAAAACCTTAAAAAATATTTTTAAAAAAAGTATGGAAAAGGTATAGGCTAAATATGTGAAATGAGAAATACAGAGGTTCTTTTTTTTTTAAACACGAAGTGCCAACAGTTCCATAATTCACTCTACAATCTGCAGACTCTAATACAGGACAGGGCAAAACTAGGTTTATAATTGTTCGTATGAAAAATAAAATGATAATCAACAAAGAATGATACAAAAATACACTCTGGGTTTTTGCTCACTCACAACTGTAACCCTACTCTGCCCCACCTTGTATTTATCTCCTTTCAGATAACAGCTTGAATCCTCTTAAATCACTGTTATGAGTGAATTGTGATGAAACGATTCTTTCCCTTTTTTGTATGTGAAAGAAAACTTTCCATAGATTACTGCAGGAAACAAGTTTTTACTATCAGAGGGGACCCTGCCACCGCACGCACTGGGTTCCAGGAGCCTCTCCTGCAACAACCCTATGTCGGTCACACCGTCCGCCTGAGGGCCACGCTTAAGCAAACTAAATCACGTTTTTCTTAAAAAAAAAAAAACCCTGTAAATAAAATGATATGAAAATTGTACTATATTTCTTAAAAAAGAGATAAAGACAGTCTCTACAACTCTCAGAAAAAACCGTGTGAGTATAAAACTCCCCAGAAAAACGTTCATTAGGTATGAAATAAAGTTCACTAACAAGTAACTCTACTCTCCTCACCACACTCCCGGAAAGAATGTAACCACAAAATGTTTCTAAGATAAAGCACAACTGAATATTAGTAAATCAAATTATGTTACCTATGTCCAAGAGAATGAATCTTTATAACAATAAATCTAAATAGCCTTTAACTTCAAAATGCTGAGAACACTAAACACATTCATGTAGCACCAGTTTACTTTCCTCAGTAATAATATAATATGATATACTCAAGAGTTTTTTTAAAAATTTCAATCCTCACCAGAGGATATGTTTATTGATTTTAGAGAGGAAGGGGGACAGGGAGAGGTAGAGGGAGGGAGAGAGAGAAAAAAAGCATCGATGTGAGAGAGAAGGATCGATCAGTTGCCTCTAGTACCAAGGACAGAATTGGCAACCTAGGTATGTGCCCTAACTGGGAATTGAACCTGAAACCTAGGTATGTACCTTGACTGGGGATCCAACCTATGACCTACACACGTGCCCTAACCAGGGATCAAACCTGCAACATTTTGGTGCATAAGATGACACTCTAACCAACTGAGCCAAGGCAAAAGGGTTGACTTTTGCATGAAAAATAGCCAAAAGGGGCTTAAACACAAACATATATGCTTAATAACTAATTTTTAAAATGATGAAGGTTTTGTGTCTTCAAACAATACTGCAGCTTAACATATTTCAAACTCAAAATACTAATTTTTATTCATAAAAGATAACTTACTTTCTCTGTAATAACAATGCAATTTCTGTTTGAACTTTCATATATTCTTGTGCCATTTTACAATGCTGTTCAAACACTGCCATAGATTCTTTGGAGTTTGGGCATGGTGCTAGAGGCTGAAAATTTAAAAAAAAAAAGAAAAAGTTAAAACATAATTAAACTAAATCCCAGTATCTCATATCTCGCTAAGAGTTAAGACTGTGTAATATATTTTTATAGCATTAAAGTAATGATCTCTTAAAAGTATCCCTTGGTCAGGGTTAACTCAGAACTTAAACTTACACTTGCTGTTTTCAACACTTGCTATTCCATCAAACCACGCCTACAGTACGCTTGGTCTCTGGTTTTACCTTTCAGGTCACCAAGCTGTATTACACCAGAAGATGTTCACAGCTCTCATACTCATGAGGAGACACTACAGTGTACTATTCACATTTTCAGTCACTACAAAAATGCCAATCACAAAATGTATTATGTACGAATGAGCTTATATGAATTTTATATCTTAGTGCACTAAAATTAAAGAACAAAAATGCTATTCTTGGCAGTTTTAAAAATGTGAGAGTATTTTAACATGACTGTTGGGATAAGAACATACGATTCTGCCAATTTTAGATCGGATTAACTTAACTGAAAGAATAATTTATTTTCACAAGAATAAGGAGGTGAACTGAGAGTATGAATGAATATACAATGACAGAAACACAGCTGTCAGCCTTAAAGATACATTGTCTACACCCCGCTAAGAAAACACTGAGTGAGAAAGCAGTGCTCCTTTACCTGCAGCTGGTGATCCAGTGTAAGGTAAGCCATTGGGATGGAGTTATCTGATCCATTGGTATCTGTAATTCAAGCATGTTGTTTTATTTCATATAAAATATAAAATAATTCATAATTCAATAATTCATTTTCTTTCATAAGTAATTATAAACAAAATTAGGAAAGCATGTATGAAATACTGGTATTTTTTCCTAAAGTAAATAACACATAAGTTATTGTTACTGGTGACAAAGACTCTCGTTTTGAACTTTAAAGATAAACAAAGGGCCCTGGCTGGTGTAGCTCAGTGGATTGAGCACAGACTGTGAACCAAATGGTCACCAGTTCGATTCCCAGTCAGGGCACATGCCTGTTGCGGGCCAGGTCCCCAGTAGGTGGTGTGTGAGAGGCAACCACACACTGGTGTTTCTGTGTCTCTTTCTCCCTCCCTTCCCCTCTGTCTAAAAATAAAAATAAATAAAATCTTAAAAAAAAAAGATAAACAAAGGATATCCAATTACCAGATAATTAGAATGAAATCACACTTTCATACTTTCAATTTAAGTTGGCTATAAATTAAATAAAATTAAAGCTTGTAATCCCTTGTTTAATTAAAAATAAAAATAGTGACATACTAAAGTAATAATCTTTTAAAAATAAGTGTTAAGCCACATCTCAGAAAATCTGTAACCCTTTGTCAGAGGTAATTCAGAACTTCAGTTTACACTTGTTTGAACACTTCTGTGGTTACACAGGGCCGTGACTACAGTACACTTTGTATTTACTCCAGAATAACGCCCTTTACGTTTTAAATTCAGTCCTCACACACTCCATCTACCTACTCAAACCCACACCTCTTTCTCTCCTTGATCACGCCAGGTTTACTATCGGGCTGTCTCCACTCTGGCAACACCAGTGTTCCTTAACAGGGGAGAGGGGAAAGCAAGGGACACATGCAGTTCCAGCGGGTCACCTTCAGTTTCCACAGATTCCAGTGTGAGCCCCCAACCCCACCCCTGCTAGTGAGAATCGCTGCAGAAAGTGAGAGGTGTTACCGATGGGAGTCTATCACCCACACACACACTGGTGCGAAGGCATGCCCAAACGGTTAAATGTGCTCATTTGAACCACTCGAATTTTATCCAACTATTTGAATAGGCAGCTTTTGTTTGTATTCCAAAGAGGTAAAACTGCCCTAACTACTTGCCTGAGAAGCATGGAATAGACTCTTCCCAACATTAATGTTTATGCAGAACAGTTCCAGAAGCAGGCAGGATAACTGTGAAGTAATATGGACTTTCCTGTTTCAGAAGCAGCTGCTTTCCTACTGTTAGTAGAGAACAAAGAACTAAACAAGTGAGCTGCTGCTCAGCCCTTTTTCTCACAAAGTAACTCATTCGAAGAGTAGTGTGGATAAAGGCAAGGGCAGGGTAACAGCAAGGCAGTTTGATGGTTTGATTGATACTGTAGTATTTTTTTTAACTATTGAGAATATGCTTGTAACTCCAGAAGCTAAGCTAAGTCAGACCATATGATACAATGCACGTAAGAAATACCATGCAACGCTAGCATAGAGTAAGCACTCAGCACACGGTAGTGATGGTTATTATTCTTGTTACTGACACTAAATGAAGAACAGTGAAGGAAGGGTATTTTAAAATACTCAAGTTTGTATTTCAGGTCGCAAAAGAAATGTTTATTAAAGATACAACAACAGTATTGCCTAGGAAAGCCTGATTTACCCTAAAATCATATACTAACATAAATGTTTTTCTGAATTGGCTCAGTTAAGAAGTACAGTTAATTTATTTTTCTGACCAACTCTCTCCCCACCCCCAATAGCGGTTTCAAACTATGCTCCCATGAAACACTACTTTCCACAAAGTTACAACTGTGTGAAAATGATTTCTCCTTGACTTTAAAGGAGAAAGTCTTAAAAGTTTTTCAATTTAACATTCCCACTCCTATTACTTTCTTAAATATTTGATAGCTGATATATCTTATTAAGTCAGTAACCTGTATTTGATATGTATTTCAGAATTAAGTATAATATATCAATATTTCACAATATTCTAGGGGTAGAAAAAAAAAAGTCCAAGGATTTGTTCAGGCAATTGAAGCCTTTCAGTGGTGGGGAACATAAGGTCCTTTATTGAATATTGGTTTTTTTCTAAAACCAAGAAGTGAGATTTTACTTTCTCACTTATACACAGACTGAATTTAGTTTTTAAGTCTGTAATAGCAATAATTGATTATAAGACAGCAAAGGATATTCCATGAGTTGGGTTTTTAATGTTTAAATTGTTAATCAAATCTAATCTCATTTACTGACTGTTGAGACTCACATTTGTTTGGTTAAATTAGGCAAAAATATCTTTTCTGGCTTTTCAAACATAATACTTATAACCATTTCATATTTTCTAAGTATGTGGTCCCTTCATGTGAAATGTCGTCTTTTTTCTGCTTTATGCCTAAAGGACAAGCCTCACAGTTTTACAAAAAAGGCTCAGACTCTGCCAGGTCCTACCGGACTGATTTCTGTCTTAATTTAGTAGTTGATCACACTGCATGGGGACTTGTTTTAATGTGTCAGTACTACAACGCTCTAATGGAACAGCAAGCAACGGACGTCTCACTCCTACCTCGGCACAGTGCTAAGCACAGGAGAAACTCTCTTCAGGGGGTGTTCCCACGCTCTGTGGCTCTCTTTGCTAGGTTCAGGCATTGCTCTTACTAGTTGCTCTTGGGCATATTTGTTTTTATTTTTTTAATCTCTATTTTATAAATAGAAACCCAGAAACCCAACAGCACTCATTATATGCTATGATCATTAAATCATCATACTCTTTATTTTTCTCTGAACCTACACAAAAAACTCACCCCTTTTGTTTAAAAGAATTTAACTAATTAAGTTGTTTTAACTTATGTATGCATTTCTAATTTTTTCCTGAGTCAGTAGGCCTTCAAAGAAAAAGGCTTTACCTGTCTCTTTCCTGTAATTTATTTCATCAACTTGATTATTGATACTTTTTCTTAGAAATTGTACAAAGCTGAACTTCATTAATTATAAACTTAAAGTAGAGCTTCAACTTCTAAAATTGTATTCAATATTATTTAAAAAATAAAGACTACACATTTGCAATAATTCCAAGGCAAAGAAAAAATTCAGTTAATATCACAAGCTGGGCCTACATATGATTTCTGGCTATTAATATTCTATAATATTTTAGTTTCCAGGAAAAAAAAAAAAGAAACGAGGGTTAGACGGGCAGGAGCGAACACATGGAGCAGAAACACAGCATTGAAATGAAATGTGCATCGGAGAGTTCTGACAGATGAACTCACAATCTGTCACAGGTTGACTGGCATGTCTGGATTAGTCCAGACTGAAGTCAGGAGGCCCACCATGCTGAGAACCAGGTTTAAGCAAACACTATAGCGCCAGGGAGAGTACTTCTTCACTGGAGGGTTTAGGAACCAAAAACAGCTGGTATTACCTGACCTGACTGTGGATGATCAAATCTGTCAAGAGCATCCCCCTGTCTGCCTCTGAGGACAAGTGCATCGTGGGGAACTTTGCACATGTGCTAAGCGGTGGTAAATGTTCTGAGCGATCCTAGGCTGTGCTGTGCTAGGGGTGAAGCTTGGAAGAGCTTCTGCTACCACTAAATTTAAACTTACTAAAACTACAGAGTACACACCCCTGGCTAAACATAGTTCCGTCTTAACATGACACAGAGAAAAGCCACCCAGTTAATTTTTTAAATTAAATTATAAATTTGACTAAACCATGCCAAATATCTATAAATACTTATAAGCAGTATTTTAGTTTGTAAACACAGTAATATGATTTTTTAATTTCAATTTAATTACCACTATTAATAACACAGTTGATTTTTTTAACATAGTTGATCTTACATAAAATCCCAAATGGTTTTACTTTCCAAGGTCTAAGAGATGGTTGTTTTTTCTCTGACATCATACCATATAAATAATTTTTATAGGAGTTTACTGCCAAGTATTTATCAAGGCATTCTTTTAATGCTAAGGAAAAGTTAATTCTCCTATGGCAGAGTTTCCTGCTTGCATATAATGAAACTACTCCAGATTAGATATCAAGGCTAGTATTTTGACCAGTTACTCATGTTAGGGAGCTTTAATAACTCTTAACACACTTTTAAAGGTCTATTTAACAGACTATTTATATAACTGAAATGAAGTTTCCTTATTATTTAAAAGGTCACAGTCAGAAAATTTTTTCTCACTAAAGTACCTGATATCTTATTATCTTTAAAACAAAAGAGTGATATGACGATAATTATTGTTACCACTCTGCAGATGGTAGGTATTGGTCTCTGTGTGAGTACTTGAAAAAGACATTTTTAAGTTTGTTGCTAAATATTTGATTTTATTAATATGAAAATCTAAACTACTGTACCATGCCTGCCTTTGTAGAGTTACAGCAATGACAGGACTAAATGATAACAAACATGGCAAAGTCAACTTCACGATGGTGGTGGGGAAACAGACTGCTCACCTGTGGAATCATCAGGGGTCCATGGATGGCTTCGAGGTGGCTTTTCTGAGGTTGGTCCTGAGGTAGTAGTGATCATTCTGATGCTAGGACTGGATGACCTACTGCTCACCTGTAGAAAATGACAGTTTTTTTCTTTTTAATGAAAAGAAAAAATTTCCATCATAAGGCAAAGGACAGAACAGCATTCTTTCAGAAGTCCTGAAATACTCTTGCAAAAACAAAACAAAAAACCCAAATAAATCCTCTAAGGAGACTGCACATACATACACACACACACACACACACACACACACACACACTGAACACTAATGGTCAAAGCTTTTGTCTGGACTGTCTGCTGCACTCAGAGGAACAGGTGTGACGTCTTGGGCCTTTATAGGACGTTGAATCAGGATGCAGAACCTCATTCGTGCTTAAACCTAAAACCCAAGAAAGGCTTCGCTCTCAGGGAAAGAAGGAAGCAGGAACAAAACCCTGTCCTACAAAAGAAGATAATATGTAAATTTGTCTGTCTTGGAAGTGGCTGTGGGTGGAGGGGTGAAAATGTATCCACTGTGAATCTGCAATTTCTAGAACTGATGGAAGATATAACAAATCCCAACCACAACAAATCCTCAGCAGAAAAATTACGAGAAAACACACAATACTGAGTTAATCGTGGGGCAAATTATAATCAAATTCAAAACAACAACAAAAAGAAGCGTGTAAAGAGCAGCCATAAGAAAATATAGATTACCTATAAATGACCAGAAAAATTCTCAATAGTAACAAGGGAAGCCAGAGAGAAGAAAGTAAAATTATCTTCAAATTGATAAAACAGAATAACTGAGAACTAGAATTATTTAGCCAACAAAAATGTGAGAATGAGGTCAGAATAACATTCTCAGATGAGCAAAAGCTGAGTCTATCATTCATAGATTGTTACTGTAAGGGTTTCTATAACATGTTTTTTAGGGAGAAGAAAAATTCTTCCCTAATAGAATGGCTAAGTGAAATCAGGATTACTGGTAAACACAAGTATGGATCCATATACTGAAAATATTAAACAATGAACACAATGACTAATTTATAGAATTACCAAACAAATAAATAAGATGGTACTGAAATCTGAATAACAAGAGCATCAGCAAGAGGAATGTAAATTTCAAAATCTTCATATCAATTAGAATTAGGGTAAAAAATACCAACTTTAGGTTGGGCATGAGTGTTAAAATTTCCCAGGTAATTACTATAAGTAGTAATATATCTAACTCCCAAGTTAGATAAAAAAGGAATGGAATGAGAAATATATCTATTGAATTCAAAGGAAGGTAATAAAGGAGAAAAAAGACAAATAAGAGAGAACAAATTTGTCAGCAGTCATAATCAATATAAG
The DNA here is from genome assembly GCF_021234435.1 of Artibeus jamaicensis. Taxonomy (NCBI): domain Eukaryota; kingdom Metazoa; phylum Chordata; class Mammalia; order Chiroptera; family Phyllostomidae; genus Artibeus; species Artibeus jamaicensis. The sequence continues at coordinate 37,472,461 of NW_026521812.1, read as the reverse complement.
TGCATTATACTCTTCAGTTAAGATATTTTTTTAAAAAAATCAGGTAGCCAGGCTGAATTAAATGCTATTTATAAGAGACATATATGATTCATAGAGATAGAGAAAACAGAAAGCTAAAGGATGGAAAAAGATAACCAGGCAAAAACTATCCCAAATAAAGTTATATAGCTGTATTAGTATCAGAGAAATATATTTTAGAGCAAAAAAATTACTAGGGAAAGAGATATAAATGATTCAATTTATAGTATAATTCAAAACTTATATGCTGTGTTTATAACAATATAGGCTGTACCTATACATAACTTCCAAACAGATAAAGCAATAAATATGTAAGAGAAACATTTATGATCAATCATAGTAAAATATTTTAATTCTCTGTAAATGATATATAAAATCAAACCAAAAAACAAAATATGCACATAGCATAACCTAAACTCCATGAACCCTATGTCTGAAAAACGAGAATATGTATTTTTGAAGCACCCATGGAACATTCATAACTGATCATGTACTAAGCTATAAAATAGATCTAAAAAAAAATCTATTGTCATATAAACTAATCTTTTTGTATTGATTCACAATTAATCTTTCAAAAACTCCTATGTTTAAACATTTAAAGACACTTCTAAATAACTCACTGGTCAAAGAAAAAGAAAATTTAAAATATTTGAATTGAATTTAAACTCTAATCACACTAAAAGTTGTGGCATGTGACTCAAGAAGCACTTAAGAGAAAAATATTTAATTCCAAGTTCAAGGATGAGGAGTGTCTATAGCAGTGCGCAGCGCACAAAATGTTTACTGGTTGTTATTGGGTCAGTTCTGAAATTCTCACCCTGGCATTCCTGAACTTCCACCCACAGGTTTACCTTACCTATACAGAACATCTCTCCTCTGACAGTTCCTTATGCCTTTTCCCTCCCTGGTTTTAATCTTGACCTAGAGTCATTCAAGGACTATATGGTACAGTGCAAAGAGCATGTATGAAGCTGAACTATATATAACTGCCACTTTTATAGGTCAAAACAGTCAAATGCAGCAAATTCACATGACTTAGTCTGGCGATTTTCAAGCTTTTTCATTTCATGGCACACATAATCTAATAACTAAAATTCTTATATAAAACACACAAAATGACTAAACCCTGTAACAAAGACTTTTCTCCTTCAGTTTTGGCTATATTTACAGTCTGTTCCTACATAAACTTCAATTTGAACCAGAAATGCTTTATACTACTTTCAAAGTTTGTGATAATTTCATATGTACTTTTGTATTATACTTCCCGGGATTTAGGAAATGACTGACCATACAATAACCACATAATCAATACTCATTGAATAAAATATAATATAACTTGTTGGCACTCAGAAATAAGACTGGTGCTGCTTAGGCTTATTAACCTTTTATACAATGTGTAAGAAGAATAACAACACACACCGAAGAGAACCAGTCAGGAAACACATTTCTTATTTTTAGAATGCTGCTGTTACCCTTGGTAAAACAAGTACAGATATTATTCTTACTGAGTCCTTTTAACCTCTTTTACTGAAAACAAGTCTTGTGATTTAAAAAGAGTACACTGATTTGACCACAGTTTTAAATTCTATTGTAAAACAAGAATAATTTTTCTTCAAAGTGCTAGTAGAGGAAGTTTTCACAGTCAATCTAATTTTATGTTAATAGTTTCACTTTAACATTTTAAGGGGAAAAATAAATAAATATAAGTGTTTGTAACATGTGAGACTCATATCAGTTATAAGATATTAAATTAGATACAAGTAATAATCAGGTTTAAATATAAAAGAATAGATTTTGTATATTAAAAAGGCCACTGAACATTTGTCATATTAAAACAAATAATTCTATTTGGACCTACTATGAATTACAGTATTTAAGTTCATATGTTTCTCAAGAGAAATCTTTGCTACTTATTTCTTTTCACCTTCTATTTTTCAAGAAACTCTTAGCACCCAAAGTGCATAGTTATTTTTTCTGCTAGAGATTTGCTATTGCTATAAAACTAAAAAATAAGAGTAATATTTTTAGGTCAAGTTTTAAAACTGGTCTTTCCTTAAAGCTACAAGAAAGGTTGAATGAGCTAAATTTAAATACACAAAATGACTTCATAATTTGAGGAATATCTCATATATTCATAATATCTCAATGAATAACATAGTATGTATATATTTATAGAAAAAAACTAAAAAAATATTAAAAATACAACCATAATTATATATTTTTAATACCTGAAAAATAAATGGTATAAATAAGAGGAACAGGTAATATCTGAAAATTAAAAAAAAACTAGTTTGTGGGTTCAATTTATGTTACAGCTTAAAATTTGCTATGGAAGATGTCTTATTTTATAGTAGCTATTTTTTTTAAAACAACGGTAAAAGTCTGATGGCCATAAACACTCTCAAACTATTAACCTACTTAGGGGGGCTCCTTCCTTTAAGACATTTACAATTACTTTATTCTATGCTTACTAAACTGCAAAGTTTAAGAGATATATAAAACTTGACTTACCAGAGGGATTGGGTATGAAAGTGGTTACGAGAACAGAGAAATGCCACATAGCAATTTAAGGCAGCAAAAGAATATGAAGCCAAATTTAAACTGCAGGGGCAAATTTACCATCGTAGACACGAATGAGAATTGGACATTGACCAGAACTTTATCTCTATCATTTATAAAAAGAAATTGGGTGTTATTTTACAGACAAAAATAAAGCTTTGCTTCTTTTTATGTCTCACCTGAAAGACTGGGAAAATATTTTCATGAGGCAAGAATTTATGGCCAGTACTACTGTTCAGACTGACATTTTAAAGCTATTTAAAACCCTCAGAAATCTTAGTTGCTAAATTTATACAAGCACAAAACAGATTAAATGTTGATTTATATAATATTCTGGCCAAAGTAACATCTGCATAACAAATACTACAAAGAAATGGGTATGGGTTGGTAATGTGCATTTACAAGTGTACTTCCGCCACTGACAGCCACAGATAATCCAATGAAATCTGCACAGGACAGCGTGTACTGAAAACATTTTTTATATCCTGAAGGTAGGGCTCAATTTAATTCTGGCTTCACTTATAGTTTATTATGAGACAATTTTAGAATTTTATTATTCTTATGTAGCCTTTAAACTCTCTAACAGAAAAATACAAAATTCCTACGACCCTGAAATTATTTACAACTATTATGTAAGTTTCTGATTTAGTTTCAACAAAATTATTTACACTAAAGGTACAGATTGAGGATGGACAAGTAGTAGTAGTATACTAAATTACATCTCTTAAATGAAACAATGTATGGTAATACATCTATGGATATGTGATAAGAGGACTTTAAGGTAAATATTTTCCATAACTCCTGATAGAAACTTCTCTTCTAATACAGAAAGAATAGAATGCCAATAGATTTTACTTCTTTCCAAGTGTTTCTTTTTGTTGTTGTTTCACTTCTAGATTGTAATACACGATAGAGAGAGCAAGGAGAGCGGTAAGAGCCTTGGAAGGCAGACTATGCGGAGACAGGCATACAACTTATATTAAGTGTCTCCTGTGTGTCTGCTACTTTTATATGCTATAACCCTGAGGTGTGGGCATTATGGTCCCCACTGGGAGATAAGGTTACTGAAGCTTAGTCACATATCTGGCTAGTAAAAGTAGATTCTAAACTTCATACTAAAATTTAGTATGTCTACCTTTCTAAACAATCATAATTGCATCACCTTCCAGTTGTGATTTTTACTGACTTTAGTCCCCTCAAGGAGAAATCTCATAAATAGACCTGTACTGGTTACATTCCCAGCAGGTATACAAGAGAATGTATAATTTTAGTGAACCACAGAAAGGTTAATCCAACTGTATAAAACATAAATTTGTGCAGTCATCTGTAGACATTTATTATCAAGGTGGGTTAGCCTTACTCAACAATATGATGCAGCAGAAATTCATCATCACTGCAAAACTACTTAATTGATGATGATGAAGACTACGAGAAGCCAAAACACTTGAAATGAAAGGGTTCTAGGGTTACTTTAGCATCTGTTACATTCAGTTTTATATGCACACTGGAATGATAAAAGTGTAGAGCTTGGGTGCTTTGGTATCAGATCTGGATCCCAAACTTGGGTGATAGCAATTACTGACAATGAGACTTAGGTAAGCTTCTCTAACCTCCAGTTTCTTAATCCACAAAATGAGGAAAATAAATAATACAAATTTACAGGATGAAGATCAAATAATATATGTTAAAGGCCTGACTGGCACAAAGTTGGTACATAATAAAGAAACAGCACCTGTTATTAAAAAGTGCTGTGGGGATAAGATCTACCCAAATGTGCTCCTTGGGGACTGGGTGTTCTTGGTAGTCTGTGTCCCCTAGCCAAAGGCCACCAGGAACATACCTACAGTAAGAAAGACAAGTTGGTTTCAATTTTTGTTGCAGTGAACCAAAAAACTCACCATGGGGCACTGTGGGGTGTCTCCCTAAGAGGGTTTTAGAAAGAGCTTATTACAGGATTTGAGATTTTGTTTTGTGATTTAGGCAGGCTCCAGAGAAGGAGGGGTTCACTGTAGATGGGGCCAGAAAGCAGGAGCAACTCTACAGGAAGAACGGACCAGAGTGAGGATAAAACTACAAGCAGAAAAGCAGCAGCAGTCACTCAATCAGCTGGGAGAACACAATGTGTGGCAATGTGTGGCATTGTGTGGGTGACACAGGGACCTTGTTTTTGTCTGTGCTTGGACAACATCACAAAATGGTCTTGTTTCATCTCATCTTATCATGGTCTCAACATAACTTTGCCTACTGGTGCTCTGAGAAACTGTTTATGTTCCAGTAACAGTGAGGCCTCAGTGTCCAATCAGTTTGTGAACATTGAGCTGCTTTTTCTCAGCATCTTTTCAAAGCATCTAGGAGGTCAGAGCCATTATGTGTGCTTAATAATCTTCCTGAATAAATACCTGAATTAATTTAAAAGTGATTTGTGTATTCTGAGTTTACAAAAAAACTTACATAACTATTTTTAATAAAGAAGCTTGCTTGGTTCACTATGCCTCTCAACAGAAATGATAGTATAAAAACTAATCTGATTTTAGTTTATAGATGGAAAGTCTAAGTGATTTTATTACAAGATTAGTCTTGAACCAAGAGCCAAAAAATATACCCGCTGGACAGTTTACTTTCCCCTGCGAGACAGAAAGTTAAAGCTTTATCAGTAAGCTCTCTCTCTTCCTCTGACGACTGTACTAGGTGGGCACCTTATTTTCTTCATAGTTTCATCAGCCTCCGTGGCCGCAACAGATGAACGAACCCACCAGCCCCGTGCCTGTGTTTCATCACTGCTTAGCCAGCCTCTAAAAAGAACTGTGCCTTCAATTTTGAACATGCATATTGTGCAAACTTTTCTTCTCAAATAATAATATTTTCATGAGTAATATAAATTACTGAATGCTCAATTAACACTTTCAGGGGAAAATGTTTTCACAGTGCCATTCTCATCCTGAGCTGGATATTAGGCATTTTAAGTTTCCAATACTTAAGTAATTTTGAAAGAGTAATTTTAAAAACTGTCTACACATAGATTATATATCACCTATTTTAGAACACGTTTTACTGCCATATCCCACTCCCCCTCATGCCAAATCTTCTGGAGTAATCCATGACAACTCATGCAAATGACTGTCCTACAACAGTCTGCCTTAGTTCCAGTGTTTTACTACTTGGTATTGTAAACAAGGCTAACGATCATAATCTCAAGTAACACAGAACTTGTGAGGAAATAAGTAAGGCTTTGTATGGTGAGGTCAGTCTCGAATTATAGCAATGCCTATTAGAGTACAGAGAAAAGCATTTGTACTAGCAGATGCTTCTAAACTGTCTTAGCGCAAGCTTCTCATTCCTAGTCAATGGGAGAACACTTGGCTAGAGTTTCTCATAACAGGAATATCAATGGCAACAATAAAGAGTTAACAAGGCTGAGGTCATCAAGCCTTTAAAGAATCAAAGCAAATACCGGATACGTTAAACTATGTTACTAAGTGCCCTGATTAATACTTTAAGTACCTGAGGAGGTGAAAAGTGGAAAACTTCATTCAAAAGTTCTGAAGTTTCACGAAAGCAGATAAACTGAAAAAAGCTGCTATTAATAATAAATAAAATCAAGATCTAGGGTCACTTAATATAATAAAATATACAATAAATTAATGTGTATGTGTATATATATCTATGCATGTGCACATCTGTGTGTATGAATGTGTATAGGCATTGTGAGGAATAAATATATTAACTACAAAGAATCTCTAAAATTCAAAGTGTATTATAAAAATGAAATAATAAAACATCTTTCTAGAATAAACGGTATTCATATATTTTACCATAAATTGAACATACTATTTGTAATACATAATCCTATAATTTTATATAAATATGGACAATTTTATATGAATATTTCAGATGCATACTGTATTCAAAATTTACTTATTTCTGCACAACTGAAAACACATCAACAAACACCTCATAGTTCCCATTCATTTTAAGAATATGACATATATGTATTATATATGTTAAGTTTATCAATCTGAGTAAGAGATGAGCAAACAATGTCTGAGCTGCAACTTTACTTGGGTTAAAACTCTGTACTAAGTAGTCAGTTATGGCTTAATTGTAGCACAGTCTGGCTCATCTACAAAAAAGCAGTAACAGAGAGATAAGGGGCATTTAGCAAGCATCCAGAAATATAAAGATGAAGAATGAGAATCTTAACCACTGGGACAGAAGCCATTCTAGAGTTTACCCATCTGCTTAGTTAATATTTTTCATAAAAGTATAAATCCAGTGAATATGACAAATTAAAGATGTTAAGAGTCCTCGGGGTACGTCAGTGTCCTATGTGACTGCAGAGAAATGACATCTTATTAGGGAAATATTTAGTGATTCCCTATAGAGGACAATGGTAATGACAAATCATTTCATTACAAAACTGAGTATTTCCTTATTAAAGCATACATAAAAACCATGTAACATGCAGAGGACACTCCTGAATTAATCAACCTTTCCTAAATCTTTCAAGTTAAATTAATAATGACATTTAGATTTTTTTCTCCTAAGAACTTCAAGTTCAAATGAACTTCTCTATCACATGTCCAAAAGAACTTCTGTATCACAATTTTAGGTCAATTCATAGAATAGTTTTGCAGAGTATATGTATTAAACTTAATTCTTGAATACTACCCATTACTACTGTTCAAAGACTGAGAATTCAAGTGTCAAGTCTTACCTGACCAGGTTCTGTTCCAGTAACAGTCAAGTCTTGGATGGATCTACGTCTTGGCTGTCCGTTGCCTTTTGGAAAATGAAAAAATGTAAAATACTGAAATCTAGTCAGACAATAAGGGATGTAATTGCTACATTAGGAAGTTGGAACTTGTTGCTTCTTGAATCTACACAAAATGTTTGTGAAAAAAGTAAATTTGTTATAAAAAATAAAAAGAGAAAGATGTAAAAAAAGGAAGAGAAACGGCTGCAGTATTTTAACTCCAAAGCTGCCAGCCTGCAGTGAAATATGCCCTAATACAAAACCACTCCTATTGCACAAATAGCTGCTGAACTCTCTCCCACCATCTTCTGTCATGTATTTAAATAGATGAATGCCTGGGGGATGGGACTGATGACGGCATCTATTTCAAGGGCCTTACGTAGGGCTTCTACAGCAAGACAGCTATCAGGTTGTAAGACATGACTTTTAACCAACAGCAGTACCTTGTTCATTTCAGGGCCTGAAAGGATGCCTTGGCTTTAGAAACTTCTATGCTATAATAATTTAAATATCGGTTTATGAAAGAATTCTACAAATTTAAGTCTTCAGCAAAAGAGAATGAATTAAGCAATAGCTGCATTCAGCACTTTTATTTGGGCATAGGGATGTTCACACAGAAGATGAGAGATCAGCTGTCTAAAAGGAAACACCAAAATATTACGAATAACAGCTGACAAAATACTCAAAATTCTTTTGATTCTGAAAGCTGTGTTATGTAATTTCTCAACTAGTAGGCAGCCCAGAAAGATGTACTCTAACAGTTGTAGCCTGTTAGCAGGCAGAACTCATTCTTAAAATTTATCTATAATCATAAGTATCTTATTTTAAACTTGATGAGGAACATAATTTACATCTTAATCCATGTGATCCATTATATTCTGCACCTAAACTAAAAGGACCTTACAATAAAATAATAATGTTCAATGCAATAATATGTGTAGTAAATACAAAAAGTCAAATTTATAGCCACCCTTGAACATATAAAATATCATCAGCTTATTCTAAGTTGTTTTAGAATTTTGTATAACTGTAACTAAAAAATGTATTACAAATTTCATTTTATCCCAAGTTCCAACTTCTGACTACAAACTAACATAACAAACTGCACATTTATTCACTCACTCACACTAGTATATTTTTGTGAAAACTTTTAACTACCACTAATTCCAGAGGACAAAAAGGATCCTCAGTACTATGACTAATCAGCAATTTTAGGCACATTTCATTCAACACAATCACTCTAAAATTAGCTTACATGAGACAGGCTTGTAAAAGTGTCTGGAATTCTCTTTTCAGATAAGCAACCTTTGTGAATCTGGGGAACCACCTAGTACATGTGTCTAAAAATCATTACATCACCACTGCAATAACAACAAAAACAAACTCAAATATAGGTGGGGGTAAGAGGAAAGGGAAGTAAAAACGTCTAAGGAAGTAGGCTAAAGAAGAGCTGACAGTTAACAATGCCATAAAATGAAAAAATTTTAAGCTACAACATGAGCCAAAGCAAGCAATATTAAGCAATGCATCTTAATTAGCATACCATGGCAGAAACCATCTGGCATACAGTTCAGACAAAGCAAAACAGGGCTGTAATCAAGATACTTATTGCTCCAATATTAAGTTTTAGGTCATAATTTAGAAATATGAATGTAAAAAAATCAAACACCTATTATTGAAAAGAAAAATTACTGGGTATGTTCTTAGTAAATTGGATTCTGATTTTTTTACAACTAAATACTAATTTGGAAACTCATTTGTTTTACTTTTTTTTACAGTTCCTTGATATGTGCGTACCTATGTTACATGTGGTGGTAATAAAGAGAAAAAGAAACAGAAAAGAGGGGCAAGATGCCTGATCAAGAAATCTGAATCCTGTAACGATGTCTTTAGAACTCAATTTGTCTGTAATGAATTCTGGAACTTTTCATGACTTATGACAGAAAACAAGTAATATTAAAAAAAAAAACCTTTCTAAGTAAGAGCAACAAAAGGAATACACGATAGCCCTAGGCCAATCTACCTCCCACTCCTAAAAATGAAAGGGTGGTTGGAATAGTAGCTTACAGGTCAATTCAGTTGTTTCCACAATAATGTCACAAAAACAGAGACCATCTCTTCAACAAGCTGCTGTATTAAGTATACCCGGTTTCCTGAGCTGGTATGTGAAAGACACCAGAGTTCCTCCAGGGACTGTGGGCTTAGGTCTTAAGTCACTCCTGTGGTTTTTCTTACCTGTTTAAGCAAGGTCAGGGTTTTCCTTACCTTAGCTAGCTACTCTGATTATTCAGTTTTCCAAACTTCCCAGAAATTGCAAGTGAAAATCAACACTACCTTTTCTTGGAGACATCTCTTAACTAAAATGTTAAAAATTCTGAGATCCATAGCTTTGAACATTACAAATTGTAGGACAATGTGCTCTTTGTGTGTAAATATGTAAGATTTCTGAAATCTGAATATCATTCTACTCTGCAGTATTACAGTACTGCCTCAGAGTAAGCCAAACATGTAATTATAAACATATTATTTAGGCTGCCGCAAATTTCACATTCCTTTACTAATACTTTTTAGAGCCAGGGCCATTGTAGAACAAGTATCAGAACTGTGTAGTTTGATCCACACATAAAGTCCTGAGGTATTATAGGTGCATTGTTACTTGACTCAAGACACTACTAAATTGATGAATATTGTTGTTAGCCAATGTCTAAGGTTGTTTGCTCTTCCTCATGAATGATGGCATAGTACATAACTGTGTTGAAGATCAAACAAAAAACACGATTTGAATTTGTTAACCTAGGACTAGGTTTAGGCAGTTCAGTCATCATAATAAAGTATTTTTTTAAAAATTCTTTTGACTCATGGATATAGACAATAGCATGAAGGCCAGGAGAAGGGGGGATGGGGGCTGGGTGAAGGTGGGCAAAGAGGGCAAAGTGGGGGACATCTGTAATAATGTCAAAAGCTAAAAATTTAAAAATTATTTTGAGCAACAGTGTACATTTAAATTTTTTTTAAACTTAAAAATGCCAGGAGCAACCAATACTTCAAAGAAGTATATCTGTGCACTGTAAGTACACATAACAATTTTTACAATGCTTAAAAGAATGCTCTTATTTAAATCTTCTTTAAAATATCAGTTTGTTTAAAATAGATTCAGTATATCGCTTTGGCTAAAGGAAGTATTACTTAAACTACAATACCTATCCATAATAGATAAAATAAAAAATATAGCTATATTTTTTTAAATGCTTACAACTGGGATCTAATGTATTACAAGTTTAGATATATCAAATAAATATCTAGTAATAACACAGAACTTGTGGGAAACTGACTTTAAAGAAAAAAATTCTGGAAGGTATTAATAAATTAGGAGAATAAATATGATCCTCCTTTATAATAAATATATCCATGATATTGGACATGGATATATATGTCCATGGTATGTCCAAGATAAGCGATGTTCTCAAAGTATGGCTTATATTTGTATTTTTAACTATAAAGTACAACTTAAGAACAAGTTAGTATTTGGCTTTTATGTCTAACTGTTTCAGTTCCAGTGCTTGCAGTCTTTTATTAAAAGAAAGCGAAACTGATTAGGTTAATGTTGGACATATGGGGGGAAAGACAGTGAGAATATTTAATAAAATGTTTTACCGAATACTATTTCCATTTGAACACCTTGTTACTCTTGAAATTAAGTGTAGAATTAAGGTTTCTTTACTCCATAAGGATCCAATGTCATAAAAGAGGGTATCCTGGCTGAAGAGCTTTGTTTAGTGCAAATCATGAGGAGGAATGAGGCAGAACTACTCCTTCTCTGACTCAAACTGAAAAGGAGAAAATGGGTGTCATTTGGAGTCAAAAGATCTAGGTTGGAATTTCGTCTGTGTGACTACGGGAAAGACACTCAACAGAGTGTCTCAGACCTCAAGTGAGGTCTGAGGAGACCCCAGTTATCTGTATACCTGTAAAATAGCTATACAATGCATCATTTTACCTGATAACCTTACTTATAAGTCTGTTCTGAGGTCAATTAAGATAATGTATTTTAAACTACTTTATAGAACACACTGAGCATATATCTAACCAGGGTTTCTTAGCATTGGCACTGGTGACATGTTAGGCTGGACAAAAATCTTGGCTGTGGGAGGATGTCTGGGACAGTGTAGGATGTTTAAAAGCATCTGTGGCCTCTGCCTACTACATGCCAATAGCACCTGCCACTTGTGACAACTGAAAATGTTTCTAGATAATGCCAAATGTCCACCGATGGGCCAATTCACCCTAACTGAGGACCACTGAGACTATTCTCTTTTCCTCTCTCCCTGTGTACAGGATTGGCTATATCGCCTACTCTGTGTTTGTGTGTGTGTTCTTAATGTCTACTCATTAAGACCTGGATTAAGATTATACTACATCTGCTTAAATTTTCCTGACTCCCTCAAACAAAATAATATTATGTTGCCACTTGGTTAAAATATTATTCCCTGAAACGTAGTATCTTTCAGCATGAAGGTAAAATGATGACAAGTACTTGCTAACTTTGAAGGTAGCCCCTGACTCAATAAATAAAATTACTATGTAAAACATAGGTTAATTCTATTCTCTGAAGAGCAACAGTGATGATGTACTACAAACTACTTTGATAACCAGAAAAACTAAGATAGAAATTGTATAACTTATTTTATTCATATTTTTAATTTATACAGATTTTATATTTATACTAGCTCCTGGCCACTGGACCTCAGTAATAGTTTGTTCATTTGTTTAACAGGCACACATTTATTACACACTATGGATGAGAGTGCTGATCCAATCAACACTCAATGAAAGTCATGACTGGTGTGGCTCGGTGGGTGGCATCCTTCCGAAAACTGAAAGGCTGTAGCCGGATTCCCAGTCAGGGCACACGCCTGGGGTGAGGGCCAGGTCCCTGGTTGGGAGCAAGCCAGAGGCAACCTATTGATGTTTCTCTTGCACGCTGATGTCTCGCTCCCTCTCTTTCTCCCCATTTTTCCCTCTCTAAAAATAAATAAAATTAAAAAAAAAAAACCCTAAATAACATGCCCTGGTTGGTGTAGCTCAGTGGATTGAGCACAGGCCTGAGAACCAAAGGACTGCCGTTTGATTCCCAGTCAGGGCACATGCCTGGGATGCAGGCCAGTTCCTAGCAGGGGACACATGAAAGGCAACCATACATTAGTATTTCTCTCCCTCTCTCCTTTCCTTTCCCTCTAAAGATAAATAAATAAAATCTATAAAAATACTAAATAACAAAGATATCACCTCTATCCTCAGGTTTCAGTTTACTAGAGAAGAAAAGAACCACTAGGTATTCCACTGTAACATAGCAACTGTAACATAGCAGTATGCTAAAAGCACAGTCACAGGCAAAGGACAGGGTGCTGGAGAATTCTCCCAAAGTACACCCATGAGTGTGTGGGGGAAAACTATACATTTTCTTATCAAAATTTTGGTAAAGGAAAACCTAAAGCAAAGGGATAAGGAAAAGATAATTTGGATAACATACATTAGCCAATACTGAAGGTCACTCGTGCCATTTAAGTTTCTATCAAAAATGGTGATTCAGATTTTAACTATGAAATCATCCCTACAGGAAATAAAAGTAATTTACCAATTTGAGACACCGAGTACCATGTGTGAGTTAGGTATAAAAACAAGTAATTTGCAAGAAGATTCTCCTGACAATACACAAGAATCGGAAATGACCATGACTCTTTGGCAAGATACCATGCAAAACAGCAAATCTCACTTAATTAACTTTGCATCTATTTTCTAAGTTAAGGCAAAACTGTATTTAGCAACTCTCTTTTCTCAACTTCATATTTCACTTGCTACCAACAGAAAGAGGCTGGGATAGAAAGCTTAGAGGGAGCCCCAAAAGTAGTGACTAAGGATGAAAAGGAGCCAAGGGTAACAAGTACTTTTAAATGCAAGTAGTTGTTTCCTCTTTCTGCTGGGTGCAAAACAGGTCTGGGTTCAATTTAGCTACTCACCTAAAAGCTGAGAGGAAGGTGGTAAAGTCTGGGCTGGCATTCTCCCTTCTGTGAAAAGGTTTACTTTGCCTTCTAGTTTATCCTCATTTTTGGGTATCTGAGGTATCCTGTCAAGCCCACTTCAGTGCAGATAAGTGTATACAGTTCTCAATCTGTCTCCCTAATTACTGCATGCAAGGTATCTATTTTCATGTCCTATAAAAATTGGAGCAAGAAGCATTTTATAAGTACCAGGGATCATTATTCTGGTTCCACAGTTATTAGACCAACTCAGGTGGTCTATGATACCTGATACGACGATCTCAGGGACATCCAGAATGTTGCCAAATGAAGCAGTTTTACGGTGGCCCGGTTTAGGCTTGGAACAGGCTGCAAAAACATATATATACAGTATACATGCAAACAACCACAAACGGTAACACAAAACAATAAATTACAAAAATAGGGGTTTTCAAATAGTTATGTTAATAACACTCCATGCAGAAAGGCATGCAGAACTATCTGACTCTTCATCCATGCTGAGAAAAGGCGAGATTAAGGAGCAAACAACTACCAATACGTTTCACACATTGGCTTTAATTAGCAAAAGGGAGGAAGAAAACCAAAGTGCACAGAGACAAACAAAGCTGCAGGGTAATGAGGAAGCTAAATGCAAACATGTTCACAGAAACAATCTGCCTAAGTGAAACTACTGATATGTGATGGGGCGGGGGGGTGGCTAGGATGGAAGCAGGAAAGAAGAGTTTAAACAAATAAGCTGCCATGTTTGTTTTAATCACAAAAATACAGAAATATATGTTCAAGTTAGGTGTTTCTTGGAGTGTACTACAAAGTAAAACTCATTGATTTAAATAATTGTTGAATCAAAGTATAAAAGGTATAAGCTTTTATAATTATAAATATTTATACCACTTCTGGTAAACCGAATATTTATTGTCATTTCCAAAGTTTAGGATACAGTCCCACTAAACATAAACAGTGTTGAAAAGCTGGAGAATACCAGCCTTTCAAAGTAAGGCATTGCACTAAAAAAGTGCAATCTGTTCTACATTTAAGCAGAAAAAAGGATAAGGTAATTTAAATGTGTGGTCATCTTTACCCCAGTGAATTAGCACTTCTGTAGAAAATAATTAGAAACCAGTACCTGACTAGAAAATTGACACTAGCAGATATAAAACAATAATTACAGCACTATTTTCTATTTTGGGGTCACAACCACTATTTGGCAGGTTCGTCTTGAATGATATCCCCAAAGTGGGAAAAATTCCCCCAAATGTGAGGGTATATCCACATTCATGTGACATTACAGTGAGACTCCCTCCCTGCACAGAAACACTTCTGACTCATGGAGACCAGGAGAGCTTGTCGGTGGCCTGTGACTTCCAATCATCTAGATTGTTTCTGAAGCCCAAACTGCGTGGCAGAGATGCATATGCCCAGCCGATCACTCTTTTCCCCTTCTTTCTTAGCAACAGAGACCTTTACTCAGGACAGCAACGCTCCCACATAAAACTTCACAGATCCTTCTTTTCATTGGAACCATGTGTGGTCAACAACATGTATGTGGAAGTTGTTCTGGGAAACTTCTGGAAAAGCTCGGGCATGTGCCTTTTTGGCCTTTTCTTAATTTTTCCTTCCTGTGGTCTGGATTGTGTGGTTGTGATGACTGCAACTGTAACAACCATCTGGAGCACAAAGTATCTCTGAGGATGGAAGCTGCCCCATAAGGACGGTGGCACAGAGGGGCAGAAGGACTCCAGTTGCTTAATGACTATGGAGCCGACCTCCAGATTTGTTCAAGTGTGAAAAAAAAAAAGTTTATGGGTTAAAGACACTGCTATTTTAGATACTGTTTTATAGACCTGATTCTAATACTAAATAATAAAATCAGTGATCATGATTAGTTGAAGGTGTAGTACAGTATAATAGTCCTTTGGACACCTTCTTTTTGAGAAGAACTTCACACAAAATGAGAATATTCAACTTAGAAAAAAAACAAATGAATGACAAAAGACCTGGTTAGCAAATTAAAAAATATACATATATACACATAGACAGTTAAAAGACTAGAGGTAAATCCATAAAAATGTTGTGTTTATTTCTGAGTGGGACAACTGTGAAAGACTAAATTTTTTGTTTATATTTTCATATTTTTCACAACAGAAATGTATTTACTTTTAAAATCAGCTCCCTTCCACCTCTGGGATGGGAGAAAAGCAAATTAAACCAGCATTACTAAAATGAAGCCTGGTTAGGAAGAGGGGCAGACATTCACTCAGGTACTAAGACATACAGTATTTTTGTGTGACTAGTCCTTCCATATTTAATCATTTTAAGAACTGAAAAAATGGAATTTAAATGTTAGCTTTTACAAGATCAAATTAAATTAGCATGATCTTTTACTTTTACAATTAAAAGCATTAACCACAACCAACTGAGCTATCTTTGCCATTGGCAGGAGGAGGAGCCAACAGTAAGGCCATATCACGTGATTCTGGGATACATTTTTTCCTAATTTCTAAACATTTGTTAGAATATTTGTTATTATTTGAGTTCAGCACAAAAGTCTAGTAGAGTCACTCAAGCACTTCTAAAACATTCTGGTTTTGATAAAATGTCAATTTCTCATATAGATTTTCTGCTCATATTTGCACTGAATTACATTCGCTTAGTTTTATGTCATATAGTCCTCATTTGGAATGTTAGAGAAATGTATAAATTATGCTAGAAGGTTAGAAAGTATACTGTAAGCTACTTCCTGCTTTAAGAAATTTTAAGACACAAAACCCTGCTGTTCTCACTACTGAAACAACTGAAACTATCGTTTTCACGTATCTTGACTTCTATTTCCTTTTTACCTGTGGTCGCAGCAATCCTGGCTTCTATCTCAGACATGTCGGCACTCATCCTCTTGCCCTCGGAGGTTGGGGGCAAGCTCTCTATGCTGCTCCCACGGGAAGCTCCCAGGCTTAACCGGCCAGATTCACTCTGTTAAAATTACAGGTCAATTTGAATTATTGCAACTCTTTAGATTTAAACTGCTAGACAGCCTAGGAGAAGAAAGAATACTCACTGGGATTCTCATAGGTTCTGTTGTTTTTCTGAAAGTAAAGGCAAGTTTTCAGGGAGAGGGAGCTATAGGGCTAAGGGAGAGCAAGCTGCAATAGTGACTGGCCTTTGGAAAAGGGCAGTCACTGGAGTTTGGAGTTAAATGCCCCAATTATTAGTTAACCTAAATGTAAATGCTTCAGGCAAGATGAATAAAATCACATCTTAAAATATTTTTAAACCAATAATAGCAAAAATATAATAAATCTGAATGATATGAAGTGATACATTTAGGACAACTCTTTTAACTGAGTAGTAGAGCCAAGAAATGGCCATTATATAATTTTCAGTTTCAACAATAAAAGTCAGGGATCACTGTAGGGAGGGAGCTGCACGGTTAGCAAAGGCAGCAATTATC
Organism: Artibeus jamaicensis; assembly: GCF_021234435.1. Lineage (NCBI taxonomy): Eukaryota > Metazoa > Chordata > Mammalia > Chiroptera > Phyllostomidae > Artibeus > Artibeus jamaicensis. The sequence goes on along the minus strand of NW_026521812.1, from coordinate 37,455,648 downwards.
AGAAAGGAAGACAGTTTGGTAAGAGGAGATTCTCATTACATGTCTCAACTCCTAAGCTTATGTTTCAGGCATAATGTTCAGAATTTGTATAATGGAGGATAGCAAATCATTTCAGTTGGTATAACATTATGACTCCTACAAAAGTTACCAAATGATTTTACTTTTAATTACAAAACAAACCTGTTGCTTTGCTTGATTTTTCAATAATTTTGATTCTAAGCGTTTAATAGTATCATTTGTGGAAGGAACTTGCTCCATATTAGTGTCACTTTTATTACTAGTATTTGTAGAAGCAATGTCCATGAATGAGCCTAGGAAAACAGAAACATTTATGATTATAAATTGGGAACAATATAAATACTTCATTCAATATGTAAAATAAATTCTTTTCTAAATTACTTAAGACATATATAGAAATAACTAATACTTTCCAAGCTAATTAAGATAGCCCAAAAAATCCATTTTAAATAAAATTTAGGGATAGCACAAAAAGGGAACCCAAATGCTGAATAGTTGCCTCATAGTCAAAGATGACTTTAAAACTGTCAGTCTGAACAAGTAGTATGAAGTGGTTATTAATTAAGATGAGGAAACCATGGCAGGAATGAGTCTGAAGGGGCTATCAGGAGGTTACTTTGGAAAATGATGTTTGAGTTATTAGAATTCAAGTACTGGATATGAGAATGGAGTTCAGGTCTGTAATGGATCAAAACACCAGCAGATAGATAGTATAGAAACTCTTGATATTAACAAAGATTACCAAGGAAATGAGGCCAAATACCAAGCAAAGAGGCCAAATTACTGAGCTCTGGGAACTCTAACTTTATAGGCTGGGAAGACAAGAAATAAACAGCATACAAAACCATCCGAATAGTGCCCAGAGGTGTAAGACAAAATCCAGGCTAATATGGTATCCTGAAAATCAACTGAAGAAAAGTCCTATAAAAAGGAGAGTGTAATGAACTGTATCAAATGGTACTGATAGTCAAAAAAGATGAGAACTAAAAATTATTCATTTAGTTTCAGTAATTTGGAGGTAAGTGGTGATACCTTGACAAGCACAAATCTGGAGCAGTGGTATAATAAAAGCCTGAGAGGAGTGGCCACAGAGACAATGGGAAGAGAAGCTAAAGAATAAATGCAGCTTATACATGCTCCGGGAATGATACCATTAGAAAGGCTGAAACTGATGACGCAAGAGACAGAAGAACTGCTGGAATGGGATTTAATACACAAGTTCACAGGCCTGCCTTTGGCTGAAGGCAGAGACAATTCAGCCACACCAACAGAAGAGAATGTGGAGCAGATGGGTACATGTAGTGAAGGAGCCTGTGGAGGCCATCTTCCGATTAATCCAATTTTTTTCAGGGAAACAGTAAACAAGGTTGGCTGAGAATGAGGAGAGGGGAGGAGGTATTTAAAGCTCGAGGAGAAAGGCTAAAATATAAAATTAAGTCATCTAGAAGAGGGAAGAGGGACTAAAATAAAGTACAACTGTCCAAAGCACTAAATAGGCATTTGAGGATAGTAAGAATGTGTCATCTCCAGCCACATTCAGCTGCACTGACACAGGCAAGGAATAAGTGGAGAGTCAGATTTAACTAGGCTGGCGGTTTAGCCAAGCAAGTCTAAGACAAGGCTAGAGGGCTGAGGATTATTCCTAGTGGAATTATAATAACTGCCTGGAATTAAGTGGAGGAGAAAAAGAAGAACCTAAGAGGACTGAAGGTCAGTGAAAAGGTGAAAGAATCAAAAGGCTGATGGTTACAGTATAAAAACAGAGACAGGGGTTGAAGGCAGTAGTAGAAACAAAAAACAGTAACGATTTTTCTAAGTTACAGTATTACTTCTACTATCTTTTCTGATGAACTGCGAATCCCACTACTAAGTACTTCATGAAAACTGAAGAACTCTGAACTAAAACAGAAGAGTATCTACAGACTCTTCTACAAAGAGCAAAAAAGTAGGGTGTGCATGGTGAAAAAATAGGTTGTTATATATATTTATAATACTTTCGAATACTATTTAATATAGCAGTATTTATATAAAAGCTATTCAAAGAAGAAATGACATTCACAGCAGCATAACATCCAACATTTCTGTATATAGCTATGGAAGAATTCCAAGACTCTGAAGCAGGTCTTTGGTAACTCTTTCAATCTGGGACCTTCACGAAGAATGATGCACTTAGAAACTCAAATTGAAGTCAATTGTATAAAACAAAGAAATTAAAATGCAGATGGGGACACCATCCATCGCTTAACTATAATTTCATGGGATACAAAAAAATTTAGTTATTACTCTTCCAATCTATCTATTTACCTGTACTGGTGGCAGAATTGCTCTGTCCTTCATCCGAATACTGACAAGGGTATTGTAATGGCTCATCTGCTCCTGGAAAGTACTATATATATAAGAAAAAAGTAAACCCAATTTAAAATTTCTTTAATATAAATTAAAATCCTGTAAAAATTAACAAGTACATCTGACTTATTTCATTTTCATGGGATTTGAATGTAGCAAAGATGCTATTTTACTTTCCTTTAGGCATAAACTGAATTTGTAGACACCTAAGGTTTTGACTTCATAAAGATGACAATAATGTGTTCCTTTCCTGAATTTCAATTGTGATCAATGCCATGTATTATACCTAAGAAGCTACTTCACACAGAGACCAAAGTCTTGAAGAAAACAGCAACATTTCTCTAAGGGATTATATGAAATACAATAGTATTATCATCCCTTGCAATTATATAAAACATATTTATGTTCTCACAGCAGTGATATAAACTTCCAAATTATTGAAATGACTGTTAGTCTGACAACTGAGATTGGTGTGCCAAAGAATAATTGTTAAAACTAATATTTTAAGTAAAAGGAATAGGTTATGGATATCCCTCTATGAACTGGACATATAATATTAGGAATATTTACTGCACAAATAAATCGAATTTAGAATTAGAATTAGAGGAAAAAAGATTACCTTCTTATATTAGACAAAATATATATTAAGCACAGCTGCAATTTGAACAATTTATATATCCCAATGTTTTAAGGTATCTGACTACAGAGACTAAGTTGTTTCTTTATGAACATATCTTTAGGGCCCAGAATTCTATATATAGCTGGTACCCAAATATGATGGTAAGTTTTAATCACATTAGTTTGAGCTGATTTGCCTGAATTTTCAACAGAATGAACAAATTAAATCTTTGGTCATTTAGGAAATCACTTAGCTATATTTAAGGTGATTGAAAAATTCTTCTACTGAGCAAATTGTTCTGAAATTCAAGTACTTTAAGTATATTAACTTTTAAGTCAAAATACTGCTTGACAGATTTTGTTAGTGAACCAAAAACAAGAGGCCTAAAATTGTTCAAATAATTCTAGAAGTATTTCATTTATAGACCAGGGAATTTTGCTAATTATTTAAAAGAGTTGTTCTAAATTGAAAAATTCTATAAATTCTAGAAAACAGTAACTTTTTCATAGCAAATGGAAGGCTGAAAATGTGCAATGAGAAAACAAAAGGTCAAAAAAGAACCACTTAAAAAATGTGCCAGAATGCAATCTCTCTGTGGCCCTGTATAAGTAACTGCTTGATGAAGATTTACACTAAAGAAAATTAAAAACTTAGTTTAGCAAGTATTTAGAGTAATAAAATACCTAAGTCCTATAAAGGTATTTAGAGATCACCTAATCCAGCTATTCTCATATTATAGATGAGGCAACAGGCCAGAAACAAACACATTTATCCGCTAAGTTAAACTGGAGGAAAAAAAGCAAGTCCAAAAACCCATTTAGCCAAAAACCTATCTAGCTGCCTTTTCATTATAAAGAACTAGATTTTTTTCCCCAAATAATGTGTTCTCCTCTGATTATGAGTAATAAATGCCCTTTGCAACTTGGAAAATATAGAAAAGTATATAGCAAAAATCAGCAATAAAGTCCTTTTATCTTAAAACTCCATTAAAACTCAGTATATATCACATTCCCCTAAACCCAAAGCCCCTCAAAAGAAGGATTATACCCGCATCAAGTGAGTCATTATTTTCACAATTTCCTCCATTGAAGGGCGCTGAGAAGGATCTTTTGACCAACAGCGAGTCATCAGGCTCTCAATGGGCTTTGGTAAATTTTTGATCAGTGGTGGTCGAGTACCTAAATTAAAAATGAAAGGATGGGAAAGAGTGTATTTACCCGAAGAATATTGTCAGCTTTTTAAATGTATTTCTAAATTAGTGTTTATTTTAAAGACCTTGTAATTTAAGATTTTTTTTTGGAGTAATGAAAGTACATTTCTTCCTTTGGTCATTTAGATTAACATTGTATTTTCATTAAGAGAAGACACACCATTTCAAAAGTTAAATGAAAAATTTTATATGCAGTATGGCAATAGTAAGACTAAGAATTAATAATATTTCATTTGTTACAAATTTTCTTTTAACAAATAATAATGGCTTCATGTGTGTTTTATTAAAAGACAAATGGAATGGTAGTTTGGGGTGATCTTACTTGAGCTATATTTTCAGATTCATTACAAAGTTTCAAATATGTTTGAGAAATCACCTTCCATACCTAAACAGCCATCTCCAAATGACTCTTTTGTGGGAGCAGACCTTTAGGCTGCTGTGAATCAATCATTTCACGAGCTGAAAACTGCCAACTTTTGTGTAATTATCAAAACTGTAATACTATCAGTAAGGTCCCTAACTTAAAGAAGGTCTTAAATACAATGAAATCTTTGCAATTTTATCAATTAACAAGTTAGTTCTTTTATCCCCTTGCCTCACTGCTGTTCAATTATCATCTACTGACAATTGACAGAGAGAAAAATGCTCTAGCATTCTCCACAGTGACATGAAAGGAAGTAAAATGAAAGGCAGTACAGAGAATTGGTAAAGTGTTAAGATCACTGAGGTGATGGTGCTGTGTGGTAGGTGTACAAATGACCTAAACAGCTGGGGAGATATGTGTTTGTCTCACTTGTAAACTAATGTAGTAAAATGTCAGTAATCAGAGTTATTATAATCAAAATAGAGACAGAAATTAATAGAGAGTGATGTTAAAAGTTTAGAAAATTAAGCAATTTTCCTACACGAAGAGTAGGACAGAAATTAATAGAGAGTGATGTTAAAAGTTTAGAAAATTAAGCAATTTTCCTACACGAAGAGTTTATTTTCCCAAAGCAAGTATGAAGTAACTTGATCAATGAAGAAGATGAATTCTTAACACCATGGGTGGTTAAAAACACTCTAGGTAGGGATACAAAATGAGTAGAAGGGATATAAGGACATTGAATCTAAGTCAACATAACTTAAAAATGAGCACTGGAGTCAGAAAGATGTGGACTGAATCCCAGCAATATCAGTTACTTATCTTGTGACCTTGGGCAAGTTATTTAACCTCTCTAGGTCTCAGTTTTCCTAATCTGTAAAACTGCAAAATGAGGCACTAATAGTATTCACCTCATAAAGATGAGTGAGAAGATATTAAAATATACATAAGTCACTTTGTGTTTTACTTTTCTGAACAGCTTAAGTAACAACTCATTATTTTTTCCTTTCTCTTCTCGGTGAGACCCTTGTGCTTCTCAGGAAAAAAGGCTATAAGGTCCCCAATAACCTTAACCACGTGAGAGATTTAATTAATAATTTTAACATTTATTCCTCCAGAGTCCAGTCCAATGCTTCCCTAGCCTCTGCAGAGAGCCAACCGAAGCAGCTGGCTCCCGGTGTCTGGTGAGGGCCTTTCCCAGTCAGCACAGTCGGCAGACCTCCACCCCCCAGTCCGTGTAAACACCGGGACCACTACTCAGCCCTGCCCTGCCTGAGTTTCGGGCTGTGGGGAGGGTGGGAAACTGCTAGCGGAAAAGTATTCTGGTAACAAAGAGTTGTACATTTTAATGTTAAAGATAAATGGTCATCTACGGGGGAACTATATTAAAGAAAAATGTCTGTTCACAAACCATTATGAACAGCCCACATGATACGGAAAGCTGGGCCACCAATCTCATCAAAGGGTTTCCGACGTGTTATCACTTCCCAAAGGATAATACCCCAGCTGAAGACGTCACATTTTTCACTGTAATTGCTACCTAGAAAAAAATATGGTATAATTTCAGGACTTTTTCCCACAGGTCTTACAGAAACAACTGTTTTCATAAATTTTAAGAATGGGCATCATGTACAAAAAACAAGAGGAGGCCCCAAGTAGAGCTGAGAACTTACTCTTTTTGAAGTTTCTTAAGCCTTTACAACAAATACCCTTTTAAAAAATGTGCTCAGGACTGTTATGATTTTTTTTTAAATATAGATTTACAGAGAAAGAGAGGAAGAGGGGGAGAGAGAAACACATTGACTTGGTGTTTTACTCATTTATGCATTCATTGACTGACTCTTGTACATGCCCTGACTGGGGATCAAACCCACGACCTTGGTGTGTCAGGACGACGCTTAAATCAACTTAGCTACCTGGCCAGGGCCCAATGAATACACTTTTTAATGAATTAAGTATTAATAATGAACTATGAAATCTACTTTAGAAAGTTTGTCATTTTCATCAAGAGACACAGGCCTTATCTTTAAATAAGACATACTTTCTCTGGGGCAGAGAATGAAATACTTGTATATCCTTTTCCAAAATATTTTCTTAAATTTTGTCCACAATCTGAGAATGAGGGTTAGCTGCACACCTGCTTGAACTTGCATGGAAGGTGCTGGACAACTTAAATCCTCCCAGGAGATTTAAGATTTACAGCTATACTTAATACCTCCTCAGACTTTAGTATATGCTTTATAACTACATACCACGTCGACATAAAACCAGGCACAAGATCATAAACACATACTGAATTTACATGGAGTAGTAAGACAGATTACCAATCATGTCGTGCTTGTCATTTTACCTTCAAAAACTTCAGGTGCCATCTTACCTTCAAAAACTTCAGGTGCCATCCAAGCAGCACTCCCCTTGTTATTGGTCATGTGTGTCTGAATGTCACAGGCTGTACCAAAATCACAGATTTTTAAAACTGTCCCTCCTGCAACCAGCAGCAAGCTGTTAAAAAAAAAAAAAAAAAAGGAAAGCTTTAAGACTAATATTTGATTGTACAATAAATTTGTGGAAACAGGATTAAGCAAAATGTCACCATTCAACTTCTGTGAAATGCTACCTGTTCACTCTAACAGCTTAATATAGTTCAGAGGAATATCAGCAAAAATTGACTGATCTTAGGAAGACTGCTAGACCCACAGCTGGACGCCTCCATCTCCATCTCTACAGTGTCTCCTGACAACAGTTCCCTCTGGGCCAAAATAAAACATGGGGCTTAAAAAACTTGGAGTAGGTCAACGAGACGGTGCCCCCAGGTGGAGGGAGATCAACGCCTTTATAAATCACTTGCTGGCCCTATCCTTAATTTACCTATCCTGTGTTTTTCAAGTTGCAAGCCAAAATCTAGTCATAAAATCAAAATCATAAAAATTCAGATGACAGATCTGGAAAGCCGGATCACAAAATCAATTCAGTAGACTATGAAAGCATCTTAAAAATAAAACAATACACTTGGGGGGGGGGTTGAGGAGGAATGCAGATAACTGTAATTGAAGAATTAATTAAAAAATAATACAAGCTATCAAAAGGCGTTACAAGATTTATTGTTTCATGAAAGTTGTTTCAGTTGTATACACATTACTATGTAACACATTATAGTCTGTGAAGTATTTCATGCTCTGGATCATGGTCTAACAGTTTTTGCAAATCTTGTTCTCATTAACCTTATGGTGAGCAAAAATGAGTCTTTAGCCTAATGTAGAAGACTGGTTAGCTGTTCACCGACCCATTTCCTCCCCCTCATGAGCACAATGATTTCCCAGGATTATAAGTAGTTAGGTATCCCTACATGATCATTCTAGCTAATAGAGTATGGGTGGAAGTGATGTACTTCACCTCCAAGCCTAGTCCATAAAAGTTTCCCACATGTATATTCCTTTCCCTTTCCCCATGGCATTGAACGCAAAGGATTCTGAACCACAAGACAGAAGGAGACTGGGATCCTGAACTGCCATATGAAAAAATGCCCACTAATCAGGAACATTGACTCTGGAGTTCATATGATTGGGAAAAAAAACCCTGTACTGTTAAGCCATGAAATTCAGGTCTTACCTATTATAATAATGTTACGTATGCTAGATGACGTAAGAAAACGATAACTATATTGGTGTTGCTCTAACAAAAATCTAATGTATTTGGTACTGGCTTAGCAGTAGGCAACAAGAAACCTGAAACTGGAGGCTGGAAAGATAGAGATCCATGCAATGACGTGGAAAAACATTTGGTAAAATTTGTCTCCTGTAATAGTCTGTGGTTTTAAAGGACTAGAAAAGCTGATTGCTTCTATAGTCCAATAGTAGGAAGACTGACAAAGTTCCATTAAGACTCTACTGTGCCCTGACCACTGTGGCTCAGTTGGCTGGGTGTCGCCCTACAGGACAAGAAGTCCGATTTGATTCCCAGCTGGAGCACATGCCTGGGTTGTAGGCCTGGTCCTCAGCTGGTGCATGTGAGAGTTAATCATTTGATGCTTCTCTCCCACTTTCTCCCTTTCTTCCTCTAAAAATAATGAAAAAAAAAAAAAAAAGACTTAGCACTGCAGCAAAGGACAAATTAATAGAAAGAACTTCCCACCTAAACTTGATAACCTCAAGGTATTTCCACATTCAGTTGAGAAAAAGCATTTAAGCCAGGAATCATATTAATCAAATCCAAGACTGTGTGTAAGTAAGAATTCTGTTAGTGTCACAGATACATGGAACTGACTAGAATCAGGGAAATCAAAAGCCTACTGAGGAAATGTTATTGCTAAGGACACCTCTAGTCTGGAATAAAAAAGTCTTTGGCCTCGTATCTGTTAAAGGAGAAAGCAGGCTGTGCCAGCTGCACAAGTTGTGAGGGGAGTATATGCCCCCAAATCTGGCTCTGACGTGACCATGGAGAATGTACAGGGAGGAACCTACAAAAGGGTAAAGCTAGGAGTCTCGAGCAATGGATAAGGGAGTTCCTCTACAGGGCCAGAATCAGGGTCTGGTGGGAATGTCTCGCACCTCCAGGGCAGAGGGACCGGACAATGCAGGCCTTCCTCCCTACAAACCAGCAACTACTGTATGCCTCCATTATACTCTGTTCCAAAGGAGGCTTTTACTGATTGTCTTCTACCATTGTGTGTTGCAGGGAAGGGGATGTGGAGGGTGAGAGATAACTTGTCTTTTTAATTCATTTATTTTAAAGACTGGAGGAGCCACATCCAAAGGGTTGGAGAGGACTGAACATCATCCTGAGACCCTGCACAGAGAGCTGGATGGTGACCGAGAGTGCCTCTGGGGTGTTTAACTTGCAAAGGGCAGTGAGTGGTTCTACCTGCGGTAAAAGTAGAAAAGATCCTGGGGGACCAGAAAGTAGACATGGCTGGGACTGGCCAGCTGCTCACCAAACCCATTGCTTCTTCTGGAGCATACATTTCCCACCCTCTCTTGCACAGTAGGTGTGGCTAAGATTGAGTTGTGGCCACTGGGTAGAAGGGACATAGGTCATTTCTAGGTCTGGCTCAAAAAACTTCTCATACACAACTCCCTGGGTCCCTCAAGTCCTGGAGGATGGCGGAAGTAGTAGATGAAGGAGGCCTGAACTAGGTTCTAAAATTACCATATGGAAGGTCATCTACCAAATATGAACACCTGTTTTGGATGTCACGTGAGTGAAACAGATTTCTATTATAATAAGCCTCAGATTGCCTACAGTAGCTAGTGTTAAAATAACTAATATATCCAAGTATTTAGATTTCCTTGAGAATACACAGTCTTAAGGTTTATACCCCAATGCAACTTGTTATTCCTATAATAAAATATATAAAGCATTTTGAATGTACGAAGTGAATGATGAAAGTAAAAGATAATTTTTGTGAGTTTCTGCAAAAGGTGCCATTTAGAAATACAAATGACTATACCCGTATCTACAAGACTTACAGACATGTAGGTTACTCTGCAAACCAACAGGAACAAGTCTGTATTCTGAAGCCCCTCCGATCATCTGACATGTAAGACACTATTTCAGAGCTGACGTGCTCTTTAATGTATGTTCACTGCTTTTACTTCGCCACTCCGTTGTGAACCTTGTATTTTTGCCTTCTAAGTCGTTTTCTTTCTTCCCAAAATACCTTTAATGGAGACCTGCTTACAGTGAATTTTCTCAGGTTTTGTTTCCAAATGTCTTTAGTTCACTCCCCTACTCCTTAAAAACAACTTAAGGCAGACACACAACTGAGCAGTCAACTCTTTTTTCTCAGCTCTGTGAAGCTGATTCCAGTCCCATGGCTTCCATTTTGGTGTTGGAAGTACACTTCGACCTGACTGCCAAGCCCTTGTAGGTAATCTCTTTTCTGTTTAGCAGATTTTATTTTTTTATTTTTTAAGATTTTATTTATCTTTAGAGGGGAAGGGAAGGAGAGGAGGGAAATATCAATGTATGGTTGTTTCTCGTGTGTCCCCTGCTGGGAATAGGCCTGCAACCCAGGCATGTGCCCTGACTGGGAATCAACAGCAATCCTATGGTTCGCAGGCCCGCGCTCAATCCATTGAGCTACGCCAGCCAGGGCCTGTTTAGCAGATTTTAGAATCTCCCTGTTTTTGTTGTTCTGTAGCCTCATTATGGTATGTCATAGGGTAGATTCCTTTTCATTTATCCAGCTTAGAATTCTTATCTTTTATCCAGAAAATTCCTGGCCAATCCCTTTTGAAGTCTCTCCCCATTCTATTATTCTATTTTCTTCTACCAGAATTACAATTATATACTCTTAGTCCTTCTCCTTTTCTATGTTTCTTAATGCCACTTTTTTTTTCTCATCTGCCTGTTACCTTCTGGGTAACTGCAGACATATCTCACAGCTCACTAATTCTCTTGTCATCTATTTTATAAACTATTTAAAAATTTTAATTATTTGGCCCTGGCTGGTGTAGCTCAGTGGATTGAGCGTGAGCCTGCGAACCATAGGATTGCGGTTCAATTCCCAGTCAGGGCACACGCCTGGGTTGCAGTCCAGTTCCCATCAGGGGACACAAGAGAGGCAACCATACACTGATATTTCTCTCTCTCTCTTTCCTTTCCCCTCTAAAAATAAATAAATAAAATCTTTAAAATTTTTTAAAATTATTTTTAAATGTTTTATTCAGTCCTTTGGTCATCTTTGATTTCTGATATTTTCATTCCTTGCACATTTTACTTTATTAAAAAATTTAAAAAATGTTTTATTGATTTTAGAGGGAGGGGGAAAGACAGACTTGCTGTTCCACCCATTCATGTTCTCCCCGTTTGCTTCCTATTTGTGCCCCGATTGGTGTACCCCGTAACCTTGGCATATCGGGACAATGCTCCAACTGAGCCACCTGGCCAGAGCTCCTCGCACTTTCATTCCTTCTTTTATATCTTATACTTCATACCTGATAATTCCAAATATATCAAGTCTTAATATTTGAGGGCTTAATTCTGCTTTCTGTCTGCTACCACTCATGCTGATTTGCATCCTATGTGTATGTTAATTTTTACTGTGGCTTCATATTTGATCAATCTTACTCTGGAATAATCAACCCTAAAGGCCTAGATCGAAAGCATATGACTTTAAGCACTTTTAACCGGTCTTGTTAGGGTTTTCTTAATAGTGTAAACGGGGCAAATTAAAATTCCCAATAGCATGAAGGGAGACCTTCAGGTAAATAAAAGTTTACCTAGTCAGAAAACTGCTATTTTTCCTAACTTACTTTCCTTTAGGTTGTTCCTGCCAAGCCTACTAAATTCATACAGAGGCCTCAGTCCTGCTACCTCAGCTGGTTTCAGTTACACATGAGCCATTAAGACCTGGGGCTCCATATTCTACATACAGGCAGAGGTCACAGAGGTAACCTCTGTACATACAGGCAGAGGTAAAGCCCTTGGCTTCCATGAGTGGTTTCCCAACTCAGGATTCAGTTCCCTCCATCTTTTGCTCTGATGACATCTCTTATTTTCTTGTAGATCACCTACACATGTAAAAGTATGTTTGTTGTACTATGAAGCATCTCTAGATGTTAGCTGTAGGATGTTTTTTCAGTGTTTCTGGTTTGCCATATTGCTGGAGTGCCAACATTTGTATCATGTGAGCATTAGAACCCAACGCGCTGGCTGGTGTAGCTCAGTGGATTGAGTGCGGGCTGTGAGCCAGGGGGTCACCAGTTTGATTCTCAGTCAGGGCACATGCCTGGGTTGTGGGCTGGGTCCCTGGTGGGGGCCCCGTGGGATGCAACCACACACTGATACTTCTCTCCCTCTTTTTCCCTCTCTCTAAAACTGAATAAATAAAACCTTAAAAAAAAAAACAACCCAAGCCACATTTCCATATTATCCCTCTGAACACACACAAGGTGTTAGTGCCTCTCAAAGGAGGGTATAAACCTCGTCAGCGTAGCCGTGTATGCTGGGACGAGGAGCCGGGGGCCCACGGAGCCCCAGGTCCAAGTTACCTGGGATGTCTCCCTGGACCATCACTTTACCAAGTTCTAAGCATTTTTAACACCCTAATACGAACTTTAAAACAAACCGCATGATATATGAAGTTGAACAGAAATTCACATATAACTTTCCTTAAGGCTTCTGTAGACCCTGCCCCTCCTCTCAGAGCTACTGAGGTAATACTGTATCATTACTCTGTTCTGGGCAGGTGGGAAGATTTGAGAAGCACCAATGTAGGGCATTAAAATCTTTAAGAACTCCAAATGTCAAATGATTCAATAGCATTTTATTTTCTAAAACCACCTCTATAAATCAGGTCTTCTCAGTGTAAGACTGCTAATGAAGCCAAGAATAGTTTCTATTTTAAGTACTTACTTTCCTTAAGAGTATATAAGAAATACTATTTACCTATTAAAAATAAAGAGGTAAAGCTCCGTATGAGAAGATGTCTATGTAAGCAGAAAAAGCAACATTATGCACAGTATAACCCATAAATGCTTAAAGACAAAACAAAACAGTGGCTACTGCTGCGGAGTGAAAATGGGAGGCAGGAAAGACTGACTTTGTATTTTTGTATATTGTTTGAGTTTGTTTTTAATCATGAACATGCATTGTTTTAAAAATAACATTTAATTAAAGAAAATAAAACCAATATAAAAGGCAAAATCCTCATTTTAAAGGAACTTTTTAAAATACTCAAAACCAAAACCATTTTTACGTTTATAAAATAGCTGTGGGAGGAGTATTACCTATGATTGTTAAAATGGCTTAATGAAAGACTTCCAGAAAATTTTCTGAAATGAAGACTCTGACTTTCCTAGGTGTGATATAGGCCAGTACAATCACAAAGAAGCATACACTCACTTAGGTTCTCCTGATGACAAACAGAAATGAAGATAGGGTAACCTAATCTGCACCATTATGCTGTAATAATATTCAACAGCAGTATATGGGGATTCATTATAATTGCAATTTTATGTATTCTTGGTATGTAAGGTTGTACTATAATTCTAACTGGAGAGATTATTTAGAAAGTTAGTTTGCTTTTAGTCCAATATGGCTAAGATAAGTCAGATAAACTACTACTTACATGTCCATAATGCCACACACAGAAAGAATGCTAAATGCAAGTTACTTCAACAAAATTTTTCCCATTTCACGGTTCTTGTTAAAGCTCCTCCAGTATTCTTTATCAAAGATAAGAACTCTGTGCCTGGTTTCCATGTTTTATCCTGGTACGTTCAAGATAGCACACTAATCTTTCTGGATGCCTTTATATTATTACTATTACAAATCAGCACTCCTTTACTCATAAGATGTTAACAGTTCACTGACTCTGAGCACGGCATTCGAGGCTCACTGAAATAAGAACCTAAATTATCTTCGCAGGCTTACTTTCATAGAGTTAGGACCAAAAACACATTTTTTATTTCTAAAGTACATGCAAATGAAGTCGCAAAAGGTAAATAAAGTAGGGACATGAGCACAAGCTGATCTCCTGTATAAAACACCTCACCAAATCATCAGATGCCTTCTTTATATGCCATTTTGATGAACTCTTACTAACCACATAATCTGTAGGTTTTCCAGAGACAAGACATAGCACATGTGCTTATATACAATTGTATAAGAGAGCACAGTCATTCCAAAGAATTTTCATTTCCCCAGTACATTCTAATAAATCAATTCTAATTCTAAAGCCCAATTTGTATACTGGGGTGGGGGGGGAGGGGGAAGGTACAAAGACAATCTACAATACTATAGATATAACTATAAGGAGGTTCCAAGAGGAACAAATGACCTAGCTCGGAGCTCTTATAAATGTGTTACTGGTATTTATCAGCAAAAGGAGAGTCCCTATCTATGAACAGTTTCAATAGGACATATCTGGTTTATCTAAATAGGCTGGTTAAGTAAAATTTAAATTCTAGAATTTATGGATTATGGTACATGGTTGGATAGTGAATGAAGGTAGTCATTTAAGCTGTGTAATTATGGAACACAAATGATGTTAGAAAACTGAAATGACTTCCTTTTGAGATATTTTCATGTATGTTAATAACTAGTCACTTATTCCAAAGCGAAAACATGCTCTGACACAGAAGGGACACTTCAAAGAGTCGCATCCGATGGCTTCTCCAGGAAAAGGGTACTTTGTGCCTGATGCTGGCCTGTATCCTTTGTCAGTCAATTTGTTGCTGGAAAAGAGCAATATTTCCATGATTTTGCTTTGATAATTCAACTCTGTTAATACAGTGGAAAGGAGAAAAAAGAACAGGCTAAGTGATTTCTTCTTCGCTAACCAAGACAGGTTGCTGAGGAGAAATAAGGTACACCAGTAAGAACAGTGATTCCAAGAATTGGAGCCTCTGCAGAGTGTATCAGATTAGACGTGAGAGTTACAAGCTATACCCAAAAGGGACATTTAAACAATTTAAAGCAGTATTATGAGAATGGAATAGTTAAGATGTATTCCCTAGGGAAAACCTCTTAATGGTGGAGGACATGTGGGGACTCTTTTACGCCATCACAGTTGGATAAAAAAGAAAAAATTAGAGGGGAAAAAAAGACAATAAATACCATATATATGTTTTCTTTCATTGAATTCCTATACAAACAAGCCCCCTCCCCCAAGTTTTAGCCTTTTAAAGTACTTCTTTAGAGCCCTGGCTGGTGTAGCTCAGTGGATTGAGTTCCAGCTTGTGAACCAAGAGTTGCCAGTTCAATACCCAGTGAGGGGACATACCTGGGTTGTGAGCTAGGTCCCCAGTAGGGGGGTACAAGAGGCAACCACACAATGGTGCTTATGTCCCTCTCTCCTTCCCTTACCCTCCCAATAAAAATAAATAAATAAAAATCTTTTAAAAAAAAGTATTTATTTAGGGACTTCTGAAATTCTTTCAAAGTCCCAGGATCCTCAATATGGAGAAATGTAGAATATTTTCAAATTCTACCCAGATGCCAGTAATGCCCCTTTGCCTTCCTCTGAAAGGGCAGATAGTAACCACTCTGTAAATTTTCACAGAATATCTACTATGTGTGGATATTGTGCTAGCTGTTAGGTACACAGCAGGGAACGAGATAAGAGCTGTCTCTGTTCTTATGGGACTGTCTAGAGGCAACAATCTATAATGCAAGCACAATAAGATAGGCTAAAAAAATTCTACAAGTATGCTAATCTAAGGTAGGAGTTACTAAAAATAAAATCTGACTAAAATAAAGATGCTACTATAGACAATGCTGCAAGCTTAGATGAATGACTAACTGATGGACAGTAAAAAGAAACTCTTAAGCCAGCCAAAAGGGAAGAGAACAGAGAAGCTCATGTGCAACCTATAAGGTGAATTAGGGACTAGGGGTGGGAGGTGCAGAGAGTAAGACAGACAGACAGAGAGACAGAGACTGACTTACTTTGGTGGTTTCAGGTCCCTGTGAATTAGCGCTTTGGGCTGCATGCTGTGAAGATAAGCCACTCCTTGGGAACACTGTAAACACCAACTCATGGCATGGGCAGCGGTGTAATACGGCAATGGTTCGGCACCATGCAGCACTGCAAAAGAAAGGCACAAACTAAAAAGAACTTTATTGCACATAACAAAAGATACGAGAGGAATGCACGCACTGTCAGAACACACGACTGGGTATTTTTTAACACATGTTCCTACTAGTCCTGCTTATCTAATAATTTCAAATGAATAACCAGTACATAAGTACCTACCATTTTATAGCACTTCCACTGAATGGTATACACACATTTAAGTGAAATCAATATATACTACCAGAGTTGTTCATATTGATAGTTGCACCCACACAAATAAATAATAAGCAATGTGAGGCACGCTACTCTGAGAGAGAGAGAATGGCTCAAAAGGAAACACAGCGCGTACCAAAATGTTTACAACTACGCTTTCTACAATAGCTAAAGACTAGAAATAGTTTAACCAAATAAAACAACAGAGCCCTGGCTGGTGTGGCTCAGTGGACAGAAAGCGGGCTGCGAACCAAAGGGTTGCTGGTTTGATTCCCAGTCAGGGCACACGCCTAGGTTGTGGGCCAGGTCCCCAGTGGAGGCCACAGACATTGAAGTTTGTCTCCCTCTCTTCCCCTCTCTCTAAAAATAAACACATAAGATCTTTAAAATGAATGAATGAATGAAACACAGAGTATTAGATACCCACCAACAATGATGGATACATGGGCAGTAAATATAAATAAAAGGTTATATAAAATAATGTTAATTAAAAAAATAAAATGAGCAATTTATTTTACATGAATAGTACAAGTGACAATACATTTATATATATGGTCAGTGTTTCTTAGAAAGAGCTGTTTTATAAAGATCAATAATACACAGTTTTCTTTCATTGTTATAATTAAAATGTTCTATAAAGTGAATTTTCAGTTTTATTTTTTGAAAGGAAAGCAAAATGGGGAATGAGGGCTGAGTGGAGGAAGGCAAAGGGGAAAAACGGGAACATCTGTGATAGTGTAAACAATAAAAATAAAGTTAAAAAAGTAAAGAAAGCAAAATAGAGCAGAATGAAATGGAAATATAATTAGAGTTCTAAAATGAGGAGGCTCAAAGCTAAGGGAGGCAAAGAAAATTAAAAGAAGATATTTTAAAATCTATTTAAAAACAAATTTTACTTTGCTTGTGCTTAACATTATGAAAAGTACCATCAAGTTAAAAGAATGATATACTTAGAGTTCTGAATTGTACATACTAATGTTGTAGTGCTTATTTTTAATCGTTAGCAGATTTTTAAAAAATCATCTCCTTTTGGGACTCTGAAGGTGAATTGTGAAGAACATTAAGTAACTAAGTTTCTATTGAAAGCTTTTCACTTATTTTATTCTCCCAGATAAAGACAGGCCTAACGACACTCACCATTATATAAAGAGCCCCCTTCAGCATATTCCATCACAAGACACACCTGAAGGAAACATAAGCCAGAATAATTAACCACAGAGCATCTTAGCGGACTTGAAAGATAACTCGGTTCAATCTTTGATTTTATAAATGCATTAAAAAACATTCTTTTGGCCCCTACGTAAATGGCACTAGGGGGAAAAAAAAAGTTATCTATGATCTAAGACCTTGTCGGTCTAGGCACCCCTGTCCAAGAGTAGAGAAGTATGTAACGACATAATCACAGGATCTTCGGGGACTTTTTCCAGTGCTAGTGAGTAGGTGCCATCACAGAACAGCATATACCTCATAAGAAGATGGGGTTACTTGGATAAGAACACCTAAGACAACAACTTCAATATACTTACTATATTCCTAAGAGTAGAAAGAAAATACATAAAGTAGTGCAAAATTTTTCCCCCTGGAAACAAGATGACATCAAAATAGCTAAACTACACACCTGCACACATCTGCCATGTGATTTCTTATGCACCTGACAATGAAACTTACTGGACTGAGGAACTTACTGGATTCAAGCAGGCTCCATATAGCTTTACAATGTTAGGGTGGTTCACTCGGGACAACTGCCGAAGCTGTAACAGATTAAGGTTTCTTTTAGAAAGTGCTAACTTTGGAGGAACTGATCTCATAGCATCATCAAAATCTGAGGGTTGTACAAAGCATCACTCATTCAATAATCACTTTACTAATTAGCAGGCACTGTGGTCCTAAGGCCTTCCCAGAATAGTGCAGAATCCCTGTCCTAAAGATCTCACAGTTTAGTTGGGCAATAAACATGTAAACAAATAATTAAAAGCAATGTGCAAAGTGCCACAACTTTGTGTATACAATGCATGAGTACAAATAAGAAAAAACTAACTTGGCCAAGAAATGTTACAACACCATCCCAGAAATGGCTTCTTCTGGCTGTTACTGAAGCCAGAAGAAGCCCTCTATAAATTTATGTCATCATTATCCTCCTCAAACCTGTGGCCGAATCATCTACCTACTACTCCATGCTGGGCCCTCGTGGGCACTTTAAAGATACTGTATAATTCCCCACTACTCTGCAAGGTAGGTATTATAATTTCCATTTTAAAGACGAGGACCTTTAAGATAAGGATCAGAGAGGGTTAAGTGAGCTGCTAAATATCCTAGAGCTAGGAAGTAGTGCAGCCAGGGTTTGACCTTTGGTCCATCTGACTTCAAATTTATACTTTTTTGGCATACTTGTCCTCTCTCCCCCACACTCCATCTCACATCTCTTGAACAAAATTCCTCCTCTTCAGGCCCACTACCATTGCCTAAATAATTCCAACCGGAACCACTGCAGTAATTACCTTGGCCTTCTCCTAGCTGGTCTCCCAGTTTTAATCTTCCCTGATCCAATGATTCATACTGAGGTCAGTGAGGGGTTGGCTAGCCTCATTTCTCTTGCTACATATATATCTCAAACTTCTACTAATGTGTCCCCTTAACCTGCTCCTGGCTTGCTTTCTTCTCTTCCTCCTCCTCTCTTTTCTGCCTTCCCCCCTTTCTTCTTCCTTTCCTTCTCTACTGCCTTCATTATGCTGCTGGTTCATATGAAGTCCACTAAGGTAAACTGTTTTACTGTATGTGATTAGAAAGCTGTATTTTTCTACAGCTAGTATTTGTGAATTTTCAGCCTTGACAGTAGAATTAATATCACTATTATGCATATTAATTTATTACATATATTTCATCTTGTTCAGATTAAGCACTGAGTTTCAGATAGCAGACTATATAAGCAGTTACTCCTGCTCCTTCCCCAAATCCCAACACAGTAAAGGCATTTTTTTCAAGGCATAAACTCAGAAGGATGGAGAGAATGTAAAAGCTTTGGAAGTAGGAAGAGAATGACTAGCAGTAACTGATAAAGCAGACTTAAAAGAAATGAGAAAAAGTGAGAGGCAACCAGATTTAGCTCACAAAACCTCCAACAGATTGGGAAGTGGTGGTAGCGTAAGATGCCTATGCACATAAGTTAATAAAAGAGAGGAGAGATTGGCTGGAAGTTAGACCCAAAGATCTCCTCCCCCCCTGACTTCAAGCAGGTTAGTGACTGGCTCTTTATCACCCCAAAGATTAAAGGTAGACACTTTATAAAAGGCATAATAAAGAGTCTATGGATTGGAGTATAGCAAACAAAATAAAGAAACAAATTCAAAGTAGTTGCCTTTGAGAAGCAGAAAGCTTGATGTGCGGAGGTAAAAGATACTGAATTTGTTTTTAGTAAGAATATGTAGAGAACTGTTTGACAATTTAAATTACATAATGTATAACTGATTAAATTGTTTCCTCCAAGCTATTATAATCTTCTGGACTGTTATTTCCTAACATTTAACACTTACGCTTTTACCTAGTTTTGCAAAAGTGCCATACAACAGTATATGATAAATGACCTTGTCTAAACTCTACAGAAAAGTTATGAATAAGGCAAAGCTGATGCCAGACTCCTGCAGCATACTACTAGAGATTATCTTTCTTTTTTAATCCTTACCCAAGGATTTTATTTTTATTGTTTTATTATTGATTTTAGAGAGAGGAAGGGAAGAGGAAGGAATGATGGACTTGGAATTGAACCCACATCCTTCTGGGTGTATGGGACGAGGCTCTGACCAACTGAGCCAGCGGGCCGGAACAGAGATTATCTTTCTTTACGATACCATCAAACTGTTCATCAGTACTCCTCAACTCATTTAATTAATTACAAATTCCACTTCATCACATCACAACCAAGTTCTCATTTCTCAATGTTATACATTTAAAAATATCATGCAGTATATTTTAAAATTATAATTAAATAAAATCACAAGTGTAAATTCACAAGGTTTATAAAGTAAAGACTACTTATGCATTGGCCAGTGAAGTGATAAAACCACTGATTTAATGAAACACTACGATTTAATATACAAAAATAACACAAAATTAATAGAGAATAAGTCTGATAACACAATTTCATGATTATTAAATTCTCCATTAATACATGTGTATGAGAACTGAGCTGGTACATTTTCATGCTATATGAGAAAAATTAAATTTGAAATTATTTTTCCTTAAAATAATCTCATTTGAATTTCTAAAAATATCCAGTCAAAATAAATGCATAAAATTCCCCTTCTTAATTTTAGATAATGGGAGAGAATAGCATTTCTTTTCTACTTTAAAATTTAAATTTTATGTACTGAAATGGATGTGAATTACATGGATGAGGTTATATTTTAATTCACAGATGAATTCATTTAGGAAGCCTCCTTTTCCCCCCAGTTTTTAATGAGAATAAAGAGTGTGAATGAAAAACATTCATATGGCATTGCCTGTGGTTCAACCAAATTGCTGATATTCAAGTATAAAGAAAAATGACAACTGAGAAACAATCTTTTTCATAATTAAATTCAGAGTATCTTAGGTGAAAAAATATACAACAAAATGACATCTCAACTTACCTCTACAATGAAAGCTTTCCTCTCAGATTCACTTTCTATTTGTTTAATAGCAACATCTTTTGCTCTCCACTTAGCTTTGCAAACTACTCCAAAGGCTCCTCTTCCAACAACCTAAGTTAAAAAAGAAAACAAAACCATAAGAATCATAAACAAATAAATCTAGCCCAACATATAACACTAAAGCCCATCTGAAAGACTTATTAAAGAGAGGATAAAAGAAATGCATTTGTCTCTATCTTTGAAAGTTTATGGTCTAGACATCTCTTCATTTTCAAATAAAACCAAAACAGCAAAGAAAAAAGACTCTTGGAGATGGAACAAAACAAGCAAGATGAATAGGAAGATAGAAAATGGTCTGAAAAACTAAAAAGCAGAAATGTAATCAATGTTTTAAGCTATCATATTTATTAAATTAAAAACAACTGTGAATAATCCAGTAGCAGTAGACAGTGAAGGGAAAAGGATAAAAATACAGAAAAAAGATCGGCCACTATGAAGGACAGAAAAAGCATGGCACTATGTATAAAATGTTTCCTCAAGAAAAAGAAACTGATACATGCTGTGACATGAATGAACCTCAAAAACACTAGGGTAAGTGAAAGAAGCCAGATACAAGAACCCACATACTACATGATTCCATTCATATGAAATGTCCAGAAAAGGCAAATCCAGAGATACAAAATAAATCAGCAGCTCACCTGGGGCTGAGAGTGGACATTGGGATTAACTGTATACGGGGAGAAGAAATCCTATCAAGGTTTGAAAACTGAATTATGGTAATGATTGCACAACTGAGAAATTTATACAAATCACTGTAATACTTCAAATATGTGAATTTTGCTATGCAAAATACCTCATAGTTATTTTTTAATTATAAATACCTAAAAGTTTTTTTTTTTAATTATAAAACACAGATTGGCCATGTATTGTATCACTGTTGAAGCTAACTGATGGGTACCTCATGGGTTCACTGCTTTCTCATGCTAGTCTACTTTTATAAATGTTTGAAATTTGCCATAATATAAAAACAACAAAACAAAACAGGTTTTGATATTTGTGGGAACAAAATCATTAGTTTATCATTATAAAGGACCTTATTTAGGTGTCATTTACTGAAATCTTTCAACTTCCAATGTATGTATGCACTTTTCCTTAAGTGAAAAATCTACTGCCCTATAAAGGTATAATTTATGATGTACTTTCTATGTAGTGGGCACTGAGCTGAGTGCCTACTAACTTGCCCAAGGCTATGTGGTTAGTAAATACCAAGTGTGGTTTGATGCCAAATAATTTAACACCAGAATGTTAAGAATCTTAATTTGTACACACGTTTCTGTATTATATCTCAGAAAGTATCCCTTGGAGGAGGAGTCTTCACTTTAGACAAAAATTACATGAACAAATTTGTGATTTGTTCATGTAATGAACTCTTCTATAACAAAGGTGGCTGTAGCTAGGGTAATTATAGATATTTTTCATGTTGTATAATGTATAAAACCATTCATATGGTTCACAATTATTGTTTATCATATGCCAGGTACTAGTCTATGTGCTTTCAGGAATTGTCCATTTAATTCTCCTCTGTTTTAAAGGTAAGTAAATCAAGTCACAAATTTGCAAGTTGCCCAAGAGCACATGGTCAGTAAGTATTCAGAGAAGCCAGGATTTGAAGCCTCCAGTAGGTAACGATTTCACTCTATTCAGCTTTTGTGTGTCACTGGCTTAAAGGAAAATGGACTGAGTCTAGGCAAAAGTAGGCCAACACCTTTGGTGTTAAGTCTTTCCTTTAGTGACTTTCTCTTTTTCCATTTCTAGCCCATTGTGCTCAGGGCCCACCTGTTCTTTAGGTTCTTACTCCAACCTCTCCTAAGAGAAAGGAACCAACATCAGGCATTTGCACTCATCATCCAGTTGCTTTAACATAAACAAGCAGGGCTAAACCTGGCACCATTAGAATAAAAGAAAGAGCATGCCTGGGCTCTGGAACCCAACAGACCTGAGTTTGAATATTGGTTCTGTCTACCTATTAGTTATGATGCTGGACAAGTTCATGTCTTTGAGCTTCTGTTTCCTCAACAGTGAAAGAGAGATGGTTACATTTTCCTCAGTGAATATCTATGGAGTTCATAAGTCAAAACCAGGCATCTCCTTCAATATCACAAAAGAACGGTAAGTCTCAGGGTTGGGTATAAGCCAATGCAATGAGTTGTACTACTTATTTCTCTCACAGTTATCCATGATGAATAGCAAACAGGTCATAAAACAAATTTCAACTTTATTGCAAAGTCAGGCTAAGAAAGTATGGGTGGAGACTTGCCTATCTATTTGATATTACCAGGAAATAACGATTATGAATTTACTATATTCATCAACCACATATTTATAAATACGTCAAAGCAATGGTACTGAGTAGGTCTCCTCTTGTTTCATGTTCCTATTCTCAGGAATGTCCATACAGGGATTCCAAACATTGCATGTGTGGATCTTGCACTTGTCACAAACTGGGTTAGGTACGTATGACCAATTGTGATGCACAAGTGCCACCTAGTGCTGAGAGGATGGCTGACTCTGAACTCTCAACTTAAAACCCTGGAAACAAAATGTGGGCAAATCAGGACATGATACACTTCTCCCCCTTTGGCTTAAGAAAGCAATTTTTTGAAATATAAAATAAGCGTATTCATGTAAGATGAGAGCCCATGGCCTTAAAAAGCCTTGAATCAAGCTAGAGCCGTAAGCTATGTTACAAGTATGTGAAAAAACATCTTTTCAGCTAATAAAGTTCCAATGTCCATCCAGGTTGTACATATAATCTGAATTACATGATAGGAAAAATAACCGCTGTGAATTCGAAGGAGTGAGGTTAGATGCACAATGTTCAAAGAATTGAAATTTCTGCGGCTCAAATGGTTCTGACCACCAATTCCAACATGTGGAGGGGGAGGTTCCCTACCACCAAGCAATTCTCAGATACCAGCTGGGTGTCCTACAATTCAACTCAATTCTGACACTATCTACCTGGAGACAGCATCAGATTCCACAGGTTAAGGACTCAATTCTACAAGACTGTACCCCACCCCCCGCCCCCTGCCCCTCCAGCTTCTGACCAACCACCTACAGATTGGAAGTTTCAATAACTCTTTGGGTAATTTGCTAGAGTGGCTACTGAGACAAATATTTTACTCACTAGGTAACCAGTTCATTAGAAAAGAATATAATTCAGGAACTGCCAGATGTAAGAGGTACACAGAGCAAGGTACGCAGAAAGGGAGGCTCCATGCCCAATCTGTGTGACAATCTCCTCCAATTGCTGGAAGCTCTCCCAACCTTGTACTTTTGGGTATTTAAAGAGGCTTCATTACAAGGGCATGGCTGATTAAATCATTCCCTATGGGGCACTGATTCAACCTCCAGCCCCTCTGTACTCCCTGAAGGCACGGGAGGTGGGACTTAAAGGTCCAACCCTCTAGTCACCTGTGGTTGGTCCTCCTGGCAACCAGCCCCATCCTCAGGTGGAGACCAAAAGTAACCTCCTCAACATAACAAAACGCAGACAAAAGATATCCTTATTGTTCCCTCACTGAGGAAGTTCTTAAGTTTGGGGAACTGTGAGCTAGGAACCCTGGACAAAGACCAAATATATTAAAAATACATATTTTGGTCATCTCAAAGACCAAATAAACATTCCTTATAAATTACTATACCGCCATATCAAAAATGACTTTATTTTTTCAAAGGGCATAAATGTAGAAATATTAAAGGTGAAAAAAATATATAAAAAATCAATCCCTGCCTTTATGGGATGAAAGTGAGATCAAGAAGAATTTTAAATACAAAACAACAGTACTCCACATTTTTTTTTAAGCATCGGCTGAAGAAAGCCAAAGGTGAGAGTCCATGACAGTGGCTGAAGAACCACCCCTTCTCCTTCTGGGACAGGATTAAGGGTTAGAAGGCAGAAAGGATTTATCTCCCCACTTCACAGTGAGATCCCCTGGAGGAAGCAGCCCCACAGAATATGCTCTGCCAACATGGGAAGCTACAAATGAGTAAGAGTGGCAAGGGAGATACAGACAGAGGGAGGCCCTACTCAGATCCTCTCAGCCGCAACAGAACGTGGAAAATGATACAGAAAAACTCTTGCCGAGAGAAAAGCAAGGTTACCAAAAACTGAAGACTCTTCTGACTGCAGGAAGAAGGCTCTTGTGCACAGTGTTGGAGCCCGTATCAGAGGCTGTGGGATGGCATACATCCCAAACACAGAGGGCTAACTGCAGAGCTCTGCTGAGTTTGAGAAGGACCAGTGACTGCAGAAGGGGAAGGCCTAGTCAGCAAGCAGGGAAAGATGGGGGAAGGTCTGCTTTCAAAAGGTGAAGTGAGGCTTATACCAAGGGAACAATGAATTTTATTTGTTCTTAAACCAGTATTTCTTGACTGTCTTTGGGATATTAGAAATACATGAGTAAATAATACAATGTCTCTGATCTACATGGAATGTACTTTCAATTAAATGGGAAGGGCAGAAGTAGTAAACAGACAAAAAGATGAATTAAAAAACCATCAGCTAGAAAAAAAATGTCATGTAGAAAAAAAAAAAGAATGATATGACAAAGAGATTACAGGCAAGATAAATGTGAAGCTCATTTAAGGAGGTTACTAACTGGATATTTGAATGACACAAGGAACCAACCCAAAAAAGAAACAACTAATGTAAAGGCCCTAGAGGGAAAAACCCCCATTCCCTATTCGACCATATTTGAACCCTATCTATAGGCTAGGTGCTATCCTAGGCACTCAAGACATAGAAGTAAACAAACCAAAAATCCTTGCTCTTACAGCTTATATTCTCACAAAGGGAGACAAATACAGAGGACGCAAACTATATAAAACATAATTTTTAGAAAATGTAAGTGTGCTAAGGAGCATAGTTAATTGTATGTGTGTGTACGTGTATATGAACTCCCCTCAACTCAATTTTAAACAGGGTAGTTGTGTAAGGCTTCACTGAGAAAGAGGACATTTCATTGATGACCCAGAGAAAGTGTTCAGTGTGGGCAGTGCATCAAGGGAGCAGGGAACAATGAAGCAGAAGGAGGGTGGAGAGACAGGCCCCCGTGGAGATCCCAAAGGGCTCTCTGCACCATAAAAAGGGCTCTAAATCTCAGGCTAAGTGCAATGGGAAGCAATAGGAGAGGTTTAAGGAAAAAAGATGATATGATTTCACATTTAAAAAAATCATTCTAGCTCTTATGTGAAGAATGGATTGGAAGAAAGCTGGAGTATACAGAGAGACCAGGTAGGAGGGCTATTACAACAACCCAAACCAAGCAAGACAAAACAGTTGTGAGGGCAAGGTTGATGGTAGTGCAGAAAAATGGGCAGATCTGGGATATGTTTTATAGGTAGACTCAAAAGTTTGCTGATTGTTTACATGCAAACAGAATGGATGGACAGGAAGACAGATTAGGTCAAGGGTGCCCAACCTTTCTGGTACCAGGATTTCATGGAAGAAATTTTTCTAAGGACTAGGGTAGGGGTTGGAGAGACAGGAGGCAGAGCTCAGGCTGGGGAGGAGAAAGGTTGGGGACCCCTGGATTAGGCAACAGAAGGATAAGAAACAATCAGGCAGGCAGATTTTAAAGAAACAACAGTTCTATCTCAGTCGCACAAAGTTTAAGATGCCTATTAGATACCTAGGTGGAAATACCATGAAAGTGGAAACATTGGTCAAGAAGATGTCAGGCAGGAGATAATAAGTTGGAAGAGTTATTAGCATTTAGCTGTATTTCTAGTTAGTTAACTGGATGAGATAACTAAACAATAATATGTAAATACTGGGGTCCCAAAATTGAGCTTTGAAGCACTTTAACATTCTGAACACAGAGGAGAAAGAACCAGCAAAAACAGAAAGAACAGTCAAAAGGAGGCAGGTCAACCAGGGGAGTGTCACAAGAAGCCCAGAGAAGAGTTCCAAGAAGAAAGTAGATGTAGAACCAGCAAAAGCATTAAGCCAATGGCTCTCAAAGCATGGTCTCTGGTTCAGAAGTATTAGCATCCCTTGGAAAATTGCGAGAAATATAAATTTTCAGGTTCCAGCCCCAAATTACTAAGCTTGAGGGTTGGGCCCAGCAATCTTTTTTTCAACAAGCCCTTCGGGTGATTTTAATGACTGAGAACTATTAGGTCACGTTAAAAACATAACTAACAGTGAGGCACGATACCTCAGTGGAAGCCATGACACTGACCAGAAAGTCTTCCTCTACTGTTGATATTATTTTTGGAAATTTCTAAGAGTGCTGAGATGCCAACTTGGGCAGGAAGAAAGAAAAAGGAGAATTCTCATGAGCAAACCAATGTTTTTCTTGACACACAGTGGATCGTAGAAAAGACCGGCACAGAAAGGAAACTGACATACACTGGCAACTGAGGTAAATAGAGAAAAACCTAAATTCAAACTCCAAAATTCTTAAAGAAAGTCACTTTTTACCTACTACCAAATTTATGATTCAAGTCCACAAATCAAATACGTTCTTTGGAGTGCATTCACCTATGAATAACACAAGTTCCTTTGATATGTTATCAAAACAATTATTTTGAATGACAACTTTCTCCAAGGACCAATTTTCACCAAGTGGAAATTAAAAAAGGGCACACATCCAAATTACAAGTATCTCCCCAATCACACACATCCATCTAGAAATATTTCAGATGTTTTTTACAATCCCTCATCTGGAAAAATAAAAGAACAGAGGAATGCAAAGAGGCTTTGGTCTTAAAGAATAAGTAAATTTAGAAATATTTACTTCTAAATTTATACTGTTTTCTAAATTAAAATGTTCTTACAGCAATTATTTTACAATATGCTTCTCCACCCCCCACCCCCTATGGTTTAGTCTCCTCTAAGAGTTGTGTTTTGAGTCCATAACTTTAATTTCATAGAGTAAAGTATATTTAAATTTCTTAGTAAAAAGTGTAACAGAAAAATGTAAGAGATGGTGCACAGAATATTTCAATGCAATTAGTATTAAAGGCACACACACACAAATCAGAATTTGGGGTGTGTGTGTGTGTGTGTGTGTGTATATAAAGAAAGCAATTCCTTTAGAAACTAATTTCCTCAGGATGGAGACTACTTCATTCCTTCATCCAAGTCAGTTTTATTAAAAACAAAATTAAATGGAAAAGGAGGTATGCTCTTGTGTTTTTTATTTACTATGAAGTAATTCTTACCTGTTCCCAATTTATGTTACTTTTAATTTGGCAACTAGAGCTGTTGGCGTAGTCTGGCCCTATTCGATGGACTCTGAGTGGCCCCTGGCTAGGCTGCCATTATGCTGGCTAGAAATCTGGAACATGACAGAACCAGCAGAGGTCTTACATTTATTACTTAGAACTTGAAGCCTCCAACTATTTCAGAACTTCAAAACCTATTAATAAACTGTGGCAGAGTGGAACTGCCATCTGCTGACAAAGCAGATTTGATAACACAAAAGATTGTTCAAACTTTCTTTTGAATTTTTCATAGTCTTTTGAAGTCTACCATAAGATGTATGACCCACTTAATAGGCTTTTATTTCAAATATGTGTATATCACCTTTTAAGCTTTACTCACATAATATAAAAGTTATCACTGGGCTATCTCTTCACCCTGATGACGATTCCAGATCTACTGAAACCAATAATCACTGTTTCACACAGAAGAGTTTATTAATAATTTTGGATATCCATAATTAAATACTAACAAACCTATGGACTAGGTTTTTTTCAGGTCGCTCTAAATTATGTTTTTCTCTATAACCAGTTTCCCATACACTCATAACCTAAAACTACAAAATACACATATATCACTCTCAAAGTTTTTATATCTCCCTTTCAAACAAAGCCTTTGCATGCCTCTCTAATGAAGCTTCAGAATACATAAATGTGTAATGATTATATGTGCCGTTCTCATATGCTATACCCAACACTAAGAGCCTTCCTTTTAAAAAGCAACCATGCTGCCTATGGTCTATTTAGCATTTTAGTAAAGGCCCACCAATATTGGGCTTATTCACAGCATCTGACCCCTGCTAAAAAAAAAACAACTATGTGCTAGGTATAATGGAGTGTTATATGGAATTGACATGTGCAAAAAGAGTCAGATTACATTTCTAGTTTATACGCTCCCTCACTCAAATGAGTAACTAATCTTAACCTCTGGCTTTATCACATGTAATATAACAGAACCAGATGGGCACTAAATGTTCATGATTATGCTGTAACAACTTCATTTACTCATTCAACTAGTATTTATAGAAAACCTTCTAAGTGCTAGGCATTGAATAAGGCACCTTACATTTTGCAGTTTTGGTTATTGGTAAACACCATAAGAATAAATGGAAACAACAAAGATCTAGGTTATTGAGGAAAGCTTCTCTAAGAAAGTAACATTGCAGGTGGGACTTGAATGGTAAGAAGGGGCCAGTTGTGAAGTTTTTTTTTTTTTGGGGGGGGGGAAGAATTCATTCCAGGCAGAGAAACAACTGCAAAGAATTCCTCTTAGCACCATTCCCAATTCATGAGGCTTACTTTACTCAAAAACTAGTTTCAAACTCTTTTCCACTCAAAAGAGCCTTGTGAGATTAAACCTACTTTCAATTTATAGCTTAAGTGTTCAATTTACATTACATTCAGTTTTAAATTTGTGGTCCTAAAAACATAACTAACTGTTCTGTGTTTATTTTAGTTACACAAGTCGAAATTTTTAAGGAGGGAATTCTAAGATTCTTCTACTCATTTTCTCAGTACCTTAGCAATATTGTCTAGGGGGTAGAATGTTCATTAAGTGCTTGGGACCAATTATATACTAGGAAATCAGTATTTTGTCTCCTCATTCTAAACATATGGTTTGGTTATAGAGTAATTTACAAAAAACTAAAATAATTTTGTAAATTCAGTGGTAAGAGCAACTGAGTCAGGAGTGAGAAATCTCAAATTTAATTACCAACTCTACTGTTTACTGAGGCATAAGGTTTCTTACAAATCAAATTCTATGATCACTTGTCAATAGATACCTCACAATTTATTCTAACATTCTCTACACTTAGATCCAGATGGTAAAAACTAAATGGTACTTTTCAAAAAAAGTACCATATAGATTTCTAAGGCTAAACCTTACATAATTTGATACCAGAATTTAATTTAGGAAGTGCCATTCTGATGTTACTGAGTCACGATATCAGGAATGCAAGGATTAAAATCAGTTGATGCCTTAGACATATGCATCTACTAAATTATTGCCCTGTGGTTGGAATGTTTTTCTTACAGTTTCCAACTGAATCAATAGAATGCTGATTTAATTACATTGTTATTTGACAAATATAGGATGTGATATTCTTTTACTTATAGGAAATATATCTTTACCATACAAAATACTGAAAGGGAATAAATTACTTATTGTTTCTGGTCATTTTTCTCTGTTCTCTTCATGATATTAACCTAGAACCAGAATCTAAGTTGAGAAATAGTTACTGAGTGTCAACGGTACAGCCTGGATCATATAACACTGTTTTCATGTGTGCAAATGAAGAATATGTGACAGAAATTATGTAATGGCTTCAATATCAGAAAGGCTGAAATTCAATATTTAAAATACAAATAAACTGGGTATTAAAAAAACTGAAACATAATCTAAACTTTAAGAAGGGTTTTTGGAAACATAATGGCTTTGGGGGAGGAACAGCAAAGTAATGTCTCCTTAGTAACTTCCATTCCTCCAAGAAGCAAGGGTGTTAAATGCTTTAGAAAGCAGTGTGCAAAAACTAAGGTTGTTAAGGCTCAAATGATGTAAGTCTATGAAAGCACTTGGTAGACCATGAAGTACAAGTTATTATTATATAACAATTTGTAGTCTACAAATGAGTTATTATTATGTTACAATTTGTAGTCTACAAGTATGACAGTTCCCCACAGAGTAGACGTAAACGCTTATTTAAAAACTGCAATTCTTTTATACTGACTCACTGAATTTTTATTCTTAAAAAAGAAGGAATGTTAGCCATGAAAGCTGGGTCAACTATCCACTTCTGAAAAAGGAATTTACAATAGCCTCGACAGAAAAAAAAAACAACCCAAAACCACACACATGAAAAATTCCCTTTTTCAAAATATGGGTCCTTCTTTTAGCTATGCGACCTTAAACCAGGTCACTGTTTCTTGCTGTAACTCATTTTCCTAGTAACATGTATCAGACACTGTGTTTGGTGTTTTGCATACTGCCTAACAATTACTCTTACTGTATGTAGAGTTAAGGAAACTAAAGCTTGAAAGGGGTTAGGAAACTTGCTCTAAATGACACAGCTATTAGCTGATATATGGGACTTTCCTCCAACTCCAAAGGCCTTGCTCTCGTAAAATAAGATTTTCCTTGGTGATTAATCCATCATTCTTCCAAAAATACTCATTGAAAAAACTTATTTGTTAAATACTTATCTCACCTCTTTTAGTCTGCCACTACCTAAAAACAATTTTGGATTTTTAAAGTAGTGATAACTTAAGAGTATAACATAGGACATACCGTGTTCTTCATGGCATATGTAATGCAAAGTACTTAATTTCAAAGTACTAATAGATACTATTAGACACTATTTCCATCCAAGTTTTACTTTATAAAGTCTTTAAAATATATATATGCAATTTTTATTTTTTTAAATGTTACGGTCCTTAGAACAAACCTACTACTCTGAATTTGAAAAGAAACAATGTAAAGACACATTATTACTTTGCTCCAAAATAACTTAATTACTACAGAATAGAGACTGGATCTGGGTTTTCTAACAGAGATTTCTGGTCTGGAGTTATATTGTAGTTGTCAAAGAAAATCATTAACTATCTCTTTAAAATATGCTACTTGAAACAGCTTTTCATTGTAACCAGTCTACATTACTGATGTTGAAATTCATCTAAATTAGTCCAAATGAAGGCATTACATTTAGTATTACTCTACGGAATAGACTAAACAAACCATTCTATACTCGGGGAAACACTTTGTTAGATATGATGATGATGCATTAATTTACCAAACATTTACCGAGCACCCACTACGAACCAGGCAGAGCTAGATGTCCAACCTAATAGTACAATCCTTGGCCCTTAAGTGAACTGAAACTCCAAAAACGGCTAGTCTTTGATTAATTTACTATTTACAGATAAGAGAACCGGTGGACCACCCTGTCTCACCAGTTCACCTTCCTGTTTGAGAAGTCCCAAATCCAGGCACCTGGGTATCAAATTCAACTCAAGAATGCCTAAGTGATGCAAAAAGAGCTATCTCGGAGCAGTTGAACGCACACTTCCCACAACACCCGGTTTCTGAGGGGCGATGGGGACTTTTGGTGAACCCTGCGGGGGCCTCGAAAATCAAAGGGGCCGAGAGGCGCCTTAAGAGTCGGGACCAGGTAGAGGCGAGGCCGGCCCGGGCCAGCATCCCCGTGTTGGGTCTAGCTCACCTCTTCCACCTCGATCTCCTTGTAGTCGATCTCTTCAAAGTTGAGAACTTGGGAAGGGGCTTCGATCATGTCACCGGCCGAAGACGAGGAGGAGGAGGAAGCGGCGGAGGTTGTAGACATGATCTCTCGCGGAGCCCGGGGGGCCCGGCGAGGCTACCGCCCGGACACTCCGGGGGAGACCCGCGCCCACCCGCCTCCGGACCGACCTTCAGCCTGGAGCCACGGCGATCCGTGGAAGGGACTGCGGCCACAGCCGAGTCCCCTCTCCGGCTCCGCTGCGTTTTCCGCTGCCGGCCCCGCCCACTGGACTTCCGGTTCCGGCCTAAAGTGTGAAACCGGAGGAGGGCCGTGAGCTCAGAAAAAGGGAGGGGAGAATTTTGTAAGTGAGAAAGGAAGAACAGTTTTGAAGATGCGTGGGGGAGGGTAAGAGGCTAACTTTGATTTGTAGGACAAATTTCGCGAGACCTTCCTCATAGTGCCTCAGCAACCAGGTGATATCGCGAGAGCTAATGCTATGACGTACCTAAAGTGCGCGAACGGAAGTGGCTCAGAGCACGACGGAATATCAGTGTCGTTGGTCCTTTACGAAGTAGCGGGAAAGATGAAAGCTGTCGTTTCAAATCTGCCTTTTCAGCTCTTTTATGGACTCGCTCCCATTTCTTTCGGAGACCTGCGGAAGGCGGGGGTAGTGTTGGACTGAGTTTTTGTGATAAAGCTTACTATTTAGTTTCACCCAAACTAAGGTGACGTATTTCTTTAAGAAGCTTTGGAAAATGTGTTTCTCTGTGGTGTATGGAAGGAAGCACTTGCTACTGTTACTGTGAGCCAGTCCATGACTCTATGAGAGAGTCTAAGAAAATAATACAGAGCGAGCCAGCGCATGTAACCTGAATAACAATATGTAGGCAGAGTGCTCAGGCACAGAAACTAATATTAAGTAAGGTAGATATTTGTAATTTAACATAATTTGTTGTGTTCAGATATCTGAAGTTACAGGTTGCATTAATAGTACATAATAGAGTGTGGAGCACCATGGTAGATGCTTTATATTTAAATCACTGACCATAGCCTTAAAAAATTAAATATTTTTGTTGTCATATTCAGGACGTGAGGAAATAGACTCAGGATTAAAATGTTTTAAAAATTAACTTCCGCAAGTGTTTTTTTTTTTTTAAAGTAAGGTTTTATTGAGCTAGAATGCTAGCCAAAAAGAATACCAGAGTCTAAACACAGGGAGCATGGGTAGGTAGAAAAAATGTCATTTCTTTCGTCCAGAATTTTGCAAGCATTTTAATACATCAAGTAAGGGAAACAAAGAGGTACTGTTAAGAATTTGCATTAGCTATAGTCAAAGGGGTGGGAGAAAAGTGAAGTGAGGCCTGCTCTGGAATATGCTCTAGGTCTACTTAAATGCTTGCTCCTCCAGATTGCTGTGGGTAGCGTTCTGGAAAGCCCAGAAGTAAATAACAAGAGGAGGCTTATGGAGTTAGATAGTGCCTGGCTAAAATGATCTGTGAAAATGGCCACCTGGAAATTGATCCAACAGGCAACAGAAGGAATGTAAGCAGTCTTTTGTTAGCTGGCCAGCAGCCATTAACAGACTTAAGAGTTCTGTCTTGTTCTCTCGCTCTCCAGCTGCTGTAATTTAGAACATCTGAGAATTTTCTCCCTGTCAAAACAATTATCCTTATGATCTAATACAACTTAGGGTAATGTATCTCCAAGGTGGATAGCGTTATCTGTGTTGTGCTCTCAATAAAATTTTTAGTTTTATTTTTTAAATTTTTATTGTTTTTATTTTTTAATATATCTTTTTAATTATGCCATTATAGTTGTCCTATTTTCCCCCTTCATTCCCCTCCAACCTGCATACCCCCTTTCCCCCACATTCCCCCTTTTTAGTTCCTGTTCATGTGTCATAAGTTCTTTCGCTTCTACATTTCCCACACTACTCTTGCCCTCCCCGTCTGTTTTCTCCCCACTGTCTATGCTACTTGTTCTCTGTACCTTCTCTCTGACTCTTCTCCTCCCCCCACTACCCTGTTCCTAACCCTCCATGTGATGTCCATTTCTGTGGCTCTGCTCTTGATCTAGCCACTCACTTAGTTTGCTTTTGTTTTAGGTGTAGTTGTTAATGACTGAGTTTGCTGTCCTTTCACTGTTCATATTTTTTCTCTCCTTTTTCTTAGATAAGACCCTTTAACATTTCATATAATAAGGGCTTGGTGATGATGAACTCCTTGAATTTGATCTTATCTGAGAAACACTTTATCTGCCTTTCCATTCTAAATGAAAGCTTTGCTAGATAGAGTAATCTTGGTTGTAGGTCTTTGGATTTCATGACTTGGAATACCTCTTTCCAGCCCCTTCTTGCCTGTAAGGTCTCTTGAGAAATCTGCTGACAGTCTGATGGGAACTCCTTTGTAGGTGACTGACCCCTTATGTCTTGCTGCTTCTAGGATTCTCTCCTTCATTTGAATCTTGGCTAATGTAATGATGATGTGCCTTGGTATGTTTCTTCAACTTCTTTGGGACTCTCTGAGCTTCCTGGATTTCCTGGAAGTCTATTTCCTTTGCCAGATTGGGGAAGTTCCCCTTTATTATTTGTTCAAATAAGTTTTCCACTTGTTGCTCTTCCTCCTTTCTTCTGGTACCCCTATAATTTGGATGTTGGAATGTTTAAAGATGTCCTGGAGGTTCTTAAGCCTCTCCACATTTTTTTTGAATTCTTATTTCTTCATTCTTTCCTGTTTGGTTGTTTCTTTCTTCCTTCTGGTCTACTCCCTTGATTTGAGTCCCAGTTTTCTTTCCATCACTATTGGTTGCCTGTGCATTTTCCTTCATTTCACTTAGTGTAGCCTTCATTTTCTCATTTAATTTGTGACCAAAATCAACCAGTTCAGTGAGCATTCTGATCACTAGTGTTTTGAACTGTGCATCTGATGGGTTGGCTATCTCTTGGTCGCTTAAAAGTATTGGCTCTGGGGCTTTGATCTGTTCTTCTGTTTGAGCCATAAGTTTTGGTCTGTTTGTGCCTGTTATGTATGAGTGGTGGAGCCTTAGGTGTTCACCAGGGCAGGGCACCCCAGTCACTGGGTTTTGATGCTGTATGTGGGGGCGGGGTTAGAGAGGGAACAATGGTGCTTGCACCGCTCTCTGTTGGATTTCAGTCCCCTTTCCACAAGGAAACTGGGCCCTTCTGGTGCTGGGTCCCAGGTGGGTGGGCTTGTGTACATTCCAGGACCCTGTGGGTCTCTTCAACGAACTGTCCTGTGAGGCTGGGAGTCTCTCCCTGCACCTCAACCCCCACAGGTGTTTTCAGCCGGTGCTTTTAGGCTTTATTTCCTGTCGCTGGAGAGTGGTCTGTCTCACTGCCCTTTTTTGCCTGGTTTATTTGTGGGCGAATTTGTGTCCATGGTCAGCCAATCACCCTGCACACCTCGATGGGTCTGCTGGTTTCCTCTTCGTCCCTAGGGTCTGCCAGCGCTGGGCTGTCTATGCGCCTGGGTCTGCCAGCCACCACTTTTTCCTGCTGTGGCCCATCTTTGCCGGCTGCCAGCTCTGCCCCTCTTACCTGTCTGGATGAATGGTTCGCTGTCGGGCTTTCCTACAGTTCAATTTTCTTCTCTTCTGATTGTGTTTTTGTTTCTAAATCTTTGTTGTCCTTAAATTTGGTTGTGTGAGGAGGCACAGTGTTTCTACCTACCCCTCCATCTTTGCTGGAAATCCAATATTTTAGTTTTAAATTAGCTATTATACTTTATTCAGTTAGTTTATTTGAAGCCTAACTGGAAAAATTGAGATGGTTAGAGATGAAGGTTTAAGGACAAAGGATGAAACACTGCAAATGTCAAGTTCTGTGTAAGATTGAAAAAGAATAGAAGGGGAAAGTGAGGGGAATGGTGATCACTGGAGGAGACCTTTCCAGTTGAGGAGTAGACAGCCAAATAAATGCTGTACAGAATTAAACATGTTGTGATTGCAAATAGCTGATTGGATTTGACAATTCAAGAAGGAATTCCTGGAAAATATTCTGTTATTTTTTTATGTCTAGTCCTAGAAACACTTGATATTTTGGTGACTGAATAAAAGAATGAAAGATTAATTTTTCTGGTTCACTCTGGTTGATTTTGCCCAGGGTCTTGACTACCTATAGCATGTTTGTGACAATGAGTTCCAGTCTCTCCCAGTGCTCAGTTTTTTTCCTGAGTTCTAAAGTTATTGGTCATGTTTGTTTAGATGTAACACCTAAATTTCAAGATTCCAAAAGCAAATTTAAAAGTTATCACCCACCACAAATTTGTTCTACTGTGTGCATTTTCTGTTTCCATGAAGGACAGTATCATCTCCTTTGTTGTCCAAATGAGAAATCAGCTTTATTTCTATGTGGAAAATAATGCTTGGTGCACTAATAACCAAAATGAAGCAGATAAGGGCAATGGGGTAACCATTTTTTACCTGGTGTTACCTCTACTTGAATTCCCAAGCTATAATCACTTCTTAACCTTGTGCTCTCATTCTGCAAGTCATATCTGATTTAGCACCTTGATTTTAATATAGTAGATGCTACCAAGTGAGAACTCAAGGTAACATTTGTTATATGCTCTGGGTGAATAAATAGCTTTTGACAGTGTTACCTTTCCCTGCAAGAACTGTTGTCTATACGTTTAGTTAGGACTAGAATTTTGACAAGGGACTAATCACTGCAGCCATGGTATTATTCTTCTGCTTGGTTTATTCACCATCCCACAACATTTTGTTATGAACAGCAAACATACATAAAATTACAGTGAAGACCTATAATTACTACCAAGATTCTACCATTGACTTTTTACTGTGCTTGCTCTATCACATATCTATCAAGTCTGTCCATCCATCCATATATTATATTTTTTTGTTGGGTGTATTTTAAAGTGAATTTCCTGCATTATTTTGAATATCTTCTACCCCAATACTTCTGCTTCCGTGTTTTATCCACTGATTCTGATGTCTTGATACTAGTTTAAAGTCAATTCATGTTTATTTTCTTGCAGACCACCTTTTCTTTTGGGGGGGGGGAGTCTGCCTGACATGTTTTCACTTGCTTCTGATAATAAAGTCCCAGCAGTATTCATGTCTCTGCATTGAGTTGCCCCCAAGGTCTAATCTACTATTCTGTGACTTGATTATGTGAGCTGGTAACTTCCAGTTTTTATTTAAGGCGATTCAAGTTGTATTTTTGTCACATGCAATCAGAATCCTATGGACAGTTGACCACTGAACAACATGGGTTGGAAGTGAATGTGTTCACTTATATTCAGGTTTTGTTTTTTTTTTATTTCCAGCAAATACCTGTGAATGCAGAGGACTGATTGTGTGTGTGTATCTGTGCCATTTTATGTAGGGTCCTTGAACATCTCCAGATTTTGGTATTTGTGAGGGGTCCTGGAACCAATCCCCTTTGGATACCAAGAGTAGTTAAGTTTTGGGGAAGTCAAAAGTTATATGTGGAGTTTCATCTGTGTGCGTTGGGGGTAGCAGTCAGTGCCCTTAATCCTTGTGTCATTCAAGGGTCAATACAAAGAAATGAGGAGGGGAGCTGAACCAATCTTAGTTCACTTCAATTTTGACTGCATTTCCTTTAATTTTTATGAGTTAAGGTTGAAAGTTTGGACTTCATAATTTCATGTAAACTTTAGTCACTAGTCTATTGTGTTGCCACAAGTTTCCAAAGGTAGATATCAAGCTATTTAAGTGGTCTCTTTGAAGTCTCTCTGTATGATCTTTCTCCCTACCCACTCTCAGACAGGAAAACAGATACTGACTGAGACAGATGCTGATCATAATTTAAGTCATGGATGGAAATGAATGAGATCACTTAGGGAAGATGTGAAAAGTGAGATAGAATAGGACTTAAAACAACCTTAAGGAATACATTTTTTAAGGCATGGAGGCAGAAGAATTGCCAAAAGATTTGTGGAAAACTAAAAATTGTGATGTGTGGAAACCAGGAGAAAAGGCTGTTCAATATTGAATCCTAAGAAAAAGTTAAATATGAGAAAAAAAACAGTATCCATTGATTGGATTTGGGTCTTGCCTCTTGAGTTTGAGGTGTCCATATGTGGGTGTGTAAGCTTCCTTGCAATATAGAATTTAGTCTAGAGTAAGGGGTATAGGTTAGGAGCTGAAGGCCAGCTTTGTTCATGCCACTACATCCTTGTAAAGGTAATATTGTCAAGGTAGGAGGATGGACTATATTTCCTTTACCGGTTTGTTATCTTGAGTTAGAACTGATAAATATGTAGACATACAGTATGTGAGCCTCTATTTATATTCTTGCTCTGGGCCCTACAAAAGCTAGGATTGTTTTTTACAAGTTTAGATTTTTATTCCTATGTACTAGTGGTCTACAGGTGAGCTGTTCCCAGCTTTAATTTGCAATTTTCCAGATTTCCCGTAGATGTCTCTCTCTCTCTTATCACTTAGGTCTCAGCTCAGTCAGCACCCCAGAGGTAATGACATTAGCCCTTCTTTAGCTCTCCACCCCTTCTCTTTCTATTCATTATTCAGTTTTATTTCTAGCTCTTTACCTACCTTACATTATCTTTTTTAATAATTTGCTGCCTCATTTATTTTCTGTCCTCCCACCCCCTCTGCACTCCTGTCCATTGAATGTTAGTCCCACTGGGACATGGATCATGAGCATTGTGTTCACTGCTGTCTCCAGGATTTGGAACAGCACCTGAAATTAGTAGCCACAGTAATTTTCTATAGTGTAAATGAGTATCTGTTTTAGAGTAAATGCTATTTAATTTATTTCAGGTGTAAGGAATGAGCTAACCAAATATTTTCAATAATATCCTTGAGGGAATAATGAATAGTCAAATTGATATACAAGTAGCATACCAATTATTTATCATGGAGATTTCTTAAGTATTTGAGAGTTTTGAAAATGTTTTGTTCTGAGCGATTTCAATCTCTCCATTCGTAAAATGACTGATCTTTAGGATAGTTCTCTTTCAAGATTTTGCCGGGGTAAACTTTAGTTCTTCTTTTTAATCATGCACTACTATTTAATCCATTTGAATCGTTTTTTCATTGAAGTTTGATAATAAAATGTTATTGTGGCACTAATGAATGCTTTCAGAAATAACTGATAAACTTACTAAAATACATGTACAATCAGAATAGTTTTATTTTCTGAGTTTCTAAGGCAAACGTAAACATCACAGTGTACTCAGCACCAGTTTTTAAAAGCAGGAACTTAGTTGAGAACATACTTCAGGAATAAAAATAATTGTGATAAATAGTGTTCTTCGGTAATCCCATTCCAGAGCTCTCTACCCTCGTGTCTTAATCACCTCTCAAAGGCCCCACCTCCCAATGCCACCAGGCTGGGGTTAAGATTTCAACACATGAATTTGGAGTGGGGGAACACTTGTGTGCAGTGACCTCAGTAAGTTCATTTATTAGCTCTAGTACTACGTTTGCCTATTCTTTCAGATTTTTTTATGTATACAATAATGTCATCTGTGAATAAAGGGTTCTTTAGAAAAGATAGTGTTTTTCACTACAAAAGCACATTCACTAAATGTTTTGTTTCAAAGACTAATGTGTCAAATCAATGTTACAACTGATGGTCTTTCTCTAACGAAATTCCAGAAGCATTTTGGCTTCAATTTATAGGAATAAATAAGGGTGTTTCATTTCACACAGCCTCAGGGAATCACAAATTAAAACCTTCCACTAAAATGGATGCCATCTACTATTCATTATTTCAATAAACCAACCACTCCACTGTTGAAGTTGCAATCAGAGTAAGGGATATATAGTGCTTGAAACCTGCAAAGCCGAAAGGGCCTACTTTGCATTCTTATTCCTAAGCAGCCCGTTTCACATCTTCCTCTGAGTTCTCCAGCACCCCACAGAGCTACTCCCAGTGGTATAAAGCTCCATTAAGTAAATAGAGGCTCTACATTTAGAAGCCATTTCTGGAAATTCAAAGTGTTCTGAGAGGGAAATTGGTATTTCTGTTGGGATGCTAATTAATCTTCTAAAAATTGTTAATCAGTTCAATTATATAACACACATAAATTAACATACGGTACAGGAAAAGTATTGTCTTTCCAATTATGCCCAGAGGCATTCAGAACATTAAGGGAAATAGTCTAAACAGATCATCAGATGGTGTTTTAGTTTGATTTTCAATATTCACCTCTTCTATAACATTTAATAAATTTGGGAAATCAATATTTAGTGCTTAGATATTTGAAGAAATAGAAGTATTAGAAGGCATTCAGGAAGTGAATTATGACAACTATTCTTTAAGGGAATTTCCTACCTAAAGTGCAGAAGATAATATTAGCATCAATTTTTAAACCCATGCAGGTAGTTTTAGCTTGAATTGTTAAACAGGGACGTAATCTTTTTATTAAATTTTTAATATTTGAAGCCTAACTGTGATGTCACTGTTAAGATAAATGAATTATGCTATGTGAGTTATGCTATATTCCTATCATCATTAAAATATTTTGTTTGTGTTATTAATAGGGATATGAGTCATCATTATTGTAAACCATTAAAATATCAATCTCTAAAGCTTAATGTGGAACTAAAATGAGTAGTACAGTGCTTAGAAAATATGTGTTGCTTAAAAATGTTAATGTGAACAAATTCTATATAGAGAAGTCATCTATATAAATAGATGACTTGATGCTATGAGTTAGCCTCAGCCTACAGGTCACTCAGTGTTACTCCTTGAGATTCTGATCTAGTAGGTCTAAGATGTGACTGAGGCAGCCTTAGTTTCTATTTCATAGTCCAGTCAGAGTTCGGAACCACTGATGTCACACGTAGGCAGTGGCACGTATTTAATAAATAATTTTAACTCATTTTGAAGAACTAAAAATGATCGATAGCATTTTAATCTTGGGCTCACTTTCCTGTTGTTTAAAAGAAGAAAGTTGATGTTAGTGATTCTGTTCTGATTTGTGATACACTTCTTTTGACTAAAGTTGAAGAGGGTTTTCAGTAGGGTCCATGGGACAATTCATGTTGCTCATGACAACTTGATCTTGGCTATAATCTTTGGTTTTATAAATTCAGCAACTCAATTTTATTGGTTCACTCAAAGTAATGAGTGCATCAAATGTAATGTTGCTATGCTGCATGGCATTAAGGAGAAATTGATAATTTGGGGAAAATGAAAAATAGTAAATATTATTCAGTTTGTGTTAGGGTTTTAAATCTTTAAATTTCTTTAGAGATTTATTCTAGTAAATACTTCTGGTTTTCTTGATAAATGGCAATTGCTTAAGATATGTCATTATCATGAGCCAAACTGAATGAAATTCATAGCCTAAAGGGAAATTTCATTCTGAAATCAAATTAAGCAATTCTTAATCAATCTAAATGAGAGTAAGTTTTACACCCCTAATACATCCAGATAATTCAAAACTTAATCAATATAAGCCATCTTCATTAAAAGATAATCAATAATGTATTGAATTGATACATGGTACTTATTAAACTAACAAAAATGGAGTCATCTTTGGTTTCAATTTCTTATAATATTGCTTACCTTAACTTTCCTGCTCAGAATTGATTTCTACTTTTTTCTAAAGGACTCATTATCAATTTTAATAACCCTCAGATTGATCCCCTTTGGAAAACAAAAACCACATTATTTCCTGTGTGTCTAGCTTAATTTGTAAAGAAAAATAGGTATCAGAAATGGTAATTCATCTCCAATTGAAGCATATTGAACGGGCATATCAGACAATTTCGGAAAGCAACACAATTTAGCTGCAGGATCATAATACGAGGTAAAATCTGTATTAAAAATTTAGCTGTGATATGCCATTGAATCTTGAGAAATAATGTGGGACATTTAGGACATACAGAGAACAAGAATAACTTTCTTTTAAGATGTTTTATTAAGATGCTTTTTTACTTTCGATTTTAATTTATTATATAACTGTGTTTATCTTAGGGGGGAATTGATAAGGTTTAATGTATTATTTTATTCTTGATACTTTATGGCTAAAACAAAGTATATGACTATATCTTACAGAAGAAAAAGTCTTGCATCAAAGTTATCCCCTGTAGTCAAAAGTGAATTAAAATTTAGAGGTCAGTGAAGGTGGGCTGCTATGACTGTGTGTGGTGTTCTGGTATATCTGTTCCTAGATGGGTCAGTAATAAATTATGTGTTCACTACTTCATCAAGCAACAGTGATTTACTGAGTGTAGACAGTGGTAGCCACCAACTACAGTGCCCTTAAAGGGTAGTTAGCCTGGTGTTAAGAAGTTGTAGTTGATAAGTCTAAATGAGAGTAAGTTTGACATCTTATATATCCAGGTAATTCAAAACTTAATATTAGCCATATTCATGAAAAGAAAAACAGTAGCATATTTGAATGGTGTTTACTAAACGGACAAAAATGAAGCCATGTTATTTTCATATTCTCTCTTTTTTACTGTAGGGCATCTTCTGCTATATACCAATTGATGCTACTTCCCTGATACAGCAGACACTGTGAGTGTCTCCCCCATATGCCCTCAGATTTCTTATTATTTTCTGCACATCCTAGCTTGATTTCCAATGGCCAGCAACCATATTTTTATTGGGGCCTAACCTTGGTTTCAAAACCTACTTGGTCCACATATTGGGGTAGGCTGAAAATGTGTGGGAATTAATGTCCCTGACGTGATGGTTCTTAACCCGGAGACCTATGCAGGGGTGTCCAAACTCTTGGTGTCTCTGCATCATACTGGAAGAAGAAGAGATGCCTTGTGCCACACATTAAGTACACTGGGACACGTAATCACACACACACAAAAGTCTCGGTGTTTTAAGTAAGTTTATAATTTTGTATTGGGCCACACTCATAGCCATCCTTGGCTGCATACAGCCTGTGGGCCAGAGGTTGGACACCCCTGGTAGAGGTGTAAGTTCTTCACCCCTTTGATGGAATCACTATAGAGGTTTCGCATGGTGTACCCTGGGGTCGTTGCTTTAGTAATGTACCCAGTGTTGGCTGCCTTTGCTTTTCTCTATTACCTGCCATCTTGCTGTCAGAGTCACTGTTCCAAGTAAACCCAGTACACTCAATCCTTGTCATAGGGTTTGTTTTTAGGGAAAACCCAACTAAGAATTTGGTATTCTGCAGACAATCCAGGTGAAATTTTGGTTGTGGTAGTGCAACTCTACTAAATACAGGTAGTGGGTAGGAGTTTTGTTCCTTTTTGGGCCCTGAAAAACAAATACCCTAACATTTGAGTGGCAGATTATTACTAGGTATTATATTTGATTATAGATTCACATTTATATAAATGCTATATTATATTCACTGTTTTCACTTTGAGAGCAAATAATCCACCAAATTGTTCACTTTAAATAATGGAAATAACAGGGTAAAGTGATTATGTATGCCATACTTTAACTGGACAAAAGTTATCGGACATCTACTGTGTGCCAGGTAGTATTCTAGGCTTTAATGATATAGTGATGAATAAGACTAATGATTATTTAGTTTTAACACTCTGCCCTCCTGGAAGCTTAAAGTTGAACTTATTTTGTTTCTGGCTATGTTTACATAATGTTCTTGCAAATGTAATATGATATTGTTGCAGATGTTAATAGTTAGTAGGTTATTATACTTACTGTGTTTAATTTTTACTCCCAGTATTTGCATTGCAAGATTCAGAGTTGTAATATATTTCCTTTGTTTTACTTTTTCATATTGATGTAGCTTACTGATTTTACATTTCTGATAGGTCTACTTATTCTTTTTTTTTTCTTCAGTTTCATTCTTGTATTTTAAGAATTCTGTTTCAAGAATACCTTTTTGTTATTGTAGAATTTGTTTCATTACTTTATTCAGTAATGTCTCATTGAGATTGGTATTTTTTGATGTTCTCATATTTGTTTCTGCCGTATTTACACTTAAGATTTTTAGTTTTTGATTAAGTATGAAAATGCTCAAAACTGAATATATCTTCTTAAAATATTTATTTATTTTTAGAGGGAAAGGAAGGAAGGAAGAGAGGGAGAGAAACACTGATGTTCAAGAGATACATCAATTGGTTGCCTCTCACATGCCCCCAACTGAGGACCCAGCCCACAACCTAGGCATGTAACCTGACTTGGAATCAAACTGGTGACCCTTTGGATCCTAGGCCTGTACTAAGTCCACTGAGCCACACCAGCCAGGGTCTGAATACATCATTAATTAAGGAAATAAGTTGTCCAAATCACAAATAATTCTTAATACTATAAAGAATAGTATCTACCAGTTTGAAATAAGTCCCATATTTAGCTTTTCACATTGTAGCACTTTTAAGCTTAATTTATAAAATTTAAGTTAAAACTTTCTTAGAAGTGCATAAAATTCTTATAAATGGTTACTGCCTTCCTGAAATATGTAAACATTTATAAATTAAGAGCTAGAATTTTTGTTGTTGTTGTTATTCATGCATTGGATTGGAGTGTTCACTTAA
Source organism: Artibeus jamaicensis (assembly GCF_021234435.1). NCBI lineage: Eukaryota > Metazoa > Chordata > Mammalia > Chiroptera > Phyllostomidae > Artibeus > Artibeus jamaicensis. The sequence continues at coordinate 37,410,769 of NW_026521812.1, read as the reverse complement.
AATTTGCATTCAGCTCACCTGGAGGAAACTTAGCAGAATCTGCTAAGTTTGCTCATACATAGAATCTGTTATTTGAAGAGTGGTGCTCATATAATATGTGTGTTCCTTTCGAAAAACAATTGTCAGTCATTCTCTGCACTTAATATTGTTTACACATAGAAATGATTCTAATCAGTCCATAGTTGGCTTTTTATTTGTTTACCTCACATTTTCTTTTCCTTCTGGCATAAGCATCTTGGTTTTCTTTGGAGAATGACCCTTCTCTGTACTTGGGTTTCAGGTGAATTGACTGTTCTCCCCTTCAGTGGTGGGAACACCAACTGGGGGTGGCCATGAAGAATAGTACATCCCTTTGGCCACAGTGACTGGTTCAGGTGTAGATATGTAAACCAAATCAGGACAATCAGAGCAAATAGACTTCAGCTAGCACTGTGGGAAAGCGGTATTCTCTTTCTGTTAGGATTGCTAGACTGTTAGTCTTCATACCTAGATCCACTAATAGCTCTTTTTCACAATTTAAGAAAAACCTGCTTGAGAGTAAAGCCTATAATGGGGGAGTATAGCATGGATGGAGGGAGATAGCATCCTATGACAATGCCTAAGCATCTAAGTCCAGTGGTGCCTGCATATCCACCCCCCCCAACTCTTACATGAACCAGTGAGTTCCAACTCTTCTACCACTCTCCCACCACCCCTTCACAATTTGCATTTTTTCTCATTTGCCACTGTAGGTTTCCTAATACTTACTATGTAGACTATATGAAACCGTTGCTCTTCCTTTACTAGTAAGACTTTTGTAATCAAAACACCAAATAAATAGGTTCCAGCCAAGAGGGAGGTGTAGGTAGAAACAGTTCACTTCCTTGCACAACCAATTTAAAAACAATAAACAACCAGAAGAGCCAGAAAATCAAGCTACATGGAACTCTGACTACCAAGGAATTAAAGAAACATTCACCCAAACTGGTAGGAGGGGTGGGAACAGGAGGCGGGCAGCTGAGCAAAGAGGGAATGTATGGGAGTGTGAGGGAGTGTGTGGGAGTGTGAGGGAGTGTGTGGGAGTGTGTGGGAGTGTGAGGGAGTGTGTGGGAGTGTGAGGGAGTGTGAGGGAGTGTGTGGGAGTGTGAGGGAGTGTGTGGGAGTGTGTGGGAGTGTGAGGGAGTGTGAGGGAGTGTGTGGGAGTGTGAGGGAGACAGCCACAAGGTGGCTGACCATGTGGGTGAGGTGAGGCTGGCTGAATGGGGAACTAAAGTCCTAAAGCTAGCTGTAAACTACTGCAGGGGTTGTGATGATGGGGAGAAATATCCAGGACAGTTCATTGGAAAGTGGGGCTAGAGGGAAGCAAGTGAGTGGCATTGTTTTCTCTCTTGCCCCACCCCACAGACAGCACTGCAACACAGCAAAAAGGGTTGCCCTGCCCTGACAAATATCTAATGTCCCCCCCCCCTTACAACATAACAGGTGCACTGAGACAAAGAAATATGGCCCAAATGAAAGAAGAGATCAAAACTCCAGAAAAAGAGCTAAGCAACAAGGAGATAGACAACCTATCTGACGCAGAGTTCAAAAACAGTGGTAATAAGGATGCTCACAGAACTGATTGAGCTTGGTTGCAAAATGAAGGAAGAAATGAAGGCTACCTATAGTGAAATAAAGCAAAATATACAGGGAACCAATGGTGAAGGGAAGGAGACTGGGACTCAAGTCAACAATTTGGAACAAGAGGAAGAAATAAACATCTAACCAGAACAGAATGAAGAAACAAGAATTCAAAAAAAAAAAAAATGAGAGGCTTAGGAACCTATGGGACAATTTAAGTGCTCTAACATCTGAATGATAGGGGTGCCAGAAGGAGAAGAGGAAGAGCAAGAAATCGAAAACTTATTTGAACAAATAGTGAAGGAAAACTTCCCCAATCTGATAAAGGAAATAGACTTTCAGGAAGTCCTGGAAGCTCAGGGAGTCCCAAAGCAATTGGACCCAAGGAGAAACACGCCAAGGTATCATAATTAAAATTACCCAAGATGAAAGATAAGGAGAGAATCTTAAAAGCAGCAAGGAAAAAGGAGAGAGTTACCAATAAAGGAATTCCCATAAGACTGTCAGCTGATTTCTCAAAAGAAACCTTACAGGCAAGAAGGAGCTGGAAAAAAGTATTCCAAGTCATGAAAGACAAGAACCTACATCCAAGATTACTTTATCCAGCAAAGCTGTCATTTAGAATGGAAGGGCAGATAAAGGGCTTCCCAGATAAGGTCAAGTTAAAGGAATTCATCATTACCGAGCCCTTATTATATGAAATGTTAAAGAGACTTATTTAAGAAATAGAAGAAGATAAAAAAACTATTAACAGTAAAATGACAACAGACTCAACTATCAACAACCGAACCTGAAAAATTAAAACTAAACAACTAGAACAGCAATAGAAACAGAGAAATGGAGGTCACATGGAGAGTTTTCAGTGGGGAGTGGTAGGGGAAGAATGGAGAGCCAGGGAAAGGTACAAGGAATGAGAAGCATAATTGGTACGCATAAAATAGATGGGGAGAGGTTAAAAATGGTTTAGGAAACAGAAGCCAAAGAGCTTATATATACAACCAATGGACATGAACTAAGGAGTGGGGGGGGGGGAATGCTGGGGGAGGAGGGGTGGTGCAGGGTGGAAGGGGGATAAAGAGAAAAAAATTGGGAAAACATAGCAAAATCAATAAAATATACTTAAAAAAATAAAGGTTCAGTTCTCAAAAGATTAGAAAAGAAAAACCCCACCAAATAAATAGACTTGTTTTAAAAGCCTATCTGCTCTTGGGGTATGTGCTAGAAAGTTAAGCTTTTCTTTACTGTGAGACAATAAAAGTTGGCTGTCTATGGCGTAAAAGCCATAGTTAGATGCATAAGGGAGAGCAGGGCCATTGAAAGTCTGGGTATGACCTAAATCTACAGTCATATAGCAGGCCTATGGTCCTTAGAGATACACTGTTTATTCAACAAATGTTGCCAGGTCTCTATTAATTTAGGCAGTGAGCAATACAGATAAAAATTCCTGACGTTTCTTGGTACTTGTATATTCTTGGAAATATACAAGAGCTGGCATTCTTGTATATTTCCAGAAGACTTGGTACCCTGAACTGGAGCCATTTCTGGAGCCGTGGGCACTCAGGAAGACTTCATTTCTCTGTCTAAAAGCCAATGGTTTCTTGTTTTACTTCAATAAAATTCAAAGGCTTTAACATGTTTACCAGGATTGCAAGGATCTGGCTCATGGTCAATTGTCTGAAACCTTATCCAAGGACTTATAACCCCTTGCTGCTCTAGTCAAACAAACTTTTCCCCCTTTCATCTAACATTAATCTGTTTCATAAACTTTTGTATCTTACCTCCTTCATTTTGATTATTACTTCCACCTGACACCTCACATGGTCACAGCCTCAATGACACTTCTTCATAAGGATACTACCTCCCCACCCAGTCTAAAGTGAATCTTTTTAGTATTCTGACAAACCTATTTTCATAGGGTGTGTGTGTATGTGTGTGTACACACACACATACATACCCACTTTATATATATATAGTGTTTATTTACTACCTCTCCAGCACTGTCAGCTCTTTGAGGTCAGAGACTATATATATATTTTCACCATGAAATTACTCAGTGGTTGACATAGTACCTAGCCCATTGCAGGAACTTAAGTATATTTGTTGCATAACTATGAGGCTTGATCTCAGGCTCTTTAGATGTAGCTTTTACTGTCTCAACCCTTTTTGGAGCCTCATGCCTTCTAAGTCAAGGACCCTTTGTAGCCTACTTTAGCTGCCCGTCCTGGGGTCACTCTGGTACAGCAGTCATCATCTATTTATGTGATAGGCTGGGCATCAGACACCAAACTGGGAGAGTGACCACAGAAACCTGATGAGATAACAGGAACCGAAATGGAAACTCCATCCTTAGAACTAGAATTTCCTAGAGCTGAAATTAAAAGGAGCAAGGTAATCCCAGAAGTCACTGGTCATCACAGAGCATTGAATCTCAGGCCTGACTGTGTGCAGAAGAGGCTCAGGCAGCCACATGGAAGCTAGTGACAAGATGGATTATGAGCAAGTGTGTCAACTTTTAAACTTGTTTGGAGGATAATTTTTGGGTCAATCAGGAGTAGTTATATGGTGGACAGCTGTTTATGTTTCCATACTGACTGCCTAACACATAGAATGGCTGGGTAATGAGGCAAAGAATGACCCTCCGGAAGGAGAATCCATATAATCTCAGGTGCTGGGAGGTGCTGGGGGAGTCAGAGGCAGAAGTGAGAGAGCCGACATACTGATCTTGCCTATTCCCATCCCATTCTGGTTCTTTGTTGGTTTTAGAGGGAGTGTGGACAGATTAAGTCTTAGCCTACGATGGTCCCTTTTAGACTTAAAATCTTAGATCCAAAGCACTTCTCAATATTTTATTAATAAAAGTTTTCAAACATGGCAAACTTGAAATAATTTTACTGTAAACATCCAAATATTTGCCACATAGATTCTCTTATGTATTAAACTTTGCTTGTTTTATCACATCTCTAGTCTTCATTAATGAATCTTACTTTTTGATGTATTAACTGATGAAAGTAAATTGCAGACTATGATACGTTTTCCCTTTAATATTTCAGTATTTATATCATTAACAAGAGTTCAATATTTTTTACATTTTTTTCTTTCGAGGTAAATTTTATATATAATAAATGTACAACTCTTTATTATAATTTTGCTGAGTTTTGAAAAAATACACCTATATAATGCAAAACCTATCAAGATATAGAACATTACCATCATCCTGGTAAGTTTCCTCATGCCCTTCCCTGTCAATTCCTACCCCAAACTACAGAGGCCAGGCCAGGGCTGTTCTTTTCATTTTTTTCCTTTACCACATCATTGTTTCAAGACATTGATTTACACCAGTTAGTGTCATTAATGAGTCCCCAAATATTTTTTCTCTAGTAATCTATTTTCATGATTCAAAAAGAAAAGAATGCTGTTTCCAAAATTATTTTTTAATTTAATCTTTATTATATTTTTCTATTACCATTTAGTCCCCTGTCACCCCTGCCCTCAGCAAACACCACACTCTTGTCCATTAACTAAAACCTGAAAGAGAGAACTTGGCATAGTCTCAACTTCTTAATGAGTGTTCCCACTTAGGGCCTAGTGTTATGTTATTAATTCACATTTCCTTAGTATGCATCAGGGCCAGAGGTGGCAGGGGCACACGAACAGAAAAAAACAACAGAATTTTTCTCGTTATCCTCTCCCCTTCATTTCAACCCTCTTTTGCCCCCCTGTTACCCAGTCCCACTCTGAAGTCATTTTGACCTCTTACCAGTGCTTTCAAGAAGTCTCCACAAGTCTCACATGAGCTTGCTAACAACATGGCCAAAAATCACCCCTCTGTTGATAAAAGCTTGTTACCCTTACTTGGTATCTTACTGGTACTCCTAAAGTCTCTGCTAACCTAAAGGTGAGTTACTTCCCAGGAGCATCCTCGGTCCCTTATAGAAGTACACCTTTAGTGGCCACTTTCATCTTGATAATTGTTGCTACTTTTAAAAACAACATCTTTGAAACTAAACCATTGATAAGGGCCATGCCTTTTTTGTAGGCTTTTCCCCTCCAATACAATGGAAAATGTATTTTATGTTGGACTTTAGCTTTCATGCATTCTTTTTCATGTATTAAAATGTACACTTCAATACATTAAACACTGCTACATCCAAACTATCTTATGTACCATGGATTTGAATTCTTCTAAACCATCTTACCAGCAATGATTTTGAAACAGTGCAGAATTGGCACTGACTGGCAGCCAAAAATTTAGCTTCAACTATTGGGTTTCTTCAAGTACAGTATTTAATATTTGCATATTCTATTTTACCCTTACTTGAAAAATTAATTCACAGTAGAAAAATGAAGAGGCTGGTAAGAAACAAAGGCTGAAGTTTCCCAATGATGAATTTGGGAAAAAGACTAAAATTATTAAATGAGCTAAAAGTAGTGATTTGTCAATCTCAAAGCTTCCTTAGATTTAAGTGGTTTGTCTGTATATTGAGGTATATTTTTTTAAAGAAAGGGCATATGTGGGATGGTTTAGAAATACATCATCAAAGATTAGGTCTAAAAGGTAAAGTACAGCTCTCGCTGGGTGGCTCAGTTGGTTGGAGCATCACCCCCGGCCAGGGCACGTATCTGGGTTGTGGGTTCCACCCCTGGTGGGTTGCCTATGGGAGGCAGTTGACTGATGTTCTCTCTCACACTGATGTTTCTTTCTTTCTTTCTCCCTTCTCTGTCTCTAAAAACAGTAAACATATCCTCAGGTGGGAACTTAAAAACAAAGTAAAGTGTAATGAGAGATTGTATGAGGTTTGTCCAGAAGGTATCCAGCTACGTAACATGAAAAAGATATTTACTGAAGAAGATGTAAGATACAAGAAACATTGTACATAGGACAATGATACCTCAGTCCCTTTCAAAGTAGGCACCTTGGGAACTCAGACAGTTCTCCCAATTGCCATCAGCTGCCCCCATTGTATTTTCCTGAATCTCATCAATGGTCTGAAATCACTTCCCTTGTCAAAGGTGATTGTAGTTTTGGAAAAGCCAGAAGCTACTGAGCACCAAATCTGGGCTGTAGGCAGGCTAAGTCACCTGGGTGATTTGATGTTTCATGAAAAAAAAAACTGCATGAAATGTGATGCATGAGCAAATGTGTTCTTGTGATGAAGCTGTTAATCACCAGTTGCCCGTAGCCTTGGCCTTCTGAATCATCTGAATAGTTTCTGCAGAGAAATTATCAGGCTTAAAACAAAATTTGATGCAGATTTGTTGCTCTACTTGCTCAGTCATTTTGAATGTGGCAACCACACAGTATACATGGTCACTCAATGGTGTCTACAATCCCCACTGACTAGTACAGTGAAGTCATCATTGTTCACACATACACATTCCAGTCCACACTCCTTGGCTGCCAGGCTACATAGATGTTACTCATACTGTTCTGGTAATATTAACAATGGCTGGACTTTTTCCAGACAGACCTTGTACAACAGTTTATAGCTCTTTGAGAAGAAAGCCCACTGTTGAAATAGTTTATCATAATTTTCCTATTACTATTTATTGCAATTAATAATGACAGTTATACTATGCAATTATTTATCCAGGGTAGATTTATCCTACTGATAAAATATATCCTTGACGGTTTTTTTCTTTAAACCACTCTTCCATGAGAATCTAGCAAAGTGACTAGCATTTAGATTGGTTCAATAAATATGCTGGATGGAATAATGAATTTATATGAATAGTCCTATGGAAAAGCTACTATGGCATGAGGTTAGAAGATATGCAGCTTTTAAATATTGATAGACATAGCCAAATTGCTCTCCAAAAAGCATAAATCCCATTACTGAGATATCAGTACAATCTAAAAAGGATGTATGCTTTTTGTTTTCTTGTGAAGAAGTTACTATGTGGGGGAAAAAAAAAACCCTGTTTATTGTCTTTAAAATGTTTGGGTAGAAAGGAATATTGTATTGAGAAATTATGTTTTCAGTTTTTGAAATTGTTGCTTCTTATAGGTTGATGGTATGGTTACTTCAAAGTAACAAAATACAAACTTGTGTGTGTAGATATTGTTGTAGGAAATGTATTTTTGATAGAGGGAAGAGCAAGTGCAAATATATGATATAAAAGCAAAAATCCAATACAATAATAGATGTGAGATTAAGTAAATTATTTTTTAGGTAATATGGAGTCATTACAAAGAATGAGGTGGTTCTGTAGATACTGACGCATAAAGATATTTCTATCATACTTAATTGAGAGAGAAAACTCAGGTGATATAATCCTGTTTTCTTGAAACAAATACTCTGCATGTATGTGCACTCACACACACTGGGGTCTTTGCCCACAGAGGAAAAATGTATGAGAAGGTAAAAACCAAAATGTTAACTGTTATTCCTGGGAAATGAGAGGGTGGGAGTTGTGATACCAATATTTTTAATTTAATATACTTCTGTTTTAATTGAGTTTTTCTTTTTTAAAACAACCAAAATTTATACAACTTGTAATGAATTATTTTTTAAATGGAAAAAATAGGAATGTGATATGTGGAAACCTGGTGGGCTGCTCTTAAAGTACATTTGTTAATAAACATACAGGAAGCATTAGGATATTTCTTATAGCAGTTCTTTACTAGACTTATACAAAATAGGTTAGATGAGATTCGTGATTTTTCTAACATTTTTAAAACCATGTTGCTTTAACTTGTTTTAACTCAGTCCTAGGCAGAATTCCCATATCGGAAAATAATAAAAGCAGAGTCAGTTGGTGGAAGCTGGTAGAGAGGGGCCTCTCTCAGTGTTCTCCCCTTATAATCTTTTGACAGCCCCTAAGGCTCTGCTGAACACAATTTGCAATACACGGTCTCTTCCTGGGATGCTTTTGATTTAGTCCTTCCTGAAGGTCAGATGGATATACAAGCTCTGTGATTCTAAAGCACAGAGAATAAAGAACGCCTAAAGGTAAACTTGGAATTCTCCCTTGCCTTACAGAAAACATGTTTAGAACAGGAAACATTTGTGTCATGGAAGGTATTTGAAGCTGTACCATAGAAAAGAAACAGTTTCTATTTTGCATTTCTTGGCTTTGGGGTCTTATGATCTTACTTCTTAAAACCCAAGCTTTATGATCTGTGCCCTTTTTATATCCTCAAAGTGACTAGAACAGTGTTAAACTGACAAATACAGGTTCTATAAATGTCTGGCTGCTCTGCCGATCTTAAATATAATGAAACAAATAACTTTAAAAAAGAGAACACTACTTTGTATTTATTTAAGAATATGCCTTTTCCAGGTCCAAGCAACTAAACAAAGAAATACATATTAAAAAGCATTAAATACTATTTAATAGTGAAATCTAAAACAATTTTAAAAATAATTATTCTTATTTTTAAGAGTTGCACATAATTTTATTTTTACTGTTGCATGCCTAACATTTAATTCCTGGGATTATTTGTAATTTAGAAACACAATTTCTTAGTACCATATGTTGGTTTAACTTGTCGATAAAATGTACAATTAATTTTGTTATAAACATGCTAGTGTGTTTGAAATAATGCAGAAGGCATGTTATCCTGGTTTATTCATGTAGACCCAAGTTTTTGTCCTGTACCTTCAATGGCTTTATTAATTTTTATTCAAAATTTGTTTAGGTCGGTGTGACTGACTACATACAGTAGAGGGGAATGAAAACCATAATGTAGAAGATGAAACAAAAGTCTCTTCTCCACAAGGTGGTACTGTGGTTCTTTTACTCTTTCAAAAACTAAGCATAGAATTGATATTTTTCTACATGTCTTCCTTCCCCCAATATTTCACAGGTGATCTTCAATGAGATTCTAATAAAGCTGAAAAATAATTTCAAAGGAAACCTGATACTTTTGGGTTTGAGGTAACTGGCAAGCAACTAAAAATGCTCTTGGCTTCTTTAAGATCCCCCCCCCCTTAGCTTTTTGCTTCCTTAAAAAGAATTCTTATATAAAAGTTTGGCTATAGTTTACAATATTTTATTTATATCCTTTATACTATATATACCATGATAGTATATATAGTAGTTGTCTTGTTATTATAAAGAAATAACATTATTACACATCTTTTAAATATTTCAGTAAGTAAGCATAAATGCACCTCTTCAGTTTTAGGCAATTAGATGTTCTCTTCTAACCAATCCCAGTGATTAAGAACTTGAGTTAAACCTCAGTTATAGCGGTAAAAATTACAGAACAGGCTTAAAAAAACACGAATAGAGCTTGTGCTGTTTCTTTTCACACTGTACATTTCAGCTCATTTGAAGGTTAAAAAATGTGTTCCTACATGAATAGGGAACATCGTGTTTAAATTCGTTTTTCTCTGCAGTAAGAAATCAGGGTGGGTAATCGCAAGACTGGGTTCTGGCTGCAGCTTCCTGGTTCTGCTCGCTGGTTGCTGGAGGATGTTTGCTGAGCCCTTGCGCGGATTCCTGGGCCTGGCGTTGGGGACACAGTGACAGAGAAGCCACAGTGGCCCTTGTCCTCAGGGCAGCGATGGTCTCAAGAGTCCTGCATAACAGAAATTTAATGGTTGGAAGTGGGAGGGGGGCGCGAGGGGACGTATGTCTTGAGACAGCGTTTACACAGTAACCTGAGCTCTCTTCTGACTGTCCGATTATCTATCTGGGGCGCCCCACGGAGGGGGGCGGCGATGGGGACGACGAAAGTTTGCTTTGGGGAGCTCAGGGTCCACGAAGTGGAAACATACCTTTGATGAATTTATTGGCCACAATAATGAACACGGGAAGAAAGGAGAAGCGAAAGAAGAAAAAGGATTCCGAGAGATTGGGGAGACAAAATCGAGGGAAAACACGGGATTGAAAATGACAGCAAAGCCAGAAAGAGAGAAGGTAGAACCTAGAAAAGAAAGAAACATAATCCAGCGAACTTGGACACGGCATCTTCGGTCCCGCTCCCAGGGTGGGAAAACCTAGACTTTAAGAGAACCGCTCAAGGTCACCGAATTAAGTGTCAGAGCCAGGATTCTCGCTGCTCCAAGACCCCGAAGTGCCCGGGAAGGACGCGCGGGGCTGGGGTTTACGCGCCGAGAGAGCTCAGTGGACACAACCGGCGGGAAGCAGTCATTACCTTTCCAAGCAAGAGTGCTTTTCAGCGGCGCGGAAGGGTCCTCAGTCCTCTCCTCCCCAGCTCGAGTCTGGGCGGAGGAGTGAGGGCCCAGCAGCGAGAGTTTGCAGGCTCTTCCCGAACCTCCCTTAGGTCTCCCAGGCTCGGCATCACAGGGTGCCCCTCTCCTGGTCCCGCACCTCTAGCTCGGGCCAGATTCGACAGCACTCCCCGAGGGCTGAACTTGATGGGCAAGGATTTAACCACACACTTCAGGGCTCAGGCACTGCGCGGGGACAACACTTGCAGCGCCTGGGATCCGTGTCAGTGAGACCAGACTCAGACTCGAGGAGGCCGGGTTGGGGAGGAAGGTATTTCCTACTCTCACGGCAATTTACACAAACATACACAAATACATAAGACCTGGGGACATTTGCACTTCTTAGGACGTAAAAACAAAACAACCAAGGAATAACGCCCCACACGGTCTATATTGTAAATCGATGCAGTTTCATGTTAGGAGCATTCTATTAGATGAATAGCTCCTGCCAATCCTTAGTGATTACTTAATGATTATTAATTGACGAGACACCTTTCACCTGAAAATGGCTTGCTTGTCTGCATTGTCTTTTTTTTGCAGAGAACTGCAAATTAAAGTTTCTTTGTTAGGGAGAACAAAGAAGAATCCAAATTATTTTAAGGAGGCTTTAGCGTTTGACTTGGAAAACTGTTTTACTAAAGATCATACTTTGCTCTTTGACTCGCCCCCTCTCTGTCACAGTCCCACTGCTGAGTTATCTTTGCAACAAGGCTAATGCTCCCGACAGGTTTGGGCCCCCCCCAATTTAGCGATTAGCAATTTAGGGTTAAGAGGAAATTTAGAAGCCTACTAACTTTTGCTTTTACAACAGAGGTGAATGAGGCCTGGGGAAGTTCAAGCCACCTTGGAAGTCTGTGCCAAAGCTTGGGACCTGACTCCAGGCCTCTGCGCGTTTGTCGCGGTGTTGGCGGGACTGCTCCCAAGATCTCCCTTTCACGTGGTCCCGCATCCTCCCTTCATCCTCCCGCTTGTGAGCCCAGTAAAAACTCCCTTTTTGAAAGTTTGTCGAGAAGGCAATGTCTTCTTTTCATTTAAAAAATTATTTTCTTTTGCTGTCAGATTCATTCTGACATAGATCAGGGGTGGAAAAGTGTGTGGTATAGAATAGAGTCATTAGTAAATCCATCTCGTTTTTTGTTTCATTTGACAGCAACACATTAAATTAATCCCTGTCCAAAAGAATCACATTAAGGGAGCTGTCAATGCTAATCCCCAGCTCATTGTTGCTACCTAACTCAGGGTTGATTTTAATAGGTCGCTCTGACATTTGTTTCTTCAGAGGTATAATGGTGACTTCATCCAGACCCAAATCTGTTCTCATCAAAAAGTGGAAGCCTGGCAAGTTTTCACAGACCCCGAATTCTCCGAGCCTCTAGTTTGGGTTTTGGGTTCTTGTTGGAAACACTGATTCATACTTACACTTTTAACTGAGTAAATATGCTTATAAAAATAAAAAGAAAGTGAGGTCGAATCCTCCGTAAGAAAAACAAGCAGCTGATATTTTAAAATTTTAAAATAGGCTGAAGTATCTATTTTCCTACTTGTTTTTAGCATCCTGTATTAGCTACCCCTGTTGTCTATAGATTTGATGGTATACAAGCCAGATTTCAGATAAGGAAAAATTTAAAAATTAAGTGGTCAAGAGAAGAATAGATTACATAGACTAGTGAAATGGGGAGAAGAGACAAAGATGGAAAAGTATGGAGAAATATAAGAATAAAAGATCTACTGAAAAGATGGAGGGAAAAAGGAAATTTACTAGCGAGGAAGAGTAATATTTAAGTAGCAACTTGGACAGAAAGAATTTAGGCAGTACAGAAACTAAGAAAAAGTACATTTCAGTAATATTAAAATATTCCCCTAATCAACATTTAGAAACTATGATTCTAAAATGTTTTCTTTAAATGTAATCTCTGCCTCCCCCTGCCTTCTGCACCCCATACCCCACCCTGATATGGATTATCCAGCTTTGTGCTTATGACATTTATGGATTCCAGATCTGACAATCATATATTAGCTTTTGTCTGGGTGGATAAGAGAAGGCAGAGGGCTGATCCATCTTAAATCTTTTAACCTGTTCTTAAAATATGCTTCCCACCTGGTTATTCTTATTTTTATAGCTATTTGGAAAGGTTTTAAAGATGAAATAGGGGCTAAAAATTGAGAAATGGGCATTCATTATTTAACAAACTTAAATTGCTTGACTAGTGTGCAAAAAGTACAGATTTGCTATATTCATATATCAAAAAAGATATCTGTATATTCTGTTTTTATAAACCGAATCACACTTTATTCAGGTTGCAAGGTGATGCTGTAAATCTCGTTTGTCAAGTGAATACTATCCTATGCCTCATTTTTCCCCCTGAAAATCTGTACTTTCAAGTAAACATGACACAGTTGTCCTTCTCACTCTGAGGATTTTATTTACGTTAATTTTATTTTACTTTTATCATAGCTTTCATCTTCTTTTTCTCCCTTTATCTCCTCAGAGTTATCTCTGGATGTAACCATTTTAAAGTTACTTTCATATAATCTCTGTGAAAACACTGTCATTGAGCTATCTATTGAAGGCAATTTTATTTATTTGATTGAACAACTGAGGTTCATTCTGAGGAAATGGTCTAGGGTTGTGGTAGTTCCAACAATAAACGTGCAAAGGATCAGTAAGAAAATAACTATGCATGCATCCAAGAATCTCCAGATAAATGCCAGGAGTATAGAGAATAAGAACTCGGGTTCCTATTGCATCAGTGGACTAAGACCTAGATGACATTTTAGAAATTGGTGAGAGCAGACATGAGTAGAACGCTAAAACTCCAGGGGTTCAAAACTTAATGATGCCTGTACTCAGCACAATGTCTTATACATAGTGAGTACTCAGCAAATAATCTTTACATCAGTAATGAATGTATGTGTAACACATGCAGTGGGGGAAGATGCAGGACAGAATGAATACAGGGATGAAACAGAAAAGAGAAGACCAGAGGAGGTGGCAAAGTTGGATATTGTTAGATGTGGACTTGGGCACAGTTGGTAGTGCCGTGCTGGGTTGCAGAGACTGAGGTGCTGGCTCTGTGGGAATTGAGGAAGAAGGTAATGTCAGTAAGTAAGGAGTAATGCAGTACCTATATGAGTACTTGCCTCTGGAAATGTTTCCATGCATACTGTTCACTGTATTAATGCTCAGATAAGAGATTTGCCTTCAAGGAAATTGTATTTTAAAGAAAAACTGTAAGTGTTCATATTTATATAATTTACTATGTGTAATGATGTTGTATAAGGGAATGGCTTTCAATGATTGACTTTCTGGGTGTACCTCATGGTTCTTATCTGTGCAAAGAGTTTCTCCCTTTCTTCTTCTCTGGTGGACAGAGGAAGCAGGGAATAACTACAAACCATTGGTGGTGGGTCCTAAGGTCATTGGTGGAGGCTGGGGTGGGGCCTAGGGGCTGTTGTTGGTTTGGTGGTGGATGCTGTGGCAGTGGGGTTATATACCGAAGGGAACTTTCCACAGAGTAACCCCCTAGTCATTTTCTGGAGCCTCAGACTGTTTCCTAATAGCTCCTCTCTCCACCAATCCCCCTACTGTGTTTTCTTCACTGGCCCGAGGGTTGGACTGCCTGTTTTTCTTTCCACATCTGTCTCCTGTGGTTTTTGTCTGGGGTTTCCTTTATCCTACGGCAGATTAGAGCCCTGACTTACTGCCTTTGTCCTATCATTTTTCTGACCTTGAGACGAGCGAACACAGAATTTTTGTTTTTTAAAAAGAATTGTTGCCCTGGCTGGTGTGGCTTAGCTGGTTGGATGTTATCCTGTAAACTGAGAAGTCACTGGTTTGATTCCTGGGCAGGGCACATGCCTGGGTTGCAGGTTCAGACCCAGGTGGGGGGACCATGCAGAAGTTCATGTTTCTCTCCCTCTCTTTCTTTTTCCCTTACCCTCTCTATAAAAAATAAATAAGTAAATGTATCTTTTTAAAAAATAATTGCTTTTATTCATAGTAACAGGAGTGTAGAGAACAAATAGAGGTGAAAAGCTACTCCAATTTTTCTGTTTTTTATACACTTAGATTTTTATGGAAACACAACTATATACAGAAAGACCTAACTCAGAGGCTAAGTTTCAGATCCTACTGCTCTAGACATTTGTCACAAGAGTTGGAGTATATATAGGTCTGGGAAGAACAAGGTTTCTGAGATAGTAGTGAAGATTTGAACAAGGCTGTGGATACTGCTGGCGATGTCAGTTGCTTGGACTGGTTTGGGTAGGAACAGGTAAGAGTCAGCTCTGGGCCTTACCCTTCACTCCACTCTCCTCACTTGCCATTGCTTCTGAACACCGTCTCCCACCCACACTCATGGACAGCAGGGGGCAGGATGCGGAGTCAGATGCAGGATTGTTTCTAAGTGTTGATCATTTCTCTGAGCTCTTGATGGCTTCTTCTCACTGACCTGTGGCATATTTCTGTGAGATTGTTTTCTGGGTTAGTAAACCAGGCTATGGAATATAAAGAAGACCCGAGGGGAGAAAATGAGGTATATTAACTTACATACTTTTGGTTTTGTTCTATTGCTTCTATGCCTTTAGAAAAGTCTATAACTGACAAGTACAGCCCATTTTCAAACTTAAATTATATCGTACGGTTTTGGTAGAAAAAGTCCTGGGCAGGTATTACACCTTTTTTTATGTGCCTTCCAGGGTACCAAGCACATTGAAGGCATTTAAGAAATAATGATAATAACTTAAAGCAATGGGAGCATCGGATGTATAGGGAGATAAGAAACGGAAAGACCTAGGTCCACTAATAATTAATAATGTCTCGGGAGGTGGTCCTACTGTTTTTGGATTTTAAATCCCCTTGTTCAATTTCTTGCTGGAGTGAATTCCACACACAAAAAAGAAATAATCTTTAATTTGATACTTAGTCACTTCAGGGTCCTCTGCTGGGCTGGCTAAAATTCATATTCTTATGGAAATATATGCATTCTTAATCAGTCTGATAATATTGCTCCCCCCAGGGCTTCTAAATACAAAAGCAGGAGATCATATATTCAGATATGTGGCTTCAAAGTCATAGAATTCAGAGGAGTTTGCTTTTCTCATTTTTTAAAGTTTTATTCTTGGAATTGAAGAAAAAATGACACTGTAAAAGCTTATAATTAATTAAACACATGATGAAATAAGGCCTGGCACCTGCAAGTTAAGGCTTCACCAGGAATGAATTCTTGTCCTTTCATGTGATAGGCTGAATTGACACTCTTTTTAATAACATGACAGGATAACTACAGTGTGCTTTTGGTTAAGGTTTGATTATGAGCTATTTTGCTGACCCTGGTGCTTCATGTCCTGAAGACTTGCAGTTTGCCTTTATTTGGGTTAAAGTATTCAGAGACTATAGGAAAAGGTACCCCAGTGAAAGATGGGAAAGAATGCCAAGTGTGTTTTCTAGGCCCATCGCTCCTTCCAGTGTGTTCTTTTTCCTATGTCTGGCGCACCCCTTAGCATCTGCTTTGGGTTTGGTTTAGACTTTCCTTCTACTTCCCATATTTAAGCTTATGATTTTTTTATATTTCAGATGGCTTTCATAATGTTCTTGAATCCTTCCTCTTCTCTATATCCCTTTTGTCACAGTCATATTTTGAGACTGCACCCGGTCTTGTCTCAATAACTACAATAGCTTCTTGAGTGGTGCTTTCAGTCTAGTCTTCTTATAGTTCATCCCTCACCCTGCTATTTTTTCCCCCTAGAACACAGGTCTATTTTTGTCTCTCCTCTAGTTTAAAATTTGACACTTCTATAAGCTACTGGATAAAAATCATACTTCTTAGCAGAGCACAAAAAGTACCTTGTCCTCTGGTCCTTGGCTGTCTTCCCAGCATCATCAATTGCTTCCTGACCAAGGATCTTTATATGAGTTGCTTTGCTCCATCTATGCCATTGAACATGACATTTTGTCTGCCCAAGCAGACAAATTTCCCCCTTTGTTTCCCTGGAAGATGTTTACCTTTCTTTCAAGGCTCAACCTAAAATTATCTTTATGGTAAAAACAATTATTTTCTCCTCATTCCAACACTTTCTGTTAAGAGAATCTGTCTTTGGACTAGGGTAGGATTAAGTCAGATTCTCTTCCAAAGGAACTGATATAGGGATAGAGAAAGTGAATAAGATGGCTATGGATATTAGATGACCAAGGTCTTATGGTCTTATGCTTGATGTGGTTATATGTGCAAGAGAGCTGATTTGTAGGAAAAGGTTGGGAAATGGGCAAATTGCAGGGAAAAACATATTGAAGATATAGTAAGAAACAGAGAACAAGTTGAGAGCTATCTTGGTTCTCACTGGCTTATCAATTCCTATTTGGGTCCCTCTTGAGACTGATTGCTTATTGGACATCGTAACTCTTTATGCCAATATCTTCTTTATTTAACTTGTTCAGTCAAGTTCTCTTTCTTTTTAATTATATTTAATTTTTAAATTTGAATTTATTGGCATTACATTGGCCAATAAAATTATATAGCTTTCAGGTGCATAATTCTATAATACATCATCTGTATATTTATTGTGTGTTCACCATCCAAAGTCTAGTCTCCTTCCATCACCATTTATACCTCTTACCCTCTTATACCTGCCCCATCTCCCACTCCCTCTGGTAATCACCATACTGTTGTCTGTGTCCATTAATTTTTTTTGCTTAATCCCTTCACCTATTTCACCCTGTCCCCCCCCTTCCCTCTGACAGCTGTCAGTCTGTTCTCTGCATCTCGGAGTCTGTTCCTATTTTATTTGTTTATTTTTTGTTCATTATATTCCACATGTAAGTGAAATCATATGGTATTTAGCTGTCTCTGACTGGCTTATTTCACTTAGCAAAATACCTCCTGGGTTCATGCTATAGCAAAAGATAAGATTTCCTTTTTATTTTTATTTTTATTTATTTTTATTTTTTTTAAAAAATATTTTCTTTATTTATTTTTCGAGAGAGGGGAAGGGAAGGAGAAAGAGTGGGAGAGAAATATCAATGTGTGGTTGCCTCTCATGTGTCCCCTGCCGGGAACTGGCCTGCAACCCAGGCATGTGCCCTGACTGGGAATCGAACCGCGATACTCGGGTTCGCAGGCCCGTGCTCAATCCACTGAGCTACGCCAGCCAGGGCAAGATTTCCTTTTTAATGGCTGAGTAGTATTCCATTGCATAAATGTACTGCAACTTTTTTAATTTAATTTTTATTTTTTATTGTATTTTTTTCATTACCATTTATTGCCACTATACCTGCATCAATTTCCATGTACCCCCCTCCCTCCCACTTTCTCAATTTCTCCGCTCCAATCCCTGCACTCCCAGCTGTCAGCTTGCACTCTATCTATGTCACTATTTTGTTTGTTAGTTCAGTTTGTTCATTATATTCCACATATGAGTAAAATCATATGGTATTTGTCTATCTCTGACTGGCTTATTGCACTTAGCATAATGTCCTCCAGGTCTATCCATACTGCTGTTAAGGATAAAGTTTTCCCTTTTTTATAGCTGCATAGTATTCCATTATATAATTGTACCATAGCTTTTTTATCCCCTCATCTACTGATGAACATGAGCTGCTTCCAAATCTTGGCTATTGTAAATAGTGCTGCGATGAATATAGGGGCGCATATATTCTTTCAAATCAGTATTTCAGGTTTCTTCAGGCCTGTCCAGGAAAAGCCCAGCCGTAGTTAATATGAGAATGGTTTGCATGACATCAGTGTAATTTGAAAGCCAAGGAGAATGGACTGGAATGTGTATACAATGACAACTTCACTGTACTAGTCAGTGGGGGCTATAGATGCTGATGAGTGAGCATTGTGTTGTGTGGCCATCACATTCAAAATTAATGCAATGAATCTGCATCACATTTTGTTTTAAGCTTGAACATTCCTCCATGGAAACTATTCAAATGATTCAGAGTGCCACAGCTATGGGCAACTGGTGATTGGCAGCTTTACCATGACAGTGCGCCTACTCATGCATCACATCTCATGCAGAGTTGGTGAAACATCAAATCACCCAGGTGACTCAGCCTGTCTATAGTCCAGATTTGGCACCCTGAAATTTCTGGCTTTTCCCCAAACTAAAATCACCTTTGAAAGGGAAGAGATTTAAGACCATTGATGGGAATCAGGAAAATACAATGGGGACAGATGATGGCAATTGGGAGAACTGTGTGAGTTCCCCAGGTGCCTACTATGAAGGGGACTGAGATGTCACTGTCCTGTGTACAATGTTTTTTGTATCTTGTGTCTTCTTCAATAAATGTCTCTTTTTCATATTACATGGCTAGATACCTTCTGGACAGATCTCACATTCTGACAAGTAGAATTTCTTGGTCATAAGACAGTCCTATTTTTAATTTTTTGAGGAAACTTCATTCCCACCAACAGTACACAGAGGCTTCCTTTTCTCCACATCCTTGCCAATACATGTCATTTGTGGATTTATTGATAACAGCCATTCTGATAGGTATGAGGTGATATCTTATTGTGGTTTTAATTTGGATTTCTCTGATGATAAGTGCCATTGAGCATCATTTCATTTGCTATTGACTATCTATATGCCCTCTTTGGAGATGTCTATTCTGGTCCTTTGCCCATTTTTAAATTGGATTTTTTTGTTGTTGAGTTGTTTTGAGTTCTTTATACATTTTGGATATTAACACTTTATCAGATGTATCACTGGTAAATATGTTCTCATACTCAGTGGGTTGTCTTTTCATTTTGTTGATGGTTTCCTTTACTATGTAAAAATTTTTTAGTTTGATGTAATGCCATTTGTTTATTTTATCTTATTATTTTTTATTTCCCTTGCCTAAGGAGAAAAATTATTGCTACAAGAAATGTCTAAGACTTTACAGGCTAGGTTTTCTTCTAGGATTCTTATGATGTTGAGTTTCCCATTTAAATCTTTAGCCCATTTTGAGTTTATTCTTGTTTGTTGAGTAGGGAGTTTGTCTAGTTTCATTTTTTACATGTATCTGTCCATTTATTGAATAACCTATCTTTATCCCATTGTGTAGTCTGTCTCTTCTGTCAAATATTAATTGATTATAAAGGCATGGGTTTATTTCTGGCTCTCTGTTTTGTTCCATTTATCCATATGTCTGAATTTATGCCAGTACCATGCTGTTTTGCTTACTATGGCCTTGTAGTATAGTTTGATATTTGGTAGTGTGACACCTCTAATTTTCTTCATTTTTACTGAAGATTGCTGAGGCTATTCAGGGTCTTTTGTGCTTAACCATATAAATTTTTAGAGTATTTTTTCTAGTTCTGTGAAATAGGCCACTGGCATTTTGATAAGAATTGTGTTGAATCTGATAGATTGCTTTGGGTAGTAAGGTCATTTTAATAATGTTAATTCTTTTTATCCATGAATACTGTATATGCTTTCATTTATTTGTATCTTCCTCAGTATCTTACAATTTTCTGAGTTTAGGTCTCTTTTCTCCTTGGTTGAATTTATTCCTACGTACCTTTTTTTTTTGATGCAATTGTAAATGGGATTGTTTTCTTAGTGTCTTTTTCTTTAAAAAAAAGATTTTATTTATTTAATTTTAGAGAGGAAAAGGGAGAGATAAAGAGAGGGAGTGAAACATCAATGTGTGGTTGCCTCTCACAAACCCCCTTACTGGGGACCTGGCCTGCAACCCAGGCATGTGCCCTGACTGGGAATCAAGCCGGCAGCCTTTCCTTAGTGTTTTTTTTTCTGATAGCTCATTATTGGTTTATAAAAATGCCACTGATTTCTGAATTTTAATTTTGTATCCTGCTACTTTACTGAGTTCTTTTGTCAGTTCTAGTAGCTTCTTTGTGGACTGTTTAATGTTTTCTATATACAGTATCATGTCAGCTGCAAATAATGACAGCTTTACTTTTTCCTTTCCAATTTGGATTCCTTTGATATCTTTTTCTTATTTGATTGCTGTGGCTAGGACTTCCAGTACTTTGTTGGGTAAGAGTGATGTAAATGGATGCCCCTGTCTTATTCCTGACCTTAAGGGAAACACTTTTAGTTTTTATTGTTGAATATGATGTTGACTGTGGGTTAGTCATATATGGTTTTTATTATGTTGAAATATATTCCCTCTGTTCCCACTCTGCTGAGAGTTTTTTTTATCATGAATAGGTGCTAGATTTTATCAAATGCTTTTTCTGCATTTATCGATATGATCATGTGATATTTATACTTCATTTTGTTTATATGGTATGTTTCATTTATTGATTTGTGAATGCCGTACCAAACTTGCATGCTCAAAATAAATCCCTCTTGATCATGGTGTATGATCTTTTTAATGTACTGCTGAATCTGGTTTGCTAACATTTTGTTGAGGATTTTTGCATCTATGTCCATCAGGGATATTTACCTATTTCTTTCTTTGTAGTGTCTTTGTCTGGTTTTACAATTAAGATAATGCTGACCTTGTAAAATGAGCTTGGGAGTCTTCCCTCCTTTAGAATTTTTTGAAATAGTTTGAAAAGGATAGGTGTTCTTTTTTGAATATTTGGTAAAAGTTGCCTGTGAAGTCATCTGATCCAGGACTTTTGTCTGCTGGGAATTTTTTGATTACTCCTTCAATTTCAGTAGTTTCAATTGATCTATTCAGATTTTCTGATTCTTTTTGATTCAGTTTTGGAAGATTTATCCATTTTGTCTTGGCTGTCCAAGAGTTTCTTTTTCTTGACTTTAAGTGAGTGTTTATTAAGATGCATCTAGACATGCAATAAAATGATTGTATATGTGTTCATCTTTTCCACCAAACAATGAACTCCCTGAGTGTATGGATACTTTTATCTTGAGATTCTCAGCAATTAGTGTAGCTGTGGTTGACTGACAATGTATGTTGGAATGAATGAAAACTAATATCATTTTTAATGCTTTTTCTAACAAAGAACCTAGGAAATTACAAATTTGGTGTTGCTACCATAGTGGGTGATAAACTGTTAGTTCTTCCCGTAACATTTGTATTTTAATAAAGGCTTTCTGGAATCGATCCTCTGAGGTATAGGAAAAGCCATAAAAGGAGGAATTTATCAGTATTGGATTTCATGGTGTGGTATTTTGGGAGCCTTTCAATGTCTCTTAAATTAGAATGTATCTTTGTTCAGGGCCAGCAGTAAGAGGCACTGGCTGAGGGTCAGAAAGACTGCTTTCCTACAGGCACTGATGGGGTCAGATCTAGGACTGCCACTTCACTGCCCAGAACCGCATTTACTTCCTTCCAAATGATTTTATATAAACATAGATTATCCAGGAAAAACTGAAATATTCTAAGTGAAACCAATCAGAACACCAAGTCACTTGAAGTAATATCACGGTGGGAAAGTTCACCATGTGAATTAAGGTATTGCTCTTTAAATATCATTGTCTCTCACACTTAGTGTGTTGGTATTACTGATCAAATGACACTTAACAAACATCAGATAAACACTTCTTTGCTATGGCATTAATTAAAGAGGATATTTTCACATCATCATTGAGACATCACTACAGGAAAATGTAATGAAATGGATCATTGAAATTAGCCTGAGATGAATGTTTCCCTCCCCCAAATTTAACCTTCCGACATTTTTAGGTCATGTAACTTTTGATCTCCCCTTGTAATAATGAGGTGTACATTTTACCCTCTTTTATTGTCTCTTTACAATATTATGTTAGTAAGCCTCCCCCTTTTTTTGGTTACACCAATACTGCCCCATGTTTGTCATGATTAAAACAGGACAGTGAAATTCATTTCTCAAGCAGCCATCCTTACTGACTGGCATTTTTTGTTGGGCTAGGTACCTTTGAGAACATCAACCTTGACCAGACTGTGTAAGGCCAGGCTTCTTCCCGACAAACCTTTAAACAGGGAATGCATCCTTCTTAGCACTATTTCTGGTAAACAGGCCAGGCATTAGAGGCTAGTCCTGGTTGAGAACTTAATCAGTTCTACTCATAGTTTAAGGTGATCTTCTGTCTGTGTTAAATGTAATTATAATGAGATGAATGTGCAGTGTAATCATGTTGCATAAACACATAAACTTACAGATTTTTAATAGAATCTGCATTTACTCTTTCCTTGTGAAAATGTTGCTCAACTCTAATAAAACATACATGCATTATCCTCCAGAGACTCTAAGAACGTAAATGGAGGTGAAACAGCAGGACAGAATTCCAATGTCTTAAAATGCAGCTGCGAATCAAAGTTAGAAAGCAAAAGACCTTTTAACTTCAAAGGTAGCCAATTAAGTTGCAAATGCTATTGATAATAGTTGCTTTATTCAGAGCCTTATTTTATAAAACACCATGCTGTCTTGAAACTGAAGAGGTGGTGAAGAAGTTGCCTCCAAAATCCATAATTGAAAGAATCATAAATGTAACAATTATTTCCCTCTATGATTGCTTTCACAATTTCTTGCTCTCTGCAGGATCCTTATTTTTTTCTTTCTTTCATCTCATTGCAACAATCAAGCAATTATAGAGTGATTCATATTTAAGATTAAATTTTGCATGTCTAATGAGGTATATAAAAGTCTCTATTTTTTCATAATTGTGAACTATTTTTATATAATTAATCAACCTTTTAAGTAAATAGGATTGTTTGCAATATATACTTTATATCTCTTTGGCCTAAATTTAATAAGTTTTATCCATCTATGATTTATAATAAAACAATGTAATTAATTTGAATATGGACATAAATAGTATAATATTCAAATTGGAAAAACTACTCTGTATGATGGAAAAGAGATATGAAATAAAAACAGTTCTCATGTGGTATACTTAAATATAATCTTAAAAAATTTCTGTCATTCTCCAGAAGCTATTTCTGGCTTTAAGTACTTTAAAATGTTAGTAATGATCTCAATGAAGATGTTAGTACTTCTCAGGTTCGATATTGTCATTCTGTAGATATCACGCAGTGACAGAGGACTCTTACAAAAATCTATTTTTTTCTTCCCTAGATTTAAGAAGTTCAGTTAATATTGGTTTAAAAGTGATTTCTCTCCAGGCTGGGATTGGAGACTTGCCAGCTTTTTGGGGGAACCCTGATTTAGCAGTTGAGTTTAAGGAGAGGGAAGAAGCCGTCTTTTTTCTTGTGCAGCCCTCACTCAACCCTCTTGTCTGGTGGGGAGAAGAGGGAGTGAAAGCAAGTAGGAAAGAGGGGAGGAGAACTGAAGGGAAGTGAGGGCACAGTTCCAGAGAGAGTCTCATGCATTTTGAACAAACGAAGTTAAAGATCTCCACATGTAAGTTCAAACTCTAATTATTTAAAAACAAAAAAGCCATCAAATTATGTCATCTTAACCAAAGCTAATAGCACTTTATAGTATTGTAGGCTATATTTACAAAATGTTCAAGTATTTCTTATTTCCATTTATATTTTAACAAAATACAAAATGCATTTGTACTTTAACAAAATACTATATATTTTAACAAAACCCTTATGTTTTACATGATTTCAGGGTCCATCTAATTCATTCTTCTAAGTGTATAGTAGAACAACGGAGTACTCTATATTATAATTAGAGTGATTATGTACTTTATTGTCCAAATATGGACACTGAGAATAAAATGGGTTGCTACAGTAATTACCACATGACAACAGGGTTAACCTGGGAAACTAGGTTTTATGAGCACCTTAATTTTAAAAAATAGAAACTAAGATTACCAGATGTTGAGTCATTAAAATTAATTTAATTGCTTTTTTTAGTCTTCTGCCTTATTGACAGAGTGAAAAAGTTAAATGGACCATTCTAATAAAACTAATACTTATGGATTACTTATTAGGTACTAGTCATTATTCTGATCATTTTATTTGTAAAAACATGATTAATCATTATGATAACTCTATAAGTTGTTACCCTTATCCCACACTTATAAATGAGGAAACTGAGGTTTAGAGAGGTTAAATTTCTTATCCAAAGTTGCAAAGCTAGAATAGAGCAGAAGTTTATAATCCTAGAGGTCCAGAGGTCATAAAAAATTGGAAGTTCTGTGTAGAAGGTTGTGAACTAAATGCTTAGACCAATGCAAAGTATCTGGTATTATAAATCGGAAATTAAAGAATGAAGCACTTATGGATGCCCTGCAGTGTGCTTCTTAAGGTGTGGGCCTTACGTATGGCTTCAAGGAATGATAGCCACATGGTGAGCCCAGGGCAAGCCATCAGAGGCCAAAGAAGCATCTGACTGAGGTGAAGTGTAAAGGTAGGGAACGAAGGTTCTTGACCATTTATTTGATATACCCATAAGCTGTATATATACTACCTTGGCTTCAGTTTTTGTTGATAGAAGGGAAAGCCTTACTCTTGCTTCTAGGGAATAATACTCTGAAAATGAACTGGTGGAAACAGGGACAAAAGGAGGTTTTTTTAGTTAATGCACAGAATCTCCTCGGCACAGCCTTCAATCTTGGCTACCACTAACCCGCTGGAGGGAGAAGTTAGCAGAGGTTCTACCACACTGAGCTTGTGTTGAGAAATCACAGAGGAATCATTGGACTGGATTGTTCCTTGACTTTTAGCTCTATTTATGACGCAAAATTATGAAAATCAAAAACTGAGAGGGATATACTGCCAGGTGTAAGGTGAGTTCTGATGGTCTTTTAGGCAGTTATTTTCATCCTTATCAACCAAGATATGTCTAGTTACAATCATTTATCATTAGATTGACTTTGGTATAAACATATATTTATTACATATACTTTGAAACCCTTTGACATATTTTGCCTGAGTTTTCCTGTAAGAATATGAGAACACACTCATTCACTTGGGTTTTAGTTTGTATGCATTAACTGGCAATCTCAGTCTTAATTGTGCTGGTCAGTCTTAATTATACTTGAGGATCCTTTTATTGAGCAGTGGTACCATTGGGAGAAAATAATTCCCATTTTCAAAGTAGAGTGGTACAAATACATTCCAAAAATCAAAACAAAAAATAAGCAATTTAATCAACAGTAACATAAATGATGGGACAATGATAATAGGAATTACTTATATTAATTCTCAGTGCTTATAGTTTAAAAGCGCATTCACCACACATTTTATCCTACCCTAATTTTTTGAATATTATTGAGTTGCAAAATGGTCAAATACAATGTTAAAATCTAAAAAAAAATTGTATTCTCTTAAAAAGCTAACAATAATCACTGTAATTTAGATTACATTTATAAAATATCTATCTATCTATATGTGCTATTAAGAAAACTCTCTAGTTTAAAGTTAGAAAGGAGATCAGAAGTTCTCTAATTCACTCCTGTCCTTCACAGAGTGAGCAGTCGGGAACCAGTATCTTTCACAGCTTGCTCAGGCTTGTTTGGGAGTGCAAACAGGACTGGAATCCAAGTTCCTATCCCCAGCCTGCAGCCTTTTCAATACTTTTTATTCACTTAAAATAAAAATTAATATCATGTGTATTGAATACACATTGCATTCTATGAAACTGGTACTGAAAGATAAAGGCAGAAATCTAATTCAAGGAAGTGAATTTTTTCTCTAACAAAATATCATACTCCTGTGATGCACACAAAGCACCTGCCCAAATCAGCAAGCTGCAGAAATAGTTCTAAATTCTAACCTTGCTTCTGTCACTCTTTTTGTGCTGCTTTTTGTAGGGCAGTTCACTTGAATGATGGTTACCCACCTCTATAGAACAGGGAAAATAGTGTCTTGACTTTCTGAAGCCGGGAAAGGTCTGTGTTTTTTTTTAAAGAATGCATGAATAATGGAAAGGAACTTGAAAATTTCATGTTATGTACATAGTATCATGCTTGATAAGAAGCAAATTATTATATAAAGTACAATAATGATTAAACAAGGCAGAGAATCTTGAAGCATATTTTCTGTTAATGGCCTTGATTTCAATTCTACTCTTCTAGATAGACAGAGTTAACTATTTTTCTGTATATATGTTATTCTTTCTTGACCAAATTCTTGTTAGAAATACTGTATTGTAGAACTATAATAACTTTCCTGGACTTAGTAAGCCAAGTTAAATCATCCATACAGTTTCTCCCTAAACCCCTGCCTTACCTCAATGAACTATTGGTATAGGTCACATTAACTGGGTAATTTCTGAATCTTCTTTACTTTCTGCTATTACAACTGAACCAAAAACAAGGAAGCATGGACACTGAGGGTAAATTGTGAACAAATAGCAGAGCTATTTAATTTTTTTTGTATACAAATGTTTATATTTTTTAGAGGTTAGGGGTAGACTTTCATTTCAGGTTAAAGAGATAAAAATGAAGGAAGAATAAAAATAATTTATTTAGGAGTAATAGCTTTCTTAAATTAAATGGTTAAATTATAATATTAGAATAGGCATAACCCCAATCTATATTTCAACTTCTATACATGCAATACTTAATATAGACACCATTAATAACAAAATATTTGGCACTTTTTAAAATCAGAACTAACACAAATCTATTTGACAAAGGTCTGTTTTCTGCACCTTATTAACATTGTCTATCATACAGTGGAGAACCCTTACTAGCATTATCTATTCATATGTGAATAGATAAAATTCATATTCTTCTTTTTGTTTATCAAAACATGCCCATGTTAATACAGAAAACATAGGTTTGGGTCAAAGAAATACCTTTTAAATAAAAAATATTTATTGCAGTTAATATGTTAGGTCTTCTTTCACGTTTCTGATTATATTTTTATTTTAACCATAAGAGGGCACATTAGTTCAAGAAAAATTAAAGAGAAAACACAGCAACAAAAAAGGAAATAGGCTTAGAAGTGGTAGGTAGAGAAAATTTGTATATTTAATTATGCTTATTTTCACTCAATTTATTGTCATTTGCAACCTAATTTATGAGTTTTTTATTTGATAAGAATTCATGTATCTACAGTTTTATTAAGAAATTACTCTTCATTTTTTATTGCTAACTACTCTCCTAGGAGAATGAAGTTGGCCTAGTTGATTTTGATGAGGCTGCCTGTTATGGGACCAAGGGGGACATAAATCATGGCATTTGAAGAACATCCTGAGTTCAAAGGTATGTATGATTAAGTTATTATGAAGTAAGTAAATGCCAGTCTCTGGTCTTGTAGTTAAAAGAACAACGCACCTATGTGTGAATGAATGCAGCTCAGCAATTATGCTTCACTGCAAGTATTTACAGCCTTTAAAATTTGGTACAAATTATGAGAACAATAGATGGCCCCAGAGTGAATGCACAGCTTTATTTCACTAGAAAGGCTTGACTGAGGTCATAAACTGCAAGAGGGCGGGCAGCTCAAGTGGCTTATGAATGACTGGTGAATTGCAGAATGACTTCATTTGTTTAAAATCTGTGGCAAACTGTTATTATTTCTAATGTTCAGTCTTTTCTCCAAAGGCTGCAGGTTTTTAATCTGCAAAGACTGAAATAGATACTAGCTAGTGTTTAACAATAATGCTTTAGTTAATTTAAGGGACTACTTTAAAGAATTAATCATTATTTAATAAAATTAATTGAACACCTACTAAGTTTCAAGTTCTGGACTAGGTACTATAGAGTAAAGATGGATTAATACATTGTTTTTGGCTTGAAAATGTAATTTTAAAAATTTCCCTGTGATTTACAGAGAAATAAATCAGCAAATAACTAAGGTATATGATATCTTTATGTATTAATGGGAAAACAGAAACAAGATTTATCAAACCTATTACAAAGTATATTTTACATTGTACTTGTAAGGAAAGTGAGGGGTTAGGCAAAATCATTTGTGTATATTATCTCCAGTTTAACCACAGACCTGCTCTGGTAATGTGCTTTTTTTTTTCCCAGAGAGTCGATTATGCAATAAATTGTAGTAATTACTAGCATAAAACAAGGCAATAATGTAATTAAAACCAAAATATTTACTTGGTATAGGAGATACTTTTATGCATTTTAATTCTGCTCCTTGTAAGCTAATAATACTCTAGGAATTTCAGTGTGGCTTTTACATCTGGTGGTTTAGAATTAGCATGTACAAAGAGAGTTCAGAATTATGCTTTAATTATAGTTTGAATGATGATTTGAGTCTGAGCATGAGTTGTCAACAGAATTGTGAACCGGAGGAAAAAGAGATAAGGGCCGTTAATGGGATAAAAAGTATATTTGCAGTCACTTTAAAGTGCCTTTTGTTTTAAAAGAAGTAATTAATGTTAGGAATTAATTGGTTCAGATTCTTGATTTTAAAGTTATCACTTGGTTGCTAAGATGAAGCCTTTTCAAAATTACTACACGATATGCAATGACAGGAACATTTCAGTTGAAAGGTAGAAAACATAATTGAAAAGCAGCTTTTGAGTGCCTGCTTATCACTTTAATTGATAGCAGACGAGACTGAGGAACTAAATGCTGTAGCTCAATAAAAAATGTATTTAGCTGGATTTCACATTATAATGCATGGTTTCCTCTAAACATTATTGCTGAAGTATTCATACAATAGTAGACTTTAAGTGGAACCTGGTCAGTATGTATTAAATATTATAAAGCAATCATTAAATCAGAATTATGTGCAAACAGTGGATCCAGGTGTAGTATCTAAAAATCTTCTAAGGTGCGTAACTCGAATAGAACATTCATAAAATGCAGTCATAAAGAATGATGTTTCAGTTGTATATTTATTGACATGGAAAGCACATTATAAAATAGGCTATACAGTAGGAAGCTAACTACTGTAAGAAAAAATGATATATATAAATGATATATATACATTTATATACATATATAAATTGGAAAAATTAGAAAGGACATAGTTAAAATAGGAAAGGACTAAGTATTAACAGTGGTCATCTCAGGCACTGGAATTATGGGAGATTTTAATTTTAAAATCTCTATTTAAAAATCTCTTTTTTAAAAAAGATTTTATATATTTGTTTTTTAGAGAGAGAGGAAGGGAGGGGAAACAGAAGGAGAGAAACATCGATGTCAAAGAGAAGCACTGATCATTGCCACTTGTACTTGGTCTGACCAGGGACCGAACCTGCAACCCAGGCAAGTGCCCTGACTGGGAATGGAACCCAAGATCTTTCACTTTCTGGGACAATGCCCCATCAACTGAGCCACCCTGGTCAGGGAAAGTTTAATTTTCAATAGGCTTATCTGTGTTTTTCTATTTTTCCACAACAAATATATTTTATTAGATAATAGACAGGACATAGTATTCCAGTTTGCTTAGTGTGTTGCAAGAAAATCTTCATAACTTTATGTATTCTTGATGTTATCCAGTTGGTCCTAACTTAAATTTACAATTCCTATTTATTCAATTTCTTCTGTGTTTGTTTTTATATATTTAATTGTAACAAGTATTAGAATTTAGCAAAATATAACATAGATAATACCTAATTTGTCTCATATAAATGAGAAGCTGAAGTGAATTCAGAAATAGGATAAAAGAACAATTAATCTGAATTTAAACTTTGCAAAAATAGATGTGAATATTTAAGATAATATGAAGGAATTTGCATAGGATGTGACCTAGGAATATAGGAAAAATGAAATAAAAATAAATTGATCCAAATTTTGCCACATCTTTTATCTATACTTGGGAAGGAAGATGATAGAACTATTGGTAATGACTGAGCAAACCAATCATTCAGGATGGATGGTATTTTATTTATTTATTTATAAATAATATTTTATTGTTTATGCTATTATAGTTGTTCCCATTGTACCCCCTTGGCCCCCTTCACCCAACTCCCCTACACCCTCAGGCAATTCCCACACCATTTTTCATGTCCATGAGTCATGTATATATGTTCTTTGGCTACTTTATTCCCTATACTGTACTTTACATCCCCATGACTGTTCTGTAACTACCAATTTGTACTTCTTAATTACTTCACCTTTTTTTTTACCTAACCCCCTGACCCACCTCCCATCTGGCAACCATCAAATCATTCTGTGTATCTATGATTCTGTTCTGCTTCTCTGTTGGTTTTGTTTTTTAGATTCAATTGTTGATAGATATGTATTTATTGCCATTTCACTGTTTATATTTTGGCTCTGTTTTTCTTAAAGAACATTCATTAACATTTCATATAATACTGGTTTGGTGGTGATAAACTTTAGCTTTTTCTTGTCTGGAATGCTTTTAATCTGTCCTTTTATTCTAAATGATAACTTTACTGGGTAGAATAATCTTGTTTACAGGTCCTTGCTTTTCATCACTTTGAATGTTGCTTCCCAATACCATCTACCCTGCAAAGTTTCTTTTGAGAAATTAGCTGACAGTCTTATGGCGGGTTTCCTTGTAGATAACTAACTGCTTTTCTCTTGCTGCTTTTAAGATCCTCTAATTTATATTTAGCCTTTGGCACTTTAATTATGATGTTTACTGGAGTGGGCCTTTTTGGGTTTATCTTGTTTGGGACTCTGTGTGCTTCCTGGACTTGTATGTTTATTTCTCTTACCAAGTTTGGGAAACTATCTGTCATTTTTCCAAATAGGTTTCCAGTTTCTTGCTCTTTCTCTTCCCCTTCTGGCACCTCTCTGATGTGAATGTTGGTACATTTAAAGTTGTCCCAGAGGCTTTTTACACTATTCTCATTAAAATTATTTTTCTTCTTGCTGTTCTGATTGGTTGCTTTCTGCTTCCTTATATTCCAAATCACTGATTTGATTTTTGGCTTCATCACTCTACTGTTGATTCCCTGTAAATTGTTCTTTATTTCAATATTAGTGTGTCTTTTGTTTCTGACTGGATATTTTTAATGCTGTTGAGGTCCTTACTAAGTTCCACGAGCATCCTTATAACCAGTGTTCTGAACTCTGCATGTGATAGATTGTGTTTCTCTATTTCGCTTAGTACTTTTTCTAGGGATTTGTTCTGTTCTTTCACTGGAGCTATGTTTCTTTGTCTTCTGATGTGTTAGTTTCCCTGTGTTGGTTTTTATATATTAGGTAGAGCTACTACATCTCCCAAGCTTGATAGAGTGGCTTAATGTAGTAGGTGTCTTGTGGGTGCCAGTGGCACATTGTCCCCTATTACCCAAGCTGGGTAATAAAGGTACGCCCACCATCTGTGCTGTGTTCACCTCTTGTAGTTGAGCATTGATTACTGTTGACATGTGCAAGGTCAGCCACTGCCTGTGTTCTGTCTGGGGTCACACATCATCAACTAAAAAGCAATATGCAGATGACTGCTACTTGTGCTGAGCTTGGAGGTGCCCAGGACAGGCCAAGCTGTAAACCATGTCTGGCTGCTACTAGTGCTGGGCCTAGGGCAACTTAGTAAGAGGTGTGGGGCTCAATGAAGTCAGATGCTGCTTGTTTGAGAGAATTTAGGAAAGTCTGAAGCATGGGCCAAGACAAGCCATTTGTATGGAGAAGCCACTGGAACAGCTTGTGTGGGCCTGAAAAATGGGTGGGGCAGGGCCTTAGGGAATTACCATGGTTGGGCAAACAGTATGAGCCAGGTCGATGGAGTCTCAGATATAGCACCAGCCTGCTGACTTTGGGGGTTTAGGGGAGGTTCAGAAAAGGAACAATGGCTTCTGCTGGATGACATTTCTGTCTGGGAGAAAGCCTTCCCTTAGCTCTCTTCCTGATGTTGGAAAATTCAGTTCCTCCCCATATATATTTGATGCCTTTCTTTCTTTTTTTAAAAAAGATTTTATTTAATTACTTTTAGAGGGGAAGGGAGGGAGAAAGAGAGGAACAGAAACAGCAATGTGTGAAAGATAATATTGATTGGTTGCCTCTTGCATATGCTTCCAACTGGGGACCTGGCCTGCAACCCAGTCATGTGCTCTGACTGAGAGTTGAACCAGCAACCTCTCAGTTTGGAGGCCGGTGCTCTATCCACTGAGCTACACAAGCCATAGCCCTAATACCTTTCAATCTGCTGCCCTGGCACTGGAGCTCATAAGGTGTGAGTCTGGCTAAGTCTGTGCATGGGCCCTTTAGGAGGAACTGTTTGGGATTCCAGCAGTTCTGCCTTCCATAGCCTCAATCCCTACTGGTTTTTACAGCCAGAAGTCAAGGAAGCTTATCTTCCTGGCACTGAAACCTTGGGCTGGTGGGCTAGTGTGGGCCTGGGACCCCTTGCTTCAGAGATATCCCTCCTGATTTTTATCTGCCTCCTGATTTTTCATCTGGGTGTGGGACCAGCCTGTTCCACATTGCCACCTCTCCTACCAGTCTTGATGTGGTTTCTTCTTTAATTCTGTAGCCATAGGACTTCCATTCAGCTCAATTTCTGACAGCTCTGAATGATGGTTGTTCTACAGTTTAGTTGCAATTTTGATGTGGTCATGCAAGCAGTCAGGTTTACCTATGCCTCCATCTTAACCAGAAGTATACTTTCCTTTAAAGAAAGATGATGGGTTGGCTGGCACCCTGGCTACCCATTTCTATCAAGTTGTATCCCTCTGAGTGAGGGGAAAAAATATGTTCCAATAGATCTGCCCAAGGAGAGTTTATTTTGTTATTTCTATTTAAAAGAATGTCAGGGCACTGTAACTCAGACATCACTTCAGTGTGAATAGTTGAACCACACATACAAAAATCAAATGAGATGGATTTGAGTGAAGGTTGAGCAGGAATTTCCATTGACAAGAAGAGTGGAAATGGCTTCTAACAATTTGCATGAAACACATACACACACAGGTATAGATATTACAGCACTTTGTGGCATCTCTAATCTAGGTTAAACAGGATCAAGCTATAAAAGAAAAAATGCTTTGCTGGTCAAATTAATAGCTAATTATGAGGCAAGCACTTATTGAGTTGTTGCAAATAAATGTTACAAAATCACAGTTTAAGGGAGAAAGTTATGTTTCAGGGGATTCGGTATTAAGCTTCTTTCTTCTTTTTCTGATTAAATGAGGTGGTCTAGTGGGTGTTTTATTTTTTTCTGCTTCATCAGCTTTCTTAATTCTGACATGTGGAAAACAGTTTTTAACCACTAGTGAATAATCAATTTTCCATTACAATTTTATTAACAGTAAGTAATCAGTCTCACAATTTTACTTAGAATGTTGGTTTAAATATATCCGGCTATAATTTTTTCAGCCCAAATGAAAATTTGTAGACCAACCATGTTTCAAATTGGTCCTTTAACCCATGAACTGATTTTCTTGAGAGAGAAAGCTTAGAAAATTTTCTAATTAGTGCTAGGACCTGATTTTCTGTGGCTCACTGCTTCATATATTCTATGTCTTCAAATTAAGCTGTAGGAAGTGTCTCTAAAGGTTGGTGTTTTCTATTGATTTTTACAATTATTCTTAGTAATTTAAAAGTTAACTGTGGCCCTGGCTGGTGTGGCTCAGTGGATTGAGCGCTGGACTGTGAACCCAAAGGTCTCTGGTTCGATTCCCAGTCAGGGCACATGCCTGGGTTGCTTGGCCAGGTCTCCAGTAGGGGGCATGTGAGAAGCAACCACATATTGATGTTTCTCTCCCTCTCTTACTCCTTTCCTCCCCCTCCCTAAAAAAAAAAGTTAACTGTGCAGTGATTTTTAAAGAATGGACTAGAGCCTTGAGTCAGCACACACTCCTCAACACCCACGCAGGGAGGAAAGATCTTTGTATCCCTTTATTGGCTCCAAGCATAAGAGGGGTCCACACAGGCTCCAGCTGTTCATTTCCTGTGTGTAACTCTCCCTTTCTTTCAGCCTGCACTTCACGCCCTCAACGCCTCTTTCCTTATCAGCTGAGAGGAGATTAGTGTAGCATACCTGAGAAACGGAAGATCATTAACTAGAAAGGTGCTTCTAGGCAACAGGAAATTTTGTCCTTGGGAAGGTTTCAAATCTAAGAAAGTGATTAATTTCTCTGTGGAAGGTGATCACATTTTTGTCTTCTGATGCCCTTCCCTAGTGCAGTTGTATGGAGCGCAACAGAGGGAATATGACTCCTCTCTCATCAGCCCGCAGTTTGTCTCCCTCCTTTCTGTGACTTTCTTTTCTGCTTTCATTTTGGCAGTAGTAGAACATTGCAGGGATTTGGAATACATTTTTATTTATATTTTTGTGAAGAAAAGATCAGGAATATGTTTTAGGGAATATAACACAGTATTTTTCTTAATGTGCATGTACTGTCAAAAGTTTTTGTTAAATGTATCTGTTTATTAAATGGAAATTGAAAAGTAGAGAATATAGTTGCCTCTACTTGCCTTTCTCCACTCCATAGTTGCATGTCTCTTCTTCTGTAGTGAGAGAGAACTCTGGTTCTGGCAACAGCAGCACATTTACTCATATGCTTATCCCTTCGATGCATGTAGAACAGCTTAAGAATCCACGTACCTTTCCCACCACAAAATAAATCTACTGAGATGAGTTCTAGATTTGTTTGCGATTCTTTTACTCACTAGCTGGTGTTTAGAAGTAACTTTATTAGGTCTTTATTTCTCCCAGACTGGATCTCTTATTTCTATTTGCATTTAATTTTAGGTTTTCCCTCATCTTTGTTGATTTAGTTTTATTTTTTGAATATGTAGAACATTAACACACTTCCACAAGTATCCCCCCTTATTCTCAGGAGATACGTTTTAAGACCCCCCAGTGGGTGCCTGAACTGAGTCTTATATATACTATGTTTTTTCCTATACATATATGCATACCTATGATAAATTTTAATTTATAAATTAGCCACAGTAAGAGGTTAACAACAGTAACTAATAATAAAATAGAGCAATTGTAACAACAAATTGTAGAAAAAGTTACGTGAATGCGATCTGTCAAAACATCTTGTACTTTGATGATGTGAGGTGATCAATGAATCAAGTGAGGAGATGATATCAGCATTGTGATGTAGCATTGGGCTACTGTTCACCTTCTGATGTATTGTCAGAACTAGGGTCATCTGCTTGGGGAGATCCTGGATTATAGAGCCATGATGAGGTACTGGATGTCAGGGGGAGATGATGTCAATGGTTGGGGATCCTCAGTAGCAGAAGGTTTTTTACCAAAAAGTTTTGGAAGAACATTGTAATCAGAAGTTGTCTTTTTGAGTCATTCAAGTATCGCTGTGGAAGTTGTAATCCTTTGGTGTTCATATAGGTCACTTTAATACAGCATTCCATCTGAGGATTGTATTCCATAATTTTTTCTTTTTTCCCCCTCATCTGAGGATATGCTTATTGATTTTAAAGAGAGGGCAAGGAAAGAGGGGGAGAAACATCCATGTGAGAGAGAAGCATTGATCAATTGCCTCTCACATGTGCCACTTGGACTGAGTCTACACCCCAGGCATCTCCCCTGACTGGGAATCGAACCCATGACCCTTTGTTTTGTAGGACGATGCTCCAACCAACTGAGCCACACTGTCAGGGACATAATTTTGTCTTTAATGCCTATGAAATTCAAAACAGTTTGGCAAATTTTGGTAATGTCTGTATTGCTGGTTCTGCTTCAGTTTTTTCATCTTCCTCTGTAGATGGCTTAAATTCTTCCAGTTCCTCACTGTTAACACTTCTGGATGGCTTTCAGTGTGTTCTTTCACCTCTTTAAGCATGTCAGCAAATCTTTATTTATCAACATGTCTTGCTGTGTGAATGATTTTCCTAACTTCTCCATTGATCCTTGGGAAATCATTAAAATCATGCACAACTTCAGTTCTTAAATTCTTCCAGAAGGCATTTATAGCTTCTGGTTTTAATTTATCCACTGCAGCTTTTATGAATGTTATTGAGTTAGCAGTAGTGAATGATTTCCTGCATGGTGTCTATATTAGGGTCTGCATCAGTTGCTTGTCGAGTATGATAAAAAAGCAACAACCCAGGTGGGCGTATGTAGCCTTGATAAACCAAATTGCTTCCCCCTGGTGGAGGAGCTGAAGCAATGAGATTATATTTTGGGGTAAAAATACAAATTCAACATGTTCAGTTTCATAGCAAAGATTCAGGATGGCCAGATGCATTATCTATTATTAATACTATTTTAAATTCCAACCCTTCCTTTTTCAAGGAAGGATGAAAAGTTGGTGAAACCATTTCATAAACAAGATGGTTGTTACTCATATTTTTTATTATGTTGCCAGAACATGCAAATAATTTTTGTTTTTGAGAGTGTAGGTTCTTTGCTCTGTATACTACACTGAGCTTTATCATATGCCCTTCAGTGTTGCCACCACAGTACAGTACTAGAGTTAGTCTTTCCTTCTGTCTTTCTGTCTTGGTGCTTCTTTTGCACTTACATGAATATAGATTCTTCTGCCAGAAAGGCCCAGTTTTATCACAATCAGAGACTTGTTTGGATGATATCCTTTATTCTTAAGTTCTTCATCTCTGTCAGAAATGAGGCAGCAGCTTCTTCCTTCTTCATCAGCAGATAGCAGCTCTACAGTAATTTTTATAGTTTGCAGTTCAAAACTATTTCAGAGTTTGTGTAATTATCCCTTACTTGCAGTAAGTGGCTAGGAGTCACGCATTTCCCAGGATCCCTTGCTGAAATCTTCCTATAGGCTCAGTGCTTTCTAATGCAACGTGTTCATGTCAGTTGGGATACACTTTAGGCACATGGTTTCCACCCACAAATTTAATGCCTTTTCCATCTTAATGAAGCTCTTATATACACTGTGGCCATAACTTTTGTACTTTGAAATGCAACAGCAAAACTAGCATGAATTTCTCTTTCCTTTTTCACAATTTCACAGATAGCTTTGTTTTAACATAGATCTTAACAACCTCAGTATATGATTTTCTTCTTACTAAGTCAAGAAATTTTACCTTTTCACTTAAAGGAGGCACTTTGTGACTTCTCTTTGACAAATCTGAATTGTCAGCATCACAACTCTTGTATTTTAGGACCTGTATTTTAGTAACCCTGAATGTAAAATTAGGGTTACTTGAACACTAGTGTTGTAATACCTCAACAATCATTCTGATCACCAAGACAAATGAGTGAGTAAGGTGCGGTTAGCACATACAGCCTAGACAGGCTGGATGAAGAGAGGGTTCCTGTCCTGGGTGGGACAGAGCGGGAAAGCGTGAGGTTTCATCATGCTAGTCAGAACAGCGTGCAATTTAAAGTTCATGAATTATTTACTTCTGAAAATTTTTTGTTAAATATTATTGGACCCCATTTAACTGCAGGCAACTGAAACTGTGGAACATGAGATCTAGCATGGGGGGGGGACCACTGTAGGGTATTTTGAAAGAGAGAGATGCCTCATTCATGTAACTTTTACTATAGTATATTATTATAATTGTTCTATTTTATAATTAGTTACTGTTACTAATCTTCTACTGTGGCTAATTTATAAATCAAACTTTATTACAGATATATATGCATAGGAAAAAATAGTATATATACGGTTTAGTACTATCCATGGTTTAGGCATCTCCTGGGGGTCTTGGAACATGTCTGCATGAATAAGGGGGCTACTGTATACTCATCAGACTCTGTAACATGTGGTATTATTTTGAATATTATTCAGAAATTTGGTGATTACTGTTTCTTTTTTATTTCACTTTTTCAAAAAGTGTTTAATAAAATAAAAAATAATTTCCCGGTTGGAAGGCCTTTTTGATATTTGATTGCATTTTTCGATTCTAATTTTGTGCATTCTGATCAGTCTGTGTTGTTTATTATGTTTCTTCTTTATGCAACTTGATGTTTTCGTTGTCACCTAATATATTATCAATTTTGGTGAGTTTTTTATGTACACTCTGAATTTTTTTCAGGGTTAGTGTTGTATTTCATACATATTTATAAGATATAGTCTTCCCTGACTAGTGTGGCTCAGTGGGTGGGACATTGTCCGACAAAGTGAAAGGTTGACTGTTCCATTCCCAGTCAGGGTACATGCCTGGGTCGTGCATTTGTGGAAGTCGGGTTGTGTATGAGAGACAACTACTTGATGTTTCTCTCTCACATTGATATTTCTCTACCTGTCTTTATACCTTCCTTCCACTCTCTTTAAAAAATAAATAAATAAAAATTAAGAAAAAGATCTATGAATTATATTGTTAAGATTTTCTATATTCTTATTTATCTTTTTTCCAGTTGATGGGTTTTGTACTGATAATGGTGTGCTAAGTATTACATTTTTCTATTATTTGTGTTTCCATTTCTTTCTCTTTGCATCATTAAGTTTTTTTATTTGCACATGTACTTTTTGTGTTATTTGGGACATGGGTATTTATAGCTATTGTATCTTCCCTGTGAATTCTGGCTCTTCTAGCATTAAAAAGTGTTTGTATTTTTCTTAAGTATTGCTTTTTTGACACAAATTCTACTTTATATTAGGATTACAAACTCTGCTTCCTTATTGTTTCCATTTGCATTGTGTATCTATACCCATATTTTTGTTTAGTCTTTTAATGTCACTGCTTTAGATGTTTCTCTTGTATACAGCATAGTAGGTTCTGTTTATGTACAACTATGAAAATATTTTTCTTTTTATAAGCAAAGTAAGCCAATTTACATTTATTGATATGACATATATTTGGTGCTGTGCCATGTTATTTTATGTTGTAATTACATACATAATTGTGTGTATTATATTACATTTACTCTTTATCTAACTTGTGTTTGGTCCTTTCTAAAGTTTCTTTTGGTATTTAAGAAAATTTGTACTTTTTATAGTTCTTTTAA
Source organism: Artibeus jamaicensis (assembly GCF_021234435.1). NCBI lineage: Eukaryota > Metazoa > Chordata > Mammalia > Chiroptera > Phyllostomidae > Artibeus > Artibeus jamaicensis. Next base: position 37,371,454 of record NW_026521812.1, on the reverse strand, counting down.
TTCCCCTCTTTCTTAAAATTACAATCTTATTCGCCAGTATTTTTTAGAATATTATACATGTATTTATCTGTTTCTTTTCAGAAGTTTTTTTTTTAAAAAGATTTTGTTTATTTAGTTTTAGACAGAGGAGAAGGGAGGAAGAAAGAGAGGGAGAGAAATATCAATGCGTGGTTGCTTCTCATGCACCCCCTACTGGGGACCTGGCTCACAACCCAGGCATGTGCCTTGACTGGGAATCAGACTGATGACCCTTTGGTTCGAAGGTCAGCACTCAATCCACTGAGCCACAGCCAGGGCATCTTTTCAGAAGGTTTTTTAAAAAATTGTTTTTCGTTACAGTTGTTCTGCATTTTTCTCCATTGTTCTCCTTAACCGCATCCCCCTGCTCCCCTCTGTTGTCCATGCCCATGAGTCCTTTATTCATGTTCCTTTGCTTGCCCTTTCCCCTTCTTTCTGCTGTTATCTGATCACTGTCAGTGACCCCTGCCCCCTCTGGTCACTATCAGTCTGTTATTTATTTCCAAGTCTCTATTCATTTTGTTCATTTGTTTGCATTGTTGATTAGGTTCCACTTATGGGTGAGATCATACAGTGTTTGTGTTTCACCAACTGGCTTATTTCACTCAGCATAATGCTCTCAAGTTCCATCCACACTGCTAAAAGGGGTAGGAGTTCCTTCTTTCTTTCTGCCGTGTAGTATTTCATTATGTAAATACAGTTTCTCTATTCACTCATTTACTGATGGGAACTTGGGCTATTTCCAGCACTTGGCTATTATGAATAATGCTGTTGTGATCATTGGGATGTGTGGTTCTTTTGAATTAGTGATTCAGGATTCTTTAGGGCAAAAGACCTGCACAGACACTTCTCAGAGGAGGACATACAGATGGCCCATAGACACATGAAAAAATGTTCAACATCACTAGCCATTAGAGAGATGCAGATGGAAATCACAACAAGATACCACTTCACAACAGTCAGAATGTCCATCATTAATAAATCAACAACTAACAAGTGCTGGCAAGGTTGTGGAGAAAAGGGAACCCTAGTGCACTGTTGGTGGAAATGCAGACTGGTGCAGCCACTGTGGAAAACAGTATGAAATTTCCTTTAAAAAAAAAAAGAACTGCCTTTCTATCCAGTGATCCCATTGCTGGGACTATACCCTAAGAATGTTGAATCATTTGCCAGTTTTAAATGGTATCTTTTCATTCTCACTTATTAACTGTATAATGACTTCATTTTTATCTTTATTTAAAAAAATTCTTTATTCTTTCATTATTTAGTTCCATTCATTTTACTTTGTTAGAATACACATTGTTCATAAGTTATCTTTTTTCTTTTTAAAGATTTTATTTATTTATTTTTAGAGAGAGGGGAAGGGAGGGAGAAAGAGAGGGAGAAAAGCATCTATGTGCAAGAGATACATTGATTTGTTGTCTCTAGTACACCCCCAGCTGGAGGTCCGGCCTGCAGCCCAGGCATGTACCCTGACTGGGAATTGAACCAGTGACTCTTCAGTTCTCAGGCCCTCATTCAATCAATCCACTGAGCCATACCAGCCAGGGCCACAAGTTATTTTTTCTAACTAATATCCCTACTCTTTTAGTTGTAGCACTGTAATTAAGTATGGTAAATATTTACCACAGTGCTTCTCCTGACATTTCCCTAATTCCTTATTGGTTGGGTAAAGATCATCCTCTATTTTGTTATTTAAGAGAGGCACCGGTGAACAATGTTCTCTGAGTTTCTGCTCATTCAAAACTTCTTTCTATAGCTTTAAAGGACAGCTTGGGAGGATATAAAATTCTTCACTCTTCCTTCCATTGAGTTTTTTGAGAATGCTGTCCCACTGCTGCCTTCCTTTATATATGGCTCTTGAGAAGTTTCCTACCAGTCACATTTTCTTAGTTTATAACTTCTTTTTGTCCGTAGGTCTGGAGAATTTTTTCTTTGTTTATCAAGTCCAGTAGTTTTACTCAGATTGTTTTATGTAGTTTTGTCATGTATACAATGATACCTTTAAATATGTAAAATTTGTTATCTCCCATTACCAGAAATTTTTCCCTTGATTAAACTTTAGTTCTGGTATATTATTTTGTGTTTCTTCTAGTGGGATTTCAATTACCACAAGTATATTGGACCTTCTTTTCCTGTTTTCCATTTGAAGCATTTTTTGATCTCCTTATCTTCTTTATCTTAGTTTAATTCTGTTGGTTGTTATTCTGACTTTTCAACATTTCTTATTAAATATTTATTTGAATAACTTATAATTTATTCTTTCTGGTATGGTTTGTCCTTTATACCAACTTCTTCATTTAACCAACTCCCATGCTTATTTTTCAGTTTTTTAAAATTCTTAAGTTTTGAATTTCTAAGTCTAATTTACTGTTAATTTTCAAAGTGTTCATTTGACACTATTAATTCAGTTAGGAGAAAACAGTAGTTTTCTTCTGTGTCATGGATTTTTTTTGGAGGGAGAGATAATTTTCATCAACTGAAATGCCATTATTCTTTTCTTTGTACAGTAACTTTATGAGAAGCTATTTATTTCTACTTCTAGGCATTTTTTTATTACAGTTTCTAATTTAAGAGCAATGTTTCCTGAAATATAATGAAGTTCAGTCTTTTCAATCAATGATATTACTAGTGCTGATGCAGGTGGAGGAATTGGTCTTTCTTTTTCCTTTATTCTTGTAGAACTTAAAAAATTTCTTTTATTAAAAAAATTGAATTTAGGGACTTCCACCAAGATGGAGGCATAGGTGGAAGCACTGCACCTTCTTGCACAACTAAGTTTAAAAAAACAAAGTTTTAGCAACAAAAACACAGCCAAACCACAGAAAATTGAACTACACGGAAGTCTGACAAGACCGAACCCTTCAGCCAAATCGGTAAGAGGGGCAGAGCCAGCAGCAGAGTGGGGTCGGGCAGGAAAGATCCACCGGACCTACCCAGGTACACAACCCAGATGCACCAGCAGCTGTGGGCGGATCCCAGGTGTGGAGAAGCAGATGGACCCACTGAGGGCAGAAGGCGGTGGACCCACTGAGGACTGATTGAGGTCACACGCGTGCAAATAAACTGGTGAAGGAATTAGCAGTGAGACAGACTGCACAGGCCCCAGTGGCAGGAAGAGGCAGAGGGCACCACCATTGTCCCTCTCTGGCCCCGTCCCCAGATACAGCGTCACAAATCAGTGACCTGGGTAGCCCCACTCTGGTGAACAACTAAGGCTCCGCTCCTCATAAGTAACAGGCACAAACAGATCAAAACATGGCTCAAAAACAACTCAGAGCCCCAGAGCCAGTAAATCTAAGTGACCAAGAAATAGCCAAACTTTCAGATGCACAGTTCAAAACACTGGTGATCAGGATGCTCACAGAACTGGTTGAATTTAGTCACAAATGAGAGGAACATATGAAGGCTAAACTAATTGAAATGAATGGACATGCACAGGAAACCAATAGTAATGGAAAGGAAACTGGGACTCAAATCAAAGGAGTGGACCAGAAGGAGGAAAAAAAGGACCAAACAGAAAAGGATGAAGAAACAAGAATTCAAAAAAATGAGGAGAGTCTTAGGAACCTCCAGGACATCTTTAAACGCTCCAACATCTGAATTATAGGGGTACCAGAAGGGGAAGAGGAACACCCACGAGTGGAAAACTTATTTGAACAAATAATAAAGGAGAATTTCCCCAATCTGGCAAAGGAAATAGACTTCCAGGAAGTCCAGGAAGCTCAGAGAGTCCCAAAGAAGTTGGACCCAAGAAGGAACACACCAAGGCACATCATCATTATATTAGCCAAGATTAAAATGAAAGAGAGAATCCTAGAAGCAGCAAAAGATAAGGGGACAGTCACCTACAAAGGTGACTACAAAGGAGTTCCCATCAGACTGTCAGCAGATTTCTCGAAAGAGTCCTTACAGGCAAGAAGGGGCTGGAAAGAAGTATTCCAAGTCATGAAATCCAAAGACCTACATCCAAGATTGCTCTATCCAGCAAAGCTTTCATTTAGAATGGAAGGGCAGATAAAGTGCTTCTCAGATAAGATCAAATTTAAGAAGTTCATCATCACCAAGCCCTTATTATATGAAATGTTAAAGGGACTTACCTAAGAAAAAGAAGATTAAAAAGATGAACAGTGAAAGGACAGCAAACTCACAGTTATTAAGAACCACACCTAAAACAGAAGCAAACTAAGAGGACGGCTAGATCAGGAGTGGAACCACAGAAATGGAGATCACATGGAGGGTTAGCAACAGGGGAGTGGGAGAAGGAGAAGGGGGGAGAAGGTACAGAAAATAAGTAGCATAGATGGTAGGTAGAAAATAGATAGGGGGAGGACAAGAACAGTATGGGAAATATAGAATCTAAAGAACTTGAGACACATGGTCATAAACTAAAGGGGGGAATGGTAGGGGAGGGGTGTGCAGGGTGGAGGGGAATGAAGGGGGAAATAGAACAACTATAATGGCATAATTAATAAAATATATTTAAAAAATTGAATTTATTCGAGTGACATTGGTTCACAAAACCACACAGTTTCAAGTGTACAACTCAATAAAACATCATCTGCATGCTGCATTGTGTGCCCAAAGCTCCAAAGTTTCTTTCTGTCCCCATTTTTTGCCCCTTTGCCCACCTCTACCTACCCACCACCCCCTTTTTCTGTGGCTATTACCACTTTGTTGTCCGTGTCTTTGTATTATGTATATAATATATTTTATTATATATGTGATATGTAATATATGTAATATATATGTATAGATAGAGGAGAAGGGATAAAATTCAATATAATATTACACATAATATATATGATATTACATATATTACACATCACATACCACACACATAGCAGTATCACCTGTGTGATTACATATATGTAATATATTGCTTATATTAAATATGTAATATATAACATATGTGTTTTTTCCTTAATTTCTTTCTTTCACCTAGTCCTTCTAACTCCCTCCCTTCTGACAGCTGTCAGTCTATTTATTCCCTGTGTTCATGGCTCTCTATTTTGTTAGTCAGTTTATTTTGTTCATAAGATTCCACATATAATTGAGATCATATTGGTATTTGTCTTTTTCTAACTAGCTTATTTCAGTTAGCATAATAATCTCCATGTCCATTTATAGTGTTGCAAAAGGTAAGATTATTTCTTCTTCCTCTAAGGTCGTGGTCAATGGCTCGTACAACGTTATCATCTACTTTTTCATTTAGCATTGTTCTACATGAGCATTGATCTGTCTATATTTCATACTTAACCTTTTATTGGCATCATATATCCTGTTTCAGAATGTGCTAGGTTTTGGAGACTTGGATTTTCTTAAGTTTTTCAGTGTTAGAGTAAAGGTGTTATAAATATCTTAAATTTTTTTACTGCCTTTGAATGATTTCTTCCCATTTCTTCTTAAAACTCTTTTCTCCTTTGGGTTTTTGGAAAGTACTGTCATAGTCTTTCTCTGCCTTTTTTTTTGAAATGGCCTCTTTATCTGTTCTTGAACCTTAACTGTCATTTAGGTCTCTGAAGCAAACCATTTGGGAGTTTTTCACTCTTTCAGGAGATAAAGTGGTGAATAGGATATGGCTGCTGCTTTCAAAGACCATGCAGTCTAGAAGAAGATATAGTCATTCAGGTGCACTTGCAAGAGAGTAATATGGGTTCTGTAAAAAGAAGATATACTGCAGAGGCTCATTAGTTCTACTGGGTGAGGGAAGATCAGAAAAGTTTATACAGAAGATATCTTTTTTGAATTCAGTTTTGAAACAGGGGTAGAAACATGAAAGCAGGCTAAAATAACTTCCAGGGCAAAGGTAGGAAGCTATTGCTATAACCAAGGAATGAGATGACAGGGGTCTAAAGCAAGATGGCAGTAATGAGAATAGACAGATAGGAAGGTGGAAAAACCAGCAGCTAGGATTTGGTCACTGATTGGCTACACTCAGTGAAGTAAAAGAAGGAGATGAAGATGAATCCCATGTTGTGACTTCAGTGACAATAAATATTTGTCCAGTGAATGAATAGCATACATAATGGTACTAATGCAGATAGAGAATTAAGAGAATTAATTCAGTTTTGGCTGATTTAAGTTGGAGGTGCCAGTGTCAGATGAGTGGTTGGATATACAATGAAACTAGACATCTGGAGAGAGGTTTGGGCTGGAGCTATGTGGTCAGCACTATATGGTAGAACTATGTGGTCAGCACTGAGTTGTTCCTTATTTCTACTTGTTGCAGGTCTTGCCTACCTAGATATTCTGCCATCACCTAAAATTCATCATAATCAAATTGTAACTCTTCAGCTTTGTCCCCAAACTAGTTTCCTTAACTCCTTCATGGTTAATATCATACTGTTATACCATTTGCCTCTAGACTCTAAGTCACAGAGATAAGCTGTATGCTTTTTATCTTTATTGGTGTTGCCAAAGTTGCATATTTTCAAGTCCTGTAATTTCTTTCTTCAAAAATTTTCTAGAAACCTAGGTTTTAGTCCTGACTTCCCTAACTGGGAAGATGATGACTTGTACAAACTATACAACTTTCCAAAACTTCAGTTTTTACATCTGAAAAAAAGAGGGCTTTGAATTCGATAGCCAGTAGTTTCTCTTCCAGGTATTCTGTCTATTGCCTTTTCTTTCTGATTCTGACATTACCATTCAGGTTATAACTGCTCCAAACTGGTGTCACAGCTTTTGGTGTCATTCTCATTCATTCTCTGCATGTAACTGTCATCTGAAGCTTCCTTACATACTAATCTTTCATGTTATATCCTTGTTCGAAATTAGCCTAATGGCTCTGTTTTGCTGATTGCATTAAGTATCAAGATTTTACAAAATGATTTCTACTTAGTCAAGCTTCTCTCTCATTGCCTTATAACATCACACCTTATCTTTAGTCAGTTTAGGCTTCTGGCTGATTTCTTCAAAGAATTTGATCATGATCTTTACCCCACTTGAAAATCCAGTACCTTTCCCTCTGAATCCTAAACCGTCTTTCAAAAATGAACTCAAGTCCTCCCCTCCAGGGAGATTATACTGAATTATTTCATTCCTTAGTTTTCTCTCTTCCTTAGATTTCCAAGAGCATTTGTATTCTGTATCACAATTTAGCTATTCATTGACTTGATTTTTGATTGATTCTTGTGCAGGGACCATCTTCTGTGTGTGCCACAGCCTAACAGAGTATGAAGCCTAACACACCGTAAATACATAATAGTATATTAGCTTTCAGGAGCACAAACATTTCTCAAAGCAAGGAACAGACTATAACCTCAGTGCTTGAAATAGCAAAACAAAATAACAAAGGCAGAGCTCTGTTGGAGGGATAGCACCTGTAAGATGATTAAAAAATCATACACCAGCATGGACATGGGTAATTGAAGAGCCTAAATAGTCTATTAAATAGAAAATTAACTCTTGAATTATTTTTGGTGTTTACACACAATTACCAATTTGGGAATTATGGGTTTAGGTATCATCATTAGAAACTGTGCATTTAGGAATTAAATTGTCTGCATTATCATAAAAATATTTTGGTTTTAAGGATATCATTTTTAACTACTGGAGAAATTTAGTGCAGTTTCAAGTTGCGTATTGTTTTAATGGTTCAGAGTTAAAATAGATTACATGAATTTTGTGAAGAAAGCAGCCACAAAATAAGCCATAGAGTACTCGGTTATGCCTCTAGGTGATACTTACCTGAGTTTTGGAATTTGTATGCCTCTTTGGACTTCATAATTTACTTCTGTTACATTACATTTTAAAATAAAAGAGAACTTATCTGTGACACTTCATCTTTTCTCCATAACTGTCATCAAGCACTTACCCGGTTTTGTAATTATTATTTAGCACTTTCAAATATTGCAAGGCACCTTGAAGTCATTTTAATTATTATAAGTGTGTTACAGAAATACTATATGATTCTATATGAATTTCTATATGAAATTTTTCTGTTTTCTCTGGGTTTTTGGCTATCTCCTGCTTATAAGAAAGTTTATTTTGCTACGCCACTGCCTTTAAAGTTTTCAAGTCTCCCAGATTAACAATGCACCACAGAGCAAGACAGACTAACCTGAAGTCAGAATTTAAATGGCCTAATGCAGGATACCAAAGAGAATCATGATTCATATTCTATGTTGCATAACTTGAACAAATATCGAGACTCCCAGGAGCTGGATGTCAGCAAGTTTTAACACAGTGGCTCTCAGTGTAGCAAAAGTAGTTGAAAACCACATCAAGGATTGAAACGCTGAAGGGTCAAATCTGTGTCCTAAATCACAGGAGACCCAGGGAATATGAAGTATAGCTGAGACCTTGTGGTTTCCATCTGTTCAAAAACAACTTGGGTAAACATCTCAGTTGGTATTCATTTCATGCCCTCATCCTGCTGGTGTTTGCTTACTCTTCACCGCATATGCATTATATATTTTTATTAACTGTGTGCAATCTGCTTTTCTGTGATATGGATGTGATTGCACAGTTACTTGTCATGTACAGTAGACCCCATTATCCACAGGAGATATGTTCCAAAATCCCCCTCACCCTGGATACCTGAAACTGCATACAGACCTCTGTTAGAGTTCAGTTTATAAATTAAGCACAGTAAGGGATTAACAGCAATCACTAATACTAAACTAGAACAATGATAAAAATATACTATACTAAAGGTTGTGTGAATGTGGTCCCTCTCTTTGTCAAAATATCTTATTGCGTTGTGCTCACCCTGCTTCTTCTGGTGATGGTGTGACCTGATATAGTGCTTGCATGATGAGATAAAGCAAAGTACTCAGAATGGTGCACAATTTGAAACTTATGATTTGTTAATTTATGGAAGTTTCCTTCTAATATTTTCAAATAGTGGTTGACTCTGGGTAACTGAAATTGTGGAAATTGAAATCATGAATAAAGGGTTACTAACTGTAATGATAATGACACCATCATATGGTTTATATTTTACAGTTTACAAAACACTTTCATATTTTGCAGTTTACAAAACACTTTCACTAGCTTGTGATGTACGTAGGGCAGAAGTTATTTTACTCATGAGTAATTTGAAGCTAAGAGCAGTTAATTGATTTTAATGATGGTTTTTATGTAATGTATATTTTATAATTAAAAAATAAGCCATGGCTTGTGTAGCTCAGTGGTTGAGCACTGGCCTGTGAATCAAAGAGTCACTGGTTCAATTCCCAGTCTAGGGCACATGCCTGGGTTGCAGGCCAGGTCCCCAGTAAGGGGTGTGCAAGAGACAACCACACATTGATGTTTCTCTCCTTCTCTTGCTCTCTTCCCCCCTCTAAAAAAGAAAATAGAATCTTAAAAAAATAAAAATAAAGGAACTGGTACTGATACATGCTATTGCATAGATAAATCTTGAGAACATTATTTGTATGAAAGAAGTCAGACACAAAATACCACATGTTATGGTTCCACTAATATGAAAATGTTCTATACTTTTGGTGACATTTGTACATATCTGTAAATATACTGAAAACTATTGAAATGCATACTTTCAATGGGTGACTGGTATGTATGGTTTGTGAATTATATTTCAATAAAGCTGCTAAAAGTTTTAATTAGTTTTAAATCTAGGGTCATATTTATTTGAACTTATGAAGGCCTAAGTGGTATCCAGTAAATTCTGGAACCTGATTCTGATGACGTGCTGGAAAAATGAAGAACAAATAAATGAATAAAAACTGAGATTTAGACTGGTTGTCCGAGAAGATCAGGAAGGTCTGTGAGTGGGCCTGGGAGTTCTCCAGTAATGGTGGCAAAAACAAAGGCAAGACTATGAAACAAACTGGTTGATCACAGACCTTTATTCTACTCTCTATCATTCATTAAGCAGCCGACGAAAATCATTTCCTTTCTCTCTTTCCTCAAGGAGCAACAGCTGCATCCAGGCAGGAAGTAGAAGACAACAGCAGTGGATGACCTTGTAGAGAAAAAAAAAATCACAGGTGAGATCTCCGTTTATTCCAGCTTGGGTGAAGCCAGAATGGGAAAAGTGTATCAGTGTGGCTTTCCAAGAACAGCTGGGGCCTGCAGAGGACTTAGCTGAAGAATGCAGGTTGAAGGCTCGCAAAAGTGCGCAGCTCAGCCGTCAATTCAAAGTATCTTCCCGAAAAGCAACTTCTTGCACAGCTTCTATCGTATTATCCAAATCTCTCCCCTGGAGGGTTTTCTTTTTTCCTTGTTGAGCAGAGCTGTTGAGCAGGCATCTTTTGAGAACAGTCTCCAAAAAAATTTCCACACCTCGGGATCCGCCTTAACCAAGGCTTCCCCTGGTGAGGGACGCGGCTCGGAGAGAGCAGCCCCGGGCACACTCTTCGTTGGCGGCCTGGGAGATCCAGGGCTCCGGGCTACGTTGCTGTGGGGCTGCTGTTGCCTTCCCACCTGACCCTCCTCCTCGCGGGGGTCTGCTTGCCGCAGCCACCGCCCTTGGGCCTGAGCGTGCTGTGAGCCATTTTTTAAAAAAAGAGATCACAGCTAATAGAATGGCGTTGAAAGTGGAGTCCAGGTCTCTTGACCCAAACTCCAGACATCTTTATATTATTCTTGGATTTCTATTATGAAGCTTGTTATTTATCACGTTCATGGGTAATTTTGTTTAATGGGAAAGTGGTGATAAAGATATGAAAGTATTCATATTTCATGGAAGAATGAGAATGAGGACTGAGTCCCCTTATGTTGCTTTTTTAATTGTTGAATTGGATTTGATAATCAGTAGTGCAATGAATAGATACAATCTTTGTTATAATTGTTGTTGTTTTATACAAGTCCTACAGTTACCTGAGCTCTTGTTTTATGGGATCTTGGAGAAAAACACCTCTTGTTTTCAAATTGTTTCAAAGAGGGGGCGCTCTAGTTTGTGAGCTAGAAATAATATCAAAATATTTATTTCTAACCTAAATCCTGACTGCATTTAAGCACAAATCCATTTGTTCAGTAGATGCTAATGTAAAATTTTTATTTATAGTTTTGGAAGGGTGCAGGAAATATATTTGAATGATTTCTCACTTGTGACAAGCCCTAATAACTGATAGTCCCAGGCAGTGAACCGAATGTCCTTTGGCTGGGATGGCTATTTTTAGTGGAAAAGACAGAAACTGGCAGAAACTTTTTTCATGCAGGTGTGATTTTATGGCGAAATTTTGTGACCAAAAGCAATCAAGTGTCCTGTATATGGTTTATGATGTTACCAGCTTCTAGGTTGAGATTTCTTTCTCATTATTCATGTTTATTTGGCTTAAAGCAAATTAAAAATCAGACAAGAATATTGTGATATAATTTTGATTTTGCGGATGTAATCTGACACCTGAGCAACTTCAGAGAAATCTCCTTTTATTTGTGCTATTTACTTCTGTTCTGAAAAATGCTTTTGCTTTTTCAAAGGCAGATATTTTGCTTATCTATATTATATGGCTTGTACAATTTTGAGCATTCTAGCAACACTGGGTATTAATGAGAAACAAGAAAAGCTGTGCATATGAGACTTATTTTTTAACTTCAAAGATTTTAAAGATGGAATTTTATGATAGTCCACTCGGAAGAAAATATCGTAGCTACAGTTTTCAGACTATGGTGTATATTGATGTATTTCTTTGTTTTTTTCTTCAATTTGTACAGTACATGGGATAAAATTCATAAGAGAAGTTTATGTTTGTCCCTTCTGGAGTCCCAGTTTGTTATTATGCACGCTTAGTGCCAGAATCAGGTGTCTCTTTAGGAGAGATGTTAGAGCACCTGTCACCTTCATAGCGTTTTTTTGTGAGCAGTCACCTCTCCACGGTGATATGTGGACCTGGCACTGCCCAAATCTGATTGGCTCAATTGTGGGTGTCGGACCAAAAGGCAGCATTTACATGCTGATCGGTCTGTCCTTTCTAATGTGTGCCTCCCAGTTCCACTGGCCCTTATGCTTCCTAACCAGCATGCTCACACACACGTGCACCACTTAGCCTGTTTCTTTCTTTTTCTGCATCTCCAGGCCTTCCTTATTATCTGTTTGTTGGTACCCCCATTCCATCTGCTTACCACCCAGTGCCTGATTTTCCACTTTTGTTTGAAAATCACCCATTTGGTTCTTACTGCATCAGTCTCCATCCTCTTCTTTTCTTAAGCCCCTTCTGTCTTCATCACAAACATATCCAAGTTTAAATAAATAACTAGAAATCAGTATCTATGGATGTCATATCAAACTTTAATATTCTGACTGTATAGCGTTTATGAATGGATAGCATCTCTGTGTGGCATACACATATTAGATATGACTCTAATGAGCCATGGACATCTGAAAAATGAGTCAAATCAATTTTCTTTTTGCTAGTGCTCCTTACTGTTATAGATTGAATTGTGTTCTCCCTTTCCTGTCCTCCCAAATTTATATATTGAGCTTTTAACCCCCAATGTGACTGTATTGGTGGTAGGGTCTTTGCAGAGGTTATAGGGTGGGGCCCTAATCCAATAAGATTGGTGGTGTTGTTATAAGAAGTGGAAGAGACATCAGCTAGATTTGCATATAGACAAAGGGTACTGTGAAGGCACAATGAGAAGGCAAGGACACTGTGAGCCAAGGAGAGAGGGCTGAGCAGAAACCAACCCAGCTAGTACCTTGGTGTTGGACTTCCAGCCTCCAGAACTGTAAGACAATAAGTTTCTGTTGTTTAAGCTACCCAGTCTGTGGTACTTTGTTATGGCAGCCCTAGCAGACTAAATACACTTACATGTAGTGGAGTTTCAAGACATGATTTTAGTGGACTTTGACAAGACATGATTTTAGTGGTCTTAGACTGGAACAACTCAAAATGATATTCTTAATTCCAATTAGCATCAGTGTCAATATCTGATTGATTAACCTCTGTAATTGTAACACCTGGAGGCAGTACATTCAACACTGGTTTTAGTGGGGGTGTGATCAGATCTTAGTGGCCTGTGCTTCTCAGTTATGCAAGATAAATAAGTTCCAGAGATCTTCTCTATAACTTTGTGCCTACAGATAGCGATCCTATATTGTACACTTAAAAACCTGTTAAGAGGGTAGATCTCATGTTAAGTGTCCTTGTCACAAGAAAGCAAAGCAAAGGAATTCCTTGTCCTATTTATTCACCTCCCCACTCCCCACCACAGCTTGTTTGAAATTGCAGGTAGGGCACACTTTGGTGTCTGCACTTGTCCTGAGTGCTCTGTGTCCTGAGATCTAGAGCATTAAAACCTCTGACGTAGGACTAATATTGACCAGAAACTATACATATTCATGACCTAGTATACTTACTTAAGAGGATATACGATATAGCATGATCTATTTAGCTTGGGGTTTCAAGATGGTTGTCGATGATCACTTCATTAGTAATATATTTTTTTGAAACTCGAATCTGCATACCTCATTAATTTAGCTGATGCATAGAGAGCCCATGTTGAAAATCAGTCTCAGCTCTCAAAATGATAAACAATTTTTAAATGTGAATTATAAATTACATCTACCACAACACAAATCAGAGGCTCAGATAGATAATGTGGGTTTAAGTCTGATCATGATACTTGGTAACAGGCAATCACTTGTGGCTGTGCATCATGCACAAGTGCATAGCCCTTTGTGGAGTAGGGCTGGCCTCTGTGAAGGTGGTCTGCATGTTACATCAGTCAGGGCTTAGTTAGGAAGCTGTACTATGAGTATTATGGAAATAAGAGATTTCTTACAGGAACAAGACCAGATACAAATGTAGAAGAAACTGGGGAAATAAAGTCCTGAAGAGGAGTTGGAGGATCTGAGAAGGAGTTACTAACCAGTACATCTGAAGTACTGGCCAAGACGAGTACGTCAGAGCTTGCAGGGAAGTCTGCATTGCCTAATCTGAGAAGCCAAGCTCATCTAGGTCCAAGGTGGGACTGTGGAAAAGTATATCTAAAGCTGTTGCTTCTGTGTGACTACTACCCCCTAAGGGTCCACAGCTGAGTAGCTGGTGGTGTTCCTGGTGCCACTGTTGACCAGCCAGGCCATCACTTGTCAGGAAGAGCTGGGTACAGAGCACAGGAGATTGCAGATGAGCTGGGCCCTACCAGGCTACCATGTGTGACTGACCACCTTCTTAAGAGTAAAGGCTGCTCCTTTACTTCTGTCTTCCAAATCTTGCACAAATTCTTCTGGCCAGCTTAAAACTAGAACCTTAAGGATTCTTAGTTTAACCAAGCTGACATAACACAGCATGACACATCACAGGGCTGTCAGTTTTCACAAGGCTCTGTAGGTCAGTAGAGTTATTGTTTGTGGTTTAGAACCAGCACCATGTTAGGAGTATCATTTGATGAAAGGTACACCTGCTAGAAATGTCCCCCATCCACCAATCTGTCTTCAGTGGTGCCCAGAGTTCTTATCATTTATCTCTTTTTGGGCTAAAGTATTATGTTTATAAAAATTTCAAGTTCAAATGCATAATCTTACTGGGAGAGTAAATACCTTAAATTTTGTTAGTCCATCATTTATATAAACCTTATTTTATCACTTTGCTGGCCTGACACCTGAAAAGGTTTGGGGAGAGAAGATGGAGAAAACTCCACAGTTATCCTAGAAGGTAAGGATGAATTGAACAGCTTTATGGAAATTCCTAAAAACATACGGGTGTATAACTGGAGAAGAAAGTGTGCAAAAGTGGAATAGGCCTACTTAATTGTATTTCATAGTAATACTTCTGCTTAAAATTAGTCTTTCCACTATACTGACGAAGGAAAAAAATTACAAATGGTACTTGTGAGATGTTAATATTCCTAACATGAGAATTTTAGAATAATTTTCAGTCTGAAAAGGTATGTGACTGTGCAAGGATTTGTTCTTTAGTACCTGAAAGATCAACTTATTTTCAACTTGCCTGGTCTTTACACACAGTACTTTAATTTAGTGTTGATTAATTCCATTATGAATCTTGGGGTGGAACTTAAAGACCAGGGTGTTTATTAAGCTTCCATTCTCTTCCCTTCCCAGCTAACCTCCTCACCCCTCCTCTACCCTCCCCTTCCCTTCTTTCATTCCTGGTATGGTTCTTTAAACAAAAGGCAGTGGTGATTTCTGTATCTGACCTCTGGCAAACTGTGATCTTCTGCAAACTGACTTGGGTGTTTCCTTTCAAGGGGCAAGATTGGGGCACCTGGAAGCAGTTACTCCTGCGTGCTCTGGTTAATGGGAGTTGGGACGTGCAAGAACAAAGTTGGTCAAACATGATAGGATGACCTTGAGGACATTTGAGGTAAGCAAGATCTAGTTTATACATGAGACAGCAAGATAAATTAATGAGGAACATTGACAGTCATTTATACCACTGGCATCAACAGGCATCTCGGTTAGGCTACTGACGAAAGGTCACAGCTCACCTGTCATGGAGACAGCTAACGGTGAGGCTAAAAATAGTTTGTTTTCAAGCATTGTTTAGATACTTTATGCTCCGTGGTGACAGAGGAGTGTTTCTTTTCTTCTCCCACCACTTGACTTTTTAGCTCACTTGTGAGCATGCACGTGCTTTCTCTTACTAAAAACACGCAGAAGCAATAAATCAGCCAGTTTAAGAAGACCCTGCCAGCCCAGCACAGATCGATTTCACAGGGAAGTCGATCGGCTGCTAATAGAATTACAACTACCTGTCAAAATAGGGAAGACATATCTGTGACAATGACAAAGGGCAAATCAATTTAAGAGGAAGGTTTTTTTTCTTCTAGAGACATAGATGTGGAGTACATGGGTGTCTGAGAGTCTGTAATTGTGAATAGAAACCATATACTTGGATTGTTAAAGAGAACATTGTGTCAGTGATTCTGGGAGAGGATACTTTTCTTTCAAGGTGCTGTGAATTGCCAAGGACATCTGTCTGGCAAATCCTTATTTTCTAAGTCAACTCAATTGTGTCCAGAGACTTCATAAAACTGTTCACAATGTGACTTTCACTAACAGTGATGTCCATGTGCTGACTTAGTTTCTTGCAAGGGGAATCTTAATCATGAGACAACTCCCAGCCTGTCAGTTGCGTATTAACCCAAGGCTCTTTTAGGTCAAGGACTTGATTACTAAAGACAATTTAATATGTATTAACTTAGCCCCAAGCCATAGATTTTTGGCAAAACAAACAAAGAAACTATAACATAATAAGAAATATGTATTTGGTCCCTTCCCCCATTTCCTGGCTTATAGCTACTAAAACTTGGAATCTCTTAAGTGACAAGTGTCTTTTCATTTGGTAATGAGGTGGGGGTAGTGGCTGGGGGACTTCTATATATCCTTGATGGGAGCTGGTTTCCAGGGGAATCAACCATGTTATTAAAAGTTTGGAACTTTCATTCTCCCTCCCCATGCCCCTCCTCTATCTAGGGAGGGGAGAGAAACTGGGAGTTGAGTTAATCATCAGTGCCCAATGATGAAATAATTATAACCATGTAATAAAACCTCCATAAAAATCATAACTAAAGGTGTTTGGAGAGCCTCCAGATTGGCAAACATATGAAGGTGCTGGTGTTCTCTGGTGCACCTAGAGAACATAGAACATCTGTGCACACACCAAAACCCCACCCCTCAAGGCCTTGTTCCAGGTGTTTTTTCTATTTGGCTGTTCTTGGGTTGTATCTTCTGTAATAAACATGTAGTAGAAAGTAATGCACATTCCTGAGTTCTGTGAGCTGCTCTAACAAATGAAAAACCTGAGTGGCGTGGGGGGTGGTGTGGTCACCTCCAATTTATAGCAGGTCAGTGAGAAGCTCAGGTGACAACGGGGAACAAAAACAATTGGCCGTTTTGTGGGACTGGACCCTTAATCTGCGGGGTCAGTGCTAACTCCAGACAGTGTCAGAACTGCTTGGTCTAGAAAGCACCATATTGAGTGTCAGAAGTGCAGAGGTGTGTAGTGGAAGACAAGAGAGTTTTCCCTTTTAGAAACAAAGAAAAAGCAGTCCATTGTTACAACAAAATCTAAGTGTGTCACTGTAATCAGGAAATACAGTGGGTCTCATATTCATCAAGGCTCAGTGATCAAATATACCCTCATTTCTGTCCCTTGTTGGAGGAGAGCTGTTGTGTGACAGCATGGACAGAAATGACAAAACATGGTTTGGAATTAGATGCATCTGCATTTTTGTCTGCTACCTGCCACTTACTAGCTGCATGACGTCTTGGGTAAGCTGCTTAGCCTCTTGAAGCCCAGCCTTTCCATGATGTACAATGGAGCTATTAATACTGGTTACTTTATACAGCTGTAATGAGGAGTAATAAGCTAAAGTATAAATCCTATGGCCCTCCAATGCAGAAGGCAGAAGACCTGACACCACTCATTTGTGTAATCTTTCTACTTATGACATGGCCAAGGGCAGACTGATCCAACTAGCCATGTTTTGTTCCAGGAAGCTGGGTGAAGTCTCTCCAGGCTGTGTTTAAGATAACACATATGTAAGAACTATGGTCATGCCACCATCTCCATATACACACTTCCTGTTTTTTCCTGTACCTTAAGAATCTTATATGTTCTTCCATTGACGTTTCCATCTCTACCTTCTGACACAGGTTTCATTTCTACCTGGGAAACTAGATTGCGGGCAAGAACATACTTTATGGTATCTTTAGTCCTTTGTGTTTGCTGGGGGCATGGCTTTGTTACCTGAGTGTGAGGGCCAGTGATTCAGCCTCCTGTCTCAACTTGGCTTTGCCAGTCCAGTTCTCATTTACATGAACTCATTTGCATCCCCACTCTTACAAAAATGAGATCAAACACAAGGTTTTATTTACTTTTCAGGGATGTTAAATAGTAACCAATGGCTTTTTTTTTTTTTTTTTGAGGGATCTTGTTTTCCAGATTGAATGCTGATCCAAGCTGCATTCCATGAGGACTTAGTAAGAAAATCACACTTGGCTCAGCTGTTTCAGAATAATCTCTAGAAAGAAGGGCAGTAATGTTGTTTGGTGCTCTGGTGTCCACTTATATGACATGCCTCTCCCTTGGGCTCTAAGTTCATTCACATTTTCTACTGTACTTCTGTGAGGTTCATCCCCCAGTTATCCCAGTTTCAGAGCTATTGTATTAGCATTGTTCTTTGACATGAACAAATATTGACTGTAGCCTTAATATCTGTACTTCTTTACATTTTTATCCTTAAAGAAGCTTACACAAAGGCACTATGGTGCATCTATATGGATAAAGACAAAAACTCAAGTTTCCTTTGTTATTGATAGGCTAAATATATAATTCATCTCGATTAATAATTAGAATAATTATGTGGTGACTCCATATTTAGGACATTTATGCATCATTACCCCAGAACTACACTTTTCTCACATAGTGAAACTGTCAGTCTCTGAGGGGTGAGGTGGATGATGGCCTGTGGATTCACTGTTGGATATTGTACATCTGATAGAGCTGGAGAAGGAAGAGTGGAGTGACTGAAGACTCTGTGTTCGCCCCTGGGTAAAAGCTTTTTGTGTAGTTCTCTGCCTTAAATTCATCTTGCTCTTGTGTATTCATATGTTGGGAGGGAGGTGTGGTTGAATGGTGCTTGAAAAGGTTGCCAAGGTCTTTGTGTTGGAGAAACTACCTGCTAATCTCATTGCCTGAAGACAGAGTCGGGGAAGGTGTTCTGAAGTGAAGGTTCAGAAGAACAAACATTTCCAGGCTGATGTCCAGCAAAGTGTCTGGCTTCCTCCCCGGTGACTGAGGAGATGAGGTGGGCAAGAATGGGCCTGTGGCTCTGGGCTGAGAGGCAGGCATTCACTCCCCCCTTCGTGTCCCAATAGTCTGTGTGATGTTTGGTGTGTAACTTAAGCCAACTCTGTCTGACATTTGCAGTACAGCAAGTGTAGGGAAGCAGTTACTCTGTTGCAAATAATAGAAAGTATTTCTTAAATTTAATAAATGTGTGGTATGATTATTATTTTTTAGAACTATAGGCAAGAAGCCTATGAGGCATCATTGGTCCACGGCCAGTGTGGTAATTTCCTTTTCAGCAGGTCCTCTCCCCTCTTCCTCCACCCCAGGGCCTGTTGTGGCTGCGTCCTCTAGTGCACGGTTAAAACTCTCTGTAGAATACTAGTTAATTGCTGAGTAGCTAATCAGAATTGTAAAGGTCAGTGATAACAAGCAGCAACTCACTCCTGTTCACAAACAGCAGGATGTGACAAAAGCAATTTATCTTGATAAATGCACTTCAGAAATCTATAGAGCTTATTTTGTTTCCCTCAAGCTCTGTCTGTCCATCTTCATCTGCCACTTTTGGTTTCTGCTTTTGTCTCCTCTTTGGGTTTTGTTTCTTGGTATTCCACATCATTGTATTTTTCCTTTTAAAAGATTTTGCACCCAATTCCAATAAATGGGGGTTTCCCTCATTCCACCAGCAGTTGTCTGATACCAGCTGGGTATCCCACCAATCAACTCAATTCCAACACTGCCTACCCAGAGATAGCATCAGATCCCACAGGTTAACAGCTCAGTCCCATAAGACTGCCCTCCAATTCGGGTGTTAATTTCAAGCCCAGTTGTCTCCTGTGCTTCATTACTTGGTGATTGATTAAATTATTGGCCATTGGTGATGGATTCAAACTCCAGCTCCTCTCTGCTCTCCAGAAATCAGGGAGGTGGGCCTTAAAGTTCCAATCCTTTATTCATGATGGGTCCCAATGGCAACTGGCTTTTCTTTAGGTTACCTATGGGCTTTTCAAAAATCACTTCATTGACAACAGAAGACACTTTTATTGCTTTCATAACTTAAGAAAATCCAAGGTTTTTTAGAAGCTCTGTGCCAGGAATACGGATAAAGACCAGGTATATATTTCTTTTTGTGTACTACAAGATCACATCTTTGTTACTCTCCCCTCCTTAGTAACACTTCAGCAGAGAGGACCACAGTATTCCTCTCCTTTGTGTCTCCTCAAGCCTTTTCCTTTCTCTCCTCATCCTTTTTCTTTTTGTGTCCTCTTTCTGTTCCTTAATCCCAATGTTTGTCTTTTCTTACTAATGGAACTAGAGTACAGTGGTTTTATTAACCAGTTTTATGGCTTGCATTTCACCTGTTTCCACAAGACCCCTTGTTCTCCCCTCCAAGGATCTAGCTGATGTGGACACTGGCCTGCAGTGTCTGTGTCATTATGGATGAAATGAGACATTCACACGGACTACCAAGTCCAGTGGAGCAAAAGGGACAGCATGGCTTTTCTCTCAAGGGGAGCAAAAGCCTTGGCCCTTGCTGTGATTGGCCTTTATTGGGTTTGTTGGCACATTATGTGATGGTCCTCATTTACTATGCACAGGTTGCTTTAGGTGGTTAGCTTATACAGAAAACAAAGGAGAGGATGACAGTAATCACATCACAGAAGAGGGATATTTGCAAATGAAAAGGCAAAAGTGGCTGAACTGGTTACACTGGTCCTTGGAAGGTTTAGCATGGATTTTAGGAAGTTACTTTGCAGTAAATGTTTGCCACTGTGGGCTGGGCCCACGCCAAGCAGAATGGTCTCCTACATATAGCCAATTAGTTCTGTAAATATCTGATTTGGAGAGGGCAGGGTAGTGCCTCAGGAGTGAGGATGTGCAACACCATGTGCTCCATGAGCTGAGCCCCCCTTGAGCTCTACTGCTTGCTTCTGAAGCAGTTGTGTGGGGCAGAATGCCACCACCACTGCTGCCCGAGCAGTCAGTGGCCACATCAACCCCTGCACCCACGTCAGCTTCTCGTGCTGTAGAGGCTGTGAGCCCTCATTAATCTCGAGTAATGATGCTTCGTCCCAGTGTTTGCTGCTATGTTGCGTCCTGCTCAGAAGTGCGGAGAGCATCCCATGCCCTACCTGAGCCACACATTTTGCTCTAGGACTGAGACATCTGTCCGAGTGGCCTGCGTTAGACAGTTCCAAAATGAAAGAGAGGGCACAATCAAAAAGGGTTTAGAGGAGAGTTTGAAGGAAGGATTGTTTTTAAAGGTGTTATTAGTTATTAACAGTTCATGAAATATTTTTGCTACTGTATTAATAATATATAAAAATGATAATCATGCTAACTTTTATATGTTGGATATGTTGGTCATTGAAGAACATTCGAGCCTTCCTTTTGGGACTTAGAATCAAATCCTCAATCCTTTACATGTACTATGAGGCTCCCTGACCTCTCCTTACTGATTCAGCTGGATCTTCAGACTCTCTCCCAACCCCTAAACCCTGGCTTCCTCTTGTTTTACTAAGAGGGCCAAACTGTTTTCTTCCTCAAAACCTTTGTGCATGTTGGTCTCTACATGGAACACACCTCCCTCTTTCTTCCCTTTCTTCATGTGATTAAAGCATTTCTCAGGTTGCAGTGTCATTTCCACAGAACATTGCTAAGCACTCTTATAATGCCATATATATTCATAAAACCATGGCAAATAAAAGAAGGCATCATAAGAGGGTTTTATGGACCTGTGATGACAGTGATCAATTCAACTCTGAGTATGTAAGGTTTGATGGCAGATGAGGTGAGTTTATTTGTTTAATATCCATCTCCCCAATTCATGCTTGTTTTTGTATACTGATGCTTCTCTTATTATTTTTTTCTTAAAGATTTTATTTCTTTTTAGAGAGAGGGGAAGGGAGGAAGGAAGAGAGGGAGAGAAACATCAATGTGTGGTTGCCTCTCACACACCCCTACTGAGCACCTGGCCCACAACCCAGCCATGTACCCTGATTGGGAATTGAACTGGCAATCCTTTGGTTTGCAGACCACCACTCAATTCACTGAGCCACACCAGCCAGGGCACTTCTCTTATTATTATTAACACATAGTAAACTAAGTACCCACTGTATGCCAGGTACTTTATATTATGTGCATTATTTCCATCTTTGCCGCAATTCTATAGGCAGGGATTAGCAAACTATGGCCCATAGGCTAAATCTAGCTCATTAATCATTTTTGTCAATAAGATTTTATTAGAACACAGCCACATCAATTTGTTTATGTATTATCTATTGCAGCTTTTGTGCTACAAAGGCATAATGGAGAAGAGTTACAAGAGAGACCCTTGTTGCTAACACAGCTGACTACCTGGATATTTACAAAAAAAATCTGTTGACCTCTGCTATAAAGTAATATAGAATCTCCCTTTCACACAGGAGAAAACTAAAAATCAACAAGTTTCAATGACTTCCTCATATCTAGATTGCAAATAGCACAACTGAGATTCAAAGCCATCATACCTCCTAATATAAACTTCCCACAAACAGATTTCTTTGGTGACATGCTTAGGGGAGTAGAACAAATTTCCATGGAAAAGGTGACATTTGGTCTAGGTCTTAAGGGAAAAGTTGGGATTCTGCAATGGATAAAAGAAGACAGAACCTTCTAGGCTGAGACACAGAGGTATGAGAGAGCTTGGAGTATTTAGGAGATAGCTCGTCAGACTGAGAAAGACCTGGTGCTGGTGGTCACCAGGGCAGTGAAGGGAAACTGATGGGAAGGAGGCTGCTGCAGTGAGAGGAACCTGAGCCAAACCAGGAGCTTGAACTTGAACTTCCAAGCCTGTGATTTATGCTTTGCTTATACATCTTTCTCAACTAAATAATTTGAGCATTGGTTCCAAATATACTTATTTTTCATAAATTATATACACATAATATTATATTAGTACTATATTATACACATTATAAAATGTACAACTATAGCAACTTACAGCAGGTAAGCTGAAGGTAAAATGAATATTTAAAATAATTTTTATTTTAGTTATTAATGATTCACAGTGCCTTTTGGCTGCCTTCTAATGATGATGTTTAAAGAGAGCCATGCTAATTCATATGCTTAATTATTTTTGAAAATCTTGGCTTAACACTGATGTGACTGTTTGAAGGTGTTATTCCAAGATTTGTTTTCTTTAATATGTGGTTTTAATGATATCACCGTACAATATAACTCACAAAGATACATGGATTCAAGTGAAAGAAGTACATTGTTGGTTTCACTTATGAATTATGATAATTATTTTTCAAAACTACCCACCAATTATGCCAAAGTTTCTGTTTTAACTTATCTGGCACATTTACATCTTCTCTAATGTTAATTGCTTGTCAATAGGCAAATGGATTTGAAAGTACTTTGTTTTTATATTTTACACAATGTGTGGTTCGCAATGTGTTCCAGCTACTGAAACTGTTCCTTGGACAATTTTTTAAAAAGATTTTATTTATTTATTTTTAGAGAGAGGGGAAGTGAAAAAGAAAGAGAGAGAGATATCAATGTGTGGTTGCCTCTCATGTTTCCTTCACTGGGGACCTGGCCTGCTACCCAGGCATGTGCCCTGACTGGGAATTGAACCAGCAACTCTTTGGTTTGCAGCCTGTGCTCAATCCACTGTTACACCAGCCAGGGCCAGAAGTTTTTAAACAGGTAAAAAAATTGTAAGTTTAGGCATCGAGATTTGGTTCTTAAATATGATACGTACCATTTCCAGCAACAAAAATCATTTGACAGGGAAAATGTTTTTAAATATTTGTTTTTGAATCACTCTCTTCAAAAAAGTTTTTTTCCTAAGAAGTTATTTTCTTTCTCTCTCTTTAACAGTGTCACCTGTACTTAGAAGGAACAGATTCTGCGCTTATTATTTTTTAAGTAAATGCATCTCACTGAGAAGGCTGATTATCTCACTGTTGCTTTCCCCTCCGCTTGTGGTTTAGTGAGTTCAAACTGGGAATGGCAGAAATGTTTGTCCTGCCATTTTCTTTTTATTTATAGACATCATTAATATTTTCTGTAATCCACAGCTTCTCCTCAAGTTCTCTGTAAGCTATTTGTCCAGTTTTTGATGGTTAGTCGAATGAAAAGTATTCCATATAACCTGTAAATCTGTTTCACCTGGAACATGTAAGCTGTACTTGTTATGTGCTCAAGAAAAAATGAATGACTGAGGGCTCCACTGTCAAATTCTTGAAGTCAATGCCTATTTTAAATACTAGAAATCCTTAACTGCTTTGCTATATTTTAGATGTCTAAAAACAGAAGTTGTAACTTTTTACTCCTACACTCCAATGGCTTATCTTGTTCATCTCTTGGGTGCCCAAAACTTATTACAGAGCCTGTTGCTCTGAATACTGGAAAGCAAACCAGGAGTTGCTAAATGGGATGGGGGTGACGTGATCAGATTCAAATTCAGTTGGTCTTTGGAATTATATTTTGTGGCTTTGTGTCTAGACACTTTAAGTATTCCCCTAAGGTTTTTACTGTGTACATATTTAAATAATAAGTTAGCTGGTTTTAAATAATATTATTCAAACATCTTCAAAAATAGGCAACTACCCTAAGCCTCCTGAAGGCTTGTCCAGCCTCATTAGTCTCTTGATCCCCTCTGAAGTTCTCTGATGACTCCAGGGCTTTGCCCTCTAGGTTGGAGAATAATGTGCTTTGGGTACAAGGAGATGACTGAGATGACTTAAGCACCTCAGTGTGGAAAGAAGAGTGCTTGTGTTCTGTAGGAGTCAGGGCAAATGCTTTTTTTGTGACCCTATTAAAACTGAGGATTTAAGGGAAAGAACTATTAGCTCTGACTACATATTAAAAAAAAGAATAATTACAAAAATGAGAAATGACCTTAGGTTAAAAGTTGCTTGAGGAGTTATGCCCTTTTTAAGTCTTAATGAAAACTTCTTATTTTTTAAAATATAAGCATATGAAGATTAAGAACCAACCTCTGACCTTGAAACAAAGAGAGAAAATGGAGTTGGTCCCTGAGAAATAGGAGTTGTCAAAACAGTACCTACCTAGGTGAAATTTAATAGGCATTGTGGATAAAAGAGCTGTGCTAGTTTATTTTGTAGACTGTGTACCCAGTATGCAAGGGACCTTATCCCTTGTTAAGCCTGCAGGTCTATTTTGAAGACAAGAATTTTCATTATCTCTTTAGGAAATAATTATGTTTAAGTTTATTGCTTCATTTCATAATATTTTCAATTACTGTAATTGTGTGAGTTTAGAAGACAAAATAAATTAAAAAATTTAAAGACAACCACATATAGCTGCAAATGGCTTTCAGCAAATGGCGTGCACACAGAACCACGACTTCCAAATTTTTGAGTGGTTATAAAATGCAAATGAGGTCTTGGGAAAAGTAATGTATAGATATACAAAATGTTAAATTGGAATCTTAACCAAGGTACCAAGACATGATCAATACCAGACACCAGAATGAGTTGTGAGACAGAGCATCTGTTTGAAATTTCAAAGTAGGTGCTTAAAGCCTGGTTTTATGACTCTTTAATCCTTTATTCACTTCGGGTACAGAAACAGGTTGAGAGGGGGAATATTTGGGGACGGGGAAGTGGTAAAGGATTTCTTTGGAGAAAGGTTTTGGGTAAGTTGTAAGTTTTGCCTCCTCTGCAAGGGAGAACTAGAGGATGCCTGCCCTCTTTCTTCTGGACTTCAGCAAAACTAGTTGGAGATATTGAAATGTGCCCCTATAGTTAGCCAGACATACTTGCCTTCTGCGTGGGAGATCTAGACTATGAGGGATGGGTTGCCCAGCTGCCCTGGCACTGAAGGAATGAATTGTATCTGATACACTGGGATTAGTCTTTAGCTCCAATTTGTTCAGATAAAGAATTTGTGGGTATTTTCCAATATATGAGTCATGTATGAAAGAGAGGTATGTGGTGATTGTCTTTGATCCTGTTCACTAGCACTTGATTAGAGGTATGATGGTACCTCAGCAGGCAGGGAGAGCTTTAGGGCACTGATAGAGTGCTAGCAGCTACAGAAGAAATTGGATGACCAGTTGGACTGGAGATGTGTTGCCTGAGTTTAAAAAGTAGCCACAGAGGATTGTGATGCTTGAGAATCTTCAAGCTCTCAAATGTGCCTTAGAAGTAAGGGTTTCAAATACTCGACAGGCTTAGTGAGCATGAAGATGTCTTGCAATGTTACCAATCAAATAAAAGTTTTCTTTCTCCCTCTCGTCTCTTACCTTTCCCCACTATAGCAGTGGCAGAGAGTGAGATGGGGAGAGGCTTTGGAAGTATAAAACAGGGTCAGTTCACTCATGTATGTACCTGTTGGGAACTTTCAGACATATGAATTTCTGATGCCTGTTCTAAGAGATTACAGGATTCTGAAAAAGGTTACCCAGAACCATCTTTCAGACCCAGACTCATGCTGGGTACCAGCAGGAGCCCATTGTGTCCCAGCAGGAGCCCAAAACATTGCTCCTTGTTTTACAAAGGGTGAACTTGGGTGAGTTTCAGTTGGAATTCCAGACCTCTGTGTTTTAAGTTTCCAATGACTTTTCCATATGAATGGCTTGTCTTGGATCATGCTTCAGATTTTCCTAAATTCTCTCAAACAAGCTGTATCTGCCTTCAGTGAAACCTGTATCTCTTGCTAACTTGCCCCAGGCCTGATGCTAGCAGCAGCTCGCCTTGACTCACAGCTTAGCCTCACCTGGGCACCTCCAAGCCCAGCATAAATAGCAGCAATCTGCAGATCACTTTGCAGCTTATGCTGTGTGACCCTGGACAGAATGTAGTTAGTGGCACCTTGAGTATGCCAATAGCAGTCAAGGCTCAATTACAACAGGAGGGTGTACACAGCCCTCATGGTGAGCACACCTTGATTACCCAGGTTGAGTATTAGGGGAGACTGTACCACTGGATTCTACAGGACACCTACTACATTAGGCCACTCTATCAAGCCTGGGAGAGGTAGGCAGAAATTCTACCTAATATATAGAAACAAATACAGAAAGGCTTCCAAAAAAGAGGAGACAAAGAAACATGGCCCAAATGAGAGACTGGAACAAAACTCCAGAAAAAGAACTGAACAAAATGTATATAATCAATTCATTACAAAGGTATTCTACCTCCGGCCCATGGGCCACATGCAGCTCAGGATGGCTATGAATGTGGATCAACAGAAAACTGCAAATTTATTTAAAACATTTTGAGATTTTGTTGTGATTAGATGTCAAAATGTGTTTAATGTGACCCAAGACAACTCTTCTTCCAGTGTGGCTCAGGGATGCCAAAAGTTTGGACACCCCTTATCTACTAGATGCTGAATTCAAAACATTGGTATCAGGACGTTCAAGGAAATTAGTGAGGATCTCAACAGCATAAAAAAGATACAATCAATAATGAAGAATGCATGAATTGAAATACCAAATAATTTATAGGGAATCAACAGTAGAGTGGATGAAGCCGAAAATTAAATCAGTGATTTGGAATATAAGGAGGTTAAGAACAACCAATTAGAACAGCAAGAAGAAAAAAGAATAAAAAAAAATGAGGATAGCATAAGAAGCCTCTTGGACAACTTCAAGCATACCAATATTTGCATCATGGGGGTGCTGGAAAGAGAAGAGAGAGAGCAAGAAATTGAAAACCTATTTGAAAATATGACAGAAAACTTTACTAACTTGGTGAAAGAAATAGACATACATCTCCAAGAAGCACAGAGTCCCAAACAAGATGGATACAAAGAGGCCCACACCAAGACACATCATAATTAAAATACCAAAGGTTAAATACTAAAGAAAATCTTAAAAATACCAAGAGAAAAGCAGTTAGTTACCTACAGGGGACTTCCTATAAGACTATCTGCTGATTTCTCAAAAGAAATTTTACAGACTAGAAGGGATGGGCAAGAAATATTCAAAGTGATAAAAAGCAAGGCCTTACAGCTGAGCTTACTCTACCCAGCAAAGCTATCATTTAGAATCCAAGGACACAAAAGAGTTTCCCAGAAAAGAAAAAAAACTAAAGGAGTTCATCACCACCAAACTAATAACATATGAAATGTTAAAGGGTCTTCTTTAAGAAGAAGATAAAAAAATATGAAAAATAAATGGCAATAAATATATATCTATCAACAACTGGGTCTTAAAAACAAAATAAACAAAGAAGCAGAACAGAAACAGAATCAGATACAGAGAAAGTTTTGATGATTGCCAGATGGGAGTGGGGGTGCAGGAGTGGGTGAAAATGGTGAAGTAAAAGAAGTACATATTGGTAGTTACAGAATAGTCATGGTGATGTAGAGTACACTGTAGGGAATAGAGTGACCAAAGAACATATATTCATGACCCAAGGACATGGACAACAGTGTGAGGATTGTCTGAGGGAGTTGGGGAGCTGGGTAGAGGTGAAAGACTGGGACAACTGTAATAGCATGAACAATAAAATATAATGTAAAAAAAGACAGTCAGGAGGAGAAAGAGTGGACAAGGTAATCTAATTACTAAATTGAGCCTGTTTGTGACCTAATGTGACTGGGAGCATTTCGTAATCTGACAGTGAGCCGAAAAGGTATGGGATTGTCAAAGGCTGCATCCAGGGGTGTGGAAGAACTTTTCTCCACTGAATACACCTTAGAAGTATAGTGGGGGGCAAAAGTAAAGTTATTTGCTGATTATACCTCATGAGTTCTGCTTATTCAGCATCCCAGTCACAGAGCCATCCTTTAGCTTATGGCCCACAGAACTAAGAAGCAACAGGACATAGTGAGAGCATTGTCCTCAGTGATCCAGGGACATGGGGGCAAGGCCTTCCCTTTACTTCTGGCTGCAGTGGCAGGGCTAGGGGCAGAGAGGGCGGTAATGTGGAGCAAGCAGTGAGTGCTATTGTTTTTTTGTTCAGCCACGAGGGCTATTTGACAGTGTCTGGTCTCCTCATCACTGACTTATTAAAGGACTGGTGAGTGTTGGCATCTGAGACTTGGAAAGCAATGAAATATATATTTCTTCCCTGCTTTAAATATGTCTAATGCAAAATAATACTCTCACAGTATTATTGAGTATGTGATTTTTTTTTCCATGAGAAGGTGAGGAAACAAGGTAACAGGTACTAAAGGATTCAGGCAGGGGTTGCTTGTGAGTCAGGGAAAGTGACAACATCTTTTCAGTTCAGAGTGGGAAAACTAGTGAGACTTTATGCAGTGTAGGAATTAAGACTGACAGTTTTGGAGCCAGGCTGCCTGAGTTTGAATCTTGGGACCTCAAGTAGGTCAAAGTCTCTGTTTGCTCATCTGTAAAAGGGCAAAACTATGGGATTCATGGAGTTATTATAGAAAGAAAAGGGGATAACCCACAGAATCCCTCCTGTATTTCCTGGTACTTGATAAATGTGCAGTAGTTGTCACCTAAGACTATTATCATTTTCCTAATTTGTAGAGTTGAATGTCACCATTCAAGGTAGTTGTATAAAGTCACTGTGATCATTGAATTAGCAAATGCTGAATCATTGCTCCCAGGGGAAATAAAGGGTAAGGTTCCCATGAACCTCTGGTCATAGTACTTAATCAACTGATCAATACATAACTCTATTTTACATGTGTTTCTGTTTAGAGACACCTTATTTAATATATATTATTGATTCACTAACATTGAACTCATGTATAACATCACTAAAACAATGCCTGGATGGAGATGATCTAAAACACTTATTTTCTCTGTAAAGGCACATTCTTGTGACCAGGAACACAAGAGAGCACTTTCATACTATGTATACATTTGAGAGCTATTTTAAGCAGTGAAATCACCAAGAAAAAGCACAAAAACAAGAAAAGTGAGGCACTAAATATATTGCAAAAAGGACATTTGTGTACATTGTGAGAGCTGAAACAAAAAGACAAGTGTGCCAGCTCATTTGACCTCAGGTGGAAACGTGCATGTTGGGCAACTCGAATTTTTTACCACTCTGCTCATATTCAAGAAGGCACCAGAATATTGATTTTGGGTGTCAAATAGTTTTTAGTGAGTAGGCAGATTTGCAAATACAGAATCCATGAATAATTACAATCAACTGTATCTCAGTGAGCAGCAACTATTGATTCATGTTCTGTTTGACTATCTCCAGTAAAGGAAGAATTGCATTCAGAAGCGGTTCATACTGTCCTTGGCTAACCACATTTTTGCAAAACTTGCCAAATTCTACCCATGGAGCCTTGAATAACAACTTTAACAATTCTTTCAAATGACAGTCATTCATATGCTGGAAGACAGCAATGTGTCTCTTCAGACTCATCAGTAAATTAAGCATCTCCATTTATTATAGCTATTTCCCATATGATGACACTTTAATTACCGTCACTATTCCTGTTGCCCTCCTTATAATATTTTGGTGTTTTAACATCTTTCGTGGAGTATGAGACCCCTGACTAATGCTGAATATCTGAGTGTCAGTTGAGGTCTGATTAGGTCCCAGAGAAAAATGGCAATTGCCTCATTTGTCCTAAATGCTATATTTGGCTAAATAATTTTAGAGTTTATGTGGCAGAGATTGTTAGTACTCATGTGATAAATACACATTTATCAAGATTTCCTTGCCCAGTGAATGTAAGAGGGGTCATGTGACTAAATCTTGCCAACGGGAGATGGATGGAAATGATGCCACCTGCGTGTCTGATTCATAAGAGCATCCCAAGGGATTCCTTCTGATCACCCTGTGACTCATGTGCTCCAGATGACATAGCCACAAGGTAAAAGCAGCTCTGGGTCTTAGTTACCACCTTGTGCAAAGCTATGCAGAGTAGCTGTTCATCCCTTCACCAGACTTGGCATAATTACAAAACATAATTTTATTATTTTAAATGCTTTGATTTTTAGCAGTACACAGTGTTAATTACTGTGATAAATGTAATCTCTAAGAGCTTTTTTTTGTGGCTAGTTTGTGCTCTTGACTCACATAGAGTGTGTTGCAAGCTAAAATCATTGCTACTTAGATATGTATTCCTATCATGAATTTACTGATTCTTTTGGACATAAGTCCATTATATTACACTTCTTTCCTATTAGGTTTTATTTTTTTGATCTAGTAATTGTTTTACAACTTAAGAACTTCGATTGTGATTCAAAGTTTGTGTCTTCCACAAATGTGTAAGCCTTTAAGTTGATCACTGGTAAACACTGTGTTATCCAATACCCTGGGCTTTGCTATTCAGACAAAAAAGATATAAATCTTGTTTCTGGCCTTATTTACATATTATTTTCCTATGTACATTACTGGCCAACTCTGGCATTGTTCCTTTTTCTTTTTCCCCTTTTTTAATGCTTTCTGCCCTTCAACATAACTGTTTATTATTTTACATGAAATTTGTTTTTTCCCTTTATTTTTAGTCTTAGTCTTTCAAGTCTCTGGAAAACATATTCCTTCCTTTCCTAAAGAAAATACCTGTCAATAGACAAGATATAGCCATTCTAGAATCTGATGCCAGAACCCAGGGATCAAACCCCCTGGACTTTGCTACCATCTGCAGAGAAAAGCACCTTCCTACTATTCCCACCCATCCAAAATCCTGACTGTCACTTATAAAAAATGCAAAAACACTATCTTACCCTCAAGCTGTTTTTTATTTTAGTGCTGTGGAAAAATCACTGCTCTTAAAATTAAAAGACTTTGGCTTGAGTCCTGGTTTTTCCAAGTGTAAGCTTAACTATCTTGGAAAACTTCCTTAACTTAACTGAACCTCAATTTGTTTTTAATCTACGGGTATAAATAGGAATAGTAGTTCCTATCTTGGATGAGCCTAAGATTGTGTGAGGATTGAATGCTTAGTGCTAGATGAGTATCAGTATAGTTTCTGTTTGCCTCAAGGAGGCTTCCTGGGTCTTTTCTGTCACTGTCCTTCATCCCCTCCTGATCAGTAAGAGTATATGGCAATCAGTAGGTCTGACACATCTTGGCAGGTCCTCAGAGTTTACCCGTCTGTATGTCCCAAGAATAAAGAAAGATTCCCCATTCACTGTATTGGGTTCATGCCCTCTGATTTTCACCCTTCAAGAGCAGATGAGGGCACTGGCTCTGGGACTGCAGACCAGTTCCTATCAATGGGTTCAGCTACAGACTTCCCCACTGCCCCCTCGAGATGCTCCAAGAGAAAAAAATGTGTTTTATGGTTAAGGAGGCCTAAGAAATGAAGAGTCTGTCTTGGAGATTTATGGTATGACATTAACATATTAAAGGCTCTGAGAAATTCTACAGTAAAGAAACCTATTTAACTTCATCTGATTCAATGGTTCTCATAACTATCTGACCTCGGAAGCTTTACTTTTGTAGGATTTATATTAATGTCATAGTGAACTAGTTTTCAACAGAAACCTCTTCTGGAAATGTTGGCCTAGGATAGTCAACAGCTAACAGTCTATTTTATTCTGATCTTTCCCCCAACTTGGCCCTTGTCAGCAAGGTTTGCGAGAGGACTCACAGACTGTGAGTGTCGGGCTGTTCGCTACCAGCACACACACTGAGAGAGTCGTTCCTTATTTATTCCCTCTGTCCTGGCCAGTGTATTTGCTCCTTTGAGGTTACCCTTTAGATAGGCAGCATCAAACAGCTGTGAGGTGTGTGTGTGTGAGGGGCACTTTTGTGCTGCTGATAACAACCTGTACAGGCTGGAGGAAGATACTGGAGAGCCTCCGTGGCCACTGCTTCGTTCTGTGCTTCTTTACAGACAGGGACACGCTACCTGGACCTGGATTTGACCCAGCCAATCAGTCCAAGGAATCAGTCACAAGGATCTGACCATTTCTCCCCTGTTTCTGCAGTCCTTGTGTTTCCTATTCTTGTTCACTTCTCAGGACTCCATTATGACCCCTGATCAACTTCGCCAAAATGATACCACTGAGAATTTGACCTTCAGGTTCTCATTTCGGACAACAGCTCCCTCATCTGATACTTGTTTCCTTTCCTAAATACACTCTCCCTGAATTCAGCCACGGCAATCCCAGCCGCTGTTCCCCATGAGCATTTACTATACGCCAGGCACTTTTTGAAGTGCTTGATCCTACAACATCAATGTAATCTAGGAACATTTATTGCCCAGTTTCAGAGAGGTTAAACAATTTTCATGAACTTTTTTCATTGGTAAAGCTGGACTCTACAACTAGTTCTGTCTTTCCCTGAAGTTCATGGTATTACCAATGACTCTATATTGCCTTCTTTAGGATAATGTTTGGGTCACCTTCACACTAGAGAGGTAGCTGGTGAGCAATAGCAGTCCTGTGCACTCCCGCATCCTTCAGTTCCTCACTTGTGTACTGAACACTACAATGAGCAAATCCTGCACCACACCATTCCCTCAGGGATCTTCCCTTCCCCTTCAGCAAGTCTCCAGGCACTGCTAGAGGACACTCTGAGCCATGCAGACCCCGATCATGGCAGATATATGAGGTCCAACTTTAATCTGGCCCTCCTATTCTCATCAGCCCTTTTCATCTCTTGTAAACCCAAAGCATACTTTATGAGATTTACTTTCTTCTTCTCTCTTCCCAACCTGCAATGGCAATCCCAACCTGCCATTGCATCATATGGATTTTTTACACAGAAGATGGAGGAATAAAGAAAATGTTACAGGGAAGGGAAGGCAAGGTATTCAGTGTGAAGCCAACCCTAAGATTTTTATGTCGTCTTCTTGCACTTTAGCATACTGTTCATCCTCCTTCCCTTCACGCCATCTTTCAGGCTGAAAGCCCTCCCTATACTCCTGGAAATCATTTCTCACCATGTCTCTCTGTCTGTTTTTTGCCCAAACCATTCTCTCCTCTGACATCTTGACACTTAATCACTCAATGTCAGTTTTATGTTTGTATTACCCCAGTGCATTGAGTTTCTTAAAAGTTACTAATGACTTTTTCTTTCCAGATCTAATGAACTTCCTCAGTTCTTATCCACTCTGACACCTTTAAAACATTTGTTGATGCTTGACTTCCCATTTAAAAAATGCTCTTATGATCTCACTTATAAGTGGACCCTAATTAATAAAATAAGCTAATGAACAAAATAGAAACATAGGCATGAATATCTGGCATGGACTGACAGCTGCCAGAGGAGGGGACCTGGGGACATGAATGAAAGAAACTGCAGTGATTAAGTACACAAACATATATGGGTATATGTGTATATATGTGTATACACACACACATATAGCATGTAGATATAGACAACAGTGTGGTGATAGCCAGAGGGAAAGGGGTGGGGGTAAGTGTAGGTGAGCAAGGAGGGCAGAATGGGGATGGAAACAGGTTTTGCTTGGCGTGATGGGTGTACAATGCTGTGTGCAGATGGTGTTTCATTGAGTTGTATACTTGAAACCTGTATGGTTATGTGATCCAATGTCACCCTAACAAATTCAATAAAATAAATCCTCTTTTTATTGACTTCTATTGCAATGTGCTTTCCTGTTTTCTCCCTATGCTCTTTTTCCATATCTTTGCTAGTTCTTATGCCTTCCTTAATCTCATTTCTTTTCCTGTTCTCCAAAGCCACATTCTCTGCTTTTTGTTTTCCACATGTACCTCTTTTGACTTCAGCTATCATTTCTATGTTGAACAACTTCCAAGTCTGCATTAGTAATCTTGTTTTTGCTTTCGCCTCAATTATACATTTCCAAATGCTAATGGCATAAATGTACTTGGAGGGGAATGTGAAGGCTTTCACTTATCTCTAAAGCGTGTTCCCTTTTTTTAATAACCACTTTATTTCTGTTCGTGGTTCCAGTAATATTACAATCTTTAAGTAACTAAGTAACTTTGAAGTTGTGTTTTATATCCTCTATTTTCTTTTTGCCATCCACATTAGTTTTATCCTTTTATTTCAAAATATTATTCACATTATCTGTATGTCCACATTTTCCACACAGTCACCTGGTTAAAACTGAAGCCAGTGGAGTTTGTTTCTGGGATCCTCACTCAAACAGTTCTAGTCCCTGAGTGCTCAGCGATGTCTGTTTTGTGCTCCCTCGAATTTACAGTGCCATCAGTCTATCCTCCTTCCCTTGACCAAAGTTCTCTCTCTCCAAAAACAAAACACCAATACCTTTAAATTCACTGCCCTTGAGGTAGGAATATCTGATTACAGTTTACCACATTGCCAAGTCATCAAGTTTCTGTACAGTAGGATCAAGATTTGCATTGAAACAATGGAGTCTCTAAACCTTAGATGTCATCCACTCTGAAGAGGGACCTCGTAAAATAAGTGGCATGTGTGGTTATCTACTTTGCTTGTATAAAAAGCCAATGCCACCATCCCTCACTGAAGTCTTAATCTGAAATCTTTGTCCCTTCCCTTTGATTCCTGGGTGTCCTTTCTCCAACCCATTCATCTACCAACTCCCCATAGCTGTCACTCCCCTCATGGCTTCCCCGAGGAGTGACAGCTATGGGGAGTTGCCTGCTGCCCCGGGTTAGGTCCATTGGCTTGTTCTTGACATTTCTTTTGGACTATTTCTCTCTCACTACCTTTGCAGTGTTATTGATCACTCTAAAGATTCTCTCAGTCAGCATGTGGGCCTTTAACTCCCTCTCTTCCTTGTACTACTCTGCTTTTGCTATTCTTTTTACCCTTCTCTTCATCTATTGGAATCACATTTAGCGCTCAAGGACAACATAAATCCTACTTTCTCTATAAAGGTATTCTTTCACTTCACCCAACACCAATTTCTCTCTCTCAAATTGCTATGGTAATTACAGTCAGAACCACTTAAATCAGCATATAGTGTTCTCTAAATTTTTCGTTACTCTCTATTTAGCCTCTCTAACTTGTGGTCCAGGGCGACATCTTCCTCTCCTTTAACATTTATACCTTATGAGCATCAGATAAATATTTGTGGATTGGCAGCTTGTTCCTCTGAGTTTATTATATTGACCCAAGTTGAAAACTACTTTAATATATTGCTGAAGTTATTCGATTCAGTTAAAAATATATTTTTCCAACCTGAGGAGGTAAAAATATGCCCATCATGCTCACAATATTTATATGAATTCCACCAATGTTAGTACAAATACTTGGTTTACAATAAACGTTTTGAAATTCAGTTCTAAATAACAGGGTAAGGTTTAAAGAATCTCAACAATGAAGGCATTGAAAGTAAAAATGTAAATGAATGTGTGAATATGCCTCAGACTGAGTCACACAACCTTTCCAAAATGAATAGCAAAAATAAGGATTAAAATAATTTCTGAGGCTCTTACTGTTAAATTATAGTGAAATGAAAGCATTCAGATGGGGGTTATAGGCATTGCATCATTAATTATAGTGGTTGCATTTGCTTTTGTTCCAGTGCATTATAATTAATGAAGATCTACAGCTCTGTGCTTTGTCTTGGAAAACATACATGGTTTTCATAGGCATCAATAGAGCTGCGATATTCTTCATTTACTTCTCAAGAACGACTCTTTTTAACACAGGGGAGCCCATTGTTGAGGCAGCAACATGAAAATCACAGCAGGATTTGAGCTTGGAGAGATCAGAGAGCAATTGACTCTATTCACAAATGCTTAACCTTGTCTCAACACTCATAAACATGGGCTCTAATGACATATGGGCCATTGTTTGGACCAACACAGTAATGATAGTATAATCATGCCTTTAAAAAAATTTCAAGCCCTAAGAATGACTTTGGGGCACCAGTGAAGAAAAGTTAGCAATGGTATAAGTTAAAATATATATTTGAAACTTGATTCTTTGTTCCGCCTGTGTGATTATATGTGTTCACTATTTTTAATTGGAGGATGTTACAAACTTTTTGTAGGTGGGAAACGAAGGCTAGGTAACTAAAATGACCTTCATTCTTAATGGTATCAATGTTTTATAAGCACTAAATGTGAAGAGCCAACCATAAAAGAGAGTGGATGATTTCTGCCTTCTGTTGGAAGTATCACATCAATGTAGAATTAATGGTAAAGCAAATAATTTCCATCTTTCCTCTGGACCCACTTGCTACAATCCTTTTTGCAAAGGGCACTGACTCTGAAAGAAAACGTAACCAAACGCAGGTCTGACTGCAGCTGCTACAAAAGCCAATACTCAGAAGGCAGGTGTTCATGTAAAGAAAGGTGGTTTATTTTCAGTGGCCAGCCACCTGGAAGATGGGGGACTTGTGTCTCAAGCCCATTTCCATATCTCAGTGCAGGCAGAGGTTTTTATAAGGAGGTAGATGGGAACAGAACAAAGAGATCAAGGAAGGGGGTTGCAAAGTTCTCTACGCGCAGATGAGCACAGTCCACTCTGATAAAGAGAGCGATGGTCCGATGTGCATCATCCTGGTTTAGTCATCCTCGCTTCATGTCATCCCAGCTCCATGGTGGAAGTTCAGCAGATCTCCTGGAGCTGGGATGCTTGAAGGTCAGAGTCTGTATATTTTGAAGTTTGTTTCTAGGATTTTTATACAAACATGCTGTTCCTCTTCAAGCTACATGTTAGTCAGAGTCAGCACTTACAGAAACAATGTCAAAAGGATGGTGGGGTGGGTTGCAATTCCCTACCATTACAATTTTCCACTGTTACAAAAAGGCGATGGATTGCATTTGGCACATGGCCCAGCAGAAACCTGACAGTTACCTCCCCACTGCCTCTGTGGACATTTGAGGGCTTTGCACTGCTGTTGTTTTGGAGTAATTGGTGTGTACACAAGAGCAAGCATACAAATTGTGTCACTTGATTCTCCCTCCCTCTGCAGGTAGCAACAGGGCACCCCATGGAGATGTGGGTATAATAAAAATCCTCTATAACTTCCTCCCAAGTGCTCTGCTAGAGCCGGGCGTGCAGCCTAGTAGGTGTCGGAAAGCACTGACTGATCACTAGCACCCTTTTGTGAGGCTGCTAGCTCCGATGTGATGCTCTCTTCCTCTCTGAAGTGACCTTTCATTGGTGTTTGAAGCCTCTTAGAGTTCTTAGGGCTGCCAACAGTGGGCCAGAGGGTGGTAGCGAAATAGGCAAGTCTTTGAATGCTGAGAAGCTAGTGGTCCAGGCCTCTATGCCCTATGGGGACAGTGGTCACACCCTCTGGCCTAAATCCATAGAGGGTTATGAGCTATGAGTTGACAAGAGCCCCATTTCCTCTGTGGGTATTGGGAAAGTGAGCTGATTTTGATGTTTTGGAAAGAAGTTTTAGAATTTTGTTGTAAGAGTCAGTTAAGTTTTTTCAAGAAAGTACTTCCCTGTTTATAGAGGAAAACAGTCCCTTCACAATATGAAGAAGAAAACCTCTCAACTCTGGAAAAAACTAATTGACTTTAGATTGCCTTATCAAAATATGAACTGATATCATAGGACTCCAGCAGATTTATCCACTACAGATCTCTTACTTTAATTTATTAGTTCCTTCACAGAATTGCCAACTGCATTGCAGTCCCATGTGTAGTGGGGAAAGCACTGTCACATTCTTTAGCAGATGTGCTACAAGAGTCTTTTCATTTCCTTTCTTAAACCCAAAGAATAATGACACTGCAATATCATGTGGTGAAAAGAGCAATAATTTGATAAACATTGTCTTTCCATTAGATTAGAGCAATTAATCTGATTCTAATTTGGCTGAAACATTATCATACTGGAGTCCCCAGAGCCCCGTGAATAATCTCTAAACACATTGGCACACTCAGTAGACAAACATTATCTCTACTCGCACTGTTCTTCCATATGTTCTCCTCCCATGGTGATGGAGGGCACCCTGCTGTTTCAATCAAATAAATGTCAATTATCTGAGATAGATTTTTAGTTCTCAAGGCCGGGCTTGCAGTGCAGCCAAAGTGACTGAGTAGAATGGTCTGCAGCTCTTTCCTGCATGTGTTACTTGCATTTTATGAGGAATTCACATCTGGCCACATCATCCAGCGTTCCAAGAACTCCGTATATGAAATGAGTGGTTTCAGGAGCTGTGTGTATGTTTGTATGTATGTGTATGTGTCTGAGAGAGAGACACAGAGAGACAGAGAGAGGATTCTTGACCCTCATTTAGTTTTACTTTACTTTTTCTGGGAAGCGAAGGGTATTTTTTAAATTCAAGGAGAGATACTGTTCACCTTCCATGGTCTGAAATAGGGTTACTATACATACGCAAGCCCTCCCTGTTCAGTCACTTCCTCTTCGTAGCAGCCCTCTCTGCCCCTGAAATCTGGACACAGAGATCTCAGTAACAAAGCCCGTATCTGCCTGCTGGTTTCTTTCGCAGAACTTTTCCTGGACATGTTTGTTTAGAGTATGGTGGGCCTTGGTGGTGAGAGCTGCAGGGTTTTTCCTGCCAACATTGTGGGGGTTTCTGATGAGGTCCGCTGCAGCTCTTGACTCTAAAAGGCAGTGGAGGGCAGGGAGAAGATAGGGCACCTTCTCCGTATCTGGGGGAGGGCATCTCGGGCTGTAAGAATCTAGTCTTTTAGGAAGAGGGGTCTACATACAAAGCTGACATCGTCAATCCAAGCAAAGGAGACGCACTGAAATAGTATGGCATGTTGAGAGTACTGTCAGTTCTACATTTCTTTGCAGAGCTCTCTGTCTTTAGGGTGTCAATTATCAGGTGTTGGTTTTGTTATCAGACCAGCCCTTCTCTCAAAAGCTTGTAAATTTGCCCAGAGACCTGAGGGCCTCTGATGACTCTATGTCTAGACTAAAAGCACTAGGTCACCCTCCTTGCTGCTGCTACTGTGACAAGCTGGCACAAGGAGAAAGGCAGTCCATGGGGATCTGGACTGATTCACTGTGGCAATTCAGCAAACGTTGTCAGAAAGGATTTCAGTTTCCACACTGGCTGTGATCCTGAATCAAGGCGGAAAGCCACTGAATGCTCAGAGTGAAAAAATACGGTAGCATCAATCTCTT
Organism: Artibeus jamaicensis; assembly: GCF_021234435.1. Lineage (NCBI taxonomy): Eukaryota > Metazoa > Chordata > Mammalia > Chiroptera > Phyllostomidae > Artibeus > Artibeus jamaicensis. The sequence continues at coordinate 37,331,898 of NW_026521812.1, read as the reverse complement.
CCTGCCTCTGAAGTGGTTTAATCAGAGACTGTCAGTCATTGACATCAAATGGCAAGCCCCAGGTCACCCCTGCATTTAGAGGGCAGGAAGTTCCATACGCCACAGGTGGGTCCTGTGCACCTGCTCTGCAAAGCGGGAGATGTGGAGAATGGATATTTTAGCAACAGCTGGAGTGTTTGCTGAAGAGTTTGAACGTTATGCCAGGTTGACATGTGGAGAAGGTTCATGAAGAGAAGACTGAGATGAATTAGAGGTGATAAAGGTGCAGTAGTTAAATATGCAGGCTCTGGAGGGAGGTGGCTTGGTTTCAAAGTCTGAAGTCACCACTTTATGATCATGGGAAAGTTACTTAGTCGGTAGAATTCTCAGTTTCCTTATATACGAAATGAAGATTGAGGTTTGTAGTGGGAACTAACTAAAGTAATGAATGTGAAGCACACTGCATAGTGCTGGCACATAGTATGTGCTCAATAAATATTTGCTGCTATTCTTGGAGACCGAAGAGTTCAGAAGACTTTGTTTCAAACTGTGTGGCTCCACCACTTACCAGTTTTGTGTCTTTAAGTAGGTCACTAAATCAGTCTAAGCCTTAATGTCCTAAGTATCTTACTGATGTTACATGGTTATTTTGAGATTCAAGTGACCAAGATGCCATGTTATAATAAGAACGTAACCAAAGTGCCTATAATTTCATGCAGCAGTAGTTATAGGCCTCTGAATGCAAACCAGGTAAAGTGCCTCTTCAGTGCTCTATACAGAGCTGCTAAATTAAATAGATTAAGCAAACATTACATGGGTAAAGTGCTCTGAGTCTACACAGGTTTGCTAGGGCTTTCATAACAAAGTACCATGGACTGAGTGGCTTAAAGCAGAAATTTATTTTTTCACAGTTCTGGCAAGAAGTCCAAGATCAAGGTGTCAACAGCGTTTTTCATCTGAGGACCTCTTTCTCTCTTATTTTTGAAGAAAATGGTGTAGATGCTAAAAATTAATTATAGAGGTCAGATTTCTTCCTTATAATTCAAATTTCAGTTTTTCTTTGGGGGCAAAAATATTGTAGTAGCCTTACTGAGAGCGTAAACAAATTTGTACACATGAAAAAAATATCCCCTCCAGTCTGATGACCCTGGGCTGGAGCAGAATCATCAATCATCTATTTGGTTATTTTAAAAAGATGATGGAAATTGTTGAGTGTGTACATGTGTATATGTTGTTGTTCAGAGAGGCAAAGGGAATCTGGATGAAAGAATCACTGATGTGTATGTGACAAAACTATTTCTCCCCCCTCCAGTTTAATAAGATGTAGTTGACATAGGACATTGTATTAGCCTTAGGTATACAGCATAGTGGTTTGATGTAGCCATATGTTGGGAAATGATCAGTACAAGAAGTCTAGTTTACATCTACCACCACAAATGGTGATAATTGCTTTCTTGTGATGAGAACCTTTAAGATTTTCTCTTTTAGCAAAGTTTAAATATACAATGTAGTAATGTAAACTGTAGCCACCATGCTGTACATTACATCTCCAGAACTTGTTTTTATAACTGTGAGTTTGTACCTTTTCACCACCTTCCCCTGTTATACTCAGCCTTCATCTGAGGACCTCTCCTGCTGGCTCGTAGGTGTCTTCATATGGTCTTCCCTCTCTATGTGTCTGTGTTCTAACTTCCTTTTCTTATAAGAACATCACTCATTGGATCAAGGCCAAACCTAGTGACATTCTTTTAACTGAATTACCTCTTGAAAGGCCCTATCTTCTGGTAAAGTTGCATTTTAAGGTGCTGGGGATTAGATTTTGACATACAAACTCTGTGGTGTCACAACTGAGCCCATCACAGAGCCCCACACCAGGACTGTATTTCCACCATGATATTCTCAATTTTGTCAGATTTTAATCAGAAGGTAGTAAAACGAATAGTGAACTAGATATCATGGTGTATGTATTCTACTCAGCATTTACACAAATTAGCTGAGTGACAAGAAAATACTATTTTAGAGCCTTAGCTTCATTCTCTCTAATGTTCACTTTAGTAATAATATCTTATACCAATTGAAACAACATTTATCCATCTGTTACTATTTCTATCCCACGGACCATTCATATTAACCATCCATCCATTCATCTATCTTGTCCAATCAATGCATCTATTGAGTACCTACTATGTTCCCAGCACCAAGACAATTTCTGGGAATACAGTGAAGAATAAAGCTCATTCTTTTCCTTCAAGCCATTTGCTAGTCTAATAGGGGAAACAAAGAAGTAAAATGTACATAGTCTCTTTCTAGTCCCTCTTCTACATGACTGCCCTTCAAATATTGAGAAAGCTAACTTTTCCCACTTTTTCTCTCCTGGCTTCTTGTTTGTAGGTTAAATATACTCTAATTTCTTTAATTATTCCTCATATAACACAGTTTCCAGACTCTACATCTTTTAAATTAATGTTTGGTAGAATTTTCTAGTTGTTTTTAAAAATTAATCAGAAATAGATAACAGGCATAATGAAGATTCTTTAATGCCACTTGATTAGGAAGCAGGCATCACCCAGTCTTTGCCCATTCTGGGGCCTGATTCAATCTGGATCAAGATGGCATGTTACAGATTACACTGGTGTCTCAGATTACATTTTTGCTTCCATTGTCTCTCAGCGACATTACAAGTTCTCATTTGTCACATAGCACTGTATTGGGCAAGGTTAACATATACCTTTTAGCCAAATGAAGAAGTCATAATATTGACACAGGGCCACAATATTAAAAAAGCAAAACAAAACCTATTAATTATGTGACAGGCACTTTGTGAACTTTATCTCATTTAATCATTATAACAACTTGGTGAAATGTTTGCCATTTCATAATTGGAGCCACTGGGTCTTGGAGGTTAAATGGCTTGCTCAAGGTCACAGAACTGTTAGGAGGAGCCAGTATTTGTCCTCTGACCACTTTGATTCTGAGGACTTGGCTCATAACCCTTCTTCTTAGCACCTCTCTAAGAGCTCTCTGATCAATTAAAGGTCAGGGAACTGCTTCGTGGGTTTTCTGTTGGGCTGCTCAGATATTAGAGTTCCTGTGTAAGGGTGACGTTAGCTGGCAGATTTAGGCCATGCCTCATGGGGATTACACCTTGATGGAGATGTTACGGTTTTTTGCCTAGGTCTCAGCTTTTCACTTTTGGTATCTCATTTTTATTATTTTGTCAGGGTGAACAGGCTTTGTAGGATAGAATCTCTCTAATATAATATAGGAGAGTGATTTATAAGCCACAGTGCCCATTTATAATGGGAAACAACTGATTTTTGAAATCAGGAACACTTCTTTAACAAGGCATTCTCTTTCTATGGGGCCAGTCACTCAGAAGGACAAATAATAATTCAGAAGGTTGCTTGGTGAGCATAGGATTTACAGCAAAGAGATTAGGTTTTGCCCAAGGGAAGCCTCCTCAGGCTAATATAACTTGGAGTTAATCCTTCTCTGCCCTACAGTTATTTCTGCCTAAATTACTGGAATCCATCTTCTAGAATCACAACATAATTTTCTTTGGTCACTAGTAGACTCAGACCCACTAACAGTCTAACCTCCCAATTCTCCTTAGGCAATATTTCTCTTTTGGAAATGTCTATTATTAAAAACACCCCTTGCTACACCTTCCCTGTTATAAAATGCTAAATTATTGTTGATCTTTATTAGTTTATACTGTAGGTTGTCTATTTTTTAATGAAGTTTGGGTTGGGCCTTGTATCATACAAAGGGGTTGAGTCATCGGTTTCACAGCAGGCAGGTAGTTTGAGACATTGACCTCAGCTAGAAGGATGGGCCCTAATCAATTACTCTAAGAAAAGCACAGTAAAGCCTTACTCCCAAGTCAGCATTGGTGCCTGTTTTAGAAGGCCGGGCCTACACTATATACCATTTCTTTAGCTAGAGTGATTGGTCTAAGAATTTGTGCATATTCCAGTTTGGGCAATGGGACAGGAAGGGAGGTTTGAAGGAGAGGCGCTTCTGGGAAAAACTTTAGCATTTTTAAGAGGGAGCCCTAGAAAGAGTAAGAGTGTGAGACCAGAATGGTATGAATTATTTTTCTGCCAATTTAAGGGGGAAGTCTACATGGAGGAGGGAAGAACCTAGAACAATGCAGGGGAATGGGTCAAGACCAAAACCTAGCTTACCTTTGGCTTTCGCTTATGTGATCAAATAAATTGCCTTATTGTGGTATCCACTTTGATTTAGGTTTTCAGATATATGCAGCTGGAGGTATACTAATTGAACAATGAATTTCTGCAGATGGCAAAACCTACCTACTACATTTGATTTTTTTTATACTCTCAGTTCAGGGAGTAAGAACTTTTAAATGGCCATTAAATTATGGGGTCCAATTTGCCTTTTGTGTAATTGTTGTAGTTACCTATCCAGCCATAGCATGTATAAATATCAGTATAATTATTCTCTGTGCTCAAGGCAGGAACTGTTCTTCAAGCATACTTCAGAACCATCAGATAGTTACCATCTCCAAAATTCTGCCCTTGACTTCACCTTGGCACTAAGGGCTTTTTTGCTTAGCACTGGGGCCACAGACATTGTCTGAAGACTTAAACACTTCTGGATCCCCAGATGGGTTGAATTTATTTTCCTATTGTGTAAAATCCAATCAGAATCACAAATACTATCAAAGTGCAGGTTTTTAATTAAATTAAGAGGTAATACCAGAATGTGAATCAATGTTCTGTTTCCTTCAGAGAAACAACCAAAATGTCTGCTGAACTGAACAGTGTGCTTCAATGACCTAATTAACTTGCCTTCTGAAGTGAGCTCCTTATCTTGTTATGGACCAGTAACAACAGTTTACAGTTTGGCAGCTAGTCTTTAGCCCCCATTTTGAATATCAATAAATTTTGTTCTAACAAAACCATTCAATGCATTTATCCATTCACTTAATAAACATTTACTAAATTAATAATGTGGAAGCAATGCAAGAGTAATCTTGGTAGTTAGTTCTAAGAAATCTCCTGCTTTAACTGTATGTTCAGCTGGATATTGTACCTTCCTTTACATTCCTGCTGCTATTGACTTGATTCAGGCTTCCATTACTTTCTGAAATGCTGTCATTTCCCAGCTGCCAGTCTTGCCCTCTAGGCCATAACATGCTGTAAGAATATATATTTCTTCTCTAGCTTCTGTGTCAGTGAAACCTACTGAGGTGGATTCTGCTGAACACACTGCAAATGGATGTTAGTGCCCAGTACTGCAAATGTTCTTGGTTAATGGGCCTTCCACCATTCTCTCCAGAGATGAATATGTCTGCAACTTGTGTAGTTCCCTCTGTGGCCTCTCTTTATGCCATTTATGTTCTGGAGAAAATATCTAATTCATGACGGTTGACAAATGATAATACTTAACTGGTAGCAGAGAGACAAAGGAAGAGTGTCTTGTTGGATATTATAATGCAAGTTCTGTGGTAGTTTATCCATCTCCAGGAAGTGAGTCAGGGAAGAGAGGCTTTAAAAGGGTGGGTGGGTATTCTTTGACATTAGGAAGGGCATCGTAGTTATTATTGCAATGTGGGAGAACTAACCAGCAATTGTTATGGAAGAGAGGAGAAAAACTATAGTCAGAAGTATGTAATGACCTCGGATAATTTGATGAGAAAGGAAGTGGGGATTCTGAAACCTCATCTCTCAAGAAGTGATTCTTTAAGAACGCCTATGTAAAAATTACATTTTGGCTCAATTTCCACCAATGAATCCCTATGCTTAAAAAGGGCATTATTTTTTTTTATTAGAGATGCATAGTACTAATAATTTCTCTGTCTCTTGGGTTTGAAGAGCTGAAACTTAATTTTATTGTGTTATTATTTTAAGTAAGTTTCACTAAATGCCTCACATTCTTCCCTGCTTTAATTTTGGAACACCATTAAGCAGATTTAAAGTTTTTTGTGATAACTTTTGGAGTCATTATGAACATTGTTTATATTTTATTATTCTATAATGTAATGATATCTTTGATAGGCAATTAATTTATGTGGTGCTGTTTTACCCTTGTATAAACCTCATTTGTGAGAATAGCCTAGAACATTTGAGATAAACAGGAGTAATGAAGGGATAATGATCCTATCAGGTACTTGAATGCCTTATAAAGCTATAGTAATCAAGTGTTCTTATGCTATAGGAATAGAATATATACTCCAGAAATTTATACTAATAATGTGTATTTAGCATATGATAAATACAGAATTTCAAACTAGTTGGGAAATAATAGATTATTAAAAATAACATTTGAACAATGGTTTAATTATTAAGACCAAAGAATGTTTAGTCTTTACTTCACATGATTAATCACAGATGAATTAAGAAGTACTAGAAACATAGTAGAAATAAATATTAATGGGATCTTGGGAGGAGAAGGGTTTTTGAAGCAAGATATTAAAACCTTAAAGGTAAAGATTAATGACTTATCTACATACAAATTTTAAAACTTCTGAATTTTAAACACATAAATTAAAAGAGAAATAGTGTGATATATATTAGAATGGCTGCTGTTAAAAATAGAGAATAAAATGGTTGGTGAGGATGTGGATAAATTGGAACATTGTGGACTGTTAATGGGAACATAAAATGATGCAGTTGTTATGAAAAACAGTTAGGGCAATTCCTCACACACACAGAAATAGAATTACCATATGATCCAGCAATTTCACTTCTGCTGTATGTCCAAAAGAATTGAAAACAAGGACTCAAAGAGATATTTGCATAATGATGTTTACTTCAGTATTATTCACAATAGTCAAGGAGTGGAAGGATCCCAAGTGTCTGTTGACAGATGCATGAAAAAAAATGCAGCATATATGTACAATGGAATATTACCTATCAGTTAAAATGAAGGAAATTATGACAAATGTTACAACATGGATGAACACTGAGAACATTATGTTAAGTGAAATAAGCTAGTCACCAAAGCACAAATACTGTATGATCTCGCTTGTATGAGAAACCCAGAGTAGTCAAATTAGTAAAGACAAAAGTAGAATGGTGTTTACCAGGTGCCGAGAAATGGGAAATGGGGGGTTCTTTTTCCATGGGCTGAAGGCTTCTGTTTTGTAAGATGAAAGGAGTTCTGGAGATGGGTGTTAATGATAATTGCATAACAATATGAATGTACTTAATGTCATTAACTGTTAAAATAGTAAATTTTATGTTATGTGTATTATTTACCAATATTAAAAAAATTAATACTAGGAAGATAAGTGATGATGATTAGTGCTAACAAGCACTAATACTGCAGAGTCAGACACACCTGTGTTTCATCCCTATTCTTTTTTCTTTCATTAGCTCAATGACTTTAGGCAAGTTTGTTAAACTCTCAGTGCCAAAATTTTTTCATCATATAGTTATTTTGAGGACTCAAATAATTCTTATAAAATGGTTTTATAGTGCAAGGAATATAAGTGGTCAATAACTGCTGCCTACTATTATATTAACAGCATATGTTGAACATATCGATTTATAAACTGATACGCAAGTAACTCTAATAAATCAATGAGAAAATTATAAAGCCCCCAGAGTTTGTAGACAAAGAACATGTTAGGCATTTCTGATTTCAAGATGAGGACATTAAGTAATTAGGAACATTTTGAAGAATAAATTAAAGAGAATCTCAGATAAATCCAAGAAAAGGAAATTAGCAGAAGGTTAGAAACAGATATAAAGTGGTTTTAGGGATTCTCACAGAAGAATCTTCATTTATCTCTTCTTGTTTAATCTGTGTCTCATTTATTCTCCTTAAATAAATCGTCGCCCACTCTACTTCATCAACATCATAGCTCTTGCTTATCTTGGCTTGTACTTCCTTATATCTTTAATTTCTTCATGTCTTCATTTTGCTCTTGGCCCCTCATGGATGTTATTTAGAGCATCTTTTCAGCTTCAGTTCTCACTGCCAACAGGAATGTCCCTTGTGTGTGTGTGTTGTCAAGAATCTTATTAGGTGTTTCTTTGTTTCTAGCAAATGTTTTGGTAGGTACCAGGTAGGTACTTGTCTTGAAGCTCACTTCTCAGCTGAATTTTGCTGCATTTATATCACATGACCAGCTCTAGTCCAGTCAGTTGTGGTCTGGGTGGTAGATTTCTGTGGGAACAAAACTGATCATCTAAGGCTGACTTGACTGAAGGGGCCATTGTTTTCTAAATCTTATTTTTATTAATCACTTTTGTAAGGAACAGATTGTTGAATTTTTCTGGGTGAAGATAGATTTCTTCAGTTTTTGTGTCTGCTTTTAATAGTTCATCTCTATTTCTATCACCTTGTTCACAAGCTACTAATATATGAGTATTTTGAAACTTTCGTCTATAAATCAGAATAGGACAGAAACACAGTAGGAAGATAAAATAGCCAAGTTTTTAAGTTTGACTTGCAGAAAAACATAAGTCACTGAACTTTGTTTTGAGGGTTACTTTTATTATCATTATTGTTATTATTGGAATAAACACATGACTTTGGTGCACCGCTTTTTGGATCACTTCAAGTTTGTTGTGGCTTCCGGGAAGGTGAGGTGGCTAATGTCTATCAGGTTCAATACAATTTTTTTTGTACATTTGAGCACCTTTGGTCACAGTATGTCACAGTATGTGACAACTTTGTTCACAGTATGTGACACCTTTGTTCACAGTATGTCACATTCTTTTATATACTTAATGTTCTTTTTTCTTTACAGTGCCTTTGCTACAAAATGTTTTCTTTTCAGTCAGATTTTCTTGTTATATTTTGGTTAAGGGAGGTGGTGCTCTTTGCAGGGAAAACAATTAAAAGTAATGTAAAACTTTACAGTATCAAACTAAGATGATCTTTTTATGCAAGTACTACCTTGTAGTTTTTAACCATCTGTTTTTAATTGTGCTTACAGGAAATTATCCTTATATTCTAAGAGACATTCTGTGAATGTTTACATACATGCAGGAGAGCCCAAGAAAGTAGAGATCCACATCATATCTGTTAAATTAGTCAAAAGAAAAATTTAACTTACATGCATGGAAGATGGAACTATCTCCTCTTGAAAAGAAGGAGATGAATTTTTTGAGTGGTGAAAACTGTCAAAGGTTTTGTCTGGGGAACCACATATATACATATCATGCAGTAAGACATAGTTATGTCTGTAGAAATAAACTATTTCTATTTCTTCTTGTTTTTGTGTGAATTAGGCTCTGTTTTATTTCCAGGACCCCCAGAGATTTTGAAGGAAGGTAATACAAAGAAGGATAAGGCATATCATCTGTCTTATTTGTACTTGGGGAAGTCAATATATTTTTAGTGTAAAAAGAGGTTGCAGCTTAGTGATGAAGACAGTATGGTTTGCAAAGGTAGGTACTTGCTGAAAATCACAGATGAGTCTTGATTCTTGGAGTGCTGGTACAAGGAGGGTAAGACGTGGGGACAACAGTCAACAGAATTTCTGGAGCACGTATCAAGTACAGAATAATGAAAAGGATGTAGTACTAGTTCCAATTTGGGGGCATATGACATGTCTAGTATGGCAGATTTATACATTAACAGGTAAATATCATTAGGATGGTTGGTTTGACTACAGAGAAGAATAGCTAAACCTCTGCCTAAATGGGAATTTGTTCTGCCTTTTCTCTCTTCAAATTCAGTTAAATCACATGGAAAGGACCTTGGAGGTCCACCACTTGAATTAAAAAAATTAAGAAATAGAGGCTCAGAGAAGTTAAACAAGTTGCTCTAGATCACCCAGCTAAAGAGTGGTTGATTCTGAATAGGAAATCGGATCTATGGTGCAAGGTAGTTTGAATTTACTTCACAGAACTTGCCCTATCTTGTCCTTTCAAAAATAGGAATTCACTTCACACCGCATTATTAAAATAACTGTCAAAGTTTGTTACTATTTCTTGAGACTTAAAATGGTAATTTTGTATTGGGTAGCATTGATGGTCCTTTTCATATATAGATAGAGAACTCGTGACTGAGTCTTCTTCCTGTATGTTTTATAAGGTGATCAGAGATTTTTAATGGTCATATTGTGGGGCCAATAACCTGCTTTGTGTCAGGGTGCAAGGATGAAACGTGTTTGTGTAATTTCTGTGTGTTGGTAATGACTCCAGACTGTGAGCTAAAAAATCTGGATTATGGTCCCAGCCTGCTTAATTAACTCTTGCATTTTGAGTCTTGATTTTTTTGTCTCACTAAAAAAGTCTTCAGTTAAATAATCTCCAACATCCTCATAAGCCAAAATATCATAATATTCTAAATTAGGAAAAATTTAGAGAAACATTTATCTACACTTATCACAGGGCAGCTGGGGCTTGAAAAAGTCTCTGTCTACTTTGTCACAATTCACTAAACAATTACCCAACTCTTAAGTTTACACTGGCTTTGGATTTTCTTACTCACAAAGTTGTCTAACTTAAACTGTCAAGCAGTAACAGTGAGTGCATCTACATTTATATGCAATCACACCGAACTCCTGTTTCCACTAACAGAAGTGCTCAAACTCTCATGCTTGTCTGCCTTTGCACATGTTGTTTTCCTTGCCTATCATCACTTAGCCTCATCTTGTCCTTGGTCTGGCAAACTTCTAGTCATCCTTTAAGATCCAACTCAGATGTCACCTGCTAGTGAAGCCTTCCATAACATCTAGGTTGTCAGTCAAACCAATATTTATTATTCACCTGGGATGTGCAAAGCATTCTGTCAGTAGCTGAGAATGATGCATCACCAGTTCTCCTAACTTACTGGCAGTAAGAAAGATTAACATCAAGTAAATAATTAAAAAGAAATAATAATTCCAAGAATGAAATATGACATGAAGCAAAAGCACTGAGTGCTCTTGGAGGGTTTACTGGAAGAAAACTAAATTCAGGCAGGATTAGTGGCTCTTCTCTGGGTTCCCACAATACTTTGTTTCATGTCTACCATGACATGAATTACACTGCATTCTTATAGTAATTATAGGCTTACATATCTTCCTCTGCTTCTGGATCTGTGTTGTCCATTATGTTAGCCACCAGCTCTTTAAATTTAAAATAATTAAAATATAATAAAATAAAAATAAAATAAAAATACAGTTCCTTTGTCACACTATTTGTATTTTAAGTGCTCAGTAGCAACATGTTGCTAGAAGTTTTCATACTGAACAGTGCAGACAGAACATTTCCATCACTGCAGAAAGTTCTGTTAAACAGTGCTGCTTTAGTGTGTGAATTCCTCAATGTCAAAAATTGTGTTGCATTTATCTTTGTATCCCTAGGACCTGTGCATAGCATGGACTCAATAGTGGTTGATTGATTTATTCATTTACTTACTCCGATATGTTTGTGTATGTGCCTGTTATATGCCAAGTACAATTCTAGGTGCTGGAGTTAAAGCAGTAAACATAAAATAGTTCCTGATTTCATGGAGCTTACTTTTAAGTGGGGTTGAGGGAAATTAGACAATCAATAAATCGACAAGTACAATGTGTATAATGTGTCAGATGGTGATGAGTATTATGGAAAAAATAAAACAGGTGAGGTTAGGTAAGAAAAAGCAGAACAAAGGGTGAGGGGGAGATGGGTAACTTTTTTAATGTAAGGTTGATAGGAAAGGCCTCCCTGAGGGAGAATAATGTAGAGGGAGCAGCAGCACAATGGTCCTGAGGCAGGAGTGTACTTGGCTTGTTCCAGGAACCACAAGAATGGTGTCCCTGCAGCTGAGTGAAGACCACGAGGAGTCACAGGAATGAGGACCATGTGTGGCAGAGTGCCATAGGTGGATCCAGAAAGAAAAAACAGTGATAAACAACAGAAGCTACTAAGACAAACTCCACTGTAGTCTTCTCTATGATTAGCAGTATTTTCTTTCCTGCATAGATTTTTAACATTCATCTCCAGCTGACACTGGCCCACAGTGTCCTCATCATTATGGATGAAATGAGACATTCACACAGACTACTGAGTTCAGTGGAGGAAAAGGAACAGCATGGCTTTTTCTCTCAAGGGGAGCAAAAGCCCCAGCCTCCGCCATGGCCAACCTTTATTGGGTTTCTCGGCACATTACATGATGGTGCTTATTTACTAAGCACAGGTTGCTTTAGGTGGTTACCTTTTACAGACAACAAAGGAGCCAATGCCACTAAATACATTACAGATGAGGGATATTTGCAAATAAAAGGGCAAAAGTGGTTAGATCAGTTATACTGGTCCTAGGAAGGTTTAGCATGGATTTTAGGAAGTTATTTTGTAGTAAATGTTTGCCACAAATCCGGGTGAGAAAGTTCCCAGCAAAAAGCAAAACTCAAAGTGGCCTAGGCATATAGCAGGCCTGATTCCCCATGGGACAACCTATCTGTGGGCATGGGTCTTGTGTGTCTCCGAGTGGGAGCTGGGCTCATGCCACACAGAATGGTCTCCTACAAAGAGGCAGGATGTTTAGCTTTTACTCTGAGGAAGGTGGGAATTGTTGAGCAGAGGAGTGAAAAGTTGTACTGATGTTCTGAATGTGATCAGTCTGGCTGCTGCATTGAGAATAGACTGAAGGAAGCAAAGCCAGAGATTAGTCAGAGACCCTTAGGCAATAGAAAATAGTGGCTTAAATGGGGTGGTAACTGTGAAGGTGGTGAAGAAGTGTTCATATTTTGATTGCAGCACAGGTAGGATATGCCGATGGATTGAATGGGAAGTGTCATGGAAAGAGAAGAGTCAAGGATGACTATAAGCATTTGGACCTGAGCAAGTAGGAAGAATGGACTTTGCATTAACTGAAGTGAGGAAGACTCTGGAAATTGCAGATTGAGTAGGAAAATCAGGAATTTGGACACACTAAGTTGAAATATCGGTTGGGCGTGAATTAGATACTTGTGTCTGAAGTCCAAGGGAGAGAGGTCTGACTAGAGGTATAAATGCTAGTTAACTGAATGACTGATTGAATGAGTGATGGAGACATTATTTTAAAATAGCAATTCAGAATGTGCAGCTATAGAACTTAGTCTTGGGAGAGAGGCAAGATGGTGGAGGAGAAAATGGAAGCCACACTAACCTCTTCCTAGGACCAATCTGTAATTACAACTAAATTGTGGAAAAATAACCCATAACAAACAACTGAACAATAGTGAAAGAGAAGCCTTATAACCTCAGACAGACAGAAGAATCAGCTTCAGCACAACCTGACTGGTAAAGAGTGCAGTGGAGACTCAAGGAGGCTGGCTGGGTGCCCACAGGCAGCAGCGCTAGAGGGATAATTAAGCAACTGGTGGGATCCCCTGAGAAGTGTGGGGTCCAAACCCTAAGCTGGGATCCCCAGCTTAGAGCACCAGAACCCCCAAAGTACACACATAACAACCAGTGGCAAAAGGGGCAGGGTTGATCTCTGCCAGAGATGGATGGCTGGAGATGCAAAGAGCCATTTAAAGTGCTAATGCACAAATTTTTATTCGCAGCCACTTACTCAGGGCTCAGGCAAAGGTGGGGATGGAGTGGGTTGGAATCACCTGAGGAGAGGCTGGGTACAGAGGCTTTGGGGAGAGAACTGAGAGAGGAGCTGCCAGGATCCTGGTACTGAGTCATCCCCCATACAGCAGCAGCCATCATGCTCCGGCAGAACACTCCCCTCTGAGCAACAGCAGCCTAGGGGAAACAATTGCCCCAACACCAGGAGGGATTCTGCCCCACCCTATGGGGCTTAAACCTGACTGCTGAGTGCAGAGTGACTAGACTAACAACCGAATGAGACAGCCATGGATAGCAGATCCCTGGCAGTCTCAGAGCAGGCTGCCTAAGGTCAGATGGAGGTCAACATCTGACAGTACCATAGGTGGATCCAGAAAGAAAAAACAGTGGTAAACAACAGAGGCTACCAAGACAAACTCCACTGAGGTCTTCTCTATTATTAGCAGTATTTTTTTTCCTGCATGGATTTTTAACATTCATTTTTTGTCCATCAAGTTTGTGCATATTAAGTCACTAGATTTTATACTATAGTTTATTTCTCTCCTTTTTTTTGTTTTGGTTTTGTCCATGTGTCCTTGTCCTTTATAGATGTCCCTGAAAACTCTTTCCCCCTTTCCTATAATAATCTTAATCTCTTTATCCCCTTATTAGTACTGGTTCATTTGCTGTTGATAGTGGGATTGGGGGGGGTATTTTTGTGGATGTGGGTTGGTTCCCTGGGCTTTGTGGTTCCTGTACAACAGCATACAAGACATGGTGGGAGAATGACCCTCAGTCAATCAACTATAGGGAAGAACCCACCAAGAATGACCCAACAACAGTCAAAACCCAATTACATTCAGAGAGCCAACCTAAATGGCATAAAGGGGATCCCAAGAGCATCAAGTTCAGGAGATCAAGGAGATGGCATCACTGAATCTCACAGGTCTCCTACCATAGAAGTTCACATCAGAAACTGAGGGAATCAAAATAGGTCAATTTAAGAAGCAGAGGCAAACAAGAAGAGTCTCACAAATAATGGGAGACAAAGAAAGAACCCCCAAATGAACAGAAAGGAGGAATCTTCAGAAAGAATGCTAAATGAAATAGAAGCAAGTCAACTATCAGATACTGAGTTCAGAGCAATGGTTATAAGGAAGCTCAATGAGCTCAGTGAGAATTACCAAAAACTATAGAGAAGCTATAAGGAACTTACTGCAAATTACACCAGCATGAAAAAGGATGTGAAGCTATTAACAAGAGCCAAGAGGAAATGAAGAATATAATTTCTGAATTGAAAAACACAGTGGAAGGAATCAAAAACAGTCTAGATGAAGCAGAAGACTGAATCAGTAAGCTGGAAGACAAGGTAGAAAAAACTCCCAGGAAGAGCAATAAAAGGAAAAAAGACTCAAAAAGAATGAAGAGGGATTAAGGGAAATGCAGGACAACATGAAATGGAATAATATTTGTATAATAGGGATACCAGAAGGAGGAGAAGAAGAGCAAGGGATAGAAAACCTGTTTGTAAAAGTAATGATGGAAAACTTCCCCAATTTGATGAGAGAAAACATTATACAAATCCAAGAAGCACAGAGGGTCCCAATCAAGAAGAATCTAAGGAGGCCCACTAGAAGACATATCATATTTAAAATGTCAAAGCTCAAAGACAAAGAGAAAATCTTAAAGGCAGCAAGGGAGAAACAGGAAGTAACATAAGGGAGTCTTGATAAGACTAACAGCCGACTTCTTAACAGAAATGCTCCAAACCAGAAGGGAATGGCAAAAAATGTTCCAAGTAATGAAAACCAAAGTCCTGCAACCAAGACTACTTTATCCAGCAAAACCCTCAATTAAAATGGAAGACCTAATAAAGAGCTTCCAGGACAAAAGACGCCTCAAAGAATATACCTCCTCCAAACTAGTTCTGCAGGAGATGCTAAAGGGTTTGCTTTAAGAAGAGGAAGAAAAAGAATGAGAGAAAGTGGAACACAGGTATGAAGGGATTAAAATGACAATTAATAAGTACCTGTCAATAATACCCTTAAATGTAAATGGATTAAATACTCCAATCAAAAGACATAGAGTAGCTGAATGGATAAGAAAACATGACCTGCGGGACTTCCGCCAAGATGGAGGTGTAGGTGGACCCACCTTGCTTCTGTGCACAACCAAATCTAAGAACAACTATTTTCAACAACGATTAACACAACCAGACCACACAGAAAATCGACAACACGGAGTCTGAAAAAAAAAAAAAGGACGAAATGCTCGGCTAAACTGGTAAGCCAGCAGCAAAGCTGGTTGACCAAAAAGATCCCTGACCTGGTGGCGCACAAGCAGCCAAAGGCGCGGTGTGGATTGGATTGCGGGCTAGCTACGGGGCACGCAGGGAAGAGACGCGGCTGGCTGTCTGCGGTAGGTCACGCATTTGCGTGCAGATAAACCAGTGAAGAGGCAAGCACTGAGACCGCACGGCATGGGGCAGCAGGCTCGCACAATTCTGCTTGGATAAACAGGCTGGGGCGAGTGGTGGGACACAACGGATTGGGCTAGTGGAGAGGACCGCCATTGCTCCCTCTCTGACCACGCCCCCACACACAGCGTCACAAACCAGTGACCTGGGTGGCCCCGCCCTGGTAAACAACTAAGGCTTGGCCCCTCTTACTTACTTACCGGTGCAAACAGACCAAAAATGGCTCAAGAACAACTCAGAGCCCCAGAGCCGATAATTCTAAGCGACGAAGAAATAGCCAAACTTTCAGATGCACAGTTCAAAACACAGGTTATCAGGATGCTCACAGAACTGGTTGATTTTAGTCACAAATTAGAGAAACATATGAAAGCTAAACTAATTGAAATGAACGGTAATGCAAAGGATACCAATAGTAATGGAAAGGAGTCTGGGACTCAAATCAATGGAGTGGACCAGAAGAAAGCAAATATTGGCCAAACAGAAAAGAATGAAGAAACAAGAATTCAAAAAAATGAGGAGAGGCTTAGGAACCTCCAGGACATCTTTAAATGCTCCAACATTTGAATTATAGGGGTACCAGAAGGGGAAGAGGAACACCCATGAGTGGAAAACTTATTTGAACAAATAATGAAGGAGAACTTCCCCATTCTGGCAGAGGAAATAGACTTCCAGGAAATCCAGGGAGCTCAGAGAGTCCCAAAGAACTTGGACCCAAGGAGAAACACACCAAGGCACATTATCATTACATTAGCCAAGATTAAAATGAAGGAGAGAATCCTAGAAGCAGCAAGAGCTAAGGGGACAGTCACCTACAAAGGAGTTCCCATCAGACTGTCAGCTGATTTCTCAAAAGAGACCTTACAGGCAAGAAGGGGCTGGAAAGAAATATTCCAAGTCATGAAAACCAAAGACCTACAATCAAGATTGCTGTACCCAGCAAAGTTTTCATTTAGAATGGAAGGACAGATAAAGTGCTTCTCAGATAAGATCAAATTCAAGGAGTTCATCATCACCTAGCCCTTATTATATGAAATGTTAAAGGGATTTACCTAAGAAAAAGAAGATAAAAAAGTTGAACAGTGAAAGGACAGCAAACTCACAGTTATCAACAACCACACCTAAAACAAAAGCAAATTAAGAGGACAGCTGGATCAGGAGTGAATCATAGAAATGAAGATCACGTGGAACATTAGCAACAGGGGAGTGGGAGAAGGAGAAGAGGGGAGAAGGTACAGAAAATAAGTAGCATAGACAGTAGATAGAAAATAGATAGGGGGAGGGTAAGAATAGTAGGAGAAATACAGAATCTAAAGAATTTGAGACACGTGTTCATGAACTAAAGGGGGAAATGGTGGGGGAGGGGCATGCAGGGTGGAGGGGGGGAATAGAACAAATGTAATGGCATAATCAATAAAAAAGTTAAAATTAAAAAAAAAAAGAAAGCATGACCTGCACATATGCTGGTCAGAACAAGATACTCACCTCAAGACAAAAGACCTATGCCGATTGAAAGTGAAGGGTTGGAAAGAAATGTTTCAGGCAAAAGGACAGGAAAAAAGAGCCATAAAAAGAGACCCAGAAGGATACTTCATAATGCTCAAGGAAAGGCTCCATCAAGGAGACATAAACATTATGAACATATATGTGGCTAACGTAGGACCAAAACCTGGGTGAAATGGAAAAATTTCTAGAAAAATATGATTTTCCAAAACTGAATGAAGAAGAAGTAGAAAGCCCAAATAGATCAATAACAGCTGGTGAAATCGAAGCAATGATCCAAAAACTACCGGCACACCAAAGCCCTGAACCGGACAGTTTCACAAGAGGACTTTACAAAACATTTAGGGAAAAGCTAACCTCTATCCTTCACAGACTATTCAAAAAAATCCAGGAGGAGTGAAGGCTCCCAAACTTTTTTTTTTGAAGCAAGCATCATCTTAATTCCAAAACCAGATAAAGACACAACAAAGAAAGAAAAATTCAGGCCAATATCGCTGATGAACATAGACGCTAAAATCCTCAACAAAATATTGGCAAACTGCATCTAGCAATACATTAAAAAGAGTGTATACACTGTGACCAAATGGGATTCACCCCAGGGTTGCAAGGATGGCTCAACGTTCATAAATCAATAAAAATAAAGATTGAGTGGAAGGATGCTTTGTGTTTTGCTATACTGAGTCCTTTTCTATATGTTTGAAATAGTTCATAGTTAAAGGTAAAATACATGTATTTAAATGAAGGCAGTAGTAAAAATGTTGAGGTCTTTTACCTAATCCTTACTGTGACTCACAGAATAAATTTGAGACTGTGGCTATGATTTTAGATGGAGTCTTTAGTCTTAGAATTAAGAAGCTATCTGACTAATAATAATAAATGGATTTCTTTTTTTCATTTTCAAATTCTTTTTTTTTATTTTTCATTTATTTTTCCATTGTGGTCTCTAATCAATGAAGCTAACTATCCATAAGTGACAAAACTTATAAACAAAGAAAGAACATTGTTTGCTTGATGAATTTGGATATAGCCACATGCTTAGGATAAAGAATAGACATATCGCTTATAGAGCCTATAGCAACAAATTTCTGTTAACATTTCTAATCAGTTATAAAATATTTGGACTGTGAACATCTTGGTATCAAATATAACTGAATTAATTTCTAAGATGAAATTTTTGTAGAGAGAAAAATAGTAAGCAATGGTTTGTTTTAATTCAATTTTAGTGAAATGACTATGTATATAGCTTTTTTAAAAAGCTGTATTTATTTTTAGAGAGAGGGGAAGGGAGGAAGAGAGAGGGAGAGAAACACTGATGTGTGAAAGAAACATTGATTGGTTGCCTCTTGTACATACCCCAACCTGCAGTAAACCCACAACCCAGGCATGTGCCCTGACTGGGAATTGAACCAGCAGTCTTTCACATTGTGTAATGATATCCAATTAACTGAGCCACACCTGTCAGGGATATGTGTACAGAGGTGTTTTTTTTTTTTTTTTTAAGGTAGTGTTAAACAGAATTTTTAGACTTAAAGAAATCTCTTTCCCGTACTTACAGATATTCAATGTTTAAAAATCCCATTTCACTGTCAATGGTTAGATTTCTTTTTTTTTTTTTAACATCATACTGGCACCTTTTATTAAGAAAATAATGATACATATATTCTGTAGAAGTTACTTCCATTAGGTTTTCTTCAGTTGTCGATCAAACTCAGTAAACTAGTGTTTCTTGCCCTTAATTTTTTAATTTTAATATATTTTATTATGTCATTACAGTTCTATTCCCCCCTTCATTCCCCTCCACCCTGCACATCCCTCCCCCCACCATTCCCCCCCCTTTAGTTTATGACCATGTGTCTCAAGTTCTTTAGATTCTATATTTCCCATACTATTCTTGCCCTCCCCCTATCTATTTTCTACCTACCATCTATGCTACTTATTTTCTGTACCTTCTCCCCCCTTCTCCTTCTCCCATTCCCCTGTTGCTAACCCTCCATGTGATCTTTATTTTATGGTTCTGCTCCTGATCTAGCTGTCCTCTTAGTTTGTTTTTGTTTTAGGTGTGGTTGTTAATAACTGTGAGTTTGCTGTCCTTTCACTGTTCATCTTTTTTATCTTCTTTTTCTTAAGTAAGTCCCTTTAACATTTCATATAATAAGGGCTTGGTGATGATGAACTCCTTGAATTTGATCTTATCTGAGAAGCACTTTATCTGTCCTTCCATTCTAAATGAAAGCTTTGCTGGATAGAGCAATCTTGGTTGTAGGTCTTTGGATTTCATGACTTGGAATACTTCTTTCCAGCCCCTTCTTGCCTGTAAGGTCTCTTTTGAGAAATCAGCTGACAGTCTGATGGGAACTCCTTTGTAGGTGACTGTCCCCTTATCTCTTGCTGCTTCTAGAATTCTCTCTTTCATTTTAATTTTAGCTAATGTAGTGATGATGTGCCTTGGTGTGTTCCTTCTTGGATCCAAGTTCTTTGGGACTCTCCGAGCTTCCTGAATTTCCTGGAAGTCTATTTCCTTTGCCAGATTGGGGAAATTCTCCTGTATTATTTGTTCAAATAAGTTTTCCACTCATGGGTGTTCCTCTTCCCCTTCTGGTACCCCTATAATTCAAATGTTGGAGCATTTAAAGATGTCCTGGAGGTTCCTAAGCCTCTCCTCATTTTTTTGAATTCTTGTTTCTTCATTCTTTTCTGTTTGGTCATTTTTTTCCTCCTTCTGGTCCACTCCTTTGATTTGAGTCCCAGTTTTCTTTCCATTACTATTGGTTTCCTGTGCATTTCCATTCATTTCAATTAGTTTAGCCTTCATATGTTCCTCTCATTTGTGACTATAATCAACCAGTTCTGTGAGCATCCTGATCACCAGTGTTTTGAACTGTGCATCTGAAAGTTTGGCTATTTCTTGGTCGCTTAGAGTTATTGGCTCTGGGGCTCTGAGTTGTTCTTGAGCCATGTTTTGATCTGTTTGTGCCTGTTACGTAGAGGAGGTGTTCACCAGGGCGCGGCCACCCAGGTCGCTGGTTTATGACGCTGTATGGGGGGCGGGGTCAGAGAGGGACAATGGTGGTCCCCTCTGCTACTTTCTGCCACTGGGGCCTGCACGGTTTGTCTCACCACTTCACTCCTTCACCAGTTTATCTGCACTTGACTGTGTGACTTTGGTCAGCCCTCAGTAAGTCCACTGCCTTGAGCCCTCAGTGGGTCCGCCCACCACTCCACACCTGGGATCCACCCATGACTGCTGGCGCACCTGGGTTGCGTGCCCTAGTCGGTCCAGTGGATCTTTCCTGTCTGACCCCGCTCTGCTGCTGGCTCTGCCCCTCTTACTGGTTTGGCTGAAGGGTTCGTTGTTGTCAGACTTCTGTGTAGTTCAATTTTCTGTGGTTTGGCTGCGTTTTTGTTGCTAAAACTTTGTTGTTTTTAAACTTGGTTGTGTGAGAAGGCTAAGTGCTTCCACCTACACCTCCATCTTGGCAGAAGTCCTTAGGTTAGATTTCTAAAATCCTCATGGCAGAAGAGTTTCTTAAAGTTTTATTTATTTTTGGTTAGGGGTCTTAAGGACCTAGAAGAAAAATAGGATACGAAGAGCATGATTTAGAGAGTAAACATGTCAAAGCTTATGTATACAAATGCATGTATATATGTGTGTATAATTTATTTATTTACTTATTTATTGAAAGTATATTTTATTGATTATGCCATTACAGTTGTCCTATTCCCCCCTTCACTCCCCTCCACCCTGCACATTCCTTCCCCACCATTCCCCCCAGTTTTCGTTTATGTCCATGTATCACAATTTCTTTAGATTCTGTATTTCCCATAATATTCCTGCCTTCCCCCTGTCTATTTTCTACCTACTGTCTATGCTACTTATTCTCTGTACCTTCTCCCCCCTTCTCCTTCTCCCACTCCCCTGTTGCTAATCCTCCATGAGATCTTCATTTCTATGGTTCTGCTCCTGATCTAGCTGTCCTCTTAGTTTGCTTTTGTTTTAGGTGTGGTTGTTAATAACTGTGAGTTTGCTGTCCTTTCACTGTTCATCTTTTTTATCTTCTTTTTCTTAGAGTAAGTCCCTTTAACATTTCATATAATAAGGGCTTGGTGATGATGAACTCCTTGAATTTGATCTTATCTGAGAAGCACTTTATCTGTCCTTCCATTCTAAATGAAAGCTTTGCTGGATAGAGCAATCTTGGATGTAGGTCTTTGGATTTCATGACTTGGAATACTTCTTTCCAGTCCCTTCTTTGCCTGTAAGGACTCTTTTGAGAAATCAGCTGACAGTCTGATGGGAACTCCTTTGTAGGTGACTGTCCCCTTATCTCTTGCTGCTTGTAGAATTCTCTCCTTCATTTTAATCTTGGCTAATGTAATGATGATGTGCCTTGGTGTGTTCCTTCTTGGGTCCAAGTTCTTTGGGACTCTCCGAGCTTCCTGAATTTCCTGGAAGTCTATTTCCTTTGCCAGATTGGGGAAATTCTCCTTTATTATTTGTTCAAATAAGTTTTCCACTCATGGGTGTTCCTCTTCCCCTTCTGGTACCCCTATAATTCGAATGTTGGAGCATTTAAAGATGTCCTGGAGGTTCCTAAGCCTCTCCTCATTTTTTTGAATTCTTGTTTCTTCATTCTTTTCTGTTTGGTCAATTTTTTCTTCCTTCTGGTCCACTCCATTGATTTGAGTCCCAGTTTCCTTTTCATTACTATTGGTTCCCTGTGTATTTTCCTTCACTTCATTTAGTTTAGTCTTCATTTGCCTCTCTAATTTGTGACTATAATCAACCAGTTCTGTGAGCATCCTGATCACCAGTGTTTTGAACTGTGCATCTGAAAGGTTAGCTGTCTCTTGGTTGCTTAGAAGTATTGGCTCTGGGGCTTTGAGCTGTTCTTGAGCCATATTGTTTTGGTCTGTTTGCACCTGTTAAGTATGAGGGGTAGAGCCTTAGGTGTTCATGAGGGTGGGGCAACCCAGTCACTGGGTTGAGATGGTGTATGTGGGGGTTGGGTCAGAGAGGGGAAATGGTGTTTTCTTTGCTCTCTCTCAGATTTTGGTCCCCTCTGCTGCTTCCCACAAGCAAACCTGGCCCCCCTGGTGCTGGCTCCTGTGTGTATGGGCCTGTGAACCCTCCAGGACCCTGTGGGTCTCTCCAACAAACTCTCTGTGAGCCTGGGAACCTCTCCTGGCACCTCGACCCCAAAAGTCTTTCCAATTGGTGCTTTCAGGCTCTAATTCCCATCACTGGGGCCCTAGCCTGAGCCGTCTGTCTCACTGCTTGCTCCTTCACTTGGTTTTTCTGTGCATGAATATGTGACCGAGGTCAGCCAGTCGCCTTGTGCCCTCACTGGGTCTGCCTGTTGCCATCCCACACCTGGGATCTGCCAACCGCTGCCTGCATTCCTGGGTCAGTCCGGCTGGTGTTTCCTGCCCAACCCTGCTCTGCTGCTGACTCTGCCCCTCTTACTGGTCTGGCTGAATGGTTTGTTGTTGTTGGACTTTCGTACAGTTCCATTTTCTGTGTTTTGGCTGCATTTTTGCTACTAAAACTTTGTTGTCTTTAAACTTGGTTGTGCGAGGAGGCACAGTGTTTCCATCTATGCCTCCATCTTGGCCGGAAGTCCTGTATGTATAATTTAAATAGGTACTAAAATATAAAATAGTGATTACGCAAGGCAACGAGAATATCAGTGATATATATTATTTATATCTTCTTTGTGTAACAGTAGCAAATATCCAATTTTCATTTACCTTTGATTTCCAGGAGACATATGAGGGTGCAGATAATATATCCTCTGGGAGGGAGAGGATGGTTGGAAAATGGAGGGAGCTGCTCCTCACACTCAAACCTAGGGTTCTTCACACTCTCATCATTCAAGTTAAAGTTTGAGTTTAGTTCTGTATTTGTGGCTTTGGGAGACTTTGATGAGTAAGAATGGTTAAATGCCACTGTTCAAAGGTCAAGACCCTTTAGAATGTATTGTCTGCATTGACTGCAGAAAGTATGATTTTTAGGGAAGATTGTGTTGGATTGTTTTTGGAGTATGCTGGCCTTTCTAATTCATCCCTTCTTATTTCCCAAAAGCAGCAACAGAAAAAGAGGAGGACAAAAGCAAGAGGGATCTGTCCCTTCTCTGAGGCAATGCTACCGTTCTTGATAATCTGATTGAGACTCCTTCACGGAGTCTCCCAGCCATTTCTGTACATTAAAGCTGGAATCGTGGTTGCTGAACATGTTTAGAGAAGGAAATTCCATTGTACTCAGATTTCATGTAAAGGGAGCTCATGACTAGGGAGGGAGAACTCTAAACATATCTGACTGGATTAAACCACAGAATTATAGAATCTTGTTATTAAAGCTGGAAGAAACCTTAGAAGTTTTCCAGTTTAACCTTTTCATTTGTCATCTAACATAGGGATATTTAAAGCTCTGTCTAAAGGCACAATTTGCTCAACTCTTTTTTAATTTATCTTGATAGTCATAACGGTCAAACTAATTGTGTGTAGAAAGAGACATAGAGATAATTTCAAGTGGTATATTAACTGCTTGATACATTGTTTTAAGTATCAGTCATAAAAACATCAAAGTTTAGAAGCCCAGTTTATGGCTTATGTCATAGTGCTTTTTTAAATGCACCATAGTTAAAATTCAAATGCCAAATAGATATCACATACTGCCAAATGTGACTTAATTAGACAAAGTCAATGCTATTTATAACCTACAGAACACCACAAAAAAACCTCATTTTCCTAAGTGTAAAGTGTGGAGGCTAGGATGAAAGAGAGTGCTTCACTTGATTTATAAGCTTTAAAATATTAAAAGAAGTCAGCCCAGACCAAGACTTGTCTTCCAGAATTTCATGAGTATTTATTTGATTGCATGATGTGTCCTTGCATAAACAGCCTCATTGTGGTTCGAGTGCTTTTTCAAAGCAGTCTCAAAAATTGTCTTCCCAGTAAGTGTGAGTAGTTCAGAAGGTAGGTAAGTTCACCAAGGTGAATTTGTAAGTCCATGAAGTTTTTCTGGAGAAATATGGAGAGAAACTTCTAAAAGTTATATTTATGAGGCAAGATAGGGCTTGCAGGAGACACAGAAATCCTTTTGGGCTTTTAGTTCACTTGTGCACTCTTTTCTGGCAGACAGCAAGACAGAATTTAATGCACAAGCACTGCATTGGGGGAGATGCCTGTGAAAAGAAATAGAGAGGGAGTCAGAAAGGCCGGGAGAATTGTCAGACCATGAAGCAAGCTGAGTGACTGTGAGTGAAAGAGGGAGTCAGGTTTGGGTGGAAGCATCCTAGAATGCCCTGCGGTCTCAGGAAGGTTTGCCAAGGCTTTGAGCCCAAGTTGGACAATAAAGGAGTCTCTTGTTTCTCAGGAGCCAGGAACCCATCCTCTGAAGCCCTGCTGCACAAGGTCACTGGCAGGCAGCTGCCTGTGGGAGGTAGGGCTTGAGGCAAAGGCTCAGAAGGATTTCACAGAACAGCAGCTGGAGCCCCGGATCAATTTCGCTCCCTGTAATAGGATGTCTGCAGTGTGTATTCTCATGGCTGCAGCAACGAACCATGGACAGAACTATGAAAGTGCTAGTTTCATCTACATTGTCTCCGCCACATCTCTTTCACTTTTTCTCCACCACAGCTCTTTTCCTCTGAAGAGTGTTGCTTCTTCTCTACTCCTCTTAGACATTCGGTCACAGCCTTTGAAGTACCTTCTACTCCTGGAAAATGGTTTGCACCTGGAAAAAAATCTGCTATTCACAGTAGGGTGAAATTCCATGTTCTTTAAATATTTTGCTTTTGGATTGCTGTATTTTGCCACATATAATGCGCACTTTTGCACAAATGTTTTAGGGAAAAATAAGGATGTCCATTATACATGGGTAGTGCCTGAAATACCCTGTATTTGTTCTTGTGTTTTGTACTTATTTGTTACATAAAATTTCTTGTACCAATAATATGTTCAAAAACAAATGCTAAAATTTCTTTTTTATTTATTTATTTTTTTCTTTACCTTGCTTAAAATTTCTTTATAATACAAAAAACAAGTATCCAAATATAAATAAGTAAAAAATTGAGTTAAAAATTGAAAAGAAAGATTTTTCCCTGAAAGTTTTGGCTAAAAACATA
The DNA here is from genome assembly GCF_021234435.1 of Artibeus jamaicensis. NCBI lineage: Eukaryota > Metazoa > Chordata > Mammalia > Chiroptera > Phyllostomidae > Artibeus > Artibeus jamaicensis. The sequence goes on along the minus strand of NW_026521812.1, from coordinate 37,306,390 downwards.
GGTGCACATTATATGTGGCAAAACATGGCATTCCTTAAAAGAATTTTTAAAAATAATGTATGCATTAACAAGAATGTATGCATTCTTGGAATGCATTATTTTTTAATACTTTAAAGTTTATAATCAAATGAAACACTCTTTCATCCTAGCTCCCACAATTCACATTTAGGAAAGTGAGGTTTCTCATGGTGTTCTGTAGGTTATAAATCGCACAGCCCTTTTCTATTTAAGGCATATTTGGCAGTATGAAATATCTAGACAATGTGGCATTTGATTTCAACTCTGGTGCATTTAAAATATGCAAGGTAACATAGTTGTAAGAACATGATGTATATAGTTACAAATTTTGATGTAGACATCTAGCAGTTTTCTCCCACTATGCCTCTGTGTATCAAGGTGGTGGCAGTTTTTCCCGAGGTTCTGTAATGAGCCTGATTTCCTTGCCCTCTCTATTATACCAGATATCCAGGGAGGCAGCACTGACTGAGGAAGCATCCAAATAGCAGGTTACTGTGGATCAAGGTCCAAAATCAGTTGGGGGCACCTTTGAGTAGAGGTCCACTATCTTCTGTTATCCCACTTACCCCACATCTCATCGGAGACTCGCTGAGGATAGTGATGTTGAGGGGAACTGAGGCTTAATTTAATTGACTCTGGGGTCCTGGCAGGTGCTATCTTCTGCTTAACTGGTAAGACACACAATGGCACAACTTAGGACTTCATCGATTACTTTTCGCTCATATAATATCCTTTTTTAATTCTTGAACTTTACTGGTATCTCAAGAAGTTTATTTGCAGCAAATTTGCTGTTCCTTTTAAATTTAGGTTCAATCCCCCTCCCTGCCCCTGGCAGACTGTTGCACTTTGTACTAGCTGATAGTACTTGTCTGTCCTTATCTGTGACCTGGGAAAATCAGATTTTTTTCTCATGAGCTCAAAGCATCCCTATTTTCCTCAAGATGAGTGTGCACATGCGACTTCATGGCTGAGACCTGGTAGGGAAATATATTAATGACCATGGCAGAAATCTGAAATTTGCAGCAAATCGTGGACTTAAAGCAGGGAGAAGAGCCATGCAGAGAGGATGCATTGTTTCTCCTCAGACACTCTCATGAAAATTTTCGTCCAGGTTGTTCCTTCTTGCACTCCTACACTGATTGTACTTTATACAGAATTCAGTCATTTTGTTTATTCCTGAGGCTCAAGGACATCTTGGCATTTCCTTCTATTTTTGATCAAGCAGCATATTGCTATTACTGTTTATAGACTATGCTTTTGTTTGGGAAAATGATCTGATTTTTCAATAGAGTAGGAGTCGGTGTCACTAATATACTTTAAAGTAACATTTAAAAATTGCCTTTTTACCCCTACTTAGACATTTAGTAGCTTTTCCAACATGCATTTTTTATGGATAAAATTTTCATTTAACACCACCATTTAGATCAAATTACTTTATTAGAATCACACCATTCCCATAGTCTACTTAGTTTTCTAATTCCCTTATGCTTCACTATTGCTGAAGCAACTTCGTCTATGTAATGTGACTGAAGACACAGCCTTCATTCACAACACAGCACAATCTGTTAAAGTGGTAAATATTACCCATTTCTATTATTAGAAACGAAATGGAATTTTCTCTTGCAGCATTTTCAGGATGTGACATAATTAGATAGCAAGCACGGAAAAATCAGAAATAGTGAAGCTGATGGTTGTCATCAGTACCAGGGACGTTTGAATTCAGACTGTCCTGCCTTGCTCCTGACTCCTCCACACAATGCCCCCAGGCCAGCCCATTCTCTGTTTGAATTACAGGGTACTATGTGAGCTTTGCAGATACTGGGGTAAGGAAGCATGAAGCAAGGTTTCCAATTCTATATTGGTTTGCAGACTGAATGAGAACAGAGAAATTCTTGCTTGATGTTTCAATTCTTGTCAGCCTCCTACAGACTCACCTTCCCAGCTTTTCACTATACCTAGAGAGGCTTCAACTTCTCCCTCGTTCACTACAAATCAGAATTGTAAAACAATCACACACACACACACACACACACACACACACACACACACAAACTAACAAACAAAAACAGCTGTCTCTGCTGCAGAAATGTTATTGAAATTAGTACAGTGAACAATTCCTGGCAGAAATGAGGGAGGGTTGAGGACACGGGTGAACTTGTGTGTTTAGATCACAGAAAAGTGATTGAGGAAGAAACTGGGCTAACTGGAGAAAACTTCAAATATGTATTTTTTTGTACAAAAAATTTATCATAACAGCTTGATAGTTAAAAATAGGGTGTAAGTTGTGTATTTCTGAATGGTCTGACTTATTGCTTGAATAGCTCTTTCATGCTATTATTAGACCACAGTATACTGAGGACGCTAGGCAAACTTAACAGGGTGGCATGGCTTGATTTGTTTTACTAAACATTGGATAAAATTACTGGTTTTAGTAGAGGGGTCTGATTTGCAACCCCCTGTGAAAATCTGCCTTTTGACTCATGCACTTTGGAATTAGAACAGAAGCAGCTCTTTTTCATGGCACCTCCAAGGCAGCCAGTCGGTTGCTTCAGAATGAAACTGAATATCTCTTTCCACTGGCCGCTAGAAATTCACTGAAGTGGGTGTTGAATGCATACTTTATCCCTTTTATAAGAAGCGTATGACCACAGAATGAAAGGGTTATGTGATTTCAAACACGGTTTCCTCATGGAGCAGGGTGCCTTGACTCATGGCTGTGTCGCCTGCTCCAGAGTAAGGGAATTTCTGTTATAAACCAAGAAGAACTGGAGAGAGAAAGTGCAAATCTGTTCAGGGTTGCATTGTGAATACCAATGGGACTGTTCTCAACTTAGTCACTGTAAAAAAAAGGGGGAGAAAGATATTCCCAGTCTTACTACTGATACTACTGTGCCCTGTTACCAGGAGCCCAGAAGAGCTAGCAGAATCTGAAAACTTCAATCTCTCTAAAGACAAGGCCCACCAATATGTTGTGAGAAAGCCCCTAAACAAAGAAGGTAAGAAACCTAGGACTGGAGAACTGAGGATTCTGCAGCTTGTTCCATGCACCCTGCAATGTAAATGCTGGCATACTGCTCTGAAAAACAGCATACTAACAAAAATAAGATCCGGTCAAGATGGAGGTGTAGGAAAACACAACATGCCTCCTTATACAACCACTTCAAAATTACAACTAAATTACAGAACAACCATGACTCAGAACTGTCAGAAATCGAGTTGAATGGAAGTCTGACAACTATGGAATTAAAGAAACCACTTCCATCCAGACTGGTAGGAGGGGCAGAATTGTGGAGACTGGGAACGGGCTGGCCCCACACCCATGTGTGGCGGATAAAAGTTTGGGAAGGGTATCTTGGCAGCAAGTGGTCCCAGACTCACACCAGGCACCCCAGCCAAGGGTTCCAGCACCAAGAAGATAACTCCCCATAACTTCTTGCTGCAAAAACTAGCAGAGATGGAGTCAGTGGAAGAAAATTCTGGAATACCAAGCAGTTTGTTTAAAACAGGGTTGTCAAACTCATTTTCATCAGGGTCAACATCAGCCTCTCAGTTGCCTTGAAAGGACTGAATGTAATTTTAACTCCTTAACAGTTAAGGAGTAGTTACATTTTTTATACAGTCCTAAAATTATTTTGTCCCTTTGAAGGCAACTGAGAGGCTGATGTTGACCCTGGTGAAAATGAGTCTGACACCCCTGTTTTAAAAGAAGCCAAAGTTTACTCAGACTCAGTCCTTCTGAGCTCCAGCACTGGGGCAGCTGCTTGAAGGGCACCAGTGGCATACAGGGAGGACCTGAAGTGTCTGGCATCAGGGTGAGAGCTGGGGGATATCTTTCTCCAAGATAGAACAGCAGGCAAACACCATTGTTCTTTTTCTGAATCCTCCCCCAACAGAGCCACAGAGCTGGCAGGCAGGTGCCATATCTGAGAATCCATCAACCTGGCTCAAACTATTTGCCCTGTCCTGGTGATTTCCTGAGGCTCCACCCCACCTAACTTATGGGCCTACCTAAGCTATTAACCATGGCTTTTCCCTATGAATGGCTTGTCAGGGCTCATGCTTCACATCTTCTTAAATCCTCCCAAACAATAACAGCCAGTCTTAGTGAGCCCCCCCAGCCCCCACACCTTTTGCTAAGTGGCCCAGGCCTGGCACTAGCAGCAGCCAGCCTAGGTTTACAGCTTGGCTTTACCTGAAAACCTTCAAGCCCAGCACAAGTAGCATCCATCTACAGATTGCTTTATCTGCTAAAGCAGATAAAGAGCTTCCCAGACAAGAAAAAACTAAAGGAGTTCATCATCACCAAACCATTATTATATGAAATGTTAAAGGGACTTAAGAAAAAGAAGATCAAAACTATGAACAATAAAATGACAATAAATACATATCTCTCAACAAATGAATCTAAAAAACTAAGCAAACAAGAAGAACAGAGACAGAATCAAGGATAGAGAGTATGTGTTGATGGTTGCCAGATGGGAGGGTGGGTGGGGGAATGGGTGAAGAGGAGAGGAAATTAAAAAGGACAAATAGGTAGTGATAGACTAGTCGTGGGGATGAAAAGTGTAGCGTAGGGAATGGAGTAGCCAGAGAACTTACAAACATGGCCCATGGACATGAACAAAGGTGTGGAGATTGTCTGAGGGAGTTTCTGGGGTTTCTGGATAGAGAGGGGCAGAGGGAGAAATATTGGGACAACTGTAATAGCATAATCAATAAAATATACTTAAATAAAGTAAGTAAGAGGCGGCAGAATACACTAAGCTTTGGGCTAAGAGAAAGAAGGAGGCCAAAGAAAAATGCCAGGAACAGATTGCCAAGAGATATAGGCTGTCCTCTCTGAGAACTTCCACCTCTGAGTCCAGTCAAAATGAGATCTTTCTAAGAGTAATAAGTACATAAGATCAGATATTAAAAAAAAGATGTAAACCTCTTGTCTTTCTTATAAGTCGTATGTGGTGGATAGAAAGATTCCCAGATGGACTATCAGGGACCATACCTTCTAAATAGTTTTGCCCATAATGGGACTTCTGACTTCAGATAAATTCCTTAACCTCTTTGGAGCCTGTTTCTTTATATGTACAATTATAGGGAATGGACTTTGTGATCTTTCTTTAAGATTTAGACATGCCCCCAAATCTGTAAGTTGTGAACGAGGAGCACCAGCTGAGTGCTTTATGTCTGGCATTGTTCTTTAACTCAGTGAGTAAATAACAGGGATGCCAAAGATTATTCATGTCTTTGTCGCTGCTCAACAAACTGTGTTGAGATTATGTCTCTTTGACAGATGGAAAATGGTTTTGGTGAGAAGAGGAATGACTGAATCCATGATTTTCTTTTTTGTTAAGATGTTCACAGCATGCTAGCTGAAAATCAGGAGTTTAGCATTTTCAAGTTATCTCTGTCTCCCATGGTGACAAACTGATTTCAGTTCACAGGTATCTCAGAGGCCTCTGAAACAACCATTAGTAAAGAGACGTGATGACTTCTTTCTAGGTCCTGTGCATAAGGGTGCATATCCCTAGGTCTTTCCCAGAGTGTAGAGAAATGGCTGATTTAAGCATTTTATATGCAGCTGCAAGAACTTATTTATAAAAGTATACACCATCATCTGAGAATGCTTGTATTGTTTATATGTAAATGATTCCCTACCTCAAAATTACCTCACTACACAAAAACATTTTGACCAGAGATGTTCATATCATGGGATTGATATAGATGTAGACTAAGATTAAAATTTATTTTTTTGCCAGAAAAAAATTTTATTATATTTTTCCAATACCATTTAGTCCCTTTATACTGCCTCCCTGCCATGATCACCATACTGTTGCCCACGTCCATGAGTACTTCATTTTGCTCAATCCTTCCACCCTTTACCACTCCCCTTAACTGTCATTTATGCTCTCTATCTATGAATCTATCTCTATTTTTCATGTTAGTTCAGTTTATTCATTAGGTTCCACATAAGAGTGAAATTGTATGGTATTTGTCTTTTTCTGACTGGCTTATTTCACTTAGCATAATGGTCTCCAGGTTCATCCATGCTGCTGCAAAGGGTAAAACTTTCTTCTTTTTTACAGTTGAGTAGTATTCCATCGTGTAAATGTCCCACAGTTGTTTTATCCACTCATCTACTGATGGACACTTGGGCTGTTTCCTTATCTTGGTGAGTGTAAATAGTGCTGCAATGAACATAGGGGTATTTATATTCTTAGTGTTTTGGGTTCCTTTGGATATATTCCCAGAAGTGGGATTGCTGGGTCAAAAGGCAAATCCATTTTTAATTTTTCGAGGTATCTTTTATACTGCTTTCCACAGTGGCTGCACCAGTCTGCATTTCTACCAACAGTGCAAAAGTGTTCCTCTTTCTCCACATCCTCACCAGCACTTGTTGTTTGTTGATTTATTAATGATAGCTATTATGACAGGTAGGAGATGATATTTCATTGTGGTTTTAATTTACCTTCTTTGATGATTATTGACGTTGAACATCTTTTCATATGTCTATTGGCCAACTGTAAGCCCTCTTTGAAGAAGTGTCTACTCAGGTCCTTTGCCCATTTTTTAGTTAGGTTGTTTATTTGGTATTGAGTTTTATAAGTATTTTATAAATTTTGGATATTAACCCCTTATAAGATGTATCAGTGAACATGTCTGTGCATTGTCTTTTTACTCTGTTGATGGTTTCCTTTGTTGTGCAGAAACTTTTTAGTTTGATGTAGTCCCATTTGTTTATTTTTTCTTTTGTTTCTCTTGCTTGGGGAGATATATCTAATAAAATATTGCTAAAAGCAATGTCTGAGATTTTGCTGCCAATGTTTTCTTCTAGGATTTTTTTGGTTTGGGATCTAACATTTAAGTCTTTAATACTTTTCGAATTTATTCTTGTGTGTGATGTAAGAAGGTGGTCTGGTTTCATTTTTCTGCTGCCATCTGTCCACTTTTCTCAATGCCATTTACTGAATATAGATATACCCTACAATGGACATTTCCAGGATGAGTAATTATGTGAAAAGGAAAGAGTATTATTCCAGCCATTTTGCTGACAATGTAACTGAGGCTCAGAAGAATTAGGTGAATACTCCACCTTCAGTGTAGGAGCTGTTAGAACTAGAACTCATGTCTCAGTTAGTTTGCCTGGAAAGTGTTGTCTTCACCAGCATGCACAGTTCTGTCTCCCCAGGTCATCTTCCTTCCACCCAGGATCGAATTTCCTCACCTCCTGCAGGTGATACCATAAGTGCAAACATGCTTTCCTTAATACAGGTATACTTTGAAAGATACTGTGTTACTACTGCCTTATTAATTGAGTATTCTGAAAAATTTTTTCAGTGAGTAATCCACTGGAAAATACCTGGGGAGTCCCATATTCTTATTTACATGGAGACAGTGCTATTTTCTAAATTTAAGAAGAATTGTCCAAGTTTAAATGAACATCTTTCTTCCTGTTGAAAACAAAAGTGCCTCTCAGACAACAAATGAGCCAAATATCTCCCCAACAGTTCTTTCCATTTGCAGATCCTTGAAAGTGAATGAAAATCAAAAGCTTTCTTATAGGCCACTTTATTCTCTGGGAGACATCTGAGCATGTTAAGAATAAGTATCACTTTTATTTATTTTTTAACAACTTGGGTTTTAATATGTTTGAAAAAGAGGTTTGCACAAATACTGTGTCATCTTGTGCTGTTCATTTTATGCTTTTAGGCACCAAATGAATAGTTCCTTCCTACATCTAACCCATGCTTTTTGTGCACATAAGCTATTGTAGTACAGGACATCTTAATTTAACCATGAAGATCATGACCACATAACACATTTGTATGTTGCAGAAAGCTCCACAGAAAGGTATCTGTGTCCTTGCAGATAAGGATGTTCCCATTTAGATTAACTGAAAGAAAAACAAGCCTAACAATGGATGTTGCCTTTAAAAAATAAATAATCTGATTTTCAAATAACATCCCCAAACCACAGTGGGAATAGCTGTCGTCCTGTCAAATAGAGTTGGCCTAGTTTGCAGTGGATCATCTCAAATGGCAAGGGCCAAATGTGTCTCAAATCCCTAGCTGAGCTGTTTCTTCTGCAGGCATAGGGACTGTTGGATCATCTCTTTTGTTAGGACTGGGGTTAGGATTGGGGTTAGTTGTCCGTCTTGTTTATTGGATTTACTTAGACTAAACTAGGACCAGTTCTAGACAAACCTATAATGGATATAAGACTTATTGAAAGTATCCCCTAATCTTGTTAAAGTACCCTCCTCCAGGAAGCAGGTTGGCTACCCTGCTTCTGAGAGGGGAAGGACTGGTGTATGCCTGTCACTCTCGCTGCTGACCCCAAAACACTCTGTTTAACCACCACCACTCACATCTCTGGTCCCCACACATGTTCTGGAACATCCCTTTCACCTTGCCTTTCATTAGTGCTTACCCGACCAAGTTCCATTTTCCCTGGGTGACTGAGGCTAATGTGATAAACTAATGACTGATATTGGGTGAGCAAAACATTAGCATTTAAATAGGGGCCTTTTGGAAGAGATGCACTTAACAGGGAAGAGGTCTTCAGAGGGAGCAACTGCAGACATTATGACAGGAGCGGGTCAAAGATAATTTTGTCAGATGGGGCCTTGAGGTTATGAGCAGGGACGGCCCTAGTTTCTAGCCTTTCTCTCAGTCAGGATTTCAAACATTTAAGGCAGGATCCCAGCAGCTTTCACAGGACTTTTGACATAAGTACTTTGACCCAAGAACTTTTCTTCTGGCTCCTTGACAGGCTCCACCTTTCCTCCTTCAGAGGCATATACTGTTCTTGAAACAATTGAATATAGAACCTAGTGGTTGGGAAGAAAACGTGATTCAGTGTGGCAAATGGGCATTTTTAAGAGTCTTAAATCCAGGGCCTCTGCATTGCATAGCTCCAGGGTGCCGTCCACATAGGATTCCCATGATTGCTGCTTCCTGGAAGTCTGAACACAAAAGTCTGCAGACATCTGGACTTGTGTGTGGGGTTCCCGAATGAAAGTGGGCTCCACACAACCCAACTAGGCCTGTGGATGAGTTCTTAGTCCCTGTTTTCTCTAGGTACAACATAAGCATCCTGATGCAGGGCTCAGTGCTCACTGCCAACTTTTTACTCGCTGAAATACTGGGAAAATAAGAGTTTGCTACATGAAGCAAAAACTACAACGGGTGCTTTGGGACCATTTAACAAGTCTGCCTAAAGAATACCTATATGAGAAAGCAGTACTGACCTAAGGCTATTTGCTTTATTATCTTTATTAATATATTCAACGTCCCCTCCTGGGTTCTTTGGATAAAGATGATGCGAGAGACATCTGTTCCAAAGCTGTTTCACTGAATGGTGATTTTGATGACTTAATGCCTTTTCAGACTTGGGCTCCCACCGTTGTTCTTTGGTTTTGATTTTAAAGCAGCTAAATGGGATCTCTAAGCCTTCCATTATGTCTGCCTTTTTTTTTTTTAATTTTGAAGAAATAACTCAGAACATGTCAAGGACAAATTCTTGAGTTATAGAAACTTTTAAAATTACTATTATGTATTATTACAAAGCCACCCAAAGGATCTTTTAATTTCTTTGATTGTTTAAAGTAGCGCTGTAGAAACATGACATCTTAGACGTGGAGAGAGTTTATAATCGAGTGCAGAGTCTGAGAGTCAGGACGCTGTAATTGGCCGCTGGGGTTCCCAGGGACTCCGGAAAGTGAGAGGGGTCAGTAAAAGTTTATCGGAATTTGATAGCATACAAACCATACAAACATCCAGATAAAACTACAGCCAATTACTATGTACAGCTCATTATGCCCTCTCCCCTGACCCAAATTCCCCAAATTCGGTGGAGATTTAAATCTTTCCTCTGGAATAAAGATTTGTAGTGTAATGACCTGATTTAGCTACAGAGAAGAAATAAATCTGACAGCTGGGACCAGAAGAGGTATTAATCTCCAAAGTTAACGTGAGCCTTTGTTTCCCCCTTTCGGTTTTTATGCAACGAGGGCAAGAAAAAAAAAAGAGTGAGCAGCTCTGGGTTTAGCTTGAATTACATTGCTTGGGAGGAAAAGGGCAGGGGAGCGAGGAGTGGGTGTGAGAGTTGAAAGAAAGATTTTCCATTCTTTAGAGACAGCACGGAGAGATGGAGCCAAGCCAGTCCATTCTGTGGGCTGCCCAGGGCTTCACAAAGAGGCAGGCGGACAGGGAGGGCATGCAGCAGAAGGAGCACTGGGAGCACCTGGATACGGTTTCTGATGACCCAGGCATAATTTAGTGGGACGTTTCATGATGTGGAGTCAGGTAGTGAATGGGTAATTATTCTACTTTTCAGGTTTGGGTTTGACCCCTGGTGCACACTGACCCCAGGTGAAGACAGAGCCCACTCTGTAGCCAACCAAGGATGGACTCTGATCTAAACCCTCTGAAGCAACCTTGGCTCCTGGATATATGACCCCTTCAATTAGGCTTCTTAACATTTCGTGTGGATGGAGACTTTTGGCTCATTTCCCCACTTCTGCCTTTGCTCAATGTGAAAACATTATAAAATATAATTGTTTGAGAAGGATTCTAACAGTTCTAACTGACTTGCTGTTCTATAAGAGGAAATAATATTGTTTTAAAGAACTTTAACTTTTGAAAGTGCAGTGAGTACTGCCTGCTGCAAAGGAGTATATCGATTTAAAGGTCACTCATAATCCTGTGAAATTAGTCATGAAACAGACACTAATTTTAAAGAATAGTGCTGCTATTAAAATATGTCTCTGCACAGCTGTAGGACAAACAGATATGAGTTCCCCATGGGCAAAAGGTCTGCGCCGTCTTTGCCAGTCTATGAACTTGCTGTGTGTGTTAGTGACGGGTCGGATACTTCAGGCCAAAGGCCTTAGATTTCTAACCAGATTCTCTAGGCTCCCATAGATATAAGTGATACAAATTGCCCTTCAGCATTTTTAGTTAACTTCCTTTAGCTTTCATTGAGCCAAGAGTCAAATCCACCATGAGTAAATGTGTCAAGCATTGTCAGAGAGCTGTATTAATAGACAAAGGCCGACTTTAAAGGTCATAAAGTATTTTTCTTACATGGGCGATGAATAACAGTTTGGAATTTCTTTGGCTTTGCTATGCTATGTGCTGAGGTGGTGGTGACTTTCACTGGGGACAAACTGTTTTGGCTCACTGGGCCAAGTGAGAGGCTAATGATTGGATTCTCTTCCATGGCAGGATCTTATACGTAAGTTATGACATTCTCTCTGAAGAGGTTTGCAAATGATCAGTTTTAACAGAAGAATTAGAACAATTAGAAGCTATAGCTACTAGTTATAACTAGTGTTCAAAATGAGATGTGCTTGAACCCAGTGTAACTGTTGCAGTTTCATCCAAGACCTTTATGACTGGAAAAGAAAATTTAACCCATAGGGCTACCAGTTGTCCATAGGAAAGTGGGTAGCACTTTGAGGGCATAAGATTAAGATATAAAATCTCATTGTGAGCTATAGAAGTAGAATAAAACAGATGTCTGGTGAAGACAAGATCACAATATTAAGCCTATGGAGAAAATAAGCTGTTCAAAGATCAGAGAGGAAATAACAGCTGGTATATATTACCAGTAGAAAACATAATTTGTGCACTTGTCTAATTATTTTCTGTTTTGTTGTTTCATCATTTCATAATTCATCATCCTGTCTGTTGAGTCTTCTTCCAGTGGAATTAATGCCACTGGAAAGCCCAAACTTACAAGAAGTTTGGTTATTTCTCCACCTCTACCTTCGAAGCAAAGGTGGTTTTGAGGTAGAGTGTGAGAGTCTAAATTCTAAGAATGACAGCTCACAGTGAGAGTTAGAGAAATCTGAGGCTGTAGAATCCCCCATTATAAAGCAGCCTGGGGCCATTTAGTGTAGGGGCCAAGGACCTGCACATCTCCTGATCGCGAGGTTACTGCTGTATTACAGCATGGCATGATGCTTCCTTATTTCACAGTGCTAACACTCAGTCATCATGGAAATGTGAAGTGATGTTTGGTAAAAGTTTAGGCTCTTAAGAAAGCAAATATACTTATGTGAACTTACTCTCTAATGAGGCTGGATAAATTTACTGACTTTGCAATCTATTATTACTGTCATTTTTTTCACTGAATGAAATAGTGAAGATAGCACTAAAGTGAAAATTTCAGAATAGCTGTTGCACAAATACTCATATAGTTTGTCAGAACAGGGACTAAACTGATAGGTTTTCAAGGATATAATATTGAAAGTAAAAGCAGTTATATGGCTTTAGATATGTTAACTGTTTCCTACCTTATTTACTTCCATCTTTATATAGCAGATTTCTTATAAAATTTAAAGTGTACACAGAAAACGAGAGAAAAATATCTTCTTGTATATTGTACTTACATATTGAGTCAAAAAGTGATTCTCCTATAGCTGGTTAAGTGATTTCCAATTCATGTCTTCTTCAAATGTAACATTTTCCATGGCTTTGGGGGCTAAGATAAATAATCATGAAACCTCATTTTAAAACAAGGATTCCAAGAAAAACAGCAAGAAAAAACCCACCCTAGCATAGCTGTTTTAAAGATCCTGGACTATATATAATTTTGCTGCTGAAAACAGTTCCTGACTGCAGGAAAAAACCGATCAGTCCTACACATCTATGAATAAGCTTTAGCACCATGGTGTCATGTTGAATATTGAAAATGTCAGTGACTATTCACAGCAGCTGATTCAAATAGTTCATAGCCACTCTGCTGCGATCCATGCAAACAGTGTGTTAGATTAGAATGAAGAATGTTGATGACGTGAGTCAAGGAAAATGGGGTGTGCAGTCAACATGAAGGAGCATCCTCCATCTAGGCCATTGCAAAGGGAGAGCACTATTTTTTCTTGGCTTTAACACAGACTTGTCTTTGATGAAATAACAAAACAAGCATCAAATCCCAACTACATCAAAGCCAAAGAAATAACACCTCACAACTGCCCCATATTTTGGTTGTTTTCTTGGTCTATGTTCGTAATGTAGACTCTGGTATAATTAGATTTTAATAATGGCCTTCACTATGTTCTCAACCAAGGACGTCTTGGAATCACAGACTGGGTCAAATATTAAGCCAATTTCATCTGCTCTCTTTCATTTTGTTGAAAAATTACTAATGAATATTATCTAAATATTGAATGATCTTTTTTCTAGTCAAGTGCAGAATGCATTTTCAAAACGGTAGGTTTTGAAATACTGCTAATGGCATCATTATAAAAATAAACTCTGGAGTAACAGATCTAGTTGTTTTTGCTTTATGTTCTCTTCAGGAACCAGTTCTTTATGAGTATTCAGTAAATATTAAATAATTGGGGTCATAGCTATGGTAGCACAGCCAAAGGCTAAGTGGCGTTTTCAAGGTGGTAAAATGTGTTAGCAAGGAAACCTGGGATTGAAATTAAGAGTTCTTAACCTCTTCCTGGGGCTTGATCCACTATATCCCTCTATTTCCTTAATCACTTATAACCACTGGGTTCCTTAGCAATTCCTAAGCTCAGTTAGGCAACATTTGGAAACCTCCAGGCAATGACCTGCTTTTCAATGGGAGAACATATTTACTTCCAGCTGGAACACATCAAGACAGGCCATTTCTCTTATGGCCCTATTCTTGCCAAAAGACTGGAAAATAACTTGTTAGTGAGTCTAACATCTCAAGAGTCACAACAACAGCTGCACTGAATATAGAACACGCAGAATGACTGGACACTGTGAAACTGGGATGACTGAAACCAATGTAATGATAATTCCAGGCATCACTTTGATCTTTTCAACTAGAGGGCAAGTTAGAGGGAAAGTTTAAAGCTTACATGATCAGATTGACTTAGCTTGTCCGTTTGTACATTTATTCTTGTAGCCTTTGTGTATGAGCTACGTGGGATCATAGTTAAATTAATAATAGAAGTTTATGACTGTATCTTATACTTAGAACCTCTCTATATTTCACATTTTAAGACTTTTTTTTTGCAAAATCTAAATAGCAATAACACAATGCAATAATACATACTGTGCCAGGGTGTATAAACTAAGATGTACTAACTGAGTGTAATGAAGGGTCAAAAGAGTGAGGGGGATGTAGCTGGGGGCTCAGAGCAGACTTGGGGAGCAGTGCAAGGCCCACAAGGGGGTTGAAGGTGACGACAGTGGTGACAGATGAACCAAAGATGACTCTGCTAGCTCACTGTGCAACAGTGAGCAGGTCACATCACTTCTTCCTACTATGAAATGAGAATCAAATGCCACCCACTGCATAAGGCTGCTGTGATAGCTTAAGAAAGTTGCCTGAAAAGTATTTAGTATAATGCATGGCCTGTAATTAGTTTTTTTAAAAAAATTAAATTTACTTTTTATTGTTGTTCGAGTACCGTTGTCTCCATTCCCACCCCCCTCATACCCCTCCCGCCCCACCCATCCCCACCTCCCACACATTTTAAGACTCTTAATCAGGTCAACACAACATATTGAAAATATAAACTCAGTTTAAAAAATATGTGTATTACTCATAAAATTCAAATACTCTATAAGATGAAAGGAAACTAGGTTAAAATAATATATTATTTGTAATATGCACTCTCATCACACTAGTGAATGTTTAGTAATTTAATGAATTGAGAAGTTATATTATTTACCAAATATATAGATTTAGTGGTTGTAGTTTTCATATATTGGTATTTGCTTTTCAGCCACTTGGCAATAGCTTTTATAGAAAGTATCCTATGCCCTGAATGTGTCTGAAGAATTAAAAGGGAAAAATTACAATCCTTGAGTATCTCATTTCTTTAATTTTTATTCTTGTTATTTAACAAAAAGATTTAAATTTTTTAAAACATTTATTTTTATTTTTAGAGAGAGTGGAAGAGAGGGAGAAAGAGTGGGTGGGAAACATCAATGTGTGGTTGCTTCTTGCATACCCCCCACCTGGGACCTGACCCACAACCAGGACATGTGCCCTGACTGGGAATTGAACCAGCCCACACTCAATCCACTGAGCCACATCAGCCAGGAAAAAAACAAAATTTAAAATCTGAAGGTGACTGCTATCACCCAATGATTTAATTGCTGCTGAGATATTTACAGTTCAAATATTGAAAGTGGAGAATAAGAAAAATCTAAAACCCTTTTTAAAATCTGAATTTCTCAATTGGTTCAATTATGGCAATTGGTGTACACCCTGTAAAAGTGTTTCAGTGCTACACAGTTTGAATATTAAAGAGACATTAAAAATATTTATTAAAATATAATTTGTATTTCTGTGACATATATGTCCTGGATGTATTACACAACCAAAGTAATTATAAGATAAATAAATAAAATAAAAACTCCCAAATAATTTTGATGATGTACTCTCCTTTAAAAATATGTATATGTTTTGTTTTTCAATTACAATTGACAAATAGTATTCTATTAGTTTCAGGTGTACAACATAGTGATCAGACATTTATATAACTTACAAAGTGATCACCCCAATAAGTCCAGTGCCTATCTGACACCATACACGATCCTCACAATATTATTGACTCTCATTCCCTATGTCATATTTGACATCTCTGTGAGTGTTTTATATTTGGCAATTTTGCACAGCTTAATCCTTTCCCCTTTTTCACCAATCACCCCTTCCCCTGCGCCACCGCCGAGGGGGAGTAATATTGCATAGCTAGAAAGTGACAGGGCCAAGCTTTAACTCCATTCAGGATGACTCTGAAACCTTTTCTGCTCTCCTCTGTTAAATGCTGGAAGATGTTACAGAGGTATATTCCGGTCTGGTGTGCTATGGATCTATCAAATGACAGCCGTGGCTTTTATTACTGTGTACTGAATAAGGTTGGAGTAGATAGTGTTTGCTCATTCCCTTGCCTGAAAGAAGGGTAGAAGAAAGGGGAAACAGAGAAACAGTGTATATGTGAGCCTGTGTATAGTTTTGTTTTGAGAGGTACGCAGATGCTGGGGGAGGTACTTATTTTGTGAGTTTGTTTTATGAGTCATGTACTGTGAAATTCTGTCACCACTTTCATTGAAAAAATAATTTACCTCTGTATGTATATACTTATAGAAGTACCTGCAGTTTAAAGGTCATCTCCAAAAAGTGTGATTTTAAATTTGATAACAAGTGACTAAACTAATACTGAGATACAATACTGAGTGAACCTTTGAGAGGGAATATAAAAATCATGCACAACAACTCTTAATAATTACTCTTATTTTACTGTTCAAGAACACATTATGGCCTGGAAACTGGAGCTTCCTTTCTAAACTTGTCTATTGAAATAAAAATACCTGAAAGACTCTTTGGCACAATAGAAGAATACAATGATGGCAAATGGCTTTCAATGATGTTGCCAACTCCAGTGCATTAACAAGTATTGTCTGGGAAAGCCTGGTGTTGAGAAGGATTCTGAGATGGTGTCTGAGCTCCAGAAAAGGCTGTGTGGCTCATTAGCAATGCCTACACGAGACAGAATGTTTGGGCACAGTCACACATGTGCCACACGTTCCTTTGGCTAGTGTTCCCCCACCAACTGTTTATCATGTTTTCACTAGATATGAGGTCGTGGAAGACAGGAACAATGACCACTTCATTTCATAGGATGTCTTGGTCTGCAGGGTCTGAGGGGCTTTCCAGGGTGTGGGAATTTCAGGGCTAAATGACTAGAGTCCTGAACAGGCCATCACCCTATTAAAAAAAAAAACTTTAAATTTTGCAATAATTATAGAATCATAGGAAGTTTCAAAAAAAATAGTACAGAGTCCCATGTACCCTTTCCCAGCTTCTTTCAATGATGACATCTAAATATAGCTATATACATAGAAATATATTTATGAATAGAATATATATTCTACAATATAACTGTATAGTCATCTATATGTAACTATATATTCTATATATAAATCTATAGAATAGAATACATAGTATAGAATATATATATTCTATATATAGTATATATTGTATATAGTATAGAATATACACATATATTCTATTAGATATATTCTATTTTTTCCTAAATAATATATATTTTACTGATATATTTTTCTAAAAAATACATTCTATTTTTAATCTCCATCAGTGTCAAGTGCCCAATTAGACACCCAACAAAGGTGTGCTGAATGAACAAAGGTGTGCTGAATGGATGAATGAATACTGATGTCAGGTAAGATACAGTCTATTTGTATTTTTCTGAGCATTTTTACTCCCTTTCTAAAGAAACAAGGTTAAATGTTCCCCAAACATAATTAGGTAAAGACCCCATAAAAGGTGCCATTTAAACACAGGAAAAGTGGGAAAAATATAAAACTCTTTTTGAATTGCACACAAAGGAAGCTGAGGTCATAAAATAAACATGGATGTGAGCTTTGAAAGGAGGGCCTGGCACAATGGTTCAAATCTCAGTTCAGTAATGTCACACTATGGCTTTTCTTCAGTTTCTAGGCAGTCGAAAAGATAAATTCTAGTAGATTTTTAAGTATGTTCAGTGTATGCTCACATATTATTCAGTGTCTCACTTATAGTCAGGGAGAAGCTGGGAGCTGTAAACTGGTGAATTATGGAGATACAGTGTGGGATGGAGAAGCAGAGCTGAGCTATCTTGATGGGAGACACAACTAGGCTTGAGTGCTCGGGGAATCTAAGCTAGTTTCCTGCCTTCCTCCCTTCCCCTCCTTTTTTCTCCCCTCCCCTCCCCTCCCTCCCCTCCCCTCCCCTCCCCTCCCCTCCCCTCCCCTCCCCTCCCCTCCCTCCCCTCCCCTCCCCTCCCCTCCCCTCCCCTCCCCTCCCCTCCCCTCCCCTCCCCTCCCCTCCCCTCCCCTCCCCTCCCCTCCCCTCCCCTCCCTTCCTTCCTCCCTTCCTTCCTTCCTTCCTTCCTTCCTCCTTCCTTCCTTCCTTCTTCCCTTCCTTCCTTCCTTCCTTCCTCTTTCTTTCCAGAGCTCATTCATAGGTTTGTTTTCCTCTTCCAAAAATATTCAGTTTGGAAATTACCCATGTTGCAATTACAGGAACTGATGATTCAAACTTATGAAAAAAAATCAGAGTGTAAGTCCCCTGGAACAGTGAAGTATGTATGAGTGCATGCTCACTCACACACACATATGAAACATTTCATAAATATAAATGTGATGGGCAAAGTTCACTTAAAATTTAGAACATCTAAAAAAGTAATCTGAGAAAATCGATTACTTGTCTCCTTTTTCTGTGGGTATTTCATTTTAAGATCCTTTATCTAACTTCGAAATTCATCTTGGTTTTAATTCAAAACCAAATGTGAGATATCATAGATCTTGAGACTCACTCTGTCTTGTCTTTGACTTCATAGTCAACTTTTAGGTCCAGTGCTATTCATCTTCACCTTTACTTTCCCCTTTAACTTGCGTCCCAGCTTTCTTATCTTCTCTCTTCATTGTCCCATAGTTGCAGCAGGGAGGAGTCGTGCATTTTATTATACTCCTTTCTCTCCATTGTGTGATTAAACTCAATGAAGGGACTTTGAAGTCTCTGAAATTGGACACTAAGTGACCTATAAGAAATTAAAGGGTACTGGATTTCATTAATCTAGCACCTAAAAGATACACTTTAAACAGATTAGGGGAAAATTTGCTTTCCATTAGCAACTGAAGTCCAAATAGTCTTTTCCCAACAAATGAGTTAACTAACACCCAATATTTCTCTTTAGAATCCTACTTATGTTATATTTTTCCATGTCTTTTTCTTGGAGCAGGGTGGAAAGCAAAGGAACACAAGTGAGGGGGCATCAAACCTTTTCGCCAGTTCTGTTGAACAGATTACTACTGGTCTTGGGTATTTTGCTCCAGAACTGGAAGCCACAGCCCCTCATCCCATCTGGGACAAATCTCCAGTGAGGGAGCAAAGTTGCACAAAAGGAGAAACTACGTATTTGCTCACATTTTGTCCACACAAGCATCGGTGTGACTGAAGTGAGTTAAAAGCAAAACCAAACAGAGAAAGACACATGCTTTGATGCCAGACAACTGTTTTTTTGCTAACATTTTTGCTTTTGTGATTCCTGGCTGATTGTGCTGCAGAAGTTCAGGCAGTTTCATTTTTTAGTGTAGCATTTTTTGGGACCTCCCAGGACCCTGCTGGCATAACTATGTGTAGTGATTATGGGACTCCCTGCTCTGCATGTAGGGGGAGGCCCACTGTTAGGGGGTGGTTCCTGGATCAGGGGCACACACAAATGGCTTGTCTGGCTGTACATTCCTGGGAGAGTTGGGGTTCCCGATTTCCTTTGTGTGAGGTTAAAGAATAGAGCTGATTTACAGGATAAATAAAATATCAGAGGAAGTAGAGGTTAGCTGTTACTTATGAGTAAGAGAGATTTATGAGATTACATAGTAACTGAATCTACACTTTAAGCCGTAGTCATTATGGTCTACATAGTTCCATACCTCATTAGAGAAAAAAATGTGGAGAATGGAGAACACTAAGTCCTTCTGTTAAAAAAATTATTTCTGGTCTTGGTGCAGATGTGATCCAAGAGCACTCTGCATTTTTTATAGCATCTTTCCACAGCAAGTTTCACTAGAGACTGTAAATCCTATTCTAACAGAATGGAGTGGAAAATCCTCTATTTTATGTTCAGAGAAACTGAGGCTTAGAGGCAGTCAGGACTTTATAATGCATACACCCCCACATACCAAAAGGAAAGAGAGAGAGAGAGAGAGAGAGAGAGAGAGAAGGAAGGAAGGAAGGAAGGAAGGAAGGAAGGAAGGAAGGAAGGAAGGAAGGAAGGAAGGAAGGAAGAAAGGAAGAAAGAAAGAAAGAAAGAAAGAAAGAAAGAAAGAAAGAAAGAAAGAAAGAAAGAAAGAAAGAAAGAAAGAAAGAAAGAAAATGGCTGAGGCAAGAGCACCTGGACATTTTATTTTATTTCTGGTTTGTTTTTATCTCTCAAAAAAATCAGTGATAACAGAGGAGAGAAAAGAAGCCCTTACTAAATTCATTGATATGCCAGCCAGCACTCCATGTTCAATTGCATTTCAAAAGCTTTTGTTCCCTGCAGCACTGATGGATTCCACAAGTCTTGGAGCAAGTTAAGGGATGGGAGGGTGTTTGTGGTATGGCAAGCTGTTTTGCCTGTGCTTTTTGCAAACTGAAATTACTGGAGCAAAAGCTGTAAAGGCATAACGTTATACTTGTTATATAAAGGGAAGGATTTGTGTAAATCCAGCAGTATGTGGCTTAAAAAGTAGGCAAAATTAGAGGCAGTCTGGCCTACATACCAACATCTTCGATGCTAAAGCCTTGCTACTCAAAGTGTGGTACCTGGGTGCTTGTTAGAAATGTCCTGTTTCAGATATATAGTCAGAATATGCTTTTAACAAGATCCCAGGGATTCGTATGCACATTAACATTTGAGGAGCATGTGCTAATTGACATGAAGGAAGGGACCAGACCTGGGGCAGGACAACAGGAACTGCAGTGTTGAGCCTGGGATCCAAACCTGAATTCGGGCAGGCATGGTGAAGAGAACAGATGCTGAGGAGGATGATCAAGGGGAGTGCTTGTGAGTGTCATGGAATCAAGACAGAGAAAGGGGAGGTAAGAAGAATTAGCCAGCAAGGCACAGGGACGTGGAGATGGACAAGTCTGAAGGCATGTTCATAGGGCAAGCCGGTGAGCAGTGGAGGTGGGGGAAGAGACAAGGGCCAGGGCAGGCAGAGGGGAAATGCAGCTTGCAGAAGACAACAAAGAGAAGTGAATGATTGTGTTGTCTGAAAGGAAACCATGCTCGGACACTAGGAAAGTGGAAGAGGGTGCTGGAGTGGTGTATGGCTAAGACCTCCCTTCGGAGGGGCTTGCTGGTAAGGACCATAGACTGGCACAGTGGAACAGGCTGCATGCGTCCTCCTCAGGGTGGTCCTGCTGTTTTTAGAAGGAATTTGGGTCTTCAAGGCAGGTGGATCCTTGGTTTGGCTTCCAACATCGAAATTTTAAAGTCATATCAATTTCTCTCTTTCCATTCATATAACCCAGAAATGAAGTTAATAGAAATTTTCTTGGAAATACTACTATGAGGTCTGAAGAGAATTAACATTTTAAATGACCACCAGCAAATAAATGAATACATAGGAAGTTACTAAAAAGTATAGCATTATAGGCCAAATTATAGTCTAACTTCTTACATTATGCCTACTAAAATTATTAGGATACAAATGTTAATATATAAGAACAATTTTGTCTCAGAAGTATTTAAAAATTTGGTCCCAAATTTACTTGACTGCCACCTCTATACCCACCAAAAAGAATTAGCCATGTTTGAAATGAGTAACTGAAAATTTAATCTTAACCCTACATCTGGCACTTCATTTCATGTGATTGCATTCATTTTCAGAGAGAGGAGCGCATGCACTGAGCCGGATCTTATTTTACACACTATTTTGTAAGCTTTCTTTATCTGGAAATAGAAGAGCAGTTAGTCCTTGGGCAGTGTAAATTGCAAACCAGACTGAGGCACCATTGCCTATCTTTGCAGGACAAGGAAAAAGAAAGTTTCTTTGGAGGTTGGATTATTTTAATGAGGTGAGTACAGGGCCATGTTTCTATTTGTAGCTCGGTTGTTTAAGAGAAGCAAAGCCTTTGAATTCTGCAGATGAACTCCACGCCAGAAAGCACAAAAACAGCACTGTCCTCTGTACACCCTGGACTCCAATTAGCAATATTTTTGGATGAAGAAGGGCTCAACTCTTTGAGAGAGTGATTCTGATGGATGCTATAAGCAAGCCTTTGAAGGGTTTGGGGGGGTGTTCCACTTCATTTGCTAACAGGAACTTTCAAATGAGGCAGGGCAGGAAGGAGCTGAAAGTTCCTATTAGATTATGATGAAGTTTTTAATCTAGTTTTAATAATCCTTTCTGGATTCACCACTAGTTTTTTTTTTGTATAACACCTAATAAATTTATAGAACTTAGTATTTGAGAATGGTAGTAGATATAGGTGTTTTTGTAAAATGGCACATTTTTGAATGTCAGAGACACATAGCTACTAATAAAGTTGGAATATTTCAGATATTCTGAAAAACAAATATTAGGGAGGTCAACATGATGTTCCATAATGATGAAATCCTGGAACGGATGGAGTAGCTGACTCCGTATCCCTTAGATGAAGACATCACCACTGACTTCCTATGTGAGAAGCGTCAACCATGTCCATAGGTCATTGCTCCTTGCTCTTCAGTGGTGGAGTTAATTTAGTGGTAGAGTTAGTCGTAGAGTTAAGAATTAGAGTAACTAAGTCTTAAAGACATGTAACTTTTCTGAGGGTGAGTGGCAGAGTTAGAACTCATATCCTGATTCATTTGGAGCCAGGGTCCATGCCGCAAATACCTGTGCTCATCTGAGTACCATGGAACAAGTGCTTGGAGCATTTCATTTGAAACGTATCGTATGAAATAAGAATGATTACACTTTCCAGTATAGTCAGATTGTTCCCCATTATCCTCCATCTACAGATTAGAGTATTTCTTCCCATGTAGTGGGGTTTCCAGAACGACAGCTCTGTTTCTGTTCCCCTGTGGTCTCTAAATTCTCTTTCCCATGTACTCTAGTAAAGCAAACCTCTCCTGGGTCCCTTAAGTTTTTCTTTTTTCTACTTTTGCCTCCCTTCATTTTCCCACATCAAAGTAGACACGATGCAAGAGAATGGATGTGAAAGTATTTTGAAAATTTATATAGAAATCAAACATGAATTATTATGATTATGTCTGAAACAGCTTTCTACATCTGCTCAATGAAACTATCCCTTTTTTTCCAATAAAGACTCAGCAAAATTCTTGCTGGAAACTTCAGAAGGCAGCAAGGCTTTGAGTGAGACACAGGAGCTGCCAAGTCAGTCGAATGTGTCAAACTAGGTTTTATGTGTAAGTATACCTGAAACTGAATAAAGGCCGGTTTCCGGGTAAAGGTCATAACCTTTTTTTGAAGCAGAGTGAGTATTGTATGGCCGGAAAGCTGTTCCATGGCCAAGAAGTTAAATAGCCTTCTTTTGCCAAGAAAAATGAATAGACTAACCATGATACCATGTAAACTGGCTAAAATTAGGTGAATGGGAAAATAAAAACAGTGACACAAAAAAAGAGAAAAAGGGTCAAGAACCTGGTTTCAGAAAAAAGCAATACACAGTTTTTAAAGAAAAATTGATTGCTAAAACCATGGCTTTCTTTTAGTTTGTATACCCGATACTATAACTAGTTGGGAATAACATGGAGTTATAAATCAGTGGAGATTAACTAAATGCTTACAGTGAGTGGCTGTGAAATCTAAAATTGGATGAAATTATTGATTTATCTTTTTTAAATTTCATGCCCACATGGGCGCTTTGTGAGTCATGCCAAGTGAATCACCATCTACATGTTCTCAGATTTCTACCACGGCCCCTCGTCATAACCCTGCTATTATTTATGGGGCTTAAAATTTGGTTCTGGTCGTATTATGATTTATAGACTGTGCAGTGGAAAAGTATTTAATGGCTGTTCATAGAACCAGTGTCTCCTCCAGAAGGTTCCTTCTCACTTTGCTCTAGAAATGCTCTTTGTCCTCTTTTTACCCTGCATTTCCAGGCGGAGACCAAGGTGTCAGCCCACAAAATATTCCAAGTGGCAATGAGGACACAACTAAGAAATTCATTAAAAAAATTTTTATTGTTATTCTAACACAGTTGTCCCAATTTACCCCCTTTTGCCATCCTCTTCTGCCCAGCATACTGACTTTAAAAAATAGTTTATAGATTTCTCTCAAATATATAAATTGTTGAGAATAAAGAAATGGAACTTGCTGCTTTGTATATGCAGGTCTTGTGCCTAGATAAAATTTGAAGCACGTGTTATTGCCTCTCTTATTCACTAGTCTCATATTTTTGCATCCTTTCCTGTTTCTTGATGCCTCAGCTTTCCAGACCCTTGTGTTGGATGTAGAAGAGCTTTGCACAGGCACATACACTGTCTCTGCTGGCTGCAATGTAATGGTTCGTCCAATTTTATTAATCAATCAGATCATTTAATTTATACAAGCTATGTTGAATAAGGTAATGTTTTACCTCTTTATGGATATTTAAAATTTTAAATAGAAAGCTTGAAACAATAAAGTGTATACAAAGGAATGAATCTAAACATGATGACTACTAGAAGTGTTTTTACTTAAATGAGTTGTGAATGAAGTTTTCACTCTGCAATTCATTTTTGGGTGGGGAGTATCCACAGAGACTCTGAGGAAAGAGATGTTGAAAAACAATTACATTTTAGAGACACTAATGTTGTGGAAAAATATTTTTTGAGAAGAGATACTGATCCAGACATGACTATCTGCACAGAACTTGGCGGAAGTATGTAACTGTCTTAGCCCAGATTTCCCAGAAACCAGAGTATCTGAAACAAAGCTTCTAATGCTTTTTTGGGGGAGGGAGGTAACATACCAAGGCAGCAAGAGTGAGGGGGCAGGGAGGTGAGGCAGGGGAGGAGGTGGAGCGTTACTGAGCTCCATGAGAAGCATAGCATGGTAACGTGTGTCTCTGAAGGGGACTTATGGAACCAGTACAGCTCAAGACAGTCTTAGTGGAAGGAAGGCTATGGTATTTATTTATTCATTGAGTCTTTCTCTCTCTCTCTATCTCTTGCGGGAGCCATTAAGTCCCTTACATTTCTGGCATGTGCTAACAGGAAAGCTGAGGAAGGCGGTTAGGCTCCCGCTTCAGTGAGAGGCTGATGCCATCTGGCAAGTGGGGAGAGAAAGGGCATTCATGTATGTCTCTGCAAATCTGAGGGTCCTGTTGCTGATCCCAGGTCGTAGGTAAATTCTTATAGCCACAGATACAAGGGTGGTGCTGATGAGGAGAATATAACAAAGCCACAGAAACAGTCCCAAACAAGATGAAAATTACCAAAAAAAATGTAATTTGAATAGTCATGCAGAGCATTTGTAGGGTAGGTAGGCTGGTGCTGGATACCCAGGAGAGAGGAGTAGAGAGAAGAGGAGAAGGAGAGGGAGAGGGAGAGGAGAGGAGAAGTTTAGGAACACAAAGATACTGCTTCCTTGTAGTTCCAGTAGTGACAATGACATACATTGTGACTAGATTTTAAGGCCCTTGAAGACAGGCTCATATCCTTTTCAATTGTGTCACTCTTGTCACAGCCTAAGTACGCTGTCGGTATTTGAACAAGCATTTATTGAATTAGGGGTCAAATGCTTTGAGTTGAACCAAGCTCATCTCTTTGTTTACAAATAAGTTTTGTGTTGGACAATGTGGTTAATGCTTTTGTGTGTGTTGCGGGAGAAGGGGGCAGGGCTACATAAGAATGTGACCTTCCTCAAGGCAAGAGAAGGCTCTGCAGTACTTTGGAGATCACACAGTGTAAGAGAGTCAAACAAATTTGGGTTGAATCCTGGCTCTGTTACTTACTTGTAAAGTGACAGTGGTCAAACTATTCAGTATCTCAAAGCCTCACTTTTGTTCATCGGTAAAAATGTGTATAATAATATTACTTGTCTGGGGGATTGTTGGTAAAGGCTGAGGTGTATATATTAAATGGGCGATTACTATTAGCTATTACTACCACTGCTATTATATGGTCTTTGTGTTGAAGATACTTACAAAAAGAAGATTAAACGTGGTCAGATAAGGTATTTTTTAAAAATTTATTTGATGTCAATATTTACAGAACTCTTTATAGGAAAGTAAAATGGTAGAAAGCATTTGGTTGGTAAGTCCTACACAATTATTTTTAAAGCTGTTTCAAGCTTTAGTACTATGTAAAATAAGAAATTCTAATGAGTCAGGTAGTTTCTTTTTAGAGGATAACTATGTTATATGTATGACTTATTCAAGTTAAATTGAAAAGAGACTTAAGTGGCTTTAGTGTCTCATGCTGGGAATAAGCACATAATTTGAAATGAAACTTCCTGTTTTCTACCTTCCCTGTTATTACTATCCTCCAGTAACAAACAGAAAATACCGACCATAAATAATTACTCCCTAATCGTGTCCTGGCTGGATTTTATAATCATCTATTTGATATACAGATGGTAAAATTTACTTTTTATCAGCAGCAGTCTTAGCTATACTTTAACAAGTAAGGACATCACACAATAATCATGTCAAATGAAAGCAGATGTGCGAGCCTCTCTACACAGTTGTTTGGACATTGTCAAAAACTCAGAGCCCACCATCTATGTGAAGCTGAGAAGTAGGGAGGTTATTAATTTGCTTTGCTGGCCACAGTTACTCTTAATTAAAGTATTTATTTTCACTTAAGACTTGGGCTTTTATCAGAAACAGAGCCATAAAGAAAAACTTCCTGGGTCTAGCTTCTTACTGCAAAGTAGAAATCTCATGAAAGTACAAGTGTGACAGGAGGGAAAAACAAAAAACAAAAAAAAATAATACAAAACATGCTCCCTGAAACGAAACAACAGCACAGATATTTAAATTTATTAGGGAATTTATAATCAAGGCATAAGGTCTTGCTTAAATAGATGAACACTTAGTTTTGGGAATAAAATTGTAAATAGAATCAGAGTTCATAAATATGTCCGTGAAGTAACGGGTTCAAACACTGTCTCCAGCACTTACTATATGCTATATGAACTAGGGCTAGTTAGTATACTTTTTGAATTAAAATAATATTAATAAAAATATAAGCTCTAATAACTACTTTACATGCTGTTCTGGGGTTTATGAATTAATGAGCAAAGTACAGTGGGAAGCATCTGTCAGACAATAGGAATGTAATAAATACAAGCTATTATGTTCTTACCTGCAGTGAATATTGTTATCATACAAACCACCTCATCTATGAGAAGCCCCTGCCATTATGGTGTTTATTCACTGGGACAGACTGCATATATTTTATCAGACACAATGTTCACTATTAATTGCATGTTGATTGAGGGGAGCAGAAAGATCTAGATAATTCCTCATCTTGACGTTCTCATCTATTATCCTAAATATTGCCTGGGGACTTGTTTCTGATGTAAATTTCGAGGAAAAATGTAACATCAAGAAAAATGTTGTTTAGTCTGTTAAACCCAGTATAGAGCCAGAGACATGAATGTAAAAAAGATTATACAACTGGGATTTTTTTAATATTGATTAGTAATTTGTACTTTGCAATGAGGTGAAGGGAAAGTGATACACTTTGAGGCCTCAGCTCGAGGGCTTTAGTAGCAGAGGAAAGCTCTCAGCTCTGTAATGTCACTGATGTTCTGGAATTAAGAAATAAAGAAGTTATGGGATCTGAAATACATAGCGAAGATTGCATTATAATGGCCTGATAAATAACTATGAAAAGTTTATTAGCCCATTTATTTAAAAAATCACTTCCTTCTACCTTGTGTATTACCCTTGTGATAAAAATGAACAAAATCAGCATCCATTTTTATTCATTTGAATAAATTGCTTCTCACCTTAGATGAAAATGTAAATGCTTATTTTTACTGCTGTCTTCAAATGTAGTTATTTTATGTTTTCCAGGCTTCTGGAATTCCCATCACCACAGTTTTTTTTTTTTTATCAGACTGCAACTTCATGATATAAAAAATACCAGAACAAACCAACACGTCAAAAAAATACTACCTACCTATTGTTGTTGTAATTGGTTGTTACTTATTTACTTGAAAATGAACTCATTTAGTAGTAGGAAATATATATTTCTTAGCTTTCTACTTGTATCTGCAAATTCTGTTGCAGCTGAAACTCTCCAGTAGTCATTGACTTGTTGAAGAAGGGAAAATGAATCAGCAGGCGTCAAGGATTGTTAACTGGAGGAGAGGGACCACCCCCATCTTCTCCTATGTGACATTTGGGGACTATAGCAGAATCACTTTAGTTTTTTAGAAACATGCTCCAGCTCCTTAGGTATCCTGATATGCCTTACCCTCTTCCTGGTGGGTGATGGTGATGGTGAGATTTCTGTATCCTTTGGAAATTATACTCTAATAATGACATATGCTGGCCACCCATTGTTTTGGGGTAAAAAGTTTTTGAAAATCCCTGGTCCTGATGGAATTTTACAAAATCATAGAATGTTGAGGAAGCATACAGACAGAGCATCTGTTGCCGGGAAAATAAATAAACAAAAACTCTCAATCCAATAAAAAACAAAATAACCCTCAAATCAATACATTTCCTTCTTGAAAAGTTAGAGAGTAGGACCTTGAGGTCAAATTATTTGATGTCATTTTATACGGAGCTGGCTGATGTTTCTAAGGCAAGTTTTGGAGATATGAATAAATCCTGGGAAAGGTTTTTGACTCTATTGTCTAAACTGGTGTCCTAGAGAGCACTGCTTGTGGAAGACAAACTAGGAAAGAAAAAAGTCTGCATGGGTTTCATGGCCACATTGGCAGATCCTGTATGACCATCCAATGGTTCTGGGGGGTCTTGCAATCATGACATCTGTCATACTCAAAAACCAAATGAGAGCAAATGCTGCTCTCTTTCTTAGCTTACTCTTTGAACCAATCCTGATGTTCAAAAATATGCGGACAGGAGGAAGGGGTATTTGGACTCCTATTGTTGATTTAGTGGCAAGCAACCAAAATTGTGAGTTAAGTTTTATGGAAATGTTAATTATTTTAAACATGGTGCTTATGTACTTTTGACCCAGTCTTGTATCTTTTCACCACAGATGAGTCTGTTGAAGGACATTGGCAGTGATTTTATTTGAGCAATAAAATTAACCAAAAAGGGGAGTTACTTTACATTTTGATGTTTTACTACTTCCCTGTGTAGACGTTTTTAAGGCAACTCAGAGATAATTTTTAAAATCCTAAATACTACCAAGTAATCCTTGCATTTCCAGGCATAATTCAATCAGGGCAAGATTTGAAAATCTATGGCTCTTTGATTGGAGACCCCCAATCTTTGTTCTAGATCAAAATTTGGTTTTCCAAGACCTCCCTTGATCAGCTGACAATGACAAGTAAAGAGCAGACAACTTGTCCACAAAAATATGGCCTGGTGGTGCCATTCTTAGGGATTCTGTGACTGCTCATTCACAGCATCCTGCTTACTCACTTGTTTCCATTGCAATATGTTAACCTATACAGCTTCTCTGTTGGAACTGAGACCTCAAGGTTGTACCATGCCTTGAGGACATATTATATTAACTATTTGAGGTAAAAAATAAATTTCCTTCCATAACATTTAAAAAGTAACACATACTTCCTAGTCATAAAAGAAATATGAGTGTAATATTCTAAGTGCTTTATATGTATAACTTATTTAATCTTTAGTTTACAGCATCAGGAATGTTATTTAACCATTTTAAATGTGAAAACCTACAATCAGAGATCACACATCTAATAAAGGAGACTGAATTTGGGCATCTGGCTCCAGAAACCACACTTTTCACCTCCATGAATGACTGCTTCCCAGATAGTTGAAATAGATGAGTCAATGTGAAAAGTTAAATGAACTCAGCTTCAAATACTTATTGGAAATAGAAGAGATGTCAAAAGGCATAATTAATTACCAAATAAGTTATATGTGCCACACGTATTATTGGAGTATAAAAACAGGAGGAATTAGATTAGGTTGGGATACATCACCAGGCCATGCTTCTTGACAGTGATTGGAGAGGAGAGTGTGGTTTTAGCTTAGACTGGAAGGAAGGGTGATGTCTGCAATATCAGAGAGTACAATGTCGTGGGAATGAGTGGGTCCTGATTAGTTTCTGACAATTGGGCAGGCTAGTCCAGGAGAGATGGTCCAGATCTCTTTACCAATGCAGGACAAGAACTGGGGAGCTGACGCAGGCGATGCTGACATGCTGTTCAATCTGAGAACCATGGAGCTAATTTCAAGGGACAGAATTATTATTGGTAAACTGTTGACTTTGGAAGATACATGATGGAAGTAGCAAAGTATCTCAAATTATAGATGAGACATGGCCATATGGGAACAGGCAGAAGTTGTAACAGAACTGCATATGCAGAGAAGTGGGGGAGGAGTATGGGTGGTTGGGAGCTGGAGAGTCACTGAGAGGACAGAGACCTGGAACAAAAAGCAATAAAAACAAACAAACAAAAAACTCAGTTATAAGAACTAGGCATAAGATGCTAAGTGAAACAAATCAGACAGAGAAAGACAAATATATGATTTCACTCAGATATGGAATCTGTAAAACAAAAGAAAAAAAAAAACAAAATGGAAACAGATTTATAGACACAGAGAACAAACTGACAGCTGCCAGATGGGAGAGGGGTTGGGGAGCTGGGCGAGAAAGATGAAGGGATTAAGAAGCACAAACTAGTAGTCACAAAATAGTCATGGGGGGTATAAAGTGCATTGCGGGGAATGTAGTCAATAATATTGCAATAACTATGTGGTGTCAGAGGGTACATGGGTAGGATCACTTTGTAAGTTATGTAAATGTCTAACCACTAGGCTATTCACTTGAAAATAATATAATATTGAATGCCAACTATATTTAATAAATAAAGATTAATAAAATTGTATACATATAAATATAAATAATCTGGGCATAAGAGTGGAGATTGCAATTAGAAATGATGTGGCAGCCCAGGTTTTAAAGCAGGAATGGGCATTTTTCTGTTGGGAGAAGTAGCAAGCAAGTCCTGAAGGCAGGCTCCAGAATATGGGGGAGAGAGGAGATTTGGTGAAATTAACTTCAGTCTGCGGTCCTAAGCAGACCAGGTAACAGGCATTATAACTGAGTGTGAGGGTGGGAACTAATTTGCTCCAGTAGTATACAGGAGGAGAAGTGGTGGGGAGATAATAAATTAGAGTATATGTGAGAGGAAGAGAGGGGTAGGAGGCAGTGTGAACAGACTCATGAAGACATACGCAGAAAAGTTAGGAAACCGCTGTGATTGAAGAAGAAGGTCTGTGCAGGTCAACAGCAGGAAATAGGATTAAAAAGTAACTTTGAAGTCAGATTATCAAGAACTTTGATATCCAGGCTAAAGCTATTACCTTTCATCTTGTTGGCAATTGAAAGACTTTGAACACATTTGAGCAGAGTGGTTGATATCATCAAAGCAATTGTGAAGAAATATAATTTAACAACAGTGTGCAGGATAGATTGCCATAGAATGGAGCAGGAGGTCAGTGGGGAGGATCCTACCACAATAGCTTAGTGTAAAGCAATGGGAACCTGAAATAGATTGGTGGCAGTGGGAATTGGGCTTGGAATTGGGCTTGGAATTGAGGAAAAGATGTAAGAGACTGCGAAATGAAACTTTACAGAACTGGGCAACTGCTCAGACAGGTGACTAATGTGGAGAATGGAGTTCAAGATGGTACCACAGCCTGGCTGATTCCAAATTTTTAAGAGGAAATGTGCAAGTCAAAAATGGGAGATCGTCTTGAAAAATGAAAGGTTGATTTTGTAATGTTTAATCTGAAACAACAGGGAGATATTCAGAATGATATGGCTAACACACCACTGGAAACATGATACTGGACCTAGAGAGAGAAGTAAGGGTTGGTGATACATATTTGTAAGTCTTCCACCTAGAGATACCCTTTGAGATGATGAAAGTTAGTGAGACATCTGAGAGGGACAGATAACATAATAGGGAACACAGAGCCACAGTAACAAAGAGAGGAGAGAATTTCATGTGAAAATGAGTAAGTAATCAAAAGTTTCAAACACTGCAGGGAAGTCAAGGAGAATATAAAAAAACACAGGACCACTGATTTAATAGTTAGATGGTCATTAATTATATTTAAGAATTACTTTTAGCATAATGATTAGTATATGGCTATATATTTCTGTGGGTTAAAAAGAAAATACACATTAACCATCTTCTGAGAAATGTAGTTTAGACATGGCTGAACAATATATGCATATATGAGTAGGCCTGAAATATTGTCTGGTGTTTGACAAACATTCTTGTTTTCCCACTTACTCCCCTAAATTGATTGGTCACTGAGTCCTCTAGGCATGTTTATATTTTCTGCCTGTTTCATCCTATATTTCCATTTTCTTTGGTGTAATCCAAAGAAACATTTCATCTCAGCTACTGTCTGTAGGTCAGGGTTTATCAATCTTGGCACTATCGACATTTTTGCTGGGCTATTCTTCCTGTAGGAGGCTGGTGATTACAGGGTGTTTCTCAGCATGCCAGAGCTCTACCCCTGGATGGCAGTAATTCCCTTACCCCCACACCTGGTCATGACAATCAAAAATGTCTTCAGATGTTGACAAGTGTCTCCTGAGGTGCAGACAGTCCCTTGTTGAGACTCACTGCTGTCGGGGATATCTACATTTGAAGACCTAGTTGCTGCATTGCCATTCTGATAACTACACCTCACTTTTCACTGAGTAACAAAAGACTTACCTTGGAGTCTACCTTGGAGTCAACCCTGGCTTTTTAGTTATGTGAGCCATTACAATATTCTTTGTTAGCTTGTCATATTTTCTCTTACTTGCAACAGAAAACCCTGTAACTGATAAAAAAATTACTTCTAAAAATTACTTCTAAAGTTTGGAATAAACAAATAAATGATTCTGCAATGGGGAATGGCTTGATTTAGAGTTGATGGAGGAGGGCAAAGGCCATTCAATCAGACTTTTAAAGAAAAGTTGTATATTTAAATATTATCTCAGGCAGTGAAAATGGGAAGCTGTGTTATGCAATAGTGAAGTGTACAGTTAGCGTCCCATTTGGTATCTGGTGCTCAGGCCATGTGCTTACGGAGGCTGGGGTGTAAATTAGGGGCATGGAAGCAGAGTGGCAGGATGCTGGATTTTATGTATTATATTTTGAAACCTCAGTAATGTTGTACTCAAAAGAGGCAAGCTTAGATTGGAGCTGTCCTTTCTGAAGGCAGAGAGGGAAGAAAATGGGTCCTTGCTAAGAGAGGACTCTTTTGCTCACAGCCCAGAACACAAGACTGTTTAAGAATCTGGTTTTAGAGGTTTGAAAAGTCCTAATCCTAATCCACCAATTAAAGATATTCACACACAGTCAGGAGAGGGTGTTTATGTAGGAAGCTGGGAAACAATAGAAGGTGGGGTTGAGGCCAGAAAAGGTGTGATTCTGTAGTCCTGTTTCAGCAAATTCTGGTATGTCTCCCTGCCCCGAAGAGTCACCAGTTTTCCCCATAATGGCTGGGACACAGTTTAGGGCACAGGGCAATTAGTGCCCTGGTGACAAATTGCTCCCAGACAGAAGCAAAGATAGATATCATTAGATTGAGCCCAGAGAGGACTGGCTGAGCACCTAGACCTGAATCTGAAGGATGAAATTTCTAGGCCAAATTTCAGATTCAAAAACTGTGACCTAATCAGATCCATGAGTGTTGAATATTAAGTCTTAAAATTGATTTGGAATCACAAAACCCAAACCTACCAAGTATTTAAGAGAATTATAATGCTAGAGAAATGCCAAGTTTGGCACACTGGCTCATCAGTTACCTCAGACCCTCAAACCTCCACCAACGAGTACATTTAAAGGCAATATTGTGAATCAATATTTATTCATTCAGTCAAGAACATTTAATCTGTGCCAAAGGTCAGGCACTGTGCTTCAAGTGGTCACACGATTTTAAATGAAACAGATCCCTTCCTCCCAACCCAACTGAAATTCCAATGAAGGGAGCCAGACAATAAAGAAGTAAATAAACAAATAAATAGATGAAGCCAGCTTGTATTAGTGCTATGAGAAAAAAAGAGAGAGAGCTATAGTAGAGGTTCATTGAGAAAGGGGGATGATAATATGAAAATTTGGAAACTCTCCCCTTTCTTGTATAAAGTATTAACAGGCTGTGTTGGCCATTCTACTAAAAAGCACTGAAGTAGTAAATTAGCTTTGGCTTTGATACTGTACTTACCTTGTTGAAAGGGCCAGATCTTTAGTATTTGTCAAATTTCAGTGCAAAGGTAGGCAGTTGTGCATGGACTTAATCGCTGGTGTTTTTGTGCAGGTTTGTCGAGGGTCATCTCCTTTGTGCAGAGATAGTAACCTGAGATGCAGACGGGATGGCATATTACAACCACCTAATGAATTGGCTCCCTCCCATTTGGGATCTTGGGTGCATTTACTCATCTTCAACCTGTGTAATTAAAGATGAAAAATATAACACTGATGTGTACTTCTCTGGGGAGGGAGTTGTGTTAATTGTAGACCCATCAGTGGAAAATGAACTATGCTAGAGAAAGATCAGGCTTAATTACACACCTGTTGGTGGTATCCAGCGAAGCTATTGCACTCTGCTGTAAGGGGGAACTGCTTAGAAAAACCCTGCATTTTGGCAATGCTCAAAATATCATCTCATTAGAGCTTATAATTTCTGCCTTTTAAATCATTGAATCATCAAATTTTAGGTGAAAAGACCTTGAGGTTGTTTAGTCTAATTCACATAATTTACAGATGAGAAAATTAAAGTCTGGAGCAGGTAACCGACTTGTCCAAATTCACACAAATAATTTGAGAGGCATTTATTCAGCTTCTTTGCTGGTTGCTTATGACTTCTAAATCCTTTCTGCTTAGATTTAAAAGTGGAATGTGGAGCCAGAACTCCCATTCAGAATCTCAGAAAAAGTTTTAAAATTAAAACCAGATAACTTTCATTTTCAGACCAGCATTTCTTAAAATGTGAGGGGCAGACCATTGTTTAGAGAGAAGTGAATATGATCCTATATTATATAGGCAGCCACCCACCTACCACAGCTATAACCAGTTCTAAATTCCTGAAGAATGTAAAGGATAGAGAACTCTCTGGGGAAAATCATATTTAAAAATGTTACCTCATGATTTAATATCAAATTCCTATTTAATTTTGTTTTTGGTGACTATTCTAAAGTGTGTGACCCTGAAGGTCATCTCCTCTACTTTGCTTAATCCTAGACTACATGTGGGTCTGAGTGATTGACCTCATGCCTCCTTTTCCCTGGGCCACTCGCTCCCTGGGATCGGCATGGCTTTCCTAAAGCAAAGGTTTTCCAAAGCAAGCAGTTCACTTAGCACAACTGAGAGAGAACTCTGAGATATGAGACAAGAGGTTTGTGTGTTCCTTCATAAGCGGGTGCTGAGAGCCCATTGCGAGCCAAGCCCTCTGGTGGTTCTATAGGTATAGAGTTGTAAAGCAGAGAGATATGATTATTTTCCTTGTGGAATTTACAGTTTTGGAATAATTTGAGCACAGTTTCAGCATTGTTGCTATCTTGGGCTAGATAACGCTTTGTTGTGGGAGCTGTCCTGTGTATTATTGGGTATTTGGTAGGATTCCTTGCTTCTGCCTGCTAGATGCCAATAGCACAACCCCAGGTGTGGCAATCAGAACTAACTCCAGCCACTGCCAGCTGTCCTCTGGATGGTCCCCGGTAGAGAACCACTGAGCTAGAGAATAAGCAAATGTTCACACATAATCAAATAATCATAATGGTATCTAATTCCATTTTGTTATATTTTCTGGTTGGTTACTTTAGAAAATCAGTGCAGAAGAGAAATACTATTTATTAGGAGGTAAACCATATATTGAAATAGAATATACATACAAGAAAATGCACAAATCTTAAGTGTACATTTGAAAAGTTTTTACAAAGTGAACACACCATGTAAATACCCAGATAAGAAAATAAGATATGATCAGTTCCCTGGAAATCTTTTGCATATCCCATCCTGGTCACTATTATAATTTCTAACATCATGGTATATACTCATTACATGAGCTTCTTCCACTCATTGTGTATTTTATGAGAGTCATTTATGTTGTTGCATGTGGAGAAGTTTTTTTCTCATTGCAGTATAATATCCTGTTTATCTATTCTACTTTGATGGACATTTGGGTTGTCTTCAGTTTTGGGACTCAGAACAATAATGTTCTGAGTGATGACATTAAGATGAAAGAAGAAGAGTTTTCTACCATTTTACCTCCAAAAACCACTGATTTTGATACTCACAGATGAGAGTACATTGGTGGAAGCTTGGGTATTCAGCAGAGAAATACCAGCACACTGTTGGAGCACAGATATTGAGATTTGGACACATTGAAGATGGTAAGAGGAATAATTTTACTTTACCTGAATCATCCCCCCTTCAATGTGACATAACTCAGTTCCAAGAGACCTTCTCAGTCTCTCATTTCTCCCATGGGGTAAAGTCAGAGAGTGGGAGTGAGTGCCTGATTTCCCAGAATGCTGTCGAAGAGGCCCACTTCTCTCCTGTCCCATCCAGAATACAGAGGTGGGCTGTGCGACTGTGGGACAGAGAAGGGCTGGGAGAATGGCAGCTAGGGCTCAGAACAAATCGGAGAGGGAACC
Organism: Artibeus jamaicensis; assembly: GCF_021234435.1. NCBI lineage: Eukaryota > Metazoa > Chordata > Mammalia > Chiroptera > Phyllostomidae > Artibeus > Artibeus jamaicensis. The sequence continues at coordinate 37,270,116 of NW_026521812.1, read as the reverse complement.
TACCAGCCACTTTGTGGATGCCATCAGGAAGCACGCCCATGCCCTGCCTGTGGATCCTTTGAGTGGGCATAACCAATGCTTGTGGGGGTAACTTTGCCCGCAAAGTCCCCTGCCCCTGTCCACCACGGATGAAAGTGGAACTACCAAGACATGATCTGCTTGGGGAGGAAAGGTGGCTGATCCCTCAAAGGAGAAGGGCCAAGAGCCCCTTCCTCAAGGGGCTTTTATTGGGTTTGTTTTGCACAAGAGTACAGGTAAGGATCAAACAATAGATAGCATTCGAAGAACTATGAGGGCTTATTCTCAGTCAGGGTCAGACAGCTAAAGAGCCATATAACTTTGAGGAACAAACTTCTTGCTTGGACCCTTATTATTTAAATGAGAGCATTCTAAGCAAAGCAGGATTCACAGGATTTTACATATTCTTTCTTAGGCCTGATCACCCAGGGAACCCGCCCTTTTCAGCACAGAGCTGCACCACCTTCGCCAACACAGGTTTTTAGGTTTAAGTGGATTAGAGCCAGGAAGCACTTCTCCTTGACAGAAATGGGGACTCAGGCTATGTCAGAATAGCCAGGGGGTAAGGGTCCATCACTTCCTCTTTGTCACAGCCCCCCTTAGTCCTTTCATGATGGCCTCCCAAGTGATCATGTCTGGCTTAGGTTGCCCTTCCTCTGAGGGGTCATACCCATCATAAACTAACTGACCATGCATTGGGGGCAGGGGATGAAGCAGAGACAAGCTTTATCTCTTTGTGGCTTGCATTCTGGAGGTTGCTCACTCATCCTTAGCCATGGGGGGTAGTTATAACTCCTGAAACCAAGTGGAGCAGTTCCCAACAGATGCTCACTATGATTTCCCCAGGTACAGCTGGCTCCCTGTGTGTGCCCTCAAGGGCAATGATTGTGAGGTTTTACTGATGGTTAATGAACATGTGCAGGAAGCCCAGGCTGACTCTGTGGGATTGGGAGAAAGCACATGAAGTTGAGCAATTAGCACCATCCTAAGGAAACCCAAACAGGAGACCATCAGCACCTTGTCTGACTTTCCAGGATTGAGAGAAGGCATACAATCTTAAAACTTCCCTCCTAAGTGAGAACATGAAGTGTAGAGCAGGAATGTCAATAGAAATGATTGAGAAAGCTTCAGAATCAGGTGGTATTTCTTTCCTGAAGCTGTGCATGACCAGAGGAAGTGATTGCTACTTCTAATGCAAGATAGCAACACAAGACTTAAAGACACTGGAAACATCAAGGAAACATGATATTGCCAAAGGAACATGGGCAACAAAGGTGGAGAGCTGTGATTTGCCTGATTTCAAAAAAATGAAAACAGTTGTTTTAAGAAAGCCCACTGAACTACAGGAAAACACAGAATGGCAATTCAAGGAAGTCAAGAAAACAATACATAAACACAAGAACAAGTTAAACACAGAGAGAAATCAGATAAAAAGGACCAAACAGAAATTCTCGAGCTGAGGAATATTATAAATGCAATGAAATGAAAAGTACACTAGGGGGGATCAATAACTGACTTGATCAAGCAAAAGAAAGAATCTGCGAACTTTATAAAGATCATTTGAAATTTAATTATTCAGTCAGAGGAGAACAAAGAAAACCTATGTGAATTATAGAATACTATCAAAAGCAAACTTTACACATTATTAGAATCCCAGAAGGAGAAGGTAGGGGAAAAGGGGGGAAAAGCTTATTTAGAGAATTAATAGTAATACAATCTAATGTCAATTATATTTCAATAAAACTGAAAAAAAATAATGGCAGAGAACTTTTCAAATCTAAGGAGATATTTGGACATCCAAGTTCATGAAACTCATAGGTCTCCAAAGTCAACTTGAAAAGATCTTCTCCAAGGCACACAGTAACAAAACCACCCCAAATCAAAGAGAAGGAGAATTTTTAAAACAGCAAGAGAAAAATATTCCTCATATAAACAGAAACCTTGCAGGCCAGGAGAAAGTGAAGTGATATATTAAAAGTGCTGAAGGAAAAAAAAACTGCCAACCAATAATACCTGGAAAACGTTCCTTAAGAAATGGAGGGATAGAATTTCACAAACAAAACAGGAGGGAATTCATTACCATTATATTACACCTGACTTATAGGAAATGCTAAAGGGAGTCCTTCAAACTGAAATAAAAGTATACTAATTAGTAACATTAAAACATATGAAAATATAAAACACACTGGGAAAGTGAAATATGACATCAAATGTAAAATGCTGTAGTATTGTAAAATAATGGTGTTAATCAGTTAATTCTAACATAAAGATTAAAGGATAAAAGTAATAATAGCAGCTATTACTACAATAACTTATTAATGATACACACTGTAAAAAGATGTAAATTGTGTTATCGAAAACGTAAAACTAACTGGGGAGTGGGAAGCAGAAAATAGTAAAGTTTTGTATTTGATTAATGTTGTCAGTGTAAAATAGACTCTCATAACCATGAATGCTTTATGTAGCCCTCATGGTAATCACAAAGCAAGATCTGCAGTAGATACGCAAAAATGAAAGAGAAGAAAGTCAAAGTGAACCACTATGGAAAATCACCAGTTCACAAAGGCACACAGTAAGAGATGAAGAAGGCAACAAATAAATTACAAAATTTAAATTACAAAATAACCAGAAGACAAATAAGATGGCAGTAGTAGGTCCTTACGAGTCAGTAATTACTGTAATGTAAATTGATTAAATAATCCAATAAAATGATATATAGTTGCTGAATAGATTTAAAAACAATACCCAACTGTATATTTCTTATTCTTGCTCAACTGATGTGGCCAGAGCACCTCACACAATGCTGAAGAAAAATGGTTAGAGCAGAGATCTTTGTCTTATTACTAATTTTAGGGGGAAAGTAGCCAGTTTTCCATGATTAAGTATGATGTTAGCTGTGGATTTTTTGTAGATGCCTTTTATCAAGTTGAGGAGATTTCATTCTATTTTTTGTTTGTTGATATTTCTCATGTCATGAAAAGGCATTAGGTTTTGTCAAATGCTTTTTCCAAGTCTATTGAGGTAATTGTGCATTTTTTCTTTCATTTCTTGTTAGGGTGTATTACATGAAGTGATTTTTTGATGTTAAACCAAGCTTGCTTTCCAGGATATATCCCACTTTTTCATGGTGTATAATCTTTTTTTTTCGATGTTACTAGATTTATTTGTTTTGTATCTTATTGATGATTTTAGAATCTATATTTAGAAAGGATATTGGCCTGTATTTTTCTCCCATTGTAATTTTGTTGTATGGCTTGGTATCAGAATAATACTGGCTTTGTAAAATTTGGAAATGCTCTTTTAAATTTTTTTTGGAAGAGTTTTGGAAGGATTGACATTAATTCTCTTTTCATATTTAGTAAAATTATGTGAAGGTTATGTTCTGGGCCTGGGATTTTGTTCTTGGGAAGTATGTGTTTATTTATTTATTTATTTATTTATTTGCATTTGTAATTTATTTTATTTACATTAAAGACAAAAAAAGTGATTGGAATTGGCAGAGAAGGAAAAAGAGCAAGATGCTAACAGGTAAGACAAATTTTGTTCCTGGGAAGTTTTTAAATTACTAATTCAAACTCTTTAGTTGTTATAGGTATATTCAGACTTTTAATTTCCTTTAGAGTCAGTTTTACAGTTTGTATCTCCTGAGAAATGTGTCCATTTCATCTAATTTATCTATTGATAATATGTTGGCATGTAGTGGTTCACAGTGTTCCTTTATAATTGTTTTTTTATTTCTGTAAGATTTGTAGGGTTGTCTTCTTTTTCACTGCAGATCATAGAATCCCATTTTGCAGTGTATGATGCGCACCCATGTTTTGTGTGCATTATACATGGGATCACTATACCCATTTTTATACCCATGGTATGTAATCATACCCATGTATAACGTGCACCCTCCTTTTCCCCACAAAAATTTGGGCAAGAAAGTGCACATTATACATGGCAAAATACGGGGTAATTTGAGTCTTCTCTTTTTTTCTTGGTCACTGTTATAAAAAAACTGAATTCTGTCCTCCCCAAATTCTATGTTGAACTCCTAACCTCCAGTGTGACTGTACTAAGAGATAGGGCCTTTAAGAAGGCAATTAAGATGAAATGAAGTCATAAGGGTGGGTTTCTAATCGAGTAGGACTGGTGTCCTTGTAAGAGGAGGAAGGGACGAGGGTAGTGTGCTTGGACAGAGAAGGCCAGATGAGGGGACAGTGATCAGATGGCTATCTGAAAGCAAAGGAGGACTGACCAGGAACCAGTCCTGCCAGCACTTAGATCTCGGACTTCCAGCCCCAGAAATATGAGAAAATAACTTTCTGTAGTTTAAGCCACTGCCACTCAATGTATGGTATTATGTTAGCAAGTACTTATATATTTAAAAATAACAGTAAATTTATGATGTCTATTTTTATCTTCTGGTAACTTACAAGGATTTTATCTACATATTTGGCATTCAGGAGATTTATTACGATATGATATTATCATGTGGTCTTGATTCTCTGGATAGCTGGCAATCTTTTATTACATGCTAGACCTTGTACATAAAGGGTGATATAGGTAATTTGAGTCCCTATATTGTTATCTTCTTCTAGAGAGAGTTTATTTTTGTTTTTGATTTAGAACAAGAGAACCTAACACATTCAGAGATTCAGCAGAGTTGAAAACTCCTCCAAGAGTTTTGAAAGAATTGAGAATGTCTTTATTATATTCTCACATTTAAATTAGTCTCTAACTGTATAAAAACTCTCAGGTCAACATTTTAAAAATCTTTATTTACTTTAGAAATATTGTTTCATTATTTTCTTGCATCTGTTTTTATCCTATATAAATGATCTGCTTTCTCTTTGTAAATATACCTTTTCTCTTATATGTTTAAAATTTTATTATAATTTGCCCAGGTGGAGACTTTATTTATCCTGTTAATCACTATGTGACTATTTCTTAAATTGAAGTTCTGAATCATCCTTTAGTTGTTAGAAAAATACCACCATTGTTTTGGAAGCATTTCCTCTCCTCCATGAGAGGGAGCATGTTGTAGAGATAAGATCCCAGGTTTTGTCATCAGAGAGATTTAGGTGTGATTCCTGTGCCACTAAGGAACTGGCTAAATAGCAAAATAGCTGGAGATTAGGTGAAATAAAGTTGGCTATAAACAGATAATTACTTAAACTAAGTGATGGCTTATAGAGATTTTTAATACTATTCTGCTTGCAATATTGCATATTAAAATGTTAAAAATATAAAAGTCAAGGAAAAATTTAGAAACTATAACTCAAGAAACTATTTCATGTCATGGATGCTGATAATCAAGGCTTCTTCTATAACCATAAACAATTTACCATAGATTATTATCTTTGAGAATCAACTTGTAAAAAATTTAATCATTTATCAAAACATCAAGCAGTCATTTCCTTACTATGCCAAGAAACTATATTTTTTATAATAATAGATTTTCTATACATTTAAAACTGTTTCCTTAAACATTTGAAATTTTTCTGAGAAAATAATGTCAAATTTATATTAAAATAAAAGATGGTTATCACTACAAAGTTATACTCAAAACCTACTGTTTATGGGACAGGCTTAGACCAGGGTTAATCATGTTTTTTCTGTAGTTTGTGAAAATATGGCTGGCTTAAATAATCTGTTTTTTAAAAATTTTGATAGTCTTTCAATGTGTTACTTTTGTTAAAAATGTGACCTCTGAAAACTTCTGGCCAAAATGAAGGTATAGGTACATACACTTTGCCTCCCCATTACAACCCAAGAAAGGACAAAAACAAACTTAAAAACAAAAAATAACCAGAACTGCCAGAAATTGAACTGTATGTGAGTCTGACAACCAAGGGGTTAAAGAAGAAACATTATCCAGACTGGCAGGAGGGCCAGAAACAAACAGCCTGCCAGACAGGATGTGCAGCAAGGCGGTGGCTGGAGGACTGTCAGGTGAGGTAGCAGCTGGTGGACCTGGAAGTCCCACATTTGCATGTGGATAAACTGGGAGGAACAACTGGGGAGTGAGACAGACTGCACAATCCAGGGTTCCAGGCACCAGCGCAAGGAAATAAAGCCTCAAAAACTCTGGCTGTAAAAATATGTGGGGGTTGCAACAGTGAGAGAAACTCCCAGCCTCAAAGGAGAGTTCACTGGAGAGACCCACAGAATCCTAGAACATAGTGAAGCCCACCCACCTGAGAATCAGAATCATAAGGGCTTGCTTGTGGGTAGCTGGGGAAGTGACAAAGCTGGCTGAGAGCCAAGCAAGTGGCATTGTTCCTTCTTGGACCCCTCCCCAACATACAGTGCCACAATGCAGTGATGTGGGTTGCCCCACCCGAGTGAATAAAGGGTGTGTTGCTCCACCCTTTACAATGTAATAGCTACACAAGACAAAAAAAAAAAAAAGTGGTCCTAATGACAGAACAGATCAAAGCTCCAAAAATACAAATAAGCGATGAAGAGATAGCCAACGTATCAGATGCACAGTTAAAAACACTGGTAATTAGGATGTTCAAAGAAATAGTTGAGTATGGTAATAAAATAGGGGAAAAAGTAAAGGCTATATAAAGTGAAATAAAGAAAAATACACAAGGAACCAACAGTGAAGGGAAGGAAATTGGGACTCAAATCAATGGTTTTGAGCAGAAGGAAGAAATAAAAATTCAACCAAAACACAATGAAGAAACAAAAATTCAAAAAAAAATGAGGAGAAGCTTAGGAATCTCCGGGACAAATTTAAACATTCCAACATCTGAATCAAAGGGGTGCCAGAAGGAGAAGAGGAAGGCCAAGAAATTGAAAACTTACTTGAAAAAATAATTAAGGAGAACTTCCTCAATCTGGCAAAGGAAATAGACTTTCAGGAAGCCCAGGAAGCTCAGAAAGTCCCAAAGAAGTTGGACCCAGGGAAGCACACACCAAGGCACGTCATAATTACATTACCCAAGATTCAAGATAAGGAGAGAATCTTAAAAGCAGCAAGAGAAAAGGAGACAGTTACCTACAGAGGTGTTCCCATGAGACTATCAGCTGATTTCTCAAAAGAAATCTTACAGGAAAGAAGGGGCTGGAAATAAATATTCAAAGTCATGAAAAGCAAGGACCTACACCCAAGATTACTCTATCCAGCAAAGCTATCATTCAGAATGGAAGGGCAGATAAAGTGCTTCTCAGATAAGGTCAAGTTAAAGGAGTTCATCATCACCAAGCTTTTATTATATGAAATGTTAAAGGGACTTATCTAGAATGAAAAAGAAAAAGAAGATGATCAAAAATATAAACAGTAAAATGACAACAAACACATAACTATCAACAACTGAACCTAAAAACAAAACAAAACAAAAACAAACTAAGCAAACAGCTAGAACAGGAATGGAATCACCGAAATGGAGATCACCTGGAGGGTTATCATCAGGGAGGAGGAAGGGGGAGAATGGGGAAAAGGTATAGGGAATAAGAAGCATAATTGGTAGGTACAAAATAGACAATATAGGTTAAGATTAGTATAGAAAATTAAGGAGCTGAAGAACTTACATGTATGATCCATGGACATGAGCTAAGGGTGGGGGAGACTGCTGGTGGGAGGGGGGTGCAGGGAGGAGGGTAATAGAGGGGAGAAAAAATGAGACAACTGTAATAGTACAATGAATAAAATATATTAAAAAAATGTAACTTCTGTGTAGGTGAAAAAAGCCTGTACAACAATTAAATCAGATTCTGAACAGACAATGTTGTGAGAGAGGGGTGAGTGATAACATTGTTTTTAATAAATGTTCAGATAGAATTAGATTTATAACTTTTCTTTAGTCTTAAAAGAAATATACTTATTGTAAAATATTTTAGGCTATATATAGAAACATATAGAGTATGAACAGAGAATCTACTGATTCTGTCATACTAGGGGGGCCCCCAAGCCCCCAGAATTACATTATGGAGGGCAGGCCCCTTGTAGTGCAGCTTTCCCCCACTAGGTGAGTTTTCTAGGAACCAGCTGGCATTGTTGTGAGAGGCTGCATTCAACTTCGGTGAATTTTTTTGAAGACTTTCTCAATTCATTTGCCCATTTCATGATGGGTGATACATAAGCACACCTGCCTATACTGCATAGAGTGTTCAGCAGTGTTTGATGAAAAAATGTCATGACCCCCTGCCCCACTCTCCCTATTTACTGGATCTCACCCCACTAATTTGTTTTTGTTTCCCTGGATGAAAAATGTCCTCAAAGAGAAACGTTTTGCTGATGTGAAAGAGGTGAAACAAAAAATGGTAGAAGCACTGAAAGGCATCAAAATCAACAAATTTAGCCCTGGCTGGTGTGGCTCAGTGGACTGAGTGCCAGACTGTGAACCAAAGGGGTTGCCAGTTGGGTTTCCAGTCAGGGCACATGCGTGGGTTTTGGGTCAGGTTCCCAGTAAGGGGTGCTCAAGAGGCAACCACACATTGGTGTTTCTCTCTCTTTCTCCCTCCCTTCCCCCATCTCAAAAAATAAATAAATTTAAAAACATACATTTAGAAAAAAATTGAGTTCAAAACCTGTTTTGAGCAGTTGAAAAAACATCTTGATAGGTGTAGTGCATCAAATGGAGAGAATTTTGAAGGAGACTGAAGTTTAAACATGTAAGGATAAATACACAATTTTCTTAATACATATATTTCAGTTTTTGGGGTCCCCTTCATGTTTTTAAATGTAAACTCACACATTTATTTTTAATGGTACAAAAAAACATAGATGTAGTGATTATGACCTTTCCTAAGCCCTATGCAACAAATATGCCTTTATTTCTATTCCAAGCTTTTACTGTTCCTAATATTGAAACTTATAGAGTCATGTCCAGGTAGATACAACTTTTGGAAGTGACTTTTAATCAGTTCACCCCCCCTACTTTCCTCATGGTAACATGTCAGGGTATCATCTCCTTTGCTTCTGCTTAGGGTAACATCTCAGGTTCAGCCGATGTTATGCTGTGCTAGGCAACGGTGGGAAAGAGCTTTGCTGAGGTATAACTCACCCACTGTCTTTGATCATTGGTCTCCGTTTCACGGCACCTGCTAATGTGTGAGAGTCTGTCTTGGCCACAGGTTATGTCCATGCAGATCACTTTATGTTTTACTAGTCCCAACTATAAAGTTATTTCACTCCTTTTGTGGATACAGAGGAAATTTGAGTTCTTTCAAGTATAGTCAGGCTCTTCACTGAGTACTATTACCATCTATTATTAATTGTATAAATTTTAAGCCCAGCTTGCTTCAGTGAGTTCTAAAATACTTGGTTCAGGAAGATGGATGGCCTTGACTTTCAAACCTTTTTCTCTATTAAGGGGTCCCTTACCCATTTTGAAACTCAAAGCCAAGAATTTTCTCTCTCGCTCACTCTCTCTGGAATGACCTCTGGGACAATAAGTGATATTGAATTGGAGGGGCTATTGGGAGAAGGACAAAAAGGAAATGCAGAAGATAATCCCAGAAGTAAAATATTTCCAAATTCAGTCCCACTACATGGATGTACCTTAGTTCTTATTCTAAAATAGAATGTTTATCATTTTCTCCCACTATATAAAAATTATACATATTCATACAGAAGATTCAATCTTTCCCATCAAAAATAAGTCATTCTATGCTGTTTTGCTAGACCGCTGCTAACTGACTCACTCTGTGTACCATTTATGTTACCATGTACACCACATGCCCTTACTTTATATGGACAGTGTGTACTAGATTCGCTACTTTGTGACCTGCTTCTTTTCTAAAAAATAGTTTTATTAAATGTTGAATTATACAAATTATATTTATAAAATATGCACGAAATATGTATGGATGTAAAGATAATGCAGTAGATATGCTAATCATCTACTTCAAGAAATGAAAACTCTCCCTTATCTGTACACCTGTGTCCTTCTTCTAATATTCTTTTCTTTACTCTCCCCAAAGGCAATTATTCTGAATATTGTGCTTATTTTTTCCTTGTTTTTAGTTACAGCTTTTCTACATAAGTATATCCGTAACCACTAGGTTAACCAATAATTAAAAATAAATTTAGTTTTGCATTAAAAATTCTATAAATGAAATAATAGTTTACATACTTTTCTGTGACTTGGTTTATTCACTTAACATTTTAATCCTGCATTCCTCTGTGTTGTGTAAACAGTGTGTTTTATTAATTTTTACTACTATATATTATTACACTGTGATACGTGCCATAATTTATTTACCTAGTTTGCTGTTGATGGATATTTAAGCTATTCTAATATTTTGCTTATATAAAAAGTACTTCTGTGAAGGTTCTTGTACATATCTCTTAGTGTAATTTCAGTTTTTTAGGCTAGACAGTTCTGGAAAGAAAAAATTCTGGATCATGTTGTGGGAAATCAACATTTGGTTGTCACTTTTTCACTTTTGCCAGTGAAAGAAGTGTAAATGATAGCTTATTTTGCATTTTTCTGAATACTAATAAAGTTGAACACCTTTCAGTGTTTATTGACTTCGTATTTTTTCATCTTTGAGATAAAAAATTCTAATTAATACCTGTGCAAATATTTTTCTGGATTCTTTATCTTATCAATACCTGTCCAAATATTTTGTTAGATTCTTTATCTTATCAATTCATAGGAATTTTAGAAACCTGTTTTCAATACAAATTCCTTGTTGGTTATATGGGTTGAAAATATCCTAATTTATGTTTATATATATTAAGACATGTGGAAAATTAGATGATTTTCAGTGTTTTGCTACCATAACACACTATTGAATATTTTATAGTATTTCTCTCCATTTAAAAAATTTGTATGGAGTAGGTTAAGTACCCTAAATTCAATTATTGGGCCAAAGTTACGAGTACTTTCATGGTGTGTAAATAAATGTTGCCGAATTACTTTCACAAAAGGTTGTACCAATTTCCTATGCAAGAAACAGTCAAAGATGTAGCAGTTTCACTCTAATCACCCTTAGGTTTTGTCATTAAATATTTCTTGCTAGTCCAATATGCAAAATGTTTCTCAACATTGCTTTAATTTACATTTCTTGATTGCTAGCATGGATGAACATTTTTCACAGTATTCATTTAATAATAGTATTTCCACTTATGTAAATTGCATATTTATCTTCCAGGTCTTTATTTTATGCTAGGCTAAGAATAATAAACACAGCTCTTGCAAACTAGAAGTAGACAGCAATCTTCTGTTTCAAAAGGGTTAGAGAAGATTTTCAAAGTCTAAATGTCTTACATATACCTGCTTACTGTAATTTTAACAAATATGTAAAGAAATCATTCATGTATTTGACATTGGGAATACAAAGCTAAAAGAGTTGGTTCTTGTTTTCAAGGAATTTAGTCTTTTCAGGGTAAAGCAGAGAACTAGGATAGAGAGGAGCTCCAGTGTGACTGGGGCCCTGAGGAGGGTTCTCTAACTCGGAGGAGAATTCTAAAAGGTTCCTATGGGTGGTGCCCCTTGAATTAGATCCAGAAGATGAGTGTTAAGTAACTACAGCAGGTGCTGTGACTGAGCTGACTGCATGTGCAAAGGAACCAAGGTGGGGAAGAGGTTGGCCCTTCCCCGTGATGAACTGGAGCTGGCATTGGAGCAGCAGGCTGGAGACCTATGTGTCTATTGTAAGGAGTCCGAAGTCTATTTGTAACACTCTGGAGAGACTCCAGGGATTTATAGGCAAATTTAGAAAACTTCTCACAATGGCAGAATAGGATGGAGGATAGGTGGGTCATGAAGAGATTACTGTAGAGACATTTGGAAGTATTCTAGAGAGAAGAGATGGGACAGTAGTGAAGGGAATAATGAAGAGATGATGGACTCAAGAACTATTTGAAGTATATCAATAGCTTTAAGAAAACCAGATGGAGAGCAGGATGACAGCTAGTGGGGGAGGGTCGGGGGTGGAGGGATTTCGCAAAAAGGAAAAAGGACTCATGGACATGGACAACAGTGTGGTGACTGCTGGGGGGGGGGGAGGAGGGAAAGGGGGAATAAATGGTTCAATGGTCATGGAAAAATACAATAAAGATTAAACAAACAAACAAATAAAATTTACATTAATTTCAAAAAAGAAAAAGGAAAGAAAACCCGAAACTTAAGTCAGATTTGCTGTGAGCAGAGAAGACAAGGAAAGGCCACTATATTCTACCAGGGCAGAAGTGGCAATCTCAGGGCAGAGTCAGAGAGGACAGAGTCAGACAAGACGAAGTCAAACTGTCCCTTTCTCTTCCTGTCTGCAGCACCATCCCTTACTGTGAAAAGCCTCTGCTGCAATCATGTGAACACCTCACACAATTAGGTCCTAGTCTCCCTGTAACAAACAGCTGCCTCTGAGCCTGAAAGTGTACTATGTACTGCCTCTGTATGTCCTTGGAAGGACAGTGGTCTAGGAAAGCCCTTAAATCAGTGCAAACCTATTGAGACAGGGAACTCTCGGGTCCTGGATGCCCAAGTGTGCTCTGGGAAGGGGAGCATCAGGCTCCAGTTAGGCGTGTACTAGGGGGCCTCAGAAACTCCCTGGTCTATGAAGAGAAGCAGGCTAAAGAGACCCCCTTTGCCAGGACTGAGGGCAGTGCAGGTGAAAATCTCTGCAGAAGGGATCTCCTGGAAGGTGTATGCCTTTGAGACTCCAGGCTAAGCCTGTGTCATTCAGATTCTGGGCCAGCTTTTGTGGGCATTGTCTCAACTGAATTTGAAATGGCTGGTGAAACCTCACAGGAACAGGGAAGCTAAGAGACCTTTGCAAACTTGACAAGAACCCCATTTTTTGGAGAGACTCAGAGGAGAGGAAATTTATCCACTTTTATTCAAGTCCAGCTTCAGGTTGGGTTGCCTGAGAAACTATGTACTATAGAAAATTAATATTTATGTTAACAAAATCTTTTTTTCAAATTATTAATACCACCTTTGGTTCTAAATGGTCATCAATGGCTTTTCTATACTTGCTGAGTATCAGTTTTCTCATCCTTAATAATGAAAACCTACTTACAAATTTGCAAGTTTAAAATATCCAACAGTACTCAATAAATATGTATTGAGTAACTACTATGTATGTGGTTGGGAGATATAATGGTAAAACCAGAAGAAAAAAAACAGTGTTTTGGAAGCTTAGGTTGTAGTGGGGGACGGAGAGTGAAAATGTAAAAAGTGAGCATGTCTGATAAATGATAAAAAAAATGATAAATGCTATATGAAAGAATAAAACTGGTAATGTGCTGGAGGGTGCCAGTAGAGTGGGGTGAAGGCTTTTAGCATGGGTCTCAGTTCATTCCACCTAGATATGAAAATGTGGCCATTTCCTCATAAAAATTACCCCTGACTTTGCTAAGTTCTTCTTTTGTTCCAGAAGTTCCATCATGTTTGCATTTCACATTTATTTAGATGATTATTTGATGAATGTCCTTCCACCCTAGAGACTATGTTCTATGAGAAGGGAGGTGGCGTCAGTCTTTACTATCTACTCCATGTGCTCAAGACATATACGAGTGAATGGACACCCAGCAGTCTGTAAATGCTTAACAAGTCCGGAATCATGCATAGTTTTCTGATGTTTCAAGGTCAGAGTGTGCTTAATAAAGTGGGTACATGATAAATGCTTCATTGTGTATTTTTGGTTGGAACTCAGGAAAAAGAGGAAACTAGTATAGAATAAGCAATATTAAAAAAGTGTAAGTTCTATAACTTGCCTTTGCCAAATTATTAGTGTCATTAGGATTCAAAGACTGACTTACTAGTCTTTTCCTTTTAGAGGCTATTAGATCTAAGAGGGAAAAAGATAGGGGATTATTGAGCTTAACCTGCCCCCTCAAAAAACAATGGATGAAAACAAAGGGAAAAACAAGTGAGGAGACTGACTGCTTAGGAGGAAGGTCAACCCTGGCCAGATCTTCCTTACACAACACAAACAAGTTCAAGGCTCTAATGGACATTTGTTAACTTTTCTGATTAACTCTGCTTTGCAAAAAATAGATCAGAAATGAAGGCTCAGGTAGAAAGATGGGACCACTTGTAGCTTCTTCCTTATAGGCCTGGAAGATTCTCAATGATGGGGTATTCATTGCTTTCTAAGTATCACATACTACCTCTGAACACTACTATTAGAAAGTTCTTGTTCAGGTTGTGCCTAAGTTGTCTTTTTATATCTGCTGCCTGCTGTTCTTACTTCTCAGTTTTTGGTGTCTTCAGCATAAACTAATTTGTATGCTACTGTATATAACAATTTTAGTCATGTCTCTCTGCTCCTTTTCTTTATCTAGTCTTCTTCTGCAGGCAACCTTCTTTGTTCCCCTCTGCAAATGCATGGTCTTATCTAGCTATGTCCTTTATCTATGATGCCTCTGAGTTCAGTATGGAGTGGGTCATGCTAAATATTATATTGCCATTAATGGCAAACAGTATTGTTGGAACCCACATCATACTGTAGACACCTATTGAGCTCAGTGCTAGATAAAACTCTTATGTTTAAAAATTTTTTTTTTGCATGGAGTTATGTTCCCCCATTCTGCCCTTGTATAGTCACTTGTTTAGTCTGTTGTTGTCCCTTGACTCCAGGCTGTTAAACATTTTAGATTTTCATTCTGTCATCCAAACTATTGATGTTTACTGTTCTTCAGTTTTGTACAATAGAAAGAACAGTTAAGCATGCCTCTCTGCTGCTATCCAGTCTCAGGTAAATCTGGATCCTGAAAAGACTGAACTCAAAGCCTATGGTTAACATTAGAAGGAACTTTTTCTCAGGTTGGCATTAGTCTGTTAATTGGCATCCTCTTTGGCACAGTTATTTAATCTATCATGAATCTATCTTATGCTACCATCAGGCCCAGTGGTTTTCAACTTTTGCAGCATATTACGATCAATGGAAGACCCTTTGAGAGATCCTGAGGCTCAATTCCCACCCCAGACAAATTAAGTCACAACCTCCGGGGTGATACTGAGGTATTAGTGTTTTTTAAAGCTCTCCAGATGATTTTACGGTGCAACCAGGGTTGGGAGCAACTGACCCAACCCAATATTTCCCAACCTTCTCTGATGACAAGAATTATCTGGGGGTACATTTTTGTAAGCACAAATCCCTTGTCGCACTTCCTGTATATGGAGTCAGAATCTCCTGGAAAGCTTCAGAAACTTAGGAGCACTGATAGCTCATACTTACGACTTTTCTCTTGCAAAAGGATATGACCAGTAAAATGGTCAAATCCCTGTTGAAATCCAGATTTACTATTTCACCAGATTTCTCTGTAAAAGAATGGAAAGGGTCAGTATGGCTTATGCAAGTATAATAAATTGTACTTTTTATGTAAAGTATCTTACTTGTGACAGCCTCTCAGATGAAGTTTATATTTATATTCGTGTGTGTGAATCTTAAAACAAAGATGTATTGATTGTCTCTTCTGGGCCAGGCCTGACGCCAGGCAGACAGACATTACTGTGAGAGGAAGGAAGTCATGGTCCTTGAGCTTGTTATTCATTCACAGCCTTGGGTCCAGTAGGGGAGACACAGGCACAGCACAGGCACCCCAAGTAAGTTCAACTCGTGAGTGGAATGAAGGAAAGAGAACGCTGAGATGGGAACGTTGGGATGATAGCAGTAGGGGGCTGATTTGAGGAAATGATGTTTCAGTGATACAGGAAGCCAGAGGAAGCAGCCCTAAAAGACGGGAGGGAGAGCCCTGCCAGGCAGGAGAGCAGCATCTGGAAAGCTCTGGAGGAAGAGGCTGGAATGCTGGAGGGACAGAAAGAAGCCCAATCAAGGTATGTGTGGAGAATGAGGTCTCAGGAAATACAGGAGCAGTTTTATTCCAAGTCAAATGAGAAAGCACTGAATATTTTTAAGTGGGGGGTGGGGTGGGTGAAATGCTTGTGAGGGACAATAACTGAGCAGGGACCGAGGGAAAATGGAAGAAGAGACACGAATCGGGATTTTTTTCAGTGGCCCAGATAAGAGGTGATTATGGCCTGGTCTGGAATGATAGACGTGGAGAGAACGAAAAGCAGGTGGATTTGGGAGGTAAAGAAAACACTTGGATATAAGTGAGTTTAAAGGAAAAGGAGGAATCAAGGATGAATGTTTGCTCTAAAATATTACTGCCCTGATAAATCTTCTCTCCATGTGTCATATACATGAATAACATTTTATCTGAACAAAAAATGTTGGGATAAATAAATAAATGGTAAGCAAAGAATGAATCAATAGATGCCGCTGAGCACAGCCTCTGGGCTAGCTGCTATAGGACAGACTTGTCTGATTGATAGGGACTTGGGTTCCAAAGAGGAGTCAGGGTGATTGGCTTCCTGCTCTGCCATAAGTTATTGCATTGACGGACATAATAAATATAAAATTAATTAGAGTACCTCGAATAACAAAATAAAATAGTAATCATTTGAATGAACATTATAGGTATATGATCTGTCCTCTGTGTGACCACCTTCCTTTTCTGTAATGTGAGAACTGTGGACCAGATGATCCCTCAATTGTCTTCCAGCTATGACAT
Organism: Artibeus jamaicensis; assembly: GCF_021234435.1. NCBI lineage: Eukaryota > Metazoa > Chordata > Mammalia > Chiroptera > Phyllostomidae > Artibeus > Artibeus jamaicensis. The sequence continues at coordinate 37,253,630 of NW_026521812.1, read as the reverse complement.
TCTGTATTTCTGCTGTCAGGCTGCAGAGACCAGACGTCCTTGTGAGATCAAGTACAGGTCAAGGGCAGTCTAAAGTCCAGTTGATTCTTGAACAAGGTGAGGCTTACAGGCATCAACTGCCCATGCAGTCAAAAATCTGCCTGTAACTTAAATCGGCTCTCCACATAAGTGGATTCCAAAACTTGGGTCAAAAATACACAAATGCCAAATGAGTGGGTCATATGGGATTTTTCTTGGAAAATTCTGACAAATGAGAGGCTATGGAGTGGGATGGTCAAGTGAAATTTTGCTGGGGGCAGTGAGCAGATCAGTTTGATGGAAGTAGAAGTTGTGGTCAGTTTAGGGAACAGTGGCAGGTCAGCTTGGGAGATGTGTTCAGACGGGATTGTGGAGAGTCTTAGGTACTGGCTGAGATGTGTCAGACTTTATTTTTCAGTGAGTTGTGAGCAGCAAAACCAGAACTTAATGGCTTTGCCTTTACAAATCAACTTTTCTGTCCATAGCACAGTGGGATCTGGGAGTAAGTCGAGGCAGCAGCAACATCAGTGATCCACCTGGAAAGTGCTTGTCTTGTAATCTGGGATTCCCATTTGTTCCCTCTTTACCCAAGAACCAGAAGGAGTCTGTGGAAAATGGTCTGGTGAATGCAGATTTAGACTCCTTACTTTGCCACATTCTAGTTCTAAGATCTTGGGCAGACTCTAGACTTCTCTGCATCTTACTTTTATGAACTTCTAACTGGGGCCCATGACATCTTCCTTATGGGGTTGTTGTAAAGATTAAATATGAGAATTTTAAGGTCTTTTGAACATTGACGTTTGCATGTGCCCAGATACAATGTGTGTGTATGGAACAGATGACAGGCATAGGGATGTTCAATCTATGTAAACTGCTCAAGGATTAGAGGCAAGATGGGGCACATGCTGGCCTGAAAGAGGGCCAGGGGTTCACAACAGCTTACATTCTCAGCAGAACTGTCTGAGGCTGTCTTTCAGCAAGTGTTGTTCCATTTCACTGAGCCTCATGGGTTTATGCTACAAGCTGATTGATTAGTCAGGACATTTTACTACAAAGCGTTAGAGTGGTACTTACCAATTGATAGGCATGGTGGGAGAAGAAAAACCTGCTGGAGGAGTGAGCAACCTGAGATTTGATATATTCGTTCGATCTGTATCCTCCCACTTCTCATGCAGGAAAGCCATTGATGAAATGATGCCTTTTTTTCGTTGAATTGCATTGCAGAAGCAGGAAAGTTGAAAACCACTGCTGTGGAGAATAAACAGTGGTATCCTATAAACTGCCAGCAAGATTCATAAGGTAACCTAAGACCCACAGCTTCATGGTTGTTTTCTACCATTTCAGAAAGAGTGAGCTCATGGCTAAGAGTCATTGTGGATTAAGAAATGCTCAGATGGCTAAAGTTACGACTACCAAAAGTCAAATAGGTTGTTTCAGTTGAGGGCTGGGACAAGTCCTGGCCCCTGTCTCTGAATTTTCCCATCTCCTGTTATCATTCTTCATCTTTGAGCTGCTGCATTCAAGTCTTAGCCTCTGGTCTTTCATCATGATTTTGGTCAGAGGCAGTGACAGTTTATAGTGATTACAGATTTATTTTTAAAAGACGACCCACTGACTTTTTTTTTTTTATGAATAGCAGCTTTAAAAAGAACACTAGAAAAAATTTCTAAGTCAAGCTTGGTATATGCTTGGTATTAAGTTTGAATTTGGAAGTGATGCAATGAGTAAGGCTCACCCCATTTTCCATGTGTTTTTAGTTACTATACTGTTTAGTACAGTGTAATTTATATAAGCTTAATCAAATTTATTGTCTTTGACAAAAGACAAATGCTTAGAATATAAAATTATTTTTTTAAAGATGAAGAACATAATTAATTTTTCTAAACTTGTCTAGAAATGCTTAGTGGTCATTTCTGCCATTTAGATTTATTTGAACATATGTAAATTTGGCATTTCAAGCAGCAATTAATAAAGTTGCTGTAATTTTAATCTTGTATTTTCTCTTCCTCTCTGGCTTTTTGGAAAGGTACAAAGCTAAGCATTTAAATTACTGTTTCCGCTTTTAAAGACTTTGGCTAGTGCTTTCTGGGACAATAAAATAGATGCTATAAAAACAATTTCATTAAGGACGTTTTAAAGGTACAAGTTTCATTATATTAAAATGTAAATGTGTTAGTTTACCCATAATGGCAATTAATAATCTTTCTCTAATTGTAAATGAAATTGTGCTTTTAATGATCTAATTTCCAAATATTCCTTATCTTAGTGCTCCTTAAACTTATGCATGCATTCCTTTTTTTTTGCATTTATTTTCCCTTTAGTGTTTGTTTATAGCAAATAAATTTAGTCTCTGAGTGACTACCTGATTTTGGATAGGTTATTTTGAAGCTCTTTGGGCCTCATTTTCTTCACCTGTAAAATAAAGACGCTGATAGGGGAAATATGTAAGGTACCTTCTAGCTTCAAAATTGTTACTCAAAGATCTCTCACCTATGAACACACATGACAATTCTCTTGACCCCTTTTGGGGCATTTATCTATTAAGCATCCCATATGAGTTATTTATATAGGCATCTCATCTTATCTATTTTCAAAGGTCTGTGAAGGTAGATCCTTGAGTTCTTAATTTTTTTAAAATATTTTATTTATTTATTTTTAGAGGGGAAAGAGAAGGAGAAAGAGTGGGAGAGAAACATCAATGTGTGGTTGCCTCTCATGTGTCCCCCACCAGGGACCTGGCCTGCAACCCAGGCATGTGCCCTGACTGGGAATCGAACCAGTGACCCTTTGCTTCACAGGCCCGTGCTCAGTCCATTGAGCTATACCAGCCAGGGCTGAGTTCTTAATTTTTTAAAACATTGCTCTGAGCATTTAGAAAAAGCCCCATACAAACAGAAATGCTCCAAGATTCTAGTTCTCTCCTTCGGACATGCACTGTGTTGAGTTGGGCATGCCCATGTGACTTACTTTGACAATGAGGTGACTAAGTCCTTTGTTATTGCATCATAATAAATTCCTTGAAGTAAAATTAGGGCATTATCAACTGTTTTAAGCTTTTTCTCTTTTTTTAATAGTTTATTTTTTAATTGTATTTTTTCCATTACCATTTATTCCTCTTAAGCCCTATTCCACCTCCCGCCTGCACTCACCACACTGTTGTCGTGTCCATGGGTTCTTTTTCTTTTTGGCTCTAGCTCTCCATCCCCCTTCCCTCCAGAGCTGTCAGCCTGCTCTCAATCTATTAAGATCCGTGTATATGGTAGAATATTATAGTGTATTAAAAATTATGAAAAAACATCATGACAAACTATAAAGTAAAAATTAAAGTGATTATCAAACAAACCATGCACTATTATGCCAATGTTTTAAAAATCAAAATGCATTAAGCATAAATATTGAACTTTAGTAAACATACGCACACTTAGTGGCATCAAAAAAAATGCAACCAATGAAGTGCCACTCCTCGGTGGACACGTTAAACAGCTGACACGTGATTTCTTTGGCTCTCTTCTGTAGCTGGTTAGCTGGAAATCTTAGTTGAGATGATAAAGTCACAGACTGGTGGAATCTTTATCAGTGAATGCTTGGATGACAAAAATGAGCAGAATTCCCCCTAGGTCCCACTATCAACAAGGTCTGGTGTGGGTATAGTTAAACAGGTGGCAAACAGCAGAAATAACAGAAATAATGCTTTATTTTTGTCATTTTTTTGTTACCATAACATATCATTGGCCTATTCTGATTATTTGAAGTTGTAAATAGAATGAAAATAATTTTATACTTCATTAAAGTTTAAGATAAATACTGTAAATTGAAATGTTTTATATTTTATTATGAAACTTGAATATGCTTTGTGAAAAGCTTAATCCAAGTACTTGAGTAATATTCAGCTCAACTTTCACATATCATTTTCACAGAGTGAGAAGTAGTACTACTTTTGATACAGCTGCAAAGTAAATTATGAAAGAAATACTTTTAGAACTGTGTTACAGTAGAGATGATGGACATTCTCTGGTGGTGTGAATGCTTGTTGGATATGTTTTTCATTCAAATTCCCATTTCCTACATAAGAACCAGACTCAATCACCTCCTCAATTTATTATAATATTTATTTATCACTAGTGATTTTCAAGTCATTATTATTAATTTTTAATAGAAAATAGGTTTCAGCATGTGCAAACAGACTGCACTGGAACCTTCTCTAGTTTTACTTTCAGATTTTTTCAGTGTTTCTCTCACAAAGAAAAATATATTCTAGAAACTAAAAAAAAGTCATCTAAAAGCCCTTTTCATGCCACTACTACTTTGCACAGAAACACTGTAAGACACAGTAGTTACCAGCACAGACTTCAGGGCTGTGTGCCTGGGTTGGAGTCCTAGCTCTACTAGTAACGAGTCTTATTGTCTTGGGCAAGTTACTTAGTCTTTTTGTGCCTCAGTTTTCATGCCTGCTAAATGGTGATAGTACTCTTAAATCAGAGAGCTATATGAATATTACTACAAACAGTATCTGCCACATGCTGAGTACTCAGGAATTGTTGCTTACTGTCTCTTAAGAGGATTCTTCTATTATTGAGGTTTGTCAGCAAATTGTCATTTATCTTATTTTATGCTATTTGGATTTTTTTTAGTATAGATTTTATTCTTTCAGCCTTTTTCCTTTGTCGCATTTTATTGTTACACCAGTGCTTAATCGCGCATGCAGATTATAAATTATATTTTAAATATTTTTGTTATCCAGGGATCTGTGAGATTAGTTACCTCTAAATGATTATTACTATGACTAATTCCCTTGATAATACTATAAATGTATAAAACAAAACCATGTTTCTAGAATCATAAACATTAGGCAAGATGAAAAGCTATGTCAACAAAGTCTTATTAAAGCATTCAGCTCTGGGTAGGTGCTATGGGAAATAAACTAGATGCATTGACAAGCTCCTAAATGTCTAACCACTATACTGTGTACCTAGAGGTAATATAAACTAATATTGAATGTCAACTGGAGTTGAGGAGAAAAGAGACGGGACTCCTGACCTCTAGGAATTGTAACATCGTTGAGGAATTATGAATAAGAAACATGGAGCAAACAGAGACCCGTTCAAGATAGTTTAGAAACAAATCATTGCTCTTATATAAGTGACATAGAAATTGTGACAAGGGAAGCATTGCTCTAGGCTGAAGAATCCAGAGAGGCTACAAGAAGGAGCTGTAATGTAGATATTTCAGATAATCTATTCAAATTTAGTTTAAACTCATATACACTGTTTCTATAATAGGAAAAGTAATGGAGCTTAAGGTACAGCTGCCTGGCACAGCACAGAGTAAACACATCTTTAGGGGTCTTCTTTGTTCTAATACAGAACTGATGGGAATCAATGGAACAGGGTGTGGACGGTGTCTGGCAGTGGAAATATTCCAGCAGAATGGATTGTACAAGGTGGGAGATGGTGGGGTCAGGTCTGGGTAGAGGGGCCAGATCACTTTAGAAAGTGTGCGGGAGGTTGGGCAGTCATCATGGGGCTGGGATGGAGGAAACTAAAGCTCTCAGGTAAATCATATTGTGGGATGGCTGGTCTGTAGTCTTAGGACTCTGGGCAACTTTTCAGAGTACCATCTTCATGATAAATAGAGAAGATTGAATTATAGACCAGATTGCTAAAATAATTTGGAGTGTAATGATTGTGCCTTAAATCCTAAAATGGCATTTTAATGTGGAAATATGTTTTTAATATATGTTTTAAAATATGTATTACTATTTGAGAAATAAAGTATGGTAGCCCTCTATTAGTAGCTGGTGAATTCTGGCTCTCTCTGGTTGAGTGGATACTATGGGCAGTAATGAGGCATAAAGATCTGTGCTCTGGAAACATTAATCCGACAATGTTTTCAAAAGGCTCCTGAGGGAGAGAGAGAAGAGTGTCAAGGAGAAGAGGAGCCCAGGCAGCGGGGAGGTAGGGCGGGGGTGGGGGTGGGTGTGTGCAAGGAGAAGGTGTAGCAAACAAAGATACTCCAAGTAGTGAATCAGCAGAGCTATTTTGTCAAACGTTTCTATTTCTCTGCTTACTTTAATGAGGAAAACTTTTTCTCTGAAGATAAGATTTAAAAAGGAGAATGACATTTGCATTAGGCATGTAATAGGCTTAACTGGGGACAGAGGGAGTGGAAGGCAAAGGGAGAATAAAAGAAACTAATAGAAAAGGAACTTAACCTTCCCTGTTTCTTGGGTGGGAGGTCTCTTGAGAGCCAGCCCCAGGGTGACTCGGGCCACCACCACCGCTGGCTCAGCCGCACTCCATCTGTGCAAAGCTCACCAGACAGTTTAAAAGAAGATCCCAGTAGAGTCACTATTGCAAGAAGTTGTGAGAGCTGTTGTGAAATTTCTTCTTTGTCTGACATAAGAGAGAGCATTTTGAACATATTTCCCATTAGTAGTGTTTGAGCAAAACTAAAAATGACTTCACAGATTAGTAGGATATTTATAGGACAGTCTCTTTTTTAAAGTTCTTGCCATCTAAGAGAAGTAACTAAGTAATCTGATGGTCAAGATGATATTCACACATACATATCTGTTCAAGTATAACAAATAAAGTGACCAACTGATAGTTTTTTCTTGATCTTTATTTCTCACTAACATCTCAGAAATAGTTGTAGGTGTAATAAATATGGGAGAGCTGCTTTCATTCCTAGTTTTCTATATACCCTGGCCCTTGGCATGTAGGCAAATGGCAAATTTCAAGACCGAATTACCTCAACAGCATGAGCTCTGATTTTTGCTACACTCTGCATGAGAAAGTGCTAAGTGGAGGTTGATGGGAAAGTGGGTGATTTGTAACTTTTTAAATAGGCTCATTAAGCACAACATCAACTCGAGTCTGCACATTTTGTTCCTGTGTGGCAGGGCTGGTAATTATTCCTGCTGACTGAATCAGGTATGAGAGAGCAGTACAGCAAGTCAGAACTTGGGAAGTTCCTAGAAAAAGCTGCTGATAAATATCAATTCATACCTGTTGATGATTTACTGTTAACTCTTTTGTTAGCCTGTTCTAAGCTTGCAACGTTACATCTCCTTGATCAAAAGTGGTCCAGTGCCCTTATAACAGGACATTACGATGCAGTGAATGAGAATGAAGCCATCCAGATACTCTGATAGCAGTTTGGTTGGAATAAAAACTTTGAATCAAAAACTGAGAAAACTCCCATTTGAGTTGGTTGAGTTAGTGCTAACAAGGGTAAGCCTGAGATCTATTGATTCTTTACGAGTACCAGGCTCTGTGGTAACATTTACCTTTCATTCTTTTTTAATCTCCATAATGCCCCTTTAGGGTAGGTATTACTGTTTTTCTCAGTTTACAGAGGAAGACACTGATGACTATAGAAGTCGTGTAAGTATTAACTGGTGGTGCTGGGATTAGAACTCTCACCCCTGTGAAGCTGAGTTTGTGCTCTTACAGGGTTGGGGTTGGTCTGAAACAGAAACTCTTTTAGCAAGTAGCCTCCAGGGTTTAAATTGGTCACTTTCAACCACCTTTAGTGCAGTCTCTGAAAAGCCTAGGATTTAGACAAAGCAAGACCAATTCATTGAGAAGTACACTGGCCGGTAGTGTTATTTCCAAGGATAGGCCGTATTTGGGTACTTGTGCTTCTTCCCCACAGCCACACAGGCCCTGGGTTTGCCTTGCATCAGGAGATTAAAACAAAAGGCTTTTGTTTTTTAAAATCTGGGATCAGCACAGGAGGAGCTGAGTTACTAGGGAGGTGACTTGTAGGATCCAGGGAGCAGAAAAATAGCCCCACAGTGAAAACTGTTGGAGTGTGTGAGTGTTTGGCAAGTAGGTGGAGGGCGGAGGAGGGCGGAGAAACCTCCACCCGGGCTCCGGGAGGCGGCTGCCCTCCCTGGAGGGGCGGGGCCAAGAGCGCCTCAGTGGCAACCATAGTGGACTGAAAACCAGGGGCCGCTGCCACTTCCAGCACTGTCTTGAGTCCTAACGTGGATGTGTCTCAAAATGACTCAGACTGGATTTTTCGCCTACTGCTTTCATTTGATTGCTAGACTAGATTTAATTAGATTTAGAGAAATAAATGAGACATCTCCTACATCTGATGTATCAGAACAAAATCGTACTTATATCTCTAAAGGGTATGTTCTCAACAGGGGTGATACCATCAACGAATTCGTTCCTTGGCGGGGGTGGGGATAGTAAAAATGGCCTTATTTCTTTTAGGTATAAACGACAGATATACATATGATATATAAGAAAGTATATAGTATATTTGTGGTATATCTCAGATAGGTTAGAAAAATGTTTCAAAAATGCCTCTTTAAAAAGAGGTGTGAAGAATGAAAATAAGATGAGAAACATTGCTCTAAAATCTCAGATTCTTAGAGAAATATTTGAAGTTGCCGGGGTCAGAGAGGAAGATAATGGCTATTTGGAAGCGAAGATGATGTGTAATACTTTGCAGAAACAGAGAGAAGTGGGGGGGAAGGATGATAATGACATAAGCATTTTCAGATTTTTTTCTTCTTGATGTTTAGATGGGCAAAAACTCACATAAATAAAACAATGAATTAATTAAGCTCATTCCTTTAACCTAGGTGGATAATGTTATAAGCTCTTTAGAATATTTCTGCAAATGTCAGGAAACCAAAGTTCCTTGATGACTCATGTTTAATATGTTCTCTCTCATGCACAGGATTCACCTGTTGCTGGGCATGAAATCTTCTAAGCATCTTGGGCAGTGTGGCTGTAGGTGTCATTTCATTCCCGAGGTCGTATTTACTTCAGTTATATATTCTGTTTACTCCCTGCATAACTAAGTACTGTCAGGATCCCTAGAAAGTGAAATTAGTTGTTTTAAGTTTCCTCCAAATTGCAAAAGCACCAGATAAGGATGAAGTCCTTTGGTTCTTTTTGCCCCAGTCTTCATTTAAATTCTGTAGATTAATGGTTCTTAATCCTTGGCTGCAACTGAATCACCTGGAATCCTTGCCAAAGCTTGGGTGGCTTGCTGGGCTTGATCTCCAGAGTTTCTGGTTCATGACCTTGTGGCAGAGCCCAGTAATTTGCATTTCCAGTGCTGATGCTGCAGTTTGGGGACCACACTTTGAGAGCCACTGCCCTAGATCAATGGGTTCCCTACCTGCCAGGTCATCAGAGTCACTAAGCCTTACAAACTGTGTATTACTGACCTGAACCCTTGAGAACCTGGGTGAGTAGGTCTAAGGAGGCACTCTGGTTTTGTACATTTTTATAGTCCCCAGATAATTTTGACAAGAATTTGAGTTGTGAGCTCTTCTTTGATGATGTGGCTGTTATCAGAACTGGCCTCTGGTGCTGGAGGCTGACTGCCTTTTGGTTCTTCATTTGTAAAATAACTGCTGGGCAATGTACTGCCCTTGGTGGGTGATGCAGGTTTGCAGTTTTATCATTAATATTCTCATTCTTATAAAGTGGGTGTTGATTTCATTCTTGAGATTCCAGAGAGAAGAGCAGCTATCTCTCTTTGGGGGTTGGCTTCTGAAATTACACTGTCCAGGGACAGAAAATTCATTAGATCACGTATGAAGAAAAATATAGAAAAGCAAAATTCTTGATTTTGTGTTCAGATGCTCAAACAAATCAAACAATGGGCCTCTGAGAAATGTGTAAGATTTTACTTATCATTTGTGAATTGTATTCATGAAAACGTTCTCTCTGAGTTGGGCCAGGGGAGTGCAAAGCACCGCCAAAATCCTACTGACAGAATTGACTGTGATGCCTGGGGTGGCAGTAACGATACTTGTGCTTGAAGAAAATACACTTTTTTAACCTAATGTAATTATCTTGAATTTATTTTTCAAAATGATTTCCAAGACTGGATTTGATCATTAAGGTTGATATCTCTTCACCCTGAAGAGAGGACAAGAACAACATCAGTCAAATAGTTAACCAATCAGTTGATCTCCCTGTCTAATCTTCATCTTTACTGAAAATTTGTAGGCGTCCCCAGATAGATCTTTAGAAATAACTTTCTAGGAAATTCTCTGATTTGTTTGAATTGAGGAGGTTTCTAGCAAACCCAGTCTAGGGAAAAGCATGGTGTGTGATCTGTGCTGTGTAAGGACAAGGGAATTCCAAGAAATCATTAATTAGGCAAGGATGGTGGTACTGGGCTATTTAAACCTTTCTTGTTAGAAACTTGAGAACTGGAGAGTGCTTATGGCTTAGGGACCATACACTGATGGTTCTGGAATTAGTTACAGAACCTTAAGGTACTGGCCCAGCAGTTGGAAAGGATGTTTATCAGATAATTCTGGATATATAATTACTTAACTGTTATATTTCCTGATATGTGGAATATGTGCTATCAATTACCTTCAAGTTTACTTTCTGAGATTAAAGACTTAAGCACCTCCCTTCACCCGAGTCGGTAAATAATTCCTCAGCAAAGTTTGAGGCATGGGCTTTGTCGGGAATCTTTGGTATCCTAGTAAGTAGTATTGTCCATATCACTTTTATTATATAGTATTGCTGATAGCTTTGTCCATTACCTGTCCATTCAGTCTCCCCAATATTTGGGAAGTAGAAATGCCTGCTCATAAGTATCTTCTGATTTAACCTAGCCACTAATGTATTACCCCGCTGACCTTCACCAAAGTGACACCTTGGATGCAGCAGTGCATGAAACTCTACTCACATATGCACAGATAGCCACTTCTCTGATGTCATTGAGAGATATTTATTTTATGGTTAAAAGCAGTGACTCATAAAGAACATAACTGGATGTCCATTCATCTTTTTAGATTCCAGGGTGCCTGGGACCCCACTTCTGAGCGGCAGGAGCTCTGTCAGTCCCCTGTTCTGGGCTTCTGAGAGGGAGTGTGGTCTCTTTTGTTCTAAACCCTGTAGGAGAAGGGGTCAGAGGATGTGGAAGTAGCAGATGAGGGAAGTAAAGAGTTCTCCTCATGCCCTATGAGGAGAACTGACTTGCAGGGGGAAAGTGGGGACAGATGAGACTGAAAGAGAGGTGGGTATCAACCAAAGACCTTTTTCTCTAAAAATCATGGTAAAAGCTCTTCTCTCTGCTTCCGAATGGTGTAACATTGAAGAGGTGGGGGAGTTTCTGATCTTTCTGAGCTTGAAGGGTGAAACATCAACCCCAAAAAGTGTATCAGTCAAATTGACCCTAATCTCATCATGCTGAATGAATACATTTTCTTTCTAGGGAATGAAAAGCAGATAAACCCCGAAAAGGAGTGTGGGACTTAGAGGGCTTGAGGTGGAAGTTAACATAAGCTTAGCCATATTTTTTCATGTGCATCAGTGTTAATGCCAGCCCTCTTAAAGAGGAGGATGTCAGAGACCCATACAAGTATCATTTGACTGCACACTTATCCTGGTGCTTTCTCACCAGTGAGGGCTCCCGGGGGGTGTTTTAATCACAACTGGTTATTTCAAAGAAATGTGATAGAAATGGCCATTGGTTTCAAGCAGGGAACTATTTGCAGTAATTATATCTTCTTATTAAACTTGTGATAGGCATCAGAGACACAAATTTCCTGTGCTTAATAGCTACAAAGGATCTTTGCTAATAAGCCTCAGCCTTTACTTTGATAAGTTTCTATTTTAGTGAGAATAAGGGAACATGGGCAAACCTCTATCCTGAGAGACTTAGGAAATAGCTGAGTTGACTCATTATTTAAATAGGACAGGATCTCAGATATCTTATTTTTTTGATGGCAGACAGAGGGGATGGAGGATTGGAGAAAAACATGGAAAATAAATCTGTAATTTTCCTGATGAGCTTATACCAAGAACAACAGTAGACTTCATAATGAAAGTCAGAAATATTAACCAGGTGAACACAGGGAAGGCCAGTTTGTTTGTATCTTTGGTAAGTACCCTTAGGTTCTACAGTGTTATTTCTTCCACACTATTGCATATCTTTCCTGTTCAAATAGCTCCCTTTGGAGCTAATGAAACACTCATTTAGTTGTACTGTAACTCATATGTTTCCCAAACATGAAAAGGCATGAGTGAATAGTGAGATAGCTGAGCAGAGGAAGAATGTATCTTGAAATTGAATTGCAATTGTAAATACTGTTTGGCATGATCAAAACTTCCATAAAACAGCAATTAATTTCATATAATTACTACTTGGAAACTACATAATTGTATGTTTCCCTCCAGAGTCACCTTGCCTTTGTGCAGAGTATTTAATAGGTCATGCAGCTAACCTGCAAGGGAAGGCACTTAGGTAGAAATAAGAACTGTAGCCATTTGACATTCTAAATTGCAATATGTGAGGCCACTGAAATATTAATCACATTAATTACTATATCTTCAGAATTAAATCCAATAAAAGAAAAAAAATTAGTTCTGAGGTTAGAGATGAGCCTCCCTTTTTAGAATATAAAAGACACATATGTGCAATGCAGAGGCCATTTTTGGAGGTGGAACAGTTTTTCATCCACCTTGAAACTGGGGGGAGACCGAACTTGGATGCTTTCCATAGGGAGCTTGCCTAACAAGAATGACCATTAGTCTCAGCAGCATAGTGGTCAAGACTGAGTCTCCGGGGTCAGATCCTTTGGGTCTAAAGCTGTTCTGCCACTTATTTCCTGAACAAGCAACCTCTTTTTTGAGTTTAGTTTCATTAACTGTAAAATGGGAATTAAAAAAAACCTAACTGGAAGGCTGGTAGGAGCTTTTATGAACTATGATGTGTAAAATGCTTAGCATAACATTCGGTAAATATTTAATAAATGTTTTTTTATTATGTTTAGTTTTGTGATGGCAATTTCTTCCCAGGACATATGCTGAAAGATACAAATTGACTCTCCAAATTTTGTTTTAGTTGTGCTGGTTCATTCTCCATCAAAGAGATTTGATGTATACCCTGGCTCGAGGGGTCTGAGACATTTTGGATGAGATACGAGAAATTCACATGAACTACTGAGTCCTGTGGAGAAAAAAGGATGGCATGGCTTCTCTCTCAAGAGGAGAAAAAGCCTTGGCCTTTGCCCTGACAAGCCTTTATTGCTTTTCTGTGTGTGTTACATGATGCGCCTCATTTACTATTCACAGGGTCGCTTTAGGTGGTTGCCTTTTATAGAAAACAAAGGAGAGGATGCTGCTAATCACATCACAGAAGAAGGAGATTTGCAAATTCAAAGGGAAAAGTGATCGAACTGGGGAGGTTTAGCTCAGACTTTAGGAAATTACAGTAGGTACTTTCTGCCTCAATTCAGGGTGAGGGAGTTTTAGCAAAAGCAAGTCTTGAAGTGGCCTAGGTACAATGCAGGCCTGATTCCCCATGGGAGAACCTATCTGTGGGGTCCTGTGCATCTCCCAGTAGGAGCTGGGCCCATGCTATGCAGAACAGTCTCCCATAGAAATTTAGTCTGAATTAGCCAATATGTATTATGATGATACTTAACTAGAGTGGCATATATTTTAAAAACAGTCCTATCTTTGAATTTTTTTATAATTTAAAGAATAACTAGTACACTTATTATGTTCACCATAAAAATGCATTAAGAAGCTCCATTTAAAAAATATGAGGTAAGGGTCTTTTTTTTCTCATCAGGAAAATTTTAAAGCCTTTTCAAGGATCTCTTTGTCTAATTCTATGTGCAAGATCACATTTGAGTAGTTATGATTTAATTCTCTCATTTTTTAAAAGGCAGTATTCTACATTCTTTAAAGTATATATTTTATTGGACATTTTCATCCAAATTTATTTACAATTTCCTTTTAAAATAATTTTTGGTTTTCTCAAGTCCATATTATTTGTGGGGCAAACAGGCTGTAGGCTAATCTCCTGGCTATCACTATTAAATACTTCACTGCCTTATAAGACAGTTTGAAATTAGAACAGGACTGTAAGTCCTTGACTCTCTAGTCTAGACAAAATTAAATGTCATGAACTTAGTATGCATCTGTAGTTACTGGTGCCTTGCACAAATTCTAAGTCTAACATTATATCCAGAATCTATGTAGGTATGAACATTCTCCTGTAGATCAGAGAACAATTAATTCACAGGGGCATGGAGTAAGGCTGTATTCTGCCCCCTTCCTTTATTATTTAAAAGTTACTTATACATTGTTAGAATTTTGGATGGTATGAAAGCATGACCCTCCATTATAAAAAAGTTTTAAAAAAATTTTAATTGTTGTTCAAGTACAGTTTTCTTTTACTCCCATCCCAGCCCACCCACCCAGCCCTCCCCTGCTTCCTCGCATTTCCACCCCCCCCTAGTTTTTGTCCATGTGTCTTTTATACTTGTTCCTGTAAACCATTCCTCTTTGCCCCCGAAATTCCTCTGAAATGTTGTCCCCTCTCCCCTCTGGACACTGTCAGCCTATTCTCTATTTCAGTATTTTTGGGTATATTTTGCTTATTTGCTTGTTTTGTTGTTTAGGTTCCTGTTGAAGGGGAGATCATATGGTATTTGTCTTTTACTGCTTGGCTTATTTCACTCAGCATAATGCTTTCCAGTTCCACCCATGCTGTTGCAAAGGGTAGGAGCTCCTTTTTTCTTTCTGCTGCATAGAATTCCATTGTATAAATGTACCATTGTTTTTTGATCCATTCATTTACTGCTGGGCACCTAGGTTGCTTCCAACACTTGGCCATTGTAAATTGTGCTGCCATGAACATTGGGGTGCATAGGTTCTTTTGGATTGGTGTTTCAGGGTTTTTAGGGTATAATCCTAGTAATGGAATTGCTGGGTCAAAAGGCAGACCCATTTTTAGTTTTCTGAGAAAATCCATGCTGTTTTCCATAGTGGTTGTACCAGTCTGCAATCCCACCAACAGTACACTAGGGTCCCCTTTTCTCCACAACCTCTTCAACACTTATTTGTTGCTTTGTTTATGATGGCCATTCTGACCAGTGTGAAGTGGTATCTCATTGTGAAATGAATTAGGCAAAACGGTGGGATACAAAGTCAATACCCAGGAATCAAAGGTATTTTTGTATACCAACAATGAAATAGGAAGCAGAAATCAAGAAAAAAGTCTCATTTGATATAGCAAAAAGAAAAATAAAATATCTGGGAATAAATCTAGCCAAAAAGGTAAAAGACCTATATGCAGAAAACTACAGAACACTGAAGGAAGAAATCAAAGAAGACACAAACAAATGGAAACACATATCATGTTCATGGATCAGAATTAACACCATCAAACTGTCCATACTACCCATTAAAGATTCAATGCAATACCTATTAAAGTACCAATGGCGTATTTCACAGACATAGAACAAACACTTCAAAATTTTATATGGAACCATAAGCAACCCTGAATAGCTGCTGCAATTTTGAGAAAGAAGAGCAAAGTAGGAGGGATCACAATACCTGATATCAAACTGTATTACAAGGCCACTATAATCAAAACAGCCTGGTACTGGCATAAAAACAGACACATAGACCAGTGGAACAGAACAGAGAGCCCAGAAATAAACCCAAGTCTCTATGGTCAAATTATATTTGACAAAGGGGGAAGCAACATAAAATGGAGTAAAAATAGCCTCTTCAACAAATGGTGTTGGGAGAACTGGACAGCTACATGCTAAAAAATGAAACTCGATCGCCAGCTTCCACCATACAGCAAAATAAATTCAAGGTGGATAAAAGACTTAACTATAAGCTATAACACCATTAAAGTCCTAGAGGAGAAGATAGGCAGGAAAATCTCAGATATTTCACGGAGCAACATTTTTACTGATATGTTCCCTAGAGCAAGGGACATAAAGGAAAGAATAAACAAATGGGATCTCATCAAAATAAAAAGCTTCTGCATGGTCAAAGAAAACAGTATTAAAATAAAAAGGGAACCAACCATATGGGAAAACGTATTTGCCAATGATACCTCAGACAAAGGTTTAATCTCCAAAATATACAAAGATCTTACACGACTCCACTCTAAGAAGACAAGCAACCCAATTATAAAAAAGTTTTTTTTATGCAGATGGTGTGGTTTAATTGTCATGTGCCAAGAGAGGCTTCAATATATGACTGGTTCTAGT
This sequence comes from Artibeus jamaicensis, assembly GCF_021234435.1. NCBI lineage: Eukaryota > Metazoa > Chordata > Mammalia > Chiroptera > Phyllostomidae > Artibeus > Artibeus jamaicensis. The sequence continues at coordinate 37,237,597 of NW_026521812.1, read as the reverse complement.
AACTCACTGTTTCTAAAGGAATAACATAAATCCCACTGTCCTATTTTCTGGGATCTAAATTTCACCAATGATTTAATAACAGGCATTACACATAAATACTGTGTTGGATGTTCCAACAAATAAAAGACCTTCTCATTTCAGAAACATTAACATGTGAGAAATTATGCAAGCGTATTTTACAAATGAGCAGATGGGGCTTGAGGAATTCTTGAAGGGCCCTGGGAATGCTGCTTGATGGGCCCGTGCCCAGAGGCCGTCTTTGACCTGGCAAGTACCTACGTGGATACTTCTCTCTTGAAATATGACCACCAAAGATAAAATCTCTTGAAGAGGAATCTGGATACAAACTTGTATTAAGTGTTTTCTAATAGGGTCAGGGGGCAGTGCACATCTCCCAGGGAACCCGAGGGGAGGCATACCAATGCCCCACAGTAATCCAAATGATAAAAGTCTTACATTCCAGTTTGGTTAAACACCAAATTAACAAATCAAAAACAGTGAACTAAAATAGAGTAAACTCTGAAAAATATATTTTTATTAGTCTTAACTGACTCATAAAGTCAATAAAGGAATATTCATAGAGAAAAATGTGTTAGAAATACATACGTGAAAGATAAAATATTTACAAGGCTAGGTAAAAAGTTGGAAAATGTTGAGTAATATTTATGAGAAAGAAAAGATATTGTATGGGAGCAGAGAAATATATAAGGTTTAGTACATACAAATAAAATATAAGACAGTGATTTTAGAAGAGTACAAACAATTTAGTAAGAAAAGATTTCTAAAGAGAAATGTTTATATTTGAGAGATCACAACAGTAAGATACATTGGAGTCAGCCAAATAAATCAAAAGCTGTCTGAGACTATCTTGTACAGTCATGAAGACCCCTGTTCCTATTAGTGATACTATAATTATCTGTGTAGCAAAGTTTGTTATAAATAAATATGCACAATATAAAATTTGTAAGAAATTAAATAATCTTGGTTTTGCCTTTTAATCTAATTTTTGTTTGGTAGTGTGATCTAATATGGTGAATTTTCAATGTGATAATTATAAAAAAAATATTGTGTGTTTGAAAAGTGGGAAGTAGGATTTGCTAGAAAAGCTATTGGAAAATAATGTCTGGTTGTTGGACTGGATAACATTTTGGTGATCTTGTACAGTTGCAATGTTGTTCATGGGATTATGTAGTCGATTACTTTTGTACCTTGTTTCTCCTGGACTTTAAAAGTGTTTTCTCTGGCTATGAAGCATGTTAGCTTTTGTTAATATAATTCCTTCTATGAGTTAATCTCTTCTTTCTTATGGGAGATGGAACTTCTAGATAAGATCTCAAGGGAAAAACCTTGGTGAATCGTGAAAGAAAGATGAATCATGAAGAAGGAAATGTACATATTTTTGACCAGCTCAGGAAAGTAATATTGTAATAAATAGGAAGGTCTTGCATAAAAAAATCACATATATTACAGGAACAATTTTCAGTTAACAGCTTTATGGGATTAATTGTAACAGAATGAAATGGACCTTTGGAAACAGACAAAGTTGAATTCTGATTCCTTTGTAGCTTTGTAACTTTGGTCAAGTTCCTTGACATCTCTATTCATCAGTTTCCTCATCTGCAAACTGGAGATCGTATTAGCAACTACTTCATTTTTGTCATATATGGTATTTATTACGTTGAGATTCTTTTTTCCTATGACTACAATAAAAACTCTTGTTAAGAATTTTTGTCATGAATAGATGGTGAATTTTGTCAAATTCTTTTTATGCATTTATTGAGATAATCATATGATTCTTTTCTTTCATTCTGTTAATGCAATATATCACATTAATTGATTTGTATATGTGAACCAATTTTGAAATCCAGGGATGAATCCCACTTGATCATGGTGAATGATCCTTTTAATGTATTGCTGAATTTGGTTTGCTAGTCTTCATTGAGAATTTTTGCATCTATATCCATCAGGGATATTAATTTGTCGTTATCTTTTTTAGTAGTATCCTTTTCTGGTCTTGGTATCAGGATAATGCTGCCCTCATAGAATGAGTTGGGAGTGTTCCCTCCTCCTCAGTTTTCTGGAAGAGTTTGAGAAAGGTTGGTGATAAGTATTTAAGTGCTTGGTGAAATTCACCATAGAGCCATCTGGTCCTAGGCTTTCCTCATTGGGAGATTTTTGATTACTGGTTCAATTCCCTTACTAGTAATAAGTCTATTCAGATTTTTTTATTTCTTCCTGATTCAATCTTGGTAAACTGTATGTTTCTAAGAATTTTTCCATTTCTTTTAGGATGTCCAGTTGTTGGCAAATAGTTACCATATAGTCTTTTATGATCCTTTGAATTTCTATGGTTTCAGTTGTAATGGCTCCTTTTTTTGTGTTGAGAATTTGGTTAGTGAAAAATGATAGCCTAATGATGTTTTTATTTGTATTCTAAAACAATGAGTGAAACTGAGCATCTTAAAACAGGTTTATTGGCTATTTGTGATTCTTTTTTCTTTTAACCTGACAGATGAATTCATTGTCCAGTGTTCTATTGGATTTTCAGTGTTTTTCTTATTGATTTTAAAATCAATAATGTATTTAGGTCTCTGTTGCAAAATTTGTTTCCTAGTTTGTTGTTTACAGGGAGGTCAGCTGTTTAAAGATTATTTGATTATTCGAAGCAACATACTGTCATAGAAAGAGTTCTAGACTCTAGGGTAGAAATACATGGGTTTCAGCTTTGGCTCCGTCTCTTACCTGTTTCATGATTTTGGTTTTCCCATCTGAAAAATGGGAATACTTACACCTGACCGTGACAGTTCTGCAAAGACTAAATGTGATGATATACATGAAAGCATTTAATAAACTCTAAAATGCGTTACAGGTGTAAAGGGTTATTTTTATTCTATAAATGGGATGATTCACTGAAGGGAAAGATTTTTTTTCTTATGTCCTTAAGCTCTGGTTGCTTATTTCCTAGGTCCAATGCCCATCTGTTTACACATGGCAAATTTGAAAGTATTGATTTCAGGTTACAGAGAAGTTTTATCAAGTCCTTTCCACTCTGCACTGGTCAGGTCTCATCTGGAGAATTGAGCTCATTTCTGGGGACTGTAATTTAATGAGAGTGTTGTTTTGGAGAGCTGGATAAGTAGGTGCCGGGAAGAAATGGGTCTGGAAATCCTATTATAAAGAATTCATGAACACACACAACATTGGGGTGATTTTGTCGGAGAGTGGGGTTGGTGAAGCTGGAAGAAGGTATAGGGAGGATAAGCGGTGATGGAACAAACATTGAAAAATGGTACTAAATACATATATATTAATAATAAAAAGATTAGAAAGTGTCTTGGAAGGTAAGTTACAAGGATTTAATTTTTTTTCTTTACCATTTGAAAGACTTTATGGGACAGGGAGTAGATTTGTTTTTCATTGTCCTACAGAGATGGTCTATTACTTTGAGTCATGAACTTGGGATCTCTGTAAGGGAGACCTTTCTAACAATTCTTGCTGTTTGACAATGAAACAAACTATCTCAAAATAGTGATCTCTTTATTACTAGATGTATTCAAGCAGAAGTAGAATGTCAGGAGTGTTGTAGAAAGAAATTTTGAGTTGGAAAACAGCAATTTCTGAGGCCCATCTGCATTTTCTGCACATGCCAGTGTCTTTTCCACTCACTTGTATTCATTTTCCTTGTAATGTTTGAGGACATAGCATTTGCATAGTCCTGAGTTGGGCATTGTGAATGATATAAAAATATGGAAGATTTGACCAAGAAGTTATTCTCTTACAGAAAACCAATTGTAGAAAAATAGGGAGAGGATTGAACTTGGAATTAGAAGATTCTAAGCGCTGGGAGAGATGGTTCTGTGACATTCATTTTCATCCTCTCTCTTTTCATGGAGACTTCTTCACCAGTTTTCTCTTCTTGTCTCTTTATTTGTCCCTTACTCATTTTTCTTTTATTTTCTTTTTTTATGAATTATTCTGAATTTCTGTTCATTCTTTCCCTTCTTCCTTCCTTCTAATATTTATTTATCAATAAAATAATGAACAGTCATTAATCCATCACTTAAGTCAGGGAATAGATCATTGAAAGTAACTTGCATCCTAGATCTATGTGATCTGTTATCCCAAGCTTCTGACAGCCCACCAGACATGAAAACTGTATTTTACAGAATTAGAACAAATATTTCAAAAATTTATATGAAACCACAAAAGGCCCAGCATAGCAATACTGATTTTGAGAAAGAAAAACAAAGTTGGAAGAATCATGCTACCTAATATCAAACCATACTATAAGGCTGTACTAATCAAAACAGCATGATACTGGCATAAAAACAGACATCTAGATCAATGAAACAGAATAGAGTCCAGAAATGAACCCACAAGTTTATAGTTCATTAATATTTAACAGAGGAAACCAGCACATACAACAGGCTAAAGATAGTTTATTCCATAAATGGTGTTGGGAAATTGGACACATATGTGCAGAAAAAGGAAACCAGACCACCTTCTTATACCTCACACAAGAATAAAATTAGAATGAATTAGACACTTAAATGTTAGATCCAAAACCATAAAAATCCTAGAAGATAACAAGGTAGCAAAATCTTAGAAATTGCTTGTAGCAATATTTTATTGGATAAATCTCCCCAGGCAAAGGAAACAAAAGAAAAAAATAAATTGGACAGCATCGAACTAAAAAGTTTTTGCACAACAAAGATAAAACATTAACAAAATAAAAAGACAACCCACAGAATAGGAGAATGTATTCACTAATACATCTGATAAGGGGTTAATATCCAAAATTTATAAAGTACTTACAAAACTCAACACCAAAAAAATAAACAACCAACTTAAAAAATGGGCAAAGGACCTAAATAGACACTTCTCCAAAGAGGGCATACAGATGGTACATAGACGTATAAAAAGATGATTAATGTCACAAATTATCAGATAAATGCAAATAAAAACCACAATGAGGTATCCAACACCTGTTAGAATGGCTATCATCAGTAAACCAACAAACAACAAGTGCTGGCCAGGATGTGGAGAAAGAGGAACCCTTTTGCACTGTTGGTGGGAATTCAGACTGGTGCAGCCACTGTGGAAAGTGGTATGGAGATAATTCAACAAATTAAAGATGGATCTGCCTTTTGACCCAGCTACACTGCTTCTGGGAATATATTTGAAGGAACCCAAACACTAATTTGAAAAAACATAAGCACCCCTCTGTTCATTGCAGCCTTATTTACAATGGCCAAAATTTGGAAGCAGCCCAAGTGTCCATCAGTGGATGAGAGGATAAAACAACTATGGGACAATTACATAATGGAATACTACCTGGCCATAAAAAAAAGAAGAAAAACATTTCCCCTGTGACAGCATGGATGGACTTGGAGAACATGATGCTAAGTGAAACATGCTAGTCAGAGAAAGACAAATATCACATGATTTCACTTATATGTGGAGTTTAATGAACAAAATGAACTATCAAAAAAATAGAGACAGACTCATAGACAGAGAATAGTATCACAGCTAGAGGGGAGGCAGGTCAGGGGGCGGAGGGATTAAGCAAAAAGGGAAAAGGACTCACGGACATGGACAACAGTGTGCTGTTTGCTGGGTGAGTGGAGATATAAGGGACTAAATTGTAATGGAAAAAATACAATAAAAAATAACAAATACCCTCCTTTTATAATAGTTTACCTTGCTAAAATGTATTTTCTTAAATTACATTATCCACATGCCCTGGAACCCAAAATGACTTTGTAATGAAATGATTCTCAATAAGGCATTTGCAAGTCAGATGACTGGGTACCTTATGGCGATTCAGAAGCATCACTTAGTGTTCCCCTTAAAGCTCATTTCCCTCCCACCAGCCCTTTGACCTCACAGTCTCGCCACACTTTCCCTGCTTTGACTCTCATCTTACCTTCTACCTCCCCCTTACCAATCTATTCTACTTATAGCAGAGGCCTACGAACACAGACTCCAGAGTTCAAATCTCTGCTTCGCCTCCACTAGCTGAGAGTCCTTATATAGCTGTGTGTTTTGTTTCTTCACCTGTGAAATGGGGACAGTTGCAAACTTACTTCATATACATGCAATTAATATATAAAGTTAACTTTGTATACATCAAATGCCTAGGACAGTAAATAGTATATAAATATTTGATATTTTTATCATTGTTCCTGGCAGGGGTTCTTGTTTTTTAAATTTATTTTAAAGATTGTATTTATTTGTACAGAGAGGGGAAGGGAAGGAGAAAGGGAGAGAAATGTCAATGTGTGGTTGCCTCTCACATGCCCCTTACTGGGGACCTGCACTGCAAACCAAGCATGTGTCCTGACTGGGGATTGAGCCAGTGACCCTTTAGTTTGGAGACTGACGCTCAATACACTGAGCTATACCAGCCAGGGACATCTTATCTTATTGAAAAAAATATTTTCTGACTAACACTGTGTTGCATTTTATAAATAATGTATCATTAGTATATTTCCTGAGAACGGACACCATATAGATACAAACTTTTTTCCAAATATCTAGTTTAAGTTAGTCTTATTGGTGAAAGAAGCAATAAAACAGTCTATGGAAATTAGATTTTCCAGTTTTCATACTCTTGATACTGGCTACAGAAGAGCAGCCTTCTCATGTGTAAAACTCCTCTTGGCTACTATTTTCAATGCTATGACTCTAATTTAATGACCCAGATCTTAGCACTTGGCCTAAATAATTTACATTGAAAACTAAATCCTAGAAGTGTAACTTGGGATATTGGATAGGAAAGAGTGTCCAAAATACTGAAGTCTGGGGTTTGCCCATTTTCCTAACCCTGTGCAGGGTTTCATCTTATGCAGACTGATTTGATTGCAGAAGATGTGATTTCACAGAAAATGATTCTGGTGAAAAGATGAAACCACACAGGATTTAGGAGAAGGCCTGATCCAGGCACCTTGCAGTCCTCCCAAGGCTGACCCTGCACTGCAGGCGCCCAGGCTCCAGCATCACACTCCAGCTGGGTGCCCGTTCACTGGGTGGGGTGTGCTCTTGGGGGCACTGCCATTTCTCAGCATGTGGACCAGCGGGAGCTGTCATGGCTGTGGGTTGCTGGACAGCCCAGTTAATCTTTAAAATATGTCTTCTTTGATGACATGCTATAACATTATTCTTGCAAGTGCCATTTTCTGAAGGACTTCTAAAGCAATAGAAGGAGCCATAAATTGCTTTCTATCCCTGGGAAAAATCATGTGTCTGTTTAAGTATACAAGCATCTTCAGAGGGCCATTTGTGATTGCAGCATTTTTAGCTTTAATAGAGCCACATAATAAAGCAAACTCTGTCTGAGCATTTAAGTGTCCTCTCTCTGTAGTTTGAAGCACACAGATAAAGATAAGGGTACACTGGAGAGGAAAACATATTTCTCCCAGAGAAGCAGAATAGGCAGTGTGATTGAAGGACCCAGAAAAAGGATAATGATTAGAATTTCAGGTATTCTTGAGCTCGTGGATCAATTCAAAATGCATACATTTTTCAATTTTTAGAGAAAACTATAAATAAAAAAATTGTCATGCTAGTCTACATTCAAATATTGCTGACTTAGAGTTTTAACAAAGCAATTTATATTGCCATGAATTGGAGATGGCAAAGATCTGCATTATCACTGAGTCTGTCTATCTGTTAAGTTCTTAAATTCAGTTTTTTTTGAGTCTTTGATCTTAAAATAGTAACAAAACTATTATGTTCCTGTTGGATAGACATGTAATGCAAGAAAAAAGAATGACTGTATTTATGTATTTATTTTTTAAAAAGCTAAGGAGAAAGAGAGAGCACTTTAAAAATAGAGGTAATATTTATGAGGTATTTTAAAAGTGTGACTAATCTGCTTCTCTATAATTAGGTAGTGAAATGGGACATTACAAACCTGGAAAGGGAGAAGAAAATTATTGCTCCCCATTGGAGTGATGGAATTTTCTCTGTTTTTATTAGAAAGAAGAATTAAACCTAAGAGTGTGATATCATCCTTTATCTTCTTTTTGCTAACATTTTGGCCCACTTAAGAATTAAAATAATTACAGTTTCCTCAAGTCAGTAAGAGAATTCTCAAATACATGCTTAGATTGAAAAGATCAGAATGACCATTCTTTAATCTGAACAAGTAATTTATAGGATTATTAAAAATCCAGGTTTCTGACTATCCTCACTTCAGAGCCAGACATAATTAAATTATGAGAGAATAAGGAACCATGAATCTGCTGTATCTGGTAATCACTCAATAAGTTTCAATGATAATTGAAAGCCAGGTAATGCAAAACTCTGCTATTTGTCTTTGATATACATGAGAACTCTCTGAACATTTCATCTAAGTCACTTTACGACACCCAGGAGCTTGGTACTACAATGCAAACAGACCCATTTTTATACCTCAGGTAGTGGTACCCATTCTTTAAAAGGTACACCACAGAACTATAGGCGAAAGGCTCTTTCATTTTATTATATAACCATGACAGCAACTCAATTTAATAGTATAATGACTCAAACCAGCCATCCATAGCAGCAAAAATTTAATAGCAACCTTCTCCAGAATGCTGATGAGGAACACTTCCCAAGAAGTTATTACAGCCTCTTCAGTTTACAAAACAATTGGCTTTAATCTCTGATACTGTTAAGCAGTAGGGAGCAGATAGGCACATTAGCATAGCTTTACTTTTTACAAATAGCACTTAATACACCATATTCAGACACTGTTGGCCTCAGCATCCCATGTCAGTTGTAGGTCTGAGCAAATGGTGCTAGCATTCCTTTTTTTCCTGACAGGCAAAACAGTGTTCACATTTCCAAGATGGGACTTAGGAGGGTTTGTATATGGATGAAGTTTGAAGGCAAAAAACCCTTGAACATGTTTCCTTAGGGAAATGTACGAGTCCTTGACATAAGTTTAAGTTATAATAGGAAGAAAACTATTAAGAAGAAATTTTCCCAGTTCAACGTAGAAGCATTAGCTTCATTAAGTCCATGTATTCAGCTTGGAGCATGAAGTTACACTATAGCCTCCCCACGATAGTGCTTCATCTGCTCTATGGTTTCCTATATTAAAACTTTTTTTTATTATTGCATGAAAGTCATGTGTGAATTTCCAATATTCTCTTTCTCAAGGAAGGTAGTTTTTTTAAATTGTAGTAGTCTTTGGTTAACATGGAAGAAAGAGCTTAATGAGACTGCTAAAACTGAAGATTGGGCTCTGACCCTTACTGGCATCAGAAGGGTCAGAGCCTGTGTTCAGCATGTGCCGGCTTGTACTTCAAGGCATACCGTGGGCCTGCGGCACACCTTCCTGGGAGCATCAGGTTTCCTCGATGATAGGCAGTATCATTATTAACTGTGTATTCAAACAGACACGCTATGCTGTGAATACATTGCACAATTTTCTGCATTTTAAGACAGTAAAATAAAAAACTTTAAGGAAACTTCACATTTGCACCGTACCACTGCAGAGGTGGGCTCTCAGGTTCCCAGGAATAAACACAGCTGTCTTGTAGGGAGGCCACTGTGGAAGACAGGTCTGAGGGGGACTGACTGAACAGTAGGCACACGACCCACAGTCTGTAGAAAGCGTGTGATGGATTATACATCAAGCTGAAGAAATTCGAATATAGTTTTGCCTGGATACACTCTGATGGCATGCTTTCTTTAACTACAAATATCAGTGCAGTTGGGTAAAACATAGTTTTTGAATTCTTGACCTCATACTTAAAATGTAACAAAGCTATTGTGGAATTAATTTAGGCATTGTTTATTAAGAGAGTAGATGCATCAACTTGCTTCACACTTACAACCTGTGACCTGTTTGGACTTGCCCCTTGGGTCTGTGGGGAGGATTCTTCTTGACCATCATCTCTCTCAACTGTCTCACACTCGCGAAGCTCTCCTACTTCTGTGCTGCTATGACGGGCTAGACATTTTACTGCTTTTACTAAATTGCTGCTTAAATGCATTGTGTATATAAATATCCTAACATAAACAATTTATAGGTATTAAACTTCCATCTTCTGATTTGATGTACATCTGTATTAACGAACATACTTTCTACGGAGAATTTCAAGTGCATTGACAATCTTTTCCTTCTGAACATAATGCCATCAAGCAGTCTCTTAGTCAAGGGAGATATCAGGCCCTAGCCCTACCTTCAAAGGGTTTTTAGTCTGTTATGGGAGATGAGGTAGGACACAGAAAACAATTTTAGAGAAAGGGTGCACTGTATGGTGTTAAATGAAGCAAAGAGTCCACCGGACTGAGGCTGTTGTAACACCACGGTGGCCTTCCTAAGCAAACCTAAATCTAGGTCCATAAATGTGTCAGGCTTATGAAATCAAAACCCTAAGGACAACCAGTCACAGCCAACTAGGCTTTAAGCCATAGCCAGCCAAGTAATTTCGTTTCCTTGCCTCTGCACTTTATATAAGTCTTTCCCCTGGTTTCGGTGAGCTGTTTCTAACTGCTTCTGCTTTGGTGCTATAGATGTCAAATAGATTGTTGCTCAAATAAATTCTTACAATTTTTAATATGCCTTTGTTTATCTTTTAATGAAGTTTTGGAAATAGAAGTTTGGAAAGAAAGTTGTGGACCAAGACACAGAGCCTTTCTTTATAGCTTATTTGAAAGCCCCAGACAGAGAACACGTGTTTCAGTGTTAAAGCAGGCACTAGTCTTAGTGGCCATAGCTCCCCAGACTTTTTAAAGCAATCCCTTTTTCCTGGAGAGCTTTCAGTTGATCCTCATAACAATCCTGGGAGCCAGGCTTCTATTTCACAGAGGAAGAAACTAAGAATCACAAGGTCGCAAACCTAAAAAGGGTTAGCATAGCACCAGACCCCACATCAGTGATTTTAAGTTTAGAGATGTTTTCTCAAATACCATGCTACAAAGTTTCATGCTACCTAAGTACTTTATAATTGTGACTTTGTATTTATGAGTATGACCTTTATAGTCACATTAAAAGAAATCAGTTCTTGAACTTAGGCCCTGTATCTGGGTGTTTAGAAACCCACAAAATAAATATTTCTCAAAATGAGGTCTGTGGAACTCAGAGAAGAGGAAAATGAGAGTGTAAACTTGGGAAATACTATCTGCTACAGGCTTCTCTGGGAGACTTAGTATATATGGCATAGAGAAGACCGAGAGAAATACTACAAAAATAAATTTGTTTACTGACTTCCCAAACTAATTTGGACCTGGATCTTCCTTTTCATACCACTTACTAACAGTTTCCATAATTCGTCCCTGGCAGGGTATCTCAATTGCTTAGAGCATCATTGTTCTGATACAACAAGCTTGTGGGTTTGATCACTGGTCAGGGCAAGAACCAACCAGTGCTTGCATAAATAAGTGGGACAGCAAATTGCTGTCTCTCTCTGTCTCTTTCAAATCAATCAATAAATTACAAAAAAAGAACAGTTCCCATATTAATACTGGATTAAAGCTTATTTCAGAAATCTGTCTTTTACTTGAGTAGAATTAAAAATATACACCTAGTTTGAAATTTCCAATGCCAAACTGGGTAGTAAATGCCTGGAATATGAATCTCATTCCCCTCTAACTTTGAAGGTCCCTATAAAGAAAGAAGAGGATCTTTCAGTTTCTTTTTTCCTTCTGCTTCCATCCTTTGGCTGTTTCCAGAGCTGTTAACCACCATGCTGTGCTGGTTTGAAATAACCAGCCTCACTATGAAAAACTTTGATAGATTCAGCATCTCTTTATTTTCCTCCCCGTAGTGATCATTGTGGCACAAAATGATTTTTGAGGTTATGGGATAAGAAAAAAGTTCTATGAAAGCAGGTCTTATTGATCCTATTGCAGGAGGTCTTATCACCGAGGACGGAAGATGTGGTTACTGAACGGCTTTTTACCAGCCTATGTAAGAGTCGATGCATTAAGTTGAAAAGAATGGGCTTAGATCATAAATCTGTTCTTTGGGGAAATTACAGATTCAAGCTCTTTGAAGATATTTATTTCCTGAAAGTTCTTAATTTATGTTTATTCATTTTCCCTAGTTGATTTCAGCCACAAAGATAAGAAGATAAACTTAATTCTTTACTGTGGCCATGCCTGGTCAGTGATTAGTGTGAAAATGCTAAGTTTTCCAAAATTTCTTTAAAGTAATTATTTTTTGCTGCTTTCATTGGCATGCCTCTGTGTGTCTGATACTGTTTAAATCTCGTTACTTTGTGACTATTCTAAAGTAAAATCCTGAAGAAAAAAGCCGAAAGAAAATGCATCCAGTTATTAACAACGGTAGTTTTCATAGGAAAGTGTAATGGTGAGTGATTATATTAATTTTTCTAATATCTTATGTGTGTTTCACCCTTTCTACAATACTATAATAACGTCATGTGATATTACTATGAAAATAGAAAAAAATGTAATACAATTATATGAGTTAAAAATTGAGGTCCTATTTCTCCCAAAACGGCAGATGTGATTGAAAGCTTTTTGTTTTCCCTTCCATACTACCTTTAAAAAAGGGGAGGGGAGAAAGTTAATGTATGATATTTCCAATAGTGATGCTCTGTTAAAATTAAATGATCACATAATGATGATTAAACATCAAGGTCTGCCTCCAATAAAGAAATGAGGAATGGCCTAATTACTGTGGTTTTCCAGTAACAACCTATTCATTTATCATTTTACTGAACATCACAACCAGAGTTTTACAAAAGAGCATTTTCGACCTGTAATTTCCCTGCTCACAAACAGGTTTCTTTTGAGCAGACTGAGGTATTTAGCTGATACTCACGGAGGAGAGCCCTCTAACCTTTACCGTAGAGTCCTAAGGGTCTGGGGAGACTAATGCTGATTTATATGCCTCAGGTTTTGGGAGCAATTCCCTTCAAAAATGTGAGACCAGGCATCTATGAGTCTTTCCCAAGTTGCGTTTCTTATGCAGATTTATTTCCTGTATAGATTTGCTTTGATGTTGGTTTTGATGTAGGTAAAGCCAGAAAGACTTTACAGGAAAGATTCGGACAGTCAATTGAGATTGTGTTCTTTTCCCTCCTGAGAGAGACTGGAAAGAAGTTTAAATGAAGAGGTAAGGCTTTTATTTGAAGACACAGGGGGAAATATTTTATATATCTAATATATCTCTGGAATTATTCCCTAGACTCCATAGTCAGGTGCCTAATTTTGTCACTCCTGTTTGACAAGTTTTAGTGATGTTTCCTTAACTTCTCCGTGTCTGACTATTCATAAGGATAATAAATCTTGATGAAAAAAAATTCCCAATAGTCAATTATCCTAAAATTAATTATATGTTTTATGCACTCGCTAGACCTCTAGGTTCTCCTCTGTATCTTTTTTTGCCACCTTAGTTGATGCTATTTCATGAGCTGCTATAGAAAATGAGACAATTGTGAAGTCCGTATCACTTACCAAACACACACTAAGGGTGAGCTATTTCTCCAGGGGTATATGAGTTAGAGGAACATTTAAAAAGACATGAGGAAGAAAGCATATTACTAATGACTTGGCAGTGATTAAATCTTTGGTTATCTTATTGTCACCTTTCAATCTACTTTTCCAATCATGTTTTTGCAGTTCATCTCTCATGCATCCTGAATTCCAGCAGGGCGCTTTTCGATGGGACGTGTAGTCTGGTATAGGTGACTTTGATATCGCTGTCTCTTCCTACTTTTCCTCCTGGTTGAGAATCACTGCTGTAGCCATGCCACATTTTTTTGAATACTTCGAAGGCTGGCCTCCTTGTGAAACTGTGTCTGACCCTCCTGGTTCTTCATTTATAATGTTCCTCCCACCACTTCTCTGCTCCACTTCCTCCTAGATGCCATTCATTGTTCAGGAACTAAGTCAAGCAGTGCCACTTTTTGAAGATGTCACTGACTTCCTCTGGATTCACACTGTAGTGTCTTTCCTTCAGCACATAGGATATGTTATGTTATGATTCTTTATTCACTCGTCTGTCTCTTCCATTAAGAAGTGAGCACCTCAATATCAGATAGCGGTGTACTCATCTTTATAATCCCGTCACCTAGAAGAGCCCAGGAAGACCTAGTTTCACAGTAAATACTGGCTGAATCATTCTTTGCTGAGTGGATTGTGGATCTGAAGGCTGTATAAAACAATTCTGGCAGCTGTAGTCGGAGAGAAGAATTTTAAAAGGGTGATGGACATGAGCTGTATGTTCTCAAGGGATGGCTGGTCCATCTGGTGCATCCTGGACTGCAGAGGGAAGTGGAGAACAAAGAGAGAAAGAGTAGGTTTTCTGATATCAAGTGTCAATTATTATACTATTTTTCTTAAAGTCATCCTGAACATGTCCTCTATCCCTTTCTTAGGCATTTATCCACTAGATAAATGAATTAATATAAAATGTGATCTTGGCTTCTAACCATCACGGTTTGTTTTGTTTGTTTGTTTGTTTAATGCTATCTCACATAAAATGATGAAATTCCAAGAAACTTCCTGATTCTTTCCAGTCTGTGTTTATACATTAAGTTCATTAAAACAATCCAAATGGCTTGATAGGAGAGCCTCCTGACTGGCCTTTATGTACCTTCAATGGTTGAGGATCTCATGGTGAGGAAAATGACTCTGGAAGCTATGGAGTTAGAGCCATAGATGGTTCATTAAATGGGACAAACCCAGCCTAAGTCAGTGGAATTATGTGCATTTTAGAATGTCATTGGGGAAATATTTGCTGAGGACAGGAGGTTAGGTGGGGTGTGATTTAGTTCCCTACACACTGGTTGCATCTCAGATATTTTGGGTTTAAACTATCCAAGATCAAAGGCACAACATTTCTTTAAATTCTCTTTCTTTTTTTTTCTATGTGCAGAATTGAGTGCTCTGCTGGGTGCTGCACTCGACCATCCTGACTTCCTCCCTAATTGCACAAGTGGCTGAGCTCTTACAAGGCCACATTTCTGTTCATTTGCATTCACACAATATACTTCACCGTGTGCTTCAAATGCACCATTTGGATGTTGAGTCCTGTCTCCTTCTCTTGGTTCTTACAATGGGCAGGCCCACGAACAGGGCGAGTCTGAGGAGAGCTGCTATAATCTCAGTACGAGATTGTCTTCTCATAGTCGGCCAATATTCAGCTGGCTTCTGAGGTGGTGCTGAGCAGTAATTCAAATGGAAGAACACAGCCATAAGTGGAGGGAAAGAGCACCCAAGGTGATCATTTAGAAATCATTTTCAGGTCAGAATAAAATAACATGGGATTTGTTTTATTTTATTCCGAACACCATATAATCAAAAGGGTCTCAGGCTCCCAGGGAGTTCACTACATGGGGTTTCTTTATTGAACTGTTCAACAAAGCCTGAAAGAATTCTTGCCTTGTATTCTCTTCCTAACCCACATACTAGTTTTCAAACAAAATGGAGGGGTCTTTCCAGTCAGATAATATAACTTCATCAAATGTTATAACTTCAGTTTCTAAAGGTCTGTTGCTCAAAGATAGAGTGCAGTTTGAGGTAGCAGGCATATTCATAATGCAGTCTACTGTGAATTTTGAACATATTCTCCTTTCAAATGAACTAAATGAGGAAAATGCTCCGGAGTTGTCCTGAATGGCAGAATCAGTGAAACCAGAGATGGAGAGGTTCTGACTCAGTCATCCTGTACCGGCTCGTGCTGAATCTTTTTCTATGGCAGGTTTTGCTCAGTGATGACACTGCTCACATTTTGACTAGAAACTTCTTTGTCATGGGTGGTATTCAGTGCCGTGTGGAATGTTTAGCATCGTCCCTGGCCTCTACCCACTAGACATTAGTAGTGCTCCCCCTGTTTTGACAACCCCAAATATTCCCATATGGTGCCAACTATCCTGTGAGGGAGGAGGCAAGATTGCCTGGGTTGAGAATAATTGCTCTATAATATTAATCTTGGCAGCTGTGATCAGCCTAGTTGGGCAGTATTTTTATTCAGAAAGTATAACATCTAATGAGATCCTTTTGATGCCGTGCTGAGGTTTGGCTTATATTGTGGAGAGTGGACATTTGTTAATATCTCCAGCTCACAGCCGAAGTGACCTGGACTTTCAGAATTAATGTTTTGATTGTCTCACCAGGCTGTGCCCAGTTATGGTCCCAGACTCAGCTCTCTCACTACAGCCCAGGTTAAGCATAGCCCACTTTCCCTGTTGGTTTCCCAGCAATACTGCAAGTTGTTTTTTACGTATGAGATCCTAATCTCTGTAGATTATTACCATTACTTTGAAATATTTTGTTTATCAATAGGATATCAGCAGTGATGCTATTCTGTAATATTTCAAATTAGAATAAAAATTTTATACTTTTTTTGTGATTCACAATTCGGGTTTATAAATCTATACTCACTTGAAGTTATAAACCCAGGGTTTAATTTATGAAACCTGCCAGCAAATCTTAGCAGTTTGCTTTTGATTTATATTTCTCTTCTTCCTAATGGTAATTGTAGCCAAACCATTTTTAGTGTTTTGTAAGTCCAAAAATTAATTTCCATAGCTTTAAATTAGTTTATAAATCCTAATGTAGATTTAAAAGTCCAAAAACAGATTTTCAAATAATGCCAGCAAATCCTAAATAAAAAGACTTGATTTACAAACATAGATTTTGCACCTGGTTTTCCAGGAAGTGATATAAATCAGGAGTTGAGAGCACCCCTGGCAGAGTGAGCCTCACTCTCTCTGGGAAGTCCTACTCTCCTTGTTGAATCGCTCAGGGCTGATTTATAAGCGGCAGCCCAGAGCTGGCCAAGCTCCTCTGGTTCTGACAAGCTGGAGCTGGTGAGGGAGAAAGGGCCACATCCCACAAGCTGGTTAAAACGCCCACTAATCAGACTGAAGACAGCAAACCATTTGTTCTCTTTGTCAGCACTGGGAAGTGGTGGTATCCAGATGTCAAGACTCCCATTTCTTCCTGAGTAAAACAGCAGACTTCTATGTGAGATGTTATACTCACCTTGTGCCTCACAGCCCAGGCCAGGGTGAAGAGAGTGTGTCCTTCCTCAAATGGGGCCGAGTACTGGCCTGTGTGTCTTGTCCCTTGTTGTCACCATGCTGCTGAAGATGTCTGGCCTATGTCAGAGTATACACCAAACCGGGGACATGGTCATTCTGGAGAATGGGCTGGAGGTAGAAGGGAGGAGAAGTGGGAAATTGCATTTCTACTTTATTTACTTCTGAGCTACTTGAGTGGCTTTCACAGTGAATGTATATTAATCTCATTATTAAAGAAAGTTTTCTGAAAGGGAGTTTATCAGGAATACAAAGGCAATGAAAGGTTTTGTTTTTATTTGGTCTTTAGTAAGTACCGGCAGTCGACTGCCTCACGCAGGGATCCTTTGTTAACTAGCATCTGCTCCACTCTTCACAGCTGCCCCTCACATTTATAAAGCTGATTAGGGTTCTTCCATAAAATGCTTTTTTATTTACTCATCCTCTTTCCTGTGAACCAGGCAAAGCAGAAGTCATGTCCTGATGTGGAAAAAGAAACTCCTAGACAATAATGGTTTGCTCTCCCCCTAAAATATTTAAGTCAAAGGGACAGTATTCAGAGCAGCTTTGACCTCTGGTTTTAAGACTATTGCTCTTCCCACAGAACCGTGTGCACGGCGCACACAGACCTGCCCGCTGCAGAGGTCCGACGCGCACCCTGCCTCCTCTGGTCCAGTCATCCCAGAGGCCGTTTACCCTTGTGTTATGCTTCAACCTGTGATCCCATCGAAGCTGTGCCTGACGATCTTCTTTGAAAAGCTATGAGCAGTTAAATCCATTCTCTCTCTCTCTCCATCCACCATTCCACTGAGCCAAGTTTTGTCCAGTTCCTTCAAAAGTCAGTTCAAACACAATTTTTTCTTTTTCAGGTAAAGTAGCCTTCTTGACCACTACCCCTCAGACTGCTCTTTCAAATGATCATTGCTGTGATTGTTCACCTGACAGGTAATTACACGCCTCCTCACCTCAAGTCTGTCACTGTCGGTCAGAAAGGTGCCTGGATTTAAAATCGAGAACTCTGGGTTTAGGTTCTGGCTCCATACTTGCTGGAAATGAAGGCTGATGAGCCTCAGTTTGTTTAAGTGAGAATATATTTTCACTTTCCTATCTATTGAACACAGTGAATATAACACCTATCTATTGAACACCAGTGAATGAAATAGGAGAAAATGTTTTGAAAATCTTAAATGCTATGTAAATTATGTAAGTTACTAAGGTATGCCCGCAGTTCAGGATCTGAAAGCTTTAAAAATGGACAGGGGCGGTGTTGTTTAACGATAACTGTAATGGTGATTTGGACGCAGTAAATGCAGCTCCATGACATAGTATTTAAATTTGCATTATGTAAACTTGTATATAAAGTATTAATAATGTCTTATTTTGAAATAGGGAATCCTCCAAATTAAAAGGTAGTTGCCAAAGTATACAGTTTCAGAAGCTGTTGGGCTGTGTACATTATAAATTGTGTATGTGATATTGTAATTTGGCAGTGCCACATTAGCTTGTAAAGAGAAACAGCACTCACTCTTTGGCAGGATATTGGAACCAAGCCTTACCTCTATGTGCTGAGTGAAATGTGCTAGTTTAACTTTACTTATTATCATGAAGCAACATAAAGAGCCATTAGAAACATCATTAAACTTTCATCAAGTAGTGGTGTTAGCAGGAGGGCTGTGAATCCCTGTCCCGTCCCTTTTCTACCTTCCAAAAGAGTGATCTTGCAACATAACTTAGGTGTGATAAAATGTCATTGTACTGTGCTATTATTTAGCAGAAAGAACTCTGGGAAACATTAGAAATAATCCTGAGTAACTAAACAGAACAGCTAAGCAGGCTTCTCTTCCAGTTCTTTAGAGTTGCCACATATTCAGTCGAGGATAATGGGAAAACGTCAGTAAGAGCGTGGGGACATACCTGTACAATGAACATCACTGTATTCTGCCCCTAGACTACAATGAGTGGAGTGGAATTCACCAGGAGAATGAAAGCCTCTAGTTAAATTTATTTCTATGAGGAAATTAGCCTTGGATTTTGCAAATTTGGACATATCTCTTTAAGGATTCCTTGCTTGCATAAGGTCCACTTTCTCTGCAACGAATATGGTGAATATGTAGCTCCTAAGAATTGACAACTGGTTGCTAGAAACATTATAGGTAAGATCGTAACCTTTAAAATGTTATCTCTAGTTTCCAATATCTTTTTATTTCTAAATGTAGATTATCAGCTTCTTATAAGCAGGAAGCAGTCTATTTCACATACTTTGGACTTCCTCAACATCTAGTAAAAAAAGGCATTTAATAGATATTTTGGAATAATTGATTGAAAATGTATACCTCTGTTGTACATAGACTTTATTTTAGATTCTAATAAGAATTTTACCCCATGAATGACTTAAAAAGATTATTTCAATAAATGGGGTGTTTTGTTCACAATAAGTCCACTGATTTGTACCTGGGCTCAGAGCTAAGATGTGATTTAGAGAAGCCTGCTGATTACTAAATGATTGTGTAAATCTTTGCTTGTTGTCGAAGCCCTGTACTGAGCACTGCAGCATGCTAAAGAGATGCTCTCCAGTCTAAACAAATAAATCAGATAATCCTAACATTATATAAGGATCTATGGACTTCATGAAAACCTTAACAGAGAGGATGTGTAATAAAAATATTTATGTGCATCGCTTAATCTTAGGGACAGGGAAAAGAGCTACAGACCTGCAGTCTGCACGCACAAGCAGTACCCCCATCCTGACGCTCCCTCCTGATGTCTGAGTTAGAACCATTGAATTGCCAAATGCTCACGCCATGTGTTAATTCAAGATAGGTACAACGTTTCTAACAATATTGGGGATTTAAAATAACTGGTAGAACCAACGAAATGGATATGCACCTCTTCTTTATGAAAATAAAATTCAAAGGGTTATGCACTTGGATAGAAAAAACTTTATATCTGTAGTTTCAATAACCTTTAACTAAAATTTGACATTCCTACTTGTTTTGAGTGTTGGCAGTGAACCACTATGGTAATGAGTAGTAGATGTGAGCTCGGCACAGCATTTGTGTATTACCGTTGACACAGATATCTTTAAATACCACCGATGCCCATCTCTGCTTAGGAATCATGGTCATTACTAGACAAATCCACTAGATCCTTTTATTAAATGCATTAATGAAGAAGCCCATAGATCATTATATTACAAATTTTAAAATGATATCTTTCTGATATAGTTAGTTTCCTTTTAAATCCCATTTGTTTAGATTATTTCTGGGAAGAAATGCAGAAGAGTCAGAAGGCTCTCATAGGGCCTACGACCAGGAAGGGGTAAGAAACCCTGCGCTAACGGCAGTTATAACCATAGTTGGATTGTCTTTATTTGGGAATTAACTGTTCCTAACCTTCGAAGCCCAGGAGCCTAACTCACCTCTGACAAAGAAAAGGTTCCCCTACTGACAGGGTCTGTGATGATGGGGCCGGGAGGCCGCATTTCATTTCTACTGGGTCAGAAGTGTCTGCCCGAGAAGAGAGGGCGTCACCATTTGCTCTTTGTGGTCTCCCCACCCCCTCCCACCCCGTCCTGTCCCCCCTGCCCGACACCTTAATATATAGGTTAAAAGTACTTTTACTATATCTCCTTGGAAGTTCTCAGAAACAGGTATATTTTCTTTTAAAAAGCCACATAAAACAGAACTGTACTTAATTCTCTGTGCCTTATGAATAGGCATGAGATTTGCCATGTAGCAATTATTATATATAGTGATTATGTCTACAAAAGAGTAATGGCAGTAACAATAATTCCCAAAGCTGCTTTTGGTCATTGAAATGAGTGATATTTGTTACTTTAGACAATATTTCCTAATAATATGTGGCTACTTCCTTGCCAAGTACTGACCAGAACTGGCCTTCCTTTTCCAAGCTGACAGAAGGTTTCAGGTTGAAAGGAATTTGGACTTAAAACTGAATTTCTAATCTGACCAACTCCCCAAATTGGGCTCCTGTTCTTGGCAAAAATGCACTCTTTATATTTCCAGAAAGTCATCAGTTTTTCATAGGGACCTTTCAAATGCTAACATCTTAAATAAGAGAATGTGCCATGACAGAAGGAAGCAAGATGGAGAGAGTACATTGAGTGGATCCTGCTGAAAGGAAGCTTTCTGTACCAGAGCTTTAGTCCTGGGAACCTTTTGATCCACGGCTAGACCAGCCGGGTCAGCAGGGATCACAGGCACTGTGGAGATTTTGCCCCACTTGCCCTGAGGTGGGTGGCCTGCAATACTGAGTCTGTTTGTGCCTCACACTATACTCCCTGAGAAGCACTGATAAATATCACTTCACTCTTTATTGAAATTAGATTCCTTCCATTGCATACTTGATTCTTTGATATTGATACAATTCTTTCAAATTCAAACAAAGTTTTAGTAAAAAGCTGGACATGAAAAGTTGATTCCCCCTCATTTCATTTTAATAGATATTGAATGTCTACCATGTGCTTGGAATTATCCTAATTGTTATAGCAGATACAGTGTTTGCTCTAAGAAAATTTGATCTAGAATAATTGATTGGACAAAGACATAATGGTTGTAGGTGTTTGAGTTAAAGGGTTCATGCCTTAAGAGAAGTAGATCAGAGATGGTTGGGAATGATTTCTGGCAGAGGAAATATTATAAGGGAAAACAAAGAGTTGGGTAATTATGACATGTGCAAGAAACAGTGAGGAGTCTAGTTTGCGCAGAACATGATGCTTGCATTACAGAGTAGTGAGGAGACAGATACAGGAGTGTTTACTAGGCCATATTGTGGAAGTTCTTCATTTAGTTGGAAGTCACAGGAAAAAAATAGAATATGTTTAACTGGGTCAGTGCTGTGCTTAGGAAAATTAGTTTGGCAATAGCATGTAGAATGAATTGAAGAGTGAAAAAGAGAGACGGCAGTAATCCAGCTAGGGAATAGCATAGGGGTTCAGCAGCTAATTTGGGGCCTGGCTCAGCAGAGCCAATGAAGTTATAATGCTATGAAGTTGGCCTTTTGCAGTGGAAGGGGAGGCATTCAAGAAGTACAACTTTCCAGTTTAGCACCAGCTTTATAGGAGACAGGGGAGAAGATGTCAAGATGATTTGGAGGCTTGAGGCCTAGGTGACTGAAAGGAAGAGAGAAATAATGGATGTAAAGAAAGTGAAAGAAGCTGCCCTATTGGGTGAGGAAAATGGAGCAACTCAGGAGATCAATGTGGGGTATACTGAATTGAAGTTTTAAGTGAGGCTTTTGAGTGGAGGTGACTAGCAGGCTGTTAGCAATTTGTGTATGGAGCTAGAAGAGAGATAAGGATCAAAATATACACTTAGGCATAATTTCAAAGGAAGTAATTTTGAAGCTAAGGAAAGTGATAGGATTCCTGAGAAGATAAGGAGAAGAAAGCTGAAGTTAGAACATAAGCAAATGTCAACTGTTGTTGTACAGGTGTGGACGAGGCCACCCTGGGAGAAGGGTTTGGAAGAGACCAGGCAGGACACTTACAGACGGGTGGATACGAGCCTGGGGTCAGAGCATACTTGCCCACTGAGTGTGAGTTGGGGCATGTGAGGCACCAAAAAGGTGGGCCTGTCTTAAGGAGACCACTGGGACTTAATTTTAATGAGTGGACCCAGTGTTGCCAGATTTTCTGAGGTTTTAAGAGAAGCCATAACTCTAGATTATAATGAAAATTATGGGGTTGTAATACATTGAGACTTTTCAAAACACTGTGCAGAACAGATATAATATATTTATAGACCTTGACTAGACCTGGGTCACAGAGCTCTGCTTCTGAAGTGGATAGAGGCAAAACTGCCAGAGAAATAGGATTAGAGCCAAATTCCCATAATTCATAGGATTTACCAATCTCTATGATGTAATGGGAAGTGAGCATTTTAAGTTGAGCGGGTTACGTCTTTCTGGGAAGCTAAAGAGGACAAGAAGTGAGAATGATGCATTGAGTCTGATGAGAAGGAGGCAATTGGTGACTCTCTAGAGACCAGTTTCAGCAGCAAGGTGAAGTTAGAGGTCAAATGAAGAGAGAGATATGCAGGAAAAGGAGAATTCTGGGAAGCTATTCTGGGTGGATGATCCGACATTGCTATTGGTGGGCTGGCTGATGAGAAGCCTTTGGTAGCTAAGACCACTGATTAAAAACATTTCATGAGAAAGGTAAAAAAGATTTTACAAATTACTGCATTATTATGGGTGAATTAGGAGAGCAATTTGATCACTTGGAAAATGCTCCTCTTTCAATACATATAAAATATGGATTCTTGCTGAGATATCTAAGCTGCTTCATCTAAATTATATGCTAAAGTAGAGAACAGATGTTAAATATGATTAAGACCAATTACAAATTCCACAGCACAATGCTGTGTTTTACTTACATTAGTCTCCCTGCTGGCTTAGGTGCCATCCGCTTTGCCATTATTTCCTGTTCATACCTTCAGGGTAGCAACATGAGGGATTTAAACAATTCATACTGGAGCCTGACAGTGATACACAGATTCAAAAAGAATCGCCTCAGCAAATCTAAACTTCTAACATAAGGCTCATTGGAAAGGGAAGAAGAGTGTCTTTACTTTGCAAATAAAGTGGATTATCAAGTTGATGGACTGGCGTATCGGTGCTTGTATCAAAAATAAATTTTGACTCAATTCTGGGTAGATTTCCTGGACTTTTAAAAATCTTTTCAATAGGCTGTTGCCATCTGGAGTATAGGACTGTCTGAAGCCTACATTTTGTCATCCAGGGACTGGAAACAGAGATTCTCTCACATGCTTTGAGAAAAAAAGGGTTTTAGTATCAACATTGGGGTAGCCCGTGATGAGACCTGATCAGGAATGAGGCAGCTCCAGGACTTGCTCCTCTCGAGGCCCTCTGGTCCCCATCCTGTGCCTCTGCCGGATCAGTGCCCAGGCTCCTCCCCCTTCCCTGTCCTGGCAGATTCCTCTGTCCACTCACAGACCATCCTCCTCAGAACTTCAACTCTCATTGGCCCTTGTGTCTATTCTAATGCCCCTTATTTCATGTACTTCAGCTTTCTCTATCACCTACTTCAGTTTACTGCAATTTGCTCCATAAATGTCCTGGGAGACAAATCTCATGGTTTCTGCTTGTCTTTTGGGAGGTGTTGGAGGGGCCCAGATTACTGGCTAGCTTTTGGATTGGCTGGCCTTGTGTCAGGTGACCATCTCTGGCCAAACACTTTTGGTGGGAGTTTGTGAAGCATCTGATAACATGTGTCTGCTCTTTGAGCAAGATCTGTAAACCTAGAAGATTTATTTGTATGGGACTGTGAAGAGTATACCTAATATGGAATTTGTCTTGTTATTCTCAGTGTCTAACACAGGGAGGCCCTCAGTAAGTATTTGTTGAATAAATGGCTGACTGACTGACTGAATAAATGTGCTAGCTTTGTCTTATGATTAGATGTGTGTGCAAGTGTTTTCTATGTGTAAGAAAATACGCTCACATTTGACATTAAAACAGGCTCACTTATATACTTTTTAATTATTGCAAGTGGAAAACTAAATGACAGGAAAAAACTCTTGTGCTGGAGCATCATCTGATTGAAAAATAGCTGTATTTTTTAGTAGGGTTTTAATGGTAAAACATATTCTAAATTCTTTTTAATTTTCAATCAGTCACTGGTTTTGTGCTCAATAGCTCACTTCCTCATTCCATCATCATCTTCTTTTTTGTAAAATAGGGCCAATAGAGAAATCCAAGTTGATTTAAGTATATATCTTTCTTACAAAATGAGTCAATTAATAGTTTAAAACTCTTGATTTCTTGGGACTCAAATCTCATAAGAAGCTGATCATCATAATTCATTGTCAGAGGCAATTCTCTCAATTCCAATTAGAATTAGAAGTTTCTGAGAAATTCTGAATACTTGTAATTTGTATATAACATGAGCTATGCTTAAGTTATTCATTGTCTTGTTTGGGAACGCGGTTTTTAATTTTTTTTCTTTTTCCTCTTCTTATGTTCTGAATGGATAGAAACCTCAACCTCCTTTTTTCTTGCCTTTCCCCATCTTTTTTCTATTATTATCCATTCCAAGATGGTCACGGTGTTAGTGTCTCATTTCTTTTATTAAAGTCTTAGTAAATTATTGAGAATATTCTATTATGGAGGATTGCTATTGTACACATTTATTTGGAATGGAATGCATGACAGAATAATTAAAAAATATTGTCCTCATTGTCCTTGATACCACTTGCCCTCTCACCTTCATCAGCAAATTGCAGGTATTAAGAAACCACAATGCAAAAAGGAAATGCTACTCTACTGAAACTATGCTTAGTGATATTCAGTAATTTCTGTTTCACAGAGATAGGCTCTGGTGGTGATACATCTACTGCGGATTGCATGCTGACCCTTTAATGTCAAAGCAGAGGGTCATATTCAGGATAGGAACACAGATGGACAGAGAAGCTGCAGGAAGCCAGGAGAGGGCAGCAGAACTAGGAGAGTGGCAGGCCATGGGTCCCACCGGTTTTGACTTCTGGAGCTTGAGTTTCTAATGGAGTGTTTAGTAAATCAATGACAAATTGATAAATAATTAAAGGTATCAAAATGAGTGTAAGAAGGCATGAGACAAACCAGCTAACTAGCAGAGGTCATGTTCTCCCTGTCCTATAAGGTATCAAAGTTTAGTGTGAGATTCAGAAATACGCATGATTATAATAAAGGGCCCTTAACAGATACCAGCTTGGGTCTTCTTGGCTCTAGAGATTATAAGTAGCATTGCCTCATATCTCTGATTATATGGCTTGAGTACATGTTAGCTTTCTAAAATTTTTTCAGATTCACAGGGCTTAACACTATTATGGTCTGGTTCCTATCTTATGGCTAATTTCTCCACCTACTTTTTTTACAGCAGGAAGATTTGACCTATACTGGTTTCCAAGTGTAAATTCCCATGCCAAGATTTCTTTGCACTTTTATAGAATGTACCAATAATTTCAGGTTATTTGTGGAGGGATCTCATTGAGTATTACTTAATCTGCTCTTATAGAGTCCCCTGCCCTTCACCCCTTCCTCTCCAACTCTTGCCTACTGATCCTCTCGCAGATCAGCATATCCCTTCCACTGTTTCATGCCTGAAGTTCTCCAGTTCTCCCGGCACCCAGCCCATTTGTGATCTTACCTTCTACCCTGGTCATTTTCAGAATATGTTTTTTTCCAAAGAAATACAATTCCCTTCCTGGGAGGATTTCTGGTGCCAGAAACAAGATTTTCCTCCACATTATTATAAAAACATAATCACATTGTTCAAGTGGACAAAACAAACTGGGATATGGGGTCAGGAAATGCTGGCCAGGGGATGTGAGCCTGGAGATATGAGCAGGAATTAACAGAGGGAAGAAAGGAGTGTGCAAACATCCCAGGAAAGGCAGGGCACAGATGTTAGAAGTGCTCTGTGTTTGGGAAACCGGTGAGGGAAAGGTATAAGGAGTATTAAATGCTGAAGAATTTAGGCTTTAATCTGTACTCAGTGGGAAATCGCTAAAGCATGCTGTATGTGTGTGCACTTGTGTTACAGAGGATGGGGATGCAATGATCAGACCCATAATTTAGAAAGAAATCACTCTGGTTACAATGTGGCAGGTAGATCAGAGAAAGAGGAGTAGGGGTTAGGTACCCGTCTTTGGGCAACCACAGTTGTTCCAGTAAGAAATGACATGGCACCATACACTGGATGTTGGCTTTCCTCCCCAGACTTCATATGTAATAGTCATTCTATCAGACTAAAACACATGGGAGCAGAAAAAGAAAGTGGAAAATATTTTATCTAATTATTCTTTGTAATACTTTGTAACTTCATGTACATGCCTTTTCTATGATAGAGGGGAAGAGAATATAATTTAGTGTCGTGAGATCTAAGTTTGAGTCCCCACTCTGTGAATCCTTTGGTCACCATGCCCATAAGGCTGCTGTTTTGAGGTGTCTTAAGTTGCCATTTGCATTGAGTATCTAATTGTTAATCAGAGAGAGGCCTCTTATTTGTAGGTCAGGCAAAAAATGTGAAGGTTTTGTGAAGTAGTTCTCCTGAGTGGATTTCCTGCTGTTCTATAAGGTTATCTTTGCTTTCTCAAGCTATCTCTGGTTCATTTACATTGATTTTCCTTGCAGAGTTCAAGGTTTGGTAAGGCAAAAACCCTGAATGTTTTAGCCCCAACAACCCCTTCAATTTTCCCCTCAGAAAGTTGCTGCATCATATTAACTTTCAGAAGTGTGAAAAATTTGAATATACAATACTTATTTGCTTAACCATGGGAAGTATCTCTTTTGCAGGTATTTGGAATATTCTCCTTGAAGATTTTCTTGGTGGTTTCATCCTCTAAATACTTGTGCCTTTTCTTCTCTCCTCTGCATGGTAACTTTATCCACTTCATTCCTCTGTACTTGTCCTTGGACATTCCTCCAGCAGTTGCCATTCCTGGCTCCTGGTGATTTGCGTTCCTGTAGTTTCTCTGAAGAACTTCTGAAGCATTTCCTAGAAGGATCCAGACACTCCCACTTAATCTGGGAACACAATCTATGTCTTCTGTGTTAGAATAACTCTTTCCTCCTTAGGAAGAGAAAATTCAATAGATACGCAGAGTTTGTCAGTTCTAATCTTAACTGGATTAGAAAATCCTTTAAAAAGCATGTAAGAAATAAAACATTGCTTAGAATCAAGAGTCTTTTTTTTTTTTTTTGCATGTACCAGTCCAGTTGTCCCAAAACCCTTTATTGAAGAGGCTATTTTTACTCCATTGTACACTTATGCCTCTTTTGTCAAATACTAATTGAACATAGAGATATAGGTTTATTTCTGGGCTCTCTTTTCTGTTCCATTGATGTATGTCTGTTGGATTGTCATAGTGTCCATCTATGTGTCTGTTCTTATGCCAGTACCAGACTGTTTTGATTACAGTGGCCTAATAGTATAGTTTGATATCAGGTATTATGATTCCCTGCAACTTTATGTTTCTATCTTGTGGGGGGGACTTTCCTCACAAGTCCCCCTGACTGCCACGGATGAGAATAATCATGACAGAGAGATGATGTGATCTGCTTGGGGAGGAGAAGTTGCCATTTTCACAGAGGAAAAAGGCCATGAGCAGGGGCCATTTTCTCAGGGGAAAAAGGCGTTGAGCTCCCCCCCCCCCCCCCCCGCCAGGGGTTTTTATTGGGTATTAATACACAGGAATACAGGGTTGCAAGGATCAAACAGTAGATAACATTTCAAAGAAATCTGAGAGCTTAGTATGAGTCAGAGTCTGTCAGGAACAGAGTTTTAGGGTTTCTTGCTCAAACCCTTAACATATGAATGAATGCACTCTTAGCAGAGCAGATTTCACAGGTTTATCAGTAAGTCTTTGTGATGCCAGATTTTCCCCCAGGACATGCTCTAGCAAGGCAAGGAGCTGCACCTCTCCCCAACAGGTATTCAAGCTTAAGTGGATTAGAGCCAAGAAGTGCTTCTCCCAGAGAACAAGGGAGCTCAGGCTTTGTCAAAGCTGGGGGGGGGGGGATGAGAGTCCATTGCTCCTTGTTCCAGCCCCCCCCCCCAGTCCTTCCATGAAAACCTCCCAAGTGATTGAGTCTGGCTTAGGTGCCCCCACTGTGAGGGATCTTACTAGTATTGACTTCCAACCAAGCTTTGGGGGCAGGGAGAGGAAACTGAGGCAGCATTTGCTACCAGAGACAAGCTTTGTCTCCTGCAGCTCGCATTCCAAAGGTCGTCCCTCGCCCTTAGTCACAAGGGGTTGAGATACAATTCCTAGAACCAGGCAGAGTGGTCTGCAATACTTTCTCAAGATTTCTGTGGCTATTTGGGGTCCTTTATGGTTTCATATATATTTTTTAAGTATTTGTTGTAGATATGTGAAATATACCATTGGTATTTTAATAGGAATTGTGTTGAATCTGTAGATTGCTTTCAACATTCTAGTATGGACATTTTAATGATGTTAATTTTTCCAATCCAAGAACAGTTTACACCATACACCAGAATAAACTGAAAATGAACAAAAGACTTAAATATAAGTTATGACACCATAAAATTCCTAGCGGAAAACATAGTCAGTAAAATCGCAGATATCTTACGTAGCAATATGTTTGCCAATGTATCTCCTAGGGCAAGGGAAAAATAAACAAAAGGGACTACATCAAATCAAAAAGCTTCTGCAAGGCCAAAGAAACCATCTTCAAAATGAAAAGGGAACAGACTATATGCAAGAACATATTTGCCAATGATTCATCAAACAAGTGTTTAATTTTCAAAATATATGAAGAACTCACATGACTCCATACCAGGAAGATAAACAGTCTGATTAAAAAATGGGCAAAGGACCTGAACAGACACTTCTCCAAGGAGGACATACATATGGCCCATAGACATATGAAAAATGCTCAACATCACTAGCCATCAGAGAGATGCAAATTAAAATCACAATGAGATATCACCTCACACTTGTCAGAATGGCCATCATCAATAAATCTACAAACAAGAAGTGCTGGTAAGGATGTGGAGAAAAGGGAACCCAAGTACATTGTTGGTGGGAATGCAGACTGGTGCAGCCACGATGGAAAACAGTATGAAATTTCCTCACAAAATTAACAATGAAATTGTCTTTTGACCCAGTTATTCCACCAGTTCAAAAGAACTTCTGCACCCCTATGTTCATAGCAGTGCTATTTACAATAGTTAAGGGTTGGTTGGAAACAGTAGATGAATGGATTAAAAAGCTGTGGTACATTTACACAGTGGAATACCATGTAGCACCAAGAAAGAAGAAGGAATTCCTACCCTTTGTGACAGCATAGATGGGACTGGGGAATATTACACTGAATGAAATAAGCCAGTTAGTGAAAGACATAACCATATGATCTCACTTTTACAAGGAATCTAATGAACAAAATAAAATAATGTGCAAAACAGAAACTGAGACATGGAAACAGGGAACAGACTGACAGCAGCCAGAGGAAAGGGAGGAGATGGGGAAATGGCAGAAAGAAGGGGGAGAGAGTAGTCAAAGAACGTGTATGAAGGACCCATGGACGTGGGCAATGGTGGGCATGGACTGTGGGAGACGGGGGAGGCTGGGCAGGAGAAGGCAAAGGGGAGAAAATTGGGGCAACCTAATAAGATAAACAAGAGTAAAAATATATAAATTCATTATTTTCACAATAAAGGCAAAATAGCTGCATTGCAGAATAATAGGGAAAGAAAAAAGAATCAAGAATCATTGGCTGCCTGATAGCTGTACCAATTCAGGAAAGTTAGAATATTTCTCTAAACTGTGAAGTCCTTGTCTTTTAAGTTAATATAACTCTTTGCATGGTTATTGGGAGAGTTAAATGAGATTGTGCATTTGAAAGCACTTTCTGAATGTTGCAGCAGTATGTAAATTTTGGTGTTAATATTATCTCACACCACTTGTTGCATGTTGTATAGTATTTTATTAATAGTAGACAGGCAAAAAAGCCCAATAAGTGATGTAAGTGTAAACACCAATCTAATAGCTCTTGTTAGGAGGTGAGTTAAAGTAAGAAAGGAGGAAGCACCAACATGCTGGAGATACAGTTATATTGTATTTAGCAACAGGTAGGAAGCGCCTCCTTGACATTGTAGCCATGAGCCTATAACTTAAATTTACACCATAAACATGAGCCTCTATTTCAGGCCAGTATGTAAGAAAAAAGCTGGGTAACGACACAAGGAAGGCCACGTCTTGTAGAAAATTTAAATTAAAAGTGTTAAATTCTGCCAAACATTGCAAGCAAATACTAAGAGATTTTAATGATAAGGACTCAAGAGAGAAGCATCTCAACTTTTAGAAGATTAAACATACCCTGAAGTTCTCCCACCCCAATTCAACCCGCCTTTCCGGCCCTTCCTTTGGGACAGTGAGGCGGCAGACAAGGACACCTCATCCGCAGTGATTTCCTCTAATTAGAAAGAGCAAATATTAGCGCTTGGAAACAAAGAAACCGTTCTGTGTTTTTGATGATTCACAGTCATTCGGACAAACTTCCTCCATAGTCCAAAGCCTTGTCCAAAAATGCCACAAAGTTGTTGCAGTATCTCATGCTACTCAGGTTGATTTCATTTTTTTCCCGTGCCAGTTTTTTACCTTTGTTTTAGTCACTTCCAGATTACACATTTGGAAAGCAGGCTTTAAGGTAACTTTATTTTAGAGAAGTCACTATAATTCCAAACTGGCTTTTTTTTGTAAACGAGGGGATTTACTGAAATCAGGTGGTCAAGTAATTGGAAGAGAAGATGAGAGAAAAGCCCCAGAAAAGCATATTAGTAGAAATTGGAAATATGGGGGTAAAGACTTGGGTATTTGGCATCTGTTCAACCGAATTTATAACTTGGGAGGAGTGACTAAAGAGATGAATAAAAAGAATTCCTAGGTGCCATGAGAGAATTTAAGAATAAGCTTTAAAAAACTTTGGTAGACAAAGATTAAAGTAACTAAATGAGTCGGTGAACATTTATTGACTTTTTTTTTGTTTTTGGATGATTTCTCCAAATATTTGGAGATTTTCTTATTTAAAGGCTTAGGAAGAGCACATTCTTTACTGTTTTATGGATGGTGAAGAACTCACGTCTACCAAGGTGACTTATTAAATCAACCTAAAGCCTTTGCTTCCAATCCCTCCTCCTGAGAAACTCTTCTAATCTTGCTAAGTGAGTTGGGAAGTGAATCTGTATGAAACTTATTCCAGGTTTGCCTTGCTGCAAATCACGTTCCTTGTTAGGAATTTCTAAAGATAAAAATGCTATCCCATCGCCATCTGTTAAGTATATCTGTTCAGAGGACGTGTAAGAACAGTGCCTCGTGCATTGAGGTTATCTTTCAGAGATGGGTGCATAACCAGGACACCCACGAAGAACAAAGCTACTCCTTATTGTGTGCAGATGACCTTGGCCTCCTCTCTATTGTGATGCCATGTTCGACCCTCTTTTATTTTTATTTCTAAAGGTTGTGTACTGACTGTTCCAATCCCTTTTTTTTTTTTTGTCACAACTAATATGAACCATTTCTCAGAATAGTCTAGTTCTGGTTCTATTTGTCTTACCAGGATTGGGTATATACCTCAAACACTGAACTGGAATACATTGGTTAAAAATATTTTCAGCGTATGAATTTTAGGCAACTCTATGCTGACATGTGAAGTTTGACTGGTAAACTTATCACAGTAATTGTTTCCTTGATTTGACTTTTGTTTTTGTTTATATTACATATGCTACAGTAGCACACTGTATCTTGTATCAGGCAGGCAGCATCCTAAACCCTGCATGTGGGATAGGTCACAACACAACCCGAATTTGAACCCAGTTATAACAGCAAAAGATTCTGCAAGAATAGATCTGTTGTCTTTGCTGGTTTCCTCTTTAGAGGAACAACCCAGTATTTCTTCACTATATTTACCTAATGGATGAGACTCAGTCTATTAGAGGAGTTATAAAATAAATTAAATTCTAAGGCAGGTGAACACCCCGAGGGCACGGTGGTTTGTAACACTGTGTTAATATTCTCCAAGACCACTGCATGAGCTTAGCAGAGCTGTCTTCAAAATTAGCTTTAGAGGCCACCTGCAGACTTCTCTTTTGCTTTCCTAATCAAAACTGCAATCCTAGGTAATTTAGCAAGATATTAAGTAAATAATTGCCTCAGAATATTTTAGGTTTAGAGACATAAATCTTATTCTTTTTACATGTCTTCTCATGCTAAGAAGCAGGGAGTTTCCAACCTTGCAATTTCAGTTTTGGGTGAGCTCTATTACTTTCCATTCCGAAAAATTAAATTCCTTCTGCAGACGGATGTAACAGAATCCTTAGTTAAATTACAGTGGGAAGAGGATCTGACTTCAGGGGTCGATACAGTGCGTACTCTGGATGTAGTTATAAAAAAAGGGTGTAATGAGCTCTAGGGTTTTGGAGTGTGTCCATGTGTACTTATGAATGTGAGCTCTTTTTGGGGGGATGGTTTCTATGCTCTTCCAAACTATGCTTTCTAAAACTGCACGTTAACAGGGATAATAGAGACCTGTGGTGGGTGAGCCTCATAAATGCAGTTGTGGATGGAGGGGGCTTCCTAATTAGACCTTGGCAGCTTAAATCTGGCAGTCTCTGTAACAAAAATTGGTTGTGATATATAAGGACAGCAACAGGGTGTACTGTGTGTGAACATAAAACCATTTTTTTGCATTTTGAAATAAGCAATCTGCTTTTGGATGTAGCTCTTTCCTAGTGACCATGTTTGGTTTAAATTGTGCTTTCGGTTTGTTGGCGGGGTTCCTTGCTCTGTTTTATCTCCTTCTCCATTTTCAGTAAGATTATTCCCTTCCACCAGCACCCACTGCCCTTTCCTGGTTGGAAGGCTGTTTATTTATTTTTGTTCCTTAATTATTTCATTCCTTTAAACATGTTTTTCAGTGTTATAATGCCAGATATTAGTCAATGTCCTGTCCTCCTCCCAAATGATATGGTACCATTAGAACTCAGTGGCTCTCATCACCTCTGTAATAGCTTGGATGTTATTGTTTCATATCTTAGTTTCATATGATTTTTATCTATTTTTATTTACTTATTTATTATTATATTTTATTGTCTGTGCTATTATAGTTGTTCCCACTTAAAAAAACCCTGAAAATTAGTCATTATTATTAATTTACAAAGGCGATGCTTAGAGTTACTCCTCTGCTTCCAATTATTTGTCCACCATTTTCCCTTGTGCGTTCCCTTTCTTTTTATTCATTCTTCCATTCTAAGTGTGATTTCGTCCTCCTAAAGCGCATCTTTTAAAAGATCTTTTTGTAGGGATCTGTTAATGGCAATTATGCTCAGTTTTGTAGTTTGAAAATGCCTATATTTTATCTTCATTCCTCAATAATAGTTTGGGCATATCACAGTAAGGTGACAGTTATTTTCTTTCAGCATTTGTATCATTTTCTTTGTTCCTGGGTTCTAGTATTTTTATTAGGAAGTCTTCTATGAACTGTCTTTGCTCTCTAGATTATCTATCTTAAAACAGTATTTCATCTTTATTGGACTCCAGTTTCACAATATGCTTGGGTAGAATTCATTTTTGTTTATCCTGCTTAGCACCAGCAACAGGAATTGCCTGAAGCCTCAGAAAGAAATTCCGTGCGACCTTTCCCACATTTCCACTGTTCGTCAATGACTGACACAGTGTTTGTTCTGTGTGCTTACCACTTATACCACCATCTACTTCATGTCTTTCTTTAAATTAACTTAGCCATGAGTAAAGTATGAATAAATATAGAAGAAAAATTTGTGAAATCATGGGCTTAAAATGTCAATTATATTTTTCTAATGAAGCTATAACTATTTCATATTTTATTTAAATAACTGTATGTATATCACAACAGAAAAGTCCACCCGTGGGCCACCTATACTATTTGTACACAGAGATACACCTGTGCACCAGCAGTGCACACCCAGTGGGGAATGAGAAATGCTACTTTAGAGTGCCATTGTTTGGGTTCCTCCTCACACTTACAAGGGGGATGTATTCTCTGACCCGCTGAAATGATTTCTGGAAGGTTTTGCATTTGGATAGAAGGTTCATTATCTGATTCTGAGAATCTTGCTTCTGGCCATGCTAGCCAATAGAAGTGACTAGAACTAGTAAAGGCAGAGGTTAAAAATTGAGAATCCTCTAGAATCAATTCTCACTTCAATTTGCATCTCAATACCATGTTTGGGTCAGTCTCTCCCACCAAGAAAACTGAGTAAAGCAAAACTTAAGTTTGCACTTCACAGGAAGTTAGCTAAGGCGACAGAGAACACTATACCAACTTACCACTGCTCTAGTGAGCCAAGGGTGAAAGAAACTTATGGACAGATTTAAAATGCTTTGCTCGATCAGACTATTCACATGAGTATGCCCATTGAGGAAGAGATGATTCCTCAGTCATATTCCCTCTCCAACTGGGAGATTATCACTGTCTGAAACCCCGAAGAGACTATGAAATGCTAATAGCTTTAAATTGGTTCACTTTCAGATTTCTAGTGTTTGGGGAAACTAAACATGCTTTACAGTAATTGGCCTCTTCTGTAAATGTGGCCTCAGGTACCACTTCTTGTGCTGAACAGCCTCTTCCACGTTCAGGAGTGAGGGTTTTCAGGCCTGCTCCTCTCCGTTTCCTTAAGCAGACCTGGTTCGCTGCCATCGCACTTGGGGGCCCTCCCTCCTGTGATACCTGGCTGCTTAGCTGGTTATAATTTGGTCTTTTATGGAAAGTTTTATTTAAAAGCAATTATGAAGTGCACCATTAATGCCCAAGAAAGTAAAATTTGGGCCAAGATAAAAAAGCATGCAAAGACGCCAGTAAACCATGATTACTTAAAGAGAAACTCCAGAGAAGGACTGAAATCAAACAAGCTCGATTCCACCACAATGAGCTGTGCTTAGTTTAGATAAATATACACTTGTGCATTTCATGTGGGGAATGAAAGAATAGCAGACAGATTTAAAATAGTTTCTTCTCCATTTAGTAGAAAATGTGTGAACTAAGTGGTGATTAAGGAGGGCACCCATTAATACAAAAGAAAAGTCTTTTCTTTTGTAAACAGTCTCTGTTTACACAGAGGGAGAGAACAACAGTCTCCGTTCCGAACAATAAAAACTGGGAAGACCTAAAAACACATTTAAAAATAAGGAAGAAAAAGAAATGCCTAAAAAGCTATAACTTTGGTGTTTTAAGTTAAGAAAAAGAGAAGGCAGCTAAGAATCCCTTGCTTTCCCCTGCCTGGGGGCTTCTTTCCTGCCTGGGAATACAGAGATGAAGGACCAGGAGCTGCTTCTCTAGAGGAGACACTGCGGCCACAGCGGCTTGCAGTTTGAAATGGAGTTAAGGGATAGGGAAGACGTGCATGCTGTAGCCCCCAGAGTTCCTGATGGACGACTGTCAGCAGACAGTCTTCAGGTGTCTGATGGCAATCTAGTCGCCACACCTGTGCCCAGCTGTAGACTAGTAAGCAGACTTTGGCACTTTGGGGTGCCAAGCTAACCCTCTTGAAAAGTTGGTAACTCTTCAAGGTTGCTGAGAAACGGATATGCATTCATTTTCTAGACCTGCCATAACAGAGTACCACAGATTGGATGGCTTAAATACTAGAATTTTTTCCCTTACATTTCTGGAAGCTAGAAGTCCAAGATCAAGGTATCTACAGGGTCGGTTTCATTCTGAGGCCTTGCTCCTTTGGCTGAGTAAAAGTGAATGGTACCCACAAAAACCTTTGACTACCTATAAATATTATTGAAACTAAACTTGCTTTATGTGATTTTTCTAAAGTTAACAATTGAATATTAAAGCATTATCAGAATATTACAGAGTTTTGAAATACTCTTGTATTCTCAGCACACTCCAAACAGATCGGAGGAATCCTGACTGATGCCAAGTGCTGGTGGAATTATAATGGCTTCAGGAAATACATCCCTATAGTCTCTGCTGTCCCTAAGCCATGTGTGTCTCTGATATTTTGGGAAAGTGTTCTGTTTCCAGTTGGCCAATTATGGATGATAAGTAAATGATAAATACAGTCACAGACTGAAGTCCAAATATTTGAGAAGCTTTGAAAAAATTTCAAGTGAGATTTAAAATGGCATTTATACCTGCACCTGTGTTTTTCTTTCTTAACATGTTATCTTTTGTTGGTTTCTTTAAGGGAAAAGGCGGGTCTAAAAGTTTGGTAGTGTTGGACATGTTTGCCTCTCACATGGACTACAGGGCACTTTAATCTACTTCCGAGTACCTACGACTTTCTTTGTGTGCTGTTAGAGACTTGTGTCTGGCTTAGAGACTCAAAGAAAAGCTAAAGGGGAAATTTGTATATTATGTTGATTAGGCTATACTTCTGCAGACTGCAAAAGACAGAAGGAAACCACATGCTAAAGGCCAGTGTTCCCATTCTCTCTGGTTTCGGAGGATTAGGAAAAGGTTCAGTTAGCAGAAAATTAGGTTCGCCCAAGATGAGATACTGTTCTTATTTTATCTTTTGTAGGAAAATAGAAAGTAAAAATAAAACAAAATGTATAGTTAATCTTGGAGGCATGATTCTAACATATTCAAGAAAATGCAATGTTCTAGACCAAGTTTTATCTCAATAAAAATTGCTGACATAAAAACTGTAAGAGTAAGACATTTGCTGAAACCCTTTGGATACAGATATATAATTCTCAATTTTATCTCTAAGTGTTGAGAGCTCCCTCTTCTCCCCAACTACACATTGACTTTATTTTGTTTGTTTCTTAGTAAACTGATTTTACAATTCGATAACTTTAAAAACATCTCCCAAGTAGTAGTCATTGTAATTTGGTATGGCAATTCATGACAATGCTAGACATCAAATAAAAATTTGCCTTTAAAATGATATGCATATATCTCCCAAATACCTCATTTCTTGTTTTTATGAGCATTATACAGGAATTTATCTGTGGAGAAGGTATACACAAATCTAATAGTAATGCTATTATTTCTGATTTTTTATGTAAAGCTCTCTATGTAGTGATCCCCAAATACATTACAAATGTGGCTTCATCTATGTACCCTGTGCTAGCCACTCCCAACTTTCTTGCTTACAAATGGAGAAAGAGAAACAAAAAGGGTAGCACGATTTTATTCAAATGTCCTTGATATTTGGAAAGACTGCCCAAGAGAGAGGATTTTTTTTCTGGCCCCTGGGTTATTATTCTAGCACCCATTTCAGGTTTTCTCCCATGGGGAAAAATGAACTATCTCATACAACATGTTTACAGTATAATAAGTAAGACACAGTTATGTCAATACCGTTTATGGTAAAACAGCAAAACACATTTATGTCAATACCATTTATGAAGACCAAATTAAAAAAAGATCTCTTTCACAAAATTAATAGCACGGAAGAGAAAATCAAGATGAATGGGCAAGGGAGGGAAGGTAACCAGCATAACAAATGGATGGAGTCTCTGCAC
Organism: Artibeus jamaicensis; assembly: GCF_021234435.1. Taxonomy (NCBI): domain Eukaryota; kingdom Metazoa; phylum Chordata; class Mammalia; order Chiroptera; family Phyllostomidae; genus Artibeus; species Artibeus jamaicensis. The sequence goes on along the minus strand of NW_026521812.1, from coordinate 37,199,607 downwards.
ATGCCTGACTGAGAGAGCAAAGGTAAAAAATTATTCACTGCGTGTGTGTTTTCACTGAGCAAGTCGGGTCAACAGAGTCTGATAAGAGGAAGAGGGGATGAATAGTTGAGGCATAAAATAAAAATGTTTATCTGAGCCTTTATCACCGCCTGATCTACTGTGGAATTCACGGGTAGAGCTCAGCACTTGGCAGGCCCGGCTCCGGGTTTCTACATAGCCTCAGAATCGTTCAGCAAACCATGAAACCTGCTTCCTCACTTTTCTGCTTGGATGATTTCAGAGCTGCTCTCCAGGGACCAATTTCTCTAATGGAAAGATCTAATTCAATTGTGTGCTCACTCAGTTCAGAGGAAAGGCCGTGGAAGGAAGGGCGCTGCAGATGGGCGTGTTTGGGGCTGGAGGGATGGAGATTCTGTTCTGGAAAGTGAGGGACCAAGTGTATTGCTTTCCACTGAATATGCTAGTCATGCGCCTCTCCAAATCTTTCCTACTCATCTAATTCAGGTGAAAACCCTACTGTGCAAGGATTACATACATTTTGCCTGATTTTGAAATGACAGTGGCATTTTCTCTTTTTCCTGAATGCTACTTTTAATCCCTGTTATTTAGCACTTCAGGGAATAGAGTGTGTCAGTTCACTGAGTTTTTTTCGATTTACTACAGCTCGTTACCATGCAATTGATTGGATGGCTTATACCCATTCTGAAACTGTCATTAAGGTTGTCAAATACCACATTAATTTCATGTTTTTATTTTTAAAGACCTGCATTGTAAACTCTCACAGGCTAAGGTTAAACTATAGCTTCATTTTGTATTGTTCATATTTAGCATTGTGCTCAGAGTATTTTGACAAGTTACAGATACAGGCTGGTGCTAATGAATTTATCTGAATGCCACATTTGCCTACAAATTTCTGGCTTTCAGTAGGGTCTTTGCTCTGAGTTATTTGTGTGTAGTGATGATAGGTACGATCCTTATTTAGAAATCCTCTTCTAGCCATTTCCCCAGAAAATGCTCATTTCATTTGTGCCCTGAACAACAGGGAAAGGTGGACAGGCTGGCTTGTACACGAGGCCATTTTCACCAATTAAGCCTCTCCACTACTACACTTAGTAGGCTTATACTGAAAAGATCAGTAACCCAGAAATTTCTTATTTTCTCCTAGGTATCTACTTTTCAATGAAAACTATAGAATTACAGAATTTTGGAAACTAAAGAGGGCTTAGAGACTCTCTAACTCCCTGACTTTACAGATGGTGAAGTGGGGTTTCAAGAGGTGAAAGTACCAGATTATTAAATGGCGAAGTCAGTACTTGAACTTGATTCTGTCTTATTTATTTATTTATTTCTAATATGAGCCTCCTCTATGGCAGGCACTGTGCTATTGCTTTGGATACAGAAGTGGATGAAACAGATCTAGACTCTGAAGGATGATGATGACTTACTGGGTCCGTCTTCGTTCTGTTGGACTTGTGGGCTAAGTCAGCTGGATGTTGACTTCCTGATAAAGTGCAGTGATGACTTAAAGTAATATGGAACAAACAAATTCCTAGGTAACTGGTTTTAATTCTAGCCTGTTTGTCTATGTTTAACATTATAGTTTTCTAGAAAATGTGTCTTGAACCAGCTTCACTAACATGTGTATCCCTCTTCCCATCTTTTTGGTCTGTTTGAAGTTCTTTGACATTAGACGTTACTATTCCAGTAACTTTCTTTGTGCTGGTGGTTTCTTCTATTCACTCTTCTCTAGTGCTGGTCCTACAAAAGAAAACCCTGACAAAAAACTACCAAAGCTAATGAGAGAAGGCAGAGCTTTCTCCAGCACTCCACAGACTGCTCATCTTAAGGATCGCTCCCATGAAGCTCTCCCCCCATAGCCAGTTTCTAAAGGCATTTCTCAGATGTAATTTATTCTCCCCTTGCCATGTCTTCTTTTTCTTTCTATCTTGGCAGATGCCAGAACAAAGACTTAGGGCTTATGCCTGCCAGCATGAGGCCTTGTTATTGGCTTTTTTTTCTTATTAGCAAGAAATCATTTTCCATTTTCTTAATCTTGTCATTTTGTCTTTAATGAGAATTTATGTTTACATGAAGCTTTACTGTTCATACCATGCTTTCATATATGCTATGTCATTGAGCCTCAAAGAAAACAGACAAAGTTGGCAGACTTTTCTTTACCATCTTCATTTTACACTGTGGAACCAGAGGCTCTGAGAGTGTGGTGATCACTTAGATGACATTAGTGGTGCTTGCCAGAACAGTCATCTTGATTTGTTCCACTAAAGCCACACTACTGCCACGCTGACCTTTAAAACCACTTCTTTTAATTATTCATAAATTACATTGAAGAATTTCTGAGAAATAGCATTATGTCTGAGCATAGAACATGCTTTAAAAACATGTTTGAGTAGAACTTAGCAAAATTCAAATAGTAATATAAAGTTATGTCACCTTAACCATCTATGAGTTTATGCAGGAGTTGTTAAAGAATTTGTATGAGTAATGGTGTTTGCTCTTCAACAAGTAATATCAGCGGCTTTGGGAAGGCAGTTTGGTTTCAGTGTAGAGGTTCAGAGGGCAGGATCCGGAACCAGACTCATTTCAAATCCCACCTCTGTCACTTCTAGGTATGTAACTGTGGGCAAATTACTTAGCATCTCTGTCGCAGTTTCTTAATCTATAAAATGAGCATAAAAATGGGTCCTGGCTCATAGGCTTGTTGTGAAGATAGAAAAGCATGTGTCCTGCATATGTGGGCACACACCACACCCCCACCACACACAGGTCATAACACACGACCCACCACACACACCATATATACTGTACCAACACCACACTTCCACACCACACGAATCATACATATCACACATGCTACTCCACACACACCACACACACCATACCCACACTGCACACAGCATATACATGACATACCACACACACTATACCCACACCACACACACCTCACATACCACACACATACCATATACACACCACACACACCATACATAATATAGAACAAATATGTGGCATGTGGCAAGCCCAAATGAAGTCTTAGCTATATATTGCACCTGATATAGTGTGACAGGAAAGCAATCTGGACCTGCGCTGGTAGGAAGATTGATTTCAAGAGTATAGGAGAACAGAGCACAACAGAAAGGCAGGAGTGCATGTGATAGAGGCGGTATTGGTGGCCCAGCTGTGTCGGCAAGATCTTGGAAGCCCAGAAAGAGTCAGAATGTCCTTGTACAGGTGGCATGCTGCTTCCCTGCTGAGCTTGGTTTCTTAGCTGAGTCTTTATTACCAGACAAATGATCAGAATAAGGACTTTGGAAAAAGGCTGTGTGAAAGCTCTCAATCAAGGGAACTGGGCCATACAGTGGGGAACTTGGTCTCTAACACTCTGGAACAAGAGTTCCCAGATAAGAATAACATCACAGAGCCCTGGCTGGGTGGCTCAGTTGGTTGGAGTATAGTCTCATAGACTAAAAGATTGAACATTTGATCTCCAGTTGGGACAAATATAGAAGGCAACTGTTTGATGTTTCTCTCTTGCACTGATGTTTCTCTCATTCTCTCTTTAAATTGATAAGTTAATCTTGGGTGAGGACAAAAGAAGAAAAAAAAAAAAAAGAATGGCATCACGGAGAAGATTAGTGCTCTCCCATCAGCAGCTGTCAATTGGGGTTGTGTGGTCCTGGCTGCCAGAGGAGGAGTCTGGGGAAATAACTTAGCTCTACTTTCTGGGTCCGATTTCCAGGAGCAGAGCTTTGCTCCTTACATGACCTGATATGGGGTTAGGAGTGGGCAGAGGGGAAAGGCTAGAGCTGCTTTAGAATTTGCTGTTTTAAATCAGTGTTGCTCTCTGACCAGGTTCAGGCTGGGGCTGTCCATGGTGGGAAGTTTCCCTTCCTAGCAGGATATTTGAGGATGAGAACTGAGAACATGCACTATTATTCCCTAGCAACTAGCTGGCATCTGGCATTATTACATGTGGTCAATGAATAATTGGTGAAGAATTGGAAAAGCTAGAGAGAAGAGGGGTAACATAAACCTGCCTTAGCCAGAGACAGAAAAGAAATTAGGCCTCAGGCCTGATGCCTGGTTGACTGAGGGGCCCACCAGATCGGCACTTTTCGGATCAAGGGAAGCTGCGTAGACTTCTGGGGGTGCTTGGGTGCAATGGGCAGAAGGAAAGGAAAACTGACCCTATTTTTTTTGTGTGTGGGATAAAATCATAAAGAGACACCTCAGGAACTGAGCGAGCCAATGAGTATAGTTTTAAAAATGCACACCAGTGTCCCTTATAAAGTGAATCTATAGGAATTATTATAATTTGCTAGAAAGTAAACCAATAGAGATTATTGTAATTTGCTGTAATTTGTCAAAGCAATGATTCAAGCCCCTGCTCTACAGTAGAATAAGGCAGTAGTAGAGGGCAGGAACCAATCTGTTTTATATGTTCTGTTCGGCCTTTCTGCTTTGAAATTATAAAATCCAAACAGTAAATGGAGCCGCATTTGATTCTGGGGCAGAGACCTAGAAGGATTTAGTTCCTGGCAGGTTCAATTTCCTGAGGGTGTGGGGGGAGATCCAGGGCTTCCTGTGGAGCAGGGAAGCAGAACAGATGCGAGGAGCCATTTTCTAAATGGCTGTGCGGATTTCAAAATCAGTATAGGAAGCTTCAGGCAGTGGCTTAATCCTTCCAGAAAGAAAGTAGTTCTGATCTCACTTTGAGCTGAATCCCCAAGCAGGTAGCCTGAGGTGGAGGGTGTTTGAAACAAGGCTTGACTTTAATTCAAGCAGCATCCGCTCGAGCAGAATGAAAGGCCAGCCTCCAGTTGTCCTCCCAGGACAGTCGTCTTTCCTGCTCCTTAGTTCATACCATTTCACTTACTTCCCACCTGCAGCTTGCAAGTGGTTTCTGAAGAGTCTGGGTAGCTACACAATCTTGGTTTGCAAAGAGCTGTATTATTGCAAGACTGGGGAAGCATTGGCTCACGAATTTTAGTGATTTCACTCAAGTTGGGTCAGATCTGGTGGAGTGGTTAGGCTTCTGTGCTGGTTTCAAACACCTGCATTGTCCGAGCTGCTAAACTTTGCTTATTAATGGAGAAGTTGTGCAGCCAAGTTTTACACTGGTTTTAGGATATCAAAACTGTTGGGAACTGCTCTGCCTGGTTTCAGAAGCTGTAACCCCACCATGGCTAAGGCTGAGTGAGCTACCTTCAGACCATAAGCCACTGAGGAGACAAGGCTTACCTCCTTGGCAGGGGCACCACCTCTGCTCCTTTTACTTCACCCTGCCTGGTCCCCAGTGCTGGATCAGTTAGCCAATGACAGGTAAGATTCCTCAAGGGGCCAATGACCTAAGACAAGCACAATCATGGGGAGCCCCCAGGAAAGGAGTTGGGGGGCTATAGCAAAAACGGGTGGTGGACCCTTGCCCCTTGGCTTTGGCATAGCCTGAGTCCTCATTCTGTCTGCAAGAAGTCTCTGAATCTCTTGGCTGCCTTACTTCCCCTGCCTGACTTGAGCCTGAAACAATGACAGAGGGTGGTACAGCCCTGTGCTGGAAAGGGTGGATTTCCCAGGTGATCAGGCCAAAGAAAGAATATATAAAATCCTGTGAAACCTGCTTTACTAAGAATGCTCTCAATTAAATGATAAAGATCTGAGCAGGAAATTAGTTTGTTTCCCAAAGTTTTGTAGTCCTTTAGCTAACTGACCCTGACACAGAAAAAGCCCTCAGAGTTCTTTTAATGTTATCTGTTATTTAATCATTTCTGCCTGACAATGATTGATGAGCTTTATTCCTGTGCAAATTTGACCCAATAAAAGCTTGTCAAGGGAAGCTGGTGCAAGGGAAGGCTCTCCTCTTGAGAGACTGGCCAGGCCTCTCCAAGGCTTGCTCTTTCCTTGAGGGAGTAGCGCTGCCATCCCTTTTCCTCCACAGGACTCGGTAGTCTGTGTCAACTTCCATAACGTTGTAGACACTGTGGGTCAGTGTCTGCATCACAGAACCTCTATCTAAAAACTTTAAAGTTAATGTTGGAAATCTAACTCAATCCTAAAAAAAAAGTTTTAGTAAATTTGCCATAAACCTCAGGATTTTGGAGATGGTAGCAGGGAGAGGTAGGAAACAGGAAGACTATATTTTGGTTTTCAAGAAAAGATCAGTGAAAAAAAATTGCTTTTTCTCTTTTTTTCTTTCTTCCCTCCCCTCTCCCAATTTTTAAGGCTAGAATAGATTTTGTCAATTTGTTCTAGTACCAGATATGTATTGGAAGTACTTGATTTCATGGTACCCTGGGCTTTTTCCCTCTCTTTCTTTTATCTTTTTACTTTATATCTTTCTTGCTAGTTTTTTGAGCATCTTAAAATTACTGTTTTTTTCCTCTCTATCTTTACTTTTTAGTATAGTGCCTGGTGCAAAGTAGATACTCAACAAATGTGTGTTGAAGGAAAAAAATCAATTTACAGTATGTAGAATGACCAAAAGATAATAAAAAGATTATTTAGATTACTTATATAATTCTTAGTTTAGTTTTTTTCATTAAAAGCTTTCGGTTGTATTTTGATTAACACCTAGTATTGCGCTGTGCCACAGTGAGTCAGAGTGAAAATTGTGGGTTCCGGAACCAGACTTTCCGAGTTGGACTCCCAGGTCTCCTACTCCCTGCTGGTGTGCCATGGACAAACTACTTACCCTTTTTGTGCCCCAGTCTCCTCATTTTTGAAATGAGAATATTAGGAGACTCTATCTCACAAGAGTCAGGAGAAATAAGTGATTTAATACAGGTAAAGCACATAGAACAATTCCTGGTGCGTAGTGAGTTCTCTGTCAGTGTGAGCTGGTTTCTTACTCACGCCCTGGGAGCAATCCTCCAAAAGCAAGGCCACTAAAAGGGTTCTGTCTTATTACCAAAAAACTCAAACGAGTTTTCCAGCCTGTTTATATTGTTTTGATGAGCAAAGTGACATGTGGTTTCCTCTTGGTCCTTTTCTGGGATTTATTTTTAGTAGTTGGGAAAGCTGATATCTTAAATGGTCTTAACTCCCCACGTCCATGGATTTGGCCAAGACTAGTCTTCTGAGAGAAATGCAATCTGAGGACTGGTCAGGGATGGGCTCTAAAGTCACTCTTCCAAGAAAAATGTGGAGTGAGGGATCATACTTTTATTACAAATCTGAAATGCAAAAATAATATACTCCCTAACAGTCTTTGTCTTCAACGCTTGATTCTCGGTGGGGAGTACTGATTCGCATGACTTACGTCAGGATGGTGGGAAACATGAGGAGTCCAATAGTGAATCCCTAAACTGATGGAAAACTCGTGCCCTCTGGATGGCTGCAGCTCTCAGAAATGGGAAGTTATGGAGAAGCCGTCTGCTGGCCACTGCAGCGCCCATGATACAATTTTATGGCATGTTTAAATCTCCACAATCTAAGGCACACTGCTCTGTTTTACCCCCAAATGGGCTCTTAGTATGTTATCTTTTTGTTGCCTTTTCTTCCTGTTTGATTTACTTTTGTGTGTGTGCGTGGAGCTTCTCAAAGCCTTCACTGTGTGGGATTATATTCGGTGGCACTAGTACCTGAGTTGAACACCAGTAAACATGGACTGGCTCACTATAGGGCAGGCATAAGGCAATGGAAAACACTAGTAGTGAAATAGGAGTTTATGTACCTACTAAAAAAGGTTGTTTTTCGAGCTGCCTTTTGTGGCATATTAGATGTGCTTTCTTGTGTTGAAAATCTTGGCATCTCTTTCACATGAAATATTTCAAGATCATTTAGTTAGTTGTCCTTCAAATACAATGAGTTAAAGCTATCCCAAAAGGAAGAAAATGGCAAATGGCTGAAATTATAACTCTTTTTACATTTCTCTAATAGAAATAGTTTTAAAATCCATGGGGGGTGGGAAATCCAATTTGAAGGAAAGCAGTATTAGAAAGCATGCAATTATATACAGTGAATATTTCCTCAATGATGGAAAAATTCAAAATACATGAAGAGAAGCCTCTGTGGCCATTTTCTCAGCAAGGCGAGCTGATCCCATACACTGCTGTGGGGGACAACTCCTGTCGCCACAGAGGCAGAGCAGAAGCTGATTTGTTTATGTGTTCTGGACTAGGGTGGGGGTGCAGTGTCACTGAGGGAGAGGAGGTCATGTTGCAGAAGCCACATAGGAATTAAAAACATGCAATTTGATTTTCCATTCTGATTCTGCTCCTGACAATAATTAATAGCGATGATAATGGCAACTATCAAGCAGATTTAATTTAATAATACAACTGTTGCACATGTTAAGTGAGATAATTTTTGTAAGTTTCAAATTCTGACATATGAGATGAATCAAGCTCTATAATCAATTTTTCTCTCCTATGATAAAACAGGGAATAAACTTTACTCTTTTGCTCCCTTGACCATGGAGGCCCTTAAAGATTTTATGTTAAATGTGGAACATACTTACATTAATATAGAAGTTTGTGTAACTAATTTTGTGAATTCCGCTGGGTGCCCGTTGAGCATCCTTTTCCTCTTCCATGTGTTGGGGTGACTTTTCGTATGAGGTTGCATTCAGGCAGGTGTGAAACTACTGAATGAGGAAAGCGTGAAAATGAGCTCTGTTTTCTTACTTAGTAAGTGGAAAAATGGATAGAGTATTGTGAAGCATATTCCAACTCATCCAAGATGAGTGTCAAACTTAGAAATTATGGGATGGAGTGCCGACAGCCTCATGTATGGACACCCAAGGGTGAAGCATTTATTTGGTCAGATCTAGGCCCTATCTCTCTAAACATAAATTTTATATGGCTTACGAGAATGAGGCACTTGAAAAAAATTAGATGAGGAAAAATCAATCAGGCACAAATCCTCAAAACATTAGAAAGAGACTTGAAAGGCAATGAAATACATATAATTTTGCTTTCCATTTCTTGTGTCTACTGTTAAATGGAAATGTTTTCCCAGGATTTGACAATAGGGTTTATGGGCTACCTTTCTTAATCCTTATGTTTTACAATCTGATATTCATGAGCTTTAGATATTATGCATTTTTGCACATGTGTTACTTACAACTAGATCCTGTGCTGTGATAGCTCAGGATTTATAACGGCAGGCACAGTGCCTTTTGCAAGGTATGCTTCAAAAATGTATGCTTCTTTTTAATCTTCTTTTTAGAAGTTACACAAAAATGTTAAAACATAAAAAAAGATCTAAGTAGTAATACAATGAATGAATAACTGTGTATCCACCCCTCAGTTTAAGAAATAAATGTTACCAATAAGTTAGAACTTCCTATATCCTTTCTCATCTTCCCCGCCCCCAACCAGGTACCCCTCGCTTGAGCTTGGTAATTGTTATTCCCATTTACATCTCGTTCTTTTACAAAAGAGAGTAATATATAGAATACAATTATAAATATGTATGAGAAAATGGATGTTTAACATTTCATACTTTAATGCTTTATATAAATAGAATAATCTATTCTACTGAAACTTGCCATTTTTTTGTTCAACATTATGTTTGAGAAACTCCTCCATGTGACTCTAGTTTATTCATTTTCACATCTATGTAGCCTTCCAATTATGAAGGCACTACAGGTAATTTATCCATTATTTTCTTGACGATCATTTTAGTTGTTTCTAATTTGGCCTTGCAAACACAGTTGTCATGAGCACTGCCGTGCATGCCTTGTTCTGTACACGTACAAGGGTTTCTGGAGGACACGTGCCTGGGAGAGGGATTGTGGGTCCTGTGACGTGTGCTGCGACTTGACTGGGTGTTGCTGAATGACTCCTCCAGGTGGTGAGTCCTCATTACATCCCCAGGAGCAGTGCGTCGTCATTCCTATGGCTCCTTATGTCCACCAGCATTTGTGGTTGATTGTCAAACTATTTAATCTTTTCTAATATGATGACTAAGAAATGGTATAGTATAGTTTTCATTTCTGTATCCCCTATGACTAGTGAGACTGAGCATCTAAGTATGTTTATTGGCCTTTGGGCTGCATCATCTCCGAATTTCTGTGTATATGCTTTGTACATTTATCAATTGGTTTAATTATCTTCTTTCTCTCATTCTTGTTTTTAGTGTAGTAAAATGCACGTAAGATAACATTTTCCATTTTAGCCATTTTTACATGTACAAGTCAGTGGCCTTAAGTTCACTCACAGTGTTGTGCAGCATCACCACTGTCTTGTCCCAGAACTTTTTTATCATCCCAAGTAGAAGTCTGTGCCCACTAAGCAAAGTGTCCTTCTTTCCCTTTCCAAACACCCTCTAGTCCCTGGTAACCTCTGATCTACTCTTTGTCTCTATAAATTTGCCTAATCTAGATATTTTTGATAAATGAAATTGCAATATTTTGTTCTTTCTATTTAGCTTATTTCACTTAGCATAATGTTTGCAAGTTCATCCATGTTGTAGCATGTATCAGAACTGCATTACTTCTTTATATCTGAATAATATTCCTTTACATGTACATACCACATTGTGTTTATGCTTTCATATGTTACTGGACACTTTGGTTGTTTCTCACTTTTGGCTAGTGAGAACAATGCTGAACTGAGCATTGACATACCATATCTGTTCAAGTCTTTGATTTCCATTCTTTGAGTATATATTTAGGAGTGGAGTTGCTGGGTCATATTGTAATTCTATGTTTAGGATTCTATGCCAAACTGTTTTTCCAAAGGCTGAACCATTTTATAGTCCCATCGTAATGTACAAAGATTCCAATTTTCCCCTCATCTTCTCCAACACTTATTCTCCATTAAAAAATTATAGCCATACTAGTAAATATAATGTGATATTTCACTGTGGTTTTGATTTGCATTTTCCTAATGAGTTTTGATATTGAGCATCTTTTCATGTGTCATTTGAATATCTGCTCTAGAGAAATGTCTATTCAAGTCCTTTACCATTCTTTTAAATTGTGTTGTTTATCTTTTTGTTGTTGAGTTGGAGTTCTTTATATATTCTGGATATTAAACCATTATTCAATATATGATTTGCAAATATTTTCTTCTCTTCTGTCAGTTGTCTTTTCACTTTATTGATAATATTCTCTTATGCACAAAAGTATTTAATTTTAATGAAATCCAATTTATTTATTTTTTGTTACCTGGGAAGTTTATTATTTTTTTCTTATTGATTTGTAGCAATTGTATATAGATTCTGGGTATAGATGTTTTATTGATTGCATTCATTACAATTAACTTCCTCAAGTGTGTGACATTATTTTGCCTTTAAAATGATGTTTTTAATGAGCAAAAGTATAAATTTTAAATGTTTTACATTTATCAATATTTTAATTTATGACTTACACGTTTAGTCTTTCTTAAGAATTCACCTTGTCCAAAGTTTAAAAAAGTATCGCTCTATATTTTTCCTAAAAGTTTGCATTTTTCTTTTAAATTTAGATCTTTAGTCAAGTTCCCCTCTGCTTACAGCATTTCGAGCATCAGTTGACACCATTGTTGTGTTCCAAATGTCACCACAGTGTCCCACAGGCAGCCCTTTACCTCCAGCTCCTGCTTCTTGTTGGGTCCTTTCAGGCTGTGCTACTGACTTTCCTCATGGACTTCTTTTTCCCCAAGGAGCATCATGGATTAGCCTGGCATACCTCCTTCAGTCCAGGCCTGAAGTAGTATTCGGTGGAATTGGGTTAAATCTCTGGCTTGTGCCCAGAATAAATATAAATTTGTTAAATATTGGCCTTTAAGTATAGACTTATTAAAAATCAATATAAATTCTGTTTCCTCTATAATTTCTTTAGGAATCTAGAAAGTGGGAGTGTAGGCATCTGTGTTGGTGCCATCCCAAAGACTCTCTAGAGCCTGACTGCATTGCCTTAGCCAATTGTAGCTTTGCTTGGAAGTGGAAACCATGTACCACTCTGGTCCTTCCTGATCTTGACATTTCAGATATAAAATATCTCTTATTGGTGGCATGGCTTATACAAGTTGTTTTAGTAAGAAGTCTGCTGAAAACATATCTTCATAAATTACATATTTTACTAGCCTTTGATAAAGCTAATCAATACTATTTTAGAATCCTAATATCTATCTGTACCTGCCTCTTGTGATAAGTGATGAAAATAACTGATAGTTCTGAACCTTTTAAGCAGGGAGACAAAATGATCACTACTCATCTTCCCTGTGGTTGGATTTCATGCAAAGAGGGGAAGAGGGTAGGGAAAAACACTGATTTGGGAGTTGGAAATATCTGGCTTTTGAAAATATTATAAGAAAACTTGTCAAATGGAAGGACTGTAGCTGAAAGAAGCATGGCTGACTGCCATTCTCTTTAGCAAACCTCAGCGCATCTATGATTGAGAAGTTCCAGGAAAAGGCAAAGGGATTCATCTGGGATTTAGGAGATCTGGACTTTTCATCATGTCTTCTTCCCAGATAACCATGTTTTCAGCATCTTATCTTGGAGTCCTTCTGTCTATTTGGGATGGTGATACCTGCATTGCTGTCTGTTATGCCAGGATTTTTGAAATGATCATTTAAGACAATGCATGGGTAAGGAATTCATGAAACACAAGCATAGGCCACCAGTTAGGAATCATCATCCGACCCGTGAGATGCGAGCAACTGGTCCTGGCAGAGTAGGAGATGCCTGAAAGCCACAACTGAAGTGTTATTGTTAAATTCTCAAACTTTCCGTATATATGCGTGTGTGTGTATGTGTATACACACACATGGACTTTGCATGTCTAGCCATGACAAAAGCACATAGCCAACATTTTAGATTAAAGGTAAAATGAATAGTTTACTCTATGGATACAGGGGGAGAAAGTGGGAGGTGTTGACTGTGAAGCAATCCCAGAAGGGAGGGAGAGCCTGGCATCTGGAATAAGACCTGTCCTGGGTGGGACATCATGCCACTGTGTTTCCCAACCTTTCTGTGATCCTGCCCATCTTTTGAGGTAGATCTTGCTGGTACAACTTGCAGTGGATTTGGTACTACAAAAATATAATTATTTTTGGCAAAGAGTTCAGGCACTTGGAGGGCTACTATAGAATAAAGCCTGCTCTGCAGAATGATTTGATTCAAGATGCATCCAATTCTAGCCAGCAGAAGGCTCCTAGAAATGTTTGTAGTATCTGTGGGCTCTGAACTCCCCCAGTCCAGGGCTCCAGATGCTGACAGGCATTTTCCTCTATTTAATCAGTGTGGAAGGATTGCCACGTGCACTTCAATCAAAGCTTTCCCACACACACGTTCCCATAAAATTGTTGCTCTGCAGGAAATCTTTTTAACGACACTCATGTAAATGTGGCCTTTTCTACAAATGTAATAGAGTACATTAAAATGTGGCTCAACAATGGCACTTTTATAAGCCCCACCAGGCTCTATGCTGTGTGTTGGGGCGCTGCTGCTAAAGCGTTTGGAGATTGTCAGGGACTGTCTGGTCAGGCTTTTCTCGCTGTGTGTGTATAGTGGGTTCCATTATGCCATAAGGTTGGGGCTCAAGAATGAAGCTTGTTTTATGGATTTCCAATCCTGAGGCTCATTTCTCCAAACTTTATAGCTTTCAAAGTAGTTTCCTTATACCCAGGTGAGGTAGGCAGAGCAGATGTTATTATTCACATTTTAGAGATAAAGAAACCAAAGCTTAGTTATGGCTTAAAAATGTTAAATGTAGTTCACTGTATTGCATTTAATAAGATTTTACTATGCCATTTTATGTTATTTATATTGTAGCTTAATCTTTGAACAATGTCTGGCCAAAATAATAGGAATCAGCCATATATCCTTTGGAACTCTTTGAGAATATAGTGAAATGGATGTAGATTTTTGGAAATATAAGCCAACATATTTTTCATTCCCCTTCAGTTATGATGCTCTACAAAAGGCAAAGGCAGATGCCCCCTAGAAAAATATATTCATAGGATAGGGAAAGGGGATACAAGCTTTGGGGTGTTTTCACGAAGTAAGAAGCAGAAGTGAAAGGCTGGAGGGAAGAGAATGTCTTACTTCTTTAGCAGGAGCCTGGAGGGCAGCCATCCTGTCTGAGTAGCAGTATGTTGAACCTGATGCTCATGGGGGAAGAATGTGGTTTAGCCATGGGTTCGAGATGTAGCTGGGAGTTCTCAATCTCTGAAGTTTGGTGGGTGGGGTGCAGAGGACCTGGAGTTTCCATGGGCCCTGTTGGGGAACATGTGTAAATAGGTTAGACAATCGGGAATTAGGGAGCCCTTCTCAGCAAGAGCTGGGTAACCTTGAATGCAGACCCCAGCTGCTGTACAGGTGCAGTGCTGCCCCATGGTAGGCACAGCACAGGACCTTCGGGCCCAGGGCTGTCCTGCTGACAGGACCCAGAGGACCCTCTGCTGAGCAGGTCCAACCTCAGTCAGCCCCATGACACTGAAGACTTGTAAGCACCTTTTTATACCCACATGGCATGTTCTCTTAAAAAATGTGGACATGTCATAAAGATACCTAGAGACTGAGTATATTACCAAATCAAACTTTAAGAAATTCTTTTAAGCCAGCCTAAACAGAGAAATCTTTATTAGTTTAAAAATGGTCTCCGTTTCTACCTTTCCCACTCTCCCAAAGCCCAGTGAGATGAAGGCGCTCATGAGAGGCTTAGTTGGGCGATAGATCTACAGAAGAAGCTGCAGTGTATTTGAGTTTTAGGACGTGAATTGTTCATCTCACTATAATAGGAGAGGGAAATAGTTCAGTTGAGCTGAAGGCTATGTTAGAGGTTAGTGTACATGAGAACCTTGGAAACAATGGGAAACCATAGGCATTTTTCCTTTCTGGTATTTGCTTTCATTCTTGCTTGCCTAAGGACCTTTTATATAATGGATGTCAGCAAAAGTGCCTTCCTCCAGGAGGGCGTCCCCCTGCCTACGGCGCAGGCCTCAAGGGGTCCCTTGGCTTCTCAATTTAATTACCATAAGACCTTTTGCAGTTGCCCCATGGTGATTCTAGGCTTTCCCAGAAGTTGTGCCATAAATCTTTCACCCACTAAAACCTTTTGTATATTCTTCAGCCAGAATAATTGGGAAGAAAATTACATTCATGTTATTTCAGTTGGAGAAAATGCTAATAATTCAGTGTCTGGGCAGTGGGACCCAGAAATCCATTACTTTTAGGGTTAGCTGCATATTCCATTGACCTTGGGCAACTCTCTGGGCTGCTGTGAAATGGTTTGGCTGTGTGATTTTAAATGTTGTCATTTATGATTTGCTTGATTTGCCTATTCATTTAACACATTTATTAAGGAACCTACTATGTGCTCTTCTAGGTGCTGGGGTGTAATAATGAACCAGAACGGCATGGTCTGTGCCTTCTGGTGCTTTTTTGTGGATAGAAATATTGAGGAGCACTATGCTAAATTATCAGGTGACATTTACCATTAAACCATGATACCAGCACTAATCCCCTTAAGATCTAATTAACTTTTCACAGCAACACTTTTGCTCCAGGTCTTCCTGGTCATTCTTGACCAGCTCTTTTAACAAGTCTGGTTCAAGTAGATGCCCATAAAGGGGTGTGGGGAGAGCACTGAGGTCTCAGAACTGATTATGAGGGTAAAATAACTTTCATGATTGGGGCAAAATAATGGAAGCAACTAATGATTTGTGAGCACCTACTCTACACTAATCATTGAATACCACACTATGGGCTCAATATGTGTTAACCCAGGTTGGGGAAGTCAATCTCAATTTTTCTGGGCCTCGAACTTCCAGGTAAACAGCAGACAGCTTTCCATCAGGGCTTTCTGTCTTCTTACCATGGCCTTCTTGTCTCCCAAAGTGCAGCATGAGACCACCAAATGCACCGAATTAAAGAAAAGGGGAGACAGTCAGGAAACTTCTTGGTAGAGGAAGGATATGCATGAAGGGGAAACAGATGAGGAATAGTAATACTAGTAAGTTTGCCTATTAATTTCATAAGAAAAGGGCATTTTATGGCCATCTACATTATTTTGAAGTAATGAAACATTTTCCTAAGTAGGAAGTCATAACTGCTGTGTCTGAGTGGTCTTAATCTAAAGAGAAACAAATTATTTCATGTATTTATATAAGGAACTTAGGAAAAATAACTAACCATTTGGTATGTCTTCAAATTTGCTCTGGAATGCATATTTTACATATTTTCTAGATTATCATATTTTACTGCCAGTACCCTGTGGATACCCCCGTTTCAGAGCTGCCTGTCCAAGTGATTGCTGAAAGGGGACAAAAAACCGAGTATTTGACCATCCTTTATGCAAAATGCTTAAGAAAGTAGTCTCAAGTGAGGGCATGTTCACAAAAAATATCCATGGAAAGCTCATGTCTGGGAAGCTAAGCTAAACATAAACTGGAATTAGCTCATTTTCTGAGCATGTACAGCTTTCCTTCTGCAGAGGAGTAAAAATTTACATGCAATGCTATAGATGAGGAGAAAAATAAGGAAAATTTTATGTACATAACTGTTCCTTTGCTATTGAGTGCAATACTTGAAAATGGTGGTAGAAATTGAAATTTATAAAAATATCCTGGTTTCATATTTTGGATAAATTTTCAGTTAGTTTCAGTTTCAAAATTTTATTACTGTTGTTTCTCCCCTTTGGAAGTTCCACCCTCTTTCCCAAGTTGGGCTGCTGGTATAGGGCAATTTGACTTAACATTGGCTGCTACTTAAAAAAAAAAGTTGAGATGGCAACTCAGCCACAAATTACATGTTGCTAGGCTAATAGTATCTTGTCCAATCTCTACAAATCACTTCTTGCCTGTGTCCATGCTCTTTGCTCTGCTATCTGGGGTAACAAGTATTTTGGTTCTTTTAATGTACTCAATTAGTAATTATTAAGCTAACATGTAGACATGTTAGTCCTAGGGTTGGACAGTTGACCCTTAAACAATGTGTCCACATTCTAGCATCTAGTCCCTGAATAGTTGGGCCTCAACTGCCTCTTCAACCTGTATTCCTGCTGATCTGCATATAACTTTTGACTCCCCCCAAACTTAACCACCATTGTCCCTCAGTATCCATGGATACTTAAGTCCCTTGTGTAAAATGGTGTAGAACAGTGCATATAATCAGCCCTCCATAAGCATGGACTCCCAACCATGGATCACAAATACTGTTCTCAATCCACAGTTGGTTAAATCCAAGCATGTGTGGATCCAAGCAGGAACACAGAGGGCTGACTGTATGTTTATTGAAAAAAAATCCATATAAAATGGATCTTTCTTTATGCCTAAAATGTCTTTTTTTAAAAATATATTTTATTGATTATACCATTACAGTTATTCTATTTCCCTCATTCATTCTCCTCCACCCTGCACACCCCCTCCCCCACCATTCCCCCCCTTTAGTTTATGACCACGTGTCTCAAGTTCTTTAGATTCTATATCTCCCATACTATTCTTGCCCTCCCCCTATCTATTTTCTACCTACTGTCTATGCTACTTATTTTCTGTACCTTCTCCCCCCTTCTCCTCCTCCCACTCCCCTGTTGCTAACCCTCCATGTGGTCTTCATTTCTATGGTTCACTCCTGATCTAGCTGTCCTCTTAGTTTGCTTTTGTTTTAGGTGTGGTTCTTAATAACTGTGACTTTGCTGTCCTTTCACTGTTCATCTTTTTTATCTTCTTTTTCTTAGATAAGTCCCTTTAACATTTCATATAATAAGGGCTTGGTGATGATGAACTCCTTGAATTTGATTTTATCTGAGAAGCACTTAATCTTTCCTTCCATTCTAAATGAAAGCTTTGCTGGATAGAGCAATCTTGGATGTAGGTCTTTGGATTTCATGACTTGGAATACTTCTTTCCAGCCCCTTCTTGCCTGTAAGTTCTCTTTTGAGAAATCCACTGACAGTCTGATGGGAACTCCTTTTTAGGTGACTGACCCCTTATCTCTTGCTGCTTCTAGGATTCTCTCCTTGATTTTAATCTTGGCTAATATAGTGATGATGTGCCTTGGTGTGTTCCTTCTTGGGTCCAACTTCTTTGGGACTCTCCGAGCTTCCTGGATTTCCTGGAAGTCTATTTCCTTTGCCAGATTGGGGAAATTCTCCTTAATTATTTGTTCAAATAAGTTTTCCACTCGTGGCTGTTCCTCTTCCCCTTCTGGTATCCCTATAATTCGGATGTTGGAGTGTTTAAAGATGTCCTGGAGGTTCCTAAGCCTCTCCCATTTTTTTGAATTCTTCTTTCTTCATCCTCTTCTGTTTGGTCATTTTTTTCTTCCTTCTTGTCCACTCCCTTGATTTGAGTCCCAGTTTCCTTTCCATTACAATTGGTCTCCTGTGCATTTCCATTCATTTCAATTACTTTAGCCTTCATATGTTCCTCTAATTTGTGACTAAAATTAACCAGTTCTGTGAGCATCCTGATCACCAGTGTTTTGAACTGTGCATCTGAGAGTTTGGCTATTTCTTCATTGCTTAGAGTTATTGGCTCTGGGGCTTTCAGCTGTTCTTTTTGAGCCATAATGTTTTGCTTTGTTCACACCTGTTAGGTATGAGGAGCAGAGTCTTAGGGGTTCACCAGGGTGGGGCCACCCAGGTTACTGGTTTGCGATGCTGCATGTGGGGGCAGGGTCAGAGAGAGACAATGGTGGTCCCCTCTGCCACTTCCCGCTGCTAGGGCCTGCTCGGTCTGTCTCAGTCTCACTGCTCACTCCTTCGCCAGTTATCTGCGTGCGAATGTGTGACCGTAGTCAGCCCTCAGTGGGTCAGCCTGCTGCTACTCCACACCTGGGATCTGCCCACTGCCTGCCTGCCTAGGTCGTGTGCTCCGTCGGTCCGGTGGATCTTTCCTGCCCAACCCTGCTCTGCTGCTGGCTCTGCCCCTCTTACCAGTTTGGCTGAATGGTTCGTTGTTTTCAGACTTCCATGTAGTTCAATTTTCTGTGGTTTGGCTGTGTTTTTGTTGCTAAAACTTTGTTGTTTTTAAACTTGGTTGTGAGAGAAGGCAGAGTGTTTCCACCTACACCTCCATTTTGGCTGCTTTTTTCTTTTTTTTCCTAAAATGTCTTTTTAAAAAACTTTTTCCTGGTATTAATCCAACCATATTTAAGTGATACATTCTTTTTTTGTATTATATGTATTTATTTTTATTGAATTTATTGGGGTGACATTGGTTCACAAACTGTAGAACTCAATGAAATGTCATCTGCACACTGCATTGTGAGCCTGATAATATATTCTTTTTTAACCTTTTATTTTAAATACTTCTGAGCCCCCATGCTTTTTGTAATTTTTTTTTTTTTGGTACAAAGCCCAAACATGTATATAGTTTTAAACCCAATCTAAAATTTCTGCCTATTAACTGAATAGTATACCAGCAGTCCCCAACCTTTTTGGTACCAGGGTCCATTTTCGTGGAAGTCAGTTTTTCCATGGACCAGGGTAGGGGGATGGTTTCAGGACAATTCAACCACATTACATTCAAGCTCACCTCCTGCTGTGCAGCCCAATTCCCAACAGGCCGAGGACAGGTATTGGTCCATGTCCCGGGTGTTGGGGACCCCTGGTTTAGACCATTTACATTTATTATTACTTACACTTTTAATTTGCCTCATTGTAGTTTTGGTTTCCTGTTTAATTTTTTCTTTTTTCTGCCACTAAATCCTTTGAGATATTTGTTTGTTTTGTTCTCTACTGCCCCTTTGCTATTCTTTGAGAAAGTACTCATAACATTTTTAATATGCCTACCTAATTTACCAAAGTTTAAATTCAATATTCCTGCTCTCTTTGTGAACAGTAGAATAACTTAAGCATTCTTTAAACATGATTATTTCCTTCCCATCTTCTATGTTATTGTTACCCAGTATTTTACCTCCTGCCTGTTTTTATATCCCCCAAATCAATCGTTTTATAAAATCAGTTTACATCTGCCCTGGCTGGTGTGGCTCAGTAGATTGAGCACTGGCCTGCAAACCAAAGGATCACTGGTTCAATTCCCAGTCAGGGCATATGCCCTGGTTGCAGGCCACGTCCCCAGTAGGGGGCCTGCAAGAGGCAACCACACATTGATGTTTCTCTCCCTCTCTTTGTCTCTCCCTTCCCCTCTCTCTCTATAAATAAGTAAATAAAATCTTTTTAAAAATATGTTTACATAATCTAAGCACATATTTTCTGTTATAACAGAATAACATAGACTAGGTGGCTGATAAACAACAGGAATCTTTTCCTCGCAGTTCTGGAGGCTGCAAGTCTGAGTGAGGGAGGCTGCCAGAATGGCTGCGTTCTGCCGAGGGCCGTCTTCTGGCTTGCAGACTACCATCTTACCCTTCTATCGTCATATGATGAAAGGAATGAGACTAAAACCTCCAAAGGTCTCATCTCCAAAGACTCTCACACTGGGGGGTTAAGATTCCAACATACCAATTTGGGGGGGGCACACACATTCGGTCAGTAATAATCACTACCTTTTGTCTTTCATTGTTGCCCATAATTCTTAGGCTTCTTTTATCTACTAAATAAATTTTGGAGAATGCTCAGTCCTAATTTCTGAAAAGACTGCCTCCTTTTTTGATTCTCATATTCTCCTTTAGAAATCCAAACTGACATATGTTGAAGCCGCTCATTCTTTCCTCCATGTCTCTTAATTTCTCTTTCATATATGTATTTCTTCATGTTGCATTTGGAGCAATTTCTTTAGGCTGATCTTCCAGATCATGCCTACTTTTTCACTGATGATGTAGCTCAGCAAAGATCCAGGCTTTTAAAAAATTATATTTTATTGATTATAATATTACAGTTCTGGTTTTTCCCTTTTGCCCCACTTTACCAAGCACCCCCCACACCCTCAGGGAATCCCCCAGTCATTGTGGATCCAGACTTTATGCAGGAATCTTAGTTCCCAATTTAAAAGCCAGTGTTTAGGTGCTGTTTCCTTAAAGGTTGTTGTTAAATGCAAGTGCAAATCTTACATCTGGTTTTCAGTTTGATTATCTTTTTTCCATTTCTAGGTATTTTCTTTATATTTTATGATCTAATCTATATGTTTCAAAGAGTATTCATTATATTTTATGCAGGATATCTAGAGGTTTCTTATAAAAAAAGAAATTTCAGTATATTTATCTGTCACATTGCTGGAATTAAAATTTCAGAGTTCAGCCCTGACTGGTATAGCTCAGTGGATTGAGCTCAGGCCTGTGAACCAAAGGATTTCTAGTTCAATTCCCAGTCAGAATACACACCTGGGTTGCAGGCCAGGTCCCCAGTAGGCAAATATACATTGATGTTTCTCCCCCTCTCTTTCTCCTTTCCTTCCCCTCTCCCTAAAAATAAATAAAACCTTAAAAAATAAAATTTCAGAGCTCACTCTACCTGAATTTCCTGTATACTTGGTCAGATTTTAATAAGTATGTATCCTGGTTTTTCATATCTTTGTGGTTTGCACGAATACAAGGCATTCCATAATACTGCTGTTTCACACATTTATCCATAAGGCCTTTTTGATCTATATTCTTTCTTAATATATTAACTTAAATTTTTTCTCATGGGCTTATGGATAAGCCCATGACGCTTCACTCATGGGCTCAGTGTGGGGACACGGGCTTTCTTAGATGCTAGATACATCGATGGAGGCAGAGTCAAAGAGTGGAAGCACTGATCATCCTCACCCCAGCCGAGGGGTCATGCTTACTAACGCCAAGACTGATACGAGAAGTAGGAAAGTTATGGTGCCTTTAAATGTGCCCTCAGTGGGAATACACAGATGAACAAATTATTTCTGTGTAGGTATATAAGCCTCCAAGTATGAAAAGACCATGGTATAGGCAAAATTAATCTTTTTTTTTAAAGATTTTATTTATCTTTAGAGGAGGAGAGAGGGAGAGAAACATCAATGTATGGTTGCCTTTCATGCGTCCCCTGCTGGGAACTGGCCTGCAGGGAACCGGCCTGCAACCCAGGCATGTGTCCTAACTGGGAATCAAACCGAGATCCTCTGGTTTGTAGGCTTGTGCTCAATCCACTGAGCTACACCAGTCAGGGCTCAAAATTAATCTTTATGGCACTGACTAGCCTCTATCTTTTTTGGACAGCTAAGCAGCATTTGGGGGACTAGGAGGGGCCTTGGGAAACTGAGGAGACATCTTGAATCTGCTGCTGCTGCTCTGTGTGTGATCCCCTCATTTTAGGTTAGATTCTCTGTCCTTTGTTCCTTAAAGTCTCGTGGTTCTTTCCCACTAAGCCAGGCTCCCCACAGGTGGTACTAACCTCCTTTGATGTAATAAGCTTCTTTCCAAGAATGCTGCACATTTACAGTATGGACTTATAATTGATATAATATGATCTGTTTAGATAAGACTGTAACTAGATTGTAAGCTCTAATAATGTTTTTTTGGTACCTTTCATAACTTGTATCACATGGCAATGGCGGATGCTCAACACACACATGTTGAGTAAATGAGTGAACACACACCTTTCTTCATGTATCTTGAGCAATCTAGCATAGAAATTTATGTCTAGAGACTATTTTGAAAGTGAGTTTTATATCCATAAATGAAACTATCTTAGCCCTAATGGCCTATCATTTTAACAAGTTTTAGTACTTAGTGACCATTTAATGTATAGATTATTGACCTATTCACTCTATTCACTCATATTGCTGATGCTCTGAGCTGTCCAAGTCTGCCAACAGAAATCTGTTTTACAGACTTCAAAGTAAATGACTTAGTAGCTTTTAATGGTTGCTATTATGGATGGCTGCGCCCTTAATTGATAGTTTAGAAGATTAACAGCTCACTGGATGGATTATTTCACTCTTCTATGCATTGTAGAGAGTGAATATATCTCTAATGGCTCAAGTCAAATCAAACAAACATTTGGCACACTTCCACTCTGAACGAACAGTGTCCAGGTACTAGAGTGGGGGTGGGGTGTGTGGGGATCAACTTTGAAAACATAAAACAATGACAAGGACCACAACAAAATGCATGCAATAACATGCCAAAATGAAAGGAAACATCTGTGAAAACTGACCAATTTTATATCAATGGAGGACTAATAAGAAATCATATCAAAGTCATTATTCTTACTAATTTCTAAAACTGATATTCACTCAGTGCTTGCACAAGTGTGCTTGATTGTGCTAAGAGAGTGTGTTATTGAATATTATTGTTTATAAAACATGAAGTTGTCAAAAATATTAGCAACGTTTGAGTGATTGAGGTATGTGTTAGCAGCAGCAACAGCGGCAGTGTAATCATGGCCATGGTTAAAAAAATAAAACACAAAAACCAAAGAACTTGTCAAACATTCTGTGTATGCTCTCTTCCTGGATAGTAATGTCAAGTGTAAGAAAGCATTTGTTGGGAATAAGCAGGGCTCCTGTCCATTTATGAGATTGTGTGTAATGGTTAAGAATATGGGCATTGCTACCAAACAGATCTTATTTTGAATCTCTAATTTTTAACTACTGGCAATATGAGGCTGGACAGTTTTGTCATTTATGAAACATTCTGCAGCTTTTTCATTTATCAAATGGGTGTACTACTTACTTTGCCATATAGTTATTTTCCCAGATAGTTTTAAGTGTCTGGTGTATAGCTTGTGCAAAGTGTTCAATAAAAAGTGATAATAATTATTATAGTCATTTTATTAGTCCCAAATTTACATGTGTGCCATGACTGTAAACATCTAGCAATGCCATACATTATTAGGAAGCAAGGGTTTGAAAAGTCAATGTGAACTTTGACAGTGAAGTGAGCTTGGGGCGCAGCCGGGAAGTGGGACTGGGGAAAGATTGGCTGCAGGACAAGGTGGTGAGAATAGGAGATGCAGAACTGTGGTTTTAGAAACTCAGTGTTGGTGGCTGTGCAGAGAAAGGGAGGGCTGTCACTGTGGTCTTCCTCTTCGAGCCCACGAAGACCGCTTGTTAAACCTAGTTTACGAGAGAGAAGCATCAGCATCACCAGGAAACACACCAGAGATGGCTCTTTTCAGCCTGACATTTCCTATAGAAATAATTACAATTGCATTTCAATACCTAAAAAACATTTCAGGGCAGAAAAGATGATGCTTGCATTGAGAGGATAATAAACATGACTTTTTTTTCTGAAAAAATTCAGAAATATGCAAAATCATGACTATTATCTTTCTTGCACTTCTGTGCAAGATTTTTTTTTTACCTCCCAGTCAAGACTTAGTTCTCCTGACTTCTTTGGCCTTCCTGTATGTTACTGTTACTGCAATTTACTAGATGGTCAGAGGTCAGAGAAATTCATGTGGTGCAGAAAAATAAAGTGAAGAAAGGCTTTATTTTCTCATTAATGCATTGTATTTACATAAAATGAAAGTGTTTGATTAAATGCAAATAAATCTTGGGGGGAGAGTTGGCAGAATAATAAAAAGTTTCTCTCACACCCATTAATGGTGCCTTTTGGATGCTCCAGAGGAACCTATGCCAGGCTGTGGGTTCCATGCCTCTCCCTGAGAGCAGTAGCTGTGCAGCTGAGGGTGGCTCTGAGGTTTCAAGTCCGGGGTCAGTTATGGTTCCTATTAGGCCCGGGAGCCTTATGATTCATTGCCAGTAGCCTGCCCTTGGATGCATGATTAATGAAGCCTGAAGTCTCATTTAAATTTTCCTTTCAAAATCCTTTCCTTTCCGTGAAGATGAAAGTCAAGAGTTTTCAGATAAGCTTAGCTGGAGTGCATTCCACTCCTTTGAAGTTTAAGAATGGCGACAGAAATGTGGGTGGGACCGCGTCTGATTTAACGGGGTGGGACTGCCCAGTGTACCTGCTGAGCTGTTTCATGGGCAGGTACCAATTTGCCTCGGGCATTTAGAGGTCTTATTTCTTCAGGTGGGCTGGCCCATTATCTCCTCAGGGCACAAGCCTACTTTCCATTAGTGCTAATGTGAAGGGCATGCTCACTGAATCATGAGCGTACAGGCATGTGTGTTAACAGCAAAACAGAGACTGTCAAAAGGAGTCAGCAAAGAACAGGTCCTCTTGTAATGGTGGCAGTCATTCTTGCCTATGCATTTCTTGACATTTCTATTTCTATCTTTAGAAATAGAGCTGGAAGACTTTTAGGACTATAAAAAGTCAAATGTAGAGCATGATTGTTTTTACCTGGCCCACAGGTATGTGCAGGCTAAGGAGACAGATTTTCAAACTGCCAGGAAAGCAGATGCAAAGAGCAAGAACAAGGAAGACAGTATAGAACAGCTAGTCTCAGCCCAGCAAAGGAGTGAGGAAGAGAGACAGGACGCACTGTGAGTGCAGGTGTGGCTTGCTGTGGCAGAAATCTCCTGACCTTTCTGATGTAGCAATGCCTCCTCACCGGCCCTGCAGGGCATAGGAATTCTAAATTCCTTGCTAAGTAATAATCTGTCACAGTTGGAGGCTCTAATAAAATCTGTGTCATATAGATGCTGTTCTTTTGAAAAAAGAAAGGTTAAAGTGGGGATGAATAGGAGGATCTGAAGCTTTAGGTGGCTTTGACTTGGGCCTTGTAATTGCTAGCTTGGTAACTTTGATTCTGTTTCCCAGGGACTTTTGCATCTGCCTTAATTTCTCTGGGTCAATTAATAAATTCAACCAACATGGATTGAGCGCATTGGCTTCTCTGTAGCTGGAATGCAGTCCTCAGACTATATGAGTGATTTTGACCAGTGTCATCCTGTCACATGAACCACTGAACAATAGGTGTGTGTTTTGCAGTGTGAGCCCAGCCACCTGCATCAGAACCACCTGTGGTGGTTGTGACAATGCACATTCCTAGGCCTCATTCCAGATATGCCAATTTAGTGCCTGATGCACACACACAGACACACACTCAGGGGACCCTTATAAATCCAATGCTTGAGACCTGCTGCTTTGTTACTATCCAAAGTAGTAAAGTATAGGTGGGCGATATTTGTAGAGGCAGCATCTCTTCCATACACACCTTTATGCCAGAGAAGGTGACATGCAAATGCATTACATGCAAACTTGGCATTTGCAGAGGTTTGAACTAGAAAGCTGTACTTTCCTGGGAATCCAGGTTGGAATAGCAAATTTTTCATGCTTAAAAATATGTACACATCGTTCCAAGTATTAGGCTGATCAAACACATATTAGTAGGTTAAATAACCACTCAACAATTCTTAAAAATTAAATGCCTTTTCATCTATATTTAACTGTTGTTATTTATGACTTAATGTAACCACAGTCTTCCATTCAGGTTGATTTTTAAACATTTGAATGGTCTTCCTATCATTTTGGAACTACATTGTAGAGACATACTGTCATGACACATAACATGTGTAACGCATGTGGCAGAGTGCTTGTCATACACCAATGCTCAGAAAATGTTTCGTTCTTCCCTCCGCTTTTCCTTCTTTCCCCCCTAGATGGCTCCAGGAATTTATAGCAACTTTGTGGCAACCAACTTTTTGAGTCGAGACTTTTGATTTAAGCCACAGATTGTTTATTCATCCTATGTATAACATTAGAGATAATTCAAGGTACCATTTGGTTCTTGATGAAAGTATCTTCTTTGCCCAACTTAGAGCTTCGTGTAAACTTGCAGATGTATTCCTCTCAGGATGGCTGGTGGAGAAAGAGAAGATAAATACAGGAAATCCCTTTATGGAAGGTGTCTGGACACCATTTCCTGTTCCTCCCAAATGGATGAAAAGTACTATCCATGTTTGTTTTTGAGAAAATGAATGAAGCTATATTCTCTCATCAGTGTAATTGCAGAGTTTTAAAGGACGATTTTAGCGAGACTAAGGACATTCCTGTTCATCTCCAGTGTTGGCATCACAGCTGCCCCAGATTAAATAGCTCTGCCCTTGGATTAATGACCCAGAATCTTCTAATTGAGCAGCTCAATTACAGGGTTTGGGAGAGAGTATTATGTATTGATATTACCCTTTACCTTCATGTATATAATCATATGAGAGAACTTTGAGAGGCACAAACAGGCCATTCTTAAATACTCATTCTTAAATACCATTTATTTAAGATCAGACCTTCCACCAACAAAAAGATTATGACTTTATTTGATACTCTGTTTGTTATGGCAGTTTGGGACTGAAATCTGGATATCTCTGAGATATGCCTGTGTGTGTATGTACAGCCATATCTACATCAGTATGATTTTAGCCCCATCCCAGGTGCTCCTTTAATCTTCCCCTTTTTCTAGAGCAGAGTTGTCTGGATCTAGAAGCCCACCCATCTCTTCCACATGTCCCCGCCGGCTTTTTGTAATTGCTAATTCATGTGTTGGAAAACCCTATTCAACCAGGCTGGACAGGGCAAACAACAGTAACTTGCTTTTTCTGTTGATTGCAAATGTGGCCTCAGGGTTACCTCAGTACTAATAGTTTCTTTTCTTCACTTTGAGCTGCACTGGGATTTTAAATAAAAACGTCAGTTTAATTTTCAGTGCCATTTTATTTGAAAAGAAAAAAAATAAAACAATCTAGGGAAGTTGGGAATTTCTGAGGTATTTATACTCTATCAGAATTTGAAGTTACAGTTTGTGTCCAGTATGCCTTTTAACATTAATTTAGAAACAAAGTTAACATTAATGAAGTATTGAGAGAAAGACAGTGGAAGAGACAGTGGAAGAATTCTGATTTTGATGACAATTCTGTACGAAGCTGATTCCAGGGCTCGAGATTTTCCCCAGAAGCCCACTGACATGCAAAATCACTTACAAAGCTCATGAGTTGGGTGTGGGCTAGTAGAGGTTGAGTCTCAAAGAATGTGGCTAAATGGCAGGATTCTCTGGATTTCATGTGCTTGAGGACGGTTACTTCTAAAGATTACTGCCCTTGAGGTCAATAAGGAGTTGGAAATTTGGGGTGCTAGTACCTTCTGGGAGCACTAAGTCTATGTGTCAGATATTAGTGCTTGGTACATGCTGCTTATATTAGATGAGCACTTGAGGGATGTCAGATTCAGGGAGTGAGGTCTTGGTCTAGGGGCAGAGGGAGTGGATTGAGGGGAGAGAGCAAACAGAAGGGGAAGGAGAGGAAGGAGGAGGATGCAAATACTATTTGAATAGGAAGTTTAAAAGTAATTATGATCTACTCAAGAGTAACCTGAGTGCATATTAATAAGTAGAGAAGTCTGCAATAGGTACTTTATATTATTAAATTTGATTATTTATTACTCCTTTTACCATGATACTTCTGTTAACATGGAAAAATGTCCTCAAAATATGCTTGAATCTTAAAAAACCATCTTCAAAATCTTCCTGGCTTCAGGCCAATCCACTCTTTCTATTTCTTTCTCCCTCGACTCTGGGTCTAAATTGAACTTCATTTTTTTGTTAACCCAGTTCTGTAAACCATAAAGTAACTCCATTATTTAAGCTCATTATTTCCCCCCTATTGCCTGGTCTGGTATCAGGGATATAGTTAGTTAGTTGCAGAAGTCGTTAAATCATTTTGTTTTCAAAGATAAAATGAAGACTCATGTGGTATACCCATCTTTCCACACCCGGCGGGGATGTCTCGGCCTCTTTTTCCGCAAGGACCCGGGTTCCTTGCCCTGTAGAGATGGTGCTCTTACACACACTTGGCTTTCTCTAACGGAGGAGTCTCTCCCCCGTTACTCTGTTTCTTTCATCTCAGCCTGGATGGTGCTGCTCAGTAAGTGGTAAGGAGTGAGAGATTATATAAAAGGTGGCAAAAAAGGAAAGAGCCTTGGGTCATTTCATTTGGTTCTGCCCAGTGCCCCGCCTTCCTGGCGGGTGCTGGGGGAAGCTCCTGCCCCGGAGACTGACAGCTGCCACCTGTGGCGCAAGCGTTTCTCTGACTTTTACATAGGCTTAATTCAGACGTCAAAACTGTTCCAGAGTTTAATGATTCTGGCCTTATCGCATCTGACCCTGCGGGGAGTGTTCGCGTGCTAATATATAACTTTGCTAGCGCGGGGAGGTGGGAGTTGAATCCAGAGTGCGCTGCCGCCATTCCAGGCCGAACTGTTTTCCTAAAGTAGGGGAAGCGTTGTATTGAGGATAAAGTGTCCTCTTAAGTGTTCTCACCTCGAGTACGAAAAATTCAATTTCCCTGAAAGATATGTCACCACTTTTCCCTTCCTGAGACTTTAATCTCTGTATCACAGTGGAAAAGGCCCGGAGAATCAAAGACGCAACACAAATTACCCGGGCAGGTGCTGAACCCTCCTGGTGCGGTCACGGGAGCGCCGGGAGCGCGGGCCGGCGGCAGAGCCGTGGGAGTGTCGAGGAGCAGCGGGGAGGCTGGTGAAATGATCTGAACACAGAGTGGTGATTTTGATGCTGTGTTCTGCTCCCCAGCACAGGTTATTAGCTGCGAAAAAATCAATTTTCTTTGATGGTGTCTCTATATCTCTTACCACTTCTCTGAAATTTAGGCGATGATCAAAGTAACTGTAGACAGTGTACTGTGCGGCACATTATGTGTTTGCTGCATTTAGTCGCTCTGGACATTATGAAATCAATAGACAAAGATGCTGAAGCCAGATTTCAAAATGGATACTGTATTTTTCCTCTCCCCCTTGTAATTTCAATCCGATGAGGTTTTTTGCTTTGTGTCCAAAGCTTTCCGGGGGAACATTCAGTTTGTTGCAAAAAGCTACATGTAATATGTGGATGTACTTCAATCTAATCACAACATATTTATTTAGTTCACATTTGTGCAAAGTTTATACTTTGTGATAGAATCTTGGTATTAGACAAAGATCCTGCACCTTTTTTCTCTTGTAGATTTTACTCCTGTATGTTGTTTATACTTCGTTCAATTTATGAGCTTAGTTTTTACGATAAATTAATGTATCTACATTATCAACAAATGGGAAAAAGTGTTGTCTATGAAGTGATTACCTTAACCCCAAACTACTAGCATTTTACTGTTTTCTTCTAGTACTTTTTTTCTGGACATGTATGTTTTCCCTTTTAGTTGTGACAGTGTACATATATATGTATATACTTACAGCTTTTTTATGTTTTACAACATTATAAACATTGCCCACTTCACTACAAAGTTTTTACCTCTTGATCGTGAAGGGCCATAATACTTTGAGGAACAGATAAGAGATACTTGTTTAAATAGTCCCTTGTGTTTATAGCTTTAGTGGCAGCATGAGATGGTAAACAGAGCAGGGGCTTCACCTGGAAATTAGGCTCCAATGTGGGCTCAACAGCACTTTGCTCTATGGTCAGAAGCAAGTAATCTTTCCTCTCTGAGCCTCAGTATTCATGCCGGAATGATTTGCCGTGTATTTGGTGAATCCGTGATCTGGAATTGGTAGCTATTATCATTTAGGCTCTCTCTAGGTTTTCATATCATAAATAATGAAATGTGGAACATCTTTGCATTTACAACACTTTAAGATTTTTGTATTGTTTTCTTTGGCTAGAACTCCAAAGTGGAATTCCTGAGTTGATCAATGTAAAGACTGCTGACTTGCTTTATCATGTTGTTTTCCAAAAGAATTTACTAATTTAAATCACACCACGAAGATATGAAACATCCTTGTCTCACTTTTTGTTTTTCAGGCTAACTTTAAAGTTTTCCTTAAATTCCTGCAAATGTAAACGGAATTTTGATTGTAACATTCAACCTTCTTAACTGAGAATATTATGTTTATTCATTCATTAAAATATTTTCTATTTTCATAACTATTGTATTTTTTCATATATTCCATTCTCATCATCCAGAACATGCATCAAGTTTTCTTATTGTTGTTGGGAATATACACATGTCATAATAATTATAGATCATATAATTATAGGCAATTATATGATGCGATAGGATTATATAATACAATTGTTATGTCTCACATTTCTTTAATATTCATGCCTATTTTGTTTGCTTTTACTGGTCAGAAGCTCTAAACTAATATAAGTAGTAAGAGATAACAGATGCCTCTATTTTGTCTGAATGTAAAAGGAACCCTCCAAGGCAACCTTTCCCGAACTGGTTTCTGGGGGGAGTCAGTGCTCTGAGCAAAGACCCTTGCAGTCCGTTAAGATGTGCGATTCTCACCACCATGTCAGAGTTTCTAAGGAGTGCTGCGGCCAAAAACAGGTTTCAACTTTGTTCAAGTCAACATTTCCCACAGTTATTTGGACAGAGTCCTCATAGCTTTCCCCACTGCTTTTGTATACCTGTGCATATTAAAATTTTAGATGGCAGTATTTCCGAGGCACTCCCATCTAGGAAAAAATACTACAGTATATTCCCATGAAATTTAATGTCAGAATTTACTGGGAAAAGATTTTGTTAATAATGTCAAGGAAGTAGCCATTATCCTTTTTAAAATGTCATTAACAGGAATGCGTATTAAGTGTCCTATTAACAGGAATGCGTATTAAGTGTCCTAAGCGTCCATTGAACAATCCGGGTTTTGTTATTTAGCCCACTAATATGATATGATGTAGTATGTTTCTGATATCCCTCGTTAACATCCTGGGATAATGACTACTTGGAATTGGTGGATTATTATTTTTTTATATATGTTGGATTCTTTTTGCAAATATTGTAGAGAACATAGGATTTTTGCATCTATATTCATAACTGAGAGTGTGGTCTATGATTTTCACTTTTGTGTTAACTTTGTTAGAATTAGGTATCAGGGTTCTATTCACTCCATTGAATGATGTGAATACTCTCCTATATTTTTCCCAAGACAGTAACCCTTTATATTCAACAAGGGATTTCTCTGCTCCTCAAATATTTGAAACAATGCCCTGGATAATGGGCTGAAGCTTTTTATGGGAGATGGTCCTTAATAATGTCGACAGTTTTCCCAGTATTCCTCTTGGCAGGTTGTCTGCTTTTTATTAAGTCTGTTTTAGTAATTTATATTTTGCTGAGATTCTGTAATTTATTTGCTTATAATTATCCATAGTGTATTTTATAATTTTAATGTTTTCTGTAATTGTTTTATATATATTTTCCTAATTGTACTATTTCTGCCTTTCTTTTTTAAGGGCTTTGTTTTTAGGCTCTATCAGTTAACACACCAATTTTTTTTTAATTTCTGATTTTATTAGTAATGTTTCTCTGCTTTCTGAAGTTATTTTATATTTCTTTTCCTAAATTATTAATTTGACTGAAAATTAATTATTAATTTTTCCTTTTTCTTTTATTTTTTTAAAGAGACCATTTGAGTATAAATTTGCCCATGAGTAGATCAATGGATTCCATACAGTTTATTGTGTTTTATTACCATTTTTTGTATCTAAATAAGCATTTATTGTATTAGTAGGTGGCCTATTGAATTTCTCAGAAAAAAATCCATGACTGGGTCTCAGACTGTGGCTCTGTTATCATCACACATTACCTTTCCCTCCTCATTTTACCTGTTCAGAAGCGAGGGTGTTAAGGTCACTGTACCCCACATACAAGTTTGACTTCTTACTGCTCAGAGGATAGCCACGGCCTTCAAAGTCTGGTGAAAGCCACTTTAAATTTAACCAATATTAATACATCAATTATGCAACAGGCGCCGCTTTAAGCATTTTGTGAATACTAATCCAGTTAAGCACGCCACAGCCTTGTGTGATAGATACTGTTTACCCCTTCACGGAAGGGGAAGCCCAGGGGCAGAGAGGCCGGAGAGAGCTGGGGCTTGACCCAGCGGTCCGCCTCCAGAGGCTGCAGTCTAAACCGTAAAGTCAAACTGCTTTTCTGTCTTGAAATTCTCCCTGCTTGTTCCTTCGATACAAATATCCGCATAAACAGAGTAGAGAAAATTGTATTCCTTTGTGCCCTGTTTAAGATTTTTTAAAAAGACTATAACTGTATACCACCACAGACTTCAATACCTGCAGTGGGAAAGTAATAAAGAGGGTGAAGGGAATCAGGATATGCCGCCCTGAAATATGGCATCTTTGCATCTTAGATAATTTTAGCTGAAGAAATTTAAGAAACAGCAGAAGCAGCGGCTCTCTGACCTCCTACCCCTCTCTCTGGAGGTCAGAGAGCCGGGAGGAAAGGAGCACCTTTACTTCAGAAGACAGGTGGGTTGCTGAGAGGAATCCCAATGAACAGGCTTTGCTAATTTTCCCTTCGCTTACTGCCCTTGGCTCACACTCTTCGTCCTAGCATGTTTCCCGTGGCTTCCCACTCTTTCCCAACCAGCATAAAAACGCTGAGGCTTAACCTTTGGGGGAGTGGGGCGAGGATCTGCAGTTCCTTATGCCAGTTCCTGTATCACCTAAAATTCATATTAAGTTAATTTTTATATGTTTCTCCTGTTAGTCTGTCTTTGTTGGTTTGATTTTTAGGCATAGCCAGGGACCCTAAGAGGGTCGAGGAGAAGAGAAAAAGTTTCCTTTTTCCTGCAGGGGTCAGAGCACACCCCTTTTAGTCCACTCCTCTCACCTTACTTAGCAGCAGGCTGCAAGCAAACTTCTCCACGTCCATGACCGCTGGCTGGCCAGTCTTAACAGCTCTGCAGAGTCCAGAATGTTCAGATCATTCCCCACCATGGGCAGAGTGCTGCAAGCAAGGTGGATGATACTGAGACAGTCCTTGTGCTGCATCAGATAGAGAACAAGAGGAGAGGAAAGGGGGACTAGTCTCTGTTCTTGGTTTTCTGCAGTTTCTGATCCAAACCAATCAAAAGAATGAAAGCAAGTTATGGCTCAGGAAAGCAAGTGACCCCAAGTTCGGAAGTCTGAGAGTAACTAGAAACCCCCTAGTGCCTCAGGAGAAACACTGGGAACACAGATTCTGACCCTGCAGCACGCAGCGAGCCGGGCGCCCCAGAACGCAGGGAGCTCTGCAGAGAGATGGCTAACGCTCATCCCGCAGGCAGTCCCCTCCTGTCGTAAATGGGGCTTTGAGGTTCCTGTTTAAACCACTCTTTGTTTCTCTGACGGGACATCAAAGTCCACAAAGGACATAGCTCTCATCTCTTTTTTCACTATTTTTCAGTTTAGCTGCTCAGAAGGACAGAGTTTGTTTCACCAGGTGCTACCTAGCCCCCATCTCCCGCCCACAAAGCCAATTTTACATACACTTAGAGTGTATAGTTTACTTCAGACCGCGCTCAATACAGTGTTGAATAATAAACACACAGAAATTTACTTTTATTTACATAGGTTGGTTTCTTCCTTAACCCAATTGTTTTTAAGAAGATAGTTCTTTCTATTTTATCCCCATAGTAAATGCTGTTTTAGTTTAATTATATTGTTATTTTTAGTTCTAGTGTGTTATGGTGAGAGCATGTGTTCTGTTTTTCTCCTTGTGTTTCTGTATGCATACCTTTTGTTTTTAGTGTTAAAACGATTGAGCAAACCTACGCAGCTTTTTAATGAATGGGGCAGGGATACTAACCTGAACCACACTTAATTGGTGTTATACAACATAAGAAACGTTACCTGTTTCATTTTTAGCTAGTGGAGTTCTGCATCAGTTATCAAGCTGATATGAACATACAGTTTTTTTCCAAAAGCACTTTCACTTTTTTTTAAAGATTCTATTTATTTATCTGTAGAGGGGAAGGGAAGGAGAGAGGGAGAGAAACATCAATGTATGGTTGCCTTTCGCGCGTCCCCTGCTGGGAACTGGCCTGCAGGGAACCAGCCTGCAACCTAGTATGTGCCCTGACTGGGAATCAAACCGTGATTGTCTGGTTCGCAGGCCTGCGCTCAATCCACTGAGCTACACCAGTCAGGGCTCGCTTTCACTTTTTGGTATGTCATTTGTTTAATCTCAAGATTTACCTAACAATGATGTCACCTAGGTACAAACCAACTGTAACATACGGATGGTCACATTTCATAATAAAACAATGCTATATTCACTGTAAATCATGTCATCATTCTGTGTGACTCTTTTTTTGTATATTCTTAATCATCTCGAGTCACAGAATGATTCTTCCATTTCAACCATGCAACCATGTCACTTGCATCTTTTGGTTCTTTGTGACATCTGACTTCTGAGCCAGCACATTCTGTTACATCAGACTGGGATGGGCAAACTATAGTCTTCTGAGTCTCTCACTAAGGATGAGTACCAACCTGGTCCCAGGAACAGCTGAGCGCCGTGGCCGTGGGACAGAGCTTCTTGGGCATCTGCAGGCACTGCAGGCACCTAGAAGGCTCGTGAAAACCGTGATCGTTAGGTTCCCTTTCCAGAGTTTCTGGCGGATCAGGGTGGGTCACAAAGATTCACAGGTGATTTTGATGCTGTTGGTCCCAGAACTACACTTTGAGAGCCAGTCCTTTAGAATTGTGTAAGAAACATGTAGAACCTTTGCTCTCATGTACAACATAAATGGATGTTGTCAAATTTGCCAAGTCCCAAATAGTCTCCAGCCACCAGTCTTGGCTGTAAGTCTGAAACAAAAAAGTTTTTTCCCATAAAAAGTGTGCTTCAGAATCCATCTTCTTGGCTTTCTGGCTGGCTTAGTCAATCTGGGGAGTTATCATTCTGAGACTTGGTAGCACAATCATGCAGCCCACGCTGTGGCATGATTTATTCCTGTGGCAGACATCATCCAAAACAGACAGACTCTTGCTCTCTCGAGCACCTGAAAGGAACTTCTCTGCACTTTGATCTTGTTTCTTGCTTACAAGAGTGAGATAGACAAGAGGAATGCAGAATGGCACAGCAAAGGCAGACGCTCCTAGAAGCCAAACAGAACAAGTATGTGTGTCTGGGGCTGTCTGAGCTTTTGCTGAATTCCTTTGACTCACTCTTGCCTCTGGGTGTGCACATTCTTTTGATGCTTAGATTATGTGATTTTTTTTCTACTCTAAACAAAAGAATTAAGATTCTTTTTGGGGTCTCCTTGCTTTATTACAATATCACAACATTTCTTTACGTCCTGTGAAACTATGAAGTGTTCCCTCTGTTAATCAAATCTGTGTTATCAGGAAATAAAGGTTACCAGGAGAGGCTTTCGGGTTATCCAAGAACTTCTTTAAACACGTTGGAGGACAGACTTCCTCTCATCCTAGGTAGCTTGTTCTAGTGTTCATTTAGCTTCATAATGATGTTGTTCTTTTCCTTATTTTGTACACATTCTTAAAATTTGAGCCCATTTTTTTTCTGGTCTCATTTTTCCATAAAGATGGAGGTCAGGCCAGGTGTCTCCTCATGATAACACAAGCACCAATGAAACCACACTGTTTAAGGCAAAACTAATTGAGATTCTTTAATTTTTATGGGTTTATTAATACTCTTTTTTAAGTCTTTGTTATCTCAAATATTTGTAAGCTTAATTTCCTTCTTTATTAATAACATGTTTTTTTTAATTGCTATGTCAGGCAGTGTTCTAAACACTTCACATGTCATTATTGCTTTACCAAATTAGTAGATATGCATTATTGAAACCTCTTAATTTTCTAAAAAATCATTTTATGAAAGATTCAGACAATTCTCTCAAGTAAACAAAAATAATTTTTCCTGGTCATTTTTTATTTTCTATCTTGTAAGGGTTCTCTAGAAATGGGTTTTTGATTTGCACCAGTTGTTTTAATATTCTAGTGTTTTTCAATTCTGTCAGCATTACTAGCTTCGATGAATACTGCAATTTACTCTGGCGTTCAGGGAAGCTCAATATGCTAATTAAAAGATGTTGATCAAGAAATGTTAAATTTCTTTTAGGATCTCAGTTAAATATAACACAACAATTCCTGACAGGAAAAAAGTGAATGATAACAAATATAGAAGCAGGTAGCAAAAATTGTTTAAAAGATCTTTAAGTGTCATTCTGGAAGATTAAGCAAAATATGAATACTCTCCCGAACAGAAAATTTTAACCCTTGATAAAGATTGAAAATCTTAATGTCTAACATAAGAGTTTGTTCTTCGTGTGGTTGTTCAAGCAACAATCACAAGTGGTCCTTTACCGTGCACAGCCCTGTGCCGAGGCTGGGGCACAGCGACGGGGTCCTGGTGGTTTTCCTTGGTGGAGAAGCCCTCAAAGGGCAGAAGGATGAAGGCGACGTTCACCTCACCTGCGTATATCCTGTTCTGAGAAGAATGACAAGACCTGCAGGCTTAAAATGCTGGAGAAGGGCGTTTTCACTCAGGAGATTATGATTGAGAACAAAAGGGAAGAGTCCTCAGGGGGAGATGCAGTTCCCTACAGGTCCCTGAAAGGAGAGAGTGTGAGGCGTGTTCCTGGCTGTGGGGACCAGTGGCCACTGCTGCAGCCAGGAGCTCAGAGGAACTAGGGGGCTGAGGAAGGGCCACACCCAATCCAGAGCAGGTCTGGGTGTGAGCGCTGAGAGCGTGAGTCAGACCCTCAGAATGAAGTGAGGGAGCGGCATCTAGGCCTGGAGTCCTGGGCCCTTAGGCTAAGTGGTGTCTGGTATTTGAAGTAGATGATGGTAAGGCTGATTGAAAACTGAGCCAATCAGACTCTCCCTGTGCAAATATGGCTGAGAGGTTATTGCTGGTTTCTTCTAGTGAAACATTTTTCTACATTATTTTCCTCATGGGATCGGTGAGGTTATTCTGAAAGATGAAATTTATTTGGTTTGGTGGCAGCTTCATCTTCTCTCAAATGACACAAGTCTCTGTCCTCTGCCGCAGGCAACTCCGGCAGTGGGCTCATGGAAAGAGCCAGGAAATTGCCGTGATGCTTCAGTTGTGTGTGATACCTTTAAACTTTGAGTAGGAATTCCGTAAGTTGAAATTCGTTGCACTAACATGATGTAACATAAAATAACACAGCACAGCATAACATCTTTCAATAAATAATAACAAAATTAAAAATTTAAATGAAAACTTGACTCGGCCGCAGTCACTGAGCAGATTGGATGGTTCTCATTTGCGCACCTTGCTCCGCTTCCCCGGCACCAAAGGCTGAAGTTGAGAAATTCGGTGAGTCAGAATGGAAGAAGACAGAAACACAGAGAAAACCCACTGCCTCGCAAAGAGGCCATTGCACGGGAGAAGAAAGCAGGCGCATTGAAACGAGGCCGGCACCACCAGTGTGCCCTGCACGTGCCACGAGCGGCGCCTTCTTATTTTACTTCCTTTAGCCGTTTAACTTTGAAAGATGAAAAGAGGTTGGATCTGTTTAAATGACTGTGCTGCCCATTTTCACATCAGAGAACTGCTGACAATGAAGGCTGCACCTGCCTCTCCCATCTGCCCGTCTGGCTGGCAGGGAAGGAAAAGAACTTGCATGTTGGTGAGGGAAGAAGCTGGGTGGGACAACAGTGAAATCAGCAAAACCAAGGCTGGCCCAAGGTGTCCCACGGGCTCTTAGGTACAGTTTAATTAAAGTGCCATTTTTTTGTTAAAATTTTAATTATGGGATTGCACACTTTTTAAAATATGCAAACAAAATGTTTTAAAACCTGAAAAAAACCTTTATTTTCTCAGTGATATTGCAGTATAAGATTTAAGTATGTAAGCATCATCAAGTCTCAGGCATAATACATTCAGTCTTCTCTTTTTTCCTCTTTTTGAAATTCATCTTCTTGATTACACTAAGCAGAACATTTATAACATTAAGAGTAGACCCTCCCACGTGTCTCTTACATGCTGGACATTTTGTGTATAGTACTGCTAATAAACTGTGTCAATGTAGATATTTTAACCTCTCTTACCATTCTTTTATACTGAAATCAGAGAGATTTGACCAACAGAAAGAGGGGGGATTCAAATCTAGGCCCTGCAGGTGCCAGAACTGGCACTCTCTCCCCAGGGCAAAGCCTCCTCCAGTGAAGTCCTTCCTGTGCAAGTTCACAACACACCTAATCAGGGTCGTTGCTGCTGATGAGATTTTAGATATGGTTATAAGAATCACAAGAGTAATTTCATCAACAAACACAGTGCTTAAAAGGGAGAGTTATATCATTAAAAATGATAATGTATTTCCCAAGTATTGTGATTTAAATAACTATTGCTCCTGTGTGGTTATATTTAAGACAGTGTTAGCAAGAATTCAGCAGTGCCAGGAATACAATTTGACATTTACTTTAGAACCAGAGTGTGTGTGGTTCAGTTCCCTTGCCCAAAAAGACCAGAATGACAAGTGTTTATGTCTGGCCTAAAGAAAGTTGGCCCGTTATCTGAAAGACTTGTCCAGAGCCACTGGTCTGGGAGATCTAACTGTGCCCCTTGCTCAGCAGGCTCCTCAGCTCATGGCGTCTCTGACTTCCAAATGCAGGCGACTTTCAGCTCACCCATGCATATCCTGTTCTGAGAAGAGTAGCTGTGAGATCTATCCTCCTGTTTTGTCAGAGGGGTCAGGGAAGTCACTTGGAATGTCTTGTTCCAAATCTCCGTTGTTAATATTAAGCAGAGATGCAAACGCAGTGAGCTGTGTGGGAACTGACCTTGAAGCTCACACGATGGTGGATGGCAGGTGGGGTAATGGCAAGGATCACCCACCAGTCACTTTTCCAGAGGGACGAAATTAGTGTTTGGTTCTCATCACCCTCCCCTTCATCTCCACCTGCAGGTGCCCTGGAACAAATGTCCTCTGAGCCCAGCAAGATCATGCCCACTTATTCATGAGCATCTTGCTTTGTGCATGTATGTGTTCCAGACTCCGTGCCCTTGCATCATATGCTAATACTCCTCAGATAAAATATATCAGGGGTCAAATCATTGCTCTAAAGTCCCACAAATGACTGGGTAGAGGTAACCATTGAAATAGAACTATTAGCCCTCTTTTTCAGAAGAAGGAAACAGCATGTTAAGAGCTAATAGAACAAGTGTCTGACGATGTCTTGTCTTGTAATATGCGTGCATCACACAAGGTGGCAGAATAAGCATAAGGTGATCTTCGAACGGGAGGCTGGATGCTGCGTGGTTGGCAAGGCAGGGACCGGTTGCCAGCACCTACCTTTGAGCCTCCACTGCTGTTTCTGTCTGTGTGCTCAGACATTTGTGTTTGAGTGTGAGATATAGCGCACAGTTTACCAAGTAGCCAGCACTCAAATCCGTGAGAAATTGTGTTAAGTGATTAGATTCATTGGCTGAAAAAATGTACTGACTCCTGACTTCGATTTATATGCCTTCTTTATGATTGAAAACACAAGCTGATTCTCCATCAGCATTCCAGTTTAACTCAAGGGCATTGTAAAAGTACAGCACATGACGGTTTTATAACCTATAATATCAAATTTTAACTTTTTTCTTCTCCATATAGCATGTGAATATGAAGTTAAATATTTTATTAAATATTTGTCAAGCTTATTAACTCTGTTTTTCTTCATAAGGAGAATGAAAAGTTCCTGGATTTTTAAAATTTAATTGGATAGTTAATAGTTAATTTTAATCATTATTAATTCAATTTTTAATGTAATCATTTTTATGGCTGAATTAAACCTTTTACTGGACTCAAGTTGGCAAGCAGGCCATTAACAATGGGGCTGCATAACAGTGGCACGCCATCCGTCAGGAATGCTACAGAACACATTTATTTGTGCTAGTAATGCATTCAATACGAAGAAATGGGCCATCTCTCAAAGTCATGAGGAAAACGTTTCATCTTTAGAACAAAAAGGTTGAAGCTCTGCATACATTTCATTTCTCCTATAAAACTCACACATCTTAGCCTCAGAATTGTTAACTAATACAATTTATTTTCCCAAGTTTTTTTTTAATAGAAATATTAGGATGAACTGTGGGAGAATAGAATGCTCATCATCAGTAAGGTAGGTTAGGTAATTTACCGTCCTAGACCACCAGGTAGCCAGCTGACCATGCCGGTCATTTTGGCCACTTCTTTCTTCTCCTTTTTTTATGATTATATTTCTGAGGACTTTGAAAACTTCTGGCAAGTTCTGTTGCCTTTTCTCCTGTGTCTCTCCTTTCCCTTAGCTTAAATTGTAATCCTTATTTCTAGGCCCCTTTCACTTGGCTACATCTCATCATTTCATTGTCTACCTGACACATAACTTACACTGGCTTGGGGACATCAACTTTGCATATCTTTTCTCAGTTTCAAGGTTAGCAACTTCAGATTGATGGCTTGGAACTGGCCATGGTGGCAGTATTTACACCAGAAAAATCAAAACACTGTAAAGAAAAGGGCTCTTTCCCCTCTGCCCTGAGCCAGTTAACGCCCACACTGTGGTATAGAACCATAGATTCAAATTAAATAACCACAACTCCAAGTTGGTTCCATCATTCCCACCACCACCCTGAATTTGTAGTTAATGGCACACTGCATGCAGTTATTCTTCAATGTGTTAGCCTTCAAAACTGGGAAATAGATACATTCATTCACAGGACTGATGACATGCTTGTCCGTGTTTGGGAATGACAGATGACTGTGTTACACAGCTGGTGTGTCATTAAAGCTACTGTGCACACAGCACCTGGGCAGAGATTTAAATGCAAAGTGTCTCCGCCTAGAGACCATGCCAAAAGTGGACTCCAAATTGTCTGGACGCCACACTGAGTCTAGTGAAATGTCTGGCACTTCTTCAGTTTGCTGGCTGCTTCTGGAGAGCTTGGCGCTGCAGGGCAGTGCAGAGAATTACAAGGTCACAACCTTGGTTTTGGAGGGTCCTTATAATCTGCTTCATCTTGAGGGCTTTTGTCACCCTGAAAGAAAGACCTCAGCTTTCTATACTAATTTTGAATATTGTCACCTGGAATTCAAACAGTCTGGCAGACTCAAGAGTTAAAAGTATTTTAAAACCTATAAAATCCAGGACATTCTTTGCCTGAATTCTAAAGCTCTAATAATATTTTTGCAATCTACTTCCCAAGCATTGTTCTCTGTGATTTCCATGCTGTTCTTGCTCACACTGCATCTTCCGCTTGAAGTTTCCTCTGTCCTCGCTCATTTTGTTCAAACTTTATCCTCTTTCAAGACTGATGTGGAATTTCATCCTCTGTATAATGCTTTTCCTGATCTCACTTGAAGATATATTCTCCACAGAACACTTACATCATTTTCTACACAATGTTAGGGTGCATATTAATTTTAACTTTACATTCACACATGTTTTTTTTAAAGATTTTATTCATTTATCTTTAGAGGGGAAGAGAAGGAGAGAGGGAGAGAAATATCAATGTATGGTTGCCTCTTGTGTGTCCCCAGCTGAGAATTGGCCTGCAACCCAGGCATGTGCCCTGACTGGGAATCGAACCACGATAGCCTGGTTCGCAGGCCCGTGCTCAATCCACTGAGCTACACCAGCCAGGGCCTCACATACATGTTTTATCTTTCCTACTAGATTTGGCAGCAGAAGCCAGATGTGCCACTATTGAAGCTCAGCCCCGAATTCAATCTCTCCACTCTGTCCTGTGATGCTGGGTCCGAGACTCTGCAAACCTTCCTTCTGCCTTGCTGGCTGCTCCCTGCAGCCTCTGGCATTAGATGTGCCAGAAGCAGAGACTGGAAAGGGGTGAGTGAAGTCTGTCGACTTGCTCCTTTGTGTTCACTTGATGTTTCTGAAAGTAATGACCCTGGGATGGCATATCACCTCATCAGCAGCAGAGGCTTCCAGCTCCCAGAACACGCCTCGTGGTGTTCCTCAGGAGTACCACCAGCAGCTGCTCAGTCCCCTCTCTGTCGTGGCCAAACCAAGTTCTAGGAGGCCCTGCCTCCAGTTCCCCAAGTGGCCACCGAGGCGTGGCCCCTACTCTGATATTGGAGCCCAGAGGAGAAGGTGACTCCTCTAGTTTCTAGGTTCTTCTCTGTGTTTCCTCAGCCTGAGGGAGCACTGCTTCCTATAATTGTTAACTCTGTGGTCTCAGTCTTCCCTCTAAAGGGCTTTTCTAGTCCTCCAACACTTGTGTCACCAATTTCCTATAATTAATACCCTGTTGAAATGGCCGGTGTGGTTCCTGTGCTCCTGACTGGATCCTGACTACTACACAATGACTGTCCATCTGCGATGCCTCCTTTGCCCCATCTGCCAACCTAGTCTGTAACAGGGTGGTGTGCATACAGTAATTGCTTAGTATTTGCTGAATGGATGGACGAATGTTTATTAAAGTGAAAGATCCTGCTATATTTTATTATTCTGTCTTTTCTCTTCCATTTTCATGATTATTGTGCTCAACTAGGGTCTTCAGGTATCTCATGGGAAATTTTGGCGAATCAGGAAATATTTTGTTGGGGTTTATGGGATGGTGGAAAACACATGACTGACTAGTCATTATACTTTACAAAGAGTAGAAAAACAACATCTACACCTTGCAACGCCCCTTTGTTCTGGCCATTCTTCTACTACAGACTCTGGGTGAGTTGTTCATATTGGGAAAGATACAACGTTCCTCATGTGCATTGAGGACCTGATTTACCAAAACAGACCTGATTTATGATAATGCACATGAAGAAGGGGAATCCACTAGCCATGCTTTTGCTTTCTCCTGACACTGGGTAAGGATGCTTTTGAGGATGTAATTTAAGGTCAGATTGTGGAGAAAACAGCTGCTCTACAAGCATGTGAATAATTGCTACCTTAACCAGAGCAAACTTTGCAGAAGGCTGGAGGCATTATCCATCAGAGCAGGAAATAAAGAGTGCTGGGGAATTTGTGGAACCTGGCCAACTGGGTAATCACCAAGGATGTGAATTCTAGACTGGAATATGAGACATGCCTGAGTCTGAATATGTGGTGCATGCATTAGAATATTAAAACATGGATACCTCAAGATCTCTCCCTCCTCACTTCTTAGTGCTTACATTAACTTAAACAACTTTAATGATCTCATTAAAGTGCCTTTGAGAATACTCCTTGAATATAGGTATGAAATGGGTATTTATGACAATGGTAGTAGTGTGGACGTTTTCACTGAGTCTTACTGAGTTTGATCATTATTAAGATAAAACTAAAGCCAGCATTCTAGTGAGCAAAGAAAGCATCATTAAATTGGTCAAGGGAAAAAAGCCACATTCTATGACCTTTGTTTTCACCTAGACTGTGTCATTTGGGAGTCATCTGAAAATAATTCCTTTAGGAAAATGTGGGTGTGCTTAATATATGCTTTGTGAAATATAAATAACTTAGAGCTAAGTTGCAGTTCAGTGGTACTGAAGAAGTTTTCCTAAATCATTGTTATTTAATCTTGAATACCTATATTGTAGATTTTGGACTTGGGTTATTTTTGTAATCAACAAAATACCAAGAAACTTTTAGAGATATATAATTTTTCTCTGTAAAATGTATAAAGAAAATACATTCTAAATTGGAACAATTCAGTGTGATTTGGGGTATGGCTAGGAGGTAGATATGTCTGTCTGTACATTGAAGTAGCATGGTATAGTATAACATGACAGGCTTTGAGTCAGTAGAACTGAGTTTTAGTCTTACCTCTTCAGCTAGTGAACCTCAGCTCCTTCTAAAAATGAGGATAACAGTATCTTCCCAACAGATTACAGTGAAGATCAAATGCTATTACCTTCCTGAAAATACCTAGAAAAATGCCTAGCTTGTAGTAGATTCTTAAACAATGCTGGCATAGTTGGAAGAGACAGATATATGAGATCTGCCCAGAAGATATCTATCCAGGTAGTATGAAAAATAGAGACATTTATTGAAGAAGAAACAAGATACAGGAAACATCGTATATAGGGCAATGATGCCTCAGTCTCCTTCGGAGTAGGCATCTTGCATCTGAGACCTCACACAGTTCTCCTTGCTTCTCTGTCATCATCAGCTGCTCTGTTGTATTGTCCTGAATCTCATAGATAATCTGAAATCTCTCCTCTTTCA
Organism: Artibeus jamaicensis; assembly: GCF_021234435.1. NCBI lineage: Eukaryota > Metazoa > Chordata > Mammalia > Chiroptera > Phyllostomidae > Artibeus > Artibeus jamaicensis. The sequence goes on along the minus strand of NW_026521812.1, from coordinate 37,155,044 downwards.
AAGGTGATTTTAGCTTCAGGAAAAGCCAGAAGTCACAGGGTACCAAATCAAGGCTATATAGGGGGGTTGAGTCACCTGGGTGATTTGATGTTTCACAAAAAAACTGCAAGAGATGTGATGCATGAGCAGGCACATTGTCTCGATGAAGCTGCCAATCACCACTTGCCCATAGCTGTGGCCTTCTGAATCATTCAAGTAGTTTCTGCGGAGAAATGTTCAAGCTTAACGCAACATTTGCTGCAGATTTGTTGCCCTACTCACTCAGTCATTTTGAATGTGACAGCCACACAGTACACATCGTCATTTAGTGGTGTTTACTGCTTCACTGACTAGTGCAGTGAAGTTGTCATTGTGTACATATGCACATTCCAGTCTATTCTCCTTGGCTGCCAAGTGACATCAGTGTTGTGCAAATCATTCTCATTATATCAACAATGGCTGGACTTTTTCCAGACAGACCTCATAGATGTTTGGGATAAGAAGTCAGCACTGGTACCCAGATTCCTGTCTGGTCTGAAGGGGTGAGTGACACAGTGTGCCCACCACTTTCTGTTTTACCTCTGGAGACCGAGGTCAGGTGTGAAAACCAGTGGATACAGAATTGGGAGCAATGAAGGTGGACCTGGGTACATGGCCTCAGGGCAAATGACACAGGGAGATTTGAAGAATCATTTCCTAGCCACTGAAACTGCTCGAGTAAAACTCAGACATGCTGCTGCCATTCCAGGTCCCCAGCATCCTGGCATCTTTCTCTCAGGTTCATGTTACCAAAACATCACATCCATATCTGAGCCATGCTTTGCTATGACAGAGCCGTCTTGTGCCTATAAACTGTATGCATTCATGCACTTTGAGTTCTAATTTTTATAGCTCTTTTTTCCTTCTGGACTATGCACTATTTCTTCTCACTGCTGTACATTTTCTTGTCTAAGTTAGTTTATGTCCCTTCTTCAAACTTGATTATTTCTAATTAACTGAGATTAGCAATCTGACCCGCATCTTCAGAATTACATGGATGATAAGCATTAATGGGTGATGATGAATCCCAGGTGACTTTCCTATGAGACAAGTGCCTCAACGTTAGTGCCTGGTGTTTGTGACATATTTTGGCTTCTTAGAGACCTCTTTACCTTCATCCCAGTTTAGAAAGCTGATACCGCTTATTGCAGAGTTCCAGATGAAATGTCATTGTTGTCCTCAGTCCTGTTCCGGGGATATTACTGAGTCACCGGGCACTGGCCATTAAGGGAGAGAGGCAGCCTTCTGTGCTGCCTCATCTTTCAGGGCTCCTGGCGTTAATAAGAGGCATTCAGAAGAGCTCTACACAGACACTAACCCATCTAACCTTCTTGGCAATTGCTTGTGGATGAATAGGCAAGTCAAGTTCTCACAAAAAAAGGTCAGGATGGAGGTTAACAAATATATTTTTGAGGTTGGACACATGAATAAGCAGAAACTGCCAGAGGTTGAAAGGGAAAAAGAAAGGGGAAAAAGGGAATTCAGGACCATTTTCAGACAAGAGAGGAGAAAGAAGGCAAACAAAGGACCATTCGAGGGAGGAGGCAGAGGAAGAATTAATGAATCCTGGCTGACTGACCCTCTACTGCTGCAGAAGCAGCAGGTCTGGAAAGCCTCCCCTGACTAAGACTGATCACTGAGCGAGGACACAGCACATACTTTCCAGCGCCAGGGAAGTCCGTGGAGAGAAGCACAGTGTGATTAAGATGCAGTTCCTTCTAAATGCAGACCTGGGAAAGTGAAGAGAAGTGAAAGGTGAGCCAGCAGAAACTGTGAGCACTGCAGTGAGAAAAGAAAGGGAGTCAGAAGGTGGAAGAGGACTTCAAATAAATTGTTCAGCTTAGCATGCTGGGACGGAGGTAAACAGTGGCAAAGAGTGATGGAAAACAAGGTCCCCAGGTGTCATCTAGTGAGTCCAGAAAGCCAGGCGCTTGGGGGCTTGGAACAAAGGGCTCTAGACACTTATATGACACTGAAAGAGGCATAAAAGAGGGCTTCATTTGGGCTGGAAGAGTCTTTAGAGGGGAAATGCTGGTTAAGCCTATGGTAAATCTTACATGCTAAAACTATAATGCCTTGGTGGCATTACAGATTGATTTTGCTCCTTTGCCATGTATCATACTAGGAGTTGGGGTCACTTCCACCTCTGCTCTGAGCCAACACCGTTTATTGCCTGGGTTACTCAATAGCTTCTTAACTGTTCTTCCAGTTTCTATCCTTATCTTCTGTATCTATTTTTAGTAGAGCAGGCCAGAATAATCTTTTTAAAACCAGGAATCAAATCTCAGGAGTTTTTTTTTTTTTTTTTTGCATAAAACCCTGTGGCTACTCCCCATTTCACCTAGAGTAAAAGCCCAAGTTCCAACAAGGACTTACAAGAGCTTACGTGGTCTGTCTCTCTCCCAGCCCTATTCCCTCTGTGATTCCGTTTCCTGCGACCAGTCCTCTTACTCTGCTCCAGTTAAATGCCCCTTTGCTATTCCTCCAATATGCTGGCTGTGCTGCTGCCCCTGCCTGGGATGTTCTTTCCCCCTGATACTCACATAGGTAACTCTGTTGCCTCTCTGCAGTCCTGACTTAAATGTCATCTTCTCAGGAAGGCCTATATTGACTACCTTATTAAATTGTAACCTACATACTTCTCACTCTACATCTTCTTTTATTCCTACCTTTCTCTACTTTTCCTTTTACTTTCATAGCCCTTGTATATGTCATGTGCCAATGAGTCAGCTCCAACTCCCAGCAACCCTATGAGTGAATAATGCCTGCCATGTCCTGTCCTCAGTAGTGCTGTCCAGCTCTTCCTTCTCACGATGTGCCAAAAGTAGGACAGCTTCATTTTCGTCATTTTTGCCTCCAGCAATGTTTAGGTTTAATTTGTTGGAGGACCCATTTGTTCATCTTTCTGGTGGCTTGGGGTATTTGCAAAACTCTTCTCCAAGATCATATTTAAAATGAATCAATTTTTTATCAGCCTTCTTCCCTGTCCAACTTTCACATCTGTACATAGTAATTGGAAATATGGGGGTGTGGATGATCTTAGCCTTGGTCTCTAATGACATATCTTTGCTCTTGGTGACCTCTCCTAATTGTTCCATGGCTGTTCTTCTGAGTCTCAACCTTCTCTTGACTTCTTGGCAGAAGTCTCTATTCAAATAAATAAATAAAAGTTTCCAAGGTCAGGAAAATCTTTAACAATTTCAATATCTCAGTTGTTTATATTGAAATTGTGTACTTCCCCTGTAGTCATGATTTTTGTCCTCGATGTTCAAATGCAGTCCTGCTTTGGCACTTTGTCCTTTTGCTTTCATCGGAAGTCATTTCAAATCATTGCTCCTTTCTGCCGCTAAGATGCTGTCATCTTCATATCTTAAGTCACTGATGTTTCTACCTCACATTTTCATTCCACTTTCCTCTGAGTCTAGTCTACTATTTGTATGATATGTTTTTTGCATAGATTCAACAAAAGCAACCTAGGTGCCCATCAGTAAATGAATGGATCCAAAAATTGTGGTACATATACACAATGGAATTCTATGCTGCAGAGAGAAAGAAGGAGCTACTACCCTTTGCAACAACATGGATGGAACTGGAAAGCATTATGCTGAGTGAAATAGGCCAGGTGCTGAAAGACAAATACCATATGATCTCACCTTTAACAGGAAGCTAAACAACAAAACAAACAAGTAAGCAGAAAAAAAAAACCCAAAAAACAAAGACACTGAAATAGAGAACAAGGGGATAGTGACCAGAGGGGAGAAGGAAGGGAAGTTAAGGGGAAAAAGGGGGAGGGATTTGGAGGAACAAATAGGAAGGACACAGGGACGAGAACTAAGGGGGGGGGGGGGGAGGAAAGGGGAGGGAGGGGGGGAGTAAGGGGCAGGGGAGGCTGGGATGGGAAAAATAGACAAAAAACTGTACTTGAAAAAATAACTAAATAAAATTTTAAAAAAATTAAAAAAATTGAAAAAAAAAAAAAAAGAAAATAAAATGCCCCATATCTGACACTTTTGCCTGTAGAAAACTGTTCTGTCTATATTCTATCCTGACAGTGGCTTTCTGTCCATAATGCATATTACACATAAGGATAATCATGTGCTGAGACATGCCCATTTCTTTCAGAACAACTTTGTAGACATAGATTTCGTAGACATCTTTGTGAAACCAAAAGCCTTTATCTTTCTCTAAAATGCTGTTTAATCTAATCGTTGGGCTTGTTGTTTACAACCTGTCTCCCTACACTAGCATGTGAGTTCTACAGGGCAGGGCTTCGTTTATTGCTCGTGAGTGACTAGAGCAGTGCCTTGTCATGTGGTAATACTCAATTTTTTTTCTTTGACTGACTGGATGAATGGAAATAAGAATCCACTAGTAGTGGAGGAAGGCAGGGGAGGAGAGAGTGCTCAGAAGGGTGTGTGCATGTGTCGGGGGCAGGAAGCTTGGCATACTTAAACATGAAAAATTTAAGTATAATTACAGAAAATTAATTAAAAGTGAAGCATGGGAATGAGAATGGAAAGTCATGTGGAAAGGATAAGATTATGTGGATCTCACAGGCTCAGTATTAAGGACTCAGGCTCAGGGACAATGAAAAGTCTTGTAATTGTTTTAAATGGTGGTGATGGCGACACAGTTGATTTGTATTTTGTTTTTTTTGAGTCAGTAGCTGAAGAAGATCAGCCGATCATGCTGCTATTGCAGAAAGCCAAGCAAGAAGTGATGATGGTTTCAGATAGGATAATATTGATATAGAAGAAAGTTTCAGATAGGATGATATTGATATAGAAGAAAGTGGGGGATGAATTTTAGAAATACATGAATATTCCAGCATATAATAGTAGACAACATGTGTGGTGTTAGTTAAACAAAGCAGGCGAAGGACTGCTTTGAGACTGGCTGGCTGATTGGTGGTATCATTCATTGAAATGAGGAACACCAGGAAAGGATCAGGTTTGGGAGGGGAGGTCATGTGTTCAAATGGGGACATGTTGAATATAAGATACTGTTGAATTGTGTTTCTTCAAATTCATATGTTGAAGTCCTAACTCTCCAGTGACCTTATGTGGAAATAGAGTTGTCGAGTTGTAGCTATAATTAGTTAAGATGAAGTCATACTGGAGTAGTGTGGGTCTCTGATACAATATGACTGATGTCCTTAAAAATGAGGAAATTTGGACACCAGAGACAAGAATGCGTAGAAAGAAGATGTTGTAAAGAGATACAGGGAGAAGACCACTATCTATGAGCCAAAGAGAGAGGACTAGACTAGGTGCTTTCCTCACAGGTCTGTGACACTTGACATCTTGATCTTGGACTTCCAGCCTCCAGAATTGTGACGCAATACATTTCTATTGTTTAAGCCACCTAGTTTGTGGTACTTTGTTACAGCAACCATAGCAAATTAATATAGATGCCTTTGAGACATTTGAGTGGAGAGGTAAAATAAGGAACTAAACAGATGCATCTATGGCTCAGAGGAGAGGTCAGGCCTGGAGTCATTCATGTAAATGGCAGTTGAACTAACTCGCCATCCTGTGGGTGAACAGCAGGACCATGGAGGCCCAACCATCTCCTGCAGAGTCCACACCCTCCTACTCGTGGAAACTCCCTTTTTTTGGCCATCTGAAATGGTGGAAGTGTAGTCCACCCAATCCCACAACCCTGCTACCCCTTCCTCTCTCAGCTCTGCCACTTCCATTCTGCTCCTGTCTCCCAGTTCCAGCCAGAGGTTTGCATAAGCAGACCTTCCTGTTTGGACTTCAGAAGCTATGGATATTCAGAGAGCAGACAATCATCTGCTTGACTTAATGGATGTGAGGACAGATTAAATATTCCCTGATCTTGAAGGGGAAGGGGTACATTTGGAATACTTTTCTGTTACTTGAGATGGGGAGGAAGGTACGAAGGTTGTTTTTTCACAACTCTACTTCTCCCTGGGCCCCAAGGAATACATTATTTTTAGCTTTCCTTGATATCATTGCCCACTTTTGTTGCAGTGCCAGATTGGATGACCTGAGGCTCCTGCCTGACAGCCTTAGGGAAGATGGGGGTAGGGGGCTATTCTGAAATCCAAATGGGAGTGGGGGTGAGGAACAGCAGAGAAAAGGCATCCAGGGGTGGGAGTTGGGTTGTTTAGTGCTTTTTTGTTATCAGCAGTAGGTTCTACTTATCAATTCTGGGAAAAGAGAAAAAATCTGATTTGTTACCTTATACCCATTGCAATTGTCCAGATAGAGAGGGAGAGGGTGGTATATTATAGCCAAATGGCCCAAGTCTCAAAATCAGATTCTTTCCTTCCTTCCTTCCTTCCTTCCTTCCTTCCTTCCTTCCTTCCTTCCTTCCTTCCTTCCTTCCTTCCTTCCTTCCTTCCTTCCTTCCATTCATTCTGTCCTCCTTCTCTTGCTCTCATTTCTTCCTTCTTTTCCTTTTCCTTTTCTTAAAGAGGGTTGAGGCATGATGATCAGAGTAACCATGGAGAAGAAAAAGGCCACCCTGATCTTGAGGTAGAAAGGATATAACACACAAAAATTAGTCTGGAGAATGTAGGAAAAGCAGTGTTTCAGAGCACATTCAGGTTTTAATCAAAACAGACAAATCAAGGAAATGTCAGGTGAGAGCTGAAAACACAGAGGAACTTAGCTGCTCTGAAGCAGTAGTATCAGGGGCATGAAGGATGGGTGTGGGAAGGTGGAGAGGCCGTGGGCGGGGGTGGGGGTGGTGTTAAGGGATCTAGATACGTCAGGGATGGTGGTGCTCTTGGGAACACATGTCCCGGGGCAGACTGTGATTAGCGCATTGATGGGAACAATAATTTGAGCTGGCAGATTAGGTTTTGAAGAGAAGTGGCACAGAACCCATCAGCCAGATTATTCTGTAGTCCTAGATGATGGCCAATCTCAAAACCACAGCCTTTGTGCTAAGTGTCAGGCACTAGCTAAAAAATGTGCCCAAACTGAGTTGATAATCGCAAAATGTTCATTCTACAAGATCTGTTATCCCATTTCTGTGGCTATTTACAAAGGAAATAATTGACCAGATAAAGACTTATGTGTATAAGAGGATATCCATTGTGATGTTACATAGTATAAAAATGTGAAAAATGCATTTTTCTGAAACTTTTTGCTTTTACTCTTTGGGCACCACTCTTTTGGCATCTCTGCATACCTCTTTGTCTCTTCTTGGCAGAGGTAGTGGGGGCACCACCACTAAGTGGTAGGTACTCACCCTGCAGTGAGTGGTAAACCGGAGCATGCCTGGCTCCCTCTAGATGCCGTCTTTTGCTGGCTGCTGGGACAACAGTGTCCCAGACTAGCAGTTTTGTTCTCTTGTCTCTTTCCCATAATCGATAGTTTTGGAAAGAAAAGACATGGGAAAAAGCAATTCTGGAAGCACTTGAAAGGGGCTCTATTTGCAGACTAAAGAAGAGTATCTAAATCACAAGTTGTTTAAGGCCTCACTCGCACTTTAACCCACTGAGACTATTGCTAGCTTCAGGCAGTGAAGAAAGTTTTCTCCTGGGCATTTCGTGATCAGTGTGTGATGGTCGTTTCTCTGCGGGAATTAAGCTCTCTCCTCACCTACTTTCTCTGTGAGCATTCCCCCGTGGTGATTATGGACCTAGGTGGTCAGAGGGCTCTGTCTGGGCAGTGTGTGCAAGGCCAGATTGCAACATCGGCCCTCTTTCGGATTTGCCACACGACAGTGGGGGGTGGTGTGTCTATGGAAAATAGCAAGGTTTGTTTCGGAACCTTTTCCAGAATGTTCAGGGGCTATTTAGCCTACTTTGTACCAACTGTCTATGGCTTTCTGGTCTGAAGATCCATTCTCTTTCATTTTAGCATTCTAAATCCCAAATAAAATCCAAACAGTGCAGTTATATACATAGACAAAAGCAATTTCAGCTAAGAGAAGAATAAACACAAGGTTTTGCTTCTCCAAATGTAATCTTGATTCGCATCTTCTTTAATCGTGGTTCAGAATGTGCTAGACTTTCTACTCCTTACCTTAAACTTGCCTCCCTTGTAAAAATTCAATATTATATGTCCTTCGTGCTCCTTTTAGAAAATGTCTATTTGACTCTTTCTTCCTCCAATTTCCAGTTCTTTCATGGGTGGAACTTTCAACACGCCCGAAGGCTGACTGGGAAACTCTGACATCTCGTTACTCCATGCTCCAGTGGCTGTTAAATTGATAGTTTCAGAGTGGATATCAAACTATCCACTCTATCAATGTTTTTTAAAAAGGGGAAAAAGATTACAGTCTGTCTAAATCAACGTGACACCTCTCTGACACGCGTCCTGCTCGCTTTCTCCCAGCGCACCCACTCCCTTTGGCTGTCTCCATATCTCCATGGCTCTCTAAGTCAAACAGGGCTTGCCGTTTCATGAAAATTGCTTCCCATTTTGCTTAGGTTTCTCTTAATTTTCTCTTCTCCTCTATTTATCGTAGGGCCAAGGATTCACCCTGAGCTGCCCCGACATGGGTTGGGATTTGACCAGGCAGACAGAGTATTGGTTTTTCTCTTCAGTCAAATTTCTGTTTGCAGCGCATGCATTTCCTTTGCTGAATTTCCAGCAGCAGTTTGCAGTAAGGGCTGCTGCTGCTCTGAGCCTTTTTGGGTGTTTCTTTCATTCTCTCTTCACATATCGAACTCATTTTGTGTTGAAAGGTTCTCAGTCTCCACTGGCCTGGGGAAGGTGGAACCTATCACATGTTGGCAGAGTTGCAGTGCACTGGGCTTTGAACTTTTAAAATTCTTTTTAAAAGTCTAAATCTTCAAAGAAAAGAAGAGAAGCTTCTGGTACATTTAGACAATGCAATAACAGGAATGACCTGAGTTTAAAGATAAGGGTTAATGCTGTGATGCCAATTCTTGGACATAACTTCCCGGGAACCATTAGACTGGCCAAAGCTCTGTGATTTTAAATGTCTTTCAAGGTAATCTTTTTGAGTTTGAAAAAATGGGAAAATAGAAAGAGCAGGGTATATGACTCTTTCAGTAATTTATCCTAATGCAAACAAACATGATATTTAGAACTCTCAGAAGCTCTCTTCAGAGGTAGGATTCAGCCTCATGCACTGCTACTAACTCCTGCTACTGCCCTTCCAATGTGACGCTCTAGTTAGAAAAACAAAGTGCTGTGAAGATGTCCACTATCTTCCCTCTCAATTAAGATGCACAGACTGTTAGCACATGCAGCAGTTATTTCACAGGTATTCCTTGTCCAGCTGTGATTGTAGAGTCACATCCTCACTGCTTGCGATTTAGCTCAGCGACTAGGAAATGGCAATGCTGCCGAAGAGTCAATCTCTCTACAGCTTATTATCATCCTCTGAAAAGTAAGTACAAATGTAATATCATAATAATCATGGACAACAATGTAACTTCTTCAAAAGCACATTACATGTGTGCAAACTGGATCTAAACGTATGTATGAAGTGGCGACTCTCTTTTTCTCCATAACCCCTGCAAAGCGCTTATCTTTTGCCCCTATGTGCTCATGCACCTCCCCCTCACCCAGTCTACACACCTCCACCGTCTGTCTTCTCTGTCAGTGTGCTTGTCTCAGTTATATATTGAGAGAGAGTATCTGATCACATCAGCTGACACTGGAGTTGGGTTTCTTAACCTGGGGTCTATAAACCCCTAAAATTGTATGCAAGATTCTGTGTTTGGGGATCTATATGATTTATTCCATAAAGAGGACCCACAGCTTTCATCTGATTCTTAAAATATTCTAAGATCCCCTAAATCCTTCAAATCGTTGCAAAAATATTTTTCATTAGAAGGCCTTGCTAATTTAAAGTCCTGTGTGTGTCATGGTGGCATTTCAGGAAGTTTAAGGAAGATAGTTTGAGGCACAGGGGCGCCAGCTTTGCAGTCCTCCTATCAGCGGCACCGCACCGGCCTGCTCCTTTATCCTTCAGAATCTTCACATAGCTCAGTGCTAGAATACTTGCCTTTTAGAACTGTTGTTGGGTACGTGCCCTGAGAAAATGTGCCTAGTTCTTGTGTGTTGAGCCTGCTCCTTGCGGACCCAGTGTGTGCACGTGGACCGTGGACACGGCTGCTCTGCCACAGGCTTTTAGGTTATTTAGGAAGTGAAGGGTAGGGAGAGAAAAAAACCAGCTTTTATTGTTTGTTAATTTGGGGAAGAAGTGTTTTTCCCGAGTTACTCAAATGGCTAAAAAAAAATATCAGTATTTGTCTTTTGAAAATAAAAACAAATTTAGAGAACAAAAGAAAAAATAAAGCATGTGACAAAACCAATAGCAGGTTCTTTGGAGAGGGGGTGCTACTTAAATGAAAAAGACATGACTAACTTGACTAAGGAAAAATTAAAGAAAGTACAGATAGAAAAAAAGAAAAAGAATTTACCTATGTTTATATGTTGTAGGTTTTAAAGTCTGTACATCAATACAAAGTCCTGAGAATCAAGCTTTGAAGCTTTGCCCTTTGTCTGATGTAAGGGGTGGATACAGATGAAGGTCCGGAGGCTGGGACCATTGTCTGGCGGGCAGGTTTCATAACAGTGTGGCATGCAGAGTGGCTTCTTGCATGGCGACTCCCAGACAGAATCCTGGGCCTGAAAAAAAATTTTTTTTAAGCCTATGCTGGTCTCATACTAGTCATTTGAAGAACCCTGTCTTGGCTGTCTGTGAAGGAAGCACTATCACCTCAGGAGAAGGCAGTGTTCAGGTCTGACTTCGAACAAAGAAGGGCTGTCTGCCAACACCCAATTCCTCTTCACTTGTCTCCAATCTACTAGGGTAGTTTGTTAAGGACTTTGTCCTCAGGCAGATTAACCTGAAGCAAAACGAATTGGGGGAGGATTGAATTTCGAGTCAAAGATGTAGCTACTATTTTTTCCCTGAGGTAATTAGCACACTTTTTCTAGGAAAAGTAAACTGTGTGGAGAACATGGGTCCTCAATCATCAGCTTGCAACTCGTGCCTGGTGACATGAATACTCCTCCAAATAATGACTGCTTGTCAGGGAGACAGCCTTCTGTACGTGGCTTTCACATGGATTCTTCGTTTATAGACAGGTTTCACAAAAGCTTTTGCTGTATGATTTACTCTAAAAAAAACTTGTCTCTTCATAGCTGACCGAAAAAGGAGGATCAGGAGAGTGGAGGATTCTGTCATAAGTTTTATAGACACTCCAGACAAGCCTGGAAAAACAGCCCATTTAAATAACCACTCTATGGATCCATCAAACTGAGCTGAGACATGCCTCAGTACCCTTGTCTCTATTTCAAAACCAAGCTTTCAGATAAAGAGCAGGGTAAGGAAGGGTCTGCAATCAGTTCATACCTGGGAACTTTTCTCAAATGAGGATGCTGGAAAAAGTGTTGAACAGAGCAGGCTGAGACACAGGAGTTGAATTTTATCTCTGCTTCACACAGAAGCCTACGGTTGCTGCCCACAGGAAAAAGTGGCTTTTCTTCTGGCAGCAACACTAATGCATGGACGAAGGGGAAAGACTTCGCCATCAAACGCATCTCCAGGGTTGGCATCTGCGGCGAAGGCTCTGTGCTCGCCTTGCACCCTCCTCTAGGAGGTTTGCAAACTGCCAGAACTCACGCCGGTTTTGCTCAAACAGTGGGAAGTTGGGCGTTTGTTATGAGCAGTTAATTATGTATCTGTTGTTTGGGTCAACACCCTAATTCCATTTATCCTTTGATTTTTCTGTTCTGCTGATGAAATAATTCGAGGACAGACCTGGAACTTGGGGCTTAATAGAGAAGCCTTTTATGCTGACTACAGGTGGCAAATCATCTGGTTAGGCTGACCATGAATAAGAGATTTTTGGTTTCCGGTGTTATTTATTGTGAGGTAGTGATCTCAGTGCTAGGAGCTACGTGTAAATTCTGCTTTGTGTTACGGGAACAAAAAGGTCAAGGGACGTGAAATAGCTCAGTGGTTGTGTTTGGTGGTGGGTGTTAATAGAGCAACAATTGAAGAAAATATAATGGAGGCTTTAAGGTAATGGGAGGAACACTCTTCCAGTCAGGGCTCAGAGCAGAACTTGTTCTCTTCTTTGCAAAAGGCCAGAAAAGCTTTTAAGACCCCCTCCCACTGCCTAGACACAAGGCAGAAGCTGGCATTGTTAGCAGGCACATTTTGTTCTGAACTTTAAGAGCAAGAGTCATGTGTCCTGGCTTCCTAGCATTTGCAGGAACCCCTTCATTAACATAACACGAATAACAAATGTTTTATAAATGTAGTTGACTTAAACTTTTATCTTTACATTGGATCTTAGAACAGTTGTCCAGAGAGAGACCAAGAATTCCTTGCTACTATTGGCACCAATACAAGGAGGGGGCCTGTCACCTGGTTGACATGGGGTGCCAGTGAGCTCCGTGTGCAGAAGAGCATGAGGCTGGGACGGAGAGCCGCACACAGAAGGGACTGACGGCCACTTACATATGGGAACCGGAAGCATGCTGGGAAAAAGGTGAATGCTTTTCTCTTCCGTAATTCTTTACACAACTCGGGAATTCACCCATGTCCCTTGAGGAAGGCACACAGATGGTCCCAGAAAAACCTTATAATTAGATTTGTAAGACACTTCTGGTTTGTTTTTGCACAGGTTAATTCTCTGATAGACTCTGTATGGTTCATTTCAGAGTTTTCTCAATTAATTTTCTTGGCTGTTTTTGTAAATTTCCAAGTCAACAATTTGGTTGTTAAGGAGAAGCATCTGCACCAATTGGACCTCACATTGACATTCAAGTGAAAAATGAGCAAGGTGGACAGGCAAATAGGATCACATATAGATGGGAGCCAGAACCAGACCTGAAATTATGATCAAGTAGTATGAAATAAGAAGAATCAGCAGTTATTCCAATGCTGAGATTTTTCAGAGTTAAATTCTAAATATTCTTTTTTTTTAGGTTTTTAAAAAATATTTTATTTACTTATTTTTAGAGAGAGGGGAAGGGAAGGAGAAGGAGTGGGAGAGAACATCAATGTGTGGTTGCCTCTCATGTGTTCCCTACTGGGGACCTGTCCTGCAACTCAGGCATGTGCCCTGATTGGGAATCGAACTGGTGACTGTTTGCTTCACAGGCCCGTGCTCAATCCACTGAGCTCCACCAGCCAAGGAAAATTCTAAATATTCTTTCAGTCTCCATTAGCAACAGCCTCCTAATCATTTTGCCTGTTTCAAATCTTGCCCCACTGTGGCTTTGGTGATCTTGCTGACTTTTCTGTATGGCATAAAAGGGTCTTCATGATCTTCACGTTCAGCCACGTGTCCCTCAGGTTTCTAAACGTGGCAGTCTATGGCCTGTTAATCCTGAAGTACTTGGAGTTTTCCCAGCCTTCCCTGCTCTGCCTTGTCTCTTTGCGTGGAGAAGTGTCTCTGCCTAGATTCCTTCCCCGGCTTTCCCATTAGCCACCTGGCAAGGGCCTGCTTGATCTTAAAGCTGAAGCTTAAACATTTCTCTTTCTATGGACCTTCTAGGCACATGTAGTTGCTCAATATATGAATAAACAATTAAAGAGCAAGAAAATGAAGAGAGTGAACCAATGGGCTGACTGTTGCCATTTCTGTTTACTTAGAAAGATTCCATAGAATCCCCGAAAGACAGTGCTGCCTGGGTAGAGGCATGATGAATCTGTACTTTCAGAGTGTGGTACTTTCAGTGTGGGAGCAAACATGGCACTTCCTGGGTCAGCTTTGACAAACTGCTTTTCTCATTCTGCTTTAGAAGGACTTGAAGATTGATTTCTTCCTCCTCTCTAATATCACTATCAGCATCTAACATCTAACCTTTACAAAATCAAAACTGATGAAAACAAAATAATTCAATGTGGAGAGCCTGCCAGAAGACAAATGGATTGTGTGCAGTATGTTTGGTTGTGTGGGTGCAATCTATCTGGGTAATTATTTGTGTACATGAATAGGCTCAAAAATCTCTGAAGACCAGGCCTTCGCAGATAAGTCAAAGGTACTGTTTTTTATTTCCTCTGTGAAGAACATATCCTCCAATCATTGCTTTTTATTTCTCCCTTTAAAGATGTTCAGTTAGGGAGACTTGAGGATTAACTACAGAGGTGGGTGTCACAGAGCGGTGAAACACCAGATATGCCGGAGAAATATGGCGGAGGGAGGGAGAAGCTGGGCCCATGCGAGACGAAGAAAAATGCACTGGGACACAGGGTGTGCAGTGCGCCGCTGAGGCGGCATCTCTGTCCTCGTCCTCTCATCCTTTCCTGCAGCACGATGCCCCCAGGACAGGCTGCAGTGTTTGTTTACAAAGATGTTGTGCAGGTCAAACTAGGATCTCTGTTCCTCACTTGGCATTTTGTGCATTAGGGGTTGTCTGTGTAAAGTTAAGTCCTCAATCAGTGTTCTTCCTTAGCTGAGCATGCTCCTTGGTAGAAGCTGGGATGAGGTGTAGTCTCCAGAATTTTAGGTATTTGCTACAAAATAATTTTAACATAGCCCAAATAAAATACATGTGAAAGGGGTATGGATTACCATGGCCTCTGTTCAGGGTGTCCCAGAATAGGTGCACTATTCCCCCTGCTAGGCATTTGGGCTCCCAGCCCTTGTCTTAGTGCTATAGGATGATATGTGCTAGTGGTTCTTTGCTCAGAGTGAGGGATACAGGGAATGGGCCCTGTCCAGGGCACACAGAGGCATCACTCCTTCTGGGCAGTGCCAAACCAGGAGCAGGCTGCTTGTGATGGGCCACCCTTGCCCTCAATGCAGGGAGAACCCTGCACTCTGGGCCTTGGGGAGGGACAATGCTCCCCCAGTGAAGGGCAGAAAGTCTGTGGGGGACTGTTCTGCTGCCAGCTGGTTCTTGGGCAATCAGAGCCCCTCTGGGACACTTTTGTTAGGATGTGTGTTGTTCTTGCCTGCCTGGCTCCTCAGATTTTGCCCCATCCTCAAGAACCCCAAATCTCTCTCTCTCTTTTTCCCTTTATTCTCTCCAGCCTGGATGAAATGCTCTTCTACTTTGTGTACCTGGTATAATGTCTTAACAGGGTTTAGTCTTCTGGAAACTAAACCATAAAGAGACCTTTATTTTTGACCGTATTCCTCCCCTGAGTCAGGAAACACAAGATTAAATATCTGTTTTAATAGGCAAGTTGGTGGGAGAGAAAATAATTTACTAACATTCCACAATATTATCCCACCTTATAAAATTATAGATTGAATTCTAATGTAAATGTACATCATATATAAGTATCTATACATAATATTAAGGAGTCAAGGATAAATAGTTTGGGTTTAAATTTTGTTTTAGATGATTGACACCCATGTGACTAATTAGTAGAGAGTTATCTATGAGAGGGGACCGCCCAAAATCCAGAATTATTTTTTGGAGGGTGGGTCCCTTGTAGTACAGGCTTCTCCCACTAGGTGTGTTCTAGGAACCCTTCTGTATCAGTGCACCAGATGGCATTGTTGTGAGAGGCTGCATTTGGCCTCAGTGAATTTTTTTGAAGACTCTTTCAGTGTCTTTGCCCATTTCATGAAGGGGAATCTATCAGGACACCTGCCCACACTGTGCTGAGTGTTCAGCAGTTTTTGACGAAAAAAAACATCATGACCTCTGTGCCCACCCTCCTTATTCACCGAATCTCACTCCAGCAAACTTTTTTTTCTTTCTCCTGATGAAAAAGTCCTCCAAGGGAAATGTTTTGCCAGTGTGAAAGAGGTAAAACAAAAAATGGCAGAAGCACTAAATGGCATCAAAATCGGTGAGTTCAAAAACTGTTCTGAGCAGTGGAAAAAATGTCTGGATAGATATATTACATCAAATGGAGAGTACAAGGTGACTGAAGTTTAAAATATAAGAATAAGTACACTGCTTTTTTATAGATAAATTCCATTTTTGGGGGAGTCCCCCTTTGTGTGCACTTCCTCAAGCAGAAGAAGAGAATCTGGTGTTCACTCCTCACACGGCTCGCCCTCCTTTCAGCTTCGCCCTGTGGGCAGACCCTGCCCGGGCAGAGCTGTGCTCCCGGTCTCCACATTATACTCTATGTGCAGGACATTTCTCTCGCCATTTCCAAGGCAATTTTAATTGGTAGCCCCCCAAAAGACTGAGTTTTGAAGAAGCCGGGCCTTTGAATCCTAGAGATTTATCTGTCTGAGAAGCTCTGGCATCGTGAGTCACTGTGAAGCTATGTGTAGAGTAAGAAAGAGAGCTTTTCTGTGTGATGAGATTTTCTGTACATTTTCTACCGAGGGAAAATGTATCGTTTTTTAGACCAGAAAAATCCATGAATATGTTTAACAAATGTGCACTCCCCACCTGTAAAATAAATCATGCTATTTAGTAAACTACCTCCAAATACATCTTAATATGTTAAAATATGAAAACTAATGGCTAGTCATAAAAATTGAAAGGAAAATATTTTGAGCAAAAGATCTATAAAGAAAAGATTTTGCTTAACGTTAATAAATGGGATTTGGAAGACGAGTTATGCTCTTACACAGTTTCTTGCATTTATAAAATAATAGGCTTATGAATCTTCTTTTGCTTGACAGGGTCAAGTAATGTATGGATTTCCTTTCCTCTCTTTTTCAACTGTTTTGGGTTCACTGGAACTGTGCTGGTTGCTCTAATGGAGAGTTATATCTCATGCCTGGTAGAAACATGAGAACTGTGATACCCTTAGAAACAGTGAGTCCGGAATTTGTCCCCAGTGAGTCTTCAAAAATACTTTCCCCTTAGGAGACTTAAGTATACTGTAAGCTTGAGGGTTATTTACTTATTTATTTTCATGAGGCCAGCTGGTTGATTTTGGATTATGCCATTTACACTCTGGTTTCTTTTTAAAAAGTGGTCATCTTTTGTAACATGAGTAAACCCTTGCCACAAAAAGTTGCTGTCTAAAACAAATATATATATATATAAACATTCCTTTGTTTTAATCTATAAATTGGAAAAGAAAAGATATTTCTCGCTTGAAAAGTTATTCTGGTGGTTATTTAAGACTAGAATGGTAACAATTTGAGAATTGTAATGATTGAGAATATAGTAAAAAAAAACAACCCTGCAGTTAAAGTATGTTGGAGAAATTCATCCCCATCATTAATTGCTGCATACAATTGTAAAGTAAAGGAGAGGAAGATGATGATGGTGATAATTTTGATGAAGTGGTCTTTAATTATTGATTCACTTTTTCCTAGCCATTTATCTTCCCACACCTGGAAAGTGTATATGGCATCAAAAGCAATTGTGCTGATCCTGCAGGGGAATGTGGAATGTTGTGATATTATAGTATTGATTTTTTTAAAGATCCCATGTATATAACCTTGTAGTTTAAAAAAATTTTAGATAGAAAAGATGCAAATATTTAGTTCTTTGGCATGTAAATGTCCTTCCTCCCATTTCAAGGTGGCCTTTGCTCATTTATGTAGATCAAATCCATTCCTGTTACTTTGAAATAATTTGTCGAGCTCATCATTTTATTTTCATCTGGACTAGTTGGAAGGCTGATCTGTTCTCTACCAGCTTCAGGCCTTCCCATATCCATCCTTTTAGCATCTCTGTGAAAAACAGGGTCAGTTATCCCTAATTTTCCCATAAAGAAACCAATGTTATGTACTCCAAACGAGTATGGAGCGCCCACATCTTGGGCTCTGTACTTTATTTTATCATTCTCTGAATGCTCTCTTTAAGCCAGAGCACTTCATAGGTATATTTTTAACTTCTAACTCATTGTCCTTGAACTCTGCCTGAATTCTTAGTGTGAACCATTTAGGGAAATTGCTTGTTAGTGTACCTGTCACCCAGCTCTTTCTCTGGTTTAGTGAGGTGCTGTCTGGATTTCAGGGCTAGGAAGGCTTATACCTCAAAATTGTGTTTCTCTTCAAAATTCTATTGCATTGTTCTGTGCCTAGCAGTTTTAGTAGGGGGTAGAATATATAATGGTTATGGAGTAAGAGTTATATTTTCAGCCAGCAATGGCTTTAAAAATCAAAAGGCATCTTGTGTCATTTTTTAATTGAGGGAGTCTCTAAACATATTGAATGATATACCTCATTCAATAAATATGATATTCTTAGCACTAAGCATCTTGTTATGTCTTTGATCCACAACTACATAAAACTTTAAATCTTAGATAAAATGAATATTCCAATATACTGAATTTGAGGACAATTTTTTTCAGTATTAGAATCCTTCAAGAGTGTTTTATCTCAGAAGCAGTATAAACTTTTGAAGTTCTCTCTTTTTTTCTTTCAGTCCCATGTAAGTGCATATTATCTATATGATTAATTATTCAATACCACTTCCTTTACTGTAAAGTGAACATGATAAATGAGAATAATTGCCAATAATTTTATAACAATTCACAGCTTTGGGTGGATTTAGCAAGTTTGAAAATGGATCTAGCTACCCAGACTCACTTCATCTGTGTAATTTCTTGGGAAAGAGTGATCAGGAATGTTTTCATTTATTGTTTTGGTTTTTGTTCTCTTTGCTTCCAGCTGATAGATCTGGGCACTTGCTTGAGAGTGTCAAGCCATGGGTTCCAGGTGCCACAGAATTTGTGGTAACATTTATTATACTAAAAAGTAATAATTGCTGTAAGTAAGGATCAAATTCTTCAATGATATCTACTTAAAGTAAATTAGTTGTAGAATTAGCTTTAAAATAGACTATTTGGTACCCCAGGCTTTAATTAAATTAAATGAAGGGCCATGTTCAGCAGAAGTAAAATAAAATGTGAACAGTTGTATATGAGCTTATAGGGAGGGAGTAAGGCCTGCATCACCACTGGAACATCTGGCCCGGCAAATCACATCCGTGGTGGTCATATTGCCGTAAGAGCCATGAATTTGAATAATACTTCCTATGACTACTTTTAATTTATGACATGGTAGAACTTCCAATTAAGCTCTTAAAATGTAATAGAAAACTAAAGGTTGAACGTTTGTATCTGCTGCAGGCTTCTCATAGAGAGCATCGTGGGGATACTTTTCATGTAGTTTTACTAATTGCAAATGCAGTTGTTGGTTTTCTCTTGTTTCAGCTCCCA
Source organism: Artibeus jamaicensis (assembly GCF_021234435.1). Classification (NCBI taxonomy): domain Eukaryota; kingdom Metazoa; phylum Chordata; class Mammalia; order Chiroptera; family Phyllostomidae; genus Artibeus; species Artibeus jamaicensis. The sequence continues at coordinate 37,136,012 of NW_026521812.1, read as the reverse complement.
CTGTGCATCTTTCCCAGAACTTTCCAGTGATTTGAAGGGCTGTCTCCCCCTCATTTCCATGTTTATTATAGATCTGGAGAGTGATCGTATGTGAAGATTAATGAGAGAGATATTCTTAGAGACACCCAGATCTTTAGATTCAGGCTTTGAAACTTCTTGCTGTTACCCTGGGAATTGCCAAGGAACCTGCCATCATGAGAGTAACCTGGCTTGTGCTGTGAAATGAAGCTACTCGATTTTAAGCTTCTTTAGGGCAAGGGCCACTCCTTGTTCTGAGCAGACCTTCTGCAGTCTACAGAAACCTGGATGTGGCGCCACACTGGTGGTGCAGAGGGAGTGGGTCAGTTCTCGCTTCCAGCATTGCTTTCTGCTGTTTCTTCTACTGAGTCCGTGACTTACATTACGTGTTCGAAGCCCAATATTTGACTGTTTTTTGAAAGTCCTGGCTAAGTTACATCTAATTAAAGGAATTGAAACACGCCTGAGAAACAAGATCCAATTGATTTAAGCCTTTGGGTTATTAGATGAGATCCTAATTTTTATAGTGGTGTACTCCTGAACCTCTAGGATAGAGAGAGAAGTGGGTGGAAACACATGGTGAGTTTGAGCTGGAGTAGTCTGGTTCCTCTGCATAGTCAAATGTATGGTCTGATTTCCTTAGACTTTTCAATTGACTGGAGAGATTCACGGGCTTGAAGAATGTCAAGGGAGTTCCAAGGGGTACTCAAATGCACCCAAGTCATCTAGTAGCTTACAGTCCAATGTCCCACTAAGTGTTCACTTAAAATAGAGTCCCTGTTTCATATGCAGCTACAGAGGACATAACACCATTTTAAAGATCTGTGGACCCCTGGGTGAGGTAGGCCAGGGAAGGGTCAGTTATATTGCTATAGTAACCACTTCTCATTCCATACTCCATCTCCAGCCTCAAATTATAACCCTTTTAAAAAATCTCTTTTCTATTAATCACTCTTCACATAACTCCAGTTAAGGGTGACTCCAACCTAATTGATCAAAGCAGGGTAATATAAGGCCAGTATTTAAAAAACAGCTATTGAATCTTGTTTAATTGAAAATATGGATTATCTTCAGTAAGCAATACCACTCAATCTGTTGGAAAGATCATGCATGTGGAGAAATATAAATTTGGATGTGAATCCTGTCTCTACTTCTTGGATGTGAGACCCTGGGGAAGTTATATTTCAAATCTCAGTTTACTTTTCTCTATGATGGGAATAAAGGTACCTCATAAAGCTTTAGAATTAAATAAGGTGATATAGTAAATTGCTTGGTGTATAGAAGTCATTTGATAAATGTTTCCTGGTGCCAGTTCAAAGTTGAGACTTCTGATTCACTTCTTTAACCTGGGCAGAAGTCTTGCCTTCATTTGGGGTGTACATGCCTCCATGTGACTCTTGTGGCTGCATTAATGGTGAGAGAGGCTAGAAAACAACCACGCTCATTTTAAATGGTTTAATTCAAAACCATTTGATATCCTCATTAAGTGCTTGATTACTTTTATTCTGTTACTTATGTGATAGCTTCTATCATGAATGGATTCCCTGAGGGTAACTGTGTTAGTCTCTGAGTGTAGCTGTTGATAGTTAGCCTATCTTTTTTCACTTGGCCAGAAGCTGCTTATCGGGGGCATTGATAAGCATTAAAGGACTTTATTTTTCTGGAAGGGTCATGATGCCCACTATGTAGCCCTCTTCTGAGAATAACAGCTCTGAACATTCTTCTCTGCCCAGAGGGCATGGCTCCCACTGCCCAGTTTTAGCAGTCCTTGTCCTGCTCTGGTGGTCTCAGTGGCTTGCCCGGGGCTCCAGGCCCTGTTGCAGGTAGCCATACAGGGCCTGGTCACTTCAGACACCTGCCTCTGAGGGGAGTTGCCGTGAACTCTGCCTTAGGAGGCATTTGGTTATAGGATGCCTTTGCAAACCTCTCTAAACCTCAGTCTTTTTGTCTCTTTCACACAACATGTTGTGGGGATTTAAGTGAATGAGTTAGTTCTGGATGCAGTATTGGCTCAGGATAATGTTAGTGAAGTAGACGGAGTTTGTTGGCTTTGCTTCTTCACAGCCTCCTTGTGTTCACACTCTGCCTTGACCCCAGCCTTGGCCACATGATTCACTTTGGCCAATGGCATATGGGAGAAATTGACTATGTGTTAGAGTTCTGAGCCTAGGCGTTATATTAGGAGCCTCACCTGTCTCTGCCCTCTGTTTTGACCACCAGTATGGAAAGAATAGGTGCCAGCTTGCTCTCTTTTTTCAGGATGATGAGAGATACAGGGAGTAGAACGGCCCTAGCCCCATAATGAGAAGCGGGGCCACCCAGCTTTTGCAGCCTGAAGCAGGGCTGCCCGGAGAACCCAGCCTGGATCTGTTGAGCTGGAGCCAGCACACACATGTATGAATGACAGTGAATGGTCATTGTTCAAAGGCAAAGGCTTGGGAGGTTTGTGATGCAACCAGGGAGTTAGCTATTATTATCACTATTGTTTCTGAGAAAACACAAGTATTATTAGGCTAACAAAAAGCAAGGAGGCTCCTTGAGTTGGGTGATTGCTGTGAATGGCGCTGCGCCCTCCATCCCCAGGCCCTGTGTGGTCAGGAGTGCTGGGACTCATGATGTTCCTGTAACCAGCACGCAGGCACCCAGGCAGCTTCCCTTTCTCCAGTGTCCCTGCAATCAACTCTTATCACCAAGGGTGTTGCTTTCTGGTGATTCCAAGGATCTTGACTAATACACTCAAAAAATAGCCAAAAGAATGGAAAAGTACTTACATGGGTTAATTCACATCCTTTTTCTTTTTTTAGTATTTCTCCTAAACGAAAAATCTTGCCGCAGTGGATGCATTTAGCCTGAGAGTTGAGGCATTTTATTCTTGAAACCTTTCCTGAACGCGGCTGGCTTTCTTTGTGCTGCTGCTTCTCCAACTACAGAGCCCTAATGATGCTTGCCACACCCAGCTTCCTCCCCGTGAGTTGGAGGGGATTGATGAAACTGTTTGCAGAGCGCTCCCAGCCTCTCTGAGGAAAAGGCACAGTAGTCCTAGAAATGTGGATATCTGGATTCAGCACTCATTTGTCCCTGTGTATCTACCTCAGATCGTTTGGTATCTTTGAGGCAATAATTTGGAAGGCGCAACCTCATGCCCTTCTCTTAGTAAAGAACAGCGTTTTGCTTGGAGCTGAGATATTTTTGCCACCCTTTTGGCCTTGTCGAGCTTTTTAACGATCACTTCCATGCTGCCTGTCTCTAATCTGCTGAGAGATGCTGTCGGTACAAACTCTACTGTGAGACTGTGAGAAAATTACACCACAGCCCACATGGAAGCCCTGCTTTTAGGTTCCAAGATGTCTGTTGGGACGGCTGTTAAGAACATGTGTCTAAAGAAGGAGCTCATTCTAATTCTTGGTGCATAGGTGAGTTAATAAGTGTGTGCATTGAGACCAAGAGCTGATGTATCAAAGATGTGGCTCTCTATCACCTCAGGGGTGTTCTTAATAGTGGCACTGGTTTTTTTCTCCTTTCATTTTCATCAAAATGTATCAAGGGCTGTCATTGCTTCTCAAAAAAAAGCACTTATTAATATGTATAAGGTGAGACTGCTCCTTTCTAAGAATTAACTTTACTCACAATCATTACATTCAACCATAATGCATGTGGAGAAAAAAGGTAACACACACACACACACACACACACACACACACACACACCCTAAACAACAAAAGAACAGCATAGCTATGAACTTTTCCAGGGCAGAAAATGTCATACATTAATGCAGAATAAAATGCAGTCCTCTGCTTCTTATTTTCCCCTCTGTGGTTGTAGCATTTGCTAGGTAATATCTTTTTTTTTCTGAGCCTAAACATATCAGTAGCTCAGTAATAGTATGGGAGCATTGTTAGAGCCTCATTCCATTTATTTTAGATGGGTGACTCCTATTTGTCTTAGGCTATGACCTGTATTTTGTTTGTACCTGTTTTAAGTGCTCAGTGGTCAGTTATTTAAAACATCCACTTTTCAGAAAGTTATGTGAACCTATTTCTCACAAATATCATGTTTTAATTTCTCTTTTGTTGAAACAGTTAATCCTAGGAACATTTAGCCCATGATTTACTGGGAATTTACTGAATAAAGGCGCCTTGAAGAATCACCAAAAGGTAAAAATCCAGCCTTCATTCTGCGTAATAACAGTAAATAATCCCTGAGTGCTTGCTAAGCAGGTAGTTCTTAATACTACCTTAATTAATTCTCAAAGCAAGATTTTGGGTTGAGTATTAATTATTGTTGCCCATATGTTATGGGTGAAGAAATGGAAACATAGAGGGGAAAAGGCACTATTCAAAGAGCCTCTCCAACCCTAGAGCCTGGGCTTGTCGTCTGCTTGGGAGGAAGACTCAGGTTCTTTTCTTTGGGGCCTGCCTTAGTTTTCTGGAGCTGCCACCACAAAGCCACAGGCTAGGTGACTTCTACCTTAGACATTTATTTTCTCACAGTTTGGGGGCCAGAAGTCTAAGAACTAGGTGTCAATGGGATTGGGGGAGAGGGGTCCCTCTCCTTGGCTTGAAGGTGGCTGTTTTCTCCCTCTCTCTCTGCATTGTCTTTCTTCTGTGTGTGTCTGTTCTGAACCCCCTCTCTTTTTTTCCAAATAAGAACACTAGTTATTGAATTAGGGTCCACACCAACGACCTCATTTGATTTGTTACCTTTGTAAAGATGCTCTCTCCAATTGCAGTCACATTCTGAGGCACCAGGGTTAGGACTTCAACATCTAAACATTGGGGAGGACACAATTAGCCCACAGCAGGGCTCATCAAAGCTGAGTTTTTACAGATTCTTCTGTGTTCTCTCTTCCCTCGGTCTAGGCATTGGTAACGATTCCAGGCATCTCCATCTTTCTGGGAAACCTGAACTTTGGAAACTCAGTGGCCAGGAAGAGACTTGGAGGCTCCATACATACCTTCTAGCAAGACCTAGTGGCACGTGTGAGGGAAAGGGTAAGGATGGCTTTGCTACTTGGGGCGGGGGGGGGGGGGGGAGAAAATTGCAAGTGCGTGAAGCGGTACAGGAAAGGAGAAGAAAAGCTACTAGACAGATGAATAAGCAAAATCGGTGAATCACTTAATAATAAAAACTACTCCAGAGTGATGCTGCTGCTGGGATAGTTTCCGGCGACATCTCACTTCTGCCTTGTGAATGGTTGCAGGTTGGCTGTGGCTTCCAGGTGTATTTGCAGGAGAGGCTCATTCCAAGTGGTATTTGTAATACTGACACAGAGGAGGTGCCTCCAGCCTCCATCTTGTTTCCTTTATTATTTTTTTGTTTGTGGGTAAACTAAATGAAGCACAATGATATAAAAATCAGAACCATAGGAGCTCGATACTATCTTGCTCCCCCGCTCTTTTGCCTGTGGGGTCTTGGGGACTTCTCTGACAGGCTTGGAATAGGCACCGGGCAATCTGGGTTCTGATGTCACTGATGTCAGTAATCCACTAGGGGATCTCGGGGCCACTCACTGACTTCCTGTGCTTCATGTTTTAGGGCTTAGAAGGGATTTGTAATCTGCGCTCTGCAGGGATGAGCCCTGCCTTTGAGTATGAGGATAGGGATTAAATTCGATGACAAATGGGAAGATATTTTTAAACTTTGACATCAGAGTGCAGTTTGAATGAAAGGACTCTTAGAAAATTTTGCATTAGAGTCATGCAAGTTTTGTTTCCTTCCTAGTGTCGCTCTGCAGAAAACTATTTTTCTTGGTTTGGGATTTTTCCCACCATCACTCAGGATTAAGGTTAGAGCATAGAAGCGAAGTTAGTATACAGCCAGGTGAGTCTTGGTGTCAAGATTAAGTCATGCTGTCAGACCAGGAGGATTTCCCGTGGCTCGTTATTTGTGCTGCATGCAGAGAGCCTTGCTTTAGGCAATTACACCCCTCTCTGCGTGTCTCAGAACATTCGACCTGTCTCTGGACTATATATTTGAGCAATACTTTTCTATCATTTTTGTCTCGACGTGAAAAGAACTTCTCCCCCCATTTGTTGTTTTTTTTGGGGGGGCAGAGCAAATTCATTAATTTCCTTCTGTTTTATTTAAGACAGTAGAGGCAAGGGTGGGTTATAGGGGTTTGTCATTTTTGAGTCTCTCCTCCTCTCCGTTAGTGGGAAGATTTTTTTCACCTTTGATCTGCTTTTCTGTATCAGCTGCTCTGATGCTGGCTCCTCCGGGGGAGGTGTAATCAAACCGGCCAATCCCATCAACTTACCAAAAGGTTATTCAAGAAAGGGCTTACAGGCCCCTTGGCAGGGATGCCTTCAGTGACGCTGAATGGACAGATTTCAGAAACGAGTCTCTGTTTGGTGATGCCAAGTAGCCAGCTTCTTTAGGAGACCCCTCTGTTCTCCTTCCTGCCCTAACCAGGGAGCCATCACTCAGGCCCTGGGCTCCTGCAGAGACGCACGTCAGAGCACTGCTGCCTGGACCTGCTACTTCTGCCTGGGGCAGCAACGACAGCCTGGGCTGTGCCCTGGGGGGATTTTGCCTTGTTCCAGGAGTGCCTGGGGAACCTGCAAGGCTCTAGAACCCAAGGCACCCTCTGTTCTGTTCCAGCTCTCTTCTGGGATGTCCAGAGCAGAGGACTCACTGACCAAGGACTGGTCATGCCCATGATCTTCCAGGAGTTCTGCATGCAGCCAACACCAGGCTTTTAGAGGTGTCCAAACTGAAGGTAACATTCTGCCACTCAGTCTGGTCTTACTCCCCTGCAGACACCAAAGGTAATTAATATAGTAGGAGTTTCTGAGGGTTAGGGATAATGTGAAAATTACTGTCTTCTGTCCTGTGGTCAAATGGGCAGCTCCTTCGGGAATCTAAAAATTTCAGTTATCAGATTGCCTTTCTGACCCCTGCTTTCCTGTGGCATGCATGTGCCTCCCTCCCAAAAACGTATTTCAAGGCTTGGGGTGAAACATGAGAAGTATAGTTATCTAATATTTTCTTGACTTCAGAATAATGATGTCAAATGATTACTCGAGATAGAGTTTCTTGGTGCCTAAAGAGCCATAAATTTGTCCATTTGTGGAATGGAGGCCACCAGAGAATACGTCTGGTAGTTTGTAAATTCAACATTCCTGTGATGATCAGTGATTCATTTATGACTTCTCCCTTTGGGCGCACCACAGTGGAGAAACGATTACTCAACGGGAGATATATTTAATATTTTCTGCTCTCAAGTGTCAATGGCATAGCATTGTCTGCAGCCTTCTGTTCCAGAACTTCTTCATTTAGTTGAAAGGAAAATCTACCCACCTACTACTGAGTACACAGTTGGATAGCTCCCCATGCCTGGGCCCTTGTCCCTGAATCAGTTGGAGAGAAATATTTCCTCTGATGGGTAAGGCTTTGAAATAAATGGTGAAGGGGCCTGAAGAGTAAGAATTTCTTTTCATGCTTTTTGGAAACTTTTTTTGGTGTTTATTTCAAAGACTTAAGTGTACTTTGGGGGGTCCCTAATCATCATAAGCCCTGGGAATTTACTCCTCTGCAGCTGCTCCCCCCTCCCCAAGCAGCCCTGCATGGAGCAAAATAATTGTCTGTTTCTGCAAGCAGCCTCCTGTGCAGATGGAGCCTGATTAGCATGTGCGCTTGCAGCAGTCCACTGCTCTAACCACACTGGAAATCCAGCCACTGAGAGAAGTGTGGGCTTGACATTCATTAACATTCCCTGGCTCCCTGGGAAATACACATAATAGGGTAAAATTGCCATTAAGGAGAGCAACACTTGAGGGAAATATCTACTCAATAAAGACAGAGGTTCTTCTCATCCACAGCACAGGAAAAATTCAGTTGCCTTTAAGGGTAAAAGAGACAGACTCTTAATATGCGTGGGCATGGCCTGAGTTCAGCAGATCTGCAGCTCTAATGAGTCCCATCGTCCTGCACTGGATCCCACTGGGTATGCAGATATTCCTTAGGCATATATTGGTCTTTAGTAGATCCCAGAAACAGCTTAGTGGTTTCTGTTCCCAGGGTTGCCTGTGTTAACCTGAAGCAAAGGCAGACAGACATAGAGGATAGCAAACACTGACATGGAGTCCTTAGGTTAGGGCTTTTCCCCTTAGGTTGGGGCAAACAATATTTGTGGATATTCTCTTTGCTGGGGGCCTGAGGTTCCTAGTTAGATACTCCGAAGTATCGTGTGCCATGAATAATTCCTACATGAGACCTAGATTTTCTTTCACATCCCTAGGGACATTTAATTTGACTCCTTAGCCTACATAGTCCTTTGAATTTGAATGATACTCTAATAACACTAGAGGATGGTGCATTGCATGTGCTGAAATAATAAAAGAAGTTGGTATTAAGATTTGGAAAGGCTGTCCAAGATGCAGCACAGAGAGTGTTTAAACCAATTTGGGTTCCTGGACCTTTTAAACTTTTCCTTTGAAGAGATTTGAAATAATATCAGAGTTAATTCCTTATTATTGAATTAGACTTAGGTACAGGTTCCTGACACAAAACCTTAAAACCCATTTTTATTTTATCCTCACTTGACCAATGAAATGCTCCATTTAGTAGTTCTTGCCAGTAGTGTCCTTGACGATTGGCAGGGAGGAATGAGGCTTCTTGCTGAGTCTGTGTGTTGCATAAAATTATCGATGTATTGAATAAGTTATCTAAAGCAGCAGGTTTCTTAATGTCTGGTTGAGCAGTTTTAAATTTCTTCCTGGGATATAACACCAATTTGTGCACACACTATTTTGATTCTTTTATCTCAAAATGACCTTAATTTGATGTTAGGCATCTGTACTGCATTTCAATTTCATAGAAAGCAGCGCCCTGTGCTCCTTGTTAATAACAATAATGCGTTGTATTTGTACAGCAGTTCATAATTTGCCGTACATTTTCATGTCCTTTTTCTAACTTAATCTTTACTGTGTGTCTATGTGTTGAGACACATAGCCACACAGGATAGCTGGTATTGCCCTCATTTCTTTAGATGAGGAAACTGAGGCTCAGGGAAGATGAAGTTTTTCACAGCAATTTATGTAGCAATGTGTGATTTGGACTTGACGCTACACGCCCTTTGTATAATACAGAGCCCTCTCTTTGTTAGAGAAGCTCTTTCATTCTAAACATTAATTTGTTGATAAGAACCCAAGATATTGCTTTAACTATCTGCCGCTAGGTTTGGCTGTGTGTCGTTGAGTCTGCCATGCTTGCTGAATGTACAAACATACTGAGGCGGCAGAGTGATTTGTTCCTTTTTTTGGTCACAAGCAGATGATTATTAAAAAGAAGTGTTTCTTAATGGGCTGTAATGCTGGGGCTCTTGGTGTACCGACTGGGGTAGCTTGGTACTCGTTAGTGCTTCCACTTGCACCACTCTTCCTTGAGACTTAGTGATGTGTAGGATATGTTTCCTTCTCTTTTGGTCCAATGACATCACTTGATTATATAGTGGAAAAGTCTTCATCATAGTACTGTAAGTGATCTTTTATTTCATTTTACTTTTACGATCAACCCTCAGGCAAAACACTATATGTTAAATTGCAGTTATGGAGCAAAATACAACTTTTATAAACCCTGAAAACATGAAAGTTGTGGTAGAGCTGACAGAAGTCAGGAGGTGAGGATGAATGGTGGGCAGATGTGGAGGGGAAAGGAGGGTTCTAATGTCTTCATCTAACACTGGAAGGTTAAGATATCCAATTTAAAGTTGATGGAACAATATATGGAGGGTTAGCTGTTGTATTTCAAGTTATGAAGTTAAGGAGTAGAAGGACTAAAGATAATACAACTCATAAAACTTGATGGGGAGGGAAAGACAGACAATATAATTGATCTACTTTTCTCAGACTTACTATCATTGAGTCAACAGTTAATATCTATAATTAAGATACCGTGAAAGAGATGTTTAACATATTTATGACCACTAATGACTAAACTGTGACTACAAAGGGTGATGGAATTCAGAGTGGAGAGTGGACTAGAAAACTTTTCTTTTTTCATAATATTATGTACAATTCAATTTTTAAACAATGTACACAAAACACTTAAAGTGTTTTAATCAACAAAGACTTTGCCATTGTGTTTCTGACATAGATTGGTTGATGTATCTCTGTGAAGGCCCCAGTGACTGTGCTAGATGACAAAGGGACAAGGAAGGCCAGACGTTGAGTGGATTAATGAGTAAGGACTGCCGCCCTACACAGAGGTACTGACTGAGCCAATGGACTCAGCACAGAGCCCAGGACCATTAATTAGATGCTGGCCTGAGCCAGGAGGTAGCACCAATGTGGCACATCCAAGGCCTGGACCACGTGCCAGTGGGTGACCTGTTAGCTGTGGTTTCACCAACAACTCCCTTTGCTACTTGGGCAAGTTTGAAGTTCTGGAGGTCTCCCCCTCTATAAAAAGAGGCAGTTCCATTCTAGATTTCCTCCTAGCTTTGACTTTCTGTTGTTTTTACAATTCTGTTCTGTTTTTATTTGTAAAACATGCATAAATCTTTTGAACCTGACATCACAACCTTAGCTAGATGATCTAAGAGGCTACTTTAGAATAATAATGTGGTCCCTCTAGGAAAGAGCTTTGTGATACCTAACAGTTATCAATCATGGTTGTGTCCTGAACAGTAGTGATCGACTCAAGAATGTGTTAGTTTATCGCTAATAGGTTTCTGAATTAAATTACTAAAATGGTTCAAAAGAGTTTGGGCTTTGGGGAATAGGATTTACTATACATTCTTTTCCATAAATTTTTACAATTTGAACTACTGATTGCTTATTTAGCTTGTGTTTTGAATATGTTGTCAAATTTTCTTAGAACAGGGAACTTTTCAGACAGCATGGTTCAACGCTTGATCGCGTCTATTGAAACAGCTTTGCTCTGTCCCAGACTGGAATTGACCCAATCCTACTTTCTTTAAATGTTTTAACTTGTCATATTTTCATGATTTCAGTTATGAGGTTTTCAGGAATACATTGAACACATAAGAAGGTAAAAAAAATGATCTAAAAATTTCTAATGTTCTTTCTTTGCCTCTAGGTAATCAAATCATAGTCACTTTTTTGAAAGTTTGAATTTAGGTAAGAAAAGCAAAGTCCAATGAGAAGGATGATTTCCCCCCTCAAATTTATTAGGAACTTTTGACATGTTAGTGTTTGTGCGGTTGCTTACTGGAGGGACTTGGGAGGTACAGGGGAGGCGGAGTAGCTTTCCAAATAATAAAAGACCACACTGGCCTGTTTTCTGACTGTGCTCAGGTAGTTCAAACTGCTGTGCTCATCCCTGGGTGACATTGGTCCGATTCCAGGAATTCTGGTTGAATGGACATTGATTGACATATCTGTTCTTCTCCTTCTCTTGATGTTTTGTTTCCACTGGTGTTGAGCTTCCTCAGGGAGCCAGATATCCATAGATCTTTAGGCTGAAATGTGCATGAGGGCCAGACTCTGGGAGGCTGCATAGAGAGCCCCAGAGTGAAGCAGAGGCAGACGGGGTGAGGGAGAGCAGAAAGCTAGCTGAGGCAGGAAAATGGTTTTCGTGGGGCTGAGAGTGGGCAAGGGTAAAGGAGACAGACAGGAAATCACACAAATAACTGCATGCCAAGCCATTTACATACATTAATCCTCACAGCAACTAAGGTAGGTATTAAAAGTGATAAGGCTAGGTGTGGGAGGGTAAATAATTTGTCCAAGGTGATACACTAAGTATTGCAGCCAACATTTGAACTCAGTCTATCTGAGTGCAAAGTTCTTCCTCAACACTACTTTATCTTTCTACTTCTCATTAGTGACGGGCAACTGGGTGTTGAGGACTGGTAAAAAGCTCCTGAGTACTGAGGTGGAGGTTGCACATATGGCATGTTTTTTTCCCAAAGACACTAGATCTCACTCATGTTTACCTTGCTGCATTCACAAGGTGCAGTGGTGAGCCTCCATTTGAAAGCAAGAAATGTCTGTGGTGAAAGGCCCGGAGAGGCGGGGTGGGCAGGGATGACTCAGTTCCCCTCTTATCTCATTACAAAGCTTATCTGAATAGCCCGAGAAACACTTGCTTCTTTGGAAACTTAGTTAAGGATGTTTTGTTACTTTTTTCTTTTTCTTTTTTGAGTGAAATGAAAATATTCCATTAAAAGGAAATTCTTTATTATCAGCTATTGAATGTCATGGTAATTTCAGCTTATTAAATGTAGGGTCTTAAAACAAAGTCCTACACATTAAATGTTCTCTGGGCTCATGGCATTTCCATTTGATTGTGAACTGGATTAATTTTTATTTATCTTAAACGCTTGCCTCTCATTTCTTTTTGTTTCGAGATACTTAAGCAAATGTTGACAGTTCTGGTTGACTTAATAAGCTGCCTCAGTTATGTAAATGGTTTCTGTCAGTTATTGCCAGCTGAAGATAGCCTCAAGTTTTCTGGCATATTTTAAGGCCTTACTAGTAAAGCATTCCTGATAACTTTTAATGTTCTTTTTCTTCTCCAGGCATCAAGTTGACCCTTTTTCTAGTTCCTTGTAGCCCTGCACTTCCTTTTTTAATCAATTTTTTGCCTGGCATGAAAAATGAATTTCCACAATTACAGACACAGTGGCCTTTTCTCAGTCCTCATTCTTCTCGGCTGCTCCATTGCAAACAACACTGCTGCCTTCTTTTTTCTTGAAGTGTCCTTGTCCTCTGGCTTCCACAACACTCTGTTTTCCCATTTTTTCCCCTCCAACTGCTCCTTCTGCTCGTCATCACCGCTATGATCTTCACTGTAGATCCATGCTTTCCAGTTTTTTGGTTCACATTGTAAAGTTTGTAGAAGTTTGTGCAGTATGTAGGAGTTTCCAGGTGAGACTGCTGAAGTCTGAAGGTGACTGGAGGACTTCAGTCTCTTGGCACACCTGCAACCCAGTTGGGCACATCGGTGCGCTTCTGCCTACCAGCTGGACTGGGAGTTTTGTTACCTGTGTTCTGAGATCTGTGTTATTTACCTTCATATCATTGTACATAGCAGTGAGTAGTGTTGACCTCAACTAAAAGCTAAACTAAGGCAAACTCAGTTCATTATAAAATATGTGTCTATTTGGAAATAGCAGAGGGATTGCAATTTGGAACAAGCAAATTATAGCAAGTGGCAGGCAAGTCCCAAAAGACAAAGGGAAGGTCAGCTTTTATTAGATTTTAGGAGGAAATTGGGTGGGTTGTTTGAACAACAGTTCATTGGAAAAGAACAGGAGATGGGGGTTTGGTGGTTTTTCATTGGCTGCAGATGGTGGTTAGTGCATTGTTATGAGGGCAGGATAATGCATTGTTTCTTCTTCTTTCTTTTTAAGCAGGAGATATAATTCCCATGTGAAAGTGTCCTCCTTTGTTAAAGTACTTTTAATATTTCTTTTTTCCTGCTGGTTACACAGGCTGCAATGAACAGTATGTATGTGAGAACTGTCTCTTTATGGCTTTCCCACTCCATTTTGAATAATGTTTCCTTTATCATTTTTTGTGATAGAATGAAGGTACAGGTAAATAGTGGGAAAATCTGTATTCCAAGTGATGAAGTATCAGAAATAGAAATGGGCAGAAAGTCCAGAAAGTTTAAAGAGAAGTCAAGGAGAGGACACTCAACAGATGTGAGAAACAGCAAGGATTCAAACACCAGGAGTTTTAATATGGGCCCAGGAACATCTGTGACAGCTGTCAGATTACAGGAACAGAAGTTAGCAACCCAAACTCTCAGTTTAACTTGGCTGGAGTCCAGGAAGAGACTAAGACATGGCTGAGCAGCAGAAACCAGAGCACAGGTGCCTGCTTATTAAGAATTGCCCTCAGGTGACTGAGAACCATTCTGAGCCATGGAAGGGAGCAAGGTGATAGACTACGGAGTGAAGAGCTTTGAATACAGGTGAGGTTATTCTGGATAAAACAAACTTGGGGGTCTTGGATGCAGCTCCTTTACCACTTGGGGATGTCATTCACTTCTAGCTCTAAGATGATGGTTTCCTGTCCTGTTTCTTTAACTAAACTCTTTCTGGTTGGATGAACACTGAACATTTCAACCTAGAGATCATGTCACCTCAAGCTTGTATCTTTCATATGTGAACACTGGCTTCACTTCCAATTTCTTGGTTTCTTCATTAATCTCTTAGACTCATAATCTCATAGACAAGTCTGACTCATGTGTCTTCTTTGGTCCTCCTTGTCAGCCAGCCATTTTCTGAAGAGCCTCTCACATCCATTCCTTCTCTGTAATTCAGACTTGTCCCTAATACCCAAATCTCCTTCTGCCTCCCCCCTCAGTGGTCTCGCTGCCTCTGGTCTCCTCTTTCTCTGAAGCATTTGGCACTCTGTTTCCCGATCAGTCTTCCCTACACTCAGCTTTCATCATCTTACTCTTCTGACCAAAAGTGGATTCAGAGGTTACCCATGTCCCTTCTCTTCAAGTAAAACCATCTTTGGCTACTTTAGAAAACCTTGCTACTTTTATATAACCTGCCCAGTCAGTGTGAAGCTTAGAACAGTCTAATTGACACTAACTCACATACCCACCAACTCAAAATTTACCAGTGCCACCCCTGCAAGAATAACAACCCCCCAAAGTGTCTCTATCTACCTTTCAACACCTGTGGATAAATATGTTCCATAGCAAGAGGGAATTAAGGTTGCAAGTAGAACCAAGGTTGCTAATCATCTGACCTTGAGATGGGGAGAGTAGCTTGGATTATCCAGGTGGGGCTAAGAAAATAATTACCAGAGTCCTTAAAAGTAGGAGAAAGGCTGAAAAGAGAGAAAGAAAAGACAAAAGTAGGGTCAGAGTGATTCAGTATGAGAAGGGCTACCATTGTTGGCTTTGAAGGCCACAGAGAATGCAGGTGTGGAGAGATTAGAGAAAGGGGCCACCCCCAAGGACTATGGCAGTGTCCAGCAGCTGGAAAACGCAGGAAACAGATCTTATTCAGAGCCTATGGAAAAGAACATAGCCCTACCAGAACATGATTTCATCTCATGTCAGACTTCTGTTCTACAGAATTATAAGGTAATAAAATATAAAACAAGAATTTTAAGCCACTGAGTTTATGGTACTTTGTAAGGGTAGTAATAGAAAATCAATATACCACTCACCCAAAAAATAGTTGCTGAGTTACTGAGTGCTCCTTAGGAGCCAGGCATCTACTACCTGCTCATGAGGAGCTCATACTTGGAGGAGTTCACCAGGGGAGATGAGGAGAGACTCCCATCGATCTAACACTTGTTCTATTTCACTCATTTACTCATTCATTCACAAATATTTAGTAAATAACTATTATATACAAGACAGTGTTCTAGGCACGGTGAACAGATAAAATTCCTCCCATTTGGAACTGACACACTAGTTAGAAGACACACAATATATGAAAATGATAAACATGTTAACGGAAGATAAATGCTAGAGGAAAGTGCAACAGGTTGTAGGGTTTAGAACTGAAAGAAGTAGCTACTTTTGGATAGGGTGGTCAGGGAAGGCCTCTGGAAAGAATTGATATTTGAAACATGCAGAATAGCTCTGATTATAGATTAAATTTATAATATATGTTATAAGTTATATATAATATGAGTTTGAAATGAAATATCTGATATAAAAATGTGCTTATGAGTTTCTGGGCTTTATGAATTGCTAATCTCTGTGAGCTTCGTCACTTTAGATGTACTGACATTCTCAGTCTTGGGCATGTGGAGATGGGCCACCCTAGTTTTTCCTCTCTGTTGCTACAACCAGACATTTCTGGAGTTTAATTAAGAGTGTTGTAACTTAATGTTGTCACTTCTGACCAGAAGTGCTCATTATGTGGCTTTCTTTTCAATCCTACAGGCAGTCTTTTTAGTGGATTATGAGAAAGTCTTCTTCAACCCCATCCTTTATGTGGTAACCAGGGTAGATGGACAGCTAAGGAGTTATTATACAGAAATTAAAATTTAGTTGCTTATTTTTATGTCATGTTGGAAGAGCTGAGAGAGCATGGTTTGCTGTGCAGAGTCATGACTGATACTGATATCAATCTACTGTGAATTCCTTAAAGTTGGTTTTTGGCCCAAACTTTTATGTTCTGATGAAGAGTATCATATATAATGGAGGATCTTGAGTACAGCTGCCTTTTTTATTAAAATTGTTTTTTATAGTTAAAGGACCTTTTAGAGGGAGAAAAGGGTTGATTGCAGAATTATCTATGCTGTATTGACTTTATTGCACCCTGAGGTGCTCTTGAAATGCAAATGTGGGTGTTCATTAAGCAGAAATGGTTTCAAAACTATTATGCTCTTGTATGTTAATGCAGGTAGAAATTTGAAAGCTTCCTGCCTTTAATATTTGTTTCTTACATTTTTGGAGAGGAAAGTATTGGCTGGAGAATATATAAGTCAAGCTAAATGCTAGAAAATTTCTCAAGGAAATGTATTTATACTTAAAAGTAAGGACATACTTTGACTCCCCGGTCATACTGATTTTAAATTCACACTGTACTCCTCCCAGGCTCCCCCATAAACCCAGGGTGCCGGCATCTGTTTTGTGATTAAGCATCTATTTCAACAGCTGCTTAGATGTTGTATAATAGTTAAAACAACCAACCAACCAACCATGTGAGTAGTCCACTATCTCTTCCCAGTACACATTGCTAATATTTACACGACTATGGGAATTTCAACTCTTGATTCTTCCTGCTTTTTATTTTCATTCTTAACACTTCAGGTACATACAACAATGTTTTAACTAGACTTAGGCAAGCCATTTAGTCACTGATTTAATATTTCTTTTAACATGCCTCAGCATGCATATAATTATATAGGCATGGTCTTCGATGTTTGTTAGTTTACAAGTAGAATGATGCTAAGGTAAATAGAAAGTATTAGACACATACATAAATGAATTGCATACTTTTTAAATTGGATTTATTAGGATGACATTGGTTCACAAAACCACACATGTTTCAGTTGTACAACTCAACAAAGCATCATCTGCACACTGCATCATGTGCCCGTCACCCAAAGCAAAGTCTCTTTCTGTCCCCAATTATCCCCTCTTCACCCACCTCCACCTACCTTCACATCCCTTTCCCTCTGGCTATCACCACACTGTTGTTTGTGTATGCAGATTTATACCTTAATGAAAACGAAATCCTCACCCACTTGGGGTGATAGGAATGATGACTCATCCGAAGATGCATAGAGCATCGCTGTCCTAGGGGGCATGTTCTGTTATCCATTATCACTATGACTGTCATGGCCACGTCATATTTGGATATGCCGGGAAACTCTGAATTGTTATGTCTTGCTCTGAGATGGTACATCACAGTGCTGTCATAAGCATTAATTCGGGTTTAGTGTGAAAGCAGATCTGGTTATAGCTTTAATGCTGCATAAAAATGATTTTTGCTGCTTGCTTACCAATTCCATGTTAAGAGATCTAATTTCTTTTTTTCTAAACAAAACATGTTACTATATAAAGTAGTGTTCACTTTTACTTATAGAGCCAGGGCTATATAAAATTACCCATGGAAAACTTTTCTAGCTGTAGAAATTATAGAACTTGCTAATCAATTATTTGTCAGAGAATAATGTGTAGAATGGTATATTTGGAGAGCATACTTATATAACTTTTGGAAAATGAACTTATTTGGAGGCATGTCCTTCCATTTTTATTTGGTTCTTCATGTATACCTCTATGTTGCATCTGTTTATTTGATCACTGTTTTATAATAAAAACATATAAAATATGGAATATATCATGTGAATAACTAAGAACGAAGGACAAAGGAGGTAAGGAATAGAAGGTGAAGCCAGACATAAGGGGAGGAGTGTGCAAAATAAATGCCAGGGATCCTCTCTCTTTGCTAGGTGAGTTGACTTTAAGGATCATAACAACCAAGGCAAAGAAAAAAGGTCTTCATAGTCATTCTTTGACTATCTACAATGTGTAAGTCCCTTCTCAGTCTTCCCCTAAAAAGCAAGTGACTCACAACAGCCAGACTAAAATAGACTAAAACTTCTCAGTCTAGTTTTTGATCAGAAGATTTCACTGGACAGTGGGCCACACAACTGGCCTTATCATAGTGGGTTCTCCTTCATCATGCCCTGGTCCATCTTTTGGGCTTTTGTTTCCGTTCCTTTCAGATTCCAGTTGAATGGAATTGCTTGCCTTTCCTTGAGTACAGTCTGTTGCTCTGCCTTGTCACACACTGTTCCCATCCTCCAAGGCTGAGCCTAAAATGCCACGCCCTCCATGAGGCCTTCTAGAATCCCCTCAGCCAGAACTGTTTTTTTTCAGCTTCTCACTCTTATCACACCCTAGTTTGTTTTTCTCTTAGTGTGTTTAACCCATTATACTTTATATCGCTGATATATGTACAGGTCTTACTGCCTCTGTCTGATTATAAAATGCTGCATGAGAAGTGCTCCTTGCCATCTAATCCAATACCTCACATATAGTTGGTGCTCTATATATGCTTTTATGAAGGAATGAATGAATAATGAATGGATGAATGAATTTTAGCAGGGAAGACTTGAGGTTCTCCATAAACTGAAGTGGTTTGGCTTTATTCCCAATGTGAAGTGAGCTATTCTTTTAGAGTTGCATTTGATTTTAAAAACAGAATTAGGGAACTGTAAAATAGCCTGCAATGGGTTATTTGAGCAGTCTCACTGCTTTTTAAGTATGGTAATGTTCCTTTTATGGTGTTTTTCATTCACAGCATGGCCGGACTGCCAGCTCCTTTTAAAACACGGTCCCATCACGACCACTGCCTTTTGCCTCAAATAACTTCCCACAGCATTTGGGGTATAATATTGCAGGAATAGCTCTGACAGAGAGCTTTCTGGTTTTCAGTCTGGGGGATACAGAGTGTCAAATTGCCCGTCATTTCTGGATCTGAAGGGAAGTAGTTTGAAGATTTTTATTTTACCTGTGTGGTTCCAGCCAACAATGTCATGGAAAACCTATTTCCCTATATTGGACAAGGAAATGGTTCCAATAGTTCTCACATTTTGCTGAAATCCAAATATGAAATGGGATTGATTTTGTTTTCTTTCATTTCTTCAGATGATCCAAACACAAAGAGTACATGTAAGAGAAAATAAAAGGCTCAGATATATTTTGAGAGTTTGTTGTTGAACTTTTAAAAGAACTATAGGCATGAGCCTGAAGACTTCGTATCTGGGTGTTTAACCCGAGGGGCACAGGGTGGATTGAGGACTGCTGGAGGGGCTGGGAAAAACAGCGGGTGGAAACAGTGAGTATAGAAAAGACTGGGGACCAAAAGGCAAAGATCTGCGTTGAGGGTCCTCGTGCCTTCCTCTGCTTGGGCACCTTTGACCCCTGGGCCCCTTTGACAACACGTCATCCAATTAAACTGACGTTCTCCATCTGGTTCCCTTGGGTCAGATTCTCTTTGTATTCCAGGGCAGGACTGCGCCTTATCTGATGAACCAAATGGGGATAATCAGATATTGTGAATGAAATGAAATGAAATGAAAACCCAAGAACATTTCTTTGCTTCCTGGGCAAATGAGTGAGCGACTGTGTGTATGTGTGTGTTTTATGCTGATGTTAAAGTAGTAGAAGGATTGAATAGAACGAACAGGGACTTTGGATGTAGTCATTCATTAGTAGTTTCTGCCCTTATTCTGCCATACACATTCTGTATGGTCCTGGGCATGCTAATTATCTTCTCACACCCACTGTTGCCCCTGCCCCACCTGTAGAACTGTACTGTTGTTGTGAGGATTAAATGAGCCAGCAGTAAAGGTCTGAGTATGGTGCCTGCTCGACAGTAGAGGATCACTGAACACTACTTTTGTTGGTTAATTTTACGTGTCTGCTTGACTAGGATAATGAATGCTCAGGTAGCTGGTCACATACTGTCTTTGGGTCAGTCTGTGAGAATGTCTCTAGAAGGGATTAGCATTGGAATCAGTAGATTAAGAAAGGAAGATTCTCCCTCTACAGTGAGGGTGGGCATCATCCAATCCTTTCAGGACCTGAACAGAACAACAAGGCAGAGGAAGGGTACATTCATTGTCTTTGCTTGGGCTGGAACAATCAGCTTTTCCTGCTATTAGACATCAGCACTCCTGGTTCTTCAGTCTGCAGACAGGACTTACATCATCAGCCCCCTGTTTCTCAGACCTTTAGACTGGGACTGAATTAGAGGCTGCAGGGGCTTTCTTGCACCCACAACCTCACAACAATGCCAGCTGGTACGCTGATACAGATGGGTCCTTAGAACACTTATAAGCAGAGGAAGCCTATACTGCAAGGGGCCCACCCTCCAGAAGATAACTCTGGATTTTGCTGGGGGTCCCCCCCATATATAGATTTATATCTATATATAAGATCCTTGAGCTGTCCAGGAGGTCAATGTAAACATTTATCTACTAAAGACTTTTTAAATTTAACTAAGCACCTTACAAATTTGAGTGCAGCTATTAAAGTAGAAGTAGAAAGCATCACGTCTGAGGTAGAGACAACATGGAATAAAAACTTCTTTAAATGGGTAGACAGAGATAATATGTGTTCTGCTTCTGCTGTCATAATCGAAGCTGCAAAAAAATCTCCTAGTAAATAAGTCCTAGTTGACATATGCAAAAATTGTAATAGGAAATATACTTAGAGGTAGAATGTATAGGATATAGGCATATCCATTTTTAGCTTTATTGGCTATTATCAAATTGATGTCCAAAGTATTTATGCTAGTTTATACTCTCACCTCCAGAGTACAGAGTTCCTGTCTACCCACATTCTTGCCTATTTGTGTCTGTCTTTTGGTGTAAAATGACATCCTATTATTGTTAACTTGCCTCCCCTGATTAGAATTGAGGTTGGAGTGTTTTGTCTAATGGTTATTAACAATATGGGC
Organism: Artibeus jamaicensis; assembly: GCF_021234435.1. Lineage (NCBI taxonomy): Eukaryota > Metazoa > Chordata > Mammalia > Chiroptera > Phyllostomidae > Artibeus > Artibeus jamaicensis. The sequence continues at coordinate 37,115,131 of NW_026521812.1, read as the reverse complement.
TTCCTTTTTTGCGATCGCTTCTTTATACTTTTTGCTGGTTGTTTTTCTTATATCAAATCTTTGTATGGGGTTCTTTAGATAGTGTGCATTCTCATCCTTTATCCATTAGATACATTGCATTTATCCCCAGTCTGTGTCTTGTCTTATCTTTCTGGCCTAAAAGTTTTTTAGTTGCCAATGTTATTTCTTCCCTGGTGAATAGTATTTTGTGTGTTGATTTATAAAATTAGTTCGTATGCTGATATCATAATTTACTCCCCTGTATTTTTTTCTGGTAATTTAACATTTTTATCATTCCTGTTTTGCTGACTTGGCTAATGGTCCAATATGCCGTTGCTACTTCTAGTGCCGTATTCCGTGGGTTTATCAGGAGACTGAAAGCACAGCTGTTAGCCCTGAACCCAGTAGGTTAATAAGATAAACCATTGAATTAGATGGAACTTGTTTTAGTGCATGGTGTGAGGTATGAATCTAAATGAATACTTATGTAGACAAAGTCTCTTTGTTTTATTACTATTTGTTGCATAATTCCCACTGAATAATGATGCTACCTTGTTATATACCAGGTTTCTCTATAAGCTTTGAATAAACATTTGCAAGTCTTGAAATCTGAATTAACTTTTATTTTATCAGACTTGTCCAGATGAATTTAAAAAATCAGTTCACCTAATTCTATATTTAAAAATCCTGCAGGCAGTGCTTTGTATTTATGGACTGGTTTGGGGAAAGACTTCGTGTCTTAATGGTCCTTTTTCTATCCATTAGCATAATACATTGCTCAATTTATTCATGTCCTAATTTATGTCTTTAATAGCATTTTACAATTTTCTCTGTAAATATCTTTTGTACATCTTTGGTTAGAGTTAGCTGCAGACAACCCAAAGGTGTTATTTTTGTTGCAAATAGTATCTTTTTTTTAGCTTCCTAATTGATAAATGGCTAGTGCATGTCCTGCTTCATGGATAAGCCATAGCTTAGTAGGTGGCCCTGAGCATAGGTTTAATGCTTTGTGGTGGCCGTCTTGAAATTCTCAATAATTTTATCTTTAAACATATGTTTTAATGAGTGAAGTTTGATGGGAAAATGGAGGATGCACCAAGCACTCGGACTGCTCACAATGCATGTTGCTGCCTCAGCTTTCCACCTTCCCAGACTGGTTACTGGCCTGCTGCGTGCTTGTCCCAGCTCAGCTACTGCTGCCACTTCTCACACTCTGGATGTGAGAAGGCCCTTGCATCTGGAGCAGTGGGTTGCTGGGCAGGGAACTGGGGTGATTTCAAGGTCTGATACTCCACAGGAGTATCTCCAGGTCAGAAGGAGTGTGACATTATAGACAGTGGAAAACATGATAGGCCAAGAAAGAACCTGTCAAAAAAAGGGAAAACCTTTTTTTCTCTTCTCTGAATGAGGGAACCCACATCTTCATTTCACAGGTGCCTGGCAAATGTGTAACCTACACTGTGACGGGGCTGGGAATACTGGAGTTCATGTGTGGTGGCCCTTCTGTGGTGCTCATGGTCTCATCCCCCTCCTAAGTTTGTTACAATGGGTATGTGTCATTGCCACACACGTTCTAAGGTGAGATTTTGGTAGACATTTGAGAACACTTCTAGGGGCCAAATGCCTGTGAAATAATTTAGTTCATTTGAAATACATCAAAGCCTGATGAAATTTGGACATGTTTTATGAAATTCTGCTATTTCAGAGATGTGTGTAGCTCAGATGGAGGAGCAAAGCGACTTGTTCAAAGTTGGCAATAAGGAGCTGCCCTCGTTCTTACTCTTAGTTTATGCAGGACTCACACTATTCTGTGTTTCAAGGCAAAAATGAAATCAGTGCTGGGAAGCAACTGCCCAAGGAGAGCACAGTTGTGCGCTTCTCCCAACCCTCATGCCTCCACCCCCACCCGCACCCCCAAGGGGTGTCCAGGGAGCAATGAGTTAGTGTTGGGAAATTGTTTATACATTCTTGTATGAAAGTACCATAAATAACAATGTATGTAGTTGTTATTTAGAGTCAATAAACTGAGGTTTTTGAGGTAATAAAGAGTATTTAACATATATATTTTTCCTCCTTAAGGGAGTGTTCAGAGAAGAACTAATTTATTGAGTTAAATTATCCTTGGTTTTATTTTCCGCACTTGTTTTATATCTTAAAGTACCATATCAAAATATATTCTGCTTCACCTCAGACCTCTGTGGGGAGGTGCTTGTGAACATAAAGCACATTTCAGAGCCAGAAATGGGGAACAGGGCTTGTGGCCTCATTCTTGACCTCATCACAAAGTCCATTATAGACGTTGCTTGAGACTCATTCTAGAAATAAAAAGGGCGCAGCTGAACTTTGGTTCCAGAGAATGATGATATTCCTTAAGGTATTTTGTGGTTGTTTTTGCTTTCAGGTTCAGAACTGAAGAGAACCCTGTTTTGTTTATTCAATCCTCTCACATACTAGTATGAAACTTTATTTATTAGTGGTATTGTTGATCTACCAACAAACAGTTATATTCTTAGGTACTGAGACACCTCCCTACCTTTTCCAAGAAATATATAGCTATTGTCTGATATCCGGAATCCCATAATGAGAATTTCAGTAATTTAGGTTATACTTAACCACAAGCATTGGCTTTCCTTTTATGAAATAGCCAGTGATTTTTGGTCCACAAAATCTTACCTGTCCTTTATACTTCAGGGTGAACCATTTACCAGATCCTTCTCAAAGAACGTTTCATTGCTGAGGGAAGGGAATGTTTCCTGGAATAATACTAGATAGGATTGTAGTAAAGGGACAGAATAGAAAGTAAGACCCCCCCAACCCCCCCAAAAAGCCAGGTCACAGATGCTTAGATGCTTAAGGCACGAGTCACACAATTCAGAATGTTGCCTAATCTCCAAAATTAATAGACATTTCTCTTGCTCCTATATTCTTTTAAAAATTTGTTTCAAAATGGTTCCAAAGAAAATATTTAAGACAGACACAGCTGACTCCTGGGCAGTTACAAACTGCAGAGAAGCACTTAGTAAGTTCACAGCAGAAATGGCAAAAACAGAGTCTCTCCCAGCATTACCATGAATAGCCACCATTGTATGTTTCTCTATCGTGTTGTAGATATGGACTGCTGCATGCAGCTTCTGGTGTTCATCAAGCCACTTCAGCCTCTCATGGAGACATGGGAACTGAGGGGCCAAGTGTCCGCCAGCAGGAACATTTCCTTGTCATCTGAAAGAGTGATGCCTTACTAATGGCGCTGAGAGTCCATGCTGAGGGGAGATTCAGAAATCCAATGATAAAGTTTGCCTTATTTAAAAAGAATATCGAATGCTGTTAATGCTCATAGCATGATTTATTTTAGAAAAATTTCCTTTAAACTCTGGGCACATGCACATTATCAACTTTAGAGAGACATGTTGGGTGTGACCGACCTGGAAGCACTGGAAACATCTGTGACCCAAGTCTATGGTAATTCAGGGGATCAAAACTGGGATTGGATTTCTTGGATGATGGTTCCTTTCTTTACTGTTACAATTTATGTTGCATTGTTTTTTTCATGTAATAGGAAAATTAAACTAGGTGTGGAATAGAAAATAATAGAGAACTACCTGTCTAAAACCATGCTCACAGACTTATAATGTGCATTTTTAAGAAATATTACCTTAAACATATGTCTTTATTATTAATCACTTAACCTCAGGTTTACCATGTATACGTTTGGGCTAAATGACAACCAAAGATTCTTTCATGACTAATATTTCTAACTTGAGTATCTTATCACACAGAATTCCCTCAATTATTAACCTGAAACTTTGTTTAAAAGTTAACAGAAAATCTGTTTAAAAATTGTTTCCAGTTTGAAAGAAGAAAGTGTCCATGTTTAATAAAAATAAAAAAAGAAAACCATGGACCACTAACACCCCAGATTTATTTTCCAGTTCTTGTATTCTTTTGTCCCGCATAGAGAAGGTAGATTAAAATTAGACAGTACCCTTTTGTGAAACCATAATTCATAAAGGCTTAGCGATTTTCCAAGATATAGTAATCCTTTCATTGTTTTTATGTTGTATCTCATAATTCTGGTTGACCAAGTTATAATTTACACCCTTAATATTTATCCTGGAATTCTTGGTGCAATTCTGGGGAAGGAATAATGAGAAAATAATATAGATTTCTTACAGGTCAGTATTTTCATATTTACTTCTTGGCCAATAAATATCATGAGTTCCATTTTTCTTATTGAGTAAAATAATGGCTATGGACTATAGAATTGAAATAAAGACTAAAATAAATTTTGGGGTAAATGACCTGGGAAGTATACCAGAAGCCACACTTAGTCATACACTATTCCCCAGGCAGAAACAGAAAACAAGCTCAGTATATTTTTGAGACAAACAATAATGGGGATTTAAGAAAGAGACTATGCATCATTGGAATGTTATAAAAGGAATCAGAGGAATAAAAGATAAATTGGAGGAATCAGAAGACAAAGCAACATTTAAAAATGGAAGATCCTCAGATAATACGAACAAAATGTTCCAAAAGCAGAAATCAGAATGAATATGTGACATATTGATTCTGAAATATTAATAGAAGACATAACATGTACTTGTCCCAATTTAATCAGTAACACAGCATTAACTCATTAATTCTATACACTGAATGCATTGTGTGGCTGTACCTCTTGTACTTGTGGTGGTTTGGAGCCGTGATCTCAGCTCTTCTACCAGATTTATGATGTAATAAAATAGGCAAGTTACTGGACTGTTCTATTGATGGCCATGAATTTACAAAAGATTAAACTTGATCTTCCCAATTAAGTTAACAAAGAAAGTTATAATGTATTTTAAAACTGACAGTATTATATATGTACAACTTCAAAACATGGTTACCTCTCTGTATTTATATTTCAAATATCCTGAATGGTAGATGGAGGAGGTATTATTTTTCTAATGTGATAGTTGGAAAAATGTAAGTGGAAGTTTTATGGAAGTTTCAAAACTCATGAAGTTAATCAGGGGACTATCAATACTAAATTATTTATTTCTAGCTTCACCATAATTTTTTTTATTCCATATCAAAGCCTAAAAGGAAAAGTAATCACCATAATGATTTCTTGTTTTCAGCAGACACAGTAAGATTTCAGAGTGGTTGACTAAAATCCAACTATGTCACAGATATGGAAGACCAAGTAAGCAAGAAAGACTGGATATTAGAAGATAAGCAAATGCATTGTAAGGCAGCTCCAAAAAAGGAGAGAATGATTAAAATCCTAACATTAGGTTGTGTTACATTTAGGGCAAAGAACATTAAACAATATGAAGGGTGTTTTATAAATGGTGACTCCCAATGAAGAGCTATGTACCAAATAACATAGCTTCAACATTAATAAAACACAAATGACAAGAAATTCAAGGAGTAATGTATAGAAACATTTATAGTAGGAGATATTAGCTTCCTGCTCTCATTTCACGACTAACCAATTAGACAAAAAATATGGACACAGAAGACCTAAATAATATAATAAAGTCTAATTAGCAGATATTAAACAATAAATCCCTGAAATAAAAACACTTTTTGAAGTTATAAGGGACTATGAGTGGAAATTTAAAATATTAACTGAGTCAATACATTTTAAAAACTAGTGATAGCTGACCAAACTGATTCTGGCAGTATCAAAGACAAGGTATTCTAAAAGACTTGCACAAACACTGAACATTCAGATACTGAATATATTACAACAAAAATAATTAAAAATGTATTGCTAAGCACACAATAAGGTTAAGAAAATCCGTAAAAGAAAAACTGAAAAAAAGCTAAAATGATAATGTAGGTGAATACTGATGCAGAAGCTGGTGCTGCTCCGGGGGACGAAAGCCAACACTGGGAAACCAGAATTTTGAAGATTAGTAGCAAGTTAAAGCAAGAGAGAACTAAGTGTTGGGTTTGGCCTAGAGGTCAGCCAGAGCTGAGTCCACCTGGGACAAGTATATAAGGCCAGGACCCATAAAACTCCTATAAATCTAGGAAAATATGGGCAGTAAAATGTCTGCCAGCCTATGAAAATAAGTAGCCTGTTTGTCTGTATTTCAGTTCATGCCAGTTAAGGATTTGAATTCATGCTAATGGACAATGAGTCCATAGTTGGAGCAATTTGGTACAGTGATTTAAGTGTGATAGCATCCCCAGATATCAAGAAAAAGTAAATGTGAATCTTCCTAGGAGAAAAAAAAACCTCCTCAGGCTGTTTGGGAGTCATCTTGATTAAATTTAGTGAAGCGTAAATTTGCAATTAAAAATTGCCAAATATACAAGAAAATAATCCATTAAGAACCGATTCAGTAGAAAAAAAGAATAACATACAGTTTTACAAACACTATTAACATTTGAAAGATTAGATACAGATAACAAAATAATTATTTATAAAATATTTAAAAGAAATAAAAGATGATTTGAAATTAAAGAGACAGAAGTAAATGAATATTTTACATGATCAAGTAAATTTTGGAAAACATCAAGACACCATTCTGAGAAAAATTACAATTATCAAAATTAAAACAAAGTAGATAAATCTACCAGTAGATTAGAGAAAGCTGAGGGAAAAAATAGAACTAAGGTAGGTGGGGCAAGAATGTACTCACAATGCAGCATAGAAAAATAAATTAAAAATATGAAAAACAAGTTAAAAAAATAAAGGGTAGATAGTCTAACATTAATTGGAGTTCTAAAAGAAGAAAATAAAGAATGGGAACAAGTAAATATTTGAAGAGGTAATATCAATAAGAAATAGAAATAAATTTATATAAGAAACACAATAAACAGCAAGCAAGGCAAATAAAAAGAATTATACATCTGGATCACCACAATGTAACTGCAGAATAAAGACAAGTAGAAAACATTAAAAAATAGGTGGAGAAAGGAGAAATATGCTATAAAGCAATGGCAGAATTAAAGGAGACTTCTCCACAGCAAAAATGAAATTAAAAGAAAATACAATAATGTAGTAAAATACTTACAGAAAATAACTGGGAATCTAGAATCTTATATCCAGCAAAATGTCTTTCAATAAAGGTAAAATAAAGACATTCAGATAAATAAAACATATAGTAATAATAGCAAATAGTCATAATAAATAATCAAGAACAATTTGTGGAATTAAATTTAAAACTAATAATAACACTAACAAAAGTTATGTAAAGTACTGAGCAATAATAGCATGTAATCTAGGTGTAGGTTTGGCTAAATATATAGTGCTGTTATCAGAGAAACTGCCAGAAACTCAGTTCTTCTTGCTGACACAGTAAAGAATTACAGATCAGTAAGCAAATTAGCATGCAAGCAAAGTTTATTAGTGCTAAGTTCTAATGGGAGAGCAAAAGCAAGGGTGGCAAGAGCAGGGTGGCCAGAGGCCAGGTGGCCAAAAAGGGGTGGCCAGAGGTGCCCCCCACCCTGCCCATGACAAAAAAGAGCCAAGAGGGTGAGTCCTGTGTTCTGAGGATGTATAGAGTTGGCAGGATGGGAGTGAAGAAGTTTACATATCGATTGATGGGTAAAGGTGCCACCAACTTTCCTCCAGGGAGACAGGACTACCCAAATGTAGGTATGTGTGGGGGTCTGTTAGCCTGAATTCTCATCATGCTCCAGATTTGATTTGCTCATTGTATATACATGACAGGAGTCAGGCAATTAACCAAAGTTATTTTATGAGCTTCACTGTGGACCCCTTCCCCTTCCCCTCTCCTTTTCCTTTCCCCCTTCAAGGCCTTGGGATGAATACACAGTCTCAGGGTTTTCCTTTTTCCAGCTAGTGGAGATCACACACACCAACTTTCAAGGACTCCCCAGCTTCTGCAGTACCATAGTTTTGCTCGTCATTTGGAGTGCCTGGCAGCCTCATCGATCCAGGTTCAGGACTGCTGGGTCAATGGGTGAGACATGTCTTTGCTCTTAGGTTCCTGTTTTAAGTTTTTTGTTATATGGCAATGGTGAGGGCCCTGCCTTTATTTCCACTCTGGCCACTCATTCCTAGCTGCTACCCAATATTTCCCCTCTCAAGTAATAGGAACCCAAATCTTTGGGGATTTTGGGCTCAGGACTGCTGGGTCAATGGATGACACATGTGTTCCTCTGCTTCCACCCTCCTGTATTAAGTTCTTTGTTGGATTGCAATTGTGAGGGCCCTGATTTTATTTCTCTCTGGCCACTCATTCCCAGCAGCTACATAACAATACTCTAAAATTCTAGTAATTTTTGTAAGGGGACAGAGATATATATTTACTATAGACTTCGGTATTCTAAATATCATGGTAGAATATCAAGGAAAACAAACAAAAAGAGTAGAAATGGATTGTATAAATTATAAATTAACAAAAGGGGAAATGAATAAGAAAAATTAAAAAAGCCAGTAATTCAAAAGAATAAAGAAACAGTAAAAAGGCATGAAAAAATATATAATATAATAGCAGATAAAATATCTAAATATATAAATGTATTAGATTAGACTCACTAAATGAGATTGTCAGATAGTAAATAAAGAAGTTAAACTATATGCTGTTTATGAGAAATGCTCCTAAAATATAAGACTATAGAAAAGCTGATGATAAACAATATAAGTCAAGTAATTATTAACTAAAAAAAATAGACAAGATAATCACACAATGGTAAATTGTTCAATTCATCAGGGGGATATAAGAATTTTAAACTTACATGCACCTGATAAAAGAGCCTTCAAACACATAAAACAGAAATTGATAAATTCACTACTATAGGAGAGGATTACAAAACATCTCTTCAAGTTTTGTAAGAACATGATAAAAACTTGTATCTAAGAACAGATAAAACATGTTAAAATATGTTTCTAAGAACATGATAAAACATGATTCTAGGAACAGATAAGAACATGATAAAAACATGTTTTTAGGAACAGATAAAAAACTTTGTATTTGAACAACTGAACTAATAAGATGTATTAAATGAACCTGCAATTATAGCATATGTATGGAACTTTTATAAAAAAAGAATCATAATTAGGAAATGGGACACATTTTAACACATTTCAAAGATCTAGTATCATATAAATTTCATTTTTTGGTCAAAATAAAATTAAGTTAAACATCAGTAACAAATAGATAGTCATAAACAATTCAATACTTAAAAAAAACTAGTATACTCTTCTAAAAAATAATCTAAATAAGAAATAAAACATAAATATTAACAATATTTTAACTGAATGTTAATGTCAACATATTATACAATAAGTTATTGGATATGTCTAAAAATGTGTCCCAAGGAACATTTTTAGCTTTAAATGCTTATATTAGTTAATGATAAGAAAAACAACTAAAAGTTAGTAAGCTAAATTGCCAATGTTAGAAATTAAAAAATTAATTCTAGAATAAACCTAGAGAAATAAAATTTAAAAAATAATAAAAGTAGGTAAAAAAATGAAATGAAAAACAAGGATACAATAGAATGAAACAACAAAGCCAAATTGATCATTTGAAAAACTAATAAAATCTCTGGCAAGACTGATCGATGTAAAGAGAGAGAAAGAGAGAGAGAGATTGAGGAGGCAGGCATAGATATGGAATGAAACAGGGAACCAGCTAGAGCAGAAATAAGATAATATTATATCTAAAGTTTTATTATTTTCAATAAATTTGAAAACAGAGTACCAATATATAAAGAAATTCCTGGGAAAATATAAATTATGTATTAAAGATGAACATAAGATACAAAAATAAGCTTTAAGCAGTTGTATTATTATTTAAATTTGAATTCATATTTTTACCATGCTTCACAAAGAAAATAACAGTCCTAGATGGTTTTATTGGTGAATTCTACCAGGGCTCCTGGTAAATACTTACATGCTTTCAGTTAAGACTTATGGAAACTGTACCCTAGTATTAAGAGCAAACAAACCCACAATGTATGACACCCAACCTTGATATAGGAAACTTCCTGATTTGCATTTCCTGATTTGAATCAAGTGATCTGTCCTAAGTCTAACTGCCAGCCAAAAGAAACTTGTGTCTTTCCCAATGAATGAAACATCATTCAGATTTTCTCCAATTTTGCATTTACAATGTCCAATGTTCAATAACACTGATCAGGCATGTCAGTATACAGAACCAAGTGAATAAAAACCAAGACCACAGGAACATACCTAGACAGTGTTCAGATACCAAGATTTTCAGTAACAGAATGTAAAATATGTTTGAAAAGTAGGCAATAAGACAATTTTATTATTTGTGACTAGCGACAATTTTATTTTCTCCTTTCTAGTTCTTATACCTGTTGTTTTTAATTTCTTTTCCTTATGGTGCATGGCAAATATTTTCCCCCAGGTTTATAACTTGTATTTTCAATCTTTTAGAAGTACGTTTTGCAGAGCAAAAGTTCGATTTATCAATTTTTTTCTTTTATGGATCATGCCTTTGTTCTTGTATATAAGACTTATTTGTATAGCTCCAGGTCATGATGGTTTTCTCTTATGCCTTTGTCTAATCTTGCATTTTCCATTCAGACCTATGATCCACTTGGAGTTAAGTTTTGTATAAAATGTAGGGTTTATGTCACAGTTTAATCTTTTGCATATGAATATGCAAATGTCCCAACACTATTTGTTGACGCCCTGGCAGAACTCTTTATCACATCCTAATGTGTTTTAATTATCTCTTCCCTGCCTGATTTCCCATGGAAGCATTTCTTCTGCACTGAGTCTTCAAGTTATCTTTGTATCTGGGACCCTATCTGAAATCCTCAAAAAGTCAACACTCAGTAAATATTTGTTGCATTAATAAATAATACACATTTAATTCAAATTTTCAGTCATTGTAGAAATATTCAGAAGTGTGTGTTATGGACATGTCTAGTATATTTTTGCTTTCTGCTTAGAGAACATATCCTGCCCATACCTCATACTAGAGGCAGTGTGTGTTTTCTGTGGCTTTGCCATAAATGACTGGACCAGAGGCATAAACATAAATCAAACTGTGCCAACTAGTTTTTCCATGCCAGCATTTGAATTGAGACATGGGTGGAACTATTCAGATTGTTCTGGTGTCTGCAGTACTGTACAGACTCGAGGGCTGAAACCACAGTGTTCAAATGACAGTGATACACCAAGGACAGGTGGAAAACAAAACTGAACAGTCACTTGAGCATCCAAAGTGAAGATGGGAACAAAGGGATAGATGTTCGACTTTGTGGTTCTCCTCAGGCTGAGCTGTGCTATCTGAGATTCCCTACTTTTTAAGCCGTCTTCATTGGGAGTTTGTCTCACTGCAACTAACCAGTCTAGCCAATCAAGGTAATAAGTACAATGCACTAAATAACATTTAATTTTAAATAGATAGCCCAGGGGGTAATTAGACTTCATGGAGTTTTTATAATTCCCAAATGATTTGGTATATATAAAGTTTTCATGAGAATGGTTACAACATTCTTATAGCTAATATATGTTGCTTAATTTAAATAACTTCAGTGACATTGGGAGTAAAGGAGTGTTACTCTTTTTGAAAAGGTCTCTGCTCTTCTAAAGATGCATTCAGTCAGTGAGTCAGTCTTAAGCAAACACTGGGTGCTGGAGATAAAAAAATGGGCAACAAAAGACTCTGCCCTTCATGAGCTCAGAGTGCAGCAGGAGAGATGGGAATGAACACATGATAATTTAAGACTCTGATTATAAGTAATCAAGAAATAATAGCAAATTATACCAGGGCACACATAACACACTCATAACAGTGGAAGACCCCTGACATTTGATAGGGTTGGGGAAGGCTTCGGAAAAATTTGAGGTTTGATGACGAAGGTATGTGTGGGTAGAGAATAGAATGGAGGTACGAGAGTTTCCTTCACATGTACTGATATTTACAGGAATATAAGTAATACTCATCTTTCTGTGAAGGGTTTGGCCATGCATTCAAAGTTGCACACAGCTTTCCCATTATTTACAATTTAGTCTAGAAAATGCTTTCAGAGTTCAGTTACAAGTTTTGTGAAGTGTAAGAGCAAAGAAAAGATGTTAGTGCCAGAGCTTGAGGAAGAAGCTGTTTCAATGTGTTGACAGTAATTTAATTAAAAAAGGTTATCTTTTGTATGAGCACTCAAATTTCCTCAGTCTCTTCTGATGATCAAGGGCATTCTTTGTTAAGTCTAACACGCTAGCCTTCAAAGTTGCCTCGTGTGCAAGGAAGCTGTCAATCATACACTTACTGTATACAGCAGAAGGGTTCTAATGGGAAATCAAATTACAGTCGGTCCATTTGGAAATGTCGCAATCAAATGATACCAGCAAAAATGAAGAGGTTCATTGACTATTCAAATTGGTATATAAAGAACTGCGTGTATTTGCTGCTAATCAAAGATAAAGCTGGCCTTGGAGCTGCCTCAGACCACCCAGGCGTTTGCTAATGTTAGTGTTTACATGACACGTTGGAAACAAACTGGGCAATTACAAAGGCCCAGTCTAACTAGATCCTAACAGGCAAAATGCCCTCGATACAAATGTTAATAGCTTTGACCTTCGCTGGTTTTTAATCTCATTCTTTCTGGCAGAGTGAATGAACTCCAGGTTATAATGTACAGCGTAGTCCTTTTTGTTTTTCATTTTTTCTTTCAGATATTGCTAGGGAAAATGAAAGTCTGTCTTTTTTTCAGTTGGGTATATCACGGAGGGCATGCACAGAAAGCCTGCTGATTGACTGTGCTTCAACAAAGGCAGATTCCGTTTGCAGCCGATAAGGAGCTAAGTCATCGATGCCATGTTTACAAAGTAGGCGAGGAGAGTGAAAAATTAGTGATAAAAGGGCTAATCTTATTGTTTGCTGGATGAGAGAATGGCACTTTTGTGCTTGCTCTAAGAGGAGCTGGCTTGTTGCCTTTCCTTCCCCATCTATGCCTTGGCAGCAGAACAATTTCCAGACTCCCCAAAGTGTTATAGATTATAAAGGACACAGTGATGTTGGAAGGGTTTCCTAACATGGAGTAGGGTACAAACTGCGCTGGAGATGGGCTGTTTACTCTACATGCCCGTGACCCATCCTGCATAAACTTCTATTTCCCCCCATTGATGTTTCTAAAGCAAAAGATAAATATTTGGGCTGTCAGACAAATTCATTAGTGTTTAATTTTCTAACATATTTAACTGCTTAGTTGTGTTAAGAATAAAGTTCGGGTCTGGCAACAGTAACTGGGTCTCTTTGACTCACAGGCCACGTGGCTGAAGGAAAGCATCAGGGCAAGAGGGCTGTGTTTTTTGCTCCTTTAGTTCACGACTGCTTTGCTGGAAGACCCACTGAGGTGGAAGAAACAGGAGTGGATAGCAGCTCTTGGTCCAAATACAATTACAAAGTTGGTGTCTCCGAATTTAAAGTGTTCCTGGTTATAACTTAATCATCTACCCAGTTTTTCTAAAGGAGAGGTAACAGATGATGTTTTGGTCCGAGGCATATCCCCGATTTTACAGTTTCTGCCTGTGCTGATTCCTGCATTTAGTGGTGACCTGCAAAGACCGACACAGTGGCAGCCCTGTGTCCATCTCAGGTAACCTGAATCATTCACTCATCCGCTCACTCAATGCAACATCCATTCAAGCCTGACCAGGGGCAGGTGCTGGTGCTCCTGGGGCAAGGGCGCAGTGTGGATCACTACCTCTGGGGAGGCTCTGATCTTGTAGGAAAGTCAGTAAAGCTTACAAATAATTGCAGTACAGAATACCAAATTGCATGACCACGGTGCTTGCAGAGCACAGAAATAACCCTCCCTTATGTGGTGGAGGAAAGCTCCCGCGGAGATGACAGTTAGTTGTACCTTGCAGTGTGTTAGAGTGAGGCGATGACAAGCAGTGAGTTTTAAATGACCGGAGCCCGCTTCTCCAGCTGTTGTACAAAGTTCTGTGCCGGGGGTATATAAGGCCACAGAACAGGTATGACTTTATTCATCTACCAAGAGTTAGTTGTTCACTCGTTTGACAAATATTTATTGTACACCTAATCTGTGCCGGGCACTCTAACAGACATTAGGGCTGGAAAAGCAGATGAGATGTTCTTTAAAGCTAATCATGGATTGTCAGTTCTGGGGAACTATCTCAAAACAAACATGTATATATTATTGAATAGTACATAACAATTTATGTAATCAAACATGGATATTCCACATACATTTTCTGTTTGCAAGAGCAGCTTTTGGAAATGCCCCCAGACTCCAGAAGGTTTGTTTATTTTATTTCAGAGTCAGAGATAATGTGCAGAAAGACTTCAAGGGGTGCTCATAGGTGTGCTTAAAGAATTAAGTAGAACAAGGACTTGGAGGGATAAGTAGGCACTAAGCATCTATAAGTTTGCATTTATATTAAAGGAAATGGAGCACTAAAAGAGGATTAGAAGCAGGAATGGCTGAAGCGGTTTATGGTTTTAGAAGGATCACTCTGGTGACAAGTACCCACAAGTACATCTGAAGTCATGCTTTAAAAATACGGTGCCTACACCTGTTTTTCATTTTCCCTGCCTGCACTGAATCATTTGATGTTTTCCATCAATGTCTGGACCTTAAATGGACAACCTGCAAATAGTGCATGGACCAGGGACTTGCCTTAGTGGAATTTCTCTTCAAGTTGAGATTGCTGGAAGCACAAGTTGACTCTAAAAGTTGGGACCACCTTTATTCATACCTTGAATTGGTTTAACCTTTTCTTTAGGTCTTTTTCTTTAAACGACCTAAAAATATTTCACATGCACTAGACAGGCTATTTTTCAGAGATTGCTTGGTTGCAAGCCATTCAAACTAACTTCAGCTGGGTGGGGGGAGGGGTGGGATTGGGGGAGGGATACATTGAATTATTTGAAGGGCAAACAGTGTAGCCAGACCTTAGGAGGACTGTCACCAGGATCTGGAGTGAGAATACTTCTGGGACCTAGGGAGTTCTGTCTCTGGTGCATATTAGATATTAATTTCACTCTTTATCTCTGCAACACATTTTCCCTTGTTTGTTTGATTTATTTTTTAATGAACATGTATATAAAATGTCCACACCATGTTATGTCCTTATAGTCTAAGCATGGGCAGAGAGCAGACAATTCTGGTTGTTTAGGGAAGTGGGGTTTTGCTCTGACTCTTTGCTGTTCCAAACCCCTCAGTTCATGGCCTCATTTGATGTACTCTGAAACCAGGCTACCTTTCTATTTATCACTCTTGTTTCTCTCAACTAAAAAGCTCAATTTTCTTCTAATTTAAAATTTTCCAAGTTTTGATTCTTCCAGGAAGTAGGAGGTATTTTGTTTACTCAATACATGTGTGTTAGATGGACGAGGTCGCGCCTGGCCAGGCGGTGGTGTCATCGACCAGGTTCAGTATATGGTCCCTCACAATAGCACCCTTGAACCCATGGCCAAGGAACGAAGGGTGAGGAATGTAAGGGCAGAAATTGCTAAACAATGTTTTTGTTGCTCTACTGCTTTATTTCTTTTCACCTCTTTTCTTTCTTTTTGTTCTAATAGAGAGAGGGGAAGGGGTATACAATGTTGGGAAAAGATCAGAACTTGGAAGAGGGAAGGAGCAGAATAAGGAACCTAAGTTAAATAAAAGGGCTCCTCTTTGAGAAGATATAACTTATTTTGGATTATTGAGTTACTTGTTTGGGATGCAAATAAGTACTCACAGGTTGATGAGATGGACCATTCCTGCCAATTTTGTGTTGATTACCTTAATATCATTTATTTTACAATCCACTATTTACTAATAGTGGAAGAGGAATTCAGCTGGTTTGCATTTGCCCCAGAGGGCAGAACTAGCACCGCAAGGGAAAGGATTTTCTAAGGTGGGAAGCTGTGGGATGTTGCCTTTCTGCATTCTTTTGTTGTCTACTCAGGGTTGAGCAGAGTGTGTTACAGGAAATTCAAACATTGATTAGGAAGTGTGTAAACTAGAGTTTATTTACTGAAGCAAAATTAAACATCTTAGCAACTAATGCAAGAAAGGAACATATTGAACGAATCAGAGAGAGCTTGGAGTTGCTAGGAGAGTCTAACAGACCAGGTTTCAAATGGAGAAAACCCAGTTAACTCAGAAAGGTCTAGTTAGCATAACCACTCCACAACGCAGGCCAGATACCATCACAGAAATGAGTACATTTTTGCTTTATTTAAACCTTTATTAAATACCTACAATTGCCAGGTACTGGGATATCACAGTACCTTATACAAATGCCCTGATCTCATAGAGCTTGTATTTTCAGCAGGGGAAAAAGACACTAAACTAATAAACAGACAAACATGTAACATGTGGAGTAGTGTTATGCTTTCATACTAAGAACAACAATCAGGTTCTGAAAGGAAACATAGGAAGGGAGCAGAATAATGGGGAAGGTACTAGGGGCCAGGATGGCATTAGCCATGTGATACCTCGGGGCGAGAGTGTGGCACAGAGAAGGAAAACAATTGCACAATGGGTAGGACAAGCAATGAGCAGGGACTGCGGTCAGAATAGAGTGCCTGAGGGGAAGGGAGGTGGTAAAGTAAAGGAAGGAATGCCAATTGCTCTTGTGACTTTAGTCTTTCCCCTTAAAATGTAAGTCTCTGGAGAGAGAACCATATTATGTGAGCTTAAAATGTATGCTCACTTCTTGGCTGAATAAGGAAGAGAAGAGGCACAGGCCAACTGGAGCACTTTCTGGAGACCCCGTTAGCATTTGGAGGGTGGTGGGGGATCAGGGCACTTGGATTCACTATCCTGCCCAAAGGAGGAGAGATAGCGTTTCCAAAGGAGAAAGTGGAAATATAGTTCAGAAGTATAATGGCAGACATTGAACAGTGAATGTCCCTTAGTGTAAGTGACCTTTAAGGTCCTTCTCAACATTAAGATTAATTAATGGTGGAGGTGAAAGAATGGAGGCAAAGGAGAAAGAATGGAGGGCTGAGAGATGAGGTGCCCTGCCCGGGTCAGTGCCTCCTGCCCATTTTTACGTGAGCAATGCTCAAGTTGGTCACAAGGCACAAAGACAAACCCTGCGGAGGGGATTTATTCCAAGGGATAAGTAGGAAATAAAGAATCATTGGCAATTGGCTGTTCATGGCTGAACATTTAGGAGACCCGAATGTGCCAGGGAAGCAATAGCAGCTCTAGGAGCCACCCTCAGAATGGGTTTGTTCCTCGTTCCCCCATTGTCAGAACTCAGCTTCTTTCTACCTTTTCCATTGAAACTATCTGCTTCTGTCCCATTCCTGACTCCTCTCTTGTTTTGGCTCATGGAGGGCATCTCTGTGCCACCTTCTCTCCACACACCCCTTCACATCTGCTCTGCTCCACATCTGACCTCTGGGTGCCTCACACTCAAGCTCCATGAGAAGATCTTATAGGGTTGTTTGTCATTACTTATCATAGTCTTGTTATTGTGTGAATTTCCCACTCTAGGTAATGCCACAGGATGCTGGCCAACCCGTGTACTTACTGCTGCTTCGATTCAGATGGTTTCCTTGCTTTAGGCCTCTAGCAAGGGTGGTAGGGTCTTAGAAACCAAGGGTTGCACTGAAGGAACTTTATATTGATGTTTTATTCAGAAGGGGTTGGTGGGTGTGGTATGTGATCAGGGTTTCTTAGACTATTGTCTAGTTCAAAACAATACTAATCTCAACATACAGAATATTGGCTTTGTGACAAGCATTTAAAGTAGGAGAACAGTCTTACTATGTAAATATTATTCCTATTTTTCTATTTCCAATACCTCACAGCTAGTAAATAGAAAGGCTAGGATTTAAATCCAAAGTCTTCGTTTTTTTTGGATAACATTGTTTACAGTTCCTTTTGCATATAGACCTCTGAGGTAGTAAAAGCCTTTTTGTAAAGATACAGGAATATCATAGAAGGGCCACATACTGTAAAAGGTCAAACATTTTTTGGATGGACCATATGCATTCATTGAATTCATTAATCCATAAATGATTTTGAATGGATACTCTGTTCAAGGGACTAAAATAATAAAATGATGAGTAGAAATAATCTTGTCATGTATAAATTCAAAACATTTCATATAAAATAGTACTAACTGTGCTGTTTTTGTAAACAAAAAATGTCTGAATGCTATGAAAATCTGGCAAATACTTCTTTGCAATGTACGAGATAGAGAATTTCTTAATAAGGAGGAACTATAGAGCAAAATATTGTTATGGGAAAAATGTTAAAGTAAAATATCCCATGTAAATCTTGAAATGATAAGAGAAAAGGATCACACTGCCATCCTTTCCCTGGAGCTTGTGAAAAACCATTGTCCCAGAAAAGTTCCTCAGCAGTAACAGGATCCTGTTCTGCATGTCAAGCACATGTGTGCTAGGAAATAAAGTTTTCTTCTAAAGTGATGCCATTTACTTTGTGAAGGAACTGTCACAAACATTTGAAATGCCAAAAAGTATAGATGCCTTGCATTTTTTGGGTCAAATCATGAAAGATAACAACACTTTCAAAATCATGAAAGATAGTAAGAGAGAAGAGGTTGTTGTATATGAATCATTACTAAACAGGTACAAACCCACAAGCACCCAACCAAAATGTGCCCCTTCAGCTGAAAGGTGAGACTTCACTGAGCTCTCTGTGGTCAGTGAAGAGAAACCAATAGAAATGGAAGCAGGGGGCTGTTGGTCCCCAAATGACCCCCAGTGTTAGGTTTTCAAAATAACACACCATTTAAACTTAGAAAGAAAATGACCAAGTCGACATGAAGGATAGATGGCCAATGGTGGGCATAAACCGAAGCAGTTGGAAGAGAGGGGTTGTTCACAGACCCATTGCTGCTGCCAGGTAGCTTATTGTTAAATCCCAGCTTGACTCTAAGCACAGGGAAGTGCGTACCAAGGCCTGCCTCGCGTCTCTCTCTCACCATTTTTCTCCACACCTGAAAGCCACCTTTTTTTCTTAGCCCGTAACTGGCTGGAAGGTTTTGGAATGTGAATTTCATCACAGATTAGTTTTTCCACTTTTACGTTCTTTGGCTTTCATATTGCTGCCGTCTTTACAGAAATAGACAGCACTATAAACATTTCTACCAGGCATCAATTTAAAGACATGACAAAACATGAATCCACAATAAATTCACATCTGAACGTTCTGAGTTCTACCTTTCCCTGATGGGCTAAAATAACATTTACTGAGAATAAAAATAATTGTCACGATCGGAAAAATATCCCATTAGAAATATACATCCTAGAAAGAGATGGATTATAACTTCAATGAACTTTGTATGGTTAGCACATGAATTTAACATGAAAAATGTCTATTGATTTTGTTTTCCAGACTGGAGGTTTATCTTATTCTTTTTCTCTTAGAAATACTGTAATGTACTTATCTTGTAGGGGTTGCCCTTCAGTTAATGAGAGGATACTGTGAACATGGATGAAGAAGAAAGATTCCATGAATCATAAGAAAAATAATCTGTGGCATTATGGTCTGTGCCAACTTGAGGTCATAGCAGATAAAGAAATGAAAGATCTGGCTGGTTTGGTCCGGGAAGTTGTCTGAGGATGATTGAAACCTTGATTAACCTGGGCTGTGGGCAGAGGGAGAGCTTTGTCTCTCTCTTCCTCTCCCCAGCTCAGGTAGAAAATATTCCCCTTTGTGTTGAACGATGATAAAGAAAGTCTGGACCTGGTAATTTTTTGAATGGTGACATAAAGAAGGAATTAAGAGGCTAGAGGCTTCCTTTAGAAGATACGGGGGAGGTTCAACAGGAGGGCACGTGACAAATTTAGCCGGCGCCTGATTGCCAAATGTTTGAGGCCTTCAGCTACTGCTTTGCCAGGATTTTGTGATTAACTTTTCAGAAGTAGTGTCAGAAATGCTTTTCAACGCACAGGCTGTGACACTAACTACAGCATAAAGAAATCTTGTTTGTCGTCTGGGTCAAGAACTGGAGGGGCTTAGCATTCTCTAATCCCCGGTGATGATGTGCAGGGTGGATTTCAAAATCGAGACAAATAGCCCCCTAAAAGGAAGTGCCCCCCGTTCTGTTACATCAGAGAAAGTTCCTTGAACTGAGAGTGTATGTGCTGTTTTTCTGAAGCCAAATAATGAGGCATACTGTTAAAAAACACATCTCTTCTGAGAATTAAATTTGTTCTTTTCTACCTTTTATTTAAGTTAATGGGGGAGACAGTTAAGACAGATACCCCCTCTGTCTTGTTTTTCTCTCTCTTCTTATTGCTGATGCAGATAAATTCTGGGTGTGTTTTGGATAAAGATGCAGAGGTATCCTCTCAGACCGTGGCTGTTCTATTATGCCACTATATGCTATGACTTTGTTAAATTAACATTTATTAAGTGGAGCACAGGGTGTTGGAGGGTGAGCTGTGGCTTAACAAGAGTCCCTAACGGAAACGGAAATAGGAAAGTCTGTTACTCACAGGTGCTGGAGGAAATACATGGCATGCCTGAAGGGCACAGGGGGAGGTCAAGGCAGAGTTTGGGGAGAGAGAGGTAGGACCTGGGGTGCGGCCTTGACTAGGGTTCATGGGTGGGGTGCTTTGAAGTTCCCAAGGCTAAGGCATAATCGGTGAATTCAAACCAACAACAGCAGAGTTTTTGTAAGCTCCATGGGGGTTTAATCTAAAGGGTGTACAAGAGAAAGCCCCTGAGGTGGGGTGGAGAGGCTTCTGATCATTTACCTGTGACTCTGTGGGCAGCCACAGACCACTTGGTCCCACGAAATGGAGGCCTGGGCAGCAGTACCATGGAGTGGCTTAGCTAAACTCACAACCCTGTGTTATAGGAATTGCTGGGGGCTGTGAGCCACCCGACCCAACTTGTGAAGTTCTGAACACACAGCCACTCCACCGAGGCCAATGGCCCTGAAGCAAGGAGGCACAATGCAATTAGCTTTTCTGCTACCCTCTTGAAGAAAATGTCAGTTCAGAAACCTGAAGTGTTTGCTAATGACAAGGGCCCAACTGTCCCATAAAACTAGAAAAGTGGTGTTGTCTACTTCAAGAACTGGAAATGAAAGTCTTAATGACACAGGAAATGCTCTTCAAAGGCCAAGAAGTCTTAGTGAAAGATAAGAGGATCAATCAGTCTTACATACAAGTTTACTAAGAGCTGGGATACTGCCAGCGTGGATATGTATTTCAAAAGGCATGAATGAGACCCAGAAATAGTGTTAATTTTACTTTGAAGTGTATAATGAAACCCCTCAAGTATCGAGACTTCAACACA
The DNA here is from genome assembly GCF_021234435.1 of Artibeus jamaicensis. Classification (NCBI taxonomy): domain Eukaryota; kingdom Metazoa; phylum Chordata; class Mammalia; order Chiroptera; family Phyllostomidae; genus Artibeus; species Artibeus jamaicensis. The sequence goes on along the minus strand of NW_026521812.1, from coordinate 37,093,945 downwards.
CCTCTTCCCAAAATGACCAAAATTTCCATTTTTGAGCGATTATCATTCCGCCTTCTTCCGTTCCCCAAGTCTTAACAGAATTTTAAAAGCGCAGCTAATAAATGAAGTATACTTCAGTTTCATGTAATGGATTGGATCAGAAGGGAACTGATAAGATGATATTGAAAAAGCAGGCGGGGGGTCGAAAAGCCGCAAGAGTGCTAAGCTGTATGGGTTCAATTGATTCCTGGCGCGGAGACCTGCAGTCGCGGGGTTATTCTAACAAATGCAAGGAGAGCAGCCCCTGCTTTATTAGAACTGAGGCTTTTAAAAAAATTGATGTCCATTTTATTTATATTATTTTATTTTAACTTAATTGAATTTATGGGGGTGACACTGGTTCGCCAGACCGTACGGGTTTCAAGCGTACAGCTCAATAAAACATCATCAGCACACTGCTTCGAGGCTCTTCCCGAGAGACTGGTTACCAGCAGGGCCAGAGGTGATGAGGAAGAGATAAGGCCAATTAAGATTTCAGACCCGGAAAGCAGGAACCAGAAGCCCCAGAGAGAATTCCAAAGGGGAAGACAGAAAATGAGACTCCAGGTCACTGTAGGCATTCAAGATAGAATACAAATATAATTTTAAACCTACTCTAGAGAAACTCATTTTAGAGGAAGACAAGATCAAAGGAGGCCAAGCTTTGCAGTGTGGTTTTTAAAGGCAAGGCACAAGGGCAGAATACCTGAGTGGAAATTTAATGAAACCTGGCCTGGTGCTTAGCTTCCTTTCTGTGTTCTCGGCACACTTGGGAATATTAGAAATTTAGTGGTGTACTTGGAGGAATTGAAAAGCTCAAAACAAACCTAAGCAATTCAGCAATAATTTCAACACAATCACTGCTACAGTTTAAGGATAATGGCAGTGTCCATAATAGCACCCCAGGGACTGAGAGCTAGTGGGGCATGTAGTGAGGAGTCGGAGGGAGGTCTGGATGCTGGCTCCGTGACCTTGGGCCCCATACTTTATGATTCTGATTACCAGGGTCGCACCTGTGAAATGAAGAAGAGTAGGGCCTTGCTCACCGGGTACTGGGTAAATGAAGTGACAGGACCTAGAGGTCACAGCCCTGGTACCTGTGAATGCTCATTATCATGCTGTCCCCTTGCTTTTCAGCCCCTGCTCTGTGCACTGTCCTGACAGCACTCTCTTGAACTCCAGAGGCCAGTTGCTCATCAGGGCCAGTCAATTCTAGATCTTTCTTGGGCAAAGGTGTTTTGTCTCCTACCTCAGAGCAAGTTTTCATCCTGCTTTTACAAACTGCAGGACCCAGTCACCAAAGCATCCTGTCCAAAAGCCATTGTAGCTACACTATAGAAATTCTATCTGGAAGGTATCCACCATGTGATATGAAAAATAGAGACATTTATTGAAGAAGATACAAGATACAGGAAACATTGTGTATAGGGCAGTAACACCTCAGTCACCTTCAAAGTTGACAAGTTGGGGTCTCACATAGTTCTCCCAATCACCCTCACCCTGTCATGTTTTCTGGAATCTCATTGGTGGTCTGAAATCTCTTCCCTTTCAAAGGTGATTTTAGTTTTAGGAAAAGCTAGAAGTCACAGAGCACCAAATCTGGGCTGTAGGGGGGCTGAGTCACCTGGATGATTTGATGTTTTGCCAAAAAATCGCACAAGTCATGATGCATGAGTGGGCATGTTGTCATGATGAAGCTGCCAATCACCAGCTGCCCATAGCTGCAGCCTTCTGAGTCAGCCAAATGGTTTCTGTGGAAGAATGTTAAAGATTAATGCAAAATTGCATGCAAATTCATTGCTCTACTCGCTCAGGCATTTTGAATGCAATGGCCACACAGTACGCATGCTCACTCAACAAGGTCTATGGCCCCCACTGACTAGTATAGGGAAGTCATCATTGTACACACGTGTGCATTCCAGTCCATGCTCCTTGGCTGCCAGGTTACATTGATGTCATGCAAACCATTCTCATTATATTAATGATGGCCGGACTTTTTCTGGATAGACCTTGTACATATGGAGTAGCAAAGAACAACTTCACATACTGAATAAAATTTGGGGCACACCTGTAGACTGTTCACAGTATACTATGGTGCCCTGAGTCAGCCTTTCAAGAATGAACTTTGTAGGAAAAAGAAAGGTTTATTTTCCCTCTAAATCAAGACTTTACTTCTCCCATAGATAGTACATCAATAAATAACTGAGTTATTCTGTTTCCAAGCTAAATATTGGCACTATAGAAAGTGTTGTACATATGAGGGGAGACACCCCCTCGAAACTAAATTATCTTCTCTTGGGTGGGCCCCTTGTAGTGCAGGCTTCTCCCACTAGGTGAGTGTTCCAGGAACCCATCTGTATCAGTGTACCAGCTGGCATTGTTGTGAGAGGCTGTGTTCGGCTTCAGTGAATTTTTTTGGAGACTCTTTCAATGTGTTCGCACATTTCGAGATGCATGAATTCCGAGTGTGCCTGCTTCCAGTGGGCCCTGAGGGTTCGGCAGCACTTGACGAAGACAGCATGCCCCCAGGGCCCCACATGCCCTATTCACCCTGTCTTGCCCTGAGCAAATTTTTTATGTTTTCCTGGATGAGAAAAGCCCTTAAAGGGAAATGTTTTGCTGATGTGGAAGAGGTAAAACAAAAAAATGGCACAAGCACTAAAAGACATAGAAATCAAGACAAGTTCAAAAACTGCTTTGAGCAGTAGGAAAAAGGTCTTGGTAGGTGTAGTGCATCAAATGGAGAGTTTACTTCGAAGGTGACTGAAGTTTAAACATGTAAGAATAAATACACAATTTTTATAAATAAACTTGGAGATTCCCCTTGTATATTATCATTTTCCTTTCTTCAAAGCAACTTTTTGAGGTAGGTAATATTATTTTTTAAAATCATGTTATGGATAAGAAACTAAGGCTTAGAAAGCTTAAGCGACATCAAATTTAGGTTTTTATGACTTTAAGGCTTAAGCTTTAGAATTTGTTTAGAGTGAGGCTGAAGCTTCTGGTCCTGGGACTTTGAGAAATTCTTGGTGAGCCCCTCTAAAACCACATTAAAATGTACATTTATACCCCTAAAATGGAAATAACGATACTTCAAAGGAAGTCAGAAATAACTCTCCACCTGGAGGACTTTGAGGACTGTAGCTCTATGTCCAATACAGGCGCAACACCCCGTGTTAGACAACTTCTCCGTGGGCGAAGAAGGTGTCTCGTGGTGAACTTTGTATTTCCCACAATGCCCGGGGCACATAACTTAGGTAGTACAGTGCCTAGCCCTATGATTTATTGTTGTCATTTGAAATAAAATCCTTCTGTGCATAGTGAAACAAAACAGGAAATGAGGGCCTGGCAAGGGTTGTGGTTTGTCAGTGGTAACCCATTGGTATAGTGATTATTTGTTTGTTTCTGAGGTTTTGAAAATTGCTTTAGAAAGCCTTAGGGCAGAAAGCATCACCTAATGAAAATATTTTAAGTCAAACCATAGGAACTTCAGTTCACAAAGCCTCAGGTTACAGCCAGCAATTTTAAGAAACTCAAACGTGATAGGGTAGATGAATACATTAATGACGGGATATATTTTTTGTGATTTTTTTCTGTTAGCTGAGCTGAAATTATTAGGCAACAGTAAATCTTCAGTTAACTATTGAGATTCTGAGGATATTCATGAATTGCTATACAAATCGTTTAGTGCTTCCTGAAGAGTGTCCATGGAGCATGGGTTTCTGGCTTCTGGTTGCTGAGGAAAGAGGGGGTTCCCTTTAGAACGTATTGCACTGATTTCTCTGTTGGTAAGAGACATTGCCCGTTTGCTTAGGGAATGCATAGAAGGTTCTGCAGTGAAGCAACCAGCTTAACTTGTTTAAACCACCACTTCCCAAAATGTTTTGGCCACAGAGCTTCTCTCCCCACTCTCCCCATAAACCCCGCTACGAATAACACCTTTTCACAAGCTATAGAACTAAAGAAAAGTTTGAGGAAGCACTGATACATAATTTTTAAACCAGTATTGGTACTGGACCGGTTAGTTGTGTGCATGTGTTGCAAAGCTGGGTTCCTCCCACCCATAATTCTTACTTTTTCATTAAGGGTGGTCAATCTGCCTTTGCTGAAATAAAAACCTGAACATACTTTGATGCCATTTGATGACCGAAACATATAAGCTGTAGGAGATGCTAGGATGGCTTTCTGAGTGCATCAGTAAGTAGAATTCAGTAAGACCACAGGAACTGGCCTAACTTGGGGTTAGATCGGCCAGACCTGTAGAGGTTTAAAATGAAGTTTAATTTTATTACCTCCAGTAGATACCTTTTATTCCTTGGGTGCTGCCTAGAAAAGGTCCTCGGGGGAATCTATTTTAATGACCAGAAAAAAATGATTTATAATTACAGTAGCACTTGTTTATCTGTTAGATGTACCTAAATTGTCTGAAAACTACTTGCTCAATCAGTGAGATGTTTTTGTCTTTGGAAATATTAATTTGCTTAGCAAACTCACTTTTTTCTAGGTACAAGAAAGTAATCTTCAGCCACTTTTCCCCCAGCTGGAGGACAGGTAAATTTTAACCTAACCATTTTTCTAATTATCACATGTTTTGAATTAATGGGGTCCAAATTAATTAAGGTTTTATTATAGTTTCATCCTTAGGAGACAGGGTTTCATTTCTCTCTTTCAAAGTATTTTCTAGCTGAATCAAAAGAAGATTAACCTCACCTTCCTCATTGTTTGAAGCCAATTGGGTTCCACCTTCTTTTTTCCTTCCCTAACATTCCTGAGGGTTATGAAATATTCCCTCTGTAAGGAAAAGATGAGGTGGGGGTGGGGTGGGCTATAATTAGGAAAATCTCCTGAGGTGATTCTGATAAGCTCCCTACCCCTGCCTGAGAATCCTGGTTTTATGCCTTTGATTAAAGCCTTGTACCCCTCAGGCAAGCATGGAATTGGGGCAGGAAGGGCAGCAGAGGCCCTTTCAGGACTCCAGCTAAGCCAGGGCTCTGATGGCAGGGGTTTTGTCCTAAGTAGTCAGCTAAGACACAGAGAATCAGAAGTAAGCGGGCACTGTAAGCATTACTAGCACTATTAGCTGTCTCCACCATTTGCACTGAACTCTGGGAGTTAATAACCCAGGAGCAGCCAGAGGGAAGGAGGTTGAAGGCCTCTGGTGTGCACAGAGGTGGAGAATAAGGTTTAATCTGCTTGATGCTGGATTTATGAATGAGATGAAAAAAAGAAGGGCTTTTCCACCCTTTCTCCAGCCTCAGCCATAGACTCCCAAGGTTGCTGATAAAGATGCTATTAATATGGGGTCATAGGTGATAGAGGTGGGGGTCTGTAAACCAGGAATTTGAGGGGCTGAGAGGTGGCTTTTAGAAGAAATGAACAAAACCACTGTAGTATTGTTTTGAATTCCTACTTTCAGCTATTTTTGAAGGGTTAGTAACATAGCTGGTGCAGATAAATATTTAAAAATTCTACTTTTACTCGTAAGCAAAGCATTATATGTGGATGAAGGACACGTTTCCTTTGATATTGATCTACTGAATATTGTAGGTTATTAAACAAAAAACCTTTTGGGAAATAACTTGCCCTTACCTAATGCTTTTATTGTTCTTCTTTGTTCCAGGACTAGTCGGAGGCTTATTTAATTACATCTGTATTTATTTAAGTTCCTTTTAACTGCTTGTCCACATTTGATAACATCCTAGTTTTTGCCTAAATATTTTAACTTTAAGGGCAGATCTGGTGATTAGAGTCGAAGACTGATAGAAAAGAGGATCTCCCCCTCCTGCTGCAGGTCCTCCAACTAATGCCAGGGTGTTATCAGGACGTGCGAATACTAAATGCCTTGTGTTCACTTACCACTGAATTTGGTTCGAATCAACAGGATTGCGCTGGTTGTCCAGACATCTGTTTTCTCCTGCCTCTGTGAGCACATGCAAATATATCATTTAAGCTCTCCGAAGTTCAGTTTCCTTATCGGCTGAATAATGGTTTCCCGCTGAGGCTCCTGCCTGATTTTGTAGGTCAGTGACATCTCACTGAAGTTTCAGGTTTTGGACACTAGATGGTGATGTTGTGCTGCATTCTAAGAGGTCCGGACTGAATATAGTCTGGGCCTAGAATTAGGCTTCTCATTTTCACAGGTTTTAATAAATAGGGTGTATGACTAATGAAACTCTATCCATGAAGCAAACATAATTGAGCATAGAAATAACACAAGAAGCAAGAAGAAACCCCAAAATAACCTCTGCGTGCTTTTTGACATGCTGGCTTCCAAAAACCTCGTATCTTATTTTAATTAGCTTAATCATTCTTTGGTGTTCAAAGTCCCTAGATCCTTCTCCCATCTTTCTTTTACGTTAGACGACTCACTGATGCACTGACGCTTCGTCTGCAGGCCCGGCTCCTGATACCGACTTCTGTCTCTCATTCATCTCTGATTCGACCCCTCAGCTTCCTGGGACTCTTCTCCTCAGAAATACGTGTGAGACTTTAAGCTGCCTGTTGAGATGCCAGAAATGTACGATTGACCCCTGTACAATGAGGGGATTAGGCGCTTCCCTCCCCTCACACACACAGTAAAAAATCTGAGTATATCTCTCAATGCCCCCAAAACTTAACTGTAGTCGGCCTTGCGTATCTGTGGGAGGTTGGTTCCACGACCCTGGCAGATAGCAACATCCAGGAATGTTCAAGTCCCTTATGTATGGGGATCGGGGGACAAAAGTAGGTTTGCAGCTATTTCTATGGAAAATAATATAATAATTAATAAGTAATAATACAAGAATAAACTGTTTTGTGTACTCACAACTCTGACCTACTTTTGTGCCACCCTGTAAAATGGCGTAGAACCACGCACTGTGTACAGACTAATGGAGGTTTTGTTCAGAAGCGAATTGTTTAATAATACATTTCCTCATGATAGGTCAGTTCTCTCAGAAGCTTCCTCACAGACCACTTGATTGCTTGTTTACCAAAGCGGCTAGGAGAGGGGAATGGCTTCACTAAAATGGTGTTTGCCTCTCTCTTCTTGGGAGTGAGTTTTCTGAGCTCAAAGCACTGAAGGAAATACTAAGGGTTCCACGAACTTCTTTTTATTGGGGTCCTCCATTTCCTTGGCCTGGTCCTGCAGATTTTCTGGATGGCTTCATGCTGAGTGACGGCAGTCACCTAGCCCAAGCTCCTCTCCTGCAGAATCCCAGTTTATTCACCAAAGGAGACGTCTGGTAAAACCGCTGCCATCTCTGGGCCTGGATTCTTCAAACATGGAGTAGGCACTTTGGAAAGGAACGTGCTTGTATTGAACAATTCAAAATATCTCTTTAACATCATTATATCTCACTGAAGAAAATGCACCTTTACATTCCCCCCAGAGTGATAAACGCCTTCAACTGACCTGAGTAACTGGGAATGGGGAGGACCTCACCGAGGTCCTATGTGCTTTCCCAGGAAGACGGCTGCGCCAGACAGAGCTGGGGACGCCCTATTACATGCATGGGCACTGCTCGCTCCGGCGTGGCCATCCTGATTTACAAAACTGAGAGTCATTCTGGTCCTCATGAAAGGTTGAGTCATCACAGGTCATGACCTAATCCTGGATATCAGCCAGAGCTGGTAAATCTTGGGTATCTTTTGGCAAGGTGACACAGTTGTCCCTTCACTTTTATTTAACTTATGTACTTGAACACGTTAAAATAGAATTCGTTTTGAGGCTTATGGGGGAAAATGGTTTTAAATGTGAAATGTTCCCCTCCAAACAGATAAAGCTGAATAAAAATTAAATTGACTCTTCTAATCCTCTAATTTAGGCTAAGAGAAAAGAAGCCTTCTCACACAGTCTAGAAATATCCAACTCACGGAGCCTTTTTGTTGCGCGGTCCGAGGAACCTGAGGCTGAGAGAGAAAGGCTCCCCCAGGACCCAAGACCCAGAATTTACAGACTGAATTCTTACAGGGTTTTCCCCATTCATTGAGCAATAGAAGAAATACTACTAAAGAATACAAAGAAACAAAACAACTTGGAGACTTAAAGAAAAGGGTACTTGGAGATAATTTTATACAGCCAGAAGAATGGACTCATGGGGTAGTATAAAGACTTTTTTCTTTTTTTTTTAATGAATTCAGCCTGTATTTGGGTGATAGCAAGGAGATAAATACATCTTGGCACAAATGAATAGAAATCCTCCCAGTTTCTCAAACCACATCTGTTTCAATTTTATTGTATAGCTATAACAGAGCAGTTTATAAGGCCAGAATAAACGGGGCCTAAACGTTTGTCTAGCTTAGGTTTTACAAGTACAATTTAAACTAAACTGTGCCAGATAAGTAAAGAAAGCTATGAAAATAAATATATAATGGTCTAGCATTGTACTTAGAAGGAATAGAGAACACTAACCAAAGAGACCCTATAACAAAAACACATTTCAAATATTATTTAGGGAATTTTTAGCATTTTATTTCAGGTATGGCAGATAATGGCAAATTCAGTAGGACTTGGTAAGAGAATTTCATGAAAAGCAATAAACAGGTAGGGTGAAAACTGATTATATTCTGATTTATGTAGTTCATTAAAGTTCTGGGCCATTTCTCCTGGCAAATGATTCTAAAATTTCTATAAAGGTGATTTATTCATTAAAAAAAAGGCTTTATACTAGGGTAGCATACAGCTTTTAATCATATTTTTTATGCTCTGTTCTGTGTCTTCTACATGAGGCCTTTTCACCCTTAGGACTGTGGTTTCCCAGTGGGAATTTTTATTAAAAAGTGATGTAGGGGGATGGAAGGAAATTCTTAAATTTTAATTGAATTTTTTGTTTTGCTTTGTTTGTAATTTGAAAAAAATTATTTTTCACAGTTCTGGAGGCTAAAAGTCCAATACTGAGGTATCTGCAGGTTTGGTTCCTTGGACTGTCCCCCATTTTCGCTTCCAGATGGCAACCTTCTCTCCATGTCCTCACATGGTGGTCTCTTTGTGTGCACAGGTCTGTCTGTCTGTCTCACTCTCTCTCTCTCTGTCCTAATCTCCCCTTCTTCTAAGGACGCCAGATTTGTTGGGTTAGGATCCTCTCCTATAATCTCATTTTACCTCCATTACCTCTTTAAAGTCCCTGCCTCCAAATTCAGTCACATTCTGAGGTAGAGGGGGCTAGGACGTCAGCATATAATTTGGGGGGAGGGGGGAGACATAGTTCAGCCTGCATCACAATTCTACATTTCACTTTTTGAGAAAATGCCAAACTGTTTTCCAAAACAGCTGTACCACTTTATATTCCCTCCAGCAAAGGATTAGGGTTCCAATTTCTTCACATCCTCAACAACGCAGGTTATTGCCTGTCTTTTTATTGTAACCATCCTACGGGTGTAAGAAGTAGTATCTCGTTGTGGTTTTGGATTGCATTTCCTCAGTGAGCAATGATGTTGAGCATCTTTTCATGTGTTTGCTTTCTGGCCATTTACATAGCTGCTTTGGAGAAATGTTTGTTCAAATCCTTTGCCCATTTTAAAATTGGGTAATTTGCCCTTTTATTATTTTTTTCCTAACTGTTGTATGTAAATAGTCTGCATACTAGGAGCTTATCAAATATATGAGTTGCAAATTGTTGTTCCTCTAAGCTGGCTGGAAAAAAAACCTTCCCAAAACAAATGCACTATTTGATATTTATGTATAATGTGGGAATGAGTCCCTATCTAACTTATGCCAGTTGTCATGGTGAGGAGTGAGGTTCCCTCTGCCTCACTCAAGAATAAGACTATCTTGACGAAGTCTCTATGGGGGAAGAAGAGAGGGCTTTACTGCTGGTGGGGCGCGCAAGCTGTGCTCAGGGGTCCTACTGACACCAATCACTCCCTCAACAGATGTGATCCTGAGTCACTGGTGCTCAGTGCCAGGGCTCAGTATAATGGTAAATAAATAAAGTACTTAGGTGAAGTCAAACATGGAGCGATAGATTACATGGAGAATGAGTGTTGATGGAAGTGTGCAGGGCTCTGCAGAAGAATGTAGAGGATAATAGAAGGAATGGGAAGGAATTAGCTGGGTGCAGAAGGCAGGATGCAAGAAACACAGTATGTGGAGGCAGAGAGCAACTGGGGACGGTGGCCTGTGATATGGTGGTGTGGTAAGCAGGGGCCAGGCCATGCTGGAACTACAGGCTCTATTCGAAATATTGGTCTCTAGCATAAGAATAACAGGAAACCTTAGAAGTATTTTAAACAGAGGAGTGCAATGTCAGTTTTGTCTCTATAATAATATTCTGATTAAAATATATCATAGTCAAAAGTTCTGACTTTTTCTGCTATTTTTAAGTTTTTAGGAAAAGTCTCATTATGACTTTTATATAACAGCACAAATTCATTCAAGTTGGGAACTAATTTTATTACTTAATCTAGAGAAGGCCATTAGACTTTTAGATGGGGATAGCAGTTCATATTATAGTAACTACAATTATAAAAAGATAGTCAATTTATAAAGATATAATTTATAAATTGCTTGATATAGGAACCTTTTAAAAAGCAACCTTTGTAGTGATTTAATATTCATTCTGGAAAGTTTAAATATAGTTTTGATAGGATAATAATGTGCTCATTTGACCAACTCCCAATTTCCAGCACTATAATTTTTCTCGTATGCTTTGTTTAATCTTAAAAATCCAATAAGCAATTTAAAAATAGAGATCTAAAGACTTCTTACACTATATGGACCTGCTGGAAAGTCAATAAGCAATTGACTTGCTGAATCCACTGAGATATGATATTTTTAAGTGCAGTAATGTGAAAGGGAAAATTCTTTTGGAAGTTAGATCAGTTTAATTCTGGTTTATATGGAGAATATTGTGGAGAACAGATATGCCATTATCACTGTCATCTCCTCACATCAGTCTCTAAGATAAGAGTTCTGTCATCAATCACTGATAATTCTAGAATTACCAAAGTGAGGGTAAAATTTTCTCTCCTTAAATATATGTGTGTATATATATGTATACATACTTACATATGTATTATTGTATAGATATATGCACATATATGTATATATGTGTGTATACACACATACCCTCAACTGTGCAACAAATGTCATATTAGTTTCCTAAAAACTAAGACATTGTTTACCCTAAATGTCCACCACACCAAGGTGGTGGGAATTCAGGCTCATTCATTACTGGGTCCCCCTTCCTGAGTAGGCTGATAAGAGAGGCCAAAGTTTTATATTCAGCAACACGTTCAAGGAGAGCCTTTGGTTTTGGTCACCCTGACATCCTCACAGTTCTTGGAGATGGTGGTTCTGCTGGTTCCAATCAAACATGTTTCTGGGAATCTTTGCTGAGCGCTGGGACCCCAAGTCAGCTGTCGCTGGGGTGCCCTGCGACAATGACTTCCTGAGGTCCTGACGCCTTCCCGGGGCACTTGGAGGAAAAGGACACAGATTCTACTATTCTTGTTTTCCTGCTCGATCTCAAAAATCTCTGAGAAAGCCTTCTATGAGTTTAAGCTTTTGAACCCAAATGGCAAAGAGTGATCAAAGGATTTTTTAATCTAACTTTTGTGCTCAACAATAGAATGCAAGACACACAATGGCATTTTCTGATCAGGAAAAGGAAAATGTATTGAGAATGAAACCTAGCATGTATGTGCTTTTTTTTTTTTTAAAAAAAAGCTAGTCAACTAACAGTGCTATGAGTTGATGTATGTCCCAATAGAGATGACTATGATAATAGTTAAAATAATGATGCAAACAATAGCCAGAAGAACTGAGCATTGGTATGCTCACTATACAGCAGGCCGCTACGCAGCTGAGAGATTTACGAGTACCGTCAACTCATTTTCTCCTCACAGCCCCATGAGGTGTACATTATTGCTGTCCCTATTTTAGAGGGAAGGAAATTGTAGTTTAGAGAGGTTGAGTAGCACAGGTCTTAGGTGGTGAGGCTGAAATTGCTCTGACTCCAGGGCCAAGCTATTAACCCTCTGCTTAGCTTTGGCCTTTTTCATAGGAATCACTTTTCATGCTTTGGGAGCTATAGGCTTTTCGTTAGGATGTGCTGTCCTCTCTCAGTTCCAAAGCAATGGGAAGAAAACTTGGGGAGTGTGCTGGTTCTTTTCCTTTACATCAGAACTTTTTTGGTGCAAATTTCCAGTGGCCTGCACATCAAATGAGGGTACATTGAAGGTGGTTAGAATCTGAAATTGCATTTAGAATAAAATCACTGATTTTAAAGAAATGATTACATGTTTGATATATCTAAACATGTGCTCTAAGGTGGATGCATTTGCCAATGTTAAACCACAAGTTTTGCTCTTGCTTTTATCTCCATGTTTCTACTTATTTTCCCAGTTGAGGGCATGTTTTAGCTTTGTGATTTAGGTGAGGCATTTAAGGTCAGTTTTGGAATGAGATAACTCAGTTATAAATTTGCTTTCTAGATAAAATGCTACATGTCATTTTGTACATTGTTTTTCTTTAGACTAATGAATGAAAAAATGCCTATGTCAGAAAAAGCTCATCTCCTATCTCACTGCTTTGCCACCTCAAATACTTTTCAAAGCTTTCATGATGCTGAACTTAATATACATCCATACAAATACACATGCATGTATATACCTACATACAAACATATGCACATATGCAAATGGGTGTATATATTTGTGTTTTCCCCAGATGAAACATTTGGCATGACTCAATATATTCATGACATTACCTTATAATGTTGCAATGATATATTATTTAGCAGTGATGTTTATTTGTGACTCGTATTGTTTTAATTTAATGCGTGTTAAGGACATTTTGATGAAATATGCTTGACACCCTGAGCGCTGTCCTGTGTCCCGTTGTGGGAGAAGACATCTAAACTGGATGTAACTAGCTGGGCACTTTAGCCGGCACTTATCATTCATAAGGCCAATGAAAACTTTGACTACTCACCAGAAGGGGCTCTGAGGCCTCGTTCCGGTGTGACAGTCACGGGGAGAACACTGCTTTCCTCAGTGCTGCTGAGAGGTGGGAGCAAAAGGAATTCCAAGCCGGAAAGGCGGGAATAACGCCAGTCATCCAAGAGCAACTCCTAAACATTCTTCTACCAGAGAATTGGCTTCTATTGCCTTCACTTTTTGAGGAAATTTCTATGCTTTATTAAACTGAGGATGCTTTAATATATGTTGTTTTATTTTGACCACCCCCCAAGTCTATACAGAGGAGGCACTGTGGTTCGGGAAGGCGCCCTGTGGGGAAGGGCATAGCTCACTACCTCCACGGAAAAGTGGCTGCCCAACATCAGCTCCCACAGATGCGTGAATGTGATCTTCTTATTGTTGTCAGGCCTGCAGGCTTGTTCTGGGGAAAGAGCACCTTGTTCTTGGTTCAAAGTTCCCTTTATTAAGGCACGTATGCTACCAAAAATTGTGTGATGTTCGTATAGTGTAATTTTGAACATGATCCTTTCCAAGGGCTATTGAGTCACAGTCCTTAAATGTCCTTGACACTTAAATACATTCACATAGCCGTTCAACAGAATTTATGTTTTGAAAATTTGGAGTGTTTCTGCTACCTCTGATAACACTCTTCACAAGTTTTCTCATCAGAAAGTCTGTCCGGTTTGGCAAGCCACAGGAGGAATTTGCTTGAAAATTACGTTCTCCCCTGTTTCCTTTCCTAATAATTTGTAATACAAGTTCTAACATGAAATTAAAATTCTTTTATAATTTCATTATCTAGGAAGTAATTTTGCAGTCTGCTGAGAATCCAGTGTTGAAGTACAGCACAGTGTACAAAATAACTCTTGTTTTAATGCATCGCTATGGCTCTCAGAGGAGACTCCACTCGGCGCAGTTCATCATTAGCCTCCGTATCACTCAGGTTTCCAAGTCTTTAATTCAAAATGAAAATTAAACAATATTCACTTTTCCAAGGCGGTTCATAGAGAAACTGGTTTTAAAGACCCTATGTTTTTCAATTAGAAAGGTTCTTACTGTAATCAGGTCTAGTTTCCCTAATTGTTTAGAACTCAAACACTAGATGCCAGGAAACCTTCAGAGAATGGATTCCGGGCCCCTGAGCCCCTACTGCAATATACACCATTACTACTGATGGGCACCAGTTAGAGCCTTATGAAACCGCTAAGCATGCTGCAGGAAACCCAAATCAAACACTATCAACCCCCAGTGAGTCTTTCAGGAGATCCAAAAAGCATTTTTGGCTTGTGTATAAATTTAAAAATGAGTATTTTAAACTCAGAGTCATTATCCTATTTTGGCTTATTTAGGTTGGGTCATTTTCGAACTCAATTATCATCGAGCCTCATGGCATGGTGGAAAGGCATGGGTCTGGCAGCTTCGGAATGTTGGACTGAACGCAGTCTGGTGCCTTAGTGAGGCAAGCTGGTTGCAGCCACTCGGAGCCTTGGTTTACTCTTTTGTAGATGGGAACCAGTCATGCTGCTTCGCAGGGCTGTCGCGAGTGTGAGATGAAACTAGATGCAAGCACCTGGCATGCAACTTGGCAAAGAGTAGCCTCCTATTAAATTTCCTTTTCTTTTCTTTTCACCTATCAATTATTTAAAAATGAAACTGGGTAGAACAGCATAAAAGTAGAGCCTCCTGAATTTTGCTGCTGAAAAGTAAGGCTCAGATTCATGGAACAGGCTTTATAAAAATCTCACCAAGCCCTCAGGGTTGGTATTTCTATAGCCTTAACAAGAGAGAAGAATGAGCTTTTTTTTTCCTTCCTCAGGCCTATTATTTTTTTATTCTTTTTTGTTCACTCACTTACAGTGTATTGAAGTGGAGATCACTTCAAGCCCTTGAACCATCCTCTGAAAACTTTGCTAAATCCTACATTTTTGGTTTCACTCCAGATATAGTACTGTGTCCCCTACCTTTGAAGTCTTTGAAGTGTCCACATTGTAGGCTGAACCTGTGGTGAAGCCCAAACTGGTGGTTTCGACTGCACAAATCCATTTAAAGCTGGGACAGGTGGAATTGAAGCGGGACATGAGAAGGGGTGGCGTGCGCTTCCCTTTCTTGACCCCCACCTCTCTCCACTCCCAGTCTCTTCAAACACTCCTGCTCTAGTCGCAGACATATCAAAGACCACTGTACTTGGGCTGCGGTGACACTGAGGCTGGAAGTGACTGCTTTACCGACCACAGCTGTTCACTGCCTTAGGGGAGTGAACTGAAGCGGAAAGTACATCATGAGGTCTTCGGATGCGGCAATGACCTCATGTTTCATGACATGGGAGAAATTTGGATCAGGGGTAAGGGATAGAGTAAAACATGTGGAATGTGATATTTATACTATAAATTATACAATGTTGTTATTATTGTAAATTATTCATATAAATGATTTATGGTTTTATAATTCTATAACACATCTTTACATCTTGGAACATTAATTACATGGTATTGTTTTGCAGTTTTAAAAATGAATATAAATGGTATGATGTAAAACCTTGAAAAGTTCAGAAG
Source organism: Artibeus jamaicensis (assembly GCF_021234435.1). Taxonomy (NCBI): domain Eukaryota; kingdom Metazoa; phylum Chordata; class Mammalia; order Chiroptera; family Phyllostomidae; genus Artibeus; species Artibeus jamaicensis. The sequence goes on along the minus strand of NW_026521812.1, from coordinate 37,078,475 downwards.
TAGCACAGTAGTCAACGATGTTAAGAGCTAGACTGGGTTGGAATGCGCTTTTGTAAGCAGCTAGTTGTACGGCCCCAAGTCTCTTCACCTTCCAACGTCTCAGTTCCCTTAGCAAGTAAATGGGATTATAATAGTACCAGTCTCTTAGCCTTGTGATGAATGTTAAATATTAATGTGAAGAAAATTAAATAGTATATGTAAGGCACTCAGAACAACACGAGGCACATTGTAAGTACTATGTATCTGCTCTTATTATTGTTAACATGTTTTTTGAAATTTACATACTTTGGTAGATATTTTAAATGCTATGTCATTGCTCATTTTAACCGCTGTATCATAGACCATTGTCTACATATGCCATAGTACATTAGTTATCCATTTTCCCATTGATGGATAGTGAGAAATATATTCTTCCAAAGAGAAGTACAAACAATAAGAAAGTGAACATTTTTGCACTTGTTGCCTTGAATACAATATGCAAAGATGTCTCAAGATGAATACTCAGAAGAAGAATTTCTGGCTTATTGAATACGAACGAACAAATTTACTCAGTATTGCCAAATTGCTCTCTAAACAGTTAGGCCAATTCATGCTCTTAATGTCAGTATGTGAAAATTTCCATTGCCCACATCCTTGCCAATTTTAACATTTTTACCTACCTGGTGGGTGTGAAAGGGGAGCGAATGATGTCTCATTATTTACATTTTATTACCATTGGAGCTAAGAGCCTTTTGTGTGAGTTGATTGGCCATTTGTGATTTCTCTTCTGTTCCTACCCTTTGCCCATTTTCTGCTCTACTATTTTTCTTATTGATTTGAATATGTTCTTTGAATGTTTTTAGATAATAATTATCTATTGGTTATATGGGTTACAAATATCAGTTCCAAGTCTATGACTTATCTTTTTTTTTAAATATTTTATTTATTTATTTTTCGAGAGAGGGGAAGGGAAGGAGAAAGAGTGGGAGAGAAATGTCAATGTATGGCTGCCTCTCGTGGGTCCCCTGATGGGAACTGGCCTGCAACCCAGGCATGTGCCCTGACTGGGAATTGAACCACGATCCTTTGGTTCATAGGCCCACGCTCAATGCACTGAGTCACACCAGCCAGGGCCTGGCTTATCCTTTAAATTTTTATGTTCTCTTTTTGCGAAAAGGTTTTAAATTTTACAATTAGTTTAATATCATTTGCTTCCTTTTGGGGTTAGGCTTTCTTCTCGGTGTTTAGGAAATTCTGCCCTAATTCAAGCTGGTAAAGGCACAAGCCTGCTTTTTCTTTGAAAATTATCAAAGTGTTGTTTTTTACATAGAAATTTCTGCTGGGATTTGTTATTGTATATTGTGTAAAGTATGTTTCTATTTTTTCCATATTGATAACTAATTATCCCAGCAAACTTTTCTGAGCAGTCTATTTCATTTTTTCACAGTAGGTAATGTCAATTCTGTTATATGAAAAATATCATATGTTCAAGGGTTTCTTTCTGGGCTCTCTATAATGCTTTGTTCATCAATGTGTTTATCTCTGTATCAATACCATAGTGCAAACTAGCTTCAAAATACCTCTAATATCTCTGTTAACAATAGTTTTCCCACTTTGCTTCTTTTAAAAATGATCTTGGCTATTCTTGACATTTTGTACTTTTATGTATCAAGTTCCATAAAAATATTCCATTGGCATCTTAAACTGAATACACTGATTGCATAGTTTGAGGAGAATTGATATCTTTATGTTATGTCTTCTAATCAATTACTAGGTAATAGTGCTTTATTTATTTAAGTCATAGTTTACATCTTTAACTTGTATTTTCCCATATTTTGTAAAGTTTTACACATAAAGGTCTTGAGTCTTATTTCTTAGGTTTCTAATGAAGTAGCTAAAGGTTTTGGTTGCTATTGTAAATGGAAAGATTTTTTCCCACTTATAATTTTTAATTTGCTTATACTGGTATATAGATATGCTTTATTCTTTCATTGTGAAAACATTCTTTCAATGCCTTTATTGTTTGTAGGTCATCTTGATTTTTTTATGCAGGCAATTATGATTTTTTTCCTCTTTTTTCAATCTTTTATAGATTTCTTTTCCTTGTCTTATTCTATCATCTAGGATGTATAGTATCACAATGTTGAACAGAAACCAGAATAAACGTCTTTCTAGTCTTTCATCTGACTTTAATATCAATGTGGTCACAGACTGCTGATTGCTTCAAGATTTTGATTGTTAGCTTTGATCAGGTTAAGAAAATTACTGTCTAGTAGAATAACACTATAAAATCATGTCTTAAATTTGTAATAAAAATTGCATCTGTTGAGTCAATTATTTAGTTTTTTTAAACTTTAACTTGTCAACATAGAATATTTTACTAATTGATTATTTTTATATGAACTATCTTTGCATTCCTGTGATAATTATAACATGGTTATGGGTGGAAGAGGGAGGGAAACATGTAAAGAGTGTTCCATGAAGAGGGGCCAGAAAGTGCAAAGGTCAGCAGGGTGTTTGGTTATTTGGAAGATGACTGAATAGTATGGTGTGACAGGGTATTACTCCACCTAGGTTATCTCTGGCAAACAACTATCCAGGTGTTGTGTCAGTTACTGCCTATCAATAGTGATGCTATTGGCTAAGAATGCCCGAGGCACCCACCTGGGCCAATATTACTTGTGATGAGCCCCAGAGACATTTCTATCGCTGTAGTCAGAAGAAGACTGATTACCTGTAGGTCGTGGGCGGTACACTGCACACCTGTGGGCCACACAATGCGGTTGCTCTCTGCCTTTATTAGTGTGTGAGTGGGATGTCTAAGGTTTCATGGTTTCATTCTTTATTGGTGAAGTAAACATAAAAACAGTAATTAGGGAGTGGGAAGGAAGAAGCAGGATCATTCAGATAGGTTACTGAGGGTTTTTTAAAACGGGAACCTCATGGGTGGGACGGCCTGTTTCTTATCCAGTTGACTTGCTGGTAGTTGTATCGTGTACCTGGCAGTTTGTTTATTCAGGGTGGATGTCTTTGTAACCCATGCCTCGGCAATCAAAACCTTAATGTCAGACATTTACACCATACCAGCCTAGGAACTCAGGGCTTCTCAAGGCAGTGTGTTCTCCACATACCTTTCTATATGTTCCATCCTAAGTTTGTTCATTCAGATCACACCTGTGATCTTCTTTCAGCTCTTTAGAAGCAGAGCTAAACCCAGTCCGCTAGTTTATAAAGATACATTTCTGTAGGCTGACCATCTGTATGGTAAAGGTGAATAATTTGCTCCTGGGACCCCCTGGCCAACATTCAACCCTGCTCTACACCCAGTGCTGAGCAAACAGAAAGTATGCCTGAGCCACCTCCAGTAAATGATTATGAAGAGCATTGAAAGAGGATCCGAAATGTGCTGAATAGGTTCTGATTCTGAGAAGCAAAAAAAGACAGTATCCCTCTTTTTCAAGTGGGGTGAATGAATGGAGATATAGTTTTCCTAATTTCCTTCAATGTCATGGCAGTCTAAACATGGTAAACACACTCCTTCTCTACTGAGGACCCAAGGTCGCCCTTTCAGTGGTAAAACTGGAAGGCAGAGAATTGACATATTAAGTGGGACACACGTAATACATTTGAAGAAAGCTACAGGGGCAACACTAGAGCACTGTCTCAACTATGTGTGGGGCCAGAGGCAGAACAGTGTCTACCTGCCTTTGGGGACAGATAAACTGGTCCATCAGACTGAGGCCCTGACACCAGGTGCTGACGGATTTATCGGCTTTCTTAGGGGACTCGTAAACTTCCTTCTTGGCATCCTTTCCCTGGCTCTTTGGCTATGCTGTGCTCTGCCTCACCAAGCCTGCTGGTTTTGCTTGTCAGTGTTTCACTCTTCTACTTGGGGAAGGAGACAGTGCTACACTTCTTGTGCTCCTGTGTATCTCACGGGCTCCGACAGCTTCTTAGCAAAAAAGTCCTCACTCTTGCCAGCAGATGACACAAGGACAAAACCAGGGGACTGTGTTTTCTCTTACCTCCTTTCCTTCCTTATTTTAACATTTTGCAGAAGGACAGAGCTTTGACTTACTTTTCTCTTCGATGCTTCCTGGAAATAAGTGGATGGCTGCTTGCTTCATGATCATGATCACGTGACACATCTCCTCCATCCACGCTCTGTGGCCTCGGTAGCCAGTAGCTCAAGATGTTGCCTATCTTCGTTTTTGACATCATTGTAGTTTTCCCCTGTCCTAACACTATATTTAGCATGTATTTTCATGGGCAGAGTAGGTAAATTGTTCTTGTTTCAAAAGAACTATTTTTCTGAGAAAGCGTTTACCTTGGGAATTCTTGTTACATGTTAAACACTCCAAACATATTTCAAATTAATTCTATTTGTGAAAATTCTATTTAGATATTCAGTTGACGTATGTTGCATGGATTAGTACATGTGCCTATTGCAAGTTACAAGGGATAACTAGACTTAAAACATATTTGAAATAAATTATCATCTTGAAACTGTTAAAACTGATGTAGTATTTTAAAATGATAAGCTGTCCTGTGCCACACTGAAAATTCCTTGAGAGGTGTGTGGGGAACATGCAACATGCAGAAATATGTCTGATTTTTAGAACAATATTGATAGTTATATGTGTGAACTCTTACTATTCCAAGTATTTCCTTTGTAATATTTCTTGTAATTCTCACAGCAACCCTTTGAGATTTGCACTATTTTTAGCCAAGTGAGAAAGCAGGATGGTGCATAAAAGCATGTTTCTTGGATCCAGATGGAGTTTAAATCTGGAATCTACTACTTATTTAATGTGTGAACTTGGGTAAGTTATTTAACCTCTGTGTGTCTCATATTTCTTATCAAAATATCTAAAGCTCTCAGAACAGTTTCTGGCATATAGCAAATAATTAATGTTAGTTCTCATGATCTACTCTTACAGATAGTTGAGCATTCTTACAGATGAATAAAAGGAGTTAATGAGACATAGGGTGTTTAAGTAACTTATCTGAAGTTACACAGATTACACAGTGGATATCAGAGCTAGCATATGAACCCGAAAAACTTATTTCACAGCAGAGGTCTTTCTACCGGTGTTCATACAAGGAACCATACTATTTTTTTTTACAAGAGATGATGGACAACACATTTTATTGAAATATATTAATCTTGTAAATGTGCAGGTGGTACCACCCATTATTATTTTCTGAATGTACTAGAAATCGCAAAAATAAATTCTGTTTAAAATTTGGCTTTTGGCACAGTTAGCTTTTGTTATAAGTGCCAAATAGTTTTGGATTACCCGTTTTCTGTTTTTTTTTTAATCTTTCTGGAGAAGAAATTGTTCTTACAAGATCTATTAACTAATATATATGAATTTAAGAGCACATAACGAGGACTCCAGAGACCAAACATATAACCTGGAATCCCTTCTCCCCACTGCCAGCATTCCAAAACCTTGGTCTTCCCTTCTTTCACTGCCTGCTTTCTCTTGCACTGACGTCTTGCCTTCGGGCTCTGCCTTGGAGTTTTTTCTTGTCTCAATATTTGATATATTATACTGTACTATACTGTGCTATACTATACATACAAAGAGGAAAGCAAAGAGTGCTCGTTTATTAAATTTTATGATTACAAATACCTGAATAGTGAATATGTTAGACTGCAGAATTAAGAATTAAGTGATATTGATAGACTAAGAAAAAAAAAAGAAATGCAATAGGAGATTAATATTTTAAGCCTGTTTTATGAAGTATGGACTAGGTTTGAGTTGATAGTTCATAAAAAATACCTCATGATTTTAGGTACAAATTCAAAACAAATCAACAGGGATACTCCTGCTCAAAGAATCCATACACTTTTGGTTTATATTGTAGGTCAAGAAAAGTCAAACACCAATCATGTCCAACCATGCTCAGTGCATCCTGGGCTTCACTTTAAAAAGGGCTTTGATAAGCTGGGGATTTCAGGCTCTGGTAGCTTGGAGGTCACATGAGCTGTGATGGAAGGACTAAAGGATGATTATCTTAGGAAAGAACAAATGTAATATGGGCTTCTGTCGGTGTTGCCACAATGCCCTGCCTGGTTCATGCAACTGGAAGAAGGCCCCAGACTAGATTGGCAAGCAATGAATCCGGCTCCTGGAAGAGGCAGGTTGATTTGTGTGTTGTCTGTTCAGTGTAGTGGCTGTGGGCCCAAAGAGTCAGTGAAAACCAGGAGAGAAATGAAAGAATTGGTAGAGAAACTTATCTTCAGATGAAACAAGAAATCTTGGCATTACCAAGAAATATTTTTGTATAGTCACTGTTCAAGGATGTTTAAACTTCTTAACACAATAATAACTTTAACTAATTTAATTGTAAGTGCCCTTTTATATCATATCACTCTGAATGATTTTCAAATTGTCTTGTAATTAAATAAAGCAACTGAATTCCTTCAAAGATGGAGAGCCACTTTGGGCACTGCTGAGAATACGGTTCTAGATTAGCCCCAAGTCATATAAATGTTCATCTTTCTTTATTTGGTTTTCCATTGAAATTCTTAGATCAATGTCTGCATTTTAAGGTTCTTAATGGATTTAGAGATGTCATCAAATCTGAGAAATGTTCAGCAATTATTTTGTCAAGTATTTTTTGGCTTCCCTCTGTGACTTCAATGTTGTGTGCTTTACACTGCTTAGTATTTGTCCTACGGGTCCCTGAGGCTGTGTCCACTTTAAGCCTTTTTTTATGTTCATTTTGGAAGAGTTTTTATCAATGTGCTTACAGGCTCATTGATCTTTCTATTGCAGTATCTAATCTGCTTCTATTCTAGCTGTTGAATTTTTTAATATCAGATACTTTATTTTCTATATCTTTAGAAATTTTATGTCTTCTTTGTATCTTCTATTGTTTTCTTCAACTATTCATATTTTCCTCTATCTTCCCTAATACTTGGAGTGCATTTATGACAGTTTTGACCTTCATGTCAGCTCTTTGTATCATCTGTGTGATTCCTGTGTCTGTTTCTATTGATTGATTTTTTTTCTAGTTATGGGTCATATTTTTTTGCTTCTTTGCATGTATATTAACATGCAAAGATTATTAGTGTTCCTTGGAAGCTGACATTATACATTTGATTGGATTACTTATATTGTGAATTTTACCTAATTTTATTGTTGGATTTTGCTACATTGTTTTAAATGATGATATTTCCTCTGGTGAGCAGATAAGTTGCTTGGACTCAGATGGATTATTTTGAGGCTTCCTTTTAAGCTTTTGTGTAGAAGATCCCGAGCAAACTTTGGTCCAGTGCTAATTTAGACCAAAGCAGTACTGAAGTAATACTTTCTGAGCATTGCACCCAATGCTCTTGTCTTATCACTCTGGTAGGTGAGAACAGAAATGATTCCTAACCCTGTGCAAGTTCCATATGTTGTTTTCACTACTTTTTTCTGGTGTGTCCTACCCTGGTCTCAAGTTGGCTTTTTCATACATGTGCAGAGCAACGTTCAGCCAAAGTCTTGAAGTAACTTTTCTACATTCTCAGAACTGTCTCTCTCCCTTTAGTCCTTTTCTGCTATTTCCTCTGTACGGTAGGCTGCCGCAGCCTTTCCAAACTGTAACCTCTGTCTCTCCTCAAGGAGACAACTGAACCCTGGGTTCTTCCTTCCCATGCTGCAGCCTGGACACTCTCTAGGCAGCATGCCAAAGCCGTGGCGGAGCTCACCTGCTTCCCTTCTCTCAGGGATCACGGTCCTGCATTGCTGTTGACTGCCGGGTTTCACACATTTTGTGCTGTTTTCTAGTTGTTTAATGTGGCAGAAAAAATGTGGTCCCTGTTATTCCATTTTCCCTGACATCAGAAATCTTGGTTGATGCCATTTGACATCCCTCTTTTTCTCAGTTCTTCATCATCATTTTAATGGCTGAAAGGACAGTTGAAAGAACAGTCAGTACTTAGGGAGAGGTCAGTATTTGTTAACAGAAAAGGGAGAGAGAAGTGTATAAAAAGATGGTTTTAAATAAGGGCTTGAGAGGGACATCCCTAAGCATATCCGTTCCTGGAATTACCTCCATGGCTCTTTACACTTCCATGTCCCATTGCTCACCAGCTGTGCTTATTAAAGATCTCCAGGTAATAGTCATCAACCTTGCAAGAAATAGGGACTGCCACATCCCTCGGGACATCTTTAAGAGATATTTAAATCTCAGAAATAGCCACTTGTGCCAACCTCTCAGCATTCAGTTAACAAGAATTTTCTGTGCTACTCCAAACACTTCATTTTCTGCTTCTCTTCACAGGTAAGAGAAGTTACACATTGAAGAACTGGCTAATGATTTAGTTCCACATCGCTGAGCTACCTCAAAGGAAACTTAAAATGCTGCAAAATCATGATTACTTATCCAAAGAGTATATGGGGTTTTACAAATACATTTTTAGTGCCTGGATGACTCTGTTGATGCGATCACTTCTTTAATCTCCTTTCTTGTCTCTGTGAGAAATCCACTGGCGTGTTATATATTACATATATGGCCATCCCATATAGAAATTTTAAAGCATAGTTTTTAGAATAGACCCACTGGGGATAAAAATAAATAAGCATAGACAGCCATTTTCATTTACATTTGAAAAATATTTTCTTGTGAAGTTAGTCACATACACAGAGAAATGGGTAAACCATAAATGAATACTTTAATAAATGGTAGAAAGTAAACACACGTTTCCATGTCCAAGGTCAAGAAATATAACACTGCCAAGACCAAAAACACCCTCCATGTATTTTATCACATATCTACACATACACAAAAGTATGTATGTGTGCATGCATAAAAATGAATTAGTTTACTTTTATGTATTTTTTAACTTTATTAAATTAAATCACCAATTCTGAATTTTGTCTTCCTCCTTTACTCAATTGTATATTAATGATATCCATCCATGTTGTATTACATAGCCATAGTTTATTCATTTTTACTATTTTAGATTAGTTTCTCGAGCTGCATTCCACTGTGCCATAATTCTGTATTCACTCTGGTGCCAGTACATATGTAGGTATGTTCCATTTGGGGCCCCTGAGAACAATGTTCCAACACGAGTCGGAGTTTCTCTAGGGTAACTACCCAAGGATCTGTGGGTATTAGTTCACTGGGGTTGTTTTCATGTGTGTTTCCCAGGTCGAGTTCCTTTTTCTATGTTTATCAGCCATTTGGATCTTCTCTCTCTCTCTCTTTTTAAAGCCCGTTTTAGTCTTTGGCCCATTTCAAAATTGTGTGCATGTACGTGTGTGTTTAGAATATGAGTCCTCTGCTGCTCTGTTCCACTGTCTGTGTTGTCTGTCTGCTCTCTGTGGGATGTCTTCTGCTGAACCGGAGTTCTTAGCCCAATGTAGTGAAGTTGCCAATCTTGTCCTTTTTGGTAGCGTTTTTTTGATTTGCTTAGGAAATTTTCCCCTACCCTGAAGCCATGCAAATATTCGCCTTTATTATGACATAAAAGCTTAATAGTCTTTCATGTAATGTTTATATCTTTAACCCACCTGGAACTGATTTGTATGTATGGTCTGATTTCATGGCCTAATTTAATATTTTGCCCATACGGACATCAAATTGCTCCAATGCCATTTGTTTAAAAGTCTGCTGTACCTACACTGCTCACCAGTAAGTACAGGTCTTACGAAGCAAGTGTCCATTCATGTACAGACTCTTTCTCATCTTTTTATCTTATTTCATTTGCTTGTTTTTCTGTATTTGCACCAATATTACACTGTCTGAGTTTATTTTCTTATTTATTTTCTCTATTTACACCAATACTACATTGTTTTATAATGAATTTTGACATCTAAATAGTAAGTCTCCAAAATCTTTTTTTTTAATTATTCAATTATCTTGGCTTTTGTTGACAGAAAAAAGCCCTTTGGTATGTAAATTTTAATAGTCATTTCTAATTTTCTGCAAAAAAGCTTAAAAAATGGCTGGAGTTAATTGGGATTACAGTGAACCTAAAGATCAGTTTGGGGACAATAATCATTTCTATAAAATTTTTACCAGCTTTTAAAGCTGATTTATTTTCTGATACATTTAGTTCTTTAATATCTCTCAATTAGATTATATTTATTTTTTTCTCAGAGATTCTGAATTTTGTGTTTGAGTGACTTATAGTCAATTTATTTTTTAGAATAAAATATTTAAAATCTTTATTTTATCAAATGCTTTTTCTATATCTATTGAGATGGTCATAATATAATTTTCCCCTTTTATCTGTTATTGTGTTAAATTACTTTGGTTTTCAAATGTCCACTCAAACTTGAATTCCTTGAATAAGTTTTCTTAGTCACAATGCATTCTCTCTTTTATATAAGTTGGATTTCATTTGCTACTGCTATATTGAACATTTTTGGATCTGTGTTCATGAGTGAGTTTGGCCTAACTTCTCCCTTGTTCCGTCCATGCAGGCTTAGTTATCGGAGTTGTCCTACTCCATTGAGTGAGTTGAGGGAGTTTCATTCTGCCTCCCACCCCCACCCCTGCATTTCTAAATGAGTTTGGGTAGTGTTGAAATTACTGCTTTTGGAATTTTGGGTAGAAATTGCCAGAGAAGTAATCTTGGCCTGAAGTTTTCTTTCTGGAAAGATTTTTAGGTACTGATTCGATGTTTTAAATAATTAAAGTAAATATTGACACTTTCTATTTCTTAAGTTTATTTTGCAAAATTATTTTTTTCTGTATAGTCATCCATTTCACCTAAATTTTCAAATCTATTGGGATAAAGTTGTTTATAATAGCTTCTTCTAAAAACAAATTTGCAGGATATAAAGTGGTGTTTTTTCATTCCTGGTAATAGTTATTTGTGTTTTCTTAAAACTGACTTTAGATTTTTTATATTACCTATTATATGTTGCTTTATTTTATTGATCTTTTAACTTACCCTAATTGCTTTATCTGCATTCTACTTTGTTAGGTTATTTTAAATTTTTATATGGATGTTTACTACATTAACTTTGAAAAAACTTTAAAAAACTAATCAACACATATAACCACCAATTTTCCTTATAAATACTGCTTTAACTGTCTATCACCACAAGTTTGATTATATAATATATTATCATTCATTTAAAAATACTTTCTAAATTCCTTTATGATTATTCTTTGACTTATGAGATACTTCGAAGTTTGTTTATTTCAATATATTTTTACGTAAACAGATCTTTGTTTTTTATTCTCAAGTAATGGTAAATACTTTGGTTGGAGACCATACTGAGTACTACTTCAGTCCTTGGAAAGCTGTTATGACTTGGCCCTGTGACCCAGTGTGTGATCAAACTTTTGTAAATGTGTGCTCAGAGAGGACGTGCACAATTCGGTTGTTAGGTGCAATGTTCTAAATATACCCACAAAGTTAAGACTTTTTTCTGCTCTAGTAGTTACAAAAAGAGAAATGTTCAATCTTTCACGATGAATATGGACTTGTGTATTTCTCTTTGAATTCTGTTTTTTAACTTTATAAGTTTTGATAAATATGTTATTAAGTACATGCACACAAAGTAAAAATTATTATATCTTCTGGGTCAATACAACTTTTTTATCCATATGGCGTGGTCCTCTCTATCTCTAATAACATCTTTTACTTAATATTTATTTAAAAATATAAATGTAGCTATACTAGTTTTCTTTTTGAGTGGTGTTTATGTTCTATAACTTTGTCCTTTGTTTTTGGGCTTTCTGGATTTGTCTGTTATAAAAACAAATCTTAGATTTGTCTATTATAAAAACCATATAGTTAGATTGCAGGGTTTTTTTTTTTTTTGCTGAAAATCAGTCTTTTAAATAGAGCATTTAGTACATTTATATCTTATATAATTGCTTATCTATAAAAGTTTAAATTCAACATTTTAGTTTGTGCTCTCCATTGATCAGACTTATGGAATGTCTCGTTTTGTCTTGACCCCTCTGAACTGACTTTTCATTCTTCCCCTGTCTTTTCACAGTATGTCAAAAATTAGGCACTTTTTTCTTTTAGTGACTACTCTGGAAATTATGATATGCTTTCTTATTTTTCCAATGTCTAAATTTAATTACAGAAAAAACAAAGCTACTTAGACTACTGTAATCACACTTTTCTCCCTCCCAAATTATACATAACTATTGTTTATTTTTATTTTACCTCTTTTACTCACAGAAGACATTTTTAAAAGTTTTCTAAATATTACAATTCCTTGTGTTTTTCATTCCTTCTTGTTTCTCAGAACCCACATCTGAGCTTGATTTCCTTGTACCCGAATCGCACCGCATTGAATTTCCTTATTGGGAACGTGCCGGTAGTCCACCGCCACGCCACCCTGAATGCACCCGATCTTGTGTGAAATGTGCTTGTAGTTTACTCTCTCAGTATTTTGTTCACTGGGAAACGTCTATTTTGCTCTTAATATCGAAGGATATTTTTAATAGGTATAGAATTTTGGGTGGACAGAAGACAGATATCAATCCATTGCCTTATGGCTTTTATTGTTGCTACAAAGTAAGTTGGTAGTTAAGTAATCACATTTGAAAGATAATTACTTTTTTTTCCTCCAGATGGCTTTATAACTTTCTATTTGGCTTCAAATTCTGTAGTTTCACTGTGATGGTACAGATATAAATACCAGTTTTAGTTTTCCTACTTGGAATTTCTTGGGCTTCCTGGACTTATCTATTGTATGGTCTCTTTTGTCAGTTCAAAATCTTCTGAGACATCACCTATTCAAATATTGCTTCTGATATACTCTATCCTTGCTCTTAGGGATTTCTGAGATGGTGTGTGTGGGTTGGGAGTGAGCATACAAAGGAAAAACGTCCTGACTGGAAGAGAAGTATCATGTCAATATTAACTAGTAGTAAAGCTAATATTTATTGGGTACTGTTTGTGTCACATGCTCCACAAAAATGTTTTACATTTGTGTAATAGTTACCTAGTCTGCATAACAAATTACCCAAAACCTAGCAATTAAAACTGGTATTATTTCCCACAGTTTCTGAGGGTTAGGAATCCAGCAGTGTCTTAGCAGGTACTCCTGGCCCAGGATCTCTCACTAGCTGCAGCCAGGCAGTTGGCCAGGGCAGCACTCGTCTTGACCAGCTGGAAGGGCTGCTGTCAGGACGCTTCTGACTCATGCTGGCTGTTGTGATATGAGCTTCAGCTTATGTTCAGTCTACATTCACATTCAGGATTCTGCGGATAAAACTGAGCACTTTCTTAGCACTGAAAATTTACAAAATTGGCATTTCCTTTAGTCTAGTTTTTATTTGGTTTTTAATATTTATCTTTATTAGTTTATCTTGAATGTTCTTTGGATCAGAGACATATTTCTTATGAATTATAAGTAATATGTCTCTGTAAATAATAAATAATAAGTGCACCCCCACCATGACCTCAGGCTTTAACCCTGGGGCATCACATTAAAAGCCAGGTCAGAGGTCCAATGTGTGTAGCCAGACACCTCCCATGTGAGGATCTAGGATAAGGGAGCTGCTATCTCCTCTCCTCCTAGAACATCTCCTTGGACAGGGAATGTGCCTGAGTCCTAACTCCAACCCCTTAGTCTGCTGATAAAATGTCTGCAGAAGCCAGCTGTCTTGCCTGGGTCTCTTTTGACATGTAAATACCCTGTACCTGGGAAGGTAGTGCTCCAGTTCCCTTCCACCTGCAGTTATAACACAGTGCCTACCCCAAATATAACTGTTGGCTTTGAGGAAGACAAAAGATGTTTTATTATTCTTTGATTCAGAGGAATTAGGTAAACACATGACTATAGCTCTTATGTTCCTATGAGAAGTGAAAGCAAATATTCTGTATTTTTAAAGTTTAGCAGGCTAGGGATTATTTCAGGAACACTGAGAAGTCCTGGGAAATTTTATTTCCCCATTGCTGTCCTCCTCATTAGCCTGAGGAATGTCTGTTGTGCCTCCTTTGTCTAAAAAAGTGGACTTAGCAATTGGTATCTCTGCCTCTTCTCCATGAGTTCTTGGGCTTATTCCTGAGATGGACTCTCCTAATAATAAACGACAATGAATATTTTTTCTGAAACTTTTAGAGAGAATGAAATGCTCCTAGGAGCATAATGGAAAACACATTTGTTGTTGTTGTTGTTTTTAAATCTTTGGTTTCTTTAAAATCTGAGCTTGTCATTTTGCCAACAAATTCCTTCTGAGAAGGCCAGCTGTTAATTCCTTATACTCACGGAATGATCAAATCTCACTGTATTAATCAATTGTTGTTGAGGTAATGCTACATAACAAACAAAACATCAAAACTTCATGGCTTACAAAACAAATGCTTATTTTTCTTGGTCCAGATTATGTAGAGTTTGGTTGAAATCAGCTGTGCTTGGTTTCAGATTCAGTTCTGCTCTACATAACTCCTTGTTCCGGGAAGAGTGACAACTCGTGGCATATTCTCCTCACCGTAGATGGAAGAGAAACCAGTGGATGAAGAGGTAGTCTTTCTTAAGTCCTTACCTTAGAACTGGCACCTCCCACCTTAACACATATTCACGAGCAAAGCAAGACATCCCCTCAGACCTGACGTCAGTTGGGGGGAAGCGGTCTCTGCCCACAGAAGGAGACACTTTAGAGACTCACAGCAAGGTCGTGGGGGGGGGGGCTGTACAATTCTTTTAAGGGAGGGAGCACAGTGCCAGGAAAGATCATGTAATTAACTATCCTCAAGTTTTGAAGTTTAGAACAGCTTAAAAATCTTCTAAATTCAACCCCCCAGTAGATGTTTAAAACTGGAATTTGTTATTTAGGATGTTTGTAGCAAAAGAAAATGTGGCAGACGTGGCTAGCTGTCCAAAATGTATGGTCTTTTTTTCTGGGGAGTGGCGTTTTTGCTAGGAAGCAGACACCAGACAAGCAACTCAATTCCCAGACCCTTTGGAATCTAGGTGCAGCCAAGTGACCAGTTTTCACCAATGGAATGTGAGCAAATGCAGTGTCACTTGTACTTCGACCTGCTAGCATATCTCATCCACCTCCTTTCCTCTTTGACTAGCCAGAAGCATAGGATGCTCAGTTGCCAGAGGACGATGAAACCATGAGATGCACAGAAACCTTAGTTCCTCAATACCCTACAGAAAAAAGCCACTTGCTACCCAGAAGTGCTCACACTGGACTGATACATAAATAATAAGTATGTTGAGCCCATGAGATTTTGGAATGCATTTGCTATATTTGTTACAAAAACTTATAAGATCTTCAGTATTCTCAGTAATTCAGGAAGAAAGGTGTTTAGAGTCATTTGGCAGCTCCACAAGCTAACAGGAAAACAGTAACCACCTAGATTTGAAGTTAGGTTATAGCTTCTAATTCTGATCTGCCAATGAAGAACTGCTTGATGCTAAGGACATTTTTAGAAATACTGGGTTGGAGCTACTTAATCTTTAAGATTTCTTTTAGCTTTAAGATTTTATTTTGAAGGAGGCCTTTCCATAGTCTTCAGAGTATCTGGAGCAAAAACTACATTCTCTCTTAAGTACCTTTGGGCCTCTCTGACAGACAGACAATGGACAGGTAGTCTTCTGTGAGAAAAAGAACATGAGGACCTGGCTGGTAACACTCAGTGGATTGAGCACAGGCCTGTGAACCAGAGGGTTGCAGGTTTGATTCCCAGTCAGGGCACATGCCTGGGTTGCAGGCCAGAAACCCAGTGGGGGTCATGTGAGAGGCAACCACACATTGATGTTTCTCTCCCTCTTTTTCTCCCTCCCTTCCCCTCTCTAAAAATAAAAAAAATTTTAAAAAAAAAGAACAAGAGGGACTTGGTTTTCTTTCCATAAAAATGCCCTACAGTGATGCTAGCCACAGCTCCACAAATCAGAAGTCTCTGTGTGGCTACTTTAAATGGCCTTGGGTAAGTCATTTAATGGCTTTGAGACTTGGTTTCAGTCCATAAAATAAAGATCTAAGAGTGACTTTACAGCATGATTTTGAGGCTTAAATGAGATTTTATACACAAATGTCATGGGACAGTGATTGGCACATAACAATCACACAATAAATGTCCGATATTACCATTGCCATTATTCTTGTCTACATTAGGTTAGCAGCACAGGCTTTCCCTGGCTTTGGGCTGCAAATGGGACAAGAGAATTCAATAATTAAATCCTAGGAAAAATGGAAGAAGGCATCTTTGTGGAAACCTAGATTCACAATAATAAAACCCAAATGACATAGATCTATGACTGCAAATCCACTGGGCTTGGAAATGACAGGAGACAGTCCTGACACTGTAAGCATCTCAATACATCAGAGAACTTTAAATGAATTTTCTGACTTATGCTGTTCAAGTATACAAGGTGGTGCTGAGAAATTGCCCAGGGAAGCCACATATTTGAGCAATCGCCAGGGACTGGTCTGCCTTGTTTTACTTTTGATTGCCACCAAAAAAAGCAAGGAAGCCAATGGGACTTTATCATTTGAAAATAAATAAATAAGATAACCCTGACTGGTGTGGCTCAGTGGGTTGAGCATTGCTCCCTAAACTGAAAGGAGGCTGCTGGTTCAATTCCCGGTCAGGGCACATGCTTTGGTTACTGGCCAGGTCCCTGGCTGGGGACGTGCAAGAAGCAATCAATCAATGTTTCTCCCACACATTGATGTTTCTCTCCCTCTTTTTCTCCCCCTCTTTTCCTCTCTCTAAAACAAACTAACTAAATAAATATTTTTAAATTAATGAGATGAATATCAGAAACAGATTTGAGAGTAGTGCTGCTCATCTGGTGTTTTTGATGACCATTGGCTCCTGGCTGGCAGAAAGAAGCCCCTGCCTGACTCTTCAAGGGAATCTTATTGTGCGATTCTGGATCACATATTGTGAATTGCTTATCGAAGGCAGATGGGAGCCACAGGCCCCTTTATGCCAGGGAGACTCTTAAACGTGAGAAGGACTGAGTTCTATATGGCTATCAATTAGGCAAAGTTAACAATTCTTTTGAGAAAACATATGGGATTTCTGAGCTCTGTCCAATAGCCAAATCCTTCCCAGGGTTAAGGATACTCACTGCCATCTTTCCCATCTTCTTTGTCTCAATTTGATCTCTTCTCTCCCTGATAGTGTCACCTAAGGTTACACTTTCTGATATAATTATTTGTTTTGTATGCACAAACTGCTTCCCTATTTCAACTGAGAAGTCTTTGAGAGAGAAGCTATTTCACATAATTTTAGGGATTTCTGAATGTAACTAGCAAAGGGCTAAATATCAGAAGTTCATTAATAAAAACTAATTGAAATGAGTTTTCAACCACCTGTATAGAGGACGTACTGCATTTTTCATTTGGTAAAATTGGGTCATTTTTGAGCTTTTAAGGCAATATTGAAGGTCTCTTAAGGATGCAAATTCTTAATTAACATTTCTATTTTGTCCTAACTCAGAGGCACAAGATTCCCAGAGTTGCGCATCAGGTATAATGAGAAATTTTGGGGAACTTTGGGAGTTGAGAAAAAGAAACGTTAACTTGTTAAGTTCTTCACTCTCTGAGCTCAACTCTGAATGAAAAATACTGGAGTCAATATTTTTAAAACTGCCAGTGATAAATATTTTCAAAAGCCCAATTTTAAAAACCATTCAGTTTAAAAGATGTAATTTAAACATCAGGCACATGTGTTAGTGAAGTTTGATAGATAACTTTTTGCATGTGAAATATTTCTGTGAAAGCAGAAGAAAGTGGTAGAAAAAGGGAAACGATCTCTGCAAGCAGGCATGTTCAATGGCCTCCAGTTCTACTGCTGGTTCACTTTCTCTAATGTACCCTTCCTTTGAAAAGGACACTTGGTTTATAAGGAAAAGCAAAATTCATTCTTGTAATATGAGAATTCTCTGAAAACCTGTTCCTCTATTGACTCAGAATACTTATTTCACTTCCCCCTTCAATAAAAAATTATCTTTAACTACTATGACATTAAAAATTACTTATTAAGAATCACCTTGATTAGAGGGGAATTATGGGTCAGATTTAGCCTCTAGGTTTCTGAGCATATTTTATGGAACCGACCTGCTACCAGATTTGTATTTCTGTTGACTCTTTGTGTGACACAATTTATTATGCCCATAAATGCAAGACTAGGGGCACTTCTAACTAGGTAACCAGCCCACAGTCATTTCATTGCATGACAGTCCTTAATTGAACAATGAGGAAAGTGATTATGGTCTACAAAGGAGACAGATAATTACTCTACTGGTGAGTAACAAGGCACAGTCTCCTCACGGGGTCATGGAGTTCGCAGGTGGAGTGCTGGGAGTGTCTTTGGGATTTGCCTCTTCAGGTTAAAATGTAAAATTGGTTGGGTAACACCTATCAACCTGTGCATGTTATGCTTCTGTACAAAGTCTGGAGAAGGAGATACTGACAGTGGATAGGAAATTGGATTTGATGTTGGAAAGAGTCATTAGAAGGAACATTTGAAGGTCACTGAGAAACAGCTTATACTGGTAAATAAAGCTGTGGAGAGAGGGCTCGCTCTGTGCTTCCCAAAATCTCTAGCTACTGATTGGTGCCATAGCTGTAAAGCTCTTGGCTGATTACACACACCAAGGTTTTTCCCAAAGGGCAATAATAGTCTCAATTAGAAAGTCTATAAGCAAGTTAGTTTGGACATCTAATCGTGGCTCTTAGCTATGCAAATGATGACCTTAGGTCTTGCAAAAAGCAAGCTGAGTGAGACATTGTCCTTTGTTTTGCTACTTTTCTTGTCTCTGATGCCCAGCCTCAACCATAGACATTTAGCTTGAAGTTTGGTTATCTAATTCTTTTTGCTATCCATTTTACAAAACAAATTAATTTTATAGTTTCTTTCATTGCACTTCAGTCAAGCTTGTCTTATAGTAAGGACAGTGTTATTTAAGATTTCCTTCTGTCATGTGAGACTAATTGGTCTAATTCATTATATAAAAAACTATATGGGCCATGTGACAAATGAGGTAATGTATTTTGAATACTAGTGTAATTGCTAATGAGATCTAATGTGAGTAAACTGCCTGTAACTTAAGTGTTTCAGCATGATGGATATGTTACACTTTACTAAGGAAAGAGCTGAAATAAGTTATAGCATCAGTTAGCAATGCTCTTACACATGAAAATAGAGAGCAAAAGATAATGTAATTTAAATAAAAATATTTCACTTTAAGGTTAATTTTTGTTGATGTGTGGTGTTGTTCCAGCATGATGGATTTGAATAAAGGGCTAACTCATGATCAAATGCTGCTTTCAGTGGCCTTGGGACCAATGTAGTAGCATGTTCATTTTGTGTACGGCGTTTCCAGAGGGATTACTATTACAAGAAAGCTAAGGACCAGAGAAACGTAGGGTGTTTATCAGTGATAACTGAAAAGATTTACATTCCTCTGTGCAGTGACAAATCTGGGATGACAATTTACAAATTGTCTATGTCCTCGAAGGGATTAGGGGCAGATGCAAGAGTTTCTGTAACTGTAGTTTTGCCCATCATTTTCTTTTTGACTACATAGGTATGTGTGGATTAATAACAGACACTAGGGTGAGGAGAGATGTTTGAATCAATGTGGAAAAGGGAAGAGATGTTCAATTAAGTAGGCAAGACTCAAAGTCCACGAGGGTTTAGCAATCTCTAAAAACATTCAGGAAAACAGTTAGCACTTACAAGTTCTATGCAAGGTATCAGTGGGTCCCTACTGGTGATTTAAGTATGAAAGTAAGGATCCTGAGATGTGGTAGTCAAAGACTAAATGGGTCAACAATTGCATGATACACGTCCCAAATTTGGACTATTTAGAGTTAATGAAGTGTCTCTAGATTTTAACTCAGGAAACTGGCAAGAATTGGGTGGGATTCAAGCCATAGAAAGGGACTGAAAAATAGATTTATTAGAGTATAACACTAAATTGGAAATAAAAACTAGGGGATTATTCTATGAACTATGAGGCTCAGCTTGGGAGTTCAAATATATAGAACCTGTTATCAAAAAGAGAAAAACAACTATAGTATATTTATACAGTGAAATACTATGCAGCAGAAAGAAAGAATAAGCTCCTACCCTTTGCAACAGTATGGATGGAACTGGAGAACATTATGCTAAGTGAAATAAGCCAGACAGTGAAAGACAAATACCATATGATCTCACCTATAAGTGGAACCTAATCAACAAAACAGATAGGCATGCAAAATATAATCAGAGACATTAAAATTAAGAACAAACTGATAGTAACCAGAGGGAAGGAGAGAGGGGGATAATGGGGAAAAGAAAGGGAAGGGTTGTCAAGGAATATATATAAAATGTCCATGGACAAAGCCAAAGTGGGGGGATAAGATTTAGGGTGGGAGGTGGGGGTGAAAAATTGAACAACAGTTAAAATTTTTTTTAAAAATTGGGTTCCTGTGATGGAGGAAAAAATTCTAACTGACATCTTGGAATCAATGTGAGAAGCCAAAGGTTAGCACTCCAGGATAAGGCTGTAGTAAAGAGAGCAAAAAATACTAAAATGGAAATTCTATTAGAGAAGGTAACTTGCTTGCCTCTTCAGTACCAAGAAAATATTCTGGTGCATAGTAGGTGCTCATTATATATTTTGAAAGCAATATATGTGAGGTACAGAGTTCTACATGCATATAAAAGTGGTTTAAATAGTGCATTAGCTCTAGCTCACTTAACACAGAATCAGGGTTTGAGAAAGTCCTGCCTCATCTGATGGGAAAACCAATGGGTACGGCGGGGCGGGGGGGGGGGGGCGAGATGGAAAAGGGAAGTACGTGATGGGTGAGACAGAGACTGGCTAACCCAGACAGTGATGGCACTTCTTCAGTGCCTGCATCTCAGCATTTCAATCATAGGGTCATTGTCATACCTTGGGAACTATTATAGAGAACCATCTCAATGTTTTAGTATTTGAGATTAAATCTCATGTGAGCCCTATCTGAATAAGACTGCTCTCAGATCCCATCAAGAATTATGTATAATCTAAACAACTGGTTATAAATAAATCTCCATCCACTCACCTTACCTGTTTTGCTTTTATTGGGGCCAGCCATTAAGGTGGTAAGATGGGAGAGACAAAAGTTGGCTATCTATTGTTTTCGGTCTTTTTTTATACTAATCAAATGACTTGGGAAAGATATATTTTTAAAGAAACATTCAGCAGGTTCACAAAATGTGTGTCAATATATAATATAAACTTGTTGCTTTATAAATGCTTAATAATAATTATAAAGAGAAAAAATTGACATGGTAATTTATGTTTTGTGCTTAAATAAGAATTTTCAGCCCTGATCTGTGTGGCTCAGTTGGTTAGGTATCATTTCACAAAGTGAAAGGTTGCTGGTTTGATTTCTGCTCAGGGCACATGCCCAGATTGAGGGTTTGGTCCTCAGTTGGGGCATGTGTGGAAGGCAACTGACTGATGTTTTTCTTCTTTTCATTCTCTCTCACTTCCTTTCTCTCTCTAAAAATAAATTAATAAATTTTAAAAAACTCAAGAATTTTCAGAGAATCAATTATATTCTTGACAGTTTAGAGTAATGGAGGAATAAGAAATAAGTAACTTTATTTGGAGCAATGGAAACTAGCTGGATAAGTCACCAGAAATATACTGAAATAGGAAATATAATACAATTCATGCCCATAAAGAAACATGGCAAAAAGTGTCAAATATGGAAGCAGTAGGACTTGTACTATTATATTCAATGAGACAGTTACAGATATCTTGCTCTCTGATGTCTCCCTAAGTAAACTCAGAAACAGATAGATTTGCCTTACCCAGCACCCCTCTCTGAAACCAATATCCCAACTCCAGCAATCAATACTCAGGAACTGAATGTATTCACAAAGAGAGAGATATTTGTATAAATGCCCACTTGTGACAATTTAATTAATGACAGTGATATTCTCTAGAACACTTTCCTCAGTCTGGAGCACACTAATTAATAAAAATAATAGCCAGTTAGTCTGTGGCTTAGCACCCATGGGCCAGGTCCTTGGAAACACAGCTTTGCTGAGTCACTTCTACTCTTGGGCTTGGAGACTCCTAGCAACCTCACACAGACCTCTGCTCCCACTTCACTGTGGGTAACTGACCACCCCAGTAATGTCCAGTGATTCGCTTTAGCTGTACTCAGTGATCATTACTCACTAGTACTCACCTTCTTGTCATCCCCATCTCCTGGGTGGACAGCCATTGGCTAGGAGCTGGGACAGTGCTTTGGGGACAGTCCACCTACTTCTCTATAGCTAGTCATAGCTGGAACCTCTTTCACAAATTTCCTTTTGCTAATTTGTGTCAGAAACTGCTAATTACCTTCCACTATCCATTTGACCCTGGCAAAAATCACTTAGCAAGAAATTACATTCCCTAGCTTCTTGTACCTTTATATGATCATGTGGCTACTTTTTGGACAAGATGAAAGGAAGAGAAATTTGTCTTATTTCTGAGTTAGCTGGTTGCTTTCCATTCCCCCTTTTTACTTCCTTTTGCTGAGAAGTAGCGATAACTGGAGTGCCACCTTATACCCAAAGGTAGATGTCCCCATTTACCCTGAAATGTTCACCTCTGGACTGTTACATGACACAGAGTCTATTTTAACCCACTGCACATGGGGATTCTTTGTTATAGGAGCTTAGCTTAACTCACAGAAACAGTTTCTTCTAGGGAGTTATATGACTTTGAGGTCAAGTACTTGACCTCATCAACACTGCTAGTCTTGAAGTCTTGAGTCATTTTAATGTTTTCAGTGGTCTTGACTTCCATCCTGAGCAAGCTGATGGAACAGTAAGTCTCTTTCTCTTGGAGTATACTATGCCAACCCTGCTCCTCTATGAAGCCAGTTTCATTCACTTCTGAACAGATTGGTCTTCCTGGGCTTGATGACAGGCTTGCCTGCGTGTCCTTAGCTTTCTCTGCGGGGATATTCTATAAGGAGCTCATCAGCTCTCTCCCACTGTAAGACCCTACTCTGTGCTCTGTGCCTGTAATGCTTTTTCTCTGGATCTTTACATCGTTTATTTCTCAGCTCAAATATTACAAGCCCCAACCTTCACCCCACACTAATTTCTCTCTACTGTTACCCTGTTACATTTCCTTTATAGCATTACCCATTATTAGGTGATTTATTTATTTGTTTACATGTTCATTCTGCTTAGATAGTAAACATTTGAACACAGGGGATTCGTTTATCTTGGCCACTGATATATTCCTCCTGCCTAGACCTCTGTCTAAAAGAAAGGAGATGTTCAACAAATATTGACTGAATGACTGAAACTCCTAAAGGACATTAAAGTTGTAAGTTGCAGCAACCTTAAGTATGCAGACATCTCAAACTAAATACACAAAATGATAGCCTAGCATGACTGAAGTTTCAGTAAAATTTTTAACTGGATCTGGGAAGTTTCCTTTTTGAAATGTTTCTTTATGTATAGCAGCTTATACCTATTAATTAATTTATAGAGCCTGAAGGGGACATACAGGGTGAGTTAGATATGGAAAGTTTAAAGATGAAAAAAAATACTAACAATTCTTGGGGAAATTGTGTGTGTGTCTAATTAATAAAGAAACAATTATAATTTCAATATCAATTGATTTACTTATCACCATATAGAAAAAGAATAAATTATACCTGAGAATTTTTAAAAATCCTCTTCATTTGAATATTCACATTTGTTTGATTTAAACTGGTTGTGATATCTTTCCTTCTAATATCTTATGTCCCTGAGTCATTTCCTGAGGGTTGAAGCCATTTAGGTCCCAGTGGTCTAATTAATGCACACTGTTTCTCCTTCTACTAAGACAGATTCTCTGTGTGGAAGGGGTTTGATATGGAAATTCTGGTGTCCACATGTTTTGGTGATGAACCAGAGTTGTTAATAGTGTCTCTATTGGTCCTTCAAGTTTTTTCTCTTGGCTTTGTCTTTTCTTCCTGGTAATCCATCTGTGGTAGGTTGAATAGTGTCCCCTAAAATGCCTATTCATACAGAACCCCAGGAATAGGATATTTGCAGGTATAATTAAGGTAAGGATTGGGATGAAGTCATACTGGATTAGAGTGGACCCTAATTTCAATGAGTGGTCCTTACAGGAGGCAGAACAGGAAACAGGAGGCAGAGAAGATGAGGTGAAAAGGGCGCAGAGATTAGAGTGATGCATCTACAAACCGAGCAATGCCAAAGACTGCCGGCTGCCCCCAGAGGTTGGAGGTGGGGTGTGGAAAGGCCCTCCCTGAGAACCTCGTGAAGGAAGCAACCCTGCCGGCCCCTTGATTTCAGACTTCTGGCCTCCACAAATGTGGAAGAATACAATTCTCTTGTTTTAAGCTACCCAGTTTGTGATAGTTTGTTATGGCAGCCCTAGGGAACTACTACAGTATTTTCTCGGTTTACCAGGCAACAAGCTAAGTAGCTTGTCACCCCCGACCCCCTGGCCTGGGGTGGGGAGGCCACTGTTGCTACTCAGACTCAGGCGATTCTAATTTCCCTCTTCTAAGGCTATCTCTGACACAAAGTACAAACTAGCCACGTTTGAAAGCAGTGACATTCTTTTAAGCTAAGATAGACAGTAAAATCCATTTGAGTCCAAATTCAGACTTCTGCTGTCTATTCTTTGATTCATAACTTTGTGAAAACACAGCAGGTATACCTAACCTTTCATTCTTTCTGGTATTGGAAAAGTATAAAATAATCACAACAGAAATTCAAAACACGATTTTTAACCTATGACTTTCTTAAGGCATTTAAAAATACTATAATATTATAAGGCCAGCTCTGTCCATTGTAGCTCTGGGAACCCTAATGTACTCCTGGAAAGAGTGTGGGCTCTATAACTTGTCATTTCTCTATTTAATTTCTGCTGAAGAATTTCACGGTATCCTTTGGGTATCTCTATTTCACTCATTAATGAGTCCTGGGGATATGAAAAGGATGGTGGAACTAAACTGTCAGGCAGGAGAGAAATACTGTGGAGTTTTTCCCCTGTGTGATATTGCTGCTTTTATCTCGACTCTCTTGCTTCAGGTCCCTATCATATTAGCCCTATATTTTCAAAAAAGAACTAAATAAAAGCCTAATGTTGATTTATTTTTGTTTTCTACTTAGTGTTAACTCATTCTCAGTTTGATTTTTAGGTTTTGGGCTTTTATTCTAAGTTTGTTGGCAGGTTTTAATGAATTGCTTTAAATCATGATGATTTTGGTTTTTAGGCCTTTTGGGTGAATTATTAATGTGAAGGATAGAAGGAAAAAAGACCTATTATTTAGGTTTATTTTAGACACTCCCTAGGAAGCATTTCTTGAGTAAATGTTAGGATGCAATAATAAAGGCCATGTAATTTGCATTTAATAGTCCATGATTGAGCTTTTGGAAATATCTGCATAACATCATTTTTTGTTACTTTCTTTTGTGGGCAGAGATTGCTGTTTCACTGTTAGAGTAGCCCCATAATTCACTTAAATGAATGGTTTTGCATTCTGTTTTACTTGGAGGATTAAGAAGCCAACTTTCAATACCGGCATATTGACTATTGTTTTACATCCCTGTGATACACTTGTTCATTCATATACTGTCAACTCTAAGTGTAGACCCCCAGCTGTAATGACTCCAAACAGAACTTAAACCAGTTTTACTCTCTTTCCCCAAACCATCTATCAGTTCTCTGTCCTTTGTTAAAACTGGTGGTATTGTTACCCACCAGGTTGTCGAGATAAAAACCTTCAACTAATCCTCACATTTTTTTTGGCTTCAATTTTCCACATCCAGTTGGTCACCAATTCCTGTCAATTTCACCTTTTAAGTATCACTCAGATTCCGCCCTTCTCCTCAGCTCGGATTCATGTGTCTTCGTCTGGGTGCACTTTTCTCCTGCACGATGTGCTAACAACCCACAGCTAGTGCCACCGCTGGCTTCCTATTCTAGCCACTTCCTACTGTCCGCCTGCGATTAGGGGAGTTTTATGAGCTGAGTCATGGTACTATTTTCATTTTCAAGGAGACTCTTTCCAATTTGAATGCTTGTTTTTTTTAAGAAACAAGGTTTTCTGGATTTAGAAATACCTCTTTATAGACTTGGCCCTTACACACTGTTTTTGGTCCAGCCAGACCTTACAGCACCATAGAATCTCACCTCCCCGTGGGCATAGATTGCTGTTTCACTTACATGAATAATTTACTTAAGTGAATGATTATCCATCTATTTTACTGGGGAAAAGATGTTAATCCAACTTCTGACACTGGCACATTTATTTCACATTTCATATTCCAGGGCTGGGAGAGCAACTCAGAGGAAAAGAAAAGAGCAGGAATTGAGATGTGAGTTTCCAAGTTCCTAGCCAATGGTTGCACCTTTGGGGATGAGAACAACACAGATCGGTGTGGGGGAAACAGGGGAGGTTAGAATTAGTGCCTGCTTTCCTGGTGATGCTCGAGGAAACCGAAAGCCTCTTGATGAGGCCCCTGTGCAGCGCTGAGCTGCTACCAGCAGCAATGGCAGAGGAAGGTACAGTCCTTCCAGTTACCCATGGTCCAAGTGTGGCCACATGCCACCCACAGTTCCTACCTGCCCCGCTGGGAGTTTGTGGAAGCTTTGGGGGCATGGGCACATTAGGTGCAGTACGGATTGGATTGAGGGAGTCAGGGGCATGGTACCTCAAAATGTAACCATGCAAACTGGGTTTTGGCTACTTGGCCCCCTTATATATGACTTAACGACTTGTGTTGAAGGGAACAGGTTTTTATTAACAGGGTTCCAACCTTGGGGCTGCTGAGAGCACTCCCACTTCGAGCCCTTTTCTTCCGTAAGACCCAGAACTTCTTCTGTTTTCCCAAGACTGCAGGCCACAACCATGTGCGGAAATACTCTACTTTCTGATTTGTTTTTAAAGCCATTCATGCAGATTTCCATCCATTTAGGAATGAGCACTTGTGGGTTAAAACCCACAGATTGCCATTTTCTTGCAGCAGCTTTCTTTTTTAGGATTTGGGGTGTGCTGCTTTTAGTCTTCGTGTGCTGGTTCAGGAAACCAGGTGTCATGCCACACTGGATTGTGCTGTCCCAGATCTGGAGCCCAGGGAGGTGTGCATCCCTGTGTGGGACTCTGCCGCTAGGAGTGGGCTTTCATTCTCTGTGGGGTCCAAGCCCCTGGTGGGCCCAGCATCTCCTGGTCCCACAAACACTCCTGTCCATGCAGGGAGCAGGGTCAGAGGCCCAGGACATCCAAATGCCAAGGGCCCAGAGAGAAAGCTTGTCCCAAGCTCCAATGTCCTGTACCAAGAACTACCACACAAAGAGAGTGACTTCTCTGTACCAAGCATGAGAGAGAGCATGTGTCCTTCTGCCATTAAGTCCTGTTCCCTTTAAAAACACCCCCGAATTAATAGCCCTGCTTCTGCCAAACCAAACTAATTCCAGAATATGCCACTTCACAGTACTGTCCTTCAGAAACACAGAAGTGTACAGTGGACCATACCTGGTCACAGTTCAGCTCCAAGCATCCCTTAGGAGTCTATGTGCACCAGCCTGAGTCCTTCTCACAGCATCTGTTTCTCTTCTCCAGAGCTGCTTTGACTCCAGCCATCATCTTATCAGTGTATCTGTGTGCTTGGCCAGGCAGGTCCCCCGAAGCACTGCCGGCTCTGCCACCATCTTCTGTGCAGGAGCAGCACTGAGCATGTTTCCAATGGACCTACAGACCTATGAATGACCTACTGACAGACTGACAGGCAGCCCTCGTGTTTCTCAGAACACTTCAATTTAAAGGCTTAACTCCGAAATTCCTGTGTGAATGAATATCTAGCTCTTCCTACGGTGTGTCAGGGTCTGCCAATTTTGTCAGCTTCTCAGTATCTCTGACTCTCTTTTGGCTGCCATCTTAGTTAGGATAAGAGTTTAGGACAAGAATTTCCAGGCCGAGCTCCAGCATTCAGGGTGGGCATCGGGCTGCAGCAGCTGACGTAAGCACTATAAGAGCTTTCCCCCTGGCTATGTCATGAGTCACTCTGCAGACACATCTTCTTACAGCCAAGTTCACAGTTTGCCCCAGGTAGCAGCCTTCTTCTTCGAAGCAGCTCCTCTTTTCAGGAAGGTGGGGGCTGTGAATTTGCCTTTCTTGTGTGATGTGCCTCAAATGCTGTGCTTTCTGGTCTGTGGGCACACTTCTTCACCCACTCTGCCTTTAAAAAAAAGGCAGGATTTGAGGGGAATGGTGGGGTTCTCCTATTTTCCAGGGACCCACGCTCTGACCTACCCCGTTACAAAAAGGCTAGAATGTGCCACCCTTCAGTGCACATCAGCACAGCTATCTCAAGGAATGTTGGCAAGGACTCAGAAGAAAGTGTGCTCTCTGGAGGCCTGTATCCCTGAGTCTTTGAAAAGCTCCAGTGTCCTGCTTCCAGATACCATCCCAGAATTAAGGACATAGATAGGAGACTTCTAAAGGGAGGGAGTTTAAACTCTGAATTGATTAAAACGTGTGGCATTTTAAAGCCAAGCAAAATAAAATTACCTTTAACTGGCACATTTTTTATTCTTTGTTGTAGTCACCAACTAAAATGTAGACTCACAGCAAATTAAAATCTACGTTTCCGTTTCCCGCCCCTCTCCTCTGATATGAACAAATCTGAATAAGTTTAGGCTCCAATACAATCACTTTACCATACGCACACCTCCACAGGATCCCTCTTGCCTGTAGTATATGAAAGTCACACTGCCCTTCTTCCTTCCCACATGCCAGGTGCTCTAGTTTCTCCCCAGATCTCGAGCCCTAAGTTCCTTCACATCTTTGTAGCACTGTATGTGCTGTCCTTGGATCCGGAATATCTTTGTCCTGGGCTGCACCTGGGAAAAGCCAATCCATTTGCTGAGACCTGAAGAGTAGCAGTGTCTTCTTCGCATCTCTGTTACCGCCTTTGTTTTATTGCAGCTCTGTGTTCACATACCTGCCTGCTCCCACATGAGCCCAGGTCAGTTCTGAGTGCAGAGTAGGGAGGCAAATCACCACATTCATTCATTCAGTGCTGGTTCAATTCATTAACTATCGATGCTCACAAAATTGTGTAATAGAATTGTTGCCTGGTGTTTATAATATATTTCTTCTTAAACACCATTGAACTTTCCAGTTTGCTTGCCAAATAATTGGTTTTTAGTCAAGTCGCTTAGTTGCAAAATTAGAAAAGCTATGGTTAGAGAAATTTTGATGCAGATATAAGCTTTTAAACACATGATGCAAATGGCCATTATTATTCCCTTTAACACACCTCTTGATTTGAAACAAGTGTTTTTCAAATTAATCGTTATTTAATAAAAGTTCTATTGCTTAAAGCTTTATGCTTTTACCCTGACTAGAAAAAAATGACTTAAGCCTTGTTTTTTAGATGTGTGCGTGCATAACCTCTCAGAAACTAACTTCTATGCTTCAATGAAATAAACCAGCAATAGTTATAGGAAGAAGAAGGGGTAAGTAGTTACCAAAATGTGACCTTCAATATATTTCACAGTACTGCCTCAGAGTGTGGAAAAAAGTGGTCCCAGGAAACTTGGCATTAAGGACTTATTTTAAAAATTACTGGCTTTATACAAACCAGAACATAACAGTGTTTATAAAATATCCCCAGAGACTGCTTTCAATCAGAACGGATTAGCTAGATTGAAATAATATCATATTATTTTGTACATATATGTGAGTATATTGTAGAAGAACTGAAAATGATATGAAAAAACAATCCTGTAGTGTTGTAAAGGTCACTGTATTTACAGGCAGAAAACCAGAGATTTAATCTCAAATTTACTAATAGCTGCATGACCTTCACTGGGAATGGAGTGATAGAGGATTTCCAAGTTTACTTCAGGAGCTGTAATTTGTTAGCACCTAAATCAAAGTACCAGATTAAAGAAGGTGAGTAAAAGCAGAAACTGGAGAAACATAAGAGGAAGAATAAAATTAAAAGGGTAAATGGCATAGATTTCAAAGCCCAAGCAATCAGAGTTTGTAGGAAAAAAATAGTATACCTTCAGGCGTATTTTCAATAAAATTTATGCTATCTCAGTTTCTTTTCTCAAAACCTAATAACTATTTTCAGACTAGGGCAATATTTTCAGATTTAACAAAAATCTAGGTCATATATATATATATATATGTGTGTGTGTGTGTGTGTGTATACACACACATACTAGCTCACACTACACTTATCATAGATTTTATGTTTAAAATTCAAGATCACAGTATCATACCCATTCTTTTATAAACCTTTCCTATTTTGCTTCTTTTTAAATTTTGCATCTAACCCAAGGGAACTCCGAGTGTGATATGTATTACTGTGGTGGGCCACAGAATGTACTGGGGTAAAGGAAGAAAGCATTAGAACTACTAATATTTATTTTATGTGATTTTTTTCCTAATTTATGTTTAAGTAAGTTTTATGATATTTGTAATAATATATAGTAGTACTCAAGTAACAATTTAAGTAAGGAGTATAAGCAAGTTATGAATTCATGATGGAAAGATTTATACAGATAGTGCTGTGTACAGAAGCTAAGAACCCTTCTGGGAGAGATGCTGGCCATTAAAGCTATCTTCCCTTCTGAGACTCATCTTTCAATTTATCTGTAGGTATACTTCTCATTTGTAGAAGTCATGTTTTATTGTAGAATTTCAGTGTAATTCATAAAGAATATTTGGGGAATACAGAAATTTGCAAGAGGAGAAGTAAAGGGCGTAATCCCCACGGCTCACCATCCACGTACACGTACACTGCCATTGTTCTTTCAAGGTCGTCATACAGTAAACATCTGTTGTAATTGTACACGTCCCAGGAAAGTCACACAAGGATGAAAAACTTCCAAAACTGTCTATGATTATTGCTTTGGAGAACAGAATGAGTTGTTGTAACACTTTTTAAGTTTCTGTTAAACTGTACTTTAAAAGATTGAGGAGTCCTGTTATTTAAACCTGTTATTTAACTAGATTAGCATCTTTGTTTCAAATACAGGTCCAGAAGATTATGTAAAGGATGGTATGCAAACTTGAAACTAAAAGAGGTGACTTTAAAAAAGCATATATTTTATTGGTTATGCTATTACACTTGTCCCATTTCCCTCCCTCTGCCCTGCACATCTCCTCCCGCCCACATTCCCCCTTTTAGTTCGTGTCCCCAGGTCATACATTGTTGACTTCTACATGTCCTACACTATTCTTAACCTCCCCCTATCTATTTTCTATCTACCATCTATGCTACTTATTCTCTGTACCTTCTCCCCCTCTCCTCCCCTCCCACTCCCCTATTGATAACCCTCCATGTGATCTCCATTTCTGTGTTTCTGTTCCTGTTCTAGTTGTTTGCTTAGTTTGCTTTTGTTTTAGTTTTAGGTGTGGTTGTTAATGATTGTTACCTACAAAGGAGTTCCCATAAGACTGTCAGCTGATTTTTCAAAAGAGACCTTACATCTAAGAAGGGGCTGGAAAGAAATATTCCAAGTCATGAAAAGCAAGGACCTACATCCAAGATTGATCTATCCAGCAAAGCTATCATTTAGAGTGTAAGAGCAGATAAGGTACATTAAAGGAGTTCATCATCACCAAGCCCTTATTATATAAAATGTTAATGGGATTTATCTAAGAAAAAGAAGATAAAAATAAGAATAGTAAAATGACAGCAAACTCACAATAATTAACAAGAGATGACTTTTGTAATACTAGAAAAGCAATCAGAACTAGTTTGACCACTAATTGAAACAATTACTTTCCCTACTTAGTGTGCGTAACACCAATAGCATCACCAAGAATTCTTGATGATTCTCTCTGTACAGAATCTCTCTGCATAGAATCTCAGCCTGGTTCCCAGTAGAGCAGGACCTTTGGTTGTTTTTGTTGTAATTTTGGTGGTTGTTGGCATTAGGCATCTGCCTCTCCAGACATAATAAAGATATTTTGGTGGGAAAGAGTAGTTTCTGAGACTGACTTTTACTTGTACTTTTCCCACCCATTAAAGGGGACTCGGTGCTCATTCTCCTGTATTCATGCATGTACTTAATGCAATAAATATTTAAGTAGTTCAAATGTAGAGAGTACTATCCCAGATGGAATCTGGATATCCTGGACAACCTTTCCTCACTGCACTTCATTTTTAAAATGTCTCGACTCATTATTTTCCACAAACTTTGCTATGTATGTTATTAGTATCCTATGAACATAAAATTTACCTATCTGAGCACTCTTGAAAATAAATGTACCTTAAAACTTGACTGCTATAATATTTTTAAACTTTTCAGTTTGGTAAGACACATTCTAGGGGTCATTTGTTTCTTCTGAGACATTTCCATGTCAGTGAGGACAGGTGAATGCTGGGACTAGAATAGAAATCTCAGCTGAGTGATAAGGCCTGTGGTTGAGATTCTAAGCAAGGACTTTTGAGGATAGTGCCTTTTTAAATGTAAGAGTTAAAGCACATTTTAAAAAAACTGCCAAACTTTCAAAATAAAATAATTACTAAGTACAATAACTACTTGTCTATTTGATAACTTTCTTTCTAAAAGTTGTTAGTTATTGTTTAAACCAGTGATTCTTAAGCTATGGACTACTATTCCATGTACTGACCTATAGATATTCTATGCTTATCTAAATAACAGTCATCTTTCCCATTTTTCTGAAAGCATTACTTTAATGAAACATTAATGAAGCATTACTTTCTGAATTTATATCTCTTTTGTTTCCTCATCTATAAAATGGGGATAATACTAAAATTTATCTCCCAAGGTTGTTGAAAGAATTAAAAGAGTTAATAGGTGCAAAGTACTGAGAACAGTGCCTAGTATGTATGCTCTCAACATGGACATTCTCTTACACTTTTCCCTTACTTGATTGTCTCAGGAAACAATAAAGTTCACAAGTCAAGTGAATACAATGGGGATTAGGGAAAAGCTATTGATATTAGTTCACATTTTGTTTTTTCATTGACAATTGTGCCTGCGATATTAATTCTACATTGCTCACATACTCTAAATTGTAGAATAAAGTCACCCCAATTGCATGTAATTAGATTAGTTGGATGGATGGTTTTCTGCCATGAAGAAGTACTCTGGAGAGACTCAAGATGGCAGTGGAATGGGTGGAAGCTACTATAACCTACTCTCAGAAACGAATGGAATTACATCTAAATTAAAGAAAAATCATCCTGAATAACCAATTGAACACTAGCTAGACAGAAGCTTTATAACCAAGGACATGCAGAAGAGAACACTTCCCCACAAGAAAACTGGTAGAAAGTACGGAGTTGCAAGAGGGCTGGCAGGGCTCTGGTGGGTGGCACTTGAAGTTCTGGAGGGATATTTCAATGAAGTTCTGGTGGCTGGAGGATTTCCCTGAGAAGTGTGGGATTTAAACGGCAAGGTGGGCTCCCCAGCATAGAGCACTAGAACTGAGAAAGGAACCCAAATATCTGCCTGTGAAAAGCAGCAGGTTTCTGTCTGTCAGGGAGAGACACAGAGAGCCTCTTAAAGGGCCAGTGAACAAAATTCTGTTTGTAGCCACTTAACCTGGGTGCTGGCACAGGGATGGCAAAATGGACTAGAGACACATGAGGAGAGTCTGGGGTTGGTGGCTCTAGGGAGAGAGCTGAAGGGTTAGCCATTAGGAACCCTGTGCTGAGTCATTCTCCATACTGCAGAAGCCATCTTTCTCAGGCAGAACACTCCCTTCCAAGGAGCATTAGCCAGAAGGGAAGCAATAGCTCCACCTACATAAATTCTTCTCACTGCACAGTGTGGAGCTTAAGCCAGGATGCGAAGTATGGCTGGAGGCTATTTCAGTGATTAGATCTAACAGCTAAAGCAGACCTCTGGGAGCTCTGAGATTTTAGATGACCCTCTCCCTACCCCAGTTCTGGTAAAAGCAGACCTTTGGGGCAGAGCCTTGTTCTTTCTGCACATAAACAGGCTCAGCAGAGGGAGCCACAAGTCATGGATCAACCTGAAAGCTCCAAACAGGTTGCCCAGGGTCAATCACAGGCAGCATCTGATGTAAGTATGCTCTGGAGTCTTTGCAGATCTATCTAATACATAGAGAGAACTACAAAGAAACGGCCAAAATGAAAAGACAAAAATCAGACCCGAAATGAAAGAACAAGAAAATTCTCCAATAGAAGAACTAAATGAAATGGAGGCAAGGAATTTATCAGATATAGATATAGTTCAGAGTAATGATTAAAAGCATACTCAACAGCATGAAAAAAGACATAGAAGGATAGGTCAGAAATAAAGAATGCAATATCTGAACTAAATAATATACTGGAAGTAATAAACAGTAGCTTAGATGAAGCAGAGGATTGAATCAATGATTTGGAAAACAAGGTAGAAAAAAAATCTCCAGTTAGAGCAGCCAAAAACAAAAAGAATTTTTAAAAATGATGAGAGCCTAAGAAACATTTTGGACAACATGAAGCATTACAACATCTGCATCATGGGACTACCAGAGAAGATGAGAATGAACAAGGGATCAAGAACCTATTTGAAGAAATAATAACCAAAAACTTCCAAAATCTGGTAAAGAAAAATAACACACATGTCCAAGAAGCACAGAGAGTCCCAAACAAGATGTATCCAAAGAGGTCTACACCAAGACACATCATAAGTAAAATGGCAAAACTTAAAGATGAGAGAATTCTAGAAGCTTCAGAAGAAAAGCAGTTAGTTACCTACAAGGAAGCTCCAATTAAACTGTCATCTTATTTCTCAACAGAAACCTTTAAGGCCAGAAGGGATTGGCATAAAGGTGCCAATTAGTCAAGGTGCCAATTAGTCAAGGTGATGAAAAGCAAAGAACTACAACCAAGGCTACTTTGCCCAACAAGGCTATTATTTAAAATAGAAGGAGAAATAAAGAGCTTCTCAGACAAGGAAAAGCCAAAAAAAATTTTAAACACTAAACCAGTACTGCAACAAATGTTAAAGAACTTGCTTGAAGAAGCAGCAGAAAACAAAACAAAACAATAATAATAAAACCAAAGAAAATAGTCTAATAATAAAATGGCACTAAATATTTATCTATTAAGAATCACCTTAAGTGTAAATGGCTTAAATGCTCCAAACAAAAGACAGAGGGTAGCTGAATGAATAATAAAACAAGACCCATATATATGTGGCCTCTAAGAGACCCACCTCAAATTGAAAGATACATACAAAGTGAAGAGATAGAAAGTGAAGAGATAGAAAAGCATATTTCATGCAAATGGGTAGGAAAAAAACCTGGGGTAGCAATATTTATATCCAACAAAACAAACTTTAAAACCAAGGCTATGTAGTAAGAGACAAATGATATTACACAGTGATAAAAAAAATCCAACATGAGGACATGAACCTAGTGAACATATATGCACCTAAGAGAGGAGCACCTAAACGTGTAAAGCAAAGCATGATAGACATAAAGGGAGGGAACAACAGAAATACAGTTAGAGGAAGAGATTTTAACACCCCACTGACTTCAATGGGTAGGTCTTCCAGACAGAAAATCAGTAAGGAGATAGTGGCCTTAAATAGCACACCATTTCAAATGGATTTAATTGATACCTTCAGAGTATTTCACCCCAGAGCAACAGAATATACATACTTTTCAAGTGCACCTGGATTGGTTCCCTAAAATAGAACACGTTAGGACAAAAAAAACAAATCTCAATACATTAAGAAGATTGAAATCATATCAAGCATCTTCTATGACCACAATGCTGTAAAACTAGAAATCAACCACAAGAAGAAAACTGAAAAATACACAAAGACATGAAGCTAAATAACATGTTATTAAACAGTTAATGAGTTAATAATGAAATCAAGGAAGAAATCAAAAGATATCTTCAAACAAATGAAAATGAAGACACAGCAATCCAAAATCTGTGGGGCACTAGGAAAGCAATCCTAATAGGGAAATTCATAGCATTACAGGCCTATCTCAAGAAACAAGAAAAAACTTAAACAAACAATCTAACTTTACATTTCAAGGAACTTGAAAAAGGTCAAATGCCCCAAGTGAGTAGAAGAAAGGAAATAATAAAGTGCAGAGCAAAAATAAATGAAATAGAGTCTTCAAAAATGATAAAAATGATCAATGAATCTAAGAGCTGGTTCTTTGAAAAAATAAATAAGACTGACAAAACTTTACCAGACTCATCAAGAAAAAAAAGAGAGAGTGCCCAAATAAATAAAATCAGAAATGAAGCAGGAGAAATCACAATTAACACTAAAGAATTAAGAAGAATTGTAAGAAAATATGAACAACTATATGCCAACAAACTGGACAACCCGGACAAAATAGGTAAATTCCTAGAAACATACAATCTTCCAAAACTAAATCAGGAAGAATCAGAGAATCTGAATAAACAGATTATACCTATTGAAATTGAAGCAGGAAACAAGAAACTCTCTACAAACAAAAGCACTGGACCAGACGGTTTCACAGGTGAATTTTACCAAACATTATAAGAAGAGCTAACGCCTCTCTTTCTCAAACTATTCCAAAAATTCAAGAGGAGAGAAGATGCCCAAGATCATTTTATGAGGCCAGCATTATCCTAATTCAAAAACCAGATAAAAACACTGCAAAGAAAGAAAATTGTAAGACCATCTCTGATGAACATAGATGCTAACACACTCAACAAAATATTGTCAAACCAAACACAGCAATTCATCAAAAAGATCATACACCATGATCAAATGGGACTTATTCCAGGAATGCAAGGTTGGTACAACATTTGCAAATTAATAACTGTGATGCACCACATCAACAAAATGAAGGTTAAAAAACCACATAATCATATCAATAGATGCAGAAAAAGCATTTGATAAAATCCAGCACTGATTTATAATAAAAACTCTCAGCAAAGTGGGACTAGAAGGAACATACCTCAATATAATAAAGGCCAATATAACAAGCCCACTGCCAACATCATACTTGACAGGTAAAAACTACAAGCATTCCCCTTAAGATTGGCAACAAGACAGAGATGTATGCTTTTACTTCTCTTATTCAACATAGTTCTAGAAGTCCTGTCCATAGCACTCAGACAAGAAGAAGAAATAAGAGACATCTGAATTGGAAAAAAGAAGTAAAATTATCTTTATTCACAGATAATATGATACTGTATATAGAGAACCCCAAAGATTCCACCAAGAAACTGCTAGAACTGGTAAATAAATTCAGCAAAGGAGCAGGATATAAAATTAATATCCAGAATCGGTTGCTTTTTGATATGCCAATAATAAACTGTGAGAAGGGAAAATTAAGAGAAAACAATTCCATGAAATACCTAGGAATAAATCTAACCAAGGCTGTAAAAGACCTGTACTTGGAAAATTATAGGACACTAAAGAAAGAAATAGAAGATACAGATAGGAGGGAGAATATACCATGTTCATGGATAGGAAGAATTAACATCATTAAAATGATCATGCTACCTAAAGCAACCTATAGATTCAGTACAATTTCTATCAAGATTCTAATGATGTATTTCAGAGAACTGGAACAAAAATATTTCAAAAACTTATATGGAACCATAAAAGGCCCTACATAGCAATACCAATCCTGAGAAAGAAGAACAAAGTTGGAGGAATCATGCTACCTAATAAATAAACAATACTAATAAGGTCATACAATCAAAATATTATGGTACTGGCATGAAAACAGACACATAGATCAATGGAACAGAATAAAGATTCCAGTAATAATCCATCACCTTTGTAGCTGATTAACATTTAACAGAGGAAGCTATAGGGAACATTACACGTGGCGTGGGGAATGTAGCCCAGTTCCTGATTCAAAAAACCTACAGGGAGTGAGGTTGGCAAACAGGACCCATGCCCATGGATAAGTTCTCCCATGGGGGATTAGGCTTCCATTGTACCTGATCTGGCTGCTTTGAGGCTTGCTTTTTGCTAAAACTCCCTCACTCTGATTGAAGCAGCAAATGTTTACTGCATATCTTCAAGGTAACTTCCTAAAATCTATGCTAAACCTCCTAAGGATGAGTGTAACCAGTTCAACCACTTTTCCCTTTGCATTTGCAAATATCCTTCTTCTTTGATGTAATTAGCAACATCCTCTTTTTTGCTTTCTGTAAAAGTTAACTACCTAAAGCAAACCTGTGCATAGTAAATGAGGACCATTCTTAATGTAATGTGCCCAGAAAAGCAATAAAAGCCTGTCCAGGGAGGGTCAGGGCTCTCTCTCACTCAGAGAGTGGCCATGCTGTTCCTTTTCTCCACAGGACTCTGTAGTCCATGTGAATTTGTTCATCACAGCCACAACACACAGACCCTGTGGGCTGGGGTTTGCATCAGGAAGCAAGCATATCCAATGAGCTAGAGACAGTTTATTCAATAAATAGTATTGGCAAAATTGGTCATGTATTTGTAGAGAAATGAAACCAGACCACCTTCTTATACCACTCACAAGAATAAATTCAAAATCTATCAAAAACCTAAATGTTAGACCCGAAACCATAAAAGGCCCAGAAGAAAACATAGGCAGTAAATCTTGGACCTTGCTCATTGCAATGTTTTTTTCTGATATATCTCCCCAGGCAAGGGAAACAAAAGAAAAATAAACAAATGGGATTACAACAAACTAAAAAGTTTTTGCACATCAAAGGAAATGACCAGCAAAATAAAAAGACAACTCACAGAATGGGAGAACATATTGGCTGATACATCTCATAAGAGGTTTATATCTAAAATTTATAAAGAACTTACAATACTGTAAACCAAAAAATAAATTCAGTTAAAAAATGGGCCAAAAAACTTGAATAAATACTTCTCCAAAGAGGATACACTAATAGCCAATAGACATATGAAAAGATGAATTGTAAATTAAACCTCAGTGAGGTATCACCTCACACTGATCACAATGGCTATCATCAATAAATCAACAAACATGGGCTGGTGAAGATGTGGAGAAAGGGGAACGCTTTTACACTGTTGCTGGGAATGCAGACTGGTGCAGCCACTATGGAAAGCAGTATGGAGGTAACTCAAAAAATTATAAATGGATCTGCCTTTTGACCCAATGATCTCACATCTGAGAATATATCTGAAGAAACCCAAAACGCTAATTTAAAATAACATAAATAGCCCTATATTCACTGCAGCATTATTTACAATTGCCAAGATCAGGAAGCAGCCCAAATGTCCTTCAGTAGATGAGTGGATAAAACAACTATGGGGCATTTACATAATGAAGTACTATTTGGTTATGAGAAAAGAAGAAAGTTTTACTCTTTGTGACAGCATGGATGGACCTGGAGGACATTATGCTAAGTGCAATAAGCCAGTCAGAGGAAGACAAATACTATATGATCCCACTTATATGTGGAATCTAATGAGCAACCTGAAGTAACAAGCAAAATAGATATAGACTCAGAGAGAGCAGGATGATGGCTTTGGGGAGGCTTTTGGGTGGAGGGATTGAGCAAAAAGAAAAAAGGACTCATGGACATGGACAACGGTGGGGTAATTGCAGGGGCACAAGGGTATAGTTTAAGGGGGATAAATGGTAATGGAAAAAATCGAATAAAAAAGAGAAGTACTCTAAATCCTGACTAATTCTAGAAATGCTGTTTAAATCTCTCTTTTAATTTCCTTCTATTTTAGAAACCTATTTTTGAGTGTACATATCTTAGGGTCAATACCAAATCCTAGGCAAGATTGGGGGTCAGAAGTTTTTTCTAACAAACAGCTCGTCCTGAACCTTGAAGTTGTATACATTTTTTCTCACTCCTTAGAAGAATGCAGAGGGTAACTTCCTCTCTGCACTGCTTTGCTTTTTCCATCTTACTAGCCATTGAAAGAGGAAGAAAAATACAATCTTATTCATGGAGTGGAATGATCCTTCCCTAGCAGTGATACCAATGTTTTCCTTGTGCTTAATTCGAAAAGTTACTTTCAATGCCCTTTTATATTTCACTCTGAGGATGCTTCACTTCAAATTCCTCATATTACATATCTCCTGTTTTCAAACAGCCCACACCCCCTGTATTTGGTCCTCACAAACTCCTAAACCATACACTGTTAAAGAAAATGATGACTCTCTATACGACTACTATTTAAGATATTTAAAATAAATTAAATAACAAAATAATTTCACAGATTTAAAAATAGAAATGTTCAATGATTTCTGTTTTTGTTTTTATTTAGTTCAATGCTGATGAGTACATTGGGATCATGTGATTCAAGTGTCATCCCTCTCTCTGTAGACGATTCTGTTTTCTAGATCCCAACGTTCACAAATGTTTCACTCTTATGTAGATTCTCTAACCTCTGAGCTTAGATTTCAAGGAAAAAAATTGCAGGAAAAAAATTTTAAAGGAATGAGAAAGGA
This sequence comes from Artibeus jamaicensis, assembly GCF_021234435.1. Lineage (NCBI taxonomy): Eukaryota > Metazoa > Chordata > Mammalia > Chiroptera > Phyllostomidae > Artibeus > Artibeus jamaicensis. The sequence continues at coordinate 37,038,188 of NW_026521812.1, read as the reverse complement.
AAATTAAGTGAGTCTGAATAGTTTAAAATTAGATCCTAGATTATTGGTTACTGTTTATTCTCCTGGTTATAAGATCTTTATCTTATTCAAATACTAAAAATCCAATACTTCAGGGTAGTTGGCCTAAGTTTTAATTTTAGGCATTTTGATTTATAAATTGATTTTTTGTAACCTTTACAGGATTCCCAAGTCTATTATCATGTTATTACTTTTGTAATGTATTTTGAGTACTGCCAAAGTGTTTGGAATTGAAAAGCATATTAAAGTGAGCCTATTCCCACAATGGTCTAAACATTTTAGTTGAACTTTTAATTTTTCTACATCTTCACATTTCGAAAATGCTGCTGTATGTTATTTCCCCCCTCAACAGAAGTTTCTTCCAATGTTGATGTTGTTTGAGAGTTCTCATTTACTAGTGTGGCTAGATTCTAGATGGTGTTTGGGGGGACCTTGGTGGTACCCCAAGGTAACTGCCATCATCCCATTATCACTCCCATGTTTCCAAATGTTTGTGCTACACTGTAAGAAATGATCTTATTCTTCTCTAATATGTATATATGGAAAATGTCCATTTTTGCTTTCAAATTTCTGAATTTTCTTGTTGATCTAAGTCCATTTTACTAATGAATGTGCTCACCTGAATATGTTATGACTTTCTAGAGGCCAGAAACCAGAGTAGGTGTCTTTGCCTTTCAAGTGTTCCTCTAACTTCCCTAACGATTGAAGATGCTGCAGTTGTTCACTTTCTAGGAAAGCATCCAAGAGTCACGTTAAGGTGATTATCTTTTCATCTTCAGGCTCACTGGATCCTTGAATCCCTGCTCTGCTTCCAGGCCTGCGTGAGACTATTATGCCTGAGATTTTGACTATATAATAATAGAGTCAAGATATCCAGGGTTTAGTTATAATTTGCATGTCATTCACTTAACTAAGAGGCACAGAATTTCATACTGATTTTCAGTTTTCATTTTGTCATAGTAGGCTTGTCAAATTTGGGAAAACTATTACTTAGGTTTCACCTAGAACCATTTAGGTAAATTTGAAAAACTGGTGCATTCAAACCTATTATGGCATATCTTTAGTCTTTATTTTTCACTCCCAGGGTTCAGTCCTACATCCAGGTGCCAATATATTTAGAAGCAGTTTCTCAGTCTGTTAAATTGCAGAAGCAAGAATATGCTAAAAACAGATATTTTAGTCCCTATTTGATAATTTAAAAACTTGGCCGTTGCTGTTTATTTCACCTGTTCAAAGATCAACCTGAAAGAATAGCTCTGTCATTGTTTTTACATCGACAATAATCAACTACTAAGCTGTGCTTGACTTTTAAAAAGTGATTAGTTGAAATAAGCAAAGTGCACTTTCTGATTCTAAATTGGATGTGTAAGATGAATGGTAGAGTGATATCTGTGTTTAATGAAGATGATCCTGAGAATTATGGCTCTCTCTGTATTCAGATTCCAATGTTAAAATAACACTTAAAATATTAATGCCATCCTTACACAAATAAACTTCAACTGTTTCTTCATCCTTGTTGCATATTTTTAAATAAAGAAGGCTTTATGGTAACTCCTGAAATTTAAAGGACATGTAAAAGCAAGAATAAATACTAGAAGAAGTAACCATTAGTTGAAAAATAAAGCTCAATATGCAAAAATGCTAAAAGCTAATAAAATTGGGGGTAAATTATGTGAATATTCAGAAATATGTATTTTTTGGAAACATTCATTTGTGGTCAGTTGGCTTTTGACTATTTCATTTAGTGACAGTCACAAAATTTTAATATTTCTAAAATGTTGCCAAATAATTTAAAGAGGCATAAATGATAAAAATTTTCTTCCTAAAAAAGAAAAGCCTGTGTAATCAATAAAAATTCAAAAAGCCCATAAAAGCTACAAAAACAATCCCAAAGTTTTGCTGAAATTATCTACTTTCCTCAGCCCAATTACACCAATAGTGTGTTTTGATGAACAGACAAAAAGGCTCACAGACAGGCACACAGTTGCCCTTTGCCACCCTCATGATGCACTAACATTTTCATCCCCTTTTCTCTCCTGAAACGTATCCACAGATCACACCTGCCTACAAACACTCAACCAGGCTTCAACACATAAATGCCTCGGGGATTACTAAGGATTCTGTAATACCCGGCTTTGGAGTTATGTGAAAATAGATAATAATGACAGGGTCTCATTATTAAGGGATTTAAACAAACTGACTTCCCCATGTCTTAAATAATTAGGGGAAGATGTGAAAGTGCAACCCAGCTGGGGTCAAGTGTTAGTTTCCCTATATACCAGTTTGCTAAGGTTGCTGTAACAAACTACCAGAGACTGGGTGACTTAAACAACAGAAATTTATTTTTTCACAGTTCTGGAGGCTAGAAGTCTGAGGCCAAAGTGTCCACAGGGTTGATTCCTCCCGAAGACTATGAGGAAGATTTGTTTCCTGTCTCAGCCCTAGCTTCTGGGGGTTTGCTGGCAACCATTGGCGTACCCTGGCTTGCAGAGGCATTGCCCTGGTCTCTGCCCTTACCTTCATGTGGTGGCCTCCCTGTGTGCACATCTGTCTTCAGATTTCCCCTTTTATGAGGATGCCAGTCATGTTGAATGAAAGCCTCCTTAATACTCTCATTTTAACTTGATTATCTCTGTAAAGATCCTATCTTCAGATAAGGTCACATTCTGAAGTACTGAAGGTTAGGATTTTAAAATGAATTTGGTGGGGGGAGGGCACAATTCGACCCAAAATCCCTTATCTAGGCAGGGAGACTATGATGGTGGTGCTGAAGCTACCCCGGGCAGGAATGAGATTTCAAAACGAATTGGAGAGGACGCATTATCCCTGTTCTTAGGTTCATTCATGCAACATACATTTAGCCCCTACTTTGTCCCGAGCACTGGGCAAGTGCTGGGACACAGTGGTGATCAAAGGAGACTTTCTTGACCCTGTCCGCTTGACCCTTACAATCTAATGACCGTGTCTGACTGACTTTCAGAGACAGCTGAGTTACAGTCATAGTCAGAAGTCATAAAACAAAAATGCCTTCACCGGGTGCCAAGCATGGAATATAGTGAGTCAAGTTTATTAGATGTAACAGAAACCACATCACAGACTCAGTGGTAACCGGCAACTGAAAAACTCAGCTTCAGTGTGAGGGAGACACAACAAATGGAATGGTCTGTGGCCCCACTGGGGAATACCCATTCTGTCTAAAAGGGGCATCCCTCCTGATTGCTGATGTATGGGGCATGGCAGAGTTTTGACATAGCTACAATTTTTCAAAAGAAATGAGAAATCTGTATTTCTGTATGAGGTCACCTGATTTTTTAAGGTTGGCATCTCATGTGTCAAGTAACCATGGTGCAAGTGTCCTTACTTGGCCAGTCTCCATGCTGGCACGACAGTTGCAGTCTCTAGTCATGTCAGGGGAGGAGCTAAATGGTCTCCTTTTAACCCTCCCCGGAAGTGAGTGGAGCATGTTCAAAGCATCTTGGAGAAGACCACAAGACGAGGGCTGTTCTGCTGATTATATCAAAGGAAGGTGGCAAACAGACGACTAATCGAACCATCAGAGGGGAGGTGGATTGTGTTCCCAGGAGGGTACAAATGCTGCAGGCAGGGGTCAGCATTCCTTAGGACAGACTACAGCCTATAGCCAACATCTAATCATGTTAAGAAACTGAGATACTTTAGGACTTGCCCTAACTAGGTTAATAAGCTCCCCACAACATCTTTTTCTCTCTCTCCATGAAAGTCTGCACATATACAGATTTTGCTTGAATTTTCTTTGTTCAGAGTGTCCAAATAATTGCTGTATTTTGCCATGTATAATGCATACTTTTCCTCCCAAAGTATTAGGAGAAAAAAAATAAGGATGTCCATTATATATGGGTAGTGCTAATTCCATGTCTATATAGATATTTCTAATTATTTTATTTATGCTTATGCATTAAGTGTAACTCTAGAAAGCAATAACAATATCCATATACAAAATAATACCCTGGAATATGATAGCCAGTTTTGTTTCTAAATATAAATAAATAATTGAATTAAAATATTAAAATGAAAATTTTTTCCCTGAAATTTTGGGCCATAAATGGGGGTGCACATTATACACGGGAGCACACCGTACATGGCAAAATACAGCAGTTTTTTTCTAATGTGCTAATGTATAAATTATGCAAAGTGCCTATTCTTTTTTTACACTTGCTAAAAACTTGCTTATTTAACTTGGGTTGTCAATGCCTTGTTCTCACTTTCTCAGCACATACACTAAAATCAAAAGGTCCCTATTTTATAAAGATGCTAGGTACAGATACAACTGGAGACAACATCACTTTTCATGATGAGGCAAGAATCCAGCCATTCCAGCAGCCCTTTTGTGTACATTTCTGAAAGGAACATAAACCTCCATAGATTCAGGTTATAAAGGTTTTGAGAAAAGGGTTGGGGGTTGCAATGGCCCACATTTTAACCCCTGGTGGCAGAGTCAGGAGAAAGGTGGAATGGGGAGAATGCATGAGTTGATGGGGTAAAAACTTTGGGGAAAAGTAGACTCACCCTGAACAATCCTGTTGGAGGCCATATGTAGGTATCGGTGCAGCTAAGCAAGTGTTTCTCAGTACCCCTTTATCCTTTTTAATATTACCTGTGTCACTGCAATTAGGGCTTGTGGCACCTCTCTTGGGTTACCTGCTGACTTAAATGAAAGTGCATTATCTAAGTAGTTGAATCAGGGAGCACTCAGCTGAATTCCATTTCAGTGTGATCTGCATGTTGCCAGGGTGGAGCAGGTTAATAGCTTCCTGTGGACATCATGTCACTGAAGTGTTTTCACTAGGATTTGAACCAAATTTTGTTTTTACCAAATGGCAATAAGAACTTTGTTGAAAACTGCACTCGTTTTTCATCATATATCAGTTATATCCCTTCACAAATATCAGTCCAAATGAGCTATGTTTCCCAGCAATGATGGAGTGGGAAAAAAATTCATTCAATGGCATTTGCACAGCTGGTGACAGACTAGGTGCTGTAGAAGATTAAAACATGTACTAACACACATACACACACAACAAAAACTAGGAGATAACCCTGGCTTCAAGCATTTCAAAATATAATTTGGACTTTGAGGGAAAACTTCAAGAAACATCTAGAGACAAGTGAAAGACAATGTACAATTAAAAAACAGAATGTGTGTGGCAGTTTTGAATTGCTTTCTGATTTTTTGCAGTTTAGTGAAAATCATGGGTCATATTAATCAGAAGTATCCTAGGAGAGATGGAACTTGAGCTGTGCCTTGAAAAAGGTGGAACATTTAGATTGCAGGTAAGAGATTACTGGGTGTTTGGACCCTTGATGCTAGGGTTGGGAGTGCATGCAGGGCGGTAGGGAGGAGATCTCAAGTAGAAAAAAGTGCTTCATTCTGTCATTTGAGTTATAGTAAGAGGTGAGGCAAAACAGTAATATGAGGCCAGTGGATGTCCCAGGATCCAATTCAGGAAACGATGCTGCATTAAGTCATCACGTTTCCTTAGTTTCCTCCAATCTCTAACTGTGTCTCCTCCATCTTTCCCTGTTTTGCATGACCTTCATATTTGAAAGAGTCACAACCAGTTTGAATTTCTCCTTGAAAAGCCTTATAACAAGGAATTTTATTTATAAGGTACCTAAAAGTCACAGTTATTTTGTAAGCATGGTTCTTTTAAAAACCTTGCTACCAAATTTCATGGTTTGTGTAGAGAGAAATAGTACTTTCTAATGTGTGGCTCATTGCACTCCACTGTGTAATGTGAAAATACTTGTCTCTGTGCTTTCCCTGTATCTCCATTTGTGTAGCAATGTGTGCGGTCTCCGGACGTACAGTGCTGTCGCTCCCTCTTGGCAGGTGGAGTAATCATCGACACTGGAGCTTGTATGAGAGAGGGGTGACTTTCATACGAGACAAAGTATTGGGGGATAGTGTCTGTGCATAGGTGTATGTACTATGTGCTTGAGTGTCTGCATGTGAGAGAGAGGGAGGGAGGGAAAGAGAGAGGGTGGGGGAGAGAGAGACAGAGTGAGAGAGAGAGACAGAGATACAACCGGTGGAGACAGAACCCAGAAGAACACGCTGTATAACAAGGAGCATATGAGGGGCCCCTCTGGGCATTCTGGGGTAAAAATGGAGCCTGACAGAGTGGTTTCTTGACCTTTGCTTCCATTTTTCTCTGCCTGCCTTTTTTTCTTCCTTCAGACCCCGAGTCAGGGACTAAGTTGTTTACTCTCCTGGGCCCAGGACACACTACCTCAGACAATGAGCCTCTTGTTCTTATTCTGTTTTGTTTCTTGATTCATGATGCCCACTTCCTCCCTATATAGGGACCCATTGTAATAGGTCTTTTGTATGTCCTTGGAAATACACCATTTTTCTTAAAATTAAAAAAAATCATGTTGTCAAATCATTTCGTTTTTCACCTTAGGTTTTTTTTTAAATTTTGAAATCTTGTTAAAAAAGGTCAGCGAGCAAGTGGTCCTACCTTTTATCTTTATTCTTCTTTAGAGTTTTACCTTTAACATTTGTTTATTTAATCTATAAGGTGTCCCATTATATATACAGTGAGATGGGGGCCAGCTTTATTTTTCTCCATATTGAGAGTTTTTTTTTTCTAATGCCATTGGTTAAATCACTTCCCCCTGATTTGTGGTGCTACCTTTTAGTTTCCATCCTTTCATGGTCAGTTTTAGAGATTTCTTGTACATTCCATTTCTTCTATTGGTATGAACCCATCTTAGGAGTGTGTTGTTATTATTTAAAAATTGTTCCTAGGGTTCTGTAGAATTTCTTGATCTGTTAGATGAGTTCTTTACCTTTTATTTTTCAGAATTGACTCAGTTATTCATGGATCTTTATTTCTTCATATAAATTTTAATAATTTGTGGGTTTTCTTAGGAATTGCCTATGCAATTTAATTCTATTATACTTATAGGTTGATTTAGGTAGAATTTTCATTGCATTCATGAACATAATATTTCTCCCATTTTTTCCTTTGGGTCTTTTGAATTTTAAAAGTTTTCTTCTAAAGTCCATGGCCACTATTTACTAGGACAATGCCTAGATATTTAATGTGCTTATATTGTGAAAGGTACCTAATTTTTCTATTTGATTATTTTGATATGGCAGAATAACATTGAATTTTATTGAATTTTATCTGGCAATTGTTGCTTCTGAGTTTTTTATGTTGATGATCAGATTATCTGAAAATTATAATTTTATCTTTATACTTGAGAAATGAAAAACATTTGAAAGATTTATCTTGTTCTAATATAAAGGAAGAATTAAAGTTTTTACATTTTGGCAAAATATAGATTTTGGCAAACAGTTTTCTTCAAATTAAAATAATTTTTTCCATTTTTAATATATTATAAATATGTTTTGATATAGTCTGATACTTATTCTTAATTTATTGACATAATTATGAGATTTTCTTATCTTTTAGTTTGTTCATGTGAGAAATTGTATTCTTATATTTGTCAATATCAGAAGATTTTTGATTCCCTGGAATAAGGCATATCTGACCATAATGTATAATTTTAACATATTTTGATTATGTTAGATAATATTTATCTCAGAGTTTTTCATTTTATGTTCATAAAGTAATTAAGATTCTTCTTTTCTTTTTTATTGGTTATACTGTTTTGAAATAAACCTTACATTAATCTTTTCAAAGCTTTCTATCATTTCTATCAGGAAGAGCTAGTATAACAGTGATTATTGACAGGAAGGAAGAGCTATTTTGTAAGGCTATCTGAGCCTGGTAATTTAGATCTTTGATTAGCATTTTAATTCCTTTGGAATTAAATTCCTTTGGAGGGGGTATTATTGCTTATTGAAATAATAAGAAATTTTAATACGTTATCAACTCACCCTTACTTCCTATATCTCTGTGGTCCTGTTGAATTTATTTCATTTTCTGGCTGAGTACTTCCACCAAGATTTTCAAAGACTTTTTCAGAGCTAATGTTCTGATGCTTTGTATAGCTAGAAAACATCTTTAATTTTTAACTTTAAATCAGCTTAGCAATATGTAAAAGTTTAGGTTCAAGGTTCTATTCCTTTAATTTTGAAAGCACTTTTTACTGTTTTCTGCATTCTATATTCTGTAAGCAGCTACAAATAATTCTGATTTTCCTTTTTTTAAGATCACCTGCTCTTTTAGGAAGCTTTTATAAATTTTTCCTGTTTTTGACATCACTAACTTGTACTACAGTGTGTCAGAATATTTCTTTATCTTTTCTATTTTGACTGCTGCTTGGAATACCTTTTTGAGATTTTCTATTTTCTTTTAATTATGGAAAATTATCTATTATTATTTCTTCAGATATTTCCCTTCCATCACCTATTTCTTTCCTTTAAAACTCTGCTGTTTTGTCTATGTTGATACTTTCTCTTCTATCTTCCATGCTTCTCGAATTAGAACAAAATTATTTTTAATGTTTACTCCCTGATGTCTTCGAGGAGTGGTCTTTGACCTCTCATAGCTAACCATTCTTCATGCAGCTTTTCTGCTTTTCAAATTACTTACTAAGTTCCTTTTGTCTACTGTTATATTTTTCACCTCCAGTATTTCCTATTGGGTTCTCTTTATAATTGCTTTGCAGTCTTTATGTAATTACTACTATCCCTTGTCTTTTTGAAAACATCTTTTTATTAATTTTACATTTTTTAGAATACTGGAATGTAGAATAATTTTACATTATTTTAGAATATTAATTCAGTTTTGTCTAGTAGTTTGTTTAGTTAATTTTTTTTTTAACAAGAATTGGGCTTCTCTGTGTTCTTTATTTTTTCTAAAAGTTCTTTGGAGATTAGTAGCAACTTTGGCTAGTTGTAAGCATTTTTTTTTTGCAGATGGGAATGGGGAAAGCTGAAACCTAGACTCTTGCATGATCTCCTACTTGTGAGTTTAGGAACACGGGGTGGGTGGTACCTGCCCTGTGCAAAGAACTCTGCCTTCAGGACATGACTACCCTCCACTTGCAACACCACCCTGGGCCTTGGGAATTTTCTTGGACCTTTCTGTGGACACTGTTACTTACTTGAATGGCACGGAGGTGACAATGTGAAGGGGAGGATCCACCTGCAAATGTTTCTCACCCCCCCACCCTGTTGTGGCTGAGCCCTCTCACCTGGGCTGAGCCGTTGACCGCGCTGTGTGTCTGCTTTGCTTGGGAAATGGTCCAGCAGTGATCCAGCCACACTGTTGAGGAAAAAAAGAGCTCAACTAAAAAGTTCCCCTTCACACCTAGACTGTAACCCAGAGCCCTCTTATGCTCTTGTACTTTGAAATCTTCTTTCTAGATTTTTCTTGCCATTTAAAAATATTATATTCTCAGAACTATCAATATCCTCCTTGGTTCTGGCATCTTTGAGTTTAGGTTCATGGGAGGGTGCCAGCTGCCTATATTTATTCAGTATCTTGTCAAGGACCCTTGACTTCATTTTCTTCCTTTAATCTCAGGGGGGTGGTGATAATGGTCACTGGTTAGTGACTGTTCTATTTCTTTTGACTCACTGTTTATCCCTCAGTTTTTCTCAGGTTAAGTTTTTGACATTATTACTTGAAAATTACTTATTTTTTCTTATTACACATTTGTATTCTTGTACTGGTTATTACATATTCCCCAAACTCCACCAAAGAAAATCCTTTCTCAGATTTTAGATTGACTTTGACTTTTATGACAGTGATTTCAGGATTCAGAGGCTGAATCAGAGTTTCAGCTGTATAAATCAGTATTACTAAGGAGTGTCTAAAGAACTAAAACACTTTCATTGCCAATCTGAGTGATAACACGGGCCTCAGGATTGCCCTGGAATATGGATGAGAACCAACCATTTAGGAACAAATATTCTGGCTGATAACAGACAGCCAGCCCAACGCAGCCTCTGATAAAGATAAATAACCTGTACTCAGAGAAATTTTTTGCATCATTAAACATGGTGAGCATATTAGCTAGCAGGGGGTGGAGCTGAGTCCCCAAAGAAATAAATCTAAATTATGTGCGCTGCAGCGATCATAACAGTGGTGCACCGCCTTGGCTAACTAGCTGACATCAATGGGGAAGGGAATTTCGATTTAAATGAACCAAACTAAAAAGCATTTCAGTGCACATACAGATTAATTGGAGCATATTCATGAACTTTTCAGCCCTGTTATGCTTTTTTTTTTTTTTTTTTTTGACTGGTGCCAAGTACAAAGAGCTTAGAATTTTCCTGTCAAATCTTGCATCTTTGTTTTTTTCTTTGCACTTTCTTATGCTGCTTGATTAATTACTCTTCAATTTGCTCTCCATTAATCTCCCTCCTACGCAGTTGTGTTAGGACTTGCCAAAAATCTCTTTTGTGTGCAACTAAGACAGATAATGTAAGTTTAGTGACACTTCTTTTAAATGAGTCAATAAAGTAGTCATTTACAAACACTGTACTTTTGAAACACAGAATATCCCAAGTTCTAAGTTAAAAGTTACTATTGTATCAGAAGACCCACTTTATTGATAACATAACCATTTTGAAAAACCTGAGAAAGGTTTATGACCAAGTTTGGTTTTGTTATTCCCCGTTACTAGGGTTGGATAATATCTCGATGGTTTGGTATCTATCTATGTTCAAAAGGTAATAATATCTGAATTTCTTTCATTCAGTTCCCCTTGTGCTTCTAGGAAATTGTAGGACTATACTGGTAAATAGAGAGGAAAGACACTATTCATTTGTGGGGGTAAATTAGCCATACTTAAACATATGTTTTCTTACATTTCAAATAAAGCTATTTAGGTGAGATCCTGCTAGAGTAGAAGATGTACATGATCATGTCTGTCTTGTGCATATTCATTGTGTCAGTGTATATAGCATAATTGTGAAATAGATGCTCAGTAAATATTTGTTGAATGAGTGAGTTTCAAAAAGATTTTTTTTGTCTATGATAAGAAACAATTTATACAAACTTGGTGATAGTAAGTGGTGAGGCAGGCAAAGCTGACTTCTCTTAACCAGTGGAGAAAACTGCTTGAAACAGACACCATCAAACCATTTCTAACTGACTGCTTTTTCACACATTTGTGGCTCTGCCACCCATTCTCATTGTTAAGATTTATTAAATGCAAATTACCAAAAAGCCAATCATAGACACCTACAGACAATCGATATTCAAATGTTATTTCAGCCACTTCTAGTAGAAAGATCTCAGTTGATCCTTCCACGTTTTTCTATATTATCTGACTTTTTCAAAGGGTGGCAGGATACTTCCCACCTGAGGGTATTGTCAGGGTAAAATGAAGCATCATATGTGATAATATTGGTACCTACCACAGCATGTAGAAGGTTAATGGTAAATATCATTTTTCTCCTTCCTGCTTTCCTACTCTTCCAAGTGCAGGACGTTGTGTGAATCATAACCTTTTATTTAGAACACTCAGAGTTCTCATAGGTACTTAATATGCTTTTTAATTATTCTCCATTTTAAAGTTTCTAGACTCATGACTATAAGAATACTGGAGCATAAACCCATCATCTGTCCTATTGAAAATAAATAAGATTTGAAGTTTAACTTTTCTGATCTTTTTCTTCTAGAAGTGATAACTTAAATCTATTTTCTCTTCATTACTAAGACTGCTTCTTTCCAATTCTCCTGTAATCTGTTACAAATTAATTCATGATTCCAGTGCCTGGGCTTCTGGCAGTTTCTCTGTTACTTTTCTGATCTCTAGTAACTTCTGTATGTCTCAACAACAGAAAATGCATTGACTTTGCTGGTCTATAATGGAAATCCTGCTCCCTTGTAGATGTCTGCAAAATGGAGACCATGAACAACACCCACATCTTTTCCTCTTTCTTTCAGTTAAAAAGAAAATCTAATTTATAGCCCCTATGAGTTCAGCTCTCCTCTTCCTGAGAGCAAACACACACTGGCACGGGAAGGAGACTAACCAAGCTGCCTGCTTCATAGGAAGACCTCTCCTCTTCCTAATCTCACCTTCTTCTACCAGATTCCCCTCTGAGGGATTCAAATTGAACATTTGAAAATAAATTTATACCTGTCTAAGCTATTAAATAGAAAGTTAAAGAGTTTTATCTTTAAAAAGATATCCAAGCAGAGGGTCCAGTTTGAGAGAAAAGGAATGAGAAGTCAACAAGTAGAATTAATCTGATTCAGTTACTTTGCTCTGGCCAGACATACTCATCTAATTCAGCTCCTTATTTAAAAAAAAAAAGCTTACAAAGAATTTAAATTTACAAGAATGGGTTTTCCCCCCCTTAGACCAAGCATAATAAGACTTTAGGGATTCAGCACAGGAAATGATGCTCAGAGAGGCAAAATTCATGGGGAGTCAAGGGGTATTTTGCCCAGACCAACTTTGTCTATCTTGGAGGTACCTAAGTAATATCCAGTTCAAGAATCACATGAAAGCAGCAACCATCTTTTGGGCTCTTAATTAGTTAGAACCAATTTCATCCATTTGTTCCTTGCATCTAATTATTCCCACTTTGGAAATTCCTTATTCCCTACTGCTGTCCTTACCCTGGTCTCACCTTGTTTGGAAGATTTGCCCTCGTTCTCCATTGATGGTGACCCTGGATCGTCTCTGCCTCCCCCCTTATCCTCTCAGGTCCTTGGGAGTAAACACCTCTCTGGGCTCAGCTTGGATTTATCTTGGTTCTCGTGATTGGAGAATCGGAATTAGACTGTGGCAATCAAGAAAGATTTGCTCTACCTCTGTCTGTAGCAAAGCTGTACGAAAGTCATGTAAAAATTTCCTCTTCACAGAACTTCATTTGTGAATTAGAAATTCATGTGTCATGCTGATGGAGTCAGGAAGACATTTGATCTCTTTATGCATATTGTTTAATATCCTAGTTGTAAATAATATCTTGCAAAATATATTCTTGTATCATTGCTGAGAAAACCTTGGAGAGAAATACAAGGTAACTAACTCCTTGCATAATAGAAATGATCAACTATGTCTGTTGTTAGTTTTTTTGACAATGCTTTATCATAATTTTTTGATGTGTTTATACCATTGTTAAAATTGTCCTTTGTTGTCATTATACTTATTTCCCTTTATTCCAGTAAGAGCAGTGTAGAACACTTTTTTGTAACTTAATTACTTTAAGAAAAGAAAGAGTACAGAATAATAGCAAACTTTCAGAAGTTCACATGGTTTATAAATTGTATAACTTTGGGACAAGAGTTGTATAGTCAGCTAGGTCTGGGTTTCAATCTTTCCACAGAGAGACATTAAATAATATGATAATTATAATTTGCTTGAGTTATCAAACATTATCCACCCATTGCAATTGGTTTTGGTTGTCTCATAAAATTTTCTCAGTGTATATAATCTTTAATGTATAAGGTAATTGTTGCATTTATTTTCCTCTTTTTAAAAAGTTAATGTATTGATTAAAGTAATTTATATAGTACAGTAAATATAATATCTAATTCATAGTAAGCACTCAATATGGTACCTATTATTGGGTTGTTATTTTTATTATGACATTTAGAATATCAGCAATTCTTGTTTGAAGGTTATTGTAGTTCATGGATCTGAGAATTGGTTTTTGTCCATCATGGAAAGTTTTTAATTATCATCTCTTCAAATATTACTTCACTTCCATTGTTTCTACCACTTCCCTCTAAATTTTGATACATGTTCATTAGACATTCTCATTTTATCCTTTATGAGTTTTAAGCTCTATTTTATGTTTTTCACTTCAATATCTTTGTGCTGCATTAAGTATAATTTCATTTGCTCTAGCTTCCAGTTCACTAATTGCTCATTTTAGTATAATCTTCTGTCACCTCTCTAATAGTTTTTAATTTCAATTAAATTTCTAATTTCTAGATGTTTTATTTAGTGCTATAAGTCTTTCTGATAATTTTTATAATTATTATATAATTATGAATGTTTTAAATTCTTAATTTTAAAATATATCAAATATGCATATTTTATTGTTTGTATTTGACAATTGGTATATTCGTATGTCTTTTGAGCCTGGTTTTGTGGATCGTTGTTTCTATTGACTCATTACTGGTGTTTCAATTGTGTATTTGGTTGTTAATTTTCTGAGAGCTTCTGTTTATTGGAACTTTATCTGCAGGAATTATTTGAATCATGCATTTACTTCTTTCCAAGGGTATTTTTATTTATCAGCTGCTACTACCAAAATATGTCTGGATATGTTTGTTGATTTTAGAGAGAGAAGAAGGGGGAGAGAGAGAGAGATCAGTGGGGTGCCTCCTGTGTGTGCACCACCCAAGCCACAAGCTTTTGGTGTGTGGGATGATGCTCCAACCAGCTGAGCCATCCAACAAGGGCAAATATGTCTGCTTTTAATTAAAATATTAACCAGTGTTTTATTTCTTTAGACTTTGTAAAAAAAATGAATATGGATAAAGGTAGATAATTTTCCTTGCTGTCTTTCTCTGCTGATTAGATTTTATGTTTATTCCTTCTGTCTGTGGCTTTCAGCTTTATCAGTGGTGGTGGGGAGGCCTTCTTACATTCCTCCTCCAGGGCCCCTTCAGTAACTGATCCTCTATATCAGTAGTTCTTGGTCGCTGGTGATTTTGCCTGCATAGGGAAAATCTGGAAATGTCTGAAGACATTTTTGGTTATTATATCAATAACTATGGTAAGGTGCCACTGGAATCTTGTGGGTGGAGGCCAGGGATGTTCCTAAATATCCTACAATGCATGGAATGGTTTCAATAAAGAATTGTCTGGCTTCAATGTCACTAATCACTAGTTGGAAGCTGAGAAACTATGCTCTAGGTCAAATAGGACTGGTAGGTGCCACAAGGCAGCCAATAGCTCAGCTTACTTCCCTAGATTCTTGCTTCTGCTTTTTTCTAGCTTTGAAGATTTTCTTACTTTCTGGAAATTTCACTCATAAACTTATAAGGACTTCAAAATTATTTTAATAATGTAAAATATTTAGTATTTATATTATCTTGTCTGTTACTTTGCTTGACCTGGTTCTCACTTCTTTCTTTAATAGCTGCAGAATGTTTTGCTGTCTGCTGACATGATATTTTCATTAGTTTTCAATTATGGCTCTTAAGGTAGTATTTGATCATTTGCTATTATGAACAATGCTCCGATGAATGTAACTTTGTAAGTATGAGAACATATCTGCAGAATACACACCTAAGAGTATAAACATACATTTTCAATTTTGATAAATACCCTCCTATTCCCCACAAAGAATTGATCAGCTTATCCTCCCTCAGCCTTCTATGAGAGTAACTTTTCCTTAGACAGATTGAAATTCAAACTGATAGATTAAAGATTGGACCTCATGACATGCAAACATAAGAAAGAATGACCCTTCACATTATCACCAGTCAAATTTAACAATGAACAGGTTTTTGACACATTTGTTTCAGTGGTCTCCCCGCTCCTATTTTTTTTTCATTGCTGAACTATTTTGAAACAATTCAGACATTATTTTATTTTATCTCTATATTTCAATGAACATCTCTAATGTGGACATTTTAATGTAAAGCCACAATGACATAATCATACCTAATGAATATTTATTTCTTCATATTATCAAATAAAAAGTCTTAAAGAATATTTTCCAATTGTGAGAAAAAAAATGTCCTTTTATCATTGGTTTGTTTCAATCAGTATCTATACAAGATCCACCCATTATGTGTTGTTTTTTCCTATGTCTCCTAGCTCTCTTTCAAATTCCTTTGTTTTGACCCCTGACTTTGGCTTCTAGACACTGGATCATTTGTCCTATGCAGAATCTCACATTCTGGATTTTTCTACTTGCTTCCTTGTGGGGTAATTTGTTAATTTACCCCTGGAAGAGAAGAGTTAACACCTGGCACTTGGGTAGGTCTGAGTCCACACTGTTAGCAGTACCCCAGAAGTGCTACAGCATGTTTGTGTGGTGGTCAGGCGGATGGTCAACGGACTTAGGTGGTCACAGTCTATCTCCCTGTTTTAAAGTTCCCCATTTATACACTATCAGCTGGCTTCATCCGAGTGATCAGTGCTTGAATTGTTTATTTTATGAGGGATTGCACAATGGTGATTTAAAAAAAAATTCTACCTTTCCATAAATTTTAGTTAAAATTCTTCAAGAAAGAATAAAGAACTTGAGACACATGGTCATAAGCTAAAGGGGGGTAATGGGGGGGATGGGGGTAGGGTGGAGGGGAATGAAGGGGGGAATAGAACAACTGTAATGGCATAATCAATAAAAATAAATAAATAATTAAAAAAAAGAATAACCTTCACACACTAATTAGGGCTAAATATTTTCCTTGAAGTGTACTTCATAAAAGAAAGGCAATATGAATTATTTCCTTTAAGTATTTATTTTCAGAATAAGGATTTGGGACACTAGTTATTTCCAGTGGTATTCTATACATTTTATTTAAATTTTAGGTTATTTTTTTCTATCTTTTACACTGAGGAGGCTGTCATTAAGAGGTCCTGCGTTTTCATATTTTATGTACTTCAATCATTTGCATTCATTACTCTCTTTTCAAACTCTCTTTTCAGACATGAAGGGCCAGATTCCCTTCATATTGTCTCCTGTGTTCCTGCGACATGCCCATTTAGTTCCTGAGAGCTTCACTGCTTTCTAGTGCAACGGAATGTCGCAGGTATAGCTTGTATATTATCAGCCCTAGACTTGGAATCAGCTATTATTTGTTGTGGTTTTTATTTTATATTTTTTTGTTGAGAAGGCTACCACATTTTCACAGATTTAAGAGTCCTTTGTATTTTCTTTTTTTCTAAATAAATATTTGTGTTGGTCTTTTTCTAATTGATTCATAGGAATTATTTTTATATACAAAATTAGCTTTGTCTGTGATATGAATTGCAAATATTAGCCACATTTGCTGTTTGTCATTTGATAATTTATCTTGTTTTTATACTGTATATATCTGAATGCGGTGAAATTTATCAATACTTTTATGGCATTTGGTTTTAAATCTTGTTTAACAATTCTTTTCAATCTTGAATTACAAAAAAATTTTCCCTAAAGTATTTGGAGTTCCACTTTTTAATTTTTAATAACCTATAATGATCTGGAATCTATCTTTGTTTAAGGCATGATTTAGGTATCCGCCATTTATATTCAATTCATCTTTTCCTCACTGATTTGAAATATCAAATTTATTATTGAAGTCAGTTATGGAATTTTTATTCTGATCCACTGATCTCTTCTTCTACACCTGTAGCAGAAGTAGATTATTTTATAAAAACCACACCTTGTCATGGAAAAATATGTTTTTTCTCCCATTGTACTTTTTTTACATTTTATTTAGTATTTTTGTATACATACCCAGAGTGAGATTGATTTGGAATATTTTAGTTTTCAGTACTTACTATGCCCCGGATTGTTTTCAGTCGCACTGGAGTCGCCCGTTCCTCGATGCTCCCCGTAAAGCTGTCCGGTCCCAGGCCCCAGGGCATCAGTTGAGCTGGAGGAATGTTTTCTGTTTCTAGCAGATACTTTCTTGCTCCTTTGTGGTGAGTTTTCCTAATTCATATTTTCTAGGAAACGACCTAGTGTATTTGGATCCTTAAATCTAGTTTACTGGGTTCTTAAATTTATTTACAATGAAGTGCATTGATATTTTAAGGTTCTTTTCATTTCTTGTATTTTGTGTAATTATTTCCTATTTTGTACATTCATGTTTTCTCACTTTTTTCCTTGACTAGATATTTGGTGATTACCAATTCTCTCTCTCTCTCATGTGTATGTGTGTATTTATAGTCAGCTCTTACGAATTTTATCATTTTCTGAGTCACTTTGTCTTGGGGTTTCTCTTGTGTATGGCATGTAATTGAGAATTGTTTTCCAGTCTGACTGGATAGTCATTTTAATAAATAAGTTTATCTCATTTGTATTTTTATATGAACTATATAGGTTCTACCTTAGATGTATTGTCCCATTTTATATTATGCTTTCCAAGTGATGACAGAACTCATTTTCTGCTATTTTCAGTTTATGGTCATAACTTCAAATAAACATGCAGCTTTTTAGTTTATCAACTAAAACGTCTTGACTCCCGCCCCCTCTAAAAGTCCTACTTTTCCCTTGCCTTCCCATTTCTGCTTGGCAAGCACGTATTGAAATTGCATTCTCTTCTCCAACCACAATCCTTACTTTTTATTGTCATTGTTATGTCAAATGAGTTGGTTTAATTCCACGTGGTACAGCATTCAGGAGAGAACAAGACCGAAGAACAGGATTCT
Organism: Artibeus jamaicensis; assembly: GCF_021234435.1. Lineage (NCBI taxonomy): Eukaryota > Metazoa > Chordata > Mammalia > Chiroptera > Phyllostomidae > Artibeus > Artibeus jamaicensis. Next base: position 37,019,930 of record NW_026521812.1, on the reverse strand, counting down.
GGGCTAGGTTTACTCTGAAATCATAGCAAAGTTTGAAATAGCAGAATAAGAACAAAAGAGATGAGCCACTGCATGATTGGTGTTATTATTTTGTTTTACAAACTTTTAATCTTAAATGTACAACAGGGTCCAAGACAGCATTTCATTTTAGCCACAGGTGGCAAGAGATGTTATGGCAGGGGATCCAGATGTAAAACCAGGCGTGGAATTCAGGATCGCCACTGCCCTGGGCACAAGGAACAGCTAGCTCGTTTTTTGCCAAATTCCACCTGTAGCCAGGAGGCCTTTCCTGGAGAGGGCTTTTGCTTTTAGCTCCTCAGGCTTCTTCCGCTCTTCCCTTTGCTTCTGCCGGAATGCCTTATCTTCCTCATTCATCTCCTCCACCTGCTTCTTGGCTGCTGGCACCTCCCTCACGTTTGTTTTGATCTCAGCCCTGCTCTGAAATGAAGTCAATGCTCATAGTCAGGGGCAGATGTTTTGACACAGTTCTTCCATTCATTACTTTGTTGGCTGAAATTTATTTTCTGTTTACTTCTATATTCAAAAGCATCTTTGTAAATACTAGCGTGTTTTCAGTTTCCTTGAAAAACTTTTTGCCCAGGAATATACTTATAAGTCAAACCTTCTTTTTTTTTGAACACTTTGCAGAAATTACCCACTCCCTTTTATTATTATTAGGAAGAAATGTAGTACAGGTTAGAATTTTTTTTTACCTTTTATACATGACTTGAGGTTTAAAATTTTTATTACCTTTATTGGGGTGACATTGGTTATATAGGTTTCAAGTGTAAAATTCTACAGTACACCATCTGCACGTTGTATTGTGCATTCACCACCCAAAGTCAAGTCCTCTGGCATCACAAGTATTGGACTCCATTCACCCTTTACTACTCTACCCACCCCCCTTTCTTTCTGGGAACTGCCATATGGTTGTGTGTGTCTGTGAGGTTTTTTTTTTCTACCTGACAAAGAATTGTCTCATCTTTAAAATCTAGTAACTGTATTAAGATGGGCCACTGAATTTATTGTTCTAAAGCAGCTTTTCTTTTTTTCTGGGGTGCTTTTACATTTTGTAGAGCATGATCCTTCTTTTTTCCAGAGAGTTTCTTGAATTGTATCCTTATATTTCTTCTGTTCTGTTACTTGGTTTTCCTATTCACCGATACCCTATTGCTTGTGTTTTAGTGTCCTCTGCCTGCCTTCTGTAGCGATGATTTTCATTTCAGATCCCCTTCGACACTTTTTATTTTCATTTCACTTTGTCCTCAGTCATGTCCTCTTATAATCCTTGCTCTGTTCCCGCCAATTCTGAGTTTCCTCGTGTTTCTTCCCGTCAGACACGCTGAATCACAATGGTCCACACTGCTCCCTCACCCCAGTACGGTTCGACTTCTCTAGTATTATAATTTCTTTTCTGATTACTTATATTTTGTCTCTGTCCTCTTTTGTGAAGCAAATCGACTTACTCAGTTTTGAAAATTCAGAATGATATATTTTTTACTTGCTTATTACTGTGTTTCTGTTTTAGTTTTGGGTTTTTTTAGTGAGCTTTGGTCTTTTATTTAAATATGCTTTTAATCAAAATTTTTATGTTTTTGGTTCAGATTAGATTATTTTAATTGATTTTTACAATTACAGTTTACATTCCATATTATTTTATATTAGTTTCAGATGTACAGTATAGTGGTTAGACATATATATAAAAAACAAAGTGTTCCCTCGATATTCCAGTACCCACCTGGAACAATACAGAGTCATTAGAATATTATTGACTGTATTCCCTATGCCGTACTTCACATCCTCATGACTCTTTGTAACCACCGATTTGCCCTTCTCAACCCCTTCACCTTCTGCTCTCACTGCGCCAACCCTGCTCCCCTCTGGCAACCATCGGTGTGCTCTCTGTATCTATGAGACTGTTTCTATTTCCGTGAGCTTTTTTCACCTATCACTTGTAGCCTTGAGTGTTCTTTCTGGTTATACTGTATAGGCCTTTTACTGGTTCCTTTTTAATTACTTCTTACTTTTGACTACAGTGAGTTTTTCCTTTACCATGGGGAGCTCGTGTTGGGAAGGGGCCGGGGCTAGCCGAAATTCTATGGTTCATGAAGGGGTGCGTGTGTGCCTGTGAAGAGGAGGGTGGGGGAGAGAGAAGGAGAGAGAGAGAGCAATGCTTTGAGTCCGTTTACATGTTGAAATCTTCCCTCTTCTCCCACTGCTGTTTCGGGTCCACCAGCCACACCCCATAGGCTGAGGTAGCCCTACTCTCCACTTTAACAAGCCTCCTTGCCAAACAGGGTCAAAAAAAGCACTGCCTAGCCCCCCAGATCTGTTCCATTGTTGCAGCTGTTACTGCTTTTTGTTTGTTTGGTTTGTATGGTTTTAAACTTCAGGATGTGACACTCTCTTAGAAGATTTGTACTTGACTAGTGTTTTTTTTCTGGTATCTGTAGCTGCTGACATCCTTTCTCACAGTCTTCCCATCCCCTTCTTTGAACTTCAGAGCTCTCGTTAGAGCCTCTTCCTCCTTTGTGGTCCAGAGTTTTGGGCAGCTCAGCCTCACTGGGGACAGCATTTGCATTCTCCTCCTCGTCTGTTTGCTGCTTTAAGAAGAGTTCCCAGAGAACAATAGAGAAAATATAATTGTATGCACTCATTTTAAAATCATATTCTTACTTAAAAACTTTCCTTATTTTCTCATTAATATTTTTCAGATATAAAGATATTTACTTTTGTTCTCCCTTAAGAAGGCATCAGGGATTCTTGATACTGTTGTTCTCTTAACTTTTTCTTCTTTCTGCCACTTAATTATAGTTCCCTTGTCATTTCTCATGGTGACAAATTAAAATTTCATAGGTTTTTATTTTACTGTAGAAGCACTTATAAGTGTATGGCACGTATTTAGTGTTCAAAAAATGTTAGCTTAATCTGAGTTTCATTACAGTTTCTTGTTCTTATTCCTAAAAAGGAAAATAAACTAGAATATAATTTAAATTTCAAAATTACTTTCTAATTACAACCTATGTATTCTGAGATTTTTTACTGAGTTCTAATAATAGAAATATGATGGATGCTTCTTTGTATCTGAAATATTATGCATTGAGTGAGAGAGAATTTGAAGTACTGAAATGTACCTAAGGTGAAAAATACATCTAGAGTTCTATATAATAAATCATAAAAATTATTAACTTTGGAGTCTTTCATTTAGTAAAAAAGTATATTGAACTTGTACTGGCACTTGCTAAATCTTGAATCAGAATCATGTGGCCCCATTATTTCCCTAAAGACCAGATGCAGCTTAAATTGGATACTTTTTCTGGTTCATGCTTTCATATGAAGCAGTGGAAAATAAAACACACTATAGGAAATTAATGAGACTGCATTATATTGATTATATTAGACACATAAAATCATAATTTTATAGTCATATCTCATTATAGTGTTCTAATTGAAGTAACTTTCTAAAAACCAACTTTTCTGCCAGCTGCTACACTTATGTTTTCTTCACATCGTTCTCTGTATAAGTTTGCTCTCAAATAACTTTTGTGTTTTTACTTGGATTTATCCTCTAGCGACACCTTAGATGTCAAATTTCCAGTGGGCTGGAAATATGTCTATGTATTACTTTACCTGATGTTGTATTTAATAAATGTTTTGTGATGGCCATAATCTGTGACCTTCTGTCCCTTTGTTCCACTTTTTCTCTCTTTTGACACCTGCATGTTGGCTTTGCTAGACTTCTGTGCTGTTCACTTTTGCTCTTCTGTTTAGGTCCGCTGGTGGCTATGGGATTTTTCTAAAGCAATGGTTCTATTTTCAGGGGGAAAAAAGGTTAGCAATTCATTTGATGCATTTTCAAACAGCATCTCTTTGGCTGCCTGGAGTAATCTGGAGGAGTATGAAAGTTTCAGATCATTGAAATCTCTTAATTTGGACGGTTACCATGATCATATTATTCTGTGGGCAAATCTGCTTTCCTCCCGGTGTCCTTTGTGAAGGCAGGAGCCTTGAGCTATCTGGGGCAGAGAGCTACCTCATTTATAATTTAAGTCCTGGAAACTGCTGTTCACATTCTTGGTACCGTACGAATAAAAAATCAAGATTGCCACTAGACAGCACAAATAATCGACTGTTATCAACCGTGAAACTCTGAAGGGGTGAGGAGGAGGCCGAGAAGTAAAATCTAATAAAAAATTATGTGTAAACTCTTCCATGAAAGTCATTTTTTATTACAAAAGCAATAACACCTTTTCATCAACTTTGTACAGCAATTTTAATAAACTTTAGTGAATGTTAGTAAATCACATTGACCCTTAAGGGGCGTGGATGGCTAGAAATAAACACACACAGACTGACCATGTTTCTTCTCTTCAGCTCTGTTATGCAAACAATTATAGACCAGGTCAGCCCAGGGCACCACTGATATTGTTTGGGAACCAATTTGTTACTAAGACCCTTGACCCCGTTTTAATGTGAGCATTCAAAAGAGCACTGCATGTGGGGTCGCTGGTGGCAGTGACCCAAAATCGGGCAGTTGGCTTTTTCCAACAGCAGGGGATTGGGAAGGCTGTTAGAAACTCACTTAATGCAGCTGAAAGTTAATGCATCATTTAAAATTTTTTAATTTAACCAGAATGCTTTTATTCATCCTGTAAATGTAAATCGTCAGATGTGGCATGAAACTGCAAGGAAGAGCTAAATGTAGACCTAGTGAATTCATTTTTTTTTGAAATTTAAAGTGACCCAACTCACTTCCCAATTGCTCTCTACTCTGATGTTTTTTAAAACAATGTGCTTTTTGTCAGATTTCAAGTACCATTGACGGCTTTTTCTAAGTATTACTTACTTCATTCAAAAGTTTGAACTTTTTATTTTGAAACACATCATTTTAAATGGAAATGGAACATTTTGGAACTAGCTGGATTTAACAAAAATAAGCAAATTCATATGGTAGTTCATTTGAGTTATGGATACTCTGCTCAGGAAACAGGAAATGACCTGAAAGGTGAATACAAAGAAAAAAAAAGTGAATCGTAGGGAAAAAATTTAATCTAATGTGCTTTAAAACCAATTATATTTTTTAATACCCTCTATCCTCAGTGGGACCTCAAGAGGCGTCCACATATTGCTAGAGCTGTCATTAGGATTTCCGGAATGACTTTAAATCTTTCTGTGGCAAATATTTCCAATCATTTGTAAATTTAATTATCAAGTTAGCAAGCACCCAGATTTGATTAACATGTTTGCAAACATGATTATGCACCAGAAACAGCATCTACACTTCCTCCCTCTGATATCCCTTTAATCTCTTCACATTGCAAAGCTTGTCTAGGCTCAAATTAAGAATCTCTATTGGAAGTCACAGATGTAATATCCGTATATTACAGAAAGAGAAAAGGCGAGGTTTGTTCTCAATTCCCCTTGCTGTTATTTTCTACCTTTGTAAATTATTGAAGGCAACACATTCTCTCAACTTGTATTTTATGTAAGTCTCAAATGGTGTCATAAATAGTGAATGCACAGACACATACTCCTGTATTAGCCAAAAAAATGATGCTGCCACTAAAATTCACTTTAATGCATTTCTAAAGCTCCCTGTTAATTCTATTTCAAGGTAGCTTTGCATTTTAACGAAATTTGAAAGTACAAGTTGTAATTGCTAATATCTGATTTAATATAAGTAAATCAGAAAGCTCAGCAATGTTCTTTATGATTCATTCATACAAAGGCAGTGTCATCTATACTTTATGTATTTTCTTAGTATACCATCTCTGGCACATTCATGTTAATTAAGTTAAGATGCTGGGTTTGTAATCCACTAATTTATTATTGTATGATAGCTATTAACCATATAGTCCTTAATCAATTTTATTACTTATATGGTTTCCTAAAGAGATATATACCCCAGAGCATTGTGTCACGTATCTTAACCAATTTTACTTAGTTAAAGATTTTTTTAGTCCCAAACAAATATAATTTTCTTTCCAAATAGTTCCCTGGAGAACCCATCTGGAACTAACCTGCTACTTGGGGTGGCTGATGGGTCTCCATGGATTATCTTGGAGATGGAAGATGCGAGAGGCAGATACTTACCAGCAGTGGTCTCGCTATTAAGAGGGTAGCGTAGATCAGAAAGAAGCTCCATGGAAGCTTCCTTCTGTTACTGGTCTCTAAGAATTTTAAAAGAAAGTTAAAGAGGAGATAGATACTTGAATTCCTCCCCTCCCCCGAAACCTTTGGATGATGATGCTAAGGGCATGGAGGAGTGTGTGAGAAGAGGAAATACCCAAGGTGTGTGTCTGGGTGGGAGGGAGTTTGGGACAGTGCAGACAACCTTTTGGTGCATTGCCTGGGGTTAGGCGTGATGTGGTGTGTTGCTGAGAATGCAAGAAACGCGGGTGTACACCTGTCTCTCCAGGAAACCCGAACACAGTAATCTAGATCTCCTCTCTCACACTGAAAATAAAAGAAGCGCGCTTCTCCACTGAACAATGTCACTCTTCGATTTCATTCCATTCATGATAATTAACAAATATTTGTTACTGGATAAATTTAGGAAGATACCAGCAAAATAAAACAAGACAAAACAAATCTATAGCTTTAGTGGAACAAAGGTCCTTAGGAAAATCACAGTGTAAGATAGAACCTCAAGCACTTTATAGAGAATCTCTACACAGAAAGCTGCCACTGGGTGTCACCTTCCATGAAAGATCATCTCAGTTTATCTTGTTAAATGATGGCTCTGCCCGCACCCCCTACCCCCTACAAAAAAAAAGGTTGAATGTGAGGAATGACAAAAGCCAAAAGTTAGGATTTCGGGCAGGATCTTACTTAGAGAGAGATGTAAAAGGGGTCTGTTGGCCAACATTTTCTGTACCCAGAAAAACCTCTGCTCCTTTGATTGGATTTGCCCATGGATGCTCTCTCCTGGATCCATCGCCGTCCTTGGTTTCATTGGTCACAGCAAGTAAGCCTTTTTCTATCTGCTTGCTGTATTGCCACAGCCCAGCTTGAGTGTAAAGATTTGATTCGATTTATTTATTTATTTATTTATTTATTTATTTATTTAATGTTTTAGAGAGAAGGGGAGGAAGAAAGAGAAACATCAATCGGTTGCCTCTCGTACACACCCCAACTGGGGACCGAACCTACAGCCCAGGCATGTGCCCTGACTGGAAATGGAACTGGCAAGTTTTTGCCTTGTGGGATAACTCCCAACCAACTGAGCCACACCAGTCACGGCCCAGCTTTGAGTTAGCATCTTAGATGCTTGCTTTTCTTTTTTTTTTTAAATTTTTAAAAAAAGATATTTATTTATTTATCTTTAGAGTGGAAGGGAAGGAGAGAGGGAGAGAAACATCAATGTATGGTTGCCTTCCCCCGCTGGGAACTGGCCTGCAGGGAACTGGTTTGCAACCCAGGAATATGCCCTGACTGGGATTCGAACCTCGATCCTCTGGTTCGCAGGCCTGTGCTCAATCCACTGAGCTACACCAGCCAGGGGAGATGCTGGCTTTTCTTGAAGGCACATTCAGTTTCATCCTTTGGAATTCTGGTTTTCTGGGACGTTTTACTGTCAGGTGGTCTCAAACTGCCAGACAGATGCCTTATGTAAGAATGCAGAGTACCACGAGGCACATGAAGCAATTCTACTTCTAAGAGTCTCCCAGAAAGTGTGACAACCCGCAGGCAGTTAGTCTAAGGTAGAAGCTAAGCTCAAGAGAACATCAAACTCCTCATCTGTAAAATGGGGATAACAATTCAATCTAGCTCATAGAGCTGTTGTAGTGTTAATACACCTGTATGTCTGGAGTGAGGCATGGAATGCTGAGGTGATGCAGCCTTCACGTGGATGAGGAAACCCTCCATGTCCTTAGGCTGGATGTCCTCACCTTCATCGCCCCGCCCACCCACTGCTGCCCAGACGAGAACAGCAACCAGACAGATGAGGGGCCCTGCTGGTGAAATGACCCAATCTTTTATCTCGCTACATGGTGAATTGCATGTAAAATCTCACTATGACTCTCCAGCTAGGATAGCATAGTTTGAAGTTTCTATCTCTCATACTTCCTCTGGCTCATGGATATTCTAACATCATTAGTACCTGGGAAGTTTGGGGCCACCCAGATCGACTCTTAGGCCACCTTCTGGGTTATTGGGAATTATACAAAGAGTATTTGCACAAATCCTAGGAGAGACACATGAATACAAATTATTTTTGGCTCTCCTCTTATCACCCTTGGACTATCATTTAAGCCACCCAGTTTATGGTATTTCGTATGCCAGCTTTCTATCACTTAAGGATTATTTCTTAGAAGTATTTGAAGCTACAGATATGTGGGCTCCATGGCTTTCTGATTCTCGCTGGCCTGCCCACGCTTTTGCCCTGATTACTTCCAGTGTGATGAACTCCATCCAGTGTATCATCTCTTCTCTGCTGTCCTAGATTACTTTGTTTAGGACACAGAAATACTTAGCCCTCTCAACTCCTAGCCACACTGGGGCCAGCGTCAATACAGTGGCCTCTGGTTTAAAAAAATGTTTCAGGAACCACATCCTGTGTCAAAATGAGTTAGAATTATCCATCAATCACATAAAGAAATCAAAAGAAAGTAAGACCCAAAGGGTTGCCCTGAGAGAAGCAATAATGCCCTGTGTACACATATCTTTCTCACCTTTTCAGATTTGTTACCTAGGTGAATAGTGTACAAATCAGAATATTCTAATTTATGCTAAAAAGTAACAAATGACCCTACATCCCAGTTACTTACATCAGCAAAAGTTTATTTCCTGCTCGTGGTACACGTCCATTGTGGGTTGGCTGTGACTGCCCAAAACTCTGCTGGCCTTTTGGCAGAGAGCGAAGATGGAGGACAGTGAACCGCAGCCATGACCTTAAAGCATCTACTTAAACATGATGCATGTTACTTTTGTTCCTGCTTCTTTTGCCAGAGTGTGTCACAAGGCCAAGTCTGACATCAAATGGGTGAGAATGTGTATCCTTCCCTAGGAAGAGGCAGCTAGTATTTTCAAAATTGACATCAGTTTATTAGCTTATTTTTTTGCTTAAGGTTTTTCTTTTAAAAGCAGACTTTAATTTGGCACCCTACTTTTATGTACTATTCCCTGAAATACAAATTTTAATGCATCACAACCCTGGCTCTGGAACAAATAATCTGTATTATTGTGCTCAGATAGCCATACGAAATACCATAAACTGGGTGACTTAAATGATAGAAGTTAATTTTCTAGTAGTTCTGGAGGCTAGAAGTTCAAGATCAGAGTCCACTTTCTGGTGAAAGCTTTGTTCTTGGGTCACAGATGTCTGCCTTCCTGCTATGCACTCACATGACTTCACTGTTTGAGCTCAGAGAGAGAGAGAAAGAGAACACAAGTACTCTTGTGACTCTTCTTACAAGGACACTAATTTCGTCTAACCCTAATTACCTCTTAGAGACCTTGCCTAACCTTCATTACCTCTGAAAAGCCCCACCTCAAAATACCCCACTTTAGAGGGTAGGGCCTCAGCATGTGGATTTTTGAGACACAAATATTGTCTGAAACATATCACTCCCACTTCCTGCGTTCCATTTGGCTTCAGAAGCTGCAACTATCAATGTTTTATTTCTTTTCTGGACAGGCAAGAGCCTTTGGGATACTCTGTATTCACTGTTTGGCTTCCCATGTTTCCAGGGCATGGCTGAATGTATAGGTAACTCTCCATTCCCAGTGCGGTGCTGGCTGTGTCTTCTTTGTGATGCACAGTAGTTCACTTCTTCCCCAGAGCTGAGCCTCTCACATTGGTATACTTCAATGATAGCATTGAATAAATATATTTTCTAATTCAGCCCAGAGAATTTCCTCTTCCTCAGCCCCCTTTCACATTCCTGGTAGTTATCACTCATTGCTTTCCCTGGTTCTTTCTTTTGTCCCCATGTCACAGAGCCCTTGTTAATTTCATCAGGTGGGATTAACTCCATTATTTTTGTGGATGACTGCCATATTTCTCTTCTATTTCTACTGACTCTGTTATCTCCATTCATTCTTTTCCTTTTAGGTCTAGACAAGTAAAGTCATTTGCAGTTCTCCTTCTGGTCTTCTGTTATTCTTTTCTTACTATACATTGCAATTATTTCCTTCCTCTGCTTGAAGCTCATCAGAGGCATTCCAATGCTCTTGGGATAAAATTCAAAATTCTCATCATAGCTCACAAAGTCCTGCAGGATCTGGCTCCTGCTTTCCTCTCTGACTGCACCTCACACTATTCCTACCTTTTTAAACTTCGCTTGAGCTACATAGACCCTCTTTCTGTGCATCGGACAAGCCAAGATTTCATGCTCCTCATCCTTTGTCCTCACTGTTCTAATGTCCCCTAGATCTTCAGGTGGCTGGCTGATTTTATCTTCTTCACAGTGAAGCCTTCCCTGGTCTTCCTAACTAAGAAAGGCCTCTTGCAGTTATAGGTTTTCCCATCTCCCAGATCACATTCTCCATAACAATAATGATCACATATCATTTCTTTATTTGTTTGTCTCCCTTGTCAAACTATGCTGTTAGGGCAGGAGTTTGGTCTTCAGTGTTGCTGTGTCCTAGTACTTCCTATGGTGCCTGACACTACGGGGTTATCTAGGTGAGTCATTAAATCATTATTAGCACTGTTTCATTTCACAAAATCAAAATTTGATTTTTTAGGACCTTAATCTGGAAGACTTAGTTTGACTCTCTGGGATTTTACACAAACCATTTAATCTGTCTTTCATTTGACAAGTTATGAAATATTTTAGGGTTTTTTTTGGGGGGGTCTCTGTGTGTCTTCTTGACTATTGGCTTAACATCTTCAGGTCTGTCAACTATTATTCAGGTAAAATGTATTTATGAACTTTCAACACTCTGTTCACTCCATCTTACATTTAATACTTTAAAATTTTTCTTTTTTGGCATTTGGTTCATCACTGCAGCCAGATCGCCCATTTTATCATCCTTAGAAGAACAAAAGAACAGTATAGATGTTGAGAAATGGTTTCAATGTAGTGGGATCAGGTTTCCCCAGATCCATTCATGGGCTCCTTCCTAGAAATGGCCAGCCACGTCCCTCCTTTACTATAGACTTGTCCACCAGTTTCTGTGGGCTAAGAGAGTAAGTACAGTGCAAGATGCGATAGGAGAGGAATGCCTTTCTCCCTGCTCTAACAATGTCACCTCTTATCATCCTTTTTTGGTCTTCTCTCAGTGGAGGGATAAATTTCCAATCTCTTGTTCAGCACTATGACATTATTTAGTCTGCAGTTATTTATTAGTGGATAGTCTTCGCATCCTAAAAAAGCACACAGTCAGATTTATTTTATTCCTTGAATTCTTCTTCTATCCAGGTAGACTCTTCTGCTGCAACTCTCAGGCCTGTTACTTCTCTCCTCTCTCTGGCTGCATATGGCTATGTTAGCTGATTCAGATATATTCTTGGGACCCAGGGAAGTTTCATTTTATGGGGTGGAGGGGCAGATGATCCCTAGTGGATTCAGTTCTCCTTATCTGTCTCTTGACCTCTACATTTGAGTGGAGGACACTTCCATGGCCATTAGTAAACCCCTCAAACAAAATAGCTCATTTGCTGAATGTGCTGAAATATTTTTTTTCTGGTTAATCCCTGTTATTTTATCCAACATATTAACTAATATTCTAGTTACATGTAATTTTCAAATTTTATCCGCTGCATATCAATCTGCTGAGCAAAATTTGTTCAACAGAGTAGAATTGAGTACAAAACTTCTCTTATGACATTAAACTCACCCAGTGTACCAACATTCCTAACACGTATTTCTATGTCAAATGCTTTGCTAATTCATATTTGCTATGTGGAGAGCATTACTCATGTCTATTTACCTTCAGCTGAGACCAAAGTCTCTGTGTTGAATGAACTTTTCACTGTGAATATATTCATTTCAGTTTGATTCACCTTCTTACAAATCCATAATATATAGATGGCATCAAATACATTATGCAACAATTTCTTAGCTATTTAGAATCCATTGGAGAGAATTTAAGTACATCCTCAGAGTCCTTTCTGATAATGAGAGCTGTATCATCTTCTATGGACTGTTAAGTTAGAAAATTCTGAAGCAAATGTGAAGTTGAAGCCCTTAATGCCTTTTCACTATTTGATGAGTAGTTAATTCGGTTTCTCCTATGGTTCTTGGTTCCGTGTTTTATTATTGATGAAATGATGTTGTCAGTTGTCTCAAATCTGTTTTGGATAGAAGAAGGGATAAATAAATAATGTGTAAATGTGCATGTGAGTATATCTAATTAAATAGCAATTAGCTTCTACACTGATAATTTTGGAAACTGAATAGCAATATGGTTTTGTTGATTTGTAATCTAAAATTCTGAATGCACTATCTTTCTAGGGTATATGGCCAAAACGAACTGCTTTATTATTGCATTTTTAGGGGAAATTTCAGTTTTGTGAAAAAAATTAGAAAAAATAGATACAGAAATATACTTTAAACTGTGGTACCAATATACTATCTAATTAACAGTCTCTGTAATCTTTATCTTTACCAAAAATTGTTAATAAGTCACATTTCTCACTCACATTTACTTTTGTCTATCACCTTATCTCATTCTTGAAGTAGAGATGATTGGAATAGGGAGGAAAAGGTAGAGTGGTAATTAGTTCAAATTCTATTGTCAGTTTCTTGAGACTTAAGGAATGATGAATCATATTATCCTCTTTCTTAATTCTTTGATAAACAGCCAGTAAATGTTTAGAAGTACCTATCATGTGCTAGGCATGGTTTTAAGTAGCGAAGATAAGTAAGTGAGTAAGACAAAGCAGACCAAATTTAGCTCTGATTTCCCCTTATCCAAAGAAATAAAATACTTCTTACATCAGCTGGTAGCTCACTGATATTTAAGATGGCTCTGGTCCTCAATACCACATATGTGGAAGTTAGACAACTCTACATGTTTCCAGAAATTCCCCAATGAACCTAAGTTTTCATTGCTACCACTACTCTATTTCTATTTGTGTTTTGATGTTTCTTTTTAGACTGGTTGTGAAATTCAGCCCCTTCCACACTTTCTGCATTTCTACCAACCATCCTCCTCATATCCAATGCACACATGCACACACACACAAATATTTCTGATAGATAGTGAATATTTCCGAACTGTTGTTTGTGGGGGACTAGGTGAGAGTTATATTGTAGCAGTATAAACAACCTCAAATTCAACAGTATTCTTGTTGTCTACCTCAAAAGTTGGTGGCTGAAAACAAGATTTATTACCATTTCTCACAGTTCTGTGGGTTGACTGAGATCGGTTGGTAGGTTCTTGCTTGCTGGTTTTCATATGGTTGCAATTAGATGTCAGCTAAGGTGCAATTATCTGAAGTCTCATCTAGCCTGGATATTTAAGGTGATTCACTTACATGGCAAGCTCTTGATACTGGTTGTTGGCTAGTTCAGCTGGGGCTCTTATCTGGAGCATCTATCTATGAGTGGCTCTCATGTGGCTTGGACTTTTCACAACATAGTGGGTAGGTTCTCAGAGGGGATCTTCTAAGAGAGAGCACTCCAAGAGAACCAGGTTGAATCTGCCAATCCCTCTGAAAATCAAAGTCTAGAACTGGTGTTGCTTCACTTTTGCCACAGTCTATCTATCAAAGAACTGCAGGCCTACCCAGAATCAAGACTGTGGAGGAATAAACTCTCAGTCTCAATGATGAGAAATGATGACATATACATATAAGGAGAGAAGGACCATTACAGTAATTAAATGGTCCTTTGGCTACTGTATTTGTTTTCTATTCCTATTGTAACAAATTACCACAAATCGTAGCAAGTAAATACAACACTGTATTTTTCAGTTCTGGAATCCAGAAGTCTGAACTGGGCTAAAAGCAAAGTGCTGGTGCAGGGCTGTTTTCTTTTCTGGATGCTCTAGGTAAGAATCTGTTTTCTTGTCTTTTCTTGCATTTGGAGGCTGCCTGTATGTGTTCCCTGGCCCGTGGCCCACTTCAGTCTTCCAAGCCAACAATGGTCAATCAAGTCTTTGTCAAATGGCAGCACCCTAACAGTGACTTCACCGTCTCTCTTTCTCTTATTTAAGGGCCCTTATTATAATATTGAGCTCACCTGGATAATCAGGGATCATATCTCCATCTCAAGGTCAGCTTAATTGCATTTGCAACCTTAATTTCCTTTTGTTATATAATCTGACATATTCACAGATTCCTGGGATTAGGGCTTGGATACCTTTTTTAGAGTGGAAGTGGGTGTTTTTTATGCCTGTCATAGGCACTCTCCGAATACTCGTTACCAATATCATGCCATCATACTAATAACAATATCATATTTTATAATTGGTATGTCTCACAATCAATGTTATTTTATAATTTAATTGTCACTTTTTTCTTTGATGGGGTAAGTAAAGTAGTATATCTTAAACCAGGTGTATCTTAGATTTAGTAAAATATGGCAATAAACCTTTGGAGTCATACAATGTATTAAGTATTCATTTTTATAAACTATGTTTTTCTTCTGTGAGTTTTCTAATGAATTTTAATTGGTGGCTATCCCTTTGCTTTGACTTAAAATTTAACTAAGTGTGATTTAGGTTCATTGTTCTTCTATCAGATCATACTGACTTCTGTTCTTCTTCCCATGACCTCCCTCACTCCTGTATCAGCTGATGAATTCTCCCTGGCCACAGTGGCTGAAACCTCAAAGTTCTGATTGATCTTTCACACTTTTTTTCCCGATACCCCACATTCAATTCCTCAGACAATCTTGTTTGCTTTATCTTCTAAGTATACGTAGAATCCAACTACTTATAACTATTTCCTCAGCTAGTATCCTGGATTGAGCCACCATTCTCTCTCACTCTTGATTTCTGCTCCAATGTTCTAATTTACCTCCTTTACCTTATATGACAGACTGGCTGCTGTCTCAGGGCCCTTGCACTCGAGGTTCTCTCTGCCTTGGAGGAGGGTCCTCCCCATCTCCACATGTGTATCCCCCTCACATTCTCCAAATGTTGTGTCAACTGTCGTCTTCTCAATGAGTTCTAACCTCACCACTCTATTTAAATCTCTACCCTCAAACATCCTGTTTCTTTACCCTGTTCTATTTTTTCTATAGTATTTACCTTCTAACATACTATAAATATTATCATTTTTAATGTTTATTGATCATTTATTGCCATTTACTAGAAAGTAAGTTCAATCAGGACACAGGTTATGTCTGCTTTGTCTAAGAGATATATTAAGAACATGGAGGGCAATGCTTAGTACATTTTAGGAAGTCAGTATATATCTGTTGAGTAAATTAAGTATTAAGAAAAATTATTGAAACTAAAATCTCTATTCCTTTTGACCAATATTTGGTTAAAAATTTCACCCTTAAAGTAATCTCCATATTCTTTAGGTGCTAGGATTTTTTTCTACCCAGAGAGTTAGTAACTTCACTTACCCAATATTACATTTTATCAAAATAAAATTTTAAAAACTTTTGGGAATATGTCCAACAAAATCTGAAACACTAATTCAAAAGAGTACATACACCCCTGTGTTCATTGCAGCATTGTTTACAATAGCTAAGACATGGAAGTAGCCCAAGTGCCCATCTGTATTAAAAAGCTGTGGTACATTTATACAATGGAATCTCACTTAGCCATGGAAAAGAAGGACATCTTATCTTTTGTGACAGCGTGGATGGGCCTGGAGAATATTATGCTAAATGAAATAAGTCATTCAGAGAACAAAATATACTAACAAGCAAAATAGAAACAGACTCACAGATACAGAGAACAGACTGCTCTGTTGGAAGGAATTGGGGACTGGGTAAAAAAGGTGAAGGGATTAAGCAAAGAAAAAAATTGTAGACAGAACAGCATGGTGATTACAAGAGGGGATGGGTGGAGGTAGCAGAGGGTAAAGGGAGGATAAGTGGTGATGGAAGGAGACTTGGCTTGGGGTGGTGAACACACAAACACTATACACACCATGGAATTGTATTGTACACTTGGAACCTATATGATTTTACTAACTAATGTTACCCCAATAAATTCAATAAAAATACATACATAAATAAAAACATGTTCCAAAAAGACAAATGAACACATTTTAAAGAAAAGTCCAATTAGAACATGGACTTAATCGCATGAAAACTTTCTTCAATATTAACTGAGATTCTTAAAAATAAGAATATTTTATCTATTACTACCATGGTTTAAAATATTTTCAATAACTTCGAATACTTCTCATCCTACAATAATCTTTTTAATAATACATTTAAAAAATTCTAACATACTATATAATTTACCCATAGTGCTATCAGAGTTCCCTCTCTAGAACACAAGCTCTGTGAGAGCAAAGAACTTTTTCTGTTTCACTCATTGATGCTTTCCCATATAACTATATCCTGCAACATGAAAAAGTAAAGGAAAAAAATTAAGTGTATAAGTAGTGTTTCTGCATGTTCTTTTATTAATTAGAAATTTTATAAGATTTTTACCCTAGCTATGCCTGAAAGTGGGGCAATTTAACTCACTTCCTTATATTTCAAATAAATCCATCCAGCCAAAAGTAGCAGAGCTAATCCTTCTGGTACTTATATTTGAGAATATTACAATTTGGGGGCAATAGATTTACCACTAAGTTTTTCAGTAGATAAAGTAAAATGGGAAATCTGTTGTATTAGATCATTTTTATTTCCCCAACAACAAAAAGAATAAAACTTTCATCTACAGAGTCAAACCTGCTCTTGCAACTGTTCTCATGCAGGAATTTATGGCTACACTCCTTGTATAAAGTACACAGAGTCTTACAATGGATAATATAAAAAAATTACCTTTTCTACCAAGGCATAAATAAAATGGTCAGGAAGACAATTCTCACATCAACAGAGGGCAGACCATTTTATCATAATTCAGAAAAGGTGTTTTTGTAAAAGTCTGATAGAACAGAGTCAGATAATCTGCTTTTGACAGTCAAACAATACAGAGAAAAGCAATCTTTGTTGATTAAAATGAGGAGAGAGGCAAATGAGCATTGTATTATAGCAGTTTCAGAAGACAAATTTTAAAACATAGATGACTTACACTTTAAAATTAATTTTATCATATTGAAAAAGCAGTACCTGTTTACTGTTCAATATCTGAGAAACAGAGTCACGTGCACACACACATTATCTGAAGTCCTGCCATTCAAAGAAAACTGATTTTGATATATACACTTTCATGTCAACCCAAAGCACACAGATACACACACAGACTAATGTCCCTAGTCAGCTATATGTAAAGTGACCTGATAGCTCTCCCTTAAGGTTATGGTTTATCTTACATTTACATAAATATATGTGAACCAATGTACTAGGTTTTGGAGATAGAACGGTAAGAAGACCGACATGGTCTCTGTTCTCTGGGAATTCACAGTGCAGTGAAAGTGATGGGAAGACGCTGCTCTAAGACCTTATGTGAAAGACTGTGTCATCGGGAAGTGCAGGATGCTTTCGGCTTGTGGAGGCAGGAACCTTGACCTTGTGTTTTGAAATAGGAAAGGCTCTCTTTGAGGAAGTAAATATAACATGAGAGGCAGGATATGTGTTGTTCAAAAAAACTGGAGATATAGTTCCTGAAAGATGGAACTTTGTATCCAAAGTCATAGAGGTGAGAGAGGGCGACACACATTCAGAGAAATACAAGGTGTTTCCTGTGGCAGCAGCTGGGTCTCCGGGGAAGAGGCCTTCTACCAGAGTGGCTTCCTGGCGGAGAGTTAGGAAGGTGCCAGGTTAGCAAGGGGCTTAAAGCTACGTGAAAAAGTTTGAGCTTATGCTACCAGCAGTGGGAACTGAGTAAAGGATTCAAAGTTTATGGGTTTTGAAGTAGGCTTTGTCCAAAGCCTTTTTTGAACGAGCAATTCTTGATGGAAACACACAGAAAATGGGAGTTCCAGCCAAGATGGAGGTGTAGGTAGAAACCCTTCACTTCCTCGCACAACCAAAGGGAAGATAACAACCAATCTAAAGCAAATAAACAACTAAAAGTGCCAGAAAATCAAATCGCATGAAACTTCAACAACCAAGGAATTAAAGAAAAAATCAACTAGAACAACCAGACTAGTAAGAACCCGCAGTGAGGCCATGCGATGGGGCTTGCTAAGGACCATGGCAAAGTGGTAGACCGCGTGGGCAGGGCTGGCTGGAGGTGAAACTGAGACTCGGAGCTGACTGTGGACTATGGCAGTTGCCGTGGTGGGAGAAACTCCCAGTCTCACTGGAGAGTTTGTTGGAAAGTGGGCTACCGCTGAGTAGGCTAGCTGCATTGTTCCCTCTCTGGCCCCTCCCCCACAGGCAGCAAGCAGGGCTGTCCTGCCCTGGTGAATACCTAAGGCCCCACTGCCTTACAACCTGTCAGCTGTGCCAAGACAAGGAAATATGGCCCAAATGAAAGGACACAGCAAAACTTCAGAAAGAGAGATAAGTGATGAGGAGATAGCCCACCTATCTGATGGGGAATTTAGAGCTTTGGTAATGGAAAGGCTCATAGAACTGTTTGAGCTTGGTTGAAAGATGAAAAAAACAAATGAAAGATACCCAAAATGAAATAAAGCAAAATATTCAGGGAACCAACAGTGACTGGGAGGAAACCAGGACTCAAAGCAACAATTTGGAACAAAGGGAAAAATGAACATCCAATTGGAACAGAATGAAGAAATAAGAATTCAGAAAAATGAGGAGAGACTTACAAACCACTGGGGCAACCTGAAACTTTCCAACATCTGAATTATAGAGGTGCCAGAAGGAGAAGAACAACAGCAAGAAATTAAAAACTTATTTGAACACATAATGAAGAAAAACTTTCCCAATCTGGTGAAGGAAACAGACTTCCAAGAAGTCTAGGAAGCCCAGAGAATTCCAAAGGAGTTAGACCCAAAGAGGAACACACCAAGGCACATCATCATTAAGTTACCCAAGATTAAAGATAAAGAGAGAATCTTAAAAGCAGCAAGAGAAAAGGAGACAGTTACCTACAAAAGGAGCACCCATAAGGCTATCAGCTGATTTCTCAAAAGAAACTTTGGAGGCAAGAAGGGGCTGGAAAGAAGTATTTGAAATCATGAAAGGCAAGGACCTACATCCAAGATTACTCTATCCAGCAAAGTTTTCATTTAGAATGAAAGGGTAGATAAAGTGCTTCCCCGATAAGGTCAAGTTAAAGGAGTTTATCATTACTGAGCCATTGGTATATGAAATGTTAAGGGGACTTATCTAAAAAAAAAGATTAAAAATATGAACAGTAAAATGACAACAAACACACCAATCAACAAATGAACCTAAAAGAAAAAGCAAACAATGAAGACAAAAACTAAGCAAACAACTAGAAAAGGAACAGAATCAGAGAAATGGACATCACACGGAGGAATTTCAGTGGGGAAGGGGAAGGAAGGCATGGGGGGGAGATGTACAGGGAAGAAGAAGCACAATTAGTAGGCATAAAATAGATGAAGAGAGATAAAAATGGTATAAAAAACAGAGAACACAAAGGACTTATATGTATAACCCATGGACATGAACTAAGGTGGGGGAATGCTGGAGGGTTATTGGGGGCATGGCAGAGGGGGAGTAGAGGGGGAAAATTAGGAAAATGTAATAGCATAATCAATAAACAATACTTAAAAAAAGAAACACACAAAAAGCAATTACATCTTTCACACCTTGGCCACTTTCAATCAAGCTCTGTGGGCTAGGTCTTTCTCTTTCTTTAAAAGAAATCTCAGATAGTTTCTATAGACTTTACCATCACCCTTAAATACCCGAAAGGTGGGTTTTCAGTAATTTCAATCCTGTCTCAGGCCCATGCGCCCCTCTGATTAGGTTTCCTGACTGTACCTTCCTGGCCAAACTTCTGGTCAGTAATGACTATGCTCTTTCCCAGCTTCTCACCTTCTTCTTAGGCCCTGGCCTTATGAAAATCTGGCATCTGCACTCACTTGACCTCTGGAATGTCTCTCTCCACAGTCCTCAGTGACATCGCTACCTTTAACCTGGAGGGTTTCATATCTGTGCAGCCAGTCAGTAACGTTTGACATTTTCACTGACCCCTTCTTCTTAAATAATCAATTCACTTGGCCTAACTGACACCACATTTTCTTTGGTTTTCTCATCCATTTTTAGCCATTCCTTGTGAATTTTTTTTGTAAGACAGTTTTTTCTTTTTTCTGAACATGTTACATTATGAGTGTTGCTCAGGGCTCTTTTCAAGGCCATTTCCTTCTCGTTCCTCACATTGTCCCCAAGCCACTGCACCCATTCCCATGGCCTCCCTTACCATCTTTTCCCCTAACTCCAACCTCTGTATTGTACAAGCATTGTCCCCTCAGTTCCAGAATGTTTGACATAGCAATGATGGAAAAGCAGAGAGTGCTAGCCACAGAAATAACGCATAATATCTGGACTGTGTTGAGTCCCCAGTTGAGATCAGTGACTATTACTTAAAGTTGCCAACAATCCGCATACTTTGGCAGACATCGGATTCTCTGGATTTTGCCAGGTGAGTGGACAGAAAGGCAGTGAAAAAGAAAATTGATGATAGAGTCAATAGCTTTTGGGAGGTGGTGGACTTACCTGGATAAGAAAGAGAAATCTGTAGGACCTTAATATAAGTGGAGAGAGAAGACTGGCTTGTGGTTTGGGGATTCTGAAGAAAAGCTGATTTGCACTGATGCATAAAAATGCTGGAAGGTGCCAGGGTCCTGGTGAGAGAGTGGGGTATCTAATTATATTATTGAAGAAGTGGGAGAATCAGAGTCTACATTAAGGCCAGAAAGTGGATGGTTTTGTACAAGTGAAAAAAAATGTCCCTGGAATGGAGATGACAGGGCACCAAGAAGCCAAGGTATTGAATGTAGCCATCATGTGCGTCTTACATCTCACCTATAGGATGATGGACTTGGAGGCAAAGTTGGGAACAGAGACCAGAATGGATGAAGATGACCCAGAGGTCCAGAGATGAGAGGATGAGTTTGCAGTATTACTGATGCATAGCAGGAAATGCATTGTTTTAGGTAGTATACAACCAGGAGATTTTTCAGTTTGCACACTTTTCATCTTTTTCCTCTATTTTGGTGTGGTTGGTAAGAGGATAAAAGGAATGCCATATTTTCTGACCATCTTAGAACAGTCGTCATATAATTAAGCACTGCAATGTCAAGGGTCCTCGTACAACAAACAGGAGAGTATAAATAGC
This sequence comes from Artibeus jamaicensis, assembly GCF_021234435.1. Classification (NCBI taxonomy): domain Eukaryota; kingdom Metazoa; phylum Chordata; class Mammalia; order Chiroptera; family Phyllostomidae; genus Artibeus; species Artibeus jamaicensis. Next base: position 36,998,684 of record NW_026521812.1, on the reverse strand, counting down.
TTACTGGGCACTATTTAGAATGAGTATTTAAAAATATGGACAGCGCAATATCAGTCACCTATGTTCATACCTTCCTTGACCTGTGAAGTGACTATAAAATGATTTCTGTTTCATATTTGAACCACTGGAGCTAGAAAGCTGAAATGTTGAGGAAGATAAAAGGTTTTAGGCTATGCTGTGCCAAGCCACTGATATTACTTTTGAGAAATTTGTTTAACAATGATGCCATCAAAAGTATATGTACAACTTAAGTTTTAATGTTTTTTAGGCCGGGCAGAGAGTAAGTTAAGGACCTCTATTTAGAACACTGCTGAAGGAGAAGTCCAAGGTCGGTGTGTTTTTCCTATTGATTACACATTCCTGGCACAGTGGCAAGGAGCCAAGCACATCTCCCCTTCCAGCCACTTGAATCTTCTGCCAGTGAGGGAGAGCAGTGTGTCCCGGAGGCAGGACAGTGTGTCCAGCAGGTGGTAATAGCTGGCATCACATTATGATTTTAGGAAAATCTGATACAGTAAGGCAACCACATTCATGACCCCAAGTGCTGTGAGGTGTTATGATGTCTCATCCTCCTCGTAATGGCTTTATGTGAGCTGTAAAGTTGTCCCGTGTATCCATTCACCTGACACTGCCAGGAGAGAGAAAAGGACTGAAAGAAATATCATCTTATTATCAAACCGGAATTGTCTCCTCTGATTTTATCTCAGTGCCTGACTCTTGCCTTGTTCTAGCATAATGAATTTCTTAACCTAGACTCTCGATAAAATCTTCCATAATTTATTTCTATCACAGAAATTGCCACAAAAATTCACTGACAAGGCACTGCCCGTGGTGGTGTGGAATCAGCTGCCCCGATCTGTTTGTGTAGGTAGAGACACACCACTGTTCTCAGAGGCACGCGCAGCGACTTTCTTCTTGTTCCCGCAAAAGCACATCTATCAATTCCCTCGGGGAGCCTGAGGGGGGAAATATGTGCACGCCCTTTCACATATGGACGTTAGGAAATTGGGTTTGATGAAATAGTAATCTCTATTAGTGTGGCTGTTTATTGCATTTTGTGTAAGTCTGACATTCACGTTTAAACACCTAAGGAAATGCTATAAAAATAAGATCTTCATATATATATCTGCTAAGATGCCACAGCTAGAATACTATTTTTAGGATAATAAGCTTAGTGGCTAAAGTGTCATGCACTGAAGATTAAGTACTGGAAGGAATTAATCAGGAGACAAGCACGAGGTTTTGAAGAAGAAATCTTCGACTCTCATTAGTGGAGTCAATCAAGAATTTTCAAGGCACAGTTTTTAACCCCTGACATAGTCTTGGGGTTCCTGTCTTAAACTTCAGGGAATTCTTTTACATTTGTTATATTTACATCCTTTCTCAATGAAAAGTCTCAATCCTTGAAGGATATGAAATTACAAAGCCTCTTTGAGGCTCTCAGCACCCATGGGATGTTTCTATATTTCAGCTCTGTCTGTGTGCTTTCGTGTTGGCACACTCACCTTGGAATGTCAAGAGACCCCAGAGTAGTTTTGTTGAGTTGGATAAGTACTTAGAAAAGACACAAAAGAAGGAATGAAAAGGAAACCAAGAAAGAAAAGAAAGCCAAAGAACAAACAACAATCAAGCTAACGATTGTTCTTTCCTTGGGGATGTCAGGATAGAAACCTTGCAGGAAGAACTGAGGCAGAGAGAGCTGATGGATTTGGGTGGAGAAAAGAGCTTTCCATTGCTTTTCTCTCGAGTCTAAAGTAATATGTTTCTCCCTGACTCCCTCACTTTCACAATGAAGTACCCAGCAAGTTCTTGGGAGTTGCATTTGGATTTCAAAGCCGATTAATTTTTTTTTTTTGCCCCGAGAAAGAAATGGGTAATTGTGAAGAAACTGCTGAATAAAGCTACTTAAGTTCCTTTGTCTGCAGTGAGCAAATGTATGGCTCTTTCACGAACAAGTGCTTCCTTTCAGAAGTCATTGATGGAGCCCAGAGTGTGAAAACTACAATAGGAAGAAAAGAAATAAATGTTTGTGGCTTTAGGCGGGCAGCTGGCCAGAAGGAGAGTGGTGAGGGTGGAACTGGGGCCCATCACCCGCCGCTGCACAGGAGCTGAGGGAAGCCCTCTGCCTCATTTCTTGGGCTTCCATGGGAGTTGGCAATGGTTCTCTTCCAGCCAAGCCACCCCATGCAGCAGGAAACCATTTCCTCTGTGGTCAAAGAGGGGAACAGTGAGAAGAGAGAGTCCAGGGAGCGTCCCCAGGAAACGACATTGCCCCTAACCTTTTCTTACTTCTTATCTCCCTTATCACCTCCTTATCTTATAACGCCTTAGTATACAGTCTCCTGGTTCCTGTCCTCATCCCTTATCAGTCCATTCTTCACCCTGCCCCAAACACCCAGGTAAATCAATATATTTCCCAGATTAAAATTCTACAATAGCCTTCTTGGCCTGCGGGATGAAGGAATCTTTTCAGCAGAACAGAAAAGCCCCTACCTGTCTCCGTCCTGATGGCCCCCCAGCTTCACTCCTCATTTCTAGCTTCACCTTCACTTCTTGCTTGATAACACTGAACACTTCAAACCCCATTTCTCTTGTTCTTATAAAACTCCCTCACCTTCTCTGGGATAACTTTTCTGTTTCCTTCAAACCAAGTCTCTACCTTCTGGAAGCCTTTTCTAATCACTTCACCCCTTCTCCCAAATGGAGCCCCTCACTCTTGCTTCCATGGGAGTTCAGCTAGTACAACCAGGTTAGTGTTGATTAACTAGTTTCCCCTCTGTACAGAGGGTATCTGGAAGATAGGCAGGGGCTTTGTCTTTTCTTGTCTGAGCATCTCTTTGCCAGGCACAGAGCAGGAAACTTGTGCAATAGTAAATGAACATGGATTCAGAGTCGAATTTCTGGTTTATGGCTGTAGTTATTATTTTCCAAGCCTCGCATTATTTGCAATTCTTCCTTTTAGGTAGATACTCTTGATTCCCTTGCTGAAAATTAATAGCTACTATTCCTAATGCCTTCAAGCCAAGTTTGCTCCGTACTATAATTTCTCAACATTTCACACCAATTCCCCCTTATTCTAAAATTCATAGCAATGTGTCTTTAAGTTTTCTTCTGTCTATAGTAAAGCGGCTATAATAAACTGTCAGAAAAATGATGTGAAATGTAGAAAAAAAGCAAAAGAGAACACTGGGTGTTCCTTTACAACAGAGCTGAGCTTGACTTTGTTTATTGGGCTATTTTTAAAGTGTGTATCAGCAGAAGTTAACTGGTAGATTTTTTTGTCTGGTAGAGATGTGAATGTTTTTGCTGGGATGAAACAGATAACCCCCCAAATTTTGGGTTTTGATCAAGTTGGACATTAACCAGCTTTGTGTTTAACTCAGCAACCTGTCAAGTCACCTATGTAGATCTAGTTTCTTAAATGATCTTTGGGCAGGTTTAACATCTTACTAGTTACTTCATTAATTAACAAGTTCTAGCAAACCTTTGACATATGTTCATTTTGTCATTAGCCTCATTTTGAGGCTAATGATTTTACTCTTTTGAAAATTATGATTTAACCATACATATTAGAAAACCACTTGTTTTTTTTTTTTTTTTGTGGGAATAAAAAATGTAAACCCGAGTCTGTTGCAACTGGCTGTGTCATGCTTGGCCACAATGCAGAGCCTTGGTTTTCTGTATCTGCAGAATTGGGATTCTTGCTGCTAGGGACAAGGTGAGGATTAAATATCATGTGTGAGCTATAAAGTGAAATACAAATTGTACATTATTATTTGCTATAGAGTTACTCTCTCGGTTTCCCGATAATGAGTTTTTGTGTATTTTTAGCACAGTGAGGCTGGATCACAGCGACAATTCCAGGAAACCAAACAAAATTAGAAGAATCAAAATTAGAAGAACAATTGAACACATTCATTTTCAATCACTGCTTAATTTTCTCATTTTACCCTTTATAGGCCCAAGGGAACCACTGTCTCTTTTCATCATTATAAAAATATAGGAGCTATTTAAATAAAGTAATTAGGATGAATACACTTTCCCTGGTTGTTTGTTTTAGGTATAAATGTCTGCAAGATTGGGCTTGATGTTTATTTACAAGAAAATTTTCTAAAAGCCTCATTTCTTGTTAAGAATCAAGTTGGTCTCAAGGACGACAGCTTTCGGCCCCACGGTGAGCCCTACCTGGAGGCAGCTGGGGAAAGTGGGGACACGTTGAGTGGCTTTTTGTTCTTAAGGATCATGGTAAGTGTTTGTCTGAAGGAAGTGTTCTGTGGCAATATAAAATGTTTAAAAAATAGTAACCTAGGGCAATTACATTCAAGTGGAGAGGGGCTGTAAAAAATGAGGTGGCACTATTTAATATAATTTCACACATGCACATTTTGTTTCTCTCTTCAAACCCCCCCTAAAATGCATATTGTAAAATGGATGCTTAAGGACATAGAGCTGAAGAACATTTTGAAATGAGACATAATTCAATGACAACAGAGTTTTTGAGAGTTTTAAATAGCAAAACTGTATTTTACAATAAAATGAGAGTTATTTTAAAAATATAGTCAAGAATCTCAATTAAATAAAAATTTTAAATTCCTGTAGCAATTCCTTTGATTTTTAAATCTGTTTTCTCTCATGTTCAACATTGACCTTGCAATGCTGCTAAGTGGTTTAAGTGATTTCTTTCTCACTCTCTTCTTGCTCTTGCTCACACTCAGCACATAGTAGGTGGTCAGTGAGGGAAGTCACTCATATTGTTCTGACTCACCGAAGGATGTGGAAAACCAGAGTCACTGAGGCAAACTTGCCCTCAAAGAGTCTTCTAGCAATGAAGAGCATGCATTTGTGGTATTTCAGTTTATCAGAACACCAAATTTGAGATAACTTAAGTCTATCACAAATAAGTACTTGACTCCAGTTGTTATATCAGCTGAACTTCTCACTTAAAAATGTCTCTTCAAAAATAATACATCTAAATAATAAACATTTCTTGGACATTATTGGATATGCCAGGAATTGTGCTGGATGAAGCTATGAAGAAAAACACATTGCGTGTGCTTTGAACACACAGAAGGGAGAGGCATGAACTCAAACCTCTCCACTCCACTCTGGTCAGCACCATAGACAATAGAGACATGCGCGCTGCCTCCTGGGAGCACGCGGGAGCAAGTCATTCCACCTGCAGGGAGGGGGCGGTAAGGGGCAGTTTAAGCATCACAGTCAGAATGACATAGAAATATAGCACTTAAACTCTGCTTTCAATGATTCCTTGGAAACTATTGTGCCCATTACTATGTCTAAAACAGTATGACTTTTTTCATACTGTTTATTGGACATATAAGAGGATCCTCAGTGGAGAAGAGAATCTGGAAAAATATTAGATTCTTGAGGTCATGCAGGATGGGGTTTTGAACAATTATTTGAGAGTGTGAGATACATTTGGGGAAAGAGTGATGTTTGAAAACTAGAGAACATGGGAACACATGGACCAGGGCCAGAACCCCCAGTGTCCTGTAACAGAGGTTTTAAGGTGTCCACAATCACCCTCTTATTAACAAAAAGCAACTAATATGGTAGGTCCTGAATAAACAGAAGCTCTTCTTCATAGAAAAAAAGGCAGCTAGATTTTTTTCCTTCTGTCTGGGTACTCTAATATCATAATATCAGATATCTATTTGGAATCCAATTAGTGAATATTTAGGGCTCTGATTTTCCCCTAGTAATCCTAAAAGCATGGCTGTTTTATATAACAAGGGTTTAACATGGATTTTGTAGCTGGTAAGAGTGACAGAAATATCAGCTTATCCACAACAACAATAGTAGCTTCCCTCTCTTCCAGCTGGGACCTGCCCCAACTAGAACTACCTGGGTCCATATTTGATTTTCTGGAAGGTCCACATTAAGGGCAGATGATTTCCTGAGGTTTCAAAGGAGTGACCAGCCTTTTCTAAGTTAAGGCCAGTCTTGTTTCCTGAGGCTTTCTGGTTGATTTATATTGAAGGTGTGGCTAGAAACCTCCCACCAAAGGTAGATTTTTGCTTTGACTGCTAAGTGTTTTCAGTCTCACAGGTCTCACAGGAGTGCCTGAGATATAACTAATGATCCTCCATTTTACTCGCTTAAAGAAATAATCAAGGAAGTCATATCATTGCAACATTACTTGCTTCATTTTAATTTTATAAGCAAGTCTCAAGTTTCTATGGAGTATTTAAATAGGAAATACAAGTAATTTAGAAACCCCTTTTAAATCCAAATTAGAGAGGATATTTTCAGCAGTTAAAAGAATGTCTTGCTGTAAGTAATTCAAGTCATCAGAATGACTGGCAAGAAAAACAGAAACATTTTCTAGCAATAACAGGTTGTATTTTCTTTACCTAAGTTATGTGCTCTAGAAATTATCAGTGGAATTTTCAAAAGACATACAATATTCTGATTTTAAAATCTTGTGGGATATGTTAGTGGATAGTGTCAGTAATGTATAAGTAGAGGGTCTAGGAAAGTAAGAAGATTGTCAAGTGAAATATGCAGAAGCCAGATTTCTTCATTACTTAAGAAATTCATAAGACAGAGCAGCAGTTTCCAGAGCTTCTGTGAAAAAAGAGAAATGTATTCACATTTCTGATACCCGTCCATTGAACTGACACGCCACCAAAATTCATCTGGTTGCTTCCATTTATACCTTCTCTAAAATTAGAATTCCCAACAAGGATTTGGTGGTATATGTTCTGGGGACAAGGTCAAACCTATCAAATTGTATTTCTAGTCGTGATCTAGTAAGCCAGTATTTCCAATCAATTAACACTGGAATGATTTGATTCAGACGTGCAAGCTGAGAAAAAATTGAATAAAGTAGAAGTCTCCATGGAGTTATATTTTTACTATTTTATAAAGTCTGAAGGGACAGAAAACTCACAACTCTGCTTGCTTTTAACATAGGAAGAAATTCTGGTAATAGGAGAAAGCTGCAAGTAAATGAGAAACTACTAATGTGATAAAAGGGGGCAAGGTATTAGGACACTCCCCTAACAAGAGAATTAGAAAACATTCCAAAGGAGATACAAGAAGAAAATGAATAGGAAAAGATTTTTGTTTCTTTGGTGAGTGGTCTCCTTTGTTTCTGAATCATCATGCTTAAGAGAGACTGAAAGGAAACTTTCATCTTACCTTTTTTTAAAATAAAGATTTTATTTTTTATTTTATTTTCAGAGAGAGGGGAAGGAAAGGAGAAAGAGAGGAAAACATCAATGTGTGGTTGCCTTTCACATGCCCCTGACTGGGGGCCTGCCCCACAACCCAGGCATGTGCCCTGACTGGGAATTGAACTTTGACCCCTTGGTTCACAGGCCCACGCTCAATCCACTGAGCTATACCAGCCAGGGCTTTCATCTTACCTTTGAGTTTAACAAAATGTTAACTATCATAAAACACATATTGGATTGTGTAGGGCCTGGAAAGGTGGTAAAAAGCGAAAAGTGATTTCATTAAAAAGAGATGAAGAAAAAAAGAAAAATATACTTTTTGTACAAATTACATAAGTTGCATAAATAATTAAAAATGATTAGTTTATACATTTGAGAAAATTTCCTGATCATAATTTCTGTGGTGCCCACCCTGAAACCTGAATAAACCCGTCCTTGGGAGGAAGTGTGGGAGGGTAAAGGGGGGACAGAGGGGATTGAATCGTGGTGGAGACCCAGCACACCCACATATGTGAGGTTGGTTGTCTGATGAACCAGATTCCAATCTCTCCATGGCCCCTCACCAGCTGTGGACCTCAGCTGGGCTGTTCTACCTGTTCAGTCACATTGCTTGCACCTTCTAGAGGGAGAAATAATAGTTCTTACCTCAAAAGGATGTTAAAGATCAATTAATATAATGCTTGTAATACCCTTAGCAATAATACCTAGTAAGCTCTCCACAATTGGAAGATGTTATTTTTTGTCACTGTATTTAGTACTATTATGACCAGAGCAAAGAAGGGACCTTCCCCAGGGCAATTGGATTCTTGTCATTTCCTCAGCTGCCCATTTGAGGTAAAATGCTTGTGAATACTTGCTCACTCGAATATATCTGGTATATTTGGTGTCTATGGTGGTAGTGGATGCCTGAGAGAGCAAATAAGGATTTGTGAAAAAATGAACATTTGTTTTGCTAAACTTAAATTCTTAGGAATCCTTTGCTTATGCCAGCTCCCTACTGAGGGCTATTTGCTAAAATAATTTACTTGTCTTTGACAGGAGGGCCTTTCACTTCTTCCTGGCAGAATGAATGTTTTTCCTAGCTGTCTTTAGCTTTCCACACTGGTAAACTTGTATTGTTCAGCTGCTGTAGAGGAAATGCATTGTTTAGCTGTGTTTTTAGAAAGATAAGGAGACTGCAGACCCAAGCTCCACCTGAGTCAGGTTCTGCCACTTCCTAGATGGATTATCTTTTTAGCAAGTCACATTGCTTTTCGGAGCATCAGTTCCCCAAATATAAAATAAGAATATTAACTTATACTTGCTCAGACTTTTTGAGGATAATATGTTGTAATGTTTGTAAAATATGTGGCACAGAGTAAGTGCTCAACGCATGCTCACTCCTTCCCTGTCTTCTTCACCAAGAAATTTAAGAAAAAAACATACAAACTGAGGCCAACAAATTCTCAGGGATTCAAGTCATTTTATGGGCTGTCCTTATAAGTAGTTTAAAAGGAAGAATATCTCAGTTGCAGGTCATTGCTGTTTTCCCTAAAAAGTTCATAATACTCATTGGGCTTATTGGTAAATACCTGTTCTGATAACAAGACTCTGATTCTAAGAATGAAAGTTGCTTAAAACTCAATGAAGAAATAACAGCAAATTGGGTTTGGGGATCTCTGTTTTCTTATGATGGAATTGGAATAAGGACCAGATTGTTTTATTAAGTGCTATTTTTAGAAGGATGAGAAAATACAAAGCCTAAAATCAACTTATAGTTTTCATGGCACTGACCATTTATTTTCTTGGTTTTAGTTCACTTCTTAAAAAAATTTTTTGCAGGGTCAACACTGTTAGTCAATGTGGAGTTGACAGGTTGAATGTTTTTAAGTGTATACACTACTTTGAAGGGATTCCTGATCTACTTAAAATGAGTTTTTCCAGTAAATTTAATCTTTAGCAACCATTTGAGCCATGAATCTTTCCTTAGATTACCCCTGAAAGACAAAATGTGTCTTAACTAGTTTTAGTATATTTTAGTAAGTATTCTTTTAGAATTCTATTAGTTAAAAGAACAAAATGTAATGATTAAAAAATTAAGCAAGCTTTTTTGTTTGTGTTTTATTTTGTGTTTACATTTTTAAGGAAGCAAGTTATGTTATATTATCCTTTCATAGCTCTGTTGTTTTTATTCCTTCAGTTCAGATTTTTGCATTGGACTACCAAACTGTGAAAAACTATAATTCATAAAATAAGTACTTTATACAGATGAACTCAAATATGTCCATGTTTAACAGAGACAGGTTGCAATATTTAACATTCATTTTAAGGGCTTTGTATATTATTGGGCTCCTTTCACAGGATTTAACTTTAATACATTTGCACATAGCAATCCACCAAGAAGAGATTTGGGCTAAAAATTTGTAGAACTCAAGTTTCTAATGCCTGCTTTCATATGCTGTGAGCAACAAATAGCCCCATCCAAGGATGACATTGAGAAGCACACATTCCTCAGGAGATAATTTTGGAGAAACTGGAGCCATTGGCCAAGTTTTATATAGGAATACAGAACTTAGTTAAAATCTGAAAAGAAGTGATCCTTACTGATGGCTTATTATGAGTCAGGTACCATATTCTGTGTTTCTCATACTTTCACTCAGTTAAATTCTCTTACAAGTTTAGATTGTGCTCAACTTTACATCTTAAGGGTCAGCAAGACCAGATCTACCTCCCAAGGTCACAAACTCAGTGAGTGGTGAATCTGTGATATTAATCCAGATCTGTGGTTTTATAACTCATGTTCTTTACCTTCATATCATCTGTGGCAGATGAAGAAACTGTTTTTAAGCTTTTTGTAAAGTTTATTTATTTATTTTTAGACAGAGGAGGAAGGAGGGAGAAAGATAGGGGAAAATCAATGTGTGGTTACTTCTTGTGTGCCCCATACTAGGACCTGGCCTGAAAGCCAGGCATGTGCCCTGACTGGGAATCAAACCAGTGAACTTTGGTTCACAGGTCGGCACTCAGTCCACTGAGTCACACCGGACAGGGTTAAGCTGTTTTTTTTTATACTGTTGCAATCTATTAAGGAGTTTTGGTGAACTTCCACTATCACTAACACATTTTATGTTTTTCTACATATGTACACAGTCACTGATTCATTCTTTCAATAAATATTTATTGAGTGCTTATTGTATTTCAACAACTGTTTCACAATCTGTGTTTAAGTGAACAACACAGACAAAACCCCCCGATCTCATGGTGATTAAGTTTTGCTTTGGGCGTATGTACCAGTGTTATGCGAAAGACTTAGTTTCTTATTCTGATCTCATAATTTCCCTCTTGGAACCCCCAACTTTTTTTATTAAGTGTATTGGGGTGACATTGGTTAATAAAGTTATATAGGTTTCAAATGTACATTTCTGTGATACTAGACCTATATATTACACTGTGCGCCCACCACCCAAAGTCAAACTATCTTCCATCACCATATATTAGGACCCCTACCCCCATACCCACCCCCTTTCCTTTGTCAACCGTCACATTGCTACCTGTGTCCATGAGTTTCCATTTTATATCCCATATATGAGTGAAATCATATGGTTCTTAATTTTACCTGACTGACTTATTTCACTTAGCTTTATATTCTTAAGGTCTATTCATGTTGTAGCAAAAGGCAGTATTTGTTTTTTCTTATGGCTGAGTGGTATTCCATTGTGTACATGTACCACACTTTCTTTATCCAATGATCTATTGAAGTGCACTTTGCTTGTCTCCATGTCTTGTCTACCATGAATAATACTGCAGTGAATTTAGGGGTGCATATATCTTTGCAAGTACATGTTTTCTAGTTTTTTTGGTAGATACCCAGGAAGGGGATTGCTGGGTTATATGCTAACTCTATTCTTAATTTTTTTTAAACTACCAGACTGTTTTCCATAGTGGCTGTACCAGTCTACATTCCCACCAGCAGCGAATGAGGGTTCCCTTTTCTCCTCAACCTCTCCAACACTTGTTATCATTTGTCTTGTTGATAATAGCCATTGTAACAGGTGAAGTGGTATCATATGGTAGTTTTGATTTGCAGGACCCCCAACTTTTAGATAATACATAGTTACCCAGAATAAAAACTACAAGTCCCAGCATGCCTTGAAGTTGAATATGGCCTAGAGAATGAGAGGAAGTCTAATCTAGTGTTGCTGCTTCCAGGGATTTTGCCACCTTCCTTTCTCCTCCTTTCTGCTGCTTGGAATACTGGTTAGTTCGTGAGGACTCCATCCTGGACAAAGTCTGGACCATAGGGATAGCACAGCAGAAAGTTGGAAGTAGCCCGGCTCCCAGGTTACTTCTAAACAATCACAATTCTGGATTGTTTAGAAAAAGGAAATGAATTTCTCTCTTATTTGGATCTCTAATGCCAGCAGGTAAACCTAACCCATATTAAAACATTTATATGTTTTAATATGTCTCACTTTCATTATTTCTCCTTGCCCACTAAATCTTTATGTCTTCCCCCTTCAGCAAGTACTCCCTACCCCTACCCACCCCTTATACACATGCACTGAGTTTTCTTAGGAAAACATTGCTTGAGCTCCTGGATCCAACTGTGCCTGAATTTACCATCTAGATTTTTCAGTTATAAAAACTTACATATTCCCTTTTCATTTCAACCAGTTCCTGTTTGCTAGGGAAAGAAGTTTTGAACAATATATGTGTATTTATTTATTAATGCATGCATTTTTACTTACTTTTGTTATAAACACAGATCAAAGATTGATTAATATGTAATGCTGTATAGAGACAACCCTAGTTCTCCCATTTTTACAGTTAAAAAATCTGAGGGTCTAGTTAAGAACAGGCACTAAGTGACCCATGGTCATGGACAACAGGGTGGGGATTACCTATGGGAGTGAGGGGTTGGGAGGGAAGGGTGGGTGGGGCAGGGGAGAGCAATAGGGAAAATTTTGACAACTGTAACAATAAAATAAAGAGAAGAATCCGAGGTATGGAAAGGTAAATAATTTGCCTCCAGCCTCACTAAAAACTTATGACTCCTTCAAGATTCAGTCAATCGAAAACTGCGAGTCTTTGACATAATTGTATCCATGTATAACCAAAATTGCAATGCTATAATGCAAGTTATATTTTCACTTTTATTAGTTTTGCTACTGTAGTTATCCTTCAGAGAAAATAAAAAAGCCCTGTATATGCGAAGATAAAAAGAGTTCTGGAAAAAACCTCCTCCCCCATTCTTTAAAATTTTATTGAACAGTAGAAAAGTATAAGGATAAAACATGTCATAGAGTTCAGTTTCTTCCCAGTGCAGAACTGACTCCTTGAAAATCCTTCCTAATTATGTTATCCAGTTGGAGTTTAAAAGTCCCAAATACTAAGGCTTTTATCAATTCCCTTTGAAAATTATATCTCACATAGTAGATCGGAGCATAGCAAACAGTTCTGAAACTCAAAGTAAGCTCGTTTATTGGTGTCACTATTGAGATGTGGCTGCCTAAACACAATTCCCTCCTCTCTTCTTTAACGTCCTCACTGACTCGGGGTTCTTATTTTTGTCTTTGAACATTCTACTAGTTGCATATCTGTACAGGTTAAGTTCTTCTATCTTGATAAATTGATTTCACTTATACTGAATTCTGAACCCCTTCCAAATAATTGTGAAATATGTCATAGTGAAAATTATCTAACATTTTAGAGGTAAAAACAGCACTTGGGTTTCTTTGTGTGAGTATAAATTTGACAGAGAGAATGTAACTCAGCTAATTATCAAGCCATTTATCTAACATAGATACTCAAATACTCACACTTTTAAAGTGTAGTTTTAAACAGGTGTGTTCAAACATTGGTAAACTGAAATACTTTCTATTGTTAATGTTCTGTTTAAACAAAATAATTTTTATATTCTTTTTTTTAATATTTTTATTTATTTATCTTTAGAGGGGAAGGGAAGGAGAGAGGGAGAGAAACATCAATGTATGGTTGCCTTTCGTGCGTCCCCTGCTGGGAACTGGCCTGCAGGGAACTGGTCTGCAACCCAGGAATGTGCCCTGACTGGGAATCGAACCGCGATTGTCTGGTTCGCAGGCCCGCGCTCAATCCACTGAGCTACACCAGCCAGGGCTAATTTTTATATTCTTGAAAAGGTCAAATATTAATTTTCTAGTTTACAGTCATTTATACAAATTCTTCAGTATCTTTCCATTCTACTTCATATAAAACTCAAGCTCCTTGCCATGAGCTTTGAGGTCCGACTGGATCTAGTCTTGCTTGCCTTTCTAACCTCACCACCTTCTCCCAGTGGCTCTGGCTACCCAAGGCTTAAATACCTGACCAGTTTCTTCTTCTGGCTTCAGGCTTATCAATTCCCTCCTGCTCTAAGTCCGTTTTATTGTTTTCTAACCCTCCTCATTTCATACTTATCTTCATTTATCGTTGTTACTCTCATTGTTTTTCTGTTTCCCCCACTAGATTGTAAGCTTCTTGGGCAGGGATTACATACTGGCTTCCACGTAATTTTTTTAACCACTGCATTTCTTCTCTGATATGAGCTTCTTACCTCATAGTATGTGTTCTAATATTTGACAAGTGAGTAAATGTATAAGTAGTTGTATAAGCTTGAAATAGAAGAAGGTACCTGTATTTTGGCATTTATAATGCACACCCATGTTTTGGGCCCAAACTTTCAGGAAAAAATTTTTTCATTTTAATTTTTAAATATTTTATTTATTTATTTATTTTGGGGGGAAGGGAGGGAAAGAGGGAGAAAAACATCAATGTGTGGTTGCCTTTCTCACACCCCCTACTGGGGATCGGGCCCACAACACAGGCATGTGACCTGTCTGGCAATTAAACCGGTGACCCTTTGGTTTGCAAGTCAACACTCAACCCACTGAGCCACACTGGCTAGGCTCATTTTAATTTTTTAATTCAATTATTCATTTATTTATATTTAGAAATAAAACTGATTATATTATTCCAGGGTATTTATTTTGCATATGGATTTCGCTATTGCTTTCTAGAGTTATACTTTTAACACATAAGCATAAATAAAAGAATTAAAAACATTTATACAGACACAGAATTAGTACTACCCATATATAATGTGCATCCTTATTTTTTACTCAAAAATTTGGGCCAAAAAGTACACATTATGCATGGCAAAATATGGTAATTATTTTGATAAAAATCTGTGTCATATGTAATTAAATTTTATTATGACAGTGGTTATTTAAGCAGTTGATTATAAATTCAAAGAATTATAGAATGTTACTGAGAAAATAAATGAGGACATTATCACTTAGGGGGAGACATATTTCAATACAATATGTTCTAGATGAGGAAGCTGAGATCCAGAGAGAATGAATCACTGGTCAAGGGCCACATCAGTAATGACTAGCCGATCTAAGAATGAGGCTTGTACTCCTGGGTACTCTTGATGCCTGCGCATGTCCTACAGTACTTGTTTTTGTTTAAATATTTTATTTATTTGTCTTTAGAGGGAAGGAGAGAGGGAGAGAAACATCAATGTATGGTTGCCTTTCGTGCGTCCCCTGCTGGGAACTGGCCTGCAGGGAACTGGTTTGCAACCCAGGCATGTGCCCTGACTGGGAATCAAACCTCGATTGTCTGGTTCGCAGGCCTGCCCTCAATCCACTGAGCTACACCAGCCAGGGCCTCAGTACTTGTTTTTGAATCCTTAATATTTGTTATTACATTCTACTTGCACTAAAATAATTTTTATAGCAGTAACAAGAACCATTGGTCCCCCTCAGCTTTTCCTTGTTATGCTTTGGACTCATGTAAAATATGATAATACAGATATTCCTTTCCTCATTTTTATTAAATACTCTTGACAACATATATTTTCTCAATAAGCACCTGGTTGTGTTTTTGAACTTGACTTCAGTGCTGAAAGAGCTCTGGATTGTTACATGCTGCCACTAGACCTTTCTCTCTGTGCCTTACACTCCCCCCACCTTAGCCCCACTGTAGCTCCATTCATCAAACTGAAGAAGGAAATGAACCAAAAAGAGGGCCAGCAAAGCTCTGTGCATCTCTGAGTGAAATGAAGCATTTCAGGTGCAGCAAGTGAAAAGAGGTGGCAATGCTGTGGGCTGTATAATGTCTGGAAACTGCTTGTAAGGGACATGTAACATTTAGCGTTGTAGACAACTTATGACACCATTTAGAGTTTAAAACCACTTTGTACCAGGGAGAGTAACTTGTAAAAATAAATAAAGCAATTAGATTCACTCTGTGAATTGAAGAAAGGAGAGGGCTAAGGGGGAATCAAGGAAGAGTTGGGGGTTGTATTCTTGAGACACAATACCTTATCCCATTTGTTGATTTAAAAATCATGTATAATATATAAAATATTGAAATGTCTAGAGATATTTAATGGTTTTTAAGGTGACTTTTAATAAGGTTGATTCTAGTTTTATTTGATCGCCAGTTAGGGAAATCACTCTTGCTGAGCCATTAGGATATAGATTAATAAAGTAAAACACAAAGCTTCTTGGTGGATGTAGCAGTATTGGAAGGCTTGATGAGAATGAAATGTGTCTAAATTAAGCAACAGCAATTGGGAAGCAGGACAGTTCATGGGGATTAATGATAGGCTGGGTGGAGTTGATGAACTATGGCTATTCTGTGGGCTGTTAACCTCAGTTGACAATTAATTCCCACAAAATACCTGATGGTGAGGTCATTACTATAATTACCACCTTAACCATGGAGGAGGATGGTAAATGCCAGAGTGGTGAAGTTTAAAAAATGGTGATTATTTCACAGAAAGCATAGTGCCTTGTAGACCAAAGGACTATAAATTTCTTTGAGTCATTTCTCAGTTGTCAATTCAGTTCATAAATAGGAATGAAGCAGGAAGTGCCTTTCTTTTTACAGAGAATTCCATGGATGAAGGGGGTAAGGATGTATGTTAGACATACAAAGGATGTGACTTTTTTCAAACACTAGCTTCTTGAAAAATGCTGGATGAACATTGAAAGCATTTCTGGGGATGCAAGGTTTACAACAATGACAGAGGTACGTGGTGTGGGGCCTTGATGTTCAGACCACCTCGTCTGAATTGGTTTTATTTGACCCTGAGTATGATGGGAGTGATGGAGGGTGTGGTTTCACAGGAAACGTGACCTTGGGTACTTGCACTCTCTAGATTTCCATTTCTTCTTCTGTAAAAATGAAGAGGTAAATCTAGGTATCTCTAAAAACCAGTCCAGTTCTGAAGATTCTCTGGCATGTATTTAAGTTGTTTAAGATTTTCCTGGAATAAGGGCTATAGAACTTTGAAATAGTGGGGTCAACCATTGGGAAGGGAAACCATGATCATCTCCTAGGGGAATAAATAGCTTGTTTCTGGGTGGGAATGAACCTTTTTAATGTAAATTATTAGTTTTATTTAATTTTTTTTATTTTTGAGACTGACTCAATCTAGGTTGCAGGCTTTTAACAAAGCAAATATTATTTTAATGGCAATTCCCTACAGTTTTAATGGAAAATTGAATTTGAAAATAAATCCTACAGGCAGCTGCTTCCCCGCTTTCCTGTTGTGTGATCCCATAGTGCCAGAGGGCAGCTCTACTGGTGGTAGTATTTCAAAAGCCAAGACTCCGACACATAATGGAATTTGAACTGGGAGATTAAAGCTAATTCGTAGGGGGTGAAATAGGGCTACACAGGTTGTCATGTTGACTCACTGCCTTGACCTTAAAATTCTGCTCATTTATATTCTTTCATCCACTAGAACTTGCTGATGTGTTCATTAATCCAATCATCTGTTCTTTCAACATTTATTAAGTACTTTCTGTGTGCCAGGTACTGTGCTTTGTGTTGAGAAACTAAAGGTAAATGAGAGATAGCTCCAGGCCTCTAAGAAAGCATAATTTTATAAAGGCTAAAAAAGGAAGAAAGACATTCAGTGGCTGTTATAAAAGAAGTGAATGCACAAAAAAGGAAGTGTGACTTCGAGAAGGCATCACAGAAAATCTTTGATTTGAGTCTTAAAGGATGAATGGGGATTTTACAGTGACTCTGGTGAGGATGGCTTTCTCCACAAAAACAAAGGAAATGAGCACATGCAGAAGAAGCAAGTAGTTCAATATGAGAGGGACAGAGGGAAGGTGAGATTCAAGGGCTAAGAAGGTTCAGGTCATCAAAGGCTTTCTGCATATTATGTGAATGGGTTCGTATTACACTTTAGCCTTTAGGGTAAGGGCAGAGTGATTATATATAGTGTATATATATAATGTACAGCCTGAATATGGTGCACATATTGTGAGAGGAGGCATTATTAGTAATTATACCAGGACTATGGTAACACACAGTCAGCTACCTATAGAGGAATAAAAAAGTTTGAAGCAGGAATGTATTGAGATTAGACTTGCGTTTTTAAAAGATCATTCTGGAAGTAGGATGGAGAATGGATGGAGAGCGTAAGACAGGTGAAAGTCTTTCTTACAGGAGGCACTACAAGAAAAGGTTAGTCTAATCTCAGTAGCAGTGAGCATAGGAGAAAGAAGAGAAAATGTGAAAACATTTAAAAGATGAGACCATTGCTTGAATATGTGTGGGGGAGATGGAGGCCTCTAGGATCAGGTCTGGGTAACTGGGGAGTGCCATTGGACAGTGTGGAGAACAGAGGAGGGCTTGTAAGGTGGAGTGATGCTGTGGACAGAAAGGCTTCACCCCTAAATTCATGTGTTGCAACATGTGGAAGACTGGCCTGCAGTGTCTGCGTGTTGTGGCTGAAGACGAGAACAAATGCGCACAGACTGCAGCAGTCCTGTGGAGAGAAAGGGACGGTGTGGTGCTCTGGTAGGATGAGAGTCCTACGGTGGCTTTGCTTAAGGGGAGAGCGCCCCGCCCCTTCCCTGGACAGGCTTTTATTGTTTCTCTCAGGTCTTATTATCTATTACATAGACTGTAGTTGTCTACATTTTAGGTATAATCAAGGCAACAAAAATAACAAATGCAGAAGGGTAAGGTGTTGAGCTGATCATGCTCCACCCTTGGGAAAATTCACACAGGCTTTGGAAACTACCTTGAAAACAGGCAATAAACATCTACTGTTTCAGACCAGGGTGAGGGAGTTTTAGCAAGAGCAAGCCATGACAGTCTGGATGCATTTTCTAGGCCTAGTCCCCACAGGAAAACCATTTTCAGCGTCTGGCTCCTGCCCACCACTTCTCTCCTGTCCGCTTTCGATACAGGGCTGAGTCACAATCACCAAATTCATACCAACTGGTTCCCTACAGAGACATAATCCCTAATGTGATGGTGTTGGTAGGTGGGACCTCTGGAAACAATTAGGTCAATAGGGTGGAGACTTCGTGAGTGAGATTAGTGTCCTTACAAAAGAGACCCAGAGAGCTCCTCTCCCCATTGGTGAGGACGCAGTGAGTGACTGTTGGTGAACCAGGAAGTGGGTCTGCACTAGATACTAAATCTGCTGGAGCCTTGATCTTGGAATTCCCAACCTCCAGAACCATGAGAAATAAATGCTTGTTGTTGAAGCCACCCAATTATTATATTTTTGTTGTACAGCCCAAATGGCTTAAGACAGGTGGGGAGGGGGCCAAGAAAAAAGATGATAATTTTGTTTCTGGCCATATTGTTTCTCAGATTCAAGTGACTGAGAAATATTCATATGGAGATATTTAGCAGGAATTTAGATATATGAGTCTGAGTCCAAGGGAGGTATCTAGGCTAAAGTTATAGATAAAGCATTCCAAACAATGTGGTAGATGAGATTCACCAGGGAGATTGTACAGAATGAAGAAGGAAGAGTTGAGAAAAGTTTCCTTGGGGACACTAATGTTTGGGGGGTGGATAGAAGAAGTGTACTCCAAGGAAACTTACAAAGAGTCCAGACAGGAAATGGAGACAGAGCAGCTGCAGAGAGCTCGGTGGGGTAAGTACTCAAATGGCAAGACAGCAGTGTTTAAGCTGCATGAAGTGTGGAAAGGGCTCATTGTTTTTGATAATTAGGTGGCTACTGGTAGTGTTAGCAAGGAGGTGGATCTAGAATAACAGTGAGTCAAACAAATTGCTCGGTTCACACTGTTGGTTAATAACACTGTTGGTTCATAAAATTCAAACCCAGCGTCTCTGAATTCAAATTCAGTGCTTTTTCTACTGTCATTTTTTTCTTCTTATTTCATCCTTGCTGCCCATATCCACAGAGGATATTCTGTATGGTACGGATGAGTCCTCATAGCTGACTGAGCCTTATGAGTCCTAGAAAAAAACTCTCACCTCTCCCACCCTGGGAGCTACTTGGCTGTGTTTGCTATATGAAATATTAAAGTTTTTCTTCGCCTGTACCTACACCTGCACCTGATTAGACCTTCTTGCATAGATGAACCGAACTTGAGCTTGCTTTTACATTGGACATCATACACATCTCCCAGTAGAATCAATTGTGTCTCTTGGAGTCACTTAATGAATTCATTCAATAAGTATGTTTGAGCACTTATTATATGATAATGTTCCAAATGCTAAATAATAAAGTGGTGACCAAAACAGGCATGGTCCTTGATATCAAGGAGTGTAATATAATCTCATTTCCCACATAGGAATAACTTTCTGCTCTTCTCTGTTGCTGTGATCCCAGAACCTTTAGTTCTGATCACTTAATATGGCATTTACCTTACAATTAGGGATCAAAAACTGGAAAACTAGGAAGGAAAATAGTGCTATTTGAAATAGTTCCACATTTTCAGCTCTAAATGTAAAGAACAGTATTAGAACTAAAGTATGCTAAGAATAAGTATTGTCTAGTATTGTTTCAAGTTTAAACATTTTTAAATTTAAGTTCCTTGGAGATAGTAGGTGATGTGGCCACTGCTAGTGTATTTTTAATCTGTTGTTAGAAAAGAGTTCCCATAACCCAAAATTATTACCCCAGGTAATGCATGTTTGGTGTTTCTGGGTATAATATACAATATATTGCTTTTAATGTTGGTTAGGAAACTTGAAAAGGAAGTTTGGTGACTGGCTAAAATATGTATTTGGCACCAAATGATTTTGTTTTATCTCTTGTTACCTTTGAAAAAATCCCTGGATTGTCTATGTCTGTTTCCTCATCAATAAAATCATGGTGTTGAACTTTATAAGCCTTAAAATCTCTTCTGGCTCTTAATTCTGCGATTCAATTGCAGGCTAATGTCCACAGCAAAGAACAGGAATCAATAAATGTATTTATTTTCCTACTGATTACCTACTGTTAACCTTCATTGAAGATAATTGGTCTTCCATGCTCCACAATGGGTCCCCCGGACTCTAAATACAAAATTTTTCATAGAAGGAATGGATGTTTCAGAGCTGAGGGAACCATTTCAAACACACTGTTAAAAACAAGCACAATTCTGTTCCCTCTTGACCTTTGGCTGCACTCACTGGCAAACCTCCAGCTCTTGGTCAAACTAACCATTAGTTTTCTCTGAAGGAAGAAAATCATGTCTCATTGTTTATTGGCTCTACAGTAATTAGTGATATTTAAACTTGGTCGAGGCTTCAGTGTCAACTACCAACTTTTTACTTATCTCTAGGTGATCCTACAGCAGCTATTCTAAGTTTCTAGCCCTCCTCTAGGACCTAAAGGTCCTAGTACAACCTGGCTAATTACCTTGACTTTGATTTTCACTGAGAAGGTAAGAAACTGTCATTGTAGAGACACTTATCTTTACAAATTTGTTTTTTACTCCAATAAATTTATATAATATTTCTATCCATCTTTCTTTTCTTACTTCTACTTTCCCTCCTCAATTGAAAACAAGGGGCCCTGGCTGGTGTAGATCAGTGGATTGAGTGCAGGCCTGCGAACCACACGATTGCGGTTCAATTCCCAGTCAGGGCACATGCCTGGGTTGCAGGCTGTTTCCCTGCAGGCCAGTTCCCAGCAGGGGATGCACGAAAGGCAACCATACATTGATGTTTCTCTCCCTCTCTCCTTCCCTTCCCCTCTAAAGATAAATAAATAAAATCTTAAAAACAAGGAAAACAAGGGTTTCCTCTGTTCTGAAGTGTCCTGATCCATTTTCACTGTTAATTTCATAACCAACTGAGAACTTGGCTTCATCGATTCCTTCCTTTCTTTGTTTACGCTTTCAGTTTCCCTCTCACAGGCTTCTCCCCTTCAGCCCTCAAACGTGCTCAAGCATCAACATCCCAGAAGACCTTTCCTGAGGCTCTCCTGCCCCCTTAAAGTCCTGGACTCTTCATCCCTAACTCCATTCCTGTCGCTCCTCATCAAAGTCTTAAGCTGACTTTCATGTGCCTTCACATCATTGTGATCAAACTGTGTTGCTAAAAATCACCAGTGCCTGAAAAATGTCAAATGACTTATCTTTTTCCACTGTATTTTGAGTGACATATCTGGGCCCTTATATATTTTGAAATTCACTTCCTTGCTTGAACATCTCTTTTCTTTTGGTGTCCTGGGGAAGGTCAGAAACCGTCTTGTCCTTGCCTAACCTTGGGGTTCATTTCCAATCTACATTTTACCTTAAATTTGTACCTACAAAGCCCTTTTATCTCTTTTTAACAGCTCTCTTGAGGACTAGTTAATATATAACATAATTATTCACAATACGATTAACCGCACATTTCAAGGTGTATAATTTGATGAGTTTAAGCACCAAAAGTTGCCTCACTGCACTCCACTCCACCCTTCCCCTGCCCCATTTCCATTAGGCAGTCACTGAGCTTCTATCTGTCATTATAGCTTACTTTGCATTTTCTGGAATTTTATATAAATTCATGTATACACAGTACATACTTTTTTGATCTAGGTTTTTTTAACTCAGCTTATTTAGTTTGAGATTGGCTCATGTTTTTGTGTGTTTTAATAGTTCATTGCCTTTCATTGCTGAGTATATTCCATTTTATGGATATATCACAATTATTGTTATACATTTACCTGTTAATAGGCATTTGGGTTGTTCTCAGTTTGAGGTAATTAAAAGTCAAGCAGCTATAAATCTGTATAAATCTCTATAGGGCCATTTGCTTTTTCCTGTTGGTAGATACGTAGAAGTGAACTGGCTTGGTCATGTGATAAGCTGATGCATAACACACGAGAAACTACTAAATCATTTTCCAAAGTACAATTTTACATTTTCAGCATGGTTTATAGTATAAGGTATGGATTGAAGTTTATCTTTTGCATATAAATTTCTGATTGTTTGAGCATCATTTATTGAGTAGTTTATTCTTTATTAAATTGTCTTTGCCCCTTTAGGTGTGGATCTATCTCTGCACATTCCATTCTGTTTTATTGACCTGTCTGTCTATCTTAATACCAGCCCTGCACTATCTTGATCACTGGAGCTTGTAATGTCTTAAAGCCAAATAGTCTTCCAACTATGTTCTTTATCAAATTGGTTTGGGTACTCTAGGTCCTTTGTATTTTTGTATGAACTTCGAATCTTTTTGTAAGTCATTGATATGGTCTATCTCTCCACTTATTTGTCTTCTTTAATTTATCTCAGCAGCTTTTTATAGTTTTTAGTATATAAATGTATCCTTTTTCTTGTGTATTTCTTAGTGTTTTAATTTTTTCTTTGCTATTATAAATGACATTGCCTTTTTAAATATTCTCTTCCATTTCTTGTTAGCAGTATGTAGAAAGGCAGTTGATTTTTGTATGTTCATCTTATATACTGCAACCCGCTAGACTTACTTTTTAATTCTGTAGCTTTTCCATAGATTCCATAGAATTTTCCAAAAAATGTCATGTCATCTATGAATAAAGGCACTTTTATTCTTCCTTCCCACTGTTGAAGACTTATGTTTACTTTTCATTGCTTATTGTGCTGGGTATGATCTCCAGTACAATATTGAAAAGACATTGTCTTGTTCCTGATATTATAAGGAAAACATTCAGTCTTAAACAATTGAGTATGTTATTAGCTGCAGGTTTTTCATAGATACCCTTTGTCAGGCTGAGAAAGTTTCTTTCTATTCCCAATTTGATGAGAAATTTCATTTTTGCTTAAAATCAAGAATGAATGTTGGATTTTGCATCATGTAAAGCTCTTGAGTAACATTGAAGAGATAATCATACTATTTTCCGTTTTTAGTTTAGGGAATGATGTTTATCAATTTTCAGATGAGAAACTAACCTAACTGGGATAAACTTCACTGGGTCATTATATATTATCCCTTCTGTAGGTTAGATTTTATTTGCTTAACTTTTATAAGTAATTTGAATCTATATATGGAAGTATGTAGTTTTATTTTCTTGTAATACAGGGGAGGGTAAAAGTAGGTTTACAGATGTGAGCGTGCAAAACAGAGTTTATCCTTGTTTATTATTTATTAATTATTATATTATTTATTTGTATTACAACTATCAACCTACTTTTGCCCCACCCTGTATATTTATTTGCTTTGGGTATCAGAGTAACAATGTTGGCCAGATACAATGAGTTCGAGTATTCTCTCTTCAAATTGTTGTAAGAGTTTGTATAGAATGGGTATTATTTTTTCAAAAATGTTTGGCACAATTCACCGGTGATGCCACATGCACCTGGAGTTTTTTTTGTGGGAAGATTTTTTAAAAATTTAATTGATTTATTGTAGCTAAGTGGATTGAGTGTGGGCCTGTGAACCAAAGGATCAAGGTTCAATTCCCAGTCAGGGCACATGCCTGGGTTGCAGGCCAGTTCCTAGCAGGGGACACACAAGAGGCAACCATACATTGATATTTCTTTCCCTCTCCTTCCCTTTCTCACTAAAGATAAATAAAAATGTTTAAATTTAATTGATTTAATGGATGTTGAGCTAGCCACCCTATGTATTTCTTCTTGAGTAAGCTTGGTAGTTGTATTTTTCAAGGAGCACATTCATTCATCTGCAGGTTAAATTTATTGACAAAATTATTTGTAACTTTTGTTATTATATTTTTAATAGCTATAGAATAAGTTTTAATTTTACCCTTCATTCCTGATAATGGCAAATAATGTCTTTTTTCTCTTTTATTATTATAGCTAAAAGTTTCTCAATTTTATTGATCTCAAAAATAAGTTTTCCTTTATTGATTTTTGTATTGTTTTTCTATTTTGTATTTATTGAATTTTGCTCATATCTTTATTTCCTTTCTCCTGTTTACTTTGCATTTATCTTATTTTTTCTCATTTCATAAGGTAGAAATTTAAGGTGGAGTTTAGCACTATACATTTTCTCCTAAGTGCCATTTTAGCACAAATTTTGATAGGTTGTGTCTTCATTTTTATTCAGTACAAAATACTTTCTCTGATGATATCTCTTTGAAACCAAGAGATATATCATATGGTCTCCAAATAGAGATTTTCCAAATTTTTTATATCATTGACTTATATTTTAAATTACAATCTCAGAGAACAGATTTTGCAATGATTTGAATCTTTTTAAATTAGTAGGATTTGTTGTGTGGCTCACAATGTTACATGTTCACTTAAAAACAATATATATAGTTTTTATTTTCCTGTTTTTTGTGTGCGTGTGTGTGTATGATGCATTCTGTAACTTTCAATTATATAGAATTGATTGGCAGCTTTATTAGAATATTCTATACCTTTCGGATATTCTTTTAATTTGTTCTTTCTATTATTGAGCTCAGTTGACTGTAAGTGTGTGTTTATCTATTTCTCCTTGAAGTTTTAGATTTTGCTTTATGTATTTTGATACTTCTTTATTAGGTGCATAAGTATTAAAGATTATTATGTTTTCTTGATGAATTTTTTAATCATTATAATAGGACCATCTTTGCTTCTGTCATCTTTTTTTTCTACACCATCTGACACTGACAGCCATTCTTACCTTCTTCGATTGGTGTCAACATGACACATCCTCCCCCACCCCCACACCATTCACTCTTTTACTCAGTTTTACAATTTCTTCTTTTCAATTAGAGTGTCAAGACCATTTACATTTAATGTTATCGATATGGTTTGGCTTACATATTTATTTTCTCTTTGTCTCATATACTCTTGTTCACTTTTCCCTCTTCTTTTGCTTTTTGAATTGAGTGTTTTTATGGTCCCATTTTGTCTCCTTTGTTGGTTTGTTAAGTATAACTCTTTGTTTGACATTTAAGTGTTTCCTTTAGGGTTTGTAGAATATAGCATATGCTACAAATGTCATCTATTTTATTTTATTAATAGATATTATAAATTCTACAACTCATTGTTATTATGTTTGCTTTACTCAGATAATAATTTTTAAAGGATACTTAAGGAATAAGAATAAAAGCCTTTATATTTGTCCATGTATTATCATTTTCATTACTCTTTATTCCTTTTTGTAGATCCAAGTTTCTATATGGTATCATTTTGCTTGCACTTGAAGGACTTCCTTCAGCATCTACTATGGATGCTTTGCTGATAATGAATTCTTTCAGCTTTTGCATGTCTGAAAAAGTCCTTACTAGTAAAATGACCAGGGATTGCCAGGGCTTGGGGAGTCAGAGGGGAGGGACAAATAGGAAGAACACAGAGGATTTTTAGGGCAGTGGATATGCTGTATGAGATGCCATATGGTGAATACATGTTATTATCAATTTGTTCAAATCTATAGAATGCACAACACCAAGAAGGAGTAGTATGTAAAACACAGACTTTGAACGATTATAACAGAAGTTCATCAATTGCAACAAACATACTGCTCTGGTGGTGGCATGTTGGGAAGCTACGCATGTGTGGGGTCAGGGAGTTTGAGGGAAATCACTGTATGTTTCTCCAAACTTTACTGTGAACCTAAAACTCCTCTTAATTTTTTTAAAGTCCTAATTTACCTTAATTTTTGATAATCATGTTTGTAGGATAGAGAATTCTAGGTTGATTTTTCTTTTAGTGCTTCAAAGGTGTTGCTCTACTGCCTTCTTGCTCTCATTGCTTCCAGCGAATCTGCTGCCATCCATATACTTGTGTTTCCACCTGTGATTTTTTTCCTCTAGTAGCTTCTTACATTTTTTTCTTATCACTGGTCTTAAGTAATTTGCTTATACGTACCTGGAACAGTTTTCTTTATATTTATATTTTGTGCTTAGACTTTGTTAAGCTTCTTTATATATGTATTTATAGTTTTCATCAAATTTGGACAATTTTCAGCCACTACTTTTTTGAATATTTTTTCAAATATTTTTCTCTCCTTTTTCTTCCTGGAGTGCCAGTTGCTTATATAATGGGTCATTTAAAATTGTCTCATATTTTGAGGAAACTCTATTCATTTTTTGTCAGTCTTTTTCTCTGGGCATTTTATTTTGGGTAGTTTCTATTACTATGTCTTAAAGTTTGCTATGTTTTCTTCTGAGATATCATCTGTGACTTTTCCAGCCTCGTGTATTTACAAAGCAGACTTTACAATTTTGACTTTTAGAAATTCAAATTGAGTTTTTTTATATCTTCAATTTAAATGTTTTATCTTTCCTCTAGACTCAATACATTAAATCTAATTCTAATAGCCTTTTTTAGTGCCCTCTATATTATGTCTGGTTTGGTGTTCATTGGTTGACATTTTTCTTCTTATTATAGATTGCATTTTCCTTCTTGGCATAATTGGTGGTTTTTTATGTATTCCAAGCATTGTGATTGCTGGGTATTATTGTATTTCTAAAAAAAAAATTCTTGAACTTTGTTCTCAAATGTGGTTAAAGTACTTAGTAATCATTTAATCCTTTGGGGGCTTCCTGTCGGCTTTGTTGTGTGGGACTAGAGCAGTGTTCATTTGCTCCCACTCTTGAGGCGATACTCTCTGGGTTCTTTAACTGAAGCCAGTGAATCATGAAGTTTTCCATTTGGGTTACTAGGGACAGGCATGACTCCTGGCCTTGTAGGATTCCTGGCTACCTTACTTTTAATCCTTTTGAATGGTTCTTTTCCTGGCCTCACATAATTTCCTCATGCAAACACACTGCTTGCTGGTTAACTGAATACCTGGTATAGACCATGTGTAGATTTTTGTAGTTTTTTTCTGCATGTCCCTCTCCTCTTTAGTATTGTGCCCTGCAAAAGCCAGCTATCTCGGCTTCCTAGGACTCCAAGGGAAGACTTCTCAGCTCAGAGTGTTCACTGGCCTTTGCCTGGATTTCCCCACTCTGGGCACTTTCCAAAACCTGGGAACTCTCCAGGCAGCAAGCTGGGGCACTGATAGGGCTCTCCAAGTTTGTTTTCTGTTTCTCGGACATCATTCCTGTTCATTTCTAGTCTGTTGACAACCATACTTTTACATATCTTTTTGAATGTTAGTTCTTTTAAATAAGAGGGTAAATGTGGCTTGTTACTATGTTTTGTCCACAAGTCTTGTTTTCGTCCTTATTGTTTTATTTATGCCAAATTTTCTGTTGAGCAATTCTCAAGTAATTATAGTTATGACATTAATTTAAGTCTGCCTTTCCTCCTCAATCACTTTTGTCTTAAGGGCACAAAGCCTTTATTGCCTGTCTTTATATTCTCAGTACTGATATAATACCTAATACATAGTAGAGGTTCAACAAATGCTTGTTAAATGAATGAAACTAAAGTAGGGGCACATCACTGACAGTCTGTTACATATTCTACATACACGGGGTGGGCAAAGGTAGGTTTATAGCTGTGAGTATACAAGATATATAGAGTTTCTCCTGTATTATTAATTATTGTGCTGTTTATCATACAAATTACCATAAACCTACTTTTGCCTACCCTTGTATGTATATAGTATATATTTTACAATACATATATGCATGTGTGTGGATGAATATATATTATACGTATGAGTGTGTATGTGTATATCCCTTACATTGCATTTATAGTTCTGTAATTTTCTTTTTTATGCAGCTGAGAGATGTTTAGTAAAAGCTTTTGGCAGCAAGAAAGGTTGATTAGGTTTTATTTCAGCAAAATGAACAAGATTGATGCTCAAAATACAAGGTATTTCCTGCCTAGGCTTTTTATTCTGTCTGAATATTAATTAGCATGTAAATATGCTCATAAAGAAATCCTATTTCTAAAACCCAGAAAGGGGAAAAATCTATTGAAAGTGTTATATATGTATGTCTTCATCATTTCCTTATGAAATAAAATTGTATACTGCAATTAATTTGCAAAACCATATGTGAAATACATACCTGTATCTATTATCATCACAGTCGGAAAGAAGTCTTTAGAACAGTTATGTCTTCTCCTCCCAGCTGTACTCAGAACTCCAAGGGCGTGAGGCCTGAGAGAGCAGAGCCTTCTCTACTGGGCATGAAATTTGGTAACCTTAGCTCTGACCTTTAATCTGCTAAAGCAGTGAGACGGAAGCATTTCTCCGGGACACTTGAGAGGATACAAACCATTAAAGCTCACAGCAGATGAACCCGTTCCATTACTTTTAATAACATTATATCTGTGTTTGTCTGCTCAATGGAATGATAACTTAGTGAAGGAGAATTAATTCTACATATTATCTACATAAAGGATAATGAGGGAAATCAGTTTCCTCTAAGGAAGTTTCATTAAATTTGGGTATAAGCCAATCTACTTGAGATTGGTCCCTGGCTTTTGGATGACTTTCAAGCCTTGGGGCTCTGAGAGAATATTTAAGGCCATATTTGAGTCTCGGGGAAACAGATGCAGAACATTTTAGAAGACCCTCATCACTGAAATTCCCTCCCCTTCTGGAAAAGCAAACTGCTAGTTTGTTGACCATCAGGTGTGAAGTATAATTTTTTTCCCACATTCCAACCCTGTGTCTGTTGAGATAGTTTTAATTCATATGATTTGTGCCTGAGTTATTTGATCTGTGGGTATGATGGCTCCTTGAGGTATTTCAAGTAATGAAAACAACAAAGAAGCCAATAAATAGGGAATTAATAAATACTCAGTGTCAATAAGAAAAAATACTATAATTTTTTAACACGGAGGTCAAAGCAATACCAGTTTGGAAAACCTGTCCTTGCTGAGCTCACACAAAGTACTGACTATAATGCTAATAATTTTTGCAGGGAAATATAGAATATTTAAAATAGCATAGAATATTGGATATGGAATGTATGGAACAAAATTTTTATGCCTATATTTATGTAGTAAGAATTTGTATTAACAAAATTAACTGAGCAAACAATTTGATGTCTCAAAGATACCAAATCAAATTCACTAAAATATGCTTTCTTTAAATTGAAAACAAGTTTTCATCAAAGTTAAATTGCCTTAAATTGTTAAAAATCATGGAGAAGACCACAGTGGATTTTGAATAAAAAATGTTAGTAATCCCTAAAATATTTTCTGTGTGCATAGAGCATTATTATGAACTAAAACATTAGCAACTTGAAGTAGATGAAGAAGTGCAAGTCTAAAGTAGCAAGCATGTTTAATTACAGGATCTATTTTAATGATAATTCAGCTTATTACCTCTAAGCTTGAGTCAGATACCTTATAATAATGCTTTGGTCAAGAATGGACCTCATAAACAATAGTGGTCCCATAAGATTATAATGGAGCTGAATTTCCTATAAGGGAAGGATATGTGGTTCAGGAGGCAATTTGTCTCTGATGAGACCAATATCTGTGGGGCTGGGCAGCAGCTTCCCTCTCCCTCACAGCGTCTCCTGTTTGAGTGCACAGCTCCCATCCCAGTCAGTGAGCCCCTGACCTGTTTCAGCACAGAGGGGTCTGTGTCCCAGTGCTGCATATTCCTGTGGCTCCTACAGCCCTCCCAGATCCAGCTCGAGGGGCGTCAGAGTGCATTGCCTCAATTCTTTGTTGAGGACCTAAGATCCTGTATAAGGACATGGACCCACAGGGGCTACCTGAACAAGTATTAAGTGCCACCGCCTGTTTAGAAAGAGCTTTCTGTGGTAATGTGGTGCCAGCCTGTGCCTGTACTACGGAAATATTTTTGGGCTGTAATAATGTAAAACACAGGTAAGTTGTATTTCTTTCATAGATCCAATGGCAGAGAGAGGCCTTTGTGCTAGAGAGCTGAAAACAAGTTTCAAAAGTCAAAATGTTGGGTCCTCAGTCCTGCACTCTCTCCATGTTAAACACCCTCTTCTCTATGAACACCACAAACTTCTAACAAGTTTTTCACTGCTCCAACATGCAGTAGCCAACACCACATTGCCATGGCAATCCCCTGTGTTTCTTCATCTCTCCATCTTGATATCTTACTCCTTGAGCACTGGACTCCCTTTTGCTCCCTCTTGACAATCTCCACAGTCACTATTACGGTGATTTATGCCTTAGCTGGACAGTTTCTCCCTCATATTTTAGATCAGTCCAGCCCACATCCCTGTCTCTGAAGCAGCAATGATACTTTGATGTTCTGTTTCTGACCCTGTGGAAAGGAAGCAGGGGAGGGCCTTCGAGACGGTGCTGAGACAAAGTCTACAGTGGTGTCCAGTAACATCCTAGAACTTCACACTCACTCACCACTCACTGACTCACCCACAGCAATTTTCAGTCCTCCTGTAAGCTCCATTCAGGGTAAGCGCCCTACACTAGTATACCATTTTTTATCTTTTATACCATATTTTCACTGTACCTTTTCTATGTTTTATATATTTAAATATACAAATAGTTAACATTGTGTTGTAAATGTCTGCAGTATTTAGTACAGTACCATGCTGTACAGGTGGGTAGCCTAGCAGCAATAGGCCGCACCATCTAGTGTAGGTGTGTAGAAGGCAATACCACCTAGGTTTGCTTAAGTGCACCCTGTGATGTTTGCAAAATGATGGAATCAACCAAGGACATGTTTCTTAGAATGTATGCCCATCATTAAGCAATGCATGACTGCACTACTACAAATAATAATTCATGCTTATAACTCAGTGTAGGCTACATGGTTAGTGACTGGTGGTACATGGTTAAGAAGAACATCCTAATCAAAGATAACCTTTAGCTTTCACCTTGTCTGAGTTTCTACAAATCCCAAGTTGGTAAAGCCATGTGAATAAAGTCTTGCTGTATTTACAGTTCCAGAATAAACAACACAGAAATGGGATGCAAGTTTCTTTGGGGACTTGAATTATTCACAAAGTAGGAAATTGAGCTAATATTATATGTAGATTTTCAATTTAAAATTATTATATGTTTAAGTGTTATGATTATATAGGGGCATGACAAATTTACTCATATGACTTCATGAATATGAAGCAAATATGGAGGATGACATAGTGTGACTAGCAAAGGGGGTTGTGGCCCAGTAAATACCGAATAAAACAATTGTTGCTTGATGGTGAAAAGTTTTCATTGCCTCTCACATGGGCTCCTTGGGCAGAAAACAATCAAATGAGAGTCTGAACAGAGAGGACATGAACCACTTCTTATAAAAATACAGAGGGCACCATATTTTTTATGAAGAACAATATTAAAAAGATGCTATCATGTCAAACAATTATATTTTAGGGCTACCAATTTTAGTTTCATCATTTTCAAGCTAGAGTAACTCATAGATTATCTAAAGAACAAGAAAACCATTTCTCCCCTTTGCTGTTCAGTGTGTAGTACTATAAGGTATTTGACTTAAAAATTATCCTAAATGTCATAGTTTTCGATAACTTTTAATTAGGTAGAAGGAGGTCCTTTGTTGATATAAACTTTACTGTGGACGGGCTTCTGTATAAATCATGTGGCTATACATCCATGGACACAAAGAAGGAAGCAGACATTTATAATTATTGTTGCGTATTCACAACATGCATACCATTAGCAATGAATCACATACTTCCCTGGGGAAGAACTTGGAGTGTGGCTTTGAGGGATAATGGTGATGATGATGATGGCAATGATGAACGTTATGGAGCTGTTGCTATTCATTCACTTAATAAACATTTATTGAGCACCTGTTATGTGCCAGGGATATTTCTAACCTTTGGGTGTATATAGCAGGGGAACCCCATAAGCTTCACATTCTAATGAGGAAAAGAAACCATTAGTGAGTATATCCTATGTCAGAGAATTATAAAGGCTTTGGAGAAACAGGGGAAGATGGATGCAGAATGTTGAGGGGTATTCACCCTGGCTGGGTGGCTCAGCTCGTTGGAACACTGTCCTGTATACCAAAAGTTTGCAGGTTGGATTCCCTGTCAGGGCACATTCCTAGGTTGTAGGTTTGATTCCCCAGTCAGGGTGCATTTGGGAGGCAACTAATTAATGTTTCTCACATCGATGTCTCTTTCTCTGCCCCCCCATTCTCTCTCCCTTCCTCTCTCTCTCAAATCAGTAAACATGCTCTTGGGTGAGGATTAAAAAAAGTAAATAAAAATGAAATGTTGAGGGTTGTTTAAGTAGGACAATTAGTAAAGGCTGCCCTGGTCATGGGTAAAACATGTGTCATGGCCACAGTGACAAAGGAGGTCATGGACAAACCTGGGGAGGGCATTTTCAGGCCGAGAAAAGAGCCAGTACAGAGGTGCTGAGGGAAGGGTGGGCTTGACCATCAGAGCAGCAATCGGGCCAGTGAGGTTGGTGGGGGTGGCGAGGAGGTAAAGAAACTGGGAGAAGTGGTAGGAGGGTCAGATTATAGGGCCTCATGGTCACTGATAGGACTTTGGCTCCTGACCAGAGCCATAATAAGGTCAGATTTAGTGTTTAACAGGATTACTTCACCTGCTATGAAGAGAAATGATTCTGTGTAGGCCAGGGAGAAAACAGAGAAAGCAGTGGGAAGGTTTTATAGTAACCTAGGATGGAGCGGATGATCAGGTGATAGTGATCAAGATTCAGAGAGGCAGGATTCCGAAGTCAAAGCTTTGGACTTGCTGATGGATTACACATGGGGTGTGAGAAAAAGAGAAATGTCAAGGATGACTCCAAGGTCTTTGGCCGGTGCAGCTGGGAGGATGGGGTCGCTATGTACCGTCATAAAAATAGGAAGGTTGATGAGGTGCTTGGCTTTTATGAATGCTAAATTTGAGATACTTACTCTGCATCCGCCAGAGCTGTCAAGCCTGATGGGAGAAATGTGCCTGCATTCAAGGCAGAATTTCTGGCTGGAGATGTAAATTAAGGAGGCTTATCAGCATATCAACAACTATTTCAAGAGGGGAGATAGGATGAGG
Organism: Artibeus jamaicensis; assembly: GCF_021234435.1. Lineage (NCBI taxonomy): Eukaryota > Metazoa > Chordata > Mammalia > Chiroptera > Phyllostomidae > Artibeus > Artibeus jamaicensis. The sequence continues at coordinate 36,965,471 of NW_026521812.1, read as the reverse complement.
TCACCTTGGGAGTGAGTGAAGATGGGGTGGGGGGGTGGTGGTGGTTCTGAGGCCTGAATGGAGGCCACTCTAACATGTGAAAGTTGAGCAGATGAGGAGAAAATTGGCCAAGGGTCTGGAGAAGGAGTGGCTAGTGAGGCAGAAGGGACAGTCTTAAACGTGTGGTGGCTCTGAAGCCAAATGTATAAAACATGTCAAGAAAGGGCAGTGAAGTTGAGCCCTAGAAAGTGCAAGTAGAATGGTGATTTACCAGGAAGTGATTATTGGGGGAAATGAGGAAATGTTTGTCAAAGGCTACAAAGTTGCAGACATGTAGGATAAATAACTCCTGGAGGTCTAATGAGCATGGTGACTTTTGTCATTAATGCTGAATTGTAGACTAGATATGTTCTCAGATAGTAGATCTTAATTGCTGTAATGAAAAGGAAAGGTAACTGTGCGAGGCAATAAATGCATTAGTTAGTTTGGGATCATCATTTTACAATGTACGATACACATATCAAAACATCACTGTGTGTACCTTAAATATATAGTTATTATTTGCCAATTATCTTCAGTAAAGCTGAAATAAAAGAAAAGAAATGGCAAGTGATCAACTGTATCATGTGCTCTTGATCATGTGTGCTCTTTTAATGCCTGAGAATTCCCTGTTTAACACTCAGGATGCCATAAAAAATCTCTAGGAGAGCCATTTGGCAGAGTGCTAGGGACATAGGCCTAACTGAACGGCCTCAAGGTGAAGAGTAAAGCATTGGTGACAAGGAGTATAAATCTTTGAAGCATTTTTGTTGTAAATAAGAGCAGAAAAATGGAGCGGTAGTTGGAGGTGGAAGTGGAATCCAGTGAGGGTTTTTTAAATTATTCTTTGGAATCCAAGCTATACCTGGGAAATTTTGGCATATTTAGGTCTTGCTAAGAATGGTCCTGTAAGGAGGGGAACAACTGATGACCAGGGAGAGGGGTCAGTGGTCGCCGAGATGCGTGTGTGTCGATGAGAGGTGGTGGGCTCTGAAGGACACGTGGAGGGGCCGGCGTTAGATGAGGGTGTGGCCCGTCACCAAAGTAACCACATGGAAGCCGGATTCCAGGTATTGAGGTGCACAGGGTGGTAGGTGTGGTAATTGTGTGAACAGAACTCAGTCTATTGCTGCTTCTGCTTCCTTAGCCCAGGGAAGTAAGTCCATCAGCCGAGAGGGAGGAAGATGAGAGACAATGTTGGGGGTCCGATGGGAAGACGGAACACAGTCATCTGGTACGAAGAGAGTGAATGAACTGTACTGAATGCACTGCTAATTGTTTAAACTTACAATTTTATTTGCACCCACACAAAGCAAATGCCTCTGAGAAGCAAATGTTCTTACTGTTTATGGAGAAGAAAATGTGGCGAGCTGACCTAAGCCTATATGTATATGCTAAGCAGTTAAGTTCTTGTGGTACATAATGGCACAAGATTGGTATGCAAGCCAGCAAAAGTCTGTTGTGGTTGAAGGTAGCGAGAGGAGAAGGAAATGCTGTGGAAACTTCTGGACTGTCGCCCTTAAAGTGGGAACTGACCACCCACGGGCTGTACTTCCTGACAGCTCGTTAGCTGCCCCTGCCTCAATGAAAACTTAAACTACTTGGCATTTACATGTTATGCTGCTGATAACCTGGGGTGCTTTAATGCAAGTGACAGACAATATGATATTAAGCAGGCTCAAAGAGACACAAGGAAGGCTCCATAGCTATGAAGGGGAGGTACTAGGATTTGAACCTAGACACGGCTGACTTCAGGGCGCTCGATTTCCACTTGAGGCTTCCTCGTTCTGCTCATAAGACACAGCTCCTGCACCTGCAACGAGCAGGCAAGCCATGGACAGGATAAGAGTCACACAAGGCGTGATATCAGGATCCGTGTCTCATTCAAATTCCTGCCATCCAAGTCTACGGGGAAAAACATTCACGTTTCTGGCTGGTGTGCAAGGAAGGCTTCAAGGAGGAGGAAGGACTTGCATTGGATTCTGACTGACTTCTGGGACTTCAAAGTACAGAAACAGGAGTCGCATGTTAAGATCAGGGAAGAAAACTTTTCACAGTGGGTTTACTCTAGGAAATGCCAGTGCACAAAGACTTGAATTCTTTCATTTCTGTTCATTTCTATACATTTATGTGCAAAAATTTCTTCTGGTGGGACTTGGAAGATGGTGTTGACATATCTCCTTCTTAATTAAATGTAGCAGTGACTTCCTTCTGTTAAGGAAACATAGTGCCTCTTTCCTTGTTACCCAAGAGACACGGGGCAAAGTTCTGGGAATTGAGCTTCTTTATTTATAATACGGGGATGTTAAAACATTTCTCACAAAGATGCTCTGAGTATTAAATAAAATAGTACATCATAGAGTTCTGTAAAGTGTAAACACCATATAGATTTATCTTAGGTGTTGCTTTTCAATTTCATCCAGTACAACCATGCTTGAGAAAAAGAAAACAGCAACAAATAAGCAACATTTCCTTACGGGTCTTTGCTTGTAGTCCTATGATCTAGTACAGCTGGAGGACCCTTTGTATGTTAATATAGTGGCTCTGAAAGGTTTGAGCCCTATCATTCATGTTAGACATTTCTCCCCATTTATGGAAGCACCGTGCTGTGTCCAGCTCAGCTGCCAGCTGGCCCAGTGGGACACAGAATAGTGATAGGACCCCAGAGCTGTTCTTAATTGACCCAAGGCTTTGAAAATAAAATAATTCAGCTGTATTATTTTTTATTTTCTCTGAAACACAAAAGCTGTGAAGTTTTGGGCTCTCTTTCTTATTATAAGGAAAGTCAAACTGCATAGACTCTTCAGCCAAAAAAATAGGTTTCTCTTCCAGGAACCTGCCACTTGCAGATTAAACACACTCCTTCTTTAGCAACAGGGTCTGTCTTTCGGGGAAACACCTTGCTGCATGGTGCTGATGAGCTGATAGGCAGCATTCTACTCGTGGCATCCCGCCCAGGTTTCTAGGAGGCAGAGAGGCGGCGCGCTATTAACATTGACTGTTGATCTTCTAAAGTTGTCTAAAGAAGTCCCTTCAGTGGCTCAGAAACTTAGTGTTTAGTTCAATCAGTTAAGAGGCTCTCAAAGTCACGATTTATCTCCAAAGAGGATACACATGGTAAATGACCTCTCATTCTCTATAACCAGAAACTTCACAAGTGCATCGGAAGTCAGAGTCCAAATAATATTTTATTTATTCATTTTCTCTCTCTTTTTTCAATATGTCATCATAGCTCTTGTATAATCACTCATTCTTTTCCTTGGGATATTCTCTAAGACTCAGGTGGAGGGTCAGGAAAGGACTGGCCTGATCATGGCAGATTGAAGTCATGACCAGTATAGGTGGAGTGCACCTGGAAAGCTGATAGACTTCAGAGCATACAGAGTTCTGCTCTGCTCGCCCTCACTCATTATGCTGTTCTGGATCAGCTTAGGGATTTTCAGCATAAACCATGACATTCTTTCACCAGGATCTCCGGAAGTGCCTTCTTTTTCTTTTTCACATGACCCCACTGTGTGTTTCCTAGTTCACAAATAATTGCTGACCCACTGGAGCTAATTCCATCCCAGCGGAGGACTGCTAGTCCGTGCCGAACTGCCACGGGCAGGGCGCGAGGGGGATGCGAGGTGAAAGCACCTGGTTGCTTGGTGGCCACACCCTTCCCCCCCTTTCCCTTACTGGCTTCAGCCTGTGGCTGTAACTTGGTCTAAGATGGAAAGAGGGCTGCTTCTCAGACATTCCTGTGCGCATAAACATCCGAGGATCTGGTGAACATTCAGATTGTGCTGCAGTGAGACTCAGGTGGGACCTGGGGTTCGGCATTTCCAACAGGCTCCCCAGTGTTGCAGATGCTGTAGCCAAAGGGCCACACTTTGAGTAGCGAGGAATCAGAGGCTGTATTGGCCAGGGAGGCAGTTAAACATTCCAGTTTGACTCCGACTCCAGTGACAGTACAGGGCCTGCCATGATGTATTACAAAGCAATGCTGTCTCTTCACAGCATTTCCCTGACCTGTCCCCTGGGATCTAGCATAAAACGATTTCATTATATTTATCAAATACTCTCTGCAAAACATATTGCTATAAAAATCAGTTAAGCGTTTGTGACCCACAAAAGTGCTATAATTTTCTAAAGAGTGATATACGAGAAATTTACCAGAGCTATCTGGGTGCACAGGATCTTATAGCCTCTTTCATCCATCAAAGGTTTTCCTCCACAGATGTCAGCCAGGAGGTTATCTGTATAGCAAACACTATGCAAAGCTTTTTGGATCCTTTCTCTGGGACAGGTTGCCTCCATTGACTATGTTATCAATCAGGGCCTAAACCATAGCCGTAATGTTATCTGAGACTCAGAAGTTCAGCCCAGCCACACTCACTGCCGGGGAATTCTGAGTCATGGGATTGCTCTAACATAGACAGCATTGTGCTGGGAAGATTACGAAATCTTATTAGAAAAAGCTCTGCCCCAGATTTGTAGCAGTTAAAATCAGAGTATTTCTTTCACGTACCTTAGGGAAGATGAAAAATATTGGAACCTGTTTATATTTACTCATATGTACTCCCAGGATGCAGAGCCGGCAGCAGGAGCTGTAGCAGCCCTCACTTATTAGTATGAAGTTTCCCTTTGGGGGGTTATTTAAAAATATTTGTGCATATTTCAAATCCCTCAATCTGGTTTGCGGCAAATGGCTGCTTAAGCAGCTTCTTAATTATTTCATTGGAGGTTTTTTTTTGCAGAAGGACGGTTGCAGATATTTGGCACAAAGCTTGGGTTTTTAAGGCATTTTACTACCTCCTGAAGAGATTTCAGGAGAAGAAAAGAGAATCAAGGGGTGTTAAATTATTACTCTCTTTGTGTGGTACAGAGAGAATTGATCGTGGACTTTGGTACAGGAAAGAAGTAGTTGCACAGCTGCATGGTAATAATTTTTATGTGTGTTAAAATTATGTTCTTGCTAGTTTGTCATAATATTCTAGAGTGAAGCTTTGGAAGAATGGCATGGTGATAGTAATAGTAAACGGAATCGCTTGGTAGATATCAGGTCATAAATTATCTCATCAACTTGGGGATAAATTGTAAGCAAAATGATTTTAAATCTATGCTAGATAAATAGAAATAAATAAAAGCAAATGTTATTTTTATAGTAGTGTCAGGTGGGGTCATTGATTGGAGGAGGCAAATGAGTCAGGTGCCAAACTTGGACTTCAGCAAATTTTGATTAGCAAATGTATTCCCAGTCTCTGTTCCTGCCTTCATATGTGAACTGCTAGGAGCAGCTGGAAAGATGTGCATTAAGTGTGGATGGATGCGGGCTCGTGGAATGAATGTGTGGACTGAGGATGTTTGAGATCATGGTCATGCTGGATCACCACCTGCCCAGTGTATTGTTTGCAGCCCTGGGGAAAGTGAGTCGGTATCACATGTTAAGAGAAACTATGGCAGCTGAGTTGAAACAGCTGGGCTATGTACCCATAGACAATCTTAATACTGTCTTTTGTAGTAGTCTAATCGTGCAGCCTGTCACATTTCATTCTGCATATTTATTCATATCTATATGTCTTAGAAGCGTAGGGAAGACCAGTAATAGGTGGTGAGAATGACCTTCAGCATTGCAGGGCTGCCTTCCTACATCGGAAAACACAGTGCAAGCTCTCCCTTCACGTTGTGCATTTTGGGACATGGGACAGGTCATGAAGATAATCAAGTCTTAGAGTTTAGGAAGCAATAAAAAATTGGATTAAAATGCCAGAATTTGTATCCTTCTGATTATGATTATGTTGAGTAATGTTCTCAAAGGACAGATAGTGCTTTCTGGTAAATCAAGTTGTCACAGCAAAATAAGGTTAAATTACATGTATATGTATATATGTGTATGTGCATTTGTGTTTGTGCATATATGTGTGTACACATATACTATACATATATACACCCACACACATATACATTTTATATATACACATACATATGCACAAAGGTGCTGTATATACTTTAGATCTCACATCACATGAGCACTTTTGAAATTATCCCATTGAGAATGATAATCTATGTGGTCCAAGTTCCTGAACTGTGGGAGAAAGGAACATCAGGGAAGGTAAGAATAGATAATACCACTCCAAAGTATCATTAAAAAAACTATCCATAATCTCCACCCAGTGAAGATCATTTTATGGTCACTGCTTTGCCAATAAAAGTTATAGTTATGTGCCTAAACATTTTCAAGGATCTCAGTCCATAGATGTCAGCTTTATATGGAGCACTGAATGGTTGTTGAAAGCACAGTGCTCACCTGCACTCATTTTAAAGAAATGAAATGAAATCTCACAACTTCAAACCATGGACAGAAACCTCTCTCTGGCCGAAGAAAAGACACAAGTTGAGATTAAGCAGACCATGTCCTCAGATAGTCTACCATCTAGTTGAAAGCCTAAAAAAAAAAAAAAAACCAAACCCAAATCAAAACCAAAGAGCAGAGCTTTGGGGTTACATAGTTCAAATAGTTCTGTTTTATAGAAAAGGAATCTCAGAAAGAAAGGCTGTGCCAATTTCCCCAAGTCACTCCAGTGGTAACTGGCTGAACCAAGGTGACGATCCAGGCAGTACGTGTCCTTGAGCCGATGCAGCATCGCCTTCTGCAGAAGCTGTGGCCTATGTATGGGAGGCTTCTTTTAACCTTGTTTTAAAGCTCTGCAGTTCCTTCATGTCGCAACTTGGCCACCTCTATACGCAATTCTTTCTGCGCATGGTGGGGGTGGTGGTGGGAGGCAGGCATGAATTAGCCAATTAACCAAGGTATTACTTGCTTTTCATTAGGAAAGATACCAGGTAGTAAAGGGGGCCATGAACGTAAATGGCAAGGGTGGGGCTGAGTCTAACTGAGGCTGGGGGGGTGGGTAGGAAAGGACTCCTTGAGGAGGTGTCTGTAGGCTGAACATTGATGAAGCATGGGTGGTGGAGTGTGGAGGAATAAGTGAATTCCAGACAGAGGGGTGAGCTGCGCAGCGACCTTGAGCAGGAAGGACACGGCACCTGGGAGGGTCTGAAAAAGGACCCGCATGGCTGGCGTGGAGAGTCTTACGACACAAGGCTTGCAAGGCCAGGCGGAAAGGGTCAGACAAGGCCTTGACTATGTTAAAGAACTTTATGTTTATTCTGAAGAACAGTGAACTCTTGACACTCATTGAAGAGCATTTTGATCTCTGTCCACATAGTAAATACTGTGTCAGGAGAGGAAAAAGTTGAGGTTTAAGTATCTAATTTTCCTTTGGAATGTAGATGGGAGCTTTCTTTTTTCACCCTGATGGTCTCAGACAAGTGTCAGCATCCTTTTGAAGCAAGGTGTGAAGCTGGCACTTCCCATTATCCTGACAGAGCAGAGTGGCCAAGTCTTGTGAGGGGCAAGATGTTAGAGATCAGACTCCGTGCTCTCTGGCGAGGGGCTCTCTGCCACCTGTCACCTGAGAATTGTGGCTTGCCTCTCCCCCCATCTCACATTTGAAATCTTGTATAACAAGGTTTACTTTCACACACTAAATCTTTTATTTTCCACGAGTTTAGAGAATCATTCTGTCAATGACTAAATAGAAGTCCCCAACTCATAAACTTTCATTTTGCCAAGTTTATATATTAGAAGGCAGGGGGCCTTGGACTTACCCTTCAGTCACTGAGTGAGATGCTTTCCCTGGTGCCTGAGTCTGTGCTCTGGGCTCTGCCCTTGCCCCGGAGGTGAGGTTACAAAGGGCAGATCTGTCCTGGGAAGCCCAGTCACATTAACAACCCAGTGTTCTGAGCCTGGGGAAAATCCACAGTGCAGCTCAGAACGAAGGAAAGAACAGACTTCCTTCCCTGTCTGGGTGTGATTTTGAGAGAGGTGCATTTTTAGGTCAGATTAGAGCAATAGAAAGAAATCCTACCTGGGTGTGAAGAGGGAGAGAAGCAAGGATAAGTAAAAACTCTGTTACTGAAGTGGGTCTGCAGAGTAGGACCTGCAAGTCGGCAGCTGGTGGCTGGCAAGCAGGACGCAAGACAGCAGGCTTTTCTTGTTTTCCAGCTTTTCAGAATGGACGAGAAAACTGAGAGCGTGCAGGTAACTGGGGGTCTCTGTCTTTCTGCCTCTGTCTCTGAAACTTGTTTAAGAAGGAAGGAAGGAAGGAAGGAAGGAAGGAAGGAAGGAAGGAAGGAAGGAAGGAAGGAAGGAAGGAAGGGAGGGAGGGAGGGAGGAAGGAAGGAAGGAAGGAAGGAAGGAAGGAAGGGAGGAAGGAAGGAAGGAAGGGTGGGAGGGAGGAAAGAAAGAAAGAAAGAAAGAAAAGAAAAGAAAAAAGAGGAAAGATAGAAGCAGTGTTTACCATTTCTAGAAGACAGAAGCAAATGCCACAGCAATGAAATAAAAAGCAGCAAAAATCACCAAGCAGGGCTCCAACTTTGGCCCCAGCCCTGCTCGGAGAAAAAGCCAGGGCAGAAGTGACAGTAGCAGGTGTGTCAGAAAGCAGGGAACAACCCAGTGCAGAGCCACTGCAGGGCCCCTGGGGTGCTCTCAGGGGGCAGGAGAACCTCACCAATCACCCCCAGTCCTTAGAGTCTGAGAATAGAGCCTGCAGCTGAACAAATAAGCTCAATCTCAGAAATAAGAATCTAGGTTCCTTGAGAGCAGAGACTGTCGTGTGTCCTAGAATTCCAGGAGCCTCTTTTTGCCCAACTGTAGACTGCACCCTTAGTTGATGAAGGGAAGCATGAGACTCAGAGACAGCAGGGAGCCTCCAGAGCCATGGAGGGGCCAAGAGGCAGTGGGCTGGACTGACTTAGAGAGGCGTGACGAGGAGGTGGGTGAGAGAGGGTGCGCTCTCTTCCCAGAGGCCTGGGGGATCTCAGTTCCCCAGGTTGGGGGAGCTAGCTGTTAAGTAGGAATCACCTGTAAATATACTGGGAAATAACAATGGATAGTTTGCTGTCCCCCAAAGGCACAATATTCTGGAAGTTTGAATACCCTAAGTACAGTTACTGAAGTTACCAGGCTGATGGATGGCCTGTTTGGGTACCTCATTTTAACATTTGCACTAAGAGAGCAGGCTTTGTGACAAGCACACTACACAGCCAATTGTCAGTCCTATGGGGTGTTGCCAAAAAAGAAGAAAGAAAGGAAGAAAGAAAGAGGTCCTTGATCAAATGCCTTAGGACAAGAAGTGGTCCACACCATTCCTTTGGAGTTACATCATCTGAACAGTGTAGAAAAAAACCCTTTAGATTCAGTCAACAGGCTTCGTTTTGTTTAACCCAGTGGCTCCTAAGTTGGAATGGGCACAGAACTCATTGCCATATAGCAAATATTTCCTGCATGTTGGAAAATGCTCCTGTGGGGGTTGCTTGGAAAAGAAGATGGGAATTTTTGTGTGTTTGGGGTAGCGCACAGAAGCACAGGCAGTTGAAATTTTTCCCTCCGTAACTGGAACAACCTCTGGAGCATATGCCGAAGTGGCTCACTTCCTCTATCTGGACCTAGAGTCATATTAAACCCAGCAAAATCTGTCACTTTGGTCTTCCTGACAGCAAATGAACTAAGGACAACTGCTTCACTGTCCTGTGTCCCGTAAATCACCTGCCCTCTTGTACTCCTTTCCTTAGAAGTGCGTGCAGGGAATGATAGGTGGGTCTCATTTAATGAACTTAATAGGGGTTTGTTGTCGTTAAGCAGAATTAGCATTTCCTATTTTCAAGCATAAGTCCTGCTTTGCTATTCCAACCTGCAAGTCCTGGAGAAGTCAAATGGCATTCTCGGCATTTACAGGTGCAAAAAGCAGGGCACAGAGAGATTGAGAGGATAACAGGGCTCCTAGCAGGGCACGTCCTCTCTTGTGTTGCTCGAAAATGGGCTGTTGCCCAGACAGCTCGCAGGATAGGGTCTTGACCAGAGAGTAATATAGCTGAGCCTGCTTCTTGAACCAAGTCTCCGCTCCCAGCTGGGTTTGCTGGCTTTGCAGTGATTTGTCAGGAGCAGCTTCTGTTTTCTGTACTGTGGTCTTCGCGTCTCAGAAGGCCTATTGAAATAAATGGAGACATTTATCCACTAGGTGGTGCTACATCCTTTGTTCTCTGATGGATGCTTTTTTTCCCCCAAACTAAAAAGAATTTGGTTGGGGTGGAAACTCAGCAAGGAGAGTATACCTTCTTCATTTCTCTCACCTTGTTACGAGAATGACAGTATTTTGATTGAAAAATGTATAGAGAATGGGCTTGTTTTCATACTAGCAATGAGAGCTATGGTGCACGAGGACGTCCTGTGGAAATCGGCGCGTAGCTGAGCGGAATCAGACTGCCTCACCGGATTAGTTCCCTGACTTGCTAGATCCATAGAAAATGGGAAGTTATTTAACCTATTAGGTATTTCACTTCTTTTCGCTTTCTTTACCTGTTAAACAGTTGCTCTGTAAGGTTGTTTCTGGAGTAGATGAAACCTATGTGAGGTACAAAGCTGGGACATAATAAGCCCTCCGTAAGTGTGAGTGTTGCTATTCAAATTTTTATTTTTCATGGACTCGTCCACTGACAGGAAGCTTTATGTTTTCGTGTGAAGGTGGGAAATTCAGCAGGATTTGGGTTTCTGATTGGACGGCCTGGGTTCTTTTGCTTCTCTTAGGTTTCTGCACTCTCTCAACCTTCTTCACCTTTGGCATGATCTCTCTTTTTCCCGAAAACAGTGTTCCTCAAACTTCCATGTCAGCAAAGCACCTGGAGGGCTTGTTAAAACTCGGATTGCTGGAGAGTCTGGAAGAGTTTCTGACTCAGCAGGTCTGGGCTGAGGCATTTCTGAACGTGCATTTCTAACCAACACCCAGGCGGTGCGGACGCTGCCGGCGCAGGCCCGCGTCCATCGCCCTAGAAAGAATTGTTCCCAGCCTGGCGTTACCATTACCGTCCACGGCAGGCCTTGAACGGCAGGGTAGCCTGGGACTAAAGGCAGGACTGGAAGGGTTTTTTTAAATGCTGCTACCGTCCAGGCTGGCTCCCTTTCTCGGCTTGTCCTGATATCTAATAGACACATTTGTTTCCTTAAAAAAAAAAAAAGAAAGAAAGATCAGTCTCATTTATCAGCAACTCCTTGTCATCTCTTATCACCACCTGTCCCTCCTAGAGTTTTGGTCTGACGCACACTGGACAAACTCAGGACTTCTCAGCTGATTGCTCTAGGGGGTCAACAGTTGGGCAAGATATAGCAGGTGATTCTTCCATATTGAAAATGACCTTCAGCACCATGTGGTTGTGATCACATGCACTGGCTGAATGAGTAAATACTCCAGCAAAGGCAGGAGGAGACTTTCCAATTGCCAGCTGTGTGACCACAGGAGAGTCACTTTGTAACCAAAACGTGGCTTACAAATATTAGATATTATTGGCATTTGCAGCCACATATCGATTAGTATGACATATTCTTTTAGGTTGAACTGTATGAAATTGCCTCTCTTTGACCATTTTTGATTTATAGAAATGGCATCTTTATATGGCTCAACCGAATACAGTTTCTGTATTTTAAATTAGGCATATGTATGATGAAATTATTTTTCCAATATGCTTAATTCTAGGAAATACATCCCTGCTTCTCTCCCTCTCTCCTCACATACAAATGTTGAGGGAATAATTAAAAAATAAGTCTGATATTGGCACTGTAAAAATACAGTTTTATTTCTATCTAAGATGATACTTCATCACTATTTTCTCACTGGAAGAATGATTCTCCTTCACTCGAAAGCAACTGGCAGATGTTCCCTGCTGTGCTGGCTCTTGGTTTTCCAGGGATGCTGTAATGTTGCAATTCCACTGTGCAGAATTCTTTTCTCAGTCTTCCCACCCCCTGCTCCAGATACTGCCTCTACCCCCACTCCTCCTATTCAAAGGGCGTGTTAATCTTTGTTTAATCTTCTGAAGTACTATCCACACCCTTTTCCTACTTCTTTCTCTCTCTCGCTTTATAATTACAACTAACGAGTTTAGGCAGTGAGGTTAGCCTTGCTACTGTATGACGTTCTTATTTTAGTTATGCAGGTACCAGTGTGAACGTGTCAAGCTCATCAGCTGCTGAATCCTAGAACTTTTGGTGCTAGAAAGTCAATAAGACACTCTTCTGGAGAAGGAAATGTCTTACTAGTCAATAATCACTCAATAAATACTTATTGAGCATTGCTATAGCTGAAGAGGCTCTGGTCACTTGGAATAGGTTTATTAACTCATTATTGCAATGGACAGCGGTTTTGTTAGGAGGAGAGGTTACAAAAAGGAGAATAGTAATTGCCAAGTGGTGTGGAAGGAGATCTCTAAGGAGACAGTGGGCTCAGAAGGACATAGAAAGGTACAGAGTAGGACAAATTTCGCCTATTTTATAATTTTGTTTCATTTGACCATGTACAAAGATAAAAATTGCTGAAGGTCCAATTAGCAATATAATAACTTGATGTTTTAAACCAAGATATTTATTATGAAAATCTTCGTACAAGGGTGGGCATGAATATTTCCACTGTTCAGTCACTGGGTGACTTTGGGCAAGTTACTTAGCTTCTCGGTGCCTCAGGTGCCTCAAGTTCCTCATCTGTAAAAATGGAAATGACAGTAATTACTACTTTATAAGGTTGTTGTGAGGGTAACTCAAGTTAATGTCTCTAAAGTGCTTAGAATGATGGCAAATTGTAAATATTAGGTATTTTTAGTTTCAAGGAATGTCCTAGAAAGTGCTGAATTATACGAGTATTGGTAGCATATTAACAGTAGCTGCAGTCTCCTTAGGAGCTCTTACAACCCTGGCATTTTTAAAGGTCTTCTATTTTTTTTTTTTTGGTAAATATTCAGTTTGAAATGTTTTTGAGATTATTATTTCTTTTAAAAATCATTCAATACTCTAATCCAGTGGGTTTATTATCAGTTAAGTTCTTTTTTCTCCCTTGATGTTTAGACTAAAACTTCTCTCTTCTAAATTCCAGTCTATTTTTCCTCATTAACATCCTTTTACTGTGCTGGTGACTTTTTTCTTTCTTCATGTTTACCTCTTCCTGATATTTACAGAAGCACAAAAGAGAATTCGTGGACTTGGGCAAACTCCTCAGAGAGAACCGCCCGGGGGATCTTTGCAGAGTTTCCGTGGTTACACAGTCCGCAGGTGGCACCTGCAGAGAGAGGGCCACGGGGGGCTCTGGGAATAACCCAGGAAGAAAAGCAGGGAAAAAGCAAAGCCACCATTGTGGATTACGGAGAATGGGGTTCTAGCCTTTCTTTCGAGTTTCCTCAAGAGCTTTAAATGATGAGGTAAACTCGTGAAGAACCACCCAGTCTTCAGTGTGTATATTGTCACGTTCAGAACTGGGCTGGGGGGGGGGGGTAGTTACAGCCACGGTTCCCCAGGGATTTCCCAGTGGGAGGAGGGGCTTCTCGTAGGTCCTAAGCTCGGTTAGGTTATTTGTGCGTGCTGGGACTTTATTTCATGCTTTGACATTTTGTGATTATTTTATTTAGTTATTGTATTAGTGAGAACTGGGGAAAAAAAACCTTTAGGTTTATTTGTATTTTCTTTGCATTTTATGCCGTGGTTCAATTCTGGAGCCTTTAAACCCCAACGTGATATCTAGACCTCAGCATTTATCTTTATGAGACAAAGTACGAGTTTTTGTAATTTTTCCACATTTCATACAGTTTATCAGAATATTTATTTCAAGATGTCATGTTCAGAGTTTAGTTAGGTCAAGTTTTAGCATCTATTAAAATTTATGTTTTGATTACTTTTCTTAAAATAAATTTTTTTCCTCATCTTTGATACCTTCAACGGAGGGAAAAGGTAGCACCATTTTTATTCTGTTACAATATTGACTGTTTTTATAGTAAAAATTTTGAAGAAATCCAAAATCAGAAATTATGCAAGAGTTGTGAAACTGGATACAAAAGCTACATGTTGATTTATTCGAGCAAAAATCATAATAAGCAAAGGAATAGACTTAGTTCACAGTTTTTATTCTAGCTTTCCTAACAGGTTTTAGCCTCAAGACCCCTCTGAGGTGGTGGCTAAGATATGACATTAAAATAATTCAATTTGAAATTATAAGATTTCATTTTCTACTCCCCATTCTTTCATTTTCTTCTGTTTTATATTTAAGGCAAGTGTGAGCATATGAGTATGTGAATTGAAGTTAGTGCAAAAAGGACACAAAAAAATATCATCTTGGCTCAGCCAGCCAATAGCTCGAAGGCAAGGGTCCCTGGCCTCTCTGCTCTTGACCTGAAGACTTGTGATCCACTAGACCTACGGAGAAGGCCAGCAGGCTACCGAGTGATGGGTTTGAGTGCTGGTGGTGATGCTGTGATAGTGGTGGGGTGACAGCACAGGGTCTGAGGACACAATGCCCACCGGCATCACGGAGGAGCTGGGCACCCAGTAAACTTCATATCCACAGCGTTTGCAAAGCGGGTGGGCACACCACCTTCCTATTATCCTGTCCTCCATTTACATGGCCCAGGCCAGGGTTTGAGTTCACATATGTCTCGGTGAGGTGCCAGATCAATCGACAAATCCTAGCTGGTGGGACGTTTGAGTTCTGATAAACCTGAATGCAAAGAAAGAGATATTTAGTCTTGCTTAACTACCTCCAGGATCTTTTGGCCTAAAAATGGGATTAGGGCATCAGGCAAAGGTAGGCAAATGGTTGAAGGGGAAATTGTGGCCTTGGCCTTGGGATATGGTTTGTTTGTTTAACTGCCTTTTGTAAAATATTGAACAACATTGTAATCAAGATTTTAATACTACTGAAACAAGACAGCCATATCATTATTTCTGTGCAAGGAAGAACTGACACCTAGAGAACTTCAGCTCATTGCTCAGGGTCACAAACAGCAGAGCAGACAAGATCACACTTGGAAATCCCTCTCACCTTGTAACCTAATCTATTCTTTCAGTCTGCAGGCATCCCTTTCAGTGTCTCATGAGAAGAAAAAAAACATTTTCTGAATTTACTATAAGGTTGAAATAGACTTGATTGTCTAAAATATTCTTTCCTAGAAGACCTACAACATTAGAACGAATGTTAAACATTTCTACATTCTAATTGTGAAGTGCTAATGTCATGCATTAGCATTTAGCCTCAAGAAATTCTTACTTTGGGTGCCAAATTAAACTAATTTACACTCACTCACTAACTAAACATTTTCTTAGCATGACACAATGCTCCGATTTCTACCATAATATTATACTTTACACTTTTTCTACTATTTTACAAAATTGTGGGAGGAGTGATATATTTCAAGTTTTGAACAATACGTCTTCATGGCCTCCTGGAGGATTGTGATAGAAAGACCCTAAAGATACTAATGTTAACTGTCAGATGATATTATAAACTGTCCCAGTGAATGGTGTAACCTGCTGTGTTGAATGTTATTGCTATGAGGAACATTCAGGAACATGAAGATACTGTAACTTTCCCTAAGAATTTGTCTGTGTCATTATTACTAATCCCTCAATCCAGTTAGAGGCTCTATGCAATGTTTTTTAGACAAAAGTGTCACAGAAAAATCAACCAAGTTACATATAATACAGGGAGAAGTTCTATATAAGTTGGTTGTTGGATGATCACTCAAAGTCTTTAGTTAAGCAGATTCTCATCTAGAATAAGTATTCCACCCTATCATCTTACGTATTCTCAGAATAAGTCACAGCCAGACTGTTTCTGCTTTAATTTGAGCATCTGAGGTTCATCTACAAACTTTAGGAGGTGACTCAGGTGAAGTACTAGATTGTGACTTTCATTATGAACTGGTGCTGGCCATTCCCCTGGAAAGCCCAGGTCTTTCTTGGTGATGAGTCAGGAGAGGGTCAAAGGACCTTTCAGGATGAGGAGTTACCTGCCTGAGCCCTACCTTAGTCACTGACTACTGGTCTTGGCACACAGGATGTTTCATCAGCTGCAGGAAGTAGAGTGTATTTTTGACAGATATCCTCTAGAAATCAGATCCCCAAGTCCTCTCTGTCCTTGGGTGGTTCGAGCCGCACACACTCTCTGCCTTTGCTCTGTGCAGTCCTGGGCCCCCGCCACTCCTATGATAAAGGCAGTGGGGAACGTCTCACCTAACTTGGTAATTTGAGCTTTTGTCCCATTTTCCAGGCAAGATTTCAAACTTTTAATTACCCACTTAGTAAAACCCAGATGTCCCATTTCAAAGTCCTATTCCCATGAGGGAATTTTCATTTCCAAGCAATCGTTGGATGAAATCCTAGAGTTTTACTGCATCCCATTTCCAGGGCTTTGCTTCACTTTTTTTCCCTGAGTAAATAGGACCCGAAACTTCTAATTCTGAAAACCTATTTTAGATAGAATTTGGAGTACAGCACAATCCACTACATTGAGACTTTCCATCTAAACTATAACTGGTTCTTTTCAAAGTATTTCTTAGCATGCATTTGGTTCATAAACCTTCTTGGGGTGCTAAGAGGATAAGCGACTTTCAATTTGAAAATACATTACAAAGTGTTTCATCTCTTAAAGTTTAAGGAATACCCTAGTCAAGGTCTTACAACATTTACCTGACAGGGGTTTAGATAAAGGGATTCATCACTGGGTTGGAAAAAGGCCAGAGCAAGATGGCTCTTGGACCAATTTACTGAGGCAATGTGTACTGGCGGAAAAGTGTGGGTCTTATGTGACCTTGTTTACATGGGATATTTCCACAGCTGTGCTAGCTGACAGTCTCAGCTTCAGCTGCCCTCTCCATCGCCCGAGTTGGCTGGTCTAATCACCTGTTGATGGCATGCTACATCGAACAGCCAATTTCTAATATCAGGAAAAGGTACATCAGAATTTAAACTGGTTATATTGATGTGCAGGAAAAAATAACAGTGGAAGGATTTAACTTGATAATCACATTGAGATTTATTTGTTTATTTGCTTTGGAAATATTGTTTATTTAACATGGATCTTCTGTCTGTGTGTTTCTACAGATGGATAAACAGGGTTCTAGAGAGATACTCCCCTCCCCTTCTTCCCCCCTCTCTTCCTCTTTCAGAAGAACCTCCCTTAAGCAATCCTGAGCCTCCCGTGACTCTAGATGTATATATAAACATAAATAGATGTATACATGGACCTTCTCTTTCTCATTCTTACACATAGCCTTCTAGTGAAAATAATTTTAGAGCATAACACAGCATATGTTATGGACTGTAACACACTGTAAATGATGGACTGTTTCACCTGAATTGCTTTTCTAACAGAGGGTATAGCATTTGTATCAACTGAGTTGCACATTTAGATAAACAGTATTGAAATAACCACAATAGTGAGAGTAGAAACTCTATTTGTTCAGAACCTATGACACATGGCACAACCATCTCATTTAATACTTACAACTGCCATAGGAAAAGGTACCATTTTTATCCCATTTTGTTAAAGAGGAAATGGAAGTTTAGAGCAGTTAAGTAAGAGGTTTAGGGTCACCCAACTGGAAGATGTGGACTCCAGATTCAAACACACGTTTTCCTGACCCCAACACCCCACACTTCACACCTGTTCTAGATGCCTTCCCTGCCCCGAGTTTCCTCAGAACACAGTTCTAAGGAAGTTCTAAGGAACTGCAGAACACAGTTCCTAACTAAGTTTGCATGAGCACTGCCTTCTCTGGCCCCTAAATAGAAGAGCCTGAGTGCATCCACGGGCCGATACAGGTGCTTCTGCCCATGCTCCTTCCAGGCCTGTGTCAAAAAATACCACCTCCCTCCCTGTGAGGCATTCAGCCACCTGCCAGGGCATCTGAATTTGTTGCCCCCTCATACCTTCATGTGAGAGCTGCCTGCTGTGGCATCCTGAGTCTCCTGAGTCTGGCCTTTTTAGAAAAACATGTAGGTTTTGCTTGTTTGTGTTGTTTCTGTTTGGTTGCTTGGTTTATTGTGCTTTTCTGATCTGAGCAAGGCAGCTGGACCACAGCAGGACTCCCTGGGGCTGCGCCCTGATTCCATCACTCCCCACTCTCGCCTCCCCACCCGGTTTCTGAGTGCCTGTATTTGTTCTGTGCCTCATTCACTCAACTGGTTTACGTTTGTAGCTTATTTCTGTCTTTCTCCCTTTCTACCATTTAAACAAATTGTATTAGACCTCTAAAATTACATGTAACTTCTACTCCCAAAGCTTAAGCCAGGCTTGTATTTTAGTGTCATATGCACACTTTGTATATTTTAACTTGGCAAAAATAGGATTTTTTTCCTGTTCCATTAAAATATTCAACATAAAATATTACAGACTTTAGAAAGGCTTAGGGAATAACATAAACACTTGGATACTTATCACCCAGTTTTGTAAAAATCTTGACATTTTGCCATATATACATACATCTTTTATTTCTGAACTCTGTTTTATCCCATTGATCTATGTGTCTGTTTTTATGCCAATACCACACCGTTTTGATCACATAGCTTTGGAACATAATTTGCAATATGTAGGCCTCTAGATGTTTGCCAATTCTGAAGCTTCAGGCTAAACAAATAGACTGGTTGTGTCTCATTTGGCTCTTTATGGCCCGGGGGTGATAGCTTGCCAAGAACTGTCTCTCCACAGTTACTGTCCAGTGGGGCCTGGAGCAAGCCCTTTGGCCATCCCAGGCAGGCAGTCAAGGGTGGCCCCTGTGCTGTGGCCTCAAGGGTGTGTGTAAAACTCTTTCCCCCTGATATCAGCACTCCCCAGGGCAGCGGAGGTGATTCTCACTCAAGGATACAGCGCACATGTGCTCTGAGGTCTCTGGAAAGCGTTACAATCAGCCTCCAAAAGTGTTTAACCAGAAGTCTGCCTCCCGGGCGGGAGCCATGATCATAAACTAATAGGCCACTTTGCCAGAAACACTGAGCTCCTGGGAGCGCTGCCTCTGGCTGTGTCCTGGAGGTGCTGACCATTTAAGAACTATTTCTCTGCGGGTTACAGTCCTGTGGGGCCCACGGCAACACTGGGAGAGACAACGGCACTGTCTACCATAGTGAGGACGGGAGGGGTGTCGCTGGTGGCAGCTAGCAGCAAAAGCTCGGGCAGTAGAAGTGTGTCAAAGCTCCATCCAGGAGATATTAGTGTTCTGGAGCACGGCAAAAAAACCCTGTAGTCTAAAAAAAATGCCACCGGGAAAAGCAAGGTGGTGAGTGTGAAGATGGCACCTGTCAGTCACCATCCCAGACAGCATCCAGCAGGCCCCAAATTTTTGTCAAACCAAATCACCTCTCAGGCTGGTGCTCTGTGCACCAGTAGATGGCCTCACCCACACCAAGTCTCGGCGCCCCTCCGTTGGTGCCCCAGGCTGGGCCCGGCCCGGCGGGGCCTTGTAGTGCGCACCGGTGCTCAGGTTGCGCTCCAGCCAGGGTTCTTGCCAGTGGTTTTCAAAGCTAGATTATCTGGGTGCAGGTCTTAAAAGTTGGGGCGCCCCGTGGGAAGTTCAAACCCTTTGCTCCTCAAGGAGCAGCTGGGGTTTCAGCTTCCTCCAGACTGCGGGCAGAGCAAAGCGATGAGCTGGTGGGGTTTGTGGTAAGATTGTAAGATTTTGCCGGGGCTTCTGTTGCCTGCGTCCATGTAGATTTTCCCTTGTTTGCCCAATTATAAGGAGTCAGGTGTCACCAGCCACCAGTTTTTAGGTTTTTTTTCCCTAAAGGAAGTTGTTCCATGTGTATCTGTAGATTGTGTAGGTGTGTTGACATGAGGAGGTGAGCACGGGATCCTCTTCTGTCACTGTCGTCTGTCACTGAGATTTAAATTAAAGCACAAATCATTAAAACTTCTACTTCCCTGTGGTCTTTACACAACTTAGAGTTGAGGGACTGTGCTTGGTAAGGGCAATTTCAGGCCAGCATGCAGACTGTGACCTTTCTGGGTAAGAAGTGATGTTTTATTTACATTTTACTCTCTTTAAGGTGCTTGCACAGGCACACAGGATCAAAACGACCTTATTCCCCACAAGTGGAAAAGACACACATATAAAGACCTTGCAAGAGCTGGCAGAACCACAGGCTCTAACGTTCAGAGTCATCATCCACGTTGATTTGTGGAGTGGTGTCCCTGGGAGCACGGAGGGCTGGAGTGGCAGTGTGGAGGCTTACACGGCTCCAGAGGGCTTGCCCACTGCTCTAACCCCCCAGCTTGCATTTCTGATTTCTTCACCTACTTCTCTGCCAGCACTCAGCCTCGGCCACTTGAGCCTTCTTGCTGGTATCTGGACCCATCCAAGTGTTCTGGCCTCAGGGACTTTGTTTTTCCCGTTCCCCTGGCCCTCCTGTTTGACACCGCAGTGACCCCACACTTTCTGTCCTTGTCCTTTATTTTTCATCGTTTGTCACTAGTTCACATGTTATACCTGCAGTTTCTCTTGTCTATCTTCTGGTCTTTCCCTCCACCTCCATGTCTATGAGTGCAGTTATTTTGGTCTGCTTTGTTAGTTTCCTAATGCTGTAGCCCTGGCACCTAGACTCAGGTCTAGCACATAGTATGTGCTTCCCAAATATTTCATGAATAAATGAATGAATGGAAAACTTTTCAATGTATTATTAAAGATAGCTCAGAGTTACTAGTAAAATAAGGGAGCCTTGATCTTCTCTGTACTCTGTATTTTAAAAAGCCAGGAAACTCGATGATTTTGCTCCTTTCAGTGGTGAGTGAGTCATGTAACATGTTCCATGCACAGTAGGTAGGGCTCTGATTCAGAATGGGAAGTTCCATCTCTACACGTGAAACCCAACTGACCCTTACAGTTTCTGACCCTTACGGAAACCTGCCAGTCTTCCCTTATTTATCAAAGGGCATATGTGTTGATATGGAAGCTTGAAACAAGAGTAACTTCGGTTGGTGTGGCAGCTTAAGAGTCAACAGCTTAATGCCATGGCTTTTATGAAAAGTAAGATTTAATATTAGAGAGACAATATCAATTTCTCATTTATGTCCCAGATCTAGCTGTCTTGATTCCTTTGATCCCAAGCTTTGTTTGCCTTTCTGCTACTGCACATGAATTTATACCAGCTCACTTTACGGAATATGTTTGCCTTCTCCTGGAATATTGCTTTTGTTTTCACATGAAAACAATATGAGGCTTCCTATTCAGTCCATTTGATAGTATAGCAGTGTTTGTCCAGATTTTAAAAGAACTCATGATTTGTAAGACAAATGTAGTTATTCAGAAAACATGTTATTTTCTCATGTAACATGTCATTTTCTCATTTTATTTGCAGCATATTTTCTGTTAGGCATATTTGAAATAATTGATAACATGTGTAAGAAGTTATATATAACATTGTATGACTGTTCAATGTGTCTTAGTTGTGAATATCCAATATTTCACAACTAGGGAAGGGTATCCAATACCCTAGTTATTCTAGGGCAGTGACTTTTTAAATTCATAGTTAAGCATCAAGGACATATATATGCCATGAAATTGATAAATGCATACATATATAAAAGTGCAAATATGGTTTACACTGTCATTTTTGTAAGACATATTAGCTTCTCAAGCTGATATCTGACACTGTCTCATTTATCCTGCTGTAGAAATTGAACACTACTTGTATGATTAGCTACTGTGGTGATGGTTGCTATTAAGGAACATGGTGTTTGGGTCTGGCTCGCAGATTCTCCAGACACTGACAGCGGAATGGGCTGGCCACCGTTAGGTGGTGTATGCTCTGTTCTTAATCTACACGAGTTTGTATCATTTCTCTAATTGTCCAGTTGGTTTGAGATTGCCAGCTGGTTTTGTTTAATGAACCAAAGCAAGTGAATTTGTGTACAGAAGACAGAAAGAATTATAACTCAGATGGTTGCTTTTAGGTTAGTACAAGCTAAAATAGAAATACATAATCTTGTTATTTTGATGCAACATTAATCCCTTCCATATTGAGGGGGATGAAGTACCTAATTAAAATTCCAACATTTCTTACCCCCTTTTTAATCTTCCTATACACTAGTAAAAATCTACAGAACCATGAGTAAAATATTTTAACTTCCACAAACTGTGGAAATTCATCAAAAACATCTTCAATGTAACTAAGTACTGATAGAGGCAAGAAATAAATGGTGTTTACCTCCCCTTGTTTTACTGATTTTTCAGGAATGGAAAGCACCTAGCCCTCCCCTACCCTGAAGTTGAGGAGCCTAAAATGTGTCACTATTTCTGTTGTTTTAAAAATATTTTTATTTAAATGTTTTTTCTTTTCTCTACTTATTTAATAAGCAAAAAATACAGCACCTACTATGTGACCAGAGTGTTCTAAGTGCTTCAGGAATATTTGCTCTTCTTTTTCTTATGTGTCTTTTTGTCTCTTCTTATTGCTCTGTTTCAATTACATTTATGTATTGTCAACTTCTGAACAAAAATCTTTCAGCATCATACAAATTCAAATGTAGCAGCAGTTTCTCATAGGATATATACACAGTTCAATGATGAAAAGGTATCTCTATGTAAGGATGGTGGGAAGTTCAATGGGATGTTTGGATGTCAAAGAAACCCACTGATCCATACACACACTTTATATTTTGGTAAAATTAGGCCTTTTCTTTTCCCATCTGAACCCCTCCATGCAGATTCCCCTGCAAGCTGAAAAGGTCTGTTAGTAAAATGAGGTTGGAGAAACAGCCACCTCCAATAAGCTTCCATCCTAAAAAGCTGGGTGCGTGCTTGCTGATTACATGATTCTACAATCAAAAGAACTGTTTGTAGTATGGCATTTCCTGAAAAAGTTAAACATTGAATTACCATATGATCTATCAATTCCATTTTGGGGTATGTACCCCCCAAAATTGGGAGTAAGGTCTCAAACAGATATTTGTACAGCAATTTTCATGACAGCGTTATTCACAACAGCCAATAGGTAGAAGCCAGCTCATGCCCATTGATAGAAGAATGGATAAACAAAATGTGGTGGTATATTACTCAGCCCTGTAAAAGGAGGAAGTCCTGACATGCTGTAACATGGATGAAATTTGAAGACATTGTACTCAATTGAATCAGCCAGTCCCCAAAGAACAAATACTGTACAGTTTCACTAATATGAAGTACCTAGAGCAGTCAGACTCATAGAGACAGAAATCAAAATGGCGGCTGCTGGGAGCTGGGAGGGAGGGGAATGTGAAGTTATTGTCTAATGAGTTCAGAGTTTGAGTTTGGGAAGATGGACAAGTTCTGGAGGTGTTAAGTAGTTGGTGTTTGACAATGTCTATGTACATAATGGCAATGAACTATCCACTTAAAATGATTAAAATGGTACATGTTATGACATATGTTTTACCACAATAAAGAAGGAAAGAAATCTGTTTTCACCCAGCATTTACTAGTTTATTTGATTATAGAATATAATCCCCCTTTTTCAAGGAAACAAAGTTTTGGGGGAAAGAATCAGAACACAGTTGAGAAAAACCTGGTCTATACACTCAGGGTTGAGTTCAACCAATGTGAGCTGTACTGATATTACTTCTATATCCAAAGCAGTTCTGTCCCTCTTTTGTACATACAGGAGTTAAAACCCCTTTGCTTGTACTCAAGCCTACCTGATGTCTGACCACACCTGTATAATTATGTTCTCAACTTGAAGAGTGGCCTCAACTGAAGACAAATGTGGTAGTTTATACAACTTGATGATGGTGAAATGAAGAAGAAGTAGGTAAAGACAGTGAAGAAGTTTTAATATGGGTACATGAAGGGGGGGTGCTGCTATCACACCAAAAGGCCTACAGGGGGCAGCAGTTTGGGAGAGCAGGGGATAAAGAAACTGGCTTCGGTCATGTTGATAACACATCCTTCTAGTGATGGTAGATCCACAAGAGAACGGATAAGTATGGCTAGTGTTATAGAACACAAGGAACTTTGGGATCGTGAGGAAAACAGAAGGGGTTGATCTTGGAAAAAACGGAGGGGGGGTCCTTTCACACTCAGGTGAGAGTTATCGAAGCTCCCGTTTCTAAGGTGAAGTCACAGCCAATGGGAGGGAGGATCTGGAAGTAGCACAGAAACAAAACCTGGTCAGCGTGCCTAGATGGCTTCCTCTTATTCTGAGCCATGTTCTGTTTTTGAAGGTTTTTTTTTTTTTTCATTTTGAGATATTCAGTTTCAAGAATACAATTTAAGGGCTTTAATTATATCTGATATTATGGAGACCATCAAAGAAATTAGGACAATGATTTAAAAAACATTCCTCTGGCTTCATTCCCTCATACTGAAAGCTATACCAAACAATTAGTGTTCAGATGTTAGGAGTAAAGAACACAGGAGTTTATTGTAAGAGGACAAAAGGCAGCTCTAGCTGGAATAAAATACCTTAAATGCCCTCGCCTTGCACCAAGTGAGTTAAAAATCATCTAGTTTTCATTCACAATTTGAGATACAATACTTGTTACGTAAAAACATTATCAAGTTTTGAGCGAAGGAAAAAATTATATTCATGCTGAGCTTATTGCTATGAGTGATGTGGCAGATGAAAGTAGTGGGTTTTAAATAGTATAAATGAGGGTAGATGAGAGCCTGATGTCCCTCAGGGTCAGTGCTTGGCACAATGCTGAGTACACAGTAGGTGCTCAGAAATATTTGTTGAATGAATGGATCAATGATCGAATTGATTTCTGAAGGTTAAGAACTGTTATCATCAAAGAGCTGAGCTGCAATGAAATGTGTATCCTGAGTGCACTTTAATATTTTCACTGACATCTAAGAGTTAGGGGAGGGATCACAGAGTGTAAAGTGTTAGCACTCAGGAGAGAAAGAGATGGTTTATTGTACTTTCAAGAAAGGTCAGTCCTGGGGAGTATTAATTGTGAGTGAGACTAAAGCACATTTGGGCTGAATGTCAGGGGAAGTTTTTGAAGAGTAAAGAGTGTTAAGCTACATAACAGAGTCAGAGGTAGAAACTCAAGGGAACTGATGGAAGTCTCAGTGTCCGGAGAATTTACAAGGAGACTGGACCGAGTCCTGGAGAAGTGGCGGGGAGTCCTGCACCTCAAAGGTATACGTACCCGCAGAACTGTCAGGGCTTCACCTGGTTTCCCTGTTGTGCACTGCCGCAGCAGAGTTGCCTGAAACACAAATAAAACTATGTATAGGTCTGGTCTACTGTCTTTGTGACTTTGACAGCAGCACGGTGCTGCAATAATACTAAAAAGAGTTTGTGTATTTGGAAAATGATGCTGTGATCAGGTAAGATTCCGAGAGAGCAAGCAAGAAACAAATGGTTCATTCTGCTGTGCTTTGAAGTAATGGATTTATCAACTATGCATATGATTATATATAAATGTCTACAGCAAAAAAAAAATACAGTCCAATGCTAATTAGAAAAAGTGAACTCCTTTTAGGTCTCTGATTCTTGGAAAATGAAATTTGAGGACAGTGATGCCACGTGGCTTAACCATACTCAAAATCTCTACTGTCCCCGGGAGCTAAAAATCTTCTAAAATCAGCCTACATAATGAAGCCTTTGTTATAGCTCAATTTTACCTTTATTATATAGAGTGAGTGCTTTGTGCTGCATATTTTGTACGTTAATTTTAAAAGTTGAGCTATTCTTATCTAGGAAGTGAAATGACAGGTCACTCTACAGAACCCAGTAAGGATTTCTGTTATAAAATGAAAATAGCTTTAACTTAAGAATGTTCAACTCAACCCCAATACAAATGTGCTGCCTTCATCCTCCTAGTGTTGCTATCTAAATCCACTTGTCATTTTCAGAAGGGCTGCTTCGAAAGGCGCTGGTTCTCTCTTCCCAAGTTCGTATTTTAACATTTTAATAAATGATGGAATGATAATGTTTGTGAAAATAAATTTGGATCTCATTAGTTTTATAGGCAGAGAAATAGATATATGGAGAAATATAGATGCAAGCACAGTTACATATAGGTGGGGGAGAGGGGAAGAAGGAAGGAGAGAGAAACAACTGAGATTCTCTAATGTGTGTAATTTAAGAATATTGTCATTTTGAACATGATAGAGTCTCTTTCCTGATCATTTATAATTTAACAGTTGATCTTTTTCATTGACCAGTGGATATATTATATCACATGGAGAATCTTTTTCAAAGACTAACTTTGCAGTGAAGTACTCTACATAAATTGGATTAAGTTTCTTATTCTTAAGTGTAGTATGTGAAAAAAAGATTTGCAGCAATTATAGGCTATATTTTAGATGGTCTGACATGAAACGTCAATTACACGAAATGACCAAACTTCATGGTGTGGAGTTTGTGCCTTTCTGGGTGGGTCGGCAGTGAGCAGCTGGGGAGTGGGCCTCCAAGGCTGTTACGGTGCTGGCGTGGGGAGGTCGGGACAGCTCGGCCCTCCTGCAGGTCCTACTGACTGCTGCACATTTCTTGTGGATGGCAACTCAAAATCAATAATACCTCCCTCCTAAATGTGCTGCCAGGTGCCCAACTGAAAGCTGCAAAGCTAAAGCAGATGTACTGTGAGATGCCTGTGTGCTGAGCCCTGGAAGGGGCCTGCCATGCCTCTCTGAGATGCCAGAGAGAGGACCCTGACTGCCCGTGCAGCCCCAGGGCACAGTCACCTGGGTTTGTGGGTGTTGGTTTGAATACGATGTGCTTTGAACAGAAATACAAGTGGTATTTACAAGGTATCTACAGGATGAAAATAGCCTTTTTTTTCCCCCCTGAATAAGTATACTTTATACTGAACAAGTATACCTTCTGCTGGGCTATTTAAGTATTTTAATCATGAAAAGGTGAGAGTAAATGGTGTCAATTTTTACTGACTTTCATTCTCCTTTTCCTTTTTTGCTTTATCACCTTTGGTAAGCAATACGATTTTAGGAGTTGAGCAATGGCAGTGTAGGTGACAGTCCCTTATTTCTTGATTGGCTTTGACCTTGTGTGCCAAGCAACCTTCCGAGAATGCAAGTGACAGTAGATTCTCTGTCGAGATTCCCCACAGACCATCTAAGGCTGAGCCCTGGCGCCTGTGATTTAATCATCCTCATTCTTAATTTCATCAACAGTTCCCTCAATGATTCTGCAAGTCATCAGGCTGGGCGTTATCAGCTGTTTCCAAGACGACTCTAGCCTGCCCACTTCAAAGGGTGAGGTGACCTGGTTTTCTTTCTGAGTCACAGCTCCATAGTTTAGATAATTTTGTTTAAGTGTTCATAGATTTCCATGCTCCCTTTTGGCCTTATTTGGTATAAAATGAGGTGGGTACACATAAGATTTAAGAAGGTTGGTTCCATTAGGAACAGACATTGGAATTGTCCAACTTCCATGATGCTCTCATAATATACAGGTCTGTCCCAAAGGTATCAGCCCTGTAATATGAAAAATAGGTACATTTATTGAAAAACATGCAAGATAGAAGAAACATAGGACAATGACACCTCAGTCCCCTTCAAAGAAGGCACCAAAGTGGTACCTCCCACAGTTCTCCCAGTGGCCATCAGCTGCCCCATAGTATTTTCCTGAGTCTCATGGATGGTCTGAAATCTCTCTTTGTCAAAGGCGATTTTAGTTTTGGGAAAAGTCAGAAAGTCGCAGGGTGCCAAATCTGGGCTGTAGAGGGGACTGAGTCACTTGGGTGATTTAATGTTTCACCAAAAAATTCTGCAGGAGATATGATGCATGAATGGGCATTTTGTCGTGATGAAGCTGCCAATCACCAATTGCCCAGAGCTCTGGCCTTCTGAATTATCCAAATAGTTTCCATGATGGAATGTTTGAGCTTACGGCAAAATTTGATGCAGATTCATTGTTCTGCTCAGTCATTTTGAATGCAAAGGCCACACAGCACACATGCTCACTCAACAGCCTCTACCACCCCCCATTGACTAGTACAGTGAAGTCGTCATTGTTCACACGTGCTCATTCCAGTCTATTCTCCGTGGCTGCCAGGTTACACTGATGTCACACACACTGTTTTTGTTACATTAATAATGGTTAGACTTTTCCTGGACATTTCTTGTGCAATAGGAATAACAATCATAACACTTCATACAGGTTTTCTTATAGCATAGCTGCAAAAAAGAAATAAGTCTCAGGGCAGGGTCTTTTTCACATTCACAGAATTATATCAGTGGGCCAAAGCAGATCTCAGATATCCAGTGAAATGAGTAACCCTTTGTGAACAAAAAAGGAAACCTGCCTTTAGCTTACCTCAAATATTTGGTCCTTAAAAAAGTGAAGGCTGAAAATGGGTCTTAGAAGCCTCATCACACCCAAGAGTGTGGATGACTATGTCATCCTTCCCAGTGGCAACCTATTTTTACAACAGAACCACGAGGCACACCCCAAGGTGCCCACCCAACTCCAGCCCCACCCCCACCAAATTAATTTCATTGCTGAGCACAAGAGAAATCAGAAGAAAGAATGGAAATGCAACAAAACTATGAAATAGAGAGTACTTTTCATTGCCCACTTGTGGGACTGTATGATATGTTTGGGAAGTTTATGTTTAACTTGATTCTGATCAGAACGAGCGTTTGCCAATCTATGAACCAAGGTTCAGGACCATCATTGCCCAGCTCTCTCCCGTGGGTAGACGTGCTATCCACCCATTGTGAAAAGCCCCTGCTCAACCCTGGGAAGAACCATTTGTCTCCCTGAAAGCCAACACGAACCATTAGAGGGAAATCAAACTGGATTAACCAGTTCAGAGACACCCAACAGTCACAAAAGGCTGTCTTCCTGCTCCTGGGAAGCCGTGGCTTCCAATGCTGTTGGTATCCCACGTCACAGCGCCCACAGAAGGATGGCTTGGTTTTGAGAAGGATGCTGACAGGACTGCCCGTTAGCTGTTACTCCAGGTCTGTCTTCACTCAAAGCCTCCACTCCACTGTCCATCCACAGTTCACACTGGAATTTCTCTCCAGATTTTCTAGCTGTAATTATAGTTTCTCATTTCCAGTGGAATGTTGCAAATGAGAAACTACTTGGAGCTACTTCACATACTTGGCAGCTGACTAAGGTGATCATATGTCCTGTTTTCCTTTCTTTCTGTCTTTCTTTTAAAACCGGGACAGGTCTTTGTTTTTGCTGAAGTTTGCCGTTTTCTCCTTGTAATGGATGTGCAGCCTCCTTTGTGCTGACGGCCAAGAAAATTCTGGACTGCTGCCCTGTTTTCCTCCAGAGACTGACACAAAGTCTTCAAAGTAAAGTCAGTGGGTTTTTTCAAAATAGAGTTTACCAGAAACAAGACATCTTCATGCTTATGAGGACCTGTCTTCTACTGAGAAACTTTCAAAGACAGGCAGCCCGGACTCGGCCTCTCCGAGGTCTGCAAATGTACGCGAACTCACCTGACAAAAAATGGTTTCGGCACCTGCAACAATGATGTTAGGTCTCAGTTTATTCTTTGAATTTTTCACTTGGCACTGATGGGAAATGTTTAAACAGATTTTCAGTTGGATGCTCGCTCTTTGGGCAGATCCTGAAGAGGACTTTCTGTCAGTTCTCAGTGAACGTGCCACCAGGAAACAATTTGTGTAACCCACATTCCCCCAAATCTGTGTGTTTTGTCACTGCCGTGGGAAAGAGTGACAAATCTATGTGATAGGCTTTAGGTACGTGAAGTATGAACAGCCCCTTCTCTTACACGCACTAAGGTGTGCTGTTGACCTTGCCCAAAGCTGTGTGAACCATAGCTGTCTCATTTACCCAGGGCCTGATTGACCTAAGTACTGAGGGAGAAACACACATGCCACCTATCCCACTCCTCCAGACTATCTGAGTCCATTATCAGTTTATTTAGTGTTTGGCTCAGTTTTAAATGAGTTGTTTAATAACCCCTGTTCACAGCAAATCAAGGTGCAAGCAGCTGGCAGCCACAGCTCGTGACCAGGATCAGCCTCCTCGCTCCGGCCTTCTTGAAGGGCGTTCCAAAGCTTTGTTTCGGCTCTCACGGCAGGAGTTTCAGCAAATCTGTGCATTAGGTGGTGAAATGACCGTGAGAACAATAAGGGTTTTGGGAAATGGATGTCAGTGACTATTCTTATGACGGTGAGGGCTATTGGTAAAGCTGCTTGAGGTAGATTATCTTCAGAGAGTGAGAGGCTCCGTGAGGACTTGGGAGCCAGGAAAAGCTCGATGCCTGAACTGGCAGAAAGGTCACTTTGTAAGAAAGGTCAGCGGCACTCAGGAATGGAGACTAGATGACAGACAGCGGTCACAAGGAGGACAGAAGGCTCCCGCGTCTACTCTGCACTCTCTATTTTTTTAAGAATGACTTTTATTTAGAGACATCACCTCTCTACTTTTTAAAAAATGGAATTTACTACTTTCTAGTTTGATAATTATTTATTATGCTTATTGGTTATGGTCTGTCTGCTACTTCATCCCCTGCCTGCAATTTCCAGTCCCTTTCTCTACCCTCATTAGTCTCCCTGGCACAAGAAGGCACTCAAAAAAAAAAACACCCCAAACAGCTAAGTGAATATAGGTAGTGCATGTTCATTTTCAAAACCTTAAAAATATAGAAATGTATACAAATAATATAAAAAATGTACAAGATAATAAAAGTCATTCATTTATTCTAACCTGCTAAACAACACCTTTAACGCTGTGGAAAGGCACAAAGACTTGCCCATTGTCACGTGAATCTACCCATACATATGTGTGTGTCAAAATCAGTATTTATCGAAGCCCCTCCCTCATTCATTTCTGAGCATTCACAGAAGGGCACTGTTTCCGTGTTGTAGTCTGGTTTGTACTCATTCTGTCCCTATCAGTGGTTCGTAGCTGGGTGGGTGCTGCCCAGCCCCGATCTTCACCCACGTGGAGACACTTGGCAATGTCTGGAGACATTTTTGGTTGTCATCGTTGGGGTGGGCTGTCGCAGTGCTACTGGCAGCTACTGTGTGAAGTCCAGGGATGTGGTTGAATTTCTGATAGTGCAGACAACAGTCACTACAGCCCAGTCCTCCCACCAACAGAGAATTTTCCAACCCAAATGTCTACAGTGCTGAGGTGAGAAACCCTGACCTACACTCTTCCTTTCCTGCTGTATCCTCTGGTCATGTTCCCAAGTCTGTGAAGCCTCAATGTGAAGTCTCCTTCGTGTTTCTCCACCTATTATAGTGAGACCAGTGCCCTTGCCGAGGACGCCATCTCCATGTCTTTACACTGGTCACTAACCAGAGCTGGTGATGCTACTCAGAGACATCTGCTCTGTTGCTGGCTCTGCCCAGCACTGGAACAGCAGCTCTCACTGAGGGTGCTATATCCACTCCTCTCAGCATTGCCAGATGGCTGGTGCCCAGCAGACACCTGTGCAGACCCCCCCTCACCACCTCTGTGCTCTGCACAGGGACACCAGGATATATAGGCAGCTGTGCTTATGCCAGAGACAAAGAGATGAACTTTCAACCATCATTTATTGCTCAGATGTCCACAAAGTTGGTCATGAAAAATAGTTTTGGTCTCATTTCTCTACATGGAAGAGTTCAAGTTAAGTTCAAAGGGCCTGCTGAGAAACCATTATCTTCCTCAGTATTTTTCCTACCCCAGCCCTGCTCCAACCGGGCAGTCCTGCCCCCTCCTCAGCTCCATTTGCAACCATGGGCGTCAGGAGAAGCTGGGGAAGAACAGAAGGAGATGCAGCGCTGTCTGCAAAGCAGCATTCGGCAGTGGCCTTTCAGAAAGGCTCTTTTGTGTTGTTTTATTTTGCTACCATTTCCCATTAATATATTCCAGTACTTTTCCACATATACAGAAAGCTATTATTTTGTTCACTCAAATAGTCTTTTATATTTTCAGTAGCCTTATACAATTTAATTTACTTAAGCTCCTCCTGTTCTTTATTAAATATATTTCTTAGAACTTTGTGCTTTGTGTTGCTTTGTGAATGATTTTTTAAAATGACATATTTGAACTTTTTGCTGACTGTAATATATGTATGTCTCTATATAAATGTAAATAGTTATATATCTTGTTTCCAATGACTTTTAGACTTATTTTATTGATAGAAAATACCTTTTAAGTTAATTCTCTTGGATTTTCTAGGTACTCATATCATCTGAAAATAATGGCAGTTTGTTTTTCATTTATTTCCAAGATGGTGCTAGCCTATAGGTCACCTTTGTGCAAAAACAGGATAAAAAGTACCTTATCTAAGTAGACATCTTTGGCTGGTTTGGTGCCTGGATAGAAGTTCTGTGAAAAGTACAGGGAAAGCTCTTTCCTCAGGGCAGATGCAGCCCCACCCCAGAGGATGCAGTAACTGGGCTGAACAAGGGCTGTGTTTCGTCTCCCCCACACGTCCGGTTGGTGCCCCAGGGAAGGGACAACTGCTCACCTCGCAGGAAGGGGGTCTTCTCCAGGCCCCTTCATTTGAATTTTACTCTCCCCACCACTTCCTATTTTCTGTTTTATTGCTTTTTATGCTTTGGTCAGATTGTAGAGCAAGGTTAACGAGTAATGAGAATGTGTTTGTATTTCTCTATTAAATATGCTTACTTGAGATAGATATTGCTGATTTGAGATGGGTATGGATTAGTATTTATCTGCATAAATAAATTAGTGGTTTTTCTATTTTCCCATAGTGACCCCTTAGAAAATGGAAAATAGATCCTATCAATGGCAGACAGCAAAGAAACATATTAACTGAAATAAACTTAAGAAATATGCATGATATAGATATATGAGAAAGATCACAAAACTTCAGAGCATTAAACAAGCTTTAATTAGTGTAAGACATACTAATTCCTAGTGGAAAGGACTCAAAGTTGCAAAGATAATCAATTCCTCATAAATTAATATATAAATGCAATGCGTTACAAATAAAAATCCCAGGAGGCCTTTTATGTAAACTGACAAGTTGATTCTGAAGTTCATCTGGCAGAGCAAGTGCTCAAGAATAATTTAAAGTTGAGGTACTTCAGAAGGCGCTGGCTCTGAGGAGAGTCAGTTTGTAAAATCTATAATAATTTTCCAGTTGTAGTTCAGTTGTAGGAAAGACAAATACAGGGTGGGGCAGAAGTCAGTTTACAGTAGTGAGTATGCAAAACACAGAGTTTATTCTTGTACCATTATTGATTAATGATTGTATTATTTTCCATACAGATAACTGTAAACCTACTTTTGCTCCACTGTGTATATCAGTGTGACTGAAAAGAAAGTCTAGAAATATATGTGTGCGGGTGTTTATAAAATTCACATATACATATACATAACAATGTTAGCTTTCTAAATCAATGGGAAAATATAGACTACCAAATAAATAAATAATGTTGAAATAATTGTCAATCTAACATAAAATAGACACTTCTACATCATATTACATAAACACAAAATGCCAAATGGATTTAAGACCTAAATATAATACACTCAATTATAAAAGAATTGGAATAAAACATGAGAACTTTACCTATACACATATTTTAGGATATGCTAAGGTATTCTCAAGAAAGACATGAAATCTAGAAGCAATGTGGGGTAGAACAGAGCTTTATTTTAAAAAAGGGTTAAAATTGGTACTAGGAAAATGTTCTACAAGTTAAGACAAATAACAAATTACAGATATGAATGAAAAATTAGAGCATACATAGAGGGCAAAATATTAACATCCTATATATGTGCAACTCTTCCACACAGCATAATGGTGACAGGGACTTTTTAGGAATAACCTCGGTCATTATCACAGACGGGGAACTGCAGCACAGAGAGGCTATGCAGCTTGCTCAGACTCACACAGCTCCAAAGTGGTGGCGACTGGACTGCAACCCAGGCAGTCTCTCTGCAGCTGTCCTCTGAAATACAAGACTTCCTGCTTCCAAGACTGAAGCTGATGAGTATTGTGAATTTGGGGGGAAAGGAATTTATCACATTCTGCATATGGAAGTTTAAAGTGACAAACTTTTGAAAGGAGATTTGGTAATAGTTAGAAATATTTATTGCCTAAAGGGGGAAAGGTTTTCAGGAACATGTATAAAGGACACATGGACAAAACCAAAGGGGAATAGGATCGAGGGTGGCAGGTGGGGTTGGCTGGGGTCGGGGAGTGGTGAGGGAAAAATGAAGACAAATGTACTTGAGCAAAAATAAAAAAAGAAAGTATGTTTACCCTTTAAATCACCAATTCTCCTGTTCTCCTCAGTGTGCAAGGACATTTCTAACCTGTGGCGTTATTTGTAATATGTTTGGCATGTAATTTAATAATATTCTGTTTTGGTAACTTTGTGTATATAAAGTTTTATTTACAAAATGAAACATGTTGTAGACCTATCTGTGTATATCTATCAGTCCATCCATTTATTTCATGAACGAGTTCTGCACGAATACACACCTAACCTGTCTTAACCTGTCTGCTGCTAGCTCTTGTCTCTTGGGAAGAGATAAATGGATCGAGATGCAGTGAGGTTAGGGGTGAGAACTTTCACTTCTTCATACAGATTTCTACATTGTTAAATTTTAAAGTGAGGCTGTGATATTTAAGAATAAATTAAAAGGAAGTCTATTTCCAGTCAAGTCTTAAGAAGAGGCTCTTTTATAATTAAAGAATGAATTTCAAGTATTATCTATGGTATTTTCCTTATTACTGAGATAACATGTTTTTTCTTATTTGGCTAATTGATTTGAAATATAATATTAATAGATTTTTCTAATATGATATGGGTCTCATATTTATAAGATAAAATCTTATTTTTTCAGAGCTTGATGTTCCACTAATATACGCTAGAACTCCATGGCCAGTAATTGTTTAGAATTTTAAGATCTATTTTCATATACAAATGGGTCTATAATTATCTTTTTGCATGATATTTTTGTTAGATTTTTACAACATTATGCTGGCTTTATAAAATGAACTTGATAGCTTTCCATTTTTTCCCAGCACTCTGCCAAAATTTGTATGGTGTTGAAATCAGATGTTATTTAAAACTTTGAGGGAGCTCACCAGTAAAATTAATTGTTATAATTACTCTTTGTTAAGCACAACATTTTTCTTTTTTAATTCTAGCTTCTGGTTCTGCACATAAGGATCTTGGAAGTCACTGTTCTGTTCTAACAACAAATAAGAAGCCAAACAGACGAGACAATTCAACCACTCTTTTTGCATCCGTAAGAGAGGGCAGGACACAGGACATAGTGCCCTGCTGACCCCAGGATTGGAGAGACCAACAGGAGCATATAGGAGTCCTGGCTCACCTGAGAACAGACTCATGAACAGAAACTTTTGCAGGAACCAGTAACACTTAACGGGGAAACCTACCTGGTTTTCCTACCACGTTTCCTGCGAAAAGATGAAAATTGATGCATTGCGGAAGGCTCAGGGAAGAAATCTCTGAGAGTTAAAAACTCCAGTCACAGGCATCCCCATAACATTGTGAGATTTACCTCCAGGAGAATAACAAGATACCCACAGTAAATTCTGGAGAAAAATGCCCTTGGGCTTCCAATGGGGGGTAGGAGGGAAGGAACCATTCTGAAATATCCTAGAGGATTACGTTTTTCTTAACAAAGCCTGCCTTCATTGTAAACTGGTTAACCAGGCCTAACCAGGCCCGGAAGGGTAGTGCCACAGACTGACCTAGGAAAGGGGAATACCCAGCTCCAGCCCACCGTAGCCATCTTTTCCCACCCGAGGGGTGAGAAAAAACAAGAAACACTTGTTCACAGTCCAGAGACCTAGGCTCTCTAAAAGACTGAGAACTGATCACAAATGTGTAGAATGATTTCCCCTCTCCCCACAACTTACCACGACATTGCTAAAGGCCTAAATATAGCAGTTTTTAAAAACCTAGTATATCATGTCCAGGTATCAGGAAAAAAATTACAAGGCATACCAAAAGGTCAAAAACATAATTTGAAGAGACAGAGCAAGTATCAGAACCAGACATGGCAGGATATTGAAATTATCAGACTGGGAATTTAAACCAACTGTGATTAATATGCTAAGGGCGCTAATGAAGAAACTAGGCATCATAAAGAACAGATGTGCAATGTATCAGAGAGATGGAAACTCCCCAAAAGAACCCAAAAGACATTGTAGAGGGAAAAACCACCATAACAAAAATGAAGAATGCCTTTGATGGGCTTATTAATAGAGAGGTCACAGCTGAGGAAAGAGTTTGTGAGCTAGAAGATACATTAATAAAATATTAACAAAATCCTCAAAAAACCCCAGAACAAATGCCGAAACAAACAAACAAACCCAGAATAGAATATCCAAGGACTGTGTGACAACTACAAAAAGTGTAACATACATGTAATGGGAATATAAGAAGAAAAAAAAAGAAACAGAAAATGTATTTGAAACATAATGACCGAAAATTTCTTCAAATTAATTTCAGACATTCAAGGAGCAAAGAGAATAATAAACATGTTAAATACCCTAAAGAAAAATTATACCTAGGCATATTATTTTCACACTACAGATATCAAATATAAAGAAAAAAATCCTGCAAGAAGCCCCAAGAAAAGACACCTTGCCTAAACCATAACAAAGAGTCGAATTGCATTCAACTTCTCTCAGAAATCATGCGAACGAAAGGAGTGGAGGGAAATGTCTCAAGTTTTGAGGAAAGGCCCACTAGCCAAGAGTTCTGTACCACATGCAATCATAATTCAAAAGTGTAGAGAGAGTTTCTCAGACAAAAAAAAATTGAGGGAATTTGTTGCAAGTAGGCCTGTCCTGCAAAAAAGTTATCTTCCAAGTTTTTTAGAGAAAAGAAAAAGAATATATATCAGAAACACAGATCAACCTAAAGAAAGGAAGAGCATCAAAAAAAGGAATGTTAAGGTAAAAATAAAAACTTTTATTCTTAATTGACCTTACATAACGATCTGTTCAAATAACAATAGCAACAATGTATATGCTTCTATGTCCTTCTATGTTGGTGACATGCATGACAGCAATGGTACACAGGACAGGAGGAAGGGACTGGGATCATCTCATTCCCGTGTGGTGCACTACAGGGAAAGTGGTGTGGTGTTACGTGAGCGTGGATTGTTGTAAATCTGCAGTCTGGGGCAAAAGTAGCTTTACAGTTGTGAGTATGCAAAACACAGAGGTTATTCTTATATTCTTATTTACTAATTATTGTACTATTTTCCATATGAACAACTGTAAACCTACTTTTGCCCCACCCTGTATATTGAAAACTCTGGGGCAATTACTAAAAAAGTTAAAGATTGAGTGTGGCTGATAAGCTGAAAAATAGAAAGAAAATGAAAATTTGATAACCTAGATGTAATGGATCAATTCTTTCAAAGACCCAATCTGCCAAAACTCACACAAGGAGAAATAAACAAACTAAATAGGCTTCTATCTATTTAAAAATGAATCGGTAACTAATAACCTTCAAAAACAGAAAGCAATAGGGACAGGTTCAATGGTGGATTCCACCAGACATTTAAGAACAAAATTATGCCAATTCTCTATCATCTCTTCCCAAGGACAGAAGCAGAGAGAATACTTCCTAATTCACTCTATGAGGCCAGCATTACAATAAACCAAAATCTGACAAAGAAAGCTATAGGCCATACAGATTAATATGTCTCATGAATATAAAGATCCTCAACAACAACAAAAAAATCCTCAACAAAATATTAGCAAATTAAATCCAAAAATATAAAAAGAATTATACAACACAACCAAGTGGGCTTTATCCTAGGTATATGAGGCAGTTAGTTAAAATTAAAAACTTCTGCTCTCAGAAAGACAATGTTAAGGAAATTAGAAGATAAGCCACAGACTGGGAGAAAATATTTACAAAAGACTAATCTGATAAAGGACTATTATCCAAAGTATACAAAAAATTCTTATAACTCAACTATAAGAAAACATGATTAAAAAATGGTACAAGGACCTTAGCAGCTGTGTCTCTAAAGATGTCCACATGGCAGATAAGCATATGAAAAAAAGCTCCGCATTTTATGCCATCAGGGACATGCAAATTAAACAGTAAGACACCACTCTATCCCTATTAGAATGGCCAGATTTCTGGAATACCAATGCCACCAAGTGATGGCCAGGGCACGGAGCAACAGGAACTCTCATACATTCCTGCTGGCAATGCAAAAGTGTACAGCCACTTTGGAAGACAGTTTGCAGGGGATGTTTGTTTTGTTTTTACAAGATTAAACATGCAGGCATACCTCTGAGATATCTGGGTTGGGTTCTAGACCTCTGCAATAAAGCCAGTCTCTCAACTAAGCAAGTCATAATCTTTTTGCTGATGGAGGGTCTTGCCTTCAACTTGTAAAAGTGAAATATCTGTGAAAGTCAGTGAAGTGAACAGCACTAAAATGAGAAACACCTGCACTCCTACCGCGTATCCCAGCAGTCGTGCTCCTTGGTATTTGCTGAAATGAGGCGAACACTTACTTCAACACAAAAAACGGCACAGGGATGTTCAGAGCAGCTTTATTCCTAATTGCTAAAACTTGGAAACAACCAACATGTCCTTCAGCAGATGAATGGGTAAATCAACTGCGGTTCATCAAGATTATAGAATATTATTTAGTTGCTGTAAAGAAATGAGCAATCAAGCCAGGAAGACACAGGGAAAAACCTTAAATGCATGTTGTTAACTGAAAGAAGCCATATGAAAAGCCTATGTGCTGTATGATTTCAAATTACATGACATTCTGGAAAAGGCAAAACTAGGGAGAAGAAAAGATCAATGGTCTCCATGGGTGGTAAGGTAGAGAGATGAACAGTCAGAGCAAGAGGATTTTTTTAGGCAGTGAAAATACTCTGTATGATTGTTACAATGATGGATTATACTTTTGTCCAACCCACAGAATTTAAAATACTGAGACCTAACTCTACGGTCAACTGGAGACAGTGGATGATCATGGTGTGTAGGGCCAAGCTCGGTAAAACGGCGTGTGTGCTGACCATGAGAGAGGCTATGAGTACAAGGGGCTGCGGGCAGATGGCAAATCTCTGCCCCTTCCTCTCACTCTTTTAAACCCCAAATTGCTCTATGATATAGTCTTACATTCTTTGTGTAGCTTCAGAATTTTTCCCACATCCTAAATTATTGGTTACATCTATTTTCCTAGAAATTTAAATTGAATCCAATTTTTAAACTTTTGTACATAGTAGTCCCTTATGATTTATAATCCTCTCTATATAATGTAGCCCTTTAGCAATTATATTTTATTTGTACTATTCTTTTATTAATTAGATTTTCTAGAGATTTGCCCATTTCTTCTTTTTTAATCTTCCTAAGAACTTGCTCTTATTTTTCTAAGGATTCAAATGAGAATTTTTGCTATGATTTATTTACATTTTTGGAATATTTACTTTTTGACATTGCTCATTAGTTTGTTTTCCTCAAGTATCTTTTTTTAGGAAATATGCCTGGGTTTTATTTTTCTTCCTTAGATTTGGTATACAGACTTGATGTTAATAATCTCATTTTGTTTATGCAAAACTGGTCATCCACAAAGTTAAAATTATGCCATTAGCTAATGTCCCCATTTCATGTAGAGTGGTAATTCTAATGAATATGTAAATGTGGTGATTACTTTTAGAGCAAAATACATATATGTTTACAAATAAATAGCTCACTTTCTTTGTTGTTTTCCTACAGAGTCATGGAGGCATTAAGTGGAACTGATATGGAGTTGGTATAGAAAATAAAATGCAGTTTCTTTAGAGAAAAATATGTATAGACTGAAGGAAGGGATCCTTATCCCCAACTAACACCTGGAGAGTGAAGACGGTCAAGGATGCACACTCACTCAGGAAGAAAAGAATGGCACTCTCTGAGTTAGAAAATTGCGCACATTCTCATTTCTGGGGCTGCCCTTCTGCCACCCTGCCTCACAGTTGGTGGCTGCGGAACCATTTCTGAGTATCAGTTCCACCAACAGGTGAAGTTCTCTGTGACAGGACTTCAGAACCACGTAACCTAGTGTTTTGAATTCATTCATTTGTAGTTATGCGGAGAGCTCTGGGAAATGCTGCCCTTTGGGAAACAGCTTGAATTCCTGATAAGATAAATGCCACGAGATGCTGTGGGAAACAAAGAATTAGCTCGGGGCTGGAGGAAGGTTCAGCTTGGGAGCCGGGACGGGCTTTGCTTAATCCTGGCTCCCAGACTCCAGGACTATACCTGTGGGCACGAGAGTGAACCTGAACTTTACCACCTTCAACTGAGAATAGACATGTTACTATTTATCTTTCAGGGTTCTTGTGAGGATTAAATGTAAACCATGTGTACGACATTTTCGGAGCTCCATTTAAAACACTTCCAAATTACTGTTGAGTAAGTGGTAAGTCTATTTTTACTATGATGATGTGACTCTTATTTCAAAAAAGAGATCCAGTGTGTCTTTTGTGATTTCCAAATGAAGGCATCCCTGACATTCCTCAGTCACATCCTTGGCACGTTTCTGTCATTCAGCACTGTAATTACTTTTACGACACAGACAATTCAGTTCCACAAACATTTACTGAGTGTCTGTTCTGCTCAGGACTAGAGACTCAGTGGAGAGACAAAAATCAGAAAAGATGAGGCTCCCCTTAACAAATGTAGATTCTTATCCATAAATTCACACCCTGATTATTTGACTCACCAAACAATTCTGATTAGCAAACACCATGTGTCCAACCCCGTCCTCTAAGTTCAGTTTGCCTGAGGCATCATTCCTCAGAGGCCAGTGGAATTTTACTGCTTTCATCCATTTAACTTGTCTTACTTTTATGTGAAATCAGATGTGAGAACAGGAAGGACCTGGGAAGAACTTTGGCCCTTCAGTGGTCCAAAGTGGAAACAGTTATATTTTATTAAAAATGAAGGAGTTTAGCAAAGCATTTTAAAATAGA
Organism: Artibeus jamaicensis; assembly: GCF_021234435.1. NCBI lineage: Eukaryota > Metazoa > Chordata > Mammalia > Chiroptera > Phyllostomidae > Artibeus > Artibeus jamaicensis. The sequence continues at coordinate 36,924,732 of NW_026521812.1, read as the reverse complement.
ATGACATGGGAGCTCAGCAGGTCCTGGAAATACTTTCTGAGGAATTTGCACCAGGACTCTCTTAGGGGTAAAGATCAAAGATCAGCCATCCACAGCATAAAGGATGCCGTGGTTTTTATCTTGGTGTGTTCGGTATCATAAATAAACAGGGATATTGTGTGCATGGCTTGGCTGTGGCTCTCTGAATATGAGAGGTAAGAAAACATGTAATTTCTACATGTGAAAGGAATGTGAGGGGAATGTAATAAACTTTCAAATTTCAGGGGTGTAGGAAGTGGGCTTCCATTCAATATTTATGTATAATCCTCCAGGATTCCGGGATTTAGTCTTTCCTTTCTGTTGTGACATGTTTGATTTAAAAGGAATTCAAGTTCATCTGTTTGAAACAAAAGTTACCTTTGCTATCTGTTTTTCTTTTCTCTGTCAGAAAATATTAAGAGAACCAGCTTATAAAGTGAGTTTGATGAGACTTGGGATGGTGAACATACAATATATAGGGTGATACATTAAAGAATTATATACCTGAAACCTATAGAATTTTATTAACCAATGACACCCCAATAAATTCAATAAAAATAAAAAAATTATAAAAACAAAAAAATGAGTTCATAGAATTACAATTTTCCTACATTCCTTTAAGAGACCCACACAATACAACATACAGTGATAATCCAAAATAAATATTTAAGGGCCACTTAGGTCAGAAAATGTCAACTTTTCTTCTGTGAATTATTAAGGAAGAAAAGAATGATAAGGTATATGAAAATCTTTGGTCTTCTCTCAGAACTAAGTTCTATAAGATACCTTTGTGACGAGTAAGGTGAGTCTAGACCAGACCATTTTCAGTGATGTATGGACACGTAACTGACTGGGTGGTGGGATCGTAAGTAAATGGAAGCAAAAACAGGTGGGCGGAAAATTTAGAATGTCTACTTGTTCCGTCTACCTTATGCAGGTATCCAGTGCACCAATGTCGCATAACGTGTTCTGTGAAACAGTATTGCTGAGATATTAATTGGTGTCAAATACTTATAAAAGGTCTTGCTGTCAGATATAAAACATATAAAAATTAAATATAAAAATATTTAAAGAATTGGAAACATTTAACCCAATACAAGATTACATAAAAACAATTACGTCTTTAAACATTTGAAAGGATGACATATAGAAGAGTAATTACATGTGTCACAACAAATAAAAATTGACCTAATACATAGGCAACACCAGGCTGCAGATTTTTTGACTCAACGCAAGGAACTACTGGCATGTTCAGGATGGTCCCAGAATGGCCGTGTGCCCTGAGGAGTCGGGGCCGCCCAGACTTCACACGAGTGAGCACTCCTCAGGGACGTTTGAAAGGGACCAGGGGCCAGCTCTCATTAGGAAATTGCAGGATGAAATGACAAGTAAGATCCTCTTAACCCAGAGATTTTAGTGATTTTCCTGTCAATTTTCACATTAAATTGAGAATCTGCGTAAACAGGAATGTCTCGTGCCTCAATTCACAGGATTCTTATTTTAAGCAGCACCAAAATAACATGGTATTGTCCCAACAGATGCGTTTGGAGTTCTTTAGGACTTTTACAGATATGTCTTTGTCAATAATTTGGAAACTATTATTTCAGTCTTTAAGTAAATGGTTCACTTCTTCGAGAAGCAGAAACAAACTAAGAAATGACCTCAGATTTGATCAATGTTTTATTAGTGACAGGCTAAGGAGATCCATGGCAAAATCTACATTCTACAGCCAGAACAGCAGCATATAAAGACCTTTTGTAAAAATAAGCTATTTTTATATATGAAATTCAGCTACTGCCCTAATGTCTTTAGTATACTTACCCCGAAATAACATTAAAAATAATAGCTACCTTTGTTCTTTTCAATGGAGTGACAATGAGGCACATCTATGCCTCATGGTAACCCAATAGAGTAAGAAATGTTACTACAGCTATTGCTTTAACAGGTGCCCAAACTGAGGCTGTATGAAATAAAGCAATTTGTCCAGTCACTGTGTCAGAGACTCCTAGTTGTTTCAGAAATGTCACTTCCCTCTGTTTGGGAGCAAAAAAAGCTATTTTACATTGCCTAGCTTCCCTTGTAGTTAGCTGTAGACATGACACCTAGTTCAGTGGAATGAAAGCAGGATTGGATTATGATATGCACATATTGTGACTTTTTATTGGAGTGGCCATGGAATTCATGAGCTTTTTTCTGTAAGATGTCTCTAGTAGCACTTAGTTGTCTTTAACTTCATTCGGAACAATTTTGTTTGATTGTATTGTGACAGCAGTCCTATCAAGTTGTATTTTAAAAAAGACATCAAAACTGGTGAGTTTTTATATAGCCATTTTAATATTGAAGATGGGAGAAAATACACATTTTCAGAATATTATGCTTTAGTATTTCAAGAAGTGCAAAAATGCAACTGAAATGCAAAAAAAAAAAAAAAAAAAAAAAAAAGGTGCAGTGTGGAGAAGGTGCTGTGACTGATGAAATGTGTCCAGAATGGTTTGTAGTTTCATGCTGGAGGTTTCTCACTGGACGAAGCTCCAAGGTGAGGTAGACCAGCTGGAGCTGATAGCAATCAAATCAAGACATTAATTGAGAACAACCAATGCTCTGCCATGCAGGAAATAGCCGACATACTAGAAAACATCCAAATCAATAAAGTTACTAGTGAAAATGAAATATGTGTCTTTTATTTTATGGAAAAAAAACTAAATGAACTTTTTGGCCAACCTACTAGGAGGTTCCCCCTTTACACACTTTTTTCATTTTGAACAATCAGGTGCAAATGACAACAAATCCTTGAGCAATTTGAGACCTTAAGATGGAAGGAGCTGAATTGCCACTAGGAGGGGAGCCACCACCCTAACAAGCAAGGGGATTTGCCTCGGACTATTATGTGAATGAAAAATAAATGTCTGGTATTCATTTTGAGGTCTATTTGTTATGGCAGCTAGCATTGCCCTCACTGGTATGTCACATGAATTATAGATGGTGGAGGCAATTTTTAGACCCAGGCTGCATGCTTCAAACACATGCCTTTCACCACTAAGCAAGCCCTCTTTTTTTTTCTTGTATTAATTGTAATTAGTACTGAAGCATTGGCATTTTTATCCCATTGATCATAAAAATGCCTTTTTAAGATGGCTGATCAAAGATAGCTAATTTTATATTCTGTGGTCATAGAACACATATTTTCAGGGCAATGATAACTGATCCCAATTCCAGAACTTTAGAGTTGCGTTCAAGAAGTTGGAACACCTCAATTTTTAAAAATAAACTAGTTATCTCTTAGAAAATGAGAGAGAATGCAGATGACAAAATTAAAAATGGACTAAAAATATATCTCTGTTTATAATGTTTATGCAATGTTCATATATTATTCATAATGTTCATAAATTTATTACTTAAAATAATAAGCACTTGCAATATTATGGTTTATAATAACAGTGTATTTTTGGTCTTCCTCCCCCTTTTCTGGCACAGAAGTATAGGGGTTTCCTAAGTGATGAGGGTCATAAAGTGTCTTTGGTCTTGTCAGCAAGGTGGCTTTTAGAAAGCACCTAAGGGTGGCAGCTGGTTGCTAGGAGAAACACTCACGTGACTAGAGGATTAACCCACTTAGTCTCATCCTCTGACCTCTGGGGAGCGGAGGAAAGCTGGAGGTAGAATCTGTTGTTTCTGGCCAGTGACTTAATCAATCCTGCTTGTGTATTAAAGCCTCTATAAAAACCAAAAAGGAGGGGGCTCAGAGAGCCTGCGGAGGTTTGGGGACAGCAGCTTGTTCAGAGAGGGCGTGGAAGCTCTGTACCCCTCCCTATGCATCTCGGCCATATGGCTGTTCCTGAGTTGCATCCTTTTATAACAAACCTGAATTTGGTAAATAAAATGTTTCTTTGAGTTCTGTGAGGCACTCTGGAAAATTCATTGACTTCGTTGGTCTTTGGAACCTCTGATTTATAATCATTTAATCAAAAGGCCAGGTTATCACCTGGCCTTTTGATTGGTCTCAAAGTGTTAGTGGAAGAGGCAGTTTTATAGGATTGAGCCCTACACCTGTTGGATCTGACGCTATCTTCAGGTAGATAGTAGAACTGGGTCGAATTACAGGACTCCCAGCTGGTGTCGGAGCACTGATTGTTGGTGGAGACCTGTCCCCCATCAGTACCCACACACAGGGAACTGGTGATCAGATCCTCTAGCACCCTATGAGACTCTAGTAGTATGGTTCTCTTTTTACAGGTAAGAATGTTAAGTCATAGATTAGGTGACTTTCCTAAGGATATGAACCCAGGGAATCTGCTTTCAAGGCTCTGGTGTCAGAGCCTCTGTTGACAAGAAGGTCAACAGATAGGGCTCTTTAATCTGGAGAGAAAAATAGTCAACATATCAGTAACCCTCTGCTAGTGTAAAATAGATTGTTAAAAAGAGAATGATGACTCTTTAGTAGGAAGTGATCTTATAAATTCTTATGATATTTTATAAAACATCATCAAATACATGTTTATACTAAGTATTGCTGAAGAATGAATTAGAAGGGAGATAGAAAAATTCCTTTTCCAAAACTTGTCAGATTAAGATAAATGTACAGATGGGGAGAAGGAGACCCGAGTCAGGAGGCTTTCTTCCCCGCCCAGTTCTTGTCTTGCTGCAAGAGATGAATTGAAGTGAGAAACAAACACGCATAGTGGAAATAAGGTAGTTTATTTATGAAACATGTACAAGCATGGAGCTGCAAGAAGGCACCTGGCAAGTCTAAATTCCCCACACAGAGAGGAAAACAAGTTATTAGTAAGTTTGTTAATAAGTTAGTGAGTTTGTGCTATATAATTGTGCCAAGACTACGAGTGGGTACATAGCTAATCTAAGTATGCCGACTATGGAGGTTCAGGTGGATATACTAATATACCTCAGCTGGATTCTATGTTCCCCCTTCATCCTTTCTGGGAATAATGTACAGCTACACAGCCTTTTTCTTTTCCTCAGTCAGTAAAGGCTCTTTATCTTAGTGAAATTGTTACAGGAGCTCCCTTTCCCAGCTTAGAATCTTAATAACTACCCCTTCTTCCTGTACAATTTCTGCTTGTGACATTCAGGACATCCAGCAGTCTTATCAAACCCAGCTCAGGACTGTTGAGTCAATTGGTGAGATATGTCTCTCTTTTGCTTCTAGCTTCCCGTGTTATGTTTTTTTGTTAGATTGTAATGGTGAGGGCTCTGCCTTTATTTCCCCTCTGGCCACTCATTCCTAGCTGTGATCTAACATAAAGAATAGCACCCTTATGATTTAGATGGTTTATGTATAGTTGAATTGGAAACTCAGAGAAGAAAATAGAATTCTGGGTGCTTATGTGGGAGATCATGTGAGTTACCAGCCAAGAGTATCAACCGCTTTTATTTATTACCATGTCTCAAACCCTGTGATTCTGCCATTATGGTCCTAGGTAATTGAACAAGGTCTATCACAGAGAAAGGCATCTACAAGCTGTTTAGTGGTCCATGAGGGGGGTCTATCTACCTAAGGAGTTCTGCCCAACCGGAGTACCCTAGCTGAGATGGTGTATGGTCAACCTAATGAGAAGCTCTTTTCTTAGTGAGTATAAATATGAGACACAAAGAGAAGAAATAAGCAATTACTAGAGCAGCAGATGCTGAGGGACTCATAGAAGCCAAACAGTAAGTGAAGCCTTGAAGTGGAAAAAAGGAGAATTGTGTTATATGACTATTCAGGAACAGTAGTTCTTTTTCCTCATGTCCCCATGTAATTTCACACCCTATGCTTTAATCAAATATATTAGCTTTATATTGCTGCTGTACTAAATTAGCACAAACTTAGTGGCTTAAAACAATAAAAGTGTATGATCTTACAGTTCTACAGAAGTCTGAACTGAGTCTTGCTGGGCTAGGTCAAGCTGTCAGCAGGGTTGTCTGGTGGTTTGGGAAATGTATTTACTTATTTACTTACTTACTTTGCCTTTGGCAACTTCCAGAAGCTGCCTGTGTTCCTTGATTCAGGGTCCCCTTTCATCTTCAAAGCCAGCAATGGCTAGTCAGGCCTTTCTGGTGAAGCCCTCTCTTCGTTCTTCTGTCTCTTCTACTTTCTCCATTTCAGGAACTGGGACCACCCAGATAATCCAGGATCATCTTCTTATTTTAAAGTCAGCTGATTAGTACCCTTAATTGCATCTGAAACCTTAATTCTTTTTCACCACATAAGATGATGTACTCACAGGTCCTGACGTTTAGGATAGAGACATCTTTGGAGGGAGGCATTATTCTCTTTACTAACCAAGTGTAATACAAAAGTATTATTTGTAAAAATTAAAGTAAAAATGTTGTTTCCTTGCAACTTTCTAGCACAAATATTTAGTAATGAGGTTTAAGGCTCTATGATATGGATGGGCTAATAGTTAACCTGCTGAGGAAGTACGAGTAGACCATGGTGTTTTTTCCATATAATTGTATGTTGATTACTATATATGCTTATTTCCTCTATAAAATTAAGATATCTATTTGAGCTTATGGACCATGGTATTTTAAGTAAGGGGTCCTGAAGCAGGAAAAGCCAGTAGGGCAATCCTGTCATAGGTGGATTCAATATGTCCAGAATTTGAGCATATTAAATAACAATTTGTTAGTCACTTAGAACCATGAAGTGTTATAATAATCTCAGCATCATTCAAATCTTAGTGACAAGTTGGGTGCCATAGATATGGATAGTTTTAGCAAATATTTTATATGCCGATATTAAACATGAGTATTTTAGTACACACTTGGAAGCACACAATTGCTTCTCAGAGTGTCATAGTGAGAGCTTGAATTGACTGTATAACTCTCTACTACAATTTCCCAAGTAAGGCAGTGATTCCCTTACTTTATTTTTTTGAAAAGTGCTCTCCTCTGGTAGACTCTATCAAGTAATGGGATCTTGTTATCTTCATGAGTTATTGGACTATTCTGATTGTTGTCTGGGGTGACGTGAACAGGTCTAATTAAACATGTGCACTTATATCTGCTTCAACCTTAAAATGACAGTAAAAGTCTAAAATGAAGAGGGACACCAACAATGAGGATAAACCAATGAAGACAAAAGAGAAAATACAATTTTGGAAGATGAAGAATGCATGAAAGAGTGGTCACAGACTTAGTAGAAGAAACTGAAGCATAAGTGCCTGTAGAAGGTGGTGAGCATGTAAAGCAAGGTAAAGAGCCTACAGAACTCTAGAAAAGGCCAGACTTAGGGACCTCTGGTGTTAGGGAAGATGCAGGAGGCTACCTCATGTATTGACTGAAGGTTGCTTACAAAGCAGTTATACTTCCTATGTTGAGTTTCTGGATTCAATGACACTAGGTATAATGGAGTGACCTGCAATTAACCCTACTCCATATTCAAAGTCAGTATGCTCTGTCCATTCACACAGAGCTCCCAGTCAGATTTTTAGTGTGTTATTTTTAATTATAAAGAGACAAGAATCACATATGAGGAAAGCCTCCAACATAAAACTTAGAGACCAAAATCAATAAAAGAATTGAGCAGATAAGAAAAACAATAGAGAAAGAAGAAAAAAATCAAAACAAAAACTTTAAAAATATCATTACTCTCAAAGAGAATATAATGTAACCAAGAAACAAAGACACTTCTCCAAGGAGGACATACAGAGGGCCCAGAGACATATGAAAAGATGCTCAGCATCACTAGCCACCAGAGAGATTCAAATTAAAACCACAATGAGATACCACTTCACATGGGCCAGAATGGCCATCGTAACCAAATCAACAAACAACACGTGCTGGCAAGGTTGTAGAGAAAAGGAAATCCTAGTACATTGTTGGTAGGAATGTAGACTGGTGCAGCCGCTGTGGAAAACATTATGGAATTTCCTCAGAAAAATAAAAATGGAACTGCCTTTTGACCCAGCAATTCCACTTCTAGGATTATACCCTAAGAATCCTGAAACACCAGTTCAAAAGAACTATGCATCCCAATATTTATAGCAGCACAATTTACAATAGCTAATTATTGGAAACAACCTAAGTGCCCATCAGTAAATGAGTGAATGGCATACTGTGCAGCAGAAAGAAAGGAGCTCCTGTTCTTCATGACAGCATGGATGAAACTGGAGAGCATTATGCTAAGCGAGATAAGCCAGGCAGTGAAAGACAAATACCATATGATCTCACCTATAAGTTAACCTAATCAACAAAACAAACAAGCAAGAAAAATAGAACCAGAGACATTGAAATAAAGAACAAGCTGACAGTAACCAGAGAAAAGTGGGAGGGGGTAACTAGGTGAAAAGGAGGAAGGGCCATCAAGGAACATGTATAAAGGACCCATGGACAAAGCCAAAGGGGTGTAAGATAGAGAGTGGGAGGTGGGGATGGGTGGGGTGGGAGGAAGTGGTGGTGGGGAAATGGAGACAACTGTACTTGAACAACAATAAAAAAGATGGAGGAAGAAAAGGGACAGTTAAAAAATAGCACAAGGTCCATGGAAATCATCAAAGAAAAAACCAATATATCCTAGATGACAGAGATGTAAGTCTCAGATTGAAAGAGTTCACCAAATGTCCAATATGATTAATACTAAGTAAACAAAAACCCATATCTAGAAACATCACAGAATTTCAGAATAACAGGGACTAAAACAATGGCTCTAAGAGCTTCCCAAGAGGGTTAGGCCCAAAGCAGCAGGTACAAATAAAATGAAAATCAAAATGGTTGCGATAGCAACATTGGATGTTAGAAGTGAGTGGAGTAATGCCCAAAAAGGTCTAAGTAAAAGTTATTTTTAACCCAGATTCTATAGTTAGCATAGTGGACAGACAGGGTGGCTGCTATGCTCCATGACTGCTGGTGTTTCTGCCCTTGGGTGGTGCCTTTCCCTTCAAAATGGGTAGGACCAGTAATTTCTAATTAACAGAAATGGTAAAGGGGATAGGAAGTATATACATGACTGTGTGCTTGTGTTCTGCAAAATTGTAGAGACTGTCATATTGGAGTCTGTCTCTTTCTTTCTCTGTTTTTCTCCTTCTCTCTCTCTTCTAGCTTTGAGAAACCAAGTAGCCATGTGGGGAAACCCCATATTTCTTGGGGTTGTGGGTAGTCTCTGGCTGAATCTATCAGCGCTATAAATGTAGGAAAGTAAATCCTGCCAATAACATGTGTCAGCTTGGAAGCCAATCTTTCCCTAGTTAAACCTCAGATGCCATTGCAGTCTGAGTTATCACTTTGGCTGCAGCCTTGAGAGGACATAGCTTGTCTGTGCCCAGACTCATGACCTACAGAAACTGTGTTGTATTAAGTTGCTAAGTTTCTGGTAATATTGTTTCATGGCAATAGAAAACTGATATACCCAGCAAAATTGTTTAACTGGGAAGGTAGAATAAAGACATTTTCAGACATATTAGGCCTATGAAGTACATCTTAAACTTGTCTGAGAGTCAACTCCTCAGAGCTCTACATCTGTCAAACATGGATGGCATTCAGAATCTAAGGTTTGAAAGCATACTGCAAAATAAACAAAAAGTTGAACCGGCAAGTAGTAATTACGGTGGGAGACGGTTTATTGTGAGCAATATCAGACATCTGAGAAGACAATAAGAACCACAAAATCTATTTCTTCATAACACCATACTGTTCAGAGTACTGTACTATGCAAAACAGCATACAAATAAGTAGATGAGTAAAAGAATTATTAACGAGGAATGACAAGAAACTCAAATCAGCCAAGCACTGACTGCATTCGTAATCAGGTTTGTAAAGGTAGCTAATGCTGTCATGAACAATGAGTGCTATCTTCAACTGCAAAGAAGGGTACGTGGGTATTTGTATAAATTCCATTTGCCCTAACCCCTGTATTGAGCCCTTAAGGATTAGTCTACCCCAGCAGGCAGTGATGCTTCTTTGAATGACAGGATTAGACCAAATCATTCCTCTACTCAAACTTCCTGAGGGCTTTCTCATTTCCCCTCACTCAATTCACAGTTTGTTTCCTCCATAAAGCCTTTCCTCTCACTGTGCCCTTTGCCTGTGCATTTGTGCATAAGGCTCATACCCTCACGTCACTCAGCTCTGTTTAAGCACCACCTCCTCAAAGAAGCCCTCCCTCCTTGGGCTGTCTCAATTAGTAGCCCCTAACCCTGATTTTTCTTGGTGCTCTTATCATTATTTATTGACCTTATGTTTCCTGACCCCCCCACCAGATTGTGAGATCCTCAGGGAGGAATGTTTTTCATTGTTTTTTATTGTTCAATCAACAAACTCATATTTTTGGTGATCAATTAATATCTAATGAAGGGATGACTGGATTAACTTTCAAAGTAGAACATTCATTTCTTTCCAAATAAAAATGAGGTAATTGCATAAATCAGATTTCATTCTATACTGTTTAAAGTTCTTCTAAATATGTACATTTGCTTCAAAAAATTAAATGCAAGAAAGCTGCTCATCAGTAATGGACTGACACAGTTCCGAAGAAATGAAATGTAATTATAATAGAATATATATTTTTCATTGTCTCCATAACTGAGAATTCACATTATTTTAATCATGAGGGCAGGGGTAAAGATTGGTATTATGCTATTGTTCCTTGATGTTCTGGGCATTGTTGACTTGAAAAGAGATAATGGTCTCTTTAGTGTGTTGGAGTGTTAGGCAGAACATGAGAGAACATTCACCCCAATCCTGATCATCACACTTAATTGAGATATGCGTTGGAGGAAGTCTCCATAGTTATTCCATCCCCCGACAAGTTAATTTTTATTTTTTTAAAGTTAGATCTCTACCTCATTGCTTGGCATTAATGATTTTTTAGTAATATAAAGAGCAGTTTAGAAGTGAAGAACTAGCTTTAAACGAGTTGAGAAGCCAGCAGGTCGCTCAGGAGAAGAGATGAATTTGCAAGCTCTTCCCAGCAGTCATACTTGATAAGATGCAGCCAAGTGAAAGGAAGGCTGGCATTTCACGAGCCATCGTTATTGCAGCACAGACTATGGATGGGCTTGGAGTTGGGGTAGGCCGTGTTCCTGCCTTTACTGATGATACAGGAGTCCTCTTCAGTTCTTTCAACTTGCCTGTGTCATCCTATAATTTATAAAATGTGGGCAATTCTACCTGACTCTCTTCAGCGTTCCAGTGGAGAAAATGTGGAAGAAAAGCATAGTGATGTACTATGGCACTATTATCATATTACATGATATTATACCAAACTTAGCTAAAATTCCTGTGGATACTATATAAACTCAAAGGTTAGATTTCAGCTAGGGTGACCAGCAATCTGGTGTGCCTGGTACTTCCCTGGGCTTAGCACTGGAAGTCCTGCACTCCAGGAAACATTTAGCCCCAGGAAAACCAGAACAACAGGCCACCCCAAGGTACTCCCCCAAGTTCCAGTCTGGTGGGGCCATCGTTAAAGCCATGGCAAGTTATCTGGAGTTAGAAATACTGAAGTTTGTCCTTCCAGAAAATTCCAGTTTCACTCCAATTGCCTGTATTTAATTCTTGCTGGTAGTCTGACGACAAAGAGCAGGTCACCACACTGTTTTAGACTGAAGATAAACACTCAGCACCCGTCAAAACCTTTTATCCAGCAATTCTTTTCTTAGGATCTAGAGGAAAAACAAACATGTATATATGGCTATCTATTATAGTATTATTTATTTTAATAGCAAACTTTGGAAATCAGCTTAAATGTCCATGATGGGAGTTAATTTAGTGAAATACATTATATTCACACAATGAACTAATACATAGGCATTAAAATTACATTTTTCATAAGCTATCCAATGATAGGGCAAAGGGCTTCTAAAACAGCACTAACATGACAGTAGATATAAAGTTCTATATACTGTACACAAGAAAAGACTGAGAGGAAACATATGGCAACATTAACAACAGGTTATCTTCGTATGACCATTATATATCTTATACTTTCTTTGTAATGAATACAACAAAATAATTATTGAGAAAACCACTGGCACTTAGATTGGTGGCTCTTCAACTTAAGTTGCCTAAGTAATATTTTTTCTAAGTCATACTTCTCAGCTCTGCCTTTCAATATTCTGAATCAATTCTAGGCAAAGCTCTTGAAACTTCAGTTTGAACATCACCCCAGAAGATTCCAGTGTATGTGCCATGAACTACTTGGAGAAACACCAGCTGGAGCATGTCTGTCTACCTGCAATCTATTTGTCTATTCTTTTATCTGTCAAGTTAGTCCAACATGCAGATAGAAGAAATAGTTTTCTAATTGGTGGGATGCCAAACTACCATCAGCTGCCCAGCCAAATTTACTGCAACCACTGATTAATGGTTGAGGGCTTGCCGTTGGATCTTCATCCTTTAGCCTGAGGTTGACCACTGAAGGACTGCATCAGTATCACTTCTGGGGGTTTGTGAGTGCGTGAGCATGTGACAGCACGTAGGCGTGCACACACACACACGCACACACACGCTGACTTTCCCGGGCCACGCATGGCACAGTCAAACTTTGGGAATCGGAATCTCTGAGCTGAAGCATGCACAGCTGTGGCTCCATGTGTGGCTCAGATACTCACCCCCTTTAACAACTGTCGTGGAGCCTAACATGAAGGGTTTTGTTAAAACATGAATACCTATAGAAGGGTAGAACTTTGAAACCCTTACTAATTACAAGCATCTTAGTAAAATTAAATTTGTTAGGTCTATTTCTGAAAGCACATTTTGATGAAGATAGAAGGAAAGAACATGGAGATCTTGGTACATGAGGAAGAATCGGGAATAGCTGAAAATGTAGTAATTTTTAAAAGCCTTAAAAAGTAGGAATTGGTGGTCCTAGAGACTGACTATGAACCTCACATTTTGTATAAACTGGCCCCTGGCACTGCAGGGTGCTTTTAACAACTCCAAAAAGATAATTAGGTGCTATTGAATAAAGTTTAAAAGTTAAATTGCTCACGTTTTTAACAATTGCTGAATAGTCAGTGCAGCAGAAAGTGCCATTTCATTAGAGCTTTTCGCTCTCCAGTAAGTGGTTCATTATCAATTATGCAGCACTTATGCATATTTGCCTGGACTTACACCTTCATGGCCACACTTCCCGTGTTCCTTAATTTTCTCCTGGATTTCAGTGGCTGGTCTTCAAATTTATGCCTCTGATGTGTTCTCATTCCAACAAGGTGGGTCAGTTCAGAAGGGAAGGAGTCAATTTCTGCTATAAAAAAGCCTATTTTTGAAATGAAATGCATTTTAACTTTTTACCTGCTAGGTTCCAAAGCTAGCTCACTCCTTTGAAGAATGAGGTGAGAAGCAGATACGTTTTCTAATGCCGGAGGTGGAGGTCACAGGAGCTTTTCATCAGAGAATAATGGTTGCCTCAGAACCAGCTTGGCATCCTCTTGAAGACTCAAGGAATGTGGCAGAAGCTCTGTGTGTATGTCAGGGAACAGAAAACAGTTTGGGCAGCTTTAATTTGTGCTGGGACTGTTCTGTATTCGGAAACTCAATCCACTTACTCGTCTTTAGTTTACCAAAGAATGGGAAGCAGTATTTCTCTTGCACAGTTGTTATCAAACAGAGTCACTTAAATATAAAAAAAAAGAGGAGAAGGCTAATTGTTCCATAGCACATGTTTATTCTTAGGAATTAGAGTAATGAAAATAGGGAAAGGTCAGTTGGAAAGGTAGTTCACAGTTAAATAAAGAATTAATCCATTCTATTCAAACTCTCTCCTTCTACCTTCCTGGTATAGACTGGGAAGTGACTTGTATTAATGGAGCTAGTTAACAAAGGCAAGATCAGTGGGGAAAGAGAATCATTAAGTACGGTTATATCTAAGTTATTTTGTGAAGATAACAACCCTCACCTGAACAGATGTGCTACATACAGATGCATGTATGTACCTGGCTCTGATCCAAGGGGCATGTTGTCCAGAGCACAGCACTTGAGCTGTTCAAATTGCAGGAGGCACCCCTACCTTCTGTCTTCTCTGAATACCTGGAGTTTCCATGCTCAGGTACTCTACTGTTGTCTTGCTTCTCTAGGCTGGATCAACACCTGCCCCACAAACACAGCACACACTGAATGTAGGCTCTAGACAAGCCGGTGTTGAATGAATAAGCAATTCTATTAAGCCTTTTTGGTTGATCACTTCTATGAGAGCCTTGCACACATAAAGCATTCTGGGACAGTTAACATTTAGCTGATGGTCTGAGAATAATATAGAATGATATAGAGCTGGAAAGGAGTCTTGTGTTGCTGGGACCATTTTATGGATGAGAAATCTGAGGCCTGAGAGGTTAAGATAATGTTGACACAGAAACCTAATGTATAACCTAAGTTAGGATATACACTTTGCTGGAGAGTTACCTATTCTATTACTTACTTACAGCTTCCTGAATGGGGTAAGATTATTATCATTTTTATACATTAATACCTGGAGCTCCAAGAGGTTAAATAACTTTTTAAAAGGTAGCTTGGAAGTAAGTGGCCATACCAGACTGAGGTCTGTTTGAATCTGGAGCATTCTTTGTTTTTAATCTAAACTCTTTTATTATTTTATTGTATTTTTCCAATTTTTTATTATATTTTTTAACATTACCATTTAGTCCCCTCACACTCCCCTCTCCTCAGCAATTGTGGAATATTCTTTTCCTTCCACGTAGGTGATTCTCAAAGCTGGCTGATGCTCAAAAGCACCCAAGCACGTAAAGCTGGTTCTGGAAACACTGTCCTCTATGGCACCGCCTGCACAGTCCTGCCTGAGATGTAGAGGCATGTAGAAAGCAAGTTGGGTTTGCATGAAGACATGTAGGTTACGGGACCCTTTCTGTTCCACAAGTCCTTATTTTATGCTGTATATTCTAATTTATCTGAACTTCAACCTGAAGGACATGGTCTACCTTGCATCTTTAGTGCTGTTTGCAGTCAGCCTCACTCAGAGCCAGGCCACCTTTGATCTGCTTCCTGTCTATAGGTTTGTCTTAAAGTTCCATATAAATGAAATTATAAAATATCCTGACCTCTTTCACTTACTACATTTTTTAATTTTCCAATTATGGTTGACATGCATTATTATATTACTTTCAGCTGTACAACATGATTGTTCCACATGTATAGAACTTATGAGGTGATCCCCTTGATAAGTCTAGTCCCCACCTGACATGGTACATAGTTGTTAGGATATCATGGACAATATTCCCTCCGCTGCACTTTCCACCCCCGTGACTATTCTGTCACTACCAAATTGTACTTCTCCATCCCTTTACTTTCCTTACCCCCTCCCTTCTGGCAATGTCAGTTTGTACTCTGTGTCTATGAGTTTGTTTCTGCTTTGTTTGTTCATTCATTTTGTTTTATAGATTTTCTGAGGTTCACTCATACTGTAGCATGTTTCAGTGGCTTATCCCTTTTTGTTGCTGACTAGTAACCCATTAGGTCAGTGTACTTCAGGGTAGGAAGCCCAAACTCTTTAGCATAAAATACAAGACTTTAATGACTTGGCTGCCACCTGTACCACTGTCTCCTTCTGTTGACATCCTTCTTCCTGCCTCAGCCTGATGCTTTACTCTAGCAATGCTGAACTACTCGCACGCAGCTTTCAAGTGTACTGTTTACTTCAATGTAGCTTTTAAATAACAATAACAATATAATAAAGTTCCATCTGCTTTGAACACCTGTATGCTGCATTTGCCCAACCCTGATTGTGTCCTGCGCCACATTTCTTTACTCGACTCATTTTTTCTCAAAACTCAACTCAAAAGCCACCTGCTCTAAGAACGCTTCCTTGACACATAAGCATTCCATTCCAGCCCCGTTCTGATGAAACAATTGGCAGGTGCTGCAGTAATGCGTAGATTTTTCTATATACTATATCATATTAAAAACACTCGTTTCTGGTTTGCGTCTATAGGCTTCTCACAATAAGGTTATTGAAGGAGCCATGTCTTTCTATCTTTAGCATCTAGAACAATATGGCATGTGGCAGGAATTTAAAATCTTTAAAAATATGAAAATTCTATACATTGCCTGTCTTGTGGCTAAAGGTTCTAAATGCTCCTAAAGTGAATGTGGAGAGAATCTGAACACGATTGACAAGAAAACAGGGTAATTGTTTCCAAATGTGGTTGTTCAGTGAAATATTGGTAGGCTAGAGTTACTACAACCCATATCACAAATTATTTGTAAGCACTTTAGATTTTTTCATGGGTTGATTTCTATTGTAATTTCAGTGATTGTCAAACCAAAAGGAGTCTTAGGTATTATCTAATTTGGGGATCTTGTTTTGGTAATGGGTATTTCTGAGGTCCAAGGAATGAAATGACAATAAAATTCACACACCTTGTGGCTTGCCTAGAAATGGAAACTGGCTTCTTCCCATGGTGAGATGCCGTATCCTCTTTCCAAAAGATGGAAACAATGCCCATGAGTAGCTCCAGGGACGAGGGAAGGAACCGTCAAGTCAGACTGCCCATGTCTCTGAGCTCTCCCACTTCCAAGCTATGAGAACTTGTGGCAGACGCTTGCCCTCTCAGTTATCTCTGCTTCCTCACCTCAAATGTGGATTTTTAATTCCATCTCTTGTGTCAGTGACTTAACTATTGTCTCCTGGCTTCAGACACATCCTTTCTCTACTCTGTTTTGGATTGTTGGGGTTGGAATGGGCCTCGTTTGCTATCTGCCCCCTTGGCAGGGGCCACTAGAGAGAGTCTGAGAGACTGAAAGTAAAAGAAAGAAAGGCCACATTCCTGCTTGGACTTCCTATTGTCAGCTTCACACTAGCACCACTGACCCTGAGTAGCAGTTAGCTCCAGTGATTCATTTATTATGTATACATATCTTTTCTGCCCAGCACAGGTGGAAACAGCCTCATTGAGCCTCATCAGAAATACTAGCACCAGCCACGCAGTGCTCTCCTCTTTGGAAGTTTTAGTTTTCACTCCACAATATCCCTCCTTCAAGCTTATAAATTTTAATCATTGTAAACTCATCCATCTGTTCCCCTGGCCTTGGCGGTGGTAGCTGCTTCCAGTAATTACAACCTCCCTGCTCCCTTTCTGTCTTTTTACTACTTTTCTGTCTTTTTAGTTCTTCAATCTCTAGTTAGCAATTCTCTTTATTAAATTCTCTCTGGTAAAATATGTGATGTGGTTTCTGTCTCCTGACTAGACCCGTGCTGATGTGTCTTCTTCAAAAGGTTGTTGTGAACATTGAAACAGTTGTCCACAGAAAGGTCGTCACCGTGCCTGGCACACTGAAAAGGCTCAGGAAATGTTAGCTCTTTGGCATTACTAATTAAGTGTTCCACTGCTTGAGAAGAACTGTGTATCTGCTATGAATGTTTCCTTTTATATATTTTCTTCCTCAAGAATAGTCAAGGAAAGGCTAATCATGCAGGCCTCGCGTTTTGTTTTGGGTTTTTCTATACTCATGCATCCTTTTGGAATTGTTTCAAGTTTGTGGGAGGCGTCGGAATCCTGCTCCCCACATCAGCTTTATGGGGGTTACTTAGTCCACAAAGCAGCAGCTCTCACGTCACAATCTGTTTAACTCCTCCTGCAAGGAGAAAATCTCTGGAGGAAGTGTTCTACCTGAGAGTCATCCACACTAATTTTCAAAGCAGCAAACTGCACAGAGCTGAACGTATATCAAGAATTGAGTCATCCTCTGTGAGGCTTATTTTTTACTGAATTCAATCCCAACCAACATTATGGTTTCCATATGCCCCCTTCTTTCTGGGCTCTTTGTAATTTGTCTACTGTCTCTTTTCAAAATTTCTATTTCACACAATTTTCACTAAACATTCCAACACATCCATCTGCTTTTACATAGATGCTTTCTTCTCATTATTTCACATGCTTCTCTGGTTAGATGCAAACTGTAGATTTTATTTGCTCATTCAGCCCCGATTTGTCCCCCATTCCCTTTGCTGTGTAAGGGGTCAATGCTCTACTTGTGCTTAAACTGGACTGCAGGGAGCAAAAGGGGAAAAACATGTTGATGGTGGCCTCCTGAGATAAACTGAAAATCATCTTTTAGGTTATAGAACTGTGGGAAAATAGATATTTCGGGGGTTTGCTTCTATTTCTAGGCATAGTTATTACTTATGATAGTGACTTGATTTACTAAGATATGTAGGTTGGTTCTGTCCTTACTTATTAGTCAACACATTAGCATTTTTTGTTAGAGTCCAGGTCCAGGAGGCAGGGAAGGAAGATGCTTTGTGTGTGTGTGTGTGTGTGTGTGTGTGTGTGTGTGTAAGTAAGAGAGACAGAGAGAGCATATAGGTGCATATTTGGGAGTGAAGGTGAGGCTGGGGGCAATGATCAGTCACTGACTATAGCAGTTAATTGCCCTGCACTTAATTCAAGCAGCCTTCTCCGTCTTTTTTAGTAGCCAAAACAGGCTGCTTTGGCAGTATTAGTTAATATGCTGGTAAGGCCCTTTAAATGTTATATCTCCACATTTTCACCAGAGTTTGCCCTGCCCTAAGAGGTCAACACATAGCTATAAATTCAAGCAAATTCATTGTAGAGGGAAATAAAATCTTTCTTGCTTCTGTTTTAAATGTTTCCACAATTGAGCTAAATCTAAACTAAAGTAATATGAATAAAGTAGGGCAACTTGATTAACTCAGATCAACCAAAAAAAAAACCATTCTCTCCATCCATGATCAAAGTTTCTTTTTAATAAAGTATAGGAATATACAATAAAAATAGAAATAGAAATACTTAGAAGGAGAGAAAGTTCTGGTGGAATGTTCTTTTTCTTGAGACAGAATGAAATTGGACAAATATGGACCCCACAGGGTCTTTCTTGTACTCTTTATACAGAAAAAGGACTTCATAGGGAAACGGGGGACAGGCAAAGTTAATTTATATGCCTAGACAAGTCTTCCTTCCTCTTTTCGTCTCCTTTGAGAAATGTTTTTTCCCGTAGGCTTTTCCCCTTTTATTGTCTACCCAGGTGCTGTTTGGGCTCCTTTTATAAGCTTGCCAATTTACTCCCACTTTCTGTTAGTATTAAATTATCTAACTACCTCACAATTAAAACTCACTCCAACTACCGAAAAACTGCCGTCTGGCTCTGACTTGGCGCTCTCTCTATGTATATGCTACATAGATTAAACTCTAGGGCTTTCTTGACACGTTTTTTTCATTCCTAGTTTTTCGATAGTTATTGCTGACAATGGAAAAGATACAACTAAATCATTAGTGAATGATTTTTCAAAGGTTGAAAATAATCAGGAAAAAAGAAAACTTAGGAAATTAAAATTCAAATGGTCTGAAAACCATTCAGGGGGAACAAACTATTAATAGCTACAGTAGTAAAACTTTTAAGTGACTCATTATTACATAGTGGAAGAATGAACTCTGAGGTCACAATTATTTAAAATATTAAAAACTTGAAGCTATCTTGCTTTTTCTTGACAGTATGTGTCTGTGCAATTGAAGTCTGGTGACATTCTGTCCTTGAACTGGTTTACATTCTCAGTATCTCTAAAGTGTCACCGTGATAGCCATCATCCATCCAGGAGCTTAATGATAATCTCTCTGGAGCCCATCTGTGAACCATTGTATCAGATGGGAGGGTCACAACTGAGCAACACGTTAAATTAGATTAGCGTAAAACATTCCATCTTCTCCAGGGTGAGCTCTCAGTCTTCCCTTGTTTTCTCCTTATCTGTCCTGCTTTAGTGTCTTTTCTGCAGATATCACTTGATCACATCTGAGCAGATAACACATCTCTAGATACCCTGCTGCTTCTCCTCTCAGAGAGCTGGGTCTTCCTCACTGGGACTGACCTATTCCTTCAGAGCATGGAGCTCTGAGGCACAGAGTTCTCGGCCCTTCTTATTTTCCCCCATTGTTTTGGGGAGAGCCTGGTATTCCTAATATCTGATGGAAGAAACCTGATTCTGGTCGGAATTTACTGTTCTAAGGAAATAAAGCAGCAGCTACTCCAGGGGCAGGTGGAGAAGCGTGATCTCCATTGTTCACTGTGTCCTCAGGGTGAGAGAGACCCTGCAATGATTCTCTCCAAATTAATATTTATTTTTCTTAGAATAATTCTAGTTTCAAAAAGGACCTGCTGCTCTCTTTCAGTGGAAAGCAAACTGTTAAGTCCTGTGAATTGTGAGGCTGGAATAACAACAGCTCTGGCTCTTGTCTTCTTATTCAGTGGTTGAAACCAAAGTGCAAGTTGAATATTTCTCCAAGTGGTGTACACATGAGAGTCTGTTTTAATGTGTTTTTTGGACTGTCATTTGCCCTGTTGTTGTGACATTTTCTAACGATGACCACATTTCCAGTATGCAAAGTTGGAAGAAAAGCGCCTCTCTGTGGTCACCTACCGTGTGGAAGCAACGTGTGCCTGGAGGGACATCAATGGGGTGTTGTGCACAGATGTTCCCACATGTGCTTTTGTCATGGAAATTTCATTTCGTGGTGGAAAGTCAATGGCTTTAGTGGTTAGAGGAGGCATTCTAGAAATAAGTAAGAACAAGAGATAGTTAACTGAAATAATATCAAATTCTTAATGGCATTTTAGAGATTCCAGAATCAACACATATTATTCCTCTTGGACTGTAATATAAATATACAATTAGATTCTTTTCTTTAACATTTATAAAGATAGGGTATAAAACTGAAAACAAAAAATGAACAAATAAAAAACAAACAAGCAAAAGCCCATAGACACAGACGACAGTATGGTGGTTACCAGAGGGAAGGGGTGGGGAGTAGTGAAGTATAATGTGGATCAAATATATGGCAATGGAAGATATGA
Organism: Artibeus jamaicensis; assembly: GCF_021234435.1. Taxonomy (NCBI): domain Eukaryota; kingdom Metazoa; phylum Chordata; class Mammalia; order Chiroptera; family Phyllostomidae; genus Artibeus; species Artibeus jamaicensis. The sequence goes on along the minus strand of NW_026521812.1, from coordinate 36,903,963 downwards.
CTTTCAGAGGTGGACATACAATGCAATGTACATGTCATATAGAATTTTACACTTAAAACCCATCTAATTTTACTAACCAATGTTGCCCCCCAAATTAAATTAGAAATAAAAAATTTAAAAATAAATAAAATTAATATATTAAAAAAACAAATCATGAGACTTTACTGACACATACATACACAAAGATAGAATCTGAAAAGACATTTGTTGCATTTCTAAAGGCATTGTTGAAAGGGTATTCCCAAAGAAAAATTACTATGGAGCATTTCCTTACATATGGAAATATTTTTTTCCCCCATAACCGTAACACAAAGGCTGAAATGCACTATTTGGATTTACTCTGTTTTAATAAGACATGTGCTGACGTCCTTTCTTTCCCTCCTCTATAGCACCTTCTGACCATTGCTAGTCTAGTTACTTTTTTTTTTTAAGATTTTATTTATTTATCTTTAGAGGGGAAGGAAGGAGAAGGGGAGAGAAATATCAATGTATGGTTGCCTTTTGTGCGTCCCCTGCTGGGAACTGGCCTGCAACCCTGGCATGTGCCCTGACTGGGAATCAAACCTCGATCCTCTGGTTCACAGGCCCGCGCTCACTCCACTGAGCTACACCAGTCAGGGCTAGTTACTGTATTTTTAAATAAGAATACTTAATATCAGGTTTTCTGTTTTATTTTTATTTTTTTTTAGCCAAACTAGAACTACTCAATAGCAGTTCTGCAGATGGTTTAGAAAACTCCTTCTCCAGGGTGCTTCGTTCAAATTCATCACCTCAGTAATCATTTGTTAGAGTTTACGTCTGGCTTTGTGAACTGGTCACTTCCACTCAACATCTTTTGAAGTCACTGAATGGTATTTCATGTATCCAGAGGCCACTACAGCTTTCTTTGTTCAAGATTTTCTGTGCATAAGGCAATATTTTATTCAGGTGTCAGTAATTTTTGTTCATTAATAGCAGCCACCCTTTCTTTAGGTGGTGATTCACAGGGGTGAAAGCTGGAATACAGGATATATATATATATATATATATATATATATATATATAGAGAGAGAGAGAGAGAGAGAGAGAGAATGGAGATAAGGTGGTTGCATATTTTGAAAAAAACATTTTCAACATATCTATATTCTTCATATTATAAATTATAAAAAATAATTCCAAATAAAATCTTAGAAGTTGAGGATATTCAGAAGATAGAGTAGAAAGCACTGGAAAGGATATGACTAAAAGAAGTAAGCAAGTTGCTTTGAGAAAATAAGTCAATTACTAGCTGACATGGAGGTAATGGTTTGTGTGAGCTGCATATTGTTATTTTATGACATTAAGTTGTTATCTTTACAACTGTAATAAGTAGGATGCATTTATAAGTATGTATCTGTAGGTATGTCACTGGGGAAACAGAAAAATGGTACAAATGAGTTAGGCTGTCATGTCTATTCTGTGACTATGGGAACAATTAACTCTCAGTATGCAGATTTTTGGTTTCTCTTGGTAGACATCTTATTCCTGGGTCCTTGAAAACTAATTACTGTGTATTCGTAGACTTCAAATCAAAGTTATTGTGAAGAACTCAGTAGAAAAATAAATTTCCGTTAAGTCAGAAATACACCTGAAACTCATATAATACTGTATGTCAATTATATTTTAATTTTTGAAAGTAAAAAAATTAATATGACCACTCAAAAGTAAAAAAAGAAAATATTTACATTTTTGTACTCACACCACTTTTCCAAAAATTAGAGGGAAAAATCTGCAATCAAATTTTCCTGGCTTGCTCTTTTATATGAAAAATGACTATTCTAGGCCACTGCATGTTTTTTTTTGTAAGAGCCCTCATTTAAGGTTTGTAAACTTCTAGGTATCATTAGCCAGCATTGATCAGGGGTCAGTGGGAGAAGTGATGAGAGTTGAAACTTAAATGGTTATTGATAAGAAGCTATAGTAACAACAACAAAGAAAATATTTTTGAGGAAAAAATTTGATAGAATTTAAAGGTTGCAATTTGTGACTATCTTTGATTTTTGTTTGCCATCCTACTATATTACCATTGCACATGTGAGAAATTTACCACTGAGTTTCTTAAAATGAAAGAGTATGCTTTCCAAATTTATAGTTGAAGACAAAATTTCAGACAAATGATCATATCTATTATACTAAAAATTTATTTCTGGATATACTACCCAAAGCAATCTACAGATTCAATGCAATCTCTATTAAAATTCCAATTATTTTTTCACAGAAATATAACAAACAATTTTTTTGTATGTGAATGAACTACAAAAACCCCAAATAGCCCAAGCAATCTGATAAAGAAAAACAAAACTAGAGCATTACACAACCAGATTTCAAACTGTATTACAAAGCTACACTAACTAGAACAGCATGCCACTGGCATAAAAAAATACATACATATCAACATACCAGAAGAGCCCAGACATAAACCTACACATATATGGACAATTAATTTATAATAAAGGGATCAAGAATATGTTATAAAGTAGGGTACAGACAGTCTCTTCAATAAGTGATGGTAAGAAATCTGGACAGTCACATGCAAAAAAATAAAACTGGACTAATATACCATACACTAAAATTAACTCAAAATGGACTTGAAACCATATAATTTCTAGAAGAAAACATAGGCAGTATGATTTTTTTTGAACTTGACCCCCAAAACAAAAGCATCAAAAGCAAAAATAAATAAGTGTAACTGTGTTATACTGAAAAGATTCTACACAGCAAAGGAAACCATAAACAAAATGAAAAGGTAACCTACCGAATGGGGGAAAATATTTGCAAATTATATATCTGATAAAAGTCTAATATCTAAAATATATGAAGAATTTATATGACTCAAGAGCAAAAAAAATCAGTCTGATTAAAAGAGTGAGCAGAAGATCTGAAAAGACAGATTTCCAAAGAAGACATACAAATGGCCTTAGACATAGGTACATGAAAGACATACAACAGGTACATGAAAAGACACTCAACATTATTAGTTATCATGGAAATGCAAATCAAACCATGGTGAGATATCACCTCATACTTGTTAGAATGGCTATGATAAAAAAGACAGGAAATAACGAGTGATGATGATGTATAGAAAAGAAAACCCTTGCACACTGTCGATGGGAATGTATATTGGTGCAGCCCCGATAGAAAACAGTATGGATGTTCCCCCCAAAATTAAAAATAGAATTATCACGTTGTCCAGCAATTCCACTTTTGTGTACTTCTCTGAAGAAAACAAAAACACTAGCTTAAAAAGATATATGCACTCCCATGTTCCTTGTAGTGTTATTTATACCAGCCAAGACATGGAAGCAATCTACACATCTATCAGTAGATGAGTACATAAAGATGATGTATTATTCAGTCATTAAAAAAAAGAAATCTTGTCATTTACAACAACATAGATGGACTTAGAGGGCATTGTGCTATGTAAAATAAATCAGATGGAGAATGACAACAGTATCATCTTTCTTACATGTGGAATGTCAAAATAGCAACAACAAGAAAGCTAAGATCACAGACTCAGAGAAATGATGGTGGTTAGGTGGAGGTGTATTTGGAGAAAAGGGGGAGGGAGAAAGAAAAACAATTATATTTAAATAAGGATTATTTTACAGACATGATAAAAATACATTTATACAGAAATATATATAATACAACATATATACATATTGCATGTGTATATTTACATAAATTTATATGCAATATATGTAAACATATACTCTGACTCTATTTGACATTTTTTCCAGAAATATGTGAATTTTTAAATTATCTGATTTTATGTTCACTTGATTTTCCCACTGGAAATTTACTCAGATGTAATTTAAAAATCTTTACTATCATAGTAAAAAGAGTTTGAAGAAACATTTCTTTTGTATTAAGTTAAATTATTTGCCATCCTACTCTTAAAGAGCTGTCATCTTAAAGAATATAATGACTAATAAATGAGCAAATGGTGATCACTTGGTCATACCAACTTTATTAGCTATTGGAAATAATAGAAAGAATACCTGTTTTAGAGTTTAGACAGACAGACCTGTACAAACGACACATTCTGCTTTCCCGCCACACAGATCATCTAACTGTATGATGTTAAATGTGACCAGAAATGAAACTGTTCTTCGTGTCATCTCGAATGAAAAAGGAGGAGCAGGAAAGAAACTGACAGCTTGGCATTTAGCTTTAGAAAAACAACTCCTCTGTGATCTTTCAAGGACATTTCCTTTCACTCTAAATATTTCCATACCTAAAAATAAAAAGTTATTACCTACTCATGAAATAAGTCAATTCTCCAGAAGTGAAATGCTGAGCCAGCCAGTGGGTAAGCCCCCCTTTTTTGGGGCCTTCAGTCTTCCCTTTTCCATAAGGGCATTTGTGCTGGAACAGTTTCAAGCAGTTTTGCTTGAAACACAGCCGACCGTTGGGGCACAATAACCTCCAGGTTGTTCTCGGAGCTAAGGCTGCCTCACAACAGCCATGAGCTGGATGCTTTTTCTGGATGTGCGGTTTCATAGGAGCTCTTGGTTTTCAGACTGTGTCCAAGGGGAAGGGGCTGTAGAAACGTAAAAACCTGACTCTTCCTGGGATCATATCTCAGGGCACATTGTTGTTTTCAAATGAAATGAATGCTAATCAGACACGTGTACACTGGACACAAAAGGCTAACAAATTATTTTCTAAACAAGAACTAAATTACAATGAAAATGTTGTGCCCTGCCTCAGCCCCTTCTACGTGGCCATGCTCCACACTCAGCCCCTGAGACAGGAAGTTACTAAGGCCCTCACATTTTGCATCATGCAGCCATATCCTCTTGGCCACAGGTGATGTGTTGTCATTCCACTCAATCCCAGCCAATTGTTAGGCTGGCCAGCTAACTCCAGTGTTACCTGGCATTCACATGTACACCATAAACTAAATTGAAGTCTCTTGTGGATTTAACCCAAAGAATACCCAGGCCTGGAGCCATTAATAAGGGGGGCTGCAGCTACACCGTCCTGTGTAAAGATAGGCAGGTGAGGTGATGCTGAGTATACTAGTTTTCTGTTGCTGCTGTAACAAATTACAGCAAATGTAGTGGCTTAAAACAACACAAACTTATTCTCACACAGTTTAGAGGTCACAAATCCAAAACGGATTTCAGTGGGCCAAAACCAAGGTGTCTGCAGAAATGTGCTTCTTCTGAAGGCTCGAGGAGAGAATCATCACCTTGCCCTTCCAGGCTCCAAAACTGCACTCACTACGTGCCATTCCCTTGTTTATTGCCCGTCTCCACCTTTGAAACCAGCACTGTAATATCCGCAAATCTCTCCCAGCATCTATTGTCAAGTCACTTTCTGTGCCTTTGATCTCCAGCTTTTTTCTTAGAAAGATTGTTATGATTAGATTGGGCCTACCCAGATAATCCAGGATAATCTCCCCATCTCAAAATCCTTAACCTAATCACTTCTGCAAAAGCTCTTCTGCTGTATAAAGTAACATTCATGGGTTCCGGCGATTAGGACATGGGCATTCTGTGGGGCCATTATGCAGTCTATTACCCTCGGTAATGTGCACAGCCCAGTTACACACGATCTAAATTTATGAGTTAGCAAAAGGTAGGCGACATGAGACACCAGGGCGTGCAGGGGAAGGAGAGTAGCTGTGTCAGGGGAAGGCCTGGCGCGCCTGGAGGGAAGGCTCCTGAGGCTGCTGTCCCTGCAGCTGTAGGCACAGTTTGGCTCTTTCTGAGAACTGGAGGTCAGCTTTATCTGTGTGTGAACCTCCCGAAAATAAACTGCTGCTGCTGGAGGTAAATTGAGGCTACCTCCAGTGCTTGTGAACAAAAGGTCCTGACTGGGTGAAGAGGCGTATTTGTGATACTGTCCCTTAAAACTGGGTGGCACCGAAGGAAATATTTGCTCATTGTCTAAACATATTACTGGGTAATTATTTCACTTGTTTTCTAAGAATATTGGTGAATTTTTTCCTTTTGAATTTTAAATGGTAGCAGCTATAATTTAATGAGAAGAATCTTGAGCCAAGAAAACTTGCCATCCCCTGGACTTTGGCTTTTAGTGACTATGAGGCTTGGGAAGAGGCAACTGGCCCAGGTCTGTTTCCTGATTTCCTGGTAGCTACGGTGGGAAGAGTGATAAACATCTTATGGGTCGCTGGGAGAATCACATGTTGATGAACACAAAAGTCCTTGGAAACCGCAAAAAGCCGCTGCTCTTTATGATGATGGACATGAAGGCTGACTGATGGCTTTCTTACAATCTCAGGGTGCAGCCAAATGCCCAGAATGTTAGACACAGTTCTGATAAATTGGGATTCTGTAGTTTTACAAAAGAAGCAGGGCTTGAGAACAGACCCACTTAGGAATTACAATGGGAGAGAAAGTGAGAAAAAAAGATAAATGGCAAAAGTGAAATCTGATTTATGGTATGTGCTCAGTTGCTAGAAAATTGTATGTTGTATATAGGACAGGTGTGTGGGAAAGGCCTGTGTTCAAGAGAAAGGCTGAGGTTAGTTTCCTGGGAACTGAAATGATGGTTTTTGCCAGTTGTCTCCTATGAGAAAGTTGGGGGTTACTTAAGCTATGATTTTATATCAAATAAAATACCCAAATTCCCTACAGCTCTTATTTGTCTGTGTTTTGAAACTGAAAAGAGAATGAGAAACATCAAGGAAATAAAATAAATGTGCCTTATCACAACTGGTAAGGAGAGAAACACTTGAAAATGAATGAGACGATCCTGTTTCATTCTAAAAGAAAGAAAAAACATCTTTTCTTTCTCCATTTGGGAAACCAGGCAGCAGCCAAAGTGGGGCTTAGCACAGAAAATATGTGATGAAAATTCCAGAATTTGCATAAAAACTCCTGACATAACTTTGGCATCAGGCGAAATGTCCAGCTGAGTGACGGCAGCAGGCCTAGAAGCTCTCAAGAAAGGTCTGACGAAAGCAAACCCTGTGACTCTGTCATTCTTACAGCAGTCAAATCAGCCCAAGGTTGTCTGGAAGGAGCAGAATCTTCACTGTATATCAGTGCTTAGGTGATCTCGGTGTGGAGATCTATTTTGAGGATGGTAAAACTCTGCTTTATATAAATTGTTTATCTTTGGAAATACTAATAATGGAACACTTACTGAAAGATCACTCCAATATCCTGTCTTTTATTTATTGTTATTGTTTTCACCAAAAGATATAAGATATAAAGTACCTTAGGAAAAGGAATTTCCCTTTATTTTCACAGTGCCCATAATGGACTACATATGTGTGTCCCACCCAAATTCATGTGTTAAAGCCCTGACCCTTAGGGTGAGGGTGTGTGGAGATGGGACCTCTAAGGAAGTATTTAAGTTTAAATGAGGTCGTAGAGTTGGGATGTGATCCTATAGGACTAGTGTCCTAGTAAGAGCCCCCAGAGAAATTCTTCTGTTTCTCTCTGTCTATGTCTGTCTCTCTCTCTCTCTCTCTGTCTCTCTTGCTGTCTGCACAGGGGAAAGGTTTTGTAAGCACACAGTGAGGTGACCATCCACGACCCAAGGGGAGAGTGCTCATGAGACACTCACCCTGCTGGCCACCTTGATCTTGGACTTGCAGCTTCCAGAACTGTGAGAAAATGGGTTTCTGTTGTCTAAGCAACTCAATCTATGGGTATTTTGTTATAGCGGCCCAAGGAGATTGAGATGGGGAATAACCAACTTGTTTGCAGAAGGTGTGTATAAAGTAAGTAACATGAAAGTTGACTTTAAGTTGGAATTCTTAACTTATCCATTTCATGTTTTTCTATTTGTACTTAATAATAGTAGTCTACACAAGATTTATTGACTTAAAATAGATGGAAATATTAGGGTAAACTTCAGAGACGTTACAAAATATAATCGACATGAACTTGGAGGGTTTTGTTTGCTTGTGATTTATTTATGCTTCAAAATTTACATAGTTATTCTCTGACCCATTTTTCTCATCCAGGTACCAGGAAGAATAGGTACTTATCAAACATGCCCAGACCTCCTCCAGAAAATCCATGTGGGCTATCTGAGAAGTGAGTGAGGAAAACCCTGCCTCAGCTTGGATCTTTCAGGAAACAGAGACATCACCATGTGACCCACATCCACCCAGGCAATGTCTGTATATTATACAAGAAGTGGGAACATGCACAGCCTTGTAACAAACAGGCCTCCCGGAGACCTGGAGCCCTGTTCAGAATCCCTCCACAGCTGCTCGAATCTGTTATTCTTGTGCCTGTCATCTCTCTCAGGCTCTCTGTTCTTCTTCCCCTATGGCTCATGCATACCTCCTTCTTCTGAAGAGTCTTTCTGCCCTAGCCTTCCTCCTCCAAATGTCTCTATTTGCCTTGTATCCTATCTTCCCAAGGAAGGCTCTCAATAGGAGAGTTCGTTCAATGTACACCTGTCCTGCTGGGTAAAGTGCTTGGGACAGACTCTGATTCAATGTGTTCAGACTTGCACAGTCATGCGATCTAAATCATGGCCATCTAACTGACACAGGTAGACATTCAAGACCTGCTGTTAAATGGACATATGGGTGTAGCTAAAAAGAGAATCACGGGTATATATACATATCGAGAACTGTTTTTTACTTTCAATAAAAATCATGCCTATATTGCTCTCCATTTGGGGGCTCTGTACCCCTCACTGTTGTTGACTTTTGCTCTTACTACCATGAATACATATTTATATTTCTTTTATGTTTCCCATTTAATCTACTTCCTTCTCATCTCTGACACCATGGCTGGGCATGACCTGTTTCATTCCAGTCAGGTGAGCAGACAAGAGCCAGTTGGATGAGTGGCAGGTATGGGGAGGGGAGGAAGGGATGTGTCTGCAAGTGCCAGGAACATGTCAGTTCCCAGCACGCTGAGCAAAGCCTCCTGGTTCCATACCAGAAAACAGTCCGTTGTTTAGTATTTAGACAAGGCTCCATCTCAAATTAGCTATGTGACCTCGGGCAGTGCCCATCCTCACTGAGTGAGGAGAACAAGGATACACAGTTTGGATTTTATTCTAAGCACATTGTGAAGTCAAGGGGAAGTAAGCAGAAGAATGACAGATGTGAATTATCTTTAGAAAAGTCACCCAGGCTGCAGTGTGAAAAGTGGATTAAGGGTAGAGAGAGTGGAAGCAGGAGAAGCAGTTAGGGGGCCTGTGCATCAAGGAGGAGATCTGTCAGGGGAAATCAATGCCTCAGACCATCAGAAAGATGCTGATGGCGAGGGGCACAGGTGGGTGGGCAGGTGGGGTTACCTCAATGTAGATGGAAAAAAGAGGACGGATTTGAGGTATGCTTTGGGGGTAGAGACAAAGAGAATTTTTCATGGATTAGAATAATAGCCACAAAGCAGCAACGAGGGCTCCAACAACTTCTTAAAATCCCAGCAGGGCCCTGGGCCATCTCATCCATTAAAATCCTCTAATGAGAGGATTCCGTCTTTCCTTTTCTCTATTCTTTTGCCACCAGGACCTCCATGAAGTTCCCAGTGGCCGAGGAGGCTTCCAGCAGCCCCTTGTACTCAGATTCTTTCTGAATTCCCTCCCTATAATCATTTCTTATATCTTTAAGTTCCCCCTTGGCTTTATACAGTAACCAAAGTTTTTGTTTACTGCTAATTAGGAATAACTTCACATACAATATTCCCCCCACTCCCTAAATAAAACACCCACATTTTAGCATGGAGTAATTATTGTTGACAGGGTAGCCATGGTGGCCACATTCTTAGGATCTTTCTGTGAGTGCAGGAAGACCCTTTAGTGTCCCTAGAATGATTCTATTTTATTTAAACCTCTGAGTTTTATTCAAAGTAGTTCTAGCCTGTTCCTGGGTGTTTCTCTTCTGTGAGTTCTGTACATCAGAATGTTTTTGTGCAGCCTTTGAAAATTCTTTCACTTGAGTAAATACACACACAGTCACACTCAGACCTGTCTTCCTCTCCAGCATCAAAATCTCAGGGGTACGCCCAGGAAGTGGCATTTTGAGAAGTTCTAGAGGTCCAGTAGTCTGAAAACATTTTATTTCTTTCCCTCTTTTTTTCTCTCTGATGATTTAGATTATTTTTAACATCTAGAAACATTTCTAACCAAGGTATCATTGACATGTAACATTATATTAGTTGGATATTACACATTAGCAAACTTTTTCTTTAAGGGGCTACCTGATAAATATTTTCGGTTTTATGGGCCATGAGGTTGCTGCCATGACTGCTCAACTCTGTAGTGGTTCCTAGAAATAGGTAAACAAGTGTGTGTGCCTGTTTCCATAGACCTTGTTTACGAAGCAGGCTGTTGAGTGTAGAGCCCTGCCAGAGGACACGGTCCCACAGGGTTTTCCAGCCTCAGAGGTGCTTTGGTCCTGGTTTGGGGGATCTGCATCGATTCTTGGTCATCTGCAGAGTCCATTTGTTTTTCTGGAGGGTTTACTATGTCCCAGATACTTAGATTGAAAGTACTGGCTTCTGCCTTCAAGGAGCCACAGTTGCTGGAGAAGACAAAGACAAGACAGCAATGGCAGGATAAAGGTAAGCATCAACTTCTGTGGATGGAGAAGGGGAATCAAAGCAAATGCTGGTGAGAAAAGAGGTTTTTCAGAAGAGATGACTTAAATTCTCACACTTAGGCTCTGCCTTGGTCTCAGGTCCCAGGGTCAGCTCTGGCCTGAAGGAACTTTTCTCAGAAGTTCTGGCCTCTGGCTACTGGGCTCCAGCCTCCATCCCAGGATGTAGCCATATTGTGTGTGGGCTGCCTCAGGCCCAGGCTGTAATCCTACTGTGCGCCTAGACAATTAAACTGTGCTCTCAGGTTTCCTCCTTACTGCTGGCATCATACATTTTAATGTAATCCCAGTTTCCTTACCACTTTGCTTGCTCTCATAATGCATTCTACTGGGTCTGGCGCTCCATGGTTCCAAGGATAATTTTGGGACTTAGTATCCAAACACCGATGCCAGCCTTCCCTGTGCCAGGTTGCCTGGATCTGAATTGTTGCTTTTCCCTGACAGACCTCCTTCCCGGTACAGGCTTTCTGGATGTGACTAATTCAACATAGTATGCTCTTGCCTCCCCCCAGCCCATTTCTGCACTGGCTCTTCCTCATTTTGCCCGTCACACTCTCCTAATTTGCCTATTTTTCTTTACCTGGCTAGTCCGTTTTTAAGAACTGTTCTACACTCCCACTGTAAGCATGGTTTCATAGCTGTTACTTCTCTAGAGCTTTCAGTGGAAAGTAGTTTCCTTCTAGAAGCAGTGGCACTAGAATAGACCTAAATCCCAGTTTATAAGCTTGAGAAATAATGATTCTTTAGGGATTATGTCTGTACTTTCTACAGTTGGTTTTTAATGCTTTAATAGTCTTATAACTCAAGAGTGGACAGCCGCTCTCTCCTGCATTATGTCCCTCGGTGTCTGTATGAAACCTACAACACCACACGGTATGGCCTCATTAGCTTTCAGCTGAAGCACATCCAGGAAGCAGGCCCCTTGCTCACTCTCTTGGCCTGAAAGCTATCATGGTGCACTGGCATGATAAGCCCGGGGTATTTTCGCTAACGAAATTCAGAGGTTTCCTGAGCCGAGTGAAACATGGCTTTGGTGCTGGGTAAAGCATCCTTTCCTGACCAAAGTGTCAGTTAATTTCCAAAAAGATTAAACAACCCCTACATACACAAATGTTCGAAATTCACAGTCCATCTGGGGTTCCTGCATCCTCACATGAGAGACCCCAGATGGATTGTAAATTCATCCCTGTGGGTGATATAGTGCAGTCACTCCTCGGTCCTCCTGCTTTTCCCTGTGGCACCTGAGACTGTGGCCATGATGAGGTTAATTTATGTGGCTTGATACACTTTATCATCTGTCACTTGTACAGCTCTTGCTGTGCCATCTGGTGTCTCAGAGGCGGTTTCGGGAAGCAGCGTGCATAACAAGGTATCTGCATTCGTGAATTCTTTCAAGCATTTATAGGTAATAGCTAAAAGATATTTTGAGAAGCCAGCCCCTGTCTCTGCGGCAGATCAACACTAACATGGATAATCTAACATGAGGTTCAAATGAAGCCTGCTATATTTCGCAGGAAAATACATCTGAATTAATCTGCAATCACCAATATTGAGGGAACCTATTTATTTTGAGACCCTGAATATCTCTATCAGGTTGAGAATATCTTACCGGGCTCTTGTGCAAATGAAAAAGGCAGAGGCAATGGCTTACTCTCCAACATGATGAATGATGAGACAAAACAGCACATACTAGCACAAACAACATTGTGTAAATCAAAGATCTTGCTGCAAAACGCCTAAGTGCCCTATTATAATAATTTCATATCTAGTCTCATTTTTAGCAGTGTTGGGATCTCAAGAGGGCACAACAAAACATTAAATAGGTAAAACCTTCAGAAACAGACGGAAAATATACTAAGAGGAGGTAGAAGGGGTGAAACAATGCAGCGTGGGCCATCTTGTTGGTCAGGTTAGAATGTGGTCTGCGTGCCACACACTGCAAGGTGCCAGGAGGTGGGGGATGGTGAATGTTAGGGCTCTTACTCTTTAGACATTATACTGTGTTTTGGGAGAATAAGATAATATATATAAACAAATATATACATATATATATAATATTCAACAAATACTCAAGTAGAAAAGAGTAGAATGTCAGGGGGACATTGTAGAGTATGACAATGTTCTCAAAAGTAGTTTATATTAAGCTAGGTTCAGAAGGAATGAAGAATGGCTCTTAGGAGAGAAGCTGGAATGTGTGCGGGACAATGCAAAAGTCAGGAGGCAGAGCCAAGCTTCTAAATCCAGGGTTTGTCTGGCTATTGGCTTGAGCAAGTATGGAGTCCATGGTTTGAAAAGAATTGCAAAACAGGAGGGGGACGTACATTTTCAATGATGGACCACATGTTAAGACACAAAACAAGTCTCATTAAATTGAAGAGGATTGAAATCATATCAAACAACTTCTCTGACCATAATGCTGTGAAACTAGAAATCATAAAAAACACACAAAGACATGGAGGCTAAATAACATGTCAATTAATAGTGAATGGGTTAACAAGTAAATCAAGGAAGGAATCAAAAGATACGTTGAAACAAGTCAAAATGAGAACACAACTCAAAATCTGTGGGATACAGAGAAAGCAGTCCTAAGAAGGCAATTCATAGCCATTACCGGCCTATCTCAAGAAAGAAGACTCTCACATAAATAATCTGACTTTACAGTTAAAGAAACTTATACAGGAATAATAAACAAAACCTAAAGTGAATTGAAGGAAAGAAATAATAAAGATCACAGCAGAAATAAACAAAATAGAGTCTAAAAAATGATATAAAATATCAATGAAACCAAGAGCTGGTTCTTTGAAAAGACAAACAAGATGGATAAACCTTAAACCAGACTCATCAAGAAAAAAAGAGATCCCTGGCTAGGTGGCTCAGTTGGTTGGAGTATTGTACTCTACACTAAAAAGATTGCAGGGTTGATCCCCGGTCAGGTTGTGGGTTTGAACCCTGGTCAAGGCATGTGAAGGAGGGAACTGATCAATGTTTATGTCACTGATGTTTCTCTCTCTCTCTCTCCCCTCACCCTTTCCTTTATCTCCAGATCAACAAGTATACCCTGGAGTGAGAATTAAGAAAAAGGGCCCTGGCTGGTGTAGCTCAAGGAATTGAATGTGGACCTACAAACCAAAGGGTCACCAGTTTGATTCCCAGTCAGGGCACATGCCTGGGTTGCAGGCCAGGTACCTAGTAGGGGGCATGTGAAAGGCAACCACACATTGATGTTTCTCTCCTTCTCTTTCTCCTTCCCTTCCCCTCTCTCTAAAAATAAATAACTAAAATCTTTTAAAAAGAGAGAGAGGACCCAAATAAATAAAATTGGAAATGAAAGAGAAGTAACAACTGACTCCAAAGAAATACAAAGAAAATATTACATACAACTATATACGACAACAAATTGGACAATCTGGACAAAATGGATAAATTCCTAGAAATGTACAATCTCCTACAACCCACAACTAAATTAGGAAGAATCAGAAAATCTGGACAGACAAATTACAACTAGTGAAATTGAAGCAGTAATAAAAAAACTCTGAACAAAAAGAAGTCTTGGACCAGATGGCTTCACAAGTGAATTTTACCAAACTTTCAAAGGAGAACTGACACCTGTCCTTCTAAAACTATTCCAAAAAACTCAAGAGGAGAGCTTACTCTCAAGCTTATTTTATGGGACCAGCATTATCCTAATTCTAAAACCAGATAAAGACACTACAAAGAAGGAAAATTAGAGGCCAATATCCTTAATGTGAACATAGTTGCTAAAATCCTCAACAATATATTAGCAAACAAGATCTAGCAATACATTAAAAAGATCATACACTATCATCAAGTGGATTTATTCGAGGGATGCAAGGTGGGTACAATATTGGCAAATTAGTAAATGTGATTCACCACATAAAATATAGGACAAAAAACATGTGATCATATCAGTAGATGCTGAAAAAACATTTGATAAAATCAAGCACCCATTTATGATAAAAACTCTCAGCAAAGTGGGAACAGAGGGGACATACCTCAATATAACAGAGGTCATATATGACAAGCCCACAGCCAATAAGAGTTTTCCTTAAGATCAAGTACAAGACCGGGATGTCCACTTTAATTACCCTTATTCAACATAGTACTGTAAGTCTTAGCCACAACAGTCTAACGAGAAGAAAAAATAAAAGGCATCCAAATTAAAAGGAAGAAGTAAAACTGTTATTATTTACAGATGACATGATACTGTATATAGAGAACCCTAAAGATTCCAACAAAAAAACTACTAGAACTGATAAATGAGTTCTGTAAAGTAGCAGAATACAAAATATTCAGAAGTCAGTTGCATTTTTCAACCCTCACCTGAGGACATTTTTCGTTGCTTTTATAGAGAGGAAGAAAGAGAGATACATAGAGATGGAGACAGAGATAGAGACAGAGAGATAGAGGTAGAGGTAGAGAGATAGAGATATAGGTAGAGATAGAGAGATAGAGGTAGAGATAGAGAGGGAGAGAGAGAGAAAGAAACATCCAAGTGAGAGTGAAATATTGATTGGTTGCCTTCTCAGATGTGCCCCCACAGGGGATTGAACTTGCAACCTGGGTCTATGCCATGACCAGGAATTGAACTCACAATGTTTTGGTCTAGGAAACAACGATCCAACAAAGTGAGCTACACTGGCTAGGGCCAGTTGCATTTTTATACACCAATTATAAACTATCAGAAAGGGAAACTAAGAAAACAATCCATTCACAATTACTTCAAAAAGAATAAGATACTTAGGAATAAATCTAACCGAGTAAAAGACATACTCATAGAATTACGGAGATACAAATAAGTAGAAGTATATACCATGTTTATGTATGGGAAGAATTAACATCATTAAAATGTCCATAGTACCCCAAATAATCTATACATTCAACACAACTCCTATCAAGATACCAATGCTGTATTTCAAAAAATTAAAACAAATATTCCAAAGATTTATATGGAACTACAAAAGACTCCAACTAGCAATAACATTCTTGAGAGAGAATAAATTTAGAAGAATCATGCTACCAGATATCAAACTATACTACAAATCCACAATAATCAAAACAGCATAGTGCCAGCATAAAAACAGACATACAGATTAATAGAACAGAATAAAGAGTCCAGGAATAAACCCATATTTTTATAGTCAATATTTGGCAAGGAAGCAAAAACATACAATGCAATAAAGATAGTCTCTTCAATAAATGGTGTTGGGAAAATTTGACAAATATGTTTAAAAAAAATGAAACTAGACTAGCTTCTTACACCATATACAAGAATAAACTTGAAATGGTTTAATGACTTACATGTTAGACTTGAATCCATAAAAATCCCAGAAGAAAACATAGGCAGTAAAATCTCAGACTCTCTCCTAACAATATTTTTGGCAATATATCTCCTCAGGCAAGGGAAACCAAGGGGAAAAAATCAACAAACTACACTGAATTTTTGCACAGCACAATAAATTATTAACAAAATTAAAAGGGAACCCACTGAGTGGAAAAACATATTTTCCAATACATCTGATAAAGGGTTAATTTTAAAAACATATAAAGAACTTATACAACTCAACACCAGGATGATAACCAACCCACTTAAAATGGGCAAAGGACCTGAACGGACATTTCTTCAAAGAAGACATACAAATGGCCAATAGACATGAAAAAATACTCAGCATCACTAATGATCAGAGAGATGAAAATTAAAACCACAATGAAATATCAACTCACACTTGTCTGAATGGCCATCTGCAATAAATTAACAAACAGCAAGTGCTGGTGAGGACGTGGAGAAATGGGAATCCTTGTGCACTGTTAAGAGAGAATGTAGACTGGTGCAGCCATGGTAGAAAGTAGTATGAAGGCAACTCAAAATATTAAAAATGGAACTGCCTTATGACTCAGCGGTCCCACTTCTGGGAATTTGTCTAAGGAAATCTAAAACGCTAATTCAAAAGAATCCATGCACCCATATATTCATTGCAACATTATTTATAATAGCCAAAATTTAGAAGTGGCCCAAGAGCTCATCAATAGATGAGTGGATAAAAAAGCTGTGGTACATTTACACAACAGAATACTACCTGGCTATAAAAAAAAATCTTATGCTTTGTGACATCATGGGTGGAACTAGAGAGCATTATGCTAAGTGAAATAAGCCAGTCAGAGAAAGACAAGTACTATGTGATTTCAGTCATGCATGGATTCTAATGGACAAATGAATTAACAAGCAATATAATGTCATATTCATAGAGAAGAGGCTAATAGTTATTGGGAAGGAAAAGTTGGGTGAGGAGTTTTGAGGAATTGAGCAAAAAAGAAAAAAAAGAGAAAAAACTCATGGACAAGAATAGCAGTGTGGTGATTTCCTGGGGGAGGAGAGGTAGGGGGAGTTGGAAGAAGATAAAAAGGGGATAAGTGGTGATGGATGGAGACTTGACTTGGGGTGGTGAACACACAATATATCATACAGTGGATGTGTTGTAGAGTTGTGCACCTGAAACCTGTATAATTTTGTTAATTAGTGTCGTCCTGATACATTTTGAAGAAAAATACCAGGAGGCAGCCGATTAGTGCAGGTTGTAATATATTAGGCTGAGATTTTGAAACTTAATTTAATCAGTACCACATATCCATTATATGTTTTCAAGAAGATGCTGAATTAAAGTGGAATTTGAAGGGAAAAATGATTCTAGCAGCCATATGTGTTGGTACTAACCACATGGATGGGAGAATAACAAAACCCCAATTAAAATCCTTCCTAATTGCTACAGCTAAACTGCAGTTAATATATAATGTGAAAGTGGTGCCAGTTCATGGAATATCATTGCTCGAAAAGCAGTTTTTCAGCCCAATAGTGAAGTGAGTTTACAAATACCGCGAAGCCTTATCATTCCCTCCCCAGTCTATATCTTCCAACCTCTCATTATTTCTCTCTGTGTCAGAGGACTAAGAAAACACAAGGTGACAGATTTCTCAAGGAGCTAAAGAATGTCCTAAGTTCTGTATCATAAAGACAAGAATAAATTACTGAGTGTAATTGAAAAGTCAGTTGATTAAAAAGCACCCATTAAAGGCTATTCTGTGTAAGGCTATCTCTTGGCACTTTCTGATGATAAATTTCTGGAAGGAAAACCTAAATTTCACATTTGAGTGATGTCTCTCCTTGTGGAAGCCTAGCTGAGCCAGCACTATGTTTCTGACAGCGGCAATATGAAGACTCTTGTCAGAAAGAAAGATTTGCTCTTTGCATTGATCCCTCAAAGGTTAGAGAAGTAGCCTGGCCAGGTTCACGTCCCATTGTAATGCACACTGCAATTATCCCCCAGCTCTGCTGGATCAAAAATCTGTTGTGGTCATTGAGATCTCTGGTGCCTAGTCAGCTGAGAGCTGGCAGTGAGGAGGGGTTCAACAGTAGTTTGTGACATGAACTATAAGTTTGCCCTGTAGGACTTCCTGGGGAAAAAGCATTTCTTTCTCTTAAGCTGTCCTTATTCAGACCTCTGGGCGTGCAGTCTGGTAACCTTGGAGTGATTTGGGGGGCAATTGTCTTTACCATCGGATGGTTCCCCCTGTGGATTCTGCTGATTAGACATGGCGTTTTTTTCCTTTTGTTTTGCAGCTAAGGGTAGGGTAACTCACCACTTTCTTTGGTAACCTTAGCCATTTATTCTTTTATTTTGTACAGGGGAGGCACGTTTTTCTGTAAATGGTAAGAGATTAAACAATTTAATCTTTGCCACCCATCTGGTTTCTCAAAACAATGCAACTCTGCTGCCATAGTGTGACTGCAGCAGGGACGACAGAAACGAGGGCGTGGCTGTTTCAGTGCCACCTTATTTATGAAACAGGAAGTGACTGTATTTGCCTTTGGGGTGTCATTTATTCGCCCCATTTAGTCTCTATGGTAGATGGTCTTAATTCATTGTTTTGAGTGTGCTGATATATCTACTTTTCAACATTCAGTCAGTATCTACTCTTTTTTGTGTGTACCAGTAATCACTTCTGCATTGATTTTTGTGCGGCCTATTACTTCTGCACTCACAATCAAATAGATGGACTGAACTCCGTCAAACTTTGTTCTATACACACCCTAGGCACTCAGTTTTTTTAGCCCACAACCTACGCTGTCTTGTGAAAGTCAGTTTCTACAATAGTAGGTGATTCTGGCACATAATAATAAAGCAAAACACAATACAGGTTGGCCACTTCCTTTTTTAGAGCTGTCACTGATCTTGTGAATTGTTTGCACAGAATATTATCTCGCATTTCCATACAGTCAGTAATTAAGCTTCACTTGGCTCTTCTTAAGCTGTGGAGCCTCTAAATATTCATTTCCTCATATTTTTGACCTTCTTTGGAGCGCTAAGGGCTTTAAATGGCAATTCACCTTCTCTCAGTTACCTTCGCCTGACCCAGGCCTTATGTTTTGCATTTTCTGAGAAGGGAAAATCAGGTAGAGTCAGTGGTCATTAAACTATGTTCCACGAGGTATCAAGTTTCCTTGAATCATCTACAGGGGGTTTTTTGAATGCTAATTTATTTATGGAAAAGCCACTCCTTTCCTTACCATCAGGGTATGTGAGAGTGGCAGCCAATGGAAAGGTCATGACTTGAAAGACAGTTAGTGTAAGGGATTTCACCAGATTGCATTAGTCTTGAGATATTCAGTGATGGCAAATGTCATTTCAGGAATCTTTGTGTTTGCAAGCTTTCCTTTGATCTTGTTTTACTACTCTCACTTGTAAATAGAGAGTTGTTGCAGAAACCAAAATACACTTTGCCACAGACTCCTTTTTAAATATTATATTACCATGTAGTTGACTGTGTTTGCTCTCTTTCTCCTCCCCCAACCCTTCTCCCCTTTGGAAAGCTCCATTGTGTTATCTGTACTCATGGGACTGTTGATTTGTCATGAGGTTTTCTTTTCTTTCTTTTTTTGTTCTATTAAATTTTTTGTCTGTATTACTTCTTTCTGTTTTTCTCAGGCAATTATGGTCGGTCCATCTCCCCCAGAAATAAAAGATCTAGTTTTACACTGCCCAACTAATATGTTAAAAGAAAGCTTGTTAACATACAAAATACTGTTCTCAAAACAATGACAGTTTTACTGCTTCAGATATAAAACAGGTTAATTAAAGAATAAAGAAACAAAATGTGAGGAGAAATGATAATCTCTCCTTCACAATGGGAAACAAAATTAAGCTTTTGCTTTTTATTGCTCAGATTCTCCGTAAATGGTTGTCTTGGCCAAAACAAATAAACTGAAGGAAAAATCCACTGTGAATATAGGACTAAAAGTATCAGAACTCCCTGGTCAGTGAGCTAAGTGAATTCTGAACAAAGGAGTTAGCTTTGTGTGTTTTGATCCCCAACTCAGTAACATGCATTTCCTGGTTTCCACCTTAAAATCCCTGGATTTTTCTCATTTGAGGCTTGTATACAAGTGATGGAACTTGCATACATTTGTTGCTGAAGGAATCAGTAATTCTAGAACCTACAATAGATCTTTCCAAATTTGGCCATGCTGTCTTCCAAAGCTGGCAAGTTCTGCCAGTCCTAAGAAAATAGTCTTAGATACTAGATTTAGAGATGGCCGAGGGCATTTCCCATTTCATTAACATTTAAAACACATTAAGGCCTAGTAATAAATTTACCATAGTCATTGGATTTCTGTTTCCAGCTGAGGAGGGAGGAAAAGTTTGGGGGCGGCTTCCTGATCTTGAAGAGTGATAAGGTAAGAGAAGGGTCTTACAAATCCCAGATCTCAAAATAACACTACACCGAGAAAATAATTTGCTGGAAAAAAAAGGACCAAAGCTGATGGAGATGTTATGATGTTATTATGAAAAATTTAGAGCCAACTTTTGGGAGTGGGAAAGTGGGAAAGGAGGAATGTAGTAATCACCCTGCTATTTCTCTTGGCCTTTGAGAGGCTGTCAAAATAAACAGCGAGATCTCTACGCAGAGTCTGTCGGCAGTTCAGGCACTGTGTGGACCACGTGTAAAGGGAGTCTACAGGATGCAGAAGTGAATCCCTTTTCTTTTCCTGTAATTCTTTCAAAGATGGAAAGAAAGGAGCAAAATTTAAGCCAGAGAACAAATGTAAAAGCTAACAGTAGAAATAAAGGCAGACTACTTAGAAGCCAAGATTAGCACTTAAATTTAGTTTGATGTCCTTTTCTTAGCTGTAGGCTTCCAGTTTTTAAATGTCAAGGGGTGAAGGGACAGGACACATACATTCAGTTGGCAGAGGAGAAAAGACTCGTACTTTGTATTAACATTTAAACCACAGCGTCAACTCTACAAGGATCAAGTACTCTGTCTCTGAGGTGGAGGCAGGCTCTGTGTGCAAGGTCTCAGTGTTTGGGGGCTCTGTATTATTGGAGTTGTATGGGGTCGTGGGGGGAGGGGGCTCTTCTTACAGCACCTATTATGAAGCATGATTAGAAATGACAGGCAATGAAATTCAGGTGACCTGAATTACATGGTCTGACCTGATTTGACTAAGCCTATATTCCATATACTTGGTGATGATATATGTATTTCATGGAAGGAAATGCTTAGATAATTAATGAAAACTTACCCAACCATGCATTTTCAAAGGAAATACTTTTATTATACACTTTCTATAGTACTATGCTTCTTTCTGATCTCCTATAACTGAATAGCTATCAGAAATAAAGGTAAATAGTTTATATTCATTTAATGAAAACTCTCAGTGAGCTTGACTCCATGTTTCCATTTTATAGATTAAGTTATGTAACGTACCCAAGAGCCCAGACGGTTAATGAGGAAGGTGAAATTGGAACCCAGCTCTGCCGAACTCTACAGCCCTCTCTTCTGAAATGCCATCTGTTCTTTTTCTTCCATCATATTTAAAGTTATGTGGAAGTTTCCATATTGCAAGTGAACAACAGACTGCCTCTGTACCTGCTTCCTGAGAAGTAGCCCTCTACTCTCAGTGTGCCATTAAAAGGGAGCCCCAACCAGCAGAGTGTAAGAAAGAGCCCCTGCTCTCTAATCCCCCTTCCTCCCACAAAAAAGGTGATTTTTATTTCTACTTCTGCAACATGGAAAAGTAAGTTTAGCTAAAGGGCAATCGAGTTCTTGGTGGAGTGGGGGAAGATGGTCAAAAAGAATGGAGGTGGATGCTTCAGGGCCCTAGACAATGTTATTAATATAGCCCGTGATGCTGCAGTTACAGTTACCATAAAACAAACAAACAACAAACACGGGGGTTTGTGACTCTGAGCACTCGAGAGCTTGTTGTCACAGATAAAATATATTCTGACATATGAAAAGAGCTGTGTTTCCTTTCTTTTGTCCACTTTCCCCCTTTTTTCCCTTTCTTCTCGGTATTATGTGTGGGGAGGCGTTGTCAGGTGTTGGCACAGTTGCTGGGCACTCAAGGTAGAGAGAGAGCCTTCGGCCCGTGGCCTTTCACTGCTGACTGTGCTGGGCATGTCTTCCACAGCTAGGGGCCTGCTGCAATGAGAAGGTTCTCTGAATTAGTTTCACCAGAGCTCTCAGCCACTTCCCAGACCAATTGTGGAGTGACAGACTTGGGAAAGAAGAAAGGAATTCAATACACCATGAGTGGTTATATAGTTTAAAACTTTCAAAAAGATAAACTGGGAAAAGAAGACAAAGGAATAGAAAGGGGTCTTTATTCCTATAGGGAGATAGTGAATGGGTCACTAGCTCAGAAACGGCAATAATTTTGGACAGAAACTACCCAATGTATGATTTATCACTGTCAGAAATAAAAATTGTCTGTCAATTTATCATTCTACCTCCTATTCTATTCTATCAGCTAAACTCACAGTCTCCTTTTGTACTCTTTCCACTTCCATGCTTCATAAAAACTATAGTGGGTAAGCATTTTCCTCTATGCTGAACCCCAGCAAGTGGAGAATATACATGGCAGTTGGCATAGAAAAACACACACATTCCATAATGCTACCGACATCTGCAAATCTCAGCATCTTTGCAGTGACACTGAGCTACCTAAGGACCTATCTTTGTTCACCCAGCTGTTGACTCCTTGCCAGAAGGACATTCCACCACATTTATCCCACTGATGGCCTGTTTGTGTACATGGATTTTTTTAATCCACTGATTTTTTAAAAAAACTACCTAATAGCTCTGTTGATAACCATATATAATTCTATATTTCTTACCTCTTAGTAACATAGCTCACATCTTTAAAATATACTACAATTAGAAAATATTTTAATATTTCTCCAGTATTTTTTCAATATTTCTAGTTTACCAATAATAATGTTATAAATTGATAAAAATTATATATTAACAAGTTTCAAGATCTAAACACATTGAACAACAAATATACTCACTTAATAAACTGTTTACTAAGTAACTGTTGAAACAAGTTCATGCTTTCTCAAACAAGATTATACTTTATCAGTATACTATAACCATTAAACAGTATGAAATATCCATTCCTATTTCTGTTTGATGGATATTAGTTCTGTCTTAAGTAATAGTCTATATTACCAGATGGAAGTAACCCATGTTTTACACACAAACTACACAGGACTTCAACTTCTCTTAGTAAAATATTAGGGGAATAAAGAGTAGTCATAGAAAATGCACTTTGATTCTATGCTGTAACTGTGAAAAACAAAGAGAATATTTTGAATGCAAACATATTTTCTTTCAGCTGTGGGAAAGAATGTCCTAGTTGGACTGAAGTCTTGTTAGCTATTGTGTCAAACTGAAATAATGTTTCTATCAGAATGTCTCATTTTTTAAAACATGCATTTTAACTGTAAGTGTTGGCAGACCCATATCTCAAATTGGGCAATAAATTAGTTTTCATACTTGAAGAATTATAAGATTCTTTAGAAGCAGAATTTATTTTCTCTGATTTCTAAATCAAGTAAGACATTTCCATGAGTTCATTCAGTGGTTTAAGTTGTTTAGTTAATATTTCTATTTTTCAATTAACCAGAATAAAAACACTTAGACACATAGCTGGCTCAAAATAATGATGGACAACCTAATAGGTGAGAAGTAAACTATGTGAGAAAAGGTGGGAAATAAAAATTATTTATTTTACCATCAGTTTCATATGAGGTGATTAGATTAAATGTTGACCTAAAGTGCAAAAAATAGAGCCATGAATTTACTTCTTTAAATTTTGGAAGTAGGTATTTAAAGAAGACAAAACTTATATTTGTTTTTTGAGTATCGTATGTTGTTCCATGTCAGGAGTATGTTTTGTCTCTGAATAAAGTTAAGTCAAGTATTGTGTGATTGGTGTACATAGTATCACCAAACACATACATACATATTGACTACAATAACTAATGTTTGGTGATAAGGCAAATGCAAGCACTTATCTCAATGAACGATCTATATCCCTCCTGCTAAAGTCTCTCTTTGTTATATTAATTTTGTGTGAAATTTATCATTATTTCAAGTTTATTTGTTTCAAGTTCTGGGTTGGCTTTGCTTTTTAAAAAAATTGTGACTGAAAACATGCCAATTTTGATTTTTTAAAGGATAAGCCTTTGTACAAAAGAATTGAAAGTACTTTTGAACCTAAAATGATTGTTTATATTCCAGATTCAGTGCTGTGTGGGCAAGTGGACAGGAATTCCTGGAGCACACAGGTATAGTTTTATTCTATTGCTCCTAAGTTATCAGCAGAAAACAGCTGGGGAGTTATTTTCCTAAGCCCTTTTTCTGAGCTGGACAATGTTTTATAGAGTGTTTAACTAGAACTCAATCAATTGATCCAGAAAGGAGTGGCTGTGGTGTTTTCACCACTTCTTTAAAATTCCTTCACTTGGTTCTGTTAACCGCAGAGGTGCACCCACCTGCCCCCATTCTAGTGACGAGGAGGTGAGGACAGCACACTGTGTATTACTCACCATCAAGTTCTTAAGGCTGTTGGATTTGTGGTTCTCTCTCTCTCTTTCTTCACCCCACCCCTCTCCTTTCTGAAAACGGTAAATTGTGAAGAATATAGATTTTGGTGCTGAAAGATCAGATTTCAATAGAAAGTTCACAGAGTTATTGTAATTGCTCTTAAAATTATATATGCTGATGTTTTGAGTTGTTGATTCTGACTTCTTCGCCCACATGAAATATATGGTTTCTTTATTTAGGAACATAAACTATGAGTTAGAACTTCTTTATTTCTCAGCTAAAGGTGTTTTATAGATTACTCTGAAATGAAAATGATACCTGGGTGTGGGCCAAGGGCTCTGAATTTTCATCTGACAATAAGTGGCATTATATACGACCTTAAAGAAGGATTGAGTTTATGCTTGCCTCTCTATAGGAGTAGGGATAATACAGATGCCTAATGATTATAAAAAAGTTTGATGCCTCATATGAGAGAAGATGACTACATGCTTTAGAATACTTAAATGGATATAATTTCATTACTCTTCATTATTTCTTTGTGAGGCAAATGTGTGTCAGGTATTATAAGACTATCTTTCAGACAAATATAACAAAGCATAGACTTAGGAAATTAATAAGGAGTCCAAACTTAAACCTAGGTTTACTGACTTTTAACTGCTTTTTATCAGCTTTTCCCCATGGTTTTGGATATTCTTTATTTTGTGCTTCACAAAGGAAAATAATGAGAGGTATTATTATTATTTGCAAAAATAAGGTGTGTTGATTGCACTTAGGTAAAAATCCTCTCATCAAATCTGTCTACATTGTAGTTTAGAAATTTTATGTAATTTAAGTGAAGCTCAAATATTTTAATTCTTTTGTAGAGCTTTTACAAAACTTTCATGTTGTAATAATATCTACATCATAAAACATAAGTATTAGATTAAACAATATGTATAAAATGCTTCTCCAACTCTAATGAATTATATAAGACCTTATTTTTGAAGGTAATGTGTGGCCAGAATATAGACAGCATTAAATATTAGGCTTAAAGGCGTTGAATTACTTTGTTGGCATGTGAAGAACCCTTAAACTTTTCAGAAAGGGCAATAAAAAGCTCAAGAAAAGCTCGAGGACCTTTTAGCAGCCTGTGTGGTAGATGGAACCAGAGATAAAAAGATGGAGGTGTGCGATGGAGGATAGTTGGAAAACTAGCACAATATTTCAAGTGAGAGTTACAGAAGAGAGTGAACCTAGACAATGACCATACCATTTTTTAAGAAGACAGGAGGGAATGCAAAAGATTCTTTAGAAACAGAATGTAAGAAATCAGGTAAAGAATGAGGAGGGTATGTTAAGTAAAGAAAGAATGGACTCAATATCAGGTATATGAGATAAAAATTAGGGAATTTAGGAGGCGACATTGAATGTTTGTAAAAGATGGAATACTAACTTTAGTAAATGTTGACTTTGAGAAATTGTCATGGCATGCCCACTGGTGATTACAAGCAGACACTAAGAAGTGTTGAATGAAATCAGCAATGTTGTCAGAAGATAAAATGGTTAAAGTCATTTGCAAAGAAGAAATAATAGGAGTCTTGAGAATGGAGGACTTTGATGAGAAAGATAGTATAAGAGACAGAGGAATATATATTCTCATATTAATTGATTATAAGAAATTGAGACTCCAGAAAGGGGCTAGAATGTAAGGTCAAGAAAAAATTTTTAAAAAGGTATGTAGTATTATGGATGCTGAGTAATTGGAGAACTTGATATTTTCATGAAAATGGACTGTTTGATGTTTTAAAGTATTTTATTAGAGACAAAGGATAGGACTGTGAATACTCATTAGAAATGACAATTTTGAGGGGGTGACTGGTGAAGAATGAGAGTGTAGAAATCATATTTGTGTTCTTTACTGTATCACCAGCACCTCTTTCATGAGCAATTTAGTAAACATTTTGTGAATAAATGAATCATGAGAACCAGATTTTGTGCATTCGATAAAAGCATTGGTAACAGAATTAAAAATAAACTTGTAGACTGCTTTTCTAAGATATTTGCAGTGCTGCAAAAGATTATTTCATGGGTATATGTTACTACCAACAGCTAAGATTTGTTTGTAGCATATTGTTATTTTATTCAATCTACTCAGAAATCCTGTGAGGAAGGTACTGTTATCATTTCCACTTTAAAGTTTAGGAAACATGGAAGGAGAGATTAATGAGAACCAAAGGTCACACAGGTGATCATGGAAGAAGCTGGGGTATATCTGATCATATCACTTCTCTCCTTAAAATTCTTCAGCAGCTTCTGTATTGAGTCCTTATTGTTTATGACAGTGTCTGGCACATGAGGTATTAATTACCTCAGTGATGGAGAGATTGAGACAAGAATTGAAGTCATTTGCTTAAATTCATACAATGTTCGTTAGCGGTGGAGTTAAGAGTGCAGACACAGGCACTGTGATTCCAGAGCCCCTGTTCCTAATCTCTACACAACACTGCCTCTAATTATTTTATTTTTGACGTGGCTCCTGTGAGATTTAGCAGAGATAAGGCATTAATAAAAAACAACATAATCACAGATAAATTGGAAGAAAGCGGGCATTTGATGATGAATAATACATTTGGCAGGGCTGACAGAATTGGAGAACTTGTGGATATTACCATTTTTGGAGAAGCAGTGGTTCTGAGTGACTAAGATCTGAGGCATGTTAACCAGAGGGTGAGTGAAGAGGAGGGGACCTGGAGATCATCCACATCGAGTATCTTAAGACTTATGAGACTAGAGTTTTAAAAGGCTAACTGAGAAGAGCTTCAGGAAAAAAACCTAGACCAAGGTGACTTCTTTTTTCTGGGCACGGTGTCTCAGAATTATTGGTGATGCACATGTTATATATCAGTGGTACCCACAGGATGGTGTATGAATCCTCTTGGAATTTATCTATGGAAGATGTTAAATACCATGCTTGCTTATTTCTATTCTAGAACTGTGGGACAAAATAAGTTCTTTCAGATGTGATTTCATGAGATTTGCTTTTCACAAATTCTCCCATAGAACTTAGTTCCAAGCTTTGCCTGCAGTAAACATTCAGCATATGTATGAACAATGGAGATTGTACCCTGAGAAAAGGCTCCTTTACCTTCTGAGGAAAATACGATACTGAGTACCCTCCCTTCATCAACACTTTGTTAAGGGATGCCAACAAATAGTTTTGCTAAGGGAAGTCGTTTAGGGGCATGCGTTCAGTTCAGATGGAATGGATTTGGTCTGGAATTCTGACAAGGTTGAAGATCTCATGGGTCACAGAAGACACCATATGCTTTGGTGTTCTATTCAAATGGGATTCTGCTACAGCTCATTGTCATGCAGCAACATGGCTTCAGGGCCTTCCTTAGAAAAACCAGAGGTCTTCCTATTGTTCTGAAGTTTCTTTTAATGCTCCCATGATGAGAAAAATGCATTTAACTTATAAGTTTGGCCACTGGACTGTGGACTGTGGACTGCGGTAAGAAATGTAGCAAGGGTTAGCAGTAGCTCTGGCTGAAAAGACATAGCCTCACTCCAAGGAGAGCACTGCATTTGGGATTCATTAGTCTTACAGGTTGGATTTCCAGCTTTCACCCACACAGACACACACATGTGCACTCATGCACATGCATACCCTCACCTCCATGAATCTTCTCCTTAAAAACTGACAGTTTCTAAGGCAGACTGCACATCAGAATGCTTGTAGGACTCAGGGAAATATAAGACATAATTCTTCTTTAACAGGAGACATTTCTTTAGATTCTGATTTATTATTGGTTCAGCATGTTAGGGAGAGAGACAATAAAAGGCAAAAATGAGCCACATTTTCACATAATGGATAGTCAACTTGCATAGACTTTTGTGTTCTCCTTCCGAGATACCTTTCCCCTCTTTGAAACTTTTGCAGAAATAGTTTTCAACTGGGTTGTATTAACCTCAGCAATAAGCTAGTCAGGGTCAGTCTACAGCTGCTTCTCGGACAGCGGAGGACAAAGTTAGAGTGGGACTAACAGCATGCAGGGAGTTCGGTGCTTTGGCTGCTTTGAAGCCTATCTGTCAATTTTCCTGAAAATACACACGTACATACACTGCCTTCGGTTCTCTCACTGCCTGATTAATGTGCCTCTGTTCCTCTAAGGCTCACGCATGCTGCACTCACCTTGTTTTTAGCAGCCAGGCCCCTCCGGTGTTGCCCAAATTATACCTGGTTCTTTCAGACAAATTATTGTGATGATTAAGAAAGTTTGATGATATATCATTTTTTTCCTGAATTCCAGACCTCCTGTCAGATAATAGAGCCAGGAGTGCGGGGCGGCTGCTGTTATTCCATATCAATGCTCTGAGTTCAAATAAAGTGTCAGGATGACTAAGTACAAGGGATTTGCGGAATGCTTTAATGTTGCCTCATTTCAAATCACTTCATAAGCAGCCTAGTAATGAGCTCAATAAATTCTGTTGGAGGAGAAATTTTTTTTAAAAGAGCCCTGCATTCAGTACAGAAAAAGTAGGTTGCTATTTTATAATTAGGCCTCTGGGCTGGAGGGAAGGAGCCTTATTTCCTATTTGAAATCCACTTTGTTAGGTCTGTGATGTGGGGATCGCTAAATGAGAATGAAATATTATAATTAAGGACATCACAAGCTGTTTATCTTATCAGCAGTATTCTTCCTTAAAGGCTGCCTCACTGACCACCTGTGTATTGTAATTGCATTTTTCCCCCTGTGCTTTGCCAGTTGCAACCAACAGAGGTTCTGGCTCCAAGGTGGGGAAAGAGGAGATATGAACAGCAGCCCAGCAACCACAAGTCACAGAAGAGACCTAAATTGCTTTTATTTTGCCTGGATCAGGCATTCTTTTCATCAACTGCAATAGGCTGTTTGTTTATGGGAAGAAATGAGTTTATAAAACTTGACTGAACTTGGTGAGAGCATGCTGCCCAGGGCCAGGCTGTGAGGTACCGTCTCAGACATCCTGCCAAGTACCATGTTTGTGTTTTGAGGCTAACATAGAAAACCAATCCCACTTTGGAAAATGAGAACTGGTTTATTATTGATTGCGTGGAAAGCAAGTGGCCAGATCTGTAATCTCCACTGTGACTTCAAAAGCTCTGTATTATGATAATGTTTTTGACCTGCCAACTTTCTTATTTTCATTCACTGGTGAAGGGTGAGTCCTTCTCCTCTGTAATTGACTGAAATGACAATTCTCACCAGGTTGGGCTGCAAGGGTCTGGATGGCAGTTATTTGCCTGGCAAGGCATTTGGCTGAGCTAAAAGATCAAATTTTAGATTCACAACACCTTGCCTGAGTGTTGATTTTTAAAATACCCTAGTTCTCATAAACCACAGTAAAAGACTACTATGTTCATAGGGATGGACTCGGTATATCTGGGCATTCAATGTTGGTTGGCCCTTAGCAAGATGATGTAGGATGACAAGTTTTTCTTCTAAGTTTAAATCTGCCTTGATCCTGCCTAGAATTTGAAAGTGTCTTCCATATTCTTTCTGTCTCTACAATTTCTCCAACAAAATTCTTTTTAAGAAAGTATATACTGGAGAGGATCCAAGATGGCTGCAGAGTGGGTAGAAGCTACACACACCTCCTTTGGGCACTAGACCGGGTTTACAGCTATAGAGCAATCAACCTGAGTTACCAGCTAAGGACAGCTGAACAGGAGGATTAGATCCAAGGATTTATAAAAGAAGATACACAGAGACTGGTAGAAGGGCAGCTGAGGATCTTGGCTGAAAAAGTCCCCCGTGGTGAGCATGGGGTCTTAACCTCATGCTCCAAACCAGAGCTCAAAGGCTGGGAAGAGGAGCCTGCATAGCATCTGGCAGCAACGGTCAGCAGGGACTGTTTACTGGGAAGAGGAGGAAGTATGCCTGAATCCCAGGTCCTCTCTTAAAGGGTCAATGGACATAAGTGTGCTCTTGGATATTCGGTAGGTTCTCTGGTAGAGAGAAGGTGACTCAGGGCACATAAAAGCCTTAAAAAGAATATCAGGTGACGTGGCTCAGGAGAGAGATCTGAAGGGTTGGCTACTGAGGTCCTGGTTCTCAGTTAACATCCCACACTACCCTCAGGTAACATCATCCAGGGTCCGATACTCTCCTACAATACCAGCTGGGGGAGTGCACTAACTCTGTCTTCCAAATCCTTGTGACATCACCCTACCAAGCTTGAGTCCTGCAGAAAGGACTATTGGGTGCACCCTATGGGTACCTGAGGTGTGCTCTTTTTCTGGAGAAACTACAGGCAGATTCTCAGATGGTCATTGAACTGTGTGACTTTGGAATGGGGGCCAACATTTCCTCCTTCCTGGGGGTTTGGCAGGCACCACCCCCAACAGAAGATTGTTGTCAGGGTCAGATTGTTGTCAGAGACCCTTGTCAGGGTCACTAGTGGCACGACTTTGGAGCTAAGGGAAGGGTGCAGCTTACTCCCCTGTTGAGGGCTGCTGCTGCCTTCAGTGGAGGGCTGTCTTGATTTGCTTCCTCTGAGTCTCCCTGGCCCTGTCCTGCTGGGATCAGTTGTGCAGGTAGAAGGGACCAGGGAGTGCAGCTCAGAGCCAGGGTCTTTAGAGTGTGGCCTCATCCGGGTCTCTGATTGTGTGGCTGTGGAGCTGTGGGAATGTGTGCAGCTTGCTCCTGTCCTAGGGTCCAGCACCACCCCCAGCAGATGACTGCCTTGATTTGTTTGTATAAGTCCCACTGGTGTCATCCTGCTGAGCTCAGTTCCATAGAGGGAGGGTTACTCTGGTGAGAGCTGGGATATTAAGAGTACATTGACCTCAGAGGCTCCAGAGCAGGTGAGCCTACAGGACTAAGGGGAGGAGGGCAGCTTGTCCCACATATGCAGTGCCACCCCCAACAAAAGGCTTTCTTTTCCCAAGCTCTGGTGACCCCGTCCTGCCGCCTTTGTTACTGCAGTGAGGACAGGTGGCTATACCCAATCTGAACCTCTGGTGTGCTCCTCCTGAAGGAGCTAGATTTGGAGACTCTAGCACAGACTGAGTGGTATATCTCTACAGTAGAATCCAGATTCTCCTCCATTGAGTGCCTGACCACACCGCCCCAAAGTATGGGACCTATTGACCTTGTCCTTCCAACCTGGTCACCCTGCCCTGCTGAGTTCAAAACATGTGGAAAGGTCAGTGGGGTGCAGCCAGCTTGGGTCCACTCTACTGCTTTTCTTTCTTTATCTTTTTAAAATTTTCACCTGAGAATATGTTTATTTATTTTAGAGAGAGGAAGGGGGGAAGAGAGAGAGAGAGACATCAATTGTTTGCCTGCCATATGCACCCCAACTGGGGATTGAACGCATAACCTAAATATGTAAACTGACTGGGAATTGAACCCACAACCTTTATGGTGCATGAAATAACAGTCCAACCAACTGAGCCTCCCAGCTAGGGCCACTCTATAGCCTTTCTTCATAAGACTCTGGAGGAAGACCAGGCAACTACAGTGGGTAGAGCACAGAGTAGCCAACAGGTAGATGCCAACCTCAGGGAGACTTGGACTTTTGTGGATCTTCCCTCAGCTTAGAGTTTTAGGAAGCTGATTCCTGTACACAGCATGGCCCTTTCCACACACCTCCAGGCCCACTAGACATAGCCACAAACAGTGAATAACATGGTTACACACAACATCTGATATTGACCTACACTGGAACCCTGATCAAGGGGGCCCAAAACCAACAAAAGCAGCCGTGGTTCAACACAACTAGCCAAACAAAGGGCACAGCCAAAGGGGTACTCCAGTAGATACCAGCTTCTGCGGGGAATTACTCTGCCTCAGGGAGCAGCTCCTGAATGGCAACTCATACATCATAAATGAAGTCTTTCCTTACAGTCATCCAGCCTGAGGGTTAACTCAACCCACAAACAAAACAACAGCTACAAGACTCAACTATAACAGGGGGCACATAAACCACACAAGAATCATTTCCGGAACATCTAGTTTAGTTGATGTAGAAGTTTGTGCCACTGAGACCTGTGAGACCTCTTCATAATGAAAGCCTTCAAAACAAGCTTGGGTGTCATAGCACATCTACCTGGTACACAGAGACAAACACAAAAAGGCAGACAAAATAAGGGGAGAAATATGCCCCAAATGAAAAAAAACTAAGAGAAATCTCCAGAAAAAGATTTAAATGAAATGGAAACAATAAAAATACTAGATGCATAGTTTAAAGCAATGGTTATAAGGATACTCAGAGACCTTAGGGGAAGAATAAGTGATCTTAGTGAGAACTTAAAAATACATTAAGCCTTAAAAAGGACATAAAAACCATAGAAATAATGAGTCAGAAATGAAGAACACAATATCTGAAATGAAGAATGTAGCAGAAAAAATCAATAGCAGGTTAGATGGAGCAGAGGATCATATCAATGACATAGAAGACAAGATAACAGTAAGCACACAAGTAGAACATTAAAAAGAAAAGATAAGTAGCCCTGGCTGGTGTGAATCACTTGGTTGGCACATTATCCCATAAAATGAATGGTATGAAGTTCAATTTCTAGTTGGGCACATGCCTAGGTTGCAGGTTGGGTCTCCAGTTGGGCTGTGTATGAGAGGCAACTGATCAATGTTTCTCTCTCTCTCTCTCTCTCTCACTATTTCTCTCCCTCACTTCCTCTCTCTTTAAAATCAATGGGCATGTCCTCATGTGAGGATAAAAAAAAGAGAGAATTTAAAAAATTGAGGAAAGTCTAGGGATCTCTGGGACAATATCAAGCATAAGAATATTTGTATTGTAGGGGCATCAGAAAAAGAAGAGAGTGAGCAAGGGATAGAGAACTTGTTTAAAGAAATAATGGTTGAAAATTTTCCTGACCTGATGAAAGAAAAAGTCAGAGAAATTTAGGAAGCACACAGAGTCCCATTCAAGATGAACTCAAGACATCAAGGCACACATCAAGACGCATTGTAATGAAAATGCAAAAGATTAAAGACAAAGAGAGAATCTGAAAAGCAGCAAGAGTAAAGCAATTAATTACCTACAAAGGTGTAGCCATAAGGCTTTTAGCAGATTTCTCAACAGAAAAACTTCAGGCCAAAAGGGATTGGCATGAAATATTTGAAATGATGAAAATCAATTTTCTACAACCAAGAATACTGTAACCAGGAAGGCTAACACAATTTAAGGTAAAAAAAAAAGCTCCCCAGCTGCTCTCCATGTCTCACAAAAAGCTAAAGGGATTTATTACCACTAAATTAGTATTGGAAGAAATGTTAAAGGGTGTATTTGAAGAAGAAGAAAAAGAGAAAGAATAAGAAGAGAAAGAAGAATAGCAACAGGAAGAAGAAGAAGAAGAAGAAGAAGAAGAAGAAGAAGAAGAAGAAGGAGAAGGAGAAGGAGAAGGAGAAGGAGAAGGAGAAGGAGAAGGAGAAGGAGAAGGAGAAGGAGAAGGAGAAGGAGAAGGAGAAGGAGAAGAAGAAGGAGAAGAAGAAACAACTATAAATAGAGAGGACCATAAGTATAAATAATAAAATGGCAAGAAATAAGTACCATCAATAATAACCTTAAATGTAAAAGGACTAAATGCTGCAATCAAAAGACGTAGGATAGCTGAATGAATAAGAAAACATGCCCCATACATTTGCTGTCTGCAAGACACTCACTTCAGACTGAAAGTAATGGGATAGAAAAATATTCCATGCAAATGGAATTTGTTTTAAAAGCTGGCATAGCTATACTTATATGAGACAAAATAGACTTGTAAACAAAGGACATAACAAGACACAAAAAGGGCACTATGTAATAATAAAGTGATCAATGCATCAAGAAGATATGACTCCTGTAAACATATATGCACCCAACACAAGAGTACCCAAATATATCAAGAAAATCTTAATGGACATTGGACTTCCAGCCAAGATGGAGGCATAGGTAGACACACTGTGCCTCCTTGCACAATCAAAATAAGGCAACATTTAGAAGCAAACAAAAAAACAAGAACCAGTACTGACAGAAAATTGAACTGTATAGAGTTCAACAACCAAGGAGTTAAAGTAGACAAATTCTTCCAGACCAGTAGGAGAGGTGGAGTCAGGCAAAAAAAGCAGTGGCTGGCGGACCTTGGGCAGGTGCAAAAAGCAGCAGCTGGTGACCCCGGGTGTGCAAGGCAGCAGTGGACGAAGCCAGCAAGAAGGCAGATTGTGAAAGGGTTCAGCTCACAAGGCAGCTGGCTGACCAGGCGGTCTCACATTTCAGCGCAGATAAACCAGGTGAAACTGGGGGCTGAGACACAACCCACGGATCCAGGGTGGGGAAATAAAGACTCAAAACACCAATTGAAAACACCTGTAGGGGTCGAGGTGCTGGGAGAGACTCCCAGCCTCACAGGAGAGTTCATTGCAGAGACCCACAGGGCCCAGAACATACACAAGCCCACCCACATGGGAATCAGCACCAGAAGGGCCCAGTTTGCTTGTGGGAAGTGGGGGAAGTGACTGAAATTTGGCACAGAGCTGAGCAAGCACCACTGTTCCCTCTCGAACCCCTGCCCCACATACAGTGTCACAACCCAGCCACTGGGTTGCCCTGCCTGGGTGAACACCTAAGGACCTCACTATGTAACAGGCTTAACAAGACAAAAAATGGCCAAAAGGAAAGTACAGATCAAAGCTCCAGGACAAATACAGCTAAGTGACGAAGAGATAGCCAACCTATCAGATGCATAGTTCAAAGCACTGGTAATCAGGATGCTCACAGAATTGGTTGATTTTGGTCGCAAATTAGACAAAAAAAATTAAGGCTACTCTAAGTGAATATAAAGGAAAACGTACAGGGAAATGTACCAATAGTGATAGGAAGGAAACTGGGACTCAAATCAATGGAGTGGACCAGAAGGAAGAAAGAAACAACCAAACAGAAAAGAATGAAGAAACATGAATTCAAAAAAATGAAGAGAGGCTTAGGAACTTCCAGGACATCTCTAAACATTCCAACACCTGAATTATAGGGGTACTAGAAGAAGAGGAAGAGCAACAAGTGGAAAAACTATTGAACAAATAATAAAGGAGAACTTTTCCCAATCTGGCAAAGGAAATAGATTTCCAGGAAGTCCAGAAAGCTCAGAGAATCCCAGAGAAGTTGGACCCAAGAAGGAACACACCAAGGAACAGCATACTTACATTAGCCAAGATAAAAATGAAGGAGAGAATCCTAGAAGCATTAGAGATAAGGAGACAGATACCTACAAAGAAGTTCCCATCAGAATGTCAGCTGATTTCTCAAAAGAGACCTTACAGGCAAGAAGGGGATGGAAGGAAGTATCCAAAGTCATGAAAGGCAAGGACCTTCATCCAAGATTGCCCTATCCAGCAAAACTTTTATTTAGAATGGAAGGACAGATAAAGTGCTTCCCAAATAAGGACAAGTTAAAGGAGTTCATCATCACCAAGCCATATTATATGAAATGTTAAAGAAACTTATCTATGAAAAAGAAGATAAAAAACATGAACAGTAAAAAGACAGCAAACTCACAGTTATTAATAATCACACCTAAAACAAAAACAAAAACAAATTAAGCAAGCAACTAGAACAAGAATAGAATCACAGAAATGGAGATCACATGGAGGGTTAGCAACAAGGGAGTGGGAGGAGGAGAGAGGAGAGAAAGGTACAGAGAATAAGTAGCATATATGGTAGGTAGAAAATAGACAGGGGGAGGGTAAGAATAGTATGGGAAGTGTAGAAGCTAAAGAACTTATAAGTATGACACATAGACATGAACTAAAGGGGGGAAATGTGGAGGGAAGAGTGTGTGCAGGGTGGAGGGGAGTGATATAGCATAATCAATAAAATATATTTTAAAAAATCTTGATGGACATTAAAGGATAGAACAGCAATATGGTAACAGTAGGGGATTTTAACATCCCACTGACATCAATGGATAGATCTTCTAGATAAAAAATCAACAAGGCAGCACTGATCTTATACTATGCACTGGATTAGATGGATTTGATATTTACAGGACATGTCATCCCAAATCAGCAGACTATACATTGTTCTAAAGTGCACTTGGAATATTTCAAAGATAGACCACATGTTAGGACATAAAAATAAATTTTAATAAATTCAAGAATATTAAAATTATATCAAGCATCTTCTCTGAACACAGTGGTATAAAACTAGAAAATAACTATGATTAAAAAAAAACTCCAAAACTTTCAAACACATAGAGACTAACTAACAAGTTATTAAACAATGAAAGGGTTAACAATGAGATGAAGAAATACATCAAAAGTTACCTGGAAACAAATAAAAATGAGCACGCAAAAACCCAAGATCTATGGGACACAGCGAAATCAGTCCTGAGAGGGAAGTTTATAGCATTACAGGCCTACTTCAGGAGCAAGAAAAATCTCAAATAAAAAATCCAACCATACACCTAAAAGAACTAGGAAAATAACAACAAACAAAGCCCAGTAAAGATCAGAGTAGAAATAAATGACATAGACTAAAAAAGGACAAAATATCAATAAAAACAAGAGCTGGTTCTTTGAAAAGATGAACAAGATTGATGAACATTTAACCTGACTCAATAAAAAAAGAGAGAGGAACCAAATAAATCAAATCATATATGAAAGAGAAGTAGCAACTGACACCACAGAAATACAAAGGATTATAAGAAAATACTATAAACTATATGCCAACAAATTGGACAACCTAGGTGAAGTGGAGAAATTCCTAGAAACATACAATCTTCCAAAACTGAATCAGGAAGAATCAGAAAACCTGAATAGACTGGTTACAACTAATGAAATTGAAGCAGTAGTCAAAAAATTCCTAGAAAATATAAGTCTTGGACCAAACAGCTTCACAGATGAATTTTACTAAACATTTAAAGAACTAAAACCTATTTCTCTCAAACTATTCCAAAAATCTCAAGGAGAGGAAAGACTACCAGCATCATTATACTCCCAAAACCAAATAAAACACTATAAATAAAGAAAATTATGGCAATTATCCTTGATGAACATAGATGCCAAAATCCTCAGCAAAATATTAGTAAGCCAGGTCCAACAATATATTAAAAAGATCATTCCTGACCAGTCCAGCAGTTGGCTGGGTGTCATTCCACAAAGCAAAAGATTTCTGGTTCAATTCCCAGTCAGAGCACACACCAGCGTTGCAGACCCAGCCCCTGGTTGGGGCACAGGCAAGAGGCAATCAATTGATGTTTCTTTCACACAAATCGATGTTTCTCTCTTTCTCCCTCTCTCTGAAAAATAAATAAAATCTTTAAAAAAGAGAAATGTTGCACCATCATCAAGTGGGATTTATTATGGGGATGCAGGTTTGGAACAATATTATAAATCAATAAATATAATACAATGCATGAGCAAAATGAAGGATAAAAGCCACATGGTCACTCATATAAGTAGATGCATTAAAAGCATTTGATATAATATAGCACTTATTTATCATAAAAATAACTTCTCAGGAAAGTGGGAATAGAGGGATTATACCTCAACATAGTAAAGGCTGTATATGACAAACCCACAGGCAACATCATATTCACTGGGCAAAAAATAAGTGTTTCTCTTTATATCAAGAACAGGACAGGGATGTCTGCTTTCACCATGCTTATTCACTATAGTACTGGAAGTCCTAACCACAGCAATCAGACAAGAAAAAGAAATAAAAGCCATCCAAACTGAGAAGGAGGAAGTAAAACTGGCACTATTCACAATGAAATGATATTGTACATAGAAAACTCTAAAGACTTCGCCAAAAAACTACTAGATCTTGTAAAAAAATTTGGAAAAGTAGCAGGATACAAAATTAATATTCAGAAATTGGTGGCCTGCTTATATACCAATAATGATCTATCA
Source organism: Artibeus jamaicensis (assembly GCF_021234435.1). Classification (NCBI taxonomy): domain Eukaryota; kingdom Metazoa; phylum Chordata; class Mammalia; order Chiroptera; family Phyllostomidae; genus Artibeus; species Artibeus jamaicensis. The sequence continues at coordinate 36,865,626 of NW_026521812.1, read as the reverse complement.
GGAAAAGAAATTAAGAAAAAGGTCCATTTACTATTGCAACAAAAAATAACTAAGGTACCTAGGTATAAATTTAACCAAGGATGTAAAAGACCTGCACTTGGAAAACTAGAGGATACTGAAGAAAGAAATTGAAGAAGATACAAATAAGTGGAACTATATAGCATAACATGGGTAAGAATAATTAACATAATTAAAATGACCATACTACTCACAGAAATCTATGGATTCAATGCAATTCTTATCTAGATACCAATGGCATATTTTACAGAACAAGACCAAATATTCCAAAAATGTATATGGAACCACAAAAGACACCAAATAACCCCAGCAATTTTGAGAAAGAAGAACAAAGTTGGAGGTATCAAAATGCCTAATATCAAACTATGCTAAAAGGCTATTATAATCAAAACAGCATGGTACTGTAATAAAAACATACACATAAATCAATGGAACAGAGCAGTCAGCCCAGATATGAACATATGCCTTTATGGTCAATATATATTTGACAAAGAAGGCAGGATAATACAATGCAATAAAGACAGTGTCTTCAATAGATTGTACCGAGCAAATTAGATGTGAACATGCAAACAACAACAAAAAAACCCCATGAAACTAGACCACCAAGTTACATCACACACAAGAATAAGCCCCCAAAATATAAAAGACTTAACTGTAAGTTGAAAAACCATAAAAATCCTAGAAGAAAAAAGTAGGCAGGGAAATCTTGGATATTTTTCACAGCAATATTTTTGCTGATATGTGTCTTTAGGCAAGGGTAACAAATAAATCAATAAATGGGACTATATCAAACTAAAAGGCTTTTGCACAGCACAAGAAACCATCAACAAAAATGAAAAAGGTACCCACTAAGTGGGAGAACATATGTGCCGATGATATACCTGATAAGGGGTGAATTTCCAAACTATATAAAGGAGTTATACAACTTAATATTAGGAAGACAACCCAATTAAAAATAGGCAAAAGACCTGAATAGGCTATTCTCCAAAGAAGGCATACAGATGGCCAATAGATGTGAAAAAATACTCAGCATCATTAATCATCAGAGAGATGCAAATTAAAACCACAATGATATATCACCTCACACCTATCTGAATGGATGTCATCAATAAATCAACAAACAACAAGTATCGAAGATGATATGGAACCCTGATGCTCTGTTGGTGGGAATTCAGACTGGTGAAGCCACAGTGGAAAGATTATAGAGTTGCCTCAAAAAATTAGAAATGTATACAGACTTCCAGCCAAGATAGAGGCATAGGTACATACACTTTGCCTCCTTGAACAGCCAATAGACAGACAACAATAAATTTAAAAATAAAAAATAACCAGAACTGCCAGAAAATTGAACTGTATGGACGTCCAATAACCAAGGAGTTAAAGAAGAAACATTTGTCCAGATGGGGTAGGAGGGACAGAGATGGGAAGCTAGGGCAGAGAGGACACGCAGCAAGGTGGCAGCTGGAGGAACTGGGTGAGTGAGGTGGCAGCTGGTGGTCCCACATTTGCATGAGGATAGACTGGGACAAACAAGTGAGGAGCAAGACAGACCATGCAACCCAGGGTTCCAGCATGGGAAAAGAAAGCCTCAAAACCTCTGGCTGTAAAAACCTGTGGGGGTTGCAGTGGTGGGAAGAATTCCCTGCCTCACAAGAGAGTTCATTGAAGAGGCCCATGGGGTCATAGAACATACACAACCCCATCCACTTGGGAACCAGCATCAGAAGAGCCCAGCTTGCTTGTGGGTAGTGGGAGAAGTGACGGAAAGCAGGCTTGGCCCAGTAAGCAGCACTGTTCCCTCTCTGACCCCTCCTCCAGTGCCACAACACAGAGATGTGGGTTGCCCACCCTGTCGGATACCTAAGGCTCTGCCCACTTAAATGTAACAGGTTCATCAAGACAAAGAAATATGGCCTAAATGAAAAGACAGATCAAAACCTCAGAAAAACAACTAAGTAATGAAGAGATAGCAAACATATTATATGCAAAGTTCAAAATACTGGTAATTAGGATGCTGACAGAAATGGCTGAGTATGGTTGAAAAATACAGGAAAAGGTGAAGGCTATGAAAAGTGAAATAAAGGAATATATACAAGGAACCAACAGTGAAGGCAAGGAAACAAAGATTCAAATCAGTGATTAGTAGCTGAAGGAAGAATAAACATTCAACCATAACTGAATGAAGAAATAAGAATTCAAAAAAATGAGGAGAGGCTTAGGAGCCTCTGGGATAACTTTAAATATTTTCAACATTTGACATTATAGGGGTGCTGGAAGAAGAGGAAGAGCAAGAAATGGAAAACTTATTTGAAAAAAATAATAGAGAACTTTCCCAATCTGGCAAATAGACTTTCAGGAAGTCCAGGAAGCCCAGAGAATCGCAAAGAAGTTGGACCCAAAGAAGCACACACCACGGCACATCATAATTACATTACCCAAGATGAAAGATAAGGATTTTTAAAAGGAGCAAGAGGAAAGAAGACTGGCACCTAGAAAGGAGTTCCCATAAGACTATGAGCTGATTTCTTCAAAGAAAACTTGCAGGCAAGAAGGAGCTGGAAACAAGTACTCAAAGTCATGAAGTGCAAGGAACTATATCCAAGATTACTTTATCCAGCAAAGCTGTCATTTAGAATGGAAGGGCAGATAAAGTGCTTCCCAGATAAAGTCAAGTTAAAAGGAGTTCTTCATCACCAAGTGTTTATTATATGAACTGTTAAAAGGGACTTACTAAAAAAAATAAGATCAAAACTACAAACAGTAAACTGACAAAAAACTCACGACTATCCCAACTCACAACTGAACCGAAAAAACAAAAATGAAACAAACTAAGAAAACAACTAGAACAGGAACTGAATCACAGAAATGGAGATCATATCGAGGGTTATTGGTGGGGAGGAGGAGGGGAGAGAATGGGGAAAATGTTATAGGGAATAAGAAGAATAAATGTTAGGCACAAAATAGACAGGGGGAGGTTAAGAATAGTATAAGAAATGGAGAAGCCAAAGAACTTATATATATGACACATGGACATGAACTACAGGGAGGGGAATGCTGGTGGGAGAGGGGATACAGTGTGGAGGAGCATAAAGGGGAGAAAAAAATGGAACAACTGTAAGAGTATAATCAATAAAGTGTCCTTCACAATGAACTTAAAAATACTTAATACGTTGTAAAGTGTTCATTTTTCTTTTCCTTTCAGTCTTTGCTCTTGTACATATTGATATCACAGTTGAGAGGATGTCTTCTTAATTGTACCCTCGACCCCAGCACCTAGGTATGGACTTGTTTAGACCTGTTCTGCCTGGTTTTGAGAGTTGTAACTACCCCCCATGGCTAAGGCTGAGTGAGCAACCTCCGGAATGTGAGCCACTAAGGAGACAAAGCTTGTTTCCTGCCCCCAATGCTTAGTTGGTTAGTCTATGATGAGTACAACCCCCCAGAGGAGGGGCAGCCTAAGCCAGACATGATCACTTGGGAGGCCATCATGGAAGGACTCGGGGGGCTGCAACAAAGAGGGAGTGATGGACCCTTGACCCCCAGCTATTCTGACATAGTCCGAGTCCCCATTTCCATCTGGGAGAAGTGCTTCCTGGCTCTAATCCCCTTAAGCCTAAAAACCTATACTGGGAAAGGCAGTGCAGCCCTGTGTTGGAAAGGGCATGTTCTCCAGGGTGATCAGGCCTAAGAAAGAATGTGTAAAATCCTGTGAAACCTGCTTTGTTTAGAATGCTCTCATTTAAATAATAAGGGTCCAAGCAAGAAGTTTGTTCCTCAAAGTTTTATGGCTCTTTATCTATCTGACCCTGACTGAGAATAAGCCCTCATAGTTCTTCGAATGCTATCTATTGTTTGATCCTTGCCTGTGTTCTTGTGCAAATGAACCCAGTAAAAGCCCCTTGAGGAAGGGGCTCTTGGTCCTTCCCCTTGGAGGGATCAGCCACCTTCCCTCCCCAAGCAGATCATGTCTTGGTAGTTTCACTTTCATCTGTGGAAGACAGGGGGACTTTGAGGGCAAAGTTGCCCCCATATGGACTCTAAATTATATTGGAATAGTTTGTGTCTGCAACCATTTCTAGGTTTCCCTTTTTCCTCTAACAGCTTTATTAAGAAATCCATCTATCATACAATTTACCAATTTAAAGTGTGCAATTCAATGGTTTTTAGTATATTCGTGGGGTGGTACAATTATCATCTCACTCCGATTTTGAAACAACTTTGTTCCCCTGAGACAAAATATCCTGTGCTTTAACAGTCACTCTTCTTATCCTCTTGTGTTTTTTGATTCATAAAAGGTAACATGCTTTGACAATTTAAATTGCAAGTTGGTGTTTTTTAAAAAGAACTTTCCTGGAAATCCCATCATGTTTTTTAAATACATATTGGATAGTCTATGTAATAAAGAGCCATGGTTAGTCCTGTGTTGATAACATTAAAAAATTAAAAATATAACTACATTTGACCCAGTGATTCCTATTTTTTGGGAATATATCCAAAGAAACATGAACCGCTAATTTGAAAGAATATATGCATCTCTATGTTCATTGCAGTGTTATTTTGAAGAGCTGGAAATAGCCAAAGTGTCCACCAGTAGATGAGTGGGGAAAAGCTGTGGTACATATTTCACAATGGAATACTACTTGGCTATATAACAACCATACAAACAAACAAACAAACAAGGGAAAATCTTACCTCTTGCAATAGCATGGATGGACCTGGAGATTATTATGCTAAGTGAAATAAGCCAGTCAGAGAAAGACAAATCCAATATGATCTCACTCATACGTGGAAACTAATGAATGAAATAAACTGGTGAACAAAGTAGAAATGGAGGCATGGACACATGGAACAGACTGACAGCTGTCAGACAAGAGAAGGGAGGAACGGATGAAAGCAGGCAGAGAGATTTAGAAAAAAATCATAGATACATAATACATAGACACAGACAACAATATGGTGATCGTGAGAGGGAAAGAAGGGAGGGAGTAGGTAGAGGTGGGCAAAAGGTAGGGAAATGGGTGCAGAAATAGACTTTGCTCGGGGTGATGTGTGCACGATGCAATGTGTAGATGATGTTTTATTGAGTTGTACACTTTGAAATGTGTATGGTTTTTCAAACCAACATTACCCCAATAAATTCAGTTCTTTTTTTAAGGAAGGCGTATAAGGGACACACATCAGTCATATCTGAAGTGTTCAGATGATCTTCTGTGGTTTGCCGTGATGCCCAGGACCAATGCTTATGGTTTTGCTCTTTGTTTACTGCCTCAAACACCAAGCTGAGGGGCTAATGGAGAATGAAATCCCCTTCACACTCCGTTCACCCAGCCCTGCAACTTGGACACCTTTGGGTTTGCCTGAGGTATTGGTTTATTTTTTAATTCAATGCCCAGGGAGGATGCCTGTGGCTAATTTGCACAAAAGCATCACATGCATTAGAGCTGGGCCAATAATATTCCCTAAAGAAAAAAGAAGTGGATCTGTAATTATAGCTTTTCTGTTATCATAGAAGTTATTCAAATAATAGGACTCCTGAAATAAACTTGTGTAGACAGAGCTGACATAGCTCACACACTTAATTATTTAGCAAACGTGGCACTGTTTGTACAAAATGCCAACATATCAGCCATTGAACCATAGCCATGCCCTAGAGTAGGGGTTGGCAAGCTTTTTTTGTAGTCAGGCATTAAATATCAGAAGCAGCCAGAAGCAATATATAAATGAATGGACATGACTTTGTTTCAATAAAACTATTTATGGATCTGAAATCCAAATTTTATGTAATTGTCACATGTTACCATTTAAAAATATAAAAGCCATTCACAGGTCAAAGCTATAGCAAAAGCTTTGCTATACAAAAGCAGGCTGCACAGACCGGGTTGGCCCGTGGCTGGGAGGTTGCCAACCCCTAGATCCCTTTTTTATAGCAGCTTTTAAGTAAGTCCTCTTTCTTTTCTGGGGCTCAGGTGGGGCAGTGTCCCAGGTTATCAAAGGAAAGATTAACAAAGACATTTCAAAAAACTTAATTTTTGTTAAATGTTTGTCTTGAGACATTTTTAGGTAGTAAAGAATGTTGAATGTTACCATCGAAATACAAGAGAGGATGATCATGGACGCAGATGTACCCATAAGGAAACCATCCTAACTGCAATACTTTGGTGTCATCAAAATTCTTTCACTCATTTCTTCATGAATCGATTTAAGAAATACACATTGAGCTTCCACGTTGTGAGGGACCCAGGAGGTGCTTCACGTGGGAGAAAGTGCACATCATGGGAGGTGAGTATGAAATGCTAAGAGGGAATGGAGCAGCTTTGGAAGGCTGGGAAACAGACACCAGCAGGTGACCTGGCTTCTGGGTTTTTCCCTGCGAGCCGATGTAGCATGCACCTTGGGAAGAGAACAGGCTGAGCCGCAACCGACAGCAGCATGGAAACAGCATCTCAGAGCCGCCCACCAAAGCATAGCTTTCAGTGTGCACCTGAGGCTTTTAGCCGCAGAAACTGAGATCTTAGCAGCTCAGTCGTCTGGTATGAAGGACAGTTATACTTTATGTGCATATTTTTCGATGAACGTGGGTGCAAATCTTTTCCCCTTTCATCCTGAGAGTTTTCTATTTTTAACAAGTACCTTTTTCCATCTGTAGTTGATTCATTGCCTTTTGCCATCCTGCTTGATGCATTCCTTCATTATTTCCAGGACAGCTACTCCGAAGTAACACCCTGTCACCGCCCCCGCACCATCATTACCACCACCTCACATACATGGGTAGCATTCCCTGAAAGAGAAATTTATAAGTGAACCTTGATCTTTCAATGGAAATGGTAATTGAACTGAAAAAAGGTAAGTGTTAATGTGACTTATTTCAGTCATCCAGAATTCTGGCAGTCCTAAGAGAAATGAAATGCGTTGGGAAGGAAAACATTATTCTGGCTCCAAAGTGCCAAAACATCTGGCTGAAACACAAAATTTGAAACATGAAAAATGTGGTTCACTGTCCAGATATTTTTGTCTTCTAAATGACAAGCATGTTATATTTACTGATTTAGCTGCCTTAAAGCCTACATAAAAATCTATCTAGAATGAGGTAGTGACATAAATGTATTAGCTTTAACATTTGTGGAGGTCTTCATATTTCCAAGTATGTTTTGATGTATTATCTTTTATTAAACTTTCATAACTATCCAACACAATATTAAACATCAATCTCATTTTACAAGTATAGTGACTGAGGGTTTATGGTATAAAGGAACCTGCCCCAGTTCAGTTGGCAGAAAGTCAAGGCAGGGGCTGATATTTCAGTCCATGGAAGTCAGAAATAAGTTCAGTTATACTGTATTCTCTTTGAATCTGACAAAATTGCACCAAGGCTGCCATTAGCTCCCTATGTGAGTGTGATTAAAGACACAAAGCTGTATACGCCACAGTCTCTGGTAAATTGCTATAATCTGCAGAGCCTTTTGTTGAGATCCAACCTCTGCACCCCACAAGCTCTCTGCTATCCTTGTCTCCAGATGTGAAATCCTGGACCAAGATTCTCTAATTGCTGCCTATGCTTCTCTTTCCAAAGAACTTAAATGACATAGCATGATTTATCATGTTTCTTAATAACAAAACAGCAAAGCTAAATGTTTTATTTTATTTATTTTAAAGATTTTATTTATTTATTTTTAGACACAGGAAAAGGAAAGGAGAAAGAGAGGGAGAGACAGGCATGTGCCCTGACTGGGAATTGAACAAGTGACTTTTTGGTTCACAGGCTCATGCTCAACCCACTGAGCTGCACCAGCCAGGGCCTAAATGTTTTATATAGTGGTAAGCAGACCTACCACTTTCATTGGATATAATAATCTATAATTATGAGCAATTGTAAAATTATTATCATTCTTAATGAGACAGAGACACAAACTGCATGTCTGGTGTGATTCTGCCAAATAACTCAACACGGTACAGTCAAAAAATGGCATGGGTCAAGTGTTCGGTTAGTGATCTGTGAGGGAAATCCACTCGGTGTGATTGCAGCTGCACCAGGGCATTGCAGTCTTGTGTGAGAGTGTTTTAAAAAAGGAAAAACGTGTTTCTGAGAATGTGGGGATGCTTAACTGCTTTCCAAATCTAGAATGAATACAAGAAAGATGTCCAAACATTGAGACAACTGTTTCTATCTTGAACCAGAAACACATCAAACCACCGGGTGTGGACTGTTGGCGAGGCCCAGCCCATCAGAGTCGGCCCTTTCCTGCCCCTTTATCTTTACCGATGCCTTCCAGACTGACATCCTGCAGGATCTCTTTACCCTAGGAGACAGCCCTTACAAACTTGGACAAACAAGATAAATATCTTGACTAAAAAAGAATGTGTCAAACCAAGTCCAGGGAGATGCAACGTAGGTTTTTTCCCCAATGTTTTCTTCTCTCATCTTGGACCCCACTTTCTCCCCTGAGACACCCAGGAGGTCGTCCCTGGTAGAGATATGAAAGTGGACAAATGACCTTCCCATGTAAGTGGAGATAGGTTCTGAGGTAAGCTGACATTTTCCTTGAGTCACTGACTCACTCAAAAACCGTGTATTTGATTATTATATAGCAGCAGCTGTGCTAAGCATGGGAGCTGTGTCTGCCTCCACCTATCCCCCTACATTGAATAAGCAAATCGGAGTCCAGAGGGGCAGACAAACACACATGCTAAATAATTAAGGTAGAGTATTATGAGGAGTGTGTTGGCAGTTATCAAACCATATGGGAGGGAAATGTAACCCAGACAAAGGAGAACCCGCAAGGTTGCTTGGAGGAGAGAAAGACATACACATTTACTGAGGAATTCTTAAAGGGGAATTCTAACTGCTCATCTCCCATCGTCCTGGTGCTTCCCAGTGGGTGCCCCTTATTTGCAGTTTCTCTCTTCTCTCGCTCCATCTTAAGCTCCCTGTTGTGCTATGTCCCTGGTTCACAGAGGAGCAAAGCCCCTGAGCTGTCATTGCCCAACTGTGCAGCAGGAGTTGTCATTATGGTCGTTGACTCCTGTGCTAATGAACACTGTGCCCTCTGGGACCAACTGAAGCCCCCATCTCTGGTCTAGAAGCACACTGATAGTGGCCTAGCATGGGCCTTGGCGCTGAATAAAGGCTGCCGCATTGAATTAGATGGCTGCTCCTACCACGTTACTCTGTGCTTGGTCCTGGTGCAGCACTGATTTCAAACAACAGCTTGTCTCCCCTGCTCACACTGCACCTCTGTCATCTGCACTCCCCTGCAGTCTGTCATCTGGGCCATGGTCAGAGAAGCTGTATGCTGGTATGCTGGTACTTTTCCTGAGCAAATTGCTCTCAAAGTTTTCCAGAGACTCTCTTTGGAATCTGGTGACCTCTGGCCAGTGGAATCTTTTCCCGCTGTAGTTGGGAGAAAAACCAATAAATAAAAGCCTTATTTTTTACTCTGAAGCAATGTCTTTGGAAGTTTATCCCTTTGCTAGGTTAGGTTCAGTCTCAATACTGTGTCTCAGTCTCTCTTGCAAATAAAACTCTAATGGCTTTGTGAGTTGGTGGTCCTGGTTTGTGCAGACACGTGGAAATTCTCCAGAGAACACAATTTAGAATTGAGATGTAAGAGGAAAATAATAGGAGGAAAAGTGCAGGATGGCAAGGAACAAAGCTGGCATAGAGAGCAGAGGGCTGCCTCTGCCTAATTTAACTCTCACACCCCCACCCTTCCAGGTTCCCTCACTCAGATTCTAAGGAACCCTTTTTCACCAAAAAGAATAGATACTGGGGTACAAGGTCTACAGGAAACTTATTGGCTTTTGGTGTCCCCACACCTCCATCCCCAGACCCTCCCCCCAGTGTGGGTCATTGTGAAAACAAGCTGATGTATTCTGCCTTTAACCACCTGAACAAAGAAGGAAGGCGCTTGGGATTCTGGCCAAGCCTGCCCCCCTGCAGGGTGATAAGAAAGAACCAGAATAGTTAGGCTGAGAGGATTGTCCCTCATGAAGTTTAATGGTTTTTGTTTTTTTTTTAATAGAGAGAGTCTGGTTACTGTTGAAACTTCAAAATAGACTAGCATTTAGAAGATTTCAATATTTATGAATAATTTTGTAATTTGGTTCTAAAACATAGCTTGCAATTAAATATTGATGATTGCTTTTTAATAAACTGTTATATGCTTCTGTTCCTACTGGTTTCTATTTCCAAATACCTAGAACTGCTGGCTTGGTGACTCCTCTCACTGTAGACTCGATTTTCTTTTAGATTCCTCTGAATATAACGGGGCACATTTCAGCTGCATAATAATGATTGTGAAATTACATTGAACCAAACTGAAAACTGTGTCTGGTATCAGCGTAAAGCCTTGGACTTTCAAGAAACAGATCACTGTAGCTGAGCAATGTTTTAGCTACTAAATAGGAATATCCAGCCTGGACACACAGTTGCAGTCTTCCTCTTAGTTCTCATTTTGATGCTTTTCTTATGCTTTTGGCTATTTTATTAGTACCTCCTGTTGGGAAGATTTTTCTTTAGCATGCTATCTTAATAACCATCGAGGTGGCTTACTCAGGGTGTCCTAATGCTCAGCATGTCCACAAATCGTAATGTGGTAAATATCAGGTAGGTAAAAGTGACTGCATTTAAAAAAAATCCATCATTGACTGAATTTTTTACCTATTATTTAGGCAAACTGATAATATATAGTTACAATCTCCCTTGGATATAAGATTTCTAATATACAGAAAAATCTTCCCTTATGTAGTATTATTTGGAATAAAAAATACGGCTTTATAAAGAAATCCATATCTAAATTTGGAAGGCAGAGTTGTGTAATTTTAAACCCATTAGTCCATTTTTAGCAGTGCCTTGTTTGATTATGCTCATTAGCCTGGGTGTATGGGTGAAAGTCATTGTAAATGAATTAATATTGTATAAAACAATTACCGTTTCTTATCAGCTGCTCTTTGAATGTGTTCTCCTAAGTGACTATTTCACTATTAAAGAAACAAATCAAATAGTTTTCATCTTCTTGGGCACTATACAGCACGGCAAACCATATGTTTTTGTTGTACTCAAGTTATTTCTTTATTCTTCATTTATTCCAATATAATTTTTATTTATACAACCATTATTCTAAATGATGTATAGTTATATTTATTTATTCACCCTCTTTTCATTCCTCCAAAGCTTTGAAGCAACTTACAATAATACATATTATGCTACATGATGCATATTTCATCACTGGATAAGGTCATCAAGAATCTGCTAAATTAATTCAATGTCTACGCATTTTGGGAAGATAGTAAATGCCCTTTATATTTGGGGATTTCTGCCATTTCCCCACTAAGATAAGAAGTCATAGTGGCAGGTAAGAGTTGGAAATTGCTAATTATTGTCAATTCCTGATTAGACTTGGGGGAGTCATTGCTAATTATCATCTGCAAATCTTGCTTTCAAGTTCTATTGACATTCAAACAGAATGGGCTATAAAGTCATTTGTGGTTATTACTCAATGCCTCTTGTCTAATTTCCCTTCCCCATGCAGCCTACAACCCAGCAGGAAATATTTTATGCCAAAACACCTAGTTATTCCCCTCAAATTAGTCAAGGTTAAAAACAAAACAAGGCCAACAGAAAAGACAAATATGGCGTATTTGGAGCCTTCCACCTGAATTCATGATTTGTTTTTTAACCTGTTTGACTTCAGGTTACTTGCAGAACGCAAAGGAAACTGCAGCTGTTTTGAAGGCACAATGAATCTACGATATTACCTTCTGGCCTGTTCTTGGGGCTTCATCACATTGAGGAGGCCACGAGACCACGAGCTGGGAAACAGAGAGACTGCCTGCATGCGGACAACAAAACCTTGATGTGTGTGAGGGCGCTCCATTTATGTGTGTGTGTAAGGATATACAGTAGGAGAGAGCAAACATATCTTACTTTATCTGTACATTTGTGTGCATTATACCTATGTAGAAATAAATAAAATGATTCAATTAAATGCAATCCATGCCTTGTATGTACAAGTGACAAAGGCCAACACCCTCCTATATTCTTGCCCGCTATATGACGCTTGTGTCTTTATGTAGCTCTAGAGCAGATAAAGCCCACTGGATAAATGTAAATCTTTATTCTTCAGTACCAGAATATTTCTCTTCAAATGAATTCCATTTTCCCTTGCAGCTGTGAAGCTTTTCTGAATAAAGGTCAAGGACACCATCATGAATAAAAGGTAAGGTTTTTATTTTTAAACAAATATTTGACCCCCAGCCCTGTTCATGTCAAAAACAAACTGTTTTGTGTTTCTCTTTTTGCAATATTACACACTGTAGATTTTCTATGAATATTCCCATAAAAGAGAGAATTCCCCCTCCCTCATCAAGACTTTCATTTGCAGAATAGCTTGTTGGTTCTGAAGCTGCTGTTGCTGCTGACTTCTCCCCCCTGTTTTTAGAAGCAGCATGTGACACTCCAAAGGCAATGTTTTAAGTGTGTTTCTACTTCACCTGTGAGAAGATCTAATGTATTTCATCGTTAGATTCCTGTGGAAATGTACAATAAAAGTAGGGGATCTGGTTAGCACCAGAGGCAAAGTACTACTAACTTATCCCAAAAGATTGCTTTTTGATTAAGGGGCTCTTGTGATAAGGTACTCAGCTGTTCTTGCAGCTGATATGAACTGCAATTCTTGGCTGTATAACCCAACTTGAATATCTGATTTTTTAAAAAGAAACAGCAGTTGTATTAAGGAGTCCTCATGTAAAGTATAATTCCTTGAAAATTTCAAATACAATTCAATAAGCAGAGTCAACATCATGTCATAAAGGTAGGCATAAATTTATAAGGGAGAGAGAGTGGCAGGAGGAGATAGGGGTGATTCTGCCCTGGATATTGCATGGGTGAATGAGACCATGTCAGTCAATTCAGACTAGAACTCTTCCCTGATTTAAGAAAATGAAAGGAAGTCAAATGACCAGTTGAACTTAAAAAAGAATAGCTTTTGTGTATGGCAATTGAATTTCATTTTTTGCATATAGCTGTCCAGATCTCTCAACACCATTTCTTGAATATTAAAAAAATCCATGGTAATTTACACAATGGGATACCATACAGAAGAAAGATAGAAGGGGCTCCTACCCTTTGCAACAGCATGGACGGAACTAGAGAGCATTATGCTAAGTGAAATAAACCAGGCAGTCAAAGACAAATACCGTATGACCTCACCTATAAATGGAACCTAATCAACAAAACAAACAAGTGAGCAAAATAAAGCCAGAGGCATTGAAATAACAAACTGACAGTAACCAGAGAGGAACGGGGAAGGTGATATCAGGGTCAAATAGGGGACGGTTCATCAAATAACATGTATAAAGGACACACGGGCAAAGCCAAAGCGGGTAGGTTCTAGGGTGGGAGGCGGGGATGGGTCCGGTGGGGGGAAGTGGTGGAGTGAAAATGGAGACAGCTGTACTTGAACAACAATAAGAAAAACAATAACTTTTTTCTTCTCTTCCAGGTACTCTAAAGAGTTAAAATAGCTTGCTTTTACTTTTTTTTCCTTTTTGAGGAGATGGAAAAAAAGTGAAAGGGAAGCAGGGTTAGCCTAAGGCAACTACATAATTTATTGTTCTAACTGGGACACTTTGGAGGTAAAGGTACTCTATTAATAATTACACTGGATAAAAGGCACAAATCGGGACTCTTGCAGGCAAACAGAGATGTTTGGTGACTCCTGGGAAGTACAATTAATAGGGCTTTATGTCCCTGGTCTTACAGCCTTGCTGTAACCATGAGCTCACAGTAGAGACATCATTTCTATTGATGGCTCTTTTTTTCAAGGTTTCTGATCATAAACTGTCTGTGGTCTAGGCAATCTCAATTACACTTTGTGGTAGAATAGGGTTTCTGATCTTGGCTTTCTGTTATTAGATTAACAAGCTTTTAGTGTTTCTTTTGTATACGGGCTTTTCATAGTTGATAGAATTGGAATGTGAAAAAGAAAAAGTACTTAATGGGACAGCTAAAAAAGAACATCAAAGCCCAATTATTTGAATTATTTTTAACTGTTAGCTATCTTTTGTTCTTCAGTGCTCATCTCTCTAAGAATCCTGACTCTTTTCGTGATATAATGATACTGTTTTCTCATTTTCCCTGAGAAAGGAAGGAGGCAAAAAGAAATTTGTTGTGATTATTTTATCAAATTCCTGGTGATTTTTCTCGCACAGTGGGCTTTTTCCAGATGCCTTACATGAGCCGTACACAATCTTAGCCTAATGGGATAGCACTGATGCTTCTTAAAGTTTGACACCGAAGAGATCAATTTTAAGCAGGAGCAATTTTGTACTAACATTAGGAAAATGTACTTTTTGGTTTCATGCATCAGCTCTAAGAACATTTAGATGGCAGCTTTCTGTTGCATTTATTTAAGATAAGATTGCCATGAAAATGACAAGAAAGTTCACTTGAGGAAAGAACACTAGAAATCAAGCTAAATTGCTGATTTAAAATATTGTATAGTCAAATTTCTTGCAGGCATTTTAGACATGTTATGTTTGTCAGAGAGCAAGTAAACCAATCAGCAAACCAGAATAGTCACGTCCACCGATTATTAAGAGCTCATAAAATGCCAGACCCTATGCTAAGGATTTTAGATATATCACCTCATTTAATCCTTACACAAAACCTATTATAGGTGTGATTTTTATGTGGGCCAAGTCCACAGAGCTAGCAAGTAAAAATAAAAACAGAGCTAGAAAACAAAAATAAAAGGAAATTTAAACTGGGGTTGTATTAAACTGGTACAACTATTTATAAGTGAGAAGTTTTAGGTGAAATTTTCAGAGGGCCAAAAGTGTTTTTTAGTATTCATTTTCTATTTGTATTGTTGAATACTGAATAAGTATTTTAAATGCCGCCATTTTAGTCACTAAAATATCATTAAGAAAGCAGAAGGTAAGTTAGTGCATCACTAAAGGTTTTTAGCTCCTTTCTTAGTTGCACAAATTTCTTTACACAGGAGGTCTTTCTATAAGAAGAATGAATGAATGGTATCCTAAGACTAGATTTAGCATCTTCCACTCACCTATCTTTTTCCATAAAGATCCTGAGAACTCCTCCTTCTTCAAACACCCATCAGCTTGGTAACTCTCACCAAGAAATGAGTGTTGAATTACATTAACTGAATGGAGACCCACCTTCCCAGACCCTGGACTAGCAATTGCCTTCACCATTTCCTATGTTTTATGCCCATTCCATTTGGAAGAACATAGCAACCAGAAAGAAAAGAAAATGTTTTATAAATTGCCATTATAGAAAATCATCAACATGTATTGATGGCGTTTGGGGCCATGGGTTAGACAAATGGTGACTTAGTGTGGATTGCAGAAGGGTGCCCCCTCTGGGAAAGCTAATTACAAAACAGAGCTTCCTCTGACAGGATGGGGCCCAGATACTCTGCTACACCACCTTCTGCCTCACGGAGGGCAGTGCTGGGTCATGTGCCTTGGTGAACGCTTTCAGGGCTATGGTGTATGGGAGTACATTTTTAGCTTTGTATGTAGAATAATGAAGATACAGAAGAAAGCATTTTCACAGGTGAGTAATGAATGTTAATTTGTAAAGCCCCCTTTTGCATTATTTGTATTTTGGAGAAAAGTAATAAAATTAGTTGCAGCATTACTAATAAGCATATAGCAGTATAATTTGGCATCGGTCAGATCTGTGTTTAAATCTTGTCTCTAACACAACTACCTCTGTGACTTTGATATGTTACTTAACCTCTCTGGTTTCATTTTACTCACCTGGAAGTGGGATAATGAAGTTCTACCCTCAGAATTGTAGATGAGAATTAAATACATGAAAGCAAGTTCCAGGAAAATGCATTCTGTTTTTGCTTATTGGTGGTATAGAATGTGAATATGCTTATGTCTTTAGTATATCAATAAGCTCTATGAAACCTATCAATAGGCATGATTAAGGAATAAATGAAAATAGTACTTTTGTGTAACAAGATGACAGAAAAGCAGTGTTAAATTGTAGTTTCAGATCTATAGCCTATGTCGGCTCATGATTTGTATTTCTTTTTAGTCTTACAGAAACTGGAGAATGTGAGCCTTATACTTCTTTATGATGAATGTGGTCCATTGCCCTTCATGTTTGGAGTAGCAATATTTAGGTGGAAACTGCTCCTTGTATCAGAGTTGAATCTAACATGTCAGATATGCTTACTCAATAAAAAGAACACTTTTAAATAAATAACTTTAATGTACATTTTGTTTTAAAATGTAAAGTTATTAGGATATTTTCTGGGCAAACTGTTCTTTATTTGTGCAAGTTAGGTCCTCTCCATTTGCAAAAAGCACTTTACTTGGTTTCTGTCTCATTTTTCTTACAGAAAGCCTTACTCGTAGAATTAATGACACAACTGAATCATACATACAGTTAAGTGATAGGAAATATTTCTAGAAGAATGCCTCTGTGAAACTGCAACTAAGTTAATGTCTCTTTCCCATTAATGAAAAACAAGTGCAGCTTGTCCCTTTCAAACAAATCTGTGCTAATTACAGTATTTCTTTTATTTTATGTAGAAAAGAATTCCTTTTAGTTATCACACATCCATGATTAAAATATGTGCAAATCCGTTCTGAAATGTACAAAATATTATTAGAATTCCTTTCTGGGCATTCTTTTGAAACTAAGAAATGGACTATTAGAGTGAAATTATTTAAGGTAGATTATGAAGAATATATATGGGGAAATTCTTAGCTCTGCTTCTGACTTAAACTAGCAATGTGATTCTTTTTATTACAATGAGTATGAGTTTTATGGTTTTGTCCTGTAAGCTCATTAACATTACTGTTTGCTTATTGCAGCGATCAAAGTATTAGCTTATAAATATTATTGTTTCATATCTGACATTAGAGAAAATGTGAGTTAGATTTTTCATGTCAA
Organism: Artibeus jamaicensis; assembly: GCF_021234435.1. Lineage (NCBI taxonomy): Eukaryota > Metazoa > Chordata > Mammalia > Chiroptera > Phyllostomidae > Artibeus > Artibeus jamaicensis. The sequence continues at coordinate 36,848,675 of NW_026521812.1, read as the reverse complement.
TGACATTTCTCACTTTTGCAAATGTACTTTCCTACCTTCATGGTTCCGATAAAAGTGGTGTGTAAATGCGAGAATAAAACACAATGTCAGGTTTGCAGGAGATAGAATTAGACTTGCTTGGATGACTGGGATGGAAATGCAGCCGTGGTCTCTGTAGCCAGGCTTGCCACTCAGGGAGGATCCGTCATGGGATGGATTATCGTGCTTTTTCAAGCTGTCTGATGAAGGACTTTTAACTCACAACATCTAGGTATTTCTATGCCTTCTCATCACAATTACTAAAAACACACAGCCTTTTGTCAGGCTACAGAATGTTTTAATTCCCAATGCAAATCTGGGTGACATGTTTGTTATGCTAGCGGATATACCTGACAGATCCTATTCTGAGTTTCCAGGAAAAAATGCATGGCACTACGTTTGTGGGATATCAGTTCTTTTCTGTGAGCATTGCATGCCTTTTAGTAATTGGGAAAACCATTTCAGACCAGACAGGGTTTGATACAAAAATAACTTACAAGTTCTCTTTGTATAGTTCCTAGGTTAAGATCATTTTAGCAGATCTACTTGTTAGTTATAAGAATCGTTATAGGGTTTGCATGAAGCAGTAAATAATAGTAAAGGAAAACGAAAATAAAACTTTCATCACATTTTGTTAACCTTTAGAAATAGATTCATTGAGTTTGTGGGTTACTGACACATATGTATACAGAATGTGGAAAGAATTATGGTGCATGCATTCAAAACACTTCTAAAACAGAACAATTGCATACACATGTTTCTGAAACCATAAGTCATAGGTGTTCATTAAAGTGTGCTGAAGTGTATTTAATATTCAGTGAAAAAATAAATGTTAAGGAAGCTTTCTTTGAGATTTAAATCCATTATTTATAATGAGATACATTGCCTTTAGCCACCAAAACACACATTCAAGTTCTGGTCACTTGGATGAGAGAAAACTTACCAAAAATGAATTGTTGGTCACTTTTAACAACGTTATGGGTTTGACTGTGGACATAGTGTCCCCAGATCATAAAGTTCCTTGGGCCCTAAAGCAGATTTTAGGTCACATTCCACTGTAACCCAATTTTATCCATTTCTACTTTTAGAATTAAATGAAGGAAAAATATGACTTAGCTGGTTTTGAAACTTTTTATTGACTTTGCTTAACACCGCAACAAAGATTTAAAAAATGTGTTTCTCGACTACAAAGCATTAGTATTCGTACGCTTTCAACAGTATCCTTACTTCCTTTCCTTTCCCATCTATTACATTCTTAGTTTGCTTTTGTTATGTTCTTGTATGTCTTTATTTTTACTTTATCACCCTCAATTTCGTATTTAGTATCTGAGACTTCTCCCTGTATGTAAGCGCACGGTACTACAGAACTAGGTAGGGATAGATTAGAATTACACAGGTATCCTCTTAATCTTTTCACTGAAAATGTAAGAACTATGTTTAGAGCATTTTAATCTTATTTGAATAAATTGTTTTGTTGGTTAAATTATGATATTTGAATTTCCATGCTCAGGAGCAAAACTGTGATAAAGTATTTAAATTTCTATTTGCAGCCCTGACTGTGGCAGGTAAAAAGGAGCTTATCTTGTTTCAATTTGCAGGCCAGCAGAATCTATTCTCCTCTTAACACAGGTGCGAGAAAGACTAAGCACCTCACCTTTCTGCTGCAGGAGAGAATATCCTTAGCCTCCACAAACTAATTGAAAGAGAATTGTGTATTGACTAGGGATCTGCTTGATTTCGAATATTTCAACTACCTTGTAAAATATTAAGATGTATTATTGTATTGAAATTTTTTTCTATTGTGAGTATTTGGTGAGTCATTGAAGGAATGCCTTTTGAGTTTTTATTTTTTTCTTTCTTATTATAGAGTAACCACCGGAGGGCTCAGGTATATCTAGGTTAATGTGTTTCTATTTCAGTACCCAAAAAACAAGTGTGATATCTTGGAAGGGTCATATTCACATCCCAGTTGACGATAATTGCACAGGAGTAAGCAGCTGCTGGAGAGGTACAAGCTCCCAGGTAGAGCAAGGAGAGTGGGGGAGAGAGGCTTTAAACAAAAACTGTAAAAGAAGCAAGTTTTCCTCTGGGAAATTACTCAGAGTGCAATACAAACATATTTTTCTAATTAAATAAATTAGTTTATGCCTTTGGCACTTAAAAGAAAGCCCTTAGTTCACAGCCTCCTCAGTTGTAAGTATGTCCCAGGTTTAATTCTCTGAAAATTAAATCAGGCCCTGTTTCTTACCATTTTGTTTGTTTGTTTCTTTTTTCGTATTCCCATTTCTTTTTTCCATTCCAGATCATTTTTTCTCCCTTTTTATCATCTGTTCACCTTTCTTTTCCCTTCTTCCACTCTGCTACCTATTGAAATGGGACCGGCACTGACATCCCTCAGTTAGGATGAATCAGTACATAGCCTGTGCTCCGTTGGACTCATTTTAGCCCATTCCTTATGGACAGCCCTTCAATAACCATATCCATCCCTCTTCATGGACTTTGATTGAAGGCAAAGGTGTCATTGGCTTCCTTCTGTCCTCTCATGTCACATATATGTTTTTGCACAGAGTAGGCACTCTAAAGTGTTTGAGCTTAATGTTTATGGTTAATTTTTCCAGCAAATAAGCCCCCACAATTGTGAAGAATAATCTTAATTTTTCCTTTTAAACTCATAGCTCTCCTCTTCTACTTTTGCCTTTTTACACCTGCCCCTTTGCCTCCTGCTCTCGCACCGAGATAACCAAAGTACCCCTACGGAGAGGAGCAGAGAGACCTGCACATGCGGAGTGTGCCTGCCGTGTGTGGGCAGCAGACACTGGCGGATACACTGGTCCCCAGAAGGGAGAGAGACGAGGACTGAGAAAAAAATTGTATTGTACTAACAAGCAATCATTGGAAAATCATTTTAAGACTTTGACAATAATTTCCCAGCAGTTGGTTGTCTAGAAAGGGGAAGAAAAAAAAAGAGAGAGAAAGAAATAGTGTTTTATGCTGAATACCAAATAATTCCATGTGACAATGCAAATCAAGTTTGAATGTCAGAAGTGTAGAAATTAAAGCCCACTCAGCCATTAGGTTGTCTGTCTTGATCAAGAAGGCGTGGAGAGTCATTCCTTCGGAAAAGCGAAGTGAAGGAAATGTAGAAAAGGAATTTGGAGGTGAGAGGCTTAAATAAGAACATTTTGCAGTTTGTTCCAAATGAAAGCCACAGCAAGTCAGTAGCACAGTGCTAATGTATCACTAAAATGAGATGAAGTAAACAAAATGTTAGATCAGTTCCTGCCATTTAACTCTGAGGTACTCATCTTATAAAAAGATTAAAAGAGCGAGGCATTAAGATCCTAAATAGCTTGGCTTTATGAAATGGATCACTTAGAAGTGTGGTTTGTGGCTTCATTTTGTAGGACACACTGGCATACAGACATAAATTGCTCTGAGAATTGTAACATAACAATTCCAAGGTCTCCTGCTTCGGGTTTGTGTGTTACATAAGTGGTTTCTATGTTTGTACCTTTACCGATGGGAATTCATTTATAACCTGATGCAGTGGATCTTTTGGTTGTCTTCTTTGATGAACTGGTTTTCAGTTTAAAACAGTTTTGAGGTTTCTGTGTCATGAAAGCCTCCTTCAAGTGCTGCATATTGTAACAGGAAATTGCATCAAGAAGAAAAGCTGGAGTCAAGGTTAGATAAAACAAAAAACAAACAAAAAAATCCCCTTTCTCTCTTCTCTCTTCCAACTGGCTATTTCTTTAGCCAGTTGATAATGGGCACTGGTTTATTTTGTGATACTACAAAACCTCTGCATCCAAAGAAAAAACTTACAAAGAAAAGTAAGTGGCAGTTTTCAATTTCAAAAAAAATTATGCAGTTTACTAAGAGATACACACTGACTAGAATTTGAGCTATTTGGCAAGACATCAAGGCCACTTTTTAAAAACTATATTGAGGTAATGTTGTTTAACAACATTATATCACTCCAGGCATATAACATGATAGATAACTCTGCATCTATATCGTCAATTGCACGCTCACCCCTGAAGTCGTTTCCTTTTGTAACCGTGTCACCCACTTTCTCAGTTTGCTCTCCATCCTCCCCCCAGCCCTCTGACAACCACCACTCTGTCATCTGTACCTATGAGTTTGTTTTGTTTTTGTTAGCTTAGTCTAATGTTACTTTTTTGTTTTATGTTCATGAGTGAAATTAGATGGTTTTGTCCTTTTCCATTTAACTTATGTCACTTAGCATGACACCCTCGAGATCCATTCACGTTGTCACAAATGACAGCATTTCACCTTTTTATGGTTTGGTAGTATTCCATGATACATATGTGCCACATCTTCTTTAACCATTTGTCTGCCAGTGGGCATTTATGCTGTTTCCATATCTTAGCTATTATAAATAAGGCTGCAATAAAACTAGGAGTACACATAGTTTTTTGAAGTAGTTTTTTCATATTACTTAGATAAACACCCAGAAGAGAAATTGCTGGATCATATGGTAGTTCTTGATAGTTAAAGAAACCTACATACTGTTTTCTACAATGGCCGGAACAATTTACCATTCCAGCCACAGTGTCAAGGGTTCCCTTTTCATCATATCCTCCCCAATACTTGTTATTTCTTGTCTTTTTGATAATAGCCATTCTAACAGATGTGAGGTGATATCTCATGGTGGTTTTAATTTGTTTTTCCCTAGTAACTAGTGATTTTGAACATTTTTTCATACACCTGTTGGCCATTTGTAGCAGAAAGGTAGCCAGAAGGAGTCATAACCCAGCATCTCAATCTTACCACCAGGGTTATAAGAGCTGCTTAGAAAAAAGTGTGCGGCCTTTTCCTTCTCCCCACCGGGCACCAGAGGCGGCCCACTCATGCTTGCAAACGACCCCTCCATTTTTTTCCTTCCACCTCTGATTTTATTTATACCTCTTCTTCAAGTTATCACTGAGTGAACCTGGTGGCCTTGCTCCTGCCTTTCAGTAAATCCGAGCGACTCAGCTAAAGTCAAGGAGGCTTTAACATTATGGTAGACACTCCATTTATTTTTAATAGACCAACAATGCAATACAACATCTTTATAGAGATATATAGCTGCATATTTTATGTGAGCTCCATAAACAACCCATTAGCCATCAGAGCTGCAACAGATATTTGTGTACAGCGACCAAGAAGATGGGGGAACAATTCAAGTTTCATTTCTTCCCTGAAGCCTTCCCTGGCAGCTGTTTTCTGTCGCATACAACTAATTATGAATAACCATGTATTTTTCATCCCAAGGTTTGATTTGCAGTGCTAAGGCAAACCTCTCAGCACTCAGTTGTTTGATTCCAGAGAAGTACGTATTTGTGCAAAAATCAAGGCAGCATTCATCAGGTGTGCGGAGATTTATTGAGCACCATCTATATACCACACCGTATGTTGAGTGCTAGGCATGCAAATGTGAATAGAACATTAAAGAGCTTATAGTTTAGTAGAAAAAAAACAGATTTATAAACAAAAAATTACCTTTACTCAATGTACTAGCTAAAATCCACTTCGTACTGGGGTTTCCCAGGAGCAAATCTTATGATTTCTATCCTGAACTCAGGAAATGGTATCAGGAAGTCTTCCTGGAGATTTTTATTTCTCGGTTGGGTTTGGAGAAGGATAATGATATTTGTTATTGTTTATTTTTAAAAACAGATAGATAAAGGAAAAGGCAGGCAATGTCTAGCCACAGAAGTGTGAAATAGACATTGTATATAGATGCTAAATAGACTTCTGAGTGGCTGGAATGTAATCATAGAGAAGGGCATCAATGGGAGGGCAAAACAAAACAAACGATACAAAGGTAGGAGATGAAGCTGAATAAATAAGCCAGAGATGTGGTCATGAAAACCTTCCATGTCATGCCTGGGAATAGTGGATTAGAATCAGCCAAGTCACAATGAAAGTAGCAAGGGACAGCATCTGACGGGGGGAAGCATGCAAGGGTAGAAGAATCTTAGAAGTCCTAAAGCCTGGGGCCGCTCGGTGTCCAGGCAGATGGCTTCTAGAACTTGGTAACTCCTAGAAGCACTGTTCTCCCACACCACAGTGAAGTGATTGAAATGCAAAGTTATGATTCCAAGTCATCAAGGAAAGAACAAATTACATGCACTCAGCTATGTTTATGAAGTCAGAGAAGTGTGTAATAGAGTTTAGAATGCTATCAAACATTGAATACTAGCAACAATTTTTGGGGGGTGCTTAAGACCAGCTGTATTAGGCATTACTGTAGTCTATGCTACTTCTTCATATCTATGTTAGGCTAGTTGTACCTTTTAGAATTTAAGTTCCACATTGACAGATTATTTCTCTCAGACTCCTCTACAGCTCTGAAGCCGGGGCTGTTGGTCTTCAATAAACCTTTTATGGTTATTTGTAGACCATGGTTCAGCATTTCTGTCCTGCCTCCGGATTCTTTGCTGACGCATTTATGGTACACTTCAGGACAATCACCTAAACCTACTATGGTTTATCCTACCAGGAATAAATCCATTATGTCTATCTTATTTTGAAGAATAATTAGCTTCTGGGGGCTAGATGGGGAAATATGACGTGATATAGGGGGAAATGAAGGAGTGTCAACTTGAGAGCCAGAGATCCTTAAGTTTGAATGTCAGCCACCATTGGTTGGTGGGATGGCCTCAGTCAAGATGTAATATCCACAGCCTCAGTTTCCCTTTGTGTGAGCAGACAACAGACACAGACACTCCTCGGAACACTGAACAACAACAGAAGTTATTTCTGTAAAGCACACAACATACTGTTTAACACAAAGCAGGCATTCAATAAGTCAGAGCTATTAATATCTTAGAGTCTCACTTCAAACATTGTTTTTAATAACACATCTAAAAAGTACCTAAAACAATTTTGAGAAGGACAAATAGTACTGGAAGTGGTTCACTAAATATGAGCCAGAATAATGAATATTATTTTCCTTTTCATCACTGAAATTTGATTCCAATGACACTTTGCCTTAGGTCAACATTTCCCTAAATTTATTCTGAAATAAGATAATGCAGAATGTATTTCAGCTTTGTTTTCTGGGAGTTTTTAGATGTTTGAATATGACAAGCCTGATGTAAAGTGAAGAAAGGAAGAGAGAACTAACAGACAGACCAACAACTTAAAATACAGCAATGAAAACCAGTGGAGGAGATTTCTTAGAGCACGGCAGAGCTGACAGCACTTTCAGGTCTGCATTGGAAGGGACTGACTGTAGAGTCGGTTCACAGATCGTGCATTCTGTAACAGCAAACTTACTCTGAGCACGTTCCTTACTTTCATTTCCATGTTATTCTTGTCACAAATTCAAAATGTCATGATCACAACCTCTCTTTTGTTCTAACCTCCCATTTTCCTGTAGGAACACAGGATCCTGTTTGTGAGCAAGATTTGTCACCTTCTTTTTTGATCTCTTCAGTATTAATGCATTTTTATGTCTGCATTTTCAGAAGTGGGTTTTTTTTCTTTGACATTGATGATTAAGAAATGGCAATATGACACCTGGGCTCTTTTTCTTGGTCAAAAGAGTAAAGTACATATTAGTAGTGACTGCCTATTTTAAATCCCCTTTTTCTTTGTCTGTCGAGCTGTCTGTAATCATCAGAGTGGAAAATAACTTTGAAAGCTCAAGCTCATGGGGGAAAAAAGCTTTAGTCCTCAACACGGCAAAAAGACTGGCAGCCAGGAGAACTGCTTTTTTAAAGCCTAAGTGTTTCTCCAGTGTCTGCAAAGTTCTACACAATGCATAGCCACAAAGCATAAATCCCAGATCGGTCTGCTGGACCTGCAGCTTTTCTTTTAAATTTTGTCACATGGATAGCTAGGGAGAAGGCGGGTGGTTGGCCATTAGGAAAGAAAGGAGAGAGGAGTGGAGGGGAGGGAAGGGAAGGGAAGAGGAAGGAAAGGGAGAGGAAGGGAAGGGAGAGGAGGAGTGGTGAGGGGTAGGGGAGAAAATTACTCCAGACCGAAAAATCTGAAAGGCAAACTGGCCTCTATTGAAATTAGTTTTACAAATGACCCTGGTCTGTTTGTCTCAGCAAATTCACCCTTTCTATTTTGTGCCTGAAAAATGGTGCTTCATGTTTGCCCTGGTTTGCTTCTTTTCAGTTTTCCTTCCGTGATGTTCATTCTGTCCTCTGTGCCAGGCATTGCAAAAACACCTTAACGTTCTTTTCAGGCTTTGAAGACTTGTTTTCTTATGTGTTGAACTTAATCTTTTTCAGTTCCTGTTCAATTAAGGTTGTACGGAGGTTTCAGTTATTTTTCTTTCTGTTTTGTTCCTCCCGCTGCTGCCTTCGCAGACTCACTGTCTCATTTGTCTCGAAGACGTAATGTGTTGTGCACGTCCTTTCTAGAGGATGGGGGTGGGAAGGGCGACAAAGAGATGGTGAGCTCCGAGAGGTCACGTCCTCTGAGGAATGCCCACTGATGACAATGTTGACTGACCACCGTGGACGGCAGAGGGGCTGGCGGGGGTGGGATTCAGACAAGAATGTTTATTTCTTTCATCTGGGAGCCCGAATGAAGAACAATCCCTCCGTTTGTTACAGTGATGGGTTACTTGGAGCACTTCCCTTTGCATGAAGAAATTTGCTACTCCAATCAAAATCTTGTCCCTTTCTACAAACCATTATAAGACACTTATGAAAATAGGCAGCTTCAGATTTCCTGTTTGAATTTTTGTCAGCTTTCACTTTTATGCTCATTTGCAGAATCATATAACTATGAAAGGCCAATTAGCTCTAAGTCCCCAGAAGGTGACAGAATAAATTGCTTTCTTCATAGCAAATCAAGAATAATATTGTGGGTTCAGTGCAAAAGTGTCCACCCAGAGACTTCGGTTCATTTTATCAGTCTAATGGAGTGCTTTCAGACTGTCTCTGAGACGCGTGCTTGCAGGGTGCGCGTTCCTGCTGGTGCTCTTACGTAACACTTCATTACTTCCACGCGCAGACAGGATGAATCTGTAAATTTGAGCAGGGCATTGGTCAAGATGCTTAGTGTCGAATAGATTTCTCCCTCCAGTCAAAATTTATTCAAGTTAAATGAAGGAATTCGTAGAATTCTTTTTAGCAGGGTTGACTGTTACCGCCTTAATATCCCCTAATGCAGCATATTGGGCATTTGATTTTTTTTTGCACAGAGAGTGGCTGGGATAATGTCACTGTTAATTGCAAATATCTATGCAGATAGGACTGGAGACCATAACTGTAATTTTCAAAACCAAATGATCTCAGAAGAGACTCCGCTGATTATGCCTTTCTGAGATACTGCTCCTCCGGGACATGCACATGTGAAAGTTGCCTTCTTTCTTCATATTTCTTTCTGTGTCCCTTCTCCATTTTTTAACACTTTTTCCACAAGCTGCCGTAAGAAACTCCACCATGTTGAGGGAATTCTGGGCCCCCCAAGAGAGAGAAACAGAATTCTTCAAGATGTAAGGAAATGACTGGGAATAGCAGCTCTGAATGGAGGCCACGCTCAGTCACTAACAGGCCTAGGAGTCAAGGTAAGTTTGATCACTGAGGGAGCAAGGCAGCTCTCTTGTTTCATACTCTTGGGGCTTTTCATTGAAAGAAACTGTGCTGTTTATTCATCATTGCCAGAAGTATTAATCCTGGTGCTTAGAAAGGAGGGCAGAATAACGAGGGACTTGACTTAGAATCACTGCTGACTTATTTTGTTTTCATAAGTCCATTAGCTCTAACCGAAAAACAGTGCATTTGTGGCACTTATGTTAGTAGATATTAATTGTATTCAGTCAGCAGTGTTGTAATGAGTAACATATTGATTTAGGACAACTGAGTACTTAGGCTGCAACCCAATTTTTGCTGTTCAGGAGAATGGATACAGGATATTTGAGGAGTTTTTGGTCTGGGTTCCCATGGAATTACATGCAACATTTATATTAATACCCAATGAGTTGGACATGATTAGTGTCATTACAATGGATTCCAAAGATATTAATGAGGATTTGCTACTTGTAGGGGGTAGTTAATTGTGATGCTTCCAGTCCAGGGTTCGTTTATGGCAACCTCTCTGCTTGCCGACCCCTCTTCCACTTGCCTTGTGCAGGTAAAACTGGATAATTTCACAGCCTGTGAAATATGTGTTCTTTTTGTTACTACAAACTCTACGACAATAACGCTACTGGTAGAGAACACATAGTCCTTGTGTCAGTCTGTCCTGCTCTGGGGAAATAAAACCCTGTCAACTCATCAGGAGATAAGTTCATTCAAACTCTGTGCCTACCTTTCAGCTGTCCTTCCTTGAAAGGACTCCTTCACATACCCTCCCACAAAAATTGAAAAATTCACTGTGTGTTTTCTTCCTTGAGTTATTTTTAACAACAGCAGAAAAGAAAAAGGAATACTTTAAAGCTTAAACATTTTCCAAAAAATAAAAAGGTGTTTAACCTTCCCAAATTCTCACACATTCTTCCACTGGAGATTCTGTTATATTTTTGTTTGCTTCGTGTTATTTCCCCAAACTGTACAAGGTTGAGCCAGGTACCTTCATTTCTGAAGTTTATATTTAAGCAATTCCCTAAGATGTGCACAAGGATGAAAGAAAAGAGCAGCAAAGATGGACCAGTCTGGTAAAGTGCAGGGGAGGCTGGGATGGGAAAAATAGACAAAAAACTGTACTTGAAAAATAACTAAATAAAATTAAAAAATTAAAAAAAAAAAAAAGAAAATGAAAGGTCTGAGACTGTGGCACGTTAAATTGAGAAACACCCAAATAAGAATCTTTGTTTAATTCCTATGCCAATGGGAGTCTTGGGCAGCTAAGGCAAAACATCATGTGGCTCAGTGTTTTCATGTCTGGGATTTTCTGTTGTCCATGCAGACCCACAGAGCAACCGAGCATCCATTTAGTAGCTGCAGTACAGATACCACTTACCCTACTCACCTGGCAGCTTAACGTATAGATTGTTTACTCATCCTGAAGGAATGCGTTGCTTTTTTTGTAGCATGAGTTGATTCCAAATAGATTGTTCCAATAGTGAGGCTGTATCTGAAGCTGACATAGTTATGGAGGTAGTGGGGGAAGGTGTGTACAAACAAACCTGGGAATTAGAAGAGTCACCTAAACAGAATTTCATTAGTATTTCGAAAAGTCAGTGGGGATCAATGCACTGAATAACTTTTTGAAACAATCCAGTTCATTTTAGCCTTTGAAAAACTCATGGCCTGGTAGACAGCAAACTTCAGGAAAGGAGACCCACTGCAATAAAGAAGCAGTGATCACAGGCATCTTGGCTGACTGGAGTTACTGATTCCGGTTGGAATCAGCAGCCACAGTTTTCCTGTGTTTCAGAGGGACACAAGAAGACAGCAAAGTGGATCCCTCCCAGGATTCCTGCTAATGTTTAGTTAAAAAAATCACCACAAGAGTGAGTTTTTGGGGTGGATGGAACTGTACCATATCCTCATTGCAGTTTTGATTATACCAAATTCTACATGTTTTAAAACATAGAACTACACATTAAAATGGATCAGTTTCACTACATGCAAGAGAAGGATAAGGGGAGATAAGTGGTGATGGACAGAGACTTGACTTGGGGTGGTGAACACACAATGCAGGGATGTGTTATAGAATTGTGCACCTGAAACCCGTATCATTTTGTTAACATGTAAATTCAGTAGAAAGGAAAAAGCATAATAATGAAAAAGAGGTATAGCTAAATTATAGTTTGGAATAGTTCCTTTGCATGTCATGGAAGAATAAGAAGAGGGACTTGACTGATGGGTTAACACATTAACATAAAAGCCAAGAGAAAAAATTAGTGTAATAAGATATAGTACAAACAACAATTATATCTTCAAAAAAGACATTAAAATGACTAAAAATTGAATGTGCAAAGTTTTTTGTAAGGATGTCCTATCAGCTTCTGATGAAAGCTGACTCCCTTGCAAAGCATTCAAACCTCTTATGCTGTGCTCCCATTCTACCTTTCAGGCTGTGTCTTCCTGGGACCCCAAATATTTTATCCACAACTCAGAGCCTCAGTGTTTCTGAACACTGAATGTTTCCCATAACTCTCTGGTGGCAAACCTGGTCTGACTTACACGAGTTTATTTATGTTTCACGTACATCACTTTGTGCGAATATTGGCATGTTTGATATAGAAACACTACCGTGTTTGATTACTAGGTGTAACCCAGAGCCTACAGGGTGTGTTTTAATATACAGTTGGTGAACTGCATTGCCTTTTCAAATTCTGAAAAGTTCTGAATTCCAAAATGTATCTGACCCCAAGACTTTCTGATAAAGGATTAGGGACTGTTTTTGAGATTATGTCTGAACAAAACATGATACCGCCTACTTCTGACATGTTTCATGTATTTATGCTTTTGTGCCTTTGATAACATTACTGTCTCATTCTGGATATACAATTCTTTTACCTTAACTATGTGAAAGGCAAGTTTAAAGGCCACTGCTTTGAAGAAATCCACCCCAACTGGTCTTGCCAGCTCTTTTTTTTGTCTAATTCTAACCCTCTTACATATCCTTTAGGTTGTAATTTCCATGAGGACACAGGCCACTCTGATTAGCCATGCAGTCTGGGGGTGGATATCACTGCAAAGGGTTCACACAAAAGTTGTGGGTTCATGGCTATGGTTAGGATCAGAAAATCTCTGGAATAGTGGTGAAAATCATGGCCACTGAACAAGGATAGAAACTAGAGCTCCTGGGTCAAGGCTAGGAATAAAATATTGATTGAGGCTGGGGACTTACTATGGGGCTTGGCAGAAATGGGCTGACAAACATGATAAACTTGCTAAAGACACCAAATAAAAAGACTAGCTACCATGCACTAACCACTGACTAAGTACCAGGTTCTGTGCAGACAGATTAGAGTTATTATTTCATTTAGTCCTCAAATTTTTGAGTAGTTCTTAATATTTGACAGGTGAGGGACTAAACCTTAAAGAGAGTAAGACCTTGACATATATCACCTAACTAGTAAAATCAAAGTAAAGATTTCAACTGAGTCTTTCTAACACCCTGGTCCTTGTTCATCTCCACTCCATGACACTGCCTTTTCCACTGGGACAAGCAGACAGCAGTGAGAAGTTAGATTCAGGTGAAGTAAACACTGGGGCTTGGGACTAATAACAGAGCATGATTTTCAGTGCATTCCATGACATCAAAGATGGACCGTGGCTAACTTTGTCTTACTTTTAACAGCACTCAATTTCATTCCTAATTAGCTCTGAAGCTTCCCATCTCTTTAAACCTTACAGATCTCCTCCTGTTAGGACAGGTTCTATATTTAAGGCATCAAATACACCGGAGACTACTTTTTATATGACACCATAGAACAAAGGTGTCAAACTCATTTTCATTGGGGGCTACATCAGCCTTGCAGTTGCCTTCAAGGGGCTGAATGTAATTTTAGGACTGTGTGAATGTAACTACTTCTTAAGTAGGGGAAAGGAACTCAGCACTGCCACAGGGTAGAAACAAGGTGTGGGGTTGGATAAAATAAGGTGGAAGGCCGGATTCAGCCCATAGGCCTTGCGTTTGGCACCTGTGCCATAGAAGATAAAGGAAAAGAGCAATTAGGCCACATGTGGGAGATTAAGGGGAAACTGAACACTTCAAGGTCTTAAAGTTTTTTTTCTGTATTTTCTTCAGGACATTACCTCTTTTTTTTTAGTCCTTGACCCTGACAAACACCATATCATATTCATTCTCACTGCAGTAGTAATAATATAGTGTCTTGACTATAATAGAAAATAAATAATTGTTTATGGAATAAATTATTGTCAGGAAAGACTGGTGGAGTTGGACAGCCTGATAGATACATATTCTTGACACCTTTAAAAAATAATATGAGGCAGTTTCCTTATGTTTTAAATTTTGGAGATTCCAGAATAAAGTTAAGCTATTTATAAACCATGAAGAAGAACTAATAAATTTTATATTTCTTTAGTTAAACAAAATGTTGGGAATCATATCAATTTCACCCATCATTATTTCATGGTTTCTGCAGACCGGAGGATGTTTGATGTATTGGTTCCAATGGGAGGCAGCCCCAGAGTGCCAATGAAAAGCTGACATTCCATATTCTGCTCAGTTCAGCCTTTCACTCTGAATCCTGTCTGTGCAATCAGCAACTTTCACTCCGGGAAAGGAGATGCAGATGAATTAATGAGAAGGGACTTAGTGCAGGTCCCCTTCAACAATTTATGGCAAGTAAATTAAAATCACTTGTTGGTTCAGTGCATTGGCATTGTTGGCCTTTTGCTTAAACCTTTTAGGATTAGTTTAAGCTCAGAGGGATAAATAGGCATAAATAAAAATGTGTTTGTTTATCTCTCATTTCACAAAGTTATAGAAACAGTTGAGAATATTTCTTGTCCTATTATACTTGGCTTTCACTGTTCTTGAGAAGCAGAAAAAAGTTAAATGTACAAGGATTTAAGAGGATGTGCAACTCCTGCTCTTGCTCTTTTATGTGTAGATATATTCAGACATAATTTGTTCCATTATTAATTGAGAAAAATTAACAATAGAAATGTTTTATTAAGTAGCCACATATTTTTAAATCAGTGTTTAGGGGATTGACTTCTACTCTAGGGACTGCCTCAAGAAAAATTTGGGTTATCCATGTTGGTATACTGGAAACTGAGTGAAGAGATTTCAGTCATCTCTGAGGCAGTTGAGTCTCTCAGCCTGTCTTTGAAGCACTGGAGGTTATACCAAGGGCTCTTAGCACTGCAGGTAGTGATCTGGTTTCCCATCAGAGACATGGAACTTCAGAAATAAAAGATTCTTGAGTTGTACCTTGATCCAGCTGTGTCCAAGTGGCAGTGGAACCATTGACTCAGAAATGACTGGAACTATTTAAAAAATATTTTCTTCATTTATTTTTAGAAAGAGGGGATGGGAAGGAGAAAGTGGGAGAGAAACATCAATGTGTGGTTGCCTCTCATGTGTCCCCTTTTTGGGACCCGGCCTGCAACCCAGGCATGTGCCCTGACTGGGAATTGAACCAGCAACCCTTTGCTTCACAGGCCCGTGCTCAATCCACTGAGCTACACCAGCCAGGGCTGGAACTATTTTCAGAAATACAAATTGAAGGGCTTCAGCCCTTACCTACATTGTTATAATCCCCGTGGCTGAGACCAACAAATCTGTAGTTTTAATAAGTGTTCTAGGTAATTCTGATGAGCAGCTAGGTTTAGAAGTCATTCACTAAGGCAAACTATGACCCATTTATTTTTTAGATATTTATTTGTCTACATGCCTAGAGGTCAACCAGAATATGTTTGGTCAACCAGCCTGTATATAACCAAGAAACTAACTCCCTGAGTCTGTACTCTGCCCCAGGAACCTGGGTATTCAATACTTAAATAGATTATTTAATATTTAAGTAGGTTTCCCCATAATGTCCTTGAGGATTAGGGAGAAATACATATTTAGTTTGGCCTCCTGTTCTCCAATTTTCTGCATTTACTCCACTGGTATCCACCCTGTATTTTCTTGTGCTTTCCTACATGACACTTTCCTATATCTCATCATCCCATTTTTTGGATGGAAGTCACTATCCACATCGGTAATCCCCCAAATTACCACTGACAAAAGTCTGTGGGTGAATCTCCTCACTCTGTTATTCTGCAATATAACTCCCACCCCAAATCAAAATTTTTTTTTATTATATAGAGCATTTTAATTCTCTTCCTCTGACTTCTCAAGAACTGACAGTTACAAGTATACTTGTTTTGTAGATGTTATTCCCATTAGAGTCTATGTGGGCGGCAGTTCTGGTGTTGAGAAATTCTCAACCTTTCCAGACATAAAGGAAAACTACCTTTCCACCGCACTGCCAAGGTTCCAAGGATTATAATCTCTCTCTTGCCACAATGTCTAACCTTTACCACATAAGCCAGTTTTGTCCCAAGCAAGACTGTGGCTCTTCAGTTGACGGGAGATCTGATACGATTTTCTCCCTTAGAGTCTTTTGAAACCACACTCCTACCATCATTTTCACAATTTGTCATAGCTCTCCTCTGCATTGTGCCTTCTGACCACACGATCATTAAGTTCTTTCCGTCCCCAGGACTCTGTCCATTTGTAAACCAGAATGTTAGGCTCATTCATCTTTTAGGAAAAATCCTGGAAGTGAGCTCTCACACCAGATGGGGATACGTAGGGAATTCAACTATGAACAACTGTCAGACGGTACAAGGGCATAGGGACTGGAGAGGAGAACCCAGCAGTGGACGACGTTGCCGCTCTGTTGCCACCTGCTCTAGCAGATCCTGCGGTCCTGGGGAGAGTGATGTGTGAGGTGAACACAAGAAACCAGCTGAAGCTGGAGTCAGGGTGGAGCCAGTTGAACAAGTGATGGACAGTTCTAAATAAATCACCTGAGAGCTTGAACCTCAGATTGGTTCTAGAGATGAATGTCAAATGACAGTTTCTATGCTCTTTAATATGGTAGCCACTAATATATCGAGAACTTGCAATGTGGCTAGGCTGACTTGAGGTGTGCTATACATGTAAAATACACACCAGATTTGGATAATTTTTTACTTTTTTTAAAAAAGAAAATGTTAAATATCTCAATAGTAGTTTATACTGATTACATGTTGAAATAAATATTTTAGATATATTGGATTAAATCAATAATTCACTTACTTTAATCTTTTTTCTTTCTTTTTTAATGTGGCCAGTAGACAATTGAAAATTGCATGTGTGTCTTGTATTATATTTCTTCTAGACAGCACTGCTCTATATAGTCAAGCAGGGGTGTCTAACTAGCAGCCTGTGTGCCGGCTGCATGGGACCCAGAATGGCTATGAACGCAGCCCAACACAAAATCATAAATTTACTTAAAATGTAATGTGATTTTTTTGTTTTCTTTGGTGTTTGTGTATTTAATATGTGGTCCAAGACAACTCTTCTTCTTCCAGTGTGGTCCTGAGATGCCAAAAGTTTGGACACCCGTGGAAGGCACAGAAAATCAGATTGAGCATTCAATTTCCTTTAATCATTATTTAAATCTTCCCTTCTCCTTCCCCAAAGTATACATTTTTACTAATGTGTTTTACCATGTTTTTAAAACTTGACATCAATTATTTGCCAGGCAGTATTTTTAAAATTCTATTTTTAATTTTTATAATAGGCCTCACATAGATATTATTCAAATCATTTTTCAGAGGAGAAAACTGATTAGAATGAATAACAATACATCATAAGATTGACTATTTATGGTATGTTTACTATGTGCCAGAGATTATGCTTCTTACATACAGAAATGTGGATCATGTCAGTTTCACAAGAGAGCAGAATGAGAGTTAAGGAGGTCAGGCAATTCGTCCACGATCCTGCAGCCCTGGACCCTGCACAAGGGGCCAGCCGGGGCCAACTCTAGAGCTCTTCCCACAAGGTACCCTGAAAAGTAAGTCTGAATTGTTTTCTGAGCATTGTTATTTAACGAGCTGTACTATCAGCTGATAAAATGACTGGTTTTTGTTTAATGGAAAGGATGATTGTCCTTGCTTTGACACTGTTTGGAGTTGAATTAGTATTGCTCCTCTCTCACTGCTTCTCAGGTAAGGTGTGCCACTTGAGACCTGAAACAACTTCTTGGCTTTAGCATTCCCTTTGTCTGAATTAGATTATAATGAAGGGCTCATTTTGGCCTCACCCTCCTTCTTTACCTCAGGGCAGCTGTCGCAGGTGTTCAGCCCTCCTGGAGTGTGGTGCTGGCGATAGCAGCGGCCTTGGGGGAAAAATGCACTATTGGCAAACTAGCGGAACTAACTAGCAGCCTCTGGGTGATGAGTAATCCAGAGCCAAGTGTTTGCATGAGTAATCTACCCTGGAGCCTCTGGGTAATGGTGGTGGTGTGTGCAGCTGTGCTTCCTTTGCTTAGGGTGAAGGCATCAGGAACCTGGCCTTTCTGCTGCTTACCTGGATAGATCTGTCAAGGAGTCGTTAGAACACTGACTGAGCAGTAAAAGACAAGAAGACTCCGTCGTGGACACAAGTTGGTGCAATGGGACCTACCATTTCATAACAGGGTACAGAATACAAATAGAAAGAGTGATAGCAGAAGCTATAAGAATATCTTCCATGAGCTAGATTTTGTGCCAGGTGCTTGAAATACCACCTCTAATTCCCACTGTAACCTTGAAACCAAAGTACTACCAAGTCTAGGCAAAAAAGTAGGATCTTTAAGCTGACAACATGAGACAATCTCAGTACGAGTGTTCCAGCCTTATTTAGCCTTTTGGAACTATTTTTTATTTTTATAATGCATCAGATTTTACCCCAAAAGGAAACTTTGAAAAAGTAGCACTTTTAATTGATGTTTACTATTTTTATCCCTGCTTCTAGAAGCACACTGTCACTGTTATAATTTTCTGGAGTTCAGAGCACAGCATAGCTGAGTTGTTTTGGGGACATGAAACAAACACGTTTCAAATAAAATTTATCTTATCTCCCCCTCCACATTAAATTATGATATCTATACTTTAAACATCTTAAATGTAAAAGAAAAATTAAATCTCAACTTATTTCCACCCATTTTAATTTTTATGTATGAGAATATATGCTACTTAAGAATCATACTTACTTTCACTGAATTTTGATTTTTTTCCTAAAGAAGAGAAAACTGGCAATTAGAAGAAAAACCTGGGAGACGTTGTTTACAATAAAATGTATGTAAGGAGTTAAATAATGACACTCTTAAAATAGTGTTGATAAGTGCTCACGTGACAAAATTGAAGACAGATTGTTATATTGTAAAATGCAAGGCTGTTCCACAGATAGCATCAAATGGGGCAACTTTAAAATACATGAAACCTGCAAATGTTAAAATACTGCAGTAAAATTACATTGGGGAATTCAGAAGAAATCCTTTGGCAGATATCTAAACCCCAAAAGTGACAATTATAACATATTAAGAACAAATGTGGGCTTTACTATATTCCTAATACGCCATAAATTAAATTTTCTAATGTGAGTTGTTTAATGCTATAAAATTTGCTTTTCCTGTGGGTTGGAAAATGTAGTTAGCATTGTACACATGTAAATATTATTCACTGAACAAAGGAGACTCTAGAGTCACGTTGCCGAGGTTTCTCGAGGGGTCATGTTACATCAGTGAAAACCAAATCTCCACTGCCCCGCCCCTGCGGAGAGAGAAGGCTTGAGAGTTGGGCCTGGTTTTGAACCCTTACCCTTCCACTTTCTAGCTGTATCATCAACGATAAATCCCTTAACCCCTGTGAGCCTCAATTGTTTGAAATGAAAAAATGGGTATAATATACCTACCTTCTTCTTATGAGAGTTAAGTTAAATAATTTAAATAAAACTCCACATATACAGTAGAAATGTGAAGATAAAAGTAGTTTCCCTTTTTTAATTAATTTACTTAGGAAAGTAGATTAAGATAGTGTTTAGTTACCCTGGCTGGTGTAGCTCAGTGGATTGAGCGCAGGCCTGGGAACCAAACAACCATGGTTCGATTCCCGGTCAGGGCACATGCCTGGGTTGCAGACCAGTTCCCAGCAGGGGACACGCAACAGGCAACCACACATTGATATTTCTCTCCCTCTCTCCTTCCCTTCCCCTTTAAAGATAAATAAATAAAATCTTTAAAAATAATTATAAAAAAAGATAGTGTAGATTAAGATGTTAAATCACCTAAAGTTACCTTCTTGTATTTCTTGTTATGAATAAATTTCTAGAATCATTTAAATTAGCCAGCATGATCAGGATGATTCACTATTTTAAAGATCTTCTAGAATGTTTCTCTTGAAAGTTACATTTAGAGACATCTGTTGTTTTTGCCAACTGATCGCTATGTATAGTGCTTTGTATTTATACAAAAATGCTTTGTATTTTTAACTTTTGTTTTTTAATCCTGTGTCTGTAGTTTATTCACTAATTAGATTATAAGTTACTTGAGGTCACACATTTCTCCTAGTATTCTATAATAAGTACCTTGATTACAAGCACACTCATTAATCATTTCTCCTGGGAGAAATGAGAAAATGAGAAAAATACTTGACTTGTACACATTTAAAACTATTTTCTAAAGAAAACCTTTGAACATTTACTTCTCTTCGATAAATTCCTATTGTGCATGGCATTGAGGCCACGTCTGATTGAAGACCGTGTGGATGAGGGATACCTGATGGCCTTTCACACTTTCTCTCTCACACTCCTGTAAACCTATTTTATTTGCTTACAGAGAGAACTGCAGATGGCTCATACTATCTTCCATTACTAAAGGCCATTGAATCTTTACTTACAGTGTTCCTTTTTCAAGCAGTATCATATTACATTGCTTCCAGTTGAAATCCTGCCTCATTCTTCCAAGTACATCCCAAATTGGGATAATGCCTTCTGTTTCTCTCCTCTGAAATCTCCTTCCGCTTTGCCTATATCTCTCTTCTGGAACTGAAAGATCATATAGACCTATTAAGGGCATTATAGATCACTCATACTATTATCATAGTCTAGTAAACTATAGACTATGGAGACGTTCTGTTTTACCTCTCAGTTGGCAAGACAAAGGATAAGTCTATCGGAAGAGGGTTATTGCAAGGTTTTCCCTGAATCTTTCCCCACCTCTCCAAGCCTGGATATGTGCATCCTTAGTTGTCTGCAAATATGTTTGACCTAATGCTTATCAGATGCCATTAAGCCTGCGTGCTTGTTTTCCAGCACTTGAGTCTAGGGGCTACTTTATGTCTTTTATTGCCGTACACACAGCCTTGCAAAATGCCTAATAAAAGACACTCCTTAAATGATTGTGGAATGAATGAGTGCATTATCTCATTGTTGAATCACTCTCCAAATCAATTTCTCATGGATATGTCTCATTTAAATAGGATTAAAATGGAAAATGTCTCATTATGTCTGAGTGCTTCCTAAAACTGCAAATAAATTTCTTTTGTTTCTTTTAAAAATGCAAAGACAATTGAGTTAATTACTCCATAAGCCCTTTTCTTCCCTTAGTAATTTTCATCCTTGATTCTATCAATGGATGCCCAAAGAAGATGTGTGCGGGTGAATGGGTGGCCGAGGCTCGTCTTCAGAAGCACCAGCAGAAGCAATGCAGCCAGTCCAGACGGCTGCTGCATAAGCAAAGGAAAGTGAAATTCAAAAACATCCTCTTCGGGGGTTGGATTTGTGTTTTCCTTAAAAAATGTATTTGTCTATAGACACAAAAAGTTATTCTCCACAATGAAGAGATTCTATTTTTGTGGTAAGAAAACCTGCGAGGTTCTTGTTTTTTGCTTTGTAAGATGATTTTGAAGGTAGAATCAAGAAGACTTGGTGATTGACTAACATTAGGAGACAATATAGCGCACAGGAGAAAGCGGAATGATTCTAAGTAATTGTTAATGAACAAATGTAGGTTTCTGTTTTATTACTTTTTCACTTAGTTTCAGATCAAGTCTGATATTAATATTTTGGGGTTTTTTTGTTTAAAAAGGACTCATGTACTGATAATTATTACAGCAAATTTAATGTTACACAATAGGTATATTTCTGTATTAAAATATTTTTACAAATGAAGCCATTTTGATGTAAATGTGTTCACTCTTTAAGGTAACTGGGGAGAAAAAGTTATGAGGTATATTGCAATATTATAATAAGCACTTTCATTTGTCTGTAGAGCAAATGTAGGTTTTCACTGATTGTAATTTGTTCCCGGGGACTCCAGTGTTGTAGAATTAGATTCTATTTAGAATTGCTTTATTTTGTTGATATAATTCATAATGAGAAAGGAGATGACATTTTATAGTCAAAATTTTTAAAAAACAAAGTTTTCAATATTGTGGCTTATTATTCACCTGTTAATTATTTTAGTACATTCTCTACCTGCTACTAATTACTATTCCAACTTCTTGATATCTCTTCTCCATACCTACTCTTTTCTGAACTGTGGTCTAAAATGAAAATGTGTAAATTGTGAATTTTATTATACAGCTTCCATCAAAGTTTGTTGAAGAATATAGCTGTTGTCATGTGTCACATAGTTACCATGGAAACTAGGAATTAAGAAAAAGACATGGTCCTTGCTTTTGGAGGGAACATATAAAAGTATATGCTTTATCAGGTGGTAAGAATGAGTGCTACAGTGAAATAGAAAGCAGGGTAAAAGGCGTCAGGGAGCACTGCTGTAGTTGGGGATTGATATTTGTATAGGGTGGCCAAAAAAGTCTCACTGATAAGGTGACATTTGAGCAAAGACCTGAAATAAATTAAGGAGAAAGCCATGGAAGCATCTGGGGAAAAGAGTTCCAGACTGAGGAATTAGCAAGAGCAAATACCTCGACGCGGGAGAGAGAATGCTTGGAGTCGTCCTGGTCACGGATTTGGAAACAGGCTGTACAGGCAGAGAAGAGGGACAGAGAGTAAGAAATGAGGCAGGAAAAGGGAAGAAGTGAGCCCCTCATGCAGAGCACGTGAAGTCTGACTATGTGATGCCTGACTTTCCATGTAAGTGAGACTATGCGCAGAGAAGTGCCATGATCTGACTCACATTTTAAATGGGTTGCTCTCTGCGATTTTTTTTGGAGTAGATTGCTGGAGATATGGATGGAAATAAGGAAAGCAGTTAAGAAACTATTTCAATAATGCAGGTGAGTGAAAGATGATTGTGGCTCAGCTGAGAATGGTGGAAGAAACAGTGGTGAGAGGAGTGTTCTGCATATATTTTGAAAGTAGAATCAATAAGATTTGCCAAACAGAAGATGAGAAAAAGAAAAATCACACTCCTCTTTGGCCTGAGAAATTGGAAGGTTGCACTTTCCATATGCTGAGATGGAGGAGATTGGGGAAGAGAAAAGACTTGCTTCCCTGTTTGTTTAGCAGGGATGATGAAAATCGGGAATTCATTTCCGGAGATGTTAAGGTTCAGATTCCAATTAGATTTCCAGCTGGAAATGTCAAGTCAGTGATTGAATGTGTGAATTTGGATTCTAGAGGGGTGGTCTGAGCTGGAAATATACATTTGGGAAATATGAGCATCTAGATGTATTTTAAGTCAATGAAACTAGGACAGATTATTGAGGAGGAAGCATATGACAGAGAAGAGTTCAGAGAATGAGAATTTAGACATGTTCTTCTAATGTTTAGAGGGCAGACAAGGGGGAGCAGCCAGGGAGGGAGGCAGAGAACCAGAAAGAATGTCATCCTGGAAGCCCAGTGGAGAAAGTGTTTGAAGTGGGATGTGGTGATAAAGTATGTGAAGTACTGCTGAGTAAGGTGAGAACTGAGTATCGACTACTGGCTGTAGTTAGTAATGGGGATTGATTTTTGACTTTCACTGGACCTATCTCTTTAAAATGGTAAGAATTTTG
Organism: Artibeus jamaicensis; assembly: GCF_021234435.1. Classification (NCBI taxonomy): domain Eukaryota; kingdom Metazoa; phylum Chordata; class Mammalia; order Chiroptera; family Phyllostomidae; genus Artibeus; species Artibeus jamaicensis. The sequence goes on along the minus strand of NW_026521812.1, from coordinate 36,825,282 downwards.
GAGTACATTTCAAAGTGAATGGAGGAAATGGGAGGAGATAGGGAATATAAACAACTCGTTTGAGCAAACTCCTATCAAGTGTGGCAGAAAAATGAAACAGCAAATATATTTTTAGTAGATGGGATTATTTTATATTTGATTGATGATGGGAATCATCCTATAGAGAGAGAAAAAAATGTATGAATCTGGAGTGAAAAGAGCTGTTTCCATGGCCTAGTGACTCATTTGGTTAGAGCATCATTCTGATACACCAGGGTTGTGGGTTCGATCCTCAGTCAGAGCACAGACCTAACTTGTGGGTTCAGTTCCTGGTTGGGGCACATCCAGGAAGCAACTGACTGATGTTTCTTTCTCACATTGACGTTTGTCTGTCTCTCTCTCTTTCTAAAATCAATTTAAAAATTTTAATTTTTTAATGATGGGCTGTACCTTGAAGGAGGAACTAGATGGTTTGTCTTAGGGTTTGGAGAGATCATCTGCAACAGGGGTGTCCAATCCATGGTCTATGGGCTGCATGCGACCCAGGATGTCTATGAATGTGGCCCAATGCAAAATTGTAAATTTACATAAAACATTCCAAGTTTTATTACTTAGATATGTACATTTTCTGTATTAGTGATCACAAACTTGGGACCTGCGCAATGATTTTAAAAGATTATCGAAAGGTTCAATGCATAATTAGAGTTATTATGTAAAGACTTGGGAATCTGTGGTTTTGCTTATCTGTGGTTTTGGATATCATGAAAATTATGCATGAACCTTTGTTTGCTCATTGGTTTTCATTAGTGTTTGTGTATTTAATGTGTGGCCCAAGACAACTTTTCTTCCAGCATGGCGCACAAGTGTCAAAAGGTTGGACACTCCCAATCTACAATGATAATATACAGGCCTGAGTGTGTGGGTACTGAGGCCGGTCACTTGGCAGATATTGACAGTTGGAGGTTATGCAACTGGAATCAAGGTTATCAGCACAAAGTGAGACATGGGAGGGAAGTGTTGGCGACTGAGAAAGGAGGAAAAGCTCTGCCATCTAGGAGGAAGGGAGATGAAATGGACTGGGGAAACGAACTAGAATTTCTAGGCCTCGGGGAGGTCTCCTTATTGTGTCTACCTATTTACCAAAATCCGTGTTTACTTGCTCTGTGGCAGACAAATGACATTTCTCAATTCCCCTTACAATTAGGTGTGGCCTGATGACCAGAATGTGTGTGGAAGCAATGTGTTCCGCTTCCAGGCTTAGCTTCAGCAGATCTCCCAGGGGCACTCCATTCTACTTTCCCTTCAGGCTGACAAAATGGAAATAAGCCCCAGGCAAGCCTTAGAAGCTCCTACATTGAAGAAAGCAAGGCCTTTGTCAGCCTGGGGTCCCCAATAATAGGAAATCTTGTCCCACTGACCTGTTTACCCAACTAGTATTGTTACATGAGCACGAATTCAACTTCTGCTATGTTTGTGCCACTATATATTTTTAAGTATATTTTATTGATCATGCTATTACGATTGTCCTAATTTTCCTCCTTTGTCCCATTCTGTCCATTACCCCCTTTCCTCTAGCAATGCCCCCGCCTTAGCTCATGTCTGTGGTTTGTGCATATAAAATTTTTGGCTTCTTCATTTCCTGTACATTTTTTGAGGGCACAGTGAGGATAAAGAGGTTCATGTCCTAAAGCAGCTACATAAAAAGGAACTAACTGATCTTTATGATGTTTAAGTCTTTCCTTGTGTTTTCATATATTATTCACTGGTTTTTTAATTTCTTCTTTTCTTTAGGTTCCTTATTAACAACTTAATTTCTAAGGCTATCTGAAAATTTTATTTTAAGAAATAATAGAAAATTATGTAAAAGTGTTTATAGATAAAAATTACTAGTATAAACAGCATTTACATTTTATTATTTTATATTGAATAAATATATTAGTTTCTTGGGGCTGCCATTAACAAACTACCACAAACTACATGGTTAAATAGCACTTTTTTTATCTTACAGTTTGGAGGCTAGAGGTCTAAGACCAGGTGTTGGCCAAGTTGGTTTCCTCTGAGGGCTGTAACAGAGAATCTGTTTCATCCCTCTCTGCTTCTGGAGATTTGCTGGCAATCTTTAGAGTTGCTTGATTTGTACACATACCACTCCATTCTCTGCTTTCATCTTCACATGGTGTTCTCCCTGTGTGCATGTCACTTTGACAAAGTTCTACAATCTATACAAAAATTGTACAAATTTCCCCTCTCTATAAGGACACCAGTCATATTGTATTATGGCTCACGCTAATGACTTCATCTTAACTTGTTTACCTCTGTAAAGGCCTTGTCTTCAAATAAGATCATATTTTCCAATCCTGAGCATTAATATCTAAAGTTTTTTAATGTGGAAACAGAATTCAAACTATAACAATATTTTACTAGGAGGGCCATAGTGAAAGAGAGGGTGCATGGGCTCTTGAATCGCATTGGACTAGGCTGGAATCCCAGGCTGGCCACCTTACAGTCCTGTGCCTCAGCAACTCACTGAGCCATCGTTGCTTCTTCTGTAAAGTGGGTTTGGAGACACAAACTTTATAATGTTTTTTATAAGGGTTAAATAAAATATTAGGCACTCAAATGGTAGCTATTACTCAGATCATTATTATTCAAATAATCATGGCACATATCATAATAAATAACTGCTGTGGTCTAGGTGTACATTACAATACTCTATGTATTGCTATGGAAATGTTATAGTGTTAAGGAAGGATCTGAATATCTCATAAAAAATCCAACTAGCCTAAGCTGTCTTAATTTAATTATTATTAATACCATCATTTTAATATAATCTTGACTGTGAGACTCACAAACTCAATTCGTTTTTTATTAATTGACACCTGTACTTGAATGCTTGTCCTTAGCTGAGTTTTATTTGATAAGAAATGATAGATATATCATGGGATTAGCTACTTACTTCAAAGTCATGTACTTTCGTGATTTGCGTATTGAAATGAATCAGTTGTTTGCAGTTGAAAAGCTAATGAACTACTCACAGGACTGAAAAGCTCATCCAAATTTTAGAATGCTGAAAGTGCCTATGCATTCGCCAGTTGCCTTTCAGGTGTCAAATTGTCCTTGAAATGGAGCGCTATCAGGTTTCACAATATAAATGCCTGACTCTTTGATATTCAACCACTCGCTATTCAATCTCTTCCCAGAGCAGTAGCTTTAAAAACATGTTCATTTTTTCCTCCCTTTTATTTTTAACTTGTAAAGTTTATTAGTTTTCCCACCAGGATGAACTGAGCAAGAGACAGCTGCTGGGCTAATAGCATGAACAGCTGGTTGTATTATTAGTTCAGTTACTACATATACCTGTGTCTGTTCACCTACACAAATGCTAAATTAGATACTGAGTCAATGGAAAAGCAAAAGGAATGAAAGAAAAAAATGAAGTCTCTCAACTTGGAAGTGGATGTGGGCAAGAGGAAATGGTATGGTTTCAGAAGCAGACGTAATAGCAAAGAAGTTAGGATATGCTTATCAAAAAAAGTGAAAAGAAGCGGCCTAGGCAGTCCTAGACGAACGGGTGTGTTTCAGACCTTTTACCCGGCCTTTTGTCCGAGTGGATTAACACAGTGGCGTATTGTAGCCTCTGGCAGCGTTTTTCCGCCTACATTTTTCACCTGTCACTGTACAATTTGTTTTAGACTTAGCCTTTGGAATTAACTTAAAATGGACTCTGGGCCTTGCAGTAGGGACAAAAGAGGAAAACCAGATGACATGAAAGTCCCCACAAATCATTCACAGACATCACTGAAACGCCCATGTCCCCTTCTCTATTTACCAAGCTGTGCGCTGAGTACGTTCATGTCCACTCTGCACACTTCCTTTATGAGGGCTATAAAATGCTTGTTGAGCTATTAGCACTCAGTCCAAGTAGGGTTTCATTAAGGAGAATAGATACAGTGCCGGGAGACATCAGTCATAAAACTCCATTCAGAGTAAAAACAGTGCTTAAAAGAGGCAAAAAAGACAGCAAAAATAGGAGAGGGTGTGTGGCCATCAGGCTGAGGTTAGAGGAGGAGACACAGAAAGGAACTGAAGCAGAAAATTAAATGGTCTGATACTGACTTTGAATAATAGCTCTAGGTGACCCTGCATCTTCCTACTGGAAGTGTGCATATATTAAAATTGGCCAGTTGTGATCAATTTTCTGTGTGTAAGATATTCCCCCCACCAAACACGCATTCCCTCCCACATGTGCCATTAGGTGAATGGGAAGAAGTCAGTTGTTTAAAAATTCTTGGAGCTGCCCGGTGGCTCAGTAGACTGAGCATCAGCCTGTGAACTGAAGGGTCACTGGCAATTCACCTCCCTGTCAGGGCACATACTTGGGTTGCAGGCCGGACCCCTGTTTGGGGGCGTGTGAGGGGCAACCGGTCAATGTTTCCCTCCCTTTCTTTCTCCCTCCCTTCCCCTATCTCTAAAAATAAATAAATACAATCTTTTAAAAACTCTTGGAGGCTCTGCATCCATTTTACAGTCTTGTGAACTCTGGCGATTTCCTCTTCTTTCATTAACACCGCCCGAAACATCCGCCCTCACGTCGGTCCTTCACTCATCGGGACCTAATTACCGCCATCCATCCTGATTCCGCCGCCCAGCCCTAGTGCTGGGGCATCGCCACAGGGGAAATCAGGGCTGTCGGGGAATTTGTTAGCTCAGCCGGATACATCTCCTCGGGGACGTTATTTCCTGCCCCCTCCCCATCTTTATCAACTCTTGTTTTAAAACTGTCCACCCTTTTTCATCTTCAGTTATTCCCACCAATTATTTGCCACAAAATGATCCCTATCTTAATTGTTGAACCTTCAAACCTAGTGGTTAGTTTTTAAGCCTTATAATTGCACAATTCTCCTAATGGTGCTGGTAAGGTAAAGACAGCCCATAGTGTCTCTTCACAATGCCTATACCTTAGATGTAGTCATTGTTAAGCTTTTTAAAGATTTATTTAGAGAAATATATTTTTTTCTGAAATAATTTGTCTTTAACATAATTTTAAAAAATAACTCAAGATGTCCTTGAGGAGAGAAAACACACCTTTACAAAGCAGTGCAGGGAGAAAGAGCCGGAGCTGCGCTTCTGCTTTTCAGGTTACTGTGTAATGCGGGGCCCAGCACTGCACTGTTAACATCTAGCTCGAGTTATTTCCGATGAACTAGAGGGTAATACTGAGCACCGCACACGTCTGAATATCTGAAAGGCGGGCAGAACACTGAAACTGCAACAACAGCTTTAAAATGTGTTTTATTTTAATAATTTGCAAGTATTTGCCTCTCCCTATTATACAGAATGCAAAAAAAGATGATGTTTTCTTTATGTTGAGTTATGATATAAGAAAAGGCTATAAACAAGTTATTACATTATAAATCCAAAAGAAGATAATTTTTTAACTTTCAAGGGCCCCAACTAATACCTTTTTATTTCCCCTTTTTCCTTCCCTCCTCTAGGCTGAGAACCACTGCACACATGCTGTTCTCTCCATCACAGATGAGCTTCTAGGTCATGAATAGAGTGAACAGGCCTCCAAAGCCCTGCTATGGTACCTGGCTCTTTTGTCTCTCAGTAGGTCTGATACAGGGTGCAGCCAAAGGGGGGCCCCCAAAAAAAGATTTGGAATGGTGTCCAGAACTCAAAGTGTATAGGAATATTGGAGAGACACATAAGATGTCCTCACCCCTTCCCCCACAGGTGTGAATTGGGGGAAGGGACACATGGAGCAAGAACATGCAGGACTGTTTTGTACAGCCACTGCCTTGCAGCTAATCCATGGCATGGTCATTTAACATATCTATAGCCTTTGGCAGGTCACTTGGATATGTTAAATGGCTGTGGCCAGGCTTGGAGCCAGGGGGATGGAAGTCACTTCCCCCCAAGATGTAACTGGGGGGCAGGTCCCCCCGAGTTACAGCACCTGTGTGGGAGCTTGGAGAGGATTGGCTCCAGGACATGGGGCCATACCTGCCCAGACTCACAATGGCAGCCCAGTAAACTTGTAATAATACAGAAATACTGGCAGATGTTACTGATAGTGGGAGGAGTTGGAAATAGGGGCACAGAGGAAGATTGGTGCAAGGATTTAAAAACCCAGACACGACAGCCATTGGGGGAGAGCCGTGTGGTATTGGGCAGAGTGAGGACCCCCTGTTGGTGAGGTGAAAGAGGGAGCCACATGGTTTTGGCAGAGTGCAGACCCTCTCTTTCCCAGGTGAAAGAGAAAACCACGCAGCTTTGCCAGAATGGAGATCCCTGCAGCCAGGTGAAGAAGAAAGCCACATGCTTTTGGTGGAGTGCGGACCCCTGCAGCTTTGGTAGAAGAGGCCCACGTGGCTTTGGGGTGCCCCCTTTGGCTGCGTGGCCTGGAAAGCAAGAGAGACTTTGACTGGAACTGGGTACAAAGAACTCTTGCCAGTGGACCATGAGAGGGTAGCACAGCACTTTGGATTAACTAGAGATCCTGCCTGACACAGCTGACGATACCGGAGGCCTGGAAAAATGGACATGTGCTCTTTTCCTGATTTACGGTACCTGGAGTTGGGACAGTGGGAGATGGCAGCGCTGTGTGTGTAGGTGTATACCCTAAAGAACTTTAATATTTCAGTGGAGGTGTTAGACCTGAATAGCATTAAATAAACATTTCCTTTCCTTTTCACAAATCTCTGGCATTGAGAGATGTGTTTCCAATTGGCGGCGGACAGAAGGGCCCAGTAGATATTAGTATTCCCTTGGGAGGGGCCCCTATTGTTCTGTAGCAGTTTTTTTGCATCCTTGGGTGGATCAAATATTGTCCCCTCCTCCTTGGACCTCTGTTTGGTAACAGGTCTAATTAATACCCAGTGTATTAGTTCTCTATTGCTGCAGTAACAAGCCAGCACATCTCTTTAGATGCTTAAAACAACACACAATTATTATCTTAGAAGTCCAACATGGGTCTCCCTGGGCTGGAATCCAGGTGTCAACAGGGCTGCTTTCCTTTCTGGAGGATTGAGGGGGGGTCTGTTTCTTGGTCTTTCTTAGCTTCCAGAGTCATTCCTTGGTTTGTGAATCACTTTCATCTTCAAAGCCAGCAATGGTCAGCCAAGTCCCTCTCTAGTTCGGACACTTCTTCCTCCTGCTTCCCCATTGAAAACCACTTGTGATTGCATTGTGCACACCCAGGCAATCCAGTGTATCTCTCTGTGTGGTCAGCCGACTGGCCAATGTAATTTCACCGGCAGCCTTCATTTTCCCTTGCTGCGTAACGTGACACAGTTAAAGATTTCAGGGATTAGGGTGTGGTCATTCCAGGGGGGCCATTATTCACCTACCACACGTACCCACTTCAGGGCCTGAAATGAAAGAAAGATGAGATTAAATCTTGAGATCACCCTGGAAATTTTTAATTATATCAACCTGCGAACTATATTATTGGCAGTGAACTGTTATTCAAAACTTAAATTTATGAGTAATTTGTCCTTAAGTTTCCAGTTTTTAATGGTGTGTAATGGTTCTGAATCAGAGGCCCCATATAAGGGAAAGAACATGATCTTCGAGATCAAAAGGACTAGTATTCAAATCCAAACTACATTACTCACTGAATCTTGGTTTCCTAATCTTTACAATGGAGACAAGGATATCTATCTTGAGAGCTGTGAAGAGAACAAAATAATTCACACAAAATTATGCAAATAAAATGTTGCCATATTTGTATTAATAGCAATAAACTATATAGATCCTATGAAAAGGATCTGACACATGGTAACCACTTGGCAAATGTTAGTTTTCCTCAGTGCTCAGTGTATAAAGAGCAATACTTACAGGTTACCACATTCTGGAGGCCAAATATGGTTGGAAACACACATTTTGGGTCTGGGTCTGGGTTTCGGCAGAAGCCTGGAGACGATGCCTGACTTTGATCTCAGTTGGTTTTAGCGAGATTGGTGAGTTGGTCACGGAACTCAGATTTAGCAAGAATCATGAAGTTCTGATTTGTCCCAAATTGCATGAAAGCTCGTTCATTCCTGTCAGTGATTTCAGTCAGGGAGCATCCAGACCTCTGGAATTGATAATTTGCCATTCCTATATATTTGTTTTTCTCTTAACTTCTTTTATAATCCCACTGTTAAATATAGCATAAGGAGACAGTATACATATATTGTCTGATAATTCAAGTTATTAGAGATTCATTATGTATCGAATACATAATCGTATATGTTATGTTATTTTATCTCATATTTAGATACATAGGCAGTATAATAGACCTAGGATAAGAAAATGAAACTGTCATATGCTGTTATAAATAATTACATACATGATATGACAGAATTATAGCTCCCAAAGACATATACATTCCAGTTCCTGAAACCTGCAAGCGCTACTATTAAGGTTGCTAAACAGCTGACCTTGACATGAGGAGCATATCTTCATTACTGGGCACGCCCAATCTAATCACATGACTCCTTACAAGTGGAAAAGGGGCCAAATTGAGAACCAGAGAGATGGTCATGTGAGAGGGACTGGCCCTGCCTCTCTCCACATTTCTTCATAATTTTTCATAAATCCATTTCATATGGACTTATGGAAAATTCTATAAATCTAAGAATGTAGGTGTTCTCTAGAAGGTGGAAAAAACAATAAAATAGATTTTTTTCCTAGAAACTCTAGAATGGAACATAACTCTGCCAACATGTTGATCATTGACCTGAGCCCAGCAAGATCTGTTAGAATCTGACCCACAGAACAGCACAATAATAAATCTTTGATTATCTGCTAAAGCAGCTATAGAAAACTAATATATATGTGCATATATATATTTAGATAGATAGATAGATTGATAGATACAGTAATTTATAAGTTAAGTAACTTAGACAAATTATTACCTGGAAATAATTTAAAAAATATGTTCCATGGTAATTCTCATTAAATACTATTCCATTATTAATTTATTAATAAATTTCTTCCCAAACTATAAACTACATAGATAAGGTTTTCATAAAATCACCTATAACAAGTTGAGTTATGATGAGAAATAATAATAAAGGGGGTCTTGAAACAAATGTATTAAAATGGAAGGCATTGCTGTTACATAATTGTATGCAAAGATTTTTGCTTCAGATCCTGTGACAAATAAAAACTGACCAACAGTTTTGACCAGAACAAGACATGTTCAAGTTTTTCAGATATGAGGGGAAAATTAAGTTTACCTTTAAAAGCTAGTTCCTGTCTGTGTCTAAGATATGTATTGTCTAAATTATTAACATTTTAAAACTTCACAAGATTTACAAGAAAACTCAGAATACTGTCACAAATATACCCACAGTGTCATTATCAGGTAGGGAGAGAGTGTCTTGATACAATTACATCATCTCATTACCTATTCTGATAGGCGTGCTCAGTAGACGCAAGGCGTTTGGAAGCGTCAACACAGCCCTCTCCCCGGGCAGAGGAGGCAGGACGGAGGCCAGGTGGTCTGTGCGGAGCACCGTGGAGGGCCACGTGGATGGCAGTGAGCCGCGGTCCGCTGGCTCCCAGGCTCCCATTTCCCACTCTGCCTGACCGCAGCGTCTCTTTCGTGGGATGCGTTTTTTCTCTAAGCTCTCATGTAAGAGTCACCCTGTTGTCCCTTCCCTTTTACTTTTTCCACTTCAAAAAAGACAAATAAGGACATGGAGGAAACATAAGTAAGAAATACTTCAGAGTCTGTTTTCTGCTTCTCCTGGCCTAAACTTGTCTCTGCACTCCTGAGAGGAACTTGCTGGAAGACTGAGGTTTGATTTGAACATTTAAGGATGTTCCGGAAGTGTGCTTTGTAGCGCTGCCCCTGAAGAAAATGAATGTTCCCTCTCCGAGCTGCTGCGAAGCGGGGCACACGGAGAGACGCATCGTTCATCTTCTTCTGGCTCCAGGGGCCTTTCCCACCAGCCTGTTCGACACACAGTTTCCACCTCACTTGGTGGCAAAGCTGCCTGCCGCCGCCTCGGTAGAGGAAAAAGTCGCTAGACTTCCATAAAGGTGATGGAGTTGTTATTTTTTGTAAAAGAAAAGCATAGAGAAATCACTGGGAAGAAAAAAGGGGGGGGGGAGGAAGAGGAAAGGAAAAGTAAACAGAATGAATGAAAGATGGGGAAAGAACTGAAACATGCATCACTATAAAAGGAATCCTTGTGTGACCTTACAGATTTCAGGGACAGCATTTTAAAATGTTTAATGATTGAGTTATCTCTTAACAACCAAGTTTCTACACGAAAGCTGTTGCTACAATTTCTCCTTGTATATAGGCAGAGAATATAGCTTCCTGCTTGCATGAGGTACTCTTCCAAATATATATACACATATGAACACTTATATTTGGTATACTTAATCATTATGATCATTGAACACAAGTAGAAGTGGAAGGCAGTTACTGCTTTGAAATACTGACTATATAATGAAAGATTCCCTCTTTCATATAGTGTATTTAAATCTTCAAATTCCTTTCACCTCTCGGGCCACCACCTGTGAAGCAAGGCTGTTTATGTGTCTGGGGGGCAATACTAGTCTACGTTAGGACTTGTGTACCCTTCCTAGATCTGTCACCTGAAGGGGGGTGTGCATATCTTTTTCTTAACTTCTCTGAATCTTGATTCTCTCATTTGTAAGAATGTGGTTATACTTGTCAGGGTTCTTGTGAGAGTTAGATAGGATGATGGACAGAAAAATGCCTACCAAAACCCCAGAACTTGCTGCTCTCTAAATATTACTTTGATATCCTCTTTTACCCTTCTGCTCTGCTGATATGCTCTTTCCTTATTATGATTACCTTAGTCTTCCTTTGTCATTTCTTAGTTTTTCACCCTCATCCCCTTTTATTTTGTAGCTTGATTTCTGGTGGTCCTGATGAGCTTACACTGGCAGGCTTCATGTGGGGCACCCTAAAAGGCATTCTGTTTATGGGCTGCCCACTTGAGAACAGTTTGCATGATGGTCAGCATCATGGTTCTGAATGCCGGTTACTGTGGGGATCACTCAGTCTGTGCTGGCCTGTGTTTATTTGTGCACGATAGTCTGAATTAGAGAAGCAGCAATATAGAACCAGGAAGTTCTATTGTTGTGTCTCTGAAAGGATTTAATGATGGTGAACTACTGGGTGTGATAGTTACACCCTCATTTTCTATTTAAGTACCAATAATAGAAAGTGACATAGCTTTGAGGAAGGTCTTATTGTACCCATTTGATTTGCAAATTAAATGACTTCTTTGAATGCCTAATATTTGTTAAAAATCAGAGATTGGATGGTGAGCAAAATGACACAATCTCAAAGTTGAAAATGAATTTAAAGAAATAATGATGTTGCTATATGTATTTTGTTTTTAAGTTTTTTTAACTAATTTTTTATTTTGATACAATAGTTACAAATTTACCATCTTAACCATTTTTAATTGTATAGATTCATATTGTTGTGCTACCATCACCACCATCCATCCACAGAACTCTCTTCTCTTTGGCAAAACTCAGCCTGTATACCTGTTAAACAATAAATCCCCATACCTCTCTCCCCCAGCCCTTGTAAGCCACACTTCTGCTTTCTCTCTGTATGGATTGGACTACTTTAGCTTCCTCACATAAATGGAATCATACAATATTTGTTTCTTTATGCCTTATTTCAGTTAGCATAATGTCCCCATGATTCATTCATGTTGTGGCATGTGTCAGAATTTCTTTCCATTTTTAAAGCTGAATAATATTCCACTGTATGTGTACAGCACATTTTGCTTATTCATTCCTCCATTGTTGGACACTGGGATGCTCCTGTGTTTTAACTATCGGTTGCAGCCCTACTTTACATTCCTACCAACCATAAACAAAGGTTCCAGTTTCTCTATATTCTTGTCAACACTTGTTATTTTCTGTTTTTTTGGTAGTTGTCACCCTGATGGATGTACACTGGTATTTCACTGCATTTTTTAATTTGCATTTCCCTAATTGATATCAGACATTTTCATGTGCTTACTGATTATTTATTTATCTTCTTTTGAGAAGTGTGTATTTAGGTCCTTTTTGCATTTTTAAATGAGGCTATTTTTGCTGAATTGTAATAATTATATACTTGAAGATTTAAAAACACATAATTATTATAGTTCATTATGAAAATGCCTTTTATCTCTCTTGTCTCAAACTTTCTAATGATTGCAAAACTATTGTATTCCAGATAAATATCACCTAAATCTTTTACATGTTTTATTTTAGCTTTAGTACTATGATTTCAATAGCTAGGTCAAAACTAAGACTTGGCTGGAATTTGCCTCATATTACATTATTTGATTCCAGAAGTTAGACCTCTTTATTCTGGAGCATTCTTTTTATTAGTCTCTCAGCCTAAAAAAATGTTTTGGAAATGAAATTTCACATGCTTACTTATTGTGTTAATGGAGAATAAAATTCTGTGGTATTTTGAAGAATGGTTTTTAAAAATTAATTCTACTTGCTGGAAGACTTTGGAGGGTGCCAAGGAGTGAACTGCAGGCATAAGCTCCTTTAGGCCACTGGGATAAAGAATCCTGTTTAGATATATTAGTTAACATTATAATCTTCTATATTATATGTCAACAGAAACAAAACCAGGTTCTCAATATATCCCTGAGCATACTTCATGCATGTGGATGACATATATTCTAAGATACAATTCTACCCTGTATAAATATACTTGATAGTATTTTCTTGCCCACGGTAGAATAAAATGTTAATATTTTGGTGAGTCCCTGCATTTTTCTATCCATTTCTTCATGACATTTACTGAGCATGAACCCCTAGAAGACTTGGGCTATTCAGTTTGAACAGCTACTTCAAGGCACACATGCTCACTCCAAATGGCTGAGCTGCTTGATTCTGCAGAATGAAGTTGAAAAATCCCTGAAGAACAGGTTCATGAAATAGGAGGTTGCAAACTGAAGTTCATTTATATCCCTGGATATTTTTCCCCAGAAAATTACATTCACCTGCATATTTCTTTACATAAATATTTTCTATTTTTAAAAAATGACTAGAAATTCATTCAGAGTATTTTAAGTGCTAGTCTACCTGGATTTTAAGGGATTAACTTTTTAGATTTTATTCTATCATTTGGGTGAAGCTTTGTTGAGAATTCATCTGTCCTCTCATGTATACAATTTAAAATTAATCTAACCATTTTATAGTAAGTAATTAATATGAGAATAATATTTTTGGAGTGTATTAATATATAGTCAGATATAATCTATAATAGTATATAGTAATCAGGTATTATACTTTTAAAGTACATTTAAAATTATTTATTGAATAAGTGGTATGCTGAGCATTGTTTTAGGTGCAGCACGGGCTTTGGTCAACAAGATGTAAATGGTTTGTAGTTTCACAAAGAGTACAGTGGACAGACCATAAGTAGTGAAAAACAAACCAGCAAAGCACCATACAAATACATTTTATTAGTGTCAAAAAAGAGAAAGAAACAATATGTAGCAATGGAGAATAATATTGGTGGAGAGAAAATGTGGTTAAAAAGGGCTTCCCTGGTTTTCAGTTGAGATGTGAAGAACTGATAAGAAAGAAGCAATCTTGTGAAGATGGTGTGTGGGGATGTGGGGGCTGGATGATCAAGTGGTAGGTTGTAGGGTTTCAGAGAAAAGGCGAAGCATCAAGGGAGAACCTAAAAGAAAAGGAACTTAGCTCACTAAAACACAGAAGGAAAGGGTAAAGGGTGGAAGGAAAGTAACAAGAAGGGAAGTTGAGTTATGGGCTATAAGACAATGAGGTAAAGTCTGTAGATTGTTGTAAGGATTTCATATTTTATATAATGTTCAGTAGGAAACCACTGAGGAATTTTAAAGAGTATAAGGGCATTATCTGATATACTTTTGAAAAATAGATTATTTTGCAGACTACATTAGGAAATAGAAGTGGGGATTGGAGACCAATATGGAGGTTATTTTGATGGCTTGACCTAGGGGTTGCAAGTGGAACTGGAGGAAAGTAGAAGAACGTCTATTGTCCTACCTTCACTTCTTGATGAGTTACACAGTTCCTCTAAAATTAAGCACAACACTGTTGACTTCTGGTTAGGATGTAGAAGTCCACAGAAAATGTTGCTTCCTTTCGAACAAGGAAAAAAGCGATATAACATGCAAAATCATAACTTTTTGAGCCAATCTGGAGCTGAGACTGCAAAACTAGGTGACCTGAATTCTATAAAACTTGTACGACAATAGGACACACAAACTTTAGCCTTTGGCAGACAACAGGATGAAGAGGAAGCAGCCGTCCAACTGTGAAGTTCAGAGGAAACAATGGAAATTATAATTAATTTTAACAGGTTGAGTGAGTGTGTGGTAGCATGACAGTTGAAATCTATGGGATCCTCAGGCATAGGAGAACCTGTACTTCTTTTTTTTTATTTTACTTTTTAATATTATTGTTCAAGTATAGCTGTCTCCATTTTTCCATCATCCCTTTTCCCCACACTACCCACCCCCAACTCCCACCCTCAATCCTTCCCCAATTGGCATTGTCCACGGGTCCTTTATACTTGTTCCTTGATGAACTTTTTTCTTCTTTCCCATTATCCCCCTCCCATCTCCCCTCTGATTACTGTCACTTTGTTCTTTATTTCAATGTCTTTGGTTATATTTTGCTTACTTGACTGTTTTGTTGATTAGGTTCCACTTATAGGTGAGATCATATGGTATTTGTCCTTCACTACCTGGCTTATTTCACTTAGCATAATGCTTTCAAGTTACAGGCATGCTGTCCAGAACGGTAGGAACTCCTTCTTTGTTTCTGCTGCATAGTATTCCATTGTGTAATTGTACCACAGTTTTTTGATTCATTCATTTACTGATGAGCACTTAGGTTGCTGCCAGCACTTGATTATTGCAAATCACATTGCTAGGAACATTAGAATGCATAGGTTATTTTAAATTTGTGTTTCAGGATTCTTAGGGTATAATCCCAGCAGTAGAATTGCCAGATCAAAAGGCAGTTCCATTTTTAGTTTTTTGAGAAAATTCCATACCGTTTTCCACAGTGGCTGCACCAGTCTGCATTCCTACTAACAATGTACTAGGGTTCCTTTTCTCTATGACCTCACTAGCATTTGTCGTTTGTTGATTCATTTATGATGGCCATTCTGACCAGTGTGAAGTGGTATTTCATTGTGGTTTTAATTTGCATCTCTCTGATGGCTAGTGATTCTGAGCATCATTTTGTATGTCTTTGGGCCCTCTGTATGTCCTCTCTGTAGAAGTATCTGTTCATGTCCTTTGCCCATTTTTTAAAAACTGGGTTGTCTTGGAGTGGAGTCATTTGAGTTCTTTATATATTTTGGAGTGTCCATACTACCCAAAGCAATTTATAGATTCAACACAATTCTTATTTTAAAAAATACCGAGGACACACATTCACAGATATAGAATAAACATTTCAAAAATGTATATGGACCCATAATGGTCCTGGATAGCTGCAGCAGTTTTGAGAAAGAAGAACAAAGTAGGAGGAATCACAATACTTGACATAAAACTGTACTAGTAGGCAACTTTAATCAAAACAGTCTGGTGCTGGCATAAGAACAGACACATAGACTAATGGAGCAGAATGGAGAGCCTAGAAATAAACCTGTGTCTCTATGGTCAATTCATATTCGTCAAAGGGGCAAAGCATAAAATGAAGTAAAAACAGACTCTTCAACAAATAGTGTTGGGAGATCTGGACAGCTGCATGAAAAAAAATGAAACTCAACCACCAACTTATACCATATACCAAAATAAATTCAAGATGGATAAAAGACAAGTCATGATACCATAAAAGTCCTAGGAAAGAACATAGGCAGGAAAGTCTCAGATATTCCATGCACCAATATTTTCACCACTATATCCCCTAAAGGGACATAAAGGAAAGAATAAACAAATGGGACTTCATCAAAATAAAAAGCTTCTGCACAGCTAAAGAAAACATCAGCAAAATGAAAAGGGAACCAACTGTACAGGGAAATATATTTGCCAATGATACCACAGACAAGGGGCAAAGTCTGTACTTCTTCCAACAGGCTTTTCCTTACTCCTTCACTGGGTACTAATGAGAAGAATTAGGAGCAGAGCAGAAGGCCTCGGGTGGTAATACAACCTAGTGGTAGCCTTCCACTGGTGGACCGGCACCAGCTCTGCTTGCATTCTTTACTCTTCTCTTATATGAGGCAAAATTCTTGTTTCTCTCACAACACAAAAGACTGGGTGCTGCTGAGGGAAGGATAAAAGTAAAAGCTACCTGTCACTAAAGGTGAGAAAGAAATGATAGAAACTTCACACAAAATATAATGAGAATTTTAAATACTCTAAAAATGCTACCAGAACTCAGAAAGAAATTTACAAAATTGCAAGATACAAGGGTGATATATATTAAACAAATCAACAGTATTTCTATATACTAGCATATGACAATTGAAAATTTAAAACAATTGAAATTCAAATTAAAAAAATTTACAATAGCATCAAAAATATGAAGTACTGAGGCATAATTTACCACAAATAGTACAAAACCTGTATTTCGAACGTGCCCCTTTAACACCCGGAAAGGGGGAATTTTAAACCCCACAACCCTTTTCCTTCCAAGCTTGATTTCCACTCTTTAGTTGAGTTTTAGCCACGCGATCAAGAAAATTACAATACATTGTTGAAAGTGTTTATGAAAAACTTAAATAAGTGGAGAGCCCGTGTATTAGAACTCAATATTATCAGTTGTCAGTTTCCTCCAAATTGGTCTAGGTATCACAATCCCAATCAAAATCTCAGAGTGATTTTTTTCAAAAAATAGAAATTGACAGGGTGATTCTAAAACTTATGTGGAAATGTAAGGAACATAGAAAAGTCAAAATAACTTTGGAAAGGGACATGAAGCTGGAGAACTCTACCGAACAGCATGCTGGTGGAAGGATTAACATAGGGACCGATGAGACAGGATAGAAAGAAGCAGACACAGAACCACCCAAAGTAAGGTGTCGATTTACTTTCAGTGCAAATCTTTTCTTTTGAATGTATCATTTTACGTTACTGACTTGCATTATATGTTTCCTGAGTATAAATTTTATATCCTTGAATGAATTATGAGCTCATAAAGAATATAGAATATCAATCTACATTTCTTATATTTATAGACACTCTGTTGCTTCACTATTAAAGATTCTGTCCCATAGGTTGAACTTCTTTTTCAGTATTCTGATATTTTCCCAGCTTACTTTAGTAATCTTGTTAATAGCACATCATCTAAACAAAATAGGTAATCAAAAATATTTGTAAAATTACTAATAAAAACTAAGTCTGATTTATAAACATAGTTTATTTTTACTTTCTTATGTAAAAGGCAAGTGAATACACCCTCTTCATTAATACACTCTACATAAACTAAACGACATTCATTAAGCTATCTAACAAAAATTTATTGAGCAATAACTACCATCCAGATCACGTTTTAAATACTTGGAGCACAAAGCATTGTAATACCTCTCATTGTTGTCCTAGATTAGTGAAATGACCCAGTCCCTGAGTCCACATTAGAAATTTGTTTCCTTAATGTTTAAAAATTGTGTCACTTGGTTTAATGGTTATGTGCTCATGATTATTATATTACTCACCATGTGGGCTCCCTCTTGGGTGAAGCACAGAAGACATCCATGAAATAAAGAAACAAATCAGTCTACAAATATTTATTATATATATTTATGTATACATGCATAATCTAGAATAGAAAAAAGAATTAAAAATTTATTTGTTTATTTCCACTTAAGCTTTTTACAAACTCAAGTTGCTATATAGACTTGTGATTAAAATATTAATAAAATATGCTAAAACTACATCAGTGATGCCAATATAATGCTGTTTTATAAATGCAATTGCATTTTAAAAAAATAATGAAGAGCTCTGGCTGGTGTAGCTCAGTGGATTGAGCACAGACCTGTGAACCAAAGGATCACAGTTCGATTCCCAGTCAGGGCACATGCCTGGGTTGCAGGCCATTTCCCAGCAGGGGCCAATTCCCAGCAGGGGACATGCGAGAAGCAACCATACATTGATATTTCTCTGCCTCTTTTTCCCTTCCCTTCTAAAGATAAATAAAATCTAAAAAAAAATAAATAAAATTATAAAAAAAACACTTAAAAAAAACCAAAAAAATTTAATGGAGAATTCAGAAAAGGTCTATGTTATCTTATTTTTAAAATTATTCTTAAAGCACTCATTCTAAAACTATCATACATGGTTCATATTCTTAAAAGTGACTTGAGGAATCTAAAGCAAAACAAAGAAAGCATTTGCAAGTTTTTATCCATTTGCCATGTCATGTTAATCTTATCCAAATAATACATTTTAAAACAACTACGATTGCATTAACATCTTCAACAGGACAAAAGACAAAGATTGAGATTAAATGTGTTTGAAAACCAATTTTTAAAAATACATGACTGTGTCCAGAATATACATATGGAAAAGAGAAAAGATATTGTTTTCTAATTCAAGAAAATACATTATTCATCAATTTCTATCACAAAATGGATCTACAATTTAAAATGTGCTTATTGAAAACTTCTTTAAACATTCAATTTACAAATATTATTGAGCATCTATCCTGTGCCAGTAATTCTTCCAGAGATTTGAGATACATCAGTGAACAAAGATTCCAGTCTGTGTGAAACTAATGTTCTAGCAGAGAAGAGAGAAAATTAATAATAGATCACACACACACACACACACACACACACACACACAAATCCATAAGTTAGAATGTAGTAAGTGCTATAAAAAAGTTGGAGCAGGGTGAATGGGCATGCGTGTGTGGGGAGTGCTTAGAGTGCTAGCAGTAACTTTCAGTAGAATGGTCAAGTGGCTATACAGATGTCTGCTGGATGACAGTTTCAGCAGAACAAAATGGTCCCGCCGAAAGGTCCAAGCAGAGGGGATTGCCATGCACGTTCTCCAAGAGAGAGTAGTACCTGAGTTTTGGGACTGTTTGTGGATGAGGCCAATGTTGTTGGAGCACAGTGAGCAAAGGGGAAATCGGTGAAAGTTTAAGTGGGGAGGAGGAAAGGAGAGGAAGAGTTGATCACGTGGGGTGTTTTAGGCTGTTGTAAAGTCTATAGTTTTTTCCTGGATAAAATGAGGAGTCAATAATGATTCTTTCTTGTGTTCAAGGAAAATAATAAGTAAGGACCACCTAGGGAATGGCATCTTCCTGAAGCCTCTCAGATCATCCCAGTCCTCCTTTGGACTTAGTATTGCCTCTTGGTATCAGTGATAGAGTTCCCATTACATCTTCACTTTATGCATTTATTTAGTATTGTCTTAAATCTCTCTCTATATTATTTAATTCTCAAATGCAGTGAGTTGGTTATCCTTCTGCCTTGCACAAAAAACCTTAATGAATATATTTTTTAAATGACTAAGGTCTCTTGAATTTCTAGAAATGCCAATTTCCACACTTCAAGATGTATCTTACCTAGAACAAACAACAAATAAATGTACCATCATCTTGGAATGTGTGCCCAGCAGAAAGTGATACTGCACTTTAATGTTTTCCTGTTATAAGCAAATGTTTTCATGTCATTTCTAAATATTGAGATTTTTGTGAAATAAAACTTCATTGCTGGCTAGGTTCCCTTCAATCACATTGCTTAATGTGCTTCAAAGTCTAACATTCTATGTTGGAACTAGCACTTTCTTCAAACATAATGCTTGCCTTTTAAATGGTTATGCTTTCAATTAAGATATAATGTAATATTCTAATACTATGTCTACTACGTCTTTCATGTGAAGTTTTATATGTTTGACTACTCCATTTCTGTCAGTCATACATCTTTTTGCACAGTTTAATATTTTTGTTTTAATGAGAAGCTGGCAGAGAAACTGGTGAAAGTCAAGTTACCAACGTGATTTGTTGTTCTACTACAGGTGCATTGTATTAGGAAATTCAATTATATGTCAATTCTATGTCTTCATCATAGTTTTTCCTACACAACATCCTATTGGAGAGTAATTCATGGCCCATTGGGAAAGGTTAGAACTATAATTAGACCTTTTCTCTAGACACTTGAGCAATGGAATGCATGAAGGTTAGTAACAGCTTCCCATTAATTGCTCCCTTGTGGTTTTATAGCAAAGCTGTTAACTTATGTATTGGGGCTGCTACCCACAGCATCCTCACACTGACATTTGAAGCAGTGATTAGAATGTCATTGCTTTCCAATACCTCATTGTTATTCAGGGGACACATTCAATTTCTTTTCCTGCATACTGCAAGGCTCACAAATTCAGATACACAAAAAATATCACCTCTGTTTTTTTTTTAAATCATCAGAATAGGGCTTTAGAAAGTGGATTTGTTCTGAATACAGTGTTCGCATTGGACTCTGTTCTGCACAGTGTGACTGTCTTGTCTTTCAAGGTAATGGGAACAAAGCGGAATCATCTTTATGTGCAAAGTAGTGCACCCCAAGGGCAAAACATCCATCAGTACAAAAAATAGTCAAGTAACAAGCAAGAAATTGTGTTTTATGGAAGCTTATGGGTTTGATTGCATGTTTGAGCCAGCACACTGCCATGTTAGCTTTCTCGAATATTTGAACTTAATAGTTTCTTATTCAAATGTCTTCCTTATCATTCATACTGCCTGCATTCAACAATTCTGTTTGTCCTCTCAGTACTTGCTTGAAACTCAACTAAGGCTGAGATTAACTGAGCTAGAGAGCAAATTGTCCTTCTATCTTGGAAATAAATGCCCTGCTCTTTCTTTATCCCACACATTCATTAAAACAATCTTCACCATGGAAAGCATGAGAATATCATATTTTCAAGCTAACTTCCCCTCTTCGCTTCTCTCCTTACTCCCTTGTAATGTATACGTGTGTAGTATGTGTATAATATGCATATGATTAGATTAATTTCATATTAACTTTTCTCATGTTGTAGATTCTATACAATGAAATGCCCTGATGTTGTTCTGTTCTTATAATCAAGGCCATGTTAGATATTTTCTTTAAAAAAAAAAAAGGAAAAGACTTTTTATATGTGCTGCACCTTAATGTAGGTGTCTGATATATTGCATTCTCATGAAAAAAATTACTTTTCTGCCACCAGAAGTGGCTGAAGAGGAGCTACAAAATTGAAATGATCATGAGGCAACTCTGAAGTACAGGGTCAAGGGAAGTTAGGATTATTAAACAGTTGAAAACCCAGGCAGACAGGGAAAGGTCCCAGAAGAGAGAATATTGAGGGCATAGAAAAAAAGTTGGAATGGAGACTGTCTTCAAGTGTCAGGAAGTTAGAAATCTGAGTTTCTAAACAGTTCGCAGTCTTCACCAGCTACAGACAAGAGAAAATGGGCAAAGGGTTCTTAGACTGAAATTTTTCTGATAGGTCAATATTTTAAGCATTGAAATTTTGAATTTAATGACATTTTGAAGAAAATCTCTTGTTGGAATTATTTTTAAAATCTTGTTTCATGGCTGTAAGATAAAATAAATTCCTTTAGTCATGAGTGCATATTTTATCAGCCACCAGTGTTTGGGTTCAGGAAAAAATTAATTTTATAGTTCCTGGAGACAAAGAGAAAAGGGTTCTAGATGACCCTTAGTAAAATGGGAATGTGGGCAGAAATGTTGCAAACTACTGGATATAAAACAGAGAATGAAGAGGCCTCTCACAGGCCTGTAAATAGTTGGGTTAAAGGGACTAGCCTGTGGTCCAAAAACTGTAGATCAGAAAGGATTGATTATTAGGGAAGCTGGACCATCAAGAAACCAAGGTGGTGGTGGGGTCCTGTGAGTTCTTAAAGGTATGAAATGAGCATGAGCAAGAGGGTCTAAGAGCCTTGGGGGGTTATGTTGATTTCTGGTCAGTGCTCAAAGTTTGTGCAAGCAATGTGATAGAATGTTGAGGCTTTATGCACAAAAGCTCTTTCTTACAGATGGATTAACTTGAAAGTACAGACTCTTAGAACAAATGTTCCAAAGTGAGTGCTCAGTGGGTGTAAAAAAACAGTCTAGAAATTAGAGTAGTCACTGAACCCTTTAGGCCCCTTTGATCTTCAGTAACTGAGAGACTAGCTCTTGTTTCTTACATGAAAGGATATATTCTGAAGATGATATATAAGAAGTATTGGCGGTTGGATGTGAAAAGTTAACATGCTTTCATTCAATGTGTATTTATGGAGCACCTGCTCTGAGTGCAAAGTGCTGCAATAGGTGCCTGGGGCTTATCAATGAATAAAGAAGACAAAGATCTCTGCCCACCTGGAGCTCATGTTCCAGTGTGGGTAGCAAAAAGTAACCAGTAAGCCAAAGCTAAGATCATCCCTACCCTCATATTTTCATTTGCTATGTATGGGTGCAAAAGCTGAATAGTGAAGAAAGCTGATAGGAGCAAAAAATGACCCATTTGGAATATAGTGCTGGAGGAATTCCCTTTGGATACCCAGGTCCCCAGAAAGACAAACAAGTGGGGCCGAGAGCAAATGAAACCTAAGTGTTCCTGGAGGCAAAGTGACAAAACCGAAGCTGTCCTACTTGGGGTACCTCATGAGAAGGCAGGGTTCTCTGGACAAAACAATAATGTGGAGAAAATTAGAAGGCAGATAAAAAAGAGGAAGACCACACATGAAATAGATTAACCCTGTAAAAGAAGCCACTGGCATGAGTCTACAGAGGCTGAGCAGGACATTGTGGACAGCACTCAGACATAGAATCACCAGGAGTTGGAGCCAGCTCAATGCCACATAACACACTCGCAAACCAGTAATGAGTCTGGAAACAGAAAAGTAGAGCAGGGTGAGGGGGGATCAGCAGTGCAGGAGTGGGTCAGACTGCTGCTTTAGACAGAGGCTTAGAGTAGCCTTCACAGACAAGGCTCCATCTGAGCAAGGACTTGCGAGAGGTGAGGGAGGTTATTTATATGGACATTTATGGGAAGAATATTCCAGACAGATGGAACAGCCAGCACGAAAGCTTTAAGGCAGGGGTTTCTTTGGTCATGGATCAAAACATTGTGTGGTGCATGATGGTATAAAGAAAGATGTTCATTATCTAATATTTTTACCCTCTTATTAGTCTTCAGGTTTTTTACAGTGGTTCCTGTAACTAGGCGTAGAGCATAACCCTATATTAATTAGGGGCTCCCCTCCTTCCTCAGTTTTTAAAATAAACTGCACAGTTCTGACTTTAGTAGGAAAATTTTTCCGGCATTTTAACAAACACAATTTGTGATGACAGAAATATATTTTATACATTTCATCAACCAGCAAACAGTAACAATAATAATGATTAAAACAAATATTTTCTAAAAGCTTAGTCTGAGTCCCTTTATGTGCTATGCTTCACATGAAATATTTCATCTACTCTTTGTAAGAAACCCATGAGGTGGGTACTAATATCATTTGCATTTCAGAGAAATTGAGGCCTAGAAATATGGATAGGTTGTTCATATCATACAGTAAATGGTAACAGTCGAATTTGGACCTAGGCCTGTGGGACTTCAAAACATGTTCTTAACTGCTATGATATCATTCATTAGCTGCTCTTCTCTTTGGTATTTGGGCTACCCAATGAAGTGAGGGCTACATGTAATAATGCATTTTGAAGACATTTGGAAGGATATATAACAATTTCAGTGGATGGCAGCATTCTATCATTGTCTGGAAGCAACTTTAGCACGTAATTATTGTTGGTTATTTGGTCTCTAAAAGAGAGAATAAATATGTCTATGATTTTTATACCTGTGCTATAGAGTTTTCTCGCTAACACCTTCAATAGTGACTTTGGGAACATTTACCAAAGGTTATGTCTATTATCTAGAATCTATGTATCCGATATATTTAAAACTTCAGAGTTGTACAGATAGAGCAAGCGGGCAACTAGTCAGAACAATTATTTGGCGCTGCAGGCAATGCGTACAGGTCTAAGTAGAGAGTGGTTGTCCTAAAGCACTCACTGAATTTGAAAAGGTTAGTAGGTTTTGAGGGTTATCACACCCAGCTTCTTCTTCTTGCCTGAGGTCATGTGATTTGTATCCTTGTAGAACAAGGACTGGAACAGAGGGAAAATGGTTCTGTGAGCTTGGTTCCCGACGGTGCACATTGGATTTATTCAATCTTTGTACTTTAATTCAGTGTGGGGATATCCCATCAGAGAGCTGGCCACCTTCTGTGTTTTAGAGGTTTACAGTTTCAGCCTGGGTTGCATATTCTGTGTCTCTTTTATAACCTGCCCAGCTTCTGAGAAATTATTGCTGTTTTCTTCTTTCTATAGTCAAAATGTCAGTGCCTCCCACCAAATAGGTTTTGCTCCTTGTTTGTGAACATATAGACCAATAAAAAAGCTCATGTGAATCAAGTTTATAGTGACAGAGCAGTGGCCTTATTTTACATAAAAATACAATACCCACTTTTTTTAAACAGATAAAAACAACGCTTGTCAAGGGGAAGAGCAGAGTGTTGTGCTCCAACGACAGAGCACTTAACTACAGTTTGGGGATCCACATAGCAATCACTTTGTGCAAGGTGGGAATATCTGTCCTATCATAGGAGAATCAGGTTCTAAACAGTTGTGTGCGGACCCTTCACAGCATCAAATCCAACATCAATGCCACTTCATCAATTCTGCTTAGACACATTGCTGCTGCTGCTGTTTTTAATAGCATCGTCCTTTCCTGTGAAGGAAGCTACGACCAGCTGAGAGGAACAGAGCAGAGCCTTCCCACAGTCCTCCTGTTTGGAGGAGACCCAGCCTGGACAGAGCGCTCATACAGGACGGCTGGGAAATACCTCGGTTCCCTGGATAGGAGAGACTGGGGAGAAACTGGCAGTCACTGTCCAATTAGAGCAATTGAAGTTAGACAATTAGAAAAAAAGGTTGAATTCAGTCCATTCCCTTGTCCTGGAGTTGAATTTTACTGAGCCTTTTCTCACTTGATACCTGACTTTATTTATTTATTTTTTGGGGGAAAGAGATGAACAGCTCTTTCTTTTCTTGTTGCTGAGCACAACTGGTGTGAAATTCCAAAATAAAATCATTTCTGCGTCTGATAAAGGGATGTGAATGCGTCTGACCAGGAAGCCGAGACTTGATGCTCTTATCAAAGTTCTTATCCACTGATATCACTGTGCCCTTGAAATATGGGTAAAATTCTTTTATATTTTCAAGTTGGAAACTCACAAGGCTAAAAAGATTTTAAAATAGTCAAAATCAAGGCATATTTCTTTCATTCACTGTACATTTTTCACTTGAAAATAATTAGTATTTTAAAGTCTGAAGCAGAATCTTATTCTCATTTTGTATCTCATCTATTAATCTCCAGGTGCCTTTAGGTATTAATAATGTCAACTTTTATGCATAATGTAAATTTAATGCTCTGATGTGTGAATTTTTAGAGTGCATGTAAGTTAAAGAGTGACATATTCAGGGTTTGACAGATACACACGAACATTCAGGAAAATCATAGTGCTTCTTAAAGTGAGAATTCTGATTATAAAATTAAAGGGAAAACTGTGAAATAAAAAGACTGAATTCCCAGGAGCTTGCCTCCCATGTCATAAATGCCCGTCCTGAGGTGGTGGTTACTCAAGGGATCCTCATCTTGATCCCAAACTGGGCAGCTACCTCTGCCTCTGAGAGCCGTCTCGTCTCACACCTGAATTTACCCATAACCGTGCCCAGGTCCCCAGTACTCCCTTATGCCCACATATATATAAATACACTCCAAGACAATGTAGGCTGGTAAAAAAATGAAGGACCAATTTACAAATTAATGAATTAGTCCATGTTTAAATTTCCAGCCAACAAGGTAATCATTTATTTATCTAGCAAGCTATAGTTTGATTACAGGCTATTATTGGCCCTTACGAAGTGAAACTGTATTTGCATATCTAAACTAGTTTTGTATTTTATGTTCCATTTCACATCAAGGAGACATTTTCCAAAGCTACAGCTCTCATTAACATATAAAGTAGATCGTCTATAAACTAACATTTAACATTTGGAATTTAAGTACAGAAAAACCCAAGGACTTATCTATTGTCCTCTTTAGTATATAATCTGTTTTACAGCATGATATAATGAATATACAGATGGTCCCAGACTTAACGATGGCTTGACTTAAGGAGCTTTCAAGTTTAGGATAGCACGGAAGCAACAGGCGTGCAGAGAAACCGGCTAGGCTGTGATGTTCAGTAGGTTGGGTATATTAAGTGCATGTTTGAAAGATGACATTTTCAACTTACAATGGGTTTATCATAACATGACTCCATTATAAGTCAATGACCATCTGTAATGGAGAATGTGGATCAAGATAATCAGGATTCTTACCCTAGTTCTTCCACTTTACAGGCTGTGTGAACTTGGGCAAATCGATCAACCTCTCTGAACTATACGAACTGTGCTATGAAGTAATAATGCCTGAGTTACCTGCTGTACAGGATTTCAGTGAGCATCAGCAAAGAGTGCACACTCCTTGAGAACAAAGATTACAACTTAGCCAAGAATAATAAACACTCAATAAAAATAATAAATAGTTAGTAAGAATATAGTGAATTGAGGAGCAAATGAGTGAATGAGTAAACCAATGAGTGAGTAAACCAATGAATGAAATAGAAAAATGATATGTCATTTTTTAAAGATTTTATTTATTTATCTTTAGAGGGGAAGGGAAGGAGAGAGGGAGAGAAATATCAGTGTATCATTGCATCTCATGCATCTCCTGCTGGGACTTGGCCTGCAACCCAGGCATGTGCCTTGACTGGGAATCAAACCATGATCCTCTGGTTCGCAGGCCTGAGCTCAATCCATTGAACTACACCAGCCAGGGTGATATATCATTTTTTAAAAATTTGATTTACATTTTTCTTTAATCAGTAGCACATTGGTAGTACAGATTCTTGATTCCATAGTTATTTGACAAAAGTCTGACTAGGTGGAAAGGTTTCAGCTATGGTTCCCAATTTTAATTACATAAAGAATCACTGAGGCACCTTGCTGAAAGTACAGAATCCCATCCCATATCACAGAATTGAATTTACTGAGTCCAGGATGGGTCCTGGGAACCTATTCTTAGCAGGGACTTTAGTTGATTTTTATACAATAGTATTAATCTAAAATCTAGCATTGGGAACTACTTTGTGGTTATATTTTGAGTTCCTTAACATATTTATCAAATTTCATTTAACACAAATAGGATATTTGTTACGGTACAGGCACTGTTCTGAAGGCTTTAAAGATACAAACTCATGAATTTTCATAACAGCCCCATGAGGCTGGTGCCATTCTCTTCCTCCCTATTTTACACATGACAAAACTGGGCACAGGGAAAATGCACTCCACACCCCCAGTTCTCACAGCTGGAAGGCAGCAAAGCAGGCATCTAAACCCAGGTGATCCGGCTCCGGAAGCCTGCTCCAAGTCATTGCACTGCGCTATTTCTCTTATATCGCTGCTCTGTAATCTTCTTCTTGAATACTTTGTGAAAACCTTTTGACTAATTTGAATAAGCTTAGAATAAATTCTTTTGAATCGTGTAACTTTTGTTGAGCTCCTTTATGTATTGGGCTTTATTCTAATTGTGAAGTGTACAAAAATGAGTAAGATGTGTCCGTCCCTTCAAAGACATTGCAAGTTAAACAAGGATCTAGAGACAGGAGCTCCCACCACCACTGACCTAGGACAATGGTGTCTTATCTTGTTGTTTTGTTTTTTTTTAGAGAGCAAAGATTGAGACAAAGCTTTGTACACAGGGGTTTTATTTGGGGCGTTGAGCAGTGGGGGGCTGAGAAGGGTATAATGTAGAAGGAAGAATGGATGATACAAGAGTATGCCACTGAGCTGGTCACCTCTGTGGGTGACTAAGACACGATCCCACCAGGATGCTCTGAGGAGCCATGTATAGAACACCCTTGAGAAGAGAGTGTAGTGCTTTGACTTCCATTCCCAATGGTTAAAGATTATCTCAAGAAGTATTAATGCCCTCCCACTTCCAGATTAGTACATGCATCATATTAGCTGAATGGTTCCAAGGGTGCCACAGGTAGAATAAAACCACGGGACCTAGAACCTTGAATCTCAAAGCGTGGCCCAGAGTCCTATAGCATCTGTATCACTAAGGAGCTTGTTAGAAATGCAGAATTTCAGCCCCACCCGAGTACTAGTGAACCAGAATCTCCAGATGATTTTTTCACATTTGAGTTTAAGAAGCACTGGCCGGAGGAGATAGTTGGGGTTTCCGGAGGTGTCTGATATTTGCAGCCTATAAGACCACCTATGATCTGTCTCCTCTCTTCTTCTCCAGGTTCCTTTTTGCTGCTTCTCATAACACGGACTCTTTACCAGCCATGCTTGTCATCCTCTAGTCCTACAACCCGGCAAATTCTCTCCTCCTTCAGGGCCTCCCTCTGCCCTTCACATGCTCAGGTCCTTTTAATACTTTGGGTCTCAGTTTAAATAACATCCTAAAGGGACCCCGCCTTTACAAGCAGTGTACATTTGGATTTACACTGTTATTTTTTATTTTAGCAATTGTTTTTTACAATAAAAATAAATTGATCTATATCTTTCTACATATTCTTTTATAGAAAAGGAATGGTGGGGAAATATCTATACACATCACACACAGGTACACACACAAGATACAAATTGTGCCCTGGAGATTTTCACACTTTTGTATAAGAAATTAATAGTTTTATATCAACTATCACCGTGATAACAACATTTAAATAAGAATCAAAATGTTTGCATATTAACTGGGCCCTAGTATAGACACGAGAGTTTGTGCTGATGAAAAGTGATTCATTTCTGAATAAACTCTTTGAGAAACAAATATAAAAGCTACTGGACCACACTTTTCATGCTTCATTTTCCCCTGGTGACCCGAAAGTTACGCTGTGTAAACTAGGACACTCTGCCAGATGCAAACTTAATGCAAATGTGAAGCACTCTCTGAAACAATAATGTCACATGTCACATTTTGATTTGGACTTACTATTTTTATTAGACTTTTTAGATGAAAAATTTATCGCAGATTCAATAGAGAACAGGGAAAGACTAAGGAGGACGTTTTCCAAGTTGTTCACATATGAGTATTAACACATTCTTTGTTAGGACAGAAAATTCAAACCCCTGACCACAGACACTGACAATGGCTAGTGCCTTGACTGTTGACTTATCTTCAAGTTCAACTAGCGTGTATGATGCAGCCGGGGTTACTGGACCTGGGCTGGTTCTTCACAGGGACTCTATGCAGTAAGCTCTTGTCACTTTTTTTTTCAGATGAGAAGACTAACTCTGACTGATTTAAAACTTGCTTAAAACAATACAAATGGTGTCAGAGTGTGAGTATGAAATGTGGGCTTCAAGTCTAGCTCTCTTCCTCTGTGTTGCTCTGACCTTTCAAAGCAAGGTCATTAATCATGACCACTTTCATTATAGATTCAACATGCCCAGAAGTATTTGTAGGTCGGGGGGAAAATCAGATAAACAATCAAAAGAAACTCAAAACATTTTGAAATAGTTTTCTGTGGGAACCTTACAATAAAAATGAATAATAAATCCATAAATAAAACTCCTGGTTTTTACCAACTTGACAGTGCCTATGAATTTATATAGGACAATTATATTACTATAGATTTAACACTTTAATGTTACTCAGAGGACATTTTATCTTTTTACCCACAGACCATCTTCTGGGAAGAGGTTGGCAGTATTACTGGGAATCTCGTGGTGAAGAAACAGATGTTAGTAGAGCACATGTTGCAGGAAGGTGCGCATTTAACCCTCGTCACAGCCATGAGAACGTACCACCTGCTGAACTGTGCCTTGTCTCTCTGGACAAGACTTTAGTCTTCACTCTGTCTGTCTAGAGCCTTTCATGGATAATATATCTAATCAGATGGCATGAAGTGCAAATAAAAATCTTCTCACTTGTCATGAAAGTTATTTTTGTTATTTATAATTTTTTTGAAGTAATCTGTCAGTGACAAAGAAACTAATTCTAGCATGTATCATATGCTATGGTGGTCCTAGTGATATTTTCACTGATCCAAATACTGGCACAGTGTGGAATTAAAATTATTTATTAAAAATAATATAGCTCCTCTGTGTTTTTGTTACTTAGCTGAATATATCTCATGCATTTGTATAATTTACATATATATTTTTCTGATGTATGCTATATTGCTCAATTACTTTTAACTCTTTTGTTCTGTGTATGCTACCCATAATTACTGCCTAAATATAATGCTTTGTATAGTAACCTAGAGCTTCCTTGTTTTAATATTTGTCTTCACAGAGACGTTTTATTTCCAGGAGAAAATATAACTCTTGCCTTTACTTTGTTTCACTATCTCATTTTTAGTGTAAAAGTGTTTCCATATTCTCATTTATTAACATTATAACAGTAAGAAATAAAGACCAAGTAAAAGTTTGTAGATGGCAACTAGCTTTTTTGTCTTCATATTCATTGACTGTTGCCGGCCCACGCCCTGAGTCAGCAGCGTATATGGTAGGATTTATAAAAATGTCCAACTATTTTTTATTTTAATAAATATCTAGAGAATTTTTACCCTTATGATTAACATACACTCTTCTGAGTTTCAGGAAAGTTAAATTCAACCTCTCAGAGCCTGAGGATCATCATATTTATTGTTTTAAAAATCACTCAGATGCTCAACTGTGCAGTAGAGCAGAATTAATTTAGCTAGAAACAGAAAGAAACTGAGCAGTGTTGCAGATAATCTTATGATTTCCATAGGCATAGACTGTTAAACATGACCCCGAAGAGATTTACACCGAGTCTCATTATGGTTCAGGAAGATGTTTGCATTCATAAAGATGAGACCTTTAGGGACATAATAACAACACCCTACAGATAGATTCACCATCCATAATTTTCCGGTTTATGTCTTGGTAGGTTTTCAGTTCATAACCAGAAATTTCTGTGTAGATGTATAGCTAGCAGGACTCACTATTTTCCTTTAATAAGGACACTAAAGTTTTCAAAGAGTGTATAGACCAATAAAATGAGACACCTAGTAAAAAAGGTACAGCATTAGAAAATATATTTCATTACTCGGATACCAGATGTGATGCCAAATTTGAGATGATTGCTATTACTTGTGATTATAAATGATTGAAAATACAAAAAAATTTTTAAAATACATGTTTTTTTATTTTTAGAGAGAGGGGAAGGGAGGGAGAAAGAGAGGGAGAAAAACATCGAAGGCATGAGAGAAGCATGAGTAAGTTGCCTCTCCCACGCACCAACCGGGACCTGGCCTGAAACCCAGGCACAGGCCCTGATTGGGAATCAAAACCACAACCTTTTGGTGTTCAGGACGATGCCCAACCTCTGAGCTATACCAGTCAGGGCAGAAAATGCAAATCTTTTTGAAATAGATAGGTAGTTAAACTTTTCTGAAAAATATCTGAGCTATCAGTGTTATCGAATTACTTTTCCATGATTAGTTTTTCCATAATAAAAATGGATAGCCCTTCAGTTATTTAAAAACAAATTCACAGTACACTAAGTCATCACTTAAATGCCACTACAGTATTTCTTATTTGCTGCAAGTGAATGTAGCCTACAGGTAGCCTTCTTGTAGTTAGGTTAGCTTAGCGTAGTGATATAATTTTATTTGCATTAATAATATTGAACCAAAATACAAAAGGCAAGAATGATCAAAGATCTCTATTTGGGAAAGCATTTGGAAGGTTGAATGTGATGAGAGACTTTTCCCTGTGGAAAGAAAAGACTATATTGTCACAGTGGTATAACATATACTCTGGTTTCTCATTACCCATAGATACTAAGAGTATTGTAAAAATTGAGAGTTCTTGGAAATCCTTATTTCAGGGCAAAGTCACTGACTAGATCTTATACATACTGATTGGATTATTCTGAGTGATTTAGAAGTGGCTTACATAAAGAAGATGCTCAATAAATATTTTTTGAATAAGTACCATTTAGAAAAAAAAACACTGGAAATTAATTAATTCAAATTTTTGGCCATAACAGGTAAAGAGTTTTCCTTATTTACATTGTCCATAGTTCTCACAATGCCAAAATAGCAACATAGAAAAATTAAATCCATAATTTCACCAAAGTTTCATGTCTGTATATCTATATTGTAATTATAAAATATTTTTAAAATATCTGTATGTTGGTGATGTTTATTACTTTTACTCTAATTTCTATCTAAGCAGCTTAAAATCAGCTGAAGGATACTTCATTTGAGGCATAGTTATTTACCTTATCTTAATAAAAAGTAATTTCTCCATGAATTTACATCAATAACATTTTACTAAAACTACAATTATATGTGCAACTTGGGATGAGATTATAGATTTTGGCTACTTATTATTATTAGTCTCTAAGGATTCACACTCATGATTTAGTAATATTTCCCACTATTGACTCTCTCTACTATTTGACAAGCTTACCATAACCAATATTAGCCCCATTATACAGGTTTTTGCATTGACTTAAGTGTGAATGGCAGCCCTGTTCTACATAAAGCTCCTTGCTTCCTTGTTCCGTTTCATTTTCTTTCTTCCCAGTCATTGGGCAGCATTTCGGATGATTCCAGCTATGGCGGCTCAATGGGACTCTTTTTCTCTTCTCCCACTCCTGACTCACCCTCTCTACCTCTTGTATAGGCAGCCTTGGCTGCTTCAGTTCCAGGTGTCTCTCCTGAGGATAGACACCGGGGATAGTCCAAGAGATTGCACTACCATTGTGGCTACTACCTCTCAGCTCTCTGCCTGTCACCACCCTCTTGCACTCTCTCTTTCAAGGAGTTGCGGGGCCCATCTTTCTCCTCAATATCTGCCAGTACCAGCAGGGATGCCACCACCATGAAGATGACATGAGACTGTCTATGTGGAAGTCTGCCAAAGTGCACAGGCATAAAGGAAACACGTGAGCAGTTATTGAGGACACAGGATGGCACCAAGGCTTTAGCAGTCTCCTAACATTTAAAAGGAGTGAAGTAAACCAGGCTCACATTCTCCCTTAAAATTTTTTTCAGGTAGTATGACTCTAGACAAATTACTCGACCTTTTCAAGCTTCAATTTCTTAAGTATAAAGTAGAACCCGTGTTTTCTATCTGGAAATGTTATTGTAGGCACTGTATTCAGCACCTAACACGTAATTAAATGAAGGGAAAAAGAGATTTTCAGAATGAAATTATAATCTTCATTCAGACAAAATTCTTCCCAAATGAACACAATTAATTATTTTGTTCGAAATGAAAAAATAATGAGTCGTAGCATGACCATTCAAGGGTGCTTGTGAAAAACAGCTGTAACTGAAGTCACTGGCTAAATCCTTGTCTGTCATGTCAAGACTTTTCCAAATAGCACTAATATTTTCTTCTAGAGAAAGACTGCACAGCAAAGCACACCATTGAAATGCCAGTGCCTGCTTGCAAATTATCTAACAATTTTTTCTTTTTCCATATGAAAAAGATATTCAAAGCAATTTTAATTTTTTCAACCTGATTGTTTTCTTTAACTGCCTTCCATCCTTTGGTAGATACAGTGGATTGATTCATACACGTTTATTCCCACTCATCGAAGCATAATTTTATGCAGTCTGAAGGCTCCAGCAAGACTTTTTTACAGCTGGCCTGTGAATGTAATTGAGCTTTTACTAAACAGGGGACCTGTGGTGAAACGCAAAAGGGGGACACAATGTCATGAAGCAGAGGCCAGGCGTCTACTGCTCCTGCTATTGGCTGACAAATGTCTCTCTGGAGGGTTTGGTCCCAGCCATAGCAGAGGTAAGAATGTCCACCCTCTAAGTCCGTGGGTGATAATATGGGGACCCAGGCAAATAGTTGGCAGGCTCAGAGCACCCAGGAAGAGTGTTGTGTTGGGAGCAGTGATTTGGCTGGTGTCTCACAAACCCCACTGTCTCTGACATATCAGAGGCAGTGGTTCTGCTGTAGACTATTTATGGGTCATCTAGGGGTCATTCCCCAAAGTAATTAGAAGGGCTGGGCTGCTCCCCAGCCCTTCTAATTACTTTGTAACTAAACCCTGATTAATATTACATTGAAGTGAAAAAGCATTCTAGGGTAGCAATCTTTTATCCCCTTGAGACTTTGTAAGTATTAGAATATATTAGAAATTGTACAGTCAATATTTTTCATGCAGATGTACTTTATTTTGATTGACAAATGATTATGTTCAGAATAATGCTTTCCTTTTCCATGTGTCTCTTTCAATAAACATTTTAAGACATATTCCAGGATAGTAAATAATTCTGCAGAAACAATTTTCC
Organism: Artibeus jamaicensis; assembly: GCF_021234435.1. Taxonomy (NCBI): domain Eukaryota; kingdom Metazoa; phylum Chordata; class Mammalia; order Chiroptera; family Phyllostomidae; genus Artibeus; species Artibeus jamaicensis. The sequence continues at coordinate 36,790,974 of NW_026521812.1, read as the reverse complement.
CTATCAAATAAATCTTATTTAACTTTCCTGGTGATTATTTCTGTATTTCTTTGATTATAATCAGTATATATGTGCACATGTACTGCATATACATTGCATATAAATACTTTATATAAATGTGTCTTATTTATATCCTTGATGTCAGAATTTAAAAGGAAAATAAAAATGTGGATAAAATAGAGAAAAGTAAATATTATAAACTGTCAAGATTAAAATGGGGTGGCCAGGAGGCAGTTCACCATTAAAAAACCCCGAAAATTTGAATTTCAGCTTTTCTTTAATATTCAAAGAAGAATTTGAAGAATTTGGCTATTTTAATTCAGTTAAAATAAGTCAAATAACTTCTCTCAGCCTAATACCTATAAGCAAAAAAAGTATTGTAAGAATAAATGAAATGACAGATATAAATTGCATGGCATAGAATGCATATTTAATAAAATAGTTGAGTATTAGAATGATACAGGGATATACTTTGTCTTAGTTTCTACTGAGGCTCAAAATGCTGAAGACAACTACACAAGTTTCCCTTAATAAAATGAGGGACACAGCCCCTCTTCAGGGCATGCCGTAAGACCCTGTGAAACTATTCCTTCCAGCCTTAGTTACTGCTTTTTTTGCAGGGTATATAAAGTGGAGGTAAAATACTCATGGGGAGCTTGGAGTAACTGGAGATTATGGCAAAGACTACCAAGTATAAAACAAAATCCGTCTGTCCTTCCATAAAGAGAGAGCTGTAGCAGGTGGCTGGAGTGCGTTTCTCAGGCTCTCATGCAGGTAGGCATGGCCAAGGGAAGCTGAGCAGAAGAGGGTTTGAGAGCGTGGGCGTGTCTCTCCATGTCCTCCGCCTTTCTTCAGCCTGGAGGCAAAGGGTGATGAAGCCCTAGATTGAAAGAGCCTCTGAACAATCAGTGGGAGGACAGCCAGACACTGGCTTAAACCCCCTCCCAGGAGAGTTACAGGAGAGCTAGATAGATACGTTCACCTCTCATGCTACTGAACTTTGGCATTCTATTTGTTACTGTTTTCTAGTCTACCATAACTAAACCAGAGAGTCTAAATTCTCTTGGAAAGAGTTGCTGGAGTGCGGTGGCATTTTTCCTTTCCAGCTACTCATGGAGGGAGGAGGCCAGGGGTGTGTGCACTAACTCCAGCCAAAAGAGGGGGTGTCTGAGGAAATTTACTTGGAAAGCTTGCTTTGTGTGCCCTGGATTCCAGGGATAACAGGCTGTTTACTCTCTAAATCCCAGGGCAGACCACAAGGTGACAGAGGAAGGAGAGAGAGAGATTGAGGAGGACTAAGTGTGTCAAATTCACCAGAAACAGATGAGTGTTCCACCAGAGGGAGCCAGCCTGCAGCCATCTTGATGGGGAACCCAGCTGCACAGGGATGAAGGGGTGAAGAGACCCAGCACTGGGAAGACAGCTGGAAGCCCCCAGGCTCCGTGACTGCATCAGCCAGAGGCCGTGTGTCCTGCCACACCAGGGCCATGGGTCGTTGGAGGTCTGCCCCAGCAGGGACTGTGCATCTGCTGTCCACAGGGCCTTGAGCCGTGTGCTACCCGCACAAGACAGGTGGTGCTTGAGAGACTCCCCTGCCTCCTGTCTGCTCTTGACCCTTTGGAAGGGAGGACAGCAGTGGGGAGGGTGAAGCTGAAGCATTTAGACACTAACCACACCTCCCCGTGCTCTTTGTAAGAGGAACAGCAGAGGCAAGCGCCAGCTGGGGAAAGGTCATTTAAATTGTGTAGCGGATTCAACTGTGATGTTAGATTTGATGAGATTTTTAATTTTTGAAATGAGATCATTCTTTCTGAAAGGGGCTAGAAACGCTTTGGAACCACCTGAGATTTTTCTCCTGGAGTGGGAAAGATGACCTCCAAAAGACATAATTAGAAGGGATTTGAAGGTCGGAGACTGTTGCTTTCGATAATCGTACAACCGTGTCTGACAAGTTCAATAAACTGATTCAGTAGTTTTTGTCATTGGTTAGAAGAGAAAATAGTTGTTATTTCAAACCACAAAACTGCTTGTGGCCACTTCTGGCTCTAAGGGAGTGGCACAAAAATCTTTCTGGCATAGATTACCTTTCGTTTGGTGAAGTGTCTTGCTTACGAAACAAAGGCAAGCCCTTGAGCATTCATTGAGAGTAGTGCTGTCTTACAAAATCACAGCATAATTCACGTAAATGAGCCACATCTCTCATTTTAAATTTGTAGTAGCCACATTAATTGGGTAGTTGTATTAATAGTATGTTTTACACATCTATGTAAAGTTTCATTTGAACATGTAGCCAGTATAAGAAATTGATGAGCTATTTTACATTTTTAACACTAAGTCTTCAAAATCTAGTATGGTTTTTATATTTACACCAGTCTCAATTTAAACTGATTGCTTCTCAAGTGCTCAGTAACTATTGCATTAAACAACAGAGAACTGGAGTTATTTATGTCTAAATCTGCACAAGAAATGAGCAGGAATACTGGACTATCATGAAAATAGAAAAGAGGGAAGAGAATAAAGAGAGAGTGAGTGAGTGACAGCAGGAAAATGTTAGCCAAGGAGAAATTCTGAGTGTGTGGAGGGAACAAATGATGTATAAAGAAGAGGAAAGTTTAGAATAGTGCCTGCCCCCTAGAAAGTGGCCCATAAATGCCGGCTTAAATTACCTGACAAATCCTTTCACCTTGACATTGACCTAGATTTCAGTACCCTTTAGGATAGTTTTAACTAATTATAGATTTTAGTCTACTTTAGATATATTTACCTTCCTACAACTTTATATCCATTCCATCTTGTTCTACCGTTGTCCAAAAGCCTTCATTCAGACATGCTTGCCCCATATTTCTGAGAGTTTATTAAATCTATTAATGCTGGCAAGGAAAATAAATATGTTTGATCTGATATGACTTTTGATTAATGAACAAATGTTATTTCCCAGTGATTATTACTTATGTTTTGTCTGAATTTTTACATCTTTCTAATAACCAAATACATTAAGGTTATTCAAAATATTGTATATTAGTAACATAGGATAAAATATCCTTAAAATCTTTAATCTCATTGGTGCTATAATTTGATTCCTGTATTTAGTAATGTATCCGAAATATACAACTTGGCAGTGTAGATATTATCCATTCACTGACACAGTGTCTGGAATTCCCTTTGTCATAGCTATCTTCAGAGGTTCCATTACAGAAAACATAATAAAGATCCATAGGTCTTAGATTGAGTGAATATATACTGTGTTGGCTTCCTGTGACTACTGCAACCAATTACCACAAATAGGTATCTGAAAACAATGAATGTCTCACATACTGTTGGAGGCTAAAAATCTGAAATCAGTATCACTGGGTCAGAATCAAGGGGATGTGCTCCCTCCCGAGGCCCTGGAGGAGAATCCATTCTTTGCCTCTCTAGCTTTGGGGAGCTTCCAGCCATCCTTAAGTTTTGGCCACATCACTCCAGTCTCTGGCTCTGTGGTCACACATCTCCTCCTCTTCTGGCTGTGTTTTCTTTTTCTTTTTTTTATGTCTATGTGAAATATCCCTATTCCTCTCTCTTGCAGAAACACATTATGATTCTATTTAGGGTCCACCTGGATAATCTAGGTTGACTTCCCTGTATTAGCCTTCGAGAGATGCAGTAACAATGTATCACAAAAAGATGGTTTAAGCAATATGAATGTATTGTTCTGGAGTCTGAGATCAAGGTATCAACAGAGTTGATTCCTTCTGTGGGCTGTGAGGAAGAATCTGTTCCATGCTCTCTATTAGTTCCAGTGGTTTGCTGGCAATACTTGGCTTTCCTTGGCTTATAGACACATCTCCGTGATTTGTGCCTTTTTCTTCACATGGCATTCTTCTTGTATTCATGTCTGGTTCCAAATTTCCCCCTTTTATATGGATACTACTGTACTCCTAACTTCCTCATTGTTTAAGATATATTTTATTGATTTGGCTATTACAGTTGTCCCAATTTTCCATCTGTGCCCCTCTCCACCCAGTAGCCCCATTTACTTCAGCAATTGCTCCCTCAGTTCACGTCCATGGGTCATGTATGCAAGTTCTTTGGTTACTCCATTACCTATATACTGTTCTTAACATCCCCCTTTCTATTTTATACCTACCAATTTGTGCTCCTTAAACCCTACATCTTTTCCTCCATTCTCCCACTTCCCCCTCCTAAGTGATACCCTCCAAGTGATCTCATATCTATGATTCTGTTCCTATTCTACTTGTTCACTTAGTTTGTTATTTTGATTCAATTATTGATTGTTGTGATTTATTGCCATTTTAATGTTCATTATTTTGATATTCTTTTTCTTATATCATTCTCTTTAGCATTTCGCATAATAATGGCTGGGTGATAGTGAACTCCTTCAGTGTTACGTTGTCAGGGAAGCACTTTACCCGCTCTTCCATTCTAAATGACAGCTTTGCTGCATAGAGTAATCTAGGTTGTAGGTCTTTGCTTTTCTTCACTTTGAAGACTTCTTGATTTCTTGACTTCAGACTTCACTTTGAATCCCTTCTAGCCCGCAAAGTTTTTTTTAAGAAATTGCTTGACAGTCTTAAGGGAACTTCCTTGCAGGTAACTATCTGTTTTTTCTCTTGCTGCTTTTAAGATTTTCTCTTTATCTTTAACCTTTGGCATTTTAATTATGATGTGTCTTGGTGTGGGTTTCTTTGTGTCCATCTTGTTTGGGACTCTCAGTGCTTTCTGGACTTGTACGTCTATTTCCTTCAACAAATTAACAAAGTTTTCTTTCATTATTTTTTCAAATAAGTTTTCAATTTCTTGCTCTTCCTCTTCTCCTTCTGGCACCCCTATGATTTGGATATTGGTAGGCTTAAAGATGTCCCAGAGGTTCCTAAGCCTATCCTCATTTTGTTTTTTGTTTTTAATTCATTTTCCTTCCTCCTGTTATGATTGAATGCTTTTTCCTTCCTTGTGTTTGAAATCATTGATTCGATTTTTGGCTTCAACCTCTCCACTGTTGATTCCCTATAGATTTTTTTTTAGTTCACTTAATGAAACCTTCATTTCTGCCGGGGTCTTTTTTATGCTGTTGAAGTATCCAATGAGTTCCTAGAGCATCTTTATAATCAATGTTTTGAATTGTTCATTTGATAGGTTGCTTATCTCCATTTTGTTTAGTCCTTTTCTGGAGTTTTGTTCTGTTCTTTCATTTAGGCCATATTTCTTTGTCTCCTCATTTTGGCAGTCTCCCTGTGTTTGTTTCTGTGTACTAGGTAGAGCTGCTTTGACTCTGTGTCTTAGCAGTGTTGCCCATTGTAGAAAAGCACACTTGTTAAGTTGTATGGGGTGAAGCTGTAGGTAATCACCAGGACGGGGCACCCCTTGTCACAGCTTTGTCGTTTTGTGTGTGGGAGGGCTCACAGAGAGAACAATGCCACTGCCTGGCCACTGGGGTTTTTCCCAGGAAGAAGCTGTCTCCTGGCACTCACCCTATTGCCAGTCTCTTCATTTTCTTCCCATAATGCTAGTGGTGCCCTTCCAGCAGATACCCTCGTACTGAATCTGAGAGGGCATGGTTCTGCATGAGTCCTAAGTCCGTTGCAGGCCCTTTAAGAAGAATCTTTTGAGAATCCCAGTTTCTTCTGCTGCTCCAACTCCCACTGGTTTTTAGATCCAGAAGTTATGGGGACTTATCTTCCTAGCACTGGAACCCTGGGCTGGGTGGTCTGCTCTGGGGCTGGGATCCTTCACTCCTGAGGTATCCCTCCCAATTTTTATTCACCATACATGAATGTGGGACTGCCCATTCCAGTCTTTCTGCCTCTCTGCACCACTCCACATCTCCATGTATATTTGCAGGTATCTGCCCCTCTTACCTGTCTGGATGAATATGGCTTCTTTAAATCCTTGGTTGTCAGACTTCCACACAGCTCAATTTTCTGACAATTCTGAGTGATTTTTTTGTGTCGTCTAATTTTGTATTTTTTTGCTACAGTTGTGTGTGGAGTTGAGGTGTGTCTACCTCCACCTACATCTTGATCAGAAGTCCCAATATGACCTCATCTTGATTAATTACACCTGCAACAATCCTACTCCCAAATAAAGTCACATTATAAGATACTATATGAATTTTGGTGGACACAATTTAACCCACAACACTCCTAATATTAAAATCCTTAATCACATCTGCAAAGATCCTTTTATCATATAAAGCATCATTCAGAGACTTTAGGATTAGGACCTGATATCTTCATGTGCCCATTATTCAGCCTACTCTATATAAACATGGAGATTTCTTGAGCAAACTTTAAAAAACAGGAGAGGAAAAAGAAGAGAAGAAGAGGAGGTACGAAGTCTGAGTTTTAACAATTTTTTACCAGGTACTGACTTCCTAAACTTCTAATTCACCAGATTATCCCAAACTGCTGCCTTCTACTATTTGCCTTTATGAAACACAACATTAAATACCTCACACTATACCTACAGCCATGATTACTGAGATGGGATTACTTTTCAAGCAAGACAAGCCCACTGATATCTGATGCTGGTCCTGGATTCAGCTCAGTGAATAATTCTGGGAGATTGGTTATGGGTCAAGTTCTAAGAAATTTGGGAAGGGTTTAGTTCCTTTATATCCACCACATTTTCATAAGAAGGGAAAAAGTACTTCCTCTCATGTTTTCTCTTCTAATCTGAGGTACCCTGGAATGTCCTCTGCCTTGTGGCTTGTACCCTTGTTTTTCAGACCAGCTCCTGGGAGGAACCTTAAAGCTCTAAAATACCCTGCCTAACAAGAGTGTATTTGTATAGCTTGGGCCTTGGGCCATCTCAGATTGCTTATGCTCAAAATGTAATTATGGAGATTACCCATTTTTGTTCACCTGGGATCCTGGACCATGCTGTATCAGTTTGACCTCTGGAGGGGCTAGAGACTGAGTAGCCAAGGCAAGTCCTCTGGGTGCTCTGTGCCTGAATAAGTGACACCCAATGAAAATTCCAGATTCAATGCTCTGTGAGCTTCACATTTGTACATAACACACACAGTGCTGCTGGGAGCACTAAGAACTGTCCATGCAACTCCACTTGGAAAGGACAACTGGAAGAAAAACCATACTCATGTCTGGTTTTTTTCCTGGACTTCACCCTACACACATTCTTTATCTTCTGTTTTTAATCCATATCTTCTTATGTATAATTAAGCATAATTATAAGAGGTTTCCTGAGTTCTATGGGTACTTCTAGAGATGTGAGGGTGGTCTTAGAGCCTCTTGAGCCATTAGTACCAACAGTTTACTGTATTTTTTTACTAAGTGAGAATTTTAATCAAAATTTAAAATAACATCTACGCATTCTAGGAATTTACCATGATAGTTATGATATTCCCTAATTCTATTCAGTGAACACTAAAATTATTTTATTGAACTTGAAACCCAAAGAGTTAAAATATTAATACAGCTATAAGATAACTGTTGTAAGATAAGCATTTTAGATCATATACTAAAATCAAATTTGAAAGTCTACAATTTTAATACCTATGAAATGATTTCTGGAAACCTATACTAAACTCTGAACTTTCCTGAAGGAGAAATAATTTAGATTTATTACCCTTTGATAATCCTTGAATTATATGTTAATAGATTAAAATGTGCTGTGTATTTTTATAGTCTATGAAACCTTAGTCACTGAAGTTTGATTTTTCTTAATGTTTTCTAGATTTTCTCCCCAGTTACAATAGGGATAAAATATGAAAAGCTATTTGTAGACCATTAGCTTATCAAAATGTTAACACCAACTGTATTGATTGGGAAGCTAAGAGAAAGTACAGCCTGATTTATGTTTCTTAGAGTCATTTCAATGATCTGAGATTCAGAGTGCATACCCGCCATGAATCTATGGTAGACCAAATTTGGTCTTCAATTTTTGTAAGCAGTTTTACTTCCTTTTTTCTCTTGTGACTGGAGCTGTGTGTTTTATTTATGAATGAGTCATGGAATATAAGTGGCTACTTCTGCTATACCTATTATAGTGGGTATAGCTTTCCAGAGATGATGATATGGAACTTCAAAATTATTTACTAATGAAAATTTGCTTCAATTTATACTGTGACTTGGCATGTGAATCATGTTTAAATAGCTTAAGATTTATAGAAGTCACACAGTACTTAATGGGCCTTAATATAAGAAAATCTTCAATGTTGATAATCATTATTTAACTAGGTGGCCTGGGAAAATTTTTTTATAAACTTCCAGTTAATAATATTTTACATGAGAAATATACCCCAAAATGTGTTTTTTAAAAGTCCCTTCAGTACCAGAAGAGTAATGAATGATTTTGAACTGATCTCAAATTCCAAGAGCAGATGACTATAAAGATGACTATCATCTTTATAGTCAGTTTTGCTTACCTGCTTTGCCACATCAACCCAGTTCCATCCTCAAGGAAATTCTTCTTTGTGATCTGTTCTATCTGCCAGTTAGGTTTTCTAGGCTCACAGTAGTTTGTTATATAGATATAACTCAAATTAAAATAAAACATTGTGATAATAAGTAATATTTATTGTGTGCATTTTAAGCCAAACCTTTTGCTAAATGCTTTACAGGGAATACCTAATTTATTGTTATTATTTTTTTGGACATCAATCCTTTAAGAATGAGAAAGGCTCAGAGATGTTAATTAACTTGTGCAGACTCACACAGCAAATGGCAGAGTTGCGAAGCGAACTGAGGCTAGACTGACTGATGCTCTATATACTCTCATGGACCAAATAACATACTAACCTAATTTAATATCAAACAAACAAAAACATTCACCTAGCTCTAAGAATGCTTTCCATTATAAATAACAACTTCAGTGTGTAAGTCCAGGAGTTAAGAAATTGATATGTCAGCTTTTCAAGTTCATATAACAGAAGATGAAATACAGTGGCCTTTCAATAAGATCCAAATGAGAAGTATATACTCATTTGTCTTTTCCCTCTGGCTGAGAGGCACTTTAAGATCTTCAAGGAGGGCTCCGTAAGGACATTTATTTCTATAGTCATAACTGAACACACTGTTCTGGCGTGGATCTTCCTGCTTTATATTATCAATGGTTTTCATGGGATTTTTTCCATGGGCCTGCTTGAATGTACTGCTAACTAATTTGGATGGATGTGTATGGTTTTTAATAAATTGAAACTATTTGTGGATTTCACATTGGTGTTACAAAACATCACAAAGTTTGGCCTCTGATTTCTTGTAACCATTTCATTGTCTCAGTTTTGCTGTAGTTTCCCTGGGTAGGGTTTTAGTAACTCCATTTTTTCCACTACATAATTCAGTGACTTTAATAAACTCGTCTACTGACTGAGCCCCATGTTAAAAATCCCATGCACAATTTCTTCAGAGTAGCACTTTATTGCCTGTTTTACTGTAATGCATTATTAATATAAAATGATGACACTTGGACTGCGGAGGCACTATGGTGCATTTACAATAATATTTATACAAATAATTAAACTTTCACTTTATTCAATAGGGCATATCTATGCAGGGGATCAAATTAAATGAAAAAAAAGAGAAAAGTATGCATTGGCCATTATGGTCTCTATCTGGGTTTTCTCTGATTGGACTGCAAGAAAATCTAGTTTCAAATATTGCATCTGTCATCTGTACTTCATATCAAGGAATTAATCAAAATGACAGTGGAGAGCATTTTTTTGAATGTTCATTATTTCAGCTATTAATTTTTAAAAGCAGCAAATGTTGCAAGTCAATAACATCCATAAAAATTGATTTATTGTGCAATTTCCTTCATACTCCTGGAAGCCAAGAGCAGAATCTGTGTATCCTATGCTTTCTATTTCTATGCCACTCTCTTCACATTCATTTTTTTAAGATAAATTATTTAGTTGAAAGCAATGTAATCCTGTTTGAATTCTACTGATTCTAATTCACAGGAACTGACCGCATCAAGGAAATGTAAAATTTAGCATGAAAAAGAACTATACACAGAAGCAACTACATGCTGAAAAATCACAGAAATTTAATTTATATTAAAAAGTGCAGAAGATTCTTTTTTGTAAATTTTTTAATTGTTGATTTTAGAGAGAGAAAGGAAGGGGAAGAGAGAAACAGAAACACTGATTTGTTGTTCCACTTATTTATGCATCCATTGGTTGATTCTTGTGTGTACCCTGGCTGGGGATCAAACTTGCAACGTTGCCATATTGGGATGATGCTCTAACCAACTAAGCTACCTGGCCAAGGCCACAAAAGATTGTTGATCACTCACTTTACTTCTGTGATATAGGGAACTTCACATTATACTCCAATAGCATTCCAGGACAGCAAGGACCCACTGATGCCATCTACAGCACCAATGGCTCCGATAATGCCTTCCCAGTTTTCCTGAACATGGGCAGCCTATCCTGTAACTATGTACCACTAGATGTATTTGCACATCAGTTTCAGGCCTGAATTTGCATTTGGTCGATCTTTTTTTAAATCCTAACCCTGGCTCTACTAATTTGTAGTTATGTTTTTTTGAACAACACTTAGTCCTTTTTTAGTTATCTTCTCTCCAATAAGTAGATTACAAAGTTTATTCAATAAGATTTTTAAAAGAAACAAATCTGAATAAGACAGTATTTATAAAAGCATTTTTCACAATGATATAAGTAGTTCTAAAAATGCCATTTCTACTCATTGACATTATTCCCTCTTTAACCAGCAATGGTTAGTACCTCTGAAATCCAAAAGATAATTTATGGCTTTTAAATAGTCCTTTGAGGTGCAAAGTGATGATATGAAACCTTGATACTAATCAAGCACAGGATCCATACTCCCCTCCAATATGTTGCCTGCCCTTACTACATATGCTTCTATTGCCTAGGCCTAGAATATCCTCTCCCTAATGTCTGCAGACCAAATGATAGCAGTTTGACCCAATGCCACTTAGGGTTTTCCACATGGAAACAGGGCGTGTGGGCTGTATGTGGGCACTGAGTAGTCCCTTGGTCAGCACCTGCCATGCTGCCACCAGAGAGGGCTCCGTGTCTAGCTGGCTCTACTCTGCTAAGTGAAATAAAAGAGTAAATTCATTAAAAAAAAAGCATAACACTCAATACCCCTTTGGACACCTCCTACTACTTACAGCTCCATCTAACCACATACAAAATATCACATCACAGCCCTGGCTGGGTAGCTCTTTTGGTTGGAGCATTGTCCCAATCCACCCAGATTGTAGGTTCGATCCCCAGTCAGGGCACATACAAGAATCAATCAATGAATGTGTAAATAAGAGAACAACGAAGTGGATGTTTCTCTCTTTCTCTTTCTCCTTCTTTCTCTCTCTCTAAAGTCAATATGGTTTTAAAAAATATCGGATTACTATCTAGTCAAGGAAAAATCACAATATATCTTAAGCATTTTCTTCTCCTCTAAAAATTTAATTTATATACCAAAAATAACATTATATTCACTTCCATAAGGGTGAATTAGCAGAGAAAAATAACTAAGCATATTACAAAATTAGCAGTCTGACAGAGGGGAACCATTTTGAGCATTCAGAACATATGTTCTCCAGTGAATCACGATTATTACAGAAAATTGGAGACAACTTTTAGGTGCTTTTAGAGATTCTAAATGAGGCTTAAGGAAATTTCACAGTAACAAAATAAGATCTTGACATAGTGATACAGTTTTGGAGGTTTAAAATAAGAATTGCTGAACTAAAAAAATTAATTATTCCCGAGGAAAGGTATTTCAATACTAGTAAAACCAAATTAGTACATTAGAAGGCCAGAAATCAGATGAAAAAAAAAGGATAGAATGTAGTGAGGGTGATACCAGTAATGAAGCATATATTTCTATGATCTAATATATGTGTAATTTGAATTTTAGGAGGGGACAACAGAATTTACAGGAGCAATGCAGTAATAAACTAAGTAATACAATAATACTCCCTGAGATGACTGAAGACCTGTGCATTCATTTCCTACTGCTGCTCATAAATTACGGGTCTTGCAACAACACAAATTTATTGTTATGTAGTGAAGTATGTCAGAAGTTTGACATGGATCTCACTATGACATATCAAGGTGTCAGCAGCACTGCATTTCTTAATGGAGACTCTAGGTGCGATTTGTGTACTTGCCTTTTCCAGCTTCGAGTGGGTTATTTATATTCCTTGGCTCATGGCCCCTCCCTGCATCTTCAAAGGCAGCAATTATACATCTCTCTGGACACGCTTCTCTTGTGATATCTTTGACCACGTCTGGGAAAAGTTCTTCGGGATGCTCTCCCCATCTCAAGATCCTTCAGTTAATTACATCTGCAAAGTCCCTTTGCCATGAGAGGTAACATATTCACAGGTTCCAGGAGTTAGGATGTGGGCATCTTCAGAGGGCCATTATTCCGCCAACCGTGACCTGTGTGTTCCTGTAGGAAGAGTTCAGGGAGGGCAGGGCAGCATCAATGTAAAGACAGGCACACTTGTATTACACACATAAAGAGAAAATTCAAAAAATAAACATCAGCTTTTAAAAGCTGATTATCATTAAAAATAACATTAGCATAAGTCATATGAAACACTATGATCCATAGAACTATCTTGGATTGCTCATGGAGTTAATACACCACATCTCAGTGGTTTAACAGTGAAATTACTTCCAGCAAGTGCTTCTAAGCAGTGGCCTTACTTGTTCTTATTCAGAGACTCAGGGACTCCTCTTTGGGCTCCACCTTCTTCTCAGTCTTAAGAGTCTTTTCCTTTCAAAGTCAGCAGATGGGGAAAAGGAGAGAGGGTTCAGATGCATGCGAGGTTTTATGGGGCAAATGTGAAAGTGACATTTGTAGTTTCCACCCAACATTTCAATACCCTCATAGCCATGGTTAATGGCCCAGAAAGCTTGCACAGGGGTGCCCAGGAGGAACCAAGGTAGGTTTTGGTAGCAACACAGTTACCCCAGAGACAGGTAGTACGAATGGCTTTCTTAGGGTAAAAGATGGATTTCCCATCATTGAATCCACTGCCAGTTAACATTCACTTGAGTACACACAAATGTTTTCAGATATATAAACAATTTTTTGGTCATAACAGTTACACACTCTATCTGAAAAATTGCCTAAGGAAATCAAGTAGATGAATATCAGGATGTGGTCAGAAATTACATATATGAATTTTTAAAAAGTGCTCCACAATTTTCCCAGAATAGGGAATGCAATAAGCTATGTTTCTGGCATTACCGTACACCATGTAGTACTGTATTAAAGCTCTCACGTAGTAAAGCTGGGATATCATATCTGAAAGACAACATATAGACAAATGAAACAAAACATGAACTACTTGGTAACTACAAAGTGTCCTGTGATAAAGAGTGTGGACACCTTTGGAGACCATTACTCTGCCAAGGGTCAAGGGGAGAATTTGACTGTACCTCTTACAAGCTGTGTGACCTTGGGCAAGTCAGGTATCCTCCTAGTACTTTTTTAACTGCAACTAAAAGATGGAAATAATAGTAATTTCTATTTTATAAGGTTACTGTAAGAACTAAATTACATAATTTGTGTAAATAATGACAGCAAACTTTGTCAAGCACATTCTAAGTTAAGTATCAGGAACTTTTTGTATATTATCTAACTATTTGTTATGTCATGCTATTTTAATTAATTATGGTAACTCATTAAAGATAAAAATAAATATAAACTTATAGAAAAACTAGAAATTAAATATAAGAAAATATAATTATAAGGATATATTTATGTATTTATAAATGTATTTAATCTTAACATCTATGAATATACATACTCATTTTTCTCTCCAGAAATGCCAGTTTTTGGTATTTAATCAATGAGCTGAGTTGTTAGCATCAACAACTCTCTTTTCTACTTTGAGAAATTGTATATTTTGAAATTTGGAAAAGTGGTTATTTTACAAATCCACCTTTATCTTCCTAATAGTGTCCTGCTTGTCACAATTTCAGGTCCTTTATTTTTTGAACTTTTATCATAATTCTTTCTGGTTCCTTCCATAGGTTTTGTAATCTGAAGTTGGACCTCTCTTATGGATCATGTTGTGGCATCTGCTGATTCCACCTTGTACTCTGTTTCCATGGAATTTGTAGCTTTTCTCTGTGAGCTGGTGACCTTTAGATCTTTACTTGGATGTTGCTGACTTGCTTTTCTTGGCTCTGAGGTAAAACAAGGAGCCTTCAGAGTCCTCTGCACTTGTGCTTGTTCCATTGGGGTGCAGTGGCCCCGGATTAGCTGAAAATATTACTTTATTAGTTTCTATCTAAATTAGAAAGGTGTCTTACAAATTTGTACCTCACAGACAGACTTATCAGGGCTGGGGTTTTAACTGTTTTTCTTTTCACTCAAGGCTCTACATCCAGGTGAGCCTCCTATTCCTTCCTTGCTTCTCAACAGAAGAGGGACCACTTGCAAGCTCCCACCTTACACAGATGGGTCAGTTTTGATGCCAGGCCTGTTCCCTGGGGCCTTCGGACCCAGCCTCCAACTTCTTGGGCGTCTGTGTATCATCAGAAGCCCTGCAGGTGGCCAGGCAACCTATTCTAAGGCTCCCCACACTGCTTTTGCTCCCTCTTCTCGTTTTTTGGAGGCTGAGATATTCCTTCTCTTTTTTCTCTTTTAAATGGAGGGAGTGAAATTATTTTTTAAGTTATGTTGTATCCATCATATTTAAATTTTTGTAGAAGAGGGTAGGAGACTGAAATCATCTATGTCAATTTAACCTGCCATATTTAGAGATGTTTCTTATATTAGCATGATGTGATTTGTTAATGACAGTAAACAAAAAAAGAGCAATCTCACTTAAAGAAATGTTATCACTCAGTCATTAATAATAATTATTAAATGTTACAATGTACAGTAAATTGTGGGGATCCTGGTCCTCATGGTGCTTATATGCTAACACAATGAAGAAATCTTAGATAAAATGTAGCAACTGAAGCCGGTAAGGTATTAAATAAAGAATGCATTATAAATAATTGGATTAATTCCAGCAATTCAAAGATATTAGGATATATCTTAACTAAGTTAATCAGCTTTGGACTGATAATATGATCATGTTATAATCTTCTGAAATAAAGAGGCTTTTAATATCCATTTATGATAAAAACTTAGGGTATACTAAGACCTGATAGCTATTTCACATGAAAAGAGTTTTATTAAGACACCAACAGTTCACGTTATTTTGAAAGCTGAAATATAAGAGTACTAATATTAAAATAATAAATACAACAAGAATGTCTGCTATTATTCAATATTGTTCAGGAGGATCTAGTTGTACAATAGAGAAGGAACATTATATATTAATTTAATAAATTAATATAAATATTATCTATAAATAATATAATTGCCAAATCAAAAATCCAAAAAATTTAGTTGAAAAATAATTTAGAACATTGAAAATCTTAGTATTTTTTTAAAAGTAACTTTTTAAAAGATGGACAAATCATCCCCATTGCAATAACATTTTATAATTTTCCATATAATAGGCAACTCTACTGAGGGAGAAAGTAAAAGATAACTTGAATTAGTAAAGTGATATTCATCTTTTTTCTGACAAAAAGTATCAATATCTAAAGATGTTGATTTTCCCAAATAACTTATAAATTATGTGAGAAATCACTTGGCGAATTTTGGAGTAAACTTGGCAAAACAGTTAAGTTAATTTGTAGGAGAAAATGAGTGAAAATGGCCAGTACAATTTTGAAAGACCACAGTGATAGTAGGCATGGTGGAGGGTATCTGGCTTTTGCTCGATCCCTCCACCCCTTAAACCCCATCCCTAAAGATGTCATTCTGCTATCTATTTATTAGTCTGCGTTTTGCTTGTTAGTTCAGTTTGTTCATTAGATTCCACGTTGAATAAAATCATATGGTATTTGTCTTCCTCTGACTGGCTTATTTCTCTTAGCGTAATGTTCTCCAGGTCCATCCACGCCGTTGCAAAGGGTAAACCTTTCTTCTTCTGTATAGCAGAGTAGTATTCTATTGTGTAGATGCCCCAGAGTTGTTTTTATCCATTTATCTACTGATGGACATTTGAGCTGGTTCCATATCTTGGCAATTATAAAAAATGCTGCAATGAACATAGGCATGCCTGTGTTCTTTCAAATTAGTATTTTAGGTTTCATCAGATAAATTCCAAGAAGTAGAATTGCCAGGTCATAAAGTAGTTCCATTTTTAAAATTTTGAAGTATTCCCATATTGTTTTCCATGATCGATTCGCCAATCTGCATTCCCATCAACAGTATAAAAGTATTCCCCTTTCTCCACATCCTTGCCAGGACTTGTTATTTGTTGATATATGGATGACAGCTATATTTTGACCAGTGTGAGGTGATAGCTCACTGTGGTTTTAGTTTGCATTTCTCTGGTGATGAGTGGTGCTGAGCATCTTTTCATATGTCTATTAGCCATCTGTATGTCCTCTTTGGAGAAGTGTCTATTCAGGTCCTTTGCCCATTTTTTATTTGAATTATTTGTTTCTTTGATGTTGAGTTTTATAAGATGTATCATTGGCAAATATGTTCTCCCATTCCATGAGTCATCTTTTTATTTTGTTGAGGGTTTCCTTTGTTGTGCAAAAACTTTTTAGTTTGATGTACGACCGTTTGTTTATTTTTTTGTTTGTTTGTTTCCCTTGACTGAGGAGATGTATCAGAAAAACTACTGCTATGAGCAATGTCCGAGATTTTACTGCCTATGTTTTCTTCTATAATTTTTATGGTTTAGGGTCTAACATTTAAGTCTTATCCATTTTAAATTTATTCCTGTGTATGGTGTAAGAAGGTGGTCTAGTTTCATTTTTCTGCACGTATCTGTCTAGTTTGCCCAGTACCATTTATTTAATGGACTATCTGAAGCCCATTTTATATGCTTGCTTCCTCTGTCAAATATTAACTGACTATAAAGGTGTGGCTCCATTTCTGGGCTCTCTATTGTGTTCCATTGATCTTTACATCTGTTTTTATGCCAGTACTATGCTGTTTTGATTGTTATGGCCTTGTAGTATAGTTTGATATTAGATAGTGTGATTCCTCCAATTTTGTTCTTTCTCAAGACCACTGTTGCTATGTGCAGTCTTTTGGTTTTCATATAAATTTTTGAAACGTTTGTTCTAGTTCTGTGGAATATGTCATTGGTATTTGCACATGACATGATACTGTACATAGAGAAGCCTAAAGATTGCAAGAAACTACTAGAACTAGCAAATGAATTCAATAAAGTAACAAGATACAAAATTAATATCTAGAAATCAGTTGCATTTTTATATGCCAATAATGAACTACCAGGAAGGGAAATTTAGAAAATAATGCCATAAAATACCTAGGAATAATTCTAACCAAGGATGTAAAAGACCTGTACTTGCAAAATTATAAGACAATGAAAAAAGATATTTAAAAAGATATAAATAAGTAGAAGCACGTGTGTTCATGGATCAGAAGAATTACATCATTAAAATGCCCATACTACCCAAAGCAATCTGTAGATTCAATGCAATTCCTATCTAGGGTTATTTTAATTTTAAAATGGTCATAGTCTTTTTGAGGCTAGATTTGTGGCAATTTGGGAAGTTCAGTTCAAAAACAGAGTCAGTTTCTTATTTATTTGCTCTCAATTAGCATCATATGCCGGGACTCACATCCACAATGTTTTTAGGACTCAATTCTCCACACATAATTCTGGGTACCTTGAGTTTTTCAGGCTGCGATCTGGGAATGCCATACCTCTAGTCTCTTTTATCTGACTTTGCTGGATGCTAACGATTCATTTTCAATGATTTTCATTTAGTTCTTGCTATGAAGCTGAGTTTTAATTACTCTATCACCCAAAGGCTTTTTCAGTTATATTTGTCCCTAGTTGATTAAAACTAGTTGCATCTTCCAACACTATCAAGTCAGTATTTTTGGACTTTCGTTTCTTTGTGGCAAACAAGGGGATTCTTTTAAAAACTCATCTGTTTTAAAAAATATCTTGCTAAATGAACCACATAGTAACAAGGGCATGCAATGACATCCTGTTCCCCAAGGTTTTTACCTAGTAACGTGCTCCTTTGGTTCACAACTGGACTGCCATGTTAAGACTAAATGTTTCACCAGCACATGGCATGAATCAAGGTCCAAACAGCTCAGATATCTTTTTCGCTGATCACTGGTTAGCTCTTAAATAAATGTCACATATTTTTTTTGTTTGTTATTTCTCACTTTTGGTTCAAACTAAGCCTAAGTTATGCCAAGAAGACAAGAGACACCAAGCTACCTCTGGCTCACAACAATAAAAATTTAGTTCTTACGATGTATGTTCACTATGAGACAGTTGTGTTTTTTCTCGGCAGCAGCTTCTTTCCAAGAGTTCTCCTCTCAAGTGCGGCTTCTCTCCAGGACATCACTGTTACGGCAGAAGAAAAGAGAAATGGTAATGAAGAATGAATTCTTAAAATTTCAGCTGAGGCATGGCATGTCCACTCCAATGTCTTGGTAGAGCAATAGGTATAGCCACACCTACGTTCTTGGATGGCTTGTGTACTTTTCCTGCAAGGAGAGGCAATGCAGGGACAGGCACTGAATATGAGGACACTGTAATCCAACCTGCCAATACAGGCAACTCAGTGTAAACGAAAATGACCCCAATTAGGTGGAAAACACAAAGCCTCGCTAGAATACAACTTAAAACAAAACTGAATGCCACTTTTGACCCAAATGTTGGAACATAATTTGAAAAAAGCAATACCCAATGTTTATAAGGGAAAATAGACAGTAGAACACCCTTCTTGGGGATTAATAATGCATAAGTTTATACAATTATCAAGAAGGTATTGGGGCGATACTCAAGAGTAACATTTAAAGTGGACATAGTTTTCATTCCAAAATTTCCTTTTTTAGTGATTATCTGAGACAATTATGTGAAAATACACAAATAGATATGTTTGTATGTAGAAAAATTTCATAATAAGATAGTCAAAGAAGCATAAATCATGTTAACAAAAATGAGTAACGATGGACATTAACAATGTCCAACAATAATTAATTATAGTTTAGCCCTAGAATGGACTGTAGATAAAATAATATTATATTAACCCCTCTCAAGAATAGATATTTTTGTATTGTTAAGTGAAACCCCAGGTAATTCACCAGTATGCATTATGGAAATAAACAAATATAAGGCGCAAATACTTTGATTCAGTTGCTTAAAATTATAGTTGAATCTATATGCCATAATTTTCAAATGGTGCTTAGTGTAAAACGTAGCTTTGATAATCTGTTTGCATTGTGAGTCGCTGAGAATGCAAAGCACTGACTTGACTCTTACCCTTTTCCTAGAAAGATAACAAAGAGGTTCAAGAATATTTGCATTTCATTATCATAAGTATTAAGTAAAATCTGTGTTTTTCTGTGTCTTGTTATCACCATGTTGAGTGTCTTTCTGTTTACTAAAGAGAACAAAGGGCTTTGCTATAAAATCCACAGTCCCACTTTAATAGTTGTATCCTTCAAGAATTATTGGCTCATAACTTTAAGACTACATATGTTTGTTCTATGAAACCACAATGGTAAAAATGTTTGTAGTAGAGGACTCTCGTTTGCTCAAAGTTGTAAACGTTTGTCCTAAGTGGTTGAATTTGCTCACCATCTTTGTGATAATGAAGCAGATACTATCTTACTGGCTGTTGTTTATTTAACCAACCAGAATATAAAAACTGTCAAGTGATTTATTAAGTTAGAAATGCTTTTTAAAGCCTTTCTCTTTAAAAAAAAAAAGGAAAAAGAAAGGAAATTTTAAAGAACAACACAAATCTTATTTTACTATACCATACATTATAATTCAATTTATGTATTTATATGCCTTTAAGTATAAACAAGCAATTCAGTAATCTGCTATCTTCACTTAGCAATAGATCATGAACTGATACCCTTGTCAACAGCATCCATCCTATCAGTTTTAATGGCAGAATGTTTTAAATTACGTGTGTTAACTATATGTGCATATTTTGAGCACATACACTGATATGCTCAAAATGATAACACTGGCCATATTTTGAGAGTCAGAGTTTTTGTTTTCTTCTTTTTGTGTATTTGTATCCTCTAAAGTTCTCATTGTGAATGTATATTTATTTCGTTATAAGAAATTAAAGAAAGGGAATCACCTGTTTTCTGGGTCCTTCCAGTCAAAGGAGGCTTTCCTTTTCTCTAAACTCATTTCCTTCATGTTGTATCATATTTATATCTAACTCTCCTTTTTATTTTTCAAGAAATTCTTCTCTGCTAGTTATCAGTTCCTTGGGGACAAGTGCATCTTGTATTCTGCTTTATGATATGCGCAGCCTTTAATACCAGCCTCATTATGATACTTTTGAATGCAGGTTCCAGAAGAATGAATGTGTACACTCAGATCCTTGCCCAGGTCACCTCCAATTTGCATCAAGTGCTTGGTCTGCACCCAGGACCCCCTGTGTCTTCCTGTGGATTAGCCTAGCAATGGCTTAGCTGTCATTATTAAAGCAAGCCCTATCTCAAACTGCATAAATATTTTACTTGGAAATTGAAGCTTTGTCTTTTAAAAATGTGATTTTTAAAACCCCTTTCCTGCAGTTATCTGAAAATGGAATTTAAATGGGGCCGCATTTGTTTTTCAATTCTCATTTGGTTAAACTTTTTTAGCTTTGCGGTTGCTATCCTTGAACCCTTCTTCACTTCAGTGAGGAAGAAGTGCGGCCTTGCAGCCCATCTGTGTTTGACTCTCTCACCTCTTTGTTTTGATCTGAAAACCTATCTATCTGCCTAGCCAATGTATACGTATTTTTTTTCCTTAGCAAAAGCAGATCTGGCAAGCCCACATATCAGAGAAATACTTTTACATTCCTTTGCAGCTTAGAGACACCAAGTGCCACTGAGACCTGAAACGTCTGGCTCTCGCACATATGTGTATTTTCACTGGTGTTTGGCTTAGCATGATGGTCAGGCCCTTTGGCCTTTGCGCCTGGCATGCAGTCCTCCTTATGATTTAAATAATGCTCAGGCAGCTTGACTTGTAGAATTTATGATGTCTGAAGACAGTTCTTTTAAAAACACTTTCAATGCCCTTATCTAAACATTTCATTAAATGGCAATTTGAAGTATTTTAGTTGGGTCTTAGTTGAAATAAGAAAAATATTTTAGAAAGTTTTCAAAATATTTCGAAAGGGCACTTAGTGGTGTGCTCATTTTTTCAAATACTTGGGTTACTTTGGGCTTCTTATTAGTAAGATAACAATTTCTCTAAAGCAAAAAGCTTATGTTGTATAATAAGACCTTTTCAAAACTATTTATGTATTTTAGCTTTAGGCTTTTGTACAAGCCTTGGGTGGGCATTTGAAGACACCAAAATATACCTGCAGGGAATGTGGATTAAGTAATAAGTGGTAAGCTTCCAACTGAGGCTTTGTGTTTATCATTATCATCTTGGTACCAAAAATATTCAGACTAGTAATGATTCTGGGCTGCCTGCTGTGGGGGATTGCAGCCTCGGTGTAACATTTAATAAAACATTATCGCTAGACTTCAGTGAGATGATATGGATAAGAATTGCCTTCAGAAGATATCAGAAGAGTAAGCTATTGAGAAAAAAAATGCAAACCCTAGAAGTAAATGAAATAAAAACAGGAGCTATGAAAGTAGAGATAAAATTTTACCCAGACTAATAAAAAACACAATAAATGAAAAGAAAAAAAGCAACAACCTATCCAAAACACAGGCGTTAAATAGATAAAGGGAGTATATAAATGAAAGTCACACATTGCAAGCCAAGCAAGAAATGAATGGGGAAAATATATTAGTAACAGACCAAACCCAAATCCAATGAATGGGGCCTGATGTACTGGTTCAGCAGCATAACAGACTAGGTACTTGGTCCCGTGAGGTTCAGGCTGATGGGACTTTTCACTGCGTGCTTTCTTTCCTCGCATTGGGGCTTCACTGACTGCACTGTACTGCCTTGCTAGCATCAGTCATTTTTATGTGATGCATATTTTTGTGCTTTTTATTTAGATTTTGTACGTGTTAAAAGTTCTGAGTAATTATTACACCGAGGTCTTTGCCCTTTGATTATCCTGAAGTTTGCTCTAGTCACTGATTAATAATTCAAAGTTCTGACCCTAGCTCATAAATCCCCTCGTGAGGAATCATAACTGCCTGAGAAACTACTCTTTTGGGTTGGATATTTCAGCAAGAGGTTGTTCGAGGGCCTCAATTATGTGATGACATTGTTTGGGAATCTTGTGCTTACAATTTAGTGCTTAATATTGTTTTTACAGGAAGACCTCCTTCTCCTAGTTCAATACATCCTCACTTAATTAACCTTTAGTGCTTCAAGTAAGACATTATCTTTACAATTTTTATGCTCTGCTAGCTATACATTATTAGGGTTGTTTCAGCACTAACAATGGTCTAAAGTGCTTACTTAAGAAACACATTAACTCTTATAGGTCATCAAGATATCACTTAGAACATCATTTTTTTTTCTAGTGGACTAAAAGCTGTGCTCTTGACCTTTAAGTCTAAATGTCTACTAGAGACCTAACTGGCTAATGATGTCTCAGTAATGAACAATTATTGAATTAATGTATTATTTCTGTTAATTTCAAAGTTGATCATTAAGTGGAAAGCTCATAGGCCAGACAATAGCTATTTACATTTTGTAAATAGTTTGAACTTCTAAGTCTCATATTTTATAGAATAGAAGCAAATACTTCCCTGTATATTTTTGCTAATTATAAATTATAGTATTCATAAAACAAAAAATAAAACCTTATTGTACCAGTGTAATCAGAAATAGGAATAATCAATTATTTTTTCTGGATCATAGGTATTTAGTAACTTTAGTCTGCATTTGACCTTCACATAGTATCTGATGTTTCTCAAGGGGAGGACCCATCCCCCTTTGGCTTTTTTATACCCTTCATGGCCTTTATGAAAATTTTAGGAATTATTGTTTTAAGAATATCTTTTAAAACAAACTTTTTGGATAAGCATGAGCTGATCCATAGAACACATCACACTCTCTGATGAGTTTCTTGTATAAATTTGAGGAGACAATTTAAGTTTCTAAATATATCTGGCATACATATTACATTTTCCTTGTTTACATAATGAATAAATATTTATTGAGATACTAGTATGTGTATGAGCCTTTCCTAGATGTTTTGAGGGTGTGAAATGAGGAAGACATACATTTGGAGGTTAAAGTACAAGGTAAAATATCAATACTATGAACTGAGTACAAATGAAAATGTTAGTAAAAATAGAAAGACATCATATTAAATAGAAGATACCAGCAGAGACAAAGACGTGTCTTGATAAATTGACACCAAGATGTATTTCAACAGTTTCCAAAGCAGGGCTGGGAAGGGAACATACCAGGAAGAGCAGCTTAAGCAATAAGGATGAGTGGATGGAAGAATAGATGATAGATCATAGCTAATTAAATATAAAGTTAACAACATTCTGATTAGTGTAAATAGTTGTATATTTTATAATTTTATAATGACCACATCATTCATGGAATGATTTCTAAAATATTTATATACAACTTGCTCAAAGACCTAACACTATGATTTGAACTCAGGTTTAAAAGGCTCAGAAATAAAACATGATTCTTCTTCACTATTGGACTTTAACTTCTCTTTAACACTATTTTATCATATCATGTATTAGTCTCCTAAATAAAAATATGGAAACAAAATAGGCTCAAGTGATGTTGTTGTCTTTTTAAATGACAGCATTCACTCCTTTTCTTTCTTTTCCTCTCCATCCCTCTCTTTCTTCCTTCCTTCTTTCCTTGCTTCCTTCCTTCTTCCTCACCTTTTGTTAAGCACCTATTAGGTGTTAGGAACTGTATGAATGTAGGAAGAAAAGGACCTCAGAAAGGAAACATTGGAATGATCTGTAGTTTGTCTCCAAGCACAGAAGCTTATAAGGGAAAATTAAAACCACACACACATGCACACATATATCACTTTAGTTTTCTTTATCATTCTTTTGCATATCTTAGCTAATCTTAGGCTTATCCCTTCCTGGTTTGGTTTTATGTCTCTTTATTGTGTAATATTCTTCTTGTACTAATGCAGCATACATTTTATAAAAAATAAGTTCATCCCATACATTTTCTTGGTTTTATACCTCCTACTTCAGCCACCAGTAATCTATTCTAAAATTTATTCAGAAATAAGCTAAGTTTAGCTGTTCCCTCATATTGTTTTATTCACCTCCTGAGAAATAAAAATTTCAACCAAGTACATAAAAAATATATGGACATGCTCTACTTTTTGGGAATTAGCTTTTTTAGATTGCTTCTTTGGAGAACACACTCTGAGAGGGAGAATTGCACGTTCAAGGTTTATTGGGGAGGACTCTCTGGTGACACCCTTTTAAGCAAGTAAGAAAAGTAGAACTGTCTCGCTCTGTAATTTGATGGCAACTAAGACCCTGACAATAATCCAGAGGAAACTCTGGAGCTTTGATGACCTTAAAAATTGCCCTGAATTTAGGCAAAAGGATCTTTGCACCCCTCTGGGGACACTAGCTGCTGCAGGGCAGGGCAGGGCTCACAGCCGTGGACCAGGACGACTCCTGACTGCAGAGGCGATTCCCAGGGAGGGCCCAGCTGTGAGCCAGCAGCAGGGACCTTGCTTGCAGCTGGAAGATGGGTACAAAGAGGGGATGTGTGCAGAGCCTTCCTGTATGTACTTCATCCTTTAAGTAGGTCTCCTAAGAGTTTAACTCACACGCACAGACATGCATACACACACAACATCCGCATTAAGACAAAGACTAAAGTTTGTTTTTTCAATTGATTTTACATTTGTTATCTCATTAGCCAAGCCCTGAAATGCAAAAATCTCCATGGGCTTTCTAACTTACCAAAATTTATGTATTCAAATATGAATGTTTCAGAAGCACTTTACTTACTGTTTTTATGCACAGTATCTTTTTACTATTGTTATGGAGTAAATTTCTGTGTCTCCCTCAAATCTGGATGTGGAAACTCTACCCTCCAATGTGATGGTGTTGGGAGTCAGGGCCTTCGAAAGGTAATAAGAACTAGATAAGGTCACGAGACTGAAGTCCTCATGAATGGGATTAGTGCCTTTAGAAGAGTAAGTAGCAAGAGAACACGCCAGCTCTCAACTCCCCCATATGATGGCACAGTGAGAAGTCAGCCATCTGCAACCTGGAAGAGGACTCTGAGCAGAAACTGACCACAGTGGCACTGTGGTCCCAGACTCCAGCCCCCAGTACTGTGACAGGTAAATTTCTATTGTTGACAAGCCACCTAGTCAATGGCAATTCCTGAACCAAGAAAATCCTGCAGAATATTCTACATTTCCATGATTGAAGCATTACTTCTATATTTGTTGTTTTTAAGTAATATTTTATTTTTCCCTATAAATGAGTATCAGCTAGTTCCTTCATATGGATGACAACACACATATATTATCACATTTAACAAGTAGTGGTAAACAGTTAGTTTAGTTCACCTTTAGTTAATCAGCATTACTGGGGGTTGGGGGGGTCACCTAAGGCCCTTGGCTAGAAGCCAAAAGATGGGCTTTAATACCATCATTTATTGTTTTAAGTATTTGATGGAAGGCACTAACATTTTAGAGCATTATTTCCTAACTTAAAAAATTACAAAATATAAGATAAAGAAAAAGAAACTCACTGGGAATTACATTCCTAACCCTTTGGTGGGTGGTAAGCCCTGACAGGTGAGAAGGTAAGAGGAGGTGGGGGGCAGTGGCAACCCAGAGGGTCTGCCACATGGGGTGAGAGCAGGTGCTAGAAAACATAGAACAGGCAACAAGCATCACACCTGCAAGGGAATTTTCCATGGAGAGGTGGAGATGACTAGCTTGAGAAGGGCGGGGTGAAATGTGAGGGCAGCCTCCAGCGGAGGTCTCAGGCTGAGCAAGGGAGAGCTGGGCAATGATGGGAAAGATAGCCACCCAGTACAGCCAGTCACAGACTGGTGTGTGGATCAGCCAAAATCTGCAGGAGCCTCCTCAGCCTGTGGAGAAGTTCTGAAAGCCCCTGAAGGAATTTAAGCAGGGTGCGTGAGCCATGATCAGATGATTTATTTCCTCTCTCTAGAAAGCAGTGTTTTGTATTGCTGTGATCGTCAGCTGGTTGTTTTCACAATGAGGAGCGGTTAAGAAGGGAAAGAAGCATGCCAGGTGGCAAGTGGTTCTGGCATGGACCAGGGTTGATAAACCACGGCCCATGAGTCCAGTCTAGGCCTCTGCCTGTTTTGTGTGGCCGTGAATCTAGGGATAGTTTTTACATGTTTAGAATGGAAGGAGAATCCAAATAGTAATCACCTCTCGCGATGTAAAAATTCTGTGAATTTCAAATTTCAGTGTTGGTAGATACGGTTTTGCTGGAACACGGCCATTCATGCCTGTTTGCCTCCCTACCACCTGGGACTGCTTTCACCCTACAGGCAGAGCCGAGGGGTTGTGGGAGAGATCCATCCCACAGCCTGCAAAGCCTCCAAGAGTTACCTACTGCCTGGCTCTTCACAGAAAACATTTGACGTAAGTGAAGAATTTTCCAGGTATTGCCAAGTTTTACAACATAACCCCCCCTGGACGAAAGGTAGAAACACCTACTTCTGTGCTAACAAGGTCTGCTTCTAGGTTCAAAAGTGTGTTTCTTTATGGAAATACTGAGGTACATAGAATATACAGTTTCTGTTCTTACATTCCGGTGGGAGAGGCAAATGTTTAACAACCATCTACATCAAAAACACATATATTTTTAGAGAGTGGTAATAGAAGTAGAGGGTGCTCTGATTTCGCAGTGTCTTCTAAGCAAGGCAAGCCTCCCTGAGGACGTAACACTTATGTTAAAGGGTAGGCAACCCTGGGAGGCAGAGAGAACAACGAGTGTGAGCAGGAACGAAATGAGTATGAGGGGCGTTCAAGTAGCTTCGAGGAGGTCTGTGTGGCTAAAGCAGATTAACCAGAAAGGGTAGGTTGGGGCTGGATCAGGCAACACTTTGCAGGACGAATGGTAAAAATGTGAATACAATAGAAAGCTTTGGAAAGGTTTTGAAAAACATGATTAGATACACTTTTTAAAGAACTCCATCCTGAAGAGTAGACAGATATGGCAACGTTAGAGGGGGTGGGGGAGGTGGGCGATGGGGAGTACTAGCGGAGTTTGGGCTGCGAAGGAAGGATCCGAACGTGAAAGGGGGTGGAGCCAGGGAGTGGACGGACGCCCTGGAGTGAGGGCTCTGGGCACAGGAGGAGAGGGCTTACCGGAGCCTGCTATTGGGTGCTGTTTCCTCTTAGCCACTAGAGGGAAGAAGGAGAGAAGGATTGCAGGAGTGCAAGTTTTCAACTGTGAAGCACATCCCCCTTTATTCGATGCTGCTTTAAAAACTTTCTTTGGCTTCGTTATAATCAGATGAAAGGTGTAAAGAGGTCAGTAAGCAGCCTATTTCTTAATCATGATATTGTCTTATCATAGGGTGTCTTCACCTTAGTTATTTTATGTTTTTTTCTCACCCTTTTTCTTTCTCCTGTGTTAGACTGATTCTTGCTTCAGGCACACAGAACAATCCGTTCACACAGAGGAACTCTCTGGCAATATTTTCAACCCTGTTATGACTCTCTGTCCTTGTTTTCCCCTCTCAGATCTTTTTTCCCCATTTCCCTACTTCCCCGAGAGCATAGGTGGCAAACACAAGGCCCGCGGGCCGAATACAGCCCTCCACCTTTTTTTAGTCGGCCCGGCAACTTGTTTCTGCCCAGCGGCAGCACTGAGCTCCTTGCCCCTAGTTAATGAGTAGTTCCATCATTTATTATGTCCTAAAATTGCATTCGGCCCTTTGAAGGCAACCAGGAGGCTGATGTGGCCCCCAGTGAAAATGAGTTTGACACCCCTGCATAGGACTGCCCCTTACATTTTGCTTTATTTTCTCTATGTTTCTCCATCTCTTTCCTGGTCACTCACCGCTCCTCTAATTTCTATTATTCCCCTATCATCTCTGTCTCCATCTTTTATTATATTTGCTGCATCCTCTTTTCCTATTCTACTGACAATTCTAGCTATGAGTTACTAGAATTTAAAAAAGAAACAGTTGTGTATGATAGATACGCATATATATGAAACCTATATATGTATGTAGTGCTTATATATGTGCTATATGTACTGCCTATATCATATACATATTTTATATATATCATATATCATTTCTTGAATTCTAGGTAGAATTTTGATAACCCCCACTTTAATAAAAATCTTTTTATATTTTCCTATTTTGGGCTTTTCATCACTTCTGTGTATTCTCCTCCCAAGAAATTCAAAGGGTTCTGGATTTCTCATTTCCATTTTAATAATGCTTTAATAAACTGTTTTTCAATTGTTTGTTTATATTGTTTGTGTTTTACATCTGTGATTAATTACAACTTTCCTGAGGGTGAGGGTGGAGGGAAACCTTATGCTGATTTTTATGTTTTATAGAAAAGTTTTTCAAATATACTTAAATGAGCCAAGTGGCATGTTTTTTTCAAGTAATGATGGGTAAGGGTTAGTTACTTTCCTACTGGGGTTATTATGTCATCCCTTATTTGTCTCTGAAATTTGTACTGAGAACTCCCACTTCCCTCGAACATAAGGAGCATCTGGGGTTAGAGGTGAACATTCTATAAGGGAACCAGGTGCACCAGAAAAGCCGGTGTTTACTTTGTAGCCAAGGTCAGATGCAAAAGTGGCAATGTTACCAGCTGTAGCAAGTTTTTTGTGACCTTGAAGGATTAGCTTATTGTTCGTTGAGCTTCTTGCTTCTCTGTTCCTATTTATTTTTGAGTATGGTTTTACAATATTATCATATTTCTGTCACACATCCCATTTCCTTAATCCATCTCTCCTGAGATTCTGATTCTATTTTCAACCCAAGTCTAACAACCTGATTCTCACTGCTTATCCCTCACCTCTGGGCTCCCAGACCTTAGACTGGGCCCTGTTTTCATACCATCCCATCCTAGGGACCAGTGCCCTAGAACGTTCCATGAACACTAGCTTTATGAATATGAAAATGCAGCTGACACATCCATTCCTGAGCGGGCAGTAGCTGGAGAGTACAACTGTAGTCCAACTGACCACTCAAATTTTAATGGCTCCAGCTTGCCACATAATTGGCTCCAGTATGTCCAGCCTTCTCTGGTGCCACTCTAACATGCAGCTTCCTGCTGTCCCAACTATGATGACACATGCTCATGAATCCATCATAGTCTCTTACCACTGAGGCTGAGCCCTCCACCCTCATCAGTGACACAGAGGAGCCATTCCAAGAGCACACTGCGTCCTGTTGCTGCTGCAGGCATCGCGTCTGTGTGAGCCGGCGTCCCGCCGACGGCAGCAGACCTGCAGCCACGTGGCTCGGCTGCTTGGCATTACTCTTGCAGTGTTCGAAGGAAATGTCCCTCCTGTGGAAGGATCAGGGACGTAAGCGCAAGAGAGAGTTCCTCTGCAAAGCTGTTGAAGTTCTAAGGCATTACAACATTTACTACCGCAACTCTTCCATTAATATAATTAGCACATTCTCCCCAGCAGAAGACATGCATTTCCGAGGTTGGTGGGTCTAGACAATCTTGGATGTTGGTTCTGTGATGGCTTTCACACACATCAGCTTGGATGAACTGTAGTCCCGAGAACTCTATTTTTAGCATGTTTCCAAAGTGAGAAAATGACTTTTTCTTTCCATAGATTCGACATCCAAGTGGATAGTAGATGTTTGTGCAGAAAATTCATAAACAGCTGCTTTGAAGAAACTGAGGAATCTGGTTAAATGGTTAGAAGGTTAAATGTGTTTTTCACGTGTCCAATGGCACTTTAAAGAGTGAATCTGAATGGAGTTTGCCACTTGACAATAGCTGGCCTTTGTCATTTTCTTGAATTCCACTGAATCTCCACCAGAATGAGTTGTAAGTCATTACTGTTAACCCAAACTGTGCCAAAGTCAATGCCATCAAGGTGTATTAAAATCATTCACTTGTTTTTATGTAACCCTGATTTCATCAAAATAAATCTCATGACCTATTCAATTAATATCTTCATTACCATCCTCAGAAGTGAAGAGTTAAACTCACTAGAGAGCGGTAATGGTAACATGTCCTGAGAGAGAGTCATTTCGCCCCAGCTGTCCATTTTATTCTAAGTGCTAAATGTGTTAATATACATAGACTACCATTTACATAGCAAGTGACTATGCAAGATGAATTATTTATTGTGTGACAGTTACCTAATACCCAGTGTACGATCAGATGCAAAGCCATTTCTTATTTGACCCACATGTAGATTTGCATTACAGAACTCACTGCATTCGTGTATGTCATATTGGCATTATGTGCCGCTCTCTCTCTGAGAAGCTGCAGGTAACCTCCGCTTTGATCTAATTGCTGCTCCCCTTGTGTAGCAAGGCAGCCAGCTTCGGGAAGGGAAGAATTGCGGGGACCCCAGCCAGGCGGCATGCGAAAAGCCTCTCCTTTGATGCAGAGAGTAAGGTGAGAGAGAAAGACAAGCCCAAATTTAATTAAAATGTTATGAGAGCTGGAAACCGGCACATGAGACAAAGTAAAGGGGAGCCGGGCTTGTGCCTCCTGAAGAGTGGATGTTGCCAGGGATCACCGAGGTAATAAAACTCAAGCTGCTTGCCCCAGGCAGCTGGTGACCCATCCTCTGCAGAGAGCCACGTGTTTACATTCAGAGGGAACTGGGAGGAAGTCTTCTTGAATAAGAAATGGCCTCATTTTCAATTTATTCTTTAGTCTCTGGAATGTAATTTAATTCATCTTTGTGGTTTTCATGTGGCTTTGCAGACTCTTCGTCTCTGGATTATCTTTGCAACCTCTAATAATATGGTTCGTCAGGGAGGTTGGTGCCTCTGAACATGACGGTGTTAAGACTGGTTCCCTGGCAGGGCAGCCAAGCAAGCTAATTACCCAGCCGGTTGGGGAACCCGAGCAGTAGGAACTCAAAATCTCTGGTATTGAAATGAATAATGGGGAGCCTTTATAGCCCCAAACTTTAGATATCCCCCCCATCAGATTCTTAGTCAGTCGCTCGGGGCTCTGCCAGATGGGTGGCCTCAAGATTTGCTTTGCTCGTGTGATTTTTTTGTTACTTCCTAATTCCACCTGGACTGCAAATACTGCACAAAAATCCTTTCACATTATTGGTATTTTGGTCTTTCTATTTCCTATCTTACCTGGAAACAGGCAATACAGTGGAGTGATAAAATGAAAACAACAATGGAAAAGGTAATGGAATGGCACTGAACCCTCAAAGAGATTTTCTTTGAATTCCACACAAAGTTTGAGGTGCCTACGAATTTTACCTAAGTCAATCCAGGTGTGCCTGACCCTCCATAAAATCTTAGATCTGCTTCTTCTGGAGGAGAGGCTTATTGGACATGAGATCTGTTATCCCTAAGATTACAAAGCTTTGTCTATCTGCCTCATTTGATACCCCAGCACCTGCCCTAGAAATAGTTTTCCTCAGTAAATGACACATTCGGACTTAAAGATTTCTGTAATCAAGTCCCTTACTGCACAAAGCATGTGCCAGCACCATCTCATTGTTTCTTAAACGCCCCACCTCAGACCGATTGAATCAGAATCTGAAGTTCAACAAGATCCTCAGTTGCTTTGTGAGCATAGCAGAGTGTAGAACCCTCATCCAGCCCACTGACCTACATTTTTTGTACACTGGATCTTTTCTTTAAATGACTTAGGTGAGGCTTAGACAGGTGAGAGTGCTGGGCTGGTATGGATGCTGAGTGCTTGCAAGCTGTCTATTCTCCTGTCCCTGCTGCAGGTCTGTGTTACCTCGGGGTTCCATGGCACACAGCACAAAAAGTGCTAAGTTAATCCCTCCACTTATTGTGCACTAAGACAATAGTGCACAACTGTAAGAGGTTGTAAGAGGGGTTGTAAGAGGTTACTTGAGGTCACAGAGCTTGTTAGTGCTGATGCTGTCTCTAGAAGCCAGGTGGTCAAACTCATGGTTCTGTTCTCTTTTCATACTGGCTGGTTCTGACACCCAGAATTTCCAATGAGTCTTTGAACAAAAAAAAGAAGCTCTGCCTGAAGCTGAGGTTATTACCCAGGTTTTGCCACTCCCTGGACATTGAGAGGCGTTTAAACACCTGTCTTTGTTGAAGAGTAAATTAGCGCATTATGTGTTTATAGCTCTGGTAATTGCACTTTATGCATACAGTTGTATGCATGTAAGTATACAAATAGAACAAATCTGAGGTTGCATGAACACTCAGTTTTGATTACAAATGTTTACTTAAAAGATAGCTCCAATTCAATGCTATGAAATCAATGCCAAGCTACTCAAGGGTTCATATCCCAGCTTTCTATTCTCTGGGCCTGAGAGACAAAAAGTTTTGGGTGGTGTTAAGAACTGAATATTTGTGTTCTCCCAAAATTCTTATGTTGAAGTCCTAATAAATAGAAATTTTAATACCTAACACAATGTGTAGGTGTCTGGAGAAGGGGCCTTTGGGAGGTACTGTTAGGTGAGGTCATGAGGTAGGACCCTCATGCAAGGATTGATGCCCTCACTAAAATAAATGTTAGAGAACTTGCTCCCCTTCTCTCCACACACAAACACTAAGAACAGATCCAGTGAGCAGAGAGATGGCAGTTGCTTACTAGCCCAGAGAAGGAGGAGGAGGGCTTCGAATGAGAACTATCTTGCTGCATCTTGCTCTGGACTCCCACAGGGAAATTTTTGTTATTCAAGCCACCCAATCCATGGTATTTTGTTATGGCATCCTGAGCAGACTAATACAGAAGGCATGTCTTCCATATCTTCCATACCAAGTTTTAAGTGAAATCTGGACATGCTTGTGAAAAGTGAATAATGATGTTAGCTCTCATTCATTGAGTGCTTACTATTTGCTAGACACTGCCAAGCACTATGCTTGACATTTTATATACATTCCCTATTTTATCTTTCCACTAATAGTTTAAGATAAATATTACCCAGGTATTACATACTGCTTTCTTTAAAGAAAAAAGCCTATCTCAGGCTTTCTTAGTATCTCCAGATGTTACACAGTGGTTGGCATGTAATAGGCTCTCAAGGGGTCTTATTGTATGTACTGAAGGTTATGAGATTTGCCCAAGGTCATCATTTACAAAATTTCAGATGCAGAACTATCTCCTGAAGCTCGTTGTGGTACATTGTGAGAAATGGCCACAAACCCATCCCATCACTCTAAGTATATTCCTTAGAAAAGCGACTTTTTAGTTTCTGCCGTCTAGCGGGAAAGACCATCTTGCCCCTCTTTTGAATTCAGGCTGTCCTTGAGATAGACTTTGATCAGCAGAATGTAGCAGAAGTGACAATTGCACCTTATCCTGAGGCTGCCATGTACAGGACCCTGGGCCAACGGGTACACGCAAGGCTGCAGTGCCCTGTGCACAGCAGCAGCAGCCACCAGCTGTGGAACGAGGTCACTTGAGCTGGCAGCCCACCGGGCTGAGTGCTGCCCATGAGTGAGCTGAGGCGAGACCAGCAGAAAAATTTCCCACTGACCAATGAGCCAAAACTGATGACTCATGTGACCATGAAATAATACATGATTATTGTTTAAGCCATATTTACTGTGGAATATAAAACCGATATCTCCATGTTCCTTCTACCACCTATTCCTGCTGTTGCTGATGGTGATGAAAAAGGATGATAATCATATTATATGATGTTGCCGACAATTATGTGCAAAACAATAAGAAAATTACAGGCATTGTTTTGTTTAATCAGTTCAACCATTCTATGAGCCAGTACTAAATTATCTCTGGAATATTGGTGAGAAAACTAAATTAAGTAACTTCCCAAGGTCACACAGTCAGTAAATCAACACTGTCAACCACTAAATTATAGAATTTAAAGAAAGAGCTTTGGTGCAATGTGTTATATGGAAGGAGGTGGAGGGAGCTACAGTGATATATTTATGGAGCTAATGGTTAGAAGAGGGTAGTAAGCAAAGGGTTGGCCCCCCAAAGTTGTCCATGATCCAACCCCCCAAACCTGGGACTCTGTTACATGGAAAAGGAGAATTAAGGTTACAGATGAAATTACGGTTGTCGTATTAGTTTCCTGCAGCTGCTGTAACCAGGTGCCATAAACTTGGTGGCCTAGAACAACTTAGAAACTTATCATCTCACAGATCCAGAGGCCAGAACTCTGAAATCAGTTTTATTCGGCTGAAAGAGAGAATCTGTTCCTTGCCTCTTCTAACTTCTGGTGGCTGCTAGTATTCCTTGGCCTGTGCTGCATCCCTGGAATCTCTGCCTCCGTGGTCTTGGTGGCCTCCACTTTTGTACTTGTAATCTCGTTCTGCCTCCCTTGTTTAGGGATGGTTGTGATGCATTTGGAGGCACCTTGAAAATCTAGGATAATCTGCCCATTTCAAGACCTTTAATTATATCAGCACAGTTCTTTTTGCCACAGAAAGTAACATTGACAGGTTCTGAGGATTAGAACAAATCTTTTTAAGGGCTGTTAGTCTACCTACCACAGTTGCTGCGAGATGAATTGAGATGGGAAGAGTATCCTGGATGACGCAGGTGAGTCCAGTATAACCACAAGAAGGAAAGAGGTAGTGAGACAGGTGAAGGGGGATGTGACTCCGGGATGAAAGGCACAGAGAGATTGAACATTACTGGCTTTGATGACAGAGGCGAGGAAATGGGCTCCCCTCATACCTGCCACACACTGATTCTAGCCCGGTGCAACCTCTGCTGGGCTTCTAACCCATCCAAAAATGAGACAGTAAATGTGTGCTGTGTTAAATCACTAAATTTGTGTAATTTGTTCAAAGAAGAAAAAGGCTCTATTTTGAATCTAACCTTCGTTGAATATTTGTTTTCCACTAGTTACTAGGCTAATTTATTTATACATATTATTATTTCATATAGTTTTCAGGGAAACGAACAACAATCCTCTTGAAGTATTATCTCTGTTTAATAGTCATGGATACTCACCTGCTGAAAGACACCCGACTCTATAGTAGCAGAGGCAGGATGGAACACATGTGGTCTCACCTCTGAGGCCTCATCTTCTTTCCTTTTTATTAAGTTTATTGGGATGACGCAGGTGAACAAAATTATATAGGCTTCAGGTACACAATCCTACACAGGGTGGTATATTGTGTGATTACCACCCCAAGTCAAAGATCCTTCCGTCACCATTTACCCCCCGTCCCCCTCCCTCTTCCGTCTCCCCCTCGGCCCCCTCCTCAGCAGTCACCACACTGTCGTTCCTGTCCATGAGTTTTTCCTTCTTTTTGTTGCTCAGTGTCTCCACCTTCGGTGCCCAGCCCCCAACCCCTGCCCCCGACCGCTGTCAATCTGCTCTCCGAGTCGGTCTCTGTTTTGCTCGTTAATTCATTTTGTTCATGAGACTCCACATATGAGTGAAAGCATGTGGTAGTTATCTTTGTCCGACTGTGAGCCCTTGTTTTTTACACCCCATTGGTCATCAGATATAAATGATAGATAGACAGCTGATAGCTGATAGATGGTGATAGATAGATAGATAGATAGATAGATAGATAGATAGATAGATGATAGATAGATCTTCAGGTGTGATTTGGGAGTGCTCACTGACCATGTTCTTCTCAATCAGGGATGAAAGGAAGCCTGAATGAAGACACCCCTGTTCATGGATGAGGTCCTGGTATAGCTGGAAACTGGAGCACATGGTATATATTCTATACATTTCTTGTAATATTTGAATTAAAGGTGATCTAATTTGTTTCTTTCTATATTTTCTTCTTTTTGTCAATAGCACTGAAGAAAAAATAGTCGAATGAAAAAAAGAAACAAAAAGGCTAGATGTGAAGGAAAGGTTATATTTCAGCTCTTATTAACTCAAATTAACTTTTGCTCCTTTAAAAAATGTTGTAACTATTCTTTAGAGATAAATTCAGGCATCCAGAATTTTCTATATTCTAATCCTGGCTTTTTTATCAATGCATAGCTGATTCCATCAAATGCCAATATGCCTACAGAAATACACTCTGAAAAATTAATTTAACTTTAAAGTGAAGTGCCGCTTATTTGTCATTTTGGTTACAGATCTGCTTGCATTATTCTGCACCATGACTTGAGTTCTGTCCAATCACTTTTTAATTATGAGGCTGTGCTTGGTCATTTGTTTCCTTTGATATAAGCTTTTCTGACCCAGGCTCTGGGCGTCATATTTCGGAGCTCTGGCTTCAAGACAAAGAACCCCTGAAGCCTGATGTTGGTTGGACACTGATTGCAATTATTTTGTGTGCAAATTGCTCTATGCTTCCACTTTGATTCTCCCTTTCACAAACTGAGGGTGTAATCACCTCCTCTCTTACCTCACAAGGCTCCTATGGGAGACATTAAACAGCTTTGAATATGAAAATCACGATATACCTGTGAAGGAGCGTTAGGTGCTTTTCACTTTCCACCCAGTTCCCAGATAATATCGGGTGCCATGTTCCCCAGGGAAGCCAGTTACGACTTAGCAATCTGTGGCTGGGTCTGTGGATTCCTTCGCTGCTTCCGAGAAGCCCTGCGGTAGACGGCAAGCATCAACCCATTCCCTCCCATGTAACTTCTTTTTCATGGCTGTTTGCAAGTGAGATCCTAGCAGAATTCCTGAGCCTCCCTGTTAAACTTTTCCTTTCACTTAATCTACTTGAAAAGAACCTTCTGCAGACATGTGTCCACATTGCCAGAGGAGCACTGGGAAAATGCACTTCTGCTTATCTGGCCTGCGTGGGGAAAAGAAGGCAAGTCATTTCAGTGCAGTCTGAGTTTCGATGGAGTGTGGATATTTTCAGGATTAAAGTAAACTGGTGCTGTAATTACAGTACTTAAGACACGTGCCAACTGAGCGCCATTTTTACTTTTTCTGCTGTGGTGGTTAAGGACATCATCAGACTTGACAGGTCCTCTCCTGATGCAAATGGCCTATTTAGTTCACAGCAAAATGACAGCGAAGCATTTTGTGTACCTGGATCTTTTCCTCTCTGTCTGCATACGGGGATGAGGATGAGAGACTCTGAGTATGAATGAGCGAGGATTTATGTGTTTTCTCAGATTCTGAAGCCCATTCCAGGTCAGTTGGCTTAGGCCTCCTCTAAATACCTCATGTACCTCTGTGCTTGCCCTCATCTACTCTGCCTGTTTTGACATGGTCATTATCATTTTCAGGAGAGATTACTTCAGGCACATTTCTCTTAAGTTACCAAAGGGCTGAGATCATGTGTGGACTCAGTAGGCCCTTGGGGTGAGAAAGGACAGACCTCAGTTTAGAGAAGAGGGAGTTGAGACCTACAGCTATTCTGTAATACACTGCAAGTCACATATCCAGTCCACGTCTATGACCAGAGCTTGGGTGTCCTGACTTCCATTCCAGGGCTCTTTCCATTGCACACCCAGGAATAACTATTGCACCTCGATCTCATGTGGACACAGCTTCAACATTTTGCCTTTAGGGATGTGAAGGCCAAAGCTCCCCTTCTCCCTCTGCTTCTGTGCAAATACAAATCAGGACCATTTGTACATTTTCCCTTTGGCTGTGGGTGGTGCTGGTGTCTCCTGAGAAACACAGAAGGGGCTAGCCTGAGGTTTCTAAGCTAAATGTGATATTCAGTCTAAATCATTCACTTTCCATTATAACCCACGTTTCCCATTCTGGGGCAGCCTGGAGCTAGAACAAGGTCATAATAGTTATAAAACTGTGTCCATCTAACTCTGGCCTGGCTCCCTTTTGGGATTTCTAGCCCCCTCAAAATTTTCCCAAGTACCTTCAGGGGTTCTCAGAGGTGGTTTCCCAAGGAAAACTAGTTTTTAGGTTTCATGGTTCTTAAGTCTCAATGATTATCATAATCTCCCAGGAGTTATATAAAAATCAGCTTTTGGAGCACAAGTCTTAGAAATTTTGAATTACCGGTTTTGGGATTATGCCCAGAAATATGTATCTTTTTGATGACCATCCAAATCTGTGAGCCCCTGCCCTATTTCCACAGATCATTCTTTCAATATGTATTTTTTAACTTGCTCTATCCCAAGCATGGTTTTTGGCCCTGGAGCTAAGCAGTGAAGAAAACAAAGTTCTGGTTCCTGGAGGAAACCAGTTCTGGTTTCACTCCCCTGGGGGAAACAGACAACACACAAATAAACAAATGCCTATGTAGGGAGCCAGCGGGTGACAGGTAGGACGGAGAAAAGCTAGGGAATGTCAGTGTGGGAGCAGGGCTGCTTTTTTTATACAGG
The DNA here is from genome assembly GCF_021234435.1 of Artibeus jamaicensis. Taxonomy (NCBI): domain Eukaryota; kingdom Metazoa; phylum Chordata; class Mammalia; order Chiroptera; family Phyllostomidae; genus Artibeus; species Artibeus jamaicensis. The sequence goes on along the minus strand of NW_026521812.1, from coordinate 36,752,672 downwards.
GTGCTCAAGGAAGGTCATTTCCTTCGTGGGATGTTTGAGCAGCAATTGAGGAACATGGAGGGAAAAAAGACAAGTAAATAGTTTTTGAAAGGCCATTCCAAACAGAATATCCAGTTAGGCCAAAGGATCTTGAGCTGGGGGTGAGCGTGCTGTGTTTCAGGATCAGCAAGGAGCTCAATGTGCCTGGAGGGGAGTGTATGAGCAACAGAGAGGAGGGTAGCAGGGTCTGCAGGGAGCTACGGCCTTAGCACGTGGGGCATGGTGACTGTGCAGACTTGTGCTTTTTCCTGAATATAGGGTGACTGTTGGAGGATTTTCATCCATAAGTAAAGAGGGTGTGAAACAGGTTTTAGATGTATCACTCAGGCTGTTACATAGAGAATCACATCAAGATAGCAGAGTGAGAAGCCAGAAGACTCCTGAGGAAGCTAATGCAGTCCAGGGAGGTCATGATGGAGTTTTAGACCAAGTGGTAGTGATGGACATAGAGTTGAAATGGGATGTATTTTGAGGATAAAATTTTTATCCTCAAAAAACTGCTGATGGATTGGATATGGGGTGTGACAAGAAGAAAAATCAAGGGTGACTCTAAAATTGTTTTTTTTAATTTATTTTTTTATTGATTATGCCATTACAGTTGTATTTCCCTCCTTCATTCCCCTCCACCCTACCTCCCTGTCGCCACCATTACCTCCCCATGTGTCTCAAATTCTTTAGATTCTATATTTCCCATACTATTCTTGCCCCCCCATCTATTTTCTATCTACTGTCTATGCTACTTATTTTCTGTACCTTCTCCCCCTTAACCTCCTCCCACTCCCCTGTTGCTAACCCTCCTTGAGATCTTCATTTCTATGTTTCCACTCCTGATCTAGATGTCCTTTTAGTTTGCTTTTGTTGTAGGTGTGGTTCTTAATAACTGTGAGTTTGCTGTCCTGTCACTGTTCATGTTTTTTTAACTTCTTTTTCTTAGATAAGTCCCTTTAACATTTCATATAATAAGGGCTTGGTGATGATGAACTCCTTGAATTTGATCTTATCTGAGAAGCACTTTATCTGTCCTTCCATTCTAAATGAAAGTTTTGCTGGATAGAGCAATCTTGGTTGTAGGTCTTTGGATTTCATGACTTGGAATACCTCTTCCAGCCCCTTCTTGATTGTAAGGTCTCTTTTGAGAAATCTGCTGACAGTCTGATGGGGACTCCTTTGTAGGTGACTGTCCCCTTATCTCTTGCTGCTTCTAGGATTCTCTCCTTCATTTTAACCTTGGCTAATGTAATGACGATGTGCCTTGGTGTGTTTCTTCTTGGATCCAACTTCTTTGGGACTCTCTGAGCTTCCTGGATTTCCTGGAAGTCTATTTCCTTTGCCAGATTGGGGAAATTCTCCTTTATTATTTGTTCAAATAAGTTTTCCACTGGTGGCTGTTCCTTTCCCCCTTCTGGTACCCCTATAATTTGGATGTTGGAGCGTTTAAAGATGTACTGGAAGTTCCTAAGACTCTCCTCATTTTTTTGAATTCTTGCTTCTTCACTCTTTTCTGTTTGGCTATTATTTGCTTTCTTCTGGTCCACTCCATTGATTTGAGTCCCAGTTTCCTTTTCATCACTATTGGTTTCCTGTGCATTTTCATTCATTTCAATTAGTTTCGCCTTCATATGTTTCTCTAATTTGTGGCTATAATCAACCAGTTCTGTGAGCATCCTGATCACCAGTGTTTTAAACTGTGCATCTGAGAGTTTTACTATTTCTTCATCACTTAGATTTATAGGCTCTGGGGCTTTGAGATCTTGAGCCATTTTTGGTCTGTTTGCACCCATTAAGTACGAGGAGCGGAGACTTGGACCCCCAGGTCGCTGGGTTGTGATGCTGTGTGTGGGGGCGTGGTCAGAGCAGAGAAATGGCAGCCCCCTCTGCTGTTTTGTACTGCTGGGTGAGGAGCAGAGCCTTAAGTGGTTCACCAGGGTAGGGCTACTTAGGGCACTGGGTTATGACGCTGTATGTGGAGGCGGGGTCAGAGCAGGGAAATGGTGCCACTTAGTGCTGTTGCTGGCTACTGGGGCCTTCTGACTCCCGTCCAATCGCCCACTCCCTCCCTTGTCTATCCATGCACGAATGCGCGACCACAGTCAACCTGCAGCCCCGCTCCCTCGCTGTTTCCCCGCGGTCGCTCGCTGAGTTGCCCACCAGGTCCAACCCCAAGCCTGGGTCCCACGTGCCTGATTTCCTCTGACTGAGTTTTTCTGTGCAACTCTGCTCTGCCAGCTGCTGGTTTCGCCCCTCTTACCGGTCAGGCTGAAGAATTTGTTGTTATCAGACTTCTGAAAAGTTCAATTTTCTGTGTTCTGGCTGTGTTTTCTGTTGCTAATATTGAATTGTCTCTAAACTTGGTTGTGTGAGAAGCACGGCGTCTCCACCTATGCCTCCATCTTGGTGGAAGTCTCTAAAATTGTTTGAGTGGACAATTTGAAGAACAGAGTTACATTTTGAAGAAGAAAATGAGTGTAGAAGGAGGAAATTTGAAGGGAAGCACTAAAATCTGAATTTAGACAAGGTAAGTTTGAAATACCTATTAAATATCCAGATGGAACCATCAAACAACTATTTGGATATGCAAATTAAGGGAGCTCAGACAGTGTCTAGACTGGATGTACAAACTTGGATGTCACTGGGGTATGGCATGTCACTGGGGTATGTCACTTGAGGGCCATAAACCAAATGTTATCATCTATGGAATGAATATGGCTGGAAAAGAGAAGAGCTCTAAAGATGGAAGTCCTCTTGACATCAATATTTAGAGGTGGGAGAGAAGAGGAAGACCAGTGAAGAAGACCGAGAAGAGGCAGCCAGAGAGTATCCACCATTTCCTTCTCCCCAGCTCTGTCTCATTGAACAGCATGTTCTGACACTGATGAGTCCCAAAACAGACTCCTTGACACAATGTCAAAGGTGTCCATGTTTGTGCAGGAAGGACTGGGGCACTTCCAAGGCTGATATGCTGCACTATTTCACCAGCTCTGTGCCAGCACCAAGCTATCCATGCTTCAGCTCCTTGATGCCCAGCAAGCATTTGAGAACCTCTCTTTTTGGTTTTAATGTCACTTACTGGATAATCTTTTTTTTTTTTTAAATATTTTATTTATTTATCTTTAGAGCGAAAGGGAAGGAGAGAGGGAGAGAAACATCAATGTATGGTTGCCTTTCGTGCATCCCCTGCTGGGAACTGGCCTGCAGGGAACCGGTCTGCAACCCAGGAATGTGCCCTGACTGGGAATCGAACCGTGATTGTCTGGTTCACAGGCCCGTGCTCAATCCACTGAGCTACACCAGCCAGGGCCTGGATAATCTTTAAGAGAGGATTTAGGTAGGTATCCTAGTCCATTGTCCTCAAACTGAGTGCATATCTTTCAGGTGTATTTCAGTTTTGAATCCTGTGTTAAACATGACTTAGATGCAAGTACAACTATCAGCCACATTGGAAAAACATGAAATTCTAACACATTTATTTTTTTATTGCTGGAAGGCAACTCTTGCTATTATGGTAAATTCTGAGCATAAAACTGTGAAAAAACCATGAAAGTTTGGTTTCAGATCCCACCCTAGCAAGACATAGAAAGCTCACAGAGGGAGACAGTACAGTGTTCACACCCTTTCCAGCTACTTTCTACAAATGGTGAGGTGTTGGAGAGAGGGAAGCAATCTAATTGAACAAAAACCTACTGCATTAGCATAATATTTCTGAAATGCATGTTATTGCTATTGTAACATACCCCAATGAGAGCAACAAATGTCGGAAGCCTTCAGGAGTTTATGATGGAACTTTATTGGCCAAAGTTTCAGAGTTTTACCTGCGCAGGGGTGAACTCTCGGGGTGTCCGAGGACACGGTGCCAAAATGGCTGCAAATGAGAGTCGCGCCTGGCGCTTACAGCCTGGGGTTTTTATTGGGGTGAGCAAACAAGCAAATACAGAAGCAGACGTAGCTGTTAGCAATTGGCTATCCCGAGAGGACACACATGGCTATGTTCTCTGCTTGCAACAATGGATACTTTTCTGCAAGGACAAGGTCATGCACAAGGTGGTTTATCTTGTTCAGCACTCTTTGTACTTTCTATCTTCCTTGCTGAGACAGTCTGGAGCCTGCCTCGGGTTCCTTTGGGCTACTTTTATCTAATTCCAGCCCTAACACTATGTGCAGTGCACAGATACATAATTTCTTAAGGAAAGACTGCTTCTCTAATTTTCCTCATTCTGGATGTCAGAATCTTCATTAATAATCCAGTAGGGTCCATTAAGGCCTGGGATTGCTAACAAAACCTGGGAAGCTTCTTCCTTTGAAAACTTTCTAAAGATGACTGAAGGCCTCATTGACAAGGCCTCATTCCATATAATCAGGAGCCCTGATTAGCACCGTCCCTGGGTTTGGTGTCGTTACTATTAATAACTGGTAAGTCAAAAGCTTTTCTTCTTAACTCTAGGAATTGCTATTCTCTGTCTTCTTAGCTTGACTACCCTCAACTCGTACACTCTTTGCTTGAGGTCTCTCTGTTGACTATATTCCCTCAGAGGTATCAGATAACTTTTGAGTTCTCTAGAAACTTCAAAGAAAGGAGGACTTCCACAGTCATTCGGATTAGAAAACCCATTTATAACTTATAACAAGAATTAAACATAAACATTTCAGGCTATTTCATGAGTCACAGTGTTAACCATCTCTGCGACAATAGTAGCTCTTGATATTTCTGTTTAATCACGTCATTTCTAATCATTATAATGGCACTGTTATGATCATTGCTCGCCAGAAATGGCAGGTGGGTCGAGAGAAACTGGCAATATAGCCATTCAAATAGCATGTGCATGTTCTGTATTGGAATGGACAAACATCCACTTTCCCCTTCCCTGTAGTAGTTCTTGTCCTGATGAATGGCAGCACAATGGTCCCTCTAGTCACTGCAGCCAGACTCTTATGCCTCTCTCCTGACTATTTTCCATATCACATTAGGTTCAAATAATCTTCACATCTCTTAGTTCACCCTCTTCTATCTCTGACCAAAAGTACCCTGCTCCAGGCTTCTATTATTTTCTCCCTGAACAATTGTAGCAGCTTTGTATTGGTTCTGTCTATTTCCAGCCTCGCCCTGTGAAATCTACACTATGTGTTTCTGCAAGAGAGCTCTTTTAAAAAACAAGTTTTTTTCTTAGGTTTCCTCAAAATGCAATGGTATGTATCTAAATGTGGGCTTTGGATATCTTACATCAGCATCACTGTTTTAACATTTAGGTTTTTAGCTAGAATTAGAATTTGCATTTATAACAAGCTCCCCAGGTAATGCATATGTAGTCAAAACATTTAAGAATTACTAAGTTCAATGAAAAAGTCTCCAATGTTTATGAAATCATGTTAAGACACTGCTTACATCTGCACCATGTGAGGTCATCTGTGTTACCCTCTGCTCGTAAGGCATCATACATTAATTCTGGAAACATGGTCATTGGTGAGGAAGGTGTTCCCATTTATGTCATGTGAGGGTCTGGCATGTCCGAGTCACTCAAGGTTCTGAGTAGTTTACCACTGGTTTGAACCGGTTGTGGTGAAATGCTTCACTCAATTTTTTTATATTCTAGGCAAATGTTGTAGTAAATACGAAATTTTTCTTCTGCACAGCATAAGCTCAAATTCCCTTCCTTCCCAAACCGTACCATCTAGCAGCCACTAACCACATGTGTGCTCGAAATGTGGCTGCTCCAAACTGAGATACGCTGTACTCATATTGAATTTTTGAAAATCTAAAATGAAAAACAAGATATAAAGTAGCTCATTAACTTTTTTAAGTTAAAACATTTTAAGGAGTAACTCTATGTGTCACAATGAGGATAAATTTGGATATTTGGATATTCTGGAGTTGACTAAAATATGTTATTGGAAATATTTTCATCGGTGACTTTTTACTCTGTGAATGTAACTGCTACAAATGCAAAGGCACGTTCCTGACTTGCATGGTATTTCCATCGCACAGCACCAGGCTGGGACACATGGAAGGTGAACACAGGCCCTGTGCCCAGCAGTTCTACTCCTAGGTATACGTGCAACAGGACTCTCAGATGGCCAACCACAGAATGGTCTTAAAATGTTCACAGTGGCATTGTACTGAGTAGTAATGTACCGGAGTTGTTGGTTCTTAATGTAGCTATCATCTACAACAGTCAGAGTCACACAACATATCTTTGTTGAATGAATGAATAAGAGGGTAGCTGTTGGCAGCCTATTTCTGTGGACTGGGGGAGAGAGATGGACTTTAAAGTAAAGGGATTTTTGTGCTGTAGGAAAATAGTCCAGTAGGTATCTCTTCTGGAGGTAGAGGATAAATACTTACTGAAAGCACAAATGCATTATCTTTCTTTCATGGCAGACAACACATTAAACAAACTCCTTATTCCAAATGTTCTATTCCTTTTTGTTCCAAATTATTTCTCACTGTAAACAACATTCTTGCGTACTTTCACTGACTTGCCCAGTGTCTCCTCATGGCAAATTTGTAGGAAAAGAGAATGCGCAGTTTATGTTTAGGTACCTGTTTGCAATCAGAGGTACCCTTAAGTTTAGAGCAGCTTCTGGAATGCCCATAGGCACTGACACTCCCTGTCCAGGGAAGGGAAGCCCCAGTAGCTTGGCAGTACAGCAGCTTGGCTGTGCACTGGCCTTGACCACCTTCCCAGTCTTTGCATCCTGTGGCTCAGGATGCAGTGAGAAGATCAGCCAGAAAATGAGAAAATACACCGTGGTTATGTCTGAAAAAGTCCCAATTCTCTGAACTGCCAATAAAATAATACCTATTTATGAGGAAACTTTGCAAAATATAGATATAAGAATGAAGATTATATAGGATTCCTTCCCAAAAAGTTGTATTAAACCAGCTCAGACTGAGATGAAAGAATGGATTTGCCAGAGAAGAAGTCCCCCAGAGCTATTCAGTGTCTCACACTCCCATTGGCCTACCGCCACTGAGCTCCTCTCTGCAGCCTGAGGGACAAACTAAACCCACTTGCTTACATACTTGCTTCCCAGTGGGAACTTCCCTTTTGACTGCAGGGGAAATATATTGCTTTGTTTTGGCACCTTCTTTCTTCTGGAAAACTCCTTCAAACCTTGTGATGCTAGCTGGAGCTGTTGATCCCCTGGATACAGGGATAGATATGCAACACATAGTGATGATTGTGTCAGTAACGGACCTGAAGTCCAAGCAGGGCTAAGTAGAATTTTCCTTGAAGTGTCCCTTTCAGAGCATGATAGAGTGGAGAGATAGAATGGAGATGAGATTCCTATTATTCCAGAATAATGAGGAAACAAGCTGTGTGGGGAGAGAGAGATTCGTTTCTGAGCCCTGGGTTCCAGGTGTTTTTGTGACTAGCTTTACTTAAGTTCTGTCTACAAAGTGCCATGCAACTTGCTTCTATCAAAGCGTCACTGGCTCATCAATCCAATGTGAACTGGCATCCCTAGACCCTTAGTTGACCTTCTTTTGTGCAACTCACCGTAGCCGCTGCCCCGAAGCACATTAGATTCCGGTTAGCTCTCTGAAACCCCCAAACTCACGCCCACCTGAGCGTCCTTGCCTCAAGCACTCCCTCAGCTTCTCTCTCAAAAGCCACCTGGGTCTTGCATGGCTGCCTCTTTTTTTCCCCTAAAACTACGGTCACTTTTATAAAGATCACCCAGTTAAAATAGCCTCCTCATCACTATATATCACATCACCTTTTTTTTTTCTTTCCTGCAAAAAACTTTATTTTTCCATTTGGTCCAATGCATGGGAGAGCATTCCAGGGTGGTTAAGAGCGTCTAGTGGTTTCAGGGAGGGGCTCAAGCAAAAACCAGATACCAATGCAATGCAGAAGGATCCCTCGAAGGGCCTCTGCGCTCCAAAGGCTTCCTAGGGCCAACCAGCCTGCAGATGTTAGTCAGGGGGTCTCCCATCCGCTTGAAGAGTCTCATCCAGGAAATGCTTCTCCAGGAAGTCACAGAAATGAGTGTCTGTGTGGGCAGAACCCAGGGCACACAGATACAAAAGGGGCTGGTTTGGGTTCTTCTCCAAGGGCGTGGCTGCTCCCATGGCATCCTGAGTTTTACCCCCTTCACCTGGGAAAGCTTCACCATGTCTTGGAAGAGAATGCAGCCACCACGCTGGTTTTGTAGCTTTAAGAGATGCTCAGTGCCCATGGTTCTCCTCGGCCAAATCTCAGACAAAGTGGCCAACACCCAGCAGAGCCCCATCATGATGGTCGACACAGAAGCCCAGAGAGAGGCAGGTGCAGGGGCCTGCAGATGCAGCTTGGCTAGGTGGCTGACAGCGGTTTCTCCCTTGGTGGAATAATTCTTATGAATTTGGGAACTCAGTTGTTTGGCAATAAAGAATTAAAGTAAAAAAAAAACAGACTTGACTGGTCTTGGAGGCCGAGGATGGCTGGTGTGGTTCCAAAGGTTATGACTAGAGAAGAAATTAGAGGGAGTTGGAATTAAGGGGCACCCCTTGGTCTGTTCCATCTAAACCCTGTTGAAGCAAAAGACTGACCCCAGGACCACTGATGACACCTGGGCATCACCTGTTCGAGACTGATTGCATAGCATTTATCAAAATCTGGTAGCATTAATTTATGCATTGGTTAGTTTGTCATTTTCCTCACATGACCAGGAGTTCCATGAAGGCAATTCCCAGCACAAGGTAAGCATTCAATTGATAGTTATTGAATGAGAGGGCAACAATAATACTACCCAAAATTTACTTTGGTTTATTATGTGTCAGATACTGTTCTAGAGATTTTATGGATTAATGAATGAAATCTTTGCAATGGACATATATGATATTAATACTTTTATTTTCTCCGTTTTACAGATGATGAAATTATACTACAAAGAGGTTGAAACTCCCACAGAATCACATTTGAATACTTTTAACACTTCATATGTTGATTAATGGAGAGGAACATATGTGAATAAACAGGATGGAGAAAAGTGAGGAAGAGCCAGGACATGCCTGCTGCTCTGAATATTCAAAAAAAAAAAAAAAGGATAGAAAGACAAAGAAAGATGAGACAAGAGGATATTAGTTTGCAAGGGCTGCCGTAATAAAACTACTGCAGTCTAGGAGACAACAAAATTTTGTTTTCTCATAGTTCCAGAGTCTAGAAATCCAAGATCAGGACGTTGGTAAACTTGGAATCTTCTGAGGCCTCTCTCCTTGGCTGGTAGATGATGGGCTGTTCTGGCTGTGTCCTTATGTGGCCGTCTTTCGCTCTGTGAGGTCTGTGTCCCAATCTCTCATAGGACACCGGTCATTGGGTGTAGGGCACACCGATGGCTTCATTTTATCTTACGTCGCTAAAGTCCCTGTCTCCAAATACAGTCACATTCTGAGCTCCTAAGGGTTAAGACTTCAACATATAAAATTGGAAAGGACACAGTTTAGTCTATGACAGGGGAAATAAGGAATGTGTAAAAATTAGTAAAGATACATTAGTAAAGATACAGGACTCAAGGAGAGAGAGAAGCTGGAGGATAAAGCACAAAGTATAGAAGAAATTCTTGCATAGCTACAATATATTAATGCAGGCAACAAAGGTTAAAAGAGGATCCAGCAAAAAGCACAATAAAATAAATCAATGGCCTCAGTAGATAAATTTGTTTATAAAATTGAATAGTTGTATAAAATTCTAAAATAGAATACATTATTAAAACAGAAACAATGAAGCAGTTGAGAAATTAAAAAAAATAAAAGTAGATAAAAAGGAAAGGAATGAAGAAGAAAAAATAGTAATCCAGTTCTACAAAACACTGGTTTATGTTGGATTTTGTTTTTGTTGTGTGTTGGAAGATGACCTGTTATTTTGTGAGGTTGGATAATGGAGTTTCTGGTTTCTATGACTCAAGCCTTTACTGATTTGAAATATTAAAGAAGGCAATGCTGATATTGGAAATATGGAGAGAGAGTTAGGAATACTTTCCTATATGACGGCACTGATCTGTGTCATAAGAGAAACTATATCAGCAGCATTTTATAAAGCTTCAGGGGGCTTTAAAAAGCAAAGAAAGTGAGATTGGGTTCACTGGAATCCGACGGCAGGTTTAACAGGAGATACTGTTCTGCTACAACTCTCTCCAAGGGAGTTCAATTTCAACAGTGCTAATCTTTCCATAGTGGCATAAGTTTAAATTTTGTGCCCCTGAGGAAAAATTTCCGAAGTAATTCCTGTTGAACTTGCCTCCCAGAAAACCTGAATTCTGTGCACCACCCAGGTACCCTACGTGCCACTCCAAGGGCGGCCGTAGCTCCGTCTCCACTTGTTGAAAGCATATTGTTTGATTTTTCAGATGCCAAATTCTCTCTCCCATCATGATTAAATAAAGTTACTGATGTTTTATAAAATGTACGGCATGGGGTTTCAAGGCCAAATTATTCTTCATTTATTCTTATTTTAATGTAATTTTGCTTTCTTTGTTCTCTGGCTTCTGGTATTGTAGATTACTATAATGCTTTCATATATAACTCCAGGTTTTACTTATTTTAGCTGTATTGAAATACATCAATCTGGTCATCTTTACTTTATAATTTTCCCAAAATTATATGTATCTTTCTTTTCTGGCTATGCAGAGGAAAATAGTGTAACAAGTAAATAGTCCTTGAATAAAAGAATAATAATTTACTATATAATCTTTCATTTATTTAAGAATGAGACTAGATTTGGTTTAGGCCCAGTTCAGACAGCACTTTGGGTGTCATCTATTTATTGCACATGTCAGTGTTTCTTTGTTTAGAGTCCCTGGATCACCTGCATCGGGATCACTTGAAGTGCTCTGAAAAACAGAGAATGCAGGGATCTATCCCTATGTACTGAACCAACATCCCGGGCAGGGCCGATGCTTGTTATATTTTGAGAACAACCAGTACATACTTCAAATACAAGAACTAAAACTGAGTCCAAATAAATCACCCTTCTCAGCTATCAAATAGAAATTTCATGTATTGGGTTGGCCAAAAAGGTTTTTTTCTTTCTGTAAAGTGGCTCTAGTAGCACTTAGTTGTCTATAACTTTATTTGAAACAATTTTGCTAGACTGTATTTTGACAGCTGTAATATCAGCATACATTAAAAAAATCAAAACATATCAATTTTGATATTTAAGATGGAGGGAAATATGCATTTTTGCATATTATGCTTTATTATTTTGAGAAAGGTAAAGACACAACTGAAACACAAGAAAAGATTTGTGCAGTGTATGGAGAAGGTGCTGTGACTGATCTAATGTGTCAAAAGTCATTTGAGAAGTTTCATGCTGGAGATTTCTCACTGGACCATGGTCCAAAGTTGGGTAGATAAGTTGAAGTTGATAGCAATCAAATTGAGACATTAATTGACAATAATCAACATCACACCACATCGGAGGTAGCCAACATACTCAAAGTATCCCAATCAATAAAATTATTGGCAAAAAATGAAAAATGTGTATTTTATTTGAAAGAAAAAAAACTAAACAAACTTTTTAGCTAACCCAATATCTAAAAAAATAAATATTTTGGTCTCTTTAAAAATTCCTTAATATGATTTTCAACTTTACATTTATCTTCTTTCCTCATGATCATATGAAAGGTTTATTTTTCTTTTTTTGCCCAAGAGACTTTCACATGGAAATGTCAATTTAATGAACCCCAAGTACATCCATTACTTTCATTCAGGACGTTCATTCAAGCAGAAAAGCACTTCCTGTCCGACTGTGGTCTTGACTGATGTGGAGGCTGGTCTGTGCAGTGCGCCTGCGCACACTGGCTGGGAGGACTCGGGGCCCCTGGGGGATGCCTGCTCCACCCCACATGGCCTCCGAAGTCCGCGTACATTCTTTCTCCTTTGAAAACTCAGTGATGTTGGGGAAATATAATTAAAACCACAATCTTCTCCCAATCCATAAGTCTCATCCACAGAAGCAGTAAAGGAACATTTTATTCATTTTAATTATTATTTTATTTTAATTAATTTTTACGTTGAAAAAGCATTAAACAGGAATGTAATACCAATCACGAGAAATCACTAAGAGACCACAAAACCAGAGAGAAATCTCACCCTCTTACAGCTAAGCAGCTATACCCAATTCTACATGTTTTCAAGATAAACAATAACTAGTCCTCAAGTAATAGGACTTGACAGCATTGTTCTTTGTTCACACATAGTTCATCCTAATTTAAACAAGTAATTGGCATGATCTTCTGTGTTAACTACTTGGCTTTATCCAAAGGAAAGACAAACCTCGTATCTTTATGTCAGGAGGTAGTGTTGCAACTTGGAGCAAGGTGCCCACTGAAGTCAGGCTCCTACCCTCCTGCAGAGATTGCAGACGGCAGCACTATATCCTTCCGCCTTCGATGTTTACATTTCTCATAGATGCTTCCTGAGTTATACAGAAAAGCATGCCTGGGTCATGAAGATGATGAAAGGCCAACCAACCTGGTTTTCAAAAAGGTACACTGCATATGTGTTTCCAAGCGAGGAAAAAGTACTTACAACTTTAAGTTTCCTAAAGTAAATGCTCTATCAGAGAGGGAGGAGAGAACAATCTTTGCCCATTTACAACAGGAAGAATTATTATTTTTAATCGTATTTCTTCTTACAACAATTACCACTCTTACATGGGAATTCTTTTAAAGATTGATGAAGCTGAGGCACCATCAGATAAAGGCATTCTGAGTTCTCTTTGCACACGTATCGATGGCTTTAATGTACACAAATTTTCTCGCTCACTTCCGCTATGACTCAGGGTCTATAGTTACAGGACACGCGAGTGTGATTATCAGCAGTCATCCGTTTGTAATGCTACATGTAGCACCCAGGGGAACAATTGCATTTATAAACTTGCTTCCTAATTCTGTCATTACACCATAGAAGTAGAAGTATACATTACTGATGTTCAGTTATACATGGAAATGCATATTACAGATGTTCATTTAGCTCTTGACTTTTAGTCACCAGTTTTGAACTTTAAGCTGAACCAAGGAATGTGTATTCAGTACCGAGAGCCACAAATGTTTGCTAGGAGATTCTGTTCATAAAGGGGCACTCACACGGGCATTTTACTCCAAGGGTGCTCAATAGGGACATACCCCGGGCCCTCTGAACTCTTTTTTTTTTTATGCTTGAATTGTTTGCCTTCTTCTATGGAAGTGAGTTACTTGTATACGTGTGATTGCCAGTGCATTCCTTTAACTTTCTGCGCATCACTTTCTCGCCGCACTCCAATGTCTATCTCCTGGAAAAATGTGCAGTGTGAACTGGTCGGGCCAGAGGGGACTGTTCCTGATTAGCAAGTGGCAGAGGGATAAGAAGGGGTGGCATTTGAATCAAGATGTTTACTCTTAAAGGGTCGGTTCCCAAGGAGTTGAAGAGATAGTTCTTGGGCTTCAGTCAAAGAAAAGAATAACACAGCTGCCCTCAGCAAGGGGGAATTCCAGCATAATGGATTGGCAATGGAAACAGTTTAAACCAATATAAATATAATAGCCACCCACTGAGAGGCAATTTACACGCACCAGGCCAGCATTAGAGTGGTGTGCTTGGCCAGTGTAATATACCCAGAAGTATTTAATGGTCTGGATACAAGGCAACTGGGATGGGGTTGCTGGGGAGTGAAGAGTAAGGGGGCAGACTGGTCCAAATGGCACACTGAACCACAAACTGCTGCTTCAGGGGCACGTCGGCTTTTTGTGCCACCTAGAGAAGGGCATCTCTCCTGGCTCCTTCTTTGAGAAGCACTCCTTTTTTTTTTTTAAAGCCAAACTGGCCTTGGTTTCACTTCTGGTGTGCTCCAACACGGCTAAATGGCCCAGGATCTTTTACTTCCCCACCCTGCTTCAGTGAAAATACAGGGCTAAATTAGGGCAGGTCAAGAGCCACGGGACCTGGGCTCTGGAACCAGGCTTTCTGGGTAGCTTCCGAGCATTTCCCAGGGTGGCTGCGTGACCCCGGGCAAATTCCTTAACCTCTTTAAGTCGTGAATTGTCCAAAAAGCTGGGGTAATAACAATATTTTCCCCTTCCACTTCTTGTGAGTATTCAAGGAGACACTCATGTAGAAGCACTTTCTTCATTCCAAGCCCAGGATGAGTGCTCCTTAACTGTTGGCTATCATCACCAGTGACTTCTGTGTTCTCTTTCTGCTCCTAATATTTGTGATTTTTATAATGTTCTGTCATTTTGATTTGTAGTCAAGGTTTACCATCTAAGGGAAATTTGCTTTGAGAAGTCTACTTGGTAATTATATTTTCTGGCCTTGCATTTCTGGAAAGAAAATGTAATTTTATACTTTTAACTCTAAGCCCATTACGCATTGATTCCAAAAAGCTCCCCCTTTCCCATTATGAATCCCATCAAACTGCAGATGTGAAGAGGCCCCTGGATGTCAGGAGCTGCCTGGACTGCAGTCACATTTGCTCGTGAGGGAGGGTGTAAATTCTTAAAAGATACGGAATGTTCACCAGGGCATTCTGTGTGTGAATCTACATGAACTGGGAGCTGGAAAGGAAATATATCTCATTAAATCTAAGAATTACTTTACCTAATCTACTACTCAGTCAGTGAATGACTAAAGAGAAATGAGTATGAAATATTTTTATAGCTGTCATCAGTATCACAGTGGATGGGGAAAATGAGAAGGTGGACATAGGAAACCTGATCTCATGCATCAAAGAGAAACATGAACATGATTTATGTTTTGTTTCCCAGAATGAAAGGAGACAGAGATGTGGTACTGTCTGTAGCACAGGACATGCTACAGCTACAAAGGGTATACATTTTTTAAAAAGATGTAGGCTCCCTGTACGTTCCAGAAAATGAAAAAAAGCCTTACTTTATTCCATTATTATTAAATATAAGTTAAAGTGATCTTTTAAAAACATTATTATTATATTTAAAATAAAATATTGCCAACACGAACTTCCTACAGCACGCACGTCTAGGGTCTCTTTAACACAGATTTTCATTTTTGTAAACAAAGTGAGGTCAGGCAGAGCTCAGTACAGGACAGTCTTAGAAAAGCAGGGGTATGATGATAGCCTTTTACTGACTAGAGTGTAAACAATGCTATTCATTTACCGGTGTTACTCAGACATTTTTGTGGCTCCTAACAAGTACCTCAGAACTCTGACCATCTTCAACACCATTTTGGGGAGCGTGACTGGTTAATTTTAAACAAACTTCCTCCATGTCATGTATTCTCAATGTTTGCATGGACATGTCATGCAACTAGGAAGGAAGTTGTAATGCATTTCAATACCACCTTAACGGGTGTGCATTAATTTTCAGTTAATGAGAATTTTCTACTAAAAAACATTTTTCATTCTGTGAGTGGTAATAACCGCCTGTTACGAAGGGATGCCCCTCATCCATCTGTACATGATGCACCGCCTAGTTTTGAAAATAAGGACATGGAAGAAATGTTCCAGTACCACACACTACTCATGGAGATATTTTATTCAAAAATTATAAAACCCAAAGACTATGGATATTTATGTATATGTGTTGTGGATATTCATTTCACAGCTGTTTGTATAAAGTGTTGTGTTTTTTTTTGTAAGACTCGATTAAGTAATTGGAAACATCAGGGAAACAGTTCACCTTTTCTGCACAAAAAATCTCAGCAGCACAGTAAAGTTCTTTGTTTAGAAGTCATTGTGTGATTCCCCACAGGGCTCACATGCGTATTTGTGGGAGAGATACTGGGCTAACTTTTAATTTCAGCACCATGATCAGAAAAGAGATTCTTGTCTAAAAATATGTGCGTGTGCTTCAGCAGGTTCACCTGTAGTTTGAGCTTCTACAGTTAAATTCCAGCCTAGTTTTTTTACATTTTATAGTTTCCACGCTATCTTCTAAATTTCATGCTCTTACTTCAGGGGATATTTGTTTAGGTCCAGAATCTGTAAACACCACTAGTCCTATGTCAATACATTATAAAAATCTAGGTTAGGACACCATTCCATGCATCGTCACTCCGAATTTTCTTGGAGACATTTGGAGAAAAGTGTAATCTTTATTTTAAAGCCAGTGTGATCTAAGCTATAGAGATAAAGAGGGTAAAAGTGGTCCAGATGTGATATGACTATGCTATTTACCATCATCTTGGTAACTGACAAATGATTGGCAGGAACTTGACAATGACATGATTTCCCTAATGTGTTGATAAGGGGTAATTCTGAATAAAAAAGACTTTCTGGGTTTGTAATGCCTGCATGATAAAGCTAATAAAAAAATCCTGTTAGTGTAACTTTCATTGAAAGAAAATTTACAAAATAAATGGGATGAGGAGTCATTGTCTTGGAAGGTATTGTTTTAAACTATTTTATATTTATTTCTTTTACTCTGCATTTTCTACAACCTGCTCTTTAAAAAAAATTTAGGACCAAAAAAGTACAATAATAAATGTGAGATGATCAAAAAATGTTCAAAGGGCCAGAAACATCAAATAGATGTTACAGAACGTGTTACAGAACAATGGTCGGGGGGGCCAATATTTGGCCCACTAAGGGATGCCAAAAACTGTTACAGAAAACAGGGGCCCCTCCCAAGGATAGTATAGTAATACCTACTTGGCTTGTCTGTCCGCCACCAGAGGAAAGACATCTCTCAATGCCAGAGATTTGTGGAAAGAAAAGGAAAGGTTTATTTAAAGCTATACAGACTTAAAGTAGTGACCCAATGTCCCCATTAAAATATCAAAGCCCTTTAGGATACCCACAGACGCCCACAGCGTTTCCTTCTCCCTGCCCTAATTCGGGGTACCTTATCTCAGGAAAAGAAGCACACGTCCCTGTTTCAGGCTACAGGCACCATCAGCTGTGTCGCTGTCCAGGCAGAATCTCTAATTACTCCAAAGCCACGTGGCTCCTTCTCATGGTCTACTGGCTAAGAGTTCTTTGTACCCATTTTTTCAGACAAAGTCTCTTCTGCTTCCCAGGCCATGTGGCCAAAGGGAGACCCCAAAGCCATGTGGGCCTCCTCTACCAAAGCTGCAGGGGTCCGCACTCCACCAAAGGTGTGTGGCTTTCTTCTTCACCTGGCTGCAGGGGTCCCCACTCTGGCAAAGCCGCGTGGCTCCCCCTGCCACCTGGGCAAGAGGGGGTCCTCATTCTGCTAAAACCTTGTGGCTTCCCCTTCACATGGGTGAGAGGGGGTCCTCACTCTGCCATAACTGCATGGCTCTCTCTTTTACCTGAGCAAGAGGGGGTCTGCACTCCACCAAAACTGCATGGCTCTCTCTCACCAATCGCTGCCGCGTCTGCATTTAAATCCCTGCTCCAGTCCTCCTTTGCAGCCCCATTTCTGACTCCTCCCACAGTTGGTTACACCAGCCAAGACTCCCGTATCCTCCCAGCTTTACTGGGCTGCCATGGTGAATCTGGGTAGGTGTGGCCCCACGGTGTAGAGCCAATCAACTCCAAGCTCTCACGCAGGCACTGTAACTCAGGGGACCAGCCCCCAGTTACATCCTGGGTAGAAGTTTCTCCCTTCTCCCTGGCTCAAAGCATGGCCACAGCTATGTAACATATCTATGAAACCAGTTAAAGGTTATAGATATGTTAAATGACCATTCCAGAGGTTAGCTGTGAAACTGTTGCTATGCAAAACAGCTCTCAATGGCCCTGCTCCATTTGTCCTTTCCCCTAACTGACACCTGGTGGGGGGTAAGAGGTGAGGACATCTTATATGTCTTTCTAATATTTCCTAGACACCTTGAGTTCTGGACCCCATTCCAAATCCCTTTTTGGGGTGGCCCCCCTCTTGGCTGTGCCCTGTTACAAAGGGGCTCTTGGTATAAGTGAATTACTTACTATTGCTGGGCCCTCAAGTGGCTTTAAGTATCTTTCTAGCAGGAAAGGCATGAAGATTAAGTACATTGGTTAATACATTTCTTTTTTCTTGCCCAATGAAAGAAAATAAACACATTCCTCTGTAGAAACAAACTTTTCCTGGGATCAGATTTTAGGAGAAATTTATCCTGTAGTTCCTTATCTAAGTGGTTCTGAATAACATAACAGACAATGTGAGTAAGAAACAAAAATACTGTTCATATGGATGGTTCTGGTATTGATTCACTTTACAAGCTGAGATCATGACATTAACTTGATGGTGAGGATAACACCTGGAGAATAGAAGGGACAGTTAACACACCCATTATACTGCCTCCAACATTGTAGGTCTTACGAGAGGCTTTGGTCTGTGCTGGGTGGCTGTTAACTCATGACGGAATTATCACAGGTTTCTGCAGTGCAGGCAGGTCTATGTTGTGTGCTAAACTGAAAAAAACTTACATAGTTAAGAACAAAAAGTGGTTCCTGAACTGAGAAAGTTTAAGAGAGAAACTTATATTCTTGCCCAGACTGCAGGTCAACTTGATTATCTTCAGCTGTGAGAACAGGGTTACCTAAAAATGGTGCCCATCTTTTCCAGAAAGAGAAGTGTTTTATCTTGTAAAGGTTTTCCAAGAACAATTGGCCAGATTTCTGTGTTGAGGGCTGCATTGTATAAAGAAGGTGGCTTCAGGATGAAGCATATTAATGGAGAGTGTTATCAAAGACTTCTAGTCTGTTTTGGGGGAAAAATTTTTGATGGTCTCTGTGTGATGTTGAATGTTATGTTAAGTAAATTATTCATGTAAGTGGTGGAGGATGTGAAACTAACTTTACATTTTATACTACTGATGCTGAGCATTGAAGGACAGAGACAATGTCTTGGGAATCAGAGGAATTTTGAATCTCGGTTCTGTGTCTACCTTCTTTTTTGATCGTACGCAGTTTTATCTTTCTAAACTTCTGCTTTTTTAATGAAAAATGTACAGGAATGTAGGTTGCAATTTAAAATGAAAATATGTGTACAGAGATTACCCATAGTCAAGAGTTATTATTTCCCAACCCCTCATCTCATTCGGCAAGTACTGGTAACTTGCATCTCAAGACCAAGTCAGTAAGGCTGAGAAAAGAAAACATCAGCACAGCTGGTTACATGGCTTACCACTGAACATGACTATTTCCCATCCCTACTCTATCATTTCAAAACACTAGTTGTGTACTGGAAATAGTCATGCAATTGTTTGAGTATTTTTTAAATCATATGATACATGCTAAAATCCCATACCAGTGTTTCTCAAAGTTTAGATCCCAAGTCAACTACCTCAGAAGCACTGAGGGAGTTCATCAATACATCATATATCTTTTCACTAACTCAAACATACTGATTTTAAACCTCTGGTTCCCAGGAATCTGAATCTTTAAACAAGTGCCCAAGAGCTCGAGAATATCTGTAGTTAGCTATGAAATGTCTTAATTGCAATTCCTGGGAGTAAA
This sequence comes from Artibeus jamaicensis, assembly GCF_021234435.1. NCBI lineage: Eukaryota > Metazoa > Chordata > Mammalia > Chiroptera > Phyllostomidae > Artibeus > Artibeus jamaicensis. Next base: position 36,733,299 of record NW_026521812.1, on the reverse strand, counting down.
CTCTGTAGGGCAACACCATTAATAACCCTAGTGTCCCCCCCACCCATGGTCACAACAACCCACATCCTTTAATTGTGGTGGGGAGCACCATCAGGAGACAGGTCATCTGCAGATGTCATCTTTAAACTCAACGTGGAAGGTTCTGTTTTCCAGACTTTTGTACCAATATATCACATCCACATATGCTCTTACAACACAATATGGACCTTCCTACCCTAAGAGATGGGATCTGTGTGCATTCCCCCTTGAGTCTGTTACTACGGTGGAAATGACTACCTGACTTCTAAGGCTATTGTAAAGGACGATGCTATTTCCTCTTCTTCCTCATGGGATGCCTGCCTTTAGACTGTGGCCCCCATGCTGCATAAAAAGCCTCCTATAGGTGCTCTGACCACAACCCCAGGGAAAGTTCCAGTTCACCAGGCTTCATTTATTTCTAGTTCCTGCATCTTCAAGCCAACCCAGCTTATGGTAAGTGAGGGAGACTGTGTGAGAAAAATAAATCCAATATTTGTGAACAAAATGAGTATTGTCATTGTTTAAAGCTGCTGCTCAGTTTTGGAGCAGTATGTTATGCATCCATAGATAAAAGGAATACCCAAAATGTAGGTGGTTGTTTTTATGAGTCCCAATCGGTGCTATTTTCTTCATTTTGCCCACTTCTGTTATATTTGGATCTGTGATCAATTCATTCAGTCAGAATGTGAAATTTCTACTGTAAGTTTGGGACTTCATAAAGGCTAAATTGGACAAATGGTATTATGTGGCTCCTCTATAATCAGATAGGGAGGTGACTAACTATATACTCCACTCATAGAAAGAAACTATTAAACTGTGTAGAATAAAAGGGAGTATAGGATTGAATCTCACTGGTCAAGTATTAGGTAACTATATTAAAGAGTTTTGAAAGGTAATATCTAAGTGTATGAGAGAAAAATTCAAGATAAATTGGTGAGAACCATGTTGCCTAGGTGAAGCTGAACCCAGCTGCATTTGAAAGTCTCTCTTTTTAAGCCTCTCTAAAACAGCAATGCATTATTCTAATACCTGGGGAAATCCACACTGGGTCTGACATTCCCTGCCCTTAGGACCTCACATTCCAAGGGAGGAGATAATAGGCACATGCATACATATTTCTTTTTAAAAATATTTTATTGTTCAATTACAGTTGTCCCCATTTCCCCCATTACTCTCCCCTGCCCTACCCACCCCCACTTTCCATATTTAATCCCCTCATTGTCTTTGTCCATGCATCTTTGATATATGTTGTTTGACTTTGCCCTTCCCTTTATTTTTCCCATTACCCCCCTCCTAACTCCCCTCTGGTCATTGTCAGTGTGTTCTTTATTTCCATGCCTCTGGTTCTATTTTGCTCACTTGTTTGTTTTATTGATTAGGTTTCACTTACAGGTGACATCATATGGTATTTGTCTTTCACTGTCTGGCTTATTTCACATAGCATAATGCTCTCCAGTTCCATCCGTGCTGTCCAAAAAGATAGGAGTTCATTCTTTCTTTCTGCTGAATAATAGTGCATTGTATAAATGTATCACAGTTTTTTGATATACTCATTTACTGATGGGCATGTCAAATTAAAAATCTTCCCCATGGATAAAGAAAACATAAGCAAAATGAAAAGGAAACCAACCATATGGGAAAATATATTTGCCAATGATACCTCAGGGAAGGGTTTGATCTCCAAAATATATAAAGAACTCACATGACTCCACACCAGAAAAACAAACAATCCAATTAAAAAATGGGGAAAGGGCCTGAACAGACAGTTCTCCAAGGAGGACATACAGAAGGCCCATAGACATATGAAAGGATGCTCAGCACCACCAGCTCTGAAAGAGATGCAAATGAGATGAGGTATCAGTTCACGTTGGTCAGAATGGCCATCATAAACAAACCAATAAGCAACAAGTGCTGGCAAGGTATGGAAAAAGGGAACCCTAGTACACCATTGGTGGGAATGCAGACTGGTGCAGCCATTGTAAAGAATAGTGTAGAATTACCTCAAAAAACTAAAAATGGAATAGCCTTTTGATCCAGCAATTTCACTGCTGGGATTATATTCTAAGAATCCTGAAACACCAATCCAAATGACCCTATGCACCCAATGTTCATAGCGGCTTTATTTACAATAGCCAAGTGCTGGAAAGAGCCTAGGTGCATACATATTTCTATAAGAGTTTACGTTAAAGGAGGTCATAATATAGGTATAAAATAAGGAAGAAAAATTCATGCCATCAGCACAGATCAGGATCACAAAGTCTGGGTGAGATTTGACAAAAAGATATTTTGTGATGAGAAAAAGGTAAGTCATTGAAAGTTGTTCAAAACTGGGGAATGAAGGAAAGGCTAAAGAATGCAAGTTGTGCTTAAGAAACATTTTTTTTCTTATGACTTAAGATGGGTTAGTCAGTTAATGGAGGATAGAGTTGTAAGAAGAAATCAAGGTCTTTACTGACTTAAACAAATTGGCTTTGTTTTTCATGGGAAACTCAAATGTTTTAGAAGGTAGGGAAGGGAAATAAAATTTGTTTTAATGATACTATTCAAGCTAGTAGCACAAAATATAAATTAGTGAGTTTGGAGACAGGAAAACCTTAAGAAACTCTTGCAATGGTTAAGTCAACAGAAGCCTAAATTGGAGACAGGAAAACCTTAAGAAACTCTTGCAATGGTTAAGTCAACAGAAGCCTAAATTAGATGAGTGGCCACTAGAAGAATGAAAAGAATTAAATAGTGCCAGAAGGGGAATGCAAAGAATACAATGATATAAAAGATACTAAGGAGGTAGCTTTGATGGGGTCTGATGATTGATGGTCAGTGAGGGTTCAGCTTGTGGGAAAAAAAGGGAATGGAAGAATGATAATGACACCATTAACCAAAAATAGCTATTTTTGGAGTGTCCTTGTTTGTTTGTGGATGTGGGTGAGTAGGCCATGGCCCCTGACCAGCTTGTGAGATGTTTGAAGACAGCATCCCTCAGTGCTTAGTATATTGTCATACACAATGCTCAGTAAATAGTTGCTGAGTTTAATTTAAATGATGAGGAAGGGGGGGAAGGGGAAGGATGAATGAAAGACCCTAACACTTATGATAAGACAGAAATGTACCTGAAGTTTTACTTGCTAGAAGTTTTACACATATGTGAGTTAATTTTTCCAAGAATGCTATGTAGTTAAGAATAATTATCCCTACTTTATAAGTGATGAAACTAAAGTGCAAGCAGGCTACATATAGTAATATATCTAATAAGTAGGTAGTAATTAATTGGCAGAGCTGGCAATGGCATCTCTGTACACCAGACTGAATAGATTATGTCTCTCCTCCCTTAGCATTTACATCTTTCTGCAAAATGATCCATCTCTGGTGATGTTCCAACATCCGTTCCTTGCAAGCCAGTGCACACACAAACTGAATATTAAAGATGAAGAATAACTTGGATTTAACATCATTACTGTCTCTCTGATTATTAAATTACCTATTATGTTCCCTCTTGGTGGGTGGCACTGGGGCAATTAGAGCATTTTACAGATTACAAATAGCTTCCATGTGCTTTTGTTCACAACCAATCCTGTCAAAGATTTCACTATCCCTCTGAGAGTGTTGCACAATAGAGGACATACCAAATACTACAACATATATTAACCCAATATTTGAAAAAGTCAGTTCTCTCCAAGAGAGCATGCTACTTAATAAATTAGATGAGGAGAAATCCCAGTCAGGATGGTGGCATAGGTAAACACAGCTCACCACATCAAAATTACAACTAAAATATAGAACAACCAAACTCAGAACTGTCAGAAATTGAGTTGAATGGAAGTCCGATATCTGTGGGATTAAAGAAGCCGCATGCATCCAGACTGGTAGGAGGGGAGGAGATGTGGAAAGAGCTGGTCCCACATCCACATGTGGAGGATGAAAATTCAGGAGGGATATCTGAAGAGTGAGGAGTGGCAGGCCCATATGAGGCCCCCCAGCCCAGGATTCCAGTGTCAGAAAGATAAATCCCCAAAACTTCTGGCTGCAAAAACCAGTGGAGATTGAATTAGTAGAAGAAATTTCTGGAGTCCCAAGCAGTTCTAAGAACCCACACACAGACTTATTCAGAGTCACTCCCTTGGAACTCCAGGACCGGAATAGCAGCTTGAAGGCCACCAGTGGCACACAGGGAGGAAGTGAGGTGTCTGACATCAAGGCAAGAGCCAGAGGACAGGTTTCTCCCAAACAGAAGACAGGCAGAGGTCATTACCTCTTTTCTGAACCCTTCCCCTACAGAGCCACAGAGCTGGCAGGTGGGCGCCATATCTGAGACTCCATCAACCTGGCTAACACTGTTTACCCTGCCCTGGAGATCCCCAGAAACTCCATCCCACCTAACTTATGGACCCACCCAAACCGCTTTTTCATGTGAATGGCTGGTCTTGGCTCATGCTTCACAACTTCTTAAACCCTCTCAAACAAACAAGAGTTGGCCTCAGTGAGCCCCCAGCCCCTGCACCTCTTGCTAAGTGGCCCCAGACCTGGCACTAGCAGCAATAAGCCTAGATTCACAGCTTGGCTTCTCCTGGGAATCTCCAAGACCAGCACAAGTAGCAGCCATCTCATATTGCTTTATCGTTCAGGCAGGGTGGCCCTGGGCAAAACACAGGTTGGGGCTGACTTTATCTGCACCACCCAGGAAACCCCAGAGCCTCTGGACGCTACAGGCCATGTAGAAGCACTACCACCCTGCCCACCCTGCTCCTGTACAGCCTACCCTCTGGAGGGCAGAGGTTGGTGGTCAGTGGTCATAGCCAATCCTTGCAGCTGACTGATCTGAATAAATCTATCTCATGAACTTTCCAACAGCAACCAAGGCTCAACTACAAGAGGAGGTTGTACTCAGCCCATTAAAGAGCACACCTTGAGGACCCTGCTCTAGTGGTAGGGGAGGCTATGCCACTGGACCCTGCAGGATACCTACTACATTAGGCCATACTACCAAGACGAGATCATAGAAGTTCTACCTAATACATAGAAACAAACACAGGGAGGCTGCCAAGATGAGGAATCAAAGAAACATTGTCCAAATGAAAGAACGGATCAAAACTCCAGAATAAAAGAACTGAACTAAATAGAGATAAACAATCTATCAGAGTTCAAAACACTGGTTATACAGATACTGAAGGAACTTAGTGAGGGCCTCAACAGCATACTCAGTCAGAAATGAAGGATACACTAATTAAAACAAAGAACAATTCACAGGGAGAAAACAGTAGTGTGTATCAAGCTGATAATCAAATCAATGATTTGAAAAATAAGGAAGCAAAAAACAACTGATCAGAATGAGAAGGAAAAATAATTTTAAAAAAAGGACAGTGTAAGCAGCCTCTGGGACAACTTCAGTTATTCCAATGTTCATATCCAAGGTTAAAGATAAAGAAAGAATCTTAAAAGCAGGAAGAGAAAAGCAGTTAGTAACCTACAGGGAAGTTCCCATAAGACTGTCAACTGATTTCTCACAAGAAACTTTGCAGACTGAAAAGGAATGACAAGAAATATTCAAAGTCATAGAAAGCAAAGACCTACAGCCAAGATTGATCTACACAGCAAAAATATCATTTAGAATCGAAAGGCAGATCTTTATTCCATTATAGAGCTTCCCAGACTAGAAAAAAATAAAGGAGTTCATCATCATTAAGCCATTATTATATGAAATGTTAAAGGGACTTATATAAGAAAAAGAAAAAGATCATAAGTATGAATAATAAAATGGCAATAAATACATACCTATCAACAGTTGAATCTAAAAAACAAACCAAGCAAACAAGAATAACAGAGACAGAATCATAGATATAAAGAGCATTTTGATGGTTGCTAGCTTGGAAGGGGTGATGAGGAAATGGCTGAAGAGGTGAAGAGATTAAAAAGTACAAATAGGTAGTTATAGAATAGCCATGGGGCTGTAAAGTACTGTGTAGGAAGTGGAGTAGCCAAAGAACTTATACGTATGACCCCTGGACATGAACAATGGTGTGGGGATTGTCTAAGGGAGTGGGGGTGCTGATGGAGGGGTGCAAAGGGGGCAAATTGGGAAACTTTTAACAGCATAATCAATAAATATAATTTAGAAATATAAAAAAATAAATTAGCTGAACATTTTGCACAACAAAGGGGCCACAGTTGTATTTGCTTGAAAATATGCAAAAAGAAAAATAAAGTAAAAATATGTGACTTGGGCACTTGGAATTAAAAATATCTCTGTTCTGTCATAACATGCATACCTCCAAATATGCTAGGTGTATATTTTGTGGACAGGCAATTGGAAGACAGTGTTAGAAAGAAGTGGCAAAAACCAAACAAAATTGAAATAGACCATCAAAGAGTAGTGCTACTCATTATAGAAGATAATGCTATAGTTGCTCTCTTTCAGAAGACATTTGATGATTTTTAATATGTTGATTTTGTATAAAAGAGTGCATGTTTCTGGAATGCTTCTGTGTCCTGGTCTAGTGGATGTTATTATCTTTATTGTTTTCTCCGATCAGAAATATTACAGGGGGCATTATAGACTGTTGATTGTTTAATTAAAGACATATGTATGCCTGGCAAGTAGATTCAGCATATTTTAAATAGACTTATAATCCCAGGTATGTAACATGCTCTGGGTAAAATCAAACAAACTGTATGCAAGGAAATGGGGCAAAAAATTCAATATTGCTGTCTAATATTGCTCTCTAAATTTTTTTATTGAAATACTGATACTATCAGATTGGTACTGACCATACATCAAATATGTTTTCCACTGTGATCTCTCTCTCTCTCTCTCTCTATATATATATACATATATATATATATAATCTCTATATGTGTATATATATTATATATATTACATACATATATATGTAATATGTATATATATATAAGGTGATCTCTCTCTATATATGTGTTGTATATATATCTATATCTATATCTATATCTATATCTATATCTATATCTATCTATATCTATCTATCTATATATATATATATATAGATAGAGAGAGAGAGAGAGGTCCCTAAAAGCCTAAAATCTTTGTCACTAGCCCATAAGATTTACCTTATTTATGGATGGATTTATATATTTTTTAAATATAACTATTGCTCCTATAACAACGACCAGATTACCACAATTTAGAACATACCATGACAAATACTACTCTGAAAATATGTATTGAGCATGAACATTTAGAGATGGTTCAGTGTAATGTACTGAATTGTTAGGTTATGGTGTTTCACAATTTTCATACTTTCTGAGTTTGATTCTTCAGACTTTAAGAAATACTAGTGCTTTTTTTCTTTTTATTATTTTTAAGGAATGACTATTATATTACAACAAATAGGAGAAGCTATTTAAAGCCTTAGGAGGAAGGGAGGACTATAAATGGTTACTGCTTTTTTAATGAAAAGTTGTTCTTGGTTTGAACAAGCAAGCTATTGATTGCTACTTATTACCTGGAGAAAACCTGAAATTTTTATTAGCATTTGTTTGGTAATGTATAACTTTACATTGTTATCAACATAATAACTATGATTTGTTGCACTTCATGTAGGAAATGTTGCAGGAAATTTTCATAGGGTTTCCTCACAATTACCCTCCTGAGTGGACAGATGGGGAGGAAACTGACATCAGAAGAGTCCACTCTCTGGTCTGAGGTCACACACATCTTAGCATATGAGTTGAAATGGGAATCCAGAATGTCAATTCCACTTTTCCAGGTTGCTTTACGCAGTATTAGTTTTTTTTTTAAATTTATAAATGGTCGGTCTTTCTACAAGTTAATGCAATCTGTTGGCTTTAAGTCTACAATGATTTTTTTTAGAAGGCTGATGCTTCACAACAATTTTTATGGCGTGTGTTTTCTTGTTTCAGGCATTTTAATTACAGATCACATTGCTTTTGAATCCAAAGAGGATCTACATGAAAGGAAGTATAAACTAAGTCACTCTATCTTTTCACAAGGACATAAAGCTTGTCATTTATCCAAGCACTGTATTTCACTGCTTTAGGAAATGTTAAAATTCTTAAGGGGATATTTTCATTGACTTTGGAGTGCATAAGAAAAATAGTGTCTCACAAAAAACCTAAAATTTACATAAGTGAAATTTAATTATTATTTACTAAAAAAGTGGAAGTTGATAACCTCTCCAATTATATCAAATTTTACCATTTTGAGGATTTGGGGTCTTTTTTTAAACAAAAGTATATGTATAAAGCCATTTAATACTCCAGGAAGATAAATTGATATAATGAGAAAGTATTAGAAATTTTTCTATCACTTTTTTCTGTAATATAAATCTAAATGATAAATTCTTTAATACACTCAGAGTAAGCTTTGAGATACAGTTATTTTCCAGTGATTTTAATCCACAAAGTTAGTCATAATATACACAGTGGTACCTTGGAACTCGTGAGTTCATTCTGACTAGTGTCAGGAAAGTGACGACTGATGAAGCATTTTCTCTTGCGGGGTGGCATCGTGACTCATACAAGTTCTAGTAAGTGCTGTGAGTGCTGAAACATTTTTTTGTCATTAAAATGTGGTGAGTACCAGGTTTGGTGAGTTCTGAAGCCAGTGGGTACAGAGGTATGATTATACCTTAAAGTTTTAAATGTCAATTAAAGAAAATGTTAAAGACAGATGAAAAGAAAAAATAATGTATGTGTATACATATATATTCACAATGTATAACTAATATTATATTTAATACATAAAGTTAATATTGATATTATATATCCAATATATAATATACAGAATGTATTATATATTGAAATACATGTAATATATATTTGTGATTCTTTTCTGTACTATATTAGTGTGCATATGTACAAATAAATATATAGAAGAAAATGACAATGGACTTTGGGAAACAAATCAAATGACTAGTGTCAGAATATTTCAATTCATTTAACTTGTATATAAAAATATACCAATAAATATGGAGTGAGGCAATTTGTTTAGGTACCATGTGGATTTGAAAGCCACACTGACTTGGATGTTTCCCCGATCTACATTTTAACAGCTCTGTCACCTTGGGACAGATGCTGGATCCCTGATCTTGGATCCTTCATTGCAGAAAAAACTTAAGACTGATACCTCACAGGATTGCTGTGAAAATTAAAAATAAACTAGTGAATATAAAATGTTTGGCAGAGTAGTAAGTAACCAGTTAATGATAGTTATATTTTACTTACATAACATGCCTTTTTAGTTTTAATAAAATGTTTTTGGATTGAAATATAATTTTTAGATAACTTTTTGATCAATAATGGGAAGAACCTTATGAATAATTCAGTACAAATATCACCATTATGGTAAAATAAAATCTGGAGAAGTTGGGCCAGCCCTTTGTGGAGTGATAGAATAGGTTAGTGGTAAAATCAGCTTGGAGAACCCACTTTCCTGATGCAGATTCCAGTGAGGCACGTTTCCCCTCAGGGTTTGGTGGGACAAGTGATATTTCCCTCAATTCGGAGCCAGTTGAGAAATAGGAGGCAGAATGATGGAGACTGAACTGAGGTTGATTCGCTCTCCCAGTCAGATCCAGGGCTGGAACAGAAGAGAACTCCTGTGGGGGCGTTGTCTTCTCTGTGATCCTGAGGTAGAGGCTGCTGGAGAGGCGGTCTGCCGGGATGAGCTGCTAGAAAGAAAAAAAAAGGAAGAAAACAACTTTGATGAGCCCAGGCTGAGCAGACTCAGTGTCACCCAGATTTACCAGTTTTAGGAAACAGAAAGGAAGGACAGAAGAAAGACATTATGATACACTAATAAAACCAAGGAATTAAATTTTGCTACATTTTTATATATAATGATTATACAAAAGCACCCATGTTTTCCTAGTTTTCTTGCAGTTACTCCTTCCATTCCATTTTATATGTCATTTATAGCCATAATCCAAATTCTGTGAATAATGAAACTATTTACTTTTCCTCTAAACTTCATTGCATTCGAACGGATCTGCCTGGCTCCATCTTTTGTTTCTCATCGCCGCACTCTTCTCTGAAAAGGCCACATTTTAAAAATTGATCTTAATGGCTTTTCTTCAACTTTTTCTCTTATGAGGTTTAACAAACTTTTTTGAAATATGAGTTGGTACCTCATGAATTCAATAAAGTTCCAAAGTAGGAGGGATGGCAGAAAAACTGTGTGCTCTAGCTTGTTATTTTGATTAAGATAATAGTTAAAAGAAGCTTAACATAGTGACACGAAAAGCAAAATAAATCAATTTAGAATGAATGCCAGGTTTAATGAGCAGCTTGCTCTGCATGTACTTAATGGTTAGGAAATGAAATACAATGCTAGGGAAGCTGGCTAATCTGAGACAATGAGGAAGAGATCTACTACAGGTATTTTACTTTGTGGATTAGCAAGAATGTGAAAAGCACAGGATATGAAGTTAAAGATATCAAATATCCTGCATTTACTTTGAAAGACTGTTATTACTTATTTGTAATAATTCACAGTGCATTGGTAAATGAATACAATACTCCTGGTAAAATTTGGGAAATTTTCTCAATACTATTATCTATCGAGTGTTACATTTTTGCTGATAACAGGGATAAGCTGACAAGTTCTTTTTTGTGAAAATTATGAAGATTACCAGATTATTAGAAAGAGTTATTAAAGTTCTGTGGCAGTTGTTATTTCTTCTTGATAATTTTCACATTAGAGGTGGTATTTTTCATGTAATATTTGGCATTATAAGCAAATGAGCACTTTTACTCGACTGTCCTATTTATACTCAGCACCCCAGAATGAAAGCAATTTGAATGAATTAAAATGAATTAAATGGATTAAATGAATGTTTTTATTTCACATATGGGAACTCAATTTGGTGAATATTTTTGACTTGAATTCAGTGTGCCTGAAAAAAATCACTACATTTGAATTCAATAATCCATTGGCAGAGCTGGCAATTGATTTCATATTAAAAAAAACAATGGACTCTCCCCCAAACATTGTTACTTCCCACCACACGACTCTACCTTTCCCCACCGCACACAAATTTATTTCTCTCTGTCTGTCTGCTTGAAGGGCCACGTGGGTATAGGCCCTCCAGGTCTGATCTTCCTTGGGTCTCCAAGACTGCTCAGTGTGCCTAAGATGTGCAATTTGACCATTTGCCAAAGGAAAGGGCGGATTCAGGCCACCAAAATTTTGTGTGGTTCACACACACGGAGTTCACTATGAAGCTGGACTTTCCCTTTGCATGTATCGTTGGAACCAAGTCTGCCTGCTTATCTGACTCAGAATCTGTGTTCTGCGAGGCTGTCCTGGGGAGCCCCGAGCCCTCCTGCAGGCCCACAGCAGGCCCTGAACTGCTGCAAATGTGAAGGTGCAAGCCTTTGTGCGTGCAACTGTAAGGAAAAATAAGAGCAATCAAATCCGGGAAGGCGTATTTTTCTCACCTCAGCATACATTTCCTCCCCTACACATACAAGTTAAAAGAGGATCAGTAAACAGTTCAGAGCTTTGCCTTGTAGGGACAAAGCTGGAACAGGACAGCAGCAGACTGGGGGCCACTGACCAGCCCCCGACCAGTAGCTAAGAATGTTTGTTTTAATATTCTCTAAAAAAGTGGAAAAGAAGTATATACCACAGAGACCACATGTAGCCCACAATGCCTAAAATATATACTATCTGGCCCTTCGCGGAAGAAGTTTCTGGCACCTGGGCTAGAGAATAGTGCATTTATATTTATACCGATCAATTAATTAAATGATGTCATTTAACGACCAAAGTAAAATAGGTGCTAATAATAATAGACTTTAGGATTTTATAAATAGTTATATTGTTTACTATGAAATTAGTTATAATCCTAAGTGTCTTTTATGTGTATTCTTCACTGAGTTTCCTTTTTTCAGTTTGGATTGACCTAAGAGTCTTCATTCTGGGAATACGAGCCATGGACCGGTCTGAACACTGTGACAGTTTTCATTCCCATTTAAATCAATATTAGAATCAGTGTTTCTCTCTGACTTAACATTGTAAACAAGAAAAATGTTATTGCATGTGTCATTTATTTACCTTGACTTTTCTTTCTTTAAAAATCAATGTTTATCATGGAAAGATGTATTATACAAATCTTCTGAATGACATTAAAAACAAGAGGATATTAATAAAATTAATAAATGACAGAACAAAAGAAAGGGAGATGACAACATGAGATTGGTATTTTTGGTTTAATTTATAACTCATTTTATAATATGAGACTTTTATGGATCATAAATTTATCTGGTTTCTTATAGATTTTCAGAATTGCTGACCAAATGTCTTTGGGACCAAGAAAAGTTTCCAGAAAATATACTTTTCATCTTGTTAGGTTGATCCTACCATAACAATATATTTTACTCTACGTATTTCCAGGAGAAATAAATGGTAGGTTTGTAACTTCCAAGACCTAGCCTAGGTCAGATTTAAAAGGTCATTTAAATATTCAAATATTACTTAATATGTAGTGATCAGAACAAATGAAAATGAGGGAGTTGCATACATGATACATAGTGTCTCTTTATTACAGAACCTTTCTCACAAGCTTATGTATGTTTAGCTTTTCAGGAGTTGGCAGGCCTGGCCGTTTATATGAAAATGGACAACAGCCAAGCCAGAAAGAGTTCTGGAAGCAGGCTTGCCTCAGGAGACCCATTGTTTAGTTAAGCAGGCTTTTCACAATCCTGGAGACCTCGAATTTGTATTACTAATAGCCCCTATGTTTAGGGGTATTGCCATTTTGGGTGGATTGAATGACAATTAAAGTTTTTCCCTATTTCAGCTGTACAAATTGACCCATAAGAAGTAAAGACCACACCTGTTTTTTCTACATATCAGTTTCAAAGTGTTTATACGCAAATGATATTTAAAAGGCAAATGTGGGAGTGAAATAGGAAATCTTACACAAGTGTTCTTAGCCCTGGAGTCCTCAGTCTGGCACTTAATAGCTACATACACACAGCAAGTCACTTGACATTTTTTTAGCATCAGTTTCCTTCTCTTTGAAATTATTATCCTAATACTTATTTCATAGTGTATGAATCAATTAAGATGAACATTTATTGAGGGCACACTGTGAGCCAGGAACTCCTCCAGGCACCGGGCTCTGGTGAGGACGGGACAGATCCATGACCACGTGCCGCTGAGGTTGACTGGCTCAGCCATTAATAAACTAACGTGAAACCCAAGAAACAGAGTAAGCCTTCATCGCTTGTTAGATTAGGATGCTCTACCTCTCCTGCCTGTTGTCTCCTCTTTTAGACTGACATCTCCTTGATGGGAGGGTCTCTTATTTCATTGGTCTCACCTGGTCTGTAAGAAGTAACTACTCCATTAAATAGGTTTCATATTTATAACTATATGGCAGCTTGATTGTGGCAAATCATCATTCTTGATTTCCGTCAGTCATTCATTCCACTGTGTACACACACACACACACACACACACACACACACACACACAATTAACAGGGGTCTGCCCATTTGGAAACGGGAGGGGCAGGGAAATGCTAAGGATGGCTTGTGAGTGGCAGCTGCACAGACAGCCAGGGTGACTGTCAGTGTGCAGGGGATTCTGGGGGCAGCCGTTAGAATGGGACTGTGTGGCAATGCCACACTCTGTCCCCTCTTCCCTGGCCACTGGGGGCTGGAATTCCTGTGACTGTGGCCTTGGGGACCAGGTGGCCCAAGAATGTTCCCGGTGCCCCTCTCCCAGCATTCAGGACCTGCTTGGAGTACAGTGGGTGCTGGGCCGGTAAGAGGGGAACGTGGGGGAGGCTCAGGCTGGTGGACCTTGGAATTCATGCAGCCGGTGACAAGTCCCACGCCCCTACCCAGACCAGGAAGCTGTGGGAAGTTACCCTAACAGCCACCAACCACCGCTCACGCACTCCTCCAGCTGGGGACCGTCAGTGGCAGCTCCTGCTGCTGCAGCCGCCAACCCGCTACCCTTGTGCTCCTCTAGCAGGTGTCCATCAGCAGCAGTTCTCACAGTCACTGCTGCTCTGCCCACTTGAGCCTGGGCAGGGCCTTGCGCACACCACACCAACGTGCAGGGTGAAACTTAGTGGACCAGGCTGTGCTGGCCCTGGAAGCTGGTGGTCAGGCGCGGAGCACCGTGTTCCTCCCCACAGCGGGAAGCCCTGCAGTGCTACTAAGAACTGCAGCTGTGTTGTACATGTCCTGCCCATCCAGGGACACGATGCACCGGAGGACAGCAACCAGAGGAAGAGGACAGGGTGCAGTGAGTAGGACTCCTGGATGCAGAGCCTGGGAAGGATGCTTAAACCCAGACAGTAGTGGGAAACCAGGCAAACCACCCACACTTCTTGGATGGCACTTTGGGTGGGAGAAGAGGCTCCTGGGCAACCTTGAACTGAGTTGGCAGAGGGTGGCAGGATGATTTTCTCTGGGTATCTTAGAGGAACTGGGCTTTGAGCAGAAATCTGCTATTGTTTCAAACGGTATGTACTTCAAATGAAAGATTCCTTTTTCTTTTCACTGAACTCTGTCTCCAGAGTTTTTGCCTATTGGCAGCAAGGGGCGAGACCCTACTGGTTGTTCGGTTACAATAAATACTATCTTTGGGATGGATCCAGAATAGTTGTACCAGTTGCTGTGTTTTCAAGAGTAGAAAACAACATAGCAGCTTGTGGGCCTTAGGTCAAATTTCAGTGGTATGAAGTGTCACTGGTCTTTCTCATCTCTCCTGAAATTATTATCGATTGCTCTAACAATCCCAATGGAGAGCGCTTTCTTCCCATACCAAGAAGTGGTCAAAGCCCAGGTCCTCCCCTTCCTCCCTCTTAGGCAAGCCCTTCCTACCACCCAGGCCTGTTCTGCTGAGACCAGCAATTGTCAGCAGACTTGGCATCTGAATTTTAAAGGCTTGTTTTTTCCTACATCTCATGATAATTACAAGGTTTGAGTTAAAAAAAAGTTTACATCATCCTCAAATCCTATCTCCTCCCTGTGCCCTATATAAAATAATTTCCTAACTATTTTTTCTACTAAGTTAGAAAAAAACTAGTTTTCTACTAATCTGGAAAGAAAACTAGAAAACACAATACTTTTTTTCAACTACTGCTTTCATTTGATTGCCTCCCTGAAGGGAATGCTTGAAATAAACTTTAGGATAATTTTCTTTAAAAACATGCTATATTTTACTTATTGCCCATTTACTGATTAAAATAGTCAGTGAATTCCTGCTTCTTATAAGGTAAAACATAATTTAAATTCCTTAGTGTGGATTCCACTGACTTTACACTGTGCCTTCAATCTATACTTACAGTCTCGTTTTGAATCACTCTCACCCAGTTATCTAACCACATTCCATCCTCAGACTCATTATAGACAATTTCTTCTTGCTCTTCCTTAGTATGGAATGCCTTCCCTCCTACCTCTCTGTACTCGGTCAACTTCACTTTTCCCTTAGAATCCTTCTCAACATTTTCTTTGGCTCTCATATTTGCCTACCATACTCCTTCCTAGCCAGAATTACTTTTACTCTTTTTTGTGCATGTGTATCACTTCAACTGTCAGTTTTCACACCACATTTACATTTATTTTGCTCATATTTCCTTGTGTGCTTGATTCAGTCAAAGGCCCAATATTGAGCTTTCATCATTGTCTCTGATGCTTAATGCATTGCCTATCACGTTTTCAATAATTTTTGGGAGTTCTACTATGCTAGTGGGAAAATCTGTATAGAGTATTTTATTTGAAATACATAACATTTAGCATATCATGTTCACTTTAAATTCTCATCTTCGCTTTGAACTGTATGCGGGCATTTCATTTTAATAACCTGAAGCCCTGAGTGCTTGTACATTTTATTACACTGAAAAGGAGATATTTTCTAAGATTAGTCTTAGAGGTGCTGGAAAATGTGAAGGTGTGCTACGCAGCCAAAATTTAATTAATTTTGGTGAAGTATTTGGGTTTAAGTCTAACTTTAATTCACCTATCACTTTCCTATTGAAAATCTAAAAGGATATTAGCAGGTCAATCTCTGGGTATGCTTTCATATAAAATACAGAGAGATAAGGCTCCTCAACACTTCACGACAGAAGGCATAGGGAAAGCAATTAAATTATGTTGATTGGATAACCTATTAATTTTTTCTGTTTTTCCCAAATTAAGGAGAATGATCTTCACTACTAAAGGTAAAAAAATGACAAAGGTATGAAGCCCTGTCCCCTAATAGAAAGAGATAGTAAAGGAGTACTTATGTGCTTTCAATGAGTTATCTCCACGTCAAATAAAGCAGATTCTACTTGTTCAACAAACATTTAATAGACACCCAGTACTTAGTAGACACTGAGCTAGATACAGATATCTAAAGACGAATAATGAGTGAAATAATAATAATAATAATGTAATTTCACAGAACTACCTTAAGCCAGAATCCAGCCTCCTGACTACTGTCCAAGAACTTCCCAATGATTCTAAATTTTATTATGGGTAATCAACAGTTTATGAGTTAGGTTTTTTTTTGGACTAAAAGTATAAACAATTCCTTGAATTTTAAATCTTTGAGGTTTCTAAAATAATTTGTAGATATTATATCAAAGCCACTACTTATGACTTTGGAGAAATCATGGGGAAAAGGGTCCCCAGAAGATAAGATGTGATGAGGAAATACATAGAACACTGGATAAAAATAAAAATCTGAATTCCAGAAAATACAGTCTATAAAGATTCATACTGATTTTTTGTTAACAATCTAGAGTAGAAGAAGAAGTTACAGGTTTGTTAGACCTTGGGATAACATATATAGTTGGAGAAAAAGGATGGATCTATTAAGAGCAAGTGATATCATTCTAACCTTATTCTCATTTTGATTGTGTATTAATAGACATTCATATTCAGAAGTCGTTGATTAACAAAATGGTGCAAATTTGGAGAGAACTTACTGATGAATCAAATGACCTTGGTTGCTCTTTTTTTTAAATAAAAAAAATGTTAGGGGAACATTTTTTACAGAGTTCTGAAATGTTCAAGAGTTATTTAGAGTTTCAATTGGAAATAAATGAAATTTAAGGCTTTGAATATATTGTAAGAAAATATAGTGTGAAATCCCATATTTTAGATGATATGAAAATAGGAAATATGTCTAATGCAATGGATGATAAATTTAAGATATAAATTAATCCCAATAGACTAAAAAGACTTTATAAATAATGAAAAGTTATACATTTAGGTTAAGAAATCAATTCTATGAGTCTCAAATGAGAGGAATTTGACAAAACATAATTAAGGTGGAAATGACATGTTTTTCCTTGACTCCAACAAAGTGGCACAGCTGCTGGAAGTTTAACGTGAAGTTATGGTGAAGGATGGGATCAAGGTCACATGAGGCAGCGGGTTGGCTAAACTTGCAGACCCAGTGAGAGTCTAAAATATCATGTTTGATTGTGTTAATCATATTCTAGAAAGGGCAGTAATAGCTTCAAGTTTGAGGAGAATCTGTAAAGGAAAGACATAGCTTTCTGGTATAGAATGTTTTAAAGTAAATGATTACAAGTATTTCCAAATAATACAAGTATATAATTGTTAAAAACACTGTGGTGTCATAAGGGTAAAAAGTTCAAATATTAATTTTTAAATAATATTGAACATAAACATGTAACTTGAGATCTGAAGTATAAAATTAGAATTTGAAAGAATCAGGTGGGCTGCAATACTTTTTTTTTTAAATGTGTGGTTTTTTTTTTTTTTTTTAGAGAGGGGAAGGGAAGGAGAAGAGTGGGAGAGAATTGTGTGGGGGCTGCAATACTTTTTAAAAAAATCTATAAATCCTGTTCTTAAGACATGTGCTTGGGTAAGGTCCCTAAATTAACATAGGCTATTTTTCCTATTTATTTGTTTGCTTCCTTGCTTTTCTTTGCTTAGTTCCTAGTTTTAGTTTTTGCTTTTAATCTGGATATTTTTCCTTCATGCATTTCTAATTTAACTATACCAGAAGATAGATAGATGCAACATTATTACTATTCTGGACAAACAAAAATTTGCTTCCACAATTTCTACAGATAAATCAAGCAATATGCAGTCAAGTAAGCCTTTTATTGTCTTCATTATTTTGTCCCCATAGGCATTGAATGCTATCATGTAAGAGTCACAATTATAGCATATTAAAAGAGATGTTTCCCTCTGAATGTTATATATATAAAACTTAAAAGATTAATTCTATTTACCTCTGTATACATGTATAAAAATTATGTATATATGAGGTCCGTCCAGAAGGTATCCATCCATGCATATGAACAATAGAGACATTTACTGAAGAAGATACAAGATACAAGAAACATTATACACAGAACAATGGTACATCAATCCCCTTCAAAGTAGGCATGTTGGGACCTCACACAGTTATCCCAGTGTCTCTTCCACTGTTCAAAACACCCTGCACAATTCTTTGTTGGTATCTCCATTAGCTGTTCTATCATATTTTCCTAGATCTCATTGATAGTCTGAAATCTCTTCCCTTTCAAAGGTGATTTTAGTTTTGGGAAAAGCCAGAAGTCACAGGGCACCAAATCTGGGTTATAAGGGGGCTGAGCCAGCAGGGCGATTGATGTTTCAGAAAAATTCAGCACAAGATGTGATGCATGAGCAGGTGCATTGTCACAATGAAGCTGCCAATCACCAGTTGCCCAGAGCTGTGGCCGTTTTCATTGTATTGCATCTGTCAACTGATGAAGAACATTGAGGCAGTGCTCCTTGTTAATTGTTTGGCCTCGAGAAGCATACTGATGATGGACAACACCATTCCAATCATCTTGATCTTGCTGCAACTTTGCCATGCCTTCTGGAGTGGAGAACCAGGTGACTTCCATTCGGATTACTGGGCCTTTGTCTCCAGACCATAGCCATAGATCCATAATCCATCTCTGGTTTTGACCTTCTTGAGGAAATTTAGTTTGTTGGTAGTCGTTTGAATCAAGTCATTAGCAACTGCAGCACAATGCTCCTTCTGCTCTGGTAGCAGAAGCCACAAAACAAATTTTGCCATGACACGTTTCATGCCAAGATCTTGTGTCAAAATCTCAGACACAGTAGCTTTTGGAATCCCCTGTTCAGCCTCTAGTCTTCACACTGTAGGTCACCGATTGTTTTGTTGTTGCAGCCTGTACATATTCAACACCCTCAGGTGCTCTGCTTTTTGTAGGCATTCCAGACCATGGATCACTTTCGACAGATTCTTGACCACCTTGGAAGAGTTTGTGCCACACTTCTATTTGTGCCGCACTCACTGCATCATCTCCGAAAGCCTTCTGAATTATTCAAATAGTTTCCAGAAAGGAATGTTTGAGCTCAATGCAAAATTTGATGAAGATTCATTGCTCTACTTGCTCAGTCATTTTGAATGTCATGGCCATACAGTACATGTGCTCACTCATTGGTGTCTCCTGCCCCCACTGACTAGTACAGTGGAGGTGTCCTTGTTCATGCATGCACAGTCCAGTCCACTCCCCTTGGCTGCCAGTTTAATCGATGTTGCAAAAACTGTTCTGGTTATATTAACAATGGCTGGACTTTTTGCAGACAGACCACTATACACATACATAATTCAACTTATATATATATATATATATATATATATATATATATATATATATACAATAACTCATATATAGTAACATTATTCAGCTGATATTAAAATATTAATGTTTCAGGAAAAATAAAATTTTCAAACTGTAATTAAAATGTAAGAAAGATATGAACTGCCCAACAGGCGAAATGTCTTTATGTAGTAAAGACATAGCATTTCAGGTTAAAAGGTTCAATTTTGAAGTGTGAAGTTTTTGAAAACAACTAATTTGCAGAATTCTACACTCTTATGGTCCTGAAAGACTTTTGAAAAGTGTTCCAAACTACACAAATATAACTAATTTTAATATTAACAAAAATTCATTATTTTTAATAAAATAGGAACATTAAAAACATGCTTATTAATTTTAGAGAGAGAAAGAAAGAAACATCAATGAGAGAGAGAAACATCACTTAGTTGCCTTCCACACACACCCTGGCAAGGGACTGAACTTGTAACCGGGGTATGTGTCCTAACTGGGAATCAAACCTTCAAGCTCTTTGGTGTACAGGACAATACTCCAACCTACTGAGCCACGCCTGACAGGGTGAAATAGCAATATTTTTAAGAAAAAGGAGGGAAAACAATCTGTGGAGAACTAAGAGAAACAATTGGATTAATTTATAATACATTAAAAGAAGGTCTTGAGGGACGTTATTTTGTCCTCCTGACACCAACCAATTCTAACATCGCTGGCTGTCCTACAATTCAGTGAAATTCTGAGTGTAACTACCCAGAGTTAGCTTCTGACTCCACAGGCTTGAAGGCTCCATCCTGTAAGGCCACCCTCACTTCAGAAGCCAGTTGCAAGGGTCAGTTTCCCAGGTTACTCATACTTCTGTCTGATGTGGCTACAAAGTTGGGGATTCCTATGGCCCTCCTCCTCTTTTAGGTCACTGATGATTGTTTTAGTTTGGGCTGTTGTAACAAATCACTGTAGCCAGGGCAGCTTCAGCAGATCCGGTGTCTGGTGAGAGCCTGCTTTCTGGTTTGCAGATGGGCATCTTCTTACTATGTCTTCACATGGTGGAGAGCAAAACAGAGAAGCAAGTTTTCTTGGCTCTCTTCTTATGAGGGAACTGACCCCATTTCTGAGGGTTTTACTTCATGACTTCATTACCTCCTGAAGGCCCCACCTCCTAAGACCATCACGTTGGGGATTTCAACTTTTTGAATTCTTGGAGGACGCACGCGTTCAGTCCATGCATTGATTAACTCAGTCTGTAGTCCCTCTCCCCAATCTGGAGGTTGTGAGGGGAAGCTGACAGGTCCAAGCATCTCATCAAGACTTGGTCTTTCTGGCAACTAGCCCTTATCCTGAAGTTATCTTGGATCCACCAAAGATTTCCTCATTAGAAGAGACATTTGTGACCCTTACCGCTCAGGAAATTCCAAGGATTTTGGGAACTCGGTGCCAGGAACCCAGGACCTGGGGGGCAAAGAGCAAATAAATATCTTTCTGTGATACCGCACTTAGTTCATTTTTTAATGTAAATATTTAGTGTATTATTTAAGGGTGGAAAATAAATCTGCATTACTTGTTTATTAACAGATTATGTGATTTGTGCCTCAATTTCTAGAAAATTATAAAACAATCAGTGAAAGGTAAAGATTTAGTCAAAAGTTCTTTATCATCACTTCTGTCAAAACTGAAATTTATCATTTTAAATGAACCCAACATTATCAGGTGTGTGGAGACAGAATCTTGAATTTATCCAGAAGCCTAATGATTCAATTGCTTCTTTGTGATAAACGTAGAAATAAAAGAGACCCTAAGTAAGTGGCAATGTAACAATGAAACAAAAAAATTACATTTCTATGTGTGTATTTACAAAAGTCCAAGTGCTATTTGTTTCTTTAATAGCAATTTTCCTGAGGTCTGCAAGATGGCTGTGTCTGTTTTTTGCTTTTTGAAAAAGCATTACTTAGAGATAAATTCTAATAAATACAATATGAAATTTTAGTGTAAACATGTTAGTTACTGTGTTACATGGAACATTTTTCTCAATTATTGTGATGCTCCTATGAGAATCTTACTGGGCAAATTGATATGTAGAGTCTGGCTGATTCGCCTGTGGTCGTGAACAGCAAGTGGTGAAACCAGCAGTGAGTCCACGAGAGGAGCTCTAATGCTTTATCTTAAAAACACACTTCCCTGTCCACCAAGTGACTTGTTTCCTCATCAGTTTCTAGTACAAGATGCCAATAATGTTACAACTAATGTAAAAATAATGGAGAATGGGATGAATTCCTGTGACGTTGAAAGATTTTGTTAAGGACAGACAGTACTGTGATTGAAGACAAGGGCATCCTACTGCTGGAATGCTGCTTAACTTTTTATTTGGCGATGTATTTTACAGAACTGCAGTGCATTCCCAGGAGGTTGTAAGCATTCTCACTTAGTCTGTGTAACAACACTAACCAGACGACATCCTAGTTAATGTAACCAAGAAAGAACTGTGTGAAAAATGCCACAAGCCCAGTACTGATTTAACCAAATGTGCAATGCCATGTATAGGAGAGTATGTTTTAATTTCTCTCTTTAGTAGACATTTGTAGTATAAATTTAAAACTATATACAGGAGATTAAAATTTTTTGAACACTATGTGGTGCATAGGCCACTCAGGTTACACATTTACAGGGTTGCTGGGTTTTTTTGGTTGGGTAGTCCGTAGTGAAGGGGTGATCGTGGCTAAAATGACTACCTTTCACAGAGGGGGTTCAGCCCAGAAGAAATCCAGCTGAGCCCAGACCTGTGCAAACAGACAGGCACATAAATCTTGACTGTTTCTGTCCTATTCTTTTGTGTTATTTCTGCTGCTAATGATGATTCCCTTCTAGTAATATTATGAAAAGAGTAGAAATTCATTTTCCCTTTGATATCTTTGGCAGGCATAATGAACATTCATTTGTTTAGATGTGGAGGAGGAATTTTGCATTATCAATGTTTTTTGTGCTGTTTTTGGCACTCAGGTTCGAAAGATATATAGCTGCTTTATGAAAGTGTCGTCCTGAATCCACAATGTTTTATCGTCTTTAGTCTGGAGCAGCCGCCCTGACATTTCTCTTTGAAGTGAAACAATTTCCAACGGATGCATTCAGGAGACACTAAGTGTTACTTTAAAATTTGTTCATGATTCTCAGGAAAGCTGTAGATGTATTGTTCAAAAGTATGAAACACGGTAGGTGCTGCTGGGACTCTAATGTTCATAAATATAAATATTATTTTTGTATTTTAATCATATAAGTTCTGCATACCGAGTAAGATTTTATCAGTGATGAGAGAAAATTTAGAATTTTTGAAACAATTTTCAGTGTTTCAGGGAGCAACGCCATCATATATTCTGCCAGAAATGTTAATAGTGCTTTTCTTTTTCCAATCATAAAAGCAGTACAAACACTGTGAAAACTCAATTGAAGAATTTATTTAAAAAATCATCCACAATCCCATCACACAGACAAAGCTGGTACAGTTCTGCTAAAACATGACATGTGTCTTTAAGACTAACAGAGCTGTAATAACCAACCTAAGTAAGACCAAATCTATACACTGTAGGAAAAGGTCTCAAGTCAACTTTCATTTAACTTCATTTCACACACAAACCTGTTCCCTAAAGATGACAGTCTATTAAAATAAGATATATTTCCAATTATTTGCTCTCTGTTACACTCCCCTGTTCATTTACTCATGCTATTTTTTTCATAATTTTTCCTTATGTATTTGTATGTTTGCTTGTGGTATGCCGAGAGATACAGACAGATGTAGGGGCAACAGAGATGCCAACCTAGGGTGTCAATTTTACCCCAGATTTGGGGGAAAGTGTACTGATGTCTAAAACAAAGTATATATTATAGAGTAAAATATAATATTCAAATTAATTAAAGAGTTAGAACATGCACCTTCAGAAATATTTTGCCACCTCATGAAAGTTGCTCTGCCCTTCTAGATTTTTTGGTGAATATATATGAAAATGCAACTACAGCCTTAAGAATGTTAAATTCCTAGAAGGGGACTTTTATAAGTGTTTTTAAGACATAATGCAATTGCTGACCTAAGGCTTTGTACCAATCTACCATCCCCTCAGCAGTTATCTAAGTACAGTCGTTTTTGCACTCAGGCTGTCTGTAATCATGTGAAGAATGTCAACTGTGGAATCATACAACAGAAGAGGCCCAGTCCTGTTGGTTTTACAAGCAAAGCTTACTGGAGTTACTATTTCAATTGGACATTCTGTGTGTGTGTCTGCGTGTGTGAGCATGTATACACATATGCATGTTTTGTGTATGTGTTTTTATTTAAAGTAGGCAGACTTGAATCCTATGTGTTTACAGATATGAAGTAACTTAGAAAAGCTTAGCCAGTAAAGTCTAATTCTTTCTCAGACTGTTTTTCTTCTTCCTAAAGACCATAATGAATTTTGTGTTATTTTTATCTGATTCAAAAAACCCTTGCCAGTGACATCAGCATTCCTCATAACATTGTCTTCACTCACATCCATGGATGACTTACAGTTCATTTTTCTGAGCAGACAGAGGTGTCCCATGGCACTGAACTGTATTGGCATTTTCCTTTGCCTTTACTCAGCGTGGCTCTGTAACATTTACTTTGTCAATTATAGTCGACTCAGTATTCACAGTCAATTCTATCACTGTGTGACTTTAATTGTATTTCGTAAATTAAAGAGACATCATAAAGTTGTTACCCTTTGATTTTTCAGTTTAATTTCATTTTTCTTTAATCTTTGGAGTACACTTGATTATCAATTAGCATAATAAAACAGTCAGTGTGGAATTTAGTAACTATATTGAACATTCTATAAAGCAGAGTAGTTTGTGCAACAGGACTATATGCAAGAAACAGTGAAAGGCTCCTGATTCTGTCACTATACCTTAACAGTGGCCACCTATGTGTCTCACATGACAGTATATTACTACATAAGAAAATATTGTTAATGGATGAATAATATTAATGCCGTGCACTTTAGTAATACATTTTATTCAAAGACCTTAAAGTGCCTCACACATGATAATTAATCAAGTCTTACTACACTACTCCGAGTAGGGTACTATTATCTGCTATTATAATTTAGATAAACTATGGTTACAGCTAAGAGTGATGAGAGATTAAGTGACTTGTCAAAGATCACACATTAGTTCAGTACTGGAGCGGCATAACTCAGACTCCTGACTGCTGCTATTAACATTAAACACAACCACTGTGCATGTTACGCACCAGGCCCGGTGCCCTTCCCTTGAAATAACTTACTGCATGCTCACCTGTTATGAAGTTTAAGTGGACGTGAATATAACGGCATCGGATCACGCACTCACACCCAATGTCATGTTTGGAGGCAAGTATGTTTGTAATTTTCCGAAAGACGGGGAAATGTTAAACACGTAAGTTAGCATTTTTCTTATCTGAAAGTGTTTCACTGCCTTTAAAATAATGTTGAGCTCTCTCATTGTTCCCAGTAACTTTAAATGTGAAAACAATGAGAAATCCGAAGTGATTTCCACGGGTAGAGTGAGCAGGGCGAGGTGGGGGCTCTTAACTAAGTAGAGATTCTGGAACGAAGTCTTTGAGGCTGTGGCTCAGGTTCCCTGGTTGCCTCTGTTTGTGACACAGATCACTGTTGGTTTCCTTTTCGATCTTTCTTTAAACTTTGAGGAGATGGCAGGAATTCCAAGTCTCTCATTGGCCTCTTCTTTCTATTTCTTCCCCCAAGTCTACGATAAATGATATTTTTCCTGGTAGAAGTAGTTTTATTTAATTGAGGTCTTATACTAACTCTTCATTCAGAGCTGTAGATGGTTCTAATGTCCATTTACTGGGAATCATGAAGTACGATTTGTGCAATTGATTGGTGACATTGAGCACGGAATGGATGGTTCGTTGTTTCAGAAGCCTTTCCTGGAGGAGACAGAATTGTCAAACAAAATGCAGGATATTGTTTCATCTGGGTGACACTGGATATCACAATTGCAAAGACTCGGCTTCTGAAAATCCTGCTTATTTTTTCTCTGCTTTTTGACACCAAGCAGCGCCTAACTCCCCTGAATTTCACTGTTTTATATTTGTATTCGTGGTAGCTGTGCACTAAAACTACAGCAGATAATTTAGGTAATTGGCAAACCACAGGGGCACTTAGTCTGCTCACCTGCCTATTTTAGGTTGGCTCATCATCACTCTAATTGGCAGTGGGTAGTTACTGGTCCATTTGCCATGTATTATGACAAAAGATGCTAATGGGCCCCGGCAGTGGGTGTGTTGTACCTTTGCCCTGCTTCTGGCATGCAGAAAGCAATCCCACTGTTTTTGCATAGCAAGTAGCATGGCTGGACATTTTTCTACACAAAAAGACTCTTTCCTTTTTTTTAAATGACAACTTCCCTTGGCAATAGCATAGTCTCAGAATTGACAGGTATCCCTTCTCACAGCCACTGCATAGTACATAGTCCCTAAAAACAAGAGTATATCAGTTGAGGTATTTTTCATCATTTTCACCACGTTTTTATTATCAGAACTCCTCTGAAGCTTGAAATTGAAATGTTTCTTTTTTTGACATTTTTCTCTATATTGGGCATGTAATTATGGGCCCAAACGAAGTTCAAGAGGAGTGGATCAACAAAGCCCACAGCTAAGTACACTAAACTTTGATCTTGAAGGAAAATATGAACTCCAAGGTAGATTTGGACAGCTGTGCTATGAATGCCACAGTGAGCAAATGTGGCATCAGAAGAAATATCCCACAGTTAGCTGACATTTTTTTTTACATAAATGCAAGAACACAAAAACAAAAATTCAGGGATCCCAGCATAGGATAGAAGTTCTTAGCATTTTGAAGATAGGAACTCATCTTTAAATAGTAAAAAAGTACCCAGTTGATAATAATTGTATTTGTACCGTTTGTTGATTGTGACTACATTAGACTGAATTAAGTAATTGTAATAATGTATTTATTTTATTAATTACAAAAAATACATAGGGAAAAGAGCCTAAGGGAGACATGTTATTCCCAAGACTGTGTTTAGTATAAATACATAGATTTGTGGAGCTGTTACAAAGCACTGTGGACAATCATTTGAAAATCACTGGTCCGAGGTCTACAGAGAAAGACCTAATTTAGTTTAAGGTTGTAACCAAAATATGGTGATAAACACTTATCAGACTAAAAAAAATGAGTTAATTATATTATGGCAATGTGTGGGATGTATTTGTTGGTGTGTTTACATTAATTTATCAAAAATAACCTAGAACTAAGGAAAATAATTAGTTTATTGATTAGAATGTTGTTAAGCTATCTTTTATTTCCAGCTGTTTTCAGTTTGAATTAAAGTTGCCTGTAGTCATAAACATGAGCCAGTATGCTAAATTTTCAAATAATGTGCTCAAATTTTAGACATTATGAAATTCATTCAGAACAAAGACTCCAGGCTCGGCAACATTTTCATGCAATAACATTAGTAATTAGAGGATTTTTTTTAAAACTTACACTTTAGGAATGCATGAATTATGCTCCTGTCTTCAATTCTATTTTAATCAATGTCTCCTCTACCTGGGCATTGTTTTCTGCTTATTATCTGGGATACACTGAAGCATACTTGTATTTATCTTTTGTGTTTGGAGATGCTGCCACCGATGGGGACTGTGGTCTATTAGTGTTTTATGTGAGAGCAGTTAGAGATATGGGCAAAGCCTTTTCTTTTTGCTGGTGGTTACTTACTTCTGTGTGTGGAGCCAAAGCTTCAGGAAGCTTTAACATTTCACTTGGAATTGGTCCATGAATCTTAGTTAAGGAGCACTGGTAATAGTCATGACTTGAGGCTCATCTTCCATGTGGCTTTTCTGTCATCCATGTGGATATCCCATTATCAGTTATGTTGTTCCTTTGGGTCTTAAGTATTTTGTCAAAGCACTTTGTTAGTGATTACGTCATGTCAGCCCACCTATGGTGGTCTTACCAGCTGTCTCATCTCTGTTCATGTCACAAATGGTACATCTGTACTAACTTAACTCTGTTTCAGGATTTTGAGTGATGCTGGACCAGGGTTGGTGTTGCCATTATAGCTTTTGGAATATAACATTTTGTTGTGGAGGCTGTGCTGTGCATGGTAGGATGTGTGCTCTGTGCTCACTAAATGTCAGTAGCCTCTTTCTCTGGGTCATGACAAAAAAATCCTCAAGCCTTTGCCATATCCCCTTGGGGATAAAACCATTCCTCGCTGAGAACCCCTGCCCTAGGCTGCCGTGTGATGTTCAGTATGGCCTGTATTTAGTGATGAAGATGATATAAGAATGGTGGATATGATATTTATAATAGCCCAAAACATACTTGAAGATAAAATGGTACAGCACTTTGACCATTGTTGAAATAACTTTGCAGCCTCAACATGGAGCAGCTCCCGTCTAGGGTGCCACACCAGCAATCCAAAACTCCAATAATTTCATGTTCCTTTTCAATGATCCACTGGCCCAGAAGTGCAGTAGACTCAGTCAGCTAATTCCAAATGGCAAGCATCTCTGAGCCTTCTCATCCCGAATGAGGTTGACTAGGTGGCCCCAACCAATCACCTATTTTCTGTTCTTCTCTGTCTTGTTTTTATTCTTTATCCCTTAAAATCTTCCTGCCTTCCATCCTATTTTGTAGTTCTCCAAAAAAAAAAAAAGATTTTTTATTTCAGGAAGTGTTAAATAAAGTTTGTCTGTACCATCTAAATGATCTTCTTTACTTATTTTTTAACTCCATTTTATAAACCTTCAGTTTGGGGAGGACCGACAGTGTCATATTGTGTCTACATAGTATCATTCTCTCTTTGAAAGGAATTACATGGATATAAACATACACATGGATATATAAATAATAAACATATGTGTATTTTGTGTGGGTGTGTATGTGAGAGAGAGACTTTTCTCAGTATGGTCTATCTGTAAGTAACTGTGCTTAAGTTGGTTTTGGGAATGTTTGGTGTTAATCTATAAAGCCACATAGAAGCAAATTGCCTGTTCTATGGCCTTGAAATTGAAAGGGATTTGTAAATGTTATCACATTGATTTTTTAAAGCAGGGTTTAACCTTAGTAGTTGTATAGGAATAAACTATATTTCTTCTTTGGTTTTTTGGGGAAAAAGAAAAAACTTGACCTGGTCGAAATAGAAAGCCTATTGTTATGTGACTATAGAGCTCCTTATACACCTCAGGAAGATATTGAAATCAGGGGCTGAAAATTTGTTTGAAGTCTTTTCATGTTTGTCCATGCATCTCTTTCTTCCCACCCCTTGCACTGTTTCTTCACTCTTTTCTCTGTATCCCTGTAGACCTGTACATGTGCTTCGCAGTGTATATCCAGAAAATAAGTTCTCTACATAGCTCACAAATTTTACTTATTTTCTCTATTAGAAGACATGGTGATCTCTTCTGCAAAAACACAGATTTCAGAGGAACAGACTCTGAGTAGCCTGGTTGGGTTATCCTGTATTTATCAGCTGTGCCTAGGGAGCAGTGTCCCAGGGGACAAACGTGTCTGCTGGGAGCTTTCTCCCTGACCACGGGACTGGGGAAGCAAGGTTCCCAGGAAGGGAGATGATGTAGATCATCCTCAAAATATCTGGGAGTGAATTTGGAGTAAAATGCAAAATATGCATATAATAACTGAAGTGAATAAGAGGAAATTGATTTCAGGCCATAGGTTGACCAGTGTGTGTAGCTGCTCAGAATATAACTCCTTGTCTTCAGTAACATAGGAAATTTAAAAACAGCATACAAAAGTGGATTTAGTATGACTAAATGTGGTAAAAACCACAAAAGTAGCTTGGGTGGTGAAAATCCTATAGTAATGCAGTACCAAATACTCTCAAACCTCCATCTAGTTCCCAACCCTGCCTTATATATGTATGTATTTATGTATATATATATATTTATGTATGTATATATATATTTATGTATGTATGTACAAATAAATGTACAGATGTACAAGGTCTGTCTGGAAAAAGTCCAGCCATTGTCAATGTAATGAGAATAGTTTGCTTGACATCAATGTAACCAAGGAGAGTGGACTAGAATGTGCATGTGTGAACAATGACTTCACTGTACTAGTCAGTGGGGGCACTGGATGTGGTTGAGTGAACATGTGTGCTGTGTGGCCATCATATTCAAAATGACTGAGCAAGTAGAGCAATGACTGTGCATAAAATTTTGGGTTAAGCTTAAACATTCCTCCATGAAAACTATTCAGATGGTTTAGAAGGCCACAGCTATGGGCAACTGGTGATTGGCAGCTTCATCACGATAACATGCCCACCCATGCATCATATCTCATGCAATTTTTTGACAAAATATCCAATCACCCAGGTGGTACCAACCCCTGTACAACCCAGGTTTGGTATCCTGCGACTTCTGGCTTTTCCCAAAACTAAAGCACTTTTGAAAGGAAAATTTCAGACCACCAGTGAGATTCAGAAAAATAGGATGGGCCAGCTGATGGCGATTGGGAGAACTGTGTGAGGTCCTAAGATGCCTACTTAGAAGGGGACTGAGGCTCCATTGTCCTAGGTACAGTGCTTCTTATATGTTGTATCTTCTTCAATAAATGTCTCTATTTTTCATATTATATAGCTGGGTACCTTTTGGACAGACCCTATGTGTATGTATGTATGTATTTACTTATGTAATACAAACTTGGGAAAGAAGATAATAATGGTCTTAGTTTCCTATGGAAAGAGTAAAATAGTTTTAGAAAAAAGACCAGCTTACCTGCTGTGAATTATTATTAGGCTATGTGTAATATGATTTTTATTCATGATTTAATAATACTCTTGGGTTTACTGTACATCCAAACATAGTTAAGTGTTTTCAACTTTAAAATGGTCATATAGGATACAATGTTTATTAAACCCTAAGTAGTAAGCCATGGCTCGTATAGCTCAGTAGATTGAGCATGGGCCTATAAACCAAAAGGCTGCTGGTTTGATTCCCAGTCAGGGTACATGCCTGGGTTGCGAGCCAGGTCCTCAGTTGGGGGCATGTGAGGGACAACCACACATTGATGCTTCTCTCCTTCTCTTTCTTCTCCCTTTCACCTCTGTCTAAATAAATAAAAACAGCTTTAAAAAAGACTAAGTACTAAAACCAAGCTAATTTAAACATCAATTGTTATTACAGCAACTGATTAGGATTTGGATTTTTTAAAACAATTTTTTTCTGGGAAGACTTTTTGGTTATCATCAGTGCATGTTCACGATATAAAGCAGATTGGCTTTTAATTGTATTATTTTCAAATTCTCTATATATGTAATGCAGCCCAGCTATCCGTCTATTTCTATATAAAATCCAGCCCTCATTTTGCAGATATTATATATGCTATATAATATATATCTTTATAGTATATACAGTGCACATTATACTGGGCTCGACAGCTCCCCCACCTCCTGGGCACTGACATTGAGTTGCCACTGCCTCTATTTTAAACACTTCCTCCTCTTATGTACCCTCAGTATTTCCCACATGAGAATAATAATAGACCCTACCTCTCCTATAATTGTTTTATTTTATATGTTGGGAGGGTTAAATAATATATGTGTTTGGCATATATCAAGAATTCAATTACTATTACCTGAAGAGAAAATTGGTGTATTTTTAGAACCTCACTGTAAGCTGTAGCTTACAATTGGATTGCTTAAAAACTTGCTAAAAAATGGTCTCTTAGGGTTACAACATTTTTGAAACTGTTATGTAGTAAATCAGACCACATTTTAATTTTCCTGGCAGAAATGCAGGGAATCCACTATAAATAATATTTGGCACTATCAATAGAGCTTGGATCTACTTTTAGAGCCAAATATTTTGTTGATCTGAAAAGTTTGCTATGGCACTAAGTCTCCTTGAAATGGCAGAAATAATCTGTGCACAGTGTGTCATTCTTTGTTGTCCTGTTATACTAGGGGGTAAATAGCTTTTTAAGTGACTCTAGTTTTTTTCTCAGATTATATCATAATCTTAGATTATAAACATAACAAAATGCTATGAAGCAAATTGGAAGTTGACATCTGAATATACTCTTAATCCTTTTGGAAATATAGTGTTTCTATATCATGGATATGTACACACCCCTAATGAACAAAATAATAATATAGATAAGGTCAAAAAAAGAAAAGTTTACCTATGGAAAGCAATGTCAAATCATTCAGGTGGTTTTTTTAAAATTAATTTTATTTAGTTATTTTTCAAGTACAGTTTTTTTTGTCTATTTCTCCCATCCCATCCTCCCCCGCCCCTTGCTCCCCACCTCCCTCCCATTTCCACCCCCCTTAGTTCTCGTCCCTGTGTCCTTCCTATTTGTTCCTCCAAATCCCTCCCCCTTTTTCCCCTTAACTTCCCTTCCCTCTCCCCTCTGGTCACTGTCCCCTTGTTCTCTATTTCAGTGTCTTTGGTTTTTGTTTTTTTTCTGCTTGCTTGTTTGTTTTGTTGTTTATCTTCCTGTTAAAGATGAGATCATATGGTATTTGTCTTTCAGCACCTGGCCTATTTCACTCAGCATAATGCTTTCCAGTTCCATCCATGTTGTTGCAAAAGGTAGTAGCTCCTTCATTCAGGTGGTTTTGATGAAATTTCTTTTTTAGGGGTTACTGAGTGTGGAAAAGTTAGTATGTGCAGACCAAGTAAATGTGGGAGGTACTTGCTGAAAGGGATGTGGGCACAAAGATATTGATGCCTACTGTGTGTGTGTAGGTATGTGGGTACAGTTTAGTATGGTACAGTATAATATACTATAGCTTAGTATAAAATAAACTTGCTGTTGACTAATAGGGAGGAGGATTTTACAAACTTTCAGACTACTCAAATGCATTGCTGTTTTTTAGGGTGTCTGTGGATTAAATAATGGATTGGTGAAAATAGTCAACATATATCTTGAAGCATTCTGAGTATTATGAAATGCTTTATTAAAAGTGAGGTGAATTAAATTATATTTAGTTAGAATAGTTGGTACTAGTTCTGGGAAGCCAGCTTAAGATGCATTTCCATCAACACTGTGTTTTGAAGGCATTGCTTAGAAAGTATGTATGGAAGGCTGATTGAAAAACAAGGAGAGGGAAGGAAAAGGACAGATTTATCTATTATTATGTGCCAATTGTTCACTTAACATTATAGTGCATGGATTTTGCTGAGAATGCACCTGCATTTAGGCATGCTAAATCAGCATTTCCTGCACAGACTTTGCTAAGGAGCACTTGAAAATGCATGCTAACTACATTGATAAAATACCAGAGGGAGACATGCACATTGGATTAAAGTAGATTGCAAAACCTATATAGCAGATAAATCAGTTGCAGCAGAAATGGTAAAAACTTGATTCATGCATGCATTAAAACATTATATCAGAACAGAAGCCAACACATTAAAAAAAATAAACACTTATTAAAAGGAAAAGGATAGCCCTGATTGGAGTGGCTTGGTTGGTTGGGCATCATTGCACAAAGCAAAAGGTCGCTGGTTCAATTCCAGGTCAGGGCATGTGCTTGGGTTGTGGGTTAGGTCCCTCGTCAGGGAGTGTAAGAGAGGCAACTGATTCATGTTTCTCTCTCACATCAGTGTTTCTGTCCCTCTCTTTCTCATTCCCTTCCCCTCTCTCTAAAAATAAATAAATAAAATCTTTAAAAAACAAATAAAAGGAAAAAGATAAAAACAATACAGTGAAACAAATTGTCCCTGGGTAACTTGCTGATATTCTTTTTATAAGTATATTTTTATAAGTATATTTTTATAAGTATATTTTTATAAGTATATTTTATCGATTATGCTATTACAGTTGTCCCATTTTTTTCTCCCCTTTATCCTCCTCTGCTCTGTACACCTCCTCCCACCAGTGTTCCCCCACCTTAGTTCATGTCCATGGATCGTACATATAAGTTCTTTGGCTTTTCCATTTTCTATATTATTTTTAACCTCCCCCTGTCTATTTTGTACCCACCATTTATGCTTCTTATCCACTGTGACTTTTTCCCTATTCTCTGCCCTCCCCCTCCCCACTGATAACCCTCCATGTGATCTCCATTTCTGAGATTCTGTTCCTGTTCTAATTGTTTGCTTTGTTTTTGTTTTTGTTTTTTAGGTTCAGTTGTGGGAACTGAACTGTGAGTTTGTTGTCATTTTACTCTTCATCTGATTGCAACATCTGTCACCGCATTGATTGTCAGGGTTGCTGATATTCTTTAACAGATTATAATTTATATTAAATTTATATTATCACTCAATAACACAAAATTTGAGATTATGTGTCTTAATTTGCTAAGACTCTCATAACAAAATGCTACAAGCTGGGTGTCTTAAACAACAGAAATTTATTTTTTCAGAGTTTTGTAAACTAGACGTTCAAGATCAAGGTATTGGCAGGTTTGGTTTCTCTCGAGGCCTCTCTCTCTGACTTGCAGACATTCTCCTTGTGTCCTTCACGTGTAGTTTTCTTTGTGTGTGCACATTCTTAGTGTCTCTTCTTTTTAGAGGGACATCGAACTTGTTGTATTAGATCTCCACCCTTATGACCTTATTGAAACCTGACCTCTCTTAAGACTCTATCTCCAAATACAGTCACATCCTAAAGTTTTGAGGTTAGAGCTGCAACATAAACTTGGGTGGGACAAAATTCAGTCCATAACGCTGTGCGATATTTATTTCATTTATATAGTTTTAAAATAAAAATTTGAAAACCTGCGTCTTGCACCTCTTACTATCTCTCATAATTTGAGAAATTTCGTGTGGGTCAATGAACAGATGTTGATATATCATAGTCTCCACTGGGGATGAAAGTGCTAATTGCAAATAGTAGATTATTTAGGTTGCAAATATTTCTCTTTTATTCTTTTTGCTTTTCAATATGATGGCTCCAGTTTCTGCCAATATCAATAGCCAGCAAGATTTTTGAAATAATGTTGTTATCATGTAGTTAGACAAATGTTTTCTAAGGAGTTTTAAGATAAATTGTATTTATTTTTAGAGAGAGGGGAGGGAGGGAAAAAGAGAGGAAGAGAAACATGGATGTGAGAGAGAAACACTGACTGGTTGCCTCCTGCAGACCCCCAACTGGGAACCTGGTTTGACACCCAGGCAAGTATCCTTACCTGGAATTGAACCAGCAACATTTCAGTTCCCGATGCTCAGTCCACAGAGCCATACCAGCCATGGCTTCTTGAGGAATTTTTCAGAAAAATCTTTAAAATTTCTAAATGTATATCCATTCATTTATTCCAATAAATAATAAATAAAGCAATTAGCAAAGTAACAATAAAAATTCTTTGCATAGTCTGAACTTATTCTTAACTTTGATTTTGATAGTAGAACAATATCAAAAAATACTGATAGCAAACATTAGGGTTACTTAAAAATTCTTTCAAAATCAATCACATGATTAGTTTAGCTAAATCTTTTGTAGCCTCTATATTTATAGTCCTGTTATATTTTTCTTTAATAAGGATTGTGAACCCAAATAACTGTAAGCCTATTCTGAGGAATAATAAAAAGTTGAAAAAAATATTGTCATTGTTCAATTGTCTTTTCTAAATTCTCTTTTTATTGGAGAAAGGTCAATGTAGATGTTGTATTTATTCATTGTTGATTAAAGAC
Organism: Artibeus jamaicensis; assembly: GCF_021234435.1. Taxonomy (NCBI): domain Eukaryota; kingdom Metazoa; phylum Chordata; class Mammalia; order Chiroptera; family Phyllostomidae; genus Artibeus; species Artibeus jamaicensis. The sequence continues at coordinate 36,698,070 of NW_026521812.1, read as the reverse complement.
ACAGTATTTAATTAAGCACTGTAATCCATTCCTTAGTCATTCTGTATAAATAGAATTTTTACTGTTGTAGAATTCATCATTTTTTAAAAACTGCATTACACTCTCATCTAAACTGCACATTTTTCTAAGATAAGAAGTTTTCTTAAGGTAACATTTAATAGCATATCTAATTAAAGGTGTAATTCAAACTGAGTTATAGAGATAATGCTAGTGATGTTGACCTTCATGAGCATTATTTTGTAAGATAAGCTATTTAATCAAAGACTAAAGCCATTATGCCACTGGGAGGACTAAGTTTAAGCTGAAACTGTTTGGGGACAGAGTTCCTAGGTTCTCATTCCCCTGAATTTTTGAAACTATAGCAGTGTTTAATTTTGATTTTTGAAAAAATATAAATAGTCGAGTATTCTTCCTTTTCTAGTTTTCCTTATGTATTTTCTGGACCTGCTATAGAATTTGCTGACAGGATTGAGTTCTGGGTAAAACGGAGGTGGCCAAACTGATCACAAAGAGCTCTGAACTCTTGCTGGCAGGAATTTGTATATTCTCATAAGAGGAATTAAAGAGATTATATTAAAATTGTAACTACGTTTGGCCTAAAAAAGGAAAAACAGAGCCTTGGCTGGTGTAGCTCAGTGGATTGAGCACGGGCCTGTGAAGAAAAGGGTCGCTGGTTCAGTTCCCAGTCGGGGCACATGCCTGGGTTGCAGGCTGGGTCCCCAGTGGGGGACACATGAGAGGCAACCACACATTGATGTTTCTCTCCCACTCTTTCTCCTTCCCTCCCCCTCTCTCTAAAAATAAATAAAATAAAATAAAATAAAATAAAATAAAATAAAATAAAATAAAATAAAATAAAATAAAATAAAAACAGAAAGGAGGTGCTTGCATTTAGGAGAATTCAGTTTTTATTAGAGGAATATTCATGAAGGGCTTATTTTCTGAAAGGAAGATAGTAGAATCCAACAGAATGCACAAGAGTAGAAATTGTAAGGGACAGAACTTTATTGTACCTTATTTTTCCTTTATTGTACCTTTCCTATATTTCCTTATTGTACCTTACATGTCTTTATTTTTCCCTCAAAAATTATACATGGCAAAATATGGTAACACTGATACATTAAAAAACTATGTACACTCTGGCCTGTGGTTTCATTAACTGTTAGACTGAGAAAAACCTTGCCAAGTTCAGCAAAGAGGAGATATGTAGACTAATAAATCTATTTTATAACAAAAATATGCTATATTATTATTTTAAAAGGACTATACAAATTTAAGTAGACTGCCATCTTTCTTTCATCAAAGTGATTAGAAATATTTTAATGTTCCCTTTCCCTATGCCCTATGTTCAAAACATTTAAAACACATAAATATTTTCCATTCTTACACGAAAATCTGACTCATAGAATTTAAAAAATTCTTTAGTAAATTTTAGAAGTGTTTTTATTATGCCCATGAACCAGCTGTGTTAGTGTGTGTTAGGAAGTGTTACACAGTCAGTAGGTTACGTGGCATTAACGACTTGATGATCGCAATAATAAAAACAGTAGTAGTCAATATTTACTCAGCACCTGCTAGGTATAGTGTTGGGAGACAAATCTCTCAGGTTTCTGAACACCCTGTGAGCAAGGCACTGGCTACTCTTTGTCCCAAGCCCTCTTTTCACCATGATTAATAAATAATAAACAGCCCTGGAGAGTAGAGATAGTATGTTTTTCTCAGAGCAAAGGGCAGGTGTATTTACTGTTCGTTATAGAAGATTTAGGTTTCCTAAATTCCGAGTTGCTCTCTTGCAATGCATCCCGCTGCCCATGTCATTTGGCTCTACTATCTTTGTCTTGTGGAAACTGGAGTTCAGAGAGTTGGCACCAAAAATGCTGGTATTCAGGCCACTGTTATTACTTGAGTGATAAACAGTCTTTCATCACTGACTTAGGAGTCATGTCTTCTACCAGCACGCAGGCAACTGCAGCAGGCTAACTTGGAAAAAGGGTAAAGTTTTGAGAACTTGACACTATAGTAAACACTTTGAAAAATCCTTCTTGTTTAATTCTGTAAATACCCACAAATGTTAGAGGTGTAGAAAAGTTCTATTTCTATGACTCAACTTTGCTTCTATATTAAACCCACCATCCCAATTCCCCCTCGAGAAAGAAAAATTAGTATATTCCAGTTTCTGTTACTATTTTGCCAGTAATATGTGTGTATATTTCAGATTTAAACTCATTTATTTAGGATTTTTTTTCCTTTTTTCTCTCCATTGTTACACCCAAATTTCTAGATTTTTGATGCAGGTTTTGGCACAAGGAGTGTGGGAAGAGACTGAGGAATAGGGGCTAAGAGACCTGGTCCTCAGTTATTTGCACCTATTCTTATTTATGTCCCCAGAGTGTCTGGCTACATTTCTATTTAAGTCCTTACTCTGATTCATGACTTATTCTTCTGTGAATCCCTTGTCGGTCCCCTGTGATACCTTCAGGTCTGTAACACACCCCCTTTTGCTCTCAACGTTCGTTCTTTCTTGAAAGCAGGTAACACTTTGGCTGCTTTCCGAGGTCGTTTTTTGTGCAGCGGGAGACACTGGGAGTGCTGCCTCTGGCTCTTTCTACACCTGGCACGGCATGCAGGGTCTTTGTTGTTACTCTGATTTTCTGGCTATGGTGACATGGAGAATTCTGAGAAAGTGTTACCTTTACCTTTCAGTGTTCCAGACGGGAAGCCAGTCCAAAACAGCTCGTTTATCTCATGATTCTCCAAACATAGATAGTGGTTCTATCACCTCTCATACCCTCCTGTTAACAAAGACTGACCTTTTGTTGGGATGCTGGCAGTGTTCTTAGCTCCTTCTCAGACGTCCCAGTTCCTTACACTCCTCTTGGTCCTTTAGAATATTCACTTTTCAGGCTGGGGAATGAGAACAATGGCAACAATAACAGAAGCCAAGTAAAAAAAAAACCTGACTGTTATGTAATCACTAACTGTTTCCACGCCTATTGCATATGTCATGAATTTGACTCTTGGTGATCTTTGATCAAGATTACTTTGACTGTAAACCTTTCCTATGTCACCCACACTCTCTGGGGCTATAGGAAAGAAGAGTTCTAGCTGCTTCCATGTGCTCATAGAAAAGTGGAGAGCCAGTTGCCAGGCAGAAGGGGATTATTAAACTTGAAATGAAAGTGTTGGTTGTTATCGATGCATCACCCTGTGACACCCAGGAATGTATTCATACCAGTGAGTGCCATGTCTGGTACGTCTGCTCCAGTGTGAGCTTTGTGTGGACAGGGCAGCACCATGTAGCTTTTATTAGCTGGCAAGTGATATGGTAGGTCCTCAGATGCATGGCAAGTGCAGAGTAATTACTGGTAAATAAGTTTTCCTTGATGGATTGGTCTTTACTAAACTGAGTTTATGTGCCTGTGGTTTGTAGGTTTTCAGAATTCTAGCAAGGACAGATTCATGGTAAACAATAGTAATCTGGCTCTATAACATAATTGAAATCTCAGGTGTTTCAATTCCATTTGATAATCAAAACTAGGGTTATTTTTATAAAATGTTTTTGCTCTTTATGGTTTATACATGGTCTAAGTTTATACAATTATTTAGAGTGTTCTATGTGAGAGAACAGAAGACACACTCTGATGGCACAGAAGTCAAATATTTGATTGCAGTGGATTTTCAAGTAAATTTCCAATAATTGGTTAATTTATAGTCTGATGACGAGAAGAACATTTATTTTTTAAAGTCTCCAAGTAAACATGCCATAAAATATTGTAGTATGTATTTTCTTGTGTGTCTTTATACAGCAAAACGGACATAGAAATAAACCTCAGAAACATTTTTTCTACTAAAAATTTGGGAGGTAAAGAGTAGTCTTCCTAGATTGGACCAAACTCTTTTTTCTTTTATTTGATTCTAAACTGCATCAGGAGAAATAGCTTTTGTGTGCTTTGATTTTTCTGAGTATTGAAGAAAGAGGCTGCTACATTACAAATTGCCACTATTGTTGAAAGCCTTCAGACCAAGCATATAGAAAACTTGATAAGAGCACTTGAAAGATCCTTTTATAGTGATAACTACAGTGGAGGAGGATATAGTCCTTGGGAATGAATATGAGGTGTTATGGTGGAGTGTTTTGGACTATTGGAAACTGTGTGATAGTTACGGTATTGGATTTAACTCAAATCAATTTCATGATCCATCTCTCTTTTTTCATGTTCCGCATATATGTTGATTAGCTTGAGAGCTGATGCCACCTCAATAGTATACTGATTAATATAATCAATGCCACTTGATTATGTTTGTTAAAAAGTCAAGAAAAATACAAATAATTTTTTACTTTTAATTTAAAAAAAATTTTAAAAATATGTTTTATTGACTATGCTATTACAGTTTTCCCAATTCTTCTCCCTTTGCCTACTTTAACCCAGCATCCCCCACTCCCTCAGGCAATCCCCACAACATTGTTCATGTCCATGGGTCATGCATATATGATCTTTGGCTATTCCGTTTCCTATTTTGTATCCCCATTGCAATTCTGTGACTACTGATTTGTAATTCTTAATCCCTTAACCTCTTTACCCATTTCATATTAAAACTGTGGGAAGATAGTCTTTTCTCAATATATTTCCTGTCTTAAAATAGATACTTATTAGAGCTTTCTATTCTGGAAAGAAAAAAGAGTAAATAAGCAAAACAAAACAATTAAAACAAATGTTCCTTACAATATATCCTTTGATATAGGGTATAGGAAATATATAATAATAGATAAAAGTAGATACAGAAATAAGGACAGTAATGTAGGGGAGAGGTAGATAAATAAGAACATTGTATTTGAAGGATTTTAACATAACTAATAATATTTGAAAGATCAAGCAGAGAAAAAAGAGATTTGATTTGTCAAGTTTATACTGACATATATCTGTATTGATATCCTTATTAATTGAAATAACTTTATGCCTTACAGAGAATATATTTAATTTTTGAGGTAATGTTGACTCAACCATTTCTTAGGCCACAAAGAAAGTTTCAATAAGAAAAAAAAACAGCATCTTATTGTCTATGTTTTGGGGCCATAATGTAATTACATAAAAAAATAAATAACAACATAAAAGTGACAAAATAAAATAGTCTTTATGTCAAGAAACCAAACTGTCAGCCTTTTGGTCATAGAAAATCATAAAGGAAATAACCAAATACTTATGTCTGAATGCCCATGACAGCAATTATTTTTTCAGAATTTGTGAGGCACATCTAAAACAGTACTGAGAGGGCAATTTAAAGCGTTAAGTACACAATGAAGAATAAGTAAAAACAAATGAGCTAAGCATTCAATTTAAGACACTAGTGAAAGGGCAACAGAAAAAGTCCAAAGAAACAAGAAAATAAAAATGAGAACAGAACTCAGTGGAATAGAGAACAAAAATAACAAGTAAATTATGCGTACCAAAGAAGGAAAAAAAAACCCTATGGTATAGACATTTAAAAATAGGTTCAATTCTATGCATTCTTAACTTAGACAAAGTAGATAAAATGATATAGGGAAAAAGATAAAAATTAAATTTACTAATAATCACTAAAGAATATTGAAATATTGAACTAGTGATCAGAGTTCCTCAGCAACAAAATCCAAAGACAAAATTAAGTTCTAACAAACCAAGGCTGCACCCCAGCCCCCACTCATACCCAGATAGATGTACAGGGGTGCTCTACCAAACTTTAAAGAGACAGGTTGCTGCATGAAAGAGCTAAAGAAGAGAAAGCTGTCAAGCTCATTTTACTGGCTAACCTTAGCTTTTAGAACAAATAATGGTCCATGAAAAGAAAATTATAGGTCTACTTCACATTAAACAAGATACAAAAATCTAAGTTTAATATTTGCTGAGTGAATCCAGGAATGTATATAAAAATATATTGTCATGAAGCACTATTTATCTTACAAATATGAGCACATGGACACACCTATAATTTATCACATTAATGGCTTAAAAAAATCCCATGGTTATCTAAAAAGATATAGCAAAAGCACTTAAAATATTCAATATTTCTTTATAATAAACATTTAAAAAGAAATAGGAGGAGATACCTTGAAATTATAGATTTTATCTGTCAAGAAACTTGACATGATCCTTACCAGAAAATTTCACTATTTGTCTTTCATTCTATTGGAGGTCAGCAGTAACACAGTGTGGGGCAATTGTCTTGGGCTCTCCTATACATCTTGCTGAGTGTGCCAACATTGCAAGGTCCTGACTATGTTTTCACTTGGGTTAGTTGTCAGGATTGTTGCAGCCTCAGATTTGAAAAAGTGAGATAATGCTCCCAGGAATTCATTACATAGTGCTACAGTGAATGCATCTGGTCTCCCTTCAGGTAAAGTGCAGTCTTCCTAACTGCTTGTCATTAAAGTGGCAGATTACTAAGCATAAGGTCTATTGTGTACAAAGAGTCCAACCACCCCTATGACACCCTATGGAATGTGGGGCTTGGGGAACTCTTGTTACTAGATTAATACTCTGGTTACTGCTATTGTTACGGGTAATACGTTTCTTGGTCTCTGACCCTGGAGTTCTATATATTCTGTCAGATTAGCTTGTTATCTTGAATAGCTGTTTTGGTGGGAGTTTTTTGGTTTTTTTTTTTTTTTACTTCTAGATCTCCTCTGTACTGCCCAACTTACAGAATTTGCATGGGTAAAATCTTGATATGCCAGAATGCTATTGACTGTAACAGCTGTTACTGAATTTAATACTAGACAAAGGTGAGGGAAAAAATATAATAGCTACAAAAGATACGAAATGGCTAATATTTGCAGATGCAAATTATTGTATTTCACTGTGTATAGTGGGCACTTCTTTTGTCCAAATTTTCGAGGAAAAAATAAGGATGCACATCATACATGGTAGTACTAATTCCATATCTATACATTTTTTAATTCTTTTATGTATGTTTATGCATTAAAAGTGTAAAGAAAGCAATAATGATATCTGTATGCAAAATAATACCCTGGAATAAGTTCATTGGTTTTGTTTCTAAATATAAATAAATAAATAAATAAATAAATAAATAAAATTAAATTTAAAACAAAAGGTTTTTGTCCTGAAAGTTTGGGCCAAAAACATGGGTGCACATTATACACGACAAAATACAGTATCTACATAGAAGATTCATCAGATTAGTAGTCAGCAATTAGACCTAGTAAGAGAGTATGACAAAAGTTTTAGATCCAAGGTAAATTTACAAATAAAGACTGCTTCTTTAAACTAAGAACAGGAACAAGAAAACATGATAGAAAATTAAAAATATTCATGAAAGAACCAAAACTATAAATTTACTAAGAAATTCCTAATAAAACAACAAATGAAAAATATATAGAAAAACAAAAATTCTTTAAGAAAATTAAAAACTAAATTTTAAGAGAGATAAATAAATAAGAAATGACTAAATATTAAAGAAAATAAAGTAAATAAATTTAAAGAATAAACTAGATAACTAGATGATATAAATAAAAAATATAAAGATGGTTTTTTTTCAAATTATTCTACAGATGTAATGCCATTCTGATCAACACTGCGGTAGAAATTTTTGAGAAAACTGAAGAACTGATTTTAAAATAAGTAAAGAAAAGTACACATTCATGATTAACTATGTTAAAGAGGGAGATAAACTCTACCAATATTGATATGATACTTAAACAACTGGGACAGAGAAGCCTCGTGTCTGAATGGTAATATGGCCCCGGATCATGGTGACACCATTAATCAGAGAAGAAAAGATGGACTTTTCATAGGTGGTATGGATAAACTGGCTGATTGTATGGGAAAAAAATAGAGTGTGATCTCTGTCTGAGACCAGAATCAAAAGTCAACTCTTGTAACCTTCAGATTAAATACTTAATGTGAAAGGCACAGCTATAAACAAAATAGAAATATGGAAGAACATCTTCTGGCCAAGGGATAGGAAATTTTAAGCATGACTGCATATCATACCTATTTTTGTCAGATTGGCAAAAAATGTACTTTTTGATATGCCATAGAATTTTTAATAATTAGTTTAATAGTAATTAATTTAATAGTTAGGAGATAATTGGGAGATGAAAAAGGTTTAAAGTTGTTCTAAGCAAAAAACACATCGAAATGTCTTAGTGCTGGTCTAGACACGAGTGGCTCTCTATTGGTACAGAAATTCAGCAGTGCCATCAAGACCCCTTTTATTGCTTCAGTTTTCCCATTTGTTTGACTTTTCATCTTTAAGTGGTCACTTGGAGGAGATAAGGAGGTTATTGATAGTTTAGGCATCATATCACATGTCAGCATTCAAAGAAGGAACGAGATGGAGCTGTTAGGGAAGGTGTCCTTGCATGCCTCCTTCTTTCCATTTCCAATGGAGTGTTTTTCTAGAAGAGTTCCTTCTGCATCTTATTGATCAGAAATGGCCAGCCCTCAGCTGCAAGGATGCTGGACAACTGTGTAGCTAGCAAGGATAAATGAGCTTAGAACAATTTGCACCCGGAACTGAGCTCCTTGTCAATTCAAACAAAATTAGTGAGGAAAATCATGGGCAGGGGCCTTTGGAGAAGGCACTTACTGCTTTTGCTACATTGTGTGAGGATGTGGGGAAATGGAGACAGTCATAGACTAAGAGTGAGGGGGATGCAAATTGGTGCAGACATATTTGTGCTTAGTGAAATTAAGTCAGGGTATGACCTTTGGGCCAGTGGTAGATATCAACTGAGAAAAAACCCAAACTATTACAAGCTTCCCCATGGAATGAGTCCTGACATGGAGAACAAAAGACAGCAAGTCAGCTCAACTGGCAGCTGAAGATCTGAGCTCTAACCAGCTTTTCTACTAACAGGGTGATACTGAGTGAATTGTTAACTTGTCTGGACCTTGTTTGCTTCATTTATAAAGTGTGGCAAATGAATTAGATTTGTGGCTCTCAAACTACATGCTCAAGGATGTATAAAACACCAAAGTTTTATAAATTGGTCTAGCTTTTCTCTACTAAATTTAACAGTTGGTTGTCATGGCTGGGTTGGCATGCAATATAGACATTTCTTTTCTAGTAAAATGACCCCACATTTGTATGAGGCTGTCCTCTCATGGATGCCATTTTACAAAGAGCATCTTAACTGTCAGTTGAGTCCTTCTAAACAAGTTGGAGGACACAGACTGGTACTCTTATAGTAATTTTTACTTTCATTAATCTATCCTTTTAGTCCTAGCCTTTGGGTATGATATTTACATATTTATAGAGCTTCTGACAAGGTTGAATAAATAATGAGCACTTATTTTGGGGGGTGGAGATATTCTAAATCTAAATCATTAATATAAGACCTCATTTATACTCAAATAAAATTACAATTGTGGGAAAGTTATCACAAGATAATTTTTGATGTTAGAAAATGCTTTTCTAACATTTTTAAGAAGCAAAGTTTTAGAATGTAATTGGAGGTAACTTTTACAGTGTATCAGTTTCACATAGCTTTCCCTAAACAATGTAGAAGCCCGACTTGTAAGGCAGGGGAGACGAATAAACAGTTTTCTTGCAAGGCCTGTAAAAACTGTAATGACCTATCTCCTAGTCTAACACAATAATGTTAACATTTCAACATTGGGATCTCTTTTCTCCTCTCACCAGGAGTAATAATGCATTACACAGGCAGTTTTGGCAACTGTCCGATTCTGAAATCCAATGTAGAAGAGCTAATATATTTGTTTTATCAACCGGGGGAAAGTTTCTTTAGATTAAATAGTTTATAAACACATGCAGACGAACGCATGGGGAGGGGCCGCTGGGGTCCTAGGAGTGAGTGTGGAGAAAGCAGCCTCACTCCCCACGGTCCCAGTACTTTCTCCCTGGACCCTCCCAGTGGTGACTGAAATCAAATGTAAGAAATACAAGAATTTTGAAAATCAAGTCTTTTCCCAAAGAAAGATTCTCCCAAATGGCTTTGGGGCAAAGACTATGAGGATGGCCCCTGCTCTCAGGGTGAGGGCTGAGGTTCTGGAGGCTGCTGAGGAACAGTGTAGGATCCTATTCTCTCCACAGATAGCCCTGAGCTTGGAATTCAGCACAGTCCCCGAAGTGGGGTTCCGGCCACATACATACATACCAGCAACCACAGACTTGTTCGCTTAAGCCAAATCATTTGGAAAGCTAAAAGCTAAAATTTCTTTCATTTTGAGGATAAAGAAGAAACAAGGGAACTTGGGAAAACATTGAAAGGATTCTTTTTTTGTATGTTAAAAAAGTACAACTTTTCCTCAAAGAGTTTAATAACTCTAAGAAAATTTATTTTATTACCTTGTAGCTGGAATATTGTAAGCAGACTTAAAGGGTCTTTTTATTGACTTGGAATTTTTGTTCAAACTATTCATGAGATGTGATAACAGTCTATAAAGTTCCCCTGGATCCTTTAGGCTTAAATGTTATAACTATAACAGCGTTTACTTTTTAATACAGAAAGAATCATGTAAGAATTCTAATAAATTGCCTCACGTAGTCATAGAAGAAAAAGAAGAGAAACTTATAATAATGAGAAACAGATTGGTCCTTCCTAATTGTAGGCTAAATAATGCTGCTCATCTTTCATTTTAATGAATCGGTACATTGCTAGTAACTTAGATTAGAAACAACTCCATTGAGCAAGTTTCACACTTCTTAGGGATCATAGATGATGCTACTTTGTCTGCACTCTCCTGAATCAGAGATTTGAGAACATTGAGATGATTCTACACCATCTTTCATCCCAAATGACTCTAGTTCTCTTTAAACCACAAGTAAATTCACTCTCCGAAAATGAGGTTTACCCCTCATTCAAGTGACAACCTAAAATAACTGAAGAGCAAAGGTGTGACTTTGTAAGTGCCTCTGTGATAGCTCTGAATTTAAAATTTCAACTGCTTCATGATTATCAGGAAAAGAGAAATCCTTGTATATGGGAAACATCCTATTTTGCCTATGAAATTACTGGGTGACATAGAAGTCCTTATCTGTGGTTTCACTTTCTACAGTTTGTTACCCAGAGTCAACAGCAGTCTGAAAATATTAAATGAAATATCCCAGAAATAAATAATCTATAACTTTTAATTTGCAAGCATTCGGATTGGCATGATGGAATTCCACACCATGCTCCCCATCCCACGTGGAACACAAATCTTTCTTTGGTTCAGCATGTCCGTGTCAAATATGCCACTACCCCCATTCGTCACCTAGTAGCTGTCTGGTTGTCAAAACGTCTGTTGTGGTATTGCAATGCTTGGGTTTGAGTAACACTGATTTTACTTAAGAAGTGCTCCAAAGCACGAGAGTAGTGATGCTGGCGATTCAGGTATGACAGAAATGTACAGCGCTTCCTTTTAGTGAAAAGGTAGAAGTTCGTAACTTAATGAAAAAAGAAAACATGTATATGCTGAGGTTGCTAAGATCTACAGTAAGAATAAATCTTGTACAACAGATGTAAAATTGAGAATAAGGAATAATAAATCGTGTAGTTTTGCTGTTGCACCTGAAAGTGCAAAAGTTATCACCCCAGTGCATGATAAGTGCTTAGTTAAGATGGAAAAGGCGTTAAATTTGTGGGAAGAAAACTAACAGAAACTGTGTGCCCATTGATGGCAATGTGATTGACGAGAAAGCATTGAGCCTATATAAAGACTTCGGCAAGGGAGCTCCTAAAACAAGTGATTGAATGCACATAATTTTTATTACAGTATATCGTTATAATCATTCTATTAGTTATTGTTATTTTTATGGGCCTATGATAAATTGAACTTTACCATAGGTACGTATGTATAGGAAAACCAGTATATGTGCAATTTCAGGCATCCACTGGGGGGTCTTGGAATGTATCCCCTGCACATAAGGGGGCAGCACTGTACTTCCTGCTCCTTTTGCATGGTCAAGAACAGGAGTCTCTGACATGTTCACGGCCAGCACAGAAGCCCATAGCAGGTTGGTAAGAGAGGGGACCCTGCTGCTTGACTGGCAGGTAGGGAGCGGCCCTTCCCTGGCTTCTAGAGTGAACTGTCCTGTGGAACTGTGGACTGAAGGGTTCTCTGCAAACTGCTGCAGAATCGAGAAGAATTTCTGCTGGAGTCACAGCTTTGCTTTCTGATTCATTTTCTATTGCACAAAGGTAGCTATCTTAATTTGACAAGTGATAAAATCTCTCCTGCAAAACTCAATATTAAATTCTTCCCTCTTCCCCATCTCCAGAGGATTGAGTCAGAAATAAATTGTTTACCTAATCAGAAGATATTGTCCCAGAGACAAAACCCCTTTTCTCTCTGATAACATCCTGACAATGTGTTGTTCTATGACAAATCATGTGCCCTAGATGTTTTTAGTTATCCAGTTGAATAAAAATTCTCCATTCCTTACTATTGGCAAATTAGTGTAATGCATTTCTTCTGCCAGCGTTGTGATGTTATGATGAAGAGTAGTGTTTCTAACAAAGGTCACAAAAGGTGATTTTTAGCATTAAAATATTTTTTACAAACCTCAAATTAAACAATTACCTGTAATGTATATAAGTGTAACTCATACATCGAATAGAGATCACTTCACATGTGGTTGAACTTCAGTTCTTTTAATTATGAAAATGCGCTTCTTGGAGAGGTGGGAATGACCTTTTTGTAACACTTCTAATTTATCCTCTGCCTGCAGGAGAGAAAAATACTTTAGATAAGCCATCTGGAAAACTTCTAATTTGTTCTATGAAAAAAATAAACATTCTGCTCAGCAGAAATAACCCAACTGGCAAGTCTTCTTTCCATTTGGATTATTTCTTATCCGGCTCTATTATTGTTGTAAATTGAATGCTTACATCTGAACTCATAAAACAGAGAGGACAGCTTGCACCCTGCCCTTCTATAAAGTGTTTTAGAGTCAGTGTCAGGAGAGATAAATATCAGTATGTATATGACCAAAACAGAGTGAAGACGAATGAGAAATGTGTGAATTGTGTGTCTGTTTGCTCTTTTGTACCCACAGGTTTTAATATGAAAGTCACCTTGTTTAAATACATATTAGTAGATGATAGATTTTGATGAGGAAATTCCTTGGTGTTAAATGCAACTTAAAAGTTTAAATCCATTTAAGAAATGTCAAATTTGGCATACAAGCAATTGTTAGCAGATATTGTGTGTTTCTTTGTTCTTGGCCGCATGGTAAAGTGCCCTGAGTGGAGTAATCAGTGGGGAACCAGTATCACCCCCACTTTACAGATGATAAGACAGAGGTACAGAGAGATAAATTAACTTGCTAAAAATCATGGGCCTAACAAATTCTAAAGCCATGATTTGAACCAAGCGATTCTTTTCTCAAAGATTATATTTAACTAGGTACTATTCTGCAGGGGCTTTTATAGAAAGAGCAGATTAGTTTTGGGGATAGAAAGGTATTCTCAGTCAATAAGCACTATTTTAAATTAGATAGTTTTAATTAGGAAATACTTTCTATTGGCACTGTAGCTATAGTATGTGGTCAGTGGATATAATGTAATAGAGGTGCATGTAAAATGGTGCGAAGTGTATGTATATAGGTGGTAGCTTGACACCTTGTAAGAAGTAGAATTAAAAAAATGTGATGGCAAAAGAGCATGAATCTAGCAGCTGCCAGTGCCAGGACAGGAGCAGTGAACTGGTTTCAGTGGGAATGGTTTACTGGTGGCAGTGTGGTCAGAATCTTCCCCAGTGACCGACTATTGAGGTTGAATGGACAGAGCTGAGAGGAGACATCTGTTTTTTTAAATACTCCCAGATCAGTACTCTTCTTTCCATCTTCTCTGTCACATCTTATTAATTTCTGTGCTTTCTTCTTTCTTTCCATGTTTAGGTCCAAAGACTCTTTCCCGAGTTGCATCCTCATCTCCTAACTCACCAGTCCATTCTCCACACTGCTGCTAGAATGAGTTCTATGCAATTCAGATCTGCTTTTCTCATTTTCTATTTAAAATTCTTCAATTGCTTCCCATTGCCTTCCGGACAAACCTAAACGCCTTAGTCTGACTTACGAAGCCTTTCATCTGTGGTAGCTATAAATATCCAAGTCACAAACTTTGATATGCAAAAATGTAACTTTTAAAAATTTCAATATCTCAATTTGATTTTGACTTTCTGACTTTGTAACACTACGACAGACAGCTTAATCTAGACATTTTTCCCGTTTTTTCCTGTTCAAATTATCCATTTTTTAAGTTAATTCACATTTGAAATACAATCATAATCAGGGTGTGTTGTATATGTCTTCTCCTCTGACCACATCTCTCAGAGGGGTAGCCTGGGGCAGAAGGGTGAGCAGGACAGAGAGTGAGTTGTGTGTGAGTTCAACTCTGAGGATTCCTGTCCTGATTGGTGTGGCTCAGTGGGTTGAGCATCACTCTCACAAACCAAAAGGTTGCCGGTTGAATTCCTGGACAGGGCACATACCTGGGTTGCAGGCCAGGTGCCCGGGTGAGGGTGTGAGGAAGGCAACTGATCGGTGTTTTTCTCGCATGTTGATGTTTCTTCCCTCTCTACCCCTCTCTCTAAAAATAAACAATATGATCTTTAAAAAATATTTTAAATCTAAATGGCTCCAGGCTGGCTACCCAAGGGATATGGATGCCACTCCCATCTTGCATCCCTAACACTGTTGGTCAAATTTCTTCAGGTTCCTGGTGGAATCCGTTTACCCCATGATCTGCTGACGCCAGTGCCTTTGGCAGATCTCAGAGAGTCCCTCCACTAACTGCATCCCACTTGTGGCCATTGGGAAGTGCAATACCCCTGCCCACTTCATCTGGGAAGACTTGGAGATTTGGGGTAGGCTCATCCTGGAACTTTTCCTACCACCCTGTCCAGTCGTAAAGAAATACTCCTCCCTGCATTCAGATAATGCTAAATTAACAATACGAATGCCTACTAAATAAATTCATCAGGTCCCTAGAACGTGTCAGAATGAAGGAAAGAGGTTTCTACAACACAGCTAACTCCTCTTCCTCTCCGAGCATGCTCTCCTCCAGGTTGGAGGACATTCCCACTCTTGGTATGTGGGCTGAAAAAGAACCCTTTCAATGTGATAGTGTCTTTTTTTTCAAATCTATTCTGTTTTACATTCTTAATACAATTATTTAAGGTGGGAGCTGAGGCTCTGGGGCATTTGTTCTCTGAGTTCAGTCTAACAATTTCTGTCTGGGTTACCCAGTTTTTATGTTTTGAGGGGGAGATGCTTCTGGGACAGTGCTTGGGAAGAATTAACAAAAATCCACAAGTGAATATTTCAGATTATTATTGTGACATACATTCACCTCCAGCTTACTTTTTCTATAAACATTTTCTACAGGATCAATATCCTTTGATTATTATTTTTATAATTATTGATTCCAGAGAGAAAGAGAGGAAGGGAAAGGGAGAAACATTAGAGAGAGAGAAACATTGTTTGGTTGCCTCTCACACCTGCCCCAGCCAGGGACCAGCCTGCAACCTAAGTATGTTCCCTGTGAATTGAAATCATGAGACCTTTCAATTCATGGGACAACGCTCCAGCCCATCAATCCACTTCAGTGGGGCTCCAGTTTACTTTTTCTAGCTGGATCTGTTTTCTTTATCCATCTTACAACACATACATGCATACACATACTCCGACTGGCCAACTTTGAACAATCTTTTAATATTTAGTCAATGGATCATCATGCAACCTTTATTAAGTGGTAATCTGGATGTCTTCTCTGATCACGCATCCACCACAGCTGATTTCGGTGTTTTTCCCACCCTTCCAAAGCAGCTTGTACACCTTCATCATGACACCATAATACATTCATACCACTTCTTTATTTGACATTTTTCCCACTAGACTGTGAACCCTTTGATTATAAGAACTCTTTATTTTATCTCAAGGAAACCCCATACTTCCAAGCTCTCACATTTACTCCAGTTACTGGCATTTACTAGTTCTTTTTATATGAATTGGATAATGAACAAATGAGTAAATTAACAGCTAAAAGAATGTTGAAAATTATTTTGCTTCTTAGATATTTTTAAAGTTAAAATTTAAAAACATTATTTAAAGTTTGGTTAATTTAAAGAGTGTGATTTTCAGAATGCACTAAATATTGAGATTTTAAAATAAAAATGTTGCATTATTTAAGTGCAACAAATGGAATACAAATACTACTGTGGTTTAATATGTTCCACCATACATTTAAACAATACATGAATAAGTGCTACATAAATAGTTGGAATTTTTATACCTTTTCTTTTTTCTCCATGAGCTTGTATTTCAATTTCAAATTTATTCACATATTTCTCCTAAAGTAAAATTCTTTTATGCTTGTAAAGTTTTATGGATTAGTTGTCATTTTTCTATGATCAAAAAAATGTAAATTGAAAATTTAATTATGTCTATTAAGTCCCTGCAACCATTAACTCTAGGTGTTTTTAAAGCTCTTGTTTGTATGATTATAACCATTATTAGTAATATACACTTAATCAAAGCATAATAAAAATTTTGATAATAAAAATGAAAAGTGAATTTATTGAGGCTGTGTCTCTTAATTAAAACTATTGGGACATGATCTTATGGCACTTCCATTAAAGGACCTGCAAAATTATTCCTTTGTTTGGTGCTCTAGAGGATGTTGCGGGATGTCAATACGCCCTCTGAGGGAGAACAGGCCTCTCACTGCGGCCAGGGGAATGTCACGGTGGAAGAGCCGGTGGGGAAGAGGAACCTGAGGACTGGCCTCTTCTCAGGCACACGGTTTTTGGAAAGGGCATAGATTTGAAAATCAGTATTCTTAAATTAGTTTTTAGGCACCTAATAAAAAATCTTTGTAGGTATACAGGTACCCGAGTTAAAGTCAGAACGCTGATTTGGGAGATGCTGACATTATTCAGTAAATAGCAATCACAGGATAAGTTTTAATTGATGAAATGTGTTTACTTTTAAATAATGCTAAGTAAAAAATTAGGGTTATACTCCCTGTAATTTTAAGTTATGGAATTAACGAATCAAAGAGGATTATTTGATATCATCATATTCATGAATTCCATGCAAATAGGTAACCATACTCTGCATAATAATACTTTATTCTCTTTGGTAAGAAAATTTTTAGATAACCTATGTTTTTTCCTTGAAACAATCATCCTAAGATATGTTTAGACTTAAGTAAATAATAAAAACCTCAGGACTAGTGGAGTTTAATAAATAAGATGCTTAAATTGCCATACAAGTTATATATAAGTGTATATGTTACATATTAAATAATGTTTTTAGCAAAACTTTTTAAATAAAATGAAAATGTTTTATTCTATTATCAGTATTTTTCCCACCCTTAGCAATGTGATTTTACATGTATATTTGTAATTTGTTTCCACCAGCTACCACAAATATGTGGCATCATGTCAATGAAATACAGGGTTGACTCTTAAGTATGTAAATGCAAAAATTAAATGAAATATATTGTGATGTTATGCATATACTTTATTTATAAACTTCTATATATTATTATAATTATAATTAAAAATTTTCCACTCATAGTTTAATGCTTTCTTACATATTACTCTGGCTTCTTTATTCTTCTCCCCTACCTATGCCACTTATGATATCTCAGCCTATTTTATTTTACCATTTTTGTGGTGAAATCTTGAGGATTATTCTATCGTAGTGCAATTATTTTTACAGCACAAGCTGTTGGGTACCTCCAGGCCCTATAAGTACTTCACTGGATTTGCCCAAATTATCTGCAATTTAAATTATGCTATATATGAAACACAAATTATCTGTCGTATGAGTATGTATATGTGTGTGTGTGCATACATATTCAAGTTTAAATTGAAGATGATTTGTGAACAGAATGAGAGACATTTAGATGGTCTAACCATTGGCTTTCTGGCTTGTGATTTGATACTTCATTTCTTCTACACCTTGCAGGCAGACCCTTTGCATCTGCTCTGCACCTCCCAATTATCTCATGATGCCTTTTTTTCCATGGAAGAAAAGATTCATACATACTTAAATTACAGAAAATTATTATTAAGAGACGTCATGCTGCAACTGATTTGAGAAGGAGAGATAGTATGCAGTATGACTGGCTGGGACAGGGGACTTCTGGAAAGGACGTCAGTAAGAAGGAGTGGTATTGATCGCTGATTGCCCAGTCTGTCTCTCTTCTTCCTGAACACATGGCTGACCAGCCTCTTCTTTGGCAAAGTGTGGCCACTTGAATGTGGAGGAAAGAGAGCTGGAACTTTTGGTCCCTTGCCTAAACAGAAATCCCTTCCCTGGATCCATCTTTTTTCTTTCTCCTGATGTGGAACAGGAGGCTACCCCCATCGAGCTTCAACTTGGCAAATGAGGAGGGGGCCATGGAGATGGCAGCGTCACCTGGTGAAAGACACTTCAGTTCCTGAGTGACTCGGTTGCCTTGGATTCCCATAGATTTATAAGTAAGAGAAAGACTATTGTTGTTATTAATAATTATTATTTAAGGTAAGACCACTGTATTTGGGGATCTCTGTGGTGCTTCTGCCTCCATTACTATAAAGGGGCTAAGGATGAGTCTGTCATGGAGAAAAAAGCCTTAGGGTAATTTGATTCTTTGTGGTAGATAAAACCAAACTTGGATCTTTCAGAAAGAATATGGGTACAGGCAAAGGTAGATAAAACTAGCCTATAGAAGAGATGAATATATTTTTTTCATCAAATGTTGAGAGATAGAAGCATTGTATAGGAAGTTGGAGAGCTGGTAAACCACTTTTCCCCCAATGATGGAAAACTACTTTGAGGCCCTAAACTTGAGTGGGTATCAGACTCACTGGGAGTTTCTGGTAAAACAGAGATTGCCGGGCCCCACCCTCAGAGTTTCTGATTTCATAGGTCTAGGGTAGAAGCTGAGAATTTTCGTTACTAACAAGATCCCTGGTAATGCTGATGGTATCAGTTGGTCAGGCCACAGTTTCAGAATCACTGCTAGAGCATCTGGAGACACCTGGGACATTGTCCAATTTGGTCTGTAGGTAATTTTTCAGAAGAGAACCTGGACCTACTGCTTATCAAGGGGGTTGGCAGCCAGACTGGGAAGACCACTCTCATCATGCATTGGATGCTGCACATGGGGATGAAGGGAGACTCTTGAGTCTGTGCAAGCCAAGTCTTCTTGAACAGCACCAACAGGAATTGAAATATATGAGAGACTGTGCACCTGTTAATGATTAATTCTGTTTAGAATTTGACCTTAAGCATCCTTTGAATTTATGATACAATAATCATATTTTCATATAATTACTAAACCACTGAGTCACCCTTCTGCAAGTGAAGCTTGCAAAGAAAAGGCAAACTGGCTGTGGGTATTGGTCTCTGGAGGAGAAACCGCTCTGCAAAATTAACTCAAGAGCAAAGGGCATGGAGACACTGCAGCAGGAAGCCTTTTAATGGTGTGATTTTCATGACCTTTAACTGTCTTTCTGTTTATCAAATATAGGTTATTTAGGACCTGCTTACAACTAAAAACTAGAAATCCCTGCTTACGCAGATTATAAGAGAATATTTATTTAGCAAGTCACAGAGGTAGAAGTGAGCCTTAGAAGAAATGGGCTCAGGAAACAAGTGGTAGCAAAGGAAGTGCCCTTGGAGCTTAGGAGAAAGAGAGAGTTACCTCCTTGGGAGGCAAAGGAAGGAGGAGAGGTTTGGGCGTCCTTGGGAGCGAGGGGAAAGCACACCCTGGGGAAAGTAAGGGGTGGACGTGCTCCATGGAGACTGCTGCTCGCCACTTACGAGGATTCTTAACTGCCAGCTTGTTTCGTAGGCCGTTTCTGTCAACAAGCCTGCAACTTGCATTTCAGTGTTCAGAAGATGAGCTTTCACTATGCATTCTCGTCCCGACAATCACCCTGTGCCTGCGGGTCCCTCAAAAGGAACCCCGCTGCTCTTTGCCACTGTAATATTAACATTTATTAAAAAGATAATAATAATAACAATAACCTTCTTAAATATCCCAAATATATGTCCATGTGGAATTTTGGATGGACTTAGTTATGAAAAGCTTTAAAAATTTTATTAATTAATTAAATTGCACTATCATTTGTACTACAATTCAATATAAATATGAAAAGTTGTAAGACTCTGACAAGAAAGCTTTGATGCCACCAGCCGATCACTGTGTTCTTTGTGTGGCTTGTGCGGAATGTGCACGTGGGCTCAGGCTCGTCGACGACTGGGCTCGCCGTGGCTGACCCAGACACTGCCTCTGTGGGCGCCTGCCTGTCTTCTAGGGCCATGGGGACTCTCACTTTGGAAGGAGAACTTGACCTCCATTTTAACTAGCTGAATTTTTTTGTTGTAACATTTTGATGATGTGAATATTTCCCATCTCCCCTCATAGACTACTACCAGCCATAAATGACGGATCCTGTCTGTTGCATTCATTGTGGCATCCTCAGTGCCTTACACAGCACCTGGCTTATCAAAGGCCAAACATGTGCTGAGTGAATGAGGAACAGCTAAATAAAGGAGCTATGCGTTGACTAGTATCTGTTATTTAATTGATCACTTACATGTTGGTGGGGGTGTGTGTGGTTTGTATATATGTATGTAGACACATAGACTACTTTAGACAGCACGATTTTTTTAATTATAAATTTTGCAGTGCTTTAACTGGGATTAGTTATTTCCTTTATATATATATATATAATATATATATATATATATATATATATATATGAAATAATGCTAGTATTTTAACATTTCATACTTTCTCTGCCCAATTACCATTTCTAAGTGGTTCTATTTCTTTATATTCTGTTAACTATATTAAAAAAGTTTAAATAACCATTAGCTCTTTTAAACACACAAGTTTGAGACACTTTTTTCATTTGCAGTCTTTTGCCCCTGCTAAAAGATTTTCTGTTTTTCTGTTGGTTTTTGTCCTTGGATGGACAATTTGTGATATACCCTTTGCCTTTTAGTTTTGGTTAAGCAAGAATCTATGCTTTTGTACTTATTTTTCCTTTTTTTATTATAACAATGTTTCAGAAGCTTCTGTTCTTTTTCAAAAACCATTTGATCATGAGGGAATTGGAATGCTACGTTTCAAAAATTGAACACCTTATCCTGAGAAATGAAAAGCTTTGAAATGGAAGTATCTGATGTCCTTGCATTTAGACCAGAGCTCAGAGTCTGGACTGATTGAAAAGCTGCAACATGAAAAGTGTACAATGTAGCTGAGTTTTCTTAAACTCATCTTCAAGACACCTAGTATGCATGCTTTGCTCACCTGCCTCTTTTCAGTTCCAATATTGTGTTCAATTTCTGAAACATAAGAATAAAGGTTCTATAGAAAATTATCAGTTATTTGACCATGGTTATTGTAAGAATGTAGAGAAAGACAAATGATAACAAAAACTGGGATACTTTTTTTAACAATTTCAACTTAATTTTCATCATTTGTTAATCTATATAATTCATGTTTAATATAGTCTTTCTATGAATGATCACATTATTGATACATTTAATATACTTTTTTACCTAGCATATACTGAATATTCTGATGGCTTAATATGGTGTCTAAGTGGCTATTTACACCCCTAACCATTCCTGTTACTTTAAATTACAGCAGAAATTTTATAAAAGTTTGATTAAGGTTTCTAATTTACTATATTTTACAACTTAGCTATTTTTGTTTTGTCTTTATTATGCAGGTTTTCTGGTGTCAATATATAATTGCATGCCTGTCTTTTTTTTAAAGCATTTTCATTGTGTAAGTGATACACATTCATTGTAAAACTGTGCCCAAGGGACATTGCTAGTATATTTTTAACAAAAACATGTTCATGTCAATAATCATGGCTTGTCTCTTTTCCTATCAGAATGGCCACTTTCAGGCTTTCATAAAATCGACTTTTGAGATTTTATTCATGGACTTTTCCTGCATTCTTTTCTGAATATCAGAAATTCCTCTTTTATTTCTCATTACTCTAAAGTAAAATCATGTCTGAAAACAATACCGCTTTTTTTGAGAAGCATCTTTAAGCAATCCCTTCTTTTTTATTTCCAATGGAACATATTGTTTATGCCATGTTTAAAACAACAGATATTTTATTTTTTAATTTTTAAAATTTAATTGTTGTTCAAGTACAGTTTTCTGTCTTTTACTCCCATCCCAGCCCACCCCCACCAGTGCTCCCCACCTCCCTCCCATTTCCACCCCACTTAGTTGTTGTCCATGTGTCCTTTATACTAGTTCCAGTAAATCCTTCCCCTTTTTCCCATGAAATTCCCTCCCCTCTCCCCTCTGGACACTGTCAGCCTGTTCTCTATTTCAGTGTCTTTTGTTATACTTTGCTTGCTTGTCTGTTTTGTTGTTTAGCTTCCTGTTAAAGGTGAGATCATATGGTATTTGTCTTTCAACACCTGGCTTATTTCACTCAGCATAATGCTTTCCAGTTCCATCCATGCTATTGCAAAGGGTAGGAGAACAACAGATATTTTAAAGCAACTACTATTTTTTCTGAATTATAAATACTCCCAAGTGATTCTTATAATATGCCAGCAAAATAGATGCACATAAAATTGCAAAAGCATAAACTTTATTAAAAAATAAAGCATTAGATGACACAAATGAATTACATTTAGTGACATAGAAGTAAGGATAATGTAGATTAACACATTTCAGTAATATTCAGGGTGTCTGGTGAGTAAATATGGTGCAGTGAGGTGAAGCCCAAGCAGAGTGACAATTGTACTGAGACGTAAGTGGTAGATATTGTAATTCAGGGTCACTACAGTGACAACTGTAACAGCATAATCAATAAAAAAAATTTAAAAAAAAAGAATTTGCAGGGCAGGGTGGGGGAGGAGAGAATGATTTGTCTGAGGGGTGGAGATGGGGGTAGATGTCCACGTGGATACTCACTACTGTACTACTGGCTTTTGACCAAGCACTAGGTGGTACTATCCATGAACAGGAGAAACTTCCTAAGCCTTAGCAGAGAAACTCCTGCAGGGATGGTATCTGAACAGAGAGCTACCACAGGTTGTGAAGTGGATTTCAGAATTCTGGTGTAGCTGGAGTGGAGAGACTTCACTGAGTACTCAAGGATTCAACTGAGACTTCAAGGTCAAATCTTAGAGGTAAGGACCATTCCTAGAGTAAGAGCCATATTCTAAGAGGGAGACCAGAGTGAGTTAGAATTATCCTAACAAAGAATGAAACCAAGACATTCAGGGATCCGGGCTTCTTCTATCTTGGGGCTCTTTCATTTTTAGCACTTGATTTTCAAGATCAGCATGTTTGTTTGGATCAAGCATCTGGAAAGAAAAAGAAAAATATGAGCATTGTAAATGGAAGATTTTTAAGAGCCAGTCATGGAAGAAACCCACATTATTTGTGTTCATATTTTATCACATTGAACTCAGGCTCATGTCCATGCTGAAGTCCATGCAAAACTGAGAAATGTGGTCTGGCTGTGAGCAAGTAAGAAAGAAACTAAGTTTGGTGCGTAACCAGCCAATCCCTGAAATAACTACTATGTGTATTAAAGAGTGGAGAGCCTGTTGGTAGCTGGGGAAGGGAGAAAGGCTGGAAGGCTTCCATGGCTGTGAACAAAAGATTTACTTGGAATCATTCACCTGGTCTTGTGTTCAGGACTAGCTGTTCAATCCTTTCTCGTCCATCCTCAGAGAGAAAACTTCCCAAACTGCAGGAATTTACATTAAGTATTCTTACTCTGGACACGAAGTTTGTTGGCTCTAGAAAGTTAATTTACCCTGAATCAGCTGCTGTTACTCATCTATATTTGTGTATCAGCTACTTTGGCATAAGTTTGCTCTAGGATGAGATAATGCATCTGAAACTTTGCCTTTTGTGTAACTACAAGTATTTTATGTGCCCATTTGAACATATAAGTTATACACAGGTATTTGAGGTACTTAACAATCAGATATTTACAGTCATTAGAGAGTTCAGCATTTGAACTTATATGAATGGCCCTAAATAAACAATATACATTTCTATGGCAGAAGAATGTACAGAAAAATATTTCAGAAAGTATCTGCGTACAATGGATTCTTTGAACGTTATCAGTTAAATGTATTGCTAAAGAATCTGACATACCTTCTCTCTAAGCTTTGCTCCCACTGGCACAGGACCAGGATGAGGGGGATGGACAGGAAGGGGAAGAGAGAGAGAAGATCAAGCAGATGGAAATCAAAATGTCTGAGCAGACAGAGTGCAGAGCATAAATGGCCATTCCAGGTAAACTCAAGAGAATCCTCTTTTTGTCTCTGTTGATGGCAATGATCCTATTTGTGTGGAACACTGGAGTGCATTTAGATTAGTGTCTGTCCAGCCTGGTTCCTAAAGCTCTCCAAGATCCTAAGAGCAGAGAACTGAGCAGTGGCCGGTGGGGAGCTTATCCTGAGCTTTCAGGAGATTATCCCCCAGTGTAACGGCAGGCGGGCAGAAGGTGACCTGCCTGTTATCTCAGAACGCTCCAAGCAGGGGAGAGCATCAGCACCATCATGGCCCTTATTGCCCATAAATGCCTTTAAGAAGCTTTAGATAGCTGATTTATGGCAGCAGCCTGTGGCAGAAAGCTCCCCCACAGCCTCTCTGCTGGGCCCTTGTTTAGAAATATTGCTCATATCTTCCCACGTAACAGGAACACAGCAGTGTGTTTTGATCACGTGGCCTTCTGTTCTTTATTGTTTGGATTATTAACATTTACACAGGCTAATTGGTATTTTGAAGTGACTGAGACAATTGATCAGGAAATATCTACATGTATCGTAGTACCTGCCTTAAAACCTCCAAAGGTAGCAGCAGTTACTTACTAGTAGCCTCAACTCCAACTATTACATGATCTCTGACAGAATGACCTCAGTTTTAATAATTAGGGAGTGGCTTGAAAATATTTGCTTTTTAATTTCCTTCTAAGTTAAGTCTGCTTAGCCAACTCCTCTCCTGGTCAGGCCACATGAAGCCTCTCCTACCAGCCCGCTCCACAGCGATCTGTCTGTCCCTCGATAGGGATTTTAAAATCTATTGTATTTACTTATTATGTGCATATGTACTTATTTACTATTTTACTATTTATTTATTACATCTTTGGATTCAGTTAATGTCTAAATAATATGCTTCTGGAAGGCTAGGAGCGCATTTTATAATTCTATCTATTTATATCGCCAATGTAATATTTGAGTGATGGCCAGCCCTGAGTGGGCACATCTTGAATGTTTATAAAGAGACATTGGTAGTGTGGGCCAGCTCTGTATAGTAATAAAATAATAACAGGTTTTGCTTTGGGATTTGAAGGGTGTAAATTATTAAAATTGCTGACTTATACAACAAACATTTCTTGGAAGCGTTTTGGGCTTAGTCCTCTTGCCAGAATGGTTGTGATATCCCTTGACTTCTCTTTGTGCCGTCAGCCTTTTTGTCTCTCAGTTCCTTCTCCCAACCACAGCTACAGTGAATGGTCCTTCAAAATGCCAATCTCTTCATGTACGAACCTGATTAAAATCTTTCTATAGTTCCTTATTTATTTATTTTAAATGTATTTTATTTTATTTTTTAATTTAACCTTTATTGTATTTTCCCCCTATAGTTCCTTATTTATTTCAAGATCAAGTGCAAACTTCTTGGCATGACATTCAGAGTTCATCATGATTGTGGTCTGGTAGGCTGCCTGCCCCTGCCTTATTTTCTAGTTTCACCCAATTACAAGTATCTATCTATCTATCCATCCATCTATCTATCATCTATTTAGGTCTCACGTGCCTCCCACCTCTGCACAGGCTCCTTTTTTGTCTAGAATACACTTCTCTCTTATTCATCTGGGAAAATCCTATCAGGTCATAAAGAGTTGACAAAAGTGTCCCATTCCTGTGTTCACATAATACGCAGTGCATGAATATACATCTCTCTGCACCTTGTTGCTTGCTTACTGTTTTGCTCTCCTGTTATGCTTTAAGCTTTGGGGTTTAAGAACCATGCTTTTCTGTCTAGATTAACCACAAGCCCTGGCATATAGTAGTTTTTCAATAATACACACATTATTGATTGCTAATTTTTTTTAGCACTTACAATGTAGGTATGAAGTGCTTATCATGTACATCTCGTCCTTCAGTCTTCACAGTGACCCTGGCGCGTAGGCACAGCCAGTGTTCACTGTATACCCCAGTCTAGGCTTGGACCAAACAAGTGTCTCAATAAATATTTGTTAAATAAACCCTCATAAGAATCCGTTAATATATCCATTCCACTAGGATCAGACTTAGAATTAAAGAAGTTAAATAATTTGTTCAAGATGTTGTTAAATATGAATCCAGGTTTACATGATTCTATAGCCCATGTCCTTTACCACTTTGATATTCTGCATCTCACATATAAGGTAAAATACTAGATTCTGGGAGAAATAAGGACAAGACTACTAGGACAAACAATAATTTTTCTAAAGCATTTATAATCTACATTACAAGACAGAATATGAAATTCATATGAAGTGAAAAGAAAACAAATTGTGGGCAGTCAGCAGTGAAATGATCTTGACTCTAAGGGAGAGCTAATGGAAATTAGGTATAAAATTGAATCTTGAATAGGCTCAAAGACATGCAGATAACAAAAGCCATGCTCCACTTTGAGATCACATGCAAAATGTCATAGATGCACTGATTTTCCTGATATGATCAGGACAAAGAGTGTGTGACAAGACTGGACCTGATGAGGGAATGAAGAAAATAATATCAGTTGGATTCACAGAGCTGAGGAAATGCTTTGAATTCTGTGCTAAAGACTTCTATACTTCATTTTATAAAAACTGTGTAAGAGACTTTTGAAAAAAGAGGAGTAAAAGACATCTGATCTCTGATTTACTAAGTTAAATGAGGGTGACTTTGGTGGAGGAAAAAGGTGAAGGGCAGAGTCCTTTAGAAGACCACTGCAAAGAATGGGTAAGAAATGACAAAGATTCTGGAACTGTGTTTTTAATGGTTGTAATATTGGTAAAGCACTAATATGCAGAAAATTAAGGAATTACACAGAAAAAAAAGAAGTGACAAAGATTCAACTAAATAAATTGCAGTGAGGATGAAAATCAGAGTTGTTATGAGCTATATTACTGATTAAGAGCCACAGGAATTTACTGACAGATGAGTACAGTGCTCAAGGTAAGGAAGTAGAGGAGAGAAAGGGGTTATAAGGAATTCTGTAGCTTGCCATGTTATAAAGCCTTGAGCTGCTTTGTTAGAATTGATTTAGGACATCTTTTCTCATCAGAGAAACATACTGTAAATATACTAACAATAGTAATTTATTATTGGGATGCATTTATATCACACCTGATTCCAAAGGTTATATGACAACCCATACTGACAATAATAGGCTTTGTGTTTTCAAAAAGTAAGATGATTATTCTTTTCTTGTCAGAAAGGGCAGGCTCAATTTATGTTATCGCTTTCTTGTTAAGAAAATTGCATTTTCTTTTTGCTTCTTTTCTGACACCAGCTACCTGATAGTTAGCAAATCAAAACCTGGCATTCAATAAGAGGGAAACTACCAAAATCCAAGAGATAAAATGGGGAAGGAAAGAAGATGAAAAGGAGGTTAAGGTCAGGTGTTTCTGGTCTGATAATAGAGAAGGGAATCAAGAAGAGATCCAAGTGTGCTCCAGTGTGATGTTTAGGAAACTCAGGGTTATATAATTTTTATGTTTTTACATTGTGCGCACAGTCTTTCTAGGTGGGCCACAGACAAATGAAGGCTTAGTTTAAAGATGTCTTCCTGAGGATAAGTAAGATGTGGCCCTAAACTCCTTATCTTTTTTAATTTTAATTTAAATTTGTGTATAATAGTTGGTAATTATTTAACCATTGGCATATAAACAATTTAACCATTGGCATATAAGACAAGTGATTTTTCCCCTTTCAGTTTGTTCTGATTGCAATAGCTCATGTCAACATGGTCTAGGAGTGTTATGCTCAATAAAAAATCCTTGTTGTCCACTTATTTTGACACCACAGTTTTAATTTTTAGTATTATTATACTATCATATATTATGCTATTTCATTATACACACATATGTATATATGTGTATGTATACATATATAAATGCATATATATTGCTCTGCATCCCCTAAATAATGAACTCTTAAAAATAATTGGTTTATTTTGCAATATATATTTTATTGCAAAACCTTCATTTTAGTAGAATTATTTCTATCTCCATTATAGATCTTTGGCTAATTCAACTCTCTTGGTTCTGTGTATGCTAAAAGCCCATAGATGCAAAATGACAAGGGGCATTAACCACTAAAGAGTGCTAGGTTGTACCTCAGTGTTAAGAAGAATGTGAAGCCAAATGGCAGCGGCTCCAGAATTTGTCCAAACATCTCCCCTTACTCATTCTGCCACCAGCACCAAAGAATTAGTAAGCACTTTAGTGCTATGAGGAAATGGAAGTTTTTTAACAAGATTCCTGACCCCTCCTTGAACTCACTCACCTTTTACATGTTGTTGGCATCCAATTTGCTACTGCAAATGTCTGACAAATAACTGGGGTGCTGCCCAGCTGCACTGCCCAGGTTTGCCTTCAGGATCCAGGAACCCATCTTCCCAGCTGCTGGGAGTGAGGCTGCTGACAGTTTAAAGCTGAGTGAGCCTTTCTCCCTCGACCAAGCAGAGCTGCTTCAACTCAGGTTGTACCTTCTCGTGGGGGTGGGGAGGGCATCCTTCATTCCATGACAGGACCTTGTGGGGGCGTCACAATTCCTGGTCCCAATGACTTAGTTTGGGACTTCACTGCAGAACCAATCCCAACTCCAGAGCAAGCCATGGGATTTGCTGAGGCCCTTTTTTGACCCTTTACCTCATTCCACCTTTTCCTTCTGCTTGATCTCATTCCCTTACAGTGTTTGTAACCAAAAACACCGCTCCCAGATATAATCCCAGATGCAAATCTCTATTTCAAGTTTGGTCTGGGACAATAATCCTTTTCATTTTAAAAAGGAAATTTTTATTTTTCTATGATGTTTTCTGTTTTTCCAAATGTGACTGAAGCAAACTACGAGGATGAAATTATCCTGTGAAGAGTGAGTGAGAAATCCGAAGGTTACATTGTTTTTAAAACATATTTTGACTGTGTGCCTGAGATCACTGTGTGATTGGAAGAGTTCTTTGCGAATTACATGAACCTGCATTTAGAGCAAACTCAGTGGGAGTCATTACTAGAACACTTCATCCGAGAAACTGGACCTATTTTAATTGGCTGACCCACAGTTTCTCCCCAGATGTCTTAATTTGGGGGAAGAGTGGTGCAAAGCTTATTTTTTACTAATTTTATCTGGGTATAGTCTGTACTTAGATGCATGTTTTTGAATATGTGTCTCTTAATCCATTTACATGAAAAGTGTGAAAAATTTCCCCAAATTAAGCAAGGGCCACATAAATCTCTACTTAAATCTTTAGGTGCCTTTCATTTTGCGTGTTTGTTAAAAGTTTTGTCAGCATTGTATACACACTCCTTTTTGGTTGGTGTAAAGGAGTTATTATGTTTATTACAGTGCCTGTAAACCTCCAATCTGAAAAGTTGGAACACGGTGAAAAGTGCACAAGGGCGAGGGTACAAAATCGCACGTGGAGCCTAACAAAGGAGGGGAGCGTTTCCTTCCCATTTCTGTGAGACAGCTGTGACTAGCCGAACAGCCGATGCATGCACGTGCGCACAAAAGCACACTTTCCACCTTCCCCAAATGAGGAAAATCTGTTAACTGGGAATGGACTCTACACCGAAGGAGAGAATTTGCTAATTTTTAAGGCTTTTCTCTATGAGAATTTATATGAACACGTAATCACAGTTCTAAAGTTTCCTTGGCATTTTGTTTTTACTCTACTTTGAAAATATTCATAAAATATACATATAAAGAACTCAAACATTAGGGATAATAATGTGTGTGTATTTTTGCATGTAAGTTATACTAGTGACCATCAAGTTACGTTTCCTCTTCCCCACATAGAGCTGTAGAAGAGTGAGAAAGGAGGGGTACAATGATAATATTTTGGTCCTTAGATCCATTTGGAAGGCATTCTTAAGATCTCATGCTTTTATTCTAATCACTTATGTAAGGTTACGCATTTTTACTTGTTGAAATTATAAGTTTAAAAAGTAGGATTTAAGTGGAGACAATGCAAAAGAAGAAACGATCTCAGTAACTCTCAGTCGAGGATGCTTTCTGACGTGAAATGGAAAGGTGCGCCCCCACTCGGTGAGGGAAGGCAAGGTGTGCAGGCGGAGTGTGCGGTGCCCAGCTCCCTCTCACAGCCAACTAGAAGCATTCGAATTGCTGCAGCAATAAAGTCACATTCAGAGATTCTTCCTGGGCTTTATGTGGTTTCCAGTAAACTGTAGCCATTCTAAAAATTAAATAAAATTATATGGCATTGAGTTTTTCTTAGATGTTAGAACAAAAATGCATTGAATTTTAATTGCCCTAAAAGTTGAGTATTTGATGTAGAATAGCTCCAGAAAATCTGTTCGCTTGGTATTAATGCCTAATTTTAATAGTTGAAATGAAAGACCAAATGAAACGGGAAGCTAGTGTCAATATAAACTGAGGAATACAAACATATTGCCGAGAAACAGGAAAGAAACACAAACCTCACACAGCGTTGGAGAGAGGTGCTTAAGTGGCTGCGCGGCAAAGCCAGCTTCTTTGAGACACGGCAGGGCCACGTTTTCATGGGGAAAGTTTCTCTGAAGCACATGCACACACACACACCAATGGGGAGAGAGATTAGTTTTATTTTATATTTGTACTTTGTACTTATGTTGTCCTTTGACTTTTTTCTTTGCTTGTCATCCTGAGAAGAGAAAACCTAGTGGAGTGGAAAGAGCAGCAGATTTGAAAACAGAATTTCTGAATTTCAATCCGGGCTCTGCTCCTTGAAAGTTGCATATTTTTAATGAACTACTGAGTCTCTTTCTTGATACTAAGCAGGCTAGATGATTTCTAATATTAGTACTAATTTTATTTATTTATTTTTTCATTAGCTATATGTCTTTTTTGTTATTTTTTATTTATTTAATTATTGTTCAAGTACAGCTTTCTGTTTTTTACTCCCATCCAAGCCCACCCCTCCCAGTGCTCCCCACCTCCCTCCCATTTCCACCCCTGTTAGTTTTTGTCTATGTGTCCTTTATACTTGTTCCTATGAATTTTCCCCCTTTTCCCCTGAAATTCCCTCCCCTCTCCCCTCTGGTTACTGTCAGCCTGTTCTCTATCTCAGTGTCTTTGGTTATATTTTGCTTGCTTGTTTGTTTTGTTGTTTAAGTTCCTGTTAAAGGTGAGATCATATGGTATTTGTCTTTCACCTCCTGGCTTATTTCACTCAGCATAATGCTTTCCAGTTCCATCCATGTTGTTGCAAAGGGTAGTAGCTCCTCCTTTCTTTCTGCTGCATAGAATTCCATTGTGTAAATGTACCATAGTTTTTGATTCCATTCATTTACTGATGGGCACCTAGGTTTCTTCCAACTCTTGGCAATTGTAAACTGTGCTGCTATGAACATTGGGGTGGATAGGTTCTTTTGGATTGGTGTTTCAGGGTTCTTAGGATATACTCCTGATAGTGGAATTGCTGGGTCAAAAGGCAGATCCATTTTTAGTTTTCTTAGAAAATTCCATACTGTTTTCCATAATGGTTGTACCAGTCTGCAACCCCACCAACAGTGAACTAGGGTCCTCTTTTCCTTACAACCTCTTCGTTGCTTTGTTTGTTATTGTTCGTTGCTTTGTTTATGATGGCCATTCTGACTGGTGTAAAGTAGTATCTCACTGTGGTTTTAATTTGCATCTCTCTGATAGCTAGTAATATTCAGCATCTTTACATGTGTCTCTGGATCCTCTGTATGTCCTCCTTGGAGAAGTGTCTGTTCAAGTCCTTTGCCCATTTTTAATTGGGTTGCTTGTCTTCTTAGAGTGGAGTCACTCTACTTAGAGTAAGAACTTACTTAGAGTAAGAGTGGAGAACTTACTTAGAGTAAGTTCTTTGTATATTTTGGAGATTAAGGGGATAGAGAGAGCATTCCTCAATATAATAAAGGCCATAAATGAGAGACCTACAGCCAACATCACACTCAATGGGAAAAAACTAAAAGCTTTTCCACTAAGATCAGGAACAAGAAAAGGTTGTCCAGTTTCAACACTTCTATTAAATATAGTATTGGAAGTTTTAGCCACAGCGATCAGACAAGAAAAGGAAATAAAAGGCATCCAAATCAGAAAGGAGGAAACAAAACTGTCACTGTTTGCAGATGACATGATAGTATACATGGAAAATCCTATAGATTCTACCCAAAAACTGCTTGACCTAATAAATGAATTTGGTAAAACAGCGGGATACAAAGTCAATATCCAGAAATCAAAGGCATTTTTATATACTAACAATGAGACAGCAGAAGCAGAAATCAATAGAAAATCCCATTCTATATAGCAAAAAGAAAAATAAAATATCTGGGAATAAACCTAACCAAGAAGGTAAAAGACATATACAGAAAACTATACAACACTGAAGAAAGAAACCAAGGAAGACACAAACAAATGGAAACATATGCCATGTTCATGTTTAGGATGAGTTAACATCATCAAAATGTCCATATTACCCAAAACAATTTACAGATTCAATGCAATACCTATTAAAGTACCAATGGCATAATTCAGAGACATAGAACAAACACTTCAAAAATTTATATGGAGCCATAAATGGCCCCAAATAGCAGCTGCAATTCTGAGAAAGAACAAAATAGAAGGGATCACAATACTTGATACCAAACTGTATTACAAGGCCACTGTAATCAAAACAGCCTGGTACTGGCATAAAAACAGGCACATTGACCAATGGGACAGAACAGACAGCCCAGAAATAAATCCAAGTCTCTACCAGCAATTAATATTCGACAAAGGGGGCAGTAACATAAAATGGAGTAAAAATAACCTGTTCAAAAAATGGTGTTGGGAGAACTGGACAGCTATGTGCAAAAAAATAAAACTTGAGCACAAACTTACACCATACAGCAAAATAAATTCAAGGTGGATAAAAGACTTAAGTATAAGCCGTGACACCATTAAAGTTTTAGAGGAGAACATTGGCAGGAAAATCTCAGATATTTCACATGGCGACATTTTTACTGATAGGTCCCCTAGAGCAAGGGATATAAAGGAAAGAATAAACAAATGGGATCTCATCAAAATAAGAAAGTTTCTGCATGGCTAAAGAAAACAGTATTAAAATAAAAAGAGAACCAACTGTATGGAAAAACATATTTGCCAATGATACCTCAGGCAAAGGTTTAATCTACTACTAATTTTAAAATTCATTGACACTTTGAGTAAATTTTTTTCCTGGAAAATACCTACCTTGTTGAAGTCTTCTAATGCAGGACTATTTGAAGATAACAAGAAATCAAATTTGGCTACCTAATCACAGGTGTGATCCAGAATTTGCCAGGGATTTAAATCAGTCTTTCTGTACTCCCCGCCGCCCCTTTGTACCAAGGGAGAAAGGCCAAATGATTTCAAAACATAACTCTTCTATCTCTAGCCCCTTATGTAGTGCACCTAAATTATTATCTTTTTCTCTCAATATAATGGCTTTACTTTCCTTTTTCCTGATTATATAAGTCAATATTGTCAATCATGTTAGATGTAATATGTACTTTCTATAAAAATAATTTAATAACCCCTTTATTATCCTGAAAGATAGATAACATGTCCTACCTACAGATACATATTTTTAAAATTGATGTAATTATCTAAATATAGTAAAAAGGAGAAATAAAAGGTACTCTTTTTACATGTTTGTAAGTGAAAGTGTTTTTTAAAGAAAATTAGCTGCCTCTTTAATGGTGGGCACCTCTTGAAGCACATTTTTGTGGAGAACACCCCACATAAGTAGATGCTCTTCATCTCATAAATCGACTTTTGATGTCCCTTACAAGGGCCATCATTCCTGCCCCATGAGCTTTGTAAAGGAGCATCCAATGTACTATTTGATGTCTATCTTGTCATCACAGTTTATCATAGAACCGGCTCTAAAAATGCACTAGAGTGTTTTCTATATTATTAGAGTGAGAATAATTTAAATAATATCTCTCATAAATCATCTAAAAGTTTTGTATTTAAAATGTCTATTTTTCAAAAGCTAGAACTCAGCTGTAAAACTTTCTGGCCCAATTGTCTTTTTCAGTGGTAGATCTTAATTACTTTGTCAACTTCTTCTAGAGTAATTGGCTATTTTAAGTGGTCTACTTTTTCTGGGATTAATTTTGGTCTTTTTGACTACTAAATAAGTCATTTTCTCTATTCTTTAAGTTGTTAACTATAAAGTTCAGTATTTCATAATTCGTTGTTTGAGTCATATCTTTGTCTCTTTTCATTCTCTCATGTACTATGTATTTTTGCTTTTCTTCTCTTTTCCCTTAATAGGGGCCATTTGTTTTGCATATTTAATTATGCATTAAAAAAACAGCTTTTGTATTACACATTATTATAGTGACTTCAGTTATACAGACCCTAAAGCCACACTGTGAAGTTTTGAATCCTGGCTGTGCCACCTATTGTGTGACTGTATTCAAGATACTTATTCTCTCCACGTCTAAGTGTTTCTGTCATCTTCCCAGAAAGCCTCACACTAAAGCTTTCATGTTAAATATTCCATGTCTCACACATTAGATGAAGTGGTTTTATACATAACATCAATGCAATCTGCATTTTGTTTGTTTGTTTCTTTATACTTGTTCCAAGAGCCTGATAACTCTTGGAATTGTTCCATGAGTGATTCACCTGTAAAAAATACATGTACTCTCAGGTCTCTTTCAACTACAATGTCAATAAAAATAAAAGAAATGTGAAAGGAAATGTGATCTGATCCCAAATATACATTGGATCTTGTGGAAAGCTGCCATGGCCACGAATGTGTCTCTCTAAGTCGTCCATCCTGGATAAGAAGGGAGGCCTTCAGGACTTAGTACATTTCCCTGCAGCATCTGGTGAAGATGCTCCTGTGCAGAGCAGGTGCAATGGGACTTTGGAAGGAAATCAAGTGAATCATAACCAGGAGCTATCAGCATTTCCTAACCAGTGGATAGAGAATATTAGAGATTCTTAAATATGCTACCAGGAATTGACTTAAGAATTCTGCTTTTGAAACTTCTATTTTTAAAAAGGAACAAAGAAAAGGGTGATGTTAAACAACTGTTTTTGTATTGGAACTATATAGCCATGTCTGAATGAATAACCAGTAGGAGATGCATAATTTATCACACAATCAGTTTAATATTCATCCAAGCACTTTAAACCAGAGTGAGGATTTTACCATTGTGTAATACTTTTAGTCGGTTTTATTGTTAGTCCTAAATAAAATAATTAATATAAATAATGAACCATTTGTTAAGGCCTGTTTTTGAAATATAAGTTAATTAGTAGTGTAAGAATAGTGCAAATTCTGATAACTTCTTTTATGATATTCTATATTGTATCTGTATCAATATGTTGTATATTTCATCAAAAGTCTTTTATAGCACATTAGGCAGTCTATAGTAGTCAAAAGAACAGAAAAATATTAAAATATAATTTTCCCAATATAATTTGGGAGTAAGAATTATTCACAGATCCCTTAATTGATTATTTGAGTGGAAGCACTTTGAATTATCAAGTTGAATTTTTTTTGGTAAGTCATAGTTTGAAAAAAATACCTGAAAATTACAAAAAGAATCTAGGTGATTTTTAAATTACAAAATGCAATAATTGGAGACACTATATTTTAAATAAAATAGTATGTACAACACATATGATTATCAATTTTTGGTATCATTACATAATCTACATTTTAATATACATTTGGTTAAAATCCTAACAGTGCATATTGTCATTTTATAGTTATTTGTTGACAAGCAAGCTGTATATTAAAGACATAATTTAAGTAACAACAGTACTCATCATTTTTAATATGAAAAACTCTAAATTTGTCTAAAATTTAGTTGTCCAAATGTAGCTATTGAAATAAAGTTAAGTAAATTGAAATTAAATAGACCTAAAAATTCAAATTTCTCAGTTATACTAGCCATGTGTCAAATGTTACATATGCGGGGCAGCCATAAAGTGGTATTTCACACAACCTTCTGGGTCCGACATGATCACCATGTGGCTGCATGTCAGGGGACTAGCATGTTGGTCCAAGGTGAGAATTTTAATTGTTCCCATCATTGCAGAAACTTTTGTGGGATATTGCTGGCTTTAATATGATGATATTTAGTATTAACTTGGTCTTAAATATTGCATATACCATATAATATTTGTAAATGCTATATATTTTATTTAAAATCATACATATGCTTAACATTTTTATAATTTTATAAGCAAACATTATGACAGAATGGAATAATTTAAAACCTTCTTAAGAACCAGAGTTCAGTTATTTATCTTCTTCATAAACTGTTTTGTTGTAATGATAGCCTGTAAAATCTGAATTAGTAAGTGGTTAGTAAATTAGAATTTAAATAATGCTGTAAAAATCAGTATGTTAGTTGTGCTCTTGGCAGGAGCTACATAGCAGTTTAGCACCTCATATGGCGTGAGCCTTGCTTAAGGTTTAGTGCTCGTTTCTTAGATGATAGGTGTGTACATGTGCCATAAAGGATGAAGAACCGGACTTGTACTCTCCACAGGGGCCTATAAAATGTCCACAGGAATAGAGGGTATAAAACAGCCTGGAGACAAAACCAACAATACAGGGTAAGGCGAAAGTAGGCTTACAGTTGTGAGTTAAAGCAAGTTTATTCTTGTGTCCTTATCTATTAATTATTGTATTATTTCCCATATGAACAATGGTAAACCTACTTTTGCCCCACCCTGTATTTATAAAACATACTGCTAATTGTGTGCTCTGTTTCAAAAAGCATTTAATAGGTACACTGAGAGTTCTGGAAAAGTATATGGAAGATAATAGTCAAATGTTCACTGCTGCCCTAAAATCTTTAACTTGACTCCTGAAAAACCTAATATCATCAAGGAGGGTTGTATTCTTATTGGCCTCCTAGAGTGAATATTCTGTGGGGAGCAGGGCTAATAAAATGTCATTGGTCTGATCAAGATAGCATAATGTATATAAAACAAAATGGAGTTACTCATGTCAGGGCATAAAGAAATAAGAGAAAAAAATACAAGAACTTTTAAAAGAAGATATAATAGAAAAAAGGGAGCTCTCATCTTTATGATAGCCCAGTGTGGCCAGTTATTAAGCCTAATGGCCAGTATAGATTAATTATAGATTATAGAAATCTTACTAAGTTTTCATCTAAAATGAATGGAGTCTGCTAGATGCTGAGGAAGTCATAAATAGAATTACAGCCAGAAACTCCAAGTATATTGTCCCTATTGGCATGTCATACATGATTTCTGTACCTATTATACTCAATTCCAGGGAATATACTACATTTAGTTGGGAAGGCATGATATACCAGTTTAAAAGGCTGCCACAGGGGTATTTAAATAGTCCAGTTATAGCTTGTGCATTATTAACTTCACAAATAGATATCACAAAATCTAATTACTTAATTATCTCTTATGTAGATAATATCATCACGATGCATGATGATCTGGAGCTCTTGAAGGAAAAAGACAGACTAATTGAGAAACTTTGGGCCAAAGGTAGACGATTAACAAGGAAAAGAGCCATGGCCCAGATACATCAGCAAAAATTTTAGGAATACAGTGGTCATCTGAAAGCAGAAAGATTCCAAATTCAGCAATATGTAAAATCAACTGAAAGAACCTACTGGTAAAACTGAAGCTCAACATTTAATTGAACTCTTTGGCTATGGGAGACAACATGTTCTTTACATGGGTCACATGCTTAGACCTGTGTACGATGTTACTAGAAAAGCCTCTTTTTTAAAATGAGGTGAAACTCAAAAGCAGGCCTGCAGAGTACTGATGGAGTACATTTTGACATTTCAGCAATTGAGCTATCCTAAAAGAGGGTGATCAAATCAGATTGGACTTAACATACTCTAATGACTATGGCACCAGGGCCTTATGGACCAAGAGCAGCCAAGATAAATTATTTAAACCTGCTGGTCTCTGGACCAAACACTTTCCATATGCCTCAAGCAAATATTCTAATTTAGAAAAATTGGTACAACTTGTTTTTGAAGCACTGAAAGCTACTGAGCCTCTCACTCCTAATGCCCTGATAGTTGTAAGATCTCAAATGTACTGGCCTGGGCTAAACTTGGTCCTAAAGAAGTGGCAGGAGTAGCATTGAACCAGAAGGTCCTGACGTGGAAGTGGTACATCCAGAAGAGGGATGCTACTGCTGAAGGACAACCAAGTTTCCTCAGAGGAAATTCACCGAGCAGAGGTAAGCTTGCTGGTAATAATTCTGAGGGAAGAGCAAATCCATGCCCGCATAGGGAAATGAGGTGCCTCCTGGTCTGATTCTGACTAATTCCTGTTTTACAGCTGGCTCCTCAGTCACTGAAAGTGGACTCAGTGAGTGGACAGCAAGAGCTGTCAGGCCCAGAGATATCAAAGCACTGAAGCTCACTGAGGAGTCGAAATCAGCACAACGGACTGAACTTACTGTGATGTATTGGCAGTGAGACACTCACTAGGGGGAAAGCAAAAAGGTATTTACATTTTTACAGATTCATAGGCTGTAGCAAGTGGTATTACAATTTGGTCTCAAAAATGGGCAAAAACAGATTTTAAAATTAATGGCAAGGTGGTCTGGTCCAGAGACTACTGGTCAGAACTATTTGAAGCCAGTAAGACAATGAACACATATATCACTCATGTCTCTGAGCATCAAAACGATGACTCAAAGGAGACAACCTTTAATAACATAAGCAGACAGATTAACAAGGGATGAAGCACCCAAATGGGAGCCCCCCCAAGGCAAAGGAAATTGCCTGCTAAATTTAAGGTCTATGAGGTCTATCCAGCCAAAGTACCCCCAATAACTATAATTAAAAGGGACAATGAAAATGCAATTAAAACAGAGATGAAGGTGGAGAGCTAACACTGGGAGCAATTCTAGGACTGCACAAAGAATTAGGACACTTAGAAACACATGCATTATATAGTTGGTATAAGAAAAGAAATCTGAAGTCTCCATGGCAAAAGATAGGGAGAGCTGTACAAAACTGCAAGGGATACAAACAATTTAATGGGCAATGCAGAAAGATATTAACATCTGATACCTATAGACCAAATGCATTTCACTTTATATGTCAACTTGACTTCACTGGGGCCTATGGAGACAGGTTTTGAAAAGAAATATGCCTGTACCATGGTGGATATACACTCAGGGATAGGCACAGCTGTAGCCCTCATGAACCCTGATGCAAAGGAAACCATACAAACCCTAGCTCGACGGTGCAGCCACTACGGAGCACCTAGAATTATAGAAAGTGAGTCCACTTGTTTTGTATACTTTATGCTGTCTTGATGGTCAAATGCCATTTTATTGGTCCTGCTCTTCTCATATTCTTCAAAATCTACTTCCAAATAAAAATAATGAGCTAACCTCCTAAACTGATTTTGTATTGAGAGGCAATGATTATGATAGTTTTGACAGAGCTAATGTAGAAGTATTGTTTATGCTAATATTTGGTCAGGTCAATGGAATAGGGGAGGGGGTTAAATCTCCCTGTTTGTTAATGCAGTCTGTGGAGAAACTAAATAAGAAATATAGAGTGATTAGGGCATGGCATGAATTTACGTTTCTTTACATGAAAATACTATTTATCACAATTCACTTTGCCTAGTCAGTGACTTCTGGTGGTAACGCTTAGAGGGTTTAAAGATGTTAAAGCTCTGGGATCTTTGGGAGGGCCATACATCTTATGTTGAGATGAGATGCTTAGTGGTGGCTTCATATTAGAATTACCTGTGGAGCTTTTAAAACTGCTCTTGGCCAGGTCTTGCCCACACATATTAAATCAAAAGCTGTATGGATGAAGCTCATGAGGCTCCCCAGGTGATTCTAATGGGCAGCTAGATTCGAAAACTTCCAACTTATATTAAAGGGTTGATATTCTTTTCCATTTTCAATTTTGTATTCAATTCTGCTCATTTGCCAGAGCATATATTTTTAACTATTTAAAATAACTTTATCATTGCATCTAGTTAGTGCATTTTAAAACAATATAATATTAATAAACATTATTTTCAAGACATTATACAATATGATCTAACATTTGCATTCAATGAGAAGCATTCCTTCTATATTCAATTATCTGACTTTTCTTAACGATGCAGAGTAGCTTATGAGCCTCAGCATATCAGGCATTTCAGAAAGTCATAGTATGCTAGATTTTAAGCCCCTACTTTTAGAGTTTCACCTTACCCTTAAGCAAGGAATCACAGTTTACATTGTCATTTAACTAACTGATCCTTAAGACATTTGAATCAAGTTGTCCTTACTCAGGTACAATTCAGGTAATGATTGACTTCACAATCCTCTTCTTCACATTCCTCTTTTTCTCAGCACCCCATCTAACTTGAAAGACTATAGAAATAACTATCTTTAGCTTTCTGCTGCTGCCAGGGCTATTGAATTACAGTTTTGAGTAGAAATAAAACTTGATCTAGCTACAGACCCAATCATCCGTGGTTCTCAAGTCATGCCTGGGTAAGGTTTTTCTCCTACTTATCTGTTAATTGCTACTTGGTTAAAATGTCCATTCTTAAATGCAGTTTACATGGTATAAGGCTCTGTGGTTTATATATTGCTTTTTAAATGAATTTTCATTTAATTATCATGGCAAACTCACAAATTATGTACTATTCTTCTCATTTTTCAGATAAAGTAGAGTTTAGAGAGATTAAATTTCTTGCCTAAATTCTCAGTTAATAAATGATGGTGTTGGAACTTGAATATGATTTTTCCATTATGTCATGCAGTGATTTTTTGACATTCACTGATATATTTTACAACTTTCTGAGTTTTGATGATCAGAAAATGGAAGTCATTCACTGTACAGTTAACTATATAATGGCACACTTTTTCTCCATAGTGAAAGAACCTACTTTTTCCCCTATGTTTCAGTGATAAGTATTCAATGATATGTTCTGTATTTGTCCCACAGGGAAATAACTCTATGTGAAATACCCAGGCATAGAAGGCACAATACAGAGAATAAATTAGGATTTGAATTTGGAATCTAAATACCCATGAAATTCACTCTGGAGACTAATACAATTAAAGCAGGTTGAGAATTTCCAAGTTTAAAGCCTATTTGCTTGATCCATTATTCCTGACTTCAAAAGAATATCAACTGCCTGGAGAATTTTTTAATTCGTGGGGGGAGGTTTCTTTGCAGCTTTAGATGGAGGGGATTTCTTCAGAGCGTGCTCGCCTTAGAATGACAGAACAACAAATGACAGTGGTTTCTGATTTATGTTTGGAAGATTTTTACATAGGTGGTTAAGTGTTGAATTTATTTACATAAATCCTAACAATCCCAGACATTTTCGTATGGTTTTCTCTCATTATTATTGATTTTGAAAACTCCCATATTGTCTACTAAGCTTCAGATTTGTATTTCTAGTTATATGCTGACTCCTGTGTATCTTGCAAGCACCACAAAGTCAATATGCCTCAAACTAAAGTACCCTCTGTTCTTTACTCACTCGCCCTTCAGTGGAAACACACAATACCATTCGTGACCTTGAATTCCT
This sequence comes from Artibeus jamaicensis, assembly GCF_021234435.1. Lineage (NCBI taxonomy): Eukaryota > Metazoa > Chordata > Mammalia > Chiroptera > Phyllostomidae > Artibeus > Artibeus jamaicensis. The sequence continues at coordinate 36,656,352 of NW_026521812.1, read as the reverse complement.
TACCTGGTTAAATTTGATCATCCCTCACAGGGAATAACCAAACTATCAGCCTCGTTGCCATCACTAATCCCTTCAACATTTTTACTTTTAAATCTTTCAGTTTTCACTTGGTAAGCCTTAACATATCTGTCATCTTCATCTCTCCATGTGACTGTAACTTCTGCCACTGTCTGAGCTCAGGTGTTAATCTTTCTTTTTTTATTCTTTCACCTGGATGGGCACTCACATCCTCTCCTTCACTGTCTCTCTACCTCAGATCCTGCTCATCTAATTGCAGACTCTACACTATAATTAATGAAATTCTGAGTCCCTTATGTCCATAAAATGTTCACCGTCCATTTAGAATTAAATTCAGCACAAAAGGCCCTAACTATCCATCTAACTGATCTGCTATACTTTCTTCCATCGCATACATTTTATGATCTAACTAACTACGAAAGTTTTCCCCTCATTTCTTTCCCTGATGGCTTAGTGTACTTGTCATAGGTGGTACTTTTTCAATGGAGCTGTCCCTGGGCACCCATGCTAAAGAAGTCTACCAGTAACTTTCTATCAGTTCCTTTCCTTTACACTTATAACTAATGTTTTCCTGTGGTTTTTTTCAGTATCTGTCCCTTATTAGAATTAAAGTTTAGACTTTGCGTGACTTGTTTATAACTCTATTTCCAGAGTTGTATATGTCACTAAGTATTTGCTGTGTAAATTTTGTTTTTCTGCTAAAAATGGTCTTTCTTTCTTTTCCTTCTAGAATCTTCTTCTTTAAACATTTAAGATATATTCCAGCTCTGGCTGGTGTAGCTCAGTGGATTGAGTGCGGGCCTGCGAACCACACAAATGCGGTTCCAATCCCAGTCAGGGCACGTGCCTGGGTTGCAGGCCAGTTCCCAGCAGGGGACTCACGAGAGGCAACCACACATTGATGTTTCTCTCCTTCTCTCCTTCCTTTTCTCTCTTAAAATAAATAAATAAAATCTTTTAAAAAAAGATATATTCCAAATGTTACCTTTATTTTTCTTGAAAATCTTGATGTGCTAATTCACTCTTCTCTTGCGTAAATGACACATTCCTCAACTATAACTTTTATCAATTCCTGTTACATTACGTATCTGTCTTCTCTAATAATTCTGAACTTTTCAACAATTCAAATTATGATTTGAATCCATTATTAGTGTCTGTTGGTGTCTATTTTAATAAGTCCTCATGAGTAATACAATATGCTGAGGAAATATTTAATTATAAACATGCATACACAGCTCTATGGGAATGTATGGATCTCTCCATAATAACAATTTTATTTTAATAATACATATGTTAATTTTGTTAATAATCATGATAAGACCATTATATACCAAATTTAAAAGACGGCTATTGAGTATCATAATAAAGTTTGCTGCTCTTTCAGTAGAGAGAAGAGATTAAAAAGAACACATAACCGTGGACAGTGTAACATGATACTCGTACAAGGAAGAAAGGGTTGATATATTGTACATCTGCCGATATGTTCCATATGTGGTCTCGCATTGGTCTGACTTTCCATATGAGGAGGTAACTCCCTTACTTGTGCAGTTGACATCACCCTTGAAGCTTTGGCAGCCTTAGGGGAGGCCAGATTTTATGCCTTAAAATATGGCTTGGTTCTGCATTGCAGCCTGGAAGTGGTAGGAAGAATCATTCACTCCCAAGTGCAGGTTGATTGCCCTCAGGCACAGAAGTCTATAGCCCATATGAAGTCACTAGGGCCCTAAAGGTGACTGAAGTGAATAAGCCCAGGGTGAAAGGCATAGAGGAGACCAAAATAATTTGAGAACATACATGTGCCAAATATCATCCACTATTTTACCTATTTCGATCAATTCATGTCACCCCATTAAGAAGGCAATATAATATAGAATCTTCATTCTTTATGAGTACAAAATGTCTTCATTTCTTCCTCAAAGTGAGTTATAAGTTTAGGTAACAAGAGCATCCCCTTTGGCTGGTGGATAGTGATGATTTCCTAGACTAAAGACAGAAATGGAAATGAAACACGCTATAGTTCTTACTGCTACAGTTGGTCTTTAGGCTGTAATTACTTCACCTCACTCTTAGGACACCCAGATTTGGACTTCCTTTATCTTAGTCTAGTTCATTGTCTGTGCTGTGTTGCCTCTGGTGAGTGGCCCAGAATTTCATCACTGAGGTATGAACTAGTATTTGTTTTGTTAGGGTGTGGTAGCTGCAATTATCTACTGACAATTATTGCCAGAGAAAGACCCAGAGAAGCTCCTTGGTTCCAGACACAGGCACTCCTGCTCATTTTGTGAGAATAATTAGGGTCAAACTACTCCAGCCAGTATAGCAATACCTTCTCTCTTGGCCTTTTGATCCACTAGTGTGAGAATCCAGTGTAAGAAGATTATAGTTGTAGTCTCAAGATTTGTAAAATTTACTCTGTCTCAGGTGGAATTATCTATATTGCTAGGAACACGAATTCTAATCGGTTTGAGCCTAATGTTGTGAAGATAGACATGAAGCATGAATTTTTTCCAATGGATCCCTAAACATGATAGTGAGAGGGCCCACTGTTACTGTAATCAGTGTTACCTCAAATAACACTAATGCTTGATTATTGAAGTGAAATAATGAACAATGCTGAATTCATTCATTCACTCTTAGCATAATGCTGATTTACTACAAAGCAGATGGCAGGTCATGATCTGGGGACTAGGAGACACAGTAATGAATAACACAGACTTAGTTCATGTACTTATGGGACTCACAGATGGAAAGAAAGAATAGTCAAAAAACAAAGTAAGTTAACAACAAATAAATATATTCAGATAGAATATGTGTTGCGAAGGGAATAAGGTTGAGTAAACCTGTGTTTTATAGTCAGGAAGATCTCTCTAAGCACAGGGCATTGACAATGAACTTATCCTTAGAGGTCAAGAGATCCAAATTCCTGGCATTAGAAAATAGTTGGGTTTTTTTTAGAAGTGCTGAAGAAAAGTAAAGTGATGTTGAAAAATTATGATTAAGGAAGGCATAAAGTAGAATTGAAGAAATCATCAGGGACCAATCAAAGGTCCAATGTCAAAGAGAGGGTCTTGAAAAAATAAGCAGTAATGAGATCCAGGCCTTAAGAAAAAGGAAAGTTTAGTGGCTGGCAAATAGTAAACACTCAACATTTTTGTCTAAAGAATATAGAAAGGGTATAGAAGATAGATTTTTATAAAGACTGCTTTGTGTTGGTAGTGTAGAGAAGAGCAGACACTTCCTTCATTGTTACTCACTTTTTCAATGTAGTTATGTCACCAAGAATGAAAAACTAGAAGAGTAAAGGTTTTGGAAGAGGTGATGGACTGATACTATTTAGAAGCAGAAAGACAGGTGCACTTCACAAATACATTAGCATGTCCAGGTCATGTTAAATATGCGTTTGGAATTTCTGATCATAAATTTCAAGCAAAACCAATCAACTTTGACGGATGGTTTGTGCTAACACTGTTTGGGCTCATGGGCACAAGTACAAATAAATGGTTGAACTTGTCTAGGGTATGTAAAATTAAAGAGAACAATGTCCCAGGACATAAGGTTTTATGCAAAGTTGTTAATATAAACATGACTTGTGGAATTTAGCTGAACATAGGAGAGAGAAGCCAAGAAGCTGATGTCACTGAGATTTTGGGCAGATTTATGTATTGGGGATTTAGAAAAGCTGAAGATTTGTATTAGTGAGTTAAAAAGATTAGAGGTGTCTATGAGAGAGGGTGTTGCTTTATGTCTGTCAAGGTTTCGATGGTGGTTTAAATTTCAGGCGATGACAAACTTGGTTGTTTACTAAGGCGATGTGTACCTGTGGTGACATAAAAGATAATCTCAGTGGAGATGATGTCAAGAAACTGAGAGACTTATATATTAGGCTGTTAATCTACATGGATGTTGACGTCACTGAACAAGAAGACTGAGCTGAAACAAGGGGGGAGCCTTATGAATAGGTGAAAACAGTAAGGGTTCTGAGTGAGAAAAAAGAAAAAGAGTATCATAATCAGGTGACATTGAGCCTCAAAGCAAGAATTCTGTTTATTCAGTAAGTAAATTTATAGTAAGTTCTCTATATAGTAAATTTACTACAGAGAAGACTCTCATCCTATCTTTTGGTTCTGAGGTAGCTAGAATCTGACAGAGAATCGGAGTTACTACTTCAGCAGTTTGCACTTGAAATTTGTCCTGAAGGGGCAGTTCTTTAGTTGCAATATTCTTTTTTATTAAAAATACCTGACATTTCTAAGATGATTTTTTAAACAATAAAGTCATTACTTCCTGTCTGTTATACTTAATTTCTTCATTGTATTAATATAATTTTGCCACTCAAGTGTCATTTTAATGGAAAATTAATGTCAGTTTGTGTCAATTTTGAGAATAAATTGTCTTCAAATTATATTTTAGTGTCACAAATAAAGCTCCAAGTACATAGAATGTTTTATTGGTTAATTTTTTTTTACTACGAATATGCTTTTATCTACCTCCTTGACATTTTATAGCCCAAAGGAACACTAAACCGGAGTCGAAGGACTTGGATGAAATCCTCACCAGTCACTATCTGTTTAATTTGGGGCAGGCAACCCTGAACCAACTGTTTCCTTGCTCTGTCTAACCTCATGGGTTTGAGATGTTGAGTTAGACATACAGTGATCTGGTGAAATCATTGTTCAGTAGGTTGCACATGAAATATGTTATTATATAAACATAGTTACTCTGTTTCCACATGACACCCAAAATACACAACAATAACACAGCACATGTGCTTCAATAGGCTCACAAGCCATGTTTGAAGGAAACAGTTTGAGGAGAATGTCTGAGAATTCTATATTCCGTGGAATGCGTCCCTGGTCTCCTGCCACCCTCCTTAGGTAGTGGGTGAGATTTCTCACTGCATTTCCATGTAAAAAGGCCAATGGCCATATGCTCGGTAATGAAGCCATGTTGCTGCCCTTAGTAGAATTTCTTAAGATTTTAACACCTCCTATTCTCTATTTTGGTGTTGCTGATGTGTTTTGGATTGTTACCACGTTTGGATTTCATTTTGTCATCTCACACGTATACGGTGGTAACTGTACTTAGAAAAATAATCATGTGTCCTAATAAGATAGCCATTGCTTCAAAGTAATGCATGAAAATGCTGAGAACCAAGGCACAGCTATCACTGCTCTGCCACGGACATGGCCTTGACATCCATGAATGTTTTGTCCACCACTGACAGGCCAGCATGCGAGCTTTCACTGACTTGCACTTTATTCTCTTGTAGTTATGAGAGTTAACAAAAGATATGTATAAATTTCTGTGGCAACTGTCATTCCAAAAGAGTCCACATATCATCCATACCACATGTCTTTTTGGAACTAAAAATCTGGCCAAAACGAAACAAAATATTAGTGTAGGGTCAAGACTATGTGCGTTTTGGGGATTATAACTACACAGGTGATTTCTATCTTTATCTATTTTCCCTTTGTACTCCTTTCTTCCTTGAATCATCCAGATAAATTACTAGCTTACATCCATTGTACGTGAGACACTTTATATTCCTTCCATTGAATGCCGTGGGTGGTAGTTGAAACATCGCTATTGTCAACAAAGGTTCCAGCTCTGGGCAGTTGCTCCAGACCCTTGGTTTACTCTCCTGCTGCAACCTCCTTGATCTGGAAAATAATTACTGTTTCTGTTCTCTGTAATTTAGGCCTCGTCTTCCAGGTCGTCCTGGTCTAGGCTCCCCCTTCCACCCTTTAAGTTTCGTTGGGTTGGTTTTCTTTTGTTTCCCTTCTGTTCTGCTCTCTAACCAGGTGTGCCCTGTGGTTCTCGGAAGTCTTCCCTTTAAACCCAGTATGATAATTGGGTGGCTGCCTGTAGGGGACAGAGCAGAGTTTGGATGTTTTCCTAGAAACCCAAGTTAGCCTGGTCTTTTGCCCCCTTCCTTCAGCAGTGGGTGAGGTTTCATATTCATGCTAATGCTGTATCATGTTTCAACTGGGGGGCATGGGAGCTGCTAACTCTGCATTTGTTTGCGGGTAACACCAGTCTAGGCTTAAACTGGCCACCCCCAACTCTTCCTCCGTGTGAACCTCACTTTCTAGCCTACTTATCATTTGATAAACATGACGTGCTGGCACTGACACACCTTTGACTATACAGTGTCCTCTTTTTGCATTACATTATCATCAGATTGCCCTACTCCTCCCGGTCCATTAAGATTCAGTTTGCCCTCCAACCTCCTGTTTGTTGTTAAATATGTTTTCTCTTTGCAAACACACCACTGGGTGCTTGTTCCTAACAAAGCAACCGCCATAATTCTATTTCATTTTTTAGTTTACTTGCTTTTCTTTCCCATTAGGGAGAAAGAGTCTTAAGAACAGGGACCGGGTCATTTTAATCTTATTATTGATATCACATGGCTCGGTGCCTAGCATACAATAAGTATTCTACAGTTACTATAAAAAGTTACCATAAAAGTATTCTACAGTTGAGGAATCTGAGCAAGAGAACCCGTGTGATAATGTGTCCGAGATTAGAGAGCCCGGTGAAGCCACCTGTTATATGTTGTGACTCCTGAAACCAAACTGCTAACTTCCACTGAAGGTCCATTAAAATAGTTCATTGAGAACCACACTGACTCGTTATCCTTAACATTAAGTTAACAAATATGTGTTGTCTGCTCGACATTCTTAGTGATTTTCTTAAATTCAGTGAACCACATATAAGTCATAGGCACAGTACCTGCCTTCAAAAATGATGGCAATATGGGACTGTTTGCTTTTTAAAGAGGCTTAATGGAAACACCAATAAAGTTTATTCATTCAGTAACATGGTAGTTTTAAGACTGTCAAATAGATATTCTATGGTGTTAAGAAAATATGTGTAATTTTTATTTTATTGAGTATGCTTTTTAAATTGGAAATGTGTGTTGAATATTGTTAAAAACCTATTCAGCATCTATCATTTTCTCTTCATACCTGGTTAATATTGTCAGTTATATTCATGGATTTTGGAATATTGAACCATTCTTGCATCCCTGGAGTAAATTCCACTTGACCATGAAACATTTTTTAAAAAGTGCTATTGGATTCTCATTTTTAGTATTTGTTTAGAATTTAAGCATTGGTATTTACTGATAAAACTGACCTGTAATTATGTAATTTTATGATACCTTTATCAGGTTAGCTGTCAATGTTACATATGATTTTTTCTTATATTTTTGAGAACATCAATAAGCATGGCTATTTTCTGGTATTTGAAGGTTTTTCAAAATTTCCTTGTGCAATCACCTGGGCCTGGTATTTGTTTGTAATGCAGTTATTTTATAACTTTTTCTGTTTATAATAAATTGGTTTTTTAAACATCTATGTATCCTCTGTTCAGTTTTGGTAGAATGCCTTTTCCCTTGAAATGCTCTGCTGTCTCTAGGTCTCCATATTAATTACTGCAGAGTGAGGCATAACATTCTCTTAATTTCTACATTTCTCCATTTCAATGTTTCTCATTCGCTTGCTTTATATATTTATGCTTGTAAGTGAACACTCAGGGTCAGTTTTCCAGGTATAGATTCAACATTTCCCATTATTAGGTATAGGCTTTCATTTATTTCTAAAAAGATCTTAGATTATAGTTTTAATTATTACTCATATTCCTATGGGATTTTCCTCTCCCTTCATGAACTCCAATGCTACATGTGTTACATCTTCTTTGCACATCACCCATCTCTAGCACATTCCCCCTGAGAAGTTTGAGGTTTCTCATTAACATCCAAGATGCCCTTTATTGTATTTTTGATCAACTCTGTTGTCCTTTAGCTGTCATATAATTTAATAATCTATTTAGTTATAATTTTTTTTGTTTCAGTTTTCTTGGTTCAGTGAACTCTTTCCCACCTTTCTGCTTTGCTGTTTGTTTCTTTACGAATTACTAAATTTCTGATATTCTCTGTTTATGTCTATAAATGCTTGCTTAAAGAAATTTTATATATTCACTTATGTATTGACTGATTGATTGAGGTATAACTGACATATAACATGATATTTGCTTCAGGTGTACAACATAATGGCTTGATATTTGTGAAATGATCACTCTAATAAGTCTAGATACCATCTGTTACCATACATAGTTATAATTTTTTCTTTTTCTTCTTGTGGTGAGGTCTCTTTTTCTCTTTTTTGAGAGCTTATTTTTTTCTATTGTGGGTCTGGGCATAAGAGTGTACTCTTCAGAGAGACTTTGCATTTGCTTATATCAAGTTTCTAAACATGCCACCTTATGATAAATCTAAATTAAGTCCTGCCTTTGGTATTTTTTAGATCCCTAAATCAGATGAAGATCTGGCGTGGATCCCGGCTCCTGTGGTCTGAGGCATTATGGATGAGTCAAGACAAATTCACAGAAACTACTGAGTCCTGTGGAGGAAAAGGGATGGTTTGGCCACTCTCTCAAAGGAGAGCACCCCATCCTTGCCTTCAGAAGCTTTTATTGGGTTCAGTTTGCATAAAAATACAGGGCGTATATGTAACGCTCATCAATCATTGTCAGGCAGAAATGATTAAACAATAGATAACATTCAAAGAACTTTGAGGGCTTATTCTGAGTTAGGGTCAGATAGTTAAAGGGCCATAAAACTTTGGGGAACAAACTCACTTCTTGCCTGGACCCTTATCATTTAAATTAAGGGTATTAACAAAGTAGGTTTCATAGGATTTTATGCGTTCTTTCTTGGGCCTGATTGCCCTGGGGGACCTGCCCTTTCCAGCACAGGGCTGCACCCACCTTTAGTATTGTTTCAGGCTCAAGTCAGGCAGGGGAAGTAAGGCAGCCAAGAGATTAGGACACCTCTTGCAGTCAGAATTAGGACTCAGGCTATGTCAAAGCCAAGGGTGAGGTTCCATTACACCCTTTCTCCATAGCCTCACAAGTCCTTCCCTGAGGGCCCCTTCATGACCATGCCTATCTTGGGTCATCCCTATTTTGACCCATGATTCCTGGTAAGGAATCTTACCAGTCATTCAATAACCAGTCATCAGCCCAGGGCCAGGCAGGGTGAAGAGACAGGGGGCAGAGGTGGTGCCCTACAAGGAAGATAAGCTTTATCTCCTTAGTGGCTTATGGTCCCAAGGTCCTTTACTTAGCCTTAGCCATGGGGAGTGACAGCTTCTGAAACCAGGCAGGGTGGTTCCCAACAAAGATCAGTTCATAACTATATATTTTTAGGAGATATATTTTATTTCTCTATGGTAGGCTGAAAATACTCTCCAAAACTTACTCACATTTTAATCTCTGGAACCTGTGAATGTTACCTTATTGGAGAAAAGTGTCTCTGTAGATATGATTAATTTAAGGACTTTGAGATGGGAAATTATCCTGGGTTGATCCTCAGTGCAATTACCTTTGTCCTTATAGCTCAGGGGTATAGGAGCATTTAAGTGTAGACAGTAGAGGACAGGGCCTTGCGACCACAGAGGCAGAGGGTGGAGTAAGGCAGCCCCAAGCTGAGGAAAATCAGCAGCCAGGAGAAGCTGAGAAGCTGAGGGAGGCAAAGAATGGTGCCTCTCTGAGGGCCTGTGCAGGAACTGTGGCCCTGCTGATATGTGGATTTTGCCCCAGTAACTCCTATTTCAGGTTTCAGTCCTCTAGAACTATGAAATAATAAATTTCTGTGGATTTTAAGGTACCTAGTGGTTGATTATTTATACAGTCATCACAGGAAGCAAAGGCATTCTCTATTTAAAGGCAAATGTAAGAAAATTCATAGCCATTTTTCTCCATGAAATCATAACAGATAGCAAATACTTTTTGACTAAGTTCATGTTGATCACTCCATTGGTAAAGCATAGTCCCTGGAGTTGGGAGAAGGTCCTGTAGCTTCTAAACGTGCATTTAGAGTCACCTTCTTTGTTCTATTCTGGAACTTGGCTGACTCACGTTGCTGTTGGGCTGTAGTTGTCCAGAAGGGTCATCATTTCCCAAACGCATGTCTCCAAAGTGCCGCATGCAATGGGACCATCCCATTATTGGTATCTTAACAAATCACAGCACCTTATTGAAATTAAATGCTCACTGAAAGTTTACTTTCTTAGAATTTGCTTTTATCCAGTAAAAGTTTAGTGCCAAACAACATCCAGTTATTTGGCCAGGGAGAAGTTTCAACAACTCTGCCAGTAGTGGGCTCTGCTGCCTTTAATTTGAAAAAGATCTTTCCAGGGCCATTGGAAAAGAAAAGTTTATTTTTACTTCATACATTAGTCTTCTAAAGGTCTTTGATGTCTTTCAAGGTATTCATGGTCTAAATAACTACCACATTCTTATAAAAATAAGTAAAATCTGGATTTTAAGTAATTGACACCTAAGGGAAAACTTATTAAATGTAGTAATCTTTATCCACCATGTAAGTGTATTTTTGGATCAAACACTAAAGGTGAATGAATTACCTTTTTCCTTCTTTAAAATGAATTATTTAAATATGAGTAAGGATATCTGTTCATTATTAAGTAGGAAAGCACCCTAAAAACAAAGCTCACTTAAGTGGAGGCATCCTGTCAAACTTAACCACACTTAAACTATGCTCTCCACCTGCCCCCCCAACTTAATTTAAAAAAAAGGGTGGTGTTCACGAAGCAGTGACATATAATGACAAATTTAATTAAAAGCATTTGCATGTTTTAACATAGCACTGTTTTTTCACGTAGGTGTAGTTAGATGGGTGAACTCTGCAAACCAGCAATTCCCATTTTGAGTTTTGAGATTCCTATGGGATTTTATTATATAAGGAATTTCTCCATACTTACAAAAAAAATCACTTTCTCACAATTGCATTTACTTTCATCAGTTGAAGTTCAAATCTTATGATACCTTAAGTTTGAGAAGGAAACTGATCTTGAGTATAAGGAATTTCTCTCCTGGGATCTCATTTCAGTTACTAAAAGCCATATGGCTAAAGAATTACTCTTTTCTATAGTTTAGAAGTGCAATCGATTGCGCTTTGGAGTGACACCTAAGGGAAGCATAGGTTCTTCTGAGGAGTTGGAAATAATAATGAAATTGAGAGAGTATTTCTATGAAAGAAATGGAGGCTCCCAAAAGGACTAGCAATACATTTACATTTAACACTGTAGCTTTTAAGTAGGGGGCAGATTTACTTCACTCTAAACTGAAATAACTTTGTATCTCTCTGGTTGGTCTTAAATAAAATCACTTCACTTTATGATTTGAACTGCATGTGTTCTATCACTGTAAATGGTCAATACAAAGATGGGTAAGATATTATTTCAAGAACTTGGCATGGTTCCAAATTGTGACCAGGTATTTCATATTTTACATGTATAAATGCTTTGCATGACAGAGCACATCGATTCCATGTGTATTCCTTTACTAAGGTAAGCATGGCATCACTGTATGTCAATTCAAAGCACTGACATACACATTTTTTGCCAGAAACCTGATCCTGGAGGGTCTGTGTTTTAATGATTACAGCTTTCTGAGTGACACCAAATGAAGGTGCAATTGAATCAACTCACAATAAAGAGAATTATCTGGCATAACAGTACTCAAAATGGAAGAAGAACACAATGCAGCCTTTTTTTGGACTAAATATCTATCACCATGTTGGTTGTAGAAAACTTTTAAAATAAGAGAAAATATTTTCTTAGCCTGCTTTCAAGAGTGAGAACACAGGTTTTAATATTCACAGTGATTCCAGGAAAGAGGAACAGGATCCTTGAATAAAGGTTAAAAAGTTGGAGAAATATTTATTATGTGAAGGAGAGATTTTTTTGATTAAAACTGTCTCAGTGGTAGTCTTTAAGCATCTGCAGCATCATTATGAATAACTGACTGGTTGTTTCTTACCTCAAAGTAAGAACCAACCGCCTGGCATCAATAAGAAGACAGTGAGCTGGAACATGGAAATGAACTCCGAAAGTCAGGCTGGAGAAGGTGTAGACGAGATTCCCAAACACTGATTTTGAAACAGTCGGTGGATAGCAGGAGGGAGAATCTGACTTTGGACATCCATACTTGTCTCATTGTCTTAGGATTTCTTTCCTATTGTCTGCAAAAACCAACTGATGCGGTTTCATTGCAAATGGCTGAATGTCTTTGTCTGAAAGCTTAAGTGTCTGTGGAAATTAGACATTTAAAACAGAGATTATTTGCTGTAACATAAACCATATTTTGCTCATGAGAATTTGCGGCAGTAGTTTCAGAGTATCGTGGGATTTTTCTTTGGTTCCATATTCTCTCTCTAAATTATACACATTTCCTGACCCTTTGCTGAGTCCCCAGGAGAGACACATTATTTATAAGACCAAGCACAGATCATGTGAAAGAAACATCCGCAGTAGCTGTTGTTTATCTGAAGTTCAGGTTGCCCAAGAGGTCCCCTAGGCCGTGTTTTCCAATCCTTGTTTCTGTACAACTGGGGCAACCAGATGGCAGCCAAGGACAAAAGCCTATCAATTTAATGTTTGAGATGTTTGTGTCTTGAACTTATTGGTACTGGAAATGTTTTGGAAAAAAAATCTATGGTGAGTTTGTTTTTCCCCCTGCTCTGTAACCAACTAGGGCTATAAAACTCACCTTTGAGAGGGAATAAGGAAAAGACAGGAAGGGATGGGGAGCTGCGGTCAGTTTCCTAGTCCCCACCCCACCTCTTGCTTCGACCCCCAGCATGTCCCTCCAAGCCGAGTTCACTTTCAGGGGAGGAGAAGCTGCTTTCCAGGCCAACAGTGCTCCTCTCGGCTGCACCCACACTCTCTCTGCCCCCAAGTCAGCAGTCGGGCCTAGAATTCTCTTTGAAAATGGATCAAAAAAGGGAAGGTAACTCGTATTTGAATGGCGACACTTGGTCAAGCCTTGGACAAAGAGGGTTTATAGCCCTGGGAGGTGATGACGCAAGTTGACCCGAGCTTCATCTCTTGGGACGGCAGCTTCCAACAGGATGATGTTCTCAGTGAAACTGCTGTTGGCAAAACCATCTGAGAAATCTGAGAGGGACATTTCACCGAAGGAACAATTCCCCCGCTCTTCAGTTACTAATTTTAAAATTAGTTGCATGTTTTATTATTTTCATTAAAACAGCCCAACTGAAATGCTTACTATGCTGTATAAATTTACTATATGGGATATGACAAAAGATGGCTGAAAAGCCCTGGGCTGGGGGTGCTCAGTCAATAACAGAACCACAACCCACGAGCTCCATGACCCTGGGCCTGTCTAAATTTTGTTCTAGCTTGTACCAGATGATTCTATACAGTATAGAAAAAATTAGATTCCCCCTACAAATGGCATGGTCTTTTATGTAAAATCCACTCTATCAGATGGAGGAAAGAAGATAAGTAGGAAAATTATTTTCTCTTTTCTCTTTTACTTTAGATGGTCACCTCTTAAAGAAGAATGAACTCATTAATTCTCTCACTTGAAATTATCATCATTATCATACTACCTATTATGACCACCTTAAAAATATTGTCCTGTCCCAAGGGATAGAAACATATTGAACTATCCTAATGGTCAATAAAAAGAGTCAGATAAAATATTACAAGGAAAACAGTTTGAAGCTAACTAATATTATCATTGGCTGTTAATATGTAACTTTTAAAGCTTTATTTTGAAATTATTTTAGACTTACAGAAGAGTTGCAAAATTAACTCAGAGAGTTGCTACATATCCTTGACTCAGCTTCTCGGCGTCTTGCATAACATTATTATAATTCTCAAAAGTTAACTATAAAGTTGACTTTGGTCCAATACTCATCACTAAACTGTGAATTTTATTGAATTCCACATTTACCACGAGTGCACTTCTATTCCAGGGTCCACTCCAGGGTACCACACTGCATTTTACATCATGTCTTCTTTGCCTTTTCCCATCAGTGAAAAGTCTTTGGTCTTTCCTGTCCTTTGTGATTGTGATGCTTTTGAAGAGTGCTGCTTAGTTATTTTGTTGAATGCTCTATCGTTTGTTCCTGTCCCATCTTTTCTCATAATTGGATTAATGGAATGCATTTTCGGCAAGAAAGGTAAAGGAATGATGTGTTCTTGAGAGCATGTCATATCAAAGGAGCCATCATGACATCCGTGTGGAATGCTTGGCATTTATTTCATCCTGCGGGTTATAATCTCATGTTATCTTTACTAATTTTATTTCTCAAAATTGTCCAGCTATGGCCCACAGGAGCTCATTCAAATGGGCTTTTATGATCTTTCGATTTGAGTACTTCCTTAATTTATGCCAACACGAGAAACTCTAGGCTCACCTTTTCTTGCCCCATCTCTGGAATCAATCATTTTACCAAAGAGCCCTGTTTTCTTTAATTAGAAAATGGTATTTATAGTTAAGTTATGGGTGCTAGGTATGCTTATTGCTATTAAATGTCATTGCCTTTAGGCCTCACATTGCTTAGAACTTGGAAACTACATATATATATATATATAGTATCACAGCCATACACTCCTATACACGTTAAGTTCTTTCTGTATCTACATACTGATGTGTATGGTGTGAAACCATGAGTTCTTCTGTTGCTGATCCAACACAAATTCACTCTAACTTTCCTATATTCTTTAATTGTAACTTTTTCTCTGATTTTAAGAAGCTTGACCCATTACCTATAATATACTTACTTATTTCTTCAAACCTAGCATGCAGATAATTAGTTTCATAATGGCTGACCCAAACCCCTGACAATATAGTGAATTATTTTAGTTGATTTCCTAATGCTGCACCAAGCTTGCATTCCTGAAATGCACCTCATTTGGTTACCATCTACCATTACTTGTATATATTGCTGGATTTGATTTGCTAACATTTTGTTGAGGGTTTTTGCATCTATGTTCATAAGGGATATTAATCTGTAGTTTTCTTTTCTCTCGTGTCTTTCTTTGGTTCTGTTATTAGAGTAATGCCTGCTTTATAAAAGGAGATGAGAACTCTTTCTTCTTCTTCAATTTTCCAGGGGAGTTTGTATAAATGTAGTATATTTATTACCCAAATAGTTGGTAGAAATCACATGTGATGATATTTGGGCTTAAAGTTTTCTTGGATAAAATATTTCAAAATATTAATTTAATATTTTCACAGATAAAAGGATATTCTGTTTGTTCTTTCCTCAGTGAGTTCTTCTATTTTGTACCTTTTAAGAAAGTAGTTGGTTCATTTAAGTTGTTGACTCTTATGGGCATAGATATTAATTCTACTTATATTGTTATAGAACCAGTTTTGTTTTTATTGCTTCTCTCTATCTGTATATTTCTTTTCATTTTATTTCCATCTGCTGGCTTTGGGTTTACTTTTTTCCTTCCCTTTCTTCTGTCTGAAGCTGAAAGGTAAGATTACTGATATTCAACACTATTAATTGTTTAAAATAAATATTTAATGCTGTAAATCTCACTCTAAGCATGGTGTTAGCTGTATCACACATTTTGGTAGGCTGCCTTTTCATTTTAATTTAGTTCAAAATACATTTTAATTTCCCTTGAGGCTTTCTCTTTGCTCTATTAATTATTGCAATGTATATTATTTAATTTCTAAATATTTGGAGATTTTTCAGATACCTTTTGGTTTTGATTCATAGTTTAATCTCTTTGTGAACATCTACTTTGTGTTATTTCCAGCCTTTTTAACTTGTTAAGGATTTGTTTATGGCTTAAAATGTTGTTTATGGTGAATGTTTCATATGTACTTGGAAAAAATGTACATTTTGCTATATTTTGTCAATAATATCAAGTTTATTGAAAGTGTTTGTTAGATCTTTGATTTACTTACTGATTTAGTCATTCCATCTAATTACTTCGAGAGAGGTTGAAACCTCCAACTATAATTGTAGATTTGCTTATTTCTTCTTTCAGTTCTATCGGTTATTTTTTAAATCCTCACCAGAGGGTATGTTTTTATTGATTTTAGAGAGATAGGAAGGAAGAAAGAAAGAATGAAAGAAAGAGAGAGAAACATCAGTGTGAGGAGGAAACATTGACTGGCTTTCTCCTGTCCATTTCCCGACCAGCGACTGAACTCACACCCTAGGGATGTGCATTGATGGGGACCAAAGCCACAACCTCAGTTGGTTGGAGTTCATGGGACAACAACCAACTGAGCCACACAGCCAGGGCCAGTTCTATTGGTTTTGGTTAGTCTATTTTGAGGCTCTGTACTTAGACAGGTAACATTTGATAAGAGATTAATTAAATATAGACTCACACACATGGATGTCCCTCAAGACGATTAGTTACAATAAATAAAAACATTCCCACTCATAATTCTTTGAACAGATGTTGAAAAATTGAAAGCCTATATCTTACACTTTACATTAACTAGAAAAAAATGTCATAGACAAAGCAGAAATTAAACTGTCCTTGAAGAAAAGAAAATCTGTTTTTAGTGTTTCTTTAATACTATCTCTTATTGTCAAACACCGAAGGTATTTATTATGTCACAAATGGTGTCAATATTTTTTTAGTAAAACTTAAGTCACTTGGTGACTCCACACTAGGTTCTAAAAAATAATATATTTCATTCATTTTAAAGTTTATTTCTCTATACAGGGTGGGTAAAAGTAGTTTTACAGTCATTAAATGGAAACTAATATAAGAATTAATACATAATAATGCAAGAATAAACTGTTTTGTGTACTCACACTGTAAACCTACTTTGCACCACCCTGTATACAATCGCCTTTAGTGATGCTACTTCAGGGACGTGGTAGGTAGGATCATAGCATGGAATCCCCTGAATGAGAGAACACATTCACCAATGATACCTCAGATAAGGGCTTAATACCCAAAGTTTACAAAGAACTTATAAAACTGAACATCAAACAAAAAAATCCAATTATAAAATAACCAAAGGACCTGAATCTACACTTCTCCAAAGAGGACATACAGATGGCCAATAAACATATGTAAAGATCTACATGTCACTAATTATCAGCAAAATGCAAATTAAAGCCACATTGAGACATCCCCTCACACCTGTCAGAATGGTTATCATCAATGATTCAACAATAACACCATCAACAACAACAAAAGATTCCCACTCCCTGGAAATCACCCTCTAGGCCTCACAACCACGAGGCCTGTCAAAGACGAGATATGTGAATATGATGGAAAAGCATGTTCATAATAAGTTTACATTAAATGGCAAAGGCAAAGGGGCTTTTCAGATGTAAAAAAGTAGGTAAGCCCTGGCTGGTGTAGCTCAGTGGACTGAGCGCAGGCTGTGAACCAAAGGGTGGCCAGTTTGATTCTCAGTCGGGGCACATGCCTGGGTTGTGGGCCAGGTCCCCGGTGGGGGGTACACAAGAGGCAACCACACATTGATGTTTCTGTCTCTCTTTCTCCCTCCCTTCCCCTCTGTCTAAAAAAATGTAAATAAATAAAATAATTTAAAAAAAGAAGTAGGTAAATTTTCTAATTAGTAGACTTTAAGTTAATCAAAAGAAAGATTATCCTGGTGGGCCTGACTTAATCAGGTGAGCCCAGGAAAAGACGATCCAGAGATCAGAGAGAGAGGAATTTAGACAGACATGTCACCCTTGAACAATCACATTAAATGTTTGAATTGCCATAGATTCCTTGACATAAAACAAGAAGAAGCCTAAGACTTATGGAGAAAAACAATATTGGGTTGAATTTAGCATAACTAACTCTCTAGATATATTTCCTGAAAGGCCTCAGAATATATTTATTTCACCAAGACATTGAGAGAATTGTACAGGTTAAGGAGCATCAGTTTCTTATACAGTAGTGGCTGCAACGGGGTTTGCCAGTAAGTGCTCCTGCAGTGGAAAAGGCTTCTCTAGTTCAATGGTTTTATTAAGTCCCAGAGGATCAAATAGTAGCACTTACCCCAAAGTGATAAAGTTGAGACACTTTCCATAATATAATATGGAATAGAACTGGTATGGTAATCAGAGTGGTTTGACCCACAGGGATATGTAGTTGTTGATAATTAATCATGGAAATTCTAGATGTTCCTTTTTATAACCCCCAAATTCTAAGCCTAGATGAGGATCACTGCTGCTCTGTCTATACCCAGGCCCAGGTAAATTTACAGCTCTCAAGCTAGTCCAGACAACAAAGTTTGGTTTGAGTTCAAAGAATGGCAACACATTTGGATAAGGTTACATTCTTTTTGAATACTTATATATTTTATCGAAGCCAATTACACAAAGTATTATCATTTTAACCTTTCTGGGGTGCCCATCAGGAACTAATCTTACATATCTACTCAGAGACAATGAGGCAGTGTGAGTCAGTGCCCCGCTCCTGCTAGGATGGTGGGGGTGCAGTTCAGTGGGAAATGGAACACAAACACCTATACAGCTCTCAAACTTCACCTCAAAAGTGAAATGCCTGATAAGGGGGGAAAAAGAGTACAGAGTGCACAGGATATCATGCTATCCAAAATGTCTAGGATGAAATTTATTAAAAAATCACTCATTATGCTAGAACTTAAAAAAATCACAACATGAAGGAGCAAAGATAATGAACAGATAGAAGTCAACCCCAAGATAAGACAGGTACCAGAAGCTCTTGAAAAGGATTTGAAAGCAACCACAGTAAAAATGCTTCTACAAGCAAGTATTCTCCTGAAACAAATGAAAAAAAGTAGAAAATCTCAGCAAAGCAATGGAAGCTATCATAAAGAACGAAATGAAAATTGTAAAACTGAAAATATGAGTATAACCAAAATTAAAATCAGGCAGAATGGGTTTACTAGGAGATGAAAGAGAGTAGAATCAGTGAACTTTGAGATGGATCAATAGAAGTTATAGAATCTAAACAAAGAGAAAACTAAAATAAAAATGAGCAGTGACTCAGGGACGTGTGGGGAAATAATGAAAAGCTACCTTTTTTTTTTTTTTATTAGAGTCCCAGAAGGAGAGGGAAATGGCAATGAGAATAAAAAATGATTTGATAAAATAAAGGCTGAAAATCTCCCAAATTTGGTTAATGTCATACACTATAGTCTTAAAAAGGTTAGTACCCACCAAGATGAAGCCCCCAAATTCACAGCGATGCATCATGCTTGAACTTCTGAAAACAAACACACACACACACACACACACACACACACACACGCACAAAAGATCTTCAAAGCAGTCCTAGAGAAATGGTGTGCTGTCTTCAGGGGAACACCAATTCAAAAACATCAAATTTCTCTTTTGGAAGTAGTGTTACAGAACAGAGGTCCAAGGGGGGGGGGCAATATTTGCCCCCCCAGGGATGCCAAAAACTGTTACAGAACAACAGCCCCCGCCAAAAATGGTATACTAATACTGTCCAGACCACCTACTGGGCCCAATTGTCTCCTGCCAATCGGAAAGACATCTCTCAATGCCAGAGATTTGTGAAAAGGAAAGGAAATGTTATTTAATTCTATACAGTTTTAAAGTAGTAACCTAATATCTTCGTTAAAATATCAAAGTCCTTTAGGATACCAACTACGCACACAGAGATCCCTTCTCCCCCTGCCCTAATTCTCAGTACCTTATCTCAGGAAAAGAGCACACATCCCTGTTTCCAGGCCACTGGCACCATCAGCTATGTCACCGTCCAGGCAGGATCTCCAATTAATCCAAAGTCTTGTGGCACCTTCTCATGGTCCACTGGCAAGAGTTCTTTGTACCCATTTTTCCAGGCAAAGTCTCTCCTGCTTCCCAGGCCACGTGGCCAAAGGGAGCCACCCAAAGCCACATGGGCCTCCTCTAGCAAAGCTGCAGGGGTCTGCACTCCACCAAAAGAACATGGCTTTCTTCTTCACCTGGCTGCAGGGATCTCCACTCTGGCAAAGCTGTATGGTTCTCTCCTTCACCTAGCCAAGACGGGGTCCTCACTCTGCCAAAAACGTGTGGCTCTCTCTCAGTGGCTGCCAGGTCTGGGTTTAAATCCCCGTGCCAATCTTCCTCTGTACCCCTATTTCCAACTCCTCCCACAATCAGTTACACCTGTCAGTATCTCTGTATTATTCCAACTTTACTGGGCTGCCATGGTGAGTCTGGGCAGGTATGGCTCCAAGTCCTGGAGCCAGTCCTCTCCAAACCCCCATGCAGGTGCTATAACTCAGGGGACCTGCCCCCCAGTTACATCTTGGGGGGAAGTGACTTCCATCCCCATGGCTCCAAGCCTGGCCACAGCCATTTAACATATCCAAGTGACCCGCCAAAGGCTATAGATATGTTAAATGACCTTGCCAGGGATTAGCTGCAAGGCTGTGGCTGTACAAAACAGCCCTGCATGTTCCTGCTCCATGTGTCCCTTCCCCCAGCTCACACCTGTGGGAGAAGGGGTGAGGACATCTTATATGTCTCTCCAATATTTCCTATACACCTTGAGTTCTGGACACCATTCCAAACCCCTTTTTTGCTGCCTGCCCCCCTCTTGGCTGCGCCCTGTATCAGTAGGAGGCCAGAAAAACAGTGACACAATATTTTTTAAATACTGAGATAGAAGAATAGCAACTGCAAATTCTATGTCCAATGAAGTATCTTTCAGAAATAAACTGCAAATCAAGACATTTTCAAATGAGAAAAAAGCTAAGAGAATTTCTAGCTAGCAAATTTCCCCATAAAAATAGCTAATAATGTTTTTCTACACAGAAAGAAATCATAACAAAAAAAGAAGACTTTGAACTTCAAAAAGGAAAGAGGAACATCGAGATGGGTAAAAATAAAGGTAAAATAATAGCTACCTTACTTCTTATGTTTCCTAAATCATATTTGATGATTTAAGCAAAATATTTTAATACCAACTACTGTCCTGTTCAATGTATATAGAGGAAATGCTGAAGGCAACTATGTTTTAAAAGGGGGGGTAAAGAAAGTTTTATGGTCTTCACTGGATTTGGTAAGTAGACTCATGCATGTAGGCTGTAATTCTTAAAGCAACCACTAAGAAAATTTACATTCCGATAATACTGTAAATACCAAGATGGAACCCTAAAGAAATGCTGAAGTAATCCATGAGAAAATAAGAAAAGAGAGCAGAAAATTGAGAAACAATGTCAACATATATAAACAAATAACAAAATTCCAGGGTTCAGTTTAACATGATAATTACCTTTAATTTAAATAATTTACATAATAGAAGGCAGTGGAGTGGAAAATAATCTAGCTATATGTTAACTATAAAACACTTGAAATACAATGACATAGGTAAACTGAAAGTAAAAGGTTGGGGGACTGGCTGAAAGAAGGGGGAGGGATTAGCAAAAGAGCGTTGTACGCATGACCCACAGACACGGACGACAGTGCGCTGACGGTCAGAACAAAGGGAGGGTAGTGTGTGTGTGTGCGGGGGGGTAAGACGGAGACAGCTGGAATCATGTAAACGTGGAAATAAAGTAAAAAATAATTCACAGTAAAATATGTATGTGTCTATCAAAAAAAGTAAAAGTTTGGAAATTTTTGGAATTTAGGGCTAAATAAGGAATTCTTAAACTTGATACCAAAAGCATAATACATTACATGAAAAAATTAATGAATTGAACATCATCAAATTGTTCTGTAAAATACCCTGTTAAAAGGAGGGAAGACAAGCTAAATCCTGGAAGAAAATATTTGCAAACTACATGTCGTATAAAAAACTAGTACCTAAAATAATTAAAGAATTCTCAAAGCTCAATAGTAAAAAACAATCCAGTAAGAAAATGTGCAAAAAAAATGAGTAAACATTATACCAAAAAAGAATAAACAGATGGAAAAGAGCATATGAAGCTTAAAATCACTAATCATTACAGAAAGCAAATTAAAATCATAATTAAATATTAATATATACCTATCAGAATGTCTAAAATAAAAAATACTAATAAGGATATAAAAACCTAGATTAGTCATTTACTGCTGGTGGGAATGTAAAGTGGTATGGCCAGTCTGGAAAACAGTGTAACAAGTTTTTTATAAATCTTAATATGTAATTGACACATTACTTAGCATTTTCACTCTTGGATATTTATTTCAGAGAAAAAAATGTATAATCACATAAACCCATACAAAGATGTTCATAGGAGCATTATTCATGGTAGCCTAAAATGAAAACAGTCTGAATATTTTTCAGTGATTGATTAGTTGAAGGATTAAATCAACTGAGGTATTTCCCTAGAATAGACTTACTACTTGATTTCATATATATATATATATATATATATATACACACAAAATTATGGATGCATTTGTAGAGAATTATGCTGACTAAAAAAGCCAATTTCAAAAGTTTATAAATTGTATAATCCTATTTATATAATATTCT
Source organism: Artibeus jamaicensis (assembly GCF_021234435.1). Taxonomy (NCBI): domain Eukaryota; kingdom Metazoa; phylum Chordata; class Mammalia; order Chiroptera; family Phyllostomidae; genus Artibeus; species Artibeus jamaicensis. Next base: position 36,634,096 of record NW_026521812.1, on the reverse strand, counting down.
TGAAAGGATGAAATTATACAAATGGAGAACAAATGAATGGCTGCTGGGGCAGAGACAAGAGAGGGGAGAGTATGGTGGGTGTGGTTTTAAAGGGATGGGGAATCCTTTTAGTTAAGGAAACATTCTATATATTGATGGTATCCATGTCAGTATCTTGGTTTTGACACTTGACTACAGTTTTGGGAGATGTTACCATTGAGGAAAACTGGGTACAAGTTGCACACATAGTATCTCTCCATCATTTCTTGCAGCTGCGTGTAACTTGACACCTCAAAATCAAATTTTAATTTTAAAAGTTATGAAGCATTTAAAATAATATGAATACAGAAAGTGCTATTATTTTACCATCTAACTCCATACCACTATTCTTAGAAATACTAAAAGAAATCTAGGTTTAGTTTTTAAAAATCACAAGAAGAGATCTTTTGGATATATCCTGTGCTTTGAGAACATCAGTGTCTTCCTTCCAAGCCGAGGAGCGTGGTTTATCTTTCAGCTCTTGAAGCTTATGAAGTGTATGTTCTAATGCACTTTACACTCCACAGCTTACAACATTGTAGTCATCACTCTCTTTCCACCGAAGTAGGAGCTCAAGTGTTTGTCTTCAGCCCTCCTTCAGTGAACACATCCTCATAGATGCCCAGTCAGCTACGGAGGTCAGCGTGAGCCTCCCGTCGATGACCATACAATCAAGGCCGCTGTCGGAGGATCAGGAACAAGAGGACCAGCACAAATTTTTTTCTTGTCACAACAGTGTCTGGTCTCCTAGGGCCATGTTTGCTAAGGGAGTGTACTCTTTTAGTAGCAAGGTTATGCATGCAGGAGGTCTATCTCTCTGCTTTCTCTTTCACACTCATTCTGTACTTGCCAGAGCCTCTGTAATTATCTCCACCTGCTCCCCCATCCGAGTCTCAGGCCAGTATTTACATGGTAGGCTACGTCACTTAAATACATTTTTCTCTGAGTTGGAACCTTTGAATATTCTGACCACTTCATATATACTCAGGCACAAGGGCACAGAATGAATTCTTTATTTTATTTCTCTCATTTAAGGAGAACATCTTTCTTTGTATGCAAAAACGTGATGAACTGCCTCTGATAATCCAGACTGATCACCTACTCCCCTTACACTGATGCCACCTTTTGCCTAATGAGGTTGAGGTACCAAAGGATTTGCCTAAACCATCTTAGAGGAGATATGACTGCGAAATTAATTTCTAGAACATTAATTTTCTTTTCTATGTTCGGATATAAGAACTCTGATAGAACTTCCAGATATGTACTTTCATATATCCATAGAATCCTAATAATTCCTGTGCTTCCTTTTTTGCAGGTCAGATGCTTCAGCTAAGATCAGCTGCTCTTTCCTTCTAGCTTTTTCTGGATATTTTTTTCTATTTAGTGAATCACCAGATTTTAGTAGTTGGTGGTGGTGCTTTGAAATTTGTTTCGAATGGTAAGCAAGAATTCTGCCATGGAACCACCAATGTCTGATGGTTTTGTTGCAGGTAGTTCACTATCACACATAGGCTTTCATTGCCTCCCTGTTATTGCGGTAATTAGGAGGTCATTGCAGCAGCGATAGCTCTGCTCCCACTGAGTCTTAGTGAATGACTTCATGAAAATAGGCATATACATATCATATAAGATAATATTAATATAACTATTTATAATATATGTGTGTGTGTGTGTGTGTGTGTATATCTCCAAAGGTGTTGGGTAGGTGTGCTTTCTTTACAGCCTTCTCAATGAATATGAACTAGGTTGTATCCATAAGTGAGGAGGAAGAAAATAGCATTTATGAAGTCATGTACCGCAAAAACGTATCTGAAATATGGACAACATACTAACTCTGTGGTCAAAGAACTGCTGCTGTAATGGACACCATTATTTTGATTTGCAATCAACCACTCCGATGTCTTATCCTGTTATATAAAAAAATAACAGATATTAAATGGGAAATTAGGACTCACTAAATTCTTTCTGTTTTAGGATATCGGCGATCCTGGGATTTCTTCCATGCCACTAGCAAGAAATGTGGACGAGGTTTAACCACCAAGGACAGTGGGACCGAGTCTGGTGTTTCCAGGGACCCAGGCTGCCACACAGTGTGAGTCTGAGTGCTCATGGTGTCGACTGCCCACGGTGCATGGTGGCTGGGCTGCTGCTGGTGTTGACAGCTGCCCCGCCTTGTACCTTGATTTCATTTGGATTCAAGAGGAATGAAAGTCTAAAACCATCTTTTTAAATAAGGAACTAATTTCAGAGAGACCAGAATCATCTAGAATGACCATCACCTGACACCCCCTCCCATATGCCATAAAACCTCTCTCCTCAACCCCAATACACTTCCGTGATATTCGGGGTCGCTGTCCCCAGTGGCACTGGGACACTGCCCTGGAGAGTCTCTATAATTCTAGTGTTTTGGTGGGACATTATAATTTGATATATGAATATTTGTGCTTTTTTCTGCTCTTTATTTTTTAAATTCCTTCAGTATTTTTCCTCTCTCTCTCATTAGATGATAAGTGCTTTTTAAATCCCCCCACAGTTCTATGTATAGGCAACTCTTGATATCCGAGCTAATGAAGGGGAGCATTAGCATGGAAGATATCAGAGGACGAATAAATTTCCCAGGGGTTTGCCATGGATTCTATAAAAGCATTCGAGTCCCAGAGGCAGGCAAACTAAAATCTGAGAGAAGTAGAGAATAGAGAAAGCATTCTGAATGAAAGAATGAGATGTCACATTCTCACATGGCCACGAGCTACTGTTGCAGAGCCAGTGAAATTTTGCTCTTCCCTGGTCAGGCTGAGAAATTCTCAAGAGAGGGGCTGCAAGGATCTTTGGACATGAATCCTTCACTGACTCTCCCCCTTTTGACATTAGTGTTTGGCTTAGCACAGTATCAGGCCAGGACAATGGAAATGCAATGAGTGAATGAAAGAGGAGTAAGAGGGAATTCTTGGCAGAGTAGTCGCCAAAGTAGAGGCTTAATGAAGCAGGGGAAGGGAAACACTGTTTGCAAAAGGTCTTACCTTAGGGGAGCACATTTTAATTTGCAGGTGCAGTGGTTTTTCCCTTCCCCTCAACTGCAGCTCCCAGCTCATACCTTAAACATAGCAGATCAGTGTTAGAGGAAAGTGAACAAATAAGCAGGCAGAAAGAGAAAAGTATGATTCATAAGTAATAGAAATTTCCTGAGTAGCCTGAAAGGTACTATTCACAAAACCCACTCTCTGTGTAATTGATCATTCTGATTGCATACCATGGGTGTTTTGGGAATAATTATAGGGAGGTTCCCTGGGTACCTGGTTAGACAAGCTTTTCTTTTTTTATTGTTGAAAAATGGGCCTATGAAAAGTAAATCTTTTTGGTTGCATGGCAGGGGGACCAAGCCAATTAACATTCTTTGAGCAGCTACTATAGTCCAGGTAAGCTCTTTTCTTATTTTATCTTGTTTATTGTTGGGAACTTCCCTGCCTGGTCTCAGGAACTGTAACTGCCCTGTGGCTAAGGCAAAGTGAGCGACCTTCTGACCATAAGCCACTAAGGAGACAAAGCTTATCTCTCTGGCAGGGGTACCACCTGGGCCCCTTTTACTTCATCCCTAACTGGCCCCCAATGCTTGATCAGTTAGCCAATGACGGGTAAGATTCCTCAAGGTGGAAATGACCTAAAACAGACATGATCACATGGAGGCCCCAAGGAAGGACTTGGGGGGCTACAGCAAAAGGGGATGACGGACCCCCGCCCCTCGGCTATGACCTTGAGTCCTCATTCTGTTTCCTAATCTCTTGGCTGCCTGACTTAAGCCTGAAACAATGCTGGTGGTGGGTACCGCCCTGTGCTGGAAAGAGTGGGTTCCCTAGGGCAATCAGGCCTAAGAAAGGATACTTAAAATCCTGCGAAACCTGCTTTGTTTAGAATGCTCTCAATTAAATAAGGGTCCAAGAAAGAAATGAGTTTGTTCCTCATAGTTTTACAGCTCTTTAGCTATCTGACCCCAACTCAAAATAAGCCCTCAGAGTTCTTTGTTATCTGTTGTTTGATCCTTACTGCCTGACAATTTCGATGAGCTTTACCCGTATTCCTGTGCAAAACCAACCCAATAAAAGCCCATTGAGGAAAAGGCTCTTGGCCCTTCTCCTCTGAGAGACTCAACCACCTTTTCTCCCCAAGCAGATCATGTCTTGGTAGACTTATTCTCATCCATGGCGGCTGGGGGGACCCTGCGGGTGGAGCCCCCCAGTTTATTACTTATAACAATTCTATAAAATTATTATTGTGCCCATTTGACATGTGAGGCAACAGAGGGTCATAGTTGTTAAGTGTTTTCCCCAAATTGTCTAGCTAATAATTATTAAACTGGGCTTCAAATAAGTTTGAAATCTCTACCCTTTATTCTATATCATGTTGTTTCTCAGTAATGATAGTAGCTACAATTTACTGAATGTTTGCTGTGTGAAGCTACTATATTTACATAATTTTCAATCTCACAATTAACCTAGGTAAGTGGGTATTGATATTTTCATCTGAGAGATGGAGATAGGGCTAGAGAAGTTAATAATCATAACCAAGGTCACTGACACAGTGAAGATTTCCACTATGTTTGTTTTGAGCTATGCCCAGCATTTTTCCACTACATTCTGCATTTTTCTAAGTATCATGTTCTTTCACTTAAGCCATGTATTATTTACCGTAACCAACTCTAAAGTTCTGTTGTAGATGGTTCACTGTGATATCATCAGTTTATTATTCTTGAGTAACAATAAACTTCAATTGCAGAATGACAACCTGTGTGTCTATTTACACCCACATGCACACACAGACACATGGGTGTGCATTTGTTATTTCACAATGTGCTACCTTACTGTCGCAGAAAGAAATCCAGAGATATTGCTCATAGAATACATGCATAAGGAAAAGGATAACATATCACTAGCACTAACAAATCATTACATTGTACCCGATAATACCAAATAGAAACCTTGTGTAGAAATTTGCTTGTGGTTCTGTTACAGAACCCCCGCCTATGCTGTCCTGGAATGGCTGTGGGTTTTGATTTCCCACTGCCAAGAAGTGTGACTCCCAATGCAAGAGTTTGGTGAAAAACAAAAGGGGTTAGTCACAGGTTATACAAATTCAGAATAATGGTGGACATCTGCCGTTAAGTCCCACTTCCTTTAAAGCACCCCAAAACACATAATCTTGCCCCACTTTGCCAACTCAGGCCACTTTTAGAATACACCGCTCAGAGGTACCATTGATCAGAAAAAGAGGAAGTCTGTGGCTCAGCCTTCTGGTCACAGGTCAGCATTTCAGGCATCTCCCCCTAATCCGTGCTTGGTTAGACAGGTCCCTGCACAGCTCCACCCACTCTGCTGTCATGTTCTCCAGGCAGGTTTCCCAGAAGAGCTCCTCTTTCTTACTCGAGCTCTTAATCCAAAACTGCAGGCATCTCCTTACTCCAAAACCTCCTTATATATCCGACCTCATGGCCTAATCTCCCTACTTCATGGCTCTCATCCTCTTTGCTTCCACTTCCTCCTGGCCAATGGGCATCCCTTCTATACCCTTTCAAATTGCATGGCTGCTACCTCCTCCTCTCTCAGTCTGCCTTTATTTTTAAATGCTGACCTGGAGCCTTCTACGTGACCTCATATGCAGCCCTCCTACAATGTACTACTTTTGCTTGCTCTCCTATCATTTATCTTCTTTCTGCTGCCATCTTTAGTCAGGGCAAGAGTACCCCATGACACAGGAGCCACTGGCTCCTGCCTCTCTCTCAGGTACTGCATAAACTCTCCCAGCTACATCACCAGTCACTATAGGGTCTGGAAGACTTTTTACTGGAGGGGCAGCAGTACAGCTATCAACTAGGTATCAACTTCCCATTGTTATGAAAAGTATCTTAACCACCATATCGTCCCCTTCCCCCATCCCCCAACCACTGGCTGTGGCATATATTTTTGGGGACTCCTGATTCGCACCCACTTCAATTGTTCACTCAATGTGGAAATCAGGCTCAGCCTTAAAGCAGAACAGCAGAATCTTTACTATTAATAACTACAAATGTAATGTGGCACTTTTTTTATCCATTGGTTTTTATATTTACAAAATAATGGGAGAAGCATATGTTTTCAGGGTACTGAAAGTTTATTTTGTGTTTACTTCTTGACACTATTGCATATCATCCTCGCTGGTGTTTTCACCAGCAGAGAAAGGACATATGGTATGCCTCCTGGGGAAGCTGTCTCACCTGCAAGGAGGCCTCTCTGGAGTCTTCTTGGGCACAGGAAGGAAGGTGGCCACCTCTTCTCGGAAGAAGGCAGCCCAAGACCTGGATTCAATTAGAGGCACATGGGACAGGCATCTCTCCTTGCCTGTGGACATCCCACCCAGCATCCTCTAATTCCTCTTCCTCCCGGATTTTTCTTGAGACAATAAAACCTTAAGCAAGACCTACCAGTGTCTCCAGTGGTTGAATAAATTGTATGGACATTTCTTAAGAGCGGGAGGGCAGAGACCCTCCAGCGGAGCTCCTTCTCTTTGTAGGTGCTTTGGGCTCAGCTAATTCTCCACCCTCCTTGAGGATCTACGTTGTGACCCACGGAGCGGCCGAGGCAGCATCCCTTCATTACTCCTTCGGGAATGATATATAGTGCACGTGAGTCATGGCCTGCAGGACCCAGTGTTACCCACAGGGGACACTTGCAGAAGCCCAGCTTCTGCATGATGAGCCACTCCATTGTAATTTTTCACAGGCCCATTGTTCCATAAAGAAAAAGAAGACGACTAGACTTGAGGGTGATGGTTGCTTAAATCAACTTACTACTTATTCCATGATGTGATGAGCACTTAACCCTTGCAGCCTGTACAGTGCTAACACTATAGTGTTTGGAAATGATGAATCTCATATTTCCGTGCTGACCATACCTGCTGGGAACCCCCTTATGTTTCCTGGTTTGAATCCTCTTGACTGTTTCTGAATATAGAGGCTGGTTTTCTGACCTTCTTTCAAGGTCACTGGGTTTTCTTTGTACTTTTATATCCTTTCAGAATTTTCTGCTTTCTCTTTGATTTTACTCCTTCTCAATTTATTTATGTGTGGCAGCCTCAATCGTCCATTTATCAATTCAGTAAAATCTGCCTTGCAGAATGTCCGTTTTATCATTCAAGCCTGAAATCTGTTCTGCAATCCTTTTATTTCCCTCCTGAATTGCTTTCAAATTCCTCTAGGGAGCTGGCCTGCAAAAATAGAGAATTCTCACATTGTTTCGATGAAAGGTGCTATATAACCACACAGCAGGATTATTGTTCCCTTTTCTCTTTCATTTTGGTCGCCCCGACTGATCTGCTCTGCATTGCAAGCACAGTGGCCTTTTTTCATCTTAATTTTATTCACTGCTGTGGTTACTTTCTTTCAGGGACATCAGATAGGTGTTAAGTAAAAGGCAGGCACGGGTGTCACTAGGAAAGTCTGTGCGACTCCCTTCCCCTGTCACTGATTTCCAAAGCTTTGTCTGACCATTCAGCTGAGCACAGCAATGGTCTCTTCCCTGATGAGGCTCCATTTCCCTGGGATTTTTTCGCTTTGTGCATAGAACTAGCCTAACCCAATCAAGGCAAACCACAAAATTAAATTAATTTAACTCATTCGTCTAGGTGTTTAATGTAATATTTTGACAGATCTGCATAAACTGAACTTCCTAAATTTGGCATAAGGGAATAAAATTGATGGAGTCAAATTCATTTCTGTTGGTGAAATGCAGAGATTTGTAATCCATCAGCTGTTCTCCCTAATGCACAATCTAGACAGCTCCTGCTGCCTTCGGCTGGCATTAAGTGCAAACATCTCTGCTTAAATAATAGTAGTTGCATAACAAAAATTAGCAAAGAGCAATTTTAAGTGAAGATTTGGCATTCAATCAATATATTTAAAAACAAACTGAAGCCAGGGAGATTAAAAATTGTGCTATTTTTAACCGAAGAAGGGGAATTCAATATAGTTTATAGAAAAAAAATTAGCTATTAAAGACAGAGCAATAAAAAAACCTAATGAAGAAAGTCTTTGTGCCTGTAGGGGGTGGCGTAGATGGATGTGTCCAGATGTTGGCCCTGTGTATATAATCGAGTATCAGAGTGCATGTGTACGTCCACCTTCTTTTTTCCTGGAGAGTTTCAGAGTATAATGAACTGAAATGGACTATGTTCAGAATGTTGAAACCCAAAATAATTAAAAGGTAAATGACAGAGCAGTGGAAGCCTTCCCAAATGCTTCGGAGATGGGGGGAGGGGCCCAATAAGTATAGTGTTTATTTCTCAAGATATATCAGAATGGTTTGAATAACCACATGGTGCCAGATTCATTAAAAAAAAAACCTGCCATGTTATGAAAGGATATGAAATGTGGCAAACCGTTTATTTCTAGGTTTTCATAGAGTTCATTCTGTTCATTCTGAGTGGGGCAGTAAAGCTTCTTATTTGGATAATTCTAGGTTTAGGACTATTTCCTCAACTGGAAAATAATGTCTTCAGGTGAGTATGTCCAGTGGCATTTCCGTTAGCCAGGTCTGAAGACACACTGGAAAGATTTCTATGGCAATTAGGAACCTACCCACCCAGGGTCTCTCGACCTACAAAATGATTAACAAGGATCAAGTAAACAATTCACACAACACTATTCTATAAACATTTATTTCTTGAAATTTAAAGTGTTAGGATGCAGGTAGTAAAAGAAATAACTTAGAACAACACAATTTTATGGCTCGAAATCTCTGTATTTCAATGAATTTAAAATGCTTTGGTATTAGTGCTGTTTTTGATCCTACCAGAAGGTATGAAGGGAAGATTTTAATTTTGTTTATGTCATTCACAACCATGCTTGACAGGGACGTAAAATGCCATTGATTGTAAAATGCATCTCGATATCAGCGAGGTTAAAAAGTGGGGGGGAAAAGGAACATTTTAGAATTGATAAAATAGGGTGTCATAGAGATCAAACCCAGTTAAATTATTTTACAAAAAAAGAACTTAATTAAGGTCCAGAGTGCCTTAAGGTCACAAAATTGCTTAATAATGAGGCATGGCCAGATCCCCTGGCCATCTGCTCAGGTTTTCTGATGGTGGCCTACACCCTGCTCTGTGGCATTTAACCCACTCACACTACACTTACTCAAAAGTTAGTAAACTTCTCAAGTACAAATAAGCAGCCAAATAAGTTAAACACATTTACCTGTGTGTACGTATGGGTGTGTGTGTATGTGCACACCTCCTCATAGAGAAAGACACATACACTATTCATGCATTCATTTATTCCTCATAGAAACACATAGACACGCTTCATTCATTCATTCATTCACAGAATTTTCCACTGTAAATGAATGAATGATATCTTAAATAAACGAGTTGGGTATTAGTTATCATTAACAGTGTTCTAGTTCTATATTTTCCTGTTCCAGGTATTCAACAACCACCTTCATTCATGTATTATGTTCATTACTCTATGTTTTTAAGCATCTCTTTTGCATCAGTAACTATATGGTATATTGAGAATGCAGCATGTTTCTCTGCTTCAAGAATAATTACCTAAATGATTCTGTATTTTCGACCATGGTGATTACTATGAAGGAAAGTGAGTGCTCTAAGCATGTGTAAAAAGGAGGATGGTGTAATTTATATCTCACTGAGGAGGTGTTATTTCATCTGACATCTGAAAGAAAAAAGTAGTGGGGAGTGAGGAGGCAAGCTTTTTGGGTGAAACAAACTGCGAGTGTAATTGTCTGGAGACAGGGAAAACCTGAGTGGGTCACTTGTGTGACTATAGAGAGAGCCATGCCAAGGTCGCAGGCCACACAATTCCTGCAATGAATGGAAGAGGGGGAGAAGACTGGGGATTGCTTTTTTTTTTTTTTAACATCAGACCAAAACAACTAACTCGACGATGAGAAAAAATATCACTTTCGTGAACAGAGAAACAAGGATGAAAACAAAGTTGAGGAATTTCGTGTTGTTTTTTCTTGTTTATTGTTACCTCAGTGGTCTTGAATGTTTTACTCTTTACTTAAAAGAGTTAAGAGCAATGAGATCAAGAAAAGTGGGGAAATAGTAAAGCATTCAAGAACACTGAGACAAACTTGGGAAACATACTTTAAAACCTTCAGGGGCAAGATAATAAGAAGTAAAGAAAGTAGCAAGGCTGGCCTTAAACTGATAAAGCTATGGAACTGGTAGTTTCAGTGTTGCCACAGAGCTCTGCTTCGGTTTAACTCCACAGGCCTGTGGTTACACCTGGTGAGTTAAAGTAGTGAAAATGAACACCTATGGAGCACTAACAATGGGTTTGTCTGACACGGCAGCCAAATACTACATGTGGCTGTTGAGCATTCATCAGGTCTGAGATGTGTATAAAAGTAAAAAGTATAGCAGACTTCAAAGACAGTTTAAAAATGTGGAATAAAATATTTTATGCTTGTTAAAATTGATTACATATTGAAGTGATAATGCTTTTGATATATTGAGCTAAATTAAAAATATTATTAAAATCAATCTTACCTATCTCTTTTTACTTTCTTTTAATGTGGTCACTAGAAATGACGAATGTGTCTCTCATTGCATTCGTAGTGGACGGCGCTGGTCTAGTTTCTGGGAGTGAGGCATAGATAAGGCACACAAAGCCCCTGCCTTCATGGTGCTGTATGTCCTCTAGTAAAGACAAATGATAAGCTAAAACTAAATAAGTAACAGGTCCTATCTAGAACGATAAAACACATTTAAAGGGAGAGGGACTGTAGGAGACATTTTGAATAGTTGATTCAGGGTCTATCCCTCTAACTGGAGCAGAGACATAAATACAGAGGTGGAGAAAGCAAGCAGATTTTGGGAAGAGCATTTAAGGTTAGGGGAAGATAAGAAACAGAGACCCTGGTAGGGATGGATGTCCAGTGTAAGTGTAATGCAATGAGCCAGAAAGAGAGAGAGAGATAAGGCGTGAGGTTGGAAGGTGTGTTACCTGGGTGTTACATGGTTACAACAGACCATGTTCTTTGTTGGCAAGAGTAAGGATTTTTGGATCTCATTCTGAATAAAATACTGTATTAGATAGAATACAAAACTGCAGTAATTTTTTCCTTCCATGTTTCCGCATGCCTTTGTAATGACTTTGTTCTCCTCACAATAAATATTGGGGGACTTTATGAGTGGTTTTGACCAATTGTTACATCATATGATTTCTGATATCCAAGCCTATACCTAAAATAGGGTCTCACTGATTCTGCTCTCTTAGAACCTGCTGGCTGCCATGACAAGTCCTGGCTGGCTTGCTAGATAAGAGATCACATGCAGAGGTAAGTCCACTTGGTTGTCCTAGCTGAGACTCCAGGAATGTTAGTGAGCCCAGCTGAGATAAGCCAAACCTTGGTCAAATCAGTAGGAACTTCCTTCTAGTTCCAGGGAATTTTAAGTAATAGTAAATAGCTATTATTTTAAGCCACCAGGTTTTAAAGTGTGCTCTTAAGCAGCTAGAGCTATATAAAATGGATGTAGAATTTTTAAGTTTTATGAAATGAATTACATGTTTAGAGGTGATAAAATGTGATTCGGTTTAAATATATATTTGAGATTAGGTCTACACTCATTTTCTAAGGAAATGGATGTGAGGTGTGAAAGAAATAAAGACAGGAATGACTCTGACATCTTGGCCATAGCAGTAGACAGAGTGGTATTCTCATTGCTGAGACATCTTGAGAAGTAGCTATTTGGATAGGGAAAATTAAAAGTCTAGCTCTGCACAAGATAAATTAAAGGCATCCAAGTTAAGTTGTCAAATGGAAAATTGTGTAAAGAGTTAAGGAGTGAAATCTGGGCAGGATTCTTAATGTGAGAATAAGCAGCATTATAAATGGCATAAAGCCATGGGACTAGGTCAAATCATTTAAGGGGTGAAGAGGAGAAGGCCAGGACTCAGGACTGCGCCCAGGGTATCCAACATTTGGGGCTTGGGAGGAGGAGGAACATCCTGCATAGGAAGTTGAGAATGAGGATTCAGTTAGAGATAACCCAAAGAGAAGCAAAGTGAACACAGAGAGTTTCAAAAGACTGATCAACAATATTGATAACTGCTGGTAGGTAAAGTAAGATGAGAACCAAAAAGTGAGTTTTGAATTTAGCATTACAGGAATTTTTGTTGAGTTTGATGAGAACAATGCCACAACCTGTGGCAGGTTGACAAAAGCCTGATTGAAGTGGTCTCAATAGAAAAAAAGAAGGGAGCATGACTATTAGAGAAGAATTAAAAACATTTCTGTAAATTGTAACAGAGAAATGGGACACCAACTGGAGGGGAGATGGGGTAAGGCAAGGTTTTTTGACGTGAGTTTTTATGTTATGTTAGAATAAAGACTAGAACTGTTCAAATGCCCATACAAATGACCCAACTGGAGGTGAAAATTGACAGACTATAAGGGCAGCACAGGGAACGCAATTCCCCACCGGTGAGAGTAGACGGGAGTCTGAGCACCCACAGTTCTTGAGGGTGGCAGAAGGCAAAGCAGGGAGTGCAATGGGAAACCCACTGCCGGAGAGATGTGGCTTTTCCTTTCTGACTGCTTCTGCTGTCTCAGTGTGAAACCAGAAGGAAAGCAATCAGGCAAGCATGAGGACTGGGGTGCAGGATTAGACACTGCAAGAAAGGAAGGTAATAGCCTAGAAAAATGAAAAGGAATAGACTTTGGAAAATTTAAAAGAGCTACTGAAGAGCCTGAGGTTCCTCCTTCAGATGCATAAGGGAACATTCTGCCTGGTTGTGGGGTTTTGGGTGGACAGTTGGCCCTCACCAGGTTTGTGATTTAACTAAGGAGTGTCATACAGAATTGAGTTTATGATGGGTCATAAACTGTAACTTAATTAGACACAGAAGGGAAACATGAGAGAGATGATGAAAAGGGTAAAGATGAAAAGGTCACCATACATAGTTGTTACCATATTACTGGCTATATTCCCTATGCTGTTGTTATAATTGCCAGTCTGGTCACCTTTTCCACCCATCTCTGCAGTCCTCCTCCCATAAGGCAATCAACATATTCTTTGTATCTATGAGTTTCTTTCTGGTTTGTTTGTTTATTTATTTTGTTTTTTAGATTCCACGTATAAATGAATTAATATGGTGTTTGTCTTTCTCTGTCTGACTCACTTTACTCAGTGCAGTGCCCTCAAGGTATGTCCATGTCGTCACACCTGGAACTGATACAGCATCATATGTCAATTGTAAGTGAAAAATAAATTTCAAAAAAAGGTAACAAAAAAAACGGTTCAGGGGATTTGAAATACTGATGCGAGGACTTTTTTGCCTTCAAGTTTAGAGCAGCATAGGAGTAACCAGGACATATGCAGTAGTGTTTCGAGAGTGATGCGCTTGAAATGAAATATCTAGAGAGAGAGCCATTTTGTTGGATAGTGTCCAGAGCATTAGATTTTAATAGGGATAATACCATATCCTAAACTTTTTTTGGAAAATTTGTTGGCAGTTTTTATTGTCAAATAACGTGAACTTAGTGGTGGCATCAGGAAGTTGGATCTGCTTCTAATCTTTGGGACAGTACATTGCATCTGCTGTATATTCATTGGTACGTGACTGTTATATTCACAGTAATTATATACATAGAGAGAATTCTATATAATTAAATATATATTAAATGTATTTATTTAATTCATTTTAAACTGTTAAATTTCAGGTGAGTTTTGGGAATTGCATATTATAGATTGGCCTGCAAACGAACACTTACCAATGCGCAGACATTAGTTTCTAAAGAAGTCACGACTCTGTCAGAATTAAGTCAATATTTACAAAGAAAGATGTTAACAAAGTTTGCTGGCACAACTTCAAAGGAAAAGTTTGAAACAATCTAACATTTTCTCAGAAGTGATTTAAAAATTCTTGTAAATAAAATGATCATTTTCTGCTTGCTTCATACATGGGCCTACATGATCACAAAAGGTAACCTTCATGGTTACCTTTTGAGAAAAAACTAATTTTATGGTAATTATAATAATAATTACTAAAAGTAATTTATGCAAGCTGTTTTAGGATGCTGATTAAGCAAATCACAGTGAAGTAATTTTTCTCTTCCATTGAGCAAAGATAATGTTTAAAAAATAATCAATGGGATAGCAAAAGATGTCAAAGATAAGCTGTGAAATGAGTAGAAATTAATTTTTATTAAAAGTAGATAGAACTTCCTGTGGATAATGAAGCTTTATTACTTGCATTTGAAAGGTTCATATGGAATGAAAACATCATAGACAAACATCTTTTTAAAAAAGTACTGATAATAAATGTAAGGAGGTTGCCTATATCTGAAATCCATAAACATGTACTTGTAATTTTGTTAAAAAGCCTATTTTCTGTTGAGGGGTTGTTGCTTCTGCTACAGATGGGAATGCCAGCTATGGGTTATTGGCAATGTCCATTCACTGCTAACTTAAAAAATTGTACCATGTGTTTTAGCAATTCACTGCATAAACCACACGTAGTTCCCAAGAACTTTTTGGAAAGCTGCACAAATCAATGAATGTTTTTAACAATATTAATAACAAAATTCATAATAAATCTTTTAGTGACTGATTATTTCATACAGAATACAATGCAGTAAGATTTGAAAATGTTATCCTAGACACAAAAGTAAGATGATTATCAAATATATAGTTGAAAACAGATTCTGTTCACTATTTAATACCATTTTCTTTAAAACTCTACCAATGAGAAAATAAACATCATGATTGAGATACTGTGAATAGATGTGGCATATTTTTTATGTATGCATACTTCATCATCTTAAGCTGCCATAGAACTGAGTCCACTTCATTAAAATAAAATAAATAATCATGGGATTCTTTAACAAACTCACGCCATGAATGTAAGTCACACTAAAAATGACCTTGCTACTGAGAATTTTCAAAATGTCTCTGTAACATGTTAAATATTAAATATATTAGTTGGGAATATATTACTTATTTTTATTAATAAATAAGATAAAATGGCTAGATTTTAAATTCCGAGTGAAATAAATAGTACCAAATTGGGTGATGAATCCATTTGAAATGGTTGTGGAACATGTTAGCCAAGATATGCAAAAAGAATGAAATGAGCTAAAACACAACTTTTAGACCAAAGCACAATTTAATTAGTCTAATCATGAAAGGATTTGGCTCCATTTTAGACTCTTATAACCACACCTTGAAAATAATTTAAATTACCAATAGTTTTTTCTTCTTTTTAACAATACATTAATTCAAAGAGATTCTAGATTATAACACAGTTCTAGCAAAAGCAACAAAACTATTTGCTAAAATGTAAGAGATGAGACATGGGTTTTTAAAAGATATTTAGAATTAAACATTATGAAAGTAATGGCATAACACCACTGAAAGTTATTTTAAAACCGCTTATATTTAAAAATGTCTTTAACACAAGGTTAAGAAATCTGTGTCATTAAAATTATATATTGCATTTATTAGATTACTTACACTATTTTTCTATCTGAATTGTCTCCAGAGGTGTTACTTCATAATTTTTGTACAGCCCCTTTTATTTCTGTTTAGATTTCCATTCCATCCTCAATTATGCTTTGCTTAAGGAAGGACAATTTCTTCAAGAATTTTTTAATTCAGAGAAAGAAATTTTATTTCAGAGACTGAACACATCCTTGCACACGTGACTCCACGGTAAAACGTACGTTTCCAGTGGTACTTCATTGGCACTTATGTCACACTGTGATGGTGATTTTGAGGGTACACTTATAAATAGCCTAGCTTATCCACAAGAACACTATTCTACTTTTTTTTTCAACATGACTGTCACCTACCTTGGCATGTTGTCTTCAAGTTTTTTCCCCATTTATATGTTATGTTTTATAGATACAATAGATCTGTTATTATTTGGAGGCCATCTTTCTTTTGCTCTTCTGTTTTTCCTGACTTGTTTATATGGAATGACTTCTCATCACACTTCCCTATGATCCCAACTTACTCATGATTAAGTAAAGTATAAGAATAAGTAAGGATGCCCTGCAGTCATCAATGCACATTAACATTTATTCCACTGTTATAAATTTATTTATTGCTTATTTAAAAACTATGGATGGAGATAGATTGTGTTACTTGGAAGTTAAGGGGGTGCACAGAATATTTGTTTTTTAAAAAAGGGTTGTTTGTTCTGAAGTGGTAGGTATGGCCATAACTTAGCAGCAGCTGCTAGGAGTTGAATTACTGTTGACTTGGCTAGTTCTGATCTATGTCTTCCTTGTAAATTTACAACCTATTCTAGACTTTATGTATTATGTATAGTATTAACCACATCTCACTTATCACATTGCCTATTTGATATTCAACAGCCTACTTTTCAAAGATAACAGAATTCTAGATGAGCAGATTCTTAGCAGGTTGTTCCCCACCTTCTCCCCTCCCCCACTGAATTGATTTGAGGCAGCGTATACAGTACATTTTTAAAATGTGTTGCTCAAAGATGGCAACTCAATTCTTAACCATGGCACATTTTCAGGACTTATTTTAAATTAAATGTTAGGCTATCATTAGCAATATATAGCTATTCTCAGATTTCTTTTTATTGCCTCCTGTTTTGATGACCTTTTCATATTTTAGTCCTTTAATTTTATTCAGAGTTAGAAAATATGGTAATTTTGAACAACCTCTTGGTAATTCTTCAAATGAAAAGATAGTTTAAAAAAAGAAGATTAAAAAAAGAATCAATTTTATTCCAAAGTTGCTATTAACATATTTTAATACAGGAGAAGGAGCAAGATGCATCTTAAGGTTATTAGGGGTCCATCAAATTGACCTACATAAGCTCACAGAAGTTACATGTTTCCTAAGGTCAAGGAACTGTTTCGTGACCTTGAGGGGTGTATTAGTATTTCTAGTTCACTCATTACATTTTCAAACATTGGAACTGCTCAGATTTGGTTCAGTGCACAAACCAATCACTTAGAATGTTAAAGAGCATGACTGGTCGGTCTCCCGGAGACAGCTCTTCTGTAATTGAGCTCTCGTTTGCATGGCTTGCCTACCTTCCCTGTTAATTTTTTTTCTTGCTGTTTTTTTTCCTTGTCAGCCTACATTACCAATGCAACTGATAGAACAAACACCAACACCTAACACTGGAAATTCTCTCTCCAGAACTCATTTGAAACACATGCTGAGGTTCTCAAGTGGCAAGTTTTATAAAATGTCAGAGCATTTTAGAGTTGGAAGTGATTGTTGGATGCATATTGCAATCACATGGAGGAACTTAAGCAAATACTAATGGTTCAGTCCCACCTTCAGAAATTCTGATTTAACTTGTCTGGGGAAAATTAGGGGCACCTATATTTTTAAAAGCTTTCCAAGTAATTTTCATGTCCAGCAAGTTTCAGATCCTCTGGGCCAGTCCCATTCAATCAGATCAAAACAGAAGTTCAGAGAGAATTTGACATATCTAATGTCACACAACTAGTAAGGCTGAGACTAAAAGTAAGATTTCCTGACATTCGATGCAGTCTTTACACTTTTTTGAAACTATTCTTTGAGAAGCATCTTTCCACAAAATCTTCAGTCATAATTCCAGCATATACTTCAATTTTGGAGTTTTATACAGCTAGGTACCCCTCTCTAAGGGACCAATTTCAACCAATATAACACATTGAAAGACAGTTACATTTAGAAAAGGCCAATACCATACTTCCCATAAAAAGGGGAAATGGTTGTGTTTTGTGCTGATTTATAAAGCATGATGTGGTGATGCCAAACAGTCTCCATCCTTGAAGAGAATTTTCAGAAAAGCAGTACAGTCTATATTACAGTTAAATCTTTTAGAATCCTGGGACACAGAAAAAAATCTTCCTAAGAATCTATACCAAATTAGTTTTCAGCTGTATTATTCACGACACATCATTATCATGGATGGTTCAGATGAAAATGGCCTCACAATTGCAATGAGTCGCCTGCTTTTCTGGTTACAGAATTTACAACTACAACAGAAAGACATTAAAAAGGCTTAAAGATTCACATTTAGCTGTTATGTATAGTATTCTTTTAATACAGATGTTGATCTTTCAGCATCAAGAGCTCAGATGGACAGTCTCCACAGTTGTAGTTGAAAATGATGCTTGTTTTAAAATTTTATGGTTTTTCGTTTGTGGTCATATTATTGCAAGTACTACAGTTGACAATATTTTATATATATTGTATTTTCTTCAATGATGTTTTGGCCAAAGAAAGGGCACAGTTACACTCTGAATGCATATGTGTAGTGTAGAATTGGACATAGAATTGTTGCACCTGGACATGCCGTTCTATTTCTTATCAATAACATTTCACTGAGTCTGCTCTCCCCGATCAGCTGAAAAACAACAGGTTAGTTCAGCTATCTTGAAATCGGCAAATGCTTAGTGTTGCTGAACAACAAAAGTATGCTCAGCTTGAATGTTTGGTGCATTATAATGGTTTCTAGGATCTGGCAAACTTGTGAATATAGGAAAGAGCAAATTGGAAAAAAAACATCACTTTATTTCCAGGTGATAAAAATTCATGAATAGAAGAAGGACATTGGATGAAAAGGGTAGAAAAATCTGAGAAAATCGAAAACAATGATTAAATGATATGTAAATGACTATGCAGATATTTCTAAAGCTTGCGATTT
The DNA here is from genome assembly GCF_021234435.1 of Artibeus jamaicensis. Classification (NCBI taxonomy): domain Eukaryota; kingdom Metazoa; phylum Chordata; class Mammalia; order Chiroptera; family Phyllostomidae; genus Artibeus; species Artibeus jamaicensis. The sequence continues at coordinate 36,615,402 of NW_026521812.1, read as the reverse complement.
TTTAAGTGTGACTAGTAAAAAAGATTTATTAAAAGTTCACATGAATACTGTAAATTTGAATATCATATACATAACACACTTATAGAGAGGAATTGAAAATTAATGTTAAGTTAAATATCATGAGACTTCAAACTGGTTTCTTTTTAAGAGATGCTAGAGGACAAGTAGAAAAGGTGCTTTTGTTTAAAGGCAGACATTGAAAGTACTAATCTGAGGTGCTGGAATAAGCAGACATGAGTAAAAGGATCAAAGACTGAAGGGTGTGTATATGTGTGTGTATGTACATGTATTTAAGTGTATATATATATATATATATACACACACACACCTATATACATATATATCTCAGCAACTGTGATTGGTTAAGTATTATTTGATTTACAATTATAGAACATAAAAAGTATACTTTTCATCTAAAGTGAAGAAAAAGATTTAGCTACTTGGAAATGGACTTGGAAATGGAGTGTCTTATCAGTGGGGGACTGGACTATGAGTCTATCAGACTGGAACTGAGAACAGGTTTGAAAGTCACCTCACCTACCCAGTCCACCAATGCTTCACATTGGTGCAACTTAAACAGCAAGTTCTTTATGCACATCGGGTAAATTACCTTGACATATTTTATAGTTAGAATAAATATAGACAAAACTATTCAAAAGCATAACTTTCTTTTCTGGATTGTCTGTTCCCAAAGTCCTCAGGTATTCTTACCTTTTGAATCTGAAATATGTAGAAGAACAATCTTATGAGAATGCCTCTCTTCTAGATTGTAAATTTCCTCAAGGGCCAGAATCAGGTTTTACTTCTTTCTGTATTCTTCTAAATACCTATTCTTGTAAACATGTTTCAAAACCTCATTCACCCTTCCCTCTAAGTTCATTTCCACAGTTGAATCTCATTGCTTTACTCTGAACTCTTTTATCTCAGCATCCTCTAAGCCATACAGAACACTTAGCACAAGGTAAATTCTCAGTACACATTTGTTTAATAAATGAGAAGATCAATGAACAAATCAATAGTTAATATTACATGTTCCCCAAGATCATGTGCACAGATTGTATTTGTATATTTTATTTGTATTTTTCTTTTTATCTCTACTTCCTCCACTGCCAAAACAGAATCAAAGGCTGCTCACCATGAAATGGTTGGTATGCATAATTTCATGGCACTTTTCTGAAACTTCAGATTGGAAAGAAGAAGGAGAGGAAAGTGGAATAGGTATGCTCACATACACAATTTGGAAAGTAGTTGAGATCTTCCCTTATTATGTTTTCCAGCAGCCCTTCTTTGATATTCTTTAACCAAAACAGAGAAGAACTGCACTGAGTGGGGAGGAAGGGAACAGGATACAGGGAGAGCTTAGCCTCCTGGACTGAAATAAATCATACTCATCATGCATTTCATCCTTAAAACCCTCTTTTTGTTAATCTCTCTATTTAACCATGGGCAATCCCATGAATTCTTATAGTTTCAATTAATACCTTATTGCCAGTGACACCCACATCATTGCATTTAGTCCAAATTTCTCTGCTGAACTTTGGTGTCATATAGTCAACCATCTATTGTGTATTTTCCTCTGGTGCCTGGCATCTTAACTCCATAATTTCCCAAACTAAACAATAGGTCCATGATAAAACAAATTGCTGGTCTGCTATTTAAGCAAACTACAAACTTGATTCTGAATATAGAATCCTCTGACATCCTCTCTAATCACATCACCAGATTCCAATTATTTTATTTTCACAACATGTCTCAAAACCTGACCTTTCTAAGTTCAGTTCCACAGTTTAGATTCTCATTGCTTTAATCTTTTATCCCAGCATCCTCTAAGCTGTTTCTCCAATTTTTGTTTCATCTTCTTCAATAAAATCTTCTTCCCTACTACTGTGATTTACCTGAAACGGAAAACAAACTGTGACGTTCTTCTGTTAAAATTTCTCAGTGGCACAACTTCAACCATCTTGAGAAGTTCATGCTCCTTCTTAACAGAACACACACTGCTCTCCAGGCTGGTTCGTGATTTTGGAGATTTTTCGAACCTCTTCTGTGAATGTGCCGGTTACTCTACTCCTCTCACTCTATCTTGAGTGTGTGTGGCGGGGGGGGGGGGGGGAGGGGAGAGAATTTAGACTTGTGTGCCTTCTGCCAATTCTACAGAGTCACACCAGGGGCCGAGATCCTGCTGCTACTGTATTTCCTTCCCCAGGGCAATGTCCTGCAATGCTGAAGTATTAGATGTGAGCTCCACTTCTCTCCCTCCTAAAGGAGATGTCTTAAGACTATGCCCCTGCTCTCTACCCTGCAGAGCTGTGCCAAGCCCTGAGAGCCACCCTTTTCCCTAAGGCAGTTAACCTTCCAGCTCCCCTTCATTCCTTTAACCACTAATCTGTTCCCTGAGTTTATTTTTATTTATTTTTGTTTGTTGGTTTGCTTCTTTTGGATTCTACGTAAGAGTGAAATAATATTTGTCTTTTCCCTGGCCGATTTATTTCACTTAGCATAATACCATAATTTGATGTTATCGCAAATGGCAAAAAGTGCTTCTTTTAATGGGTGAGTAGTATTCCCTTTTATGTATTCACCACATTATTTTTGTACATGTATCCATCAGTGGATATTTGGGTTGCTTTCTGTATCTTGGTTGTTGTGACTAATATTGCAATGAACAAAAGGGTGCATATATCTTTTTGAATTAGTGTTTTTGTATTTTTGTATAGATACTCAGAAGTGAGATACCTGGGTCAAATGGTAGTTCTATTCTTAATTTTTTGAAGAACTTCTATATTGCTTTCTGTGAGGCTGCACATGTATATTCCCGCAACGGTGCCAGAGGGACTGTCGTGCTGGATGGCACATTTTATCCTGGTGGGAGCGTAGCTCTCCCTTTCTTTTTCATCTTGATGGTATCCTTTTATCCTTTGTTCTGCAGGCTCTGAACATTTGATTTTCAGGCCCCTTTTAAAGGGAATTATTCCACATTTAGTTGAAGATTTGCTGTGTCCTGGGAAGAAGGGAGTTCAGGATTTTCTTACACCACTGTCTTTGAAAAGAACTAGCTTAAAGTTAAAATCACACATTAAATAGTAAATTAGTAAGTGATTGTGAGACCAACACCGACGTTCTTCTGTGAGATGTGCTGAGCCCTGTTCTCTATTCCTATTTCTCTCCTAAGGAACAATGAGGAAAAAGTGGAGATGATTAAGATATTTCTGAACATTACATAAATTATGTTAGGCAATTTCTAGTTGTGATTAAATTCCCAAGTAAAGCCACAGTCTGGGGGAAGTTTTCTTGAAATAATCAATGCTAGCTTTAAGTAAATGAATTTAGAATTTCAAAGGGAAAAATGGCATAATGAATGTTTTCAAATAGGGTCAGTAAAAAATATGTCAAAAACATTTCTTCCACTTCTGGTTGTTTACCATGAAACAGTGCTATCAGACAAAAAACATACATGCAAACTCATTTAAAGAGGAAAATACCCACGGGACTTTGTAATAATATGCCTTCCGGCTTCAGATCTCAGCCTGCTTGACTGCACTGTCTTTTCAGAGTGCTAAGTGATGACTAGATTGCTGTGTGCATTTGATCGCATAGTTTGTGCAGACACCTACCCATCAGTCCATAAAATTAATTCAAACAAACAAACCCTGTTAATTATGACCAGGAGCTTTGTATATTTTCCTATTTGATCATAGTTGCTTTTGCTAGTACTTTGTTTAACGGAGAAATGAGTTTTATATTAAACCACAGGGCCCTGTAACTGTTTTACTATCAAGCATTTATGTAGCATTTTATGGTCTCCAAGGTATTTTATAGCCCCTGTTCCAGTTTTTTTTCTACCTAATCCCTTTGGGCAGTTCTGGTAATGTTGCCATTTCCATTTTCAGAAACTTCAGAAAGATGACCATGTAATGGTAAGTGACCAGCAGAAGGCCAGGTGATAAGTAAATAGTTAAAAAGGTATTAGAGCTCATGATCTTTGGATTGCCAGTTTTGTTTTGTTTTCCTGCAACACTGATTCTTCTCTGGCCTTTTGCTGATTTTTCTGTGAAGGCTTTCTGAAGCTAAAAAGGATGGATTTTTTAAGCGATAGACCATAATGTATATAAGAGAGCAGCAATAACAGTATCATTTATTGTGGACTTTCAAAGTAAATGCATGCTTAGTGTAGAAAAATATGTCCAAAAGCATTTAAATTGCTTATGTATTTTTCTTTTTAAGATTTTATTTATTTATTTTTAGAGGGAGGGGAAGGGATGGAGAAAGAGAGGGAGAGAAACATCGATATGTGATTGACTCTCATATGGCCCCCATTGGGGACCTGGTCTACAACCCAGGCATGTGTCCTGATTGGGAATCAAGCCGGCGAGCCTTTGGTTCCAAGCCTGTGCTCAATCCACTGAGCTACCCCCAGCCAGAGTTGCTTATGTATTCGTAAATCTGAGTGGCCAAGTAGACTTTCTTGGTTTGTGTTGTCAAAGTTGTTAGATTGGCCGCCTGGTTAGATTCATAACATTTATTATGGGGCAAGAGTGAAAATTAGAATAAAATTTCAGGCTCTCAAATTACATAAACGCACAAAAAAATGTTGAAAACACAGAAAGCCAATAAAAATTAGTTAAAAATGTGATAAATGTGAAGTTTGTATTTGTGAAATCATGGTGTTAAGTTAGAAACTAGGAAGTTCTTTGTAATTAAGGCTGTAAGGGGATATTTGAAATCCTTTTTAGTTGATGTCTTAAACATAGTCTGGTTAAAATCATAGTCTCCTAAATAGTTTCATGGTTCAGATGCTTTTTAAAGGCATTTGTTCACAAAAAAGTGCTTACTTTTATTATCAGTTTGTTATTAAGTTGGAAGGCATGACATTCTTTCTCAGAAAAAATGTTAATAGAAACCAGAATGTAAATAAGAGGAGGAAGCTGCCGAGATACTTTTCTTTGGTTCTCCTTGATAGCAAAATCGTATGTACATACTCAGTGTATGAGCCTCACTTGCTCCTTGGCTCAATTTTCAACTAATTAATGTCATTCAAGCATTATATGCCTTTGCATTGGCATTCAGTCGAATTTCAAATCCTCTATTTGAATGAATAGCACCTTGAGAAGAATTCATTTTTGTATTTTATTTAGACTAGATTATGTTTACATTTAATCTCCATTCACTGTAAATAAGTTTTTTACCACTCTTCTGGAGCAAGGCAAATCTCTGGCTGTGGCAAGTTTCTTTCTTGCTTCTTGTATATATTGGTGTGTGTGTGTGTATGGGGGGAGATATAGTTAATACGTGCACAGATTTGATTGCAAAAAAGCTCTCTATTATTGAAATCACTCTGAAACCTATAAGGAAAATAAAATGTATTAAGTTTGTTCACATTAAGGCCATGCTAATATACTAATAGAGTAAAAAGACATGGTTCTGGGAGCTATCCTTGCAGGTAATTTTCAAATTTTCAAAAACAAGAGGGAAGCAATAAGAGTCCAAATTCATGAAACATTATATATATAATTTTACATGCACTATCACACTTAATCTTTTCAAACACTCTATTCATTACTATTACTATTATTGCCAATTTGCAGATAAGAAAACTGAGGTTGAGATGAAACAAAATAGCTTATTCAAGATCAGATAAATGGGAAGTGATCGGGAAGTGGTATCGATGTTTGACAGCATTGAAAGCCTGAGATCTTTGTACTTATGTTGCATTGGATAGAGATTATTTTGTAGAGAAAGTAAGCAAATGTTATATTTAAAAATGTATATGGATAAAGTATTTGGTAAAAAATAATTTCCCATAGACAAATGCCTTTGGTAGATTCTTCTGTTTTATCTATGAGCCCCCCTTGTATAATCTTGGGGCAAATTTTATTTTTTAAAGATGGCCCCAGCAATTGCCCCAATCTCTCATGTTCTTAGTTTAATGGAAAATTGCTTCTTATTTATCAATAAATAAAGTTTAATCCTCTTATTCTTTATTCTAGGTGGGCTGGCAACTACTTCCAAAGACAGAACTCAGTAGAAATAACACTGTCTAACTTCTGAGGCTAGATTTTATTCTGACACTTCTTAAAATGGTAAGGGAAGACATTATTCATGACAATAAGAATAGGGGAGAGAGACCAAAGTCAATAGGAATACAGCAATGACTGCTGGGAAATTGTATCTGGTGAGTAGAGTGAAAGGATCAATAGGTGGAAAGTTACTAAGAGGATATATCAAAGGTAGGAAGCTTCTTGCTAACCTGCCAAATGTGGGCCGAGTACTTAGATGTTAAGGGCTATGGGATTTTTGTTGAAAGTGACTTAGGAGGATTCTTTGCTAAAACTGGATTTGGCAAGCTAAAGACAGGACAGGAGCCAAGTCAGAGGCCTAGTTCAGAAAAGGGCTCAAAGAAGCTTGACCACAGTTTGGTCAAAAGAGAGTCTTGGTCAGTTTTAAAAAGCCGTGCAACTTCGTGGTGATACCCAGTCTTGTAACCCAATCACTAAGCTGTGAGAAAGTCTAAGACACATGGAGAAGAGACATTGTTTTAACAAAGAGTCACTGTCACCCACCAAATACCTGAGTGAGTAGCAAGCTCTCAGCTGGTACTATCCCCCAACCACTGAGTTATGATATTTTACCCCCTGTGTCTTTTCCAGCTGAGCCCCCAGACATCAAGGGGTTGAGGCAAGTCATTCAACTGTATCCTGTCCAAATTCCTGAGGCACAGAATACATGAGCATAATTAAGTAGCTTTTGTGTTATGTCTCTAAGTTTGGAGTGTGTTGTTGTATAGCACTACGAACTAGAAGAAAAATATTTTTCTATCCTAATTTAAGCCTGCATCATCTTGATCCTGGGCTATTGCAATGATCTCTAACAGCTTTTTCAGATTGCACGGCTGCTCACCCCCAGGCTTGTCTCCTCCACCTAGCAGCTGAAGTCGGTTGATGACAATCTTCTCAAAACCTTCCAGTGGCATTACACCTGTCACAGAATTAAAAACGGGGTCTCAAAAGTCTTCCATTATCTGCTTCTTAGGCCTTTGCCCTTCATCTGCCCCAGCTCTTCCCTGGGTACCCCTTGACCTAGCCACAGTGGTGCATCTGTTCTTCCTTGAATACATACTTGGCGATCAAGCAAGCATCCTTGTTCTTTATGCCTAAAAATAGATTACCCCCAGAAACCCATGTTCCTTATCTCTTTTTCTCTTTGTCCACGTAAGAAACACCTAAGCTTGTAGAGAATTCTTATAAGAGTTTGAGCCAAATTGAGGACATGCCAGGAAGTAAGATCAATGTCAAATACTTTGGAAAATGAGTTTGCTGTTTCTCTGTTATGCATTTGGAATAAAGGAGGGATGGTAAGGAGGATTAGCTGAAGGTGGGGGAAATTGAGGTGGGGATTGGATTACAGGATGGTTAACAAGATTAGGTGCTCCCTTGAGGGTGGTTTCGAAGGGTCTGAAAAAAGTGATTATTCTGGCATTTCCAAAGTGTGTTAACCTAGATGCTGGAGACAAGTGGACAGGACTTCCTTAAAAAGCTTTTACTGAACATGGGCCTGGGCGCAACTGTCTACTATGACTGTTCCAGTTAGGAATTTATGATCCAATCACTCTATGAGGTTAATTTTTGTCACTGAAGTTGTCGATTTTATTGCAGAACCCCCCTTTTTGTCCACAGTTTCATGCCTTTGTTTAAATGTCACCTTGTAGAAAGGCCTTCTTGGACATTGTGTATAAAACAGACACCCTACCACATTGATCTTATCCTGTTTATTTTTCCTCACAGCATTTACCACCACTTAAAATATCACATATTTATCAGTCTCCCTCCCTGCTTTTTGTGGGTTGGGGTCTTTTTGGAACTGTGTAGATCTGCTTCCATGAGGAACTTTATTTTATTTAGAGCATGAATCCCAGTGCCTAAAATATGCCTGGGAAAAAATGGGTTTTCAATAAGTCTTTGTTGCCTGAGTGCATTTGGACTGCAAGAGTTAATTTAAAGAGCTATTCTCTATATTCCTTGGGATAAATTTTTGTCCTAGACATTTAGCAATAGGTACAATTTTAATCTGAGTATCGCTTTGTAGTTTGAAACAAACTTGGAGGTGATGGAGATGTAATATAGGTAATCATTTTTCAAAGTTCATATTTCACATTATAGAAAATTTACATTTATAGAAAATTTTAAAAGAAACACCACCAGATCATTAGGAGAAATGCTGGTCAAGTTTTAGAGGTAAATGAGTTGTGTAAAGGCTGTGGCGTGCTGGTTTCTGACAAGGGAAGAGAAGTAAGCACGCGGCCAATGCGTCAACTTCTTATTTGAGAAGGCAAATGAGGCATCAGGTGCAGTTAGGAGGACTGGAAATTTGACCTGTGTACATTATTAGCTCCTTCGTGCCTCAGTTTTTCTGGGATTGATAACATATGCTACAAATGTAGAAGGGGATAACTCTCTGTCAGAAATTAATTTTACCTTTGGATCATGTTTGATTTCAGCTTCTCAACATTAACCAGAAGAGACTGGTATTTTATCCCTAAGCAAAACAATATGCTTGAGGGCCAGGCTTTGTGGAGAGGTAAGATTTGCTGTATTCCTTAGCAATTCCTTCCCCTCCCTTACTTTTATCCCATTAACCAAACCTGGAGTTGACCTAGGTCAAAGAGTCCTGCCAAAATGTAGAAAAACAGCTTTTCTGCTTTTAATAACAAAGCCATAAGGTTCGCTGTTCTAAGGTATAAGGAGCATATGCTGTGAGAAAGGTAAAATTGAAGTTTGAAGTCCAAAAGGAGGAAAAGGATGAGAGAGAGAGTGTGTGAAGGATAAAACAAGTCAGTGTAGTCTTAATTTCCTTTCTTTGAGCTTGAAGAGGCCATATATTAGATGAATTAAGAGGAATGTCTAGCATGGAAAGACCTCTCTCCCCATTCTGACTTTGGAATTTTTGAGGGAACCTGTAACACAGGCAACCCTAGTTAAAAGAGTGAAATATCGTGATTTAGCTGGAAGAGAATCAGGTTGGCCTTCCTCAGCCTCTCAGATCGTGCATGGTTGCATGCTGATGAGAAAGCCAGTGGGTTTGTCAGGGGACTGCAATCAATCCCACAGTATAGAGTGTGTAGACCACAGGACATGCGGGTAAGTGGAGATCTATTGGCCTGCAATTAGGAGAGCTGGAGAAAGTTGTTTTATTCCAGGAGAATTGCCAGGCCAAAATAAAAAGACAGCAAATGCTCTAGCCACAAAGTAAAGCCTCAAAAGTCAACACACAGACAAGAAACACTGACCCAGAATGCAGTATCAGGGGTGTCCAATCTTTTGGCATCTCTGGGCCACACTGGAAGAAGAAGAATTGTCTTGGGCCATGCATTAAGTGCACAAACACTAATGAACTGATGAGCAAAAAAAGGTTTCAATTAAATTTATGATTTTGTGTTGGGCCCAATTCATAGCCATCCTGGTCCACATGTGGTCCATGGGCTGGGGGTTGGACAATCACTAGTATAGACCCAAAGACTAGCACAAGGCCAGGGCGTTCTTCCACTTTCAGAGCCGCAAGTTCAGGTCACCCATGCGCTCCTCTGGTACCTCATTTCTGAGAAAGACAGGAGGCTGGGAGGCTTTCTGAAAGAAAGACTGAGTCCTTTACCCCAACAAGAGACCAAGACCTAGAGCTGGTGATCACATGATTGGATTGTATTAAATTTAAATTGGACACTTAGTTAGTTTTTTTATGCTAACCAAGTGTAAGAAATTCTCCCAGTAAAAACGAAATGACATTTTTTCTTTACATCTGGCTTCTCATGAGTTTTCTTCATCATTACAGGGGATTGTTAAGAGAATTTGAAGTAATGTTTACAGTGCTTGGAATAGTACTTGGTATTTAATAATTCCTAACCAAATGGTAGTTATTACTATTTTTAAAAGTTAAGCAGCAGTCTTATAGGGAGAGGAAGGTCCATGACGGCCAAGGGATTAATAGCATAGCTATCTGCCCTGATTGGACGGTGGCTCTGGCCTTCAGGGAACCCCAGCTTCCTAACTCTGTGGCCCCAACCGTTCATCCTTCACTTCTGAAACAATAAATACACTCCAGTAAGAAAGGAAGTTTTGGAAAACATTAACCTTTAAACATAACCTGAAGATACCATATTTGCTATTTATTTGTATAGATATTAAATGGCTTCTGATAATTTTATATTAACACATATTTAATGTTGATGGTTTTTTTAAAAACCTTTTTTTGGACTTCTTATGGCCGGGAACTATGTTTTACTTGTGTCCTCTCATTAATCCCCCCAACAATCCGGTTCTGTAAATTAACTCTGCTCCCCACGTTACAGGTGGGGAGACGGGGGCACGACAGCCTTACATAACTCTTCCAAAAGAACAGAGCTAACGACCAACACTGGATTCTGAGCTCGCACAGTGTGAGTTCCCATGGTTGTCCTGAGTCCACCTGCTATGGAGAGTTGTTGCTTTGTTCAGGATAGTCTGCTTTGTAGCTGCCATTTTGCAGTTAGAGTAGTTGACTTGGATATATTTTCACCAAAAAAACCCTTCTTCCTTCAAAAAAAGAAAAAAATATTTTAAAATACCCCACAGATAAGGTTTCGACAGAGTCATTTAAATTATTATATTTTAATTTTGTAGATATACCACACCAAAGTGCATTTGGTGTGGGCATTTAAAATAGAATTTTGCTTAAATTTTAACAAAGTTTTATTATCAGGTTCTTTGCTTTAAAAAATCTACTCATTAGTCCTTGCTGGTGTAGCTCAGGGGATTGAATGTGGGCCTACGAACCACATGATCGTGGTTCAATTCCCAGTCAGGGCACATGCCTGGGTTGCAGGCCAGTTCCCAGCAGGGGACGCACGAGAGGCAACCATACATTGATGTTTCTCTCCCTCTCTCCTTCCCTTCCCCTCTAAAGATAAATAAATAAAATATTTTTAAAAATCTACTCATTAGAAGATATTGCAGATATTATTCCATTAATGTAAGTGGACCACATTTCTTATGAAGAGAATTTGAAGGTGCTTTTTTGCCTATCATCTCAACATCTGTAATTCCGACACAATGTAATTGTGTAACATCGTAACATCTGTAATTCTGACACAATGAGCAAAATTCAAGGCTGCTAGAGCACAAGAGCATAACAGATACTCTTCAAAATGCGAGCACATTTCTGAATGTTTGAGGGAGTTGGTATAAAAACCACTGCTTCATAAGAAGAAGAGGCAGTCAAGTCCTTCTGGCCTAGGAATGTAATTTTCATGTGAAAAACATTTGTTTCCTAAGGAATTCTGAAAGTAAATTAGGTGAAAATGTATTAAAGTAAGTTGTTTATTTCGTTTTTATAATGCTTCCAAATGTCCTGTTAGCATTAAGGCAATTGCATATGTTAACCAAAAAAAATCACAAATTGGAGAGCTATCAAAATTTTACTCTATTTTAGGCACTCTTTAAGACACTTTGCATGTATTAAATCACTAATTTTCATAGTAGCTCACAAGATTCCCCTTTGATAGACAATGAACCGAGGCATGGAGAGTTTAAGGAATTGGCACAGTCATGGTCTAGGACTGTACTGTCTCGCTCCAGAGTTGTCCCAATTAATTCCTACTTAAGTTTGCCTTTAATAGTATCTAAGAATATTCTGTTTCTGGTATATTTTCAAATTTCCAATTTTTTTTTACTTATTTAATATTATTTGGTCAAGAGTAAAACTCAGTTTTGCATGATTTTTGTAGAAAATATAAAATACAGCTCTCGGATATTTTAGCTACTATTTTTCAAAGATAGCCTGTGTTTAAAATCATAACTTCCCTCCACAGAGATGTAATTTGTTTTAATTAGGCCACCTAAATGTCAGATATTTATGTTGACTACAGCAATTCCTAATTTTGGGATTTCAGAGGCCTTCACTCTTGCCTGGCACTCTGGGAATCTTCTCTGTTTTGCATAATTTTAATTATATTACTTTGTTGAAGAGATGCAAGAAAAATGACATCCTTATAGAGCGACTTCTCAATTAAATCAGAGATCTGATGAGATTAGAGGAAATGCTGGCAAGGCACTGAGTGGTAAGAAAGAGAGACGATCCATGTTAAGTGAGTTACCAAAAATAAAGTACAGAATTATATCAGTGCACTGTTCACTTAGCATAATTAGTAGTTTTTGTTACTAATGTGCTAAATGATTTATTAGCTGTCAATGATAAGTTGATGTACTACAATAATTATTCCAAATAGTGTCTTGATTTATGCAACAACTGTGTTTCCCAAACACTTTAACCCTATTTACCCCTCACCATATTTTGGTAAAATAAGTAAAAGCAAATAAAATTCCAAGTTTACACATACAAATTGAGTCACACAGATTCTAAGTAACTACAAGAAAATCTCACAAATGGTGAGTCTGGAGTGTTTTTTTTTTTTTAATCCTCACCTGAAAATATGTTTTTGTTGCATTTAGAGAGAGAGGAAAGTGGGGAGGGAGAGAGAGAGAGACATCAATGTAAGAGAGAAACATTGATCAGTTGTGTTCCAGATGCACTTCTACTGGGGAATGAACCAGTAACCTAGATATGTGCCCTGACCAGGAATAGAATTTGCAACCTTTTGGGATGATACTCCAGGCAATGTAGCAACTCAGCCAGGGCATAGAGTTTTTAAGTCTGTAAGTTCCCAGCTATTTTATAATGTCTAAAACCATATTCTCTGTACAGAAACAGTTTCATGTTGAGAAGAAAATAAAGAAGAAAAAAAAAAGAGAGAGGAAAACAACAAGCTAAAAATCTCATTATTAATTTTGTACAAACACTGGAAAATAGATCATCTTGTACAAAAATAGCACCAGTTATAAATAAAGAAGATACATTTTTTACTTTCCTTTTTCATTTTATTTTATTCTAACTTTTCATTTTTTAAAAGATTTTATTTATTTATTTTTAGAAAGATAGAAAGGAGTGAGAAAGAGAGGGAGAGAAACATGAACGTGTGGTTGTTTCTCGTGTGCCCCACACTGGGGAGCCCAGCCCCCAACCCAGGCATGTGTCCTGACTGGAACTGAACCAGAGACCCTTCGGTTTGCAGGCTGGTGCTCAATCCACTGAGCCACACCAGCCAGAGTAGGTAGTTTGGTTTTAAATGCCTGATATTTTAGACTATGAGGGGGACCCGAAGAAACCTGGAATTACCTTCCAGGGCGGGCCCCTTGTAGCACAGTCTTCCCCCTCTAGTGGCATTGTTGTGAGAGGTCACGACTGGCTTCAGTTAATTTTTTTGAAGACTCTGTCAAGGTGTTTGCCTATTTCATGATGGGTGATTTATGGGTGCACCTGCCCATGCAGCGCTGAGTGTTCAGCAGTTTTTAAGCAAAGGGACATGACCCCCATGCCCCATTCTCCCCATTCACTTGATCTCACCCTGAGCTACTTGTTTGTTTGTTTCCCTGGATGAAAAAATTCCTCAAAGGGAAACATTGTGCTGATGTGGGAGAGGTGAAACAAAAAATGGCAGAAGCACTAAGAGGCATCAAAATCCATAAGTTCAAAAACTGTTTTGAGCAGTGGATAAAAGTTCCCAATAGGTGTATTATATGAAATAGAGAGTACTTTGAAGGTGACTGAAGTTTAAACGTATAAAGTAAATACACTTCTTTCTTTATAAATTCCAGGTGTTTTGGGGTCCCCCTTCTTATGTGGGAATAAACTCTTAAATATAATTTTTCTTTAAGGAATCTTGCCATACATATAAAAAAGAGGTTATAAATTGCAAAAAATGTGTGATTTCCTGCTTGTGAAGATATTTGACTGTTATAACATTAAGAATATGGAGTCTAGAAAGGACTACTATCATTTCTCCAGGTTGAGTGTGGCTTGTTATGAGTGGAAAGACCATGGGATGCAGAACAGTTGATGAAATTTATGGGCTACTGTCTGTGATGCTACATGGTGGGTAAAAGCATTATGTAAGGGTTACATCTGCTCCCAGGAAGTCATCTGTGAATACTTCCTTATTTTTGTCTCTGTGTTATATGTATCACAATGAAGTAAATTCGTGTTAACTATCTCTAGCTCTTTTTTGTTTGTGGTGAGCACTTAGAACACTCAGCTGGCTGCTCTGGGCTGAAAGTCCACCTGCACTAATTTCTTTATGCGCTTCTGCAACATATAAAAAATGTGGCTGATTCAAATTAGCATTAGAACTGAGTTTTCTTAAATATTAGTGAAATCTGATTCAATGTGACATGATCATAGAACCCAGGCATTAGTCTGACTTTAGCCTCTGCTATATGTGTATGTAGTAATTGTTTTTCAATAAAAGAATGTCCCCCTAAAAGGAAAGCCACTAAAGAAGTCTAAAAATATTTAAACTGTGTCTTTATAAAACTAAACTCAAACTCAGTTTGAGAAGGTATGAATGCAATTAAATGGCAAACTCCCCAATTTTCTTGCTTTTTAAAGAAAGATAAACTGAAATGCACTTATCATTTTTCTTAGGTTATCTGTGTTTTAACTAAGTTTGAATTCTGGACAGAGGTGGAGCAAAATCTGGCCTGATAGGTTATCTTGATTTCTTTCTCAGATATTAAATGTTGTCACCTAGGTTTGATACAAAAAAAATACTATTTTCTATATTTCTTGGCTAATAATTCTATTTTTTATTTTTCTCAAGAAATTGATAACTGCTCTAATGATATTGCCCAATCACTGTATTCCAGTCATTTTAAGAGGGAATTATTTTACATTCATAGAAAATTTAGCCTGAGAACAGCCTTATGCTCATATTTCCAGGGGCTGCCACATCTTCTAATTTTGTGTGAATATCCTTCACAGTGTTGCAGAAAACAATAAGAAGAGGTTTCTGGATATGTTGTTAGTTCAATACCACTTGATTTCCTTCTCTATACCTGTACTTAAAAAGATCATGTGGGTCTGGAATGTTGAAAACAATGTATGTTTAGACAAGACCACAATACTGTAACTTCAAAAGATTTTAAACATCGTCAAAAATTAAGCATGTAGAAGTTTTTGTGTATGACTAGAAGAACTTTTGTACATATTAAACTAAACTTATGCATTTGGAAATGAGTTCCTTTGTAGTTTTAGAACCACCTGTGAGCTTGTAATAAAGCCTATTGAATCTTGAAATTCAGGGAAACTATTCTCAGCCTAACATATAGATCAGCAAGCTATCAGTGAGCTGTCTGTCTTGGGTTGTTCACTGCCAGTGATGCACTGGAAAGCTTGAATATAAAGCAACACAGGAACAAATTAAAAAGAGAGGTGCATACTTTGGGAGGAAGATGGAGTATGGGACCAAGCTCTAGGCCAAAAGGGATGTCTATACATTAATAAAATAAGTCCGTTGCCTTTCCAAAGATTGTACCTTCTCTGGTTGAAAGATACCTTAAATATCTTCTAGTTTTGTTATATAGATAGCATCTCCAGACCAGGCTTTACACATAGTTCTGGTAAGATGAAAGGACTAAGCTGAGCAAAGCAAGCTCTGATGAATAGGTAGCTGCATATACTTGACTTAAAGCAACCACCATCCTTTATTACTCATGAAAGTGGTGTAGTTACTAAAAGTGAAAATTCAGTGCTCAGTTTATGCAGTATATTGAGCAAAGTCAAAGAAATAATGGATTAAAATAGAGAACCGAGATAATTCTCTCAGTTAAAAGTAATGACATATTTATAAGTGGAGTTTGAGAAAAAATAAAATGTTTTTAAATTTTGCAGAATCATAGCATACCATAAAAATGAGATGGACAAAAGTAAATTTACATTATTAATTTGTAGTTCAACTGCAGGAAATTAAAAAATAACTGACAGAATTTTAAAAAATCAGATAGAAAAGAGAAAATTGACTCCAAAAGATCATCAATGGCCAGAAGATAACTTTAAGTGAACATATTAATAGGAGAACACAAATAGAAAATTAATAACCAAGTAGTCAGCCTATAAAATATTGAAATATTAAGTAAATTAGACAAAATAAACATGACATAGGGTAATAAAAATAGAATCATAAATAAATTTAAAAGGATATAAAGAAAAAACTTTTTAAAAAGACAAAAGGTATTTTCTTTGAAAGTATAATTAAAATAGGTAGTCATGTGGTATGTTATAAAAAAACTAAAGGTGCATTTTTTAATCATAGAGAAAACTGCAATCAGTGTGGGGGCTACTTTGACAGCAAGTCCCCCTGTTTGTCACAGATGAAAATAAAACTACCAAGACGTGATCTGCTTGGGGAGGAGAGGTGGTCAATCTCACAGGAGAAGGACCAAGAACCTCTTCTTCAATGGCTTTTATTAGGTTGTAATACACAGGAATACAGGTAAAGCTCATCAATCAATGTCAGGCAGCAAGAATCAAACAATAGATAACATTTCAAAGAAATCTAAGGGCTTAGTCTGAGTCAGTGTCTGTTAGGTTGCAGAAACTTTGGGGGATATACTCATTTCCTGCTCAGACCCTTATCATATAAATGAAAACACTCTTAGCAAAGCAGGCTTCACAGGACTTTGTGAATTCTTTCTTATGCCCAATCATCCCAGATCCCACTCTAGCTGGCAAGGGGCTGCACCGCTTTCCCAGTAATAGGTTTTTAGGTTTAAATGGATTAGAGCTAGAAAGCACTTCTCCCAGATGAAAATGGGGACTCAGGCTGTCAGAATAGCTGAGGGGTGAGGGTCCATCACTCCCTCTTTGTTGCAGCCCCCTGAGTTTTTCTTTGAGGGCCTCCCAAGTGATCGTGTCTGGCTTGGGTTGCCCACCCCCCCACTTGAGGGTTCTTAACCATCTCTGACTAACTGACCAAGCATTAGGGGTAGGGGATGAAGCAGAAGCAGTGTTGCTGCCAAAGATACGCTTCGTCTCCTTAGTGGCTCACAGTCCGGAGGTCCCTCACTCAGCCTTACCCATGGGGCGGGGGCAGTTACAAGTCCTGAAACCAGGCAGAGCAGTTCCCAACAAATCAACTTGATGTTTAATTAGACAGATACAATTTTAAATTTTATAGATTATGTGTTTTAAAGCCAGACCCCAAAGAAAGAGAACAGAAGACAAGCTACTACCAAAAAAAAATCTAATAAAGGACTGTTCTGTAAAATATATACAAAGAGCTCTTAAAACTTAATATAAGAAACAAACAACTCAATTAAAAAGACCTTTAGAGACACCTCATCAAAGAAGATATACAGATGGCAAATAAGCATATGAAAAGGTGCTCCATATTATATACCATCAATGAAATGCCAATTAAAAACAAACAAACAATGAGATATCACTACAACTATCAGAATGGCCAGATCTGGAAAAAAGACATCAGATACTAGTGAGGATGCAGAGCAATAAGAACTTTTATTCATTGCTGGCAGGAATACAGTACGACACAGCCACTTTGGAAATCTGTTTGGCAGCTTCTCATAAAACTAAACTAACTCTTACCATCCAAAAAATCACACTTCTTGTTCTTTAACCAAAGAAGTTGAAAACTTACACTTGCCCAAAAACCTGCACACAGATGTTTATAGCAGCTTTATTTATAATTGCTAAAAATTGGAAGCAACCACAATATTCTTCAAAAGTTGAATGAATAAATTATCTGCGGTGCATCCAAACAATGGGATATTATTCAGTGTTAAAAATAAGTGAGCTATTAAGCCATGAAAGGACATGGAGGAACCTTAAATGCATATTGTTAAGTGAAAGAATTAAAGCTGAAAAGGCTATATACTGTATGATTCCAACTACATGACGTTTTGAAAAAGACAAAACTATGAAGGCAATAACAGATCAATGGTTACCAGGGTTTAGGGAAAAAGATGAACAGGTGAAGCACAGAAAAATTTTAGGGTCATAAAAATACTCTTTTTGAGACTATAATAGCAGAGACATGTTCTTTTGTGCAAACTCATAGAATGTACAGCACCAAAGTGAACTGTAACATGGTAAATGAAACTATGGACTTAGGGTGATTATGATGTGGCAATGTAGGTTCATCATTTGAAGCAAACATGCCATTCTTGTGGGGGATATTAATAATGGGGGAAGCTATGTAGGTGTGGAGAGTGCTAGAGTCTCGGGTGGGGGGAAGGGTGATAGCTGGCCAAAAGAATGACAAATATCCATGACAAACAGGAGCAAGAAAGACTGACCACATCACTGCTTCTGCTCTACACTTGCCAGCTGGATAAAGTAAGATCAGGAAAAGCAGTAACTAAATGGTCTGAGAAGAAAGAAATATAGCCCTCCTTACAGAGAGGTTTTGATGTTCTAGACAGAAAACCTAAGAGTCTATAGCAACCATTGGAATGAATAAAGTTTAGAAGATGTGCTGGAAAAAAACCAGTATACAAGAAATCAATGGTTTTTCTATGCCCACTAAATTAAAAATGGAATTTTAATAAACATTCCTTTATAATAGCAACAAAATTAAGTACATAAGAATAAATCCAATAAATGTTGTTTAAAAACTTGGAAATACTACATTATTGTAGGACCTAATTGCAGATATAGAAAAAGAGGAGATAGTTCTTATTTATATTCAGGTACAATAAATATAATAAAAGCTAAAAATCTCAAATATTCAATGCAATTCCTTTTAAAATACTTAATGTTATTTAAAAATAATAATCAAAAAATTTAAAAAAATGAGTCTGTAACTCACATGAAAGAGTAAAGGGCCAAGAGAGACTTATAAAACAAAATTAAGTTGTCTGATGATGGCATCCAAAGACTTGTGTGCTTATTCCCGTACTTGTTATGCATCTAGTGATGTGCCATTAAGAACAGAAGTTGCTGCAGGCTTCTGATCACCTTTTTCAGACGAAAAACATTTCACTCCATTTCTAGTGTGCTATTTATTTAATCATAAAAGGATACTGAATTTTATCCTAACTTAGGCAACTTTTAAGATGATTGTAAGCATTTTATTTTTCTCCTTTATTAACTTTGTGAATAAGTTTCATATTATTAATCTTTTGTTCGCATTCCTTTGATAAAATTTTCCTTTTCATGGGTTTAAAAATAGAGAGATAGAGTTTAGTAATTTTATTAAAGATTTTTATTAATCTGGAGTTGAAGGTGAGATCTGCCTACTTTTTCTCTCTAGTACAATATTTACATAGACTTTTGGATAACTTCCTCTCTTTCAGCTTCTGGAATGGTATTACCAAGTAACCGTCTTGTGGCCTTTGAAAGACTGGCAGAACTTAACTACAAAACTTTCTGGATTTGACTTAAACTATTATTCTGGGACTAGATTTCAAGCAACTGATTCTATTTCTTAATGGTTCTAGATGGTTCCACATCTCCCAGACTTTAGTTTCAGCATGACTCTTGCAAGCTATTTGACTAATACCATCTCCACCCTCTTCAGCTCCTGAAACAACCCCATTATACTCTCTAGAAGTCAGTTAGTCATTAGTAAAATCTTAAATTCTTCAACCTTTTCTCTGAACATTCCCTTCATGTTCTTGTTCTAAGTGATACCTGGCTGGTCCCTGGAGACACTGTCTCCTCTGCATCCTTAGTAAGTCCTAATACCTCCTTCACACTCTCAAACCCCAAAATAACCTACTGTGCTCTCAGGAAGACACAATCAGTAATTAGTCAGTGCTTGAACTCTTTTTCCTTGCTGCCCCCTAGGGTACTGCCTCTTGTGCAGCCCTCTCAAGTAATCTCTCCTATGTTATTCATGCTCCTGTGTCTAGGCAAAATAAAGGTGTGTATCTTAGTTCTTACTGCTGCTTCTGGAAAGTTCTCCTTATCCTTAGGATCACTAAAATTTTAGAAATCTCCTATCATTGATATATGCTGCATACTTTCTGAGATGCACCAGGGTGAGTTGGAGATGCAGGCTTTTCTCAGTTGTAATTGGGGTGTTCACTGTCTGTGGGGAATTTAAATGCAATAATAAAACCAAGACAAATGCCAATATGTTTGCATTACCACCGTGCTTCTGTAGATCTAAATAATGTTTAAACCTTTGGGTACATCACTGCACAAATTTCTTTTTATAGGCATCTACCTTCTCCTAACTTACTTTGTTAATTTACTTGGATTTTAGCACTCAGCTTCTTATCAGTCTCTCCAAAATGACATCTCTATTTATGTTTGAGATTTCATCACTCAAGTGGATAATCTTCAATACACTGGATTTTCTCTTTGTCCTCTTCTTCAATGATCTTGTCCTCCACTCTTCTTAAGCCATTCAATTTCATTGTCCTATACTAACCTTTTTCAGGGCAATGACAACATGTTCATGATCTTAATTTCAAGCATCCCACTCATAACTGGCTTATATTTCCAATTTCTTAGAATATTTCAGTCCAATCACACTACTTTTAATTGCCCCTCATATCCCCTCTTTCCTCAAGTTAAAATCACTAGCCCATCTATATAGTGACTTCCTTCAGTACAGGGTATACAGAAGAGTTAATTCTCAAAGGGGTAACCCTCAGCCAACAGAGCACAGGATGTCCCAGCTTCCCTGTTCCTCAGTGGGACAGAATTACTGGTACTGAATTCCAGTTTCCCAAATTGGTAACTGGCTTAATAACACAGTCTTTGTTTGAATTTTTGGAAAAAAACTTCCTTGTTTCACTGTTCTTAATTCCTTTCTTCTGCTGCCTAAGATTCCCTGGCAAATAAACTACTTGCACAAAATTCTTATCTCTGTCTCCAGAGGATCCCAAATTAATCAACTATAGGCGACTATCTTTACTTCTAGCTAATGCCAGTTCCTCCACTTGGGTATTCTGACCCATGCTCCTTGTCTGTTCGCACCTTGCTTCAGCAATTCTCCTTTATTTCCTTTATCATTCTCTGTCTTCTCTACTAGATATTCTTGTTCTTCTTCCTAGCTACTTCCTAGCTTCTTCCAGAACTTCCTAGCTCTGATTTCTTTCCTTCTCTTAGAATCACATTCAGAGAATGTTTTTGAGTTTAAATAATTATTTTCTTTAATTCTCTCTTTTATTTTTTATGTAGAATGTAATCAAGTAATGCCTCTCTAACTGCATACTTTAGCCCTCCCATTGTATCCCCTGAAACAACTAACTGCTTTTGTGAAGGTAACAAATAAAGTCCTTGTTGCTAAATTCAGTGGTCAATTCTCAGTCTCTATCTTCCTGATTTACTCAGAGGGCAGCTATTTAATCATCACCTGTTCCCCTCAAGTCCCCATTTCACCAAGGTGCTGGTACTACTCAGATTTCATTCTAGTGGGGCTAGCACGTTGTGCTATTATTACTCCTGGTCTCACTAACTAAGAATCAATTGAGTTTGCTTCAGTGCAGTGTGGGGAGATGTAAGGACTAAATATAAATATTGTCTTTCAGCCTGCATTTTCACTGCTTCTTTTGGCCACTAATGACTTAACCACTGAGTCCTGCTCTTCCAGCAGCCTCTCTAATCCCTGCATTTCTACTCTGTGGCAACCGTATGACAGAGTTCAGAATCTGTAGGGATATTTTTGGTTAATTCCTCTGAATTATCATTCTGTATTTTATTTTATTTTATTTTATTTTATTTTATTTTATTTTATTTTATTTTATTTTATTTTATTTTATTTTATTTTATTTTATTTTATTTTATTTTATTTTATTTTATTTTATTTTATTTTATATTTTATTTATTTTTTATGGAAGGAGACAGTAACCCAAACTAATTTTCAGCTTAATGGGAAGCTGTGAAGAAGTTGGGTTGTCTCAGTGGGCTAGGGTTGTCCAAACCTTGCACATAAAAAAAAAAGCAAAAAAAAAATCTTGTCTTTATAAGGATTTGCTCTTGGGAATATGATCTCTGAGCCCACGAAATATCCTTCCTGATAAGAGTACTTTAGCATGCTTCATGCTTTGGACCATATTTCATCTGTTTGACTACATAATTTATGTCAATGAAGTGACTTGGTACATGCCTTTTTCTGTGTGCAGGAGGCTCTGGACCACACTATCAGTTTGACCTTTGGTGGGTGGAGGGCTGGAGGCTTAGTAGCTAAGGTCAATCAGGTGGAGGCTGAATGCCTAAGTCCTTAGTAAAATCCCTGGAAGCCAAGGCTTGAGTGAACTGTCTGGTTGCCAGTGCCTCCCATGTATTGTCACACATCACTCTGGGGAGAATTAAGTGTGTCTCTATGTAACTCCACTGGGCGGGGACACCTGGAAACTGGTACCAGGTTTCTCCTGGACTTTGTCTATGTGCCTTTTTGCTTGGCTGATTTAACTCCAGAGCCTGTATTGTAATGAACTAAAAACTTGATTATAACAGCATTTCAGATTTCTGTGAGTTCTTTGAATAAATTATTGAGCCTGAAGATAGCATTGGTGACTCTGACACAAAATCAGATTATAACAAAGTATAAAAGAACTGGGATTCTGAAGAGTGGGCAAATGGGTTTGGGGAGGATTTGTTTGTCAGGAGCTGTGCTGTGACGTCCACTCACTTCAAGTGGGGAGATTTTATCAAGATTCCTAAGAGAACTTAACATGTGTCTGCTAAAATGTGGCCACCCCAGTGGATTGGTGCTTGACTCCACTTGACAGACATGGTCTGGTGTGTGGCCTTGAGGTGGAGGTGGTGACAAAAGCCACTGCCATGCAGAGCATTGCGTGCACTCCCCGAGTGTGTTTAATAGGACATGTGTGCTTTCCGTGTACCATATGGGCCATGCCACACACACACACACACACACACACACAAGTATGGAGTTTTCTTAGTCTTGTCCTGGTGGGCTACCTATAGAAGCAAAGAAACATGAGCAAAAAGTGAAAATTCTACAGGGTTCTAAGAAATAAAGTACTTGCCTTAACTCTATCAAAGGAACTTCAAGTAACAGATCTTTTCTAAAAACAAAACAAAACAAAACAAGAAAACATAAAGCTGCCCACCAGACATGCAGTCAGCTTTAAATACATGCCAGATCTGGGGAGGGCAAAGTCAGCTTAACAAAACTACCCATCAAGTCAGAAGTTTTCTGCTTTTACCTCTCCTCCCTTCTCATTCATGCTTGGTGGGATGGGACAAGACACCCTGATGATTAAGATGAGGGAAGGGCTTGAAGCATAAGACAGGAAGAGAGAGAAGAACCAAAGCCCTTATCCATGACCTACTGCTTGATACAAGTCCAGAGAAAGTACAGAAAAAGATATAACTTCAAACCAAGTTTGGAATTTTGATTAATTTTATGACTAGATATTTTTGATAATTGCATTGAGATTAAATTGTGACTACACCATAGGAATTTTTGTTGCCTAAGATTGATTGAAAAAGTTACAGGGCCATGGGAGTTTTCACCTAGGGGCAAGAAAGAAACTTTCCAACTAAATACATTTTAAAGAGCTGTTGAGAGAACGGCCCTGTTTTTCTCTTATACCCAAGAGTCTTGCTTTTTTTAATATATCTGTAACACATACATTGGATATATTTTTAAGAGTGTGGTTCAGGTTTTAACTTCCAATCTTTATTCCCCTGTGGATTGATACAAACTCTTCAACAGAACAATGAAGAGAAAATGGTCCTTTTTGTTGTTGTAATATTTGTATCTGTTTTATTTGTTTTCTTCTCCCAGTGGATACAGCATCATCAAGGACATAGAAAGAACTGATGTGGACAGTGTGTATCATGTCCCTTTCACTACGGTCCTGTTGACTAATTGACATACCTGCCTTGCATTTACATTGGATGCCCCTGGCATGACCTGAACATCAAGTTGGAAGAAAGGCCCTAGGCCTTGTCAGAGCAGAAATGGTTGCTGCTGAGACTTTAGGGACTTGCTCTCAAACTCCTTACTTCTTCACAGAAGTGTATTCTCTTGAGGAGTAAAGCGACTACTCTGAGCAGGAGAACTGTATAATGAAGGGGAAAAGGATGCTAAGAGAGGGATTTGACAGTGTGGTGCCATACTGCATCACAATTACTGGGTCTTTCAGCCCTTGCAGTACTGAGTAACACTCTGAAAGATAGGAACTGTGCCTTTTTTTAACTGCCAGAGGGGAGCTATGAGTTTAGTTTAGCATTTATTCCCTGGAAAAGGTAAACAGGGCCCCTATTAGCTGAGTAAATTCCAAGATCCTGCCAAAGTGGTAGTAGATCTTTGGAAGAAAAAGCCAGGCAGTAGCAAGGGGACTGTTACTAATCATAATTTACTAGGTCCCTCACAAGGAAGAAGTGGACACTGCTGCTCTTTGGCAAGTAAATACTACGAGGTTGTTATACTTGAATACTTAACTTAAGTAGGGGTAAGTTGAAGTGGAGTTGAAGTCATGTGGACTTTGTTACCTCTGGTCAAACACCAGTTCTCAGTCTTGATTGATTAGTGACAGGTAGGGCCCCACAAATAAAATTTGATTTTAGGTTTAATTATATAAATAGAGCCACAAATACCATGTTTATATGCTCAGGACTGATAGTTGATGGATTTTTCCTGTATTAACCATTTGAGTAAGATAATAATTTGCCATTCTGTGACATTTAATTATAATGTTATGACTGATCTACATAGTTGAAGGGAAAAATTGCTTTATATGTCATTTAAGATCTGTATGAACACATTTAAACTGCAAAAAAAGATTGCTTGGAGAAATGCAGAGGTGGCTCCCAAGAACTCTTGATTACCTTCTGTATCAAGATCATTTTTTAAAAATCAGCTGAATTAACACAGAGTAATTTCAAGGTGACCATCTGTCAAAGAGCTGCTGGGGGGAAAAAGGCAAAATGTCTTTCTGTATTATTCGTGCATTTACTTTTATAAACATTTCTAATTTTCCAGAGGGTATTACAGGCTAGAATTTTAACGAGATTGTAATAGTTAGCAATGAGTAAATAACATGAATTCTCAGTTGACATCAATTTCATGCCAGGTTTGAATGATGAAGGGAAAAGCTATCAGGGAGACTGGAAGCACACTTATTAGCAGATGTGCAGGAGACATTTACATGAATAACAAAGCTCGCCCCACTTGTACTGAGAGCTCTCAATTTCATCTTTTCCCAGGAAGTGCATTGTACTCTGGACTGAGTTGAGTCATAATTAAGCTGTACTAAGAAAACATTCAAGTGACAATGATTTGCAAATGATCGAATTATTGTGGGCTTAGCTTAGGGCTTCACCAGCTGGAGTGATTTCTCTATTATAACCATATGTCTATTAATAATTTGATTCAAATGTAAAACAATTACAAATATTTTAGAGACTGGGCAGAATGATTAAAAACAAATAAGGTTGTTCTTGTTACTTGTTCTTAAAATGAATTAAAACCTAAAATGATGACATGATGACTCTTAAATGCTACTTGGCTAGTGATTACAAGATGGGGAAAAGCAGTTAGCATGTTCTGATTCTAATTGTCTCGGATATTGTGTATTGACCCATCACACAGGATGGCTTAATAGAATAGAACTTAAAACACATCAGGTACTGTATAGGATCCAAAGGAATTTCTGTTATCTTCCCGAGTTTACTTTGTAAATGTTTCAATGAGAGTAGAATAATCATTAGCAAAGTGAAATTACAGAGTATATCATTTGGGCATAATACTGTACTGGCTTTTCCAAAAAGTAATGACTTTGGTACCGTTAAATGGAATTTCTGGGGTTATTCTTTCATTGTGGACTAGTTCTTCTCTGAGAGGTAAAAAGGCTTCATTTTTCCAGTAACTTGTCAATTTTCTCTTTTCCCTAAATCTGGTCTTTGAGATCCATTAATCTGCAGTCTCCCACTGTCTTCCATCATATACCCCAATTTAAACTATCTGACAGTGTTGGCTTTAGTTCTGTGCCATCTTTATAAATGCATGATCTTACTAAAAATGATGTTACTGAAACTGCTGACCTCTCCCATCCTCACATTTTATGACAACATAGGCCTGACAGCTGTACTAGTGAAATTGTAAATCTAGTAAAGAACATATTAATATGGAAAGGTCAGCACATGTCAGAAATAGTAAAGTGTGGACAACTGATAGAAAATTATAAATTGGAAACTGCTTTGAAGAAGGCAAAAGACACATTGTCTCTCTCAATATATTTGAACTTCTGAAAATTTGTTTAATAACTTAATTGAATCTTTTGGAAAATGATCAAATCATTTATTATTCTTTGTGGATGTACTTTTACATTTTTATTTCTTCTTTCTCAAAAATCAATGTGTTCTTTTCTCAGATTAATTTTTTTTAGTAAAGCACTTATTTCCTCATTGTAGAAAACCAAAATTGTTTTTGGAAGGAGCAGTTATTATTTACCCAGGTATTGGAATTTTTTGAGGGGTGAACAAACATGTAAGGAAAGAAACATTATCGAATATTAAAAAACACATTGATTTCTATTTTTTTTAAATAGCAGCTTATATAGGTCTATAAAACAGTGTAAAATTGTTATCAGAGTAGCAGCCTTTGAACACAGTAGGTATTTACTAATTTTTTTGAACAAATTATTTTTGATTTTAGAAACTGAAAGCAACAGTGAAAGGGTATCTCCCTGGGTGAGACAAATTAACAATTGTCCTTTGCAAGAATACACACCAGGCTGCTCTTGTTTTGTGTTCTCTGTGATTTAAAAGAATGACAGCCCAAAATTTTAAATGCCAATAATCTCTTCTGAGTAGTCAGTGGCTAGCCTCTGACCATGAGTTTCTGGATTCTGTGAGGTAATTAGAATGTTACTATTACGTTGCAATCATTGCATTTTTCATGTTAATTTTCTTACTTGTTCTTTAGAATAACTGTTTGGAATTTGATTATGTGGGCAGGGGAGCCATTGTTGCTTTTTAAACAGATAACACAACTGAGGCTGTAAGAAGTAAACAGATTTGCCAAGTTTTTTTTTAACTAGTAGGTGAAAGTTTGGATTGAAACACAGGACATTTGACTTCTCGTCCAAGGCTATCTAACACACCAAGGCATCAGAGACCAAGAAAATGTAGAAGTTCATAAAGGATTTAGATAAATACTTGGATGTCAGACCCATAACAGATTGCTGAAGGTCATCAGGTGTTCTTAATATATATCTCCTGCTTCCTCAGGCTAATGGCATGGGGTAGCCATGCAATCCTCTATAAAACCCTTTGCCGTCACTGTTGGACACAGAGAACTAGACTCCAGGTCCTTTGGCCGATCTCAGTGAGCCATTTCTCAAGTTCTTATCTTTTGGATACAGAAGCATATTACTAGGGACTGTGAAGGGGAAGTTGACTTGAGTTTTAATTGCCTGCATAACAGTATTTTTTAAATGATCCCACTCTGTAACTATAAAACCCTACCACCGCCATAGAAGTTAGGAATGCAAGAGCAGAGCAAAAGTTATTGGAAAAGAAAAGCCAGGCTTGCTGATACTGTCTTTTGTCCCTCTGAATTTGCCACCAAAATACGTACGTGGTTGCAAGCTGACCAAGGCCAGATTTCAGAAGGAACAGTCTGTGCAACTACTTTCTCCCTGCTCAAATTGCATTCCAGGACAGGCCAGGTATTTATCTAAATATTATTTTTTTCCCCTTGATGTGAGAATGTTCCTCTAAAATCTTTGTTCAAATAACCTGTCTGTGAAAAATAGCTCAGTGCAGACAATGAGTGCAATGCATGTAGCTTACTGTATAATCAAAGTTTTGGGAATCAATGTTTTAATTTTGCTATGATTATGTCCTGATTAAGCAAGTTAGTTGAACTTGTTAAGGAGTTATCCCATTCCACTAAAAAATATGGAAACCAAGTCATGGTTTTAAGCACTGAACATTTGATGTTTTTGTTAGCCAATATAAAAATACAACCCAGCTTCATTAGATAGTGCTTCTGATGTTTACCTATTTTGAAGTATTCTATTGCTAAACTAATAATGTGCTTTTAGTAGCTTGTCTGTGCAATGCTATGGTATTTAACATCATAAAAGAAACAATGTACAAAAATACATTTAATTCCTAACCATCTGTGGGGATGACAATGGGGGATCACAGGTGAGATCCATGGTTTTGGGTTGGCTTCACATGACATCAGTTAACCTGGCTGAGAACATCGCTGCCTCTGGTCCTGAACAGAAAGTTCATGACTGAAGTGTATGTGGCAGACACTGCAATTTCTAGGACCCAACCATTGTTGAGTTTTAAACATTTTCTGCAATATTTTGGTTATTCAGGCTGATTTTCAGGTTTCTAATAATTTCTGATACATTTTATGTTAGCTGGGAAAGGGGGTCAAGTATATAAATTGCATAACAGATTAAATTTCTACTCACACGTATATTCAGTGCACATGTGTTTTGGAGCCAGGAGATTTGGATTCAAGCCCTGGCTCATCCTGCTGCCTGTTTGCCCTGTAATCTTAGGCAAGTTATTTTAGGTCTCAGATTCTTAGCTTCTGCATCTGCAGAATGTGGAAATAAAATCTGCTTCGATTAACTTATGCATCCCAAGTATCTAGCAAAATTCCCAACAGGGGAAAAATTATTACTAATATTATTTTTATTGACATTTATTATGACATACATGTAAAATACTTTCAAAATTTAAAAACACTATGCACATCCAGAAACTAGTGCTATTACTATTTCAAGTAATGTTAACATTAATATGTAGTAAGTATATACACAGATAAAATTTTAGACTATGTATGTCCACATATATATGTTAACATCAGTATATTTTAAGTATATACACAGAATTTTAGAATCTATATATATCACATTTTACAGCTAGGTTTTAAAGCATCACATGAAAATATTTTTATTTATATATGTACATGTAAAAATATGTGTATATATACATATTTAACATGATTTAGCATTTGAATATGAAAACTACACATTTAGAAATATTACTGTGTGAACTTGGATAAGGTACTTTTCTTTGACTATGCACACTTACGATTTTTCTATTTTATTCATTAAATAGAGATTCAAACTATCTGTATCATGGATTTGTAGAGACAATTAAATAAAGCAAGCGTACTTTTAAAAATGCTCTCAATAGACCCCCAATAATCATTAGTTGAATATAGATCTAACAAAGTGAACCACAGCTAACTTTTAAAATTTTCCTTTTAGTCCTACTACTATATCACTCCATAAAATTTTCTACATAATAAACATATCAGAAAGAATAAATTGATGTTGCTTAGAGGTAGAGCATGTTTTTCATATTTGAAGATCCTAAAACCTTTTTCCCCTTTTTATTGTTATTCTCTTTAGTTGTCCCAATTTATCCCCCTTTGCCCTCCTCTGCCCATAGTCCCACACCACTGTCCATGTCCATGAGTCATTCATGTGTGTTTCTGACTAGTCCCTTCCCCTTCTGTTCACCATTATCTTCCTTCCTCCCCTTCTCAGGCCACTGTTAGTCTGTTCCATGTTTCCATGACTCTGCTTCTATTTTACTCATTAATTTTATTTTGTTCATTAGAGTCCTCTTATAAGTGAGGTGATATGGTATTTGTCTTTCACCGACTGGATTATTCCACTTAGCATAATGTTCTCCAGTTCCATCCATGCTGTCACAAAGGATAGAAATTCCTTTTTCTTTTTTCTGCTGCATAGTATTCCATGGTGTAAATGTACCACAGTGTTTTTATCCACTCATCTACTGATGGATACTTAAGCTGTTTCCAGTGCTAAGATATTGTAAATAGCACTGCTATGAACATAGTGGTGCATAGGTTATTTTGAATTGGTGTTTCAGGATTCTTAGGGTATATTCCTGGCAACAGAATCACTGTGTCAAAAGGCAGTTCCATTTTTAATTTTTAAAGGTAATTTCATACTGTTTTCCACAGTGACTGCTCCAGTCAGTGTTCCCACCAACAGGACATTAGGGGTCTCTTTCCTCCATAACCTTGCCAGCACTTCTTGCTTGTTGATTTATTAATGATAGCCATTCTGAAAAGTGTGAGGTGACATTTCATTGTGGTTTTAATTTGCATCTCTCTAATGGCTAGTGCTGTTAAGCATCTTTTCATATGTCTATGGGCCATCTATATGTCCTACTTGGAGAAGCATCTATTCAGGTCCTTTGCACATTTTTTAATTGGATCATTTGTCTTCCTGGTGTTGAGTTATACAAACTCTTTATATATTTTGGAGATTTAACCCTTGTCCAATGTATCATTGGCAAATAGGTTGTCCTATACGGTCACTT
This sequence comes from Artibeus jamaicensis, assembly GCF_021234435.1. Lineage (NCBI taxonomy): Eukaryota > Metazoa > Chordata > Mammalia > Chiroptera > Phyllostomidae > Artibeus > Artibeus jamaicensis. The sequence continues at coordinate 36,585,270 of NW_026521812.1, read as the reverse complement.
CCCTTTTCATTTTGATGATGGTTTCTTTAACCATGAAGAAGCTTTTTAATTCAATGTAGTCCCATTTGTTTATTTTCTCTTTTATTTTCCTTGCCTTAGGAGACATGTCAGCAAGAATAAGACTATGTGGGATGTCTGAAATCTTACTGCCTATGTTTTCTGCTAGCATTATCATATAATGATTTATATTTAGGTATTTTTTTTCATTTTGAGTTTTTTTCTGGTGTATGATATAAGTTGCGGTCTAGTTTCTTTTCTTTTTTTTTTTGCATGTACCAGTCCAGTTTTCCCAACACCATCTATTGAAGAGACTATTTTTTCCATTGCATGCTCATGCCCCATTTGTCAAATATTAATTGACCATCAAGATATAGCTTATTTCTGGGCTTTCTATTCTGTTCCATTTATCTATTTCTTTTTATGCCAGTGCCAGGCTGTTTTGATTACAGTAGCATTGTAGTATAGTTTTATATCAGGTATTGTGATCCCTCCTATTCTGTATTTCCTTCTCAAGATTGCTGAGGCTATTTGGGGCCTTTATGTTCTACATAAATTCTTGGAGTATTTGTTCTAGGGCAGAGAAATATGTCATTGATATTTTAATAGGGATTGCATTGACTCTGTAGATTGTTTTGGGTATTATGGACATTTTAATTATGTTAGTTCTTCTAATCCATGAGCACTGTATACGCTTTCATTTATTTGTATCTTCCTCAATTTCTTTCTTCAGTGTTCTATAGTTTTCCAAGTACAGGTTTTTTATTTTCTTGGTTAAATTTATTCCTACATACTTTATTTTTCTAGTTGCTATAGTAAATAGCATTTTCCCCCCTAGTTTCTCTTTCTAATAGTTCATTGTTGGTGTGCAAAAATACCATCAATTTCTAAATATTGACTTTGTATCCTATTACTTTGCCAAATTTACTTGTTGGGTCAAATAGTTTTTTGGTGGAGTTGGTAGGGTTTTCTATGTACACATCATATTGTCTGCAATTAATGACAATTTTACTTTCTTCTTTCCCATTTGGATCCTTTTTTATTTCTTTTTCTTGTCTGATTGCTATGTCTAGAACTTCCAGTATTATGTTGAATAAGAGTGGTGAAAGTGGACACCTTGTCTTGTTTCTGATCTTAAGGGAAAAGTTTTGGTTTTGCCCATTGAGTATGATGTTGCCAGTACATTTCTTATATATGGTCTTCATTATGTTGAGGTATACTCCCTCTATTTCCACTTTGCTGAGTGTTTTTTTTAATCAAAAATGGGTACTAGATTTTATCAAATGCTTTTTCTGCATGTATCAATACGATCATGTGGTTCTTGTCCTTCATTTTGTTTATGTGATGTATAATGTTTATTGATTTATGAGTATTGTACCATCCTTGCATTCCCCAGATAAATCCCACTTGATCAGGGTATGTAATCAGTTTAATGCATTGCTACATCCAGATTGCCAATATTTGATTGAAGATTTAAGCATGTATGTTCATCAGAGATATTGGTCTGTAATTTCCTTTCTTGGTTGTATCTTTACTTGGATTTGGAATTAGGATAATACTGGCCTCCCAAAAAAGAGTTTTAGAGACTTCTCTCTCCTTGAATATTTTGGAATAGTTTGAGAAGACTAGTAGTTAGCTCTTCTTTGAATGTTTAGTAAAATTTGCCTGTGAAGTCAACCAACTGGTCCAGGACTTTTGTGTACTGGGAGTTTTTTGATAACTGCTTCACTTTCACTAGTCTTTATTGGTTTATGCAGGCTTTCTGCTTCTTGAATGAGTTTTAGAAGCTATTATGTTTCTAGAAATTTATCCAATTTGCCCAGGTTGTCTAGTTTCTTGGCATATAGTTGCTTGTATTTCTGTGGTATTGGTTTTTACTTCTCTTTCATTTTTTATTTTATTTATTTGGATTCTCTGATTTTTTTTTTCTTAATGAGTCTGGCTGAGGGTTTGTGTTCATTGTGTTTTAAAGATTTTATTTATTTATTTTTAGAGAGATGAGGAAGGAAGGGAGAAAGAGAGGGAGTGAAACACCAATGTATGGTTGTCTCTAGCACACCCCATACTCAGGATGTGGCCTGCAACCCAGGTATGTGCCTTGACTGGAAATCAAACCGGCAACCATTTGGTTCACAGGCCTGTGCTCAATCCACTGAGCTAGACCAGCCAGTGTCATGTGTTTTTCTTTTTAAAGAACCATTTAAAGAACAAGATTCATTGATCCTTTAATTTTTTTAAATTAATCGTTATGTTATTTAACTGTACTCCGATTTTAATTATTTTCTTCCTTCTACTTGCTCTGGGCTTTGTTTGTTCTTCTAGTTCCTGTAGATGTAGGGTTGGGTTGTTTATTTGAGAATTTTCTATCACCTTTCAGTAGGCCTGTATTGTTCTGAACTTTCTTCTCAGGACTTCCTGCACTGTATTACACAGGTTTTGGGTTGTTTTGCATTCATTTTAATTTTCTTCTAGGTTCCTTTTGATTTTTTCCTTGATCTCATTGTTAACCAATTCAGTATTTAATAACATGTTATTCAGTCACCATGCATTTGAATATTTTTGAATTTTTTGTTGAGGTTAAGTTCTAGTTTCAAGCCACTCTTATCTGAGAAGATGCTTGATATGATTTCAATTTTTTAAAAATTTGTTGAGGCTTGTTTTGTTTCTTACCATGTGGTCTATCTTAGAAAACGATCCATGTGCATTTGAAAATAATGTATATTTTGCTTCTTTGGGGTGAAATGCTGTGTAAATATAAATTAAACCTATTTAACTTAGGGTCTCATTCAATGTCACCTGTTCAATACCCTTTTTTATTTTTTTGTTTGGATGATATACTAATTGTTGACAGTGTGGTGTTAAAATTCCCTGTGATGACTATATTGCTATCAATCTTTTTCCTAAAGTCCTCCAAGCTTTACCTTATATATTCAGGTGCTCCTATGTTGGGTGCATATATGTTTACAAGGGTTATATCTTCTTGTTAGACAACTCCCTTAAGTACTATGTAGTGACCTTCTTTATCTCTTGTTACAGCCTTTATTTTGAAGTCTATTTTGTCTGATATTAGTATTGGTAACCCAGCTTTTTTTTTTATGTCCAATTTGCTTGGAATATATTTTTCCATACCTTCACTTTCAGCTTGTGTAGATCTTTTGTTCTAAGGTGGGTCTCTTGTAGGCAACATATATGTGTGCCATGTTTTCTTGTTTATTCAGCTATCCTATGTCTTTTGATTGAGGCATTTGATCCATTTACATTTAATTTTATTATTTATAAGTATTTATTCATTGCCATTTTCCCTTTGTGCCTGTGTTTCTCTCCGTCTCTTATCTTCATCTTCTTAAAGCAGCCCCTTTAGTATCTCTTGCAGTGCTGGTTTGGTGGAGATGTACTCTTTTAGCCTTTTTTTTTTTGTCTTGGAAGCTCCTTATTTCACCTTCCATTTTAATGAGAGCCTTGCAAGGTGGAGTAGTCTTGGTGGCAAGTATTTATTTTTCATTATTTGGAGTATTTTTTGACTTCCTTCTGGCTTGTGTTTCTGTTGAGAAATGAGCTGATAGCCTTATCAGAGCTGGCTTGAATGTTACTAGCAGTTTCTCCCTTGCTGCCTTAGGATTCTCTTTGTTGTTAAATTTTGCTATTTTAATTATGTAGTGTGTTGGAGTGCGCCTCTTTGAGTTCATCCTGATTGGGGCCCTCTGTGCTTCCTGGGCTTCTGTGACTTTTTCCCTCACCAAATTAGGGAAGTTTTCTGTCATTATTTTTTCAAACAGATTTTCTATGTTTTGGTCCTTTTCCTCTCCTTCTGGTATCCCTATGACAGGCATATTGTTATGTTATATGTTGTTCTGCAGCTCCCTTAAACTATCTTTGTTCTTTTTTAGGTTTTTTTTCATTTTGTTTCTATGACTGGGTACTGTTTTCTACCTTGTCATCCAACTTTCTGATTTGATTCTCTGCTTCATCTTGCCTGCTTTTAATTCAAGTATAGTCATTTTAGATATTGCATTCTTCATTTCATCCTTGTTCTTCATAGTTTCTATGTTCTTTTTCATGTTGATGCAGTCCCCACCAAGTTCTTTGCAGTTCTTTTTAAAAAGTAATTTAATTATTTGTTTATTTATTTTAGAGAGAGAGGAAGGGGGGAGAAAGAGAGGGAAGAAACATCAGTGAGTAGTTGCTTCTCACACGCCCCCTACTGGGGGCCTGGCCTACAATCCAGGCATGTGTCCTGACGGGGAATTGAACAGGAGACCTTTTGGTTTGCAGGCTGGTGCTCAATCCACTGAGCCACCGTATAGTTCTTACTGAGTTATTTTAGATTCCTTATAACCATTACTTTGAATGCTATGCTGATATATTGCCTCAATTTTATTTAGCACTCTTTTGGGGATTCCTCTTTTCCTTTCATTTGGGGGTTGTTTCTTTGTCTCCCCACTTTATGTGGCTCCTCTTTTTTGTTTCTGCATATTAGATTGATCTGCTTTGACTACCTATCTCTGTTGGGTGGCTTTCTGTGGCAGGAGACCTGTGGGACTCAGTGGTACAGTCTCCCTGAACTCCTTGAGCTAAGTGCTCTTTATGCAGTTTATGTTGTTTCTCTTATTGTAATTGGGTTTTGGTTGTTGTTGGCTCATTCATTGATGATTTCTCCTCTCTGGCTGTTTGACTGAGAGCCACTACCCCCACCATATCTTTTTTGCTGTTGTGCAGGAGCTGCCACAACAAAACAAAATAACCCAGCAAACATCACCCATACCAGCAAAAATACCACCCCTCAACCACTATCATAATATCAACAACAAAAAAGCTAAGATTATTGAAGGTGGAAAGAAAGTAAGAATATTATAAGAAAGAAAAAAATATGAGGTGACTAATGGAAAGAAAAATTATTTTGAGAAGGTGGATGGAGGAGAAATAATAAGAGTGGGGAATAGAAACAAGGTGAATAAAAGGAAAAAATAAAATTTACAACGTAAATAACATAGGGAGGAAATAGGGCCAACTGGAGTAAGAAAAAAGAAGAGTACAATATAAGATCTGAAATAAAACTAAAATAAAAATAATAAAGTAAAAAATATATAAAAATAAAATTAAATTAGTATTAATAAAATAATAGGAAAAAATGTAGGACAAACAACATTAAAATGCTATTCAGGAAAAAGATAATGCGAATAAGGGGAAAGAATGTGGTGCAATTCATCTCAGGTTAGTCTAATGTTGCCCGCTATCTTCTCCTTCTGGATCCATTCCTGGTGATGTCAGCTGGTGTCCCAGTCTAGCTTTAGGCAGCCTGTTCAAGGCTACAAATGATTCCCAATCTTGGCTGTTCCTTGCTGTTCTGCCATGCTGGCTTTTTATCAGCACGAAGCTCAGGGGTGGTGCATCTAACATTTAACACCACATGTATCACCTCAACCTGCCTCTAGAGAGGTTTCTGTTGTGATCATGAGGATGTGATTCCTGATGCTTTCCTGGGAGTTGCTGTTCAGTCTTCAGGGAAGATTGTGGGTGTGTTCCTCACCCCTGCACCACATGGGTCTCTTCCAGATTATTTCCAATAATGCGTAGTTTCTGATGAATTAGCTGTCTGTTTCATGTGAGAAGCCAATCTGTATAGAAGGTTCAGCATTTTCCCTGGTTGGCCCTGATGGAAGCTCTGTGTGAGAGCTAAGGCTGGGTGGGGTCCTGAACACCACCTGCTGTGGCAATTTCTAATCTCTCTGCTGTGTTGTTTTCAGTGGAGTAGGATCCAAGGAAGAGCCATCATAATCTGATAAAAGTTTAGAAAGGGCTCATTTGGAGTTTCTCTTTCCTTCCCCTGTAGATATGCCCCCAGCAGGAGGTTCTTGGTTCTGGTCTTACTGTTCTGTGGAGTTTGCAATCCTGAAGCTGGGGATTGGTCATGTCCGACCCCTCCCAGAGGTTTTTACACTGTGGTGTGAGTGGCCCTGTCTGGCGGTACAGAATATCAGGCCCTGGGCTGTTACCTGTCCAGCTTCTAACTCTCACAGGAGGCTTAGACCCAAACCCCCTGTTCTGTGTGCATCCCTCTGCTCACCAGCCATACCAGGTAGGGCCCTACAATTCCTTTGCTGTAGAGCTTTCTACTTTTCTTGGCCAGCTAGACTCACTGGGCACTAACCACACTTTCAATCTGACCTTTTTGCTGGCAGAGAAGCTGCATGCATCTATGGGGACCCTGCCCAGACACACTTCAGTTCCCCTCTAAAAAAAAACAGCCTTATGTGGCACCCGCACTGCAGTGCTGGGATACCACACTGCTCTCTGTACTCTCCACCTCCCTAAAAGGCAGAATTTCTCTCGTGGTCAGTGTTGGCTGCAGTCTGCTGGTGCCTCTGACAGTTTTAGGAGATAGAATTTCTTTGATGAACTTTCCTGAGTGGCACTGCAACTATGGATGTGTTGCTCACTGTATGTATGTAGCCTGAGTCTCCCAGACTCCGTATATCCTCCCAGATGTCTTTCAATTAGGGTTGAGGACTCCCTGTGAAGGACCAGGGACCCAGTTCTGGGAGGGGTGGGAGCTACTAAGCTGCATTTTCTGTCTGTTCTCTTCTCTGCTGCAAGCATCTCATGCAGGATATTTCTCCTTCAACATATAAAATCTCTTACCAGATGGTGCATAGGATCATCTATGCTCCTTGGCTTCAAAAATTCATTGATTCCATTGATTGTTCAGGTCACTTGTCAGAAGATCAGCTAAAAATCTGTGCTGGGGGCATAAACAAGTGGGCTCAGCTTCCAGCTACTTGGCTGCTATCTTCAAAAAAAGTGAATTAAGACTCTGAAATCTTTAGTTTTCCACTAAACTGTTGGCAACTGATTCTTTGAATTTTGTAACCTTGTACCATTACTGAATGAATTTAATGAGCTGTGTTTATAAGAAACACTGCTTTAATATTATATTCTCAGAACATAGGAAACAGTGCATATGCCTGTATAATTTAAATGAGGTCATTCCTAAAAGATGTGATAACCGCTGCAGGCCCAGCATTTCTATCCATGGGAAGTGAGGAGAATTGTCATGTTCAAATAGTTTTTCCAAATTAAACTCACTGATTCAAAGATGGCAAGTCAGGACAAAGAGATAAACTTGCATTTATATGTTTTTTACATTTTTATCCTTCCTTAAATCTGAGCAACCTTAATAGATCTCTTATTTTTTCTCAAAAAACATATTTAAGAAATGTCTATTTCATCTAGAAGATCTTAAACTTAAGATGAACCATGTTATCTAGCAATGGTCTGTGTTGTCTTGGGATTTGGATAAATTTTGTTACTCATTTGGATCCACAAATGGTTGCCTAGCCAATAAACTTTGTTGTGGGATGTAAACGATTGTATTTGAAGACTTTGTAATTATGCCTAAATTTTAGGATTCCTGTGAATACTTTATAGTAAATACTGGAATAGGATGATTTTTTTAAGCTTGCCACTTTTCTAATTATCTTTTTGTTGGAAAAACATGAATCCTGTATTGCTTAATACAGAGTTTGCTTTTTTCCTAGTTAGAGAATTCTCTTAAATGTAGAAGTGGCAGGGTATGATTTAGGTGGAACTGAAGCTCAAGACACACAGGCAATGGACAACTTATGACCTAAGATGCTGAAACTAATTGACCACATAACTGCTGCCTATTATGTTAAACATGTCTTCTGGGGGTGGTGATTAATGGAAAAAGATCATTCTAAATGAGGTCTCCAGTAGACAGGGTATAGGCATATAACATTTGCATCAGTAATGTGCTGAGTCGATGTAGGGCATTTTCATCCAAGGTGTAAATTAAATCATCATAATTACTACCAATGTAACTGACCCAATGCATCGAACAATTTTATCCTAGGCTTTCTCATTTTATTTTCACAACCAAGTGATGAACTAATCATTATATCCTCACTGGGCAGAGATATGATTTGAAAGGTTAATTTGTCTTCGATCATTCATCTTACAAGTGGTAGACTCAGTACTTGAACTTACATCTATGTCTGTCCAATTTAGAGCCCATGATATAGCCTCTTCCATGACTTTCTCAAGATTAAAAAAAGTAATAATAATAAATAACAGTTTGGGGTGGATGGTGCACAAGAGCGAACTAAATTAAAATAAATATAAAGCTGCACTTCAATAAAAAAATCCAGCTGCAAAATTTATAAGATAAGATTTACTTAGTAGAATTTCAATAGCAATTGTTAAGGAGACTTCCTAAAACTCTGTGTTAACAGTGTTTTTCCATGGGTCTGCCTTTAGTATTTGGGGCAGGACAATTTTCCATTATACAGAACAGTCTCTGTTTGGCAAGAAATTTAGCATCGCAGGTGCCCATCTACCACTGAGGCAATGAGAGAATGGCCCCACATATGAAGGACCTCCACATCTGCACTCCCTGGGTTGCAAGCTTCTACAGTAGTAGACATATATAGGTTAGAAAAAAGGAGACAAATATAAATAACTTCACTTTGAATTGGTCAGAAATTATTGAGGCTATTTTTATTACATTTTATAAAGAATCTTTATGCTCAAAAGAATGTGCAGGAAAAAAACTGACTCAAAATTGTAGGTTTTTAAAAAATATTCCAGTACTTATTTAATATATTTTCTTCTTTGCTTAACTAGTTTCAGTTGGATATCATTCACTTGCAACTAAACCACCCTAACTAATATGTTGGCATAGCACAAATTTCCTAAAACTTGAAATCATATAACATAGTATTCATATAATGTAAGAAAGGCCAAAAGAATTTGGGTATTTAGAATGACATAAGTTGCCATAAGATATGGTTTTTCTAAAAGGTGATACATAAATATGGCTGAGGGATTAGATTTGTGTTACGGGTCCTTGGATAGCAGAATTGAGACTAGTGGTTAGATAATAAAATAATTGGAAATGTCCAAAAATAAAAGAGATGTCTTAGGAGATGGGGTCTCCTTTATCATTCTACATGTTCAAGAACAGGCTCCCTTCTGAGATGGGACTGTGAATGAGACAGGAGGTAGGATTCTTGATATCTTATTCAATGACTTTAAACCCTGTGATTCTATATCTTTTGGGCATATGGTCACTGCAGATTCACTTACTTTTAACTTTTTTTTTTGATAAAATACCCTCCTTTTCCTTTTACATTCTCTGAATATATATCAAGTAATACATTCTTTTGAAGACCTATTTTTAGATGCACAGAAACTGCATAGGTTTTGACAGAGATCAAAATATTCAAGCAGCACATCAGAGTCCCCAGAGCTTTCTGCACCTGAAAAGAAGAAAAGAAAAATCCAAACACTTTATTAGCAACTGTACACTCTCCTTAGAACACATAGGCTTAGCCTGCTGTGTTCCCAACACTTAGTCTTCCCTCCTCTAGGGAAGAACTCAAAGCAAAGCTCATCAGGGCTGCAAAACATTCTGTGAAGGAACAAAGCATTCATGGTTAATGAACTGGTCCAGCAGGACTAGCTTGCTAATGGGAAACTGGTCCCCTCTAACATTCAGGTGAAAGATTTCCCCTGATCTCTTAGCCTCCTACTTTTTCCTTTTTAACAGAAGAAGGAAAACCTCTTTGATTATTATTAAGTACTTATGAGACCATGAAATCTACTACCAGAATCATTATAATTCTGTGACACACAGAATTGGACCAGTTGTTCTATAATCAGCTAGAATTACACAAGGTACAGTCACTTTTCCCCCATTTCCTTTGGCTCAGGGTGTGTTTATTCCTTAGAACCCTATATATCTGAAAGAGGGAATAGAAGAAAACATCATGAGAGATTTGGCTTAAACATTTTTAGTATTCTACTTCTAGAATAAGTATGTGAGTGGCAGAACTCGGACCTTAGGCCTCACTAGGAATATTTATCTATGAAAATAGACCAAACCTGCTTGTCTGTTCTGTGAGAGGAGCATGCACTGTTTCTTCTGTATAATTTATCTCAACCTGTTGCTATCTCTCCTTTTGGCTGCCAGCTTATTAACTTGTCTAATGGGAGTCCCACAGGCTGTCCTATTTACCAGCATTCCCCAACCTTTTTGGAACCAGGGACCAGTTTCGTGGAGGACAATTTTTCCACAGACTGTGGGGGAGGGGTGGCTTTATAACCTGCCACCAGATGCAACTTAACTGTCACTTGCCACTCACTAGATAGGGTTTTGATATGAGTCTGCAAGTAATCGATTTATTATGGTCTCTGTGCAGTCAAACCTCTCTGCTAATGATGATCTGTATTTGCAGCCACTCCCCAGCACTAGCATCACTGACTCAGCTCCATCTCAGATCATCATTAGATTCTCATGAAGAGCCTGCAACCTAGATCCCTTGCATGCTTAATTCACAGTGGGGTTTGGGCTCCTATACTCCTATGAGAATTCAGTGCGGCCAGCCGCTGATCTGACCAGAGGCAGAGCTCAGGTGGTCATGCAAAGTGATGGGAAGCAGCTGTAAACACAGATGAAGCTTCGCCTATTGGCCCACCATTCACCTCCTGCTGTGCTGCCCAGTTCCTCACAGGCCTCAGACCAACACCGCTAGGTGGTTCCCGGGGGTTGGGAACCCCTGCTGTAGACTCTCTGCTCTTCCCTGTGTTACAGTCTCTTAAGATGCTTTGCCCTTTGATAATATTTCTAGGATAATATTATCTTTTGGGAACTATCTCGGTTCTCTATCACACATAGTTGATTTTATAGAGATCTGCATTTCTTGCATTCTTGTTGACTCCCTGGAATGTTTTTCTACAACCTAATGAGCCGTCGGCAAGCTCACTTCTTTTCCAGGATAATCGCAGCTGTGCCTTTGTCAGCATCAGGACCTCAGGTTTTGTTGTTTCTGGACGTGGACACCTCCGGTGTGCTATGATTCACCAGCCTCATGTGTGCATCTCTTCCGTTACAATAATTTTAAACCATGGAGTTCACTACCCATTTCCTGGACACAAGCCCAGACCGGCACTAATTCTCACTGCTTTATACATGAATTCCAACCCTCACTGCCATACATTTGTGAAACAAAATGTTTTAATGTGTACCATAAACACTGGAAATAAAAGCATTAAAAGTTTGATAGGAAACAGTCAGCTTTCCTCTGAGGCTAAAGAAAACAGGTACTTCTATAACAAAAATTCATTCTCAGATTGGTATAAGAGATCAAATGTCCCACTCAAGCTTATCAGTGGTGCCCTCACTTGTCAATTGTCATACTATTCCTTTTGTTTACTGCCCTTAGTCTTGGTAGCAACCTCATAACCAGGGAAATTCCTCAGTCTTCACCCATTTTCTGATGAACACATGATAAATCTCTTTTGTATGATTTAGGATTTCTGTAGAGTGACAGCTGAGTCTGGATCTCAGGTGTACTGATTCTCAGCCAAGACTTTTCTCATGCCAGGGGTATGTTAGTGATTACAGAAGATATTGGAAATGAAATGCAAGGACATCTCCATTTCTTACTTTGGCTGAAATGCAAACTAGTGAGGAAGGAGGTTTCGGATGAAAAAAAAAAGAAGATTGAAAAGAGATCAATCAGGCTGTGAGATGTTTCCGCACCAAAATTTTGCTTGACTTTGAATACTTGATTTATAGGTTAGAGATTGCTTGTGATATTCCATTTCTATTATGCAATCAAAGGCCTAAATAAAATTTGGAATACTTAGCAGATGCATCAAACATGTATAAAATATAAAGGCCACATGATGTACATTGATGTAATTCAAGAATTGCAAATAAGAGACAGAAAAATAAAGAGGAATCAATCAATCAATAAAGCTGTCATAAATGATGATGAATAATGTACAAAAAATTTTATAATATTCAAAAAAGTTAGATCTAGTTTGTATCAAATACAATATCACCATGAAACTCTAATAGTGTATCTCTTAAAGCATTTGTGACTTGAGAAAAGTTTAGTATGTGGAGTTTGGGGAAAATATTGCATTGGGATGGAACAGAATCCTCATGAAAATTCTGTTTCTGGATAAAGAAGATGCCCTCAGGGATTTTTCTTGATCTGTTAAGCCCAGGACTTAAGGACAGTTGAGAAGACAACAGTGCTCTGTCCTTTCAGATGGGGATGGCCTCCCGGCTGTGACCGTGTGGCAGATCCTGTCTGTGAGCTGTGCTTGTTCCCAAACCAAGGCTGGTGGCAGCTGGATCAGCCAACCTGGCTGCTCCAATTTTGTCTGATGAGAAGATTCTCTTTTTTCAATGTTTTTGAGGGTCAGTCCTGAGAAGGTTTTGCATTAAATATTTTCATGCCGTCTATGTGGTCCATTCACTGTTGGTGGGAGGATGGCACATGAACAATCCCTTATTTTTCAGTTGGTAACCACTCTATCTCTAGTGAGCATGAAGTGAATTTTCAAGCCATAATTGGCTGACCCTCCATTTTGTTCTGAGAGTCTTGATTAGCAAACAGAGTCGTTGTCTTCAACCTACAGTTGACACTGCACAACATTGGAGTGGATTCTCATTCTGAGACCAGACCTATGAATTCCCCATGTCAGATCTGCTCTCTGATTAATGATGCCTTCTTCAGAGCATAGATAGGAAACCATCAGCTGGTATAGACATAGTGGAGACACTTTTTCTTAATCCACCTTGGAGCAGTGTCCTTCCTAGTGCAGCTTTATCATTCATTGTAGAGGAACATTTTAGGTAGTTTTCCTGCAGAGCCTGGCAACTGGTATTGTGGCTTTGTGTACAAATAAAGTTTAGGTTTCAGGGAGGCTTTGTATTGTTAAAAATACCACTTAAGCTTGTTAGTGTTTACATCTTTGACTATGTCAGAAAAGTTTTTTCTTAAGAAACATATACAGTTCTTCTCTTATGCCATTTTGGTCTTTATAAGAATTAGCTGTGATCTAGTTTCTATAGAAAATGAAAATATACTCTAGTTATTCTGTCATTTTTCTGCTAAATCTTCTAGAGCATGTTAAATCTTCTAAGAAACTGAACAAGATAGTTTAAATATTAACTTCCCTCATAAAAATGATTGGGTTCTTTTCTAGATGCTTCCTATCTAATATTACTTTAGTCAGTTTCATATTTTAGTACTTGTCAATTGAAAACCCTACTCCTAAAACAAATTTCTCCATTCACTAGTTTCAAGTAGGAAGAACACTTCAAATATATTTACAGTGTTTGGTAAGGAAAGGGGGACATTTATTTTAAGGGTACAACATTGTTTCACAGAACCCAGGGACATACCTGTATCTTTTTAGGAAAAAATAGAACCAATTCTCTCAGAAAGGAAAAAAAATCCTCTTTCTTTGTCTCCCTCTGTCAGGAGCTCATGGTAAAGGTCACAGAAGTACAATCAGGGCCTCCCCAGAGGAAGAGGTAGACATTTGACTTTTCCTGATAATCTCCCCTGTGTTTACACCTTTCAGTCATGCCAAGGTTTTCTGTGAAGGAGGTAATCAAATGATAGGGGGGGATGTAAAAAGTTACTATAATTTTAGAGGTTATACAAGCAAAATTTTTAGTCAGGATGGATTGAGCATTACTTAATTCCTAGACATTAATTGTGCAGAGAAGCAAACAAAATTTTCGAAGATTCTTCCAGCCAAACATGTCTGTGTTCATTTACATTTTCCAAGGACCTGATACATTATAGAGGCTGGGAAATGAGAAACAATTAACCTCACATGTTTGTTCATAAATAAATTTATAACAGCGATCTTTATTTTATATTCAGATGAATATTTCAGTCAAATCTGTCTTAGTTTCTTCTATTTGGGTCAATTTATACAGATCATTTAATGGAACCTAAAGGAAAATGCCGTAGTTTTCACTATTAAATTAATTGGATACTTTATATTATTATAACACTAAATTAGCTATTATACCTGAGAAACATTCTTGTTTTTTCCCCTAATATTCAATACTATCTGTATTAGTCAGTTATCACTTCAATAATGCTGCATAATAAAACTCCAATGCAGTGATTTATAACAAATTCACTTTTCCTTAGTGCCGGTCCCATGGGTCAGCGCATGCCTTCCTGCTTTGGGATGCTGGCCATCTTGTGCCCACGGTGAAGTCAGTTAGGTCTGCTCCATCCACTTGTCTATTCCTTATGGACCAACAGCCACCTAAAATTTATCCTTAGCTCAGTGAATTGCTAAAGCGAATGATAAGTAGAAATATTTGTTGTCTTCTGTGGCCTTTGGAATCAGGACATTCTGCCTTCTCCCACATGCCATGACCAAGCATGTCATATCCATTCCAACCTCAGCAGGGCAAAGAAATATACCCCACTTCTAGCCACAGAACTATGAAGTCATGGCAATGGGTATGGCTGTATAAACTCACTTAAGTCGAGGAAGGTCCTGAAGGATTGACAGCAATGATTCAAAACCACTAAAGGAAGGAGAATCCTGATGCTGGCATGTAAAATGTTGTCTATGTGCTTCATTTCCACCACATTGGTAGCAGTTCCATAACTGTGACATTGTTCTATGAGAAATATTTACAGGAACTTAATAACATAAGTCTTTTTTAAAAAAGGTTTTCTTTATTTACTTTTTAGAGAGAGGGAAAGGGAAGGAGAAAGAAAGGAAGAGAAACATCAATGTGTGGTTGCCCCTCCCATACCCGCAACTGGGTACCTGGCCCACAACCCAGGCATGTGACCTGACTGGGAATTGAACCAGCAACTGTTTGGTTTGCAAGGCCACACTCAATCCACTGAGCTATATCAGCCTGGGCTAATAACATAAGTCTTTATAGGACATTGTTTAGGGACTTAACAGCTGCCTAGGATAATGCAAAGGAATGTGGAACCCTTATGTAATAAGCAGGAGTGTGTGGATACAGGTAGAAAATTAAATTGCAGGCCTGCTTTTAAAAAGTCAGTTTATCAAATGATTTTAAGTGTCTAATTATTCAATCAGTATACTGAGTCTATTCACTTTATGTCCCTTCCAAAAGCCATCTTTCATTTTCAAGAAAAATCATGGTTCTAATCCAACTTTTCTTCTAAATTGAGGAGTAAAAATTAAAAAAAAATAATAAGGAAAGCCTGCCCTAGCTTACACGTGTATTCTAACTTACTTCGCTTCTCCTCCAATCAATGACAGAGTCAGAGCATAATAAGTTCACATCCCACATTTTCTAGTAAATAAGAATGTGGCATTAAAAATACTCACTGCTAAATAATACTAAAATATTGTGAAAACATCATGGAATAATTGATAGTTCTTTTAAATACTCCAAAAGTTCTCAAATTATTTCAGCTTCAAAAGGTACATGAATAAAACTTTGTGTTTTAGTACCTATGTGTCTACTATTATCTTGCATAGTACCAGAATAGCATAGAAGAACAGAACACGTGGAAGCTACCTTTTAAAAATACGCACATGACAATGACCAGGAACACTGCAACGTAATTGTGAATATGATCTTCTGACTTTTAATTTGGGGATAAGCATCACGAATTATTCTGGAAAAATCACCTATATTTAATTTAAACTATCTTATTTTCTCATAAATGGAGCTTAATCAAGAGAGCATAGTGGAGAGAATGAGTGTAAGTTATAGACAGGTATGCATTTTATTCCTTGCAAACAATTTAAAAAATCAAAATAAAAGACTATTTTGAGAACAATAAGCTATATTTAGATTTAGGACATGTTTTACTACTTTTATTAATTTTTTTACTGAGATAAAATAGTGAATACTAGGATATATATAATAAGACAAATGCTGTTCATTAAAGTGAGGCCGAAATCATGTTGGGGTCAAGCAGTGGGGATGCAAGAGGTAAAAGTAGTAGGTACTTCTACTAAGCAGTATTTTGGTCCAGGTCAGTTGAATTGAATATTGAGGGCATCTTTGGCACACCCTTTTAAAGACTCTCTTTTAAAGTACAGGGGATCCAGAAAAGAACAGTACTTTGTTCAGAGACTTTTAAAAACAGTCATGATAGGAAGCTGAAAAAGCGGGTGGTTTTTATTTGACTGGAACACATTCAGTTTAACTATTTTAGTTAGGGACAAACAAAGCTACGAAGTAGCTGTTCCAGAGTTGCTTTGCTAGATGAAATGTCATCTCCTGGGGAAGCAAGTTTCACAGATGAAAGCTCTTGACTGAAAGAGTTTTAACGTTCACTGTTCTACTTATTCCATGAGACAGAGCGAGGCAGTCTGTGTTTGCAGAGCTGTGACAATGAAGTGGAGACAGAATATGTATAAAATATTGAGCCACCCCAAATTCCCATGATTTAAGCTAGATTGTCTTGGCTTGATACCTCTTATAATTTCTAAGGTTTTCATAAATGGAAATGATAAAATCAGGTAATTGTTACATAATGAAATCAATGCACTAGAACCAAAGTGACCATAGATTCCGAAGTGAAATTCAGAAAATTTTCTGAAACTGATTTTCTAAACATCAGCTTTATTTTAGAGTTTTAGTCCCAAACTTCCCACTAACATCTTGCATTTAGTATAAAATCAGTGTGGTTTCCTACATCTTTCACTTCTGCAGATAGTTCCAGCCAAGTGAGAAGGAGTGTTCCAAGTGAGGACTCCAAAGGTCTGCAAGCTTTTCAATAGTTAAAGAAGTTCCAGTCTTGTCTGATGTCTCCTTCTCACAAAGGCAGAAAATAGGGCTGCTGTATTTTAGAAAAGTTATGGACCATAGGTTAAAGTTAACCTTGAATAGAAGATAACAGTAATCTTACATATCAGTAACTGGAGTCTAGCCTTGATTTAAATATTCTGTATAAACAATTATACTTTGAATTTTATGGGCGTGTAAGTACTTCTAAATTGACAATTGCATGAAAGTGTAAAATTCTGAGATCCTTTATGATGTCTATAATATTTAAAACTTACTGAATGTTCACATTTAATATTCCCCTTTGGAACTGTTTATAACTCTTCTGAAAATCTGTGGTAGAAAATATGAAAAGTCACTTACTTTAAGCTGTGGACATTAACAGCTCTTCTTCCAGATCAGAAAAACTCTGTCTTCTTATTATGCCCAAGTATCACCTTCCTGGAAAGGCCTTCCTTTAACACTCCAAATAAAATATACCCCCTTCCCTACTAATCTCTGCCCCGTGTACCTGGCTTTAGTTTCTTCATCTTGCTGGTGACTTATGTGTCCACTTGCTTGGTTCTCCCCATCTTTTTCCCCACTAGAATGAATCTGCATAGAAGCAGGAGCTTTTCTTTTTTTCCATTTTATTCATTGCAATATCTTCACCGCCTAGAGCAACACTCAGCACAATTAAGTGCTCAGTGAATTTTTTTCAACAAGTGAATAAACTTGGAAAGTAAATGAGGCTAGTTAACTGCTCAAACAAAATCTCAACTCATCCTTTGTCTTGAACATGGTAGCTTTCATTAAGGATTGAAGAGAGGTAATTTAGGGTTTTCAAGTCTACTTGATTGAATTCTATGAGGGAAAAATATGCTATGAAGATACCTGAGAATTCAGAAAGTTATAAGTATCTTGATGTATATCTCAGAATAAGGATCTACTTTATTAGAAAATTACCTTTATGTGCATTAGTACAGTGATATACATATGTATGTACATTGTATAAACATTGCCTTAAAAGTACATATTGGATCTTTTACTAACTAAATTTATAGTAATTTATTTCTTTAAACTTCTCTAATATTTATTTCTGTTATCCTTTCATTCTTGCACAAACTGAACTTTTTACATTGTGTGTTAAATTGATCCAATATGAAATTCAGTTTAATTATTAAATTTAGTTCAATATTTAATATGGTTTAATAAAAGTGATCTTGCATATAATGTATGTATTTAATTGATATATTTAGGACAGGATAATTTTGAATAGGTTAAATATTTAATGTAGAGTAATTTTTTAAATTATTCAAGATTAAAAATAGAACAGATCTATATTATCAAAGTAGTGAGTGGATAAATGTCATGATTTAATAAATTTCTGCTCACATTTGTGAAATGCTGCCATTGCTTAATTCCTGATCACCAGTCTGTCTTTGTCTATGTTCTGTTGACTAGGAGCCCTGTTTTACTGAGAAGGAAAGAAACTGAAGGTCTTCAACATCACAAAATCTTTTTTCCCTGTTTTTGACATACCAAATACAAAAGGCATTTTACCCAGTCCTTTCTACTTATTTTTAATCATTCTAATTCTTACGAATACATCATGATTATTGTCGTTTCTTTTAACATATTAGGTACTGGGTGGGGCAAAAGTAGATTCACAGCAGTGATTACAGGAAGTAATACAAAATTAATCAATAATAGTACAAGAATAAACTGTTTCCCATACTCACCATTGCAAACCTACTTTTGCCTTACCCTGGATTTACAATGAGTTACCACTTTCTCCTCCTTTCCAAATGCTAAATTACACATCTTCAAATATTGCTTAGGGTCAGTTTTCTAGCCACAACTCAAACTCCATTCTAGTAAATTTTACATAGAAGTTTTCTTTAAAGTCCACAAATGCTGATTGGTTCAATGTCATCTTTGATTGCTTCCCTTTCTAGTTCTCCCATCCCTGCTTCAGTCCAAATTTTATCTTCACAATTCCCACTGGAGTGCTAAGCAGTGTTGCCCCAGGGTCTCTTCTTGTTGGTTTAAGTAGGCAGTTACCTTGTTCGAGCCCACCTGGCAAGACTAATAGTGGCCTCTGGGAATAAAAATGGCCTCTAGGTGTGTGGGTGGCCTCTGGGAGCTGAGGATAACTTCAGAATGTCCAACAAGAAACTGAGACCCTTAGTCCTACAGCCACAGGGACACGAATCCTGTTAATGACCTGAGTGAATTTGGGAGCAGATTCTCTTCCAGTCTAGTCTCCAGATGAGAATGCAGCCCAACTGACATCTGGTTGTAGCCTTGTAAGACTCTGAGCAGAGAGTCCAGGTATGCTGTTCCTAGACTCCTGACACATAGATACTGAGATTGTAAATGAGTAATATTATTTTTAAGATTTTATTTGTTTATTTTTAGAGATGGAAAGGGAGGAAGAAGGAGAAAGACAGAAACATCAATGTGTGGTCCTCTCACATGTCCCCCACTGGGGACCTGACCCACAACTTAGGCATGTGCCCTAGAGTGGGAATCGAACCAATGACCCTTTGGTTCACAGGCCGACACTCAATCCACTGAGGTGCACCAGCCAGTATTAAATGTGTATTATTTTAAGCTGCTAGTTGTATGGTGATTAGTCATACAGCAACACATAAATAACAGAGTTGAATAAACCAAGTAATTTAGTCCAGGAACAATCATCTGGATATCATTCTATTACCCAACTTATACGTTAGGTTGAATCCTTAAAAAGCTACATATTTTAATGTTAGACCACTTACTCTTCCCTAAGCATGTAATGTTTATTCACACTTCTGCATCTGTGTTCCTAAGATTTTTGTTATAGAGTTTTCAAAAGTGGGTGGACAGTTACTCTTTATTATAGGCTAGGCATGGCAGGTAGATAGTTATGTGCAGAGACATGAGATTACCTAATATTGTTTCACAACTTAGAAAAGGTTTTCTTTTTTATATACTCAGCATCTATTTTAGTATGCTTGGGCTGTCATAACAAATATCACAGACTGGGTGGCTTAGACAACCAAAGTTTACTTTCTCACAGTTTTGGCTGAAAGTCCAAAATCAAGATTCCAGCATAGTCTGGTTCTGGTGCGAACTCTCTTCCTGGCTTTAGATGGCTGCCTTCTTGCTGCGTCTTCAGAGAGAGAGAGAGAGAGAGAGAGAGAGCACAAGCTCTCACGTGTCTCTTCCCATATGGAAACTAATTTGATCGTGAGGTCCTTACCCTCATGACCTAAACCTCATTACTTCCCAAAGGCTCCATCCAAATATCATCACATTTGGGGGTATGGTTTTGTCATATGAATTTTGAGTAGACATAAGTCAGGTTACATCATTCTTTTGTTATTTCTTCAAAGAAATATCTAGTTTGCCTCAGTACCTGTGATAAATTTACTTTTTAGTAAGGGCTAAAGGCTTGGACTGAACCCAACTGTTCAATGTCTTTGGTAACAATAACAGGTAAGTAAAATATGACAATTTTATGTTTTCAACATATCTATTGTTTTAAATTTCACCTTTTCTTTGTGTCAGATATACTGGTATTTCATTTATGGAGGCCCTGCCAAGTTTTCTTTTTAGGCAAATTCACTTAATATTTTATAAACCCTGAGAAATACATAGAAAAAGATGAAATAGCTATTAACATAGGTCTCAGCTGTGAGTCATAATGACTACACTTTGGGAAACATCATCATCTGCATTCAGTCTCTCCTTTCCAATGGTTCTTAAGGTCTAGCTCATACATGCCCTATTCTGAATGCCTTTCACACCTGGCCTCAGTTAGTTACACCTCAGTGGTCCCACAGAACACAGCTCAAACTATTATCAGAACATATCAATTTTTTAGAATTTTTCTTAATTTATTATAAATTCTTTGTAGACAAGCAAGACCTTGTCTCATTAAAAAATATGTTCAGCATTTGGCACAGTGTCTTGAAAGTAGGAAAAAGATGTGATCATCTAAAACAAAATACTACTATTCTACACAGGATATAACACTGGTCAATGTAATGCTTACATAATAAATAAGACCCCTTACCTGCCCCCTCTGACCTTAAAATAAAATCACCTAAGTGAATCTTATTGGTAAATATATAACAGAAGACAAACAAGACACAATTAAATAGGAGGGCATGAGAGATGACAAAATTATATTAAATATTGTCACTTGACATCACTTCACTTCTTTAATCTTTACAACTAAATAACTTCTTTTACTTTTTAAAAACTTCAGTTACAAAGCAAAACAGAAAGCATTACATATGAGAAACATTTAGCAAGTGAATGGAGCTGTTTCCTTGTCACTGATCATTTCCTCTGTAATAAATGTGAAAACTTCTAAAGATTCATTACCTTTTAATTTAATATATCAACCACTTTTTTTATTTCTACTACATGTAAAAAATACCAGGTTCTTTAAAATTATTGATATATAACATAGTAGTAGCTGATGAAGAGTAACTGACATAGGAAATTAACCAAAGAATAATTGACATGAGAAAAAATAAAGACATATAATGGTATTTCCCTATCCCTTTCCTTAATACTATTCTTATAAAACTATTTATTGGTGACATTTATCTAAAATGTTGATCACACTATAGGTTGAGTGCACTTCTTCTTTTCTTTCTTTTTTTCTTTCCAATAAAGTCCTATAAGTAAATAACAAATAATGTCCAATGACAGCAAAAAATTTTAACTGGCTTGTTACTTCTCAAAGGAAAGTAAGGAAAATGATGTATTTTTTCATTTACACCAATTATGTGTCTATATAATATCAAATATTTGGATACAACTTATAGAAAAATTAAGCATGTAAGTCGACATGCTTTCCACTATTTCATAGGAGAATGTTATCTAAACAAATTCAGTGTTCAGGTTACTCTATGCAATGCAATGATTTGGCTGCAGTAGGTGGTAGGTGTTTGGGGAGGAGAAACTATTTGTGCATACCATGTAAAAATCAATAGGAGGGAAGAAAATCTGCTTATATGTAAATACTTTACTTGAACAAATACTAACCTTAATCAAAGAAAAATATCCAAATTCCAGCTATATTTAAAAAATTTTGAGACCACATATTTTGAACCTGAATTTTTCCTTTTTTTTTTCTGGATCCTGCATTCCTAAATTTTTGTCTTTAGGTTTTGTGATCAAGACACACTGAATTGATTCCTTCCATGTTGAGAGAAAGTGTGGTAGCATTTCTGACATTATGGTCATTATTTAAGAACAAAAATTCAAAAATTGTCATGCTATGATTAGCTTAGCCACAATTTGCACTTGATAATATTATGGATGCAGATTGAATAAAAAGGCAGCAGATCTCCAGTCTAACAAATGCAAGGGGAATTGCGGTAGAAATAGTAGTATTTAAAAGTACTTAGCTTGAGTAATGAAATTACATTATTGTATTGTTGCTCTGTAATGAGAAAGGGAGTTTTTTCCCCTTGGTATTATAGATTTATGTGGAAACAAAGGACAAAATAAGTGAGAAATGTGGTTCGGTTGACCCTGGCAGGGAAAAGTTATTCTGTACGTCGGGAGAGGTTTGAAACTCATTTGCCATGCATTTCTTGTTATTGCATTTTAATTAGAGTGAGTACACATATGCTGACGGTGCATGAGATCATATTTGTTAAATGGACCTCAGCCTATGCTGCACTCATCAGAAGGCTTTCGGGATTCCACAACTCGGAGGCTTTGTTATGCTCACAAAAGGAAGGACGGCTCTCTTAGGTATTATTTCCAGGATAAGGATATGAGCTAAGGAAGTGGATTTACAAATTTTAAATGATTAGAAAGCAAGTCGACCTACACGTTCTTCTGAAAAGGAAAGCAGATAGGTTAAATAACTTTGATGGTAGATATCTTTAATCTCTACATAAATAGATGTAAACATCACATAGTAGAAAATGTCATTCAGGAAACATGTATTTACTAAAGTGAATTCCTTTTTAGTTTCTGAGAGAATTAAGCTGATGCAATTGAAGTTGAGGATTAAATCTCTGTGTGGACAGAACAGTTAGCCCTGCTCTGTTCTAAAGCCACACACTGTCCTGTTTTCCCCAAGTAACATCCACCTCTGTGCATAACTGCTCACAAAATAAGCATCAAAAACTAGGCCCTAGTCCTGTAGTAAACAGCTCAAGGATGTTCCTTTTTGATGGAGCTCGCTTAGTGTTCCTTGATTGATAGGTCAGGAGAATTTTTTTTTTTTTATATGTGAACTGTTAAATGTTTTTGTCCCCACTTTTAGTAATGTCATAGAAAAATGATATGCCATGAGTCCAGAATTTTATCAAGGGTGATGGTGTTGGTGGTGGTATATTCTTTTTGTTTTTTATTATGAACTATTTGGATATTCACAAGGTGTAAGGAGTGATTCAGTGAACATCTATGTACCTCTAACGAGGGTTAAGATAAAATACACTACAAATACTGTTACAGCTCTTTAAAGTCATACTCCTCTCCTCACTTCTCCAGAAAAATATAGCTGTTCTGAATTTCACATTTATTATTCCTAAACCTTTATTTACTCCTGGTACTACATAAATGCCTTGATAAATAATAAACAAGCCATATTACTTTTAAAATTTATTAAAATTAATGTCATACTTTGTTTTCTTTCTGAAGTTCCCTCTGTGTTTATTAGTTTGTCTATGTGTTATTCCTGACTCATACAGCTTTGATTTGCAGTGGTATATGTTATACTGTTGTATGCTTATTTCAGATGTAATTTATTCATTTGTTCCATCATGGGTATTTAGTTTTTCATTGCCCCCATCCAGCTATTCATTGTTATAAACAAGGCTCGGGGTATGTTGCTTGTAGTAGGACCACTTCTGAGCTGGTTATTCTCTGGCAACTTCAGAGATAGTCCTGGCCTTGCTTCGTGTCCTGGCAGGCTCAGCTTCTACCAGCTGCATTGATTCACTCCCTTCTGGCTTCTCAACAGGTTTGGTCAATGGGAGACACTAGCTTGAACTCCAAAGGTAAAAGGCAAGAGTGAGTAGGTTAGGGACTTTAAAAAGTTACCTAATTTAAATATATTATTAAATGTACAAATTATAAATGCACAGCTTGATGGATTTTACAAAATGAACACACCTTGATAATCATTCCCCAGATCAAGACAAGAAGAATATCAGCATCCCCAAATCCCTCCTAGCCATGACTCACCAAAGGCAACTCTTATTCTCACTTTTGTCACTATAGTTTTGCTTTAATTGTTTATCTTAAGCTATTATTTCACCTGAGTCTAGCATTTTGTTCTCATTTTAAAATTGTCATAATATACCGGAGGAGTTTTTTTTAAGACTATCATACAATAAGGCTAAAATCCAGTAGGTGTTATTTTTTAACCCGAGGTCCAGTCATTCCTTAATTAGTTAAGGAGGGGCCATAATGTACAACAGGACAACTACTGGCACCCACACAAGTGGAAGCCAGACTTTTGTGTATAAGCAAAAAGTGTGTGAATAGAATAAAAATTGACACCTTCTTTTTTCTGAGTGGCTGTCTGCTTTGCTATCTTTGTATTTCTTTTTTAACACAAAGGTTTATAAACTGCAATGCAATTCATTTTGATAATCAGAAGTTCATTGATTCTCAGTATGATTTTATGGATAGCTCTGTATTTATTTAATGATGATTAGGACCTTCTTTAAAATCTATTTTGATAAGCTACTATAATGATAAAATATGCTTATTGTTAATGATCTTGATTATTAATTTTTTTGAAAGAAAATATCTTTATTTTTAGTCCAAAATTTTCTAGTCCATATTCTGCTTTGTTTTTCAATTTGAACAAATTTTGATGAGATTTTTATAATGCAAAATTTATTTGAACACAAATAACATATTAGAAATGGTACTGAAGAGAGATTGTTTCCTTGTTTAGCCCCATTTCTAAGACTTACAGTATATAAAACTACTTACCGGCCCTGGCTGGTGTAGCTCAGTGGATGAGACAGGCCTCGAACGAGGTAGGACCTGGGTCAGCGTTCCCTGCGGTTCCCAGGGGACAAACTAGAGGCAACCATACATTGATGTTTCTCTCCCTCTCTCCTTCCCCTCTAAAGATAAATAAATAAATAAATATTAAAAAAAAAAAAAACAACTACTTACCTTCATATCCAAAAGAAAAGAAAAATGCTTGGAGCATAACACTCAATGAATATAATTTTACAGTGACTATTCCTTAAATTTTCAGCCTTCCCACCACCTTCAGTCTTCTTTCTAACGCTAGGGAAATAACTGCATTATGATCTTACTTGTCCACGTAACAGCAAGAGAGCCTGCTTCACTGGCCTCCTCTGCCGCTTGGCACAGACTTTACCAATCAGGTGCATCCACCTAAGACTCTGTCAGGCAGTGAGTAGGACAGGAGGAGCTACTGTGCAGTTTTTGGTTGGAACCATCCTGAGTTGGGACACACAATTTCAAGTGCCTTTTGTGTTGGAGTGGGCAGTGTTGTTGTTGCCAACAGCAGTGAGGGTGGAACATGACACTGAGCGACAGACAGCCAGCCTGACTCTCTGGCCCTCCCAAGATTCTGTGAGGTTCGTAGTATCTTTTTACAGACTCTTCTCATTAAGATGACCAGAGAGGACTCAGTGCAGTAACTCAGAATCCTGACATACAATACTGAATAAATAGATCCTTACTCTTCTCCAAGTAAGAGAAAGAGCAGAT